>NC_064920.1:590796387-593296387 GCF_023897955.1 Schistocerca gregaria | reverse complement strand
TTTCAACAGTTGATATATAGATCAACGCAGCAGTAATAAAGCCTTTCTTTCTTTCCTATCCCGTCCTAGTATATTTATCTCGAAAAGAAAAGACGGAACTTCTGATGCTGAATGTCTCTCAGTAAAACTTTCGTATTAGCCTAAATTTTCTTGCTTCTGTCTCCACAAGAGACGTATGTTGGAGGGAGTGATATGTTTGCCCACAATACTTGGAGTAAACAAATCACCTGGCGGTCCCCCTTTTGTCAGAGAGTCGCTTACCCCTCCATATTCTCACAATTCACGAGTCTTCCAGTCTTTGATATGTGCCACTTGTACGTACCTGTTTTGATAAGTAATGCTGGCTCTAGATATCCCCAGCCAAGTCACAGAGCACTGCTATTTCTGTCGAAATCCCATGTCGTTGCGACAGCACTGTTCCATTAGTTAAAAAAGCTATCCAGCCCTCTGCCCGACAATAGCTATGTACTGCTGTCACAACGAGAAAAATTGCACATTAACGTTCCGGGAAAAATTCACAACCATGTGGATGCTTCCGTCCAGACATTTTTATAAGATCGGTACTGATTCTAGTCGTCTGCAGTCAGTCGTATAACAGAACTGTAGCAAGTCTCCTCGGCTGTTTCATACTCAGTAATTACAATTTTTTTTTGCATCAGTCCTCAGTCTTTTGTAAACTGCCGTAGCCTACTGTTGTCGCAGCCCTGCCATAGACGGGAGCCCGCAGCTCTGCATCTAGATACGTGTTCCGCAAACCGCTGTACAGTGCACCGTATGGTCTATGTCATACCTGTATTATCGATTGTTTCGTTCCTATTCCACGCACATGTGTAGTGATCGAGTAATAATGATTGTCTATGTACCCCAGCAGTTTCCCTAAGGTCTTCTATGATCGCTATAACAGATCTAGCTTTTCTTTTGATGGAAAGAATACAGGGGAATAGTCCTCCAGTTCAATGGACAAGAAAGCCTTACTACTGCAACTTTAGTAAAAGACAACTGCGCCAAAATAATCTGATGCATAACAACTATAATTGTATAAATATGTATCTGTAAGTATCCTAAACACATATATTGTAATTCTACGATTACTCCGCTGAGTACGCAGTGGCGGACGTATAATAGTGTCAGAGTCCTAGTTGACAGCATAGCGTTTTGTGCGAAATACATCAGTTATTTCAAATGGCATATACCGACATACGGTACTCTAACAGTGTTACAGAGCTATCACCATACGCTGTTTGTTGAATCATTAACACCGATGCGACTGCTAGACAGATCGACTGATCTGTCTAGCAACCAGGCATAACTGTAAAAGTAAGTAAAGATTTAGGGTTTAATCACAGTATTTTTAGCTCCATTCCCACTACCTGCGATATTTGAGACTGAACTAATTAATCTGGTTATAATATTCCAGCTACACTCCTGGAAATGGAAAAAAGAACACATTGACACCGGTGTGTCAGGCCCACCATACTTGTTCCGGACACTGCGAGAGGGCTGTACAAGCAATGATCACACGCACGGCACAGAGGACACACCAGGAACCGCGGTGTTGGCCGTCGAATGGCGCTAGCTGCGCAGCATTTGTGCACCGCCGCCGTCAGTGTCAGCCAGTTTGCCGTGGCATACGGAGCTCCATCGCAGTCTTTAACACTGGTAGCATGCCGCGACAGCGTGGACGTGAACCGTATGTGCAGTTGACGGACTTTGAGCGAGGGCGTATAGTGGGCATGCGGGAGGCCGGGTGGACGTACCGCCGAATTGCTCAACACGTGGGGCGTGAGGTCTCCACAGTACATCGATGTTGTCGCCAGTGGTCGGCGGAAGGTGCACGTGCCCGTCGACCTGGGACCGGACTGCAGCGACGCACGGATGCACGCCAAGACCGTAGGATCCTACGCAGTGCCGTAGGGGACCGCACCGCCACTTCCCAGCAAATTAGGAACACTGTTGCTCCTGGGATATCGGCGAGGACCATTCGCAACCGTCTCCATGAAGCTGGGCTACGGTCCCGCACACCGTTAGGCCGTCTTCCGCTCAAGCCCCAACATCGTGCAGCCCGCCTCCAGTGGTGTCGCGACAGGCGTGAATGGAGGGACGAATGCACGTCCGCATGTATCCCGTGCCACCCAACGTGCTCTAGAAGGTGTAAGTCAACTACCCTGGCCAGCAAGATCTCCGGATCTGTCCCCCATTGAGCATGTTTGGGACTGTATGAAGCGTCGTCTCACGCGGTCTGCACGTCCAGCATGAACGCTGGTCCAACTTCGGCGCCAGGTGGAAATGGCATGGCAAGGCGTTCCACAGGACTACATCCAGCATATCTACGATCGTCTCCATGGGAGAATAGCAGCCTGCATTGCTGCGAAAGGTGGATATACACTGTACTAGTGCCGACATTGTGCATGCTCTGTTGCCTGTGTCTATGTGCCTGTGGTTCTGTCAGTGTGATCATGTGATGTATCTGACCCCAGGAATGTGTCAATAAAGTTTCCCCTTCCTGGGACAATGACTTCACGGTGTTCTTATTTCAATTTCCAGGAGTGTATATCAGTGGTCAGTGCACATACATGCAGTTGTGCATGTTTTCGTACCAATTTTTCTTCTAGAAATAATCTACCAGTAGGAACATGTCGGTGCAAGTTGTATGTTAAGAGTCCGTCGATGACATGCGGACAGAATTTGCGGCTTTTCGTCTGCCACACACATCAGTGGATCTGCCAGCTCTTAGTGTCTCGATCACTTCCCTTAACATTCTTTAAATGAACCTGTGTCGAGCCACGCAGTTTATTTCAGCTCGCTCCAGCCTCTGCTGCTAGTTATTTTAGTGCAAGTAATGCTTCCGGGACAATGTAAGAGATTTCTAGTCGTATTAATGTACAACAGATTTACTTACGTTCAGGTCAACTGCAAGCTCCACAACAGGTCTTCCTGCCAGCTTGTAGCATCTTTTCTGTGAACATCCCACATCTAAAGCAAGCCACTGTTCAGTGTATGGTGGAGGATGTCTATATTTGTGTATTAAACCGGGGAGCGAGAAACGATGGAGGGGCGTATTCCCGCCGTAGGCCTCGGTAGTTCACAACCACATAAAAGGCCACAGCGGTCCACCAACCCCACCATCGCCCCACAAAGACCCAGGGTGTTTGTGCATTTCGGCCCCCAGTGGAATCCCCCCGGGAACGTCTCATACAAGACGAGTGTAACCCCAACGTTTTTCTAAAATTATTATTTTATCGCAAGGACATTGTACATAAAAGAATCTATAGCATTTGACCAGTACCTATTCCAAGAACTAAGTTTGTTTAAACTGTTGACACTGTGATAGCGATAAGGACGTCGACTTTCATTCTTACTTGCAGCTACACAGTATGTTGTCGTTCCTTGACGCACTTACGTGGACCGGTTTTCGATGTTTTATATTGAAAAAACACTGGAAACGTCATTTGTGTTTTCTAGAGTGGTATCGTGTGATTTGGGTTCCTTGATGGTTCTCGAAACTGTCATCACACACTTCTGTTTTCTCTATGAATCACTTTCCTGAAGAATAGCTATTGATATCATCGTTTTTCATGATTTTTTTGAATGACTGATTAAATGGTGTTCTTTGTAGCATACTGGAACAGCTTCCTTGCGGTATTTGGTCTTGGTCTTGAGTAACTTTCACACTGAGCCACCGTTAATGTGACAGTTGACGGGCAGCAGGTGATCTCGCTGTCATTATTTTCTCATACAGCAACACTCTCTTCAGGATTTTTTTTCGTTTGCATGCACAGGATTAAAATTATTGAACCGTATGAAAGAGGTAAATTAGTTACAAACTACGGCGTGCACACATGTAAAAGTTACTACAAATATTCATATTTCGGTTATGACATGTTCGATATGCCTGCCATCAATGGCGATGATGTGGCGAAATTTTGCATGACCCGCTGAAGTGTCTGAACATCGATGCTGTTTATGATCTCCTGAATGTCTGTTTTCAGCTCAGAAATGGTTTTTGGGCTATTGCGGTACACCTTGACTTTAAAACAGCCCCACAAAAAGGAGTCGCATGTCTTCATATCTGGAGAATATGGCGGCCAATCGAGGCCCCTGCCAGTGGCCTCTGGGTGCCCAGAGCCAGAACGCGGTCCCCAAAGTGCCCCTCCAGGACATTACTCTGCTGTTTCTCTGGGTGCCCAGAGCCAGAACGCGGTCCCCAAAGTGCCCCTCCAGGACATTACTCTGCTGTTTCTCTGGGTGCCCAGAGCCAGAACGCGGTCCCCAAAGTGCCCCTCCAGGACATTACTCTGCTGTTACTCTGGGTGCCCAGAGCCAGAACGCGGTCCCCAAAGTGCCCCTCCAGGACATTACTCTGCTGTTTCTCTGGGTGCCCAGAGCCAGAACGCGGTCCCCAAAGTGCCCCTCCAGGACATTACTCTGCTGTTTCTCTGGGTGCCCAGAGCCAGAATGCGGTCCCCAAAGTGCCCCTCCAGGACATTACTCTGCTGTTTCTCTGGGTGTCCAGAGCCAGAACGCGGTCCCCAAAGTGCCCCTCCAGGACATTACTCTGCTGTTTCTCTGGGTGTCCAGAGCCAGGATGCGGTCCCCAAAGTGCCCCTCCAGGATATTACTCTGCTGTTCCTCTGGGTGTCCAGAGCCAGAACGCGGTCCCCAAAGTGCCCCTCCAGGACATTACTCTGCTGTTTCTCTGGGTGTCCAGAGCCAGAACGCGGTCCCCAAAGTGCCCCTCCAGGACATTACTCTGCTGTTTCTCTGGGTGTCCAGAGCCAGAATGCGGTCCCCAAAGTGCCCCTCCAGGACATTACTCTGCTGTTTCTCTGGGTGTCCAGAGCCAGAATGCGGTCCCCAAAGTGCCCCTCCAGGACATTACTCTGCTGTTTCTCTGGGTGTCCAGAGCCAGAACGCGGTCCCCAAAGTGCCCCTCCAGGACATTACTCTGCTGTTTCTCTGGGTGTCCAGAGCCAGAACGCGGTCCCCAAAGTGCCCCTCCAGGACATTACTCTGCTGTTTCTCTGGGTGTCCAGAGCCAGAACGCGGTCCCCAAAGTGCCCCTCCAGGACATTACTCTGCTGTTTCTCTGGGTGTCCAGAGCCAGAACGCGGTCCCCAAAGTGCCCCTCCAGGACATTACTCTGCTGTTTCTCTGGGTGTCCAGAGCCAGAACGCGGTCCCCAAAGTGCCCCTCCAGGACATTACTCTGCTGTTTCTCTGGGTGTCCAGAGCCAGAACGCGGTCCCCAAAGTGCCCCTCCAGGACATTACTCTGCTGTTTCTATGGGATTCAGCTCCGTCCTCCATGAACCACATCTTGTCGAAATCAGGGTCACTTTCAATAATGGGGATGAAATCATCCTCCAAAACCTTCACATACGTTCGATAGTCACCGTGCCGTCAAGGAATATAATGAATATCGCACCGATTATTCCGTGACTGGCCATGCACACCACACAGTCACCGGTTGAAGGTGCAGACATCTCTCGATTGCGAAATGCGGATTGTGAGTTCCTCAAGTGCGCCAGTTTTGCTTATTGACGAACACATCCAAATGAAAGTGGGCTCCGTGGTTACACCAATCTATATGCGCATACTGATCTCCATCATGCACCGCGCCCAACCATGCAGTTTGAACGTCCTAACGCAAACCGTTTAGGAGTTATAATGATTTTATTTCATACAGTTCAACAATTTTCGCTCTATATATTGGCTGATGGACGTGTGTTCACGCGGAGTCAGATCTGTATTGTTTTCTTCTAATTACGTAACTCATTTGGTGCATCGCGTGTGCAATTGATGCTTTGTTTTGGTTTTGTTGAATATCTAGGTAAAGCTACATACATTACACGTATTTTTATGTTAAGTATTATTATCTGGTTTATTGTACATATTTAATAAGAGTTTGAGGCTCAGTACTAACAGCCTTCCCAGCCAGTGTGACCGTGCGCTTCTAGGCGCTTCAGTCTGGAACCGCGTGACCTCTGCGGTCACAGGTTCGAATCCTGCCTCGGTCATGGATGTGTGTGATGTTGAGTCCCATAGTGCTCAGAGCCATTTGAACTAACAGCCTTGTTACATTGCGTGTTACCACTATTAGTACTGCCCAGTAGTGTTTCTGTTACTACTGGCATTAGTGCCATTACTATTTTTATATGATCCTCTATTTAGGATTTCATTTAGAGGCTTTCTTTCCTTTCTCACCCTCAAAATAAAGTTCGCTTCCCGTCTATATATGTAACACCGTTAGCTATTTCTGTACTATTTTTTTCTAATGCACATGTATCAGTTGCCATTTTTGATAGTTGTACTGTAAATGTAGCGTCATGAATTCCAGCTAAACATTTTTTCCTTGCAAAGCGCTCTCGCGTTGAGAGACAGTTTGGCCTCTGATGTTATGTAAGATATTGACTTTGACTACAAGCGTATTTTTTCTGCGTTACAGTAATTTATAAATATCGGATTCTGTATTAGATGTAACTTATAATATTCTTGTCATAATGTACTCATTGCAAAATATGTAGCATGTCTGGTTCTAAGTAAGACAGGCCGTGATGGCCCTAGGCCTGTGAGCTTAAATAAACAGGTAAATAAGTAAACTACTGTCATTGTCAGGAGGTAGACAGCTTTTCGCGTCAGTGAGACACGGTTATGCTGGAGAATGACCTTCAGCGGATGAAGAGCAAGTGAACATAGCAGTGAGCAGCCAGAGATCAGACAGATGGAAATCACAAACCCATGTCTTGTGTGTGTATGCGCGCGCGCGCGCGCGCGCGTGTGTGTGTGTGTGTGTGTGTGTGTGTGTGTGTGTGTGTGTGTTTGTGTTTGTATAGCCCTTTATAATTCTTCGGTACCTTCTAGAACCATATTCTTTTTTTTCGTTCCATCGATAAGATATAACTGGTCATATCACTAATCGTTGAAGCTGTCGTTGCTCGCGCAGTCTTTTTAGTTCCTGCCAGTTTATCGTCTATTGTCTTCCCCTCAGAGTTTTATGGAGATTTTGTCATTCGAAAATCATCCTAGGTGGTTTCCGTCGGTTGCCAGCAATCATATATCTTCTTCTAGAAGGAATACGGTCTGTATTGAAACTAAGCATGTATTTCACTCCACAGTATCTGATATCTACACACACCAAACTATCCGTTAAGTACAACGAATGCAGCAGACTACCAGTGGCCAAAGAAAGTCGTGGAGATAGGGAGGTGCCGAGGAAGGAACATCTGAGGACGATGGTTTTATGGCTGCCTTGTCGACAGATTTATGTGGAGGACTTAGGGCTATCTTGCTAAAGAGTTGACAGATATCCACTCGAAATTGTTCGTAGGTATATCACTTTGATAAGTGAGGGGTAAACACGATGCCATTAGTGTATACAAAAAGTACGTTTTATAATTACTGATTCTGGATGCCAGTCATTTTGAAATGATCTCAAATCATACCTTTTTCACCAACTTAGGACATAAAGTTATAGAATAATCACAAAATACAGTTAGACATCAAAAAACATACTAAAAGGTATCAGATAGATTATATAATGGTAAGACAGAGATTTAGGAATCAGGTTTTAAATTGTAGGACATTTCCAGGGGCAGATGTGGACTCTGACCACAATCTATTGGTTATGACCTGTAGGTTAAAACTGAAGAAACTGCAAAAAGGTGGGAATTTAAGGACATGGGATCTGGATAAGCTGAAAGAACCAGAGGTTGTACAGAGTTTCAAGGAGAGCATAAGGGAACAATTGGCAGCAATGGGGGAAAGAAACACAGTTGAAGAAGAATGGGTAGCTTTGAGGGATGTAGTAGTGAAGGCAGCAGAGGATCAAGTAGGTAAAAAGACGAGGGCTAGTAGAAATCCTTGGGTAACAGAAGAAATATTGAATTTAATTGATGAAAGGAGAAAATATAAAAATGCAGTAAATGAAGCAGGCAAAAAGGAATACAAACGTCTGAAAAATGAGATCGACAGGAAGTGCAAAATTAAGCAGGGATGGCTAGAGGACAAATGTAAGGATGTAGAAGATTATCTCTCTAGGGGTAAGATAGATACTGCCTACAGGAAAATTAGAGAGACCTTTGGAGAGAAGAGAACCACGTGTATGAATATCAAGAGCTCAGATGGCAACCCAGTTCTAAGCAAAGAAGGGAAGGCAAAAAGGTGGAAGGAGTATATAGAAGGTTTATACAAGGGCGATGTACTTGAGGACAATATTATGGAAATGGAAGAGGATGTAGATGAAGACGAAATGGGAGGTAAGATACTGCGTGAAGAGTTTGACAGAGTACTGAAAGACCTGAGTCGAAACAAGGCCCCCGGAGTAGACAACATTCCATTAGAACTACTGACAGCCTTGGGAGAGCCAGTCATGACAAAACTCTACCAGCTGGTGAGCAAGATGTATGAGACAGGTGAAATACCTTCAGACTTCAAGAAGAATATAATAATTACAATCCCAAAGAAAGCAGGTGCTGACAGATGTAAAAATTACCGAACTATCAGTTTAATAAGTCACAGCTGCAAAATACTAACGCGAATTCTTTACAGACGAATGGAAAAACTGGTAGATGCGGACCTCGGGGAGGATCAGTTTGGATTCCGTAGGAATGTTGGACCACGTGAGGCAATACTGACCTTAGATTAAGAAAAAGCAAACCTACGTTTCTAGCATTTGTAGACTTAGAGAAAGCTTTTGGCAATGTTGACTGGAATACTCTCTTTCAAATTCTGAAGGTGGCAGGGGTAAAGTACAGGGAGCGAAAGGCTATTTACAAAATTTTGTACAGAAACCAGATGGCAGTCATAAGAGTCGAGGGGCGTGAAAGGGAAGCAGTGGTTGGGAAAGGAGTGAGACAGTGTCGTAGCCTCTCCCCGATGTTATTCAATCTGTATATTGAGCAAGCAGTAAAGGAAAAAAAGAAAAATTTGGAGTAGGTATTAAAATTCATGGAGAAGAAATAAAAACTTTGAGATTCGCCGATGACATTGTAATTCTGTCAGAGACGGCAAAGGACTTGGAAGAGCAGTTGAACGGAATGGACAGTGTCTTGAAAAGAGGATATAAGATGAACATCAACAAAAGCAAAACGAGGATAATGGAATGTAGTCAAATTAAATCGGGTGATGCTGAGGGAATTAGATTAGGAAATGAGACACTTAAAGTAGTAAACGAGTTTTGCTATTTAGGAAGTAAAATAACTGATGATGGTCGAAGTAGAGAGGATATAAAATGTAGACTGGCAATGGCAAGGAAAGCGTTTCTGAAGCAGAGAAATTTGTTAACATCGAATATAGATTTATGTATCAGGAAGTCGTTTATGAAAGTATTTGTTTGGAGTGTAGCCATGTATGGAAGTGAAACATGGACGATAACTAGTTTGGACAAGAAGAGAATAGAAGCTTTCGAAATGTAGTGCTACAGAAGAATGTTGAAGATTAGGTGGGTAGATCACGTAACTAATGAGGAGGTATTGAATAGGATTGGGGAGAAGAGAAGTTTGTGGCACAACTTGACTAGAAGAAGGGATCGATTGGTAGGACATGTTTTGAGGCATCAAGGGATCACAAATTTAGCATTGGAGGGCAGCGTGGAGGGTAAAAATCGTAGAGGGAGACCAAGAGATGAATACACTAAGCAGATTCAGAAGGATGTAGGTTGCAGTAGGTACTGGGAGATGAAGCAGCTTGCACAGGATAGAGTAGCATGGAGAGCTGCATCAAACCAGTCTCAGGACTGAAGACAACAACAACAACATCAAAAAACTAAAAGAAAATCCGATTGTTTACCGGAAAGTATCATAATTGCCTAATTCTCTAAAACTGGGGATGCATAAAATGAACTTAAAAAAATTCTGTTCAACTTTTACGTCATCAATTAACACTTTTTCTTACGAAACTTCATGATGATGATGTTAATGAATATATTGCACTATTATCAAATGGTTCAAATGGCTCTGAGCACTATGGGACTCAACTGCTGTGGTTATTAGTCCCCTAGAACTTAGAACTACTTAAACCTAACTAACCTAAGGACATCACACACATCCATGCCCGAGGCAGGATTCGAACCTGCGACCGTAGCAGTCGCACGGTTCCGGACTGCGCGCCTAGAACCGCGAGACCACCGCGGCCGGCGCACTATTATCACGTGTTTTATTTTGTAATGTTGACTGATACGTAATTAAAGCTGAATAAACGTGTTTTGATAACTACAATTCTTGAACTGTTTGCGTTTAGTGAAACCGCAGCGTTCGAGCAGATACAATCGAACATACCTGAACTAAAAAGGTCCTCGTATCACCAGTCTGAAGCGTTATTGTCCAGCCACTCCAATACGCTGCAGAAGTTATGACTGACTACATGTGACACTGTGTTGCACCCTTGAAAGTTCGAGATGGTGCCATTGTTTCGAGAGGTCGTCTTGACGAACGTTGCACTTAGCTCAGTTATCCGCTGCAGGACACGCTAGAAAAAAGTTCCCACGTTTAGTTAGCTAGTAAATCCAAAATGCTGGAAGAAAAGGAAAAGTTGTTTCCTAAGAAATACATGAAATATTGTTTAATATCAACGTGTTTTGAAAAAAAAGTATCATTCAAACCTGAAGGAGGCTGTTACTGCATTTCTAGAGGGGCGAAGGCGCAACTTGGAAGACAGCCAGGGACTGAGAGAAGTGGCCAGGCGAGATGTCAGTGGCAAAAACGCGTCGCTTCCAGCGGACATAATCATCTCCGAGGCGTGCTTTCTGCCTCATATTTTCTGCCCCAAGAAAACAGCAAGAGTGTCATAACTCCGGGACAGTCTTTCCATGAGTGTCTCTCTTAGAGCAGCTCAATTTAAGTCGTAATTTCATTTCCCTCGCTACACATTTTTGCAGGCGCATCTTTTGCTTGCCTTCAAGTGAAACTTAGAGGGGCGTTCAATGAGTAATGCAACACATTTTATTTTTGACCAGTTTCGATTGAAAAAATGCAGATTTTTTTATGAGGCATCTTGGAATATTCCCACTTCAGACGCTAGAGCTTCATGAAGCTCCGATGGATGGCGGCGCAACGTGGGCCTTCAAACTGGCGTCTGTAACGTAGGTGCATTCCAAGAAGAGAGCTATCACTGAGTTTGTTTTGGTATAAAAACAGAGAATCGCACATATCCATAGATGCTTGAAGAATATCTACAGATACCTGGCAATGAAGAAAACCACGGCAGCTTGTTGGCTTGAGGCGTCTGTCAGAATCGCAACAAGGTCGCACAATCCTGTCCGATATCCCACGTGCAGGCCGGCCGCACAAAGTTCTCTCTCCTGCAACGGTGGAACGTGCGGACACTCTCATTTGAGGCCATCGACGGATTAGAATTGAACAACGCTGCACAATTGAACGTCTCTGTCGGTAGTGCTGGCACACTCGTCCACCAGTTGCGGTACTCCGTGACAATATTTTGTCGAACATTTTCACTGGCGATGAAACATGAGTTCCTCATATCGAACCGGAAACAAAGCGCCAGTCCATGGAGTGGCGCCACCTGTCCTTCTAAGGAAAAATTCAAAGCCGCAGTCTCAGCCGGTAAATTCATGGCGTCGTCCTTCTGGGATCATAAAGGGGTTCCTCTGTTTGATGTGCTCCCTCACCCTCTATCAACTCTGAAGTGTAATGTGCTGCTCTCATCAAACTGAAGAAACGACTTCAGTGCCAGTCGCCACAAAAATGCAAACGAAATTCTCCTTCTCCACGACAACTCGAGACTCACACAAGTCTGCGCTCCAAAGAGCAGGTCACAGAACTTCATTGGACGATTCTTCCTCTCCCACCCTACGGCCCGGATCCCACACCGCCCGATATGCATCTATTTGGTCCAGTGAAGGATGCACTCCATGGGAAGCAGTATGTGAATGATGGGGAGGTTACTGGTGCAGTAAGACGTTGGCTCCGACGTCGACTTGTTGAATGGTACCACACAGGCCGTCCCGGTAAGGTGGCGAAAGGCCGTCGCAGTGAACGGAGATTATTCAAAAGAGTGGGGAATAACAAGGTGTGTTGAAATCCAGAATAAAACCAACCTGATTTCATTTTAAAATTTGTACATTTGTTATGGCAACGGCCTTGCCGCAGTGGATATACCGGTTCCTGTGAGATCACCGAAGTTAAGCGCTGTTGTGCGTGGCCGACACTTGGATGGCTGACTATCCAGCCGCCATGAGCTTTTGCCATTTCTCGGGGTACACTCAGCCTCGTGATGCCAATTGAGGAGCTACTTGACCGAACAGTAGCGGTTTCGGTCAAGAATACCATTATAACGAACGGGAGAGCGGTGTACTGGCCCCTCGTCCCTCCTATCCGCATCCTCCTCTGAGGATGACACGGCGGTCGGATGGTCTCAGTAGGCCACTCATGGAGTGACAACGGAGTGAGTGTACATTTGTTACTGAACGCTCTTTCTACAACACTAATCTAACTCAACGAAAACGTGGGTGGAGTGATGCAATAAATAACCTGATAAGTGAAATGTTAAAACTGTTTATCGGAAGGGATGAACCCACGCACCTGTCGGTGGAGGGCAGCCCGCTGCCATTTCTCTGCCGAGCACACCACATTAACTGGCTTCTCTTCAACATGTCGTACATTGCAAACTCCGCCCGGACTCTACTACCACGACACAGAACCAGCATCACCGTGTGATAGGTTAGGGAGGTGTTTCTCCACGGCCTCAGGGAAGTTACTTAGCTGCAAGCGATCCTTCTTCTCTTTTGCAGAGTGTCCTCTGCATATATTACATGTGAAACCACACCACTACGTATTGGACTCCACAACAAGAAAAAAGAATCCATGATAATTAATTGAAATCCTCAGCTGCCGACAGGTGTTGTTGATATACCTTGATGGGGACAGCTGACAATGTGTGCCCCGACCGGGACTCGAACCCGGGATCTCCTGCTTACATGACAGACGCTCTATCCATCACGGTCATCAATGGTATCTGTTCTTTCGAGAACAGTTACTATCTTCATATATAGTTAAATGGCTACCCGGCCATTGACCTTCGTCTGTGCGAGTGCGCACAGGTTGCCCGAACTCTTACGGGAATCGTCAACGTAAGAGGGCGAAAGTAACGAGTGGATGGGCAAATATCTATTAGGAACATCACGTATGTACGTAGTGGACAGTTGGGAATGTGGGCCTCACGGGAAGCGTCGAAGGGATAAGTCCCTGCCGTCGCGCTATTATCTGTGGCCTCGGTGGCTCAGATGGTTTGCCGTCACGGTAGCTCAGCGTGTTCGGTCAGAGAGCTGGTTGGCCTCATTAATAAAAAAAACTGAGTGGAAGGATCAACAAACGAACTTAAACGAATGTCATGTGACGTCAGCAACGACCAAACACAGCGATCACCGACAGAAAAAACAGATGGATAGAGCGTCTACCATGTAAGCAGGAGATCCCGGGTTCGTGTCCCGGTGGGGGCACACATTTTCAGCTGTCCCCATCAAGGTATGTCAACAGCACCTGTCGGCAGCTGAGGGTTTCAATTTATTATCATTTACTCTAGAGCAGCTGCACGGTCATCAATAGTATCGGTTCTTTAGACAACAGTTACTGTCTTCACATATAAACAAGAATCCATCTTAAATTTTGATCTTCCACACTTTATTTACAAGGATTCCATTTCTCGTTATCAAATTTTACGATCTTCTTTCATCAGTTTTCAGATAGGTTTTATGCAGACCGCCACGGCTTTCTCGTCTGTGCGAAATTCTTAATCCCAGAACAGCACTTACATCCTACGTCCACGGTTATTTCTTGGATGTACTCAAATCCCTGTCTTCTCTAGAATTTGCCCTCTACAGTTCCGTTTAGTGTCATTGAAATTATTCTCTAATGTCTTAACACATCATGCCGTCCTCTCCCTTCTATGATCAGTTTTCTTTGTAATGCTCTCTTCGCCGATCCTGCGGAGAATCTCCTGATTTCCTATCAGTCCAGCCAAATTTAAGCACTATTCTAGAGCACCAAATCTTAGACACTTCGCATCTCTTTCTTTTCGGTTTTTCAAGACTCATTTATTCATTCCTATACCTTATTGTGCTTCAGGCGTCCACCTTAAAAAGTTCTTCCTCAAATTAAGGCTCATGTTTCATGCTAACAGACCTTTAGCTACCAGTACCATTATTTCTCACATTTATGACGATACCTATGGACAAGTCTAGAAAAACGCTCACTGATACTGATGCAGGTATTCTAAATACTTTAGAACAAAGACGTAAAAAGTACGCTCTCTTCTACAATTGATAACGAAATACCTTTTCTTTTCTTTCGAGATTTAAATATTTGATTTGAGCGATGTATGAAGTACAGATGAGTACAGCAGAGCATGGGAGCCTGTTTAAGCAACTGTAGCGTGTACAGCAGTGGTAACCTCGTCGTCCGTCAGTGGCCACGCTCCGACAACGCAGCAGCCGTGGGTTGCAGAGAACACGCTGCAGTGTTAATGGACGACCAGGCTATCGATTTAGCGCCGTCCAGGAGACAATGAGAAGACATGATGGGGGCTGAACACAATGTAAACAGCGATCTGTAGGCGACGAGAGTTGTGGTCCCCCCACGTCACCGCCGAAAGCCCTCCTCCAGCCTGATCAATCAACAACGGCCGGCCACTCCGCGGGGACCCTCTGCACCTCCCTCTGACCTTAAGTAGCTCTCAGCTGCACAGAAGTACCGACAAATCTCAAGCACGTAACATCAAAGCCTGGAATAGCCATTCAGTCTGCATTTGCGTTCTACAGGGACCGCTTCTGCAGTGAAAAACGCTCTAACATGATGCGTTTTTCGTCTATGATCTTGGGAGAATACTCCAATAAAATAAAAAACAGAAGTTACAATTCCTCCATTTACGTCCACACTCCGCAAACCACCTTATCGTGTGTGCTGGAGTGTGATTTGTTTTCCACTGCCACGTACACTCCTTTTGTTTCAGTCTCGAACGAAGCACAGGAACAACGGTTGTTAGTAAGTCTATGTGTCAGCTCGAAACTCTCTGATTTAAAATTGGGAGAGACATCTAAGAAGAACCAGTGTACCACACCGTGATAGACGATGCTTTCTTTTGGATACTGCAACTGTAATTGCACCAGCATCTCCGTTACGCTTTCGCGCTAACTAAATTAACCTGTGACGAAACGTTCTGCTCTTCTTTGGTTCTCTGCTCGTGTTTGTATCTTTCTTTTTTTTCTCTGCCACTACTATCTCATAACAGACCCGAAGTGAAGCGATACAAGTATCGGTCGAATGTGACCTCCTTCGTGAGTAGACTATCCTGAGGGTTCTTCAAAAAAATGGTTCAAATGGCTCTGAGCACTATGGGACTTAACTTCGGAGGTCATCAGTCCGCTAGAAATGAGAACTACTTAAACTTAACTAACCTAAGGACATCACACACATCCATACCCGAGGCAGGAATCGAACCTGCGACCGTAGCGGTCACGCGGTTTCAGACTGTAGTGCCTAGAACCGCTCGGCCACTCCGGCAAGCGAGAATTCTTCCAAAGGATCTTAGACTACCATCTGTCTTTCCTTCGATGCGTTTCATCTAGTAGGTTCACTTCAAATCGCTCTAGTCTGACGAGCACTACAAGAGGTTTCGTAAGCTACCTCCTTGGTGGCTAAAGTACAGCTTCCTGAGGATTCTTCCAGTGATTCTGAGTCGGGCATCCGCCTAACCTACGTCTTGGCCGCTATATCTCGCAATTCGCACCACAAATTGAGGTTTATGTGTTGCTTCTTGTATAGTGACACGAGTCTCGAAACTCATTACGTTCGCTTGGTAAACCTGTGCAGCTTTTTGTGTTCGATGATGTGTGGCGCTCTTCCACATGTATCGCCATGCGCGTGTGCCTCAATGCCTTTCTGACACTCGTTGCTGTTTTGGTAACGGTCCATTCCCCAGACTCCTGTTCTGACATCTATTGTAGGATGTATTCCAGTGTGTGTCCTAGTTGACGTGATTGGTGCCTATGTAAGAATTGCAACAGCACTAAGAAATGTGGGTCAAGGAACTCCGTACATGACAAGCACGCTTATTCACACGCACAGAACAATTTCATCCTTTCAACACTGAAATCTTCAGTTCCGTTATAAAATATCTGATTTCAGAAGTACGTTTTTTATACATCCAGGCTACATAAATGACATACATGAGGAAACCCGTTATGTTTTCTCTGGATAAATATACAGTAATCGCAAAATTTGGAAAACATCTTCTTTAATAGACTTAGCCAATTACACACACGGCGCCCTAAACCAGGGACGGCAGTAAACATCTGGTTGGTCTTCACTGTAAATGAAATGTACATTGCACTCCATCTAACGGTGTACGCGCATCAGATCCATCACCGGAGGCGACCGGAGGGATGGATTCGCCTATCCGTCTTCTCAGAAATTCCAGTCTCTGTGGGACGGAACGTGGCGCCAGATGAGTGAACGCGATCAATCTTCCTAAAAGCAGCCGTCTGCTGTTGCTAAAATAATGGAGGTGGCCGTTTCCACCAAGCACTAGCCAAGGTATTAAATTTTTGTCGTTCACGACAGCTGCCGTACTGAAATTGGCTAAGGCTGTCGTATGTCAAAATGCTTACGATTCTACAATTACAGGCCAAACTTCCGTCACTTTGTAATCATCTTTGTCAAAAAAAAAAAAGTTCCCGTAGTAAGAGACTCGCCGGAAATGTACAGTTGTAAGGTCTTGAAACGAAAACTTTACATCCAACTTTAACCAATGACAGTGAGATAGACACCTTACTTAGGTAAAGTGTGTAAAAATATCGAAAAAAGATAGACGGATTCTTAGAAACAGCAACAGTCTACACCGACAACTAACAATAGAAGAAAATTACTACACACAAAATGCTATAGTCGAAGGGAAAAAATGTAATAAACGAAAACACAACACTTTGCAACAACACACTCTTTACCGCTCTGAGAGAACTGATCAAGGACACAGAACAGAAAGCACGCACACAAAAAGAACTACTTCCCCATCACACACAGAGACAAAAATAATTAAGAGAAGTCGTCGTAATTCGCGCTATAGTGTCCATAGCCTTACTTGCCACATGCGATACACCTCTCGCCACACGCGAACAGCAAGATGGCGTATTATTCTGGATCAGAAACAGAGTCCAAAAATTTGTTTTTCTGTGTGTAAAAGCAGCTACCTACCATCCAACGAAAGTGAGTACACGAATAGCTAAGTAACAACTCATTACACGCCAAATAACTGGATTCCACAACACTACCACAACCCCAAGTATATATTGCTGACATACGAAGTTCACCTTTTAGTATTTTGTTTACTACCAGCCGCTCACAAGTTTACAAAATGGATCGGAGCACTATGTGACTTAACTTCTGAGGTCATCAGCCACCTAGAACTTAGAACTAATTAAACCTAGATAACCTAAGGACATCATACACATCCATGCCCGAGGCACGATTCGAACCTGCGACCGTAACGGTCACGCGGTTGCAGACTGAAGCGTCTAGAACCGCACGGCCACACCGGCCGGCTCACACGTTTGCAGATGACATGATGTTCACTGAGTAAAGAACGGCAACAGAAAAAAAGGGCACAGATAATATGTCGCAAACAGCGAGAATAACTCTTAAAACATACTGTAACATACAATAAATAAGGTAGTATGAAAGTATCCATAGAAAACTATATTTCAAAAATCTAATAGTGAAAGTGTAATTATGTGCTACTGTGTTTGTATAACCATACTATTTTCGGCATGTTTTAGATAAAAAAAAACACTGATGATGGTGATATTTCCCGCCGAAACTAGTTTGGGAGAATAAAGAAATAAAAGAATAAAGAAATAAACGAATAACAAGGTGTTTTGCATCAAGGCGGATTAAATTTCTGTTATTACTGGTTTTTTTTAAGGTAGTGTCAGGTACGATGATTTGTAAGAATCTTACAATAACGTGTGACGATGGTCTAAACCTGTGCGTGGTCATGCGTAAATGGTCATATAACTGATTTGCCCGACCACGTCTCGCAGACTACCTGGAAGCTTGATATTGCTACTAAATAAAAAAACGCGAAGATGAATGTGTAAAGAACAAAACCAAGAGTTGTGAAACTGATAGACTTGCCATAGAACTAGAAGAACTGACGAAACGTTTAATACTAACATTTTAGTTTTGCTGCATTTTTCATGAAGAGAAACAATTTATACGACGAGCTAATTGATTACGGTTAGTGAACGTCACTAAAACAACCATAATTGGATGCGAAAATCTGGAAATCGTAATGTATGGAGGTGTGGAAGAATCCTTTACCCATTAGTTAGTTTGAAGATGATAATATATACTGCTCGAGTCACCTGCTCACAACACACCAAATATTTCACAATAGGTACAAGATATCGAGGCGCGGTCTTTGTAAGTGATAATGTGCAAAGAGGCTACCATTTTCCTATACGATTACCACTCGGAAATTTATCTATTGAAATACAATATACCCTTCATTTTTTTTTTCGATAGAAATACTTACTTTTTAAGGGCTTCCTTAGATCTTGAAAAGAGGTGTGCAAAAATTTCGTAAAAACCAAGAATGAGATCTCTTGAAAAAGTATGTCCAACGTATGCCGTGTTATGTTGTGTTTACAAGCAAGGGGAGCTCAAACAGCGCTGTGTAACTACAGCACGGCTTTGCAACACAGCATCCTGCTTACTTTTGCTAAAGGTTTTGCTATGAACGCTAACGTGGCCTACGTCACTACAGCTATCACGAGACATCGAAAATCTCGAAAACCGTTTCAGATAGTAAGCAGGATCATTTTAAAATTCTACGGTTGTTTTTATCATCCACTAAAGACTGCTCAGGTATTACAATCGTAAAAAAATAGTCACCCTCTTTGAATATTGCCATTTACCGAAATCTTCATTTGTGCATCTTGAACCAATTACATATTTTTGTTTTTGTTTTTGAGAAAGTGACATAGGCTGTATATTTATAAATCAGCGTAAAGACAACGTTTCTAATGTCCTTGTGAAATACAAGATAAATAACATCTGTGCGAGGGGGGATTCATTTGGAAAGTATCCCCAACTTAGTTTTCTTTTGAGCCTGAATATTGTCCATTTGCTTTTAGTACTGAACTAGGGCGGTTATTAGTAGTTTATAAACATGAACAGAAATGAAAGTGGCAGCGCATTTGAAACTCAGCCGGTGATCGTTTACTGACTGTACGAAACACTGCAACGAGAGCCATTCAGTCTCGGTTCTGTGAAGCGTGTTGCGGAAGCAGTCACCGAAACAATGGTTCGAAAGTGAATGTAGGCGTTCAGCTCAGAACGTCAGAATGTTCACTAGGAGTAAGGAAGAGGCAAGTGGATGATTTCTTAATAAACCGAAGGATTTGCTGAGAGAGGTTAATGTTTTCGGCTTTACAGCCTTCATCAGATCTTAAGAAACCAAATAAAGAGCTACGACGTACAGAAAGCGTTCTGTAATGAAATGAACACTGAGAATTCTTCAGTTTGTTCAGATATTAAGGCTGTCGTCCCCTGTATATCACCAAGAAATCTCATTTCGAGAGTTCTTAGTTGAAAACCTAGATATGGTGATTAGATTGTGCGAAGATAGAGAACAGCTATCCCACTATTGCAAATCGCTCAGCAGTGAAGAAAATTATGAGGAAACACAGTGAAAGAGCAGTATTTTCACTTAGATCGAGTACATCTAGTACTCGCTGTCTACTATTTTGTTCCTTTTGGTACGCCACATCGGAAATTCCTTCGTTGTTGATCAATATGTAAGGCGAACATATGCTTTTGAAACATGTATTGCAGACCTGACTGCAATAGATGCGACGTCTATATCCCGGGTGTCTATTGTTAAACTTACCCCATTTAACACGTTATAACAAGGAAACTACTTACCGTACGAGGACCAAACTTGGTAGCATTAATGTCAAGGACACGGGGAAGAGCAATAATGTGAAATCAATTCAATTTAAACACTTCTAATGTGCCGCTAAGGTACATCACACCATTACATATCGCTACCATTACTGCCGCAAAAGGGGGCTCAATACGGCACCCATCAGTGTCCAGAAGAGTCTGAAAGCGCAGGATTTGCGTTCTGCACAGCTGAACGAAGCATGTCCGTAGGTATGCTGGCTACTTCTTTTGATATGCTGCGCTTCAGATTCTTCCCAGAGCGACGCCCAGTTCTCCAGTTGATCCGAACTTCTTCATCATGCTCCGCACAGCAGGTGGAGAAAAAGGACCCTTCCGTTATCCTTTCGGCTGGCGATGTTGTCGAAGTGCAGCTCCATCATTACTGTTGTTTTGATTATAGAGCTTCACCAGTAACGCCCTGTTCCTCTTGTCCAAGCTCTTGTTGACACGTAATCAAATGCACTGCGACTGATCAGGTGTGAGAGGCTATGAATCACGATGACTGATCACAGAACATGGTGACCATACTAGGATCTGGACGGTGGGGCTGTGACGCACGAAATCTTGCACCCTATACTCTGGACATTAATGCTAACAAGTTTGGTACTCGTAATTAGTTTCCTGGTTTGAACGTGTTAAATAAGGAAAGTATAATTATAACACCCAGTATTATGTTCAAAGCTTTCATCACAGACTGGAAGAATATTGAGGCGACAAGGGTTCCAAAGACAAAAAATTTCTCTGAGACGAGAAGATTTTTAATCACAATGAAAATAGTTCCTCTGTAGCGATCGATGCGAATACAAACAGTAAATATCACTCTGCATCTAAGTCTACATGGATATTCCGAAAGTCACACTTAAGAGCCTGGCAGTGGGTTCATCGTACCATCTTCACAATAATTCTCTATTTCAGTCTTGAACAGTGCGCGGAAATAACGAACACCTAAATCTTCCCGTGCGAGCTCTGGTTTTCCTTGTTTTATTATGATGATCGTTTCTCCCTATGTAGGTCATCATCATCATTTAAGACTGATTATGCCTTTCAGCGTTCAGTCTGGACCATAGCCCCCTTATAAAATTCCTCCATGATCCTCTATTCAGTGCTAATATTGGTGCCTCTTCTGATGTTAAACCTATTACTTCAAAATGATTCTTAACCGAATCCAGGTACCTTCTCCTTGGTCTGCCCCGACTCCTCCTACCCTGTACTGCTGAACCCATGAGTCTCTTGGGTAACCTTGCTTCTCCCATGCGTGTAACATGACCCCACCATCTAAGCCTGTTCGCTCTGACTGCTCCATCTATAGAATTCATTCCCAGTTTTTCTTTGATTTCCTCATTGTGGACACTCACCTGCCATTGTTCCCATCTACTAGTACCTGCAATCATCCTAGCTACTTTCATATCCGTACTTCAACCTTATTGATAAGGTAACCTGAATCCACCCACCTTTCACTCCTGTACAACAAAGTTGGTCGAAAGATTGAACGGTGCACAGATAACTTAGTCTTGGTACTGACTTCCTTCTTGCAGAAGAGAGTAGATCGTAGCTGAGCGCTAACTGCATTAGCTTTTCTACACCTCGCTGCCACTTCTTTCACTATGTTGCCATCCTGCGAGAATATGCATCCTAAGTACTTGAAACCGTCCACCTGTTCTAACTTTGTTCCTCCTATTTGGCACTCAGTCCGTTTATATTTCTTTCCCACTGACATTACTTTCGTTTTGGAGATGCTAATCTTCATACCATAGCCCTTGCATTTCTGATCTATCTCTGAAATATTACTTTGCAAACTTTCAATCGAATCTGCCATCACAACTAAGTCATCCGCATATGTCAGACTGCTTATTTTGCTTAATGTCACCCAGCCAGTCTATTGTTTTCAACATATGATCCATAAATAATATGAACAAAAGTGGAGGCATGTTGCAGCCTTGACTTACCCCTGAAACTACTCTGAACCATGAACTCATTTTACCATCAACTCTAACTGCTGCCTGACTATCCATGTAAAGACCAGTAATCTTTAATTGCTTGCAAAAGTTTGCCTCCTATTCCATAATCTCTTAGAACAGATAATAACTTCCTCCTAGGAAGCCGGTCATATTCCTTTTCTAGATCTATAAAGCATAGGTACAATTCCCTCTTCCACTCATAACACTTCTCCATTATTTGCCTACGGTCGCAGGTTCGAATCCTGCCTCGGGCATGGATGTGTGTGATGTCCTTAGGTTAGTTACGTTTAAGCGGTTCTAAGTTCTAGGGGACTAATGACCACAGCAGTTGAGTCCCATAGTGCTCAGAGCCATTATTTGCTGTAAGTAAAGATCTGGTCCTGACAACCTATAAGAGGCATAAACCCACACTGATTTTCATCCAATTGGTCCTCAACTAATACTCGCACTTTCCTTTCAACAATATCTGAGAATACTTTACCCACAACGCTGATTAAAGAGATACCTCTGCAGTTGTTACAATCTTTTCTATTTCCATGTTTAAAGATTGGTGTGATTACTGCTTTTGTCCAGTCTGATGGAACCTGTCTCGACTCCCAGGCCATTTCAGTTATCCTGTGTAGCCATTTAAGACCTGACATTCCACTGTATTTGATGAGTTCCGACTTAATTTCATCCACCCCAGCTGCTTTATTGGTTCAAATGGTTCAAATGGCTCTGAGCACTATGGGACTCAACATCTTAGGTCATAATTGCCCTAGAACTTAAAACTACTTAAACCTAACTAACCTAAGGACTTCACACACACCCATGCCCGAGGCAGGCTTCGAACATGCGACCGTAGCAGTCCCACGGTTCCAGACTGCAGCGCCAGAACCGCACCGCCACCGCGGCCGGCAGCTGCTTTATTGCACTGTAATCTATTGACCATTTTCTCCACTTCCTCAAATGTGATCCTACTTCCATCATCATTCCTATCCCATTCTACCTCGAAATCTAAAACATTTCTGATCGTATTTTCACCTACATTGAGCAATTCTTCAAAATATTCCCTCCATCTGCCCAAGGCATCCACAGGATTCACCTGTCCAAAATACTTGTCATTTCCTTATTACCTCCCTTTCGAAGACTGGTAATTACACTCCAGAATAGTTTTCCAGCGGCTTGACCCATAGTCTCCAACCTGTTTCCAAAGTCTTCCCAAGATTTCTTCTTGGATGGTGCAATTATCTGTTTGGCTTTGTTTCTTTCTTCAACATAACTTTGTCTGTCTACCTGAGTTCTAGTATGTAGCCATTTTTGATATGCCTTCTTTTTCCTTTTACAGGCTGCCTTGACTGCTCATTCCAGCAAGCTGTTTGCTTCATCCTACTTTTACACACTACTGTTCCAAGACATTCTTTAGCCACTTCTAGTACTGTGTCCCTGTACCTTGTCCATTCCTTTTCCAATGACTGTAATTTACATTCAACTAACTGCTACCTTTCTGAGATCGCTGTTATGTACTTGTGCCTGATTTCCTTATCCTGAAGTTTCTCCACTCTTATCCTCCTACATATGGACCTGACCTCCTGCACTTTCGGCCTCACAATCCCAATTTCACTGCAGATTAAATAATGATCAGTGTCATCAAAGAATCCCCTGAATACAGGTGTGTCCCACACAGCCTTCCTGAATTCCTGATCTGTTATTATATAGTCAATGACAGATCTGGTTCCCCTGCCTTCCCAAGTATACCTGTGAATGTTCTTATGTTTAAAAAAGGAGTTGGTGATTACTAAGCCCATACTGGCACAGAAATCCAAGAGTTGTTTCCCCTACCTGTTGGCCTCCATATCCTCTCCAAATTTACCCATAACCTTTTCATACCCTTCTGTTCGATTTCCAATCCTGGCGATAAAATCACCCATGAGCAGAACACTGTCCTTGTCCTTTACTCTAACAACTACGTCACTGAGTGCCTCATAAAAACTATCCATCTTATCTTGATCTGTCCCTTCACAGTGTGAATATACTGACACAATCCTAATTTTCTTGCTAGACACTGTCAAATCTATACACATCAGTCGTTTGTTCAATGGACTCCCTTTAGCACGGACGTGGATCACATAACACTTTTCATTTTAGTGACAACTGCCAATTTTCGCACCATACAGACACCTTTTCTAAATCGCTTAGCAATTTGTTTTGATCTTCTGGTGAATTTACTAGACTATAAACGACAGCATCATCGGCAAGAACATAATGCGGCTTCTCGTATTGTCTCCTAAATCATTTATGTAGATAAAGAAACAGGAAAGGTCCAATAACACTACCTTGGGAAAGGCCAGAAATCACTTCTGTTTTACTCTATGACTTTCCGTCAGCTACTAGAACTGGAACCTCTCTGCCAGGAAATCACTAATCCAGTCGCGTAACTGAGACGATACTCCATAAGCAAACAATTTTATTACAAGCCGCCTGCGAGTACAAAGAGTTTCTGGAAATCTAGAAATACGGAATCCATTTGAAATCCCTTGTCAGTAGCACTCAGTACTTCGTGCAAGTAACGATGTTTTCTAAATCTATGTTGTCTGTTTGTGAACTGAACGTTCTCGTCGAGGTAATTCACAACATTCGAACACAACGTATGTTCCAAAATTCTGTTGGATATCAAGCTTAATGATGTGGGCCTGTAATGTAGCGGATTACTCCTATTGCCTTTCTTGAATATTGGCGCGACCTGTGCAACTTTCCAATCTTTGGATATGGAATTTCGTCGAGCGAGCGGCTGTATGTGATTGTTAAGTATGGAGCTACTTCATCAGCATTCTCTGAAAGTAAAGGAATTGGTATACAGTCTGTACCAGAAGACTCGCTCTTATTAAGTGTTTTAAGTTGCTTCACTACTCCGTGGTTATCTACCTTTAAGTTCCTCATGTTGGCAGCTGTTCTTGATTCGAATTAGGAAGTCTCGTAAAGCTGTGTTTAGTAACTCTGATTTAGCAGCACTGTCATCGATAGAATTTCCATTGCTATATAGCTTACGTACGTACAGAATCTCCTTGGATTTTCTGCCAGGTTTAGAGACAAAATCTCGTTGTGGAAGCTATTATCAGCGCTAAATTTCGAGCTTCTGTAAAAGATCGCCAATCTTGGGGAGTTTGCGTTCGTTTAAATTTCGTATTTTATTTCCTTTGTATCTGCAACAGTGTTCCGACTCGTTTTGTGTACCAAAGGGTATCAGCTCCGTCGTTTGCCAATTTATTTGTTATAAGTGTCTTAATTGCTATCGATACAATTTCTTTGAATTCAAGCCACATCTGATCTAAACTAACATCTTTAGTTTGGAAGGAGTGGAAGTTGTCTCACAGGAAGGCTTCAGATGAATTTTTATCTTTTTTTTGGTTAAGTATATTTTTCGTTTATTTTTTGAGGATGTGGGAATTACGGTATTGAGTCTCGCTACGTCAATCCTGTGTTCAATAATCCCTGTATCCACTTTGATGCTCGTTATCAGCTCCGGATTATTTGTTGCTAAGAGTTCAAGTGTGTTTTCACAACCGTTTACTATTACAGTGGGCCCATGATCTAACTGAGAACGCGTTTAGAACAATTTTGGATGAAGTTTTATCGCACCTCAGATTTGAACATGTGTTTTCGCCAACACATCCAGAGTAAATTTAAGTCACCTTCAACTATAACTGTATTAGTTGGGTACGTGTTTGAAATTAGATTCAAGAGTTCTTCGAACCTTTCAGCAAATGTATCGCAGAGTTGGGAGGCCGGCAAAAGGATCCAATTATTATTTTATTCCGGTTGTTAAGAGTGGCGTCTACCCATACTGACTCACAGGAAATGCATTTACATCTACATCATACTGCGCAAGCCACCTAATGGTGTGTGGCGGAGGGTACTTTCGGTACCACTGTCTGATCCCTACAACTCTGTTCCACTCGCGAATAGTGCGTGGGAAGAATGATGGTCGGTAAGCCTTTGTATTGGCTCTAATATCACGAATTGTCTCCTCGTGGTCAATTCGCGGGATTTATGTGGGGGGAAGTAATATGTTGTCCGACTCCTGAAAAATGCTGTCCCGAAAATTCAATAGTAAAGCTCTCTACTTCAGTTTCGCTACAGGATAAACTACTTCTAACAGCAACAAACATACCACCAACAACTCTGTTTCGACTATTCTTTCTGAACACCGTCCTTCGCAAAAAATTCGGCTACATTTATCTCCGGCTGTAGCCAGCTTTCAGGGCCTACAACGATTTGAGCATCAGTGCTTTCTAATATCGCTTGGAACTGTGATACTTTCCAAACACAGCTACAACAGTTCTCATCTGTTATACCGATGGTTCCTAGAACTACTTTTTGCTCTGTTCGCCCTGCACTCTTAGAGACTGAAGCCCTTTTCATGTTTCCCGAGACCCTCTAACCTAAAATACCGCCCAGTTTACGCCTTACAGCCCCTGCTACCAGTGTAGCGGTGTCCTGCGTGTAATGGACTTCTGACCTATTTAGCGGAACCCGAAACGCCACCACACTGTGGCACAAGTCGAAAAATCTGCAGGCTACGCAGTCATATAACCGCCAGAGCCTCTGAATCAGATCCTCCACTCGGCTTGTACTAAAGGCTCGCAATAGGTCCTGTCGACTATGCTGCAAATGGTGAGGTCTGCTTTCATCTCACAATCAAGCAAACTGGCAGCCTTTATCACTTCGCTCGAAACCAGAGACAATCTCTTCCAATCCAAAGCGACACACATCACTGGTGCCGACGTTAGTTACTGCCTGTAACTGGTTGCATCCTGGGCTCTTCATGACATCTAGAAGGAACCGTTCCAAGTCTGGATTGACTCCACTTATCGACTGATGCAAACAAACACTGCCCTCTGTAGGCGAGAATGCGAGAGTTTATTAGTGAAGCGGCATTTCGTCATTTGTTAACCCACTGGAGTTTTGATCTATAGAAGAAAGTTCATTCGAGCTATTGAGCCGAAGTAAGATGAGCTTATTGTCGCGACTGTGACTCGGTTGTTTTCTCTGTAAATTGCAGTACACATCTAACAGCCAACATGCAAAGCACATGGTTATCAAGTATTTAACGACGCCTAAATCATATCGTTTCATTTTCCGCTGTAACGAGCTAGTTAATATTAACATTGAGGCGACATTCATTATCAGAAGGCCGTTCAGTATCCGCTTTATACGCAATTACGTTGATAATTTAGCTCGTAATATGCTGCACTTAACAGAGACACGTATTTATCACGTAAATCATACCTCTTTGTAGCTGACACCATTACTTTCTATTAACATGCAAAATCTGTATATTATACATATACAACCTCTTCTAAAGACATTGCTAGGTGACTGGCCTGACAGTACCAGCCTTTTAAAACAACTTAAAAGCTCAACACAGAATCTGGAAGTGCACTACAAAATATCATCTTCTCTCCCAATCAGGAACTGATAAGCAGTATATTCATAGATGAAAATTAATGTATTGAATGAGAGCCAAAGATAGCACACCTAAATATTGTGAAGAGACAGCCCAGGGTTAACTGGAAGGATTCTTCAGTGTCTAAAGAAAATCATAACATTTAGGTCTCGCTTTTAAATTGCCCAAACGAAATTTAAGTTTCGCTTAAGACTATTGTAGAACTGGGAGAGGTGAATTAAAAACACGAGGAAAATGAGGGAGACAGTATACCAAAATCACTACACATTTGTTTTAGTTTTCTTGGTTGCAATCACACGTGAATTACAGGTAACTAGTTTCGAACGTATTTTCTTCTTCTTCTTAAACCTTTACCTACGTTAAGAGTTGATCAAAACGTTAAACACAAATTTTAAAGTACATAAACAGTCTTCTAGCATTATGTGTGTACAAATCACAGTGGTTCACTACATTTGAAAGTACAGAATGTTACATAATGTAAAATGCAAAATATCTATACGTACGGAATGCTAGAAAACTGTTCACATACTATAATGTTTAGTACTCTACATTTTGAAAATGAACAAATACGCTCGAAACTAGTCACCATTAACATAATTGTAAGTGTATGGAAGGCAGGAAGCTAAAGAAATAGTAAGATTAAATGAAGTTTTTGGTCCTTCTGCAAAACGCAATGATGGAATTCCACACATAAAAATTTCGTTCGTATTTCCACGTTACCCGTTAATAGTAGTGGATAAGTGGATAAGTGGAAAGAATATATAGAAGCCCTCTGTAATGGGAAGAGTTGTTTGCTGACGTGGTAGGAGTAGTAAAGCAAGTTTATTTGGAAGACACAGGTTACCCAGTATTACTGTCAGAGTTTGACAGAGATAGAAGGCCTTCGGGATTTCTAATATCATTGGGAAAGAGAAAACTGAATGACTATTCTAGTTGATATGTATAATCTATAAGACTTTATCAGAAATTTCAGCTACACAATTCCGAAGATAGCGAGGACAGTTCAGGACTAGAACTATTGCACAATCAACTCATGCCTCTAAGTTATTGACAAGAATAATACATCGAAGAATGGAAAAGAAATTGAGAATGTGTTAAATGGCGATAGGCTTGTATTTCGGAAACATAACGACATCTGAGTTAACACATTCTTCATAGGATTTTTCAATCTATAAAAAGACATTCAACAACTAAAACTGGTGCAAGATTTCGCAAATTTTCAGAAAAAAATGTGTAAACTTCAGTAATATATATACAAGATGTTAGGGGTGTAGGTGTGGATATTTTGATAATTTGTACGTTGTTTTTTTCTCTGCAACTAACAGTCTTCCCGCAAATACAATATATGATTTACTAACCGTTGTTTTTTGCACGGGCGTAAATGCTACATGAAGTAGACTATCTGTTTTGCATCCCCGTGTCCACACTTCAATACCTCACTTTCTGTCCAGGGGAGTATAACCATTAACGGCTTGCATGTGACACTCACACTTCGAGGTACCGAGTGATCGAAAAACAAACTATCCGTAATAGCTGTAAATATTTATGTAACATTATTCAGTACACTGTACCCAGTCAACAACAGAAACATCTGCACCTATACCCCTGAACTCTGGATGTGAATCAACAAGGTTCAGTAAGAATTGAAGACCAAGAACGAAGTGCTGTACAATCTGAACATTGAAGAAGTAATGACGGAAATAAAAGAAAGGTTCAGGAGAGCTCTAAAAATTCAGAATGAAACGATATCAGTGTAGATCTGCGGATGGCATCGCTATCTTTGGTGAAATCGAATAAGAATTGCTGGAAATATTGAATGGAATGAACATTTTACTGAGTGCAGAATATGGATTTATAGAAAACCTAAGAAAAGCGAAAGTAATGAGCAATAGCAGAAGCGAAATTAGTGAGAAACTTACCTGAAAATAGTGGCCCACGAAGTAACGGAAGGAATTCCGCTACCTTGGAAGGCAATTGACGCGTGACGGATGAAGGAAAGAGGGCAGGAAAAGCTCACAGCGTAGTCTGAGAAGGCATTTCTGGCCGAAAGAAGGCAAATTCATGAAGAAATGTCTTAGAATGTACGTCGGGAGCACTGCATTGCATGGAAGCCAATAATGGAGTGTCAGAAAACCAGAAAATAAGGGAATCGAAGCTTTGAAATTGTGGTGCTACAGAGGAATGTTGAAAATTAGGTGGACTGATAAGAAATGAGGACGTTCTTCGCATAATAAGCAAAGTAAGTAACTTACGAAAAACACTGGCAAGAATAAGCGACAGAATGGAAGGACTTACATTAAGACAGCAGTGAACAACTTCCATAGTACTAGAGGGAGACATAGAGTGTAAGAAATTGTAAGCGGATACAGCTGTTGGAATATACCGACTAAATAATTGAAGACATTGCGTGTAAGTGTAAGACGGTGTAGACACAGGAGGGAAAGTCGTGACGGGTCGTGCCAAACAAGTCAGAGAACGGGTAAGTTAAAAAAAAAAAAAACGCACGATAAGCACGCATCTGTGAATTTTGCAATTCGGTACCAGTGATTTGTTGCCAAGTATTGTCCGTTTTACGGAATTGTTAAGGCTTTCGTGGCACTTGTTGACGAACTGCCTATTGGCTTCTGTCTCGGGTTCTTCGGCCGACGTTCATCTGAGGATTTTACTGACGTTTCGCCAGCACGAGTGGCTGGCATTGCCAAAGCTTCAACCTCTATTGCCGGTAGTGAACTGGAGCCGAGCTCTCTGCCTCTGACTATATGTACCTGGCGCGCCAACGTCAGGCAGCTTCTCCGCGGTCATTTCCGGTGCGGCTCTCCTCTTTATTTATTGTCTCGCAATGTGTCCATACAGCCATCTCAGTTCCTTTTGACTTTAAGTCGTGCCTTGGTGTGAAGTCCCATAGGTTTAACAAAGGACAGTTCCGACATAAAATAAATTTTGCGCCCATAGTATACTGAAACGTGTAAACAAGACGAAGATGGGAGGACACACAGAAGTAGTAAGCTATAAAAATTCTTCTGGTAACATGATAAGAAGTAATAAATCGCCGTTGGTACAGATTTGGAAGATACCCAGTTCGCCATTTTATAATACTGGGAGGAAGAGTAGTTCCCTCAAGAAAGCTTGCTGAGTTATTATTTTATGTTTAGTTAACAGCTAGCGAAGGCTAGTGACTGATTAAAACTCTGAACTAGGTTAATCCCGTGGAATTCAGTAGGGTAACAATGTTTATTGACGTTTTTCAGGGCTAGAATTTCGTGGCGGGAGTCAGCGACTGCAAACAAATCGTCACAAATTGTCAAATGGCTCTGAGCACTATGGGACTTAACATCTGAGGTCATCAGTCCCTAGACTGAGAACTACTTATACCTAACTAACCTAAGGACATCACACACGTCCATGCCCGAGGCAGGATTCGAACCTGCTACGGTAGCAGCAGCGCGGTTCCGGACTGAAGCGCTAGAACCGCTCGGCCAACAAATCGTCAGCGGAACCCATCTCTGAATAATTCGAACTTAGAGGAGAATGATGTATACCTCTACCAAGGGAAGATGGTACAACAGTCAGCTTTAACTATATTTCCTCTTTCGTAAAAACTATCACTTTCGACCCACAAATTCCGATATTTTAGATCTGGCTTTGGTGGACAAAGACTATACACGTGACTACCAATACTGTAAGTTGTGTTTCACGGGATTCCTCAAATCACAATACCAAATTAGATTCACTCTGCAATTTTCTACACTTATCTGACATCTGGATGTCTACTGAATGGGTACCAGTCTCTCGTCGAAACTACTCACAAGAATATTAGTATGCTGTGACATACAGCTCGGCAAAGCTAACAAGGGGAGGTCACGACGTTGGGATTAAAGATTTACTTTAGACTAGCAGGCCATTAAAACAACGTAATGTGCAAGTAGAAAGGTGCACTACGCTAGCAAATACGAGGAAATCGCAAAAGAAGTTTTACGTATCTATTATGTCGCTGTGGGTAATACCATACGAGTGTTAGCCTTCAAGCTTCGTAGTAAGAACGTATATCAGGCGACGGTTCGACTTCCTCATAAGCTTAACTATAGTTTTTTATCACTGTTCATATATGGTTTGCATCCAAATTATCGGAAGAAAGAGAAACTTTCTTAAATGTCAGCGAGCTGTGTTTTCCCGTAGAAACCTTTATCATTCTCCATAAATGTGAGAAAACTGCATTCATTCGATGTAGTAGATTCCGTTTCAATTTATGTTTTCCATGTCTGTGTGACAAATACCATCCTGCAACGTGTGATGTTGAGAGTACATCGACGAATAATTGTACATTACTCTTCTGGTCTGGCACGTTGTGACTTACTCTATCACTGATTAACGTCATTCGTATCACTATCTATCGAGGTTTGACTTGGGGTTTTCCAGGCTATCCCTCGTCCCTGAAAATTTAATTAAGAGTAGCAAATAGTCAAATAACATATGAAATTCGGTAAAACTTCACGAAAAATCGCGTGTTTTTTTTTCATTACATTGCTTCGGAAATGTCTTATAAATTAGGTAATGTGGTCAGTGATTAAAAATAACTAAAAAATAAGAGTCGACGTAATTTGAACCGTCGCCTCGTCCACAACTTTCTTGGTAAGCGCGAATGTTAACCACGCCACCATACTGACTTCTTATGGCATGTACCTTGGCATGGATACATCAAGTACATAATAGACGCGAAAAAGTTGTCTTGCGATTTTCTCGGAATTGCGAGAATAGTGCGCCTTAGTAGTTGCACATTATGTTGTTTTATCGGCCTACTAAAGGGGTACAAAGTCTGAAGTAAATCCGTGATCCCAACGTCGCCTTCCCAAGTGTTACATGAGCCAAAGCGTCTCATATACAAGGCATATTCGAAACCTAAGTTCCGATTGGTCAAGAAATAGAAACCACTGTGAAAAACTAATAAAGCGTTGCACAAATGTTTTCGACAGTGTCTCTAGTATGCCTATCGGTTAAATCACTTCGCTCTTTTCAGTTCTGAGCGCATGGTGAGCACATAAAGATGCGTAGAAAACAGTATCTCCCGCCAAGTGTGAGGTCCTGGTGAGAGATTTCGCCTGATGTTATGCAGCCTACATTACAGAACTGTCATACGGTTCCTACTTTGTGACAGTAGCAATTTTCAGGGGCAACGAAAATGCTCCTGCAGCGTTTTCGATGGGAAGTGTTTGATCACCCACTCTACAGCTCACAACTACTGGCTATGAAGACAACATTTTCGCACAGACCACGAGCTATAGATGAGCGTAGAGAATTGGCGGGAAGCACAGGCGAGTGTCTTCTATGACGAGGGTATTGGAAACTCGGCACAACGCTACGACAAATGTCTAAGTCGGAGTGGTGACTATGTAGAGCAGTGCAGATAAAATATTTCTGATTTTCAAAGTGGTTTCCACTTCGCGATCAATCGGAACTTACTTTCCGAATATCCGTAGTATAATATTATCATCTTATCTGAAGCAACACAGTAGTATGATTTTTTTTGTATGAGAACACAAACATCAATAAATATTTCATTCTCTGACATTGCTGATAAACATACCCAAGATTTTTCCTGCTATTAGAAAGTCTGTATTGCTCTCGCTGTGTCTGCTGCTAAATACACAATTCAACGATTCTTCAGTACTCTAGGGAGCGTAAAAATGTGGTTGTATTCTACAATGAGTGGAAACAGGTTGCGTAACTTGTACATCTAAGTGTACACAAAAGGAAAATGAAAGATCTGGTTTCTAAAACTTAGTTATTTACAGATTTGGGCGACAGCCTCCGCGATTGTTGTTCGCCTTCAAATGGTTCAAATGGCTCTGAGCAGTATGGGACTTAACATCTGAGGTCATCAGTCCCCTAGAACTTAGAACTACTTAAACCTAACTAACCTAAGAACGTCACACACATCCATGCCCGAGGCAGGATTCAAACCTGCGACCGTAGCAGCAGCGCGGTTCCGGACTGAAGCGCCTAGAACCGCTCGGCCACAGCGGCCGGCTGTTGTTGGCTTTCAAACAAGATCAGGTGTTATATTTTGTCTAGTTTTATGTCTCATGTAATGCTTCACAGTTACTCAGTAAACAGAAGACAAAAAACATCTAAATACTGACTAAACGTCTAACTCTGTGTTTCATGTCACATCGAGATTTGTTTGTCCTAACGCTTCCGTAAGTAGGAATTGTACGTGACCCCCACGGGTCACGAATAAATTCCTCGTCATTCGTGGTTAAATGGTTTATTAATTAACACAAGTGATGCGTACACCGAACAGCTACAATACAGCTGCCTGAAACTTGCGACTGGTAGCAGTTTAAAACATGTCATACTCAGGGACAATACCAACTTGTACCGATATTAATGGCAGCAGTTGAAAACATGTCATACTCAGGGACACTACAAACTCGTACCGATATATATGGCACCAGTTGAAAACATGTCATACTCAGGGAGACTACCAACTTGTACCGATATTTTTGGCAGCAGTTGAAACATGTCATACTCAGGGATACTGCCAACTTGTACCGATATATATGGCAGCAGTTGGAAACATGTCATACTCAGGGAGACAACCAACTTGTACCGATGTGTATCAAGCAGAAGTAGAAAGGAAAGTGACCCTGCTGCGGGGAAGACGTGGTAGCACCTGTCGCTTAAATTAAATCTTGTGGTTTTATTGTTTTGATTATACGAAATTAAGTTTCAATAACTCGAATTTGAAAAAGTACTCAGTAAAAAGTCTTCCAGAAATGCAAACCCAGGATGGCTTGCCATAAAGAGCAACAAAACTGGTCACAGAATATCGTTGAACTACCACTGTGCTGTAAGGGTGTCGCGGATGACGACCAAAGAAAATAGCATCCCAAACCATCACTCCTGGTTTCGGGCACTATAGCATAGTATAATGTGGAGCGATTGGCTGATTACTGCTACTTTTTTTTTTTACCCCAACCACTCGTCCTCTCTCAAATGCTTACATATGCATATATCGATCACGCGCCTTACTGCGAGGGATAGCGACTGTCAGACTGAGTACACAGAATGAAATTTGCAAAGCCTTTATGCTCTAGTAACGACGTGTCCTCTGTTTTCTATCCTTGCAAGCAGGGTGGGGAATATGCGCTGCAACGTCACACAATCATCCAATGGCCCCCAGAATTTACAATTTTGAATTTTCAGTCAATATCTTTATGAATATCAATTTGTGACCAATTTGCATAACTCCTTCACGGTGCTTCGTTGTTTTGTTTTAAATGCAGATAGATCATCCATTGCAGGAAAAGATCAGAATGGATGACAACAATGTCATTAGAGACTTTTACACTAATAGCACTGAACAAAGACGGCGAATGAAAACGCCTGGTCCTAAAGAGAAAATTTCGGCAACGGTCTTAAGTGGTTTAGGGAAACCACTCGATGGCTGGACGGGCGAATAAGCCCCCTTTTCCTGTGTACTCGAGTCCAGTGTTTAAGCCGGCTTTTCCTAGGAGCAGGAATTTTACTCCGCGTGAACAGGACAGGGCCCTTTTCGTCGGTAGGGACGCAGAACTTAAATACACAGCGCATTTGTGTTTTTCAAGATAGTGAAACTGCAAGCGCATTAACTATTCACTCAACACGTGCTGTCTGGGAAGTGCAATGCGTGGAAGCAGTTTTCTTATAGTTGTTAGTAGTAACTTTTTATTATTTGCAAGAAATTCAATGAAAAAAATTAAACATTTACAAGCCTGTAACAAACAACAGAAAGCTCAACTACCCTCCTGGAAATTGAAATAAGAACACCGTGAATTCATTGTCCCAGGAAGGGGAAACTTTATTGACACATTCCTGGGGTCAGATACATCACATGATCACACTAACAGAACCACAGGCACATAGACACAGGCAACAGAACATGCACAATGTCGGAACTAGTACAGTGTATATCCAGCTTTCGCAGCAATGCAGGCTGCTATTCTCCCATGGAGACGATCGTAGAGATGCTGGATGTAGTCCTGTGGAACGGCTTGCCATGCCATTTCCACCTGGCGCCTCAGTTGGACCAGCGTTCGTGCTGGACGTGCAGACCGCGTGAGACGACGCTTCATCCAGTCCCAAACATGATCAATGGGGGACAGATCCGGAGATCTTGCTGGCCAGGGTAGTTGACTTACGCCTTCGAGAGCACGTTGGGTGGCACAGGATACACGCGGACGTGCATTGTCCTGTTGGAACAGCAAGTTCCCTTGCCGGTCTAGGAATGGTAGAACGATGGGTTAGATGACGGTTTGGATGTACCGTGCACTATTCAGTGTCCCCTCGACGATCACCAGAGGTGTACGGCCAGTGTAGGAGATCGCTCCCCACACCATGATGCCGGGTGTTGGCCCTGTGTGCCTCGGTCGTATGCAGTCCTGATTGTGGCGCTCACCTGCACGGCGCCAAACACGCATACGACCATCATTGGCACCAAGGCAGAAGCGACTCTCATCGCTGAAGACGACACGTCTCCATTCGTCCCTCCATTCACGCCTGTCGCGACAACACTGGAGGCGGGCTGCACAATGTTGGGGCGTGAGCGGAAGACGGCCTAACGGTGTGCGGGACCGTAGCCCAGCTTCATGGAGACGGTTGCGAATGGTCCTCGCCGATACCCCAGAAGCAACAGTGTCCCTAATTTGCTGAGAAGTGGCGGTGCGGTCCCCTAAGGCACTGCGTAGGATCCTACGGTCTTGGCGTGAATCCGTGCGTCGCTGCGGTCCGGTCCCAGGTCGACGGGCACGTGCACCTTCCGCCAACCACTGGCGACAACATCGATGTACTGTGGCTACCTCTCGATTGCTGTTTATCGTATCGCGACATTGCTGCTCGCTTTTGGTCGAGATCTAATGACTGTTAGCAGAATATGGAATCTTTGGGTTCAGGAGGGTAATGCGGAACGCCGTGCTTGATCCCAGCGGCCTTGTATCACTAGCAGTGGAGATGACAGGCATCTTATCCGCATGGCTGTAACGGATCGTGCAGCCACGTCTCGATCCCTGAGACAACAGATGGGATCTTTTGCAAGACAACAACCATCTGCACGAACAGTTCGACGCCGTTTGCAACAGCATGGACTATCAGCTCAGAGACCATGACTGCGGTTACCCTTGACGCTGCATCACAGACAGGAGCGCCTGCGATGGTGTACTCAATGACGAACCTTGGTGCACCAATGGCAAAACGTCATTTTTTCGTATGAATCCAGGTTCTGTTTACAGCATCATGATGGTCGCGTCCGTGTTTGGCGACATCGCAGTGAACGCACATTGGAAGCGTGTATTCGTCATCACCATACTGGCGTATCAACCCGCGTGATGGTACGGGGTGCCATTGGTTACACGTCTCGGTCACCCCTTGTTCGCAATGAATGCACTTTGAACAGTGGGCGGTACATTTCAGATGTGTTACGACCCGTGGCTCTACCCATCATTCTATACCTGCGAAACCCTACATTTTAACAGGATAATGCACGACCGCATGTTGTAGATCCTGTAAGGGCCTTTCTGGATACAGAAAATGTTCGACTGCTGCCCTGGCCAGCACATTCTCCAGATCTCTCACCAACTGAAAACGTCTGGTCAATGGTGGCCGAGCAACTGGCCCGTCACAATACGCCAGTCACTACTCTTGATGAACTGTGCTATGGTGTTGAAGCTGCATGGGCAGCTGTACCTGTACACGCCATCCAAGCTCTGTTTGACTAAATGCCCAGGCGTATCAAGGCCGATATTACGGCCAGAGGTCGTTGTTCTGGGTACTGGATGTATGCACCCAAATTCCGTGAAAATGTAATCACATGTCAGTTCTAGTATAATACATTTGTCCAATGAATACCAGTTTATCATCTGCATTTCTAATTGTTGTAGCAATTTTAATGGCCAGTAGTGTATTACACGATTCTATATATTTTCAATACGTATGCCACTTGCCTGCCTAAAAGAATGTGCTGCACAGCGGTGTGCCAGCTACAGAAAATTCTTCCAAAGATATGCAGATACTGAAAAATTTACCAGACGTTCTCTATCGACGTGCTGTTGCTTTAGAATGGAATATAACAGCACTCGATATGTCAAGTATTTGTTTCGTGCAGCTAACATTTGCGGTTGGTCGCTGACAACTGGTACGACTGAAATAGCAAATAAGTAGGTCAAGAACGTTTAGATACTGTATTTGGGTTCTCTTAATTTCATAACTTTCAATGTACTGAAGTAAATATTTATTCGTAAATATTTGTTTCTGCATTATTTACTTTACTTCAGATACTGTACACTGTTTGCAATCCTCTCTTCTAGTTTCCTCCTGCAATTCAACAGCATTGTTATTCCTGTTACCCTGTATATAAAGTAAACTGAATTAATATGAGATACTGTCCTGAAATATCAGGTTTTGCTTTCGTAGTGTTACTTTATATTTTAGGTATAGTACGACTAACGGGTAAAAGGGTATTGTTCTTACAGGTGAAGCTCGCCAAGCAATATTTTGAAAGTGAATTTTAAAAGTACCATAACTAAGACGTTTATTAACTTCAAATCGCCATTTCATTTAAATTTTTTCTTAAAATAGGAAGTGACTTTGTTACTGTATTCGGAAGTGGTTGAAAATAAGACACGTTGCTAAACAGTATTAGTTTCAATTCCAGAATAGTCAAGTATTTTACATTGATTGGAGTTGCTAAATATTATTACAGAACACGATTAAATTACCAAAGATTATTCGTAATGCATATAAACAGCCAATCGTAGTGCTTAATGTAACTTAAGTGCATGCCTCATTATTAGTACAACTTACAGTTACGTTACAGCATTTCGATTTTCACTGTAAGCGAGAGCGCATTAGAGTTCGATGTCACGATGTTGTACTGCTGCAGGCGTTGTATGTTCTTATCACTACTCTATAGCATTCCATAGCATACATAGAGATTGTATCATGATAATTTTGCTCTTTCTGATAGTCAAGTTAACTGTTGTATTGGCGATTCGTGATAGAGATAGATTACTAATTAGGAGATACCACACGAGAACATTGCAATCTCATCTCCAAAAGTTTAATGAACCACTTTCCTGGTTACTGCTACGGTTAAATGCACGGGCTATAAGTTCCTCATGTTCTTCCGACGAGCAGTACACCTTCCATCCAAAAAGTCACAATTTTATTTCCGATGTATAAGCGACGTCAGCGCAGTGACTACGACGGCAGCTTCAACTAACAGCTGTGAAACAACACATGTGCTTCCGACCGTCAGTCGTGAGCAGTCGTGAGGCCGTGTTAAGTAGTGGACATGCGGCCGTACTGAAGCAACGTTGTTGTGTCACAAATCACAGTGGAACAACGAAATTAAGGTCTGTAAATAAAACGTACAAGACTTTTTCCAGAATATTTTGAAGAAGAGAAAAGTGTGTGCATAGTTTTTTTTAACACACCTTTTCCCCTGAACAAGAACAATGACGCATGGAAGCTTGCAGCAACTTGAGAGAACAAAAAACGTGGACACTCACGGGTGAAGAGACGAACCTATCACAAAATGACAAAATGCAGAACGGGTCGTCTTGAATGGTTCGCCAGCCTTGCATTCAAGTAGGGCGAAACTAAGTTGAAGACATGAAATGTGAAAAAGACCCTCTTAACTTTTCCCTATTTTTCATTAATCCAGATCTTGATCGTTGACCTCCTGGCTAATTGTACATCGACTGTCACTGATAAGAGACACACCAACATGTCTGACAATAGAAAAAGCCCTTCTCAGAGCCTACAGATAATGCCCCTTGGACGTATCATCAAGATTTGCCAGATTAACGTGGAAGGAATAAATTGCGCTAAATGCCAAGTATTAAATAAGATCTTATGTGATGACAACATCAATGTGGCTGAAGTTCAGGAAACTCGCGCCGTAGATGAAGACCAGCTTTAATTGAGAGGCAAGATCCAGGTTACAATCAAATTGGTGCAACGTATCAACATGCCTATGGCGTGGCTACCTATGTTCGATCTGGGGTTGGAGATACCCACCTGTGCTCAGCAACAGTGATCGATGACATAAATGAAGTTGTCAAGATAGGGGAACCGTCGGTGAATAATGTGCACAACAACCAAGCACTACCTGGCCTCAAGAATCCCTGCCCTACCTGCTGCACACAGCCATACATGTGGGGAATTTTAACAGCCACCACCCCTTGTGGAAATGCAGAACAGCTGATGGGAATGGCGAGGTTCTTATCAACTGGGCAGACAGTAACAACCTGTTCATAGTTTTCGATCAAAAGGACCCAGGGAAATGCAGGTCAGCAGCTTGGAGTAAGGAGTACAAACCAGATCTCTGCTTTGTGAAGACTGGCAAAAACCAGCACTAAGTTCTAAGAGACGTGTGTTGACAGACTTCGCTTACAGCCAACACAGTCCTGTCCTTAACGAAATTGGAACCAATATTCCACTAATAACAAACATAATAGGGCCCAAGATCGAATTTCAGAAAAGCAAACTGGAATATCTACGCGGAGAAACTGGATAAATAATTGTGATGGATTCCCCCAACAGCCAGTAACTGTGACAGATTCATAGGCGCCGTTAAAGGTGCTGCAAAACCCGCTGTTACAAGGGGGTTCCGCAAACAGTATCTACCAGGTTGGGACAAAAAGTGTGAAATTATCAAAGATTCCTTGATAGTGGAGACCCTGGGATTGCAGATGACCTGCTGCACAACCTAGACGATGCTCGACGACAGAAATGGATCGAAACCGTAGAGACACTTGATTTCAAAACATCTAGTTAAGCCCTGGTCTCTCTTCCAAAAACTAGGTGGAGCTAACAAATTACATCACAACCCCACAGATATTTCTGCGAATAAGATTGCAGCTCATATTCAAGCTACATCCAGTGCTGTAAGAGACAAAAGGCATACAAGAACAATACGTCGTGAACTTAGCGCCCTTAAGAATACTCTTAAGACAAACAACACGCCTTTAGATCAATATTCTTCCAAATTTACCACTACTGAAATCAGAGACGCACTCAAGGACGTCAAGACAGGAAAGGCACCTGAACCAGATGGAATACATCCAGAATTCCTTCTTCACTGTGGAAAGTATGCAAAAAAAATGGCTTGCAGAATTTTATACGAATGTAATGACAACAGGGGAACATACCACAAAAATGAGGAGCTCAAAGATCATCGCATTGCTTAAGTCGGGAAAGCCAAGCAACCAGCCAAAGAGCTATAAATCAATCGCACTGTTCAGTGTCATACAAAAGTTGCTCGAGAGACTCTTATACAACAGAGCTCATAAACACTGAAATCAATTCCAGACGAACAAGCAGGATCCAACATAATAGAAGCTGCACTGACCAAGTGCTTTCCCTGACAACCAATACAGGATGTTACAAAAGGGTACGGCCAAACTTTCAAGAAACATTCCTCACACACAAATAAAGAAAAGATGTTATGTGGAGATGTGTCCGGAAACGCTTAATTTCCATGTTAGAGCTCATTTTAGTTTCGTTCTTCCACCTACGCTCAATGGAGCACGTTATCATGATTTCATACGGGATGCTCTACCTGTGCTGCTAGAACATGTGCCTTTACAAGTACGACACAACACGTGGTTCCTGCACTATGGAGCTCCTGCAACACCGTCGAAGTGTTCGTTCATCCAACAATGTGTCAATCCTCATTTCAGTGCAAATGTTCTCTTTACGGATGAGGCTTCATTCCAACGTGATCAAACTGTAAATTTTCACAATCAACGAGAATCCGCAGGCAATTGTGCAATCACGTCATCAACACAGATTTTCTCTGAACGTTTGGGCAGGCATTGTTGGTGATGTCTTGAGTGGGCCCCATGTTCTTCCACCTACGCTCAATGGAGCACGTTATCATGATTTCATACGGAATACTCTACCTGTGCTGCTAGATCATGTGCCTTTACAAGTACGGCACAACATGTGGTTCATGCACGATGGAGCTCCTGCACATTTCAGTCGAAGTCGTCGTACGCTTCTCAACAACAGATTCGGTGACGGATGGATTAGTAGAGACGGACCAATTCCATGGCCTCCACGCTCTCTTGACTTCAGCCCTCTTGACTTTCATTTATGGGGGCATTTGAAAGCTCTTGTCTACGTAACCCCGGTACCAAATGTAGAGACTCTTCGTGCTCGTATTGTGGACGGCTGTGATACAATACGGCATTCTCCAGGGCTGCACCAGCGCATCAGGGATCCCATGCGACGGAGGGTGGATGCATGTACCCTCGCTAACGGAGGACATTTTGAACATTTCCTGTAACAAAGTGTTTGAAGTCACGCTGGTACGTTCTGTTGCTGTGTGTTTCCATTCCATGATTAATGTGATTTGAAGAGAAGTAATAAAATGAGCTGCAACATGGAAAGTATGCGTTTCAGGACACATGTCCACATAACATATTTTCTTTCTCTGTGTGTGAGGAATGTTTCCTCAAAGTTTGGCCGTACCTTTTTGTAAAACCCTGTATGTAGGCAGGCTATCAGAAAAAGCATAAAACATCACCTGCATTTATAGATCCGAGCGCAGCCTATGACACTGTCTGGAGACAAGGGCTGTTGTCCAAACTAATTCAAGTAATTCCATGCTGTAAAGCTCTCAGACTGATCGAAACATGCTTTCTGGGAAATCTTCTAAAATGTTTACTGGAGAAAGAAAGAGCTCCACCAAGGTACTCAACAACGGGCTACCACAGGGCTCAGTCCTAGACACACTGTTCTTCGACTTTTAGATTTCCGGTATTCCAAATACACAGTCTAGATAGTTTGGCTACGCGGAGGACTGGACACTAGCTGCACAACACGGTTCATTTGAGGCCATTGAAGGCATCCTGTGCCCCGATCTAAAGTCACCGAAGTGCTACTTTCAGAAATGGAGACAGCAGCCAAACCTGAACAAGACTGAAGTATGATGCTTCCACCTCTACAACCGCTCACCAAGAAAAGAGCTCAGTGTCATCTTTGGAGGGAAGCGTCTTAACTATAATAACTAACTCAAACATCTAGGAGTTACACTGGACAGGACGCTCTCCTATAAGGAGGACCTGACAAAGAGTACAGGCAAAATGAGGACAAGAACAACATCATCCGTAAATTGTGTAGCACTACTTGGGGCTCCACATCAGACACACTCCGCACTGCAGCAGCTGGGTTTGTCTACTCAGTGACAAAATACTGCGCGCCAGTATGGATTAATAGCCCGTACACAAACAGAACTGATGTGGTATTAAACGACACAACGCGCATCATCAACGACACAATAAAATCTACCCCTACTTTATGGCTGCAAACCCTGAGCGTTACACCTCCGCCAGAGATACGGCAAAAAAATGCTCTCCTCAGAGGCCCGCCGATGTGGTCGAGCGGTTCTAGGTGCTTCAGTCCAGAACCGCGCTGCTGCTACGGTCATTGGTTCGAATCCTGCCTCGGGCATGGATGTGTGTTTTGTCCTTAGGTTAGTAGGTTTAAGTAGTTCTAAGTCTAGGGGACGGATGACCTTAGATGTTAAGTCCCATAGTGCTTAGTGCCATTTGAGCTCTCCTCAGAGAATACAACAAAGTAAATAATAAACCCCAGCTGCCCACCCATAACGATACAGTTGACCCGGGGCGCACAAGACTTAAACAAAGAAGAACACCTCTACTCACTGCCAAAGTGATGTCGATCTCCATCTTTGACATCCACGATCTCTGGAAACAACACTGGAGAGAACAGTGTCCATCAAAATGCCAAATCTTCACCATAAATGAGAAGCCGCCCAGCTTCAATCAGTCATGCAAAGTGTGAACATCTGTAAACCGCATACGCACTGGCTATGGAAGAATGCTGACGAACTCTACAATTGGGGAAAAATACCAACTCCAAATTGCGACTAGGGTGCTGGAAAACAATCCAGCACATAGTAGAAGAATGCCCAGTTCGAGTTTACATGGGAACCTTCATCGGCTTCCTAGCTTCAACAGTGGAGGCTATCGTTTATATTCAATTTCTGAATGTCAATTTGTAATTAAATTGTATATAAAGTGTATGAGCATAGAGACTTAAGCCACACGATAAATAAATAAATTGATTAATCCAGCCAAGAAACGTTTTGTACTGATGTGGTATGTCCCCCATCTGATTTAGACATGTCAAGTTCGTTTTCGTTGCCGAAAATCACTATTTCACAGATATCGTTAACTGCTTTCTCTCTAGCTTCCAGCCCGTCATACCGTCACCATATTAAAATCTTCACTCTTAAACGTTTGCAACTATTTTAATCAATTCTTAGATACTTTAATAGTATTGTTCTCAGGACTTTATCACTAATTTGTTTTTTCACTAATTTATTTTTCATTTGTTCCACATCATTGAGAATCGCGCGTTAAAGATTGGTAGAATTGATAGTATATCTAAGCTCATTAATAAATATATAAAATACGTATTTTGTATTATATTTTCCTAATATGTTACCCGTCTACGTGTGTCTGCTCAAGAGCCACATGGTCTAATCTAGCAGTATTCCGTTCTTGTCTTCATTCCTGTTAGGAACCACAGTATTCTACAACAGATACTTAATTTCTATCTATAATAGTCATCCTCAAGGTTTTCTATCGAAGATCTTTTCCTTGTAGTCATCCAAACAAATTGGCCACCAATGGCGACAAGAAACTAGGCATAGCGACACTGTCAATCTGCTCGAAAAATTTGTTATTAAAAAAAAGTACAGTGGGTCTTAACATGTATGAACCAAGTTGAAATCTCTTTATCAAAACTTCTGGCAGTAAGAGAGAAAGATGCTAAAAGGGGAACCTTTGTGAATAAGAACAACACATAAAAGTTGGTTAATAGACCAAAACTGCTCAGTTTCAGCGATTTTGGTTCACTAATGAAGCGCGCTGGGTTGCGTATGTGATGAACACATTTTCCTACAAGAGGCCTTAATAACGATAATCAGTGTTCGGCACAGTCATATTTTCGAGAGCCAATGTTACTCACTATTGGACGCTTAGCAATATTACTAAATGGCTCAAATGGCTCTGAGCACTATGGGACTTAACATCTTAGGTCATCAGTCCCCTAGAACTTAGAATTACTTAAACCTAACTAACCTAAGGACATCACACACATCCATGCCCGAGGCAGGATTCGAACCTGCGACCGTAGCAGTCCCGCGGTTCCGGACGGAAGCGCCTACAACCGCACGGCCACCGCGGCGGACAGGAACATTACTCCTATGGATCTTTGGAAACGCTTAAAGCCTGAAAGGAACGACCTCTGGTGGGAAGAGGAAGGCGTTCAGAAGCGGAGTAGTCTTCCCTACCGCCTGTTTGGAGAGATATTTACTGATCTCCTGGTATGTGCTATCAATCAGCAAACTGTGCTTTTTATCAGGATAGCCGTCACGAGACTAAAACAGTGGAATTATCAGATGCAAGAACCATGCCATGGACGAGCCTACTTAACCACCCATAAAGTTTCACGTCTTTTTTCTGTTATAACTTCCTTGCATGCTGTGTCGTTCTTTAGTGTTCATGAACACAGAATTCAGTTATTAATTTGTTCTACATCTAATATCAAATAGTAAAAATAATACATAACTTTGTTACAGTTGTTGTGGTCTCAGTTGCTAACAGTACACTTCAATGTAGAAATACACACAGGAAAAAAAAATTATAAATCTGTCACTCTTCAATACATTGTCTATTCAGATGATGTCGAGCCCTGACCACTATGAAAGTCTGCAGGTTATTCAACTTGCAGACACACACAATTGGGTCACTTCGAACGTAAATACAACCGCTGCTTGAGTTTCGGAGAGGAGATACTTGCTTGTCATTGGCAACGGCGTAATCGTTCGGGCGGCGATGAGGGCGGTAGGAAACATGACGGCGTAACTGGCGGCGCGCTTATTCGAAGGTGCGGCCGACCGGATAGCGGCCGATACCGGAATTTCAGCTGCCGAATCCGTGGAGAGTGGTTGAACAACCTCTTCAACGACGCAGATGAACGAGGGTATCGGCAAACCTTTGGCGTGGGTACATAACCCGATCCTTTACCTAAAGTGCCGTCCAGTTCTGTAACCATCATATTAATAACAGAGCCTCAAAAACAGTCTTGCTGCGAAGACATCTCGAGCTCACTAAACTTTACGTAGCCCATGTTGTACACTACTGGCCATTAAAATTGCTACACCACGAAGACGACGTGCTACAGACGCGAAATTTAACCGACAGGAAGAAGATGCTGTGATATGCAAATGATTAGCTTTTCAGAGCATTCACACAAGGTTGGCGCCGGTGGCGACACCTACAACGTGCTGACATGAGGAAAGTTTCCAACCGATTTCTCATACACAAACAGCAGTTGACCGGCGTTGCCTGGTGAAACATTGTTGTGATGCCTCGTGTAAGGAGGAGAAAAGCGTACCTTCACGTTTCCGACTTTGACAGAGGTCGGATTGTAGCCTATCGCGATTGCCGGTTTATCGTACCGCGACATTGCTGCTCGCGTTGCTCGAGATCCAACAACTGTTAGCAGAATGTGGAATCGGTGAGTTCAGGAGGGTAATATGGAACGCCGTGCTGGATCCCAACGGCCTCGTGTCACTAGCAGTCGAGATGACAGGCATCTTATCTGCATGGCTGTAACGGATCGTGCAGCCACGTCTCGATTCCTGAGTCAACATCTGGGGTCTTTTGCCAGACAACAACCACCTGCACGAACAGTTCGAAGAAGTTTGCAGCAGCATGGACTGTCAGCTCGGAGACCGTGGCTGCGGTTACCCTTGACGCTGCTTCACAGACAGGAGCGCCTGCGATGGTGTACTCAACGACGCACCTGGGTGCACAAGTGGCAAAACTTCATTTATTCGGATGAATCTAGGTTCTGTTTACAGCATCGTGATTGTCGCAACCGTGTTTGGCGACATCGCGGTGAACGCACATTGGAAGCGTGTATTCGTCATCACCATTCTGGCGTAACACCCGGCGTGATGGTATGGGGTGCCATTGGTTACACGTCTCGGTCACCTCTTGTTCCCATTGACGGCACTTTGAACAGTGGACATTACGACCCGTGGCTCTACCCTCCATTCGATCCCTGCGAAACCCTACATTTCAGCAGGATAATGCACGACCGCATGTTGTAGGTCCTGTACGGGCCTTTCTGGATACAGAAAATGTTCGACCGCTGCCCTGGCCAGCACATTCTCCACATCTCTCACCAATTGAAAACGTCTGGTCAATGGTGGCCGATCAACTGGCACGTCACAATACGCCAGTCACTACTCTTGATGAACTGTGGTATCGCGTCGAAGCTGCATGGGCAGCTGTACCTGCACATGCCATCCAAGCTCTGTTTGACGCAATGCCCAGGCGTATCAAGGCCGTCATTACGGCTAGAGGTAGTTGTTCTGGGTACTGATTTCTCAGGATCTATGCACCCAACTACGTGAAAATGTAATCACATGTCAGTTGTAGTATAATATATTTGTCCAATGAATACCCGTTTATCATCTGCATTTCTTCTTGGTGTAGCAATTTTAATGGCCAGTAGTGTACCATCAGTCCAGTTCCGTGAGTAGTAACGTAGCTCTCCAAACATATTCATGTGCATGCGAGAAAACTGTTCAGAAATTAGGTCCAATTTTAAACTGGATCCTCTCCTTAGCAATAGCTCAACCAGCTTTGCTTTGTCTTCGGGTCACGCAGTATATCGGAAATCTACACATATACATTTATATACACGTGTGAATAGGTGCCACCATCATTTCCAGACGGCGAGTATTTTCGGTACTTTGGTTCACAGAACACGAGTCATTGTTAACGAGAGCAGACTGCAGGACGAGCTCCTACGTTTCAAGAGAGATTATGAGGCCAACAGGTATTTCCCACAGCGGGTAAGTAATGTGCTACAAATGAAACCAAAGGCGGAACAAGGTTGCGGCTTTTCACGCATCAGAGAGACGACTCGTGCCGTCCACGTAGGATGCAGGCAACACCGTAGGTACTTTCGACTCTTACAGCCCAATAAATAGACTCTGCCAGAACACTGTACTACTGTACTGATACTGGTCACTGTGAGTTATAAGAAAAAGAGAAATTCTGGAGTCGACTTTATCTTTTTAGCACTCGGTGGTGAGAAAATGTTGAAATTCTTTTTGCGATGAATTTAATTAACAGAGATACCAGTTTCAGCTTGACAAAGTCATGGAATCCGATGGCGAAGACGTCGCCACAGTGCTGTTCGCAGTGAAACCTCTGCTTCCCAATGTGGATCGACTGCGCAGCAACACATCTAATCCAGGCATATGTATACTGCTCTGCCGCCGATGAACGTCTCTGTAGCCTATGTGTCTGTGACCGTATGCGCAGTGGCGCGGTCTTCGAGTTCAAAAGGACGTAGCGTGTGTTACGGTCGGTCACTCAGCTCACTCTGAATAAGGCTATACGGCATACGAAGAAGAAGAAATGTTCGAAGAAGAATCAGAAAAAATGGACTTTATGCGGCTGCACACCCGAAAATTAATTGTGCAGGAGAACGGAGATTTCAGGACAAACTTTAGCGAATGTCTCGCATGGTTATCCGGTCACTTCTTTCGGGAAAGAAATACCTGAATCATCGCTTCCTATGTTACTCGACGTCAATCATTACCAGTTTGACACAGGTGTGCACCTTTTTCAAGCATTAAACTGTAACAGTAGCTTCAATAGCGGTGATAGTCGTTACATATTTTGCGTAGTGGAACTCCTCAGCGTTACAGGTCATTTCTGACAACTTCTTTAAACTATTTAATATACAGATGACAAAAGCAACGAATAAGCCAATTTTGTTCGCTTTTCACGTGGTTAGTAGCTTTTAAGAAAAATAATTCTTTATCACTCCGCTTTTACAATGTGTAATACTTTTTTTTTTTTTTTTTTTTTTTTTTTTTTTTTTTTTTTTTTTTTTGCATCTGCCATTTTTACCCTGATGATGAACGACTCCCTGGCTTAGGAAATGCACTAAATAATTCAATTACGGTACATGTTAGAAGATTGAACTTCCTCACGTCGACTAGCAAACGTGCTGGCGTTTATCCCTTTCGTGATACTTTAACGACCTCTAATTATAATAGGCAAGTCAGGGATCAAAACCAGCAATCAACTAGACGCACACAAATTACCACTCTGCAAATCTTAAGCTTATAGAAGATTCACAACATACGAGTATAAGACTTAGAAATGAGACACTGGTAAACTTCAGATAAGCTGACGTATAACCTCATATGGAGACCAACAGCTAAATGTAGAAAACGTGTCGTTTTAACCGACGTAAGATGCATCAAGCATTAGCTCCACGACAATTCATAAAAGTCTTAAGGCCCCTAAACATGAATTGCAAATAACAACCACTGACGGGTTAAAAAAGAGGAAAACGACTAATACTGCAACAGACATCATCGCTACGTTACTACCTCACTTAAAATAAGACTCCACCCGAAAACTTAACATTTGTTGTGCTTTACCGATTTCCGCCGATTTTTAAAATGATGTCTGTCACGTAAAGGTGTAGAAATACGCAAAGCTTTGAGGACCAAAACTACATTGGTTTTTGAGTTCTGAATTTTGAACGGTATTTTTGAAAATCAACTTTCGGTATTCAGATGCCAGTTTTCACATTTTAGATTTCTTAGGTACGTACACTCCCAAAACCTTGTTCAACAGTTATCTGCATTCATATTATAACAAAAGCTGTTAATTTACTTACAACTCTCTTTTTTCTAGTTTCAGACTTAGATTTTCTTTAATTATAGGTACATAAATGTAATAATATGATACGCAAAGTACATTTTCGATACTATTAATGCATAGAAGTACGCAAGCATCTCAAGACTACTTTCTGCAAAGATTGCTTTGAAACTGCTTAACATTTAGGATAAAAATGTTGGCACCTAACTCGTAAAAACAAATTTAAAGGAAAATGGGTTTTAAAATTTTATTTTTAAAAAGGAATATTAGTAAAAGATATATATCTATTGAAATTCAGCAGCACCATACGTTTTCCCTTCCTTCTCCTGTAAGGCTGCTTCTTCTTCTCCTTCTCCTCCTCCTCCTCCTTCTTCTTCTTGTAATTTGAAGACCAGGGTAGTCTTTTTCTTGAATTCTTCCTTCTCCAGGCAGGATAATGTGGACTGCTTGATCCGTCGTTGATCTTTAGATGAGCAAATCTTCTTCTGGAAGAATGCTAAAGGAGTGCTGGGACGCCTGCTTTCTTGAGCCTTCTAACATACTACAGTGAACTGAGAAATAGCTTCTGCAATGACCAATAGTATCTTTTTTTTCCTTTGCAATACCAAATGACACTGCAAACTTTCATTTCCATTTTGTGTCTTATCATCAATGCGTCTTGCCAGTAGGCATCAGATGCAAGTTTTTAGGCAGGTACTGCCTTGACTATTCTGACAGCTGTAAGTCTGCCACGGTCCTTCGCGCAGTCCATCTTTCAAATAATTCTTGCAACAAAAACTTTCTTCCTCCTATTGATGTTTTTGATACCTTGCCTGTATACGAAAAACAAGTTAATTCTTACAACGAGTCATTGTTAGTAATGCTATTAATATTCGAAAATAGCACCGGTGTCGATTTTGAATCAGGGGTTAACCTTCAGAAAGTTGTTCACTTTTTTACTATATTCGTACTATAGTTGTAGGAGAAACAGTGAACAACCACTGTAAACAATACAAATGTGACGTGAACGTGAACAACCGTCAGATGAAATCCTATCACCCTGAGAGTAAAGGAGTTATTTGTATAAATAAAGAAATTTATTAACCGTGGATAGATGCCTTTTCTTCTTTGCAAGTATCAGCTTGTAAACACATCATCATTGACACCTAGAACCAGTCGGTTTTCTTCAATGACACTTAGAACGTTCTTGATAAATGTTTGTTTTCTTATTTGCCTCATTATTTTCTGCTGTGGTCCAGCGAGCTGCACGATTCTGATATATCAGAGTATTTTCTCAACCTTTTGGAAAGAAAAATGTATCTGTGTTTTGTAACCACAGATACATTTTTCCTTCATTCTCCTGACAAATGCCACATTGGTACTTAGTATGTATTATGTTTGCTCTCTTCATATCGAACCCCGACAAGAACAGTAACACAAGTCAAAAAGCGTCAGTTTTTTAGTTTTTTCATTGAAAAATACTTGTGAAGTTTCCCAACGTAAGCGAAAAACGTCATATCTCTGTCTTTCAGTATTTCCACCTCAGGGCAGTTGCGTCAGTTTAGTTGTAGGCTTCTTTGTGATTCACCACGGCAAGGAAAGCGTCGCTTCAGCGTTGCTACTGGCAGTTGTGCATGAGTCATTCAAGAAGATGGACACATTCTCAGTTGTCAAATTTTTCGTGTATAAGGCAAGTTTAACGTAATTTTTAATATCATTGATTATTACAACGACTGTGTTTACATAAGGTCTGTGTCTTATATTGCAATGTCCTCAGACATGCATGCATGTATATCTGAAGGAAGAGACACTGTTGTATATGTGGTGTTTGTTCTTTTTCCATTGATTTAAATCAATGTCATTAATTCCTTTGTTTCTTGATTGGGACACTGTTTTCACCATTACAGCTGCTATAAATATTATGAGAATTTTGCGTTGCAGCGTACATGAAAACAAATGGAAGTTTCTATTATAAAGAAAGTTCATGTTGAATCCCTTTTCACGGCGAAAAGAATTCCTACATTGTATAAGCCTACTTATGGTTCTACGTTTCGTAAATTATCTTTCTTATATAGCATCAAAGTAATGTCCCTTATTAGGCTATATTAATGTCCATAAATTACAATTTTGCACTTCGTATTTTTCTGATACCAAAAATTTCAACAAGCTTTAAAGTTTTAGTTACAGCTTAAGTACTTCATGTATAATAAAAGTGACACAACTCAAAGAATTCATTAATAATAGCCTGATTACACTTTACATTCGACGAGAACAGAACTAAATGTCTGTATTACTGTTTTATGGACTATAACCGAATTCACAGGCAAAATTACTTACTGGAAAATTGATGGACGCTGAACTTAAATATGTTTTACAGAACTTCAACATGTTTTACAGAATTCTTTAAGTCGATTTTTTCAATTATTGCACTTTTGAGTTGTGTCACTGTTCTTGTCGGGGTGCGATATATACAAGAACCAAGAGATAAGGGTTGAGAGTAAGCCGAAGAAAGAGAAAAGAAATAAGCAGTAGAAGAAAGCAGATTAGCGATAATGACGTGGACTTCAAGGAATTCTGCAACCTCGGAAGCAAATTAACACATGACTGTCGAAGCAAGGAAGATACAAAAAGCAGCCAAAACAAGTCTACTGGTATCAAATGCAGGCCTTAATTTGAGCCGGCCGCGGTGGTCTCGCGGTTCTAGGCGCGCAGTCCGGAACCGTGCGACTGCTACGGTCGCAGGTTCGAATCCTGCCTCGGGCATGGATGTGCGTGATGTCCTTAGGTTAGTTAGGTTTAAGTAGTTCTAAGTTCTAGGGGACTTATGACCACAGCAGTTGAGTCCCATAGTGCTCAGAGCCATTTGAACCATTTTGAACCTTAATTTGAAAATGTGTATCTGACGCGCAGCCTTGTATGAAGGTGAATCACCGACTGTGGGGAAACTAGGAAAGAAGAGAAACGAAACGTTTGAGATTTGACTCTAAGAAGGGCGATGAAAAATAGGTGAACGTAAAACAAATGATGAGAGACCCCACAGAAGCAACAAGAACAGGGACAAGTGGAAAACGTTGACAAGAAAAAGTTACAGCACGATAGGATCTGAGTAGAGACGTGAAGGCATAACTTCCGTCGTACTGCAGAGGGTAAAAACTATTGGAGAAGACAGCTATTAGAACATATCCAACAACTAATTGAAGACATTGGGCACAAGTGGTACTCTAAAATGAAATGGTTGACAGAGAAGAGGAATTTGCGGCAGGCTCCATCAAACCGTTCGGAAGACTGATGACCAAAAGTTTACATAAATCCAGTTCTCAGTAACTGGAATGGTTGACAATGCTACATCTAACACCCTTCCTCATTTTTAGCTAGACGAACTAGCGCTGTGCTGCTTGCGACTTTGGAGCTGACAAGACGTGAAATTCAATCCTTTGTACTTTTTCTAGACCGTATAGATTGTTTAATATCCCGTGCATCGAAAGAGATCCACCGAGGTTCAGAGGTGTCACAGCTAGCGACAGTTGGTTGCTGGCAGCACGGAACTAGCAAGAGACCGTGGGTTAGTCTTAGTAGCACGCTGCGTAACTACTATTAACGCTCAGCTCCTAATTAGTACAGACCTTGCTTTTCGACTTCAACTTTCTACGTACCGTTACTGGTGTTTCTCCTATTTACCACTCACGGTTAACTTGGCTTTGTTTACGATTATGCATTCGTATCCGAAGTGCTACCCGCGGTGCTCAACTTTTATTTAGACTTCATGGGAGAATAAGAAAACACTTACACTACTGGACAAAAATCAAGGACGGTAGTAAGTTTTATATGATGTGTCACTGCCAAGTGTCGTAGCTCGATGAAGTGTTGACCACATATAGAAAAAACTACTGCAGTATAGTACAGACGCTAAATGAAAGAAATGCGCAATGAGATGAACAGAAAAAGACATTATTTGCATTGAAGTCACCGCAATTCATGATGGTTGCCTGGGCATTACAAAAAGCTGGACGTGGTTCTTAAAAGGGTATGTGATGACCTCGGACAGCGTTCCATTCCCCCAACAGCACGGCTGACAGCAGCTGGATGGTCGTTAGTAGATGTGGACATGCTGCGGTACACCTCCCCAGTGCGCCCCATAAATGCTCGGTGGGACTCGGGGAGACGTGCAGACCAGTCCATTCGCCGAATGTCCTGTCGTTCCGTGAGCTGCTCCACTTGCGCTCTTCCATTCAGTCGCTCATTATCACCCATAAAAATGAAGTAAGGGCCGACCGCAGGCCTGAAAAGACACCTATGAGTGTCACCTGTTCATAGATTTTGAGGTTAGTACGACCATGCAACAGTAGACCTCCCTAAGACTTAACACCTAGACAATCAAAACAATCATGTTCGACAGTGTTCTTGGACACACTGCGTGTGCTCACCTTCACCTCTTGCCATATGGTGCTATGTCCAACATTTTCAGACATTATGGTTTTGGTGGTCCAGGTGTTACACATTGGGGAGGTGTAATACTGCATGTGCGCATTGGCCTCCAAATATTTGAACACGGTTCATTCACCGGTCAGCGTTATTGTAAGGCTGTAGTCTTTTCCCATGTGCGCCTTTCCGGGGTGCACTCAGAGCTGACTTCATTTATAGGGTTCCCTATCTCAATCCTGAAAAACAGTACCGTTAAATTATCACTTTGCTGCCCATCTGTCTGTTTGCCTGTACGACTGTTAAGACTCCTTTTTCTCCGAGGTGAGATTGGCTAACAAGTTGATATTTGTGACACTTGCTAAGGTCCAGGTCTCCTGGTGGTGTGAAAGATTTAAGCTTCTAAATCAATGCAATCAAGAAATACAGGTACTTAAGTTTCATATTTCGATACACGTAAACGCACTCATCGAAACCTATAGGATGCTTTCCGTTGCTCTAGAATCGTGAAATATGACAAGAAGCAAAGTTTTGCGCTACAAGTAAAGGACCACCCTTAAACTGTTAATCTGTAATTACATCGCATAAAAAAATGTTTGTTTGCCATTTATGGTCCGTCTGTTAAGACTCCTTAACCTCTTCAGGATCGGTTATAGGTTTACAATAGAAATTCATGTGAGCACCTTGGCGGCGTAAAAAAATTGAGGTTCCAAGCCAATTCAATGGAAGATAAGGTCATATACAGGGTATTTCACTAAATGTAAGTTACGAAGTAATAGGCGACGGAAATAGTCATTGCGGTAGGTCAGCATTAAGAAACGTTACACTGTCTACGGAGCTATGAACATAGTTTGTTGTGTTATTAACCAACAAAAAAGTTCAAATGGCTCTGAGCACTATGGGACTTAACTTCTTTGGTCATCAGTGCCCTCGAACTTAGAACTACTTAAACCTAACTAACCTGAGGACATCACACACATCCATGCCCGAGGCAGAATTCGAACCTGCGACCGTAGCGTTGTGTTATTATCCAAAGAGTTGCAGCAAAAAGATACATTTTTTTAAATGGAAGAATAGTTGTTTCTATCATGCACTGGAATCAGTAACACCAGCTGTGTATACATCAGTTTTAATTACAGTCTTATCACTTTTAGTCTGGTAGCTACAACTCTTCAAAGTTTCAGGGGCAGATACCACACACGCTGCGCATAACGCAATGCTCCTAAATGTGATGCGGCCGAGTTGTAACGTCACCGGTGTCACGGAGCGAGAAGCTTCCTGGATGCGCTGTTAGACTGCCGACAGTCGCCGCACACGGCCATATACCCGACAGTTCGAGCCACACAAACAAACGGAGATCCGTGTACCATAGTTACTGACATCGAACGAAGATGACATACACGAACAATGAGTTCGTTCACATGTTGCTGATGCTCGGCGAGTGCCGAAACGATTCAAGTGAAGGAGCCATGGCGTACGCCGTGAGATATCCTAGACGAAGAGCTCCGGCAGCCATTACGTTCTTACGTTCTGAACAACGACTTCGGGAAGCAGGTAGCTTGTTAATGCGCCGCAGTAACAGACAAAGAACTGCAAGAAGTGAGGAGACGGAGGTGTTTGTTTTAGTTGCAATACACAACGATCCCCATGTCAGCTTACGAGCCGTTGCAGCAGTCGCTGGTGTCAGTCTCACATCTGTGTGGCGTATAGTACACGGCCACGGGTTTCACCCGTACCGGCTGTCGCTGACCCAGGAGCTGCGTGGGAACGATTTCCGTCCGATAGTTACATTCTGTGAATGGGCCATGCGTAGTTTCACGCTGGAGTCTTTATAAGGTGTTATGTTCTCTGATGAGTCCACGTTCACAAATTATGGTGCGGTGAATCGCCATAACGTACACTACTGGCATCGCAGACAATCCTCGGTGGGTACTACCTGTCGACCGTCAACATAGGTGGTCTATTAATGTATGATGTGGAATCCTTGGGGATGAAATCATCGGTCCACACTACTTCCCAGGTACACTGACAGTTGAGCTATATCGCGTGTTTATAGTGGAAAGTTTGGATGGTCTTCTTTAACATGTGTGTCTACACACGGGAGTCCATATGTGAATGCAGCACGATGGTCACCCAGCCCCTTCTGCGCCTGCTGTTGTGGAAGAACTGAACAGCAGGTTTGCAGGAAGGTAGTTGGGGCGCCGTGGTCCTCATTCGTGCCTCTCAAGATCGCCCGATTTAACACCATTAGATTTCTTTTTGTGGGCATACCTAAAGGATCGTGTTTATGTCACTGAGCCCACATCCCCAGATAATCTACAACGGCGCATCGAGGACGTATGTTGCTCTGTGACACCGGCGATGTTACATCTCGTCCGCAGATTCTTTAGAAGGAGCATTGCATTGTGCATTTAGGAACATGGACACACATTTGAACATCTCATTTAAATCAACTTCCCAGCACCAGAACATCCATCTCCCACCACACAGCCACGTATTACGTACAGGTTGTGGTATCTGCCTCTGGAACTTCGAAGAGATGTAGCTCCCAAACTAGAAGTGACAGGAATGTAATTTAAATTGATGTATACACAGCTGGTGCTACTGATTCCAGTGCACGATAGAAACAACTACTGTTCCATTTTAAAACAACTGTATCTTTTTGCTGTAACTCTTTGGATAATAACACCAGAAGCTATGTTCATAGCTCCGCAGACAGTGTAACATTTCTTATGGTGACCTACCGCAATAAATATTTCCGTCGCCTATTACTTCGTAACTTACACAGGCAAACACATTTAGGGAAACACCCTATAGGACACACATTTTGATACTCACAAAGTCACTCATGAAAACCTATAGATGAATTATCTACATACACGTTGAGCGTGGTCGCCTAAACCGGCACCGTGTTTGGCCAGACGACAGCAACTCTCTGCATTAAAAAGACTGAGTCAAGTTCTCACCGATGCCATTTGAGAAGTGTCATCCGAGTTCCGCACAGAGCTGTTGACCAAAAAGTGACAGAAGTAATGGCTACATAGAACAAAAAAAGGGAAAAAATGTGGTATAACGGTAAAGCGCACGCGTGGAAATCTAGAGAACGAATCCCAGTCTGACAAATGATTTTTTTAGTCATCGTTTGAATCTACCCTCCCCCTAACAACAATATGAGGAGGCCCCAGAAAGAACACGTGGTTCGAATTCCACATTAAATGGCAGATCCCCTCTTCCCGACTGGATATGAGGTAGGATAGGGACTCGCTTGTTGCCGAGGTGGCAAATATATAGACTTGCACCAGGCCATCGAGTCACACGAAATTTTTATTATTATTATCTATATATATAATTAACTTTGAAAGGAAACCTCGGAGTGCGAGCTATACTCTCACTGGGCCGGTTTTTTATGGATGGCAATGTGAACGCATCGAACAGCGCAAGTGGGGAAACTCTTGGAAAGAGAGGATATTCAGCGACCTCCGACTTAAATCCCATCGAGCACGTGTGGGGTGCATTGGAGAGGCGTGTTTCAGGACGTCCACAATCACCAAAGACCACCCGGAAATTGTCAACCGCACGCTGGTGCTGGAACAGAACGTCCTACCTCAGGTACTCCTTACCAACCTCGTAGCCAGCGTGGGGACACGTTGCGGAGCATGCAAGTGCGCCGTTCTTATGTTCAGGGCACGATCGTGAATCAAGGTGACTTCAGCGTAATCATCGTCTTCTAATAAAAGTGTCTTTTCTCTTTGTCTCCTTGAGTATTTCGTTCGGCTACCTGTAGCAGGTCTATGTATGTGTGGCCCAAGTTTCATTAAGCTATGTTACTTGGTCGTGACATATCATGCGAGTGTTACTATATTCCTTAAGTTCTGGTTTCCATTACATTACCATAGAAATTGAACTTTATAAGTGCTCTGGTTTTTATTCGGTATTGCAGATTGCTTACGCGAAAACACACGAAAAGAAATCCCAAACATTAATCATTCAAAATTGTTCCAAAATGAAGCCTTTGTTACTGTAATATTTAAATGCAGTAGCGACTGCATGGCATGCTTCTATATGCCGCAAGTTCTGGAATAACTACACGGAGATGTATGACGTATTACAGTGTGCCACTTTGTTTGTAGCTGTTCATCGTAAAGTGCAGGGAATTAATGTGTGCTTTAACAATGAAACGGAACTATTAACGTGTACATAAAAGCGCGTGATATATCATCTGTGCGCGAGCCGAGAGTAAAATCGCCTAAAATAATGTATCAAACAACTGAAGTCAAAAACGGTGTCTACATTTTATGTTGCAAGCAGTTACGCACGCTAACTTAAATAACGACACGTTTTGGGTATACCAAATACACAGAAAATGCAGCATTAAAAAGGGAAATAAGAAAGTGGTGAAACTGAAAAAATAGAGTAACTGTTCTGTATGCTGATGAAGTGAGACTACGATACTTAACAAGTGTACAACTAGGCGTATTGGGAGCCTTCGCAGTGTTCGGAAATAGTACTGTCACATGAGCCAACAGAGGTTCTACGTCTGCCTGGGGCAGTCGTTAACGCATTACACTGGCTTGATAGATTCAGTTTTGGCTGTCATGGATACTTCCTCGCCGGCCGGTGTGGCCGTGCGGTTCTAGGAGCTTCAGTCTGGAACCGCGTGACCGCTACAGTCGCAGGTTCGAAACCTGCCTTGGTCATGGGTGTGTGTGATGTCAGGTTAGTTATGTTTAAGTAGTTCTAAGTTCTAGGGGACTGATGACCAGAGATGTTAAGCCATCTGAACCATTTTGATACTTCCTCTTTTCGAATAATTCCCCATCTGTTCAACATTACCAACAGCTCAAATATCACGAATGAAGCGCTGGGGCATCTACATACTTCGACATGTGTTCCAATAGTAACACCCCACCCGTCGCTTATCTGGTTTTGGCGTGTGTTCACCCCAGCTAATTGACCAACAGATCAACAGACACTGCAAAACTGCCACAATATCGGATAACGCAAAGAAAGTAATAAGGCCCTGTGACTCCTGATATAACTGCGGTGGCAGTGTTGACATTAATTGATTCAGAATTAATCCCTCTTAATTAAAAACGGGTGCACATTGATGTTATATTCAGCTATTGAACACCAGATGCAAATGTTGAACATAAAATTAATTAAGAAAGTGACTTGGGATTTCAACTACTTGACTGAAAACAGATGCAGTCGATTAGCACACATTTATTTTAACTCACATTACATGACTTTCCTAACAGGCAGTGCGAATAAATTGCGTTTACATGGAGTAAAACGAGATAAAGCAAAATTAATTCCTATCGACTGACCCAGGCGTAATGCAAAGTGCAAGAGGAATTCTACAATACACAGCCCATGAAACCCTCATGGCAACTTTGCTGGTGTGATCCAACAAATTAATCAATGGCCTAACTCAAGCTGGAGTGGGCGCAATATCACCAAATTCGGCATGATGGGGTAGTGTATTTGTGCGGACGTCGGCGGCCTCAAGGTGCTGCAAAGCTGCACTCATCTATTCACTCCTAGCTATCTTGCTAAGTAGATAGCTGAACGAAAACTTTCTATCTCCAAGCTCAATCTCTAGGCGCTTCAGTGTGGAACCGCGTAACCGCTACGGTCGCAGGTTCGAATCCTGCCTCGGGCATGGATGTGTGTGATGTCCTTAGGTTAGTTAGGTTTAAGTAGTTCTAAGTTCTAGGGGACTTATGACCAAAGATGTTGAGTCCCATAGTGCTCAGAGCCATTTGAACCAATCCAAGCTCAATCGTTCCGTTTGCTAAGTCATAAACTGCAGAGATGCTCACACTCTCTCAGGCAAGCTGAGTAAAAAACACCACATCCGCAAACTAGAGAAGCTGGGAACGGAAGACCTCTACAGAGACTTCTGCCAGTCCAATCTTCGCCTCGGTTTCCCCTCCAGCAAAATCACTTGCGCCAATTGCAGCTTAAGTCGCATTAATTATGAGTCACTTCCCAGTGTCAACCAATGCCTGCTCTGGGAAGTGAACAAATTCCCACAAAATTTCCCTTCCTCTCAACTCCTTCTATTTAGCTCCTCCCAGGCCACCTATTAAGATTAGCATCTACATAAAACACCAATTTTGCCAAAATTCTGACTCCCAGGATAGTACTTCAAATTCCTTGGTCCAACGTTCCCATTGGAGGCCGACATATTTCATTCTTTCGCTCTTCAACTGATTTACTTCGTACTCTGCGGACCGTGAATTCAGCGTGACGTTGCTATAGACACGAACACGCATATTTCAGCCTCTGTTGACCGTTCCACCATAGTTTTCCTTTCTCTCACGTTTCATTGAAAATGGGCTGACAGACATTTATCAACAGGCATACAAGTTTTCTGGCTGCTTCCCGGTACACCAGCATGGGGTCAACCACCCCCCCCCCCTCACTGTCACTCATCTTTAGGCAGCTGGAGGCCGCGCCCCATTACCGCTTTCTCTGAGTTTGAGCTGCCCTAAGCTGCCTATTGTCGCTTCCCTTCACCGCTCTCCAGCTGCGCGACGCCACCCGGCTGCAGTCAACTCTGAATACTTCCCTGGGATAAACTAGCCTCCAGTAAATCGACGCATTTCCACAAAGTTTTCACGTCACATGAATTACTTTAAAACCATCACCCAACATTAGTTATTCCAATACGTCCATACCATACCCTCTACAAGGTGCATTGTGCCTTGTCAGTGATTTTTGTTCAGCCCTACTGTTCACTCAGCTTGAGTTTGGTAATCTTTAATGACTTCATGTAAGGGGCATACTTCTTGCCATCTTACAGAATGAAATATTTGTTGTAATAAGAATAAGAACAGTTATTTCACTCTTGCAGCTAAAGAGTTTTGCTCTTCATAGTATATCGTTTTTTAATCAAAATTGCTAGTCGGTAACAATTGGCTCTTAGAACAAATCTCGAAATGCTGGAATCATTTTTTTTTTTTTTAACTTTGGGGATCTTCAGTTGCGTCTTCTGATAGAATTCATTTAGCCGTTCAGAATGTGCAACTCGACATTATTACATCATTGACGCCTACTTTCATCATATATGTTGTTTTCTACTTCTATCCCGCTTCAATTTCGGCAGCTTTTGTGTGAATCATTTGGCTACAACGAACATCTGGCACTAATTACGCTCACCATAGGGATGAGCCAGGTGGGTAGAATAAATAGATTAGGCATACAATTACACATCAGACAGTGCGCTTTGTATCTTTCGATAGTCGCTATAAGCTACCTTTTTGGTCTCGCAATGGGGTTTTAGTACAACAAAACCACCGGTAAAATATATTAGACGGAATGTTCTAACTTTCATGTCACTCATGGCCCCCTCGGAATCGTTTACTAACTGGCTCATTTGGACGGGACACTTCTAATAGGTTGAAGCGTAAGTTCGTATCATTTTTGTTTTGCAAGTTGGTTTTCCTGTTGCTATGGGTTTATTTATCGGTGGTCATTTTTTATTTGCTGTTCACTTTTGCTATTTGAGTTTACATGTCGTCGTCAATTTGTCGATAGTGAGTGGAACAGTGGACGCTAGCAAATGGAGTACCAAGTGGAGAAATGGGAACATTTCCTACATACTCTTCTGTTTCAGTTCAATAGCTTGGTGACAGCAGCGGAGGCAGAAACTTTTGCGCCCTGTATGAGGATAATAACATTGGACAGAGCACGGGCAGAATATGAATTTCTGCTTTTAAAGAGGATCGTTCTGACATTATTAATGTTCAGGAAGACTTTCCGCGTTTTATGCAGATCGTTTAAACCTATTAATCCACAATGATTCACGTCAGTGTACTCGAGAGCTGACAGATACGATGAACTGTAATCGATCCACCAACGCGTGATATTTGCTACAATGGCGAAGATTCCAAAATCGAATGTGTGGGTACCGGACGCTGTGGTCTTCGACAAAAGATAGTGTAACCATAACTGCTGAACTTATTGACAAGACTGATACGCCTTGTAGATGCAATCCAAGAATAACGATCAAGAAGACTGCGCGGAGAGACGCTACTCGACGATAACGCCCGGCTGCTTTTTGATAGACTAACAGAAAACACTGCACAGGAGTTGGGTTAGAAAGTCATTCTGCATCCACCATATTAACCTGATCCTGCGCGCTCAGAATTTGACCTTCTCCGCTCTATGTCGAACAACCTTCCACGAACTTCCTTTCCTGATGAAAATGCACTCCGAACATCACTCCAAGAGCACTTCGCTTCGAAACCACGTAATTTTTACCGTCGCGGAATCGAAAACTTACCTCACTGTTGGCAGACTGATGTAAATAGTGATGAAGGGTACTGTATATCATTGATGAGTGAAGTCTCTGTTATCTGCACCTGTCGTGTTTATTAAACTTACGGAAAAATACTTCCGACTCATGCACCGACTAAATACATAAGGTTGATGCTATGTGACAGTAATTGACTGGGCTGGTTTGAGCCAGTATACAGGTAGGCCGCAGCGCTGTTCCTCATAAGGCACGGACTGGGCGCCGAAGCACGTATCTGCGGGGCGCTGAGGTGCGGCAATGTCGACTACGGGCCCACCAATGTTGAACTCGGACAGGGGGTGATTGCCCGCCGTTGCCCACAGCTGCTGCAGCGCTAATGGCGGCACGTAGCGTCCGCAGCTGGCGGTGTTTGTTAGGCCCTCGACGATGTGACGCGGGCCTGGAAATCGTTCCGAGCACGCTGACTGTGCCTTTTCATTGGAAATTGCGCTGCGGACGGAGTGTAACTGCGTTACACACAGTCGCTGTCGAATCACACTATTCCGGACACCTGCTAGGATCCACAGAAATCGCCATATGTAGCACACAGGAAGTAAGCGGCTGGGGCAGGAGGGAGGGATGGGGAGGGGGGGGGGGGGGGGGAAGGGGTTAATTTGCAACCTCACATATGACTGCAGCACACAATGGAATATTGTGCAACACTGCACTTGGAACGGAGTATTTCTTGACTCTGTGACTAGATCTCACGGAGCCTATTGTCGCTACATCTACATTTATACTCCGAAAGCCACCCAACAGTGTGTGGCGGAGGGCACTTTATGTGCCACTGTCATTACCTCCCTTTCCTGTTCCAGTCGCGTATGGTTCGCGGGAAGAACGACTGCCTGAAAGCCTCCGTGCGCGCTCGAATATCTCTAATTTTACATTCGTGATCTCCTCGGGAGGTATAAGAAGGGGGAAGCAATATATTCGATACCTCATCCAGAAACGCACCCTCTCGAAACCTGGGCAGCAAGCTACACCGCAATGCAGAGCGCCTCTCTTGCAGTGTCTGCCACTTGAGTTTCCGTAACGCTATCACGGTTACCAAATAACCCTGTGACGAAACGCGCCGCTCTTCTTTCGATCTTCTCAATCTCCTCCGTCAACCCGGCCTGGTACGGATCCCACACCGATGAGCAATACTCATGTATAGGTCGAACGAGTATTTTGTAAGCCACCTCCTTTGTTGATGGACTACATTTTCTAAGGACTCTCCCAATGAATCTCAACCTGGTACCCGCCTTACCAACAATTAATTTTATATGATCATTCCACTTCAAAACGTTCCGCACGCATACTTCCAGATATTTTACAGAAGTAACTGCTACCAGTGTTTGTTCCGCTATCATATAATCATACAATAAAGAATCCTTGTTTCTATGTATTCGCAATGCATTACATTTGTCTTTGTTAAGGGTCAGTTGCCACTCCCTGCACCTATTGCCTATCCGCTGCAGATCTTCCTGCATTTCGCTACAATTTTCTAAAGCTGCAACTTCTCTGTATACTACAGCATCATCCGCGAAAAGCCGCATGGAACTTCCGACACTATCTACTGGCACCTCAATCATACAAAATCACTGTTCAGTTTTTATAATCAGTACAGTTCTTGCGTTTAGTGTTGATCCATCATTACCATTTCGCGGATCGGTTGCCTGTTCAGCTCTCGACACGATACGTAAAATTTAATTACGTAGATTATAAAGTCTCTCGAAGATGATCACTGTCACGATCATCAAGTTCCTCGTTTGTTGGTTCCGTAACCGTCGCTGTGTGGCTAATTGTTACCTCCAAGACACGACACACGAATGAGCAAATTACACTTTTGATAATGGATATGAGCGTATGGCTTCACTGGCCGGGAGGCCCCTTGCAGGGCAGGTCCAGCCGCCTTGGTGCAGTTCTTATTACATGCAACGCCACATTGGGCGACCTGCGCGCCGGATGGGGATGAAATGATGAAGACAGCAGAACACCCAGTCCCTGAGCCGAGAAAAATCCCCGACCCAACCGGGGATCGAACCCGGGCCCGTAGGACGGCAATCCGTCACACTGACCACTCAGCTATTTTTTTCCCTTTATTAAAACAATCATATAAGCACATAAGCACAAAAATAAAATAATGAAGTACTGGAACTGTTTCAACACGAATTGTATCCTACAACAGACTGAAGAACACATTTCAGTATAGTGCCATATAGTGACATTAGTAAGCTTACGAAACAGAACAAAAACAAAATGACAATAGCATCTTCAGTCCACAGAGACACAGAACCAAAACGCAGACATATTAAAGAGAATTACAAAATATATATGACTGTCTTAACTAGAAATGCAGTTCTGTCGATTGATTCACAACCGTCCATAATTTTCACAGTAAGTCATTTGGAGCATACAAACGAATAACAAAGACATCCACAGGCAACATAATTTAAGAAAAACGTCAAATGAAGTTAATAACACCATTGAGAAGTCGGGAACAGTCCGAGGAACAGGTGTAACCCCTTATTCGTTGTGTATTGTGTTCGCTACATAGTCTTGCACGTGATTTGTGTCCTTACCGGCGTCGAGAATTACCCTACGCCTTGTTTTTCAAACATTCTATAGGGGCGGACACTTTTCATAATAAAACATTGTGACTCTTAAAACTGCTATAAATCACACGATTTTTTCGGTGGACGCTTTGTTTTTCACCAAAACGCAGCAATCTGCGTTTCTTTAGGTTACCACGTGGAGCGTTCACTACCAGGCTCCCAGACAAAAATTACGTGTTTCACTCTCTGGACATAGGTGACTATGGATATCCAGACGGGGTGGGCAAAGATATTTCAGTATGGTTACAAGCAGTCCGGTGCTGATCGGTAACACCTGGCAAAGCGAACTGAAGATCTGACCACGCTGACAGTGCCGTGCTGTTTGTGCCAGAAAAACACGTACATGAACAAATAATTGTGTGTGCCCTTGCAAATGGAATGGTGTCACACGCCACTATATGTCTTTACGCGCCACTTGAAACTAGCTCTTTAATTATTTTTATTAAACACTCACCTATAAAATTTTCCCTGACAAAGACAGCTCAGACTTAACCTTTTCATTTATTACTTACAATATACAAGCCCAACACAATCTCACTCCTATACAGCGACATGACTTCCAATAATTAACACAAATGAATGGCCCTGAATTGCAAGAAATCCTAATAATAATACTAATCCAAAAAATATGAAATTAAAGAAATATGAAACTGCCTCCAACTCTGTTATTTGCCTATACTCATTTGAATCACGAATCCCAACAGTTCAAATCCCATTCTTTTTCATAAATCTTCATAACACGAACTACAGCAATTACAGAAAGTAGCAACTACAGCCAGCTAAATAACAAGATTCTAAGTACTATAGACTCTACTAGGAGGCATATGGTTAGCGAAAGAAAGATTTTGTTGAAGAGCAAACAATGTATTTAGAAAATTTTACCTTATTCATGTGACATCCAATTCCAAAAATTATATATTTGTCAGTTATTCCACTGCCCAAACATTATCAACCAACCATACATCAATCAATCATACATTTCCTCTGTATTTTCTTATAAACACATCACTTCATATCACACAAATTTCGTTAACTGTTGTTAACTTTTAATAACAATATCCTTCTGAAATAACTTGTGATGTATAAGTAGTGTCAAGAATCTGAATATATCTTTTAGCACATTTTTAGCAACACCAACGCATTTTCCGTAATATAAACACAGGGACGAGAGGTACTTTCTGACCACCATAAATTTTCTTAAACACTGATTTCATTAATTGTCGTTGAGCATGATTTTTTAAAACATACTTTTTAAAGACATATTCACGTGTAAGAAAGGCCCTAAACGTGAAAATATGAATATGGCGAAAAGTCGCATTCACTACTAAGACTTAATTTTTTGGCTTACGTTTTACTGAAGAATTCAAAACAATTACGGAATAAATCATTAAAAATAATATTTTTTTTGCAAAATTTTATAATATTAAGTACATAAGTAGATTACAATATTATCAGAAGGTAGGCATAAAGTACTCGCCCTCCATTGGTATTAGGAGGTTGAGTGCCTATTTAGAAGGGGAACAGACAGAAGCAGAACTTAAGAGTATATTTCACTTTAGCCGCTGACGACGCAGGGGTGACTTTATATTGGTAGAATTACCTTCAATATGATGACGGTATGTTTTGTCAGTAGTCGATTTATCGTCCGCCGTTTCTGTCGCGGACGATCAAAATTAGTGTTCGCTCGAATCCATCCTTACTGATACTCTCATATTTATCAGTTTCCTCTTACATAGGTACCAATTCTGCTCTAGTCAACATATGCTTTTTTTGAACGTGACGCACCTCTTTTCTCTCGAATTTGATTTCCGACCAGCGAGGACAATAATTCACCTTTTAGCGATAAACTGAGTCTCCACGCTTTAATTTATTGCTGTATATTTCTATTTCTGAGTCATATATGAGATAGAAACCTATGGTGCTGCTTACATGCACAACAATTATTAACAGTTGACTTGCACGTTTTCTGGACATTACTCTTAGCACACTGTCAGTTTTTCAAAATTTATTCACAGTGTTATGTATATTAATGGAAATTTCGTTTAAATAAACCACTGGCCACTTTACTTCTGATGCTTCATGCTTTCTTTCATTCTTAAGATAACTCGTTTACTCTGGCATCTTTAAAAGCAACGTATCCCATAAATATGATTTCCTCATGTTTCCTTGCTAGCTTTGAGGTCCGGTTATATGTAACAAAATCTTTGATGTTTTCGCGAGGTCCTTATTTGTTATTCATAAGATTGCCATGCTCACCACCGCAGTTAGGAACGAAAAATTAGCCAACGAACACGGTGGCTGAGGTGCCGCCACAGATGTCCAGTTTCGTAAACATCTTCTGAATTTGCGACATAGAGAAGTATGTATTTTTAAAGTAATTACTAATACTATTAGGCATGTAGCAATGCGTATACTAAAATGTCTCATGCTCGCCCACCATCAATGGGTTAAACGACAGGAATGACTAAATACTGTAAGTGCGTGGTAGTGACTTATAGTATAGTACTTTATTGATCTTTAGAAACTGAAGGAGTCAAAAGGATGTAGAGTTATACCAGAGGACGTAGAGTTATGCCAAAAGTGCAAGCTGCTTATAAGTCTCTTTCTATAGCATTCCTAAATGGAATCGTAGCTCATTTTGACCTAGAGACTGGAGAGCACTAGGTTGGTTTCAGAAGTGCCGTTTCTTCTCAGAACAAATTTTCGGTCCAAAGAACGTTATCAGATACAAGACAGCTTGGACTTTTTTTTTTTAACTTTAGAAAAGCTTGCGGTAGGTTTCCTTATATCGGATGTCGCAGCCACCATTTTATTAAAAAAGAATTCCGTTTTCCACATTATCTGTTATACAATCGCTGACATTTATATCGTGAGGTCGGCTGATTTTAGACACTCTTTTATACGTCCAGTCAGAGTAATGGTGTAAAATTAGGAGAATAGAAGTAAGCACTTGGAAATGCACATGGCTGATTTCAGCATCGTCCTGCAATACAAATGACAGTGATTTTACAACAGGCAAGGCGCAAAGAGCAAACGACTCGATAGATCGAGAACTTTTATACGGGCTCTGGAAGACTTTGCAATGAATGATGCTTCCAGAAACTTGATTGAACAGACCAGAGTAATAGCAATGCCTTTATTCAGTAACGAAATTTCAAAGACACTTGAGAATGGAGCCACATGGTAAGATAGACTTTCTATACTTTTTCAGTTCAATCTTAGAAAATGTTATTCGAGAACAGAAAGCAATCGCTGAACAATCAAGATGGAAATGGAATGAAAATCGATTTCCGTCAGGCTCTAGAAAGAACGAAGTGTACCGTATCACTTCGCCAATCAAGTTGGTGAACCAAGGTTGCATCTCTCCTGTGAGAAGACGAAATTGTTGGCGAATATTGACAACGGGCAGGAATGGATGACAAATGGCACGGGAATAGTGGAAGCACTTAAGCGAATTAATCCAACAGAATGAGCTAGGACCAAAAGCGGCCCGCATGACCAGGTGACTAAAAGCATCGCTTCATAACCTGAGTAACTAACACAATGCAGCACTTTTGTCAGATCAGAAGCTTTGTGTGCTTTGGAAACTTTGGAAAGAACAAGTCGAAGAGGTTACTTAAATAAGAATGCTGGATACTACGAAAAATCTTACAAGGAACCCCTTGAGTGCGAGGTCGCAAAAGGGATTCGACGTCCTACATATTTTCTACCATCAAACCACAATGTTGACTGCTGATGTCAACAGAGGGCGGGATTGCATTCAAATGGCTACAAGCACTATGGGACGTAACATCTGAGGTCATCAGTCCCCTAGACTTAGAACTACTTAAACCTAACTAACCTAAGGACATCACACACATCCATGCCCGATGCCCGCAGCGCGGTTCCGGACTGAAGCGGCCAGCAGCGTAGTTGAACTGTGTAGTCGACGAGCAACTGAGCAACTCACAACAGTTGATTGGTTGGTGGGTTTGGGGGAAGACGGCAAACAACGCCATCGCTCCCATCGGATTATGGAAGGATGGAGAAGGAAGTCGGCCGTACCCTTTCAAAGGAACCATCCCGGTATTTGCCTGAAGAGATTTAGGTAAATCACGGACGCGGGTTTGAACCGTCTTCCTCTCGAATGCGAGTCCAGTCTCACAACAGTGTAACAGTGCTAGTGGTGTTGATACAAAGCGGAGCAGTGACAACGATAAACAAAACAAATATTGCGTTGTATCTACAGAAACAGTTGCTAAAGTTGACATTTCGTCAGAAAGGAAAGTAAGGAGTTTCGCAGAATGAGAAATAAGCGACAGATGAAATATTAAGGTCTCTGTAAGATGAGTCAGTTTAATGTGTGGTGTCTTACACACTCGACTGTGAGGACAATGTACATGAGGAGTACCATGAAGACGATACGTGCTTAACAAGTCAAAGTGATACTGAAACAGTTGCCAAGCCATGTAGTTCATCATCCTTTTCGGATAGGGAGCTACAAATCCCGTCTCAACTGAAAAGTAGTAAAGGACAATCGTTGGGCAAGGAACGGGTACTAAAGATAATTACGTACATGGAAGGTCTTTTGCACCATAGTAAAAAAAAAAACAATTATGAACAGATTTCGAATAAGTCCGCAGCAATTTGGCCATGTAGTGCATAAGAGAAGCCTAGGATATTCAAGGGAGGACAAGCGCACTTGCTATAAAAACTGGTGTTTGTGTATTTCAAGGATGCTCGATACAATTTACAGGATGTGCGTGATAGTGACCTACTATGTTATACATGTCAAACTGAGCGCGACGTAGATGACAGTGATTTCAAGGGAAGCAGTGAATGGATGCTCTACAGCACACAGTGCTGCAGTAGAAAGATAACAAAATTTCAAAGCGTCAACATGACTAAGCACAGCAAACTGCGAAATCGGCCCGAAAATTTGTATATGAGATAAACAAACTTATCACATCGTTCAGTAAGGATTTTTTTTCACTCCAACCAATTGGATTTTGAAGAGGAAATTCATATGAAAGGAACCTGGAAATTAGAAATCAACGCATTCGTATAGCATTCTGCCGATTGTTAACCTGAATGGTTAATTCACTGGAAAGTTATTTATTGTGAGAAGTTGAAAGCGCTCTGGCCCCTACGATTCTTTCTCGTGGACGTGATCCTGCGAGGCCAGTAGGGTATATCTGCATCACAGCAAGCTAGAGTGGAAAAATGGGAGTAAGAAGCTAGAGCTATGGTATGCGCAGTGCTTCTGGCCAGTAGCGGGTCAATATAACTTAGTTTTGCTTGCGTATAAAAATCATACTCCTTTAGAGTAAACCATCTCTCCTAAAAAATTTATGCCATTGAAATTCATACCACCTGGAACCACTGGACAAATTCAGCCTCTAGAGTTTGTCTTTTCCTCACCGATAAAACATACTACTTCGCTATCTGCACGTAAACCTTAAAGGATAGCTCCACGACAGACTGTTTCGCATTCGTCTGCATGCCATCACATCCCATCGGTTCTCATCACCCCGTCGCACCAGTATGATTCAGTATGCATTCCTTAAGACTGGATACGTAGCTGAACGTCCAGCACGGTTTCTAACTCCCAAGGAGTCTACCTTAGTTCTCCATGGTGCCAACCACTGTGATCACTGAGGCGCTCCATTTTTCATTCGCTGTTCATGGTGCAATTCAATGGTTCGTTCTGACCTTTTCTTGAATGTCGACAACGTCCATTTCGTGACGTATAATACGTACACCGCATAGATCGTTGATCTCTACGCCTCCCGGACACTCATTTTCTGTCGTCCTCGTGATGTACACGATGAGTCATTGGCGCCTAATATTTTTCCAGTCTTAATTGTTAACACATCACTTTCATGATAGCCTTCCTGAAAGCTGAACATTCAACCTCGTACTTAAGAGGTTCCTTGTTAGCCAGCATCTGGGTCGACACACAGGTTGGACTGAGACCCGTTAATCCGGCCGCTGTAGACGAGCGGTTCTGGGAGCTTCAGTCTGGAACCGCGTGACCGCGGTTTAAGTAGTTCTAAGTTCTAGGGGACTGATGACCTCAGCAGTTGAGTCCCATAGTGCTCAAAGCCATTTGAACCATCTTTGAGACCCGTTAAAAAAGCACACAGAAAGATGGAACCTGTAACGAAAGTTAAAAAGAGAAGACTGCGCACGTCTTCGGTGTGCAGCGACCGTTTCACAAAGAGAATGTGAAATTTTCTGAATCTGAAGTCATTTAAGTTAATATGGTTTCAAGAGCTGAAAAAGATCTACGAAAGGTGGGCATTGCTGAACATAAAATAAATCAGAGAGTGTCTTGTCGGAAGGATGGGGATAAACTATTGGGCTTTATAGTGGAATCAGAGCCCTTAGAGAGAGAGATGAGCTTTTTCTAGAAGAGCGAAAGGAAGCGCTGATTGAAAGACACGTGATGACTGGGTGTTGTCTGATGTCCTTAGTTAGGGTTAAGTAGTTCTAAGTTCTAGGGGACTAATGACCATGGATGTTAAGTCCCATAGTGCTCAGAGTCATTTGAACCATTGAAAGACATAAAAGCTACTGGAAGAATGTCAAAGCTGGTGAACGACGAATAAATGGCTCTGAGCACTATGCGACTTAACTTCTGATGTCATCAGGCGCCTAGAACTTAGAACTAATTAAACCTAACTAACCTAAAGACATCACACACATCCATGCCCGAGGCATCATTGGAACCTGCGACCGTAGCAGTCGCTCGGTTCCAGACTGTAGCGCCTAGAACCGCACGGCCAGTCCGGCCGGCGAACGACAAAGATGTAGACAGTGAAAATACAATTATTATTAACTCACGGTCCATATACGTTCACGTCCAACGCAAAACAATTTTTAAAATGCATGACCGTTATTCACATCTCGTTCAGTATGTACACTGGTCAGTTTCAAATGCCTTTTTAAATTAAGAAAGGCGTGACTAGTGGGTGGCAGCGGCAGGTTGGGGCGAGGTAGGCCGAACTAAAATTAGCAGAATGTTTAACATGCACGCTTCGCGTACAGACAATTCCATCTGACTGCCCTCTCTCTTCAAAATGTAACCGGTTATTCTGCAACTCGACATGTTGCGTCTGTGAAAATAGAAACATTGTCTCGGACAATAAAAACGCTCCCCACGTTTTTGGAGAGTGTTTACCTGCGCAATGCGTGTGCGTGTGTGTGTGTGTGTGTGTGTGAGAGAGAGAGAGAGAGAGAGAGAGAGAGAGAGAGAGAGACAGAGAGATCAAATGCGGTAAGACCTGGCTGCACGTGGCGGGACTCGGTCCCCACCGACCTGGACGTGGACGCGGCGTAATTAAATTTCAGACTCGCCGTGCGCGGTCTTTGAAACTGGAAGAACTCGTGTTTGCACAGCACACGGTTTCAATTAAGCGGAAAATGAGAGCAATTTCAGCAAGCTTGTTAACTGGTTCTGCGACTTCCACGGTTTTAACAGGCGCTGTCTACCAACAGCATGATTTTTCGTCTACAATAAGCTGCTTGTAAGTGAAAATTATTACTCTACGAAATGAAATGAATTGTACAATTTCTGTTTCGCTTTGAAGCTTCTCCGTAAGTACCTGCTGAAATTGCTACAGAAGAAAACTTAACGGCGGAACTTCCCAAGACGGAGAAACGTTTCTCATATTAAGGGGGCGATGATTGGCGTAATTGCACAAGACGCCACAAAAGGATTAACTTGAGTAACTGTTACTAATATAGAACATAAAACGCGAAGGAATTATTAATAAAATAATAATGTCTTCGTTGTTAGTCTGCTTCCCAACAATACAGAAGGGCGAGTCATGGCATATGTACTAGTTCGTACTGACGATTCAAAAATCCTTCCGAAGTTGTTAGGATGTAGATTGTACGGTGTATGAGAGTGCCTAGAATCCTTTTTTTTCATGTTCTGCATAAGCGATCATTCACCCAGTCTTGCTGAAAACTAGATTTATATCCTCTTATTTTATTATTGCATTTCCTTTGAAGATTCATTTTAATTCATGACTGGCAGATATTTTTGATCTGTACGTGTCTTATTCAGAAGTTCATCAGAGTAGCTTGAACTCCCAACTGTTTATTTATGTATTTGTATATACATGTGTCCCAGAAATGTTGCGACAAACTTCTAGAGAAGATGGGGCACCTCATAAGGACTGATAGTTGCCTAGCAAGACATGTCCACAGACATTGTCGTACGCCGCTATCTGATGCTGTACACGAGAGTACTGGTGGGGAACGTGAGGGCTTATAGATTGGAGCGATAGCCAGTATACAAGGAGCACGGAATGATATACGAACGGTGAGCTTGCAGACATGCACTCAATATGTGGAATAGTTGAACGCGATGAACGAGCCGCTAGAGGCATTTATCGAGAACGCTTCCTGGACAGACATCAACCGCAGCACAGTTTGTCTGCAGGCCTGCATAGAAATTTGTGAGAGTACGACAGGCCGAGTGAGGACAGGCTACGATCGCCGTGGTCGGTCACTATGTAAGAAAGTGTGTTGGTAGCCGTGGAGACTAATCCAAACACCAGCATACGTGCGAATTGCCTCAGACTTAGAAATGTCGAGTGTTTTGAATGCCGAGTCCCTACACGCCTCTCATCTCCAAAGAGTGAAATTATTGCACCCCCATGACCACGTTACACGTGTGTGTTACACTTAGTTTCTGCAAAAAAGTGTCAGAGATGTACATTTCCCAGCTGATGGGCTGTTCGCAAAAGAGGCTACATTCACTAGGTATCACTTATTCAGTCCCCGCATTGAGCACTTTTGGGCACCGGAAAACCCCTATGACACGCGGTACCGCGCAGCACGACATCGCTTCACAGTTAGCATGTGGGCAGGTTTGGCCTGCTGTACCTTTTACCATCCCGCTTGACTGTCGCTGAGTAGCAGACTTTTCTAGGACAGGTTCTTCCCGGCTTGCTTGGGGATGTTCCGGAAAATGTGAGGCACAGAATGTGGTTCCAACATGATGAGGCGCTTCCTCGCTATGGTCTGGCTGTCCGTAAGCATTTGAAGTGATTCCAGCGAGAGGCCGCCAGAGGTACTGGGATGCTGGGGTGGAGGCTGTGGGCGGGGCACAAGGCAGCTGACGACTGCAGAAACTTGCTGACATTTTATTTTCCTCTGCCTCAGGCGGTACAGGTGTCCGTCGTCCCACTCACGTCGAGTTCTGCTCACTCGGCTTCCAGCAGCGAACTCTTGAATGACGGCCGCATGCCAGCCTTAGGTGAAAAGTGACACTCGCGTCACACCGACCAGCCCCCCGCGATGGCAGAAACAGTTGCTGATGGGTGGACGTTCCCTGCAGCTCCCAGGATGCGACCCCCCTGACTGCCCCCTATTCATACTCAGCAGTATGCATGTGTTTTGCGAGTGCATCTCTTCAAGTCACGTACTGACACACTGGATTCTATGGTGGTTTGCAGCAGGACTCACTCGTAATTCCGCTGTGCACGTCGTTTCGGCAACTCTTGCGCCCTGTCTGCCCGACGTCATTTGATACTTCAAGTTGCACACAAAGTTGTTATCAACAAGCCCGCACCTGACTTACGAGTACACTGCAATCCACTGCCACAAATTCCCACTAACGCTACCTTATGTGGTGACACCGGTACAGGTGGCTTGGGTGTGTTGAACAGGTTACCTGTCATCCATGCTCATCGGATTTATCGATCCTCTATTTCCTTCTCTGGGAGCCATTAAATCTCTCACGTGTCACGTTCCTGTGGAGTTTGAAATAGATTTAGCCGCAGAATCGTCTGGGCAGCTGCTACAATCAAACTCCCTGTTCATTCGAGCATATCCGGCAGTCAATCCTCCATCGGTGGCAGGCTTGCACGGCGTATGATAGCGTAAAACTTCGAGCATCTGTCGGGTATTAAAGCAGTATTCATATTGTACGCCAAGTGGACTATAAAAATTATGTCCAATAAATACTTCAAATTATTCAGTCTCTTGTTTCATTTCTGATCATCGACCTCTGTGTATGTGTAGCATATAGGTGTATCATAGTAGCCTGGTTCTCCAAATTTCTATTAATAATGGTCAGCCACATGCTTGTAATAAAAGGCCTTAAATTATTCTATATCGTTATTAATTGTTCAATTGATAAATATTTTATCTCATTGTTATTCTCGTACGTTTCACCATTTCCAGTTGTCTTGTAAATATTTATCTAATTTGTTCAATAAAAATTTTGTAAAGGTGCTGATAACTACTAAGTCAAACAATCACCACCGACATTATCATTCTGACATCTTTGCAACACAGGCTGCTTTTTCCATTAGCTTTGCTAGCTTTCTATAAAAATGTTTGTCTGTTTGTGAGGAAACTGAATATATTAATTTCGAAAACGACCTCCTGAAGTAACATGTACACAGCTATTGTATTCAGTTGCTGAACAAAACTGACTGTTGGTTGGCGCTGTGTTGCGCATGTGACTGTGCCGTGAAATAAAAGTTTAAACTTCATGAAATGCAAAATTTGAAATAAAGAAAATGAATCTAATGAACTGCCAGAAGAAACTAATTGTTTGCTCAGTTAAAACTATGTAACTAAAATTCAGCACCGAAGTACATTACCAACGGTACGTGATATGAAGAGTAATTTTTTGCCTTGGAATACCCAAAAAAATACATTACTGCTCTACTCGGAGAAAATAACTGATTATTGAGAAGAAGACTTCACAACATAATGAGACTAACAATTACAAAATTCTCTCATTACAGATATTACAAAGGTACCTTTATAATTACTTCAAAATCTTCTCCATTAACATAAAGGGTAAGTAAGTGTTATGTATCAGTTTTCATCGACATCATAAAGTATTGTATATAGTTTCTCTCAGATTCACAGAAAACAGATCACATTCTTTGAAAAACTCAACTGCACGTTACAACGCCTCAAATAAGAACGCCCTAACGCTGCACAGCTGGCTAACAAGTCAACCACAGATAAAACTAACACAGAGTCAAGGATCATATTCATTTTTGTCCAGTAGAGTAAAGGTGAATTATTTACAATAGCAGAAAACATATGAGAACCTCACGTTATCCCGTGCCCCTCTGAAAAAATTTCATACGGATTGTCTTAGCTGGGGTAAGGCAAAGAGAATGAAGCTTTTTATATAAATTACAGAGAAGTAAGTACAATAAGTTACATTTATAAACAACATTAAAGTGCTGTGATACAAGTTATAAAATATACAAAAGAATGTTCTGCTGGGTGTTTTACACAAGAAGATTGTCTTTGCAAAGGGAGGAAGTACACACACTATTTGCTGAGTTCTGTAGATTGTAGGAAAATATTGTGTCTCGCGTAAACATCGAAGATTTATTGTCATATATCATTACTCTTGAAGCTAGTACGTAAGTTTTTAAGGTAAAACGTTACATCACCGTGCACTAACGAAGATGCCTTTGATGTCTCCTGTCTTCAAGCTTGTGGCTATGAAAAGGAATGCAACTAGAACAATACTGAGACACTTCTTGAAGTACAGCTACCAACGAGGACATTGATCCTCTAGTACTTCAAATTCAAATGGTTCCAAGCACTATGGGACTTAACATCTGCGGTCATCAGTCCCCTAGACTTAGAACTACTTAAACCTAACTAATCTAAGGCCATCACTCACATCCATGCCCGAGGCAGGATTCGAACCTGCGACCGTAGCAGCAGCGCGGTTCCGGACTGAAGCGCATAGAACCGCTCGGCCACAATGGCCTGCCCTGTAGTACTGAACCCACGTGTGAGCAACACCGACGAGTACGATAAATGTAACCTTCAGGCTTACGGGCAGCCAGTAAGGCAATTTAGTGTCCACCACTAACTACACTCTAAAGATTGGCAGTATATTTAGAATCAGATATGGGCAGAGTCAGTGAAGCAGTTTTTCACTGTCAACTCAAAGGTCCAGTTAACGTCTCATAAAAGTGAGTAGACTCAGGGAAGTAGTTTTTTAACTCACATGTCCATTTGAACTCTCGTAGATAAACTCAGTACTACTACTTCCTTTAAGTGCGTGCAAAACTTTGTTAAATCGCTGGCAACTTCGTTGAATTTCTGCTTATGCAATACAAAAATGCGAACTGCACATGTAGTATTGTCTCTCTAGGAAATTACCTTATTCCTGGTAAGAGCATTGCACGAAAATGTAAGATGAACTTTCTGTGTAAAATTGGAAGGTAGGAGACGAGGTATTAGCGGAAGTAAAGCAGCGAGGAAGGGGCGTGAGTCGTGCTTGGGTAGCTCAGTTGGTAGAGCAATTGCCCGCGAAAGGCAAAGGTCCCGAGTTCCAGTCTCGGTCCGGCACACAGTTTTAATCTGCCAGGAAGTTTCATATCAGCGCACACTCCGCTGCAGAGTGAAAATCTCATTCTGGGCACAGTAACAGTGATAACAAAAACATACAAATGAAAAACCTACACACAACGTAATACGAAGAGGGAATATAGATCAGAAATAAAGAATAAAAAACAAATGCATCTTAATTCATATAGAGGAAAAGTACAGGGAATAAAAGTCTCAGTCATTCTGGGTGATACTTTATCCTAGTGTCATGTACTAGTCTAGTGTACTGATCAGCTTTGTAACTTCTGTACTGGGTGCACAGAAACCTCATGTTATCCTCATAATACATTTCACCCCAATTTACTTGTCAAAAAACATCATATCCACGTAATAATACCTTTCGTGTCAGTTCACCTGCCAAAAGCATAATGTCAATTTGCTGCATTTCATTATCACATCATCATACCCACATAATGTAATCATTTTTCAACTGTCCATATTCATTTCTATTACCACACTATGCAACTTTATTTGAGCTACTTACTCAAATATTTTACTATTTCCATTGATCTGTATTCGTTACCTAGGCGCACCTGCTATATTATCAATTTGTTCTCTTCATAAACGGATTTTCATATTGCTGTTATGTCATGACATTTACTTCTTTTATAGCCTCTAAGACTAAATGCTTATCCCAACTGATCTCTGCTAAAACTATAGACGCTGTAGTACTCACATATTCACGAAAATAGTTCGTCAGAAAAGCGACGCAGTCAAACTCATTATTATATACATATAAACATGGCAAATATTTCATCAGAAAGCTAGTGCAGCAACATATCTTACCCTTCGCGTATGCAGCAAAAAATCATTACGATAAATCAGTAAACAAAATGAAGAACACGTTCTAAGACAAATCATACACAAAAGTTTCATCATGAAAGTGATGCAGCAACTAAAGCCAAGTACTCAATCACAAAAATGCAGAATACAACTGTCATCAAGAACGAATTCACAAGAGGCAAAAGCTATGTTAAACAATAGTAATATTATGCAAGAAGGCTATAAAGATTTCACAATGCTAACTTAAGCTATGGCAAGAAAATTAATTAATGAGTGCTAAAATACCCCCAAGAAAAAATTATGGATCATTCATGTTTTCCATCTCAGCCTAGAATTATCATAAAAATTTGTCATTCAACGATGCACCCTACATGCTGTTATATCTCATAAATCTGAAATATATGTATAGTTGCCAAATTTGTTTGAATATATTTGTATATAATCATGGCTGTCATCAACTGACCTGAGGACAAAAAGATGTGTAGTTAGTTACAGAAGACAAGGTACATACTTCAACAGGATAATGGTCCCATATGCCATATGCAGCCAACCAAAAATACGTCAGAAATATAAGCCGTACCAGTTGTACCTGATAACCTAAACACACGAAAATAATTGTGTTGCCCTTTATCATGTTGGTGTTACCGCTGCAGATCTCTATTGTGCTGCTAATCATACAACTGTTCATCACCTTCTTTTTACTACACGCAAGCTAATGAAATACATCCATGCAAATAAAATAAATCAGCTTCAACAAAAACAGAGTCCCTAGCACATCCCCTAACCATTATCTACTGCATTCAAATAAAATAAATCAACTTCAACAAAAACAGAGTCCCTAGCACATCCCCTAACCATTATCTACTGATGGCTCATAATACATTTCTAACCACTGCTTACTACTATCATATAATCATCACTATCCTCGTAGTTATCATCATCGATAATCAGTAATATCTTTACTATATTTATCTCTACTGTACCGTCTTCATAATAACCTGATATCTCATAATATCCTCGTATCTCGTAAATAATCAATAGTAAAGACGACCTGCTATGTTTCGTTAATCAATCCTTGTATTAGAAACGCTCCACAGTCACACTTCATAAATAATGGTACTCAGCAAATAAACCTTCACTATTGTACAACTTACCATGAAAACAAAACTTCCACAAAAATGCATATAATCGCCGACACTAATAATTTCCTTCAGGCAACACAATCTTACATTTAACAATTTGCACCTATCCCTTGAACCGGTAGAAAATCTTTCATCTACTTGCAATTTATCAATACTACTATTTGCAAAACTGGCTTTCCATTTGGACAACACAACTATCTGTATAACTCATCAGAACTGGTACTAAACTTTCATTTTATAGCTTAAGACTGCTGCTTATGTACGTAACAATGATGGTGTTCGAAGCTCTATACTTATTTCACCAATCAGTGCTTCACTTTCCAAGCTTTCGTATTAGAATGTGATTACTGAGACTACAATTATTGTTTCAATTTTTTGTGGTGGGCAGTTTAAATTTGTGCCTCGAACGACGGGTGAGATGTCCATGTTTATTTAAGTGAACGAATTGCCGTGCTGTATCAGCGGTATAGTCTGTGTGACGTGACTCGTTGTTTACTGTCGGAATTGTAAGTCGCTGCTCTGTAGTACATTTGTGTGGCGTAGTGTTATGTATGGGCCGCGGCCAAACTTCAATGATATGACGAGATCAGATGTTCATAAAACTTGAGCAACTTTTCATTTTAACATCTTCTAACCAGGTCAAGTTTTGTTATAGTTATGAAATGCGTGTAATAACCAGCAGTATCGTAATGTACTTTGCTGCTTACAAGTCACTAAAATCACTTTCAGCGTATTTACATTACGATAGTAGAAATAAATTTCTTGTACTTAACGACTAAAAAATGATAGTAGGAGAAGACGAGTCTACCAAGAAACTGAAAAATAGTTTACAATCAGCTTGGGGAGGCATCGTTCGCCAGTCGATGTATCCAAAAAGGTATACTGGATCCCTACCTGCATGTCTTCAAGACGTACGAAATTTACTGTTTCGGCAGCGATGTTTTCGGTCCTGACTATAATTTCGGCAGTTGAAGACGTTGCGAGTCATTTCTGTGCGTTATTTACACTCGTCTGATTGTTGGCCATGTTAGGCGGCATCACTTCAACAATTTGTACGTATCGCGGTGGGCTTGGTATAGCTGCGTTTTGACAATGTGAACTGCGATCTAGTAGCAAGACGAAATACTGTGTTGCTAGCCGTATGTTGAAAAGTTCAAACAGGATTACCAAACAAAATTTCTATTTGCAATTAAATAACCGAAATAATTAGTTCTTTTAAGCGACAGAAATATCTGTGAAAAATCTATGTAACACTGAAATGTTCCGCACGGTTAGTAGTACTGTCTGCGTAGCAACAAATATCTTCACATACATTTTTTTTTGAAAAGGAAAAAAAATTCCCACAAATACACACACAAATATGACAACGAAATTACAGTAGCTCAAAGAGTAAAATACAAATGTTAGTACACATATGCTTTCGAGAAGCTCTGTTGCGATCTAACTAATAACTTAATCACAGAAAAACGAGAGGACTATGCTTGGCAAAAAGAGTCGACATGAATAAGGTTTCCATAATTTTTTTTTGTCTGCTTGCGAGAAAACTGAATTTAGTGATTTCGAAATCTTTCCCCTTATATAACATGTACTTTAGATGTCGTATTCAGTTGCTGACCAAACTTGACTGTTGGTGGCCTTGTGTTGCGCTTGTTTACAATGTTGTGAAATAAAACTTTAAACTTTATGAAATGCAACATTTGAAATAAAAAATGAAAAACCTAATTGTGTGCTCAACGAAAACTGTATGAACGATGTGTGATATGTAGTGCAATGTTAGATTTGGTATATCCACAAAAATAAATTACTGCTCTACTCATAAGACAATAACAGTTGGTAACTACCTATAATCTTCATGAAAAATTAATCTGCTTGCTATCAGAGACACTTAACAATCCCTACTATACACTGTTTGCGCAACAGCACAAGATGAAATAAATAAAAGTGATTTAGCTCTTGCTCATCACGTTGTTTTTGTTTGCAGTAGCGACGTTCTCGATAGTAAATACAAATGAGCAGATGCATCAGCTAAAGAAAAATAAACTATTCGCTACTAATTTCTTTCTCTTTGCTTGTCAGAAACAATCTGTGACTTTGGGTTGCCCTATATGAATTTGCACACACGACAAAAATTTAAAGCTTTACTATGAATCATGGAGGAAGGTTTTACTTTATAGAAAATCGTTTTTCGAAACCAAACTCTGGTAATTAGCAAGAAGAGTGCACAACATAAGAAGAGTGACAATTACATAATTCTCTGGTTACAAAAATTACAAACATACCTTTATAATTCCTCCAAAATCTTCAACATTAATGTAAAGAAGAATTTTCATCTACGTAAGGAAATGTTCCAAGATTCGCAGGAAACAGATCTCATTATTCGAAAAACTCAGCCGTGCACAGCCGACTAACAAGTCAAACTTAGGTAGAACTAAACCCAGAGTCAAGGATATTATTCACTACTCCAACAGTGCGCTCATTCATCTTTGTCCCGATACAGTAAAGGTGAATTACTTATAATAGCGGAAAACACGTAAGAACCTTAAAAACCTTTATTTTATTTCCGTCACTGCTTCTTTGAACAGAAGGGGCGAAAGACTACATGTCTGTCTTACATTGCTTCTCATCTTAGCGCTTCGTTTTTCGTCTTCCACTCTTATTGTTCCCTCTTGATTCTTGTACACATTTAATGTTACTTGTCTTTCACTGTAGATTACCATATTTTTCTGAGGATTCCGATTTCGAACATCTTTGCACCCTTTGGTATTGTCGAATGTTTTTTCTAGGTCGACAAATCCTGTGACTATTCTTTAGTCTTGCTTCCGTCATCAACCGCACTTGTGCCTTTACCTTTCCTAAAGTCAAACTCATCGTCATCTAACACATCCTCAATTTTCTTTTTTATTCTTCTGTATACTATTCTTGATAGAAACACAACTTAACATAAACATTAATAATGTAATTGGTCGTGGACACTGCAAGCAACAAATGTAATTGTTTTCGAGCTCAGAGTCCAGTGCCAACGTGTTGCATAAGAAGCAATCAAAACAACTGAAAACGATGGCGTAAGGGAACTACAGCAAAGACTGCTTCACGCAGGGAAACGTTGCATATGTGAAATTTGTGTCACATAACAAAAATGTTTCATCTACTACATCTACATGACTACTGTGCAATTCACATTTAAGTGCTTGGCAGAGGGTACATCGAACCACAATTATACTATCTCTCTACCATTCCACTCCCGAACAGCGCGCGGGAAAAACGAACACCTAAACCTTTCTGTTCGAGCTCTGATTTCTCTTATTTTATTTTGATGATCATTCCTACCTATGTAGGTTGGGCTCAACAAAATATTTTCTCATTCGGAAGAGAAAGTTGGTGACTGAAATTTCGTAAATAGATCTCGCCGCGACGAAAAACCTCTTTGCTTTAATTACTTCCATCCCAACTCGCGTATCATATCTGCCACACTCTCTCCCCTATTACGTGATAATACAAAACGAGCTGTCCTTTTTTGCACCCTTTCGATGTCCTCCGTCAATCCCACCTGGTAAGGATCCCACACCGCGCAGCAATGTTCTAATAGAGGACGAACGAGTGTAGTGTAAGCTGTCTCTTTAGTGGACTTGTTGCATCTTCTAAGTGTCCTGCCAATGAAACGCAACTTTTGGCTCGCCTTCCCCACAATATCATCTATGTGGTCTTTCCAACTGAAGTAGTTAATAATTTTAACATCCAGGTACTTAGTTGAATTGACAGCTTTGAGAATTGTACTATTTATCGAGTAATCGAATTCTAACGGATTTCGTTTGGAACTCATGTGGATCACCTCACACTTTTCGTTATTTAGCGTCAACTGACACCTGCCACACCATACAGCAATCTTTTCTAAATCGCTTTGCAACTGATACTGGTCTTCGGATGACCTTACTAGACGGTAAATTGCAGCATCATCTGCGAACAATCCAAGAGAACTGCTCAGATTGTCACTCAAGTCACTTATATATATTTATCTCTCATCATAACTCTACAAATTTGTATAAGTGATTTGTGTTGCAACCTGTATAACGCCGTTTATATAGGCACAGGTCATTTATGAAGGGGCCTTTGATAAGTCGCCATCGTCACATAGCAACGAACTACACAGGAATTTGCTTTTCTATCAAGAACATCTGCTTATGCGCCCACAACACCCTGCTGGCGAACTACACCTTCCGAAAGATAGCGCACCACCCCGTCTCTCCTGAAATGCTTGGTTTAACTGAGGAACACTTTGCCAGTAAGACACTTCAAGTTAAACATGCGCGCCTTGGACATAATGCGGGGAGATCTTCGTTAGTCGTCGGCATTATTTACCGATCGCAAACGAGGACGGCTTCCCAACGCTTCCGTTGCCTTGCGGGGTCCGCCTCATGAACCGTCATCGCTGCAAGGTTTGAAAGGATGCTAGACGCCGCTGGGAAATGTATATTATTCAGCGGTTCGTGAGTGTGTCGTCTGTCGACACGCAGTTCCCTGACGTGCCCCCTTCCTTTGCGCCAGCGCGCCTCCAGTGCTCACGTGTGAATGTGCTGATGCAGGCACCACACGGCGGGCTAGATACGTTCTGCACTCCCCAGGCAGCACCATCAGCCGGATAAGGAGATTACCGGAGTTAGACAACTGCCGTGGCGCCAGCGTGCCTAATTAATTACACGCCTCTGATCAATAAGTAATCACGGGAATTCTCCCATCGCAGCCCATTATGGCTTGCGCCGCTGGCGCTGCCGCCACGGAAGCCGCTGGCGCAGTAGGCCTCCCCTGGAGTAGACACGGCTGCTCCTGGGAGCGCTCGCGGGGCCTTATGGCAAGAACCAAATGTGGAGCTACAGCTGTGGGAGCCAGCTATTACACGAACGTCTTGCAGTGACTTGCGTTGTACGAATAAAGGCTCGCAAATATACAGAAAATATCCATCGAGCCCACACGCAGCCGCAGGATAACCGTCCGTCCTGATCACACAACAATTTTACTACCGGTTTCGATTCTTGCAAAGAAAAGCAATATTAAGAAAAGAGTTTACAAAAAGCAATTAACTCACGTGTACAAAGGATACGTAAAGTGTATATAGAAGTTACTGTGCGTCGCTCATGACAAATTAAATTCATTGCAAAGTTTAGAGTGATTTAAATACCAGTACCGTACCATACCGTCTAGCCAGTCAGGTGGGGGTAACCAATGAGTTCATTATGTGATGCTACATGTGATAGAATCTCGCACACTGTTATCTGATAAATAAATCCATATCTAAGTGATACGGAAAGAAAGATACAATAAAGTGTAATTTTTGAACAGACCGTCTTCTGTGAAATTGTCAAAAAGTATCCAGTCATACCTTTGTGTTGATATATCATGTAACAGCCGCCACCCGCAGTGGCCAAGCGGTTCTAGGCGCTTCAGTCTGGAACCGCGCGATCGCTACGGTCGCAGGTTAGAATCCTTCTTTGGACATGGAAGTGTGTGATGTCCTTAGGAAGTATTGTACTGTATGTTAACCGGGGACCGAGAAACGACGGAGAGGCTCCGTCCCCGCCGCAGCCGCAGTGGTCCAGAGTTATCGTGCGGTTCGGTCCCCAGTCGAGCTCCCTAGGGAACGTCTCACACCAGACGAGTGTAACCCCTATGTTTGCGTGGTAGAGTAATGGTGGTGTACGCATACGTAGACAACTTGTTTGCCCAGTAATCGCCGACATAGTGTAGCTGAGTCGGAATAAGGGGAACCAGCCCGCATTCGGCTGAAAACCACCCACAGGCTGGCCGGCTCACCGTACCTGACACAAGTCCGACGGACGGATCCGTGCCAGGGACCAGGCGCTCCTTCCCACTCCGGAAAGCCCGGAGTTAGGCAGCTCGGCTAACCGGGAGGACCCTGTCCTTACGTTAGATAGGTTTAAGTAGCTTTAAGTTCTAGGGGACTGATGACCTCCGATGGTAAGTCCCATAGTGCTCAAAGCCATTTGAACCATTTGTAACAGCCATAGGTATTAACTGTATAATTCACTTCATTACTGTTTGTTAATGAAGAGCTGCGGTATTACATTTTTTAGTGTAGCGCAAACACTTGTCCTCTTTACGTAGTTTAATTTCCGAGCACCAGCTCGGAAATGACGCGTTTGTTACTTTCAGAAGTTTCTTTTCTTTCTCTGTGAAAAGGACAATCAGGTCTTAATTTTGCAAGGAGGTAGAATGAAAGATTTTCATTTGATCTACGAAGATTAGTGTAATGTCATTTTCACGATACACACTCTTTACACTGGCCATATATTTATCATCATGAATCACTACAGCTCTATTACTCCTGCATGCTTAAATAACGACTGTCTTCCTCTTTTCGTACCATTTTCACAATTTCGAACAACTTCATGTAAGCACTGTGCACATTCTAGACATTCATAAATGTTAACAGCACTGATAAAAGAGACTGCGTCCAAAAACGCGTTCTTTCAAATTCCGGTTACTCAGTGTATGAGAAATATATTTTGTAACCTAAAATGCGTCACAGATGCAGCCCTGCAAGTCTTTTTTTCTAAGAACAACTGCACAGAAACTAAGAAATGGGATGATTTTCCTGTACCATCCATCTTTGTCAGCACACAAGGTGAAACATGGAGTTCTGTGGAGCAGTAATCACTGACAATGTTAATTGTATTCGGAATTTAATCTGCTAGAGATAATAGGCAAATAAGGGCTGTTGGTATAGAGCACTGGTCACCGGCGTAAACTTGTCAAAATACATTCCATTTAAGCATCACATTTGCTTGTCCACCCTGAACTTATTTACTGAAGCTACGAGCAGCCTGCATGAAACTGGTCTGATGCAGTGAGAAAACGACAGCTGATTTGTAAATTTAGTTAGGCACAGAGTAACTCGACAGAAACTGCAAATGGTTCAAATGGCTCTAAGCACTATGGAACTTAACATTTGAGGTCATCAACCCCCTAGACTTAGAACTACTTTAACCTAACTAACCTAAGGACATCACACATATCCATGCCCGAGGCAGGATTCGAACCTGTGCCCCTAGCAGCATCGCGGTTCCGGACTGAGGCGTCTAGAACCGACAGAAACTGACAGATAAGGAAAGTAATACTGTAAAATTTAGCTATTGAAATTTAAGCATCTAAAGCAGCATTATTTACCATGTGTCTAGCCATGCCATGCGTCCCCTTCATTCGGGTCCAGCCATTATCAAACAGCAGAGAATGAATGAAAAAAGACTTATTTTTTATGTCCGTATGCTAAATTTGTGCTCTTGCTGTGATCTACATGACTTTAGTGCTATGCTGAATACACCTGCTCATTTTTGGCACTCGCTAATAATGCCATAATTTTAATCTTCTGAAGAAGGGCACTAGGTTCCTGAATCAGGGAAACAAATAAAATTTCTTTAATTAACTTCTCATGGTTGGGATTCACAGTCACATAATATTTCTTGAAAGACATCATAGTCGCTGTTGACTGTATAGAATATTTTTTATTACGATTTCAATTTCGGCCTTATGGCCATTTTCAAGTAACACTGCAAAAGTTACATTCTGTCAGAATATAAGATGTCAGATAGTCTTATATTCTGACAGAATGTAACTTTTGCAGTGTTACTTGAAAATGGCCATAAGGCCGAAATTGCAATCGTAATAATAAATATTTTATCCAGTCAATGGCGACTATGACGTCTTTCAAGAAGTAAAATTTGTTTTGTGCAAGAGGTACTGACTTCTCCAACAACCATCCCAACAGTGTTCCACTGGGTACAGGTCGTGACTCCGGGTAGGGCAGTCCATTTCAGAAATGTTGACTGTCCACATACCGTTGCCTCACATTGCTGCATTATGACGTGGTGTATTCTCATACTATTTATCGTCTCCTACCTGTTCCTCTACTATACACAGTACACAATGCAATAAAATGTGTTCATACACTTCCGCATTTAGTAATTTCTGGAGCGCAATAACGAGATCACACCACAGTCACGAAAAACAGTCCCATACCGTAACAGCATCTCCTCTGCACTGCCGGCACCAAACACGATGGCAGGTAAAATTCTCCAGGCATTCGCCAAATCGAAAACCTTATTTTGAACTGCCACAGGGTGTAGCGGGATTCATCACTCATAATCACTCGTTTCCACTCATCCACTGGTTAAGGGCGCTATTCTTTCCACCGCCTAAAGGATCGCTTAGCATTGATTACGTAACTGTGGCTTAGGATGAGCTGCTCGATCATTGTACCCCATTCCTTTCAGTTCCCTCGTCACAGCCACTGTGCTAGTTGGAGCGTTGACGTGACTTTGGAAATCACGAATGACTCCTTTCCCTGATTTCACGCGGTGTAATGCTCCACGGTCCTTGTCTATCAGTCATGAGGTCTGTCTGGCCAGTCTCGGTTCAGCTGCGGTTGTTCCTTCACGGTGCCACTCAACAACCACATCACCAACAATCATTCTGCGCAGCTCCAGAACGGTTGAAACGTCCCTTTCGGATTTGTTGCTCACTTACACTCGAAGTCACGGAGTTCTCCTGAACGAAGCATTCTGCTGTCACTGCCTCTGTACTGCCAACACAGTACTACCTGCTTGCTTTTATACTCTCGTGATACCTCGAGTTCAGTTCCGAGTTACATTGGGGTGACTGGTTCCTTTTCACCAGATAGTCAAATGCGGCACGCTTATTGTATAATCCGCGACTCTGTTCAACCCACATTCGATGCAGTATGTCTGCGACTAATGTGGCGATGGTTTCAGTGATATGAATCTTCATGTAGTGACAGTTGTTTGAAAAACTTTATATCGGACTAACCCCCTGAGGAAAAAGTCCTTGGTCAGAACGTCGGTTATCTTCTGAGAACGGGGAATAGCCATATTCCGCGAGTCCTACGATTTGAAAATGACGGGTTCAAGACGTCTTATACAGTCTTCATACAATGTAAAATATTGGTAAACGTATGTTGGTTGTCGTTCAGTACAGTGTATAGTTACTTCCTGTCAAGATAATTCGTAGTTTTTCCCGAAGAAGAATTTTCCAACAGTGCTGTCGTCTGTGAAACGACACCATGAGTTTACTTCAGGTGTACGGCTTCTCACTTCCTCTGCAGTACGCTCATTGACTGTGATACAGGGACGAGCGTTATGTTTATCATACCACACACTCAAAAAGTAGATTGTCTGGAAAATGAAACTTTGTTTAGGAAATCACGTTATCGTTTAGCCACATAAATTTCCTTACACCAAATTATGTTCTTTTTTTCAGGTTTTACCTCTTGCAAGTATTGCTACTGTATTTGTTATCCGAGCACTCACGCGCGGTTGCCTTAAGTGTGAAGGACGGTGGAAAACCATCCAAATGAGCTTCTTCTCAGCTTCCTCAGTCTTCCAGAGTAATACTTCACATCCACACTGCCTGTCTGCATGACATCAGTGCTCTGTTGGCATGTCAGCATCTCCCCATAGCGCGTCAAATGCCTCAGATTTGTTTCAAATAAAACGTGTTGTACAACGTACCTTTCATTAAAAATTGTATTTCCACTAACTGGTGGCGTAATCAGTCAATATGGAAAACACTTATACTCTGTGATTAAGTCCAAAACCGTAAATCTTCCTTACGATGGCGAGCCATAACGTTTCCACCACCTGCAGAATAACGTATTGAGCCACCTTTATTATTTGGGACGCGATTCAAAAAGTCATTGGAACGTTTATGGAGGTATTGGCGTCAGATGTCAAACCAGAGATCACGCATAGCCCCTGGTTATGGTACGGTGGATTGTGGAAGCGCGGAGCTGACGCTCGATGGTGTCCCATCTCTGAGCACTATGGGACTTAACATCTGTGGTCATCAGTCCCCTAGAACTTAGAACTACTTAAACCTAACTAACCTAAGGACATCACACTCATCCATGCCCGAGGCAGGATTCGAACCTGCGACCGTAGCAGTCCCGCGGTTCCGGACTGAGCGCCTGAACCGCTAGATCACCGCGGCCGGCTTTTCAAGCAATAAATAATTTATTTACTTCTTCTCCGCATGTCTAGTTTTCATTTGACTGCCCTTTACATGTTATGAGATGGTACAATAGTGACCAGCAGTAAATATTTAAAAAACTATGGAAACGTATTTGCGATTCACAGACTATGTGAAAGCATTCGATAAAGAAAATAGAGAAAAGTTATGGGAGGTAAACAACAAGACTGCGTCTGCATGTAATAAAGATAGCAAAAGCACGTACCAAGGATCAGAAAACAGCATAGCAGAATATGGAAAAATCTAAGACCAGGACAAATTTGGATGTAGGAAAAGGGTGCAGTCTGTCTTCAATTGTTTTAATTAGACAAGGGCGCAGTTTGTCTCTAGCTGTTTTTTAATACATATTCTGACGACATGCTGAGACAATGAAAAAATAATTAAATTTTTATACTTATAACTTCAACAAAAGGAATTACTGACATACACGAAATAAATCTCGGGTGAACAGCCTGGTATGAGTGTGCATAGGACACAATATTTCGGCAATCGACCACGTTGCCATCATCAGGTGCGCTGAATCACATTATTGACATTTATTTATATTAACGAAACAATTTACAGTATCCTCAGAAGTAAAGTAATAAAGCAAACTGTACGTAAGTTCTACAGAGTGACGTCAGTAGCAACCAAGACATATGCCAATAGATTCCTAAGATGAGTATCTGGATAGTACATGCTGTCAGACAGGAAGAGGGATGCTGACAGCAGAAAAAACTGGGAGTGAAAAGCAGGAACAACTGGAAGGACCATGTCACAAGACAGGAAGACGAAAGAATACCAAAATTAATTATGAATTACTACACAGTGGCCAGATATTTGTAATAACCGAGAAAAGGCGGAAAGATAAATAATTTTAACGAAAATGGCGTAATAAGCAAATACCTCATACATGCAGAGAGAATAAGACCAGACGACCTGCTTCGCCGTTTCCCAGATTCTCGTTCCCCGCCGCCCTTAGTCACAGTCGCTTATTGCAGTGGGTTTCCCCTTCTCTGTCCGTATTGCCGCTAGAATAATTCCCTGCTCGGCTCTGCTCCGCTTATACATGCTTTCCTTACCACGTCACGAGTTCGCAACGCCACCAGACATTATTCAGCATCGCTGTGGACAGTAGTCACTACGTTTTGGCTCATAAGTGGAGAACGAATTCATTTCAGTTATAAAGCACCTTCTAATGCACCCTATATATTACGCCTTTGAAATTGTTCAGATAATATTAGTTAGTTGCACACTTAGACACAATTTTATACTTCAGTAAAATTCGTTAATAAATATTTAACCCAACGTACGCAAATGTAATTATTGTTTTATCACACCACAGCTGAGCTGCTTGGCAGTGAGGAGGTGAATCGACGTAACTGCCAAAAACCAACCTAGGCTACTTCTGTTTGGTGTCGATAGCGTTTATTCTACAGTGTTTCTGGCCAAACTCTGTATGCGCTGTATCTGAACATCAACACTCTTGGCACGTTCCGCTGATGTGCATGACAAACAAATTTCTCTGATACCTTATGTGCCATGAATAACACTGTCCTTCAGTGTTTCCGACACAGGTACACTTTTTTTTTTTGTCATAAAGTCTTATACGAATGTGAATCGTGGACAGCAAACCCTACAGACAAGAAGGGAACAGAACCTTCTGAAGAGTAGTGCTAATACTAGGGTAGGCCAGAAGAGTAATGAAGCACTGAATAACATTGGGAAGAAAGACAGTTATGGTCCAACTTAAGGGAAGGACAGGATATCAGCATCAAGTACCAGTTGAGTCAGTGACGGAAGGAAGTAGTTGGGGTGGGAGAGCTATTTGTAGAGGGACACCAAGACCTGACTATAGCAAGCATGAGCCAATGGACATAGGTTTCACAGATCATACTAGTCGAAAAGCTGCACCAAATCATTCTTCAGACTGCCTGCTACAACAGTATGTATTACTTTCTGCGAATTACCTAGAACATGTGTTAGCAAATTGTGTTCTATCTGCTAAACATACTAACGGAAAGCTATTACTGTCTCAGACTCGCACAGGAAACGCTTCCCGCCGACTAATTTTTCTCTAGTAAAGCCTTTTGATAACTGCCGTCGATGTGATTCTATCGTTAAGAACCTGTCAACGCAGAAACATTCGCGTGCATAAGGTGGACCAGCGCTGCCCTCTTGATCAAGAAAGCACTTTGTTTGGACGAGTTACTGGCCACTCTTTGAACCTTTCAGCTATCTCGTATTTGTTATAGAATTTCTTTTGCGTAACCTATAAAAAAACAGTCAGTTGACTGAGACCGTCATAATATTTTGAGGGTTTTGTATCACTGGAGTACCGATTCATTTCTGAAGCTTACATTACTCAACGTTTTACAATAACTGTGCAATAATATCGTACTAAAATCATCCAAATGAGTCTAATTTGATTGGAGAACACGTTCCGCCTGCTAATAGAAGCAGTAATATTATTAACCTGTATGCCAACTACTATGATAAGAATGACTGGAAAATCGTCCACGCAGTAGCAATAGCCTCTAAATTAGCACAGGACTCGAGATGCAATAAAGGAACAAAGCAACGCCACTGCGGCAATACAGCACGTAGCGACCGTATCCATTTCCAGCACTAAAGAAAGCAGCTGCAAAGCGTAAACTTTTATTGCAAATTGCCCAATACCACCGCAATCGTACCAGAAGGAATACGATATAACAGAAATAAAATTTCAGTGTTCTATAAAAATTGTAGCAGGTCTTCCGTACAGCCTGCAAAAATTAAGCTGCAGAGCGGATCGAGTATTTGTGACCGGTGTGCTCTCCGGAAAAGAGATTTCCCGTAATTTGGCCTAGGAAACTAAGCGTCTCACATAGCACGTATTATTTTACAAATGTCAGTTTGGAAACACACAAATTAAATCAACCGCCATAGGGCTTCAAGATGGACATTTTGCAAATGGAAAGAAGCCATCATTTAACCCTCAAGAGCACATTATTTCCTGATGGTACATTTTATACAAAACAAGTACAAAAATTAGTATTCAGTACTGATAATGTTAGAATTATGAAGGAAGTAGGTATCCGGAAAATATTACAATTATTGTAAAAAGATAGATCCCGAAAAGTCATCCACTAAATTGTTTTACAATTTCCCTTCGTTCCTCCAGTTTCTGAGTATCATGATGCAGCACTATTAACAATCAGCGATGTAGACAAAGATGTATTGATGAGTAATTTAACAGAATGTTACACGTTAGTTGTTTCAGGTTCAGAGCCAAATACATAAATAAAATGCTACGCCCATTCCTCTCTCACTAATTTACTTTTTTATATTATTCTGAAATACGTAACATCAGACGAGCAATATTTGCATTTAGTGAAAATAAAGTGAAATTGTTTGTCGATTAATATTTGATTTTAGCCCTTTACATTTCAACTGATATTAAATTTAGTGGTTCTAAACTGATTCTCGAAATACGTTTTAACTTGACTACTAGCTGACGGAAGACTATGACAAAAAACTGAAACACCAGAAATTACTATAAGACTGGTGAGATCAGTCTTCCACAATGACTGTAATAGTCAAAAGCAATTATTCTGAAATTAGACCTATTCCTCACCTGATGATCATATATGCAGGGTCTGACAACTGTAAACTACAAGAAAGGAGATAGAAAGTGAATTTTGATTTGTGTACCTTATCGTAGATATACTACAGAAACGTCTGAGAAAAAAAATTTGCATCTCAACTAATAGGACAAAATGCGTTGGATGGCCACCGCAAAGAACTCGGGGTCCAACTACATATAACATTCAACGGTCTCCGTACAAGTGGTCCTTTTCCTGAGAGGGGATAAACAGCTTAATCTAAGGTTGAATATTAAACTGTACAACATGTGATTAAAAGATTTTGCAAGCTCTTCTCTAAGAGAAAAAAACTCTAAGTGCAATAAGTTTTTCCCAGACGATGTAAAACCTACAAAAAAAGAAATGAACGGAAGAAAGACGCACCACGAAGCAATTATCCGAATGGGGAGGAAATCGGTAGATGTGAGGTGTATGTACAGATAAACAAATAATTATAATTTCAGAATAATTGGTTGATTTATTCGCGAGAAAAAGCTTCACAAATTGAGCAAGTCACACGTCTTCACGATGGAATTTCATTCGCGGGAGTAGAATTGTCTTCAGTGATGAATCCCGTTTCGAATTGTGCCCCGATGATCAGCACCCCCATACGGCCCGATAACCAAAAAAAAAAAAAAAAGTGATGGTCTGGAGTCCATTTCTTTCCTCAGAAGGACGTGCCATCTGCGGGGCTATTACAGTCAGTGGTACATCGAAGGTACTCCACACCCCGTTTTATTACCCTCATGGCAAGCCATCTTAGGCTTACATTTCAGCAAAATAATGCCCGCCCGCACACGGAGAGAATTTCTACTGCTTGTTTTCGTGACTGCCCAACCCCACGCTGGCCAGCAAGACCGCCGGATCCCTCCTCAATTAAGAAAGTTTAGAGTGTTAGGGGTAGGGCCTTCCAACCATCTTCTTCCTCTTTTTCTTCTTCTTCTTCTTCTTGAGTAGCGCTACAGGCCTTGGTGAGCCTTGCGTTCTTCAACGATCTTCCTCCAGATTTCTCGGTTGTTTGCTGCTCTTTTCCACCCCGCACTCAAACACTGGTCGTCAATCTATCTTCTTCTAAGTCCCCCTTTTCGCCTAGCGGAAAGGATGACACCTTTCATCATTTTCTTTGGAATTCTATCTTCTGTCATTCTCTCCACATTTCCTAGCCATCGCATACGCTGAGATTTCACAAATTTTACTATGTCCCTACCTTGCATTAACACTTGTAATTCGGCACTATAGCCTTCTTCCTTCTCTATTGGACTATAAATTTTGCGTAGTATTCTCCGCTGAAAGGTTCTTAGTGCATTTTTGACATGTTCTGTCAACGTCCATACCTCTGAACCGTATGTGATTACTAGGGAGTCATATATTTCTCAAAAGCTGCATATTTGCAAAAGTACGTAAGTTCTGTTTCCTACTTATATTCTTTCACTTATAGCCTCTCCAATGCAGTTATAATTTTTTATTACGGCTCCCAAGTAGTTAAAAGAGGACACTCGTTTGAAGCATTTCCCATTGATGTTTACTTCTTCTAGCCTCAGACTGTGACATTATCATATACTTTTGTTTTGTTTTTGTGAGGCCAAAGACTTGAGTTTCAATTGGCCGGTATGTTTCTTGGAGTGTATTCATATTTCTTCCTACTGTAGCAATGTCATCAGCGTATGCACATATCTGGCTAGTTTTCATAAATATTGGGCCCCTTTTGTTGATTTTATTTATTGAACTACTCATGGCCATATTAAATAGGACAGTGGAGAGACTATCACCTTGCTTCACGCCATTATTAGAGTCAAAGCTTTCACTTGTTCTGCGAAGAACCTTTACCTTTTATCTTGTCTCTGTCATTGTCATTCTGATTAGTCTTATTAGTTTAGCACATATACCAACTTCTTCTAGTACTCTGTATAGTTCTTGCCGGTTTATGCTCTCAAACGCTTTTTTTGAAGTCGATGAATAAGATATACAGATCTGTATCATATTTGTAAACTTTTCCATCATTTGTCTTATCACAAATATTTGATCAACTGTTCCTGTGCTGGTCGAACCCACACTGATATTCCCCTAGTACGTCTTCTGCGCACTTCTGGGTCCTTTCGTTTAATATACTTCTGAAGATCTTATAAGCTGTGGTAGGAAAGACTAACGAAAAGACTATCGTAAAATTGGTCAGTAAGTTCTCATATTTTTCGCTGTTAATGGGCATTGTGTTTGGAAACTAACTCGTTCAACATTACAGTAAGAGACCCCATTTATAGTCCACTGAACAAGCAAACAATTAACCAACATCTCCAAATAACTCTCTGTCAAATTATTCTTTCTGAAGCTTTTCAGCATGCCGCACAGACCGTGCCCACGCTAGAGGTGGGATGTTGTCAGTTGCCTCATGCACAAGAGATTCTGTGAATGTTACCTTGAATGTTTTTTTACCCTTCAATGTAGCCTTATCCTTTGTCCAAATTAATTCCATAGGGCTACACTGACAGTGACACGTGGGTAAACGCAAAACTGTGTGGCCCCACTCACGTACAAGGAAGTCAAGTTTGTACGTTCTGTCACGTGGCTAGTATAAACTAACAAGGTGCAGGAGATAGGCACGAGTCTGGTTTATACTGTGCTTAATATTTTTATTTTCAATCCAGGGAAAAATATCCGCTTCTCTAGTGTTTATACTTGGTGTTTTCTCCGTAACTGTTGAATCATAACTGCAATGACCGACTTCGAAGCAGGGTATGACAAGAACTGTGAATCACGTCACGAAATTGATAGCGTTCCTTTCAGAAATGTAGTCACAACTGTTTTTCTTACACGTAAATACAAGTTTACTCTCAGAAACAAAACCAGAAGAATTTATTCCTCAGAAAACTTTAAAACTGGCAGTACCATCACTCATTTTCCAGCAGATCTTTCTGGAATGATTCTAATTGGGCCATGTTTCATCAAGGTAATACACTGCTGCACTACCTTGAATCTTTATATTGGATGTAGTTCGTGCTGCACCTGTTTCACTTCTTTGAACTAAAAACTCCCTTTTTGACATACCAGGAACCAACATCTTTCAAAATTCTTTACATTGACTAAGCGTTTACCATTGAAGCTAATGTTCTCATGCTTAACTGTAACATGTTTTTGAGATGTCGAGCATTCATCATTCACATGGAACTTCGTTGTTAAAACCATCCATTTATGTTACAGGTTCATTGCAATTTCGATGCTTTCCAGGTGACACGAAGCCAACTTTTTCTACGGTTCCTACAGCTCCGACACTCGTTTACAGTTCTCTTTACAGTTCTCTTCCCGACACCACATTGTTCTGGAATCCGTTCTTGTGTCTTCAAACGTCAACAGTAGAAGGCTTGCTTTCAAATTCACATTTGTAAAAGTTATAAATATGGTAAATAGTCCCCCTCGCCTGCCTGTGAAGCACGTCACATTTATTGCCATCACCTGGCTTTTTTTTTTTATATCGTACTTAGACATTTACAGATACACATTCACACCTACACTGCTACAAGGAAAAAAAAGAAAACAGAAAAAGCTGAACGTTGAATGAATAATCCGGTTGCCGCTAAGTACGGTAACAGTGCAGCGTGTAGGAGCCAGATTCTGGCTGTCTAGCTGTAACACGCTGCTGGCAGCTCGGAAAGAGTATGAATATTATTGGCTGCTAGTGGCTAGTGGATGGGGATGACCAGAACGACTGAAAATTGGGCCACCTTCCAACATGACCGATGTGCACATTTTAGCTTGTCAACTGATTCTGATTATCAGCTTAAAAGACCGTCATCCGACTTTAACTATCGTCGTTAAATATGTAACAGAGGGAGGCACGAACAAAGAGTAAATGTCATCTTCAACAAAACACTGGTAATGCCATTAAAAAGTTAAAAGATGAAAAGTAAATAAATGTAAAGGAAGCAAATTAGCAAAAATATTAACTTAAATTCGAAAAACTGTGCTTTTAATACAATTTAAACTGACAATCCCAAATACAAAAATTAGTTTGGTATTTAAGAAGAGTGCTAAAGAATAGATGGGAAGTGGTACAGAAACAAAGATTGAACTGACAGTTGTAACAATAGAATGTCTGCAGTCCATAGGTAATCACAATAAACAGCAAAGATAAGACCCATTTACTAGTCAACAGTGGGATATACAACATTACTTGTTCCGACTGTGGTAAGTTTTATACTTGTCAGTTACACTGAGGTATAGCAACTAGGTTGGCTGACCATGAACGCAGCTGGAGGTTGTTATGTTACGACTTCACATTTGCTGAGTGGGAGCCATAGATAGCTACCAGCCACAGACCCACGTCTTCCACTTGACAAAAAAGGCCAAATACTTAATCGGTTAGAAGCCCTGGAATACATTTGGCCCACAGTCCGTATTTAATATTAATATTAAATGAATATAATAAATTTAATATTAATATTAAATGAAAATACACAGCTCAATACTTTCTGTCTTCTAAACTTCGCCTAATCTTATACTTTCTGTCTTCTAAACTTCGCTTAATCTTCACAATTTTCCAGTGATTCCTACACTGTATGTTTCTTTCCATTCATTAATTTCGCTGTACTTATTTGTTCTATTGTGACTGCCTATGTACTCCATATAATCTGTTGTTAACATTGTCAGTATACATTTTACTCTGTTTCTGTATCACTTTCCATATGTAATACCTCTCAAGCCGTAATTTAGTACTCTTGTCCGGTACTAATTTTATTTTGTTAGGACTGCTAGTTTCATTAAAATTATTATATAAGCATTGTTTATCGAGCTTAGAGTTGGTGTTTTTCCTGGTTTGATCCCTTTTTATTTATTTACAGTTCAACTCCGAACATTATTACTGCACTGTCCAAGATTACATTTCTTCTGTCTTTGTGTCTCACTTTAGACGAGTAACAACTTTTCCAGTGTTATTTACCAATGTTGTAAATTCTTTCACGACGGTAGTTATTTAAATTCTGGTGATGGCCTTGAAAACCCAAACCGGTTACATTCAATGAATTAATCCTGTACAACATTCGCAATATTATGCTTTTAATTTATTGTCAATATGAGCATAACACCACGGAAAATTCTGTTACAAAGAGATGTTGTACTCCCAAAAAACACTCTTCAGCTCACTCACTCGCTCATAAACACACACGACATAAACATCATGAATAGAAGTTGGTTTTGAACTTATACGTCTTAAGGCTGGCAACAAATAGGTAAACATACCAAATAGGAGGGACCACGTGTGCAGTTGCAATATTTACGTTGTTAAAAGCACAGTGTCCGCAGAAATAGTTACATCGAGTGGCAAAAGAACAGTAGTACACCACAAAAATAAGGAGAAAGATGGTGAACAATGTGGGAAAGTTCGGAACTCAAAGTTGTGTTTATGTCTCGGTGCGACCTCCAGACCAGAAGAGAGGAACACAGATCACAGCAAATCGTAAGTAATTACATTTTTTTACATACAAAATCGCGGCGAGAACTGTTTCATAATCTGAAAATAAGAAAACTGTAGACCCCACTGATGAAGGCTTAGAACAAGAGAAAGGTGAAACGGATCTGAGAAAAATAAATTGAGTGGCACACGAAAAGGCCGTTTTATTTACAAGACAAGTATAATTCAAGTTTTTTTTTTAAATTAATTAATTCTTTTAGTTATGAGATTACTAATATATATCTAAAAATTTATCTATCGAGGGAGAAGGAACTGTCATTCAGGAACACCACCAGGGACTGTCACTTCCAGGTGACGCGCAGTCGTCGCTCTGGTGGAAGGTATGCGCGGCAGCAGTGCGGGGGGACTACAAAGCCGTCTAATCTTAAGTTGTGATCATTTTCTTACTAGCCTTCACAATATATTTCACGTCTGTGGACTAGTAAATAACAAGGCAAGGACGGGACAGACGGCACGCAGTTTTTCAAATTAATTTTTAGCAATATGTAAACACTTAAAACACAAATAAGTTTAGGTAAACTTTATGGTGTGAACGTCATATAAGGTTACAGAAATAATTGTAATACAAGAAACTTTATAACGAAGTGACGTTCTTATGATATACAATGGCTTGTAAATTTCAAGGAAATATTAAATGGCGGGCAAGATGCCGCAGAAGGGAGGGGCAGAGGTCAAACTGCAAAAGCCACTGATTTTTGTTTTTCAAATTTAATTTTAAATCGTCCACAAAAACAGCACATGTTCTCATAGAGAGTGCATGATTTATAACAACCTACGCATTGAATCTAATCAGAGGTAAATGATGTTTCCTGATAAAGTTCAGTGCACTTCAAACATTAATTTTCTTCAAAGTTTAATTCATCGAGGAACTGTGCAGTAGGAAAATGTCATCATCATCTTCTTTTAAAATTGTATATTCAGTCATACGATTCTTTTAATAAATTTTAGCTGCAACCTTTTTTTTGTGCACAGGCTTCTCCTTTCATCTTCACAACAGTGATTTTCTTTCTTTTCGTTCCTATAAACTCGTTGCATGTTAGACTCATTGCTGACTGTTTTATTTTGGATTTCCTTCTCCGAGGTAACGCAGGAACACGTGAAATCTGTTTCAGAGATTTTGATGGAGTTTCCGCATGAGGATTCACTGAGTTGTCATTTGCACAACAACTGACGTGTATAGTTGCTCTAACAGTAGCCAAATTTGTGCAATGTTTGGAAGTCATGTTAACAAATTTATTTCAGTCGTTGACGTTGATGGCTGACGTGGAGTCAAATCATTAGAGACGTCTTCAATAGTTCGGAGTTCAGTCTCAGTATTATTAATGACTGAAACAAATGCATGGTTAGGAATTACTGCTCTACCACGCTGGATAATCCAGTAGCTCTAAATACGGATACACCACTCTGGAAAGTTGCAACACGAGTCCATGATTTGAAGAGTAACCTTTGAAACTGCTTCCTTGTTATGCTTCTGTCTTTGCTTGCATTAGCTACAATCCGCGAATGAAAAGCCTCTTTAAAGAAATATGTTGAAGGCTTGGAAATGATCAATCTAGTGGCTGTAAAAAGTGTGTCATATGACTTGGCAAACAAACGATCGACATTTTGTTTTCAAAACCTAGATCGAAGAGTGTGTCAGAATCCATATGAGAGGAATGACCATCTAGCTGAAGCAGAGAAGGGCCGGGTGCATTTCTAGGAAGGTAAATATCAGTGTTGACACAAGCGGATTCTCTTAATAAAAACTGATCCTGGACACATGTTGTGTTCAGCGTCTTGTTTTTGATATACCCCTTTGCAAATGCAATTATGTTGTAAGAAATTTCCCTCACCACTACAGCAGACAATAATTCTTACTGTAACTCCATTTTCAACAGAAGTAATAACATGGACATCTCTGCTTCGTTTTGCAACCACAACCTTCCCATGCTCATTGTTTAATATATATATATATATATATATATATATATATATATATATATATATATATATATATATATGTGTGTGTGTGTGTGTGTGTGTGTGTGTGTGTGTGTGTGGTGCTGAGGCCGCGGGGGGGGGGGGGGGGGGGGGGATGGGGAGGGTTGGTGTTTACAGTTGTAGGATGCTGAATATGAATGTACAATGTACTAGCTGTTACTGTTAGCGAGTGGTTTAAGGGTTAGGTGACAACTGACTCGACTTCTCGTTTCAATGTTCTGTGGAGGGGTTCAAGTGTAGTGAGTGTGAAGATGTTCGGTGGTATTATGATAACATTGGATGGTATTATTATATTAATTCTCTTTGGGACTGGGATTCTGTTAATTTATCTATTAGTGCAAATTATGAAAGGTTTGGCATGTGTACTTGATCATTCAACAACGTTTTCCTTTCTGCTTTGATTTTTTGTGTATGGTAATTTTCTTTCAAGATTAGGTGGTGTTTTTTATTGTTCATTCTAATTGTTTCGTGTCTTCTTCTCTAGTGGTTGTGTTGTGGTCATTTTCTCTTAGGTGTTCTGCAAATGTGGAGTGATTTGTCTCGTATTTCCGGGCTCTCATGTGTTCTTTCTATCTGAAATCAAATATTCTACATGCAAACAAACTTGTTGATTTGAATTATGTCTTTCTGTTAGACTGAAGACATTCCACGTCATTACGAAGTGTCGTATTCGTGATCTATGGAACAAGTATTAATCTAATCTATTAATTCATTTCAAGAATCTGTTTCATCTGAAGATCCAAATTATCAAAAATTTTGCTTGCATATTAAGTATCTGCGAAAAAACTAAACGACAAAGATATTGCAATATTTTTCACCTTTTCGATTATGAATAATAGCGAGAAAAGACATGACACAATTTTCTGTGTGGTTAATTACAGAGGTGGACAAAAACATGGACGCCACAAACAAAACACATTACCATGCCTAGTGCGGTGTAAGAAAACCGTTAGCATTCAATACAGCTTCCAGTCGCCTCGGACAAATATACAGGTGCCGTGTGTTTCTCAGGGACGTTTGTACCACAGATGGAGATTTTTCACTATGCAGCGGAGTGTGCGCTGCTATGAAACTTCCTGGCAGATTAAAACTGTGAGCCGGACCGAGACTCGAACTCGGGACCTTTGCCTTTCGCGGGCAAGTGCTCTACCAACTGAGCTACCCAAGCACGTCTCACGACCCGTCCTCACAGCTTTACTTCTGCCAGTACCTCGTCTCCTACATTCCAAACTGTACAGAAGCTCTCGAGTTCGAGTCTCGGTCGGGCACACAGTTTTAATCTGCCAGGAAGTTTCATATCAGCGCACACTCCGCTGCAGAGTGAAAATCTCATTCTGGAAGCATCCTCCAAGCAGTGGCTAAGCCATGTCTCCGCAATATCCTTTCTTTCAGGAGTGCTAGTTCTGATAGTTTCGCAGGAGAACTTCTGTCAAGTTTGGAAGGTAGGAGACGAGGTACTGGCAGAAGTAAAGGTGTGAGGACGGGACGTGAGTCGTGCTTGGGTAGCTCAGTTGGTAAAGCACTTGCCCGCGAAAAGCAAAGGTCCCGAGTTCGAGTCTCGGTCCGGCACACAGTTTTAATCTGCCAGGAGGTTTCAAGTTTATGCCACTCTTCCTGCAAAATAGGGGCAAATTCAGCTTACGATGATCGAGGTGGATAGCGATCACACACCCATCTCTCCAAAGTAGATCATAAAACCTCAATAACATTGAGTTCTGGTGACTTTTGTGGCCAAGAAAGATGCGAAAAATCATTCTAGTGCCCAAAAAACCAGCCCAGGACGATACGAAATCTGTCAACAGGGGGCCTGTCGTCTTGGAACACAGTAGAACCGTTGGGGAAAAACATTGTACCATAGGATGTACCTCATTAGCCAAAATGGTCACGTAATCCTTGGAGAAATGCTGGCATGCAAAGTGACCCTAGGGCTTGTGGAATTCCGTCACCATGTTTTACACTTTGGGACGCAAACTAGGCCAGAAACTGGAAACAGTGTGGAAAAAGACTCATCCAATCAAACGACATTCTTCCACTGCTCTACAGTCCAGGTCTTTGAGCTTCGACACCACTTTTTCTGTCACGGGCTTTTGTATCGCTGATGAGTGGTTTTGGAATTCCATCTCGCCCTGAAATTCCCAGGTTTTTGAGCTTCCCTCTTGTCGTTTCGGTGCTGACAAGATTCGAGAGTGCGATATTCAGTTCTGCAGTGATTTTTGCAGCTGCCGTCGTCTTATTTTTCGTAACAATCCTCTTCAACCGCTGGCCGTTGTGGCCGATCGGTTCTAGGCGCTTCAGTCCGGAACCGCGCGACTGGTACGGTCGAAGGTTCGAATCCTGCCTCGGGCATGGATGTGTGTGATGTCCTTAGGTTAGTTAGATTTAAGTAGTTCTAAGTTCTAGGGGACTGATGACCACAGATGTTCAGTCCCATAGTGCTCAGAGCCATTTGAACCATTTTTGAACCTCTTCAACCATCGTCGTCCGTCGTCGTCATGCAAAGCAGAGTGTCCTTCGCGTTAGGAGTTAGCGGATGATTTTTTCCCGCTTTCCTGTATGCGGTACAAATCTTCGATACGGTTCCTCTTGAAACACCAAACACTTCCGCTCCGTTGGTTAAGGAAGCAACCACCAATAGGAGCACCAGCAATTTGCCGACGTTCGAATTCATTTTGCTTCGACGTAATACAATCACAACTACACTAAACACTATTCTGGCCACGACTGACAGTTGCCACGTATTGAGGACATGACACAGGTGCCGCTCGTGTTCAGATACAGCAGCGCAAACTGTAAGTTTAGCAAGGACCTGGATTTATGTTGCAGCATGCTGTTCTCGTGCTGTTTTCACTTTTTTGTCGAGCCCCTGTATTTCATTTACCGGGAACGGTAGCGGTGAGACGAGCAGTCATCCTCGCAGGCTGACATTGTGTCTCATTTGGCAGCGGCCCACCACAACGTCGGGGGCGCCAGCGAATACCGCTGTGACACTCGCACCACCCTGCCCGCTCGCCGGGCCCCGCTTTGTGCACAGACACACACACACACACACACACACACACACACACACACACAGCGTGCCTTATCTGGTAGGTGCCGCCTGCCGCCGCTTCTCCAACCCGCCCCAACTGTTGTATCTTCCTCTTGCTCCTACTGCCATCCAGACTCGATGTACGCATATGTTGGCCACGTCAAGCGCGAGATGAGATCCGGCACACTGAATGCGGGGTACGTTGCCAGGCGCTTGTCTGGTTTCACGTCCCGCACAGTACAGCCCAACACAACAATCTCCCGCTGGCTTCACGTTTAATTACTGCGGCAACGACAGGACGGGAAATTTCGCGCCATTCTTCCAGGAAGATTGTTGTTTACACTTTTTTAAACCAGTTCTATCGAAGTTTACAAGTGTGATGTAACATCACAAAAGTAACGTGACTGTAGTGAACAGAAAACGTTTAATGATTTCCCATCCGGCATTGCTACCAACCCAAACTAATTACGTATTCATCATCTTCAATTTCCTGCTTTGTGAACAAGTCCTTGTGCCCTCAATTTTTGCTGTTTTTTCTGGTTATTAAATTCCATCCACTGAGAAAACCATTCAGGAGCTGGGGCCTCTTCCGCTCCATCTGTGGCTCTCAGTGACTGCCTTTCTTCTTCCACTCCCTGAGCACTCGTTCCTTTGTCACCCTGTAATACATTTCATTTCTTCGGTTCGCCTACAGTCCACATCTACATCTACATCACTTCTCTGCAGTTCACACTTAAGTTGCTGGCAGAGGGTTATCGGATCACTTTCACATATTTTCTCTACCGCTCCATTGTAGAACAGCGGGCGAAAATTTACATCGTTCTGTTTGGTTCTAAGTATTTCCGCCATTCATAGCATATCCCATTCGTGACACTCTATCCCCTGTTACGCATTAGTTCAAAACGAGCTGTCCTAGTTTGTACTTATTTGATGTCCTCCGTCAATGCTGTCCGGCAAGGAACCCGTAACTCGCAACAATACTCTAGCAGGGAACAGACAAGCGTAATGTGGGCAGTTTCCTTAGTGGATTTGTTGCTTCTTTTGTTCGACCAATAAAATGCAGTCTTTAGTTCGCCTTATCCACAGCGTTATCTGCGTGATTGTTCTAATTAAATTTCATCATAGTTGTAATCCCTAGGTATTTAGTTGAATTGACGGCTTTCAGATCTGTGTGATTTAACGGATTCCTTTAGTAGTCATTTGGATGACCGCACACTTTTTATTATGTAGGGTCAGTTGCCACCTTTCACAAAATATAGACATATTGTCCAATCTTTTCGCAATTCGTTTTGACCTTCCGATTCCTTTACTAGATAGCAAATGATAGCACCAACTGCAAACGATCTAGCAGGACAGCTCGTATTCTCCCGTAAACCATTTATATACGTCCTTCTGGAATGCTAGACATCACTTCCGTTTTACTCGATAACTTTTCGCCAGTTACTAGGAAGGGTGATCTTTCTGACAGTACATCACGAATGCAGTCACTCAATTCACACAGAACTCCATAGGCACGCAATCTGATAAGAAGCCTTTTGTCTGTCTCTATCTCTTTCCATCATGATCCAAATTTCGGGACCGTATAGAAGGACGTGTCACATAGATAACATTCATGAACAACATTGTGATTTGAAATATATCTTTGGTATTATATTCTCATAGATTTCACTAATTGATTCCCTTTCAAGGCACAATCTCTTCACTGACAGAAAATTACTTGAGTACTGTTCTATAGTATGACAATGGGTAGGATTTATTTGTGTAGTTTGTCAGTCATTTCCCCTAGTGGCTTTCCAATGAGTATACATCATATCTTCTTAAGCAAAAATTAGTTTCATTACTGGATAAAGTACTTTATGTGTAAGTAGATTATTCTCAAGTATGAATGTACAGCTAACAACATATTTCACCAAAACTTAAGTGTAATTTAACGATTACATCTATTCATTATTCTTTAAGGACGTTGGGTAAGAATGGACCTATTTATATGCAATCCCTTTCCCAGCCTCGCCCGTTCCACACACATAAGTTTCTTACATTATTTTTATTTCTTATACATTGTCTTCGTCCCTTCACCTAAGCACGTTTCGCCACTTTTGTCCCATCAGCAGTCAAATTCTCTCCATTATTCTTAACTTAATGTCGATACTTTTAGGATCGTTAAATTGTTTGTCTATGACTTGTACATTTTCTCGAGTGTTCTTACCTGGTATGCCATTAGACGATGTGGTAGGCGCCTTACACAGTCGTTATTTATAAATTTTTGTTTACAGTAGACCATCTGTACTAAAAACGAGTTTCATCACGGATATTTGGTATTTCAGTGCTGTGTCACAGCAGAAAATTTCTCACCTTTGTTCAGTGCAAGCTTTTCTATTGTTTGTTGGGTCCATGATCTCAAATGGTGAAAATTTTCGATACAAGTACATACCGATCTCTAGGGGACGAAATAGGTCAAAATTGTAGTGCGTATATAAAATTATAGTGTCCCATGGATATTTTTTATGCTGTTTGTATATCATATTCGTGGTAATTTCTTGCCTAACTGTTCTGTGTTCAGGACGTTTACAGCTTGGAAGTTTGCGACATGGCCTACTAAAGTTCCGTTTCTTTCAGAGCTTACTGATTTCCACATATTGTGATCACCAGCTTCAATAGAAGTACCACACATGTTCCTCCTGTCTGCAGCTAGAAGACTGCGCGTGGCAGGAATACTGCTGTAGATCGTGACATATTCTACAGCTGAATAGAACGCACCGTTCAAAAAGCGCGTTAATGAAGTGTCTAACATTGAAACACGCCACAGTAGTGCTATAAGGAAGTCTACCGGTAGGTCAATTGTTTTCGGACGGCCGGTACGACTGCCCTTAGGCAGACGCGGGGCAGAAGGGAGAGAGTAAGAAGGCTGTGTGCCCACACCCATCCTCACCCCTCGCAGGCATTCTTCCCTGCTGCGTACTGCATCTGCGGCTGACAAATCTCTTTGTATATCTCCACCACTACTAAACTGCTGGACAAAATCATAGAATTTGGGTTCACATCTCTTGAATCTTAAGAACTGTGAAAACCGATGCAAATAAGACACCACAACTCACATCAACCACTTAAACCGCTGTCCGTGAAGTGATCACCAACTCCAAGATTTATTCGAACACCACATCGTCAGGCATTGTCGTAATGCGCGTGGTACGCCATTATTTTCTGATCTTTGAAATTAGTTCCCCGACTAGTTATAGACGTACCTACAGTTTAACATAGAATCCAACCATATCAGAGGGGAAGATAGGGGGGGGGGGGGGGGGGGGGGAATCTTGTTCGTTTCAAAGACATCATCTATGTATTTGCCTTAAGGGATTTTGCGTAACATGGCAGCCTAAGAGTGGATGGTCGAACAGGGATGTGAACTACAGCCCCCACGAACTCAAACCCAATGGCCTTGAACTACGCCACCTATGTTTTGATATATGAAAGACTTTGCCTGAAGTGAAAGTAGTGAGTGACTCACATTAAGTGTCCACAAGAGAACTGTGCGATTTCTCTGACAAAATGTGCCAATATAGCCCTAAGCCTAGCCACCTTTTCCGCTAAAAGATAAGGAAAAACGAAAAAGACGAACGAAGTCGCAGTTACGGAATTTGTTTCTGTATGTAACGTCCTCCGGCGCCTGCTGGGAGACATCCGGCTGTATAGTGCAGTATCACCGGTTGCTACATCAGCAGGCGTAACCCTCTGACCGCCGCCTAATGAGAGCAATGAAATCCATGGAACTACATTATCATGCCCACCATAGACGCCAATGAATCACCAAATGACACTATTTTATGTGGAGAACCAGTACGCAAGCAATTTCTCATCACAACTGGTGGCAGCCAACCAAGCAGAGTGTTCTCATCCGCGTGATAATACAATCAACACCGCCGGGCCTCTACACTCAGACCACAGCGAGTCAGCAAGTTTAGACAGCGCTCCGTCACTGACATGTATCCACTCTAAGAACCCAGAGAGCTACCGCCTACAATAGTCATCGGTGAGTGGTACCATTACAGTAGACCTCCAGGGAGTCATTATGGAGTATAACTTGGTAGATACTTCATTGTAAGAGAAGCTAACAGATCTTTACTTTGAAAAAAAAAAATGTGTGTGAAATCTTATGGAACTTAACTGCTAAGGTCATCAGTCCCTAAGCTTACACACTACTTAACCTAAATTATCCTAAGGACAAACATACACACCTATGTCCGAGGGAGGACTCGAACCTCCGACGGGACCAGCCGCACAGTCCGTGACTGCAGCGCCTTACACCGTTCGGCTAATCCCGCGCGGCTTAGACCTTTACTTTATGCCAGGTAGCGGAGTTCGTTATTTTAAGTTATCCGTTCCAGAAAGTAATAACTGTGTTCAGTTTTTACAAGAATTCGATGTTCCATTTGTGTGTTTTAACAAATTCAGTTATGGTATTTGGATTATTTGTTTGTGTAGTTTTCTCCGACTCTACAATGACACAGTTGTATTGAGGTGACCTGCTACTGGACAGATAGCCTGCCGCAACAGTTCACTTTGCCTTTTACATTATATGAGACCAGTTTAAAATATGAGTACTTATTTTGCAGGATTAAAAAATCTAGTCCTGCTGGTCTATCTTGCGACGCTGTGCCATGATTTTCCTGTTTGCGCTTCCGTTACATTAATCATAAAAAATTTTATTTCTGATGGATATTCAGTAGTTGTACAAGAAGGTTATCTCAAGACTTTGTACAGTATTTTTAATTTTCGCAAAGGCAAAAAGTTGAGAATTAATTTCAGCACTTCTCTCGGCGAATTATGCATATTCATTATCCAAAACCGCTCTGGAGCGTGTTTCTTTTAGTGGGATTTTTTTAAGGACGTGCATCTAACAGTTTGAGAGTTAGAGAATTTCATTAAGCTCGCTGCCAGTGAACTTTGCCATACTTAGCTGCAAACGCCTAATCACTGGACTGGCGTGCGCCGCCCGCAGAGCAGCTACCGCAGGGGCGCAGAAAGAAAAAAAGAAAAATAATAGCTGAAGTTTGCTACTCCTGCGGAAACATCCTTTTGCAAACCGCAAAAAATCTCGGAATTACTGTTTACAACGCACTCTATCAAGCCATATCTAAGATTTACTTTTTGTCTGATAAAACTGCAAACGTAAGTAAAACCACGAGAACACCAAATACTGGATAGGCTTTTACGGTTCTTTTCAGTATTATCTCGGTACATCGACGAAAAATGCCATGACATATATATGTTCTATTTTAGACATGATAACTGGATCGGGCACAAATCCTAGTTCGTTCAAATAATGGAATGAATTTCTTGTCAAATTGCTTGTTATTTTCCTGTATTAATCACGAATAAATGAATGTAGTTGTGAACACACCTACACTGCATTTATTGTGAAAGATCATACAGCTTACAAGGACTCTGCCATTCTCTGATTTTGACAAACTTTGTGTTGCTTGATACGGACCACTCGAAATTAAGTCCTGTCAAAGGATTCTGGAGACAAGACTTCCTCTCGCGGAAAAATGAGGGTCGAAAATCATGACATAGAATCCATTTTGTGTCAGGTGGAATAATTTATTTATACACATTAGGTCTCCAACCTCATAATTAATGGAAGATCGAGGACGCAGTGATTTCCGTCCGTGCGAGATACTTTGGAAAAAAAGAAGGCTTCGCTACTTACGATGAAGGTCGAGTGGTATCCACAAGCGCAGGTTTCCAATTGCAGATAATGCAATATTTTTAACTGTTTCACAAGCAAGTGTGAGCTCTCATTTCTATACGTTTTACCAAGGCGCTGGTATAAAACTTTATTATGCTGTAAATAATTTCGACTATTTCATAACGCGAAGAGTTCTACCTCGTTTTAACATTCTTTCGGATCTTTTACTGTTTTTTCTCCCCCCCCCCCTCTCTCTCTCTCTCTCTCTCTCTCTCTCTCTCTCTCTATATATATATATATATATATATATATATATATATATATATATATATATATATATGTGTGTGTGTGTGTGTGTGTGTGTGTGTGTGTTGCTCGAGGGTTTGTCGTAAGTGTCTCTAGGGTTTCAGAAAATCCGAAAACAGTACGTATTAGAGAAAATAGACAGTAGGATAGAAATCAGTGGAAAGAACACTTTTCTAAATGTTTAACTCACATTAGAGCTGCTCAATATGGACACCGTGATGTGGCAAACGCAATATGTGCGTGCCGTTTGCAGAAGTCATTGTTGGTGCTGCCCGGGAAGGCTCATGGACGGCAGCCCGATTTGAATATCTGTTCGCTGGGTTGCCTACCTGCAGGCGCGAAGTAATTTGATGTGAGGCTAGGGCACAGATGATTAGTCTACATTCTGAGACAGTACTATGATGCTACACAAAAATAATATTCATGAATTATATTTTGGGTCCATTAATTTAATGGTCTTTTGTAGTCGATGATACAATTATAATACTGAGGAAAGATCTTCGTAGCACAAGTGGACGTCATAAAGAGAAGGCTAACAGATGTTCAGTTTTTACTGCGTTTACAAATCAGTACTTACTGCGGAAATTTCAAGTTTCCGTTGTGCAGGCCCATTTCTTTTCCGTTGCGCTGAATTATGAAGGCACGTGTATGTTTGTGACTATTTCTATAAATCAATACTATTTGGAAAGCATTACCCAATACGTGTCTGACGTCATAAGCACTGCAAAACGTCGTTTCATGTGTCATAAATGATACGTCATTGGAAATCCAAGTTAAGTGATTATGCAGTGATAATTTATATTTGAAGTGTCCCTTGAAGCGACCAGAAATAGAGAGCTGAACTGTTGCAGCTATCGGTGATGCTACTGAAGAGATTGCAACGAAACTTGTAGAAACGATCACGTATGCAACGTTTGTCTCTATAGGCACAAAAGAGAGCATATTAGTAATTCCCAGGGGACACAATGATAATATCGTGTAACGGAGGCTACAGTCTTGATAACGGCCTAACGTCTGTCACTTAAGGACTTCACAAGTTTCTTCAGCCATGCTACAGCTAGCTAAAGCCTCTGATTGATGGTTGGATCCTGCAGAATTGCCTTATTGCAGGGTTGTTGACTGCTACGTTTCACTCGCAGTTCAAAACAGTCGTAGATATTTTACATGCAATTAAGGCTGAGTAATTAAGCTGGACAGTCGAGGTGGGATAGTGAGAGTGATAGTTCGATAAACCAGAAACCTACACGTGCAACTCTGTGATCACGGTTGCTGTCATCTCAGAATAAGAGAATGTCCACAGCATGCTCACCATATAGGAGAAAAAGAAAGGGAAAAACTTGACCAACAAGAATGTGGTATAAATATCCTGATGAATGAAACTTCCTGGAAGATTAAAACTGTGTGCCGGCCCGAGACTCGAACTCGGGACCTTTGCCTTTCGCGGGCAAGTCCTCTACCATCTGAGCTACCCACACACGTTTCAAGCCTCGTCCTCATAGCTTTACTTCTGCCAGTACCTCGTCTCCTACTTTCCAAACTTCACAGAAGTAGAGCACTTGCCCGCGAAAGGCAAAGGTGCCGAGTTCGAGTCTCGGTCCGGCACACAGTTTTTATCTTCTAGGAAGTTGCATATCAGAGCACACTTCACTGCAGAGTGAAACTCTCATCCTGATTCATGTTCACGGTAACCTGAAAGAGCGGGCCCCAGAGAAGCTACGTAAAACACTTCCAAAAACATCACCGAATCCCCTCGCGTCTCAACAACACCCACCACACACTACGTGTTAAACGTCTCACTGGGCAATCGATGTAGTCGACGCCTTGCGTCACTGGAAAAGAGGCAAAGTCGTCGGATCACACGACACGCCCCCAATCCGTTAATGTCATGTTTTTGTGTTGATTAATACGTGAAGACGAGCAGATTTACTTGGTGCTGTCAGAAAAGATGTTTTTCAAGGTACCCGACTCCAAAGGACCGTTGCACGCAGTTGGTTTCGGAATACTCGCTCGGAGACTGGTTGACATGGAGTTGCATTCAGAAACTGAAGTTTTGGATTTTAAATCCATTGTCACTGCTAAGACGTTGCTTGTCGACTAGGAACGTTGCAAACGACTGATCTTATGCAGTACAATATGGCCGTAGGTGGTACACACTTCGGGACAGTCCGCGCTGAGACTCCACCAAATTAGGCAGTTTCATTCATGCTCTAGCCATCAGCACATCCAAACACGTTAGCTGCTTCCTGTAATTCTGTTACGTGTCTGTATCGAGCCATTGTACTACACTGATTCCATACAACAGATGGCCGCATACGTACCAATTCATTACACTCATAACAGATGTGAACGGTCCCATGACCGTCCAGTACCAGTTCTATGCCGTCTAGGCGCTCCAAAGAGAAGAATATACGATTCTAGCTTTTTGTTTTGTCCGGTGAGATAATCTGTTCTGAGCGAAGGGCAGCAACCCCAAATCCTCCCGAAACTGGGTAGGTAAGCAGGTTGTTGTTGTTGTTGTTGTTGTTGTTGTTGTTGTCTTCAGTCCCGAGACTGGTTTGATGTAGCTCTCCATGCTACTCTATCCTGTGCAAGCTGCTTCATCTCCCAATATGTACTGCAGCCTACATCCTTCTGAATCTGCTTAGTGTATTCATCTCTTGGTCTCCCTCTACGATTTTTTCCCTCTATGCTGCCCTCCAATACTAAGTTGGTGATCCCTTGATGCCTCATAACATGTCCTACCAACCGATCCCTTCTTCTAATCAAGTTGTGCCACAAACTCCTCTTCTCCCCAATTCTATTCAATACCTTGTCATTAGTTATGTGATCTACCCATCTAATCTTCAGAATTCTTCTGTAGCACCACATTTCGAAAGCTTCTATTCTCTTCTTGTCCAAACTGTTTCTCGTCCATGTTTCACTTCGATACGTTGAAACGTCTCCTTAGACTTAATCAGACATTTAGCTCTTTACCTATTCTGATCAACACTACACTGACACACAATATTTTTTTAGCGCAACGCAATCTGACTTTCAGTAATCCCTACAAGAGAATGGCCCTGATTAAATTAACCTATACGTTTCACAATACACTTACCTCACAAAAATCTTCGTTACTCGAACTGCTTCAATACAGCGAGCGCCACTACTGCCAGCTAAATAAAAGACTCAAACTACTGAAGACACTAACCACTGATAGGCATAATTAGCAAATGAAAGATTTTAATAGAGAATAAACAATGTACTTACCTTAATAGTCATATATATAGCAGTTCATGAGATCCATGTTTACAGATGTACTGTTTCTGATGGACACACCTCCAGATTATCCATTCTCAAAAATCCGCCATCTCACTTCCCCACATCCACCACTACTGGCGGCTCACCTCCAACTGCGCAACGCTACCAATATAAAAAACTAAACAGCCTACTTACAACATGGCTACGCTCCATACAAATACTTTCAGAACCGACTTCCTGACACTTAAATCTATACTTGATGTTAACAAATTTCTCTTCTTCAGAAACGCTTTCCTTGCCATTGCCAGTCTACGTTTTATATCCTCTCTACTTCGACCATCATCAGTTATTTTGCTCCCCAAATAGCAAACCTCGTTTACTACTTTGTCTCATTTCCTAATCTAATTCCCTCAGCATCACTCGACTTAATTCGACTACATTCCATTATCCTCGTTTTGCTTTTGTTGATGTTCATCTTATGTCCTCCTTACAAGACACTGTCCATTCCGTTCAACTGCTCTTCCAAGTCCTTTGCTGTCTCTGACAGAATTACAATGTCATCGGCGACCCTTAAAGTTTTTATTTCTTCTCCATGGATTTTAATATCTACTCCGAATTTTCTTTTATTTCCTTTACTGTTTCCTCAATATACAGATTGAATAACATCGGAGAGAGGCTACAACCCTGTCTCAGTCCCTTCCCAACCACTGCTTCCCTTTCATGCCCCTCGATTCTTATAACTGCCATCTCGTTTCTGTACAAATTGTAAATAGCCTCTCGCTCCCTGTATTTTTTACCCCTGCCACCTTCAGAATTTGAAAGATTATTCCAGTTACCATTGTCAAAAGCTTTCTCTAAGTCTACAATTTCTAGAAACGTAGGGTTGCCTTTCCTTAATCTTTCTTCCAAGATATGTCGTAAGGTTAGTATTGCCTCACGTGCTCCAACATATCTACGGAATCCAAACTGATCTTCCCCAAGGTCGGTTCTACCAGTTTTTCCATTCGTCTGTAAAGAATTTGCGTTAGTATTTTGCAGCTGTGACTTATTAAACTGATAGTTCGGTAGTTTTCATATCTGTCAACACCTGCTTTTTTTGGGATTGGAACTATTATGTTCTTCTTGAAATCTGAGGGTATTTCGCCTGTCTCATACAACTTGCTCACCAGATGGTAGAGTTTTGTCATGACTGGCTCTCCGAAGGCCGTCAGTAGTTCTAATGGAATGTTGTCTACTCCCAGGGCCTTGTTTCGTCTCAGGTCTTTGAGTGTTAACAGGACCGAATCTTCCCAAACTGACACATTGTATGTTGTATTACAGACAATAACAAAATTATCCCTGCCATGTTCCTTATATCCTTCCCCTACTCCTCCCATGTTTTAAATAAAAAATATTGATTGACTTATGCACGCTTTGCTTGAGCGAGACTTCGTCGCTGGGGCTGTGCCGGCTGGACTTTATCTCAATAAGGTAAAAGATAAAACTTTAAAACATACAATACACGAAAAAAAATTTTACCATACGATCTGTGGCCGATGGGTGTCACATCGAATGTACCCAAGGACAGAGCAAACACTTCCTTTTTCCCTGTTTGAGAGCATACTGCCTAATACTGTATTTCTTACTGGTCTGTGTAATGAACAGGAAGAAACGTCGAGAAAGAGGGATAAAAGGCTTGAGAAGTTCTGGTGTATAGTGCAGACGTACTGAAGGTATAGCTACACGTTGAGAGCGAGTCGCAGGCCGCAGCGTCGGTGGGTTCTGTGGCGCTGGCCGGATTCCCCCACCCGCGCGCTGGGCACAAAGGGCCCGCCGTCTTCATTACTGCGGAGGACACGGCCGGCAACAAAGGCCGCCATGTCACCTGCAAAGGGCGCGGCTCCGCCCGGCCGCCTGCTGCAGTCGCCAAAGCTGACGAGCCGCCACACTGGCCCACTGCTGCCGGCGCTCACGTGGCCGGGGTCTCGCCCGAGGGCGCTGGCTGCTGACGTGGACAAAGCTGCAGGGGCGGACTCTCCTTACCACCACATTACAGCCTGTCGCGCGCAGTACTTTTACGATTTAAGCCGTGAGGAAGACTTAGTTGGGTGCTGTTTTCCTGTCGTGTAGGCGGGTGCTGACGTCTAATACGTTTTTACGCACTAGCAGTTTGAGAGACACAGGTGTTCTCCTTTGAAAGCCTCCTCTTGCGAAGTAGTGCATTTGCCTTAATATGAGCAGAGCTGGTTTCATGTGGTACCTAGTGTTCACATTCTTTCTGGCCTAAGTGGTCTGATGCAGAGAACGTCATGACGAAACCACCAGAAGCTTCTGTACCGTGTACTGGGTTGATGCACAAGTTTTCCATAATTAAGGCAACAGATACACATTACAGAGGCTCTAGCCATCAGTAATATATTTTCCTTCATCATTTACAAGTCTGCCAACGCTGCGGTAACTTTTCGATTCCACGGCTGTAGAAATACGTGTTTAGAGGCGAAGCACTGGTCGAGCTGTGTTCTGTGTGCATTTTCATCCGGAAAAGAACTTCCTTGACGGTTGTTCGTTAGAGAGCGGAAGAAGTGAAAATCTGAGGGCGCAAGATTAATTCGAGAAGGTGGGTGCGGAATGACTTCCCAACCCACGTATAATGCTTTTTGTCACTTAAGCAGAATGCTAGCGGGTCTTATCGTCGAGTAACATCGCTTCACTCACTCTTATTGATTGCATGGCAAGACGTCTCAGTTGTTGACAATAAATGTCAGCAGTGATGGTTGCATCTTAGGGAAGCAGTTCGTAGTACACCACACCGTCACTATTTTTTGTGGATGCCCGCAGGTCTTTTTACGGGAAGTTGTTGCTTTGTTTGGCCTCAATCGTTCCTTTCATTTCCTTATCTTAGTATAAAGACACCGTTTCTCGACACGAGTAACGATACAGGACAGGAATGATCGATATTTGCTCACGAACCAACTGATGACGAGCAAACAGACATGTACATATCGCCAACCGATGATTTTGCGATATTGGCTTAGAGCCTGCAGTACATACATACCCAATTTTGAACCTTCCCCATTCCACGTAAATGTCGCAAGATGATCGAGTGATCACAGTTCATCCAATTTTTCCAGTTCTCGATGTGGGTTGATGCGTTTCACCTATCTTAATCAAACCCCGAAAGTCTTTCTGAACGTAGAGCTTAACTAATGTCAAAACGAGAAACCTTTTTCTTGCCGTGCTCTGTCCAGTGGCATTATCCCCATACATGGCACAAATGTTTCTGGCTGCCCCCGCCCTGTCACCCTTCTGTTGAACTCAAACTCAAGAATATGTAGGAAATGTTCCGAGTTCTCCACTTAGCACTCCACTTCCTAGCGTCCAGAGCTCCGCTCACTGTCTCCAAATGACAACGTGACAATAAGGAACTCGAACAGTATCAGGGAATTATAAATAAAAAACGGCAAAAATAAATCCACAGCAACCAGAATACCATCATGCAGCACAAAAACGCTACGAACTTATCTCTTAGAGTCTAAACGAGCCAGACTGTACTTTCTATTTAAGTGGAATACGATATAGTGGCTCCTTTTGAAGTGAACCAGTCAGCGAGCCATTTTCGTACAAACTGAAGCGTTGTTCAGCGTGAGTGTATTTTACTGATGCGAACAGATGATAATCGGATGGAACCAAGTCTGGAGAATAAGCCGCAGTCTCTATTTCCGAACTGAACGCCTCGATCGTTTCCCTGACCCGTTTTGTGTGTGTGTGTGTGTGTGTGTGTGTGTGTGTGTGTGTGTGTGTGTGTGTATGTGATGGGGCGTTATCATGGAGCAATATGACTTTGTGTTGCCTTTTTCCATATTCCGCTAGTTTTTCACGTAATGCTCGATTTAAATCGATCATTTACTGATCCCACCAAACTCAGAGCATTGTCTTCTTTCCAAAACGATTTGGTCTTGCAGTGGATGTCGATGGTTTGCCTGGATTCACCCATGGTTTACGACGCTTAGGATTCTCAATCCATTTTTCATCACCTGTCCGAATTCGCTGCATTCACAAGTGGTCTTTCAAACTGCTTGCTGTCTTTCATTCAGTTCACGCGGAACCCATTTTCCCACTTTCTGCACATTTCCCATAGTTTTCAACCGAAGAGAAATGGCTTTCTGCGTCACATTCAATTGTTCCGCGAGTTTCTGTTGAAGTTGAGTATCATCTTCATCAAAGCGTACAATTCTTTGTCTTCGAACTTTTTCGGTGGTTTCCCGCGCTCGTCTTTTCTCACGTCAAAATCATAACTTTTGAATTTTTTGAACCACTCGAAACATGTTCGCCGGAAGCTTCGATAGCCATTCGATGCGATTCTGCAGCAGTTCTCTTCAAATGATAACAGAAAACCAATGCTGTCCGCAAATCGTAGTTCGTAGGCACAAAACTCGACATGTTTACATGTTTGAAGCAGGTACCGATGTATGGAACTTGTATTAATGTGTGCTGATATTCGTCGTCAGCCGTTACAGGAAGAAGAAGGCGCTGCAGACGCGGTCTCACGGACCCTACACTGACGGCTAGCACCATCTATAGGAAAATTCCGGTTTCATACTCCTACACCAGATATAAACAGAAGGGCGTGATTCATCGTAGGGTGTGTGATCACCAGGACGGCAATGGGTGCTCTGCAGCGTGCTCCAGCGCTGATCACAAGGTTGGTAAGGATTCCTTGTGATAGTTTGCTCGATTCCTCCGCCAGCGCGATGAACCGTCGCTGGTGCGTGGACATGCTGCATACCTCTCCCCAACGCATGGAAATGGAAATGAGTATTTGGCGTCATTGGCCGGGAGGGCCCTAGCGAGGCGGGTCCGGGCGCCTTGGTACAGCTCTTATTACATTCGATGCCGTATTGGGTGACCTGCGATCAGGATGGAGACGAAATGATGATGAAGACAGCACAACGCCCAGTCCCTGAGCGGAGAAAATTACTGATCCAGCCGGGAATCGAACCCGGGCCAGTAATACGGCAATCCGTCACGCTGACCACTCAGCTATCGGGGCGACTCTCCAACGCTTACCACGCATGCTCCGTGGGATTTACGTCGGGGGAACGGTCATGCCAGTCCATTTGCCGATGATACGCTTCTTCCAAGATTCTTCACCTGCGCTTTTAGATGTTGTCGCGCGTTATCATCCAGAAAAATTACCCCTCACAAGGAGCACACGGGGAAGGAGTACAAGTCACAATGGCTGTAACCTGTGACTGTACCATGTAGTAACATTTAGCGGTCGGTACCCCCCCCCCCCCCCCCCCCAAGCAACAATATGCCTCTTCACATCATAGTACCTGGTCCATCAAAACGATCTTGTCCAACATTGTTCCTGGGTAAATTATGTGGCCGCCCTCTTGCTATATGAGAGTACGTCTAATACTGTCGAAAATGATTACTTTGGGGATGCTATAGTGTGGGGTCAATGTTGCACGGACGTACTAACCTGCAAGTCTCAACATCGCACACTCACCGATCAGCATTTTTGTGAGACCGTTCTCCTCCATGTGATTCTTTTGAGAAGTGCATTCGGCTCTGCTTCATTTTTACGTGTATAATGTCAATGCGCGACTGTATCTGCCAGCGCAGGCGGAGGAGCTCTTAGAAGGAGAGGATAGTCGGAAAATGGAATGGCCTCTCCATACTCAGACGTAAGTCGTAGCGGGCACGTGTGAGATGCGTTGGAGAGACGGATAGCATCACGTGCACGCACCACCGACCATCCGTAAGTTGTGATCCGCGGTGTTGGAGGAATGGAACGCCCTACCGCAAGAATTCCTTACCAATCTTGTGGAGAGCGCGGGAACATGTTGCAGAACTTGCACTCCTGCCCTTATTAAGAACCACATCCCGCTTTTTGTAATCATGAGTCGCGTGACTTCAAAGTAATTATCGTATTTGAATAAACGTTCATTGCTTCCAGTTACTTTATGTGCACTACTGGTCATTAAAATTGCTACACCAGGAAGAAATGCAGATGATAAACGGGTATACATTGGACAAATATATTATACTAGAACTGACTTGTGATTACATTTTCATGCAATATGGGTGCATAGATCCTGAGAAATCAGTACCCAACCACCTGTGGCCCTAATAACGGGCATTGAGTCAAACAGACCATGGATGACGTGTACAGGTACAGCTGCCCATGCAGCTTCAAACGATACCACAGTTCATCAAGAGTAGTTACTGGCGTATTGTGACGAGCCAGTTGCTCGGTCACCATTGACCAGGCGTTTTCAATTGATGAGAGATCTGGAGAAGGTGCTGGTCAGGGCAGCAGTCGAACATTTTCTGTATTCAGAAAAGCCTGTACAGGACCTGCAACATGCGGTCGTCCATTATCCTGCTGAAATGTAAAGTTTCGCAGGGATCGAATGAAGGGTAGAGCCACTGGTCGTAACACATCTGAAATGTAACGTACACTGTTCGAAGTGCCGTCAGTGCGAACAAGAGGTGGCCGAGACGTGTAACCAATGGCACCCCAAACCATCACGCCGGGTGATACGCCAGTATGGCGATGACGAATACACGCTTGCAATGTGCGTTCACCGCGATGTCGCCAAACACGGATGCAACCATCACGATGCTGTAAACAGAACCTGGATTCGTCCGAAAAAATGGCGTTTTGCCATTGCTGCACCCAGGTTCGTCATTGAGTACACCATCGCAGGCGCTCCTGTCTGTGATGCAGCGTCAAGGGTAACCGCAGCCATGGTCTCCGAGCTGATAGTCCATGCTGCTGCAAACGGCGTCGAACTGTTCGTGCAGATGGTTGTTGTCTTGCAAAAGTCCCCATCTGTTGACTCAGGGATCGAGACGTGACTGCACGATCCGTTACAGCCATGCGGATAAGATGCCTGTCATCTCCACTGCTAGTGATACGAGGCCGTTGGGATCCAGCACGGCGTTCCGCATTACCCTCCTGAACCCGCAGATTCCATATTCTGCTAACAGTCATTAGATCTCGACCAAAAGCGAGCAACAATGTCGCGATACGATAAACCGCAATCGCGATAGGCTACAATCCGACCTTTATCAAAGTCGGAAACGTGATGGTACGTATTTCTCCTCCTTACACGAGGCATCACAACAACGTTTCACCAGGCAACGCCGGTCAACTGCTGCTTGTGTATGAGAAATCGGTTCGAAACTTTCCTCATGTCAGCACGTTGTAGGTGTCGCCACCTGTGCCAACCTTGTGTAAATGCTGTGAAAAGCTGATCATTTGCATATCACAGCATTTTCTTCCCGTCGGTTATATTCCGTGTCTGTAGCACGTCATTTTCGTGGTGTGGCAATTTTAATGGCCAGTAGTGTACTATATTGTAGTAGTTCTTTCCATGTACTGCTCAAGTTTCATCGAGCTATGTTACTTCGTAGTGACGCGTCTTGAAAAAGTTACTTCTCTCATTAAGTTTCGCAGAACAGAGAACAAAGAATGATAAGGAATATATCGAAAAAATTCGATAGAAATAACTGATAAGCTGTTATATCGTAACTGAAAACATGATTTTATAAACCTGTATCGGTATTCAAACCTACAAATACAAGATGCAGATTCATAAAAAGCAATAGCAACATCATGGTTTCCTCGCTTGGTTTATGAACCAGCAATAGCTATTTTATACTTCAGCAGAGGGTAACATCTTTTAGTTTGCAACACGATTAAGTCAAAAGATATAATTAGCTTGCAGTTAACTAAATAGGGGCAACCTATGAGTTTTCATTTTACTAAGCGCGAGCAGACGGCCGCGTTCCTATTCGCGGAGTAACCTCAATCAAGCAATGTCCGTATAACCTCACTACTTACGCTTCACCAACGAAATTAGATTGAAATAGTCTTATTCAATGCTTGAATTACAGTTGAATCTTCACAGCAACGTCGACGTCCACCAGAAAAAGACAGTGTTCTCTTCCAATAGCGTTCCACCACCAAGCATCCATCTGAACCCGGAATAGAATGTAGGCAGACTAGCGTGCGAATACTCTTTCAAACAAGAAGGACCTCATGGTCTGCAACCCTCAAACTGTTGTCATTGGTCGAAAATAAACTAACTCCCCAAAGGTGTAAAACTGATTATAGCAGACTCGCATAAAAGGTTCCAAAGATAAACAACGTGATCAGCTAAATGCAAAATGTAATGCGAAGAAAATAACATTACAAATCAACGCTAGTGCATCGACTGATAAATATACACATTGTTGCACCACGTTGGTACTGAAGTTACATGTTGCGGTCTGTGCACCATGGAGAGGTTACTGCTGAAATGCTCTTTTTCCTGATAAGGCATTGCTGCATTTAGGGTCGTATGTGAACTAGCAGAACAACTGAGTTCACATGTATCACTGCAACGACATTTTTTCCAACTCTGACAGGTATATAAACGCAGATGTAATATTAAAGATCCTAGTGCAATATTACTGGAAAATGATGATGGACGACCTCAAAAATTTTATTTTGGTATTACTGACAACTGGCGATCGACAAATTAAGTGATGCATGACATAGTGCGAACGTCTTCAAATGTCTGTGAGTCGTGTAACTGAGGCGTATCGTGGGGACTAGCCCGGTATTCACCTAGCGGGATATGGGAAACCGCCTAAAAACTACATCCAGGTTGGCTGGCATACCAGCCCTCGTCGATAATCCACTGGGTGGATTCGATCAGGGCCCGACGCGCCTACTGGAGTCCAGGAAGTAGCGCATTATCACTCTCGGCTACCCTGGCAGGTTGACTTGTGTTGTGAAGTGTGGAACACTACACTTTTATTTACGGAGGCCGAACGGACCTACAAAACCCCGTATTTCAACATAATCTCCGTTCATTGAGACGGCCTTACGCCACATTTCTGGGAGTGCCTGTATGCCAGCACGGTAACTCTAATGGACGATATGGGAGCCAACGTCTTGCTGTATCAGTAACCTCCCCGTCGTCCACGCACTGCTTCCAGTGGAGTGCATCTTCATTGAGCCAGACAGTTGGAAATTGGACGGCACGAGATAGAGACTGTAGGCTGGAAGAGGAAAAACAGTCCAATGAAGTTTTGTGAGCTCCTCTCGGTAAGTCAACATGTGTGAGACCTAGTGTTGTCTACCATCTCGAATGAATCCGCACGTTCTAACATTGTAGGAGTCGCAGCTGAGTACGGTCGGCTGGCGCTCGGGAGATGGACGGATTTGTGTGACCTTGTTGCAATGATAGCAGCCGTCTCGCCCAACGACTCGCCGTGCCTTTATTCATTACCAGGTCTCCGTAGACATTCTGCAAGCGGCTATGAACATCTCCGATGTTCTGGTTTTCCGGCAAAAGAAACTGAATGACAACTTTTTGCATGGAACGCACATCCTTCACGGACGCCATTTTGAAACTTACATACAACGCCGCCACCTTTGGGAACCTCGAGAAATTACAAGGGCTGAAGCGGGAGTATTCCTCCATATACCGCTACAAATGTGTTGCATTATTTGCTGAACGCCTGTTGTATAATAAACTCAGTGTTAATTAAAAACTGTTTGATTTTAAGATCCATCGTTCATCGTAGGAAGTTCGCTGAGTTAATTATATTGAAGAATGGTAGTAGCGCCGACCGAGCGGTTTTAGGCGCTTCAGTCCGGAACCGCGCGACTGCTACGGTCGCAGGTTCAAATCCTGCCTCGGGCATGGATTTGTGTGATGTCCTTAGGTTAGCTAGGTTTAAGTAGTTCTAAGTTCTAGGGGACTGATGACCTCAGATGTTAAGTCCCATTGTGCTCAGAGCCATTTGAACCATTTTGAACCAATGGTAGTAGCAGTTTGACAGGTCGTGTGTCACATAGGTAAGCTGTCATGATAGTTATTACAGTAATACGTGTAGCTCAGGGATAAGTTCTTCGGTAACATTGCCTACAAAAGACCGACGTTCAGTCAATATAGCGTCCGCCCCCGGTGGCTGAATGGTCAGCGTGACGAATTGTCAATCTTCTGGGCTCGAGTTGGATTCCTGGCTGGGTCGGGGAATTTTCTCCGCCCAGGGACTGGGTGTTGCGCTGTATTCATCATCATCCTATCATCCTCATCGACTGCAGGTCGCCGGAGTGGCGTCAAATTGAAAGACCGGCACCAGGCGAACGGTCTGCCCGACGGGGGCCCTAGCCATACGCTTAAATAAATAAAGCCAACACAACACAAAGAAGCAGGTCAAAAGTCTTACTGAGCCAATGACCAGTTATAAAATCTTCATACTGATAGTCATACTAGAACATGTATTGATGTAAAATACCTCTTACCACAATAAATTAACGTGTTTTATGAAAATTACTGTTTATCTGCGTCGTTTGTACGTTTTATTGTTATTCAGTATTCCTCTTGTTCCCTCGGCCGCAAAAAAGCAACTGCTTGTAACCAGTATCGTCTGAGAGAACGGACTCACTGTAGCCTTGTTAAAAGATACTTGCGGCTCGCAAAAAGAGAGGTCTGTTCCTCTCTGCTGAGTGCCTCGAGTTCTGGTGACAAAAGCGGATTTATATAAGACCGGCTCGACAAGGAGGCCCCCGCCCCGGGGTTCGTCCACTGGGAATGACAGAGAGAAAGAGGGAGGCGGTCGCTGCCTCGCCTCATCCCCTCGACGCAGGCAGCCCAAGAGGCTTCGTGTCCCCGCCAGCACTCCACTCCTCTACGGCACTGTGTCACCAGGCAGTCACATGACGCGCGGGCGAGAAAAGGAGTAAACACGGGAAAAGAGGAGTAAGCCTTATCCTGTGACTCCATCCTTAATGTTGGACCCCCTTCTGTATGGCAGTCTCAGGTATACATATTAATTTTGAAATACTACCACGCAACTGGATACACTGTCTTAGGTAAAGATGCTCTTGAGCCCCAAATGTTTTTTATCGTGAAAGGCGGAGACAACTTCACTTAGAAACTCTTGCTGCATTTGTTAAAAGTCAAAAGGCTTAAGATAAGATATTTTGCATGAACCGTTTTACCAAATGAAAATTCGAGGCATTCAGCTGTCTTAATTAATTATGTCTGCTTGACAACGTTCGAGTCAGCTGTCTTTACCTTTCCTGTTTGCACACACAGTATCTTTTCTGAAAGTATTTGCCTGATTTGAAGCCTTGTATGAATGTGAGATATGGGCGAGAAACAATACAGACAGCACGCCGGTGTGGCCGAGAGGTTCTAGGCGCTTCAGTCTGTTACCGCACGACCGCTACGGTCACAGGTTCGAATCCGGCCTCGGGCATGGATGTGTGTCACGTCCTTAGGTTAGTTAGGTTTAAGTAGTTCAAGTTATAGGGGACTGATGACCTCAGATTTGAAGTCCCGTAGTGCTCAGAGCCATTTGAACGATTTTTGAACAATACCGACAAGAAGAAAACAGAAAACTTTAGCTCTTGTTGATACGGACGAACTCTGAAAATCAGATTATGCTTATGCATTACGGATATTTTAGAACTGTGACTGTATATTGAATGTAAATAAGTTATACACAACTGCAACCAGTCACTTTTTTCAATAATAACGCTTTATTACATGAACCGGTTTTCGAACCCTTTAGTGTTCATCTTCAGATGATTTCGGGAGGATCCGGGAAGTTACCTCATTACTGGTAGTAGCATTAACACTGCCACAGACAACCAAGTCATGCCAGTGACAGAGGCGGAAGCAGGAAGAGAACGACACATTTCGACACTGTCTGCCAAGTGACAGTTGACGTTCAGCAGAAAGCAGACTGTAATAAAAAAAAAACAAAGGAAGCGAGAAGACTATCTATTACACAAGAGCACAAAGCGAGAAACTGACGCAACACTTAACAGCCAGTTACGCGAACACAGCTGGATAAGGAGAACATATGAGGTCATTACGAGCGATGCCCTACATCGTAGCCTCATGGTAGCTACCCTTAAATCAGCATTCCAGCTCTCAACATAAGTCGATCTTTGGGATCAGTGGCATTCCTAGTAATAGCACTCGATTTAATGATTACGATATTGTAGAGAATCTATGCCGTAAATGTTCCAGCACAGACTATGAACCAGACGATGATGTTCTCGAGATGATGATTCTCACCTGATGAACTTCCTGCTGCTCGCCACCAGCCATCTATTGATGGAGAAACTATTTTCCAACAACGTCACATTACAGAGTGCTGTCATTACAGGGCTGCGGAAGCCAGGAACAGGGCCTCTTAGGGTCCACATTCCTGTTCAGCATTCACGCGTCTCCGAGTACTGAAACCTATCAGGCCAGTAGGAAGGAAGTTAACCGACGACACAACTACCGTCACCAGGTACAACTTTTTGTCGTGCTGGGATTCGTAGTGGGGCCATGAATACTCCAGCAGCCAGCACCAGACCACATCACGTTGGGCAACCGCCGCGGTTGCCGCAGCGAGGAGATTGCTAACAACTAGCCTGGGCGTGCAGATGCTGAGCTGACTACAATCCAAAAGAGGAAATGCAGGGCAAAGATAACAGAAATCTGTTAATATTTTGGAATAATCGCCGCCCCACACGGGAGTCGTAGTAAGGTTTAATGCCAATCACTTCAGTGGTGTAATCAAATACCAGAATATGTTTTGATTAAGGTACGTTTTGAATGAGTTAGCACAAAACCTTGTGATGAAATGGTATTAGTTAGGGTCGAAACAAGATATTAAATGCTCAGGACTGTGCTATTCAAGGCACTAAATTACTCAGCGGGTCAGGTGGCCCGGAGCCTCAACAAGCGTATTCACAAGCACCTTAATTGTAGTTATCAATACCATTGAAGAGAGAACTAGTCGCAATGGAAGGAAAAATGGTGCAGACAATACAGAAATTTGAACTGAGCCAACGACCAACCATCGTCTGGGCTCAATTGACAATTGTTAACTTACAGCCGTGCTTTCGCGTGTAAACGGAAGTACATAGCGAGCTACAGTAATCAAGTAAAATACAAATAACACGATACAATCACATTAGTGTGGAGTATAGACATCATTCGAGACAGTACTGAGCTAATATATTCACTACATGTGCATCTGAACGTTAATAAACAACAGATCCATAAATCTAGTAGCCGGCCGGAGTGGCCGTGCGGTTCTAGGCGCTACAGTCTGGAGCCGAGCGACCGCTACGGTCGCAGGTTCGAATCCTGCCTCGGGAATGGATGTGTGTGGTGTCCTTAGGTTTGTTAGGTTTAATTAGTTCTAAGTTCTAGGCGACTGATGACCTCCGAAGTTAAGTCGCATAGTGCTCAGAGCCATAGATCTACACTCCTGGAAATGGAAAAAAGAACACATTGACACCGGTGTGTCAGGCCCACCATACTTGCTCCGGACACTGCGAGAGGGCTGTACAAGCAATGATCACACGCACGGCACAGCGGACACACCACGAACCGCGGTGTTGGCCGTCGAATGGCGCTAGCTGCGCAGCATTTGTGCACCGCCGCCGTCAGTGTCAGCCAGTTTGCCGCGGCATACGGAGTTCCATCGCAGTCTTTAACACTGGTAGCATGCCGCGACAGCGTGGACGTGAACCGCATGTGCAGTTGACGGACTTTGAGCGAGGGGCATGCGGGAGGCCGGGTGGACGTACCGCCGAATTGCTCAACACGTGGGGCGTGAGGTCTCCACAGTACATCGATGTTGTCGCCAGTGGTCGGTGGAAGCTGCACGTGCCCGTCGACCTGGGACCGGACCGCAGCGACGCACGGATGCACGCCAAGACCGTAGGATCCTACGCAGTGCCGTAGGGGACCGCACCGCCACTTCCCAGCAAATTAGGGACACTGTTGCTCCTGGGGTATCGGCGAAGACCATTCGCAACCGTCTCCATGAAGCTGGGCTACGGTCCCGCACACCGTTAGGCCGTCTTCCGCTCACGCCCCAACATCGTACAGCCCGCCTCCAGTGGTGTCGCGACAGGCGTGAATGGAGGGACGAAAGGAGACGTGTCGTCTTCAGCGATGAGAGTCGCTTCTGCCTTGGTGCCAATGATGGTCGTATGCGTGTTTGGCGCCGTGCAGGTGAGCGCCACAATCAGGACTGCATACGACCGAGGCACACAGGGCCAACACCCGGCATCATGGTGTGGGGAGCGATCTCCTACACTGGCCGTACACCTCTGGTGATCGTCGAGGGGACACTGAATAGTGCACGGTACATCCAAACCGTCATCGAACCCATTCCTAGACCGGCAAGGGAACTTGCTGTTCCAACAGGACAATGCACGTCCGCATGTATCCCGTGCCACCCTACGTGCTCTAGAAGGTGTAAGTCAACTACCCTGGCCAGCAAGATCTCCGGATCTGTCCCCCATTGAGCATGTTTGGGACTGGATGAAGCGTCGTCTCACGCGGTCTGCACGTCCACCACGAACGCTGGTCCAACTGAGGCGCCAGATGGAAATGGCATGGCAAGCCGTTCCGCAGGACTACATCCAGCATCTCTACGATCGTCTCCATGGGAGAATAGCAGCCTGCATTGCTGCGAAAGGTGGATATACACTGTACTAGTGCCGACATTGTGCATGCTCTGTTGCCTGTGTCTATGTGCCTGTGGTTCTGTCAGTGTGATCATGTGATGTATCTGACCCCAGGAATGTGTCAATAAAGTTTCCCCTTCCTGGGACAATGAATTCACAGTGTTCTTATTTCAATTTCTATGAGTGTAGTAGAGATCAGTGAATCGTGCGCTTTCTGACCAATTGAAACAAACGGCACCTGGAACTCGCAACGACAATTAGGATCGGCCATAAAATATTTTAAGACTAAAAAGCAATCAAGAAATGCCTCCAAGGACAAAATTCAATACAACTTATTTACATATTGGAAATGATTGGTGTTATGTACGAGCTAAGGTTTCACTCATCTAGGTTAATGAACACTACTTGCACATAACTGTGTCCCAGGACATCTGACCATACACAGTCAAGTCGCACTTACACTAGGCGATCCTCACTACTACCACATTGGTAGGGAACAGCAAGGCAAGTGAACCCACAGGCTTGCCATTTGTGTACTTCCAAAACTGAACTTTTCATAAGCTTGCAATTCCACAAGGGCATTAGTGAGTAGCCCAGACTTGCCCCTGGTTCTGTCAATACTCACGGAACGATGCGTGTCTCCCCTCCGTACCGTCCAAAAAAGAATAGCAAAAAAATGCATAATTTTGCTCTCATTTAAGTATATGGCCGAAAGAGTCAGCCTTCTGGAATTGAGAAACGAACCCTGTCGTCGAGACCGCGTGCCACAAAGAGCGCAGATTCGCCTCGAGATGGGGAAACTCACAGGCATGTATCAGGCCAGTTTACTCCACAAGCCAGAGCGGCACTGCCCGGTACCTCCTCGCTCCACACTTTCGCTACGGGTATATCGATATCCAAGCAACAAACGATATAGCCGAACACAGCACACTTCTCTCCCCCTCCCCCCTTCCTCATATAAAAACGCAAGGGGTGGAGTACTGCTGAAACACCTGTTAACTTGCCACTATTCTGCTCCCTACTCGCCACCTTTAGTTGGCTGATACGGGCCCTCACATTCTTTTTTGTGGCTTCATCTTGGATCAAGAACAGATTTCAGCGACTTTATGTTGCCCTATAAAATGAGACAGCATGTTACTGTTCTTCGCACTCTGCTTCCGAAAGTTCTTAAGATAGACAAAGCCCGCCTGACAGGAAGCCTTTCTGAATTAAACCTCGCAGCCTCCATGCACTGTGTAAACTAGATATTATTACGAGCCTCCTCCCAATTTTTCTGTGTCATCACCGGTTTGTTGTCCTCTGTGACCAGAGATAGGAAGAATTAATCGAGAAGGTGAAAATGAGTTTGGCAGGTGAGGTTTTATGACCTTCATATTCTGCCGTACTGAACGTAAAGTTTATAAAAAGTACAGACCCGTCGCACGTTTCTTCCGTTTGACTTCAGATTGTGACTGAGTCTTTTAGCAATAGTTTGGAATAGTACGTGCTGACTGCATTCTTAAAGCGGGAAAAGCATCAACGACAACTGGGATGTAACGATGACTCTGGGGCAGGTCTGGGGCAGCGGTTCTAGATCATCTATAAACACCCTCTCCGCAAGGCGTTTGCCCCAGCCCGAATTAAATTCCCCAACCCCGCCGTTAGGTTTGGGCTTACCTTAATACACTCCTCACAAGCTCTGACCGTCTCATGAACATCCCCGTTAGGAGTGGGCCAAGTCAACTGATCCTTAATTTTTGCTGTAATTTTATACACTCCCAAGTGCAAACCGCCCCTCCCCCCGCACTGCAAACGATGGAAACTCTGAAACATCGAAATTGTTAATTAAACAGGCTGGCAAATTTTACCCTTGTTATCGTGTCTCGTGCGATAACACAACAGTCCACCTTCCAGAAAGAATTCGGGCACCAGCTTCTCCTCCATGAACTGGGTTATTAGGGGCTAGGTGTGGGGCGGCCTATCTGACACCAAAAGATGATAACGAAACATTATTAACAAAGTAAATATTTATCGTTTTGATGCACACTCTGCTTGCAATGGCGGCAGAGCAGAATTCGCTCACGCCTTGCCGGATTGCGCTGACGCCAGAGTGCGGCACGTTGTCTCGGCCGCGCCGGTAGAGACAGCAGCCGAATCAGTATCCAGTGACGTCACGGGGTTGCTGGCCGCGCCATACTGGCGTCAACTTTCGGGTTCATCCGGTCTTTAGCAGCTCGGAGAGGTAGGTAACCACGGTGCGCCCGTCTACGTCGTAGACGGCGCCCTGGAAAGCATTCACCAACTCTACGTGTAGTGTGTGAAGTCATGCTGTTATGATGACCTTCTTTGCTCCCGTCTTGCGTTACGAAGGGATAACTTCAGAACTCGACTTTACTATGCAAAGCCTACTATTCCATGGCGCTTGGTTATTACGGCCAAAACCTGTTCCTAAGGATGCATATCTGTTTCAGTTTGAGACACTTTTTGCTCCCTATGCCGATCGCACCACCATAATGTGAACTAGACAGCACTATTTCGGAAACAAGTTGGCGCATCCTAGAAGAGAAAGTATGCAGCACTTTTCTCTTCGGCTGATATCCTTCCACGTGGGAGATTCAAAAAATGACTTCAGAACGCTAAACTCCCCTTATTGGCCCATTCTTAATTCGGTCTAACTTGTTACATTACACAGCTAAACTGGTCGGCACATAAGGACAACCACTAAAATGGTTCCCTCCTTGAGAATACCAATCTAAATTTGTAAAAGGCCTCAAAATTTAATTAATATTCTTGGAAACTGACGTACCAAAAGCTTTAAAAATTATAACTCTTAGAATACAGAGAAATGTGGAACGTCCATCTTTAGTACTACTATCCACTTTTCTTTCTGAAATGCCACAACACGATGTGTACACTGTATACAGCCAATAGTTGTAACACTAAATGAACAAACAGACAAAATAATTTGGATTTATGATTTCTTATTTATCTGCGAATGACAAAGACGTCCAGCACAGACGAATAGCTTTGAACATCAGTCAAACTACATTTGATTTTGTTGATAAGCGGACATATGATAAAAATTTACTTTTAAAGGAAGAGATAAAATCAAATTATAGAGGTTATTATTTGTTGAATAGTCTCTGTCAATGAACAAAGAACAGATTTGATGAAGAGACTGTAATGAACGTTTGCGCGATCGATACCCCGCGCTACGTCTCCTGGAACGTGATCTTTCGGCGTTGAATCCGTTTTCAGGAGAGACGAAGTCAGTGAAGCAGCACGGACAGCGCTGGTCTGTGGGGCGACGGGCTGGCTGTTCGTTCCACCGCCCGTGTGACTTCCCAATTGGACTGGATGAACGCCGTCCGGACACGAGGGGCGTGCACCGGAAATCGGGATGGACACATTCTTCCTTTAGCCGACCACGTCCGGCGGGTCCAAGTTTTCCCCTGTTTGTCATCGCACAACGGCCTGTGTGCTCGGTGCTGAGACCACGCGGCGTTCGTGAAGACTCATCGCTGTGAGCGTGATAATATTGACTTTTTTTGCTTCCTGCGCGTGTTTGTACCTTCCCGCTCCGGAACCGGTTCAACCTCCTGTTGTTGTTGTTCCCTGGCCCTTGTGTGGCCAGTCGATTTGAGGACCGTGTCTCTCGTAACAAAGCATCATAGATTGTACCTGATAATTGTCACAGAGTTATGATTTGATTGTTTGTTTTAAATTGATCGAATTTTGTAAATGTCTTATTGTTTAATGTTATTAATCACGACGTCCGAAACAGTTTTATTACCTAGTAGTTTGTCTACTAAATCGCCGAGTCTCTTTCCTTAGATATCTGTAGCCCCCAAGCTTATGCGCCTCACTGTCTTCCTTCCATTTATGTTTCCCATCCCGCGTGACGGTTAAGTATTTACCGTTTCCTCCTCGTGGCGTCATTTAAGGCTGAATGTCGGTTGGCCACTGAACTTCTTTACTATCAGGTGTAAGTGGGGTTGGTTACCTTGTCCAATTACCATACTGTCTTTTAGCGACTTTTCTCAATTTTTTTGTCTACGCAGCGAGAGTGTTTGCCCTAGAGAATGATTTGGGAAAAGTCAGTATTATGATTTTGTATCGCAACAAATCGGTTTCGAACTAAAGAGAGTCACACTTTTACGCTGCCGTTCCATCTCGAGCATCTTGCCATGATCCCGCAGGTACGATATTTGATCACGAGAACGGTGATCTTCGGTTAAATTCTGATTGGGCCGCCATGGGATATTCTCGCACAAATACAGCAAATCCCTTTGTTGTTATAGCGCCCCACTGTTGTCAGCACTTCTTGCCACTCTTTCCCAGCTGCTGTGTGTCCAATTTCAAACGAGGGACAATAATCTGAAACTGATCTGAACCACATATGTGCAAGCTCCGGCAGCCTTCCGTTCTTGAGATAGAATTGCATTACTAAATAATGCTATATGTTAATCTGTTCTACGACCTGGGTCACTGAAAGATGTTTGATTCATCGCTGTTACATTTAAGAAATTTTAGGGAATTAGTGACATGTTACTGTACAAATAAATTCACAGTAACCTCTTACTGGGACAAGTATAAAAAATAGATCAAAAATTTCTAGCATTCCAGTGGGGCTACAGCTCTCAAATACAAATTTCAGTGTCATCTGCAGGTGTAAAGGAAGGACGGGGGACTAGAGTTGAGCACTCCGTCGAAAACGCTGGCGTTAGAGACGAAACACAAGCTCGAATTACGGAAGGATGAGTAAGGAAATCGGCCGCCCCCTTTTCAAAGGAACCATCCTGGAATTGCCTGAAGCTATTAAGGGAAGTCACGGAAAACTTAAATGAGGTTTGAACCGCTGTCTTCCCGCATACGAATCCAATGATCTACAGGCGAATGAATGGGAGTGCTGTCAACTGGCAACACTCGACTAGCGTTTCGTCCAGTTCGCTCTCTCTCTCTCTCTCTCTCTCTCTCTCTCTCTCTCACACACACACACACACACACACACACACACACACACACACTCGAATGTACACACCTACTCGTCAACATGCAGTACCACTACCTGCGTAATGGCACGGCTGAGCTCACATACTTACTCTTGTGAGCACGTGCACAAGCGCGCGCATGTGTATGTGTGTGTGTGTGTGAGAGAGAGAGAGAGAGAGAGAGAGAGAGAGAGAGAGAGAGAGAGAGAGAGAGCGAGTCAGTGAGGGTGTGGGTACGAAAAACTCCTAAACAGGAGATATAGGACAAGGAACTAATCGTGCCGTATTCACCTAATTGGAATCTAACAGCAAAGGAATCAAAGAGATAAAATTAAGTTCCAGGATAATACACAATCAGTTACAATTCCGTATAATCCTGTCAAGAAGCACAAGAGCAAATATAAAATAACTGAAATGTAATTATTAACGAAGAGGGAATTAAACCGAGATAAATGAAAGTCTAAAGACTGATTCAAAGTTACGTCCTGGGGCACTGATTCGATTGGAGAGAGAGCAAATATTAAAGACCGACTTATAACTAAATGCAGTGCTACAGTGTAATATCATTGAATGATTTCTTGTCAGAGCAGCAGGCAGCACACATAAACGAGACAGCACAATATCACAGGAAACAGTAGGTGCAACGTGGTTGGGTGTTGAAACCATGCAACTTGGAGCCTTATCATCCGCTGTTACCAGTTGCCGTTGTACATATCTTGAGAGTATTATATCTATGGACACTGTGGAACACAGTTCCAGTTTCCGCCGATAGTTGGCGCTGCAGTCGAGTGATGTGATAATATCGTTTTTGTGGGAAATTTAAAAATGAAAGATTGCTATGGGCATAAAATGTAAAAACAAAAATGGCTCTGAGCTCTATGGTCATCAGTCCCCCAGAACTTAGAACTACTTAAACCTATCTAACCTAAATACATCACACAACACCCAGTCATCACGAGGCAGAGAAAATCCCTGACCCCGCCGGGAATCGAACCCGGGCGCGGGAAGGGAGAACGCTACCGCACGACCACGAGCTGCGGACTAAAATGTAAAAATTTAAGATGACAGCAGGTGGGAAATTTCAAAGTTAAAGTTGGTAGGAAATTTAAAAATGTAGCTTGGCGCTCGCATAAAATCCGAAACAGCAACATGGCAGAAAATTTTCCAAAAATTAAAAATCCGAGATGATGGAACTAGCCCAGTTTTAAACCGTACTATTCTCCCTGCCGAACTCCTCCCCCTCCTCTCCAGCCGATCACAGCATAGTATTAATATTATACGTTATATGTTTGTTATCTTGACATGTTTCTCACATTTTTGGTAATACTATTTTCATGATTTGAAAATGGCTCCTGACCAGAAATATTCATCAAGTAAATAAAAGTGAAATTTGCATCTGTGGCTATTTTTCCATTGTATTGACCTAAAATTAGACCTCATCAGCAAATTTCTGTCAGATATCTGTTTTTATTATTCACTAAAAAACGTATTCATGCTAAATACTTTCATCTCTCTGAATCTTATTTCGCTGAAGATGATCATTGCTGATCGAAACGGGTAGTCTAAGGACCAATAATATTCTGATGAAAGATGGAAACAATGTATATCAAAAGGATATGTGAGCTGCAATTGAAAAGTGACATGACGACCGCTCTATTGGCACAAAATTCAGGCTAGTCCCCCATTCGGATCTCTGGGACGGGATTATCAAGGGGGAGGCGACTATAAGAAAAAGACTGAATAATCAACGAAAGGAGAACTTCTACGAATCGAGGCGTGGAATATAAGGAGTTCGAGTGCGGTAAGGAAGCTAGAAGACCTGAAAACGGAAGTTCTTATGTGTGTGTGTGAAATCTTATGGGACTTAACTGCTAAGGTCATCAGTCCCTCAGCTTACACAATACTTAACCTAAATTATCCTAAGGACAAACACACACACTCATGCCCGAGGGAGGACTCGAACCTCCGCCAGGACCAGCCGCACAGTTCATGACAGCACCGCCTTAGACCGCTCGACTAATCCCGCGCGGCGGAAATTCATATTAACCTAGATATACTGGGGATCAGTGAAGGGATGTGGAAAGAAGACAAGGGCTTCTGGTAAGATGATTATAGGGTAATATCAACAGACGAAAAAAAAAAGGTATTACGCGAGTAGGATTCTCTATGAACAGGAAGGCAGTCAAGAATGTCAGCTACTACGAACAGTTAGTTCAGTGATAGGATAGTTCTCATCGGAATCGACAGCAAACCAACACCGACAACAGTAGTTCAGATATACTTGCCGACGTCGCAAGCAGAAAATGAAGAAATACAAAAGTATATGACAAAATTGAACTGCTAATTCACATCATAAAGGGAGACGAAAATCTAAGAGTCATGGAAGATTGGAATGCTGTTGTAGGGACAGGACCAGAAGAAAGGGTTTCTGGAGAATATGGGCTTGGTAGAAGGACTGAGAGGGAGAAGACTAATTGAGTTCTGCAAAAAATTTCAATTAGTAACAGCGAATACTCTGTTCAGTAATCAAAAGAGGGCAAGATATACTTAGAAAAAAAGGCCGGGAAACACGGGAAGATTTCAGTTAGATTACATTAGGGTGTGGCAAAGATTCCAAAGTGAGATACTGAATTGTAAGGCTTACCCAGGGTGCAGGTATAGACCCAGATCACAATTTGATAGTGATGAAGAACAGGCTGAAGTATAGGAGACTAATCAGGAAAAATCAATGCCCAAAGAAATGGGTTACGGAAGTACTAAAGAATGATGAAATATGCTTCAAATTCTCTAAGGCTATAGATAAGATGATAATAAATAGTTCAGTAGCCAGTTGAGTTGAAGAGGAATGGACATCTCTAAAAGGGGAGACAAGGAAATTGGAAAGTTGGAAGAAATGTATAGGTAAAAAGAAGGTAACTGCGAAGAGCCGGCCGCTGTGGCCGAGCGGTTCTAGGTGCTTCAGTTCGGAACCGCGCGACTGCTACGGTCGCAGGTTCGACTCCTGCCTCGGGCATGGATGTGTGTGATGTCCTTAGGTTAATTAGGTTTAAGTAGTTCTAAGTTCTAGGGGACTGATGATCTCAGATGTTATGTCCCATAGTTCTCAGAGCCATTTGAACCATTTTGTGAACTGCGAAGACACCATGGTGACACAATAAATACTTTGGTGGATTGATAAAAACGTTCAGGGAAATTCAGGAATATATAAACTCAAGTTGCTTAGGACTGAAATACATACCAAGTACAGGGAACCCGCAAGAAAAATGTGAAAATATCATTGTTGGAAGGACAGACTCAGCATATAGAAAAGTCAAAACAACCTTCGATGAAAGTAAAACGAAGGGCGGTGGTAACATTAAGAGTTCATTGTTAAGCGCAGACGAGAGAGTGAGAAGCTGGAAAGAGTACGTTGTCGGCTTCTACGAGGGGGAAGACTTGCATTCTCATAGAAGAGAAAAACAGAAGTTGATACAGAACAGATAGGGGATCCACTATTATAATCAGAGTTTAAAAGAGCATAGTAAGACTGAAGATCGAATAAGACAGGACGAATATATAACATTCCATCAGAATTTTTAATATCAGTAGGTGAAATGGCAACAAAACGACTATTCAAGCTGACGGGTAGAATGTATGAGATTGACGAGATACCATTTGACTTTCGGGAAAACATGTTCCACCCAATTCCGAAGACTGCGAGAACCTGTAAGTTGAGAATTTTTGCACAATCAGCTTGAAAGCTCAGGCACTCGAGTCTTCTGACAAGAATAATATACAGAAGAATGGAAAAGAAAATTGAAAACGTGTTAAATGATGATCAGAAAGGTAAAGGCACCAGAGAGGTAATTCTGGCGTTGCGATTGTTAATTGAAGCAAAACCAAAGAAAAATCAAAAGACGTTCATAGGATTCGTCGACCTGGTAAAAACGTTCGAGGAAGTCAAGATGTTCGAGATTCTGAGAAATGTAGGGATAAGCTAGAGGGAAAGTCGGATAACATACAATGTGTACAGGAGCCAAGAGGAAACAATAAGAGTGGATGACCAACAACGAAGTGCTCGGATTGAAAAGGGTGTTAGACAGGGATGCAGTCTTTCGCCCTATTGTTCAATCTATACATCGAAGAAGCAATAATAGGAACATAAGAAAGGCTCACGTGTAGGACCAAAATTCAAGGCGAGAAAACTTCAATAATAAGTTTTCTGATGATGTTGCTGTGCAGAGTGAAAGTGCAGAAGATCTGCTGTGTGGAATGAGCAATCTAATGAGTACAGAATACGGACTGAATGTAAATCTAAGAAAGGCGAAAGAAATGAGAAGTGTCAGAAATGAGAATAGCGAGAAACTTAAAATCAGGATTGGTGATCACAAAGTCTATGAAGCTGAGGAAATCTGATACCTAGGCTACAAAACAACCCACGATGGACGGAGCAAAGAAGACACATAAATCAGACACTGGCAAAAAGGGCATTCATGGCCAAGAAAATCTGCTAATATCAAAGATAATTTGAGGAAGAAATTTCTGAGAATGTACGTTTGGAGCACAGCGTTGTGTGGAAGGAAACATACACCGTGGGAAAACCGGAACGGAAGAGAGTCGAAGCATTTGGGATGTGGTGCTATAGAAGAATGTCGAAAATTAGGTAGAGTGGTGAGGTAAGAAATGAGGAGGTTCTCCGAAGAGTCGGCGAGGAAAGGAACGTATGGAAAGAAGAAGAATGGAAAAGAGAACTGAAAGAGAAATGAAAGAAGGAACAGGACGAGGCAACATATGTTAAGACATTAGGGAATAACTTCCATAGTGGTACCAGATGTAGCTGTAGAGGCACACAGAGGACGTAGGTTGCAAGTGTTACTCTGAGATGAAAGGACTAGACACAGGAGAAGAATCCTGAGTGGCTCACAATTAAAAAATACTGTAACGACTTCTTGAACGATACTTCAACACTATATTACAAATGGGAATTGAAAGGAAGAAAACAACAAGAATGCTCGATGTATAAATTTTATTTACATTTTCACACAATAAATCAAATTTTCATACATACACTAAACTCACAGTGAACTTATCAAAACTCATCTTCAGTTGGAGCACAGATAAATTTTTGTTACAGAAACGTTACATTTCTATCATTTTTCATCAATCATTGACATTACGTGGGAAACCTCGCAAGTGACTACCTCGCTCAGCATTCACTTGTTTGAACACGGCCCAGCCACATTATGGTGACCATCTGCCAAGAGCTGTAATAACCACCAGCTTCAGCGCGGACTCCTGGAAGACGTGCAGGTAGGGTCTGGAAGGTATCGATAGGGATGTGAAGCCAAACCCACTCCAGTGCCGTGGCCACTTGCGCTAGGTTTCAGCGTTGAGGATCCCTGGCATGAACAGCCCGATCGAACTGGTCCCACGTATTATTGATTGGGGCTGTTCGGTGGCCAGGAGGATGCGATAAAGTCATCCTGGTGCTCTTCGAACCAAAGACGTACACTGCAGACTGTGTGGCACTGGAACTGCCATGCTGGCAGATGTCAAAGGAAAAAAAACTGCATTCAGGGGTGTAAATGGTCCCCAATACTAGATGCATACTTGTGTTGACCCATTGTGCCTTCCATAATGACAAAGTCATCCAGGCAATGTCACGAAAACATTCTCCAGGGCTTAACACTCCTCCGACCTGGATCCTTCCGACGATTGGTACTGGGCCGTACACACCGTAGTTCCACTGTTCGATGAAGCATAAAACGTGATTCATGTGAACAGGCCATCTGCCATCTGCCATCTGTCGCCACTCACTGGACGTCCAGTTCTGGCAGTGGCTTCCAATTCCAGACTTCGTCGCTGATGAACAGCAGTCAGCATGAGTCCATGGACCAGGAGGATGCTGCAGAGGCCTATACATAATAACATTCGCAGAGGAGACACTGTTGGTAGCCCGTTGGCGATCAGTTGCTCTACAGTTGCGCGTCTAGTCGCCGATACACATCTCTGCAGCTGTCATTCACCCCTGTCATCTATGGCATACGGTGCACCACCGTTGGCTTGGCACCAGTTTTGGATAGCGTCATTTTGCTGTGCACGTTGTACTTTAACCACAGCGACATACAAGCAGTTTACAGACATAACCGATTCGGAAATGCTTCCACTCTTGACTCAAAATCCAATGATTATGCCCGTTTAGACGTCAGATAAATCGGTCTGTTTCCACAACGACTGCATTGCTGTCCGCATTCCCCCCCTCCCCACCCGACACGCTTTATGTGCTACTAGTGCTGCCACCTGCCATCTGTGAGTCTGTGAGTGGTTATTGCACGATGGTCACATTAATGTAACTGGACACATCTTCGACTGGTGCAGGAAGTTAGGATCAAGCCCTGACCTCAGTATTACACGCGACATATACTGTACAATTTTAAAGCAAGTTTTATGCTCGTGTTTTAGCTCCTTCTGCTTTCTACAAATCAACATGGATTCCACAAACAATGGTCGTTCTGTTCATATACTAGACCCGGCGCTCATGTCGATGTCATATTTCTTGACTACGGAAGGCGTTAGATGGAGTTCCGCACTGTCGTCTAATGAATAACATATGAACGCAATATCTTTCCCAATTTGTGATTAGATTGAAGTGTTCCTAGCAAACAGAAACAGCTTGACACTCCTAATGGAGAGAAATATTTAGACATAAACCCGAAAGGCGTATTAGAATAGATGTTCAAATTCAAATGGCTCTAAGCACTATTGGACTAAACATCTGAGGTCATCAGTCGCCTAGACACGTACAGCACAAACGCATACAGGCCGACCACGTCTGTTGGCTGACAAAGACCGCCGACAGACAGTTGAAGACGGTAGTAATGTGTAATAGGCAGACATCTATCCAGACCATCACACAGGAATTCCAATCTGCATCAGGATCTACTGAAAGTACTAGGACGGTTAGGCAGGAGGCAACAAAACTTGGATATCATGGTCGATCGGCTGCTCATAAACCACACATCACGCCGGTAAATGCCAAAGGACGCCTCGCTTGGTGTAAGGAGCGTAAACATTGGACAATTGAACAGTAGAAAAACGTTGTGTGGAGTGACGAAGCTAGGTACACAATGTGGCGATCCGATGGCAGGGCGAGGGTATGGCGAATGCCCGGTGAACGTCATCTGTCAGCGTGTGTATTACCAACAATAAAATTCGGAGGCGGTGGTGTTATGCTGTGGTCGTGTTTTGCACGGTGGAGGCTTGCACCCCTTATTGTTTTGCGTGGCGCTATCAAATAACAGGCCTACACTGATGTTTTAAGCACCTTCTCGCTTCCCACTGTTGAAGAACAATTTCGGGATTTCGATTGCATCTTTCAACACGATCAAGCACCTGTTCACAGTGCACGGCCTGTGGCGGAGTGGTTACACGCCAGTAACATCCCTGTAATGGACTGGCCTGCACAGAGTCCTGACCTGAATCTTATAGAAAACCTTTGGGATGTTTTGAAATGCCGACTTCGTGCCAGTCCACACCGACCGACATCGATACCGCTCCTCAGTGCAGCACTCCGTGAAGAATGGGCTGCCATTACCCAAGAAATCTTCCGGCATCTGATTGAACGTATGGCTGCGAGATTGGAAGCTGTCATCTAGGATAAGGGTGGGCCAACACCATAATGAATTCCAGCATTACCGATGGAGGGTGCCACGAACGTGTAAGTCGTTTTCAGCCAGGCGTCCGGATAATTTGGACCACTTAGTGTACGTCCAACGCAAATGTAAGAAACTTCATGCATGGGACTGGTATGCATTCAAGTATCAGAAGGTGCAAGATCTGCCAGCATTCTGCCAATGGTATTGTATATAACATTGACTTCGAAATGTGTATTTGTTTACTTACGAGACTGATATCACAAGGGAAAGGATATACATCAGGCTGTAAAGCCATGTCTTGGAGTTGGAAAAGTCTAAGTAAACTTCTGTGTTTCACCAGCGACAAAAACTTCCCATACATGTGAGGGTTGGTGGTAAAAATTACCGTATCTATCTCCATAAAATACTGCCGGAATGTTGAAGGATGTCCCTTCACGAGTCAGACGACAGCACCTTATTACATTTTGCCGTTGATGTCAGAGAAAGTTAGACAATGTTTTCTGTTATTGTTGGATTGGGAAGCATGCGCCACTACTGTGGCCACAACGTTCTTTTCGACCGCACTACTTCAGATGTCTTTCTGTGGGGGAAGATGAAGTGGTTGGTGTATGAGACAGCGATAGACCCTGCACACGACCCTGTTTGGCAGTCCTTCTGAAGCTGCAGTCATTATTCTTGGTTAGAGCGTTTTAGACAATTCTTTAGACGCCAATTGCCAACTGCATCAGTGCAAGTGGACGACATTTTCAGCAACATGTCTAAGACAATATTCATCACACGCTAGTTTGAACATCATCTCTGAACCTGACTAGGGTCGAAACTTTCATGTGCCTAATATCTCCATAGGCAAACACATACATTACATACCTGGGAGCATGTATACACAACTATTTGTGGTACAACCAAATGTGCCATGTAGATTCACTGGAAGAACGGTCAGGTGTAGCCCATCCTCGTTCTGTCAATAATTGATAGTGCTCGTGAGTATGGGATCCTATCACATAAGATGGATAGAGGAAATACAGAAGATTCAAAGAAGACAGCGCATTTCGTCACATGTTCATTTCGTAAGCGCAAAAGCAACTAGTCTAACTCCAGTGGCAGGCAGTACAAGAGAAGCATTGTGCATCACGATGTGGTTTACTGTCACAATTCCGAGGGCATATGTTCCAAGGAGAGACATCTAATATATTCCTTCCTCCAAGACCACTCCGAAGCTTACCACCAATCATCATCCTGCGCACCTTCCACGACTAGAACAGAAAAGGGGAGAAACGACGGTGGATCATGGACAACCCACTGACATACATCATAGGGTGGATTGTGGGAGTGGCTGTAAAGGGAGATATTTCGTGACAGCCAACAGCGTCTGCCTGTAGCTTGTGCTTTAGGTTGTGTATCGAACATTTGGCACTGACTTTCACTTTCGTGTAGGCATGGTAAGACTGGCCATCGATGTATAGATTATAGGCTACACAAAACAGACACTATAACGTTAATAAGAAACAATAACAATTTCAGCGTATATAACTTATTTGGGAATGACTCGTAAACTGAAACAGTGACCCCAGATGGAGGCTGCCGGCGTGTTGACTGATGCCAGCGGAGAGAGCAGTTGGACAGTGTCTTGTAGGACTCGGACAGAGACCACACTCTGGCTGCAAAGTATTCTCTGTGCGCAGAACGCATCGTGAACTCGCATTTCCAATATCTCACCACTGTAGAGTGCGATTAAGGTAACTTCGTGATTGACCTTTCTGCGAGAAAAGTGGTAGGGGCCATCCGTCAGCCTGTCATAGTTCTTTCTCGAGCGCCACGTGCTCGCTGGGGTATCTGTTTTGTAGAGACGTGGAGGGACGAATGGAGAATGGCTGGCTGCAGGCTGGCAAGGACTGCCTCCAGATACTGAAATCTTCCAGACACAAAGTTATTTTATTCGATCTGTAGAAGGTTGGTTCAAATGGTTCAAATGGCTCTGAGCACTATGGGACTCAACTGCTGAGGTCATAAGTCCCCTAGAACTTAGAACTACTTAAACCTAACTAACCTAAGAACATCACACACATCCATGCCCGAGGCAGGATTCGAACCTGCGACCGTAGCAGTCGCGCGGCTCCGGACTGAGCGCCTAGAACCGCTAGACCACCGCGGCCGGCTGTAGAAGGTTGTCGTCACAGTGTGACCCGACAGTATGGTGATCGGCTACTTGTCTAGGAACGCGAATCAGGACGTCTTCTGAGACGTTACCTCGGAGACCATCGTCAATCATTTAGGCCCGGCCTCTCACTGGCGGTGAGCAGACATCCCAACGGGCGAGCATCCGACGTCATATACAGCGGCTGCAGGACGTTTCCCCCAGTGCGCATTTCGCTCCGGATGGCATCCGTAGCGCAAATATTTGCGTTGTCGGGGGCGGCGCTTGGCCCGGGCGAGAAGCGGGAACGGCGGCCTGGGGGCGGCGCTCTTTAACATTCCCGACGGCGGCGCCGCAGGAATGCGCTGTAATTCTGACGCCGCGCCGAGCCGCGGGCCCAACTCACAGACGGCGTTCCGCGGCCGGCACGGAATGCGGCGACGTCTGACCCCTTAACTAGCCGCCGCTCCGCCCCCACCACCACCGGCCGACCAATAGGCGCTCTGCAGACATTCCGGCCGCTAGCCAGTCTCCACGCGAACCGCTTATCCGCCTGTGCTCCTTTCCTATCAGCAAGAGCCATAGAAACAAGCACTCTCTTTCTGCAAACGTGTTTTGCGCAGGCGCCAGGTTAGTTGTTAGGACTTGTTATCCAGGAAGGTCTGAAATTAAAAAAATTGTAACAAGTAAAATGTGAGTGCATTGTCCAGTTCGAAGTTCAACAGGGCGTGCCCTGGAGTTAGTGATCAAACATCCAGACGGTCAGGACGGTCACGGTAGGTGTCGACCAGTGTCAGAACAGAGTCCAAAAATCTTTAGGAGAGAAGACTTCAAGATTCGCCCAAGGCTGGGACTAGAGAGAGCGAACGCGTCACAACCGACGCTCTGGTCACCTCCCGCAGCTGATACGTGTCTCTCTTCGCACGCTGCCTAGTGGTCAGCTTTGCTTGAAACGGTTCTTTAATACAGGCTGGAGGCCTTAAGAGCAAAACAACTCAAATTCAAAATCGGCTGAAGGCCCAACACTTAAAATTCAATAACATTAAAACATTTAAAATGCCAAAGATCTTATTTGAAACAGTTCTTTAGATTAGGCTGAAGGCCTAAAGAATCTTACGCCTTAAGGGCAAAACAACCTTAAGTTTTTAAAAAATCCGCTAGAAGCTATACAGCAAGAACAAAATTTTTGAACAGGGCAGTACGCCAAAGGGCGCTCAAATGTTCGAGGGTCAGCCTGGAATTCAAACGTCAACGCTCGCTTAAGTGATACAGGCAGTCAAGCCAACCATTCACGATCCGACGACAACCCAACTGACCGACAGCCAACGGACCCACTGACAAGATGATCTCCGCTTCACCCGACCAGCACACACCCAGGGAGTTCAATGGAACAACGTAGAAGGTATTGGCGTCCACAACCAGTCATACATTGAGCTGTCAAACTACACACCGTGCTGGACAGCGGAAACACGATGAGAAACATACAATGCCTGAAGTCACGTCAACTGCTAGGGCAGGCAACCGGAGCGTTAACGGGCCCAACGTAGAAGATTCCCCTCAATTCAAACAACCAAGTACAGTCAACCTCCACCGGAGGGTGGTTAAAATTTGCCAACTTCAAAACACACGTTGTTGCTCGCTGGAATATCCCAACAGCCGACAAAGAACTCCAAACGACACAATGTGAACAGTCGTGACTTGCTGGTAGATCAAGTCAAAACTCAACTTTCGTGTCCAGGATCGGTGAGCCACGAACCTCGTAGTAATGGGAACAGCACCACACACTCCGACACCGCACAGAGGCCGTCAGCGGACCCGGCGAAACCACGCGCCGCGGAGATATCCTCGAAGCGCCACGCCAACCGACCAACTGCCCAGGTCCGGAAACAGTGAAAGGACCAGGTATACGTCGGCCGATGAGACGAACAACCAACGGTCATCCCGCTCCAATCTCCCTCCGTCGGACAATTCATGTGTGTCGCCAGCGGTCGGCGAGCACTGGCTGTAGGCGCCTCACCGGCGCTCCGTCCCCTGACTTCACTGCTGCTGCGTCCCCATTGCACTGCTGGTCCGACCTGAGCTGAGTGCCAGGCACACGACGACCCGGAAATATTATCGGACGCTCCAGAGATGGTACAACAGTACTCTTATCGATATGGGCTGCTGCTGCCGCTCACGACAAGTAAGGTAGGAAGTTAGTGACACCAGTAAATGGAATAAGAAAACGAGGCGGCAGTGCCGCAATAGAAGACGACAAACAATAAATGGCATGACCAAGAACCGTGCACGGCTCAGTGTTACTGCTCGTAGTGTCGCCGAGGCGAAGAGCAGCGAGTGGAGTGCTTGGGGAAGGCGGATCTGATTAGCTTTCCTCGACTTCTTATTACCATTTACTGGGTTCAACTTTTTACAATTTGTCAAGTTCAACAGGCGGTAATTTTTCTTGCCTCGTGGCCGCTAACGCCCCAGTTACCTGCCCTGGGGGTTAGTGTATGAAACAGCAGTGTACATTCCCTCGGCTTGCCGCTGCTGTCCGGTAAGGCGTGTAGTATTGATAGCTTTCTTGATTGTAGGCCACTTGGTGATTCTTCTACCCTGGTGGTAATGATTCCTTTCTCGTGCCGGGGGCTCTAAACACAGTATTCTGGACGTAGTACAGACCGCCGGTTCCGGCTTTGGCGTATTGTTCCATCGTTGCACTTGGTTTATCGGACGTCAGGTAGCTTCAGCAACATTATCATTAGTCATTCGTTAGACTGAAACTAGTCTGAGTTACCATCTTGTGAAGTGAATGCAACTCTTGGCCGCCTGTCTCATCGCTCGCGAAAGTGTTTGTTGCCGGACCTTCCTGGAGCACCGTCTGAATTAGTTGCTTGTTTTTTTAATTAACTTTTGCTATTGTATTTGTTGTTTTACAGCAGCTTTCAATTTTTTTATATTTTTGCCGTTTCTGGCGTGTAAGGCCTTCAGCCGTGATTGTGGCACTAAGATTATAATTTGACGTTAATATTTCAGTACCTGTAAGTTGTAAATTGCAGCGAGTTCTTAAACAATTCGTAATTTATTGCCATTCTTGGCGTGTAAGGCCTTCTACCCCGATCAGAGTTGCTTGCTTTTAAAACATCATCTGTTGTATCTGTATTTAATGGTGATTTGCTAAATTGTAGCCGCCGTCTTGTGTGCCCGAGCAGTTCTAGGAGCATCAGTCTGGAACCGCGCGACTTCTACGGTCGCAGGTTCGAATACTGCCTCGGTCATGGATGTGTGTGATGTTCTTAGGTTAGTTAGGTTTAAGTAGTTCTAAGTTCTAGGGGACTGATGACCTCAGATGTTAAGTCCCCTAGTGCTCAGAGCCATTGTAACTCACTGAAAACACTATTATTTACACTGTTGTTTATTCCTTCATTAATAACGTGTGGTACTTCTTTTTGTTTATTGTTGCGTCTGGAATCACTGATTTAAAACAAATTGTGTGTAACTGTAAAAGGCAACCAATAGCAACTGATGACGGCGCCATCCACAATCGTAACCGAATCCTGCCTTCCCTTGGCTACCAGGTTCGACATAGATCACGAGAATTTCTACGAAAGTATGACAGCGAGGACTTAAGGACGGAAAAATTTATGAATCCATACATATTATAAAAATGGATTTGACTTAGTGTATGTGTGTATGTGTCTGTGTGTGTGTGCGTGTGTGTATGTGTGTGTGTGTGTGTGTGTGCGTGCGTGTGTGCTTTACTGGTGCGAGAGATTTAAACCAAACTTGGTACACAGACCCCTTACTGCCGGACAACCATCGCCGTAGGGGTAAAATTATGTAATACTACAAAATTGTTTTCTAGACTGATGATGACATGTTTCGTTTCCAACATATGTTGTGCAATGACTGATTTTTCAGAGTGGTTGAGCCTGAAAGCATTAACATGTTCTTGAAAACCTAATGAAGCCAATGGTAAGACCCTAAATCTGTTGAAACAACTGGAGATATACCTCCACAAAATCAAGAAACCGGAATCGATGTTAAATGAAGAGACACATTTCGCAAGCCACAGTTATTTCAATAATTGTAAAGACCTATTCTTAAGTTATTTCCTGCATATGTCAATTGTTTAATTATTATGTCTTTAGCACTATGAAAAATTCATCTTTGACTACACCATGAACAAAAACATCTGTGAAGTGTTTACAAACATGTGTATACGAATCTGCCTCTTGAATTAAGTGATATGTAAGAAACCCAGGAGAAAAGAACGTATGCTGGCGCTAAAACGTTAAAAAGGCTTTTCTTGGAGTATTTGGAAAGTTTACACTGATCATCTTTTCCATTATTCCGCACATATTTTCCGCGTTTGACTTACGAAATTCATAACCTAACATCAAACATTTTCGTGACAGGAATATGCATTTCACCTCATTAAAGAGAAAAAATAAAGCATGTATTAAGACGAATTACGCCTGATGATATACCCATAGGATCCTAAATGAATCGTGTACTGAATAAAAAACGAAAAGTTGTGGCTGAAGGCGTTTTCTAATTCATACCTCCAGTACGTGTAAATTTGTTACTACTTTGCTACAAACCATATTCGCAACTTATTTCGCAAGCAGTATCCACAAATGGCACTGCATGTACCTACACAAATATATCACGGTACGACTCAGAGTCAAAGAGATATGCATCGTAAACACAGAGATTCGTGAAAAAATGCCGCATCATGCGTGGCGTTTTAATTTAACACTAAGACACTCCTGCAGTCGAGTCATCTTGAGGAAAGCAGCTAGCAACACTTTTGACAGCTTCCAACTGCAACGTGCAAATGGCTGTATGCGAAAACAATAGCCGTCTACGGACTTAAGATGAGGCGCGCCATAGATATGTTTGCAAAACCCCACTGTAGGCACGAGAAGCATCTGTGCCCATCGTACAGAAGCTGTCCGGGATAAACATTTGCACATTATGCATATTTCCTTCTACGGCTCTTTCATGATCTCAAACGTATTTTCACGAATATATAGAAATGAATTTTTTTCAATATCGCACTTCCCACAGTTCATTTTTTGTTTTAGTTTCTAATAGAAAGTTGGCAAAATTTATACCGGGGCAACGCCGGCATCGTCATCTAGTTAACAGTAATGAAATAACCGTGTCCCTTAGAGTGGTGGTGGCTTGTGGAGCTATTTGCTATCAGCCACACAGCCGCAATCGAAATCTCTGCTCATCCCGTATTGCGACAGCCGTTGGTGCTGCCAGTGAAGCTGTATGCTGTCCAGAATGGCGGAGCGAACTGCGCACTTACTCAAGACCGTTCCTCTATCTGGACTGTACGAATTAAAACAAAAACTAAGAATTCTTTACTGTTCCTGCCCGAGGGCTAACCACCATCGTAGGAAATGGTGGACACGTTACTGTATCAAAGGTCGAACTCAACGTGACATTTTATTTTTAGATTTTGTGCCGATATCTACTTAAGTCTAGATCTCCGTTCCTCAACCATTTTTTTTTTTCCCTTTGGGACCCACCGAAGTACTTTTCAAACTTTCGCGTTATCTCCACATGTCATTTTTCCCCCTAGATGCGAAAAAGCAATGCGTGCGATGAATGCAGTAACGTGAACTGTAGCGACGTTATTACCAAATGCGTCCAAATAAGATGAACATGTTATTCTTATCTTCTCTGCCGAGGCACAAACACCGCTAGATATCAATCAGGGAATGCCGAATGTGTGACGGGCAGCATGTCTGTTGAAATACACCGTTGAGGAATGGTGCGCCAAGGGATGCTGCCGCTTCCTGATGACGCACGTCCCCAATCGCAAATGTCGTAACGCAGAAGTTACGCCAACTCAAGTTGTAGAGACTCTAGCACAAACCCCATAGTCCTGATCTCACCCAAAGCCATTATCACGCCTTCGGTCCCTTACAAAAGGCCTTGAGGGATCGACGATTCTTGTCAGATGAGAATGTGCAGGAAGTAGTAACTGATTTCAGACCTCGGTGTTTTACTAAACAGGTGTCTTCTGCCTGGTGCGTCGGTGGGATGACTGCGTCAGTACTCATGGCCATTTTGCTGATTGCCGTAGTATTTGTGGACCGTACGGCCTTCGAACGGGACTTCTTGGTCGTTCCCTATGGGAATCCCTTAACGTATCTTGTCATTGCAATAACGCCATCAAAGCATATAGCAATGAAATACTTTCACGTGAGTCCGTTACCTTGAAAGAAACTCAGACAGCAGCAAACACGAATATGTCAGATCCAGTGGTCGATGTTGCCAGTTCCCGACAAAACAGGTATGCTCAATAATTTATGATCTTCAAACAAATCTCCCTAAAGATAATAACTGAGCTTCATCGGAAAAGTCACTGCTTTCATCTAACTGTAGAGAAAATTACGCGTTCGTTAATTTTTTGGTAACATTATTTAAATATCATCTGACATGTCCATTATGCGCCGATGAACTGTATCATTTCACAGGTATATTTGAAATCTCTTCAACTGCTTCCGGTCCCAACATAAAGAGTAACAGTTTCTTTATATGCCGGAAAAAATAAGCTCTTCGACGATGTTATGGGGTTTTTGTTTTTTTTATTTGTTTATTTATTTATTTATTGTTCCGTGGGACCAAATTAAGGAGAAGTCTCCATGGTCATGGGATGAGTCAATACATGAAATTATAACATGATAGTAGAAACAGATAAAATGAAAATAAAAAACATTTTCAGGCAACAAGTCGTAAGTTTAAGTAAAGAAAATCAACAATGTAACACTGGAATTTGTTTAATTTTTTTAGCTCTTCCAGGAGTTCCTCGACAGAACAGGAGTGAGCCATGAGGAAACTCTTCAGTTTAGACTTAAAAGTGTTTGGGGTACTGTGGTAGCTGATTGAAAATGGATGCACTCCTTTCTGCACAAGAGTCAAGGAAGTGCATTCCAAATGCAGATTTGATTTCTGCTTAATATTAACTGAGTGAAAGCTGCTAACTCTTGTGAATAGGCTAATATTGCTAACAACAAACGACATTAAAGAAAATATTACTGTGAGGGCAATGTCAGAATTCCCAGACTGTTGAGTAGGGGTCGACAAGAGGTTCTCGAACTTACACCACATATAGCTCGAACAGCCCGTTTATGAGCCAAAAATACCGTTTTTGAATCAGAAGAATTACCCCAAAAAATAAAACCATATGACATAAGCGTATGAAAATATGCGAAGTAGACTACTTTTCGTGTTGAACTGTCACTTATTTCAGATACTGTTCTAATGGTAAATAAAGCAGCATTTAGTTTCTGAACAAGATCCTGGACATAGGCTTTCCACAACAGTTTACTATCTATTCGAACGCCTAGGAACTTGAACTGTTCCGTCTCGCTTATAACATGCCCATTCTATCTGATCAAAATATCGGTTCTTGTTGAATTGTGAGTTAGAAACTGTAAAAACTGAGTCTTACTGTGATTTAGCATCAAATTATTTTCCACAAGCCATGAACTTATTTCATGAACTACATTATTTGTTACTGTTTCAGTATTACACACAAGATCCTTCACTACCTGGCTTGTGTCATCAGCAAACAGAAATATTTTTGAATCACCTGTAATACTAGAAGGCATATCATTTATATAAATAAGAAACAGCAGTGGCCCCCCGACCCTTGGAGAACGCCCCACTTAACAGTGCCCCATTGGGACTGAACATCACTACCACTCCCAATATTGCGGAGAATTATCTTCTGCTTTCTGTTCTTAAAGTAAGAGGCGAACCAATTGTAAGCTACTCCCCTTACTCCATAATGGTCCAACTTCTGCAGTAATATTTTGTGGTCAACACAGTCAAAAGCCTTCGTTAAATCAAAGAAAACACCTAGCGTTCGCAACCTTTTATTTAATCCGTCCAAAACCTCACACAGAAAAGAGAATATAGCACTATCAATTGTTAAACCATTTCTAAAACCAAACTGTACATTTGACAGCAAATTATGTGAATTTAAATGCTCCAGCAATCTTGTATATACAATCTTCTCGATAACTTTAGCAAACACCGATGGCATAGAAAGAGGTCTAAAATTGTCAACATTATCCCTGTCTCCCTTTTTATTAATTGGCTTCACTACCGCGTACTTTAACCGGTCAGGAAACCGACCACTCCTAAAGGAAAAGTTACAGATATGGCTAAGTACTGGGCTAATATACATAGAACAATAGTTCAGTATTCTGCTAGATACCCCGCCATATCCTAGAGAGTTCTTGGTCTTTAGTGATTTAATTATTGACTCAATCTCCCTCTTGTCAGTATCATGGAGGAGCATTTCGGGTAACAGTCTCGGAACACTTTTTTCTCAGAGCGCTATATGATTCTCTGTTCGGACTAGGTTTCTATTTAGTTCACCTACTATATTCAGAAAGGGATTATTTAATACTGTACATATATGCAACTTATCAGTAACATGGACATTCCCACTACGCACTGATTCTATATCCTCGACCTGTCTCTGCAGACCAGCCACTTCCTTTACGACTGACCATATGGTTTCAATTTTATCCTGAGACTTAGCTATTCTATCTGCATACCACATACTTTTTGCCTTCCTAATAACATTTTTAAGCACCTTACAATACTGTTTGTAATGGGCTGCTGCATTTAGATTTTGCCTGTTTCGAATGTTTTGATATAATTGCCACTTTGTTCTACAAGATATTCTTATCCCTCTAATCAGCCACCCAGGCTGCCTGTTTGTGCTAGTACCCTGTTTTGAACGTTCTAACGGAAAGCAACTTTCAAAGAGCACGAGAAAAGTCTTGAGAAAAGCTTTATATTTATCATCTACTGTATCAGCGCTATAAACATCTTGCCACTCTTGTTCCTTGATAAGGTTTAAAAAGGTCTCTACAGCAACTGGATCAGCTTTCTTAAACAGTTGATAACTATATTTAATATGTGTTGCAGCACAAAAATCTTTTAGAGTTAAAATTGGCGCGTCATGATCCGAAAGGCCATTCACCTTTTTGCTAACAGAATGCCCTTCTAGTAATGAGGAATGAACAAAAATGTTGTCTATGGTTGTTCTACTGTTCCCTTGCACTCTCGTTGGAAAGACTACGGTTTGCATAAGATTATATGAATTAAGGAGGTCTACCGGAATGCTTTTCCTTGCACAATCACTTATACAGTTAATGTTGAAGTCAACACATATAAAAAAACTTTTTGTATTTCCTATAAAGTGATCCAAGTACCTCCTCTAGCTTTAGCAAAAATGTTGTGAAATCAGATCTATAAATAACAACAGTTAGAAGTTTAGCTCTATTAAATTTAACCACACCTGCACAACATTAAAACACCTTTTCAGTGCAGTACTTTGAAACATCAATTGACTCAAATGGGATGCCGTTTTTCACATACATGGCAACTCCCCCACACCGCAAAGAGCTCCTAGAAAAGCTGCCAGCCAACCTGTATCCTGGTAAAGGAAGCCTCTGAATTATCTCCTTATTTAAGAAGTGTTCAGATATACCAATAATTTCAGAGTCCACATCTATAAGCAGTTCACTAACTTTATCTCTAATACCTTGTATATTTTGATGAAATATAGTAATTCTCTCATTACTCGGATACCTAAGCTTCGTCGAAAGTGGTGTCTTTGTTAGAGAGACTTCCCTTAAGCAGGAATACCTATCAGCTGACTTCAACCTAAAAAAGGTGCAGCTGTAACACCCACTACTGCAGGAATTTTCACATGAGTGATCCCACCACCCCCACCTATGCTGTCACCTATAAGCTTTGCCAACCTTCCCTTCCCATACCAGTTGAGGTGCAGGCCATGTCTAGTGAAACCCGTCCTGCTGATAGACTCCACCGACACCACTGAAATGTGACCCATGCTGCAGCTGCTGGCCTACACCTCTGCCATCAGAACTACCTAACAGAAGGACCTTCTTCTTCCTTTTCGACTTTGCAACTGTCCTAGCCACCGTAACTGCTAGGTTGGTCATATCTATTGCAAACACAAATAGTAAAACTATCTGAAAATCTTCTTCTCCTAGCAGATCTCAGGTAACGTAGACTCATTTGACAACACTGTGCCGCACATCAAACATTCCGGTGTAGGCTTGTCCTCCTCACATGTCTACGTAAAGAGGAAATTTATTCTTCTTTATAGTGGTGGCCATGTTCGACCTTGTTTGATCTTGGCTTTATGTTTCGCTGGTTAGTAGACAAGATGGCGCAGTTGTTGTTCTCATTCGAATAGTAGTGTATTCATCTCTGTTCTCTTCAGGTGCAGGAATAGTAGTGTATTCATCTCTGTTCTCTTCAGGTGCAGAAGAGCTGTCGATTTCTAAGGCTTCCTCTCTGCTTATTACAAATCTGCCCATGATGAAAAGAGCGCACTAGCAACAAGCAAAACTGTTGTACCGAGCAGCGAAACAAAAGATATGCGACGAGTGATAACCAAAAATAAAATGACTGGGAATTTGATGTCGGCCTTCTTATATTTCAAGCGAAATGAAAGAAGAATAATCCAAATATTCAGTTTATTCGTCCGCATTTTTTTACTGAAGTAGCCATCAATGCCGACAAAGAAAAAGATAACGGTCTTAAAAACTGGGTGCTCCAAGAAACGAGGGCCATAATTTTTTTATGTTCTGGGTAATTTGTCTGCGAAAGGTTATAAGACATTAAAAATCTTATGACACTCCTGACATTATTCACGGCAAGCAAGTGTGTCGCGTCACGGCGATTCAGAAACGCTGGACTAGCCGACTGTGTCTGAGTTAAGAGTATTAGTACCTGATAGCGCTGCAATTCAAAAAGAAATGTTCTCATATTTCATTAATTTAATTTTATACCGTTCCTCTAACGTAGTTGGAAAATGTAAGCTGCCTACGGCGCTAACTCCTAAAGTCTATTCTTAGATTTCTTTATGACATGTACTGCACATCATCCGCCATAAGCAATAGTGAAAACTGACACGGGTAAAATTATTGATAAAGAGCCGCACCCAAGACATCCGCGAGTCATGATTACGAGCGGCCACTGAGTCCTTACGAAATATTGTCCTCGATACTATAAACGCATGGTAAAGCAGTTGTCAATTCGAGGATTGTTCTGAACACTACAGTGCCTCACCCGTCTTCGTCCTAAAAACTAACTTACCCTGTCAGTTATAGGGAGATCTCGAACCAAGTGCAATTTGGCATACCCGAGAGGGGACTCGAACCTCTACCGGGACCAGCTGTAAACAACATGAAAAAAGGCAGTGATGTAAAGAGGTGAGTGAAAAGCATAGGGCCAAAACGGAGAGGCACACCATAACATGTCATGTATTCTAGTCCAGTAAATTCCATTGCACAAGTCAGATTCTGTATCACTTGTAAATTCTTGTTAAAAAATGCAGTCAGTTAGTTTATCCAAATGTTAGTTTTAAGTTTTTCATGTAATGACCTGTTGAGGGCTTAAATGACAGTGAAACTGACACTCATACAACATGCACACAGTGTTATGCAGATTAGATTCCATTTACTGATAGCTCAAGTTGCTTATCGAGTCCACTTTAACAGACAAACATACACAGTATTGGCCTTAGCTACGTTATGTTATTGCATGTACGTTACAAAGAGTCAGGACACGCCGCTTGTGTAACTGAGTTCCAATTATAAATGCCCAAGGTAGAAGAGCGCTGCTGGGGTGTTTTGTAACTATTCAAGGGTGGCCGGCGCTAGGGCTCTGTCGTAAACCTTAAATAGTTCCATCCCTCCGTTGTCCTCGGGGATGGTAAGAGATTTATATGGAACTTTGAACAAAATCCCTGTGCTAACGAAGTAGTAGAGAGTCGCCAGACTGCCGCAGGCCATTGGGTTCGTAATTGGAAGTGCATGTGCAACGTGCGGGATGCTCGATGCTAGGTAGACACTGACATACTGCATCCCCTGGAGAATGTTCAAAGCCTGCACGTTGTAATCTGCTATCGCTGCTCTAATTTGCTGCAGGAGGTGCCTATAATTATTGATCATCATATGGCGTATATCGTTGATTATGCCTAAATCCAAACATCTTATCTGGTCGCTGACCCGTAAGCGGGTGACAAACAAGTAGTAAAACGGATGGCTACCCAGAGCTGCTCCTAGGTCGTGATCCATTCCATGGAGATTCTCGCATTGTTACCACCATGGAGGACCAGCATCAGTTCGTTCACATACGTAGTGCATCAGAAGGTGGCAGTACTGTCGTCACAGTCTATAGTGTAGGGCGCATAACTAGGGTTCTAAGGCAACACATTCTAAGGTGCACTGAATGGTGGACCTTGACACCTGCCGTTAAATGGCTGTTGACGAACATCCTCGATGACACATCGCGAAATACGCTCATCACCACTTCAATAAAGTTGTCCGGGTATCGCTCAGTCCAGAGAACTGCAGTCAAGAATGAGCGGTCAACTCTTTCAAGTGCATGACGCCAGCGAACCTTGTATACACCGAAACTTTGCCAGCGTTATCATGTCCCAATACTTTCACAGAGCAGTTCATATGTAGTGCCCCCCCACCCTCCTCCAACGTTGCTTGATCTTGTAGTAACCATCAATCTGGTGAAAATTTTCATGTAACTATTCAGCAGCACAAAGGGTCAGTAATCATGGATATAGGACCCGCCATGTAGTTCATCAGTAAGGATTATCAGTGCTTCTAAGAAGGTTACAGAGAGTGGTAGATCTGGAGACATCAGATCTTGGCGTATCTTTGTCCAAAGCGGCACCAGCAGCTGCGTGAAGGCCCAGTAAAGCGCCAAAGGGGGACCACCTGCTCCCGGCTCTTGTTGGCAGCTCCTCCGTCATGGAATCTGACACATCGTCTCCTGTCACGTCCGTGTCAAGTCTGCTCCCAATGCCTAGGGCTGTGGATCAACCCTGAGAAATCCTTAATGACTGTCAGATCCAGTTGCCGTGCTGCATAGGTTGGTTGGTTGGTTGATTTGGGCGAGGGGACCAAACAGCGAGGTCACTGGTCCCGTCGGACTAGGGAAGGGTGCGGAAGGAAGTCAGTCGTGCCATTCCAAAGAAATCATTCCGGCATTTGCCTGAAGAGATTTATGGAAATCACACAAAACCTAAATCAGGATGACCAGACGCAGGATTGAACCGTCGTCCTCCCGTGCTGCATACAGTCGAGCCAGTGGTCATGAAAAGCCTTGACTACATCCAATTGCTCGTTGAAATGTCTACCGTCCTCCATGTCGATAACGTGGACCAGTACTCTTCGCCGCCTTTTGTCCTCCATTAGTACGTGAAAAATTGAAGTCCATCCTGTAAGGAGGTTAACTTGTGCACACGCGGCTCCTACCTAATGTAGGTGCGTGAGAGAAACGACAGGCGGTGACTGACGCACTGCGCAACTCTTCTCTACTGTATACCATGAAGGTATGCCTGAGGGCCAATTGTGCCCATTCAGTCCACCATCTCAGGGCAGAGGGGTAACGATCGCGGCGGAGAACACTCTTATTCCACGTATCTTCCGTTGCTACTCGAAAGACAGGGGGTGAAGAAGGCAGTGTTGAGCTTCCATAGGCGTTTGCTGCGCCATATCTTGAGGTGACTGAGGGTTACAGCACAGTTGTAGTCCCAGTGATATGAAAAATCTCTTAGCCATAGCTCCGCATCGCACATTAGCGAATGTAGTGAGAGAGTAACATAAATCCGGTAGAGTTGGCTTTACGAGTGACCGGTGAAGTACTATAGCCGTGTCTGTCACCGCAGATGTGGCTCTATGTCTCTACCAGTTGTAGATCACGGATGAGTACGTCAAGCTCAGCACAAGGGGAACGGTATTGTAGCTGGATCGAAGGCGCTTGTGTGCAGTTGAAGTCCTCACCAATCACGATATTGTCGAGTCCAACCTGGCAGAGTAGCGCAATGTTCTCAACAAAGAAGTTGGAGCATTCCTGCACCAGAAGAGGTGTAGACGTTCATGAGATGTTCATTGTGCCGACCATGCCCCATGTGCTGTGGAGATATCAAATGTCACTGGCTACCAAACCCTCTGTAAGTAGGAGGGCGACGCTGCTGCCGGTGGACGAAGCATGGGAGACATTACCTGTGTGACTGAAGGGATCCGGAAAGCTGGCTACGTGGACATCGTTGACGTCTGCAGCATTAAGCGTATTTTACAGCTTGGAGGAATTATCGCGGATTATGATAGTGTTGAGGTTGAATGTTGCCACCTGAAAAGTTTGTTACCTTGTTTCCACCTAAGGTGGTGTCGTCATGGTCGACGATAAAGTATAATATCTTCTCCTAAACCCTGCTGACTCATGGCCACTAACTTGGTTGCTGGAACATTAAGAGCACGATGGATAACACACCTACCTTCCTCCCTCTGTTCCGTCGGCGCGTCACATTCAATGCCTTAAATTGCCAGCAGTTGCAATATAGAAGTGGCAAAGGTCGGATCCAGTACCTTCTTCGAATGGACAGCTGATGGTCAGTTTCCCTTCGCCCGCTTGTCGAGAGGAGACCGTCTTCGGGCATATGTTCTAGCCCTCCATGATGCAGCCAGTTTCCTGTTCAGTCGTGAGGAGGAGGCAATCGTCGGAAGTTGTGCGCCATCGCTTTTTATGTTTTCGAGGTGATCGTTGCTTATGAAGTTGGCCCTCAGCAGTATCGGAATCTGGGTCCTGATCCGTTAACGTCACTTCCTCAATAAGGGCGGAGGTCAACAAGGCCCTGTTGTCGACGCCCATCTTTTCTTGAGGCTCATCCAGTGAGGGTGGATGGAGGTGTTGCGGGGTGACTGGGGTAATATCCTCTGGGGATTATTCTGACGTAGCACCCGCAGGTGATCAATATTTTCTTCATCCATAGAAGTTGTCTTCGTCACTTTGAGGTAGGTGAGAGGGAGAATCGTCGGCTTCGGCGATGGCGGATGACCAGGTAGGGACAATATGCGTTTTGTCAGTTCGATTTTTATTTGGCGGACACCGTTGTACACCTTATAAGTCTCAAACATCTGGCATCTGATCATGTTTCGCCTTGTGCCCTTGCAGGAAGCTGAATAGTCTTATCAGCAGACGGCTGCACTTGTTGGGCAAGGTGTATCGGAGGCGTATCGCTGCTTTTAACAGTAGTCTGTAGAGCATCCCCACATCCGTAAACCAGGTTCTAGACGTCCTCGTATTATACACGCAGTAGAGATCTATGGATTATGCGACAGCAGTGGATGGCCAAACATCATCCAGGGACGAAATCCATGATGCTTCTGCTGTGTTATCAGATACTATTGGGTACCATGTGCTTGCAGCAGGACGAAGACGATGTGTGCCTCTGGCCAGTCTACCAGTGACACCACCACACCAAGAAGCATTGTTAGTCTGGTGTCGTGAAAGAATCGACCAGACAATAGAGTAGCAGTCTATAGTCAGTGGCCGAGAGTAGGTTCTGTCCGTATACGAGTGATGGGTGTGCACATGTGTGGGGTAGACATGGCGGGCTGCCTCTTCCGAAGTACATCCACCCACGACACTCGGGTCCCATATCTCAGACTTGTGTGGGTGGCTATCAGTTACAACACGCGGTCACATTTGGTGGTTGCGCAGAGCAAAGTAACCAGTACCGGCTACAATGCTACTGCCATTTCTTCGAAAGGAAGATGATGTGCATTCTCAGTAGAACGATGCACGTCCACATACGTGCAGCGGATCCTGCTCTTCGTGGTGCAAAATAGCTGTCCTGGCCAGCAAGATCATCAGATCTCTCGCCAATTTAACACGTTCTCCACAACCTGCAATGTCCGTTGCCGAAATGCAACAATAGGCGCAAGACGATCGCAAGATGCCATTCGGCATCTTTATGATCATTCGCAAATGAGAACACACGCCTGTGTTTTGCCGCCAGAGGAGAGTACACTGTGTACTGATGTGACTGGACGCCCTGCACTGTGGCGCGTATGTTTCATTTGGTCTGAACTTGTTGTCATATACTCCTACAATGATGCCCTATTCTTATATCGTTTGTCAACAAAATGACGCTGTCCTTGGCGGTACTGCTCATTTTCCGACAGGGTAGACTGAGGGGTGAGCAGGATAGCACCAAATTCTCATCTGCCAATGTTACGTTAGAAAATGAACCGTGCTCAAGCTGTTGTCTTCATTCGTTAACAACTACATTTAAAGCGACAAATGGCCCGTGTTGGCCATCGATCGGCGGTCGCACAAAAGCAAGCACCTCGTTTGCTCTTTTTGGCGAATTTATTACTGACGCATGAAAAACTAAATATTCCAGCGGGGTACACCGCTATCCAATTAAACAACTGCGGGCGCATTGTGAAGCAGACCAGTGTGCAGTTTTAATGAAGCGCCCGTGTCGCGTCGTGCGGGGTTTTGAGTAGAGGACGCTGGCAGCAGAAGCGCCGCGTGGGTCGCTTGGCCTCCAAGCCGAGTGTCGCCAGTTCGATTGTGACGCGCCGAAGAAGGGAAAAGCCGTTACACGGTGAAGAACGTCACAAGTGTCAGTGCTGGCAATAATTCCCACAATACACGTTGTTCTTTACGTTACCGTGGAGATGGGAAAAACCGACCGATTAAAACAGATACTGCTATATTAGTTCTGAATAACTGATCTTTTTCGGTATTTCATTGGTCTTGGTTATAACAGGTTTTTACTGACAACCGAATAAAAAATATCGAAGAATCAATTAGCCGTAGTACCAGTGCTAAAATTTTTCCTTTTGAAATAAACCTTTAAAAAAAAGGAATAATTTTTATTCGTAAAATTTGCGTTAGTCTGAAACATGAAAATGGGAAAAACTATCATTTCTGTTTTAATAACAATGCCGACAGAAAGGAGCAACAAACACATAGCATAAGAAGTGGCACAGCATTGGCTCAAAATGGTTCAAATGGCTCTGAGCACTATGGGACTTAACATCTGAGGTCATCAGTCCCCTAGAACTTAGAACTACTTAAACCTAGCTAACCTAAGGACATCACACACATCCATGCCCGAGGCAGGATTCGAACCTGCGACCGTAGCGGTCCCGCGGTTTCAGACTGAAGCGCCGAGAACCGCTCGGCCACACCGGCCGGCGGTACAGCATTGCTGAGACAACAAAATCCCTGTAGCTGTGTGTCATGGCTTAGGGCATGCGATGTACGAGAGGTGTGCTATACTTTCCCCCACATGGTCCACAACGCGATTTCTCACTGTCATCGGCGGACATCCGTTGAATTACAGAATGGCGAAGACCATAGTCAGGAAATACTTTTATGAAGTGACATAGCGGTGAAGCACAAAGCTTCATTTACTTTTAAAGATTAAGGATTTGTCCTCCGTTCCTGTGAAATAATAAAAGAGGAAGGAAGTTCAAGTAACAGTAATAAATTAAAGACTTAACAACAATTCATTCATAATATACAATAGAAATAGAAAGTAGCTGTCTGCTGCCTGTGTCTATGTAATACGGCTTTATCTGATTGTAGCCCTTTAAAAGCGAACAAATTAACATGATAAACAGAGTTCCTCAGCCTCTTTTTTCACCCTTTAGCACTGACTATTTGTAATGCCCAAATTGTGGTATGATCCTTAATTACAACAAGTGTTTTGAGCAGAGTTTCATAAAATTAGAGTTAGTCGAAGAGTACTGGTGATTTTTTTCGAGTATTCAACCACTTATCACTTTTCAAGAAAAGTAGTAAACGGTGGATCGACTAAGTTTTCTTTCATTTCCCTATTTAATTTAAAATTTTGATTCTACGTATTTTAAAACTAAAAGAGTCAAAAATTTTCAATTCTTGTTCGATCTCTACGTTCATTACTGGAAATAATAGGAATAAAAACCGAAAATTGGTTGTATCACATACCGGCTATTGTGAGGGGTTTTAACACTCAGGTTATAATGGTGTGCAAAAAAACGATATAACCGAAAACCGGTTGCTTCAGCAATAACCGCAATCCCTGCGTCACCATGGTTAGTTTTTTACTGTGAAATGTTTTAAACATGAACATTGTTAGCATAACTTTAACGAAATAACATTATGTTTAATGCACATTTAATATTTCAATGTAATCATAGCTATCAAACAGTAAGTTCCCAGCTTCTAAGTGCGTGCGTCTGACTATGATCATATTTAGTGTCATCTTCGTCAAACTTAAACATCGGCTGGTAGCTGACACGTTGTAACCGGGAACTCGATAAATGGGCGAGGGAAAATATTTATTTCAAACGGCGAAGGTGGTTTCACTGCTACATGAACACATCTTTTATTTTTCTATCCCTTAATCCATCATTAATGTTTATTAAACTTTACACGCTATGACAAAGTCGGAATAAAAACGTTGGTCCAGGAGTTACAGAATTTTATTATTTTATTTCGATCAATGATCACCAAAATTATCTTCCGACTTCCGATTTCGGTTCGTAGCTACCATCTTCAGGTCCTAATTTAATAAAGCAAGCAGCATCGTCAAGAAATGTACAGAAAACTAGCTAGGCACCATCCAACGTAAGTAATAATATGGGGCGAACAAGGTCACAATGCCAGTGGAATTGCAATGTGAACGGCGCTACTGTTCACAGCAAAGTGTGACGAAGTCTGCCTAATTTTGTTTATATCTCTTTACGAAGTCACCCTGGCCTTATAATATGAGAATAGCTTTCAAACAGATTGGAAGATGGGCTTCTCATGGTGGGGAGTCAAAGTCACATAGGATTTTGTCTTTTCTTTTTAAGTACGACATACTCGCAGTTGACCGTAGAAAGTAGTTAATTTAAAATTCAGTTTCGGCCTTTGAGCCATTTTCAAGAGGTGCTGCAAAAGATTTCGGTTCAGCACATGTCAGATTTTAAAATTCTTCGGCACGTATATGTCACCGTCTAAAATGAGCCTCTTCGCTGTAGAAATACAGTAACATCATATGAGTGCGAAGCTCTTTAGATCGGAAATGAAGTACACTGCTTGAAATGTTACCAATGTTAACATCTTTCACATAACTGGTACAAATCAATGCTCTAACACGTTGTTTAATGTGTGAGTTCACTTCTAAAATGAAAATTTGAGCCGGACCGAACAAGAGCCCGTATTTACCGATCGTCATGAGCCGTCTTCTTAACCACTTGCTTTCTTTTTTCTTTTTTTATGACTGAAAAATCTGTGCTCCCACCGAGACTCGAATCCGCAAACTCTCTACTTGCAGGCACGCGCGTTGCCGCTTTTATTTTATTGTTATAATTATTTAAACAAGACCAATAGGGTCACAAAAATGAAAAAAAAACTGGTACACATTATACCTGAAAAACGGCCGGACTAGAAATCATAAGGATCGACTAACTCCGTCTATACTTTGACGATGAAATGCAGCGTTCAACATATTGACGAATAAGTCTAAATACCATGGCAGGCGCCATCTGCAGTGGCGATATATTGGCGGGACGCGACTAGGTTCCTCCGTACACAATGTAATGAACATATTGGCCCAACAGACACGCAGTTGTGCTTGACTTTGCGCTGAAGAATGTAGGAGGAGTCTGGATGCAACAAGGTATCAGCCGCTAAGACACTCTCAGCCGATCGAGTTACAAGTTCAGCCAGGGGCAGTTCGCTTCGTGACCATGACAGGTAAATCCATGTTGCAGGGTGTGTATGGCGGGACACCGACTGCACTGATCCATGACACTAAGTGCAATACTAAACAGCCGCTCATTGGTGGATAGCAGGTTATGGACCACTCGATTCCATGAGGACGCCACCGCCTTTGACAGAACAGGAAGGCTAAGATGAAACTACATGTCGTCCAAGACGTTTCTGGTGATGCTCGTTCAACAGACAGCGTGACTGTGTGTGTGAAGTCCTAAGGGACCAAACTGCTGAGGTCATCGGTCCCTAGACTTACACACTACTTAAACTAATGTAAACTAACTTATGCTAGGAACAACACACACACATACCCATGCCCGAAGGAGGACGCGAACCTCCGGCGAAAGGAACCGCGCAATCCGTGATATGGCGCCTCAAACCGCACGGCCAATCCACGGGGCGTGAATGTCTGGATTGCGTGACAGATAGTCAACACGGTACACCGAAAAATAACACACTTTCCCTTGAATATACACTATGTGTTCAAAAGTATCCGGACACCCCAAAAAAATACGTTTCTCATATTAGGTGCATTGTGCTGCCACCTACTGTCAGGTACTCCACATCAGAGCACTCAGTCATTAGAAATCGTGAGAGAGCAGAATGGGGCGCTCCGCGGAACTCACGGACTTCGAAGGTGGTCAGGTGATTGGGTGTCACTTGTGTCGTACTTCTGTATGCGAAGTTTCCACGCTCCTAAACGTCCCTAGGTCTAGTGTTTCCGATGTGATAGTGAAGTGGAAACGTTAAGGGACACGATACAGCACAAAAGCGTACAGGCCAATCTCGGCAGTTGATTGACAGAGACGCCGACAGTTGAAGAGGGTTGTAATGTGTAATAGGTAGGCATCTATCCAGACCATCACACAGGAATTCCAAACTGCATCAGGATCCACTGTAACTACTATGACAAAAAAGAATGGTTCAAATGGCTCTAAGCACTATGGGACTCAACTGCTATGGTCATCAGTCCCCTAGAACTTAGAACTACTTAAACCTAACTAACCTAAGGACATCACACACATCCATGCCCAAGGCAGGATTCGAACCTGCGACCGTAGCAGTCGCACGGTTCCGGACTGCGCGCCTAGAACCGCGAGACCATCGCGGCCGGCAACTACAATGACAGTTAGATGGGAAGTGATAAACTTGGATTTCATGGTCGAGGGACTGCTCATAAGCCACACATCTCGCCGGTAAAAGCCAAATAACGCCCCGCTTGGTGTAAGGAGCGTAAACATTCGACGATTGAACAGTGGAAAAATGTGACGAAGCACAGTACACAATGTGGCGATCCGATGGCAGCCTGTGGGTATGGTGAATGCCCGGTGAACGTCATCTGACAGCGTGTATAGTACCAACAATAAAATTCGGAGGCGGTGGTGTTATGCTGTGATCGTGTTTTTCATGGAGGGGTCTTGCACAGGCCTACATTGATGTTTTAAGCACCTTCTTGCTTCCCACTGTTGAAGAGCAATTGGGGGATGGCGACTGCATCTTTCAACACGATCGAGCACCTGTTCATAATTCACGGCCTGTGGAGGAGTGGTTACACTACACTAACATCCCTGTAATGGACTGGCCTGCACAGAGTCCTGACCTGGATTCATTGTGCCAGACCTCACCGACCGACATCGATACCTCTCCTCAGTGCAGCACTCTGTGAGGAATGGGCTGCCATTCCCCAAGAAACCTCCCAGCAGCTAATTGAATGTATGCGTGCCAGAGTGGAAGCTGCCATCAAGGCTAAGGGTGGGCCAACACCATATTGAATTCCAGCATTACCGATGAAGGGTGCCATGAACTTGTAAGTCATTTTCAGCCACGTGTTCGGATACTTTTGGTCACATACTGTACGAAAGTTCCAAACCCCCGAGGGGACTCGTAAGAGCAGTTCCATTTCGACTATCCGACGCCTACGTCACTCAGTCACAAACCATATGCTCGCACATTCTTGAAACTAAACATAGGAAATCAATCACTATCTTGTATCGACATTTTAGCCCCGCCTAGCGTGATTGTATCATTAATGACGACAGTGTCTGTGTCTATGCAGTAACTGCATTTATTAATGTCCTTCAGATATGCATTTCATGATTTCCACAGCTGAAAATCGTTAAAAAAACAGTGCATGCATATTTGTAGGACATTGTTTTGTAATAAACGCAGGTAGTTACTGCATAATCACAGACACTGTCGCCGTTAATGATTCTTTCAGTTCCGTTTGCTACGAAATCTTCAACTCAACCCCACTGTTATTCCGATAATTCGTGTGCATTTCTTTACCAGTCGATATTGAGGAACTGTATCCAATGCTCCACTATCAGTACTCGCCGGCCTTTGTGGCCGAGCGGTTCTAGGCGCTTCAGTCCGGAACCGCGCTGCTGTTACGGTCGCAGGTTCGAATCCTGCCTCGGGCATCGATGTGTGTGGTGTCCTTAGGTTAGTTAGGTTTAAGTAGTTCTAAATCTAGGGACTTATGACCTCAGTTGTTAGTTCCCATAGTGATTAGAGCCATTGAAACATATCAGCAATCAAACATAGTACGCCGAGTTTCACAAAGACAACCCTTGAAACATCCGTGTTGATCTTCTAGCTTTGGGACTCCCTCTGCATGATCTTCATTACCAGTCACGATACTACCTTTTTCATAATAGTCAAGGCTCTGCAGGCTTGTCATTATAACACCAAGGGCTGAATCAGAGCCGAAACACTGGTATCTCCTAAAAGTGGGATGTCCTCTCTTTACCAACAATTGTACTCTGTTGGTAACTGGAATACGTGAAATTAGTTAGCTTGTGACAACAGAAGAACATTATGTAATTGGCAAACGTCTGTCTTAGGAAAGCAAGTTCATACGAGTCTTCTGTATCCGTGTTACGGTCTGCATCCTTCCCTGTCTATATTTCTCCACCAGAGAAGATGGAGAACCTACCATTTCCCGTTCATTGTCACCTTTATTTCAGTATGTATCTACATCTCCACTTTTTCCGTATATATCTACATCTCCACATGTTTTACTTAATCGATAATGTGTCGGCGTTACAGCCAGTCGTCATTAATCCTCTGTACGATATCTCTACTAAACAACTGTGATCTTAAGGTGCGTCCTTAAAGACTGACATGCGCTTCTCACTTAGCACTGCTGTAATTCAAAAACTATCTCTCTATGTGTAATTCGCGCAAGCGTCACAATTTTAAGAAGCAAGACTGTCAACAATTACTTATAGCACTGGCGGCCCCAAAGATGCTGCAAATGTGCATCACAGCTGTGTGTTGGGTTGCCGCTCGCCGTAGCCTCAGGCGTTTTCTGCCGGCTTCGTGCGTGCAATCACGGAAAACACAACTCCATTGCCTCATCCAGTTGGTATCCATTCTTAGTGCTAATAATTTGTCAAATCTTGGGAGTCTCCACGTTCTCTTTAATAATGGAGCCCCAACACAGTGTTATGGTGACAAAAATCCTTCCTTTAGCTTGTTCTGCTGGCTACATAGTGGAGAATCAATACAGTGCTACTATGTAAATGACTCATTCGTTTACAGACCTCTGTATTTTCATCTACAGTTACACATATTTTACACGTACAAATAAAACCATACACTCGTCAAGCTGGGGCTGTGTGCTCTGCAGATATTCAATGAGTGCCACTACGGTCACATGGCACATGTCAAGTTCGTTCCATACCATATGTAGCAATATCATTTCACTGGCCATCAAACCAGAACTGATGAATTCTCTGAGCCGTCCCAGTGGTTTTTTTTAGGGAGAGGGGGGGGGGCGGTTAGTTAAAACAGAAGGCGTTGGATTGACGCAACGTGGCGACCCAAGGGAACAGAGCCGCATTGTCCACAACGCCCAAACCAGCGATGACACACTTAGTTGCTCGTCACCCTCTTCCTTTCTGTTTCCAGAGACAATAAATGTCCCTGAATTGTCGACACCGAAGCACAGTGCTCCCTTCTGAATGCACGCTGCTGTATTATAACAGATAAACCTTTTTTTCTGCAGTCTTCTGATTGGTTTGATTCGGCCCATCACGAATTCCTTTCTCGTACCACACTTTTCATCTCAGATAAGCAGCTGAAACCTACGTCCTTAATTATTTGCTGGATGTATTCCAATCTCTGTCCATCTCCATACTTTTTTCCTCTACAGCTCCCTCTAATACCTTGGAAGTTATTCCCTTATCTCGCAACACACGTCCTGTCATCCTGTCCCTTCTTTTTGTCAGTGTTTTCCATATAATATATACCTTTCCTCGCCGATTCTCCGGAGAACCTCCTCATTCCTCACCTTATCAGTCCACTTAATTCTCAACATTCTTATGTAGCATCACATCTCACAGGCTTTAATTCTCTTCTGTTCGTCTTCTCCGCAGCCCACGTCTTATACCGTAAAATGCTGTACTCCAAATGTACATTCTAAGAAATTTCTTCCACAGATTAAAAGCTATGTTTGATACTAGCAGATTCCTCTTGGCCAGGAATGCTGTTTTTTCCAGTAGTCGTCTGATTTTTATGCCCTCTTGCTCTGTCCATCATGGGTTATTTTGCTGCCTAGGTAGCACAATTCCTTAACTTTGCCTACTTCGTAATCAGCAGTTCTGAAGTTAAGTTTCTCGCTGTTTTCCTTTCTGCTACTTCTCATTATTTTGTCTTTCTTCGAGTTTACTCTGAGTCCATATTCTGTACTCATCAGACTGTTCATTCCATTTAGCAAATCCTGTAATTCTTCTTCACTTTCGGCAGGGTAGCAATGCCATCAGCTAATCTACCATGAAATCGAATTTCACTGAACATTTTTGTACTTTCTTCTTTCATCGATTAACTAAGGTATTTCTTCTGTTACCTATGGTTCATTCGCAGTCACCTTCATTGTACGACACATGAAGACGGTTTTCTTGCTTTGTCGCAATTCTGTCACGGTACTGCGCTCGTAACGCCAACTGGTGAACACAGTTCAAACTCGGTAAGTTTTATTTATCCATCACTCGTATTGTACATGAAATATTTTGGAACAAATGGTTCAAATGGCTCTGAGCACTACGGGACTCAACTTCTGAGGTCATCAGTCCCCTAGAACTTAGAACTAATTAAACCTAACTAACCTAAGGACATCACAAATATCCATGCCCGAGGCAGGATTCGAACCTGCGACCCTAGCGGTCGCGCGATTCAATACTGAAGCGCCTAGAACCGCTCGGCCACTTCGGCCGGCCTATCTTGGGAAATACAGATATTTGAATACGAATGAATCTTTTGTGGTAGCCCTGTACTTGACGATAGCAGACTTGTGTTGCAAAGGGTGAGCGCAATGCTGATGTCCAATGCGGCACGCTTTCTTTCTGTGTATGCTCTCACGCATATAAGTCGTAGTTATTAAATGGAGCGCAGTAAATTCCATTCACAAAGAGAAGCCATTATTTAGTCCATAGTGCGGCCGCTTTTAGATGGGACACTGCTGGTTTTGAAAGTTTGTCCGCCTGAAAATGTACTGTTGTCCCAAGCATATTGCAACAAACGGTGTATTTCTATCGCTGCTCGTTTAGTTTTTATTGCCGTTTCAAATGTACCGGTCATTTTTGAAACACCCTGTAGATGAGAGACTCGAAGACTTCTTAAGCAATAGAAAGCATTACATTGTCCTGGTCGGGAAGTGTTTCTGAAAGACAAGGATATAGTCAAGGTTGTAATGCGATAGCCGTGGTACAGACACTTTATTCCGTCACAAACACGCGACTGCGGACGCACAGGCAGCCGCTAAGATCGAGTCGTATTCGTGATGACAGCTGAAACCAGCTTGACGGCAGCACGTGGAGGGCCAGATTCACAGTATGCTCCACAGATGGGGTTGTCACTGGGCGTCTACCAGCCGCTAAGGTGACCACGTGACCGGGAATACCCTTCCGTTGGGGAGCACAATGGCTGTTAGCTTCTCGCCGCTGCATTTCGTGTCCAGTGCAAAAGTAAAGCTTATCCCAAAATTAATAAATATTGAACAATATATGTTACTGAATAGCCAGTAGGCTCATTTGAAACGTAAAAGATGGGTGATTACGTATGTGAAGGCGAGTTTTCGATAACCGCATTAGTTTATAAGTTATTATAAGTTAAATGTTATAAATAGTTCCTGATCTGTAAAAGTTAATATCTCGGTAACGCATTACCCGATTGTAGCAAACGTGGTGTCTACATACACACCTAATAGAACTGTATCAGACTCTGACAGTAGATTTACTGAAATTATTCACATAATTAAATGAGAGGCAGGAAAGCGGATTTTGCACAATTTCCTACTAAATAAATGGAGAAACATTGGAAAACAGCGGTAATACTGTAAACTTCAGATATATGAGAATTTATGTAATGCGTTATTTAAATTGTTTGTTACTATTCACAATTATAAATCCGAAAATAGAGGAAAACTGTAGAAACTATTATTCATAAATAAAATATGATAGATGAAAGAAAACTAATAACAGCATTATACATCTCGGAAAATTTCCTTATGATTTGATGTATATATGCGTATAAAAGGTTAAAATTAAGAATTTTGGCAATTTTCGTGTTCAGTAGCTTAACTGATTTCATTGGTACTTGACCGACGTCTCCTGGGTGAAAAGAGGCAATTTGTAGGGCGAGTCTAGGTTCGGACGCCGTTGGAAGCAATCAGGCTGCGTTAGTCTGTGTTAAGAGAAAGTCTTATCTAATGACCGGTGAAACAGCCGCTAGTTTGAGTGTGTGAATTATTCAAAGTTCCTACTTTCTGACAAGTATTTTAGGCATCTGCTGAACTTGTTACTTTTTGGGTTCCGTGTGATACAATCCGCACTTACAAGGTTCCAATGTGTAGCCATTGTGAGATTTATAGTTTGATATACTGTGGAACTTCAGCGGTTTTCTAAAGATACGTAATTAATCGTGGTTTGCTCAACCACATCCAAGATCTTAAGAAACTCGGTCAGGCTCTGAAATTAATTTATTGTGAACTGTGACTTTCGATTTTTCTATGTTCTTATTGGACATAAACTCTAATTTGTGAAGCTTTAAAAATACGTGAGAGTGTACGTGATTTTTGCATAGCAAATCCTGCCTGCATTTACAATCAAAATAAAAAAAAGTTGTGCTTCACCTCAACATAAACATCATTTCCGCCCTTTTTATTGCTGATGAAAACCACACATTGCATGTTGTACCATCATACAGTGAGACATACAGAGGTGGTGGTCCAGATTGCTGTACACACCGGTACCTCTAATATCCAGTACCACGTCCTCTTGCATTGATGCATGCCATCCACAAGTTCATCGAGGCACTGTTGGTCCAGATTATCCTAATCCTCAGAGACGATTCGGCGTAGATCCCTCAGAGTGATTGGTGGGTCACGTCGTCCATAAACAGCCCTTTTTAATTTATGCCAGACATGTTCGGTAGGGTTCATGTCTGGAGAACATGCTGGCCACAATAGTCGAGCGATGCCGTTATCCTGAAGGACGTCATTCACAAGATATGCACAATTTGAGCGCGAATTGTCGACCATGAAGACGAATGCCTGGCCAATATGCTGCCGATATAGTTGCACTATCGATCGGAGGATGGCATTCATGTATCGTACAGCCGTTATGGCGCCTTCCATGACCACCAGCAGCGTACGTCGGCCCCATATAATGCCACCCCAAAACAGCAGTCGACCTCTACCTTGCTGCACTCGCTGGATAGTGTAAGTAAGGCGTTTAGCCTGACTGAGTTACCTCGATACCGCTCTGCATGGTGTCGTGGTTGCAAGAATGGACGTCGGGAGTGAAGTTGCGCATCAGGCAGCCTTTTGCGCACAGTTTGATTCTTAACACGACGTCCTGTGGCTGCACGAAAAGCATTATTCAACATGGTGGCGTTGCTGTTAGGTCTCCTCCGAGCCATACTCCTCAGTTAGCTGTTATCCACTGCAGTAGTAGCCCTTGGGAAGCCTGAGCGAGGCATGTCATCGACAGTTCCTGTCTCTCTGTCTCTCCTCCATGTCCGAACAACATCGCTTTGGTTCACTCCAAGTCGCCTGGACACTTCCCTTGTTGAGAGCCCTTCCTGGCACAAAGTAACAATGCGGACGCGACCGAACCGCGGTATTGACTGTTTAGGCATGGTTGAACTGCAGACAACACGAGCCGTGTACCTCCTTCCTGGTGGAACGACGGGAACTAATCCGGCATCTGACCGCCTCTGTCTAATAGGCGCTGCTCATGCATGGTTGTTTACATATTTGGGAAGGTTTAGTGACGTCTGTGAACAGTCAAAGGGACTGTGTCTATTATGCAATATCCACAGTCAACGTCTATCTTCAGGAGTTCTGGGATCCGGTGTGATAGAAAACTTATTTTTTATATATGTCTATTAAATACTTTTGTGCGTGCATTGGCTACATTGAGACGAATATGAGTTGGCGCCCCAAAGACGAAACGTAACCAAACTTGTAAGTCCAACCATATTTACGGGCCCAGTGACGTGTTTGTGCTTTGCAATGTGTAATGCGTCATCCAGAGCACATGCCGCATGCACATTCCCCTACAACCCGTCCAGTCGCAAGGTCGCCAAGAGAATTGTTATATGACCGCTCTTCTTCCGTACATACGTAAAGGATATGACGACTGCTAGCTAATGACGTAGTAGTATACGGAAAAGTGTCTCCTTGAGAGACTAGGTGTACACACGATGACTTAGACAGTATTTCTACTTGGTGTGATGAATGGCAGTTTGCTCTGAATGTAGTGAGATGTAAGTTAACGCAGATGAGTATAAAAAAATAATAATAATCTGTACTATTCTAATACAGTATGAGTGGAGTTCTGCTTGACAAAGTTGCGTTGACTGAATATTTAGGTGTAACGTTGCAAAGAGATATGAAATGTAACGAGCACTAAGGTCGGTTGTAGGGAAGGCGGATGCTAGACTTGGGTTTAAGTGTATATCATCCATGAAGCAGACCGCGTATGGAACACTAGTGTCACCCGTTCTTCTGTTCTAGTGATTTAGGATACCCACCAGGTCGTATTAAAGGACGTCATCGAAGAAATTCCGAGATTTGTTGCTAGGTTTCTAGGTGAAAAAACTAAAATGTAAATGAAAATGCAACAACCTTCACTTGTAGTAGCAGTCGCTGCAGTTCTACTTGAAAATGCCCCGGTTACCCCGATTAAAGATGGTCTGTTTATAAAATGAACAGCAAATAATTGTATTACGCGATCGGACTGCCTTCAGGTACAATTCGTCACAGATGCAGCAGTGAACGCACAGTAGTCGATCAGTGGGCTTGGGTATGCCAACTAAGATTGCTCACGAGCGGAAGACAGGTAACAGACATAATATATGCAAGGTAGTAATGGTAACAGACAACTGCCAGGTTTGATCAACATGAGAGTATTATGGAAATGCTCCGTGAACTCAAACGAGGATCCCTGGAGGGAAGACCATGTTCTTTTTCCGGAACACTACTGAGAAAATTTTAGAGCCCCGATTTGTGGCTACTGCCGCCAACGTGCATTTCGTGTAAGGGCCACGAAGATAAGAAAAATTAGGTATCGTACAGAGGCATATAGATAGTCGATTGTTCCTCGCTCTGTTGGCGCGTGGAAAAGGAAGAGAAAGGACTAGTAGTGGTACAAGGTACCCTCTGTTATGCATCATATAGCTGCTTTGCGAAGTGTGTATAGATGTAGATATAGAAAACAGTCACCTCTGTTTCGCGTAGCCAGTAATCTGGCCATGGGTTGCTGAGCTACTCGAATGTCTCCATCCGTCAGCCACTCCAGTTAATGAAGTCTGACACAGAGCAGAAGCAGTTGGAATGATGTATCCGTATCTATCATCCAAATGCATCCCTATTAAAGCTGTTGTTGCTGCCAGGAATGGCAACGCTGTGCACTAAATTTTACCCAAATCGCCTACAGATTTAACTGTGTGTTCTTCCTACTACACTGCATATGCTCAATAAATAAAATTTCCTCATTTGCTGTCCATCCTGGTGTTCCAGTTTTAACGGCTAGCAGTTCAAATAAGGAGTTTATACATATCAATAAATGTAAAAAAATACATCCCAACAATACAAGGTAATTTTAAAAACCAACAATAAAAATATACATGATATCTGAATAAACTGTATCAAAAACTGTAATGTAAAAACCACACAATCCTTATTAGGTACCTAGATTGTTAACCATTAATTAAGATAAATAAATAAAATATACAAACAATGACAAAGTTTCTTATAAACTACAACCAGCCGCAATAGCAAATTCATCCTTCACTGATCGACGGCGGGGCTAAATGCTTGTATGCAGGGGAAGCATCACATTGACTGGAGATTTCCGGATGAACGAAAGTTGTGAATTTTTCCGGTGTACTAAACTCTTTGTCCAACGGCGGGCTTTCGGGTTTAGCAGATAGTACTGCGTTCAACTGTCGAGCGGAGTTCCGTTTTTCCTAAACACTCTTTCCGTTGGTCAGCTCCTTATAGAAACTATCAGCTTAGTAAAGTGTATATGTTTTAAGGCCCTTAACTTGAAATGGGTAACGGCAACGCGAAGTCTATTATTAGAGTTCTGTATCAGTGAGTTTCGAATAGTCTTAATGCCCCAGAAAGCCATCATTTCTCCCTGTATCCAGATATTCAGGAAAGTCAAGCAACTATTTTGTTAGTTTTTCTTAGTAAACCAGGTGTTCTTGTCAACAGCTTAAAGGCTGTTGGTCCCACGAGTCTCTTCTTAACATCTTCCATATAAGGGTTGGTCACCAATGGAGAAAAAGAGCTTCCCACGACGACACTATTAGTTTGCTCAGAAACATTCCGGAAGCTGGTACACAGTTGCGCATACGAAATGTCGCTCTGGGTAGTAAACAACGATCAGCTGAATCCCCGAAACGTTGGACATCCAGATTGCGCGGAAAAACTTCAGCATCAGGTTCAAAATTTATCCTAAATTCGTAGTAAATTTCTTCTAAGGCTAATTTGAAAATTTTTATTTTATTTGGTGACAAAACAAATTTACCAACTACGACAAATAGTTTTTCTTTACATAAATCACTATTTATCAGAGTATTTAACAGTTTGCGAATATTTGATAACGCATCCTCGGACAAATTGTTTTTCATTATTGAGAAAATACTGAGCACAGTGTCGAACACATATGTACCTAAATCGTATTTATCTTATCCGAGCTATTTCACTGCTCATGTTCTGCCAAATAGAGCAGACTTTTAATAAGACGTCACAATGACAAAATGCCAGCGTTTTTTAGCATCACTTACTATGTACATCTTTTCTCTCCTTAAAGCTATTTGTACAATTTGCTAAAGTTCAGGACAGTATTTATTATCATCTAAAGTTCGAATTTCAAGTTAAATCAGGCGTGGGATAGGTACCGAGAACTTTATATTACTCGTTAAATCACTAGTGCAGTATATCCATCTGCAGGCGCGACATTACATGCTTCTCCCCTGGCGCCTGAGGCATTGTAGTGTGTTGAATTAGACACAGCATTAGTATTTAAGCTCTAGTGAGGGAGAACAGTGCTGAAAACACACCGTCGTTTTATATCCTGTGCACGATATGTTAACGAGTAGCCGCTATATTCATATCGGCTCTGATCCTGAGAATTGGAAAGGGATTTCAAGAGAAACCATTGGTTATGTAAATTAACCGAACTGTATTAAGCTAGAGTTCCGTCGCATATTTCGAGCACAATACAGACTAGCCTGCTGATATTACTGTGTGAGCTGCGTTATCGTGTTACAGTGATCCACACACGAATGGTAATAACATGCAAATTGCACCTTTACATAACGTGATGCCTTTTGTAACCGCAGGCGGTCTGTCCATTCCTGCGACACAGTGTTCTTTTGCGGCCAGCCTTTGTTGAGAGAATCAAATTGCTGTTCATCGAGCTTTTCAGCCGACGTATTAATCATCTGTATCCAACACTGTTATACGTAGTACAAACGTTCGTTGGCGCCCATCAGTTAGTGGATACACTAAAGAAAAGCATCGACCACACTCGCCAAAACTCCTTTTTATGTCAGTTAATAGACTTGTAAGCCACTTCCCTAAAAACGATAATTAGCGATGTGATATTTGGCAGTTTATAATGAAGCTGAGAGGTTCGACCAAATGATAAGAGAAACCACAGAATATGCTGAATTAAAGCTGTTCCTAAATGTCCTTTAGGAGATGTGAGAAAATGAGAGAAAAGTATGATACGACTAGGATTTGGAAACAATAAAACTAGAAAACGACGTAACAGAATCTTACGTTCTATAAGACAAAATGGTAAGTGATAAAGCAGAAACGGAGATAAAATTGTACAGACACTGAATTATTATTCTAAAGGTTTCTGTAAGACAAAGTGGAAGGAAGACAAGGTTTTCTGGTCAGATGAGTATCGGGTAATATCAACAGCAGCAGAAAATGGTATAACAGGTATAGGATTCGTTATGAATAGGAAGGTAGGGCAGAGGGTGTGTTACTGTGAACAGATCAGTCACCGGGTTTTTCTAATCAGAATCGACAGCAGACCAACACCGACAACGATAGTTCAGGTATACATGCCGACGTCGCAAGCTGAAGATGAACAGATAGAGAAAGTGTATGAGGATATTGAAAGGGTAATGCAGTATGTAAAGGGGGACGAAAATCTAATAGTCATGGGCGACTGGAATGCAGTTCTAGGGGAAGGAGTAGAAGAAAAGGTTACAGGAGAATATTGGCTTGGGACAAGGAATGAAAGAGGAGAAAGACTAATTGAGTTCTGTAACAAGTTTCAGCTAGTAATAGCGAATACCATGTTCAAGAATCACAAGACGAGGGAGTATACTTGGAAAAGGCCGGGAGATACGGGTAGATTTCAATTAGATTACATCATGGTCAGGCAGAGATTCCGAAATCAGATACTGGATTGTAAGACGTACCCAGGAGCAGATATAGACTCAGATCACAATATAGTAGTGATGAAGAGTAGTCTGAAGTTCAAGACATTAGTCAGGAAGAATCAATACGCTAAGAAGTGGGAGACGGAAGTTCTAAGGAATGACGAGATACATTTGAAGTTCTCTAATGCTATAGATACAGCAATAAGGAACAGCGCAGTAGGTAACACAGTTGAAGAGGAATGGACATCTCTAGAAAGGACCATCACAGAAGTTGGGAAGGAAAACATAGGTACAAAGAAGGTAGCTGCGAAGAAACCATGGGTAACAGAAGAAATACTTCAGTTGATTGATGAAAGGAGGAAGTACAAACATGTTCCGGGAAAATCAGGAATACAGAAATACAAATCGCTGAGGAATGAAATAAATAGGAAGGGCAGGGAAAAATGGCTGCAGGAAAAATGTGAAGACATCGAAAAAGATATGATTGTCGGAAGGACAGCATACAGGAAAGTCAAAACAACCTTTGGTGACATTAAAAGCAACGGAGGTAACATTAAGAGTGCAACGGGAATACCGCTGTTAAATGCAGAGGAGAGAGCAGATAGGTGGATAGAATACATTGAAAGCCTCTATGAGGGTGAAGATTTGTCTGATGTGATAGAAGAACAAACAGGAGTCGATTTAGAAGAGATAGGGGATCCGGTATTAGAATCGGAATTTAAAAGAGCTTTGGAGGACTTACGGTCAAATAAGGCAAAAGGGATAGATAACATTCCATCAGAATTTCTAAAATCATTAGGGGAAGTGGCAACAAAACGACTATTCACGTTGGTGTGTAGAATATATGAGTCTGGCGACATACCATCTGACTTTCAGAAAAGCATCATCCACACAATTCCGAAGACGGCAAGAGCTGACAAGTGCGAGAATTATTGCACAAGCAGCTTAACAACTCATGCATCGAAGCTGCTTACAAGAATAATATACAGAAGAATGGAAAAGAAAATTGAGAATGCGCTAGGTGACGATCAGTTTGGCTTTAGGAAAAGTAAAGGCACGAGAGGGGCAATTCTGACGTTATGGCTAATAATGGAAGCAAGGCTAAAGAAAAATCAAGACACGTTCTTAGGATTTGTCGACCTGGAAAAAGCGTTCGACAATATAAAATGGTGCAAGATGTTCAAGATTCTGAAAAAAGTAGGGGTGAGCTATAGGGAGAGACGGGTCATATACAATATGTACAACAACCAAGAGGGAATAATAAGAGTGGACGATCAAGAACGAAGTTCTCGTATTAAGAAGGGTGTAAGACAAGGCTGTAGCCTTTCGCCCCTACTCTTCAATCTGTACATCGAGGAAGCAATGATGGAAATAAAAGAAAGGTTCAGGAGTGGAATTAAAATACAAGGTGAAAGGATATCAATGATACGATTCGCTGATGAAATTGCTATCCTGAGTGAAAGTGAAGAAGAATTAAATGATCTGCTGAACGGAATGAACAGTCTAATGAGTACACAGTATGGTTTGAGAGGAAATCGGAGAAAGACGAAGGTAATGAGAAGTAGTAGAAATGAGAACAACGAGAAACTTAACATCAGGATTGATGGTCACGAAGTCAACGAAGTTAAGGAATTCTGCTACCTAGGCAGTAAAATAACCAATGACGGACGGAGCAAGGAGGACATCAAAAGCAGACTCGCTATGGCGAAAAAGGCGTTTCTGGCCAAGAGAAGTCTACTAATATCAAATACCGGCCTTAATTTAAGGAAGAAATTTCTGAGGATGTACGTCTGGAGTACAGCATTGTATGGTAGTGAAACATGGACTGTGGGAAAACCGGAACAGAAGAGAATCGAAGCATTTGAGATGTGGTGCTATAGACGAATGTTGAAAATTAGGTGGACTCATAAGGTAAGGAATGAGGAGGTTCTACGCAGAATCGAAGAGGAAAGGAATATGTGGAAAACACTGATAAGGAGAATGGACAGAATGATAGGACATCTGCTAAAACATGAGGGAATGACTTCCATGGTACTAGATGGAGCTGTAGAGGGCAAAAACTGTAGAGGAAGACAGAGATTGGAATACGTCAAGCAAATAACTGAGGACGTAGGTTGCAAGTGCTACTCTGAGATGAAGAGGTTAGCACAGGAAAGGAATTCGCTGCGGGCTGCATAAAAAAAAAAAAAAGAAAGACGAAGGATGAACTGGAAACGCAATTGACTGTCTGTGAACTCTGACAGTTACCAATTAAACTGATAAAGTGACGCAAGATGAGGCGTATAAAGCCATCCGAGATACTAAAAAAAGAAATGAGGTCGGACGTAGGGTTTCCACAGAAATTGCTAGAGTAACAAGAATACGATCAAGTTTACAGAATTTGAACAAATCCTTCTGGTCATTACACCGCGCCGGTTGTCCACTAAAAACGCTATTAAGACCGACGTTTCGACCGTCTTTCGACTGAACATTTTTGCTGTCATGAAGAGGACCACTGCAAGTTTGGTCGAAACGTTCATTTTAATAGTGGTTTTGGTTTCAAAATTACGCGTCCTAACGCACAAAAAGATTTTATTCAAATCTGAACTGGCGTTCACATTTGCAAAATGTTTAGTTCAATGTTGTTATTATTGTACTTAAAGAAAAAGGAGACAGAAAACACATAAAAAGCTTTTTATATCTTCTCTGTCACCTTTCGTATGAAATAACAATTACAGCACTGTACTAGACACTGTGCAAATAAGTGTGAAAGTCAGGGGAAGTTTGCCTCCTCCGTATACAGTGGAGAAAAAATGCATTAGACTGCCCACGGCGACATTGAATGCCAGTTGGTGGTCCTGCGGGCACGGTAAGGAAAGTATACAGGGCCGGCCGGGGTGTCCGAGCGATTCTAGGAGCTACAGTCTGGAACAGCGCGACCGCTATGGTCGCAGGTTCGAATCCTGCCTTGGGCATGGCTGTGTGTGATGTCCTTAGGTTTAAGTAGTTCTAAGTTCTAGGCGACTGATGACCTCACCTATAGTTCTCAGAGCCGTTTGAACCAAAGTATACAGGGTAGTCAGAAAGAGTCTCTAAGGCTTGTAAGGATGTTGAGGCGTAGGTTGTGCAGAGAAACAAAATTCTCTACGTTGCGCCGTTTCCGAATTAATTATTATTGAAGTTAGCCAATCAGGCCGTTGCGGGCGCAAATTCAAGCGGACGGACAGATAAAATTAGTGTCAGTTGTTATAGAATAGACGATGGCGCACCAGGGTGCTCTGCCTTTGGCTTGTGTTTGATCCTTACTACCGTCCCAAGTCCAATTTTTGAATAGCTCTCTTGTTCGGTTTTAGGAAACCAAACGAATAACCCGTTTGGCGACACCGTCTCTGCCGGGCTGCTCGAAACTGCGAGTGCAGCGGCCTCATTGGCCAACTTCAGTGCTAATTAACCCGGAAACGGCACAACGTATCTAATTTTTTTCTTGAGAAAGTACCCTGAAATAACCTTACAAGCTTTACAGACTGTTCCTGGCCACCCTATAGATATCGACCAGTGCTAGTTTAATAACAACACCAACAGCTGCAAACTGACAGCAAGCACATGACATAAGAATCGGTACAGATTTCTCAGACAGTAATGTGCCTGCTGCCGTGTCGCGTGGCCTACCAGACGGTACGTGTGTACGAGCAGTGTGCAAGCCTTGTCCCCACTTGTTCTATACGGTAGGTCCTCACTATCGCCCTCGGACATCGGCTGTATTGCAGAATCGCACCATACCTAGGTTGGAACTGGTTTACGAAATGTGTTAGCAATGAAGTACAATTCTCCATTCGCTGTAAAAGATTAAAAACGGGAAGAAGCACTCTACAAGAAGAATACATCCACAGTGTCCCTTGCAGGTGAAGACAATTGTGATCAAATATACCAGCTACAAACCTGGAATAATAACTGAACTCTTAATTTTGTGGTTGCTGAAGGGTGAAAAATTGATACCATGCAAAACTGACGATGCAGGAACGTCTACAACTCGTGGCCTTTAGCTCTCTCCATCACCGCGTCCGTATCCAAAAGTTCAAATGGCTCCATGCACTATGAGACTTAACATCTGAGGTCATCAGTCCCCTGGACTTAGAACTACTTAAACCTAAGGACATCACACACAGCCATGACCGAGGCAGGATTCGAACCTGCGACAGTAGCACCAGCGCGGTTCCGGACTCAAGTGCCTAGAACCGCTCGGTCACAGAGGCCGGCCGTCTCCAAAGTATTCGCCATTATTATTGAAGACACTGAAATCGATTTCTGCCACAGACCCATCTCATATCGACCGGGAACTGCTACTCGTTCACCTGTATTAGAATTTTTCAGTCTTTGTAGGAATGCTATGTTTATTCCTGGAAATATGGCGATAAAAAACCGGAAATCTGTCATTTCAGAACCGATTATTTTGGGCAGTTTAAAAATCAGGTTAAATGGAGACGAAGAAAATCGGTATTACGGCAAACCGGATGTTTCCGCTGAAACGGCCATCCTTACGTCCACGCGAAGGCCGGAGGGTTGCCCGATCCGTATACTGGGATAGGGCAGCGATCTGTGGCAGATCAGATGACAGAGTACAAAAATGGTGCAGGTACAAGTGTTTCGGGGTGTACTGCTTCGTACCCATTGTTGAATATGGTGCTCCACAGCACATGACACTACGGATCCAAATGTTGGCCCAAGAACATCGTCTAGTACGATTCGATCGAGGCTGGACTGTGGACAATAGAAACGTTTCGCCTAGTATACGAATCCTGTTTCTTGTATCGGGCACAGTGGTCATCGCAGTTGCATCGCCTACTGTAACATGGCTCCCATCAGACCCAAATTCTGAACGTATCCACACGCTACAGATGTAGTGTCCCTGCTCAGAGTCCCCATTACTCGCCGCGTTTCGCTGATTCCCGTACGAGTTCGAGCATGGTGTGCATCTGCAGCCTCGCCTCAATTATGTCCGAAAGAACAGACACCACAAACATATTTATTTTAATGATTGCCACGCCAACTCGCGTATCATATCCGTGAGACTCTCTTGGCTATTTAACGATAATTTAGAATGCGCTGGCCTTCTTTGAACTTCTTCGATGTCGTACATCAATCCTCCCTGGTAAGGATCCCATGCCGCACAGCACTATTGTAGCAAAGGATGGACAAGTGTAGTGCAGGAACTCCCTTTAGTAGAGGTGTTCTGTCAGTAAAACGCAATCTTTGGTTTCCCCACAACGTTATGTTCGGGATCGTTTCGATTTAAGTTGTTCACAATTCTGTTTCCCATTCCTATACCGGGAATTAGATTAGGAAATGAGATGCTTAAAGTAGTAAATGAGTCTTGCTATTTGGGGAGCAAAATAACTGATGATGGTCGAAGTAGAGAGGATATACACTCCTGGAAATGGAAAAAAGAACACATTGACACCGGTTTGTCAGACCCACCATACTTGCTCCGGACACTGCGAGAGGGCTGTACAAGCAATGATTACACGCACGGCACTGCGGACACACTAGGAACCGCGGTGTTGGCCGTCGAATGGCGCTAGCTGCGCAGCATTTGTGCACCGCCGCCGTCAGTGTCAGCCAGTTTGCCGTGGCATACGGAGCTCCATCGCAGTCTTTAATACTGGTAGCATGCCGCGACAGCGTGGACGTGAACCGTATGTGCAGTTGACGGACTTTGAGCGAGGGCATATAGTGGGCATGCGAGAGGCCGGGTGGACGTACCGCCGAATTGCTCAACACGTGGGGCGTGAGGTCTCCACAGTACATCGATGTTGTCGCCAGTGGTCGGCGGAAGGTGCACATGCCCGTCGACCTGGGACCGGACCGCAGCGACGCACTGGTGCACGCCAAGACCGTAGGATTCTACGCAGTGCCGTAGGGGACCGCACCGCCACTTCCCAGCAAATTAGGGACACTGTTGCTCCTGGGGTATCGGCGAGGACCATTCGCAACCGTCTCCATGAAGCTGGGCTACGAACCCGCACACCGTTAGGCCGTCTTCTGCTCACACCCCAACATTGTGCAGCCCGCCTCCAGTGGTGTCGCGACAGGCGTGAATGGAGGGACGAATGGAGACGTGTCGTCTTCAGCGATGAGAGTCGCTTCTGCCTTGGTGCCAATGATGGTCGTCTGCGTGTTTGGCGCCGTGCAGGTGAGCGCCACAATCAGGACTGCATACGACCGAGGCACACAGGGCCAACACCCGGCATCATGGTGTGGGGAGCGATCTCCTACACTGGCCGTACACCTCTGGTGATCGTCGAGGGGACACTGAATAGTGCACGGTACATCCAAACCGTCATCGAACCCATCGTTCTACCATTCCTAGACCGGCAAGGGAACTTGCTGTTCCCCAACAGGACAATGCACGTCCGCATGTATCCCGTGCCACCCAACGTGCTCTAGAAGGTGTAAGTCAACTACCCTGGCCAGCAAGATCTCCGGATCTGTCCCCCATTGAGCATGTTTGGGACTGGATGAAGCGTCGTCTCACGCGGTCTGCACGTCCAGCACGAATGCTGGACCAACTGAGGCGCCAGGTGGAAATGGCATGGCAAGCCGTTCCACAGGACTACATCCAACATCTCTACGATCGTCTCCATGAGAGAATAGCAGCCTGCATTGCTGCGAAAGGTGGATATACACTGTACTAGTGCCGACATTGTGCATGCGCTGTTGCCTGTGTCTATGTGCCTGTGGTTCTGTCAGTGTGATCATGTGATGTATCTGACCCCAGGAATGTGTCAATAAAGTTTCCCCTTCCTGGGACAATGAATTCACGGTGTTCTTATTTCAATTTCCAGGAGTGTAAAATGTAGACTGGCAATTGCAAGGAATCGTTTCTGAAGAAGAGAAATTTGTTAACATCGAGCACAGATTTAAGTGTCAGGAAGTCTTTTATGAAAGTATTTGTATGGAGTGTAGCCACGTATGGAAGTGAAACATGGACGATAAATAGTTTGGACAAGAAGAGAATAGAAGCTTTCGAAATGTGGTGCTACAGAACTATGTTGAAGATTGGATGGGTAGATCAAATAACTAATGAGGAGGTATTGAATGGAACTGAAGAGAAGAGAAGTTAATGGCACAACTTGATTAGAAGGAGGGATCGGTTGGTAGGGCATATTCTGAAACATCAAGGGATCACCAATGTAGTATTGGAGGGCAGCGTGGAGGGTAAAAATCGTAGAGGGATACCAAGAATGAATACACTAAACAGATTCAGAAGGATGTAGGTTGCAGTAGGTCCTGAGAGATGAAGCAGCTTGCCCAGGGTAGAGCAGCATGGAGAGCTGCACCAAACCAGTCTCTGGACTGAAGACCACAACAACAACATTTATTTAGTTGAAGTTACAGCCTTTATATTTGCATGATTTACGGTGTAACAGAAATGTAACGGATTTCTTTTCGTACTGATGTGGGTGACCTGACACTTTTTCTTATTCAGAGACAAATGTCAGTTTTTGTACCATACAGATATTTCGTCTAAATTGTGCTGCCTGTTCATTTTGCAACCGATTTTGAGTTGCTGATGACTTTATTATACGATAAATGACTACAGCTCCTGCAGACATTCTAATTGGGTTGCTCAGATTGTTTCCCAAATCGTTTATATTGATTAGGAACAACAAACGGCCTGTAACACTTACACGGGGAACAGCGGATGTCATTTGGTGACTTTCTGTGGTCTTTCTGACAGGGACTAATGAATCCAGGCACATAATTGATATGACACTTCTTAGGGATGCTATTAGATTAGAAACCACTTTTTGATGAACCATGTCAAAAGCCAACTGGACACCTAAAAATATGGAATCAATCTGAGATCCCCAGACAATAGCGCTCATTATTTCGTGCAAAGACAGAGCTCGTGTTTCAAAGAAAACGATATTTCCTGTTGGTTTGGTATATACTTTCCACGACGCAGCCTTAGCATCTGTAGAGTGGTACCTGCCCTCCAAAGCAAATAAAGCGAGTTCGCGCAGACGTGTCAGTGAGCGTGCGGTGTCAGCCGAGTGGCCCCTGCAGTGGAGGTGGCTTCGTCGCGGGGCAGCGTGCCTGCAGGCGCAGCTCTCCCCGAGGAGGCCTTGCTGACGCAGCCCCTGCCTCAGGCGCGCCGCCTGCCCTGAGCCGTAAATCTCGCCCCAGCTGCTCTCTCTCCTCACATCCGTATCCTCTGACGCCAGCCAATACCGGCCCAACTCCTTTTCCCATCTCCACAACTGCGAGGCGATAGCTGTTACCATCGACTTCTCAGTATTCGACACATCCAACTGGAGAGAAAGCGGTTGGCAATGAAAAATAGTGCAGGAATGTTTGAAATTCTAAGAAAAATAGCTGTGAGCTATACATATTATAATAACACTAGTTAACAAATTTAAACTTTTTTCTGCATCTGGTTTGTAAATGGGTGGATTTACCAAATTTTGGGGTGCTGAATACACAGATAAAATCAGTTTTTCTGTATGACTTCACATTTCATAGATACACAGCAGAATCAAAAATGGTAATAGCACAAATTGACACAATTAAATCAAACAAAAGTACACATATAGAGCGTTTGAAATCTATTTTGTCTGTATATATAGGCATGATGCCAATAAGAGGTCAATATTAGTTCAGGAGATATTTTCACCTCTAATCACATTTGGTTTTTGAAAAATGCGGCGATAGAGCTCTTGTTTTGTTTGCCGTTTCATCACTCTCCCTAACAAGACCCCAGCACTAGTCACCCATCATCGAAGTGTTCCAATGGCCTTCGTAACGGTGTTCCATTGTAAGAGTGTCTTGGTGAAAGCGTTCACCATGCTCATCGCTTACAGCTCCCGAATTTTCCAGGAAGAAATCAAGGTGCAAATGTAAAAAGTGAATTTTAAGCGACATTCTACACCCCATGTTCTTATACTTGTCCATATATCATTCACAATGGTAACAAACTTTTTGCCATTCCTGTTACACAAAAAGCCCTTCACAATTGCTTTAAAAGAAGACCAATCAGTTAATTGGATATCTGTGATTTCGTATCAAAGGTTGGATCTTTCAGCAGGTTTCTTATTTGTGGCACAACAAATATACCCTCTTTCAGATTTGCCTCTCTAAATTTGGGTAACTTTTTTTTTAAGTGATTAAAGGTCTCACCTTCTTTATCCAGAGCTTTTACAACGTTCCTGATAAGGCCCAGCTTGATATGAAGGGGAGGCAAAATGATTTTATCGGGCTCAACCGATGGGGTATTGTTCACATTTACGCTTCCAGGAACATATGACTTCCTTACAGGCCATTCCTTGACTGTATAGTGGTTTTCGAGAATCCAGCCTGTACATCTGTGAGGAGTGCAACAACTTTTGAATCACAGCATTATGATGTGACTCTGCTGGATGCTACGACTCTAGATGTCTTGCATTAACGAGCGAGGAAGTATTGCGGAAAAGATACTGGAACTTCATATCCATCTAGCTCTAGCTCTAGCTCTAATACCCGATATTACTCCTCTCCTTCATGTGATGCCATGCCTACTTAGAATGATGTTCAGCAACAGTTATTAAAAGGTTAATAAATTTACTGTTTTTAAAAGCAACTACGATAGAATCTGAACTCGGCTGGAGTGTTCCGTAATCATGACAGAAGAGTACTACACATGCCAGTAATTTTCAATATGGCAAAGTGAAGCTTTTCCATTTCTCCACACAGTGTCTGCTCTTCCTGTAGGTACTCTATGCATAAATACTCTATAATACACTGACGGAGAAAAAAATCACACAACACCATAAAATAAATAATGAAGAGTAATCAAATTTCGGAAATACATCTGGGTACGTAACATATTTCAGTGATTAACATTGCAAAATCACAGGTTAATATAAGCGCTGGAGATAAGCTACTGCAAATGTGCAACACTGTTACGTTAATAACCGCTACCAGAATGTTGAGTGCAAGCATGAAAACGTGCATGTATTGTTTGGTACAGGTGCAGGATGTCAGTTTGTGGCATGGAGTTCCATGCCTATTTCATTTGGCCGGCCGGTAGAGAGCCGGCCGCTGTGACCGAGCGGTTCTAGGCGCTTCAGTCTGGAACAGCGCGACCGCTACGGTCGCAGGTTCGAATCCTGCCTCGGGCATGAATGTGTGTGATGTTCTTAGGATAGTTAGGTTTAATTAGTTATAAGTTCTAGGTGACTGATGACCTCAGATATTGAGCCCCATTGTGCTCAGAGCCATTTGAACCATTTGGCCGATAGAGGGATGGGTAAGGCTGTTTGTGGATTATGCAGGCGTTGTCGTCCTATGATGTCCCATATGTGCTCGATTGGAAATAGATCTGGTGATCGAGCAAGGCAACATATCGACGCTCCATAGAGCATGTTGGCTTACAACAGCGCTATGTGGGCGAGCGTTATCCTGTCGGAAAACACCCCCTGAAATGCTGTTCATGAACGGTAGCACAAGAAGTCGAATCAGCAGACTGACGTACAATTTCACAGTCATACGAAAGCTCACCCCAGACAATAACTCCAGGTGTAGGTCCATTGTGTCTAGCACGCAGACAGGTTGGTTGCAGGCCATCACTGGCACCGAGGCAGAACCAGCTTTCATCAGGAAACAAGAGAGACCTTCTCTCTACTCTTCAGTGAACTCTGGCTTGAACCCACTGAGGTCGCAAACGGCGGTGGTTTGGTGTCAGTGGAATCCAGATTACAGGGCTCGTGGTTCGAAGCTGTCCTTAAAGTAAGCGATTTGTGTCAGTGTGGCGCCAGATGCTGCTCAAATGGTTGCTGCAGATGCAAAATGATGCGCTAGTGCCATACACCGATCACGATTGTCTTCCCTCTCGGTAGTGCCATGTGACCATCCGGAATCCGGTCGTCTTGCGACCGTACATTCTCATGACCAATGCTTCCAGCACTCACGCACAGTGGCTACATTCCTTTCAAGTCTTTCTAAAATATCGCAGAATGAACATCCACCTTCTTGTAGCTCCGTTACACGACCTCGTGCAGACTCAGTGAGGTGTTTATAATGGCGTCACTGTCGCCTTAAGGGCTTACTGGACTAACATCAGCTTACCACGACCAGTCTCAAAGGTAACTGACGCTCAAGACTGTTACAGCGTGTATTTAAAGCAAATCTGATTTGCATCCTCATAGGACTGGCACGAAATTGGAATTGACAACATCATTCAGATGTTGAAACACTGCTACCAACTTTTGTTTATGTAGCATAACTCCTTGTTGGTGTTGCGATTTTTTCCGTCGCCTCATGAGCATGAAACCTTAATATTTAGATCAATTAGTCAGGTTTTATCCATTATAAGTGGTTTGTGAAAGCATGTGATGGGGAACACAATGGGTTTGTTTATAAATATCTTTTCTGTTGCCAGTCACGACTTTCTTTCACTCATGTTTTACATGTCGCGTTTCGGGAAATGATTCCCATTATCAAGTGCATTTTTCTCTGTGTATTATGCCGTTTTTATACAATGTTATTGATGTCTAAGGTTCTGCGTTGTTATGTTGACTTTACTGCAATATACAAAAGAAAGCGCAGTTGTTAGTTGGTTATCGATCTTTATATCTAACTGGTGGCGAAATTTTGAAGTACCAATACTTTCAGTTTTATAATGTCCATTTGTGCGAAGACTCGGACATCTTAAACATCATACTAAATTATCTGTGCACATAGTATGATAGACCGAGCGAGGTGGCGCAGTGGTTAGCACACTGGGCTCGCATTCGGGAGGACGATGGTTCAATCCCGCGTCCGGCCATCCTGATATAGGTTTTCCGTGATTTCCCTAGATCACTTCAGGCAAATGCCGGGACGGTTCCTTCGAAAGGGCACGGCAGATTTCCTTCCCCATCTTTCCCTAATCCGAGCTTGTGCTCTGTCTCTAATGACCTCGTTGTCGACGGGACGTTAAACACTAATCTCCTCCACCTCCTCCATAGTATGATATGCTTTTTCACAGAGGTTATTTATCTGTGGAAGTCCTATAACATTCTCTGTGTAAACCACATTTAAAAACATCTTTGTAACTGTGAGTTATTCTCGATGTACATTGTGCACAGAATATTGTCTGTGATGTTTAATATATACAGGCATGAGACTCGCACAAACAAACAACTACGCGTTTTTATACATATTCCTATAAAGGCAACAGAACAAATCAGAAGTTCAAATATCAAAGACATTACGTAGAAATGGTGTGGTACACATAGAAAAACGAACTTGACAATTGGGAATCATTTCGCGAAACGCGTTGTGTAAAATATAAATAAAAGAAAATCGTGACTGCTAGGAAAAAAGTTATAAACTCATGCAGCCTGGTTGGTGAAGCGATATCAGTTAATGTAACTTTTTTCTAATTTAGCTTTTTATCATCTGTCTTTGCTTCTAACAACACTATCATACAAGCCAAGTCCTCACTGCTTGTACTTAGAAGAGGGCTGAAAAAGTTTTCACAATGATTAAATTGGACTCGGGAATTTAGAAGCGCTATCTTTTTGGCAGTGGTTTGTTTCTGTTTTAGCATTACTACAATTTCAATTAATGTCTACTTCTACACCCGGCCAGGGTGGCCGAGCGGTTCTAGGAGCTACAGTCTGGAACCACGCGACCTCTACGGTCGCAGGTTCGAATCCTGCCTCGGGCATGGGTGTGTGTGATGTCCTTAGGTCAGTTAGGTTTAAGTAGCTATAAGTTCTAGAGCATTGATTACAAGTCCAATAGTGCTCAGAGTCATTTATCTACTTCTACAACTTCCTCGTTCCTATTTAAAACCACTGGCTCTAGTTTCTTTAAAAAAAAATCTTTAGCGTTTGAAGCCGAAAGAGTGATTTAAGCGAAAATTTATACATTCGTATCGACGTTTTGGGTAAGCTAGCGGCGGTGCTTTGACTTGGAATTTTTCTCGGTACGCCGCCGGAAGGCAAAACTTCTGTGTTTGCCACCTTTGAAGCGATGCGCAAGCGCGGCAAGAGGGAAGGCGGATGTAAACGGTTCACTGGAAACACAGAGAGTCTGCAAGCAGCCGCGAGCGCGTGAAGGTTGTCCAGAACAATGGCGAGTGTTAACTTGGGAAGGCAGCGGGTTTTCCTGTTCGGAGATGACTTCGTAATGGGCGGCCAAGTATAAAGTCGTCGGTTCAAAAAAAAAATGGTTCAAATGGCTCTGAGCACTATGGGACATAACAGCGGAGGTCATCAGATCCCTCAGAACGACTTAAACCTAACAAACCTAAGGACATTACACGCATCCATGCCCGAGGCAGGATTCGAACCTGCGACCGTAGCAGTCGCGACGTTCCGGACTGAAGTGCCTAGAACCGCTCGGCCAACACGGCCAGCACAGTCGTCGGTTCCTTCGCAGCATTTCTATTAATGGGTTGGAGCATTTCCAAGCGCAATTGCGACACGGAAGTACTTCACTGAATTGTACCTGCTGCGGGAGCGTTGTGGCAGTTATTATCATCATACAACGGAAGTTACTGGTGAGCTCCCGTTTGTTGTACTACTTAGGTGGCCCAAGGCGAGCGAAAGTAGTACTAGTGAGCACCAATATTGTTGTTGCTCGTGGGAACTCGGCTCCTCTTTTATTTGCGTGTTCTTTTATTAAAATTCTAATGGGAGCGCCGAGTGAGGTGGCGTAGTGGTTAGCACACTAACTTCGCATTTTCGAGGACGACGGTTCAAACCCGCGTCCAGCCATCCTAATTTGCGTTTCCCGTGATTTCCCTAAACCGCTTCAGCCAAATGCTGGGATGGTTCCTTTGAAAGGACACAGCCGATTTCCTTCCCTATCTTTCCATAATCCCATGGGACCGTTGAGCACGCTGTTTGGTCCCCTCTCCCAGATCAACCAACCAAAGCCAGTGCCAGAAGTAACTAGAGTCTGTTTTGCTGATTTAAATTTATCTGTAACTATGCCATAGCCTGGGAGCTGTCTTGCTGTAAGCGGCTTTTGTTTCAAATGGTTCTGAGCACTAGAACTTAGAACTACTTAAGCCTTACTAACACAAGGGCATCACACGCATCCATCCCCGAGGCAGGATTCGAACCTGCGACCGTAGCGGTCGCGCAGTTCCAGAATGAACCCCTCGGCCACAGCGGCCGGCAAGCGGCTTTTGGTTAAACTGCTTGATCTGACACTCAGCTCGACGTTGGCACCTTGGCCAAAGGGGTCGCTTAGTTGTGTATCGCAAAACTGATTTGGATAAATGCATTTACATCCTCAACGTGTGATAGAGATCCGAAACTGAGACCACCTCTTAAATTCTGTGGCCGCCCAGAGTGGCCGAGCGGTTCTATGCGTTACAGTCTGGAACCGCGTGACCGCTACGTCGCATGTTCGAATCCTGCCTGGGTCATGGATGTGTGTGATGTCCTTAGGCTAGTTGGGTTTAATTAGTTTTAAGTTCTAGGGGACTGATGACCTCAGAAGTCAGGTCCCATAGTGCTCAGAGCCATTTGAATCTTTTTTTTTTTAATTCTGTGTAATTGTTTTACAATGTCATGGCGGTAATAGTGTTGTTGTCTCCGTTTTAATGCTCTAAAACTTAATTTTCTTATTGCATCTTTAAATCTGCTGGGACATGCTGTTGGTACCTGCGCCGAATGTAAATATGCTTATACCAACTTCTCAACAAGGTTTTCAGGATGAGACCCTAACGTCGGTCGTCAGTTTCAGGCCGGGGGGTTTATGTATAGAACAAGAATTGCTTTTCTACGTTACTGCAATTCTGCGCGTATTAAGTATTTATTCTGTTTATTGACGCCTGTACACTATTTTGTTAACAGCGGGTTCTGATCCAATTATTCGGGCTTTAAAATCACTTTTATTTAAATTCTATGCTTTAATCACAGGAACTTAAAAAAATTTTGCTGTTAGGTTGACGCTTTAATTAGTGAAGCTTCTAAATATTTGTTTGGGGATTACACTATCACACCTTTCATCGAGTCCTTCAAATCTTTTCATCTGAAGTACTGTACAATGCTTAATAATCATTTGGAAGTGCTTAACTGGATAATTAAAGCTCATCAGGTTTTACCAGCGTGTGCCTTGCGTAAACTTTTTGTGTTAAATAAATCTGTGAAATGTTTCTGGTGAGAGTGGCCACACTCGTTCACCACTCCCGGATGCCCGCATCCTTGAACCATTCGAATAATATATCTACAGCGGTGGTTAACGTAATCAAATAAAACAAAAACTCGATTGCTTTGCAATTACCAACAATTATGAGTTGCTTTATATGTGATAATACAATGCAGTTCATTGCCGTTTATCTCATAAGTGAAACAAAATACGTTACTGTCAAATGTTCCCGTAAAAATTCATTATCGTCAGAATTTTATCGCTGAAAGCGTGAAACGAATGGCTGAAAAATTGAATGAAAGAAAAAATCAGCATACGTCAAATAGCTTCCAGTTATTTAAATGGCAGACTACATGAAATATCAGTTTAAAGCTATAGCTGCAGTTATTGAATGAACGCACTCTGAAAAAAAAATATTATGCGTAACACTACGAGCAACGTAAACGAGATGAATGGGAATATCCAATCCCATCTGTTAACTGAGGAGACAGTTTTTAAGGAATTAGATCTTGGAACGTCTTGCTGCGTCGAAGCGCCCCTGCGAGGATGTGAGCCTTTCATTCTGTAGCTTCTTTCCGAAGAGTATGCGAGTTCACGAAAACAGAAGTTTACTTGCCGAGAGGAAGCAGACGAAACTTTTTCCTCGTGGGAGGGGCCTGTTTACCTTCCACCCGCAGCATTCTTAAAGGAGGACGCCTCTGTCTTCAGCGCCCATCCTGCCTCGACGGCATTTCTTTATATGCTATCAAGCGCAAATACACCGTGGACTCCTTGTGTGTATTTTTAGCTTGTCAGTAAATAATCTTCGCACGAAACTGTGGGCAATACATCGTCTTTGAGGTCTTCCAGACATTGCCCGTACTGGAAACCGTCTTGCGGCTGCTACTTTTTTTTTTTATGGCTGCCAACTCTCATACTGATTCGTTTACCTAAAGTTAGGGGAAGATAAGGTAAACTGCAAAGGGTTTCAGTTGTTCTTAGATCTGTATCAGGCACAGATTTTCAGAAGATGAAACACTCAACTAGCGCAATGGTTTGGTACTCTTATGTTTCGTTTATGACAACGCCAAGAATTAGGACTCGACGCTACTTACTCGTGACATGATAAGACTTCCTACCTTGTTAAACTGCAGTTCAAATACTATGTTCTTTTTCTGCGGTGCAATTTAGCAAACAACAAACATGGCTGAAACTATACTACAGAAACAGGATTATATGTTGCTTAGAGAACGAGAAACACACTCGACTCACATTTATAAACAACAATAGATAAACCAGATTAACACCAAGGAGTAGGTATATACCAGTTAGCATGAAATAATGTGATTTAATGTACCTGGAGATGACGGGCAGGGATTTCAAAACTAGGTATGAAGAAAGTATAAGAAGCTAGAAGTATGAAAACAGCCATGATACTTTTGCTGAACACCTGATAAGACATGGACGTGAACCGTCCAACACGGAACAGCAAATGGAAATGGAAATTATCAAAGAGAACAATAACAAACAGAAATGTCAAACAAAACTCCTCTTACGACATAGCCGTCACCTTTTTGGACATATTCTCCCTGCACCGAATACCACTAACCCATTTTCTATACTCCCGCAACCTCAGGAAATCTCTTGCAGTCGCCTTTCTTTCGGCTCTCGCGGAGTCACAAACAGGGCGCGCAAAATCTCGGACACCCCTGTATTATGTCAGTTGGCGGAAACACCGGCCAGTGCCCCTCGCGGCAGGTAGTGCCTAACAAAGGGACAAACCAGTCTGCCACCCTACTCCAGGCTGCTCAGCGGAACGCGTCCGAGCTTTTAGCAGCTCACTGCAACATTCAGTCTTTACCTGCGCATTACGAAGAACTTAGCCTCCTCTTCAACCAACTAAACTACCACGTAATCCTCTTATCCGAAACGTGGTTAAAACCACACATATACTCTGCATCTATTCATCGCCCAGGGTACACATTTCTTAGGGCAGACAGATCAAAAAAGCGAGGTGGCGGGGTCGGCGCATATATACGAACAGATCTCAAAGCGATAGTCTTATGTACGTCAAATCCTGCTGAAGAAAAAGAGGCTGAATTCATGTTCATTGAAATAAATATACAAAGTCGGAAATTCTTGACTAGCGTCGTGTACAAGCCGCCAAAAATAAGATCAATGAGTTCCTTCCAGTCGGAATTACATTCACTTCAGTGTCAATACGAACATGTCATCGTAATGGGTGACTTGAACATAGACCTGCTAAGAGACACTCCCTCCGCAATAAACCTAAGAAGATTGTTTAGTTGCAATAGCATGAGCATTCTTCCATTACAACCTACACACCATACGGCGCACAGTCATACTCTTATAGACGTGATCGCAACGAAACAGACTGACAAAGTAAGAGATGTTGGTCAATCATCGGCCCCTGGCCTCTCAGCACATGATGTAATATTCCTGGCCTACTCTGTGCAGCCCCCAAGGATCAAATCGCGTTACATAACTTGTAGGAACATGAAACGTATTGACCTTGACGCTCTAACAGCCGATTGCTCAGAAATCTCATGGCATCAAATAATCAGAGAACCTACAATCGACGGCAAAATTAATGAACTTGGTGATAAACTCACTGCCCTCTATGACAAACATGCACCTGTGAGCACAGTCCGTGTAAGAAAATCTCCTGCTCCATGGCTGACAGCTGAATTACGTCAAATGATGACTAATAGGGATGCTGCCCACAGGCGTTTCAAGGCAGATCCGAAACCCGAGCGTTTCGAAGAATATAGAAAGCTACGGAACAGAGTGAAACAATGCATTCGCAATGCCAAAATCAGGCACGCTCGCTCCCTTGTATGCAGCGATCTGACACCCACGACTCTATGGAAGAAACTCCGTAGCTTGGGGGTCGGAAAGGCAAAATCGGAAACTACTTTTCATGTGTCAGCTAACGAATTAAATGAATTCTTCTCTGCACCTCTGAATACCAGCACGGCTGATAATTACCGTCCACAAGAATCCCCAAACAAGATAACTAACAACAATACCTTCCATCTAAAACATGTAACAACAAATACGGCAAGAAAAGCAATAATGAGAATCTCTTCTGATGCAATAGGCAACGACAGTATCGGTATAACCATGATTAAGAATGTTGCGGATATCTTAGCACCTGTCTTAACTGACATATTTAATTTTTCCCTCGTGAACGGAATATACCCCACTGCATGGAAGAGAAGCATAATTCGACCCATCCCTAAGATCGAAAACCCGCAACTGCCTAGTGATTACCGACCAATTAGCATACTGCCTGCTGTTTCCAAAGCACTTGAATATATTGTGCATGACCAAATCACTGAACACTTGCATGAATTCAGTCTATATGACAAATTTCAATCCGGTTTCCGTAAACATCACAGCACAAACACTGCTCTAATTAAAGTAACTGATGACCTGAAATATGCCATCGACAATCGAAAGGCAACAATATTGACGCTACTGGACTTCAGCAAAGCTTTTGACACTGTTAACTTTGACATATTACTCAGAAAAATGCAACAGCTTAATTTCTCTGATAGTGCAATGAGATGGTTTGAAAGCTACTTAAAAGACAGACAGCAATGTGTTGTCTGCGCAAATGAAAAATCTTCCTGGAAACATGTTTCTTTGGGAGTGCCACAAGGATCAGTCTTAGGACCACTTTTGTTTTCTTTATATGTCAAGGATATTTCGTCGGTTTTGTCCTCCTGTAAACATCATTTCTATGCCGACGACCTCCAGCTCTACCTAAGCGTCAGACCTGAAGACGTAAACACTGCAATCGCTCTGATGAATGATGATCTGTCTTCAGTAGTGACATGGGCGAAAAACCTGGGGCTTAAATTAAATGCAAAAAAGACGCAAGTAATCTTAATAGCCCATCAGAAATTAATAAGTTCAGATTTCCGGGAACGGCTACCACCTATTCTGCTCGAAGGTACGCCAATACCATATCAGAAAACAGTAAAGAACTTGGGTGTAACTCTGGACGAGCATCTCAACTGGGCGGAGAATACAGTCGCAGTGTGCCGAAAGGCGTCTGCTTGTCTCTATGCTCTCAAAAAGTTTCGGAACATATTCCCGCAGGACTTGAAACGCCAGCTCGTGCAAGCACTCGTTCTACCGAACCTCCACTATTGTGATGTGATTCAACAAGGCATGAGTAGTGAAAACAAAAGACGGCTAGAGCTCACCATGAATGCCTGTGTGCGTTACACCTGCAACATTCGCCGATATGATCATGTTAGTGCTTCATACTCCGAGCTAGGGTGGCTGCGGCCGGACAAACTGCGTGACTACCACACTCTATATCTACTTCACCGACTCCTCATCGCGCAAGCACCGCAGTACCTAGCTTCAGAGATTAAAAACCTGTCATGCCATCATAATCGAAACACGAGGTCACTCTTATCTGGTATCCTAACTGTGCCCACTCACAAAACAAAAACTTTTGCAAACGCCTTCTCAGTTGCCGCTGTCCGCCTCTGGAACAAACTGCCCCTTACCTTGAGGAAAATTCAATCTCCTGTTGCTTTTAAGAAGAAGTTGAAGCATTTCCTACTATCATCCGCATAAAATTCTCCACAAAATTAATGTGCAAGGCCAATCCTCTCATCTGTCAAATAACAAAGATAGCGTCTCCTATCTTGCTCCTGAGATGCCTTCCTCTTCATCTATCTCTATTAGCCACACAGTCTCCTTTTCCTTTATATTTTCCTTAATTATGTTTCATCATGTCTCTCTATTCTTCTCCTCCCTTCACCATGAGTCTCCCTCATACTCCCTGCTGCCAGCACTCCTATCTAAAATCTTTCTCTTCAATAATGTATTTTTCGAGGTGTAACTTTCTAATTGTTTATCTCACTTTTTGTATTAGATGTAGTTTAACATGCCTACTAAAACATATGACTGTAAAATAAGTAGAATGCCTGGTTAGATGTAAGAGAGGGCCTGATGGCCCTAATCTTGCAAGGTTAAATAAATAAATAAATAAATAAATAAAATAATTAATAATGGTTCCCCCATCCTCTCTCTCTCTCTCTCTCTCACACACACACACACACACACACACACACACACACACACTCACACACACACACATACACACACAAATCCAGTACCTAAAGTATAACAAATTCACACATAAGAAACACACAGGCATACACTCAAAATTCACTCACACAAGGAATAACGGATTCGCACATAATAAACACACACACAAAACAAATAAAGGAAATTTTTTCTTATGGGACTTAATTGCTAAAGTCATCAGTCCCTAAGCTTACACACTACTTAACCTAAATTATCCTAACAACAAACACAAACACCCATGCCCGAGGGAGGACTCAAACCTCCGCCAGGACCAGCCACACAGTTCATGACTGCAGCGCCTTAGACCGCTCGGCTAATCCAGCGAGGCGAATATCAAATCACAGACGCAAACAACAGACGAAAGATAAACACATGAAGACAGTCGGCAGCAGTACACACTGTAAAAACAAATATTCAACACACAAATAAAAGTGCAAATAGAGCAGTATAATAAATTTGGGTGAAAAAACGCCAGAAATGGGCCATCTGCAACATATCCAGGACCACAGACGTGGACTAAAGTGCGCGTCATTTATGATGGCGGCCGAGTTTAGGTTCGTTCTGCGCATCTGACGTCACAAAACACAGTCAGCCAATGAGCAGAGAACGACGTTGCCAGAGCTCGACTGCAGTGCAGAGCACGGATGAGTGACTTCAGTTTTAAAAACGTTCAGTCATAAATAAAGTAAATGAACGAAAGCAATGTCTTGATAGCAGAAATTATTGCATAGAAGTTTGGAAAAAGCATTCTTTATACCAATTGCTTCACATTCTATTAATTAATTAAACCAAACAAGCAATAAGCCTCCTAATTCAGGCGGTAGCAAGGAAAGGTGTTCGTATCATTCTCACTAACCGCTTTTCCGCAATAAAGAACAACGGTAATTGTTAATTTGCTATTGTACTTCGACGAAACGTGAGTAATTCATAGTCATACCAGTGTTTGTCGGTATTTTGCGTCCTAGTTTAAATTCCTCCAGGAACTATATTATATGATAAGCTGCGTTAGCGTAATGGCGAAAATATTCGGCTTTTGAGCGAAAGGTTCCGAGTCCAAACCTTGTTTTGTCTTTAATATTTTCTTTATTTAAGAACAATATCGAAGTGTTTTACTTTATTAATTTTATTCCTTTGAATATAATTTGTTGAAATTTCTAGTGGCAACTGAGATCAATCATATGGAAAGTATACGCTATGGACTTTTACCTCTGCAAACTCTTCAAAATTTCGTGCAGTGGTTTACTACATTTAATGCTGCACAATAACTGCGTTGAATATCGAAACAAAATTAAGTCATGTATGGGGGGAAGGTATCAGTCAAGAAGATGTGTAAAAATCAAATTTTTGGGCTAAATAGTTTTTGTGAAATCGAATGATAAGTGTGTCAAAGCTGTCGGAACACCAGTGTCTGCACAGGCGAATAGTGCAGTGATTACAAAAGCGCGCACAGCGCAGAATGCGGGGCGCACGTCTCTGTAGCAGCAAAAGGATTAATGCGGCCGTGGTGGCTTTACTTCATAAACTGCGCGATCCCCCCTAAACGTAAATTTGCTTGGCGCGTACAACTGGCAACGCAGCAATCACCCGCGTCTGGGAGGGAATGCGCGAACCGCCAAGATAAAAGAATTGAACTATAGCAACACTCTAAATCGTAAGAACGCCAAACAATAATTTAACCTCAAGTAAATTGTGTTGCAAAAGTTGTTTCTAACCCGAAAAACAAGAGAAAAACATGAGAAAACGGAGCATAGCAACACACGTGTAACTACATCCCAGTGCATTTATTATATATACGTAAATAAAAACAAACATTTATTACAGGGTGCTGAAGATGCTTCGTCAATAAAAGAAGCGAAACACATATGGCAAAAAAAACCAACAAATGGATTTTGGAGCAACTAAGCAACAGCTGAAAACAGTAACTATGACTATTTGTCTGTTGTTTAAACATATTTCTGTGGTGTGTTCCGCATCCGACGACGTTCTGGATTCTCCGACCTGCCCGACGGGGGGGACACGTCAGAGATAATCGCGCTTTAGGCCGACCACAGCCACAGCTGGCTCCCTCTCGAGGCGCCGCCTCTGCAGCGAATACGTCTCGTGGCGCCGACGGCTGACGTCCGTAAGCCTGCAAATGCCGCTGCCCCGCTCTTTGTAGCTAGTCTCGTGTTAGTCTTTGAAGGCTTTAGTTATGAGTTTTTACCTTGTCAGATTTACGCTTGTGGTTGGGATTGCGACCTGGACAGTTTACTAATAGGACGACCTAACTACGCTGAACTCCGTGAGGCGAAGCGCCATATAACGATCCTGCCTTGGAGACGGTTAAGTGGGAGATGTGTCTCAGAGCTGCATAGTGACAGATTGAGGCGCGAGACTGGACGCACACGTAGTTTATGTATCAGCCGATAGAGGACAATATGGGATAGGGGGACTGTGATTTTAGTTTCGATTGTGCCCACTAGAGTGCACTAAAGTAATATAATGATTTCATAAACTGTTGTAGTATTTTCATAAAGTGTTATTATGTCTTTTTGTGTATGTAACATGTTACAAATGTGTTTTAGCAGTATGAATGATGCGTGAGTGTGGTTTAAGGTTAATATGTAGATAATTGTGTAAAGAGTTACGTAGAAAGATTTAGTGTGGGCACATTTCGAAGAAGTATGGATATGGACAAAGGGGATTTTTGTAGAATAGATTTGTAAAGTAAGTTTGTGGTAAAGGAAAAGTTAATTCAGGTACAAATAACAATAGTAAATAACTTGAAGCGTAAGCAAAACTTCAGCATATTAGATAATTACGTCGGTAAAAAGCGCAGTTGTTAGGTTTAATATTTTGCGATTGGTTATTGATGAAAAGCGCGGATTAACGCGGGAGAATGTTGTTTTGCTATTGGCTGTTGAGTAAACTGACCAATGGTAAAGCAATATTCTTCGCGAGCCTTTCTCTGCTCGTAGAGAAGACTTAGGGTATTCAAGAAAGGAGTGGGAGTCTAGCTATGAAACAGGTCGAACGTGTGTAGTAGTAGTTCCGATGGAAACGATAAGTTGCCCGATCTATCAGTGTTTCATGCATCAAAAGTGTGGTAAAGTGACGGCATAATTATTCCAATGGGCGTGTAGAAATTTCGGAATATTTAAGTGAATTTTGTGAGGGGAAAAGACATACATTCCGCGTGGCGTATTGAGCAGGTCGGTGGCTAAAAACTGTGACTACATTTGGTACCGACAGACTTAATATTTGGCGACCATTCTCAATCAAAAACTATCAGTATTTTGTAGTTATTACATTTTCGGGAAATGCAACACCATAAACTTGCTAACTTGAGTGAAAGGGATTGTGAGTGACTGTGTTAAGAGTAGCACAGGCTTGGCAGCGATACTTGTTCACTTAAGTTTCAGAATATACACTCCTGGAAATTGAAATAAGAACACCGTGAATTCATTGTCCCAGGAAGGGGAAACTTTATTGACACATTCCTGGGGTCAGATACATCACATGATCACACTGACAGAACCACAGGCACATAGACACAGGCAACAGAGCATGCACAATGTCGGCACTAGTACAGTGTACATCCACCTTTCGCAGCAATGCAGGCTGCTATTCTCCCATGGAGACGATCGTAGAGATGCTGGATGTAGTCCAGTGGAACGGCTTGCCATGCCATTTCCACCTGGCGCCTCAGTTGGACCAGCGTTCGTGCTGGACGTGCAGACCGATTGAGACGACGCTTCATCCAGTCCCAAACATGCTCAATGGGGGACAGATCCGGAGATCTTGCTGGCCAGTATAGTTGACTTACACCTTCTAGAGCACGTTGGGTGGCACGGGATACATGCGGACGTGCATTGTCCTGTTGGAACAGCAAGTTCCCTTGCCGGTCTAGGAATGGTAGAACGATGGGTTCGATGACGGTTTGGATGTACCGTGCACTATTCAGTGTCCCCTCGACGATCACCAGAGGTGTACGGCCGTTGTAGGAGATCGCTTCCCACACCATGATGCCGGGTGTTGGCCCTGTGTGCCTCGGTCGTATGCAGTCCTGATTGTGGCGCTCACTTGCACGGCGCCAAACACGCATACGACCATCATTGGCACCAAGGCAGAAGCGACTCTCATCGCTGAAGACGACACGTCTCCATTCGTCCCTCCATTCACGCCTGTCGTGACACCACTGGAGGCGGGCTGCACGATGTTGGGGCGTGAGCGGAAGATGGCCTAACGGTGTGCGGGACCGTAGCCCAGCTTCATGGAGACGGTTGCGAATGGTCCTCGCCGATACCCCAGGAGCAACAGTGTCCCTAATTTGCTGGGAAGTGGCGGTGCGGTCCCCTACGGCACTGCGTAGGAACCTACGGTCTTGGCGTGCATCCGTGCGTCGCTGCGGTCCGGTACCAGGTCGACGGGCACGTGCACCTTCCGCCGACCACTGGCGACAACATCGATGTACTGTGCAGACCTCACGCCCCACGTGTTGAGCAATTCGGTGGTACGTCCACCCGGCCTCCCGCATGCCCACTATACGCCCTCGCTCAACGTCCGTCAACTGCACATACGGTTCACGTCCACGCTGTCGCGGCATGCTACCAGTGTTAAAGACTGCGATGGAGCTCCGTATGCCACGGCAAACTGGCTGACACTGACGGCGGCGGTGCACAAATGCTGCGCAGCTAGCGCCATTCGACGGCCAACACCGCGGTTCCTGGTGTGTCCGCTGTGCCGTGCGTGTGATCATTGCTTGTACAGCCCTCTCGCAGTGTCCGGAGCAAGTATGGTGGGTCTGACACACCGATGTCAATGTGTTCTTTTTTCCATTTCCAGGAGTGTATTAATTGAGGACAAAATTTCCAACCTTTCATTTGTGTAAAAACTTTCTCCCGTAACGTAGATCACGTCGAAGTGCAGTAGCTTTCACTCGGCTTTCCTACTGATGGTCTGCTGAGACAATGTTCACAGGTAGGTGCAGGTCCGTCGTAAAGAACCGCGCCGCCGCATCCGCCGGTCTTGACCTCCGGAAACGCCTATTTGTTCCGACGTTACCGCCAGTGCAGTGATCGTAAATTGTGTTCTACCTATACACAGTAGGGTAGAAAAGTATGTGATGCCGCTTATCAAAATAATTTTTCTCACAGCTGTCGCTGCACAGTTTGTCACACTAAGGGGGGAATGAGTGCTTAAGTATCTCTGCGGGCAATGCAATTAATCTTCTTTTCGTAGCAGTTACGGAAACGACACGTAGGGCGGATATAGTATATTCCTGTCTTCTCTGAATACTGGTTCTTGGAACTTCATTGGGAGTTTTCTGATGGGTAATTAGCGTCCTTGTTCAAACACCTGTCAGTTTAGGTTTTCCAGCATTTCCACAAACCTCATCCGAGTGTCAGCCAAATCTATGACCATTCGCACTTTCCGTCTTTGTACACATTCAGCATCCCCTCTTAGTTCTATTTAATATACAGGTTGATTCTTATAAATGTTTTTTAAAAAAAAAACGAAGTGAAGTAGGTAACGCTAAGACAAGTAATTTAATATATGACACATGGAGCACAGATGTTGGTAATTACCCCAAAAGGTTATAACTAATGTTGAAAATGTGATGTCCTCAGACGACGTACATGCAGCGGTCTGTTGCACCAGATCATCCCAAACCAAGTCAAGTATTCACGCTGGTGTGGTTCTGGCTGTAGGTGCTTGGGGATCGGGGTTCCAGTCTTGCGTCTGGTAGACAGTACTTTGTGTGCATTGCGTTAAACAGTTGTGTGTTTACATTGTGGTAAGAGTTATATTACTTACCAGTCTCGCTGTCTCCGCTGGTTTATTGCAAAAGTACAGTACAACAAAAACCTACCGTGTTATTCACAAGTAAATAAGTATACGATACCGAATTGCATCACTGCTAGCAAACGACCTACGTGTTCTTAATTAATTTAAGTCTGCAAACAAAGAAAAGCAAGAAATGGAAAGGAACACAAAACGAGACAACCTTTTGTTTGATTACAGCGAGGACAACAGTTCTGTAATATCTACATTTCCAACAGATCATATTTACAAAAGGAGTTCGAAAACACAGTAGCCTAGCGGAGAGATGTGTAGCACTGCCCCCTATCGACAAGCCCAATTGCTCCGAGGTAAGTTACCTGGTGACGTCACATGCTCAACATTTATCGTTCGCTTTTGGAATATTTCGTGACATTTGCGACCCCATGTGTCTTATATTAAGTTACTTGTCTCAGCATCATCTACGTCGCTTCGGGGATTTTAAAAGTTAATGAGACTCACTCTGTGCAGGGTGTTTCAAAAAGGACTTTGCAACTTTAAAAATTCATACATATTTATTTAAAGAAGATATAGAGCTGGGTTTAGTGTTATTTTGAGGGGAAACGCATCAAGCTTTTTTTACCTTAAACTAAAGATGTTGTATGTGGCTTCCGCTGATTGTCCTGCGCACATTCATCGGAAGTCAATGTCTTCCCAAACTCGCTGCAGCACTGCAGGTGCAACTTGCTCAGTGGCGGCGTAAATTCTTGCTCTAAGTTCAGGTAGAGAAACCGGCACCGGAGATACAAACACGATATCCTTGATGAAACCCCATAAAAAACTGAGTGGTGTCTGGTCTGGAGAAGGTGGGGGCCAGGCGATTGGCGCATCACGGCCAGTCCATTGACCTGGAAAGAGGTCCCTGAGAAAATCGCTGACGTCAGCCAGGTAGTAGGGTAGTGCACCATCTTGCATGGAGTAAACATTTCGTTCTTGGACATTCTCATCGATCTGTGGTATCAAAAATTGTCGATTTCCTAAGGCTGTGGACAAAACATAGTCTCACTCGCTCAACGACGTCGTTAGGTGTGCCTGGACGACCTGATGATTTCCCATGCCTTAAAAATGGTTCAAATGGCTCTGAGCACTATGGGACTTAACTTCTGAGGTTATCAGTCCCCTAGAACTTAGAACTAATTAAACCTAACTAACCTAAGAACATCACACACATCCATGCCCAAGGCAGGATTCGAACCTGCGACCATAGCGGTCGCGCGGTTCCAGACTGAATCGCCTAGAACCGCTCGGCCGCACTGGCCGGCTTCCCATGTCTTACCGAGCACCCTGTTTCTACAAAACATTTGTGCCACTCATAAACTGTAAGCCTACAAGGAGGATCTTTAGCGGACTTGGTACGGAAATTACGGTGAACCGTTGTCACCGAGTTCGATTCTTCAAACCAAAACACACAGCTAACATGCTCGGGTCCAGTGAAGGCAGCCATCTTTAAAGCAACTGCCGCTAGAGCTCCTTACCGTGCGATTCGGCACTAGTGAGCTACGCGAGACAAAACTTGACCTATTTCTGTACAAATTGACATTACAATCACCTCTGTAGGTACTATAAATTAATTTACATGAATTTTCAAAGTTGTTAAGTACTTTTTTAAACACCCTGTATATCCGGCACATTTGGGCAAAATTCTAGCGTCCCTCGAGTGTCCTGTAAGCAGTCTTCTTCGTTCGTGCCACTAAGAGTGCACACGTTGGTGTGTATGAGTCAGAAAACAAAACTTCACGAGATATCGTGTGTTGAAAATTATTTGTTAATATTTGCCGGCCGGGGTGGCCGAGCAGTTCTAGGCGCTTCAGTCTGGAACCGGTCGCAGGTTCGAATCCTGCCTCGGGCATAGATGTGTGTGATGTCCTTAGGTTAGTTAGGTTTAAATAGTTCCAAGTTCTAGGGGACTGATGGCCTCAGAAGTTAATTCCCATAGTGCTCAGAGCCATTTGAACCATTTTTTGTTAATATTCAGTATAGTTTTGAAGGCATTAAAGTCTTAAGTTCTTCTTCCCTTATTGCGTTGTGCTCGCAAGGCCATCAAGCGGATTTCAGTCTCGTGGCTCGGAGCGGTCATAATGTTTTGGTCGTTAGTGTAACTCCGCACTTAATAAAAATGAGGATCTGTAATGTGGCGAAAACATCACTGTGCGTCGCAAGTGTGTATTGCGCGCTATTTCATTATCATTAAATATCCTCTTACTGGACATCTGGTAATCTGCAGTCGGCTTTGGAGCTGCACAGTGACAGCAGGTTTTGAGCCACCCTGGTATGAGCCCTAGCTTCCGCACCCCTCGCACGCGGCTGACGGCCCGGTCACCTTGCCCGGCCTGGCCTTTCCTTCCCTTCCCCCGGCTGCTTCCCTTTGTCGACCTGTGCCGTCTAATAAATCACAGCTGGCAGGCCGCACGCGGCCAGAAAATTGAAGCCCGTCCCTGAGGTATGGCGGACGCTGCGTTTGTCAGCGCCCTCGTACGCCTCAGCGGAACGCCAAATTGTCTCCTTGCTTGCCCCGCTCCACTCGGCTGTTACGACAAAAAGGATCCGACACGTACTGCGTTCGGAATATTGAATCAGCGCTCGAGATGGCGCTGAGTCAATCGCGCGGGAAAGTCGCGGAGCCACAGTAAATTTTCTGGCCTTGAAAAAGGTCGATCTTGCACATGACAGTCACGAAACTGCGTCTGCGTTGTATTAGAACCGCGCGACCGCTACGGTCGCAGGTTCGAATCCTGCCTCGGGCATGGATGTGTGTGATGTCCTTAGGTTAGTTAGGTTTAAGTAGTTCAAAGTTCCAGGGGATTGATGACCGCAGATGTTAACTCCCGTAGTGCTCAGAGCGAATTGAACCTTTTCTTTTCGTACTAGAACAGGTTTGGACGCACGAACTTCATATTTAGGAGTCCAAAAAAAGGCAAACTTTATTTTGTACAAAACAAGATGTCGAGATTTGCAGAAAAATGAGTTCAATTACACAGGGTGTCCCAGTGGGAATCGTGACGCGTATGACAGGAACCATCATTTGAAGCAAAAAAGTCTAGTAAACATAGGCTGTAGAGTGCATACGGTAAGAGCTATGAGCATCTTCGTTCCCTTGGCACACAGGTACTCCAGTGAACAAGGGCCCATTGCTTTTAAGGTACGCATTTTAAAGGCCACGTTTACATGAATTTTTTCTTGTTTTCGTCCACGCTACTCCCTTCCAAAATATTGAAATCAAAGAGCTTGCTTAGAAGAGATTTGTTTCACAATATTGAAGATGGAGAAGTGCCAACAGCTTTCAAGGTATGCTTTTTAGAGCCGCCGCGCGGGATTAGCCGAGCCGTCTTAGGCGCTGCAGTCATGGAGTGTGCGGCTGGTACCGGTGGAGGTTCGAGTCATCCCTCGGGCATGGGTGGGTGTGTTTGTCCTTACGATAATTTAGGTTAAGTAGTGTGTAAGCTTAGGGACTGATGACCTTAGCAGTTAAGTCTCATAAGATTTCACATACATTTGAACATTTTTTTTTACAGCCCATGTTTACTGGACTTTTTTGCTCCGAATGATCGTCTCTGTCATATCCCTGAATACTGACCATCCCCCCTGAGACACCCTGTATATTCCATGGTTGAAAACTGGCACTAGGCAACAAATTTTGACATTTTGTTATTACTCTGTTGTCCAATGAGTAACCAGCTCTTCGTCTCAATAGTAAAAACAATGAATGGCATAAATGTTCAGATTTCCTTTTGTGTTCAGGTAAGCATTTTTATGACTCTGTGCTTTTTTCCGATTTTATGATAAACGACTTACTAGTATATTCTCTCCGGTCTAGGAGGCCCGGTCGAGGATCCCTACACTCAACGCCCTATTTTCAGGGTGGAAAAATAAACTTTTACAACCTCCTTTCACGACTGAGCCGTAACTTATCTCTGAGTGGTTAGTTGTCGACTCTTTGTTGAGGCAGCGCTTTGCCGCGGTGCGATTGGTCGCCATCGCCTAATGAGGCTCGGCGCAGTAACGAGATGGGCTGGCTACCGAGAGAGTGCAGTGACCCTGTCAGTCGTCGCCGTGCCGTGGTCGGTGGTGGGCCGTGCAAGCCCACAGTTCGTTTTGGCCGAGTACGGCAGCAACGCACGTGAGTGGACGACGTGGCGTGAGCCTCCACGCTAATAGCGGAAGTGGGGCCTTGATACGTCTGGAGGATAGTGCAAAGACCACAACACAACCGTCTCCATCCTATCTCTGTGCCGAGAATTCTGACACTGCGACCTTCAGCTGTGTTAGATCTGTTGGGTAGGCTATTTTCTCATACAGGATCGTCCTTATATGATTAGCTGTTGGGTGGCCGTTTACGACTTTAGCGTTGAGCTGTGGTATCTAAATGTGCTGTCGCGTTGAAACGTCCCATTAGAAAAATTATAAATAACTGTGCTAGTAAACTTCTACGTTATTTGATGTTCAAACAGCTGAGCAACGCTGAACGTACTGAGACTGTTTTCTCTTTCCTTATTCTGATCATCACTAAACTGACACACAATATGCTTAGCGCAACGCAGTCTGACTTTCAAAAATCTCTACAAAAGAATGGCTCTGACTAACAATAACCTATACCTTACATGAATCACTTAACTCACAAGAATCTTCGTTACTCGAACTACTGCAATACAGCGAGCGCCAATACTGCCAGCTAAATAAAAGATTCTAACTACTGAAGGCACTAACTACTCATAGGCATAGTTAGCAAATGAAAGATTTTAATACAGAACAAACAATGTATTCACTATAACAGTGTTCGAAAGTCATCATATATATATATATATCTATCAATTCATGAATCCGTCTTTACAAATTTCCTTTTTCTGGTGGACACACGTCCAGGTCGTCCGCTTATAGTGACCTCTCAAAACTCTGGCATCTCTCTGTCTCTCTCTCTCTCTCTCTCTCTCTCTTTCTCTCCCCACATCCATCACTGCTGGCTGCTCACCTCCAACGCACTGTTCACATCCAACTGACCAACACTACAATAGCGAATATTCCAACAATACCAACCAGCCACAGACTGCACACAGTGCAGGCAGTGATGTTCATACAGAGCTCTACGTGGCGTTACCAACATAAAAAGGAAAATAGCCCATTTACAGCGTCTGCGTGTGCGACTTCCTCACCCTGTAGGTGCCGCACTACCTGTGTGTATTCCGTAATTTACTGCGTCTAACTAACGAAAGCTGTGCAGTTTGTTCAAACTGTATAGAGCTTGCGTCCGGGAAATTTCGCTGGAGTAATATGTTTATTCAAAGCCCAATGCCTGCCAAGTTCTATAAGCGCGACTGTGGTAAACTCTGTTATGTTGTTTGAATTATGTTGTATCGAATAGTAGAATGTGTAGTCTTACTTGTGAGTCGGTCAAATTACTGTCAACAATTGCTCTTGCACTACTTGTTTACGTACTGGTTACCTCTGCACAATTGCGTGCGCAAGCTGCTCAAATTATGCAATTAGTTGTAATTTTAAAGGTGTAATTTTATCTTAACCTTATAATGTGCTGGACTTTTATTGGTTTGGGCACTGTTGGAGTATTTCAATAAGTCTCCTACTTAAATCATTTGATGGTTAAAGTTGCAATGAACATGTGTTACATGCTTTGATGTATTGCAATTTGCTTTAATAACATCGGGCTTATAGACTGTTTGCAAGGCGGAACGTTAATATCTTATTTAGCAGCTTGCATGCAAAAGGATGGTTGGCTTCACCGTCGGCCTAAAACGGGCCATGTTCTAATAGTTTCTTTGGTGTGTTATAGAAGGAACTTGGTGTTTTGTAAGCCGGCTGGGCTGCGCCTCACCCTTTGCCACGTGACGAGTACAACTAAATGGGTCTGCGACCGCGAAAGGCTGCTAAGTTTGATTAGTACTGTAATTGATGCATGTATTCTACCTTTAAGAATTTTTTTCTGATTTGAAACTATAGCTTGTAAATAACGTTTTTGGAGTTTACAACTACGAAAGAATTCAAACCTTTTTGTTAGTCCTCTGTCAAATAATTTTATCTAAAGTATTTGCATTGAACATGTAGAATACATGTGAAAACTTTTCTTAAAACTTCTCTTTTTTTAAGGAAGCTATATTTTGCAACTAAGTTTTGTCACAAGCAAATGCATAAGTTCCAAGCTTTAAAAAAATTCTTTTATTGAAGGAAGTCACCGCCATTTGTCTCAAATCAAAATATATATTCTTAAACTTTAGGCTTTTTGCTTCACTAAAGTTTTCCGAGCTTTTTGATTTTATATATTAGTTGAACAAGTTGTAATACCATTGTGTCTCTGTGCTATTACCAGTGTAGGTTGTTTCGATGCCAGGTAAATAAAGTTTTTTGTTGGGAATCCTTTTACTCCCCGCAGTGCTGAGACCTGCAAGCGACATACCAATGTCGATACCTTTCTTTTTACTTTTTGCGAGTAACAAATACTTTCAAGCTAACTTAACATGTATGTGGACATCTTCCAGCTGAGAATCACTAATTTACTTTAGTGGTACTCATGTTGGACAAGTATTTATGTGACGGTCGATACTAAGGTAATATTCATTAATTATCCTGTTCGTAATAAAAATTGCAGTATCATGAATGTGACATGCAACAAAGCTCAAATCGGCAAAAAATGTTACATATGCATATCAGTCCAATAGCACCGGGTAGGAGTAACGCCAAAGATTGTGTGGCGGTGTTTTTGTTCAGACATCACATTTGAATGTCCGTCATTTATGGGGTGATCGTATTATGATACACGTAAGAAGGTGAAACGTTTACCAGCACGTAAAGGAATTCCACAGATGCGGAATTGTGGTCTGTAGAGACTGTGAAATGTGGAATCGATGGGTTCAGTACGGCCATATTCAACGCCGTACAGCATATCTGTGGTCCCTCACGAGTACTTCCTGGGAAGATAGGTGTGTTCGCTCGATTGTGCAGCATCCAACAGCAGTGTCACGTGCCTTGACTCCAGAAATGAGCTTATTTACTGTAAGACAGTTATTTACATGGACTGCCTCCAAGCACCACTGGACATCGGATGTCAACATGGTGACCACTGTTGTTTACTCTTGATACAACATCAGAGAGACCACACCAATAGTGTGCCATGTAGCTACTGTTGTGGCTACTGTTGACTCAGCATAAGAAGGAGTGATCCAACAGTAGTGTGCCCAAAGGCAGCACTGGACACGACCTGCCAACACCACCACCATTACTGTGGTTACTCTCTATGTGACATTGGAGAGAGGTGGGCCGACAGTTGTGCATCAACAGCAGCACAGGAAATGAACTGTCAACACGGCGACAATTGTCGTGGCTTCTCTTGTTGCAGCATCAGAGAGAGCATATTAACAGTGCTGCACCAACAGCAGCACTGCACATGGACTGTCAACAGGGCATCAATTGTTGTTACTGTTCTTGACGTGGCTTAAGAGAGTGGCGCGCCAACGGTGTTGTCCCCAACAAAATGGCTCTGAGCACTATGGGACTTAACATCTGAGATCATTAATCCTCTAGACTTAGAACTACTTGAACCTAACTAACCAAAGGACATCACACACATTCATGCCCGAGGCAGTATTCGAACCTGCGACTGTAGCAGATGCGTGGTTCCGGGCTGAAGCGCCTAGAACCGCTCGACCACAACGGCCGGCATGTTCCCAACAGCTACACTGGACATGGACCATCGGTACGGTGACCATCGTTGCGGCTTCTCTTGATGCAGCATCAAAGAGAGCGCACCAACGTTGGTCCGCCTGATAGCAGCACTGGATATGGACTGTCAACACAGTGACCACTGTTGTGGTTATTCCTGACGTGGCATCAGAGAGAAGTGTGTCGACAGCGGTGCACCCAACAGCAGTACTATTCGTGGACTGTCAAAAATAAAAGGTTCAAATGTGTGTGAAATCTTATGGGACTTAACTGCTAAGGTCATCAGTCCCTAAGGTGACACACTACTTAACCTAAATTATCCTGAAGGACGATTCGAACCTCCGCCGGAATCAGCCGCACAGTCCATGACTGCAGCGCCCTCGACCGCTCGGCTAATCCCGCGCGGCCGTGGACTGTCACCAGTCACTGAAACTACCTGGTCTAGGATGCTGGAAGGTTAGCACACCATCTCACCCAGCCAGAGTGATTGACAGGCTATGTCACATATGCGAAACAACACAGAATATCGTATCAGGCGCCCTCAGTTGGGCTAGGAACGAGAGGAATATTCTTACAACCTTTAGATTCATTAAATAAGTCTCTCGAATTTCTAATCTGCAGGTTCAGCATTGTTGAGTGCGACGAGAAATTTGAAAATTTGTGGTAAGTTCGTATGGGACCAAAGTGCTGAGGTCATCGGTCTCTAGGCTTACACACTACTTAAACTAACTTACACCAAGGACAACACACACACATACCAATGTCCGAGGGAGGACTCGAACCTCCGACGGGGGCAGCCGCTCGAACTGTGGCAAGGCGCTTGAGACAGCGTTGCTACACGGCGCGGAGCGACGAGAAATACTGCAGCTTTAGCTATCACTGTACATCATAGGTTTTCCTGTCTGTTACTCTCCACAGGAAATTATGTCGATTCTTTGTGCGGATGCGATTTCGGAACTGATTTTCAGTCAAGATGGGTACAGATTTTTATAGAACCATGCAGAAATAAAGTCTTGCACCTTCTTCTGTTGCTTCCTTTTCGGGCCTTTACAGAGCTGCAGACAGAGGCCGGTCTAAGAGCCTGTCACACGGATTCCCTCGCTGATACCCACCCAATACACAAACAAGGCTGCATTGTATCTCCTAGTGATCCGTTCCCAGTTCCCATAAGGACGCCACCTCCCCTTGTTGCACTATGGAAACACAGCAGTAGTTTACCATTTGTCTGTGGAAAAAGAAAAGCTAAGATAGCTTACTGATACTGCATATAGTTTTGCATGACAGAGACATTTGTGGTAGTCTCGGAAGAATGGTATATTGTATGTGTGTACATCACTCGAAAAAAGAAAATGCAATTTTCTTTTCTGAAATAAAGAGAAAATTTGTAAAATTTCAAGATCGAAAACATATCTCAGAGGGATTGGGACCTTCTCAAACTTTATGGGCGCAACATAACACGTAATCAGAGAGCTACGACTTCGGCATTCTAGTTAGCAAGCTCCACAGTTGTGTGACAAACTGGAGAGACGAGGGTTACTTTGGTGTAGTCCCACACAATTTAGGATTGGTTTTGGGAGATTTCCCCCATTCATCTAGTCGCATATTGGCATGGACTAAATTTAACAATTTATTTAGGTATTTATTTATTTTTCGAGTCATCAGTCTTCTGACTGATTTGATGAGGCCCACCACGATTTCCTATCCTGCGTCAACCTTTCCATCTCGGCGTAGCAACTGCAACCTACGTCTCAATTACTTGCTGGATATATTCCAGTCTCTGGCTTCTTCTACAGTTGCTATTCTCTACAGCTCCCTCTATCATCACGGAACTTAATCCCTGATGTCTTAACAGATGTCCTATTAACCTGTCCCTTCTTCTTGTCAGAGTTTTCGATACATTCCTTCCCTTGCAGATTCTGCGGAAAACCTCTTCATTCATTACCTTATCAGTCCACCTAATTGTCAACATTCGTTTGTAGCACCACATCTCAAATGCTTCGATTCTCTTCTGTTCCAGTTTTTCCACAGTCGATGTTACACTATCATACAATTCTGTGCTCCCAACTTACGTAGGCAGAAAGTTGTTTCTCACATTAAGCCCTGTGTTTGATACCAAAAGATTTCTCTTGGCCACGAATTTTGTATAACCTGTCCAAAAATGTAGCTTTCAAAACACACTTTGTTCAGTTTCAGTTATGCCTGTTGACACTAGAAAGCAAAAGTCATGAAATTAATGCAATAAATTCATTTACTTGAACAGACGGTAAGTTCTATAAGCATTTTTGTTTTTGTCCAGCATTATTATCTCAATCGTTCTGACGTTTTTTCCTACTTTGTATTTTTAATTTTCGGTTTCAAACTAACATTATGGGAGCAAGTATAAATTATTTTCGTGAATATTTTCAAATTGATTTCTTAACTAGTTGGGTACTTTGGATGTAATTGTATAGGGAGGTAATTTCAGATCTGTGAAACCAAAAGGAGACATCACATCCATGTTAATAACACAAAAAACGATATACTTTGGGTATGCTATTGAAATAAACGTACAAATACTAAGTAGGTAACTATCAATCTTTTGAGACAGAATTTAGTCCTTGGGCCACGACATCCTTTGAAAATCAGTTATACTGAAAGTGGCAAGTTTTGTCTCTTGCTCCCTCTTGGAACCCTACATTTTAAATCATGTATTATTTTACTACACTGTATATGCAGAATCAGTATAATTTAGATATCTGCTACCCTTCTTGGTGGAGTTATAAGGTCCACAGTGTAGGCCTTCATGATAATCTAGCCAAATAACATCTGACAGTTACGACACTTTGTAGTAGCTGGTTTCTCCATTTGTTACTTTAACCACTGAACGAATATACATGCGAAACTGTCATAGTATAAGCGCTTGAATTAGAGTAAATTTTTCAATAGCGGCGTCGAAAGAGATCTAAAACAACAAACTCACTTAGGAAACCCCGAACGTCGTCTGTCAAATGAACATTTACGTTACCAGGCACAACACACGTTTGTGGTGTAAGACAGTCTGTTTTCTTGTAATAACGCAGCAGTCACTAAGCGCTGTTGTAGCCTTTTCCCCCCTTTTAGCAGTAGCTGTCTGAAGTTGGCGAGTGGATTGCGGCATCGCCCAGCTGAAGCTAAATTTCGCCTTTAAAATGGCGCCAGAGAAGACTTGCAAGTTTAATCTTCATTAAAATTAATTATTCAAAGTCCATTGCCGCGTAGACGATGCGATCTGCTTATTAAATCAGTTTCTTTGTTGTCAGTGTCGCGATTTTAACGAGCTCCTGATACCGCCAACGCCACTAATTTAAACTTTTTCCTCTCCCTCTGTCGTCAGCAAATGCGGCTGTTCCTGCGTTAAGAACGCATCTGTATACCGGTCTGGCTTTCTTCCGCTTCTGGAAATTTTATACGGTTTTGTGTTGTATGAAAATGTTACTGCCGCCTAGAGCATGTACAGTGGTTTAAAAATTAAGCTTGTAACACTGTTACGTTTTACCTTATAATCAGCGTTGGTCACCCTTTGTTCTGCAACTCATTTATCTTTCCACGTTAGTCATTATATAATGATATCCCACGTTCCATAAGCTCCAAAGGAAAGTAATATGCCACTGTTACACACGACTTTGTGCCTCTCTGGATACATGCACCGAAGTTAACGCTGACTAGTTTTTCTTTAACCTGCTTCCGGAAACATTATTAATGTTCGCATGTTGTTATTGGTACTTTTAGGTACAAGGGAATTTGCCTCGCATATTCCTTGCATAATCTATACGACTCCAACAGACAGAGGTTTCACTGTTTCGTCACTTCCTGCCATTTTTGGAAAATACTTCATCAGTTCGTAAACCACGCTAAATATTGCCATTTTATTGAGTCGTTTACTCGTATTGCTATTCGCTTACAAGGAACCCCTTGAGTGCGAGGTCGCAGATTCAGTCTTCAGTAAGGCTCATTTGAAAGTGTTGTGTTAAGAACTATGACAGGAAAAATAGTAGCTGCTAATGACTCACCACGTGCATCAGGAGAGCGACAGAAAATGAGTGTCCGAGAGGTGCAGCGATCAGCCTCCTATAGGATGTATGTATTACACTTCACAATATGGACGTCGTCGACATTCAAGAAATGTTCAAAGCAAACCATTAACACTATTAACACTACAGCCGACAAAATCATCTTGAGAGATTCAGCAACAGTTTAGATGATTAAGATAATTCTCATTTGTTATTCCATCTCAGTTGCACATTTTTAATTAGATTACATGTTTCTATCACAATGGATCATCTTCAGATGTAAAGAAAAGAAAAATTAAAAATGTATCATCCAAAACAACAAACATAAAAGACAGAATTTACCTAAGCAGTTGCGTAGTATCCATTCTGGTATCTTAACAGAAGATTTTTTTCATCATTGACTTTTTGCAATTTTAGTACGAGCCGCTCTTTTGTTAAACTTGTAGCATCCCTGCCACTATTCCTCTTTTGCCTCCCCCCACGTCTTCTTTGCCCGCTCTCAGTGCCCCTTCGCTCCATTTTATAATTTCTCTGTTTTATGCCGTTCACGTTTTAGATACCATTGTTCAACATTATTAGTGTCTCAACAAAAATTTTTACATAATTAAACGTTCAATAATTTTAGCACAACCTCTCTTGTTAAACTCATGACATACCAACAGCCCTCTCTCTGCTTTCTTTCCTCTCCCCTTACCATCGCCACTCCATTTCTCCTTCCCCTCCCTCCTCTACCTCCAACATACACCTATATAAAACACTGACCGCAGATGCAAACCACAACACCCTTATATGTGGTTCTGAGTAGACAAGTCGGGTTGCTGACACAACTATTTACGTAAGTTGCACGTTTATGTACAATTCTAGTCCTTTCTATCTATGTAAGTAGGCTGTTTAGGTTTTCTTATTGATAACGCCACATAGCGCTCTGTATGAAAATCACTGGCTGTGCTGTGTGCAGTCTGTGGCTGGTTTGCATTGTTGTCTGCCATTGTAGTGTTGGGCAGCTGGATGTTAACAGCGCGTAGCGTTGCGCACTTGGAGGTGAGCCGCCAGCAGTGGTGGACATGGGGAGAGAGATGGCGGAGTTTTGAAATTTGTAAGAATGGATGTCATGAACTGCTATATATATTATGACTATTAAGGTAAATACATTGTTTGTTTTCTATTAAAATCTTTCATTTGCTAAGTATCCCTATCAGTAGTTAGTGCCTTCTGTAGTTTGAATCTTTTATTTAGCTGGCAGTAGTGGCGCTCGCTGTATTGCAGTAGTTCGAGTAACCAAGATTTTTGTGAGGTAAGCGATTTGTGAAACGTATAGGTTAATGTTAGTCAGGGCAATTTTTTGTAGGGATTTTTGAAAGTCAGATTGCGTTGCGCTAAAGTACTGTGTATCAGTTTAAGCACAGTCTTGTATAATTGTTCTAAGGGGACGTTTCACCTTATATGTGGTTCTGAGTAGACAAGACGGGTTGCTGACACACGTTTTACGTAAGTTGCACGTTTATGTACAATTCTAGTCCTTTCTATCTATAGTACAATTTTAGATGGTACATATTTAGTTTTACTTTGTTGTTGATCTCAATATGATCGAGTGAGATCAAAACGCGTAATCTAATTAAAAATCTACAACTGTGACGGAACAATAAATGAGATTTATATTAATAAAACATTAACTGGCACCATGAACACCGAATGGAAAATGGCGCGCCATGGTGATCACAAACGTTCGCTCCATAAGATCGAAGGGTAACTCGTTGGGAGTTATAAACCGTGCAGGACGTTCATCTAGGAATCCACTCTTAAAGAATGCATACAGAATCATATTGGTGTAACGGAGTGGTGAAAACTGATGGAATGTGATGGTATGCAACCGAATGCGAAACAGTCTCTCGTGGAGCTGATCGTGAAACAGGCTACCCTTTAAGGCATAGCTGCAGATAGTGCTATAATATGTTTTATAAGCACGGAGGAAAACAAATATCTACAGGCTCATTTTATCCGGTGTTTCCATATAGTATGAATGGCAATATTACACACTTTTCAGGGGGGACAGGCTGCTCAAAAGAAGCATGATTTTATGTATGTAGACTGAAGCAGTGAGTGAAACTTTTTACATTGCCAGGAATCGAAACCGGGTCTCCTGCCTACTGGGCATGTGCCACCTTGTCACAGCGGTCCACACAACTGCACGGATTACTCTGACACGCCTCCTTCCTCAATCTAAATTCTCGCTATCGCCGCAGTCTACTTTAAATTCTCACTCGCCGCTCCAGCCTACATACATAAAATCATGTCCGTAAGAGACCAGTAAAGTCTCTGAAATTGCGTCATTTCATTTGCATGCTATTTTGACCAGCTAGTGGCTAAAAGCAGTACTCATTCCATGGTTGAACTTCTCTTATGCCTGTTTTCCCACTCTTGTTTGCTATGACGTAATTATTCCCTATTGCTCTTGCAAGATCACGCACACGAGAAAAAATCGTGGGGGACGCAACACCTCCCACTTCTCGCATCACAGTAAGTAACTTTCCAGCCAACTTACCATCCACATAAACAGTAGGTATAATTGTATACGAATGCATTAAGGTATTGACGTTAGTTGATCTTGAGACAATTCGCTTGGTATCTCTAATTTCTAGGGTTCCTTTCGTACGTATTTCCTGCTCAAATCCCGATTGGTCGGAACTGAAAACAAATTCCTTACTGAACGATGGGATAAGTTTGTGTATCTCGTCTACAAATTTTTGGGTCGATTCAGCAGTTTACTGTGCATCGTCAAGTTGACGCCTTGTCAGAAATTGCGTTATCTTACGTCCTCCAATTGTGTAGCACTGTCGGAAGCTGTGCTACCATCCACTGCTTCCCTTGAAATCACTGTAATCATGCCCCTTGTCGTCCTTTGAATAGCCATAGTTTTTCTGATGCACTACACGGTCATATTACTCCAAATTTATCCTAAATCTGCTCATACTTGCTTTTTACTATACTGTGGATGATCTTCAGTGTACGTAATTACGTTTAGTACCCGCTCCTTGGACAACGATTGTCCTTTTTTCACTTGAGACGGGATTTGCGGCTCCCTATCTGACAAGGATGGTGCACTACATGTCTCAATACTTGTTTCACTATCACTTTCACTAGTTAAGCACTTATCGTCCTCATTGAACTCCTCATGTACATTGCCCACACAGTCGAGCGTATTTGAACGATGCATTCCACTGACTCATCTTGCAGAAACGCTAATATTTCACCTACCACTTCTTTCTCACTCTGCGAAATTCCTGGAGTTCCTTTCTGACGAAATGTCAACTTCTGCAACTGTTGCTATAGATGTAATGCAGTGTTTGCTTTGTTTATCGTTGCCATTGGTCTGCTTTGTATCGACAGGAGTAACGCCGTTGCGAGTTACTCGTGTACTAAACAGTTCACTACGCTCCGCAGCCCCACGCTGTGCTCACTGTTGGATACCTCTGGTCCCACCCTCTGTCGCCATTAGCAGCCAAAATTGTGGCTGCATGGTAGACAGTATGAGGGGCGTCAAATGCCGGAAACACCATTGGCCTTTTGCGACCTCCCATTCGAGGGGTCCTTTGTTAGCGTCAGGAATAGTCGTTGTGGAGAAAACATTGGCAAGTCACCACGAAGAAACAATGTTTGTAGTTTAAATCTACATGCTATTCATCACCTACATTTCACTATTAATAAATTGGCATTTGGCAAGTCAATCATGAAGCCAGCTCATTTCTACGATTTGGACGTCTCAGTCGGTTTATAAGTCAAAACTGTAACTAGAAGATACCTCGTATACTAATTTACAGTTCAGTGTTTGTTGTTATTTATCTCTCACTGCATACGCAGAGGGCACACATCATAAATACCTCTTTAAAGACCACCTCGATGCTAGACGTAGGACTTCGAATAACAGTCATAAGCGATCTGCCCGGTCTTTTTCTTCTTGTTGATTCATTTGAGCTGTAATGATTGGACAAATATTTTTCTCTAATAGTGTGACTGTGAAATAATTATGTAGTATAGTAAACTGCTTGGACTGCCTTATGCATGTGTCTAACGCATATGAAGTTTCACTGTCATGATCAGTTACCACTGCGTCACTCACTCCTCATACAATGAGCATAACCTTGACCTTATATTGTGTTTCTTCTCACTCTTAGCGATAAGCTTGGTCACAAGGTACAGTAGTTATCCTCCAACTATACTTGTTATTACCTGGAGTGTAACCTTATAAGAAGGTGAAACGTAGACTAGAAACAGGTAAGACAAGACGAGACTAGAAGCTTTTTAGCGGTTCTAGGCGCGCAGTCCGGAACCGCGCGACTGCTACGATCGCAGGTTCGAATCCTGCCTCGGGCATGGATGTGTGTGGTGTCCTTAGGTTAGTTAGTTTTAAGTAGTTCTACGTTCTAGGGAACTGATGACAACAGATGTTAAGTCCCATAGTGCTCAGAGCCATTTGAACCATTTTTTGAACTAGAAGCTTTTGAAATGTGGTCCTACAGGAGAATGCTGAAGATCAGATGCGTAGGTCGGATAACTACTAAGGAGGTTCTGAAACGAATTGTGTTAGAAAATAACTATATAGAACACCTTAACTGAAAGAGTGATCGGTAGACAAGACACATTCTCAGGCATCAAGGGATCGTCACTTTGGTACTGGAAAGAGAGAGAGGGTGCGGGGGGGGGGGGGGGGGCGAATTACAGAGGGAGACCAAAGCTTGACTATAACAAACAGGATCGAATTGTGTAGGCTGCAGTGGTTGTTCAGAGATGGAGAGGCTTGCACAGGATACACTAGCATGCCCGGCCGCCTCACTGCCTCAGGTGAGACCACAACAGGGCAGCACGGAAAAAGTCCATCTAAACAGCCACGACAACATTGGCCCCAGAATGTATCGAGAACAAGCAAACGGAATTTTAAGCACTTTGTGACATGTTTTCTTTTATATTCCCTTGAGGACCTATACTGAGTTTTGCTCCAAGTTTCGATGTTAGAGCCGCGCATAAAAAAAATTATGTTTCAGAAACAACGCACCACCATAAAAACTATCTTCATTAATTTTATTTCATGTATTTAGAGAGGAAGAATATTTCCTCAATAATTTGAAGCACTCCCAGTGAAGGACAAGGACTGTGCTAGAAAGCTGTTAGCTGCTTTTAGAATGCAGAGTAGATGTGTGGAAGGATGGGAATCACTAAGAGAATAGCCTCAAGCTACAATTCTTCGCAAAAAGATCTAAATAAGTTAAGGAAGTGTGAGAATACAGCGCGCAAATGAAAAATTTTGTTCTTTTGGCCTTCAGTCCAAAGACTGGTTTGACGCTACCCTCCACACTAGTTAATTCTGTGCAAGTCTCTACCACATTTGCGTAAGTACTGCCACCTACATCTATCTGCTTACTGTATCAAGCCTACAATTTTTACTCCCCAGGCTTCGTTTCACAACCAAATTGACGATACCTAGATGCCTCAGGATTTATCATATCAACCGAATACTCCTTTTAATTAAGTTGTTCCATAAATTTCAATTTTCCCCCGAATCGATTCAGTTATCTCCAAGTTAGTTATCTGATCTACCCACCTAATTTTCCACATTCTTCCTTAGCGCCTCGTTTCAGAAGCCTCTGTTCTCTTCTTCCTTTCCGTCCACGTTTTACTTCCATACAAACCCACATTCCATACAAATCGCATGGGTCGGTGCTGTAAGGAGCATGTGAAAGGACTCCACAGCGAAACTTCTGCATTGTAGTCAAAACAGTCTTAGCAGCACGTGCCACTTCTTTTCATAGCAGGACCCCTTCCAAGATGCTACTCCACGAGGGTGTAAAATGAATGTGCGCAACGGAAAATACTGAACTGATAATGAAGATTTGGCTCTGTCTCACTACCCCGTGAAGCAGGTCTTAGGATCTCTTAATGGTGATATTATCTCCTTCGTCTTGCTCTTTAGCATGTACATTACAACATAAATATAAATGAATGATTAAGGGAACTAGTAACTACAAAATGATAAATGCTGTTTCTGCTTATACATTTACTGTAGATTGAAACCTCTTTATACATTACAAAAGTTTATATATCAATGTCCAATGGACATAAGATACAAAAAAATTTCCTAATATCATTGATCAGTTACCCAAATCTGCCCCTTTTTATGGCTATACGATCAAATAAAAATGACTCTAGATGACTGACGTCATCTATGTGCCAACACTAGAAGACACTACTTTCAAAGATGATTTACAGTGTTGTGCAGCCTCAGTGGAAATAAAATTTTCGTGATCACAGTTGTTTAGCTTTATAGCCCTAATAAGCTGAAGCAATTAGCAAAAACACCGTATGTACTGTGAGCGTGTCATTATGCGCGACAGATTAATCTGAGATGTACCCTTTACCCTGTGGCTCCTGCAAGATGCAATTTCCGCCCCCACACTACTACATAAGTCAGACAGACGTTCCTAACGTTCTAAAGAGAAATGCCTGAGAAACTTTCAGCAATAAATATCTTCTGGAGTCGTTCGCTTACAGCGAAATGACACAAAAATTCACAAAATTTCTTACGTAACTAGCGGTATACTTGGGTACTGGAGTAGTGCTAGTTCAGGTAAGAAAAACATGAAACTAACGAAAATTATTATTTTTTTGCAAAAATTCTGAGAAATCGCAATGGCACTTTTAGTTATGAACTGAACAAGTTATTTCCGGGCTCTTTTCGGAATGTGAAGTTACCTCTTAAGGATAGGATTCGCTAATGAAACTTCTATACAAAGTTTAAGATTGTTATTCACTTGGCAGAATGGATGAGAGCCGCGCCTACTCAACTTGAATAACTATCCGTTAGAATGTCGCTAGGTACAGTCGAGGATGTCGCGTGTGCCATAAGGACTCAATATAGAGTCATGCTTACATGACAGACGCTCTATTCATCTGAGCCACCGAGGGCACAGAGGATAGTGCGATTGCAGGGATTTATCACCGGCACGCTCCCCGTGAGACCCATATTCTCAACTTATAGTCCACACACTACATTCGTAGAGCCCCTGCCATAATACCCATTACTCGCGGCAGACAATCCACTGAGTCCCGTAAGAGTTCAGGCAAACCGTGTGCATCAGCACTGAAGGTCATCATCTGGTAAGCCTCAAACGATAAGAAGGCGGCATCTGTTCTTTCGGACATGTCCAGCTGATGACTTTCTTCAGTGCGGGTACACACGATTTACCTGAACTCTTACAGGTCTCGGTGGATTGTCTGCCGCGAGTAATGGGTATAATGGCAAGGGCACTACGAATGTAGTGTGTGGACTACATGTTAAGAAAGCGGGTCTCACGGGGAGCGTGCCGGCGATAAGTCCCTGCGGCCGCACTAACCTCTGTGCCCTCGATGGCTCAGATGAATAGAGCGTCTGTCATGTAAGCATGAGATCCCGGGTTCGAATCCCAGTCGGGGCACACATTTTCAGCTGTCCCCTTGATGTATATCAACGCCCGTCAGGAGCTAATGGTATTGATTTAATTGTAATTTCATTCTAGAGAGCTGCACGGTCACCAATGGCATCTGGCCTTTCGGACATGTCTGAAAGAACTGATGCCACCTTCATATCTACTAATATAAGCAATAATTCATTACAACGTTTTGATAATAAAGACACTCTGTCACCTTTCACGCAATAAGCGTTAACAACTACACTCCTGGAAATTGAAATAAGAACACCTTGAATTCATTGTCCCAGGAAGGGGAAACTTTATTGACACATTCCTGAGGTCAGATACATCACATGATCACACTGACAGAACCACAGGCACATAGGCACAGGCAACAGAGCATGCACAATGTCGGCACTAGTACAGTGTATATCCACCTTTCGCAGCAATGCGGGCTGCTATTCTCCCATGGAGACGATCGTAGAGCTGCTGGATGTAGTCCTGTGGAACGGCTTGCCATGCCATTTCCACCTGCGCCTCAGTTGGACCAGCGTTCGTGCTGGACGTGCAGACCGCGTGAGACGACGCTTCATCCAGTCCCAAACATGCTCAATGGGGGACAGATCCGGAGATCTTGCTGGCCAGGGTAGTTGACTTAACCTTCTAGAGCACGTTGGGTGGCACGGGATACATGCGGACGTGCATTGTCCTGTTGGAACAGCAGGTTCCCTTGCCGGTCTAGGAATGGTAGAACGATGGGTTCGATGACGGTTTGGATGTACCGTGCACTATTCAGTGTCCCCTCGACGATCACCAGAGGTGTACAGCCAGTGTAGGAGATCGCTTCCCACACCATGATACCGGGTGTTGGCCCTGTGTGCCTCGGTCGTATGCAGTCCTGATTGTGGCGCTCACCTGCACGGCGCCAAACACGCATACGACCATCATTTGTACCAAGGCAGAAGCGACTCTCATCGCTGAAGACGACACGTCTCCATTCGTCCCTCCATTCACGCCTGTCGCGACACCACTGGAGGCGGGCTGCACGACGTTGGGGCGTGAGCGGAAGACGGCCTAACGGTGTGCGGGACCGTAGCCCAGCTTCATGGAGACGGTTGCGAATGGTCCTCGCCGATACCCCAGGAGCAACAGTGTCCCTAATTTGATGGGAATTGGCGGTGCGGTCCCCTACGGCACTGCGTAGGATCCTACGGTCTCGGCGTGCATCCGTGCGTCGCTGCGGTCCGGTCCCAGGTCGACGGGCACGTGCACCTTCCGCCGACCATTGGCGATAACATCGATGTACTGTGGAGACATCACGCCCCACGTGTTGAGCAATTCGGCGGTACGTCCACCCGGCCTCCCGCATGCCCACTATACGCCCTCGCTCAAAGTCCGTCAACTGCACATACGGTTCACGTCCACGCTGTCGCGGCATGCTACCAGTGTTAAAGACTGCGATGGAGCTCCGTATGCCACGGCAAACTGGCTGACACTAACGGCGGCGGTGCACAAATGCCGCGCAGCTAGCGCCATTCGACGGCCAACACCGCGGTTCCTGGTGTGTCCGCTGTGCCGTGCTTGTGATCATTGCTTGTACAGTCCTCTCGCAGTGTCCGAAGCAAGAATGGTGGGTCTGACACAGCGGTGTCAATGTGTTCTTTTTTCCATTTCCAGGAGTGTATTTTCAAGGTGTACGTGATAATGTCAGTTTTCTTTAAATATTCAAATATCCGATGTACTACCTATCAAATGATATCTAATTCCGGTTGTAAATCACAGCAAACTATGTAGGTAAGTGCGTGGAAGGTGCGAAATTAAAGCCGCGTTACAGCCTTCGGTTGTCACCCGTGCAGCACATCAGTATGTCGACGATATTCTATGTCCCGTTTTGTTCCCCTTCACGGCAAGCCATTTGGGGCTTACATTTCAGGAACGCTATGCCCACCTGCACACGGCAAGAGTTGTCTTCGTGCTTGCAAAATCCTACTTCGGTAGCCAAGGTCGTCGATCTCTCCCAGTTGAGTACGATTGTAGCAGTAAGGGCAGAGCGCACCAAACTAACTCGGGATTTTGACGATATAACGCGCCAATTGGACGGAGTATGACACCGAATTCCTCAGGAAGATATTAACAACTCTGTCAACGAATGCCAAGCCGAATAACTACTTGCGTAAGGACTAGTGGCAGACCAACACGTTACTGACTTGCTCAACTCATCGAGCTCTTTCTCTTGGATAAATCAACCAGTTTGTCTGAAACTGTAATCATTTGTTTGTCTGTACATGTGCATCACATCTATCGATTTCCTCCATAGTGCGCCGTCTTTTGTCTCTTTTTTGAGTTTATTTCCAGAAAACATGATTTAATGATGATCTTATGCTCTTGCGTAAAATATTCCGTACGTAAAATCGTCCCCAATTTGGATCTCTAGTCAAGGACTAATCAGGACGATGTTGACATCCGGAAAGTTGTGGATTACTATCAGAGCAGCAAAGTAATTGACGATTACAGAAGGATAGAGGATAAAAATCGAAAACTGCCAATAGCAATAAAATCATTTTTGATAAACAAATATTTCAGCAAATGATATGAATTTAAGTGTTTGTAAGTCTTTTCCAGAGATAGCTCTCTGGAGTGTAGACTTGTACGGAGAAGAAAAGTGAACGATGAACAGTTCAGGCTAGAAGAAAAGAATAATACTGAAGATTCAGTGGATCTATCAGCTGACTAATAAAGAGCTGCTGAATCGAGCTAGGGAAGAAAGAAATGTTCAGCACGACTAACTGAAGGGATCCGCTGCTTGGAGACATCCTGAGTCATCAAGGATTGGTTGATTGGTTGATACGGGGGAAGGGACCAAGCAGCGATGTCATCGGTCCCATCGGATTAAGGAAGGATGGGGAAGGAAGTCGGCCTTGCCCTGTCAGAGGAACCATTTACCTGAAGTGATTTAGAGAAATCACGGAAAACCAAGATCAGGATGGCCGGAAGCGGTTTTGAACCGCCGTCCTCCCGAATGCGAGTCCAGTGTACTAGCCATGGCACCACCTTTTTTGTAGTCTCATTTTGTTCGTTTTCGTTCGTTCTATTTGCTCCGGGCGGACGTTCCATGACGCTTGTTCAAGTTTATCATTGAACGATTAACTCAGTTTTTTTTTTATTGCAGAGGGCATTTAACCCTCTGACCGAACACGCTGAGCTACCGTGCCGGCGATCACCTCCGCTCGGTGGCATCAAGGAGTCGTCAGTTTGGTAATAGAGAGGAGTGTGTGTGGGGGGGTGGGGTTATAAAAATTGTAGAAAACCAAGGTTTGACAACAGCAAGCAAGTTAAAACTGATGTACATTGCTGTAGTTATGGATGGGTGAAACGCTGATAGCTGCATTAAAGCTACCGAAGAGCACAACAAAAACAATTACAGCGTTAGGTGTGGGCTACATTCCCTTTCCATCAAGCTGTCGCAGCAAGTTCGATTTTCTAATTACAAGTATTATTCTTGTCTCCATTAGCACTACTACCACTTCATTAATACATAAAACTTACAATTACAGCAGCTTTATACGGCAGTTTTTGCGATATAGAAATGTGAAGTGGGTGGCTAAATGGTTTTCCGATAGGTTGACGATGTACGCGTATGAACAACAGATCGCATTAGTAATAATGCTTACCTGTGTGCTGTTAAAACATCTTAAAATAAGAGTTTTCTAAAATAGACGTTGTTACAAAACGATTGTCTCTACAAAAAACTGTTTCATCGGAATGCCCTGCACATGAAGAGAGTAGATTGCCAGGAATGTTGAAAATCTTAATCTCTCAGCTGTCAAAATTTTGTAGTGTTTTTAATCTCCAGAACTGTACTAAAAGTATGACCAAAAAAATATCTACCTAAGTTGGCACTCGAATGGCTTAAATCAAACTGCACGTCTAAACATAAAAAGACATTCAAAGAACTGTGACTGAGGCCCGAACAACAGGGAACTAAAATGCATCGAGATTAGAATATGTTGCATTGATAATGGCTAGGCACTAGCCGAAATCTGGATTTCCGTAATAAAACCTACAAAGAAAGGACGACTGATTGCTGCGCTCTATAATTTATAAATAACACTAGAAGTTTATGTTTAAATACAGTTTGATGTTGTGTAACAGTGATATCACGTATCACTGAAACAACAAGTTTCGGGTTACACCGGTTTTTTTTCCGTCTTTAGTTTGACCCGACTGTTAAAACAGCTTAAAATAAGAGTTTTCTAAAATAACCGATTTTCGGTTTTGTATTCCTATCATTTCCGTTAATAGACATGGGCATAGAACAATGGCTGAAAAATTCTAAAACTCCCTCGGATCTTTGCATTCTAAGTTTCAAGATACCTAGAATCAAAGCATAAAAAATAGTAAATAAACGAAACATTTATCCATTACTGTTCGCTGCTTTCTTCAAAAGTAATGAGGAACTGATGTTATAAAAAAGATCAGCAATATTCTCCTTGGATTCTAGTTTCTTTGAAACTCTGCTTAAAAACCATCTTGTAATGGAGGATCATACAACCATTTGGACATAATGAATAGTCAGTGCTAAAGAATAAAAACTGAGGTTGGAGAATTATATTTTTAGTGTGAAGTTGTCAGTTTCCAAGGATTACTAACGAGTCATTCTATGTAACAGACCAGAACATTATCGTCTAACCAATGCCATACCGATTCTTGCTGACCGCTTTTCCTATTTTCTGTAACAACCCACAATTTCAGAGCAATGGGAATTTTACGAAGAAACATTAATCTTCCTTAAGAATTTCTATTTTTAAAAAATTAGCATCATTGCTATGACAAATTGATATAGCGGTTTTTTTTACCTGGTTATTAGTAAAATAAAGAAACGCCCTGTTAGGCTATAACCGAGACTAAAGAAATACAGAAAAATAACGGTTATTCAAAACTAAAATGCCCGTATCGGTTTTAACTGGTCTGTTTTTCCATCGTTAGAGTGAAACTCTCGGTTACACGAAAACTGAAGACGCATGGCCAAACACGGCCATAACCTGACAGAGCCCGCCCACAGTTCTGAGAGTACGCGTTCAGATTAGTGTGCCAGCTACCCAGCTTTCGTTTGGCCTGTAGGAAGCATTCTGCCAGCGCGTTGTTCTACACGGCTGCGCTCAGCTTTGTGTACAGATGCTGGATTCACCACAATACGGCCACGCCGGGCAGAAAATTCAGCTCCTTTCGGCAAACAAACACGTTGCCACCCAGTTTTAAACTACTATCTTTCTGTACAAACGTACCTTACTGCGTAAAGCAAATACAAGCATACGCCTCGCAAACGAACGAATGCACCGCGGTATTTACAAACACGCTGCCCAAGTGAACAACTCAGTATCGTCATTAAATTACTTTATTTAAAAAAATGAAAGAATTGTTTGACATCCGTCTAGAAAATCACTGTTTTAAAGGATGCGCTTGTCTGATGAAAACAGCTGAATTGAATAAAACATCGGAATATACTGACAACGAGAACAAAATGTTTCCATCGCTTTTTGTTTTTAAGAAGTGTAAACAGGAATGCAGAAATTCATTGCTTCGAAAATTATCAACAAAACAGGGTTCATTAAAACAGGCTGCAGGGGTACCGGAAGAACGATATTGCAGAAAAACTCCTTTACAGATCTATTTGCTGACCGTTTGCTGGACATTAGGACTTTGTGCATCCGGAAGACAGTCTTTATTGTCCGGTTAGGATTTGTCGTAATCTTGTCTTGTACCTTGCTGTCGAGTTATCTGTCGAGTATTGTAACCAGGAAAGTACAGTCATTTCCCAGTTCAAGCAACCTCCACAGAACGGCATACGAAAGGACAGCAGTTCAATTCCGCCTCCGACCATTCAGATTTAAGTTTTCCGTGACTTCCTCTAAATCGCTAAAATGTCGGGAATGGTTCCTTTTAAACTAGTACGACCCATTTCCTTTACGCCCTTCCCCAATACTAGCTTGTGTTCCGTCACTAAAGATATCGTCGTCGCCGGGACGTTAAACATTAATCTGTCTTGTTAACAAACAACATCCAAAACGTGCAAAGTAAAAATTACCCGTAAATTTGCAGGTTATTAACGAAGATAGTGTTAAATGATTAAACAAAATCCTTACTCGGAAATAAAATGAGATGCCGCAGTCGAGCGATAACGTACGGTGTGTTACAAATCATAACCGAGACCTTTGTAGCATTTCAGTATTTGTTTAGGACACCAAACACAAGTCTAATACAGGCCTGTAGGAAAGTCTGGAGACAAACAAATGACGAGTGGAAATTAAAAGCGCCATTTTTTCATAATACGCGTTCTCAGTACTACTGTGTTGGCGATAACCGAGCCGGCCATTGTAACCGAGCGGTTCTACGCGCTTCAGTCCGGAACCGCGCGACCGCTACGGTCGCAGGTTCGAATCCTGCCTCGGGCATGGATGTGTGTCATGTCCTTAGGTTAGTTAAATTTAAGTAGTCCTAAGTCTAGGGGACTGATGACCTCAGATGTTAAGTCCCTTAGTGCTTAGAGCCATTTTCTCGATAACCTGCTACATATCCCTCGACGTGTTTCAAGCGTCAGATCACGTAGAAAATGCTGCAAAAATTCAGTACTGCAATGCGCATAGTCTTTGTGCCTGACAGTGCTTACCACTGAAGTTCCAAGTTCCATGCGTCAAAGTCTCCTTCATAAAGCCTGGGATAGTTGGAAGAGATCATGCATAAGTTTTTGGTGAGTAGACGGAGCATTTGAGCTGCGATACATGTTTCACAGTTCCTCAAGAACCAAGAAAGCTAAGCAAAGCCTTTGTTCCGAAAGATATACACAAGATTACAAGTAACGTATTCACAGTTCCGAATATGATCAGACTCCAGCTGCACTCTGTACTGGTGACATGCATGCATGTCTGAACGACACTGCAGAGTACACAGCAAAAATGTGGGAACAGCAGCGTAGTATCTCATGCCACGACAGGGCCGCGACAGGAATCATAACTCTCTCCTGTGCAGGAATCACTTGCAGTTGTGCGAGAATAGGACAGAAACGTGGTGGCACTTGTAAGTCTGGGTCCGTCGTGGAGGCGTGCTAGGATGGCCCAGGCCGTTAAGGCACCTGCTCACGTAAAGGGGCGAAATCCGGGCTGGATTCTCGGTACAGTAAAAACTTCCATTGTCACAAATACATTGTACAACTGGAGCCCATATTCGCAATTGTGAATACATTTCTTGTATTTCATACAGCTGTCGATGGCAACAGCGTCTGTTTCTTCAGACATGTGTACATATCTGAGGGACATTGCAGAGAACATCGTAAAAACAAAAGTACTGCAATATAGTAGAGTTACACAAGATTGTTGAGTCAACTCAAGCTAAGAACCCATTCCATGTAAATCCAGTGCATACAGCTGACTCCTCTGATTTTGCAGATGCTGCTGAAACTTGTCAATGCAGGCGAGTGATATCTCGGATTATCGTTTTCAAATAACTATCAAAAATTCTTACTCTGAAATAGAAGAATGGTAAAATGGCACTGTATTCAAAACAGGAACGACCACGGCTGATATTACCGTTTCGCACATCATCTGAAAGAGCAGTTGCAAAACAGAAAGACCAGTTGACGACGTCTCCATTTCTTCTTTAACCGTACAGGGAGTTCTACAAAAATCTTCGCAACATCTAATACCGAAAAAGGAGATGTGGAAGAAACAAATGATGATGACGATGTTTACTATTTTAGGGCGCTAAACGTCCAGCACATCCGCGCCATAAGAAACAGAAGGTAATGCTGAGAGAATTTTTTTCATGAAATTAATTTTGTTATTCGCTTGAAAAAATTAAAGGAAAAGAGAAATGATTCTGTTGACATTACTGCTAGTTAAAATATTACTGCTGTATTTCTGGACTCATATTATTACAAATAAAATGTAGTCTCCCTGCAAGGGGACTGGTGCGTCAAAACGAGGGGGAAATCTTGAAAAATTTGTCACCTTTCTAAATAGTGTAACTAAAATTAAGAGTTGTGGCCCATATAATGCTTACCTTCTTTCAACAGATCTTTAGACAAATGAACCACAGTCTTTGGTCTCACACTTTTTTCTGAATTGTACACTACTGGCCATTAAAATTGCTACACCATGAAGATGACGTGCTACAGACGCGAAATTTAACCGACAGGAAGAAGATGCTGTGATATGCAAATGATTAGCTTTTCACAGCATTCGCACCAGGTTGGCGCCGGTGGCGTGCTGACATAAGGAAATTTTCCAACCGATTTCTCATACACAAACAGCAGTTGACCGGCGTTGCCTGGTGAAACGTTGTTGGGATGCCTCGTGTAAGGAGGAGAAATGCGTACCACAACGTTTCCGACTTTGGTAAAGGTCGGATTGTAACCCATCGCAATTGCGGTTTATCGTATTGCGACATCGCTGCTCGCGTTGGTTGAGATCCAATGACTGTTAGCAGAATATGGAATCGGTGGGCTCAAGAGGGTAATACGGAACGCCGTGCAGGATCCCAAAGGCCTCGTATCCGTGACAGTCGAGATTACAGGCATCTTATCCGCATGGCTGTAACGGATCGTGCAGCCACGTCTCGATCCCTAAGTCAACAGACGGGGACGTTTGCAAGACAACAACCATCTGCACGAACAGTTCGACGACGTTTGCAGCAGCATGGACTACCAGCTCGGAGACCAGGAGCGCCTGCGATTGTGTACTCAATGACGAACCTGGGTGCACGAATGGCAAAACGTCATTTTTTCGGATGAATCCAGGTTCTGTTTACAGCATCATGACGGTCGCATCCGTGTTTGGCGACATCGTGCTGAACGCACGTTGGAAGCCTGTTTCGTCATCGCCATACTGGAGTATCACCAAGCGTGATGGTATAGGCTGTCATTGGTTACACGTCTCGGTCACCTCTTGTTCGCATTGACGGCACTTTGAACAGTGGACGTTACTATTCAGATGTGTTACAACCCGTGGCTCTACCCTTCTTTCGACCCCAGCGAAACCCTACATTTTAGCAGGATAATGCACGACCACTTGTTGCAGGTCTTGTACGGGCCTTTCTGGATACAAAAAAAAGGTGCGATTACTGCCCTGGCCAGCACATTCTCCAGATCTCTCACCATTTGAAAACGTCTGGTCAATGTTGGCCGAGAATCTGGCTCGTCACAGTACGCCAGTCACAACTCTTGATGAACTGTGGTATGGTGCTGAAGCTGCATGAGCAGCTGTACGTGTACACGCCATCCACGCTCTGTTTGACTCAACGTCCAGGCGTGCCTGGGCCGTTATTACGGCCGGAGGTGGTTGTTCTGGGTACTGATTTCTCAGGATCTATGCACTCAAATTGCGTGAAAATGTAATCGCATGTCAGTTCTAGTATAATATATTTTTCCAATGAATTCCCGTTTGTCTTCTGCAATTCTTCTTGGTGTAGCAATTTTAATGGCCACAAGTGTAATAGCAGACTACACATGGGACGGTACTTCCCTTGACCGGCTGCCCGTGGTCTCCGATGAATGGTGCGGCATGACATAGACCGTTGCAGCGAGCCCATTACTTGTTCTCTAACAGGGCGCAGACATGAAGCGGTTACGTTACAATACGACGATCCTACCTTCTGGTGGTCAGGCACGGTCGACCGGAACCTTGACGAGTACGCTTGCCCTGACGTTCCCATGCCGTCCGTCATCGGGCCACTCTGTCACCAAATCTGGATCTTGCACTATTACACCGAATGGAGTCCCACCTTGAAGTCGCTTTCAAAATCTGCCAGATGCTCTATCTCACACGAGTAGGCAACATCTCCCTGACTCCGTGTCAACATATGACGCTGTTCACGTTCATTATATATACCCTACCACGCCTAGTAAATACATTAAACAAGAACAGCACTAATTCACTACAAGTCACATAAAATTGCAACTTTAAATCATTTGTATTCCGGCCAGTGGCGTCTACAGGCCCTAAGTTACATTAATAACCATATCTTACGGGTGATTCACGTTTCTTGTCTGGCATTGTATCTTCTGATAATAGCATCCAGTAGCCACATGACTACTAGTGGTAACATAATAAAGATAAAGATTTTGGCAGTTTTGTGCTGGCATACTTAAAATTGTTTTTCATAAAAGCTGTGAAGCACGACTGAAAGTACGGCTTCCGAATTACACATCAAATGCAACTGTTTGGGTTTCCCTGCACGGGTGTTACGGACACGCGTTACAGTGAACCTGACTTCAGTTGTTACGATGGCTTGGACTAAAGAAAACTCGTTGACTGAATTAGGTTTGATATTTACTTTAAAAACTACGAAAAAATATCAAAGGTAGCAACGTGAGAAGTCGTTTGCCTCGCCTCGAACTACTTAAACCTAACTAACCTAAGGACATCACACACATCCATGCCCGATGCAGGTTTCGAACCTGCGACCGTAGCGGTTGCGCGGTCCAGACTGTAGCGCCTAGAACCGCTCGGCCACCCCGGCCGGCGATTCAAGTGCTCGTGCAGCCCGCGGTTGTGACGTATTTGATGACAATGTGCATCTAGCAACTAACAGCCGAATCCGTGAATCTAAAAAAGTCAGCCAACATTAAGAGCTTCTTACAGGGTAGTTTTACTACTCAGTAATAAACAGAAGTACTTACAAAACAGTAACATTTTTGAAAATGTGCTTTACTTTAATTGGCGTTGAAGAATTCCGCCGTGACCTGAGTAAAATTGGCCGCTTACCTGAGGAAGAGATCATTTGGTAGCGTGGCCAATTTGGGATTAGATAATGTGAGAGGGAGTATCTTTTATTGTAGTCTTCCAGTACTGGGAACTCACAGCCGTGCGTGATTTGCACAGATCGTTTGCTGTGGTGTACGTTTTGACACATAAATTACATAAATTTGTGAATTCGGTTTACAGAGAAGGTCGTTTTCAAATGCAATACTTATTTGTAGCAAGGAACATTATATCCTAAGTTAATTAAGGCTACTGTAACACAGCACAGCTATTACAAGAAAAATGGCATTTAAATCATTGATCAAACTTTTGTGATGATGTCTCATACTGAACAATCAAAGTCGTTCGCACACATAGTAAAACCAGCAACACTTCTCTACACAACTATAATGTCACAATACTGTTACATCGCTGAGGCTGGCAGCAATCTGAAACAGCAGCCAACCCGAAGTGGTCCGAATGGGATCGACCTTATAACGATCAGTGTTTCGGATCCGGTGGCCAACTCGTTGCATCCTTACTGTAGTTTACTGGGGGCTCTTAATATAATAATTTATGTAGGTTACCAATTAATAATGAGATCGCTACATATGCGGCACGAGATGCCGCTCGAAAATGTCAGTATTTGCTCTTTAGCAAAATGTTTGACGACCACTTATCTAGAGAACTGTAATAATGTCATGCCTATGGAAGAGAAGGTTTAACATCATCACTCAGTACTGAAAATGCTCGTCACTTTTCGTCTCCACAGACAATTCGGCTTAATATTCATCACTTAAATTAGTACACTGTTCAAAGATATTCAAAGCCCTAGCCATTCCACTTCATTACCAACATGGGACACTCCACACATATTATCGCAGATGTAGACGTGTGGAATACTGGAAAAATTTATGAAGCGAACAGCATGAAGGACAAAATCAGTTTGGCAATTAGAGAGAGAGCAGGACAAAGCGGCCCTGTTCTTTCAGATCGGAAAGTAGCTCTGAATCATTCGGCAACATGGACGTTCATATAATGTCAGAAGCTGCGCCGGCGCCAAAAGAATGCCAAAAATAAGGTCAGTTGTGACGATCGTTTTACAGGGCGATGAAGTTCGGAAGGATAACATGAAAGATGGCGCTGAAAACCAATTACGGACCTCCTGTGAGATGTCGCCAGCAACCGAGCTGAATTGACTAGTGACTGTGGGGTACACCACCATACCCAGGCCTGCCAATAACGACGAGAAAGACGTGGGTATCAATCAAGACTGAGGAGCAGTCGAGGGGCACTGAAACCAGTGTTGAGGTCGTCGCGAAGGATTGTGCAGCGGCTAACATCTCTCACGGGCGAATAGTGAAAGGACTAGCTGTCAAATGGTGTGCACTGTCCATTGTCCTCCAACACCGAACGGAAAACTAGTACCACAAGCAATAGGATGAGTGTGTATTACCACCTCTACTTCAATCAGTGTTGTAAACGATAGATGAATAGTTACTGGACAACACGGTGCTCATCTGGCATTCGAAATATTGTTAGGCAGACGTGAATTGATGTTGGCAAGGATCTAAAAGCCTAGGACCAGGATCATATCAAACTTCACGAACTGGACACTGAATGTTCGCGATCTACAATGTTTTGTGCAAGCATGCTAGACGTATCAATGTTATCGTCGGAACGGAAATGGGTGCTACGTAGAAATTTCTACAGATCAGTAGTTCAGCATTTCGTGGTCTATTTGTAAGCATCCATGGCTACTAAAACTAACTTTCTGGATTCGTTTACTAGGGATCATTCTGAATGTTCCTTATTGTTGATGCTGTAAACCGAGGAACGCTCAATTTCGCTGATACATCAGCGCCGAACTGATCTCAAACTGAAGGTCTTGGGTAATGCTAAAAGTTAAATGACTTATTCCATCCATCTACAGTATTTACTCCATAAACCACCATACGGAGTACGGTAGAGGTTACATGATGTGTAACACTGTTATGGATATTACGTATAATGGTCTTATCAAACTTCTTTATCTGTTTTTACTTAACGTGGCTTCTGTATAACCACGCACTGTAATGCAACATTCACTTGTAAATGTTTTATTCATTATCTATGATTATTTATATAAGTGTAATTAATCAATGGATATAATTTCAAAAGTAATGTGCTGTAAAAGAGTAGAAAAGTTTAACCTTTTTGTGATACTGGACGATGCGTAGGGCATGTAGATTTGTAATCAAGTAAAACATGGACAGAGGCCCCTCTGCTATGAAATTGGCTTGGCGGGAATAGAGAAAGTAGGTCTGGCGGTTGAACTGCAAAACTCCTGTGTGACATGAGTTTGTCTGTGGCTAGCAGGCAAAGTGTGCGCTTCTTGCGAACTGAAAGAGGCGAGTGCAAATTATACACTATAGCCTCGGTTGCGGAAATAATTTGGCTTATTATTCATAGCATACTTTGACTAGCTCGGTATTACGAAAATCCGACGCTAAGAAGAGAATTTTCACTGCTTGCAATACACAAGAACAGCCATCGATAACTTTTCCGCCTTTTTTGAACGCACAGGAGATCGACACTGTCACCACCTTCATCTGACATTATCAGCTGAGTGTTGTATAACTGCACGACCCAGTTGTGTGGTTTCTTTTTCAGTAATAAGTTTGTGTTCCGTAAACTTTGTAATGAGTAACAGTGTTTTATCCTTAGAGGTTTACCTAGATAGGGCTATCACAAATGCTACGATAATTCCGAGCATCCTATTTTACTGAACTGAAAAGTAATTACCTTCATGAACAAAAGCTGATAAACTCTGTGAAGTTGTAAAGTACTTAATTATTTAGTGAGCATAAATTTTCAAATACTTCATGTTATGTTCATAAAACGACAGTTAAATTTTCATAAAAGTACAATTAGCGAGAAAAGATTTAAAGTATTCAAACATTCTTCTTGTTGAAATAACAGTGTTTATTATTTCCTGTGTTATATAGTTCAAAAATGGCTCTGAGCACTATGGGACTTAACATCTGTGGTCATCAGTCCCCCAGAACTTAGAACTACTTAAACCTAACTAACCTAAGGACATCACACACATCCATGCCCGAGGCAGGATTCGAACCTGCGACCGTAGCAGTCGTGCGGTTCCGGACTGAGCGCCTAGAACAGCTAGACCACCGCGGCCGGATTTATATAGTTAACAGTATTTCTATTGTGTTGTGATTAAAATGTTCAGCCTAGATCCGAGTCTAATGGTAGACCAGTTTCTGGGGGCCCATGCAAATAGTTGAGCCACATTCATTTCATGTTACAATAACAGTATCCAAGAAGCACAACCTTCATTCCTATAACTTGCGTGTACTGTAGTAAGCAAATAGCTACGACTATTCCAACTATACTAGATTCGCGTATCACATGTCCCAATGAACTAAATAGAATAAGGAAGTGAACGTTCCTCGAGAATACAAATAATAATCAGCACATAACATACGATTACTTGATAACTATTTCACTCGTTGTAACTTCCAATAATTAAACTGACAAAACAACCTCTTTTCCAAGTTAGTAGTGCACCACCATTAGTAATGATTTACCGGTAATGATCATTAGCTTCCTACTGTAATGCACCAGAGTGTCAGCTCTTGCCTAAACGTATTAATACTCATCCTGTTAATTCCTAAATCCCAATTGCTAAATTGGGTTACCGTCTTGTATCTTATCAGTAAAACAAAATTTAATATCAAATAAACTCAAACCCAACAGTTAAGTTTCTTTATGAACCACGCTAGTATTTCGTGCAACTTCGCCTAATTAGGCTGGGGACCGTTTAGTTTTACGTGATAACAGTTTACTTGATTACAAACAGAACCTTGCTTTGATTACCGTACTTCTGGTATTGCGTGCTTTCTATAGAAATCTTTAGAAAAACAAAATTAGTTCCATAGCTTTCCATTAGGCACTATCACGGTGAAATACGTATCCTTTCACAGGAGTCACATTGTAAATGTATTGCTAATTTAATAGTAGTAGTCGGCAGTGTTACAGATGTAGTACAGTCATTTCCCTCAGCCTGTTCCATCTGTATACAGGGTGTTACAAAAAGGTACGGCCAAACTTTCAGGAAACATTTCCTCACACACAAATAAAGAAAAGATGTTATGTGGACATGTGTCCGGAAACGCTTAATTTCCATGTTACAGCTCATTTTAGTTTCGTCAGTGTGTACTGTATTTCCTCGATTCACCGCGAGTTGGCCCAATTGGAGGAAGGAAACGTTGACTTCGGTGCTTGTGTTGACATGTGACTCATTGTTCTACAGTACTAGCATCAAGCACATCAGTACGTAGCATCAACAGGTTAGTGTTCATCACCAACGTCGTTTTGCAGTCAGTGCAATGTTTACAAATGCGGAGTTGGCAGATGACCATTTGATGTATGGATTAGCACGGGGCAATAGCCGTGGCGCGGTACGTTTGTATCGAGACAGATTTCCAGAACGAAGGTGTCCCGACAGGAAGACGTTCGAAGCAATTGATCGGCGTCTTAGGGAGCACGGAACATTCCAACCTTTGGCTCGCGACTGGGGTAGACCTAGAACGACGAGGACACCGCAATGGAAGAGGCAATTCTTCGTGCAGTTGACGATAACCCTAATGTCACCGTCAGAGAAGTTGCTGCTGTACAAGGTAACGTTGACCACGTCACTGTATGGAGAGTGCTACGGGAGAACCAGTTGTTTCCGTACCATGTACAACGTGTGCAGGCACTATCAGCAGCTCATTGGCCTCCACGGGTACACTTCTGCGAATGGATCATCCAACAATGTGTCAATCCTCATTTCAGTTCAAATGTTCTCTTTACGGATGAGGCTTCATTCCAACGTGATCAAATTGTAAATTTTCACAATCAACATGTGCGAGCTGACGAGAATCCGCGCGCAATTGTGCAATCACGTCATCAACGCAGATTTTCTGTGAACGTTTGGGCAGGCATTGTTGGTGATGTCTTGATTGGGCTCCATGTTCTTCCACCTGCACTCAGCGGAGCAAGTTATGATGATTTCATACGGGATACTCTACCTGTGGGGCTAGAACATGTGCCTTTACAGGTACGACACAAGATGTGGTTCATGCACGATGGAGCTCGTGCACATTTCATTCGAAGTGTTCGTACGCTTGGCCTCAACGCTCTCCCTATCTCAACCCTCTTGACTTTCATTTGTGGGGGCATTTGAAAGCTCTTGCTACGCAACCCCGGTACCAAATGTAGAGACTCTTCGTGCTGGTATTGTGGACGGCTGTGATACAATACGCCATTCTCCAGGGCTGCACCAGCGCATCAGGGATTCCATGCGACGGAGGACATTTTGAACATTTCCTGTAACAAAGTGTTTTAAGTCACGTTGTTACGTTCCGTTGCTGTGCGTTTCCATTCCATGATTAATGTGATTTGAAGAGAAGTCATAAAATGAGCTCTAACATGGAAAGTAAGCGTTTCCGGACACATGTCCACATAACATATTTTCTTGCTTTGCGTGTGAGGAATGTTTCCTGAAAGTTTGGCCGTGCCTTTTTCTAACACCCTGTATTGTGCTCGAGAAGGAAGACTGTCAGTACCCTTCTACAGAGTAATTAAAAAAAAAATCTTACAAACTGACATGGCACATCAGTCACACAACAATGATCACATAGGAACCAGGGGTCGCAGAGGACATCCAGAACTACTAAATTGCATTGCAGTAGTTTAGTCACATGCCACAGATGGACGCCCACAGCAGGAGATTCTGAAGTTTTGTCCGTTGCATCGAGACACGCCTAACATAGACGCTGCGTTGAACGGCGCACCCTCTCAAAGATACCTGGCGTATATCGAAGACACCTGCTGCCGCACCAGTCCTGCCCACTAGATTCTCCGGCGATGTAACAGGTGTTTCATGCATAAGGCCACACAGTAAAAAATTGATTGTGGACAGATCGGCTGATCGTAGTGATCACGCGACTGCCCACCGCGACCAATCCAGTGGCCGGGAAAGTTTGCCTGCAGATGTGCCTTCACTTGCCTGCTGAAAAGCTCGGGAGCTCCGTAGTGATGTACTCGAATGCAGCGACTAATAAGCATGAGGACATCATTCAGCATAGCCGGTAGAACCTCTCGCGGTAATACGAGATACGTGCGACCATCAAATCGGTCCTGACTCAAGTACGGCCCAATTAAACAGTCTCCCATGATGCCAGCCCACTCGTGTCCGCAGTGTGCTCTCATTTCGTTTGTGATACTCGTTTCCTATGTGATTACTGATCCTTGTTGTATGATGTCAGTTTCAAAACGTCTATTTTGAATCACTTTTTGTATATGCCAGAATTATTCTCTCTCTCTCTCTCTCTCTCTCTCTCTCTATATATATATATATATATATATATATATATATATATATATATATATATATATATATTCATGAGGACAGCGAATAATATCTCTCTTCAGCCATCTAGGTTTCCTGTAGTTTCCTAATTCGCTCAAGGCAAATGCAGGGAAGGTTCCTTTAAAAAAAAGGGCATTGCCGATTATTTACTTTCTCACCCCACTCCTTTTAATTCGAGTTTGTGTCCGTCACTAATGACATGGTAGTCGACGGGGTATTAAACTTTAATTTCTCATACTTGCTTCCTTTGTTTGTTTTAGTATTCTGCATTGCTCGATCATTGGTATTGTTAATGTGCTCCTTCGTAGGCAAACCTGTCTTTCCTCATGCTCACAGAAGCGTGGGCATTTACACTGATCTACGTGTGAGTATTCAAACCATAGCGTGTGTTTTCGTCTAAAATACTTATCTCATGTTGAATTATTTTGAAAGGTGGATATATACAGGTAGACTGGACACTTACTTGCGGATACTTTCAGAATGTGTGAAAATTTCATATTACAAGAGCGAAGCAGTCGCGTGTGGCATCTGTGGAATAGACGACTGACGGCAGTCACAGTAGTATCTCTGATCTCGTGTATCTTTGGCTCAGTTACAGAATGTAGTAAGCTGGCATAACTCTTAGCCCAGCGAATATAGGAGGAGGGTTTTGATGAAGACAATTGTTATGAATTATTAATCTGATGGAAGGACTTAGAGACGCAACATTTATGTAACACGGGGAACAGATCTGCAGTATGGATATGTTTTCAAGGTAATACTTTTTTCTGGCGCATACTGATATGTTAGCAATTGATGCAACAGAATGGTCAACCCCCTACCTCCCCAACCTCAGTTTAGGTCATTTCATTTCAATTTGCATAATCGTAGAAGCGTCGCCTTGTAAGACTTTTGTAAAAAGGTAAAATTTTTGGTTTTGTGTGAGTGAACTAAGAATTGAAAATACAGCATTGTCATTATAATGAACAGATTACTATTTCTTTTCAAGTAAGAAGTTTTTTTTAGTGCGAGAAAATCATCCCAATCTTTCTCCCAGTGGTTTAGTTTTACTTTAGCAAATTTTCTCTCTGTATACTGCTGTGTTATCTACATATAATCTCAGAGAGCTAATGATGCCTTCTGGGTCAGTCAGGTTGTTTTTATATATTGTGGGCAGTAACGGTTCTACCACGCATCCCTCAGTCACACAGGATGCTACTCTGACTGCAGACGATGTACGGTGTACTGGCTTGAGTTTTTCTTTTTTTTTATCTTCTGATTGGTTCGATGCGACACACTCCTGTGCTAACATCTCCATCTCAGAATAGCACTTGCAATCTACATCCTCAATTATTTGCTGGATGTATTCGGATCTCTGCCTTCCACTACAGTTTTTGCCCTCTGCAGCTCCCTCTAGTATCTTGGAACTCAACCGCTGATGTCATAACAGATGTCCTATCATTCTGTCCTTTCTCCTTGTCAGTGTTTTCCACATACTCCTTTCATCTCCGATTGTGCGTAAAACCTCATTCTTTACGTTTTCTGTCCATCTAATTTTCATCATTCGTCTGTAGCACCACATCTCAAATGTTTCGATTCTCTTCTGTTCCGGTTTTGCACAGTCCATGTTTCACTACCATACAATGCTGTGCTCCAAACGTACATTCTCATAAATTTCTTCCTCAAATCAAAGCCAATGTTTGATACTAGTACACTTCTTTGGCCAGGAATGCCCTTTTTTCCACTGCTGGTTTGCTTTTGATGTCCTTGATCTGCCCATCACTGGTTATTTCGCTACCTAGGTATTTGAGTTCCTTAACTTTATTTCCTTCGTAACCATCAGTTCTGATGTTAAGTTTCTCGCTGTTCTCATTTAATGTGCTTCTCATTACTTCCGTCCGTCTTCGATTTACTCTCAGTCCATTTTCTGTACTCATTAGACTGTTCATTCCATTCAGTAGATCATGTAAATCTTCCATTTTATTCAGGATAGCAATGACATCAGCGCAATGTACCATTGATATCCTTTGACCTTGAATTATAATCCCACACCTGGATCTTTCCTTTATTGCCATCACTAGTTCTTCGATGTAGAGACTGAACAGAACAGTAGGGGCGAAAGACTACATCCCTGTTTTATACTCTTTTTAATCCGAGTACTTGGTTCTTCGTCAGCTACTCTTACTATTCCCTCTTGGCTCTTGTACATATTGTATATTACCCGTCTCCCCTGCAGCTTACCTCTGTTTCTCAAAATATCTCGCACCATTTTACATTATCGAACGCTTTTTCCTGGTCAACAAATCCTATGAACCTTCCTTGATTTGTCTGTACCTTTGCCTCTCTGGTGTCTTTACCTTCCCTAAAGCCAAGCTGATCGTCATCTAACACATCCTCAGTTTTCTCTTGACTTTACCGCCCTTGCTTTTAATTTCACCGAAGGTTATTTTGACTTTCCTATATACTGAGTCAGTCCTTCCGACAGTCATTTCTTTTTCGATTTCTTCACATTTTCATACAACCATTTCGTCTCAGCTTCTCTGCACCTACTATTTATTTCATTCCTCAGCGACTTTTATTTCTATATTCCTGAATTCCCTTGCATACTTTTGTACTTCTTTCTTTCATCGATCAGCTGAAGTATTTCTTCTGTTAACCATGGTTTCTTCGCAGTTACCTTCTTTGTACCAACGTTTGTCATTGCCCGTTTTAGAGATGTCCATTCCTCTTCAACTCTAGAGCTTACTGAGCTATTCCTTATTGCTGTATCTATAGACTTAGAGAATTTCAGGCGTATCTAATCATTCCTCAGGACTTCCGTATCCCACTTCTTTTCATATTGCTTCTTTCTAACTAATCTCTTAAACTTTTGCTCTTCATCACTACCAAACCGTGAGTCTATATCTGCTACTGGGTATCCCTTACAATCCAGTATCTGATTTCGGAATCTCTGCCTAACCCTGATGTTATGTAACAAAAATCTTCCCGTGGCACCCGGCCTTTTCCAAGTATACCTCATCCTCTTGTGATTCTTGAATAGAGTATTCGCTATTACTAACTGCAAATTATTACAGAACTCAATTACCCCCTCTCTTCCTCATTCCATGTTCCAAGCCCATATTCTCATGTAAACTTTTCTTCTACTCCTTCCTCTACAACTGTAGTACAATTCTCCATTATCCTATGACCGTTAATACAACTATAGTAAGTTTCATGAATAAATTTTAATCTCACATTTCCGAGGCTGCCAATGCAATAATGAAGGCAAAAGGATACCTCATTGTCTGGTTTGTATCGGAGCAGATTTGATTCAGTCGATGTGTAGTGAATAACTCATATCTTCTGTGTAGTCGACAGCTAAACGATCATCAGCAAAAAACACACTGAGGTGAAAAAAGGCATGGGATAGCGATATGTACATATACAGATGGTGGTAGTGTCGTATACACAAGATATAGAAGGGCAGTGCATTGGTAGAGCAGTCATTTGTACTCAGATGATTCATGTGAAAAGGTTTGCGAATTTATTATGGCCGCACGACGGGAATTAACAGACTTTGAACGCGGAATGGAAGTTTGATCTCGACGCATAGAAATTCCATTTCGGAAATCGTTAGGGATTTCAGTGTTCCGAGATCCACAGTGTCAAGAGTGTGCCGAGAATAACAAATTTCAGGCAGTAATTCTCAACACAGACATCGCACTGACCGACGTCCTTCACTTACTGATCGAGAGCAACGGCATTTGCGAAGTGCTACCTATGCTAACATACACACAGTGCTGCATAACATAATAACAGAAAACAATGTGGAACGTACGACGAACATATGCGTTAGGACAGTGCGACAAAATTTGACGTTAATGGGATACGACAGTGGACAACCGACGCGAGTGCCTTATCTAACAGCACGACACCGCCTGCAGCACCTCTCTTAGGCTCGTGACCATACCAGTTGGACCCTATTCGACTGGATATCTAGCGAGGTGGCGCAGTGGTTAGCACACTGTACTCGCATTCGGGAGGACGACGGTTCAACCCCTCCTCCAGCCATCCTGATTTAGGTTTTCCGTGATTTTCCTAAATCGTTTCAGGCTAATGCCGGGATGGTTCCTTTGAAAGGGCACGGCCGATATCCTTCCCCATTCTTCCCTCACCCGAGCTTGCGCTCCGTCTCTAATGACCTCGTTGTCGACGGGACATTAAACACTAACCACCACCACCACCACCACCTAGACGACTACAAAACCATGACCTGATCATACGAGTCCTGATTTCAGTTGGCAGGAGCTGATGGTAGGGTTCGAGTGACGCGCAGTCCACACAAAGCCATGGACTCAAGTTGTCAACAATGCACGGTGCAAGCTGATGGTGGCTCCATAATGGAATGGCCTGTGTGTGCATGGAACAGACAATGTCCTCTGTTGCAGCTGAATCGATCATTGATTGGAAGTGATTATATTCGGCTACTTGGAGACCATCTGCAGCGATTCATGGACATCATGGCCCCAAATAAACATGGAATTCTTATGTCAGATCGAGCAAGTTACACTACTGACTATTAAAATTGCTACAGCACAAAGATGACCTGCTACAGATGCGAAATTTAATCGACAGGAAGAAAATGCTGTGATATTCAAATTATTAGCTTTTCAGAGCATTCACAAGGTTGGCGCCAGTGGCGACACCTACAACGTGCTGACATGAGGAAAGTTTCCAACCCATTTCTCATACACAAACAGCAGTTGACCGGCGTTGCCTGGTGAAACGTTCGTGCGATGCCTTGTGTAAGAAGGAGAAATGCGTACCATCACGTTTCCGACTTTGATAAAGGTCTGATTGTAGCTTATCACTGTTGCGGTTTATCGTATCGCGACGTTGCTGCTCGCGTTGGTCGAGATCCAATGACTGTTAGCATAATATTGAATCGGTGGGTTCAGGAGGGTAATACGGAACACCGTGCTGGATCCCAACGGCCTCGTATCAGAAGCAGTCGAAATACAAGGCATCTTATTCGCACGGCTGTAACGGATCGTGCAACCACGTCTCGATCCCTGTGTCAACAGATGGGGACGTTTTTCAAGACAACAACCATCTGCACGAACAGTTCACGACGTTTGCAGCAGCATGGACTATCAGCTAGGAGACCATGGCTGCGGTTACCTTTGACGCTGCATCACAGACAGGAGCGCCTGCCTCAACGACGAACCTGGGTGCACTAATGGCAAAACGTCATTTTTTCGTATAAATCCAGGTTCTGTTTACAGCATCATGATGGTCGCATCCGTGTTTGGCGACATCGCGGGGAAACGAACATTGGAAGAGTGTATTCGTCATTGCCATACTGGAGTATCACTCGGCGTGATGGAATGGGGTGCCATTGGTTACACGGCTCGGTCACCTCTTGTTCGCGTTGACGGCACTTTGAACAGTGGACGTTACACCTCAGATGTGTTTCGACCAGTGGCTCTACCCTTCATTCGATCGATGGGAAACCCTACATTTCAGCAGAATAATGGACGACCGCACGTTGCAGGTCATGTACGGGCCGTTCTGGATACAGAAAACGTTCGACAGCTGCCCTGACCAGCACATTCTCCAGATCCCTCACCAATAGAAAACGTCTGGTTAATGGTGGCCGAGCAACTGGTTCGCCACAATACGCCAGTTACTACTCCTGATGAACTGTGGTATCGAGTTGAAGCTACATGGGCAGCTGTACCTGTACTTGCCATCCAAGGTCTGTTTGACTCAATGCCCAGGCGTATCAAGGCTGTTATTACGGGCAGAGGTGGTTGTTCTGGGTACTGATTTCTCAGGATCTATGCACCCCAAATTGCGTGAAAATGTAATCACATGTCAGTTGTAGTATAATATATTTGTCCAATGAATACCCGTTTATCATCTGCATTTCTTCTTGGTGTAGCAATTTTAATGGCCAGTAGTGTACTTAGGCACCCAGATCGCCGGACATGAATACCGCCGAACATTCATGGAACATAATCGAGAGGTCAGTTAGGGCACAAAATTGTACAATTACGGACGGCTATAGAGGCAGCATCGCTCAGTATTTCTGTAGGGGACTTCCAACGACTTTGTGAGTCCATGCCACGCCTAGTCGTTTCATAGCGGCAGGCAGGTGCAGGTCAGACATGGTATTTGGAGGTGTCGCATGGCTTTTGTCATCTTATTGTAAGCACCTGTAATGTATTGACAACGACAGTTTTTATTCCTTTGAGTTCATATTAGTTTCTACATATATGTGTTAAAAAGTGTAGGTGAAATCTGCATCCCTGTCCTATAGCATCGTAAATTTATCATTAAGCTCGGTGAAGAGAGCAGTCACGTTTATTTTAGGGTATAAAAGTGAACTCGCTAGCTCTATGAATTAGAGTTGTAAATTGACAAAGTGAGTGCGTAACTGTGCGAAAATTTACCTACCTTCGAGCTCGCTATAATCCATTGTAGATAACACTATACAGTAGTACGAAACAGACAAATAGGTCAATGAAATCTACACTGTAGGTTCAGTAACATTTGTAATTGTGCAGGAGAAACATTTCGGTTACGACAGCGAGCATCGCCACTGAGAGAAGCGAAAAACAAAGTCGATGAACAAGAAACGGGAGCGCCAGACTGCTCCACATGGGCACGCTTTTTCTGCCGGTAGCGTGGCTGCTAGTTCATTACTCGGAACTCCAGGGCTGCGGCTAGTTGGCCACCAGCATTGCATGACAGAGAGGGAGAGAGAGAGAGAGAGAGAGAGAGAGAGAGAGAGAGAAACGAGAGTGTGTGTGTGAGAAAGAAAACATTACTCCTGGACGTAACGCGATTACGCGCGTAGCTGGTGGATTAGGTGGCGCTAACGCGATACCCGCTCTCCGCAACTCGCCCCTCGCCATCGACCGAACTCCTCCGCCCCCTACCAATCTCTTTCCGCCGGACCACACCACATACGTACAGCAATGTGAGCCACGCCGCTTTCCTTGCGTCCAGGGAATGGCAGGAGCATTTCAATCCTGTGGGTACGACTTCTCAAAACCTTTTATGACATCCAGAATGTTGACTGGACATATGAGACGACACCAGCCTTTCAAAAGCGAGTTTCAGTCCATCACTTCATATTTAATGCAGGTTGTGCACTACTGGCATTAAAATTGTTACACCAAGAAGAAATGCAGATGATAAACGGGTATTCATTGGACAAATATATTATACTAAAACTGACAATAGATTACATTTTCACGCAATTTCCTTGCATGATCCTGAGAAATCAGTACCCAGAAGAACCACCTCTGGGCGTAATAACGGCCTTAATACGCCTAGGCATTGAGTCAAACAGAGCTTGGATGGCGTGTACAGGTACCGCTGCCCATGCAGCTTTATCAAGATACCACAGTTCATCAAGCCTAGTGACTGGCGTATTGTGACGAGCAAGTTGCTCCGCCACCATTGACCAACTTTTTCAGTTGGCGAGAGATCTGGCCATTTTCTGTATCCAGAAAGGCCCGTGCAGGACCTGCAACATGCGGTCGTTCATTATCCTGCTAAAATGTTGAGTTTCGCAGGGATCGAATGAAGGGTAGAGCCACGGGTCGTAACACATCTGAAATGTAACGTCCACTGTTCAAAGTGCATTCATTGCGAACAAGGGGTGACCAAGACGTGTAACCGATGGCACCCTGTACCATCACGCCAGGTGATACGCCAGTATGGCGATGACGAATACACGCTTCCAATGTGCGTTCACTGCGATGTCGCCAAACACGGACGCGACCATCATGATGCTCTAAACAGAACCTGGATTCATACGAAAAAATGACGTTTTGCCATTGGTGCACCCAGGTTCGTCATTTAGTACACCATCGCAGGCGCTCCTGTCTGTGATGTAGCGTCAAGGGTAACCGTAGCCATGGTCTCTGAGCTGATAGTCCATGCTGCTGCAAACGGCGTCGAACTGTTCGTGCAGATGGTTGTTGTCTTGCAAAAGATCCCATCTGTTGTCTCAGGGATCGAGACGTGGCTGCACGATCCGTTACAGCCATGCGGATAAGATGCCTGTCATCTCGACTGCTAGTGGTACGAGGCCGTTGGGATCCCGCACGGCGTTCCGTATTACCCTCCTGAACCCACCGATTCCATATTATGCTAACAGTCATTGGATCTCGTCCAACGCGAGCAGCACTGTCGCGATACGATAAACCGCAATCGCGATACGCTACAATTCGACCTTTATTGAAGTCGGAAACGTGATGGTACGCATTTCTCCTCCTTACACGAGGCATCACAACGTTTCACCAGGCAACGCCGGTCAACTGCTGTTTGTGTATGAGAAATCGGTTGGAAACTTTCCTCATGTCAGCACGTTGTAGGTGTCGCCACTGGCGCCAACCTTGTGTGAATGCTCTGAAAAGCTAGTAATTTGCATATCACAGCATCTTCTTCCTGTCGGTTAAATTTCGCGTCTGTAGCACGTCATCTTCGTGGTGTCGCAATTTTAATGGCCAGCAGTGTAGTTATAAGCAGAATGACGGCAGCTCGGCCTATGCTGATTATCTGTGTGCTTAGTAGTTCAGTACGGAAATTGCTTGCGTCATGTCCACTGACTAGACACAGTCCCGCCTTATAATAATTGTGCAGTGTATAGTTCCACCATCTTTAGTAGGATAGGGATGTGATTGCTGTGTTCAGGCAGCGCTGGCTTCGGTCACGCTGTGGCTGTTGCCTGAAGGCATCACTGGGATGAGGCGCAGCAGGGCGGAAGTCAGATGTCCATCACTTCTCACGTGTCCTCGGATGGGTCCATTACTGCGGCTGCCCCGTAACTGCCCCCTCCCTTTCCGTACATCCCAATTACATCTGTGCCAATTTATTATCTTACCACAGAGTAAAACCTGTACTATATTTCTAAATGTTAAAGCCCTCTTCTGCTAACATAAATCAGTACCTTTATATATATTACTTCTAGCTGAAACAAACAAAAGCTGCCTTTACCAATATTACAGATCATTTTAATGTTAGAATAAAAACAAGTCAACAGTTAAAGAACTTCTGTTCATGATTTTTAAATATAAAGCGTACAGCCATGCAAACAGCTTTAGTCCATTACAATGGTTCAAATGGCTCTGAGCACTATGGGACTCAACTGCTGTGGTCATCAGTCCCCTAGAACTTAGAACTACTTAAACCTAACTAACCTAAGGACATCACACACATCCGTGCCCGAGGCAGGATTCGAACCTGCGACCGTAGCAGTCGCACGGTTCCGGACTGCGCGCCCAGAACCGCGAGACCACCGCGGCCGGCCCATTACTATTTCTAAAACCTTTATTCATATAGCTTTAGCTATAATAAACAGAATCTACTCTTGCTAATACCCCAGATCAATTTAACATAACAACAGAAATATGTCAATAGTTCATCTGAAGGTTAGTTATTAATTTAAATTTAAATATAAAGGTCCTAGTCTAACAGACAGCTGCATGTCACTGCAGATACAATAACTCGGTAGCATTGATTCATGGGCATCCATGTTAATGCCAATCACGTTAAAAAAATATTAAAAAATGCTATAAACTGTATTATACGTAATATACAAATAGAAATAAGATATCAGATCACCTGAAGTTTGTTCTTGTAGTAGGTTATTTATTTATATTATTGTGTACTCTTATGTTATCGCCAATTTCAATAAAATATATGCCCTTATATCGACCTTAATACATGTAAAGAAGAACAAATTATAGCTCTGTGCAAAGTCGGCCTATACCATATCTTTCTGTCAAGATCTTTGTTACAAGCAACAGTTGTAAAGCGCTGCTGGATGCTGGAAAAGTCTCGCTATCAGAGTGAAAATTAGTATAGTTTGTGTGGAAGTGTGTGTAGTGATACAACACCTGGGCATCAAAATGAAGGCAGACACATGGGCACTAACCGAAAAAAGCAGCCTATACTGTCGCAGTAAGTAAAAACTAAATTCACATCCATATCGACAGATAAGCTATAGTCATGGCGATACATTAAAGTGTGTTCCATCTTTCTGTCATAGAGCCAGCACCCAGCATTATGCTAGCAATAATGATGTAAGTTCCTGAAACCATCTGAAGATGAAACTGAAAAGGTTCGAAAACCGGTTCATGGAATAAAATATAAATTTACTTACAATTACCAATATATCGGTGTAACGACAAAAAACATACCTACGTTCCCGCCTATAAAAATATCGGATACATATTTCATATATATTGCCAGTTTTAGAGCTGTTTATTTAAGTATTGGTTTATTCTTAGATATTCCGTACATCAACAAGCTGGCAGCCCGCCTATCCCCCTTAAAGCAACAATTGAAAGAAAAACGAAGCACGTTCACACTTAGCGATAGTCACTTCGCTAACTGCCTGCAAGTGGCACATTAAAAGATATCCGATGCTCCGTTGTTCGGTTTTGTCACACATCGGATTTCTCCGAACACTGCATGTCGACTTCACTGTTTCTTCATATCTGCCAACGCCACCGACCAAGCAGCTGTAGTGCCAAACTTGCAAGGTGAAGCTAAACGTTGCAGTTTCTGCAACTGGCGTGCTTCTTCTTCACATTGGAAATCTTGTTATTCCATTCACACCGCCACCGTCCGGTGCAATTGGTACTCTTCTTTTGTGCCACATATACATGCTTCACACAGACAAAGAAAAAGATTGGACGTGATGAAAGGTAAATGAGTAGTAAGACTTCTTCACACAGTGAAAGGAAAATCATGTTCCATTACAACTTCAAAGGAGCAACATCAAATATTCACCGAAAATTGTGAAAAAATATAGTGAAAAACAAAAGTATCGGCACTCGATATTGCCATTTTGGTATCGATGTATCGTGTGAAGATGTATCGCCGACTTTCCAGTAGATAATATAGATATATATGCTTATTTTGACGTGTTCGGCGTGTGGACTACGGACGGCAGTTAGCATTCAACACTTCGCCACTCTGAGTTAACACACGTTGCTTCCAGCTACTCTGTGTAACAAACTGGAATAGGAGAGAGAATATGAACATTTATTTCCTTCAACAGTAATCGAAGAGCTAGTTACAGTCAATAACAACAGAATAATTAATTACTGAATCACAGAATTCACAGAGCGTCCGCGCCGCGGCAAGGAATAAGCGCGAGACAATGCTCCAAGCGGCAGGAGCGCGAACTCCTTGCCATTCGATGGCGATCAGCTGATCAAGGACGCCAAGCGCGCGATCTCATGTAGTCGCCCCAATACCTTTACGACCAAGGTCACACTTTACAATATCAGGACTATCACCTATTAATGTATTTATACACTCCTGGAAATTGAAATAAGAACACCGTGAATTCATTGTCCCAGGAAGGGGAAACTGTATTGACACATTCCTGTGGTCAGATACATCACATGATCACACTGACAGAACCACACGCACATAGACACAGGCAACAGAGCATGCACAATGTCGGCACTAGTACAGTGTATATCCACCTTTCGCAGCAATGCAGGCTGCTATTCTCCCATGGAGACGATCGTAGAGATGCTGGATGTAGTCCTGTGGAACGGCTTGCCATGCCATTTCCACCTGGCGCCTCAGTTGGACCAGCGGATGCCGGGTGTTGGCCCTGTGTGCCTCGGTCGTATGCAGTCCTGATTGTGGCGCTCACCTGCACGGCGCCAAACACGCATACGACCATCATTGGGACCAAGGCAGAAGCGACTCTCATCGCTGAAGACGACACGTCTCCATTCGTCCCTCCATTCACGCCTGTCGCGACACCACTGGAGGCGGGCTGCACGATGTTGGGGCGTAAGCGGAAGACGGCTTAACGGTGTGCGGGACCAGAGCCCAGCTTGATGGAGACGGTTGCGAATGGTCCTCGCCGATACCCCAGGAGCAACGGTGTCCCTAATTTGCTGGGAAGTGGCGATGCGGTCCCCTACGGCACTGCGTAGGATCCTACGGTCTTGGCGTGCATCCGTGCATGCGACATTGTGCATGCTCTGTTGCCTGTGTCTATGTGCCTGTGGTTCTGTCAGTGTGATCATGTGATGTATCTGACCCCAGGAATGTGTCAATAAAGTTTCCCCTTCCTGGGACAAAGAATTCACGGTGTTCTTATTTCAATTTCCAGGAGTGTATATACTAAATAAATTTGCAAGAGATGGTTTGATGCCCCATGGTACGCAAATCAGGTCAGAACAATATTGCACAAGCAACGAAAAAAGCATGTAAAATTTAAAAGAAAGCAAAATCCCCAACATTGGCGAAGTTTTACAGAATCTCGAAATTCAGCGCAAACTTCATCGCGAGATGCTTTTAACAGTTTCCACAAGAAAACATATGTAAAATACGCCAGTGGCAAGAGGCAATGAATACTCCACTGCGCGATGACAATGGTAATGTTATTGATAACAATACCACTAAAGCTGAGTTACCAAACACAGTTTTCCACACAATTCCTTCGCCAAAGTAGATGAAGTAAGTATTCCCGTTTACCAATATGAGTAAACTAGAAGCAGATATCCTCGATTTAACGAAGCAGCTTAGATTACTTAAGGAAGGCCAGGCCTCCTGACCAGATTGTCCACCAGATAGGTTCCTTCCAGAATATGGTGATACAATAGCTCCATACTTGCAATCATATACTCGCACAACCATTCGCTCGTGAATTACAGATTCATAACACTAATTTCGATATGCAGTAGGATTTTGGAACAAGCACTGTGCTCAAACATTATAAATCACCTCGAAGAAAACGATTTATTAACACATAGCCACCGTGGACTCAGAAAATATTGTACTTGTGAAACAGAACGAGCTCTTTATTCTCACGAAGTCATGAGTCCTATCGACAGGTAATGTCAAATTCATTCTATATTTTTAGATTTCCAGAAGGCTTTTGACACCGTCCTCACAAGCGACTTCTAATTAAATAGTGTGCTTATTGAGTGTCGTCTCAATAGTGTGACTAGATTCCTGATTTCCTGCCAGGAAGGTCACAGTTCGTAATAAATGACAGAAAATCACAGAGTACAACAAATTAATAGCTGGGGTTCCCCAAGGAAGTGTTACGGGCCCTCTGTTGTTCTTTATTCACGTAAACGAGTTAAACGATTTAGGAGATAATCTGAGCAGCACTCTTAAATTGTTTGCAGGTGTTGCTGTCATTTACCGTCTTGTAAAGTCATCAGATGATCAAAACGAATTGCGAAATGATACAGACGAGATAACTGTATGGTGTAGAAACTGGCAGTTGATTATCAGTCTTGAAAAGTGTAAAGTCATGCACATGAGTACTAAAAAGTATCCGCTAAATTTCAGTCACACCACAAATCACACAAATAAATAAACGCTGTAAACTCAGTTAAATATCAAGGGATTACAATTACGAATAACTTGAATTGGAATGAACACATAGATAACGTTTTCGGGAAAGCAAGCCGAAGAAGACTGCGATTTATTGGCAAAACACTTAGAAAATGTAGCAGGTCTACTACAGACTGCTTACAACTCTGGAATTCTGCTGTGCGATGTGAGTTCCGCTTCAAATAGTATTGACGAAGGACGTCGACAAAGTTCAAAGAAGGGCAGCTCGTTTTGTATTATTGAGAGAGGTCCACAGATACGCTGGGCGAATAAGGGTAGCAGCCGTTAAAACAAATGCGTTTTTCGCTGCAGCAGTACATTCTCATGAAATCTCAATCATCAACTTTCTCCTCAGAGTATGAAAATATTTTGTTGGCGCTCACCTACATAGGGAGAAATGGTCATCATAATAAAATAAGAGAAGTAAGAGCTAGCACGAAAGATTTAAGTGTTCGTTTTTCCCGCGCTTTGGTTAGAGAAGTAGTTTAAAGATAGTTCGATGAACTCTCAGCTAGGCACTTAATTATGAATTGCATAGTAAGCATGTAGATGTAGGTTGCAGCAGCTATGCAGATACTGAGAGGCTTGCACAGTACAGAATACTGTGGGGAACTGCATCAATCCAGTTTTCGAACTGAAGACGACAGCAACGATAACGCGTCGGCAGCAAACTTATTAGAAATTATTCTGTTCAGTTCGGACAATGACGGAGATAGAATTCTGTCCTGAATTTTTGACTGTCTAAGGAATTATTATAGGACTGATCAACATTTATGGAAACCCTGGTAAGGATGTACAAGAGTGGCTAAAACACATTGGAACTGTTTCCATTTTAATTCCGTCGTACTGTACTCCATACCTTCTTTGAAGAGGAAGTATAGCCTTACTTATATCAGTTCCATGTCTGCTTTAAACGTGGTGCAACTTTCTTGCTAACTGAAGGCCAGTTCCTGTTGACAAATGAAACATCATCTCTCGTCGTCTCGACGGCCGGCTGGGCTTCTCCTCTGAGGTCCGGCCCCCTGCTCTACCCCACTCCACCGCGGCACTGTTGTTTCTCCCAGGAGACAGTAATTGCTCCCGTTGCTTTCTCCGCAGGACAATGGCGCGTATCTCCACCCAAAGTACCGCAGACACCATTTCCCTCAGGCTTCGCCGGAAATCAGTGGAAGTAGCACCATGTTCAAGCTGCTATCTTCACTCCCTAGAGTTGCTTGCTTGCCGTGTACGCCGTAATCTGAACAAACAAACTCAAAAACTCCAGGAGACTTCTCAGCATTCTCTGCCATAAGGCAGATGTGTTATGGATCCAGCACACAGCTTTCACGACTGTCGTCGATTATAGAATCCTATCAGTGTTTCTGCATAAGCTACCGGCGGTGTGTAGCGGAGGGTACATCTGGTACTACTAACTAATCCTGCCATCCCTGTCCACGCGCGAATGGCGCGAGGGGCAAAAGTAACCAACAGATCTCTATTGTTCCTGCAGTTACACACACACACACACACACACACGCACACACGCACACACATTCCACTATACTTTCTTCGTAGCCCTCGCCGCACAATGTCAACATAGCCCTTCACCTGTTTCATACCATCATCACTGATAGTTTCATTGCTAACATCGGCTTCCGCTCCACAAGTATTTATAACTGTTGAAGCATTACCCCAAATTCGGTGTTTATGAACCCTTCTCCTTCACCGAGGATATTAACTCCTGTGAGAGTGGTGCACTCGGCATGAAAGAAACAGTTTCGAATTAGAGTGACGAAAGAGATTTTGACTACGGGAATTGGTTGGTAAGTAGTGGAGAGGTGATGGCCTGATCGGAGGATAAAGCACCGGTATCCTGACTTAAATCGCAAAACTCTTCGCAATATGCTTGTAGATAAGGCTGTAATGCTGTCATAGATGATCCGTCCTCGTATGGAGACAACAGGTTCGTTGCTGTTCGAGAGAGGTAGGCACCAGGTTTCGCCCATTCTCCTGTTCCATTTTCAGTGTAGGGTTGTTTAGTTTTCGGTTTTACATATTTATGTTCATATGTGTCTGTGAAATCTTATGGGACTTAACTGCTAAGGTCATCAGTCCCTAGGCTTACACACTGCTTAACCTAAATTATCCTAAGGACAAACACACACCCCCTTACCCGAGGGAGGACTCGGTTTTACACTACCGGGACTGTGCGACAGTAAGTGTACAAGCAAACACTCATTTAAAGCTGTGCGTTTCAGCGTATGTATATGCTAGAGAGGAAGAGACAAAGGAGAGACAAAGGAGAGAGAGAGAGAGAGAGAGAGAGAGAGAGAGAGAGAGTCTGCGTATGAATGAAGAATAAAGATACTCTTATGCAGTAGAAGTTCCTTACGTAAGTTAAACGCAAACTTTGTTCACTGGTGTTCGTGTCAATTATCAATACATACGTGACAGCAAAATTGTTGAAACTTCCGCGCTTTTACTTGTTGACTTGTTTTCTTATTGGTAGATCAATGAGACTGTCGTATCGACACTACCTGTACTACTGGGTAATGCCCCCAACTAACATGGATTCTTATAGCCCTGAAATGATCCACAGTTGATTTGCACAACATAATCTCTCCAGATACATATACTAAATCTCTCACCCTCCTGCGTCGACGAAGTTACCTCTTACGCTGAAAGAGAGAATATTTACGTCCGACAAGTGTGCAGTGGCACATACCAATAGTTGAATGTATTAGCAAAAGGTTAAGTCGAGACCATAGGAAAAGAGGGCAAGAGACTTACAGTTTTATGACGTGGATGTGCCACGATATCAGTTTAATCTACATTGAGACCAACGTAAATACAGTTCGGGCTTCAGTCGCCAGATACGCAAGCACACGGCCGACAATTTTAGATATACAGTGCGGGGCCATATGTTACTAAAATAAATTTCTCGATAACTCTTATAATGAATATAAATGCACAAAGGCGTAGGAAAATACACTGCGACTGTGGATCACAAGTATAAGGAACGAACAGAACGTCGAAATACCGATCAATCGTTGAGCATGCTAAGGTTCACGAAAACCAAATGATCTAAATTCTGCGGCTATAATAAGCCGATAATATGTCTAAAGTATTAACAGATAAAAAAGAGTAATAGGAATGAATAAAAAACCCTTCGCAAGACACGTATAGCAAAAAGATTACGTTACAGCAAGCAGCTCAGCTCACCAGAAGTGAGCCCTCCAGTCTCAAGGTCACTTGGAAAGTGTCTGTTCACACCAAAGCAGTATCTGCAGTTCTCTGCCACCATAAATCCTCGTTACCAACCTAACAAATACGCACGTGCTTCTGGTGCCCAAAGGATTTCCTATTTCAGGAATTTCTTTGCTTCAGTAAGCACTAGATAAATGGTTCAAAAATAATGAGACTTAACATCTGAGGTCATCAGTCCCCTAGAACTTAGAACTATTTAAACCTAACTAACCTAAGGACATCACACATCCATGCCCGAGGCTGGATTCGAGCCTGCATCCGTAGCAGTCGCGCGGATCCGGACTGAAGCGCCTAGAACCGCTTGGCCACCACGACCGGCAGCAAGCACTAGAAGAGTAACGAAAGTTAGGGTGGTTAATGTTTGTTATTCAATCAACAAACACAGCAAATTCCAGCGTAACACAAATCGAAAAAGTGCTTATTACCGTCGCCAAGACAACACAAATACACACTCGTTGCAGTACATAGTGGAAAAATAAGAGAACCTATCGCAGTACTTCAGTGCCCAACACTGTTATGGAAACGGATCACAATGTTCCATTTCGAGCCTATGAGGATCTGCAGCGAACTTATTAGAAATTATTCTGTTCAGTTCGGACAATGACGGAGATAGAATTATGTCCCGAATTTGTGACTGTCTAAGGAATTATTATAGATTGATCAACGTTTATGGAAACGCTGGTAAGGATGTACAAGAGTGGCTAAACCACGTTGAAACTATTTCCATTTTTCCATTTTCATTCCGTCGTACTGTACCCCACACCTTCTTTGAACGTCATTAAAGTCATAAAATTGAAATTCTTCGAAAACTACAGAAACAGAAGCCAGTCTCAGTATCACAGATGAGAAAATTTTATAACAATTTTGATATGTTAGCAACCAATGCTGTCTATCCGTCATGATACCGTACAATCGGAGCATTTTTCTCCGTGTTAAGAAAATTGCTCCGATTGTACAGCTCCATGACAGATAAGTGTATACAAATTGTGATTAAACTTTTGTCATAAGTAATTATTAGGTTTTAGAGTGATAATGAGAATGGTCAGCTGCGAAATATGGAAACAATTAAAGTGGTCAGCTACTGTTGACTGTGAGTATGACACTTTCACAAAAGAACGCTGTCTGGGAGCGTACATGCAGTTGATAAGCAATGTTATCAGAATATAAACAGATGTTCCGCGAAAGCAGTACAAAGTTACACGTCGTACTGCACTCTAGTTATCTTCTCATGTTATCAGTCAGTTGATACGTGGTGTTAACGCTGTTTAATAGCCTGTTTACTTTTGTTCCAGGTGAGTGGCACCACGCAACGTGCAACGCAAGCCCAGTTCCAACACAGACATCTCTGGTAAGTTGTATCACTCCTCTAACATTGTAATCCAACAAGGCATTTACCTGAAGGGCAGACGTTCACAGGGGATCGAAGAAATCTATAATATGACAGCTATATTTGAATAAACTGTGACAAAAGTGAATTTAAAACCCAAACCTTCCTCAAAGCTCAAGTTTGCAGGGAAGTACTAGAGAATTAGATACAAGCACACCCAATAATTTTCGCGTGGTTCACTGAAAAGAAGGAAGGAAGGTTGGCGGAGTCGTTGGAGCACAAGATCGAATAACGAAAAAACGATTAAGGATATCGGCCACGCTTTTTTCAGAGGAACCATCCAGGCATTTGACTGGAGCCATTTAAGGGAAATCACAGAGATCCTAAATCTGGATGGCCAGACGGGGATTTGAACAGTCGTCCTCCAGAATGGGAGTCCAGTGTGCTGACCACTGCGCTCTTACCGCTTCTAAGGAATTTAGGAAATTAGAACGAAAGTCACCTGCCCCTTGTCACGAAGTAGTAGCTGAAAACTCTCTACCGATAATATTACTCTTTGAGTTACTAAAATTCCACAGAATGGATAAGTTAGCGGCAAAGGTGGGATATTCGCCGCATCCTCTGTGTTGGATATGGTAGAAAAATCGCACTAAGATAACATCTACACGAGATCTCACATGGTGAGTACGCTTTTCATATTGCGTAAACGTTTTGAGTGTTTGCCACGAGTGATCATATGGAAGTGGAAATGTATGTTGCTACGTAATACTCGTAACCACAATTTCGTTTTTTGCTGTACGTGGCAGCCTGTAGAAAAGTAAGTATAGTGATAACGTGTAGTTATGAATGTGTAGAATGAAAATTTTCGCTGAAGTTGCCGGCAGATGTGCTATAGGTAGTGCGATTCAACCTTAATATCATATGCCGAAACGCTTTTGATAGCTTGAACAGTGTGTGGACAATTAGGGGACTATCAAATGTTGTGGGACATTCGCACAGCAATAGCCTTGCACTAAAAATTGGGGGAGCTGCTGCTAGACTCCATAAGGAGTGAGATTCGAATGCTCGGCCTGCCATCATTATTTAGGTTTTCCATGTTATTACTAAATCGCTTGAGGCAAATGCCGGGATCGTTTCTTTGGAAAAGATACCACTGAATTTCTTTCCCTACTCTATACCAACCCGAGCTTATGCTTCAGATTTAATGACCGCATCGCCAACGAAACGCTGAAATAAATCTCCCCACATTCGACAAATTCGGAGCCGATTGCGTTGTGCAACTGCTCTGTCCCCAGTGACCTCAACATCCATAATAGGTATTTAACTGTAGCGTATCTTCGTTACTCCAGTCAAGGACGAACGGATAGAATAATGCATCTATACATATTATAAAAATATATGTACGTATGAATGTTCCACATTTTCTTCTAAACCACTGGACCGATTTCAACCAAACTTGGTTGAAATATCATTTACTATCTGAAAATAATTACTGCAGGGGTAACAACTACATATCTAACGAACAGGTGGGTGAGGAGGGGAAAAGCAGTGTAGCTCACAACACCGGAATACCTACAGTTATCCAGTATTTGAGAACGAGAGCACTTACAGATTTGCAACGAACTTAGCACATAACTTCAGACCTTCATGAAACTTTTACTCACTGACGACTTCCACAAAATGATGAAAGGTAAAGAAGTTTGTCGCTTACTATATTTTCTCTGCTCACGGAAAAGTACTGCCACATGAAGCATGGCGTTTTAATTTGTTACTTCTTTACTGCTAAATGTATTCGTGACATTCTGCAGACGGTATTCATTTACACCACCGAATCTACCAGAAAAATTATTTCATTCCACGACACTTAGTCCAGGAGATATGACGTCATAAACACTGTATGCGTGAAATACTACCACGTCACTACAGACGTTTAAATTTATTTATTCGTTGCTACTAATTCTAGTCGGAAGACTATTCTCTGACAGTACCCGCATTTATCGCTGAATATACCTTCAAAAATATGTCGTTGAACCACACGTACTTCAGCAGATATGACGTCAAATGCTGAGATGCGTGAAAAACTGCCGCATCATGCATGAAGTTTTAATTTATTAGTCTTCACTACCAGCCTATTTGCAACACATTTCACACACAGTATCAGAATGTACCACTGAACATACCTGCAAAATTATCTTACTGTACAGCACACAGTTCAAGAGATATGACGCCATAAAAATTGAGCTTTGCGATACTTAAATTGCACCGCAATATTCTCTAGAGATACAGGAGAAACGTATACAAATACACGTGAAATATGTTAAATATATTTGGCCTGTTTGTACGCGGGCTAGGCTGTGGATAAAAAGCTTATCCTAAACCCCTGGAACGACATTAACCAAATTTGATACACACATTAGTTCCATTCTGGAAAGAAATACTGTGAGTGTAAGGAGCACCAACCACATTTTGGGTGAGCGTGATAACGTGAGAGGAGGAGACGGACAGATGGTGAGGAGGAAGGAGGAGTTGGACAAAGAGAGGGATGAGGAGGAGGTGAAGGTGCAGACTGGCAGACAGTGAGGGGGGTGGGGATGGAGGTAATGGGCAGTATAGGGCCAGGAGGAGATGGTCAGAGAGTGGAGGAGATGGATAGAGAGGCATGAAATGGATAGAGAAGGGTGAAAGAGGAGATGGGCAGAGAGTGGAGGAGATGGACAGAGAAGGGTGAAAGAGGAGAGAGGCGGAAGCAGGAAGTGGACTAATAAAAAGAGTGGAAAACACACATACGTGGGCAACGCGTATTCTGCTAGTATAATAATTAACCAACGGTACAAACCAACTCCTGATTTTGGCATTGCCACATTCAACGAAGATTGCTGCATGCATTCATTTTCTGAGTAACGAAATCAGACAGAGGGAGATTCAGGTACCTTACTAATGGGAGTTTTATAATTGTATTGGCCGATATAAGCGAACCAGAAGCAAGTTGCTGCCGTGACGTAACAACGTTTCCGCGATAACCAGTGACGGCTGAGAATGTTAACAGCGTTGCGTGCAGCGGAGTAATCTAATTTAAAAAGTAGCAGCGATGTCAGCTGTGGATGTCACCTAAATGAGAAAATTCTTTTCTCAGGCGCTGAATCTACATAGATATGCATGTAACGTATTTCTCTACATTTTTTCCCGGTGTTCGAATTCGTGTTCCTTGAATGGTTGTTGCCAACTGTCGCTCTTCGCATGTACCTCTGCATGACCAAACATTATTTATAAATGTTATATTTTTGGCGTTACATTTTATTGACATATATGTGTAGCTCTCGCTGTTAATTAAAAATCTGTGTGTTTTTACTACAGTTTTTCATCTGAAATTTCACTGTATCCATGATGTTCCACCGAAATCGATCGCACATCAAAGAGTAATTTAAGCAGCAACTTAAGCTGTTACGGGATGTCATTTCTACAATTTTTAAAGCTGTGGAACACAACAACAAAAGATATTTTGCTCTACTGGTGTCAAGTATCGACATGAAATTGGCAAAGAAGTTCTTGATGAGTGTCTATGTGTGGGACCACAGCATTGTATGGAAGGGAAATGCTAACCACGAAAAATTCCCGCATTCTTGAGAAACGAATTTTGAGGTCACTTCTAAAAGTTATTCTGTTGTGAACTAGCAACCCCCACATACTTCACAAGCATCGAACTAGATAAGGATAACCAAATACGTCTGTTTCGCTGATGTGGTTCATGATGGGTAAACCAGGGTGATGCTCGATTTAGGAGCCGATATTCATGATAATTTTCAATAAAATAACGAACAAATTATAAAATAGACTTTAGATCTTTATTGTGCACCCTCAAGATTCTATTATGTATTTTAAGTAAAAAAAATTTGGACCCAGAGGCCGCTACACAACATCGACGAAAGGCCTTCTCGGAGTGCGAGGACGGTGGGAGTCTGTCGCAAGGGTGAATTTAGAGGGGCGGGGTCACGGGGCAAGGTCCGAGAGAGAGAGAAAGAGAGACTATGAATCTTGGCATAATCACAATTTTTACTTCCGTGCAGCATGTAATTGTGAGTTTAGAAGCTGCAGAAAGCCTGGAATCAACGGCAGCCTGTGACTTGTTGTGTTATACCTTCTTCTTTCTTTTTTGTCAGAACTTGCAATATAATTACAAGAAAAGATGATTTAGTTTATCGTTTCGTGACTGTGTAGTAGATAAATGAGCTGTAGTGTACGTTTTGATTGTGAAAAATATCTGTATATCTAGGGCTACATTCAGCACACGCATACAAATGCTTTCGGTAAATACTTTATTTCTCTGGATTCCTTTCCTCGTTAATAAGAAATAGTACTGCCACGAGTTACTACCATAAACATCTTTATTTGAAGCTAAGCTTTTCGACTTTCCGGCATCGTCAGGCTTCTTACAGTCAGTACATTCGTTGTCCTATGTACCTTGACATCGCCAGTCTTCTTGTTGGCCGCAGTATCTTGTGCCCTGTGACTTCGTAGGCTTTCCAGCGTAATAAGTCTTGAAAACCTCTTCGGGTTTGCTGCTGGATTCAAAAATCAACTCGATTCAATATTTCGGCGATCCAGCTTATAACGATATGTTTACGTAATGTGTATACATAAACATAAAGTTATAAATGTCCCCGTTTGTAGTCGCTAATTATAACAATATGTTTATTTTTGTGCTGTAACATATAGCTATAATCAGCGTTGGAAGTATATTTGCGAACGCCGACCGTGTGCGGCTGTTTCTTGTTGGATCGTCTGATCAGTCGGAAGTTGCATTCCAGAGGAGAGTAAATGCCTATTCAAAACATAATTATTTTTGGATAGCTCAACATGAATTTCCTAAAGGACCGTAGTTTATCATGCATTTACCAGTAGAATGTGGCGCGGACAAAATATTTCGCCGCATACATTCCGTCCGATTTCGACGAAAGAATTCGTGACTGTGAACTCTCTATTTGGCAGAAACATAAAGAAAATTAAATAACTTCACGAAGGAGTGAGAAATAGAGTCTACACTAAATAAATAGTCCATACACCAATTCCATTTAAATCTGAATTTATGGCAATTAATAGATGAACTTACACTACAATGAAGAATTTTAACATGGACGCCGTTTTGACTGGCACTTCTCGTAATAAAAATAATTCCTCTGACGTTTTCACATACACGTCGCATAATAAATCTAATGCTATGCAGTATTGCACTTTTACTTTACACTAAAATAATATTATTTTTAACGATAATAATACGGCGGCAAGACATGCGCGTCCGACACAAGTTATAAGAGACAAGAGAAGAATGAATAACTGTTCATCGAGAATATCTAGTACATAAAAAAATGTGTAAAAGTGACATTCTTCTATCCGTTTTCCGCGCCGCGGTTTTCAAAGCAAATCGACGTCCTGTATAGGCAACGACATATCGCACTCGAGTTTATTTTCGAACACTCGAACTGGCCGCTCCGAAGAACGTTCTTTTTTGATGCAGTATAGTATAGGGTTCCACGTCCTGCTAATGGGTTTCATTGTCTCTATTAATAAAATTATCTGTGAACCTAATTCAATTGCCTCTTTGTAAACACTGTCCCACGAGCCGGAAGTATTGGCAACACAGCTTCGTCAAATTTCATCCCGTGTTTCTCGTATAAGTAATGTTCTGCTAGCGCCGATTTTTCCGGCTGTTGTAGCCTCGTATAACGGTGATGTTCTACGCACCTGTCCTGAACTGTGCAAATCGAACGGCCGATGTAAGCCTTTCCACACTGACACGGAATTTTATATATATCAGGCTTCCTAAACCTCAAGCTTCCTAAGCCCTAAATCGTCTTTCATAGAGCCAAGTAGTGCCCTAATATTGGAAGGTGGACAGAACACACTCTTAAGATCGAAACACCTTAAAATGTTTCCACTCTTAAGCGATGTCCCCCAAGGATAAGGAATAATGGCCAGACCTATGCCATTCTTCATGCACCTCCGAGGATGGTCCAGACTCCATAGCATGACGAATCTGCTTCTCAGAGTATCCATTTTCGTTAAAAACAGCCATAAAACGCGCAAGTTCTGGTGTTAAACTGTCCGCGTTGGAAGTGGCATATGCTCTGCGTACTAGAGTCTTAAGGTTCAAATGGCTCTGAGTACTATGGGACTCAACTGCTGTGGTCATTAGTCCCCTAGAACTTAGAACTACTTAAACCTAACTAACCTAAGGACATCACACACATTCATGCCCGAGGCAGGATTCGAACCTGCGACCGTAGCAGTCGCATGGTTCCGGACTGAGTCGTAAGGACGCCACTGCCTTGGTATGGTGGACGGCAACTCTTAGCATGCAGATATCGATCAGTGTGCGTCGGCTTTCAGTGAACACTATTCCTCGGAGTACAATCTAGTTCTTGTAAACCATGACGTCCATGACGTCCAAGAACGGAAGCATCCGTTCACTTTCATCCTCCATGGTAAAATTAATGCTAGGATAAAGACAGTTGAAGTGGTCCAAAAATCTGTTGAGAGCATCACGTCCATGTGGTCAGAGGAAAAACGTATTATCTACATACCACCAGAAGCATGTTGGTTGCAAAGCCGAAGTCCTCAGTGCCGACAAAGCTTCACCAACCCTTCATCCAGTTTTTCACTAATCAAACTCAAGGACTCTTACGGAGGGACTTGTGCCCTGTTTGACGTTTTTATCAGGAATCAGCGTACTTCAGTCACGATACAGCGCTTCGCTTCTTGTTGAAAGTCAGTCAGTCAGTGAGTAATCCTTAAGGTACCAATATAACAAATGTGAAAGTAACTCTGTCTGTCAGCTTTTAACGGCTGAACTAATGAATCGAATCTGACGTAGTTTAATATGGAGATAGCTTGCATCCTGAGAAAGAACATAGGCTACTTAAAAAATTAAATGAGTAGCCAGAGTGAATTAAGGCATAAAAATCTTTATTGGCAATGCACTCTTCTATTATAAAATGTGCAGGCGATAAGAGCTACTTCAAATTGTAAAGTATGAAACTGTATATTTCAGAAAGTCCAGGACAGCATATGCTTAGCTGTTGCGGTTCACGGATAATAATTTTTGTCTTTTGATTGCACGTGGCGCAGCATATCCGAAAGACCACAAAAATGGCGATTGTGCGTAATAAACATACTTCATGATAAACATACTTTCTTGCGGAATTTTTTGTAGATATTTTTGAGATCTAAATTGTAATATGGCATGAGATTGTGGACTACCTATTAACTAGGCAGCATGTTGGTCCCGGCAAACTCTTCGCTTTAGCAGATTACCTTTAAAAGGCTGAACAAACTTCCGTGAAAGATATGTCACGACAATTTTGATTAAACTAGCCTTCAAATAAATAGAAACATCCATATTGAAATCGATGCATTCATGTCGGTGCTGTGACACCATTGAGATATAAAGACGGGACAGCGGAGCGGACGGAGCCCATAGTGAGCTACGTTTCTCCGATACGTACTCACCATAACAATACTAACGATATGCTAACGAAGCCTCTCCCTTTCCCAGAAAAGAATTTTGCATCCGCTCCTGTCTGAACGCCACAATTTTCAACCAAAACGAAATTTCAAAAACCGCTTTGAAACTGATGTTGTCTGCCGAAGTGCATAGTGATTCTTTTTTAAAAAAAGGTGGTTTTTAACAATATGGTGGCACACTGAAATAAAAGTCAATTTTTCGCCAAAAGATATAAAAACGTGCACCAAAAATCGAAATTGAAATTGAAATATATCGCAAAAATCGTACGTACTACAGTAAAAAGAAAAACGCCGACCCTTAAGTTAGAAAAAGGTATAACGTATTATATGGTACATTTCCTCAGTTGTAGCTCTCAAGACTTGAAAAATGTTTGGAGATACAAGCGTTTAAAGTTTCAACGTATGTTCCTTAGTACTGAAACCGAACATACCTTTAAACGGCAATGCACCGTACACCTCGCCTTTTTTTTCGCCGATATCGAAACACTCATTTTGACGAAGTTATATCGATTAACTGGGTTCCGCCTACCAATCGAAGCGTTTTCTGCATGATTGAGATTACAATTGGAATCTTTTCTATCCTTATAAAAACGTCTGTTTGTCATTTTCAAGCACTCGCGTTTATTTCGTACAGAAAACAAGCGAAATGGCAAGTAAAGCAGACACGAGAACCACGTGCTTTCTGACTCTTTACCGTAAAGTAATCACGTGGCGAAGAGAAATATGTTGAGGATGTATCAAAAAGAACCATCCGATTTAGTACGTCTATATTTCTGAAACTAATAAACATATAAAAACAATAACATAACATATAAAAACAATGCATTTTATCTTTTGATGAACTGGAAACTGAAAAAGATTTTTTTAATATTCAGATTGTTCCCACACTGCAGCTTCTTTTGTAAATCCTCGCCGCCAGTTTTGTAAAGGCCTCGTAGCTGCTGATGTGGAGACCGAGTTGTCACTGTTGTTACGTTAGGCCCAGTTTGGGATTCGTGAAATGTCTTCTGGTGCAGTACACTGATAAAACAATTTCTGCCTGCCATTATTACACAGCTATGCCTCAAGGCAAGGTAACAGGATAGGAGAACGAACGCAGCACTCCAACGAATTAGTAACAAAGTCACACAAATTAGTAAGATCGTTTACTTATCTTTGTGGCTTGTTGAATAATGAAGTCTGCAACATTGAAAAGGCCCTCAATGGTTAGGTGCAAATAATCGTAGGTTAACTTCCCAGTACATATCTCAAATATCTGTTCAGTTCTAAGAGCTCTCTAAATGACTTTCCCTGTCTAAGTCAGTCCTGGACAATGATCTATGGCCAAAGTGGACGAGAGCTGCTCATCTATTTTCCGAGTAGGCTTCTGTCCTTTGTCGTCCGGTCGATATCTTCATCGTCGGCGCCGTCTGGGGCACTGGTGGAACTCGCACAAGTGGACAGTCTCTATGGCACTGGCGCCCGCTCGTATCTTTGAGGCTTTGGTGCTTTTGTTCTGGCTGTGTCTTGCTCGGACGACACAGCAGCTTTCATACCTGCTGTTATTGTTATGCGATGTCTCAGTTCATTCATCGTTGTTGGTAACGGAGGCACATAATCAGAGTCTTTTATAAACACCCCACAAAAAATAATACGAGGGTCAGTCAAAAAGTAATGCCTCCTATTTTTTTTTTCTACGTTTAATTGTCAGGAAATTTAAATGCAATTACATAGGTTGAAAACCACAACATTGAGGATCATTTTGTCATTTTTCAATGTAATCTCCGCCCATCTCTACAGTTTTGGTCCATCTTTGAACAAGGGCATGCACGGTAAAAATCACAGCTCTGCTTCCTAAGCCATTGACGCACGGATGTTTTGACGGCCTCCTCATCTTCAAAATGAATCCCACGATGAGCTTCTTTTAGTGGCCCGAACAGATGGAAGTCTGATGGTGCCAGGTCAGGGCTGTATGGGGGATGAGGCAAAACTTCCCATCCAACTTGCTGAATGTTGTGTGGAGTCACTGCACTCACCGGCCTGCCGCTCCGCTTTTCGTTAGTCAACGGTGTTTGCCCTTCAGCTTCCTTACAACGACGAACCCATCGTCTAACAGTGCTGACATCCACTGTCACAACACCATACACCTTCTTCAGTCTTTCATGAATGCGTATGGGCGTTTCACCTTCTGCATTCAAGAATTCAATCACACAACGCTGTCTCAAACGAACATCGATGTCGGCCATCTTACAAACTTCTGCTGTGCTGCCACCTGTTGACACAGAAAGTTACTACTGCAGTGGATTGCAGAAGAAGGTTTGAGGAATGGCACCAAATTCAAATTTTTCACTTAACTTAATTTTTTTAAGTAGAAAAAAAATGGGAGGCATTACTTTTTGACCGACCCTCGTACATACAGTCAGGTATGGAGGCACGTAATCATTTCGTCCAGTAACCCCTTGATTTAAAAATTCTCACACTTCCAGATGCCAGTGTAGCGGTGTCCCATCCTGTTGGGAAATCAGCGTCCAATTGTGAGAGAAGGAAGTTCTCAAGCATATCGAAATAAGCGCTTCCTATAAAAGTGTTCTCGGCAAAGAGAAATGGAACATACACCTCTTCCTGTAAAACTGCACAAAACACATTAAATTTTGGAGAGTCCCTCTCATGTGTGACTTCATGTGGTTGTTCCGTACCCCATGCTCTCACTTTATGACGGTTCACCTTTCCATTTAAATGGTATACTGCCTCGTCACTAAACAGTAAGCGTGGAAGAAAACTGTCATCCTCCATATTACCAAGAACGAAATTACAGAACTCCACATGTTGTTTGTCACCTTCACGAAGAGCTTGCAGTAGTGAATTTTGTATGGTTTCATGTGTAAACGTCGACACAACACACACCAGACGGACATCGGGTGATGCTGAGGTGTTGAGCTGCACGGCGAACGGATGTCCGCGGATTACTTACGAAACTATGGTGGATGTGTTCGAAGACTGTATCAGACGCTCTGGGACGGCCCTGCGAATTGCGCCGGCCGGTGTGGCCGAGCGGTTCTAGGCGCTTCAGTCTGGAACCGCGCGACCGCTACGGTCGCAGGTTCGAATCCTGCCTCGGGCATGGATGTGTGTGATGTCCTTAGGTTAGTCAGGCTTAAATGGTTCTAAGTTCTAGGGGACTGATGACCTCAGATGTTACGTCCTATAGTGCTCAGAGCCATTGAACCAACCTGCGATTTGCCTTTACAGAAACAACCCGTTTCTCGGAATTTTCATGCCATCGTCCAATGCTGTGTGCTGTAGGAGGATCCACACCACACCTGTTACGAAAGTCACTCTGAACAGTTATTCCTGACCCGCACTGCGCAAAACGTAGAACACAAAACGCTTTATGTTGTCCCGACGCCATTTTTACTAGAACTGAAGTGGGCGCACACACTGCTGCTACCTAGGGGGAACCATGTAAATCTCCAGAGTTTGCTCTGTCCAACAGTAAGTTGTTCACGCACGTACCCCAAACAACATAATACACAAAGTCCAGGACCAGTTTCAATTATTTATTGCACAAGAACTAAGCATTGTACAGATGTCATACACATTGCAGTTTGAAGAGAAACTCTGAAAGGTTTTATTTACAAACATTGGATATGCGAACCATGAGTGACCCGACAGACGTCAATACGGTAATCGAATTCTTGCCATACCCGTCCCAGCACTGCATAGTCTACTGTGGCAGTCGCTTCCGGTATTCTCTCCCGGAGCTCTGCTACATCACGTGGTAGATGCAGTACATACACCAGAACTTTAATGTTTCCCCACAGAAGAATGTCACGCGGAGTGACACCTAGTGATCGGCGAAGACATTTCATGAAATAGCTGTCCCCTTCTGTAGCACGGCCATGTTTGCGACTAGCGCTGACTATCGACAAATTACAAACTACGCTGTGGCGGTATACATGAAAAATTTTTTTGGGTTTCTCTTAAAAATGATTTATGTATGATATGTGTACAATGTTTGGTTCTCGTGCAATAAATAATTGAAAGCCCAGACTTCATGTACATCCTGTAGTTATGATTTTTTTTCATCGGATGATTCTTTTTCATACACACTGTATTTTAGTTGATACTGATGCCCTCTGTGATACTACCCGAAACTAACTACGTCGGTAACTTTTACACCGGTTGCATGCGAGCATTCGCATGCGCGGTTTTGGCTGTAATGGCACACTTTATATGGGTAAACCTCAAAAACGGACTATCTAAGGAACATTTAGACCAATAAAAAATATTAAGCTAAAAGAAAATTCTACCCTAGTCTACCCCCTTTCAGCGCTGTGTGGTATCGGTGCTTAATGCCGACTACTGGTCACAAGTGGTGCGTGCTCAGCAGAGCGCTATCCGATAATGACGACAGTACTCCTGTGAGCTGCGGCGCCGAGTAACACGGCGGCCGGCGATTCAGAACTTAGAAGAGACTGAGGCGCGAGTTCCTGCCGCCGCGGGGCGGAACGTGTGGGGAGGGGGGTGTCTGCTGCGGATTCGACTCAGCTCCTCGTGTCGCCTCCAGGCGCCGGCGCTCATTGTCTCATAATGCATCGAACCGTGCCAACTTTCTGTATCAAAATACAGCTTAATCGCCCGCCCCATCTCGCTATTCCGAAATCCGGAAAATTGTCTAACGTATTAAAGTGGGACGTAATACAATGCCGAAGAAGTTAATCTAGCCCTATCGTCTGAGAGCACACACTAAGCAAATTTTAAATAAGGCCGCACAATTTGACTTCGCAAGTGTTCAGAAAACTTGCCGAACCGAACCAAGACTGCACCAATAAGTAGTAGTAGAAACCATCGAACAGCCCCGGATGACTTGTCTGGTGTAGTGGTAATTTCGTTAACCCTTAACCCAAGAGACGACTTTTCTGCAACGTATACTACGAGGTGGATCTCTGGGTCCTCTACATTTGAAACTATATTTAAGGTACAAACTATATCAAACTTTTACATTTACTTAAGTGATCTTTAAAAGTTCCTTGTTTATTTTATTGCACAAAATGAAGCCTACAGCGTTTTAATAGTAATCACATAAAATCACGTACTTTTGCGTGTGTGTTTTATACCCATAAACGGACTGTTCATGAACTGAATTTTACAAGTAAATTTTTACATAAAACTAAATTCCAGGGATTAAATTTGTACATAAAAATCCCACTCGATAAGTACGAAAAGAAAACCCACAAAACTGACACAGTGCTGGGATCTACATCACCGCTCAGAACAAATTTGACTGTCACGAAGTACTGTATTGGACAGAGGGATCACCATCACCATTGTCCCGAAGGTCTTCTGAATGGTGCTCTTCTCCGATAGCACAACTGTGATCGCTGGCTATTGTAAAACCATTGTCTTTTTCGGCTATTTGTTTTATCCTGCCTACTGTAAAATCATTGTCTTTTTCGGCTATTTATTTTATCTATATCGTTGATATATTGCTCCATTCGCCGGCTAACAATGTCACCAAACTCGAGAAAGTTAAAACTGACACATTTTGTACTCCACGGTAAGGTGCTGAAGAAAAGAGGTCCGTAGTTCACGAAGGAGTCCCTAACATTGGTCAATAAGACACGTCAGCAACAGACTAAGATGGCGATAACGCAACCGACAACAAAGCAATGTTGGGTTGGTAATTTTAGGAATGCAGTGAGGGTATAGAAGCACTGCAATACAACTAACTTACAGAGCGAGTTCAAAAATTTTTGCGCCTTCTGAGAGGCCAACCCTCGAGAGTTAAGGGTTAACGGGGCACTGCGCGGAGATATGATTAAAAATCAGAGAAAAACGTTATGTAACTAATATAACCACTTTCATAACTATCAGTTAAACGATTTAAGCAGCACACGCCACTTGGTTGTGTACTGCTGCGCCTATGGCAGTGAGCTGACTGCTTGCCAACAATGGGAGCCGTGCATCAAAGGCGCCGCCCCTCAGCAATGGCAACGTTATCGCGACAGTCCGCCGCGGGTATCAACTAGCTTACAGTATTTTCTGGGAGTAACCTTCACGTACATAGAGAAATTACGTGGCGGAGGTCTGAAACAACTGAAATTCATCATAGTTCAGCAACTTAGCACCAATTATTTATAAATTATGTATTCGAACATTCCTCGTGAATCACTGTGTGTATTAGAGAAAACTTTATCAAAAGCCTTATATTACTTCCTGAGATAAGTTCCATACATAGAAAAACGCGGTGCGGGACTTTAATTTATAACATAGAAGCAGAATAAGGGTACATATTGTGGTAATAACGATTTCTTGTGGCTCAGTGTCCTTGTTCCAGTCTTTCAGGTTGGACGTCACTTCGGAGATTGTGTCTCCCTAGCCCAGTGTTCCCCAGCTTGAAGGTCCGGAGGAGTAAAATAAAATTTTCTGAGGGGTAAAAACGAAAGGCTTCGACTGTGTTTTGGTCACGAAACAAAATTATTTTTTAAATATCGTTACTATTTCATAATAAAGTAATAGTGATTGCACAAGTTACCAATAACTACTTTATTTTAAATACTTGTGAGTGGAGTTTACAGCTTCTCAAACGAATATATAAACATACAACGGAGATGTTGAGTCGCAGACACGCACAACAAAAACACTGTCACAAAGTAAGCTTTCGGTCAACAAGGCCTTTGTCAAAAATAAGTGACATACTAACATACACGCACACACACACACACACACACACACACACACACACACACACACACACACACACACACAGAGAGAGAGAGAGAGAGAGAGAGAGAGAAACTGTGATCATATATGTGTGTGTGTGTGTGTGTGTGTGTGTGTGTGTGTGTGTGTCAGTATGTCATTTATTTTTGACAAAGACCTTGTTGGCTGAAAGCTTATTTTGTGGCAGTCTTTTTGTTGTGCGTGTCTGCGACTTAGCATCTCCGCTATATGGTGATTAGCAAGTATCCTTTACAAAATTGTTACATTCCATCCTTGATTTTACATTGTTTGAATATATGGACATTTTTCTCATATAGTCCATTCACTACACACATGCTTTGTACATTGTACCATGCATCTATGGCGGTAAAACTGAGACATACTAATATACATCGATATGCTTAAATACCTCAAGAAAATGGCTTCTCTGAGTTTGCCCTTACGGCAAAGGGCGGGAAGGGTGGTGTGGAGTTCGCAGACCACCAATTTTTACGCCGGCGTCTTGGATTAAATTCCAAACCTCTACGCAGAGTCTCATGAAGTGAAGCCATCAATCAGATGATGACGTTAAGCTCGGCGGCCCCTTGGTGCTACTCGAGTCGGATAGGCTCAGACTCTGTGCCTCCACTAGATTCCAGCGTCTCCCTTCTCTCATCATCAACCTACACACACATGATACCGTACTACACACACCCATTACAGTCGTCTGCACTTAAAAGCGCGAATGACAGAAAAACCTATCCAAAAGGCAGCTGAAGCTGCCTGTCGATGTCTCCCACCTAACAGCGCCATACAACATTATTTTATCCGACCAGATCCACATCCAAAAAATGTCGTTTGTAGGTCGAATTTGGTGGCCAGTCTGCTTCTGCCGCAAATCACAGATCGATCTGTAACAATGAATAGACTTGAAAACATCGTTTGTATATCACAAGGTAGAGATGTGTCCGGCCAAACCAACTAATGCTCAGAGGCGACAGTTGGTGCGATCTAGGCGTGTTCTGTAGCGCCCCATCCAAGAAAGGTAAGTTCGGATTCGATTTTCGATCCGACAAACAGTTTTCTTGTACGATACAGTCTACACTTCCATTAGTTTGTAAATCGTGCGAGAATTCATTCCCGCTAAGAATATTTCCGTTTTCTTGGAGTGCTGTTTATCACGCTGGTCATTGGAAGAGCACCGCATAGTTAATTAAGCTGTCTTATCAACATGCGGAACTGATCTACTAGATGTCACGAGACGCGGACCCGCCAGTATAAAAGGAGGCGGGGAGTGTTGTTTTGTCAGCACAGAATCAGAATGAGCCTTTCAGGAGGGCTCCAATGTAGAACATCTGAGTAATGAATCCATCAAGGATATTTCCGCCCTTCTAAGGCGCCCACGTCAATTTTTGGTAATGTGAATGTGAAGTGGAAACGCGAAGGAACAACCGCAGCTAAACCGAAACCATGCAGACCTCATTTACCGACAGCCGAGCTTTGCGTTAGATGGTTGTAAAAAATAGCGTGAAATCAGAAGAAGGAATAATTGTGAGTTCCAAAGTGCTACCCGTAGTCCAGCTACTAGAAACACGTTTCCCAGTGAATTAAAGAGAAGGGGGTAATATGCACGAGCGATCACTTCTGTTTAGTGAAGCTTCTCTGAGTTCTTTACGTCACCTTCAACTGCGCACGACGCAATATTTAAGAGGTACACTTTGGCTGCCTTGTTAATAAAATATGGTTTTAATTAGATGTTTCATATGCTTGGGCAAATTATTATATAATTTTAATTCGTTATAAAAATGTTGTTAAGTGTTTTTTGTTCCTTTACACTCAGTAAACATTAGTCCAAACTGCTCTTGTTCAATGATCGTGTAATTAGGCAACGCACTTGTCTGACGTATCAGCAGCTGTGACATCACAAACTAAAAAAAATGTCGTGTGACCAGGGCCTCCCTTCGGGTAGACCGTCATCCGGCTGCAAGTCTTTCGATTTGATGCCACTTTGGCGACCTGCGCGTCAATGGGGATGAAATGATGATGATTAGGACAACACAACACCCAGTCCCTGAGCGAAGAATCGAACCCGGGCCCGTAGGATTGACATTCTGTCGCGCTGACAATTTTTTTTCTTTTTTGGGGGGGAGGGGGGGTGGGCGGGGCGATGGATGAGGTAGTGAGATGGCGGAGTCAAGGTGGGCGGGGGTCGCAACCCGAGGCCTGGTCACGATGTATCCTCTCTCCCATCCTGGGGATGTGATACAAGGGAAGCAGTTGGTGTATTATTGTGAATTTTTTATGATTTTATTTTTTCATTATTTTTAATTTTTTTTTTTTTACAGTAAGGAACTGAAAACTAGTAAGTGCACTCGTTTCGTCGAGTCGGGGACGCATCTGACTACAAACATGTTAATAGTTGTAGAAAAAGGCATGAAGAAAGAGGGCAAAGTGCGGGGCTAAAGAAACCATGAAACGAAACCGAAGGGTGAAATCCATACCAACATTAACCAGTGCTACATCTTTCACCAGATGCGAAACAGAAACTCCGAAGACCTTTTCACACCGGGGACAAAAACAGGTTGGTTGGTGGTTTGGGGAAGGAGACCAGACAGCGTGGTCATCGGTCAACAAAAAGAGGAAATGGGGCAAATACTGCTACAGATTGTGAGGGTTCACGACGAAACTCTCCACCTGCTGTATCATCCAGGTATGACTTCTCGGAACGACCAAGGTAGATCCCACGTTGTACCATGTAGTGTTCTATCATCGTCTTGTTATTTTAGCTTCTCTTACCCGTGATGTTCCAGCTACGTGGAGAGTCGTGGAACGCACTCCACAAATAATTGGAAAAATATTGTCGATACGTTGGGTACGGAGGATCTTGCAGTGTCGTTCCTGCAAATAGTTCCAAAAGTCTAAAGCGTCCTTAGTGCTGTCTTGAAACAAATAATGCACTGCATGTCCACGAAGCGACGTCGTTGCATTAGTTTTAGTGCGTGGGTAATACGTCTCATCCAGGAATAAGATAGTCTTGGGGTCGATATGATTCGGCGTTACTCGAAGGAAGTATGTTGACATTTGCCTCACTAAGTTCCACACTGCCGTAGACTCGCCATAGCTAAGACGATGTTCATCGTTGCCTTGAACGCCACAGCTCGTGCATGTGGGTGAGTCTACCATGTGGATCGCATGTAGCCTTTATCTGGTCACCTGCTTACCGTTAACAGTGATATACAACATCGCCGTGACCTCAGTGTCCAGTGTGACGTGGTGAATTGTCCTTCACACTACTCGCCAGTTGACGTTCGGGTGCTTCCTCTCCACGACGTTATCAGGTCGTCCACGTTGCAGGACCCTATAAACCGTCTTTGCCGTCGCCAGTTGAGTCGCTGGTAAGGCAAGTCGAACGTAACTGAGTTCGAGGTAAAAGACACCGATGTAGAAGAGCGAAGAGGGGACGTGGTGTATCGGCACAGCCGGCAACAGGGAGGGCGGTGCTAGTTCTTCTATTAACAAACTGGTCAGACTGTCTGGACGGCGGTACCATAGTTTGACTAATGTGCTCACAAATAGGGCGACCGCTCTGTCATGAACGTGATAAAGGCCAAGCACTCCCCGATCCGGGGGAAGAGTGAGAGTCTCATATTTGATCTTGAAAAGTATTCCAGAACTCACGAAGGACCCAAAAGCCGCAAGTACACGGCGAGCTAACATCACCGTTATAGGTAACATCTGGGCGATGTGCGGAATACGTGACGCTAAATGTGTGTTGACATACTGGGTTCTTTGGACGATGTCCAGGGCTCGTAGGCGGTTGTTGGCAATTCCATTCCGAACATTTCGTAAAAGCCGTCGAAAGTTGAGAGCAGCGGTTCGTCGTATATCGTCTGTAAAATCTATGCCGAGACATTTCAAACTATCTCTGAGCTGTAAGGGGGTGTCACTGTCATGTTCATCGCCACCGATTTTGGGACGTTGATACGACTACCAGTGGCCATACTATATGTCGCTATCCAATTCAATGCGCTAGCGGTGTCGTCGCCGTTGCGGATGACAATCACCAGGTCGCCTGCGGTCGCTTTACATCGGAAAGTGTGGCCTCGTAACGTCATACCCGTTAGTCGTTGGCGCAGGCCGCAGAGGAGTGGTTGCATGGTCACAGCGTAAAGTAAAGTGGACAGAGAGCAACCTTGGCGTATCGATCTAGAAATGGTGAGGGGCTGCGAAGGTCGGCCGTTGACGATCACCTTGGACGTCGCGCCACGGAGTAGTCGCATGACGACAGTGACGAATGGCTGTGGGTACCGCACATGTTGGAGGACCGCTTCCAAATAGTCGTGGTCCACTCGACCGAAAGCTTGACCAAAATCAATTGCCGCTAGTGCACGCTTCAGACGACGTCCCCTCGCCAGTGAGATCAAGTCACGATATTCACTGAGTGGTGTTTGAATATTATTGTCACCTCATAATGACGTTTGATCGGGTGAGATAACATTTCGTAAGGTCTGGTGTATCCGCGCCGCCAAAGGTCGAGAAAAGATCTTAAAGTCGCAGTTCAAAAGCGTCAACGGGCGGTAGTCTTGCAGTCGTGAGCCACCGGACGGTTTGTGAGTAGGAATAATCATCCCTTCCACAAGGGCTGCAGGGGACTGCACTTCCAGGGACAGTAGTTCGTGAGAGATGTCCGTCCATCGGGAGGCTAATAAATATTGAAAAGTCCGGTAAAATTCCAAGGGGACGCCATCAGGACCCGGAGACTTGTCGGCAGCTCCTTTTCTAATGGCGTCGATCACTTCTTCTTCCGTAATTTCTTACATCAAGGCTGCTTCCATTGCCGGGGTGACGATGCCGTAAATCGTCTGAGAGACGTCCTCCAGTGCTGTCGCATCAGGGATCTGAGCGGACTACAGTTGGGAATAATGATCGTAGAACGCTGTGTGTATGTCTTGTTGTGTGGTGAGGCGACGACCGTCCTCCGTGTCGATGAAGCGTATCAGCGCCCGTTGGCGTCGTTTACGTTCACCAAGTACGTGGAACATCGACGGGCGTTCGCTCGGTATCCGATCCTGCGTCCTCGAGCGGTTTGGCGCAGTCCAACCACTAGCGGATTGTTGTGGGATATGCACGGAGGCGATTTTCACACGAATACTACGTATCCTCCAGGGCTTGGTGGCAATCCGGGTACCACAGGCTGCGGCTTCTCCACACTTATTGCCGCCGTAGGGTGATGCCACAAATGTAAGCTGAGTGGTCCGAGAAAGCTGCAGGCCATAGTTCCGCAACTTGTGTTCCAGCGGCGATAGAGCGTGAGACATAAATCGGGTCGATACGACTGGAAGAGTGACTCGTGAAGTGTGTGAATCCCGGTCGGTGGCCGTGAGGATGTTCCCAAGTGTCCACCATATGCAGGTCTCAAATTAGCGTCTCGAGTTCCGGGAACGGATTATGTCGTGAGAGTTGGTCTCTGGGCGCCAATACGCAATTGTAGTCACCTCCAAACACCAGATGGTCGTGGCGGCCTTGGAAGAGCGGGGCGACGTCTTCCACAAAGAATCGTGAACGTTCGCGACGTTTGTCCGTCCCGGAAGGTGCGTAGATATTGATAAACCGGACACCCAGTACTGTGAGTGCCATTCCTCTTGCCCCAGGCAGAAAGAGGATATCGTCCACCACTATTCCTTCCCGAAGAAGTACAGCGACACCGCTGCCTGTAGGGGAAGCTGGAGAGACGCAAGCATCGTAACCGCACATGCCTGGGAAGTCGTCGACGTACACTTCCTGGAGAAGGGCAATATAGATGGAAGCAGAGTTCAACGTATCCTGAAGCAAGGATAACTTAGCGCGCGTCCGTATAGTGTTGATGTTTATAGTTGCAACGCGGTAAGTTTGAGGTCTACCCAGAGCACCAGTGTTGGCCATCAATACCCTTATAAGGCTGTCTCGTCACTGTATCTGATGGCGGGAAAGGATCAACACTGGTGGGGTAAATTTCCCCGCGTGTCGTCCAACACGATGGCAGTCGCCATGAAATACCATCGGCTGTTGGTGGCTGTCAGTGGCTGCTGCGGCACTCGGCGCTGACTCCATCGGCTCTACTGGCTGGGAAACGGCAGCGGCTGTCTGGTTGTGATCCTGCTGTTCTGTGGGGTCGGAGGGGCTGAAGCCGTCACCACGGCGATCTGTTGAGTTTGATGTTACAGCTGCCTCTGTACCGCCGGTACCGTCGTCGGAGTGTCCACAGTCCATGTCAGACGATCGCTGCAAACACTCGTCCGATGGAGCACGCCGCTGTCTCTTGTGTTTCCGTGGGGAACGCTGCTTAAGGACGTGTCCTTCAGTATCCGAATGTGGGTGGATTTCTTCAGCTGCTCCAGTGTCTGGAAGAAATGCCGCTGTCGGCACAACCCGTGGGTCAATGTCCATCCTGGCATCCAAGCCTTCTTGCAAGGTCGGTCGGTGATTATCTTCATGTGGGAGCGCCGTTGTAGAGGCCGGATCCGGTACTGCACAATCCATCATGGTCTCGCTATCGGGTGCGGCTATCGGACTAATGTGGTCAGCATCGGAAAGGGTTGCTGCCCGTGCAACTAAGGCGTAATTGAGAGGAAGGGTCGTCACCGTAGAAGGAGGCATAGATTCACCTGTCGGAATTGAGTAAGCCGTCGTCGGAGACAATCCAACCGGAGGTGCCCTTCTTGGCCACAACCATAGCAAGTGCGTGGCTCACCGTCATACATAATGATCGCCCTACATGCGCCGATGACAAGATACGACGGTACATGTTTGGTCAGTTCAATTTTGATCTGTCGCACCCCGTTAAGAACGGGGTACGTTGTAAAGGTGGTCCATTTTCGGCCATATGGTTGATCACTCAGCCGTAGGGCTGGAAAGCCGCGGTGACTACGTCCGGTGGTACTTCGAAAGGGAGTTCGAAGACGCGTATGGTACAGAGGCCAAGCCCCGCGTGATCGATAGAGACTGCCCCAGTATGGCCATCGGAATGTTTGAATTTACGATCGTTCGCATGTGCGGGCACGATTCTGTTGCACACCTCGACACTTACTAACTTGACGTAGACAACACTGCTCGAGATAGAGAGATGGATACCAATTATGTCTCGCGGTTCAATTTTAACGTCGTCACGTAGAGAACGTTCCACTTCAAAAGCTCGCGGTCGTGTATGATCGGGTTGAAAACTGATCTTGATGGTGGTTTGTCTGTATGAATGTGCCATGTTGCGTCGGTAGTGATGGACTCTAAACTAGCGACAACGCAGTAGTAAACAACTACGGGCACTCGCGACCGCGCGGACGGGACGTAAACAAGACGTCCTCGCCGCAGCGCTGCGGGAAGCAGACTTACCATTCAGCTACCGGGGGCGGACATATCACAAACTGTAACGTCGCGTTCGTGTTGATGATGGTAGGAGGGAAGGCAGAAAGCAAGAACTGTTGCCAGCACATACCCCACCTTTCCTCTAATAGTAGTGAGGGAGACAGCGAGCTTATCGCTTTTACCGTACGGATAAATCGCCGTCAACAGTATCACCCGCACTCACTTCACGAGACACAGCAAACCACGTTATAGGCTCTGGGCAGAAGTATCGTCCCATTGATAATCACATCAATTCATCGTCTGTCCAATCCAATATCTTCAGTTTTTTGGAACGCGTGACACACACACACACACACACACACACACACACACGCTAACGTCCTTTTCATTACATCGCAACAGAATAGAAAAGACGCGTGGAATTCCACGGTCTGTGTTCAACTGCTCTCAATTGCCACGCCATCGTTGTGGAATACAGTGCACTAGATGAAACTATCTACGGCTCACGGAAATCCAACAGCACAATCCCGAAGCGTCCCTGTACCAGTTATTCAGTCTTTGGCATTGGAAAAACTGGGTTATGTGAAGCACGAAATGTTGGAAGATCTCGGTTCAAAATATGCCCGCATTCAATGAAGTCGTTCTGGTACTATTTCGCAGACTTTTCAGAACGCACTTCATGTCTGTAATCGACTCGCTGGAATGAAATTCATTGATATATAAGTGCACCACGGCAAAATGCTTTTTTTCTTTTTGTTTATCTTTAAAGGGTTCACTGCCTGGCCTTTAAATTTACTTCTTTCCCTTGCATATGCTTCAAGACGGAAGATTCTCATGCCAGGCGTACTCTTTAAAACCATCTTGTACGAGAGTTCGAGAAATGTCAAACACCGTATTTCTCGTCTGAATGTGAACCTATCTTGTTGTCACCAACCTACGGAGAGAATAGTAAAAAAAGGAGAAGCAGATATCGTACAGAAAGATTTAAGAGATTATTTTTGCCACGTGCTGTTAAAGAGTGGAACGGAAAACATATAGTCTGAACCTGGCTCGAAGCTCTCTCTGCCAGATACTTATGTGTGAATTGCAGAGTAGTCATGTAGATGTAGATGTTTGTGTGAACTGGACCCGTCATTTTAAAAACATAAGTTCAAATAAAGTTCTAAATAGACAAACATTAATTACACTCTCAGACTACAACAAAAAAGACACACCACGATGGAATTACCCGAATGGGACGGAAATAGGTAGATGTGATTTACATGTGCAGATAAATAAATGAATACAACTTCAGAAAACTTAAATGTTTAATTCATGAGAGAGTGCTTCACAAGCTGACCAAGGCAGTAACGCTTTAGTCGTATCAGGTTGGTGACCGACAGCTGTCCGTGGCGTCTCGAGATACCTCTTTGCTTGTCATTGTAGCTCAGTTCGAAGCGGCAGTAATCACTGTAAACAATTCTACTCTATTCAATGAGATTCCAGCTCGAAGACGTGTCTGGACACGTCCCGGACAAGAGTGAAATAACAACCTGAGCCACCCGCTGTGGCCTAGCGGTTCCGGCGCTTCAGTCCGGAGCCACGCTGCTGCTACGGTCGCAGGTTCGAATCCTGCCTCGGGCATGGGTGTGTGATGTCCTTAGGTTAGCTAGGTTTAAGTAGTCCTAAGTTCTAGGGGACTGATGCTCTCATAAGTTAAGTCCTTTAGTGCTCAGAGCCATTTGAACCATTTTTTTTCTTTTAGGGGACTGATGCCCTCAGAAGTTAAGTCCCTTAGTGCTCAGAGCCATTTGAACCATTTTTTTTCTTTTAGGGGACTGATGCCCTCAGAAGTTAAGTCCCTTAGTGCTCAGAGCCATTTGAACCATTTTTGAACAACCTGACTACACGACTGTCGGGCAGCATACGGCTCGACAGCGTTTAATGAAGGTCTGGGGCGCCATTTCACTTCATAACAGAACCACTTGGGTTGTTCCGCAGCACCCTTACAGCACAACGGTATGTCGACGACATTCTGTGCCCATTTTCTTGCCCTTCAGGGCAAGCCATCCTAAGCTTACATTTAAGCAGGATAGTGCTCACGCGTACACCCTGCTTTGGCTAACAAGGTCGCGGGATCTGTTTCCAATTAAGAACGTTTGAAGCATTATGGGCAACACCCTCCAACCGTCTCGGAATTTTGACGATCTAAAGCGCTAATTGGGCAGAATTTGGCACGATATCCTTCAGGGGAACATCCGAGAACTCTGTTAGTCAATTCCAAGCTGAATAACTGCTTGTATAAGGGTCAGAGGTGGACCAACACGTTATTCACTTGCTCATTTTGCGAAGCTCCTTCTCTTGAGTGAATAGTTCATTTTTTTCTGAAATTGTAAGCATCTGATTGTCTGTGCATGTGCTTGACATCTACCGATTTCCGCCCCATTCGTATATTTCCTTAGTGGCGCTTCGTTCCTTTCTTTTATTATTTTCCTTGGTGTATATGTTGGACCAAACAGGTAGCTCCAAGCTTGTGGAGTAGGAGAGATACGGGGACAAGAAATGTTTAAACAGAATTTTAAAAGAACTTATTTAGTGTACTAAAACTAAGAGATCGTTAATTTCAAAATTACAACTTACTAAAATCTCTTGTACTTTAAGCAATAAGTTCATTAACTTTCATCATCAAACCACGACAGTTTAAATTTGAATTTAAGTAAACTTCGCTATGAAACAAATATCCAAAATTTTAAATTAAACTTTACGGTAAATAAACAAACACCAAATATTGACAACTTTGAGACGTTCCAAAACGAACCCCGTTTGTTTGGCGGTATTTACTCTAGACTGGACGCTCGACTTGTATCGTACACGCCACATCCATGGCTTCCAGTTTGCCCTTACATCACTTTCAGTAATACAACTTCAACACATAGTGATTGCGCTTGCACGCCCGCCCGGTTAACCGTGCGATCTAACGCTCTGCTTTCCAGGCGGGAAGGCGTGCCGGTCCCCAGCACGAATCCGCCCGTCGGATTAGTGTTGAGGTCCAGTTTGCCAACAGTTTGTGGATTGGATTTAAGGCGGTTTTCCATCTGCCTCGACGAATGCAGGCTGGTTCCCCTTATTCCGCCCAGTTACACAATGTTGGCGATTGCTGCGCAAACACTTTCTCCACACGCGCTTACACCGTGATTACCACGATTGGAGTTACACTCGTCTTGTGTGAGACGTTCCGGGGGGTGGGGGAGAGGGTGTCCACTGGGGGGCCGAACTGCACAATAACCCTGGGTTCAAATGGTTCAAATGGGTATGAGCACTATGGGAATTAACATCTGAGGTCATCAGTCCACTGTAACTTAGAACTACTTAAAACTAACTAACCTAAGGACATCACACACATCTATGCCCGAGGCAGGATTGAGGGGTTGTGAACCACTGAGGGCTACGGCGAGGACGAAGCCTCTCCGTCGTTTCTAGGTCCCCAGTTCAATACAATAGCTTCTGCAATGACAACTACAACTGTCGAGCACTTACAACAATCAGATAACGTTCCTAAAATATTTTTAATCTTGAAACCACTAAGGACTAGCGTAATTAGTAGATTTCAATCATTAAGTTACAAATAACGTTTATTACTAAATAAGAGAAGAAGCTAGACGGGTTGGTTAACAGAATCAAATAGAAAATTTAAATTTTAGATGTTCCAGCATTAAAGTGGAAGCGGTACTGTGGTTGACCATAAACTTCTATAAATTAAGAAACCAATAGCCATACTTTTTATAAAATATGTAAATTACTCGACCAGTTTCGACGCTATGTTAGTGCCATCTTCAGGTCGCTAGGCACCTATCACCATTCCGTTTGCATAGGGGCCTAAAGATAACACTAGTTGCGTAATTAATATATTTTACAGATAGTACGGCTGTTTGTATTCTTTATTTCTACAAACAGATTTAAATGTCGATAAATAGCATCTAAATTGCTTGGCGTACGGCACTCTTTAAATTTAAGGAAAGCTCTTTCCCTCGTGTTACTACGCGCACACTGAAACCAAACAGCATGTCTTGTAACCAGGAAGCCGCACTGCACACAGTTTTAATTTAAGACGCATATTTAGTCTAGGATAACGCTTACCAGTAATAGAACCTTCACTGCGTCCTTCATCGCTAGTGCCACACTTAGAGGCCCAGCCATAGCTGACGGCGTTCCAGACACTATCGGCAATAACTTGTTCCACAAACAATTTGTCCGCGCTCGTGGTCTGGCAGTCGCGCTCTCGCTTCCCGAGCTCGAGGTCCCGGGTTCGATTACCGGCGGGGTCATGGATATTCACCTGCCTCGAGATGAATGCATGTTTGTGTTGTCCTCATCATTTCATCATCATTCAGGAAAGTGGAGAGTTAGGACTGAGCAAAGGTCGGGAATTTGTACGGGCGCTAATAACCGCGCAGTTGAGCGCCCCACAAACCAAACATCACATATAGAGATGGGTAGTTCGCGAACGAACGGGTGCAAAGGAACGGTTCACCAAGATTAACGAAAGGACCGAGCAACGAATTTCAAGGAACGATCGGTTCATAGTTCACTTCGGTGGCGGTGGTCTACTTATACACTCCTGGAAACTGAAATAAGAACACCGTGAATTCATTGTCCCACGAAGGGGAAACTTTATTGACACATTCCTGGGGTCAGATACATCACATGATCACACTGACAGAACCACAGGCACATAGACACAGGCAACAGAGCATGCACAATGTCGGCATTAGTAAAGTGTATATCCACCTTTCGCAGCAATGCAGGCTGCTATTCTCCCATGGAGACGATCGTAGAGATTCTGGATGTAGTCCTGTGGAACGGCTTGCCATGCCATTTCCACCTGGCGCCTCAGTTGGACCAGCGTTCGTGCTGGACGTGCAGACCGCGTGAGACGACGCTTCATCCAGTCCCAAACATGCTCAATGAGGGACAGATCCGGAGATCTTGCTGGCCAGGGTAGTTGACTTACACCTTCTAGAGCACGTTGGGTGGCACGGGATACATGCGGACGTGCATTGTCCTGTTGGAACAGCAATTCCCTTGCCTGTCTAGGAATGGTAGAACGATGGGTTCGATGACGGTTTGGATGTACCGTGCACTATTCAGTGTCCCCTCGACGATCACCAGAGGTGTACGGCCAGTGTAGGAGATCGCTCCCCACACCACTATGCCGGGTGTTGGCCCTGCGTGCCTCGGTCGTATGCAGTCCTGATTGTGACGCTCACCTGCACGGCGCCAAATACGCATACGACCATCATTGGCACCAATGCAGAAGCGACTCTCATCGCTGAAGACGACACGTCTCCATTCGTCCCTCCATTCACGCCTGTCGCGACACCACTGGAGGCGGGCTGCACGATGTTGGGGCGTGAGCGGAAGACGGCCTAACGGTGTGCGGGATCGTAGCCCAGCTTCATGGAGACGGTTGCGAATGGTCCTCGCCGATACCACAGGAGCAACAGTGTCCCTAAATTGCTGGGAAGTGGCGGTGCGGTCCCCTACGGCACTGCGTAGGATCCTACGGTCTTGGCGTGCATCCGTGCGTCGCTGCGGTCCGGTCCCAGGTCGACGGGCAAGTGCACCTTCCGCCGACCACTGGCGACAACATCGATGTACTGTGGAGACCTCACGCCCCACGTGTTGAGCAATTCGGCGGTACGTCCACCCGGCCTCCCGCATGCCCACTATACGCCCTCGCTCAAAGTCCGTCAACTGCACATACGGTTCACGTCCACGCTGTCGCGGCATGCTACCAGAGTTAAAGACTGCGATGGAGCTCCGTATGCCACGGCAAACTGGCTGACACTGACGGCGGCGGTGCACAAATGCTGCGCAGCTAGCGCCATTCGACGGCCAACACCGCGGTTCCTGGTGTGTCCGCTGTGCCGTGCGTGTGATCATTGCTTGTACAGCCCTCTCGCAGTGTCCGGAGCAAGTATGGTGGGTCTGACACACCGGTGTCAATGTGTTCTTTTTTCAGTTTCCAGGAGTGTAGTTCCCGGAAACGAGGAACGATCGGTTCATAGTTCACTTCGGTCGCGGCGGTCTACTTATAGTCCCCGGGAACGAGGAACGATCGGTTCATAGTTCACTTCGGTCGCGGCGGTCTACTTATTCTCCCCGGGAACGAGGAACGATCGGTTCACTAGTTCACTTCGGTCGCGGCGGTCACTTCGGCAGTTCTCGTTCCAGCCTCGGTCACGTACTCGTCTTACTCTCGGTCTTCCTCGGCCGCACTCGTCGTTCTTCGCATCACCACCTGTTTCGACTGCTCCTAGTTAGTTCAGTATCCAGTTGTTCGTTTCGTTCACTGCGCTCGCCTATTTTACATGTTTTCCAAACTGTTCTTGCACTTGGTTCTGGTTATTCAGCGTCCACAACCGGAAATGAAAAAGTATTTTATAGTTACGTAAATTACATAAAAATTACGTTGTATGTAATAGCTACGTCTTTTCATGTACAAAAGGGAATATCAGCTCACTTCATTGTGTCGATGAACAGCAGAAGACATACTTATAACAAGGCAAGTTTTTTTTGTTATTCATATATTTTTTGGTTTCATCGACTTGATTTAGCAGCTAACTTTCAATAATTTGCTTAATTTTTAGTGTAAGAAAATTCAAATAAAACGATTTTCGTGTTTCTTTCATATACAAAACATTACATTTAGGAAGGTCTAAATATTTTAAGTTTGGTTGTTTCTAATTTGCATTACCTGCTAGTTAGGTTTCTTTGAAAAAAAAAAGTGGGTTGTGGGTCAATTCAGCTCATTAGGAAAAGCGGTGCCTCTCTGTTTGAAAAGATATAGATTGCCATAAAATCGTATTTACTTACTATCTCAAAAAAATTTGTTCGGAAGGAGCTTTCAAACCAAATCTTTATTACTGCGAACTTAATTATTATTATTGTTGCTGCATTAACTTTAATAATGCAACGTAACCTAATTTTAACTAAGCGTGTGACGCAAGTATGAGAGAACCACATTTTATTTTATGCTTAAAGTCTCTACTTCGCCTACGAACTCAGAGACAACGTGAAGTATATATAGGGTGTAAACGATTATTGTTTACAACTTAACATAGTTATGTAGTGGAAGTCGAAACGAAGAGTTTCATACAAGACACTTGTGGTCTATTAAGTTTGGACACAGCCACCAACAGGTTTACAAGACTACATGAGCTATAGCCCATGCGCGTCGCGTGAGATTTCCATGTTCTCTTTTCCACCTCTTTGCACATCGTCATCAATTGTTTCGCAATTGTTGCTTGCATTAGCTTGTTATTTCTTCACTGCCTAATTATTACATGTTTGTCTGTTTGTTGTATCTGCTCGTAACGGGCAACACATCGTCCGTAATTGGCGAGCAGTCTGTACCGGGGGCCGGTTTTCAGTGCGCCACCCTATATTATTTCCCTGCGATCAACCACACAAGGCTGCGGTTGGCTAAACGAGAGGTTCTGCAGAATCACAGAAATTACTTCTAAAAGCGTGTAAGAATTTTGTAATGAATAAAAACTCTGTACTCCAGGGGTGGAAAGTGCCCCCTCTTGGTGCCCTCCATCCTTCAGTCACCTACACTACTAGTTTTCAGTTTTTCATAAGAACCATATACCAAGCACAAATGAACGGTGAACGAGTAAAAATGAACGGTTCCCAAAAAAGAACGATCAGCAGTGAATTAGTTCCCAAGGATGAACGAAATGCCCATCTCTAACTACAAGCAATATTTGGAGGCGTACCTTCAACAGGAAACAAAGCGCAACTGCATTTGCCGAAAGCGCGATCAACTCGTAGAACAAAGGCAAGCTAATAGGGCCCGAGTGTGGACACTGAGACACTGTGTGCTTTGTTTACCCTGCAGATCCCAATACCGGCACAGACGACCGCCAGTCCACATAGGACGCCACACACAGCCCGCGGCGTGCGGCTGGTTGCTCGGTGGCTCCACCTCTCCTCTCTGCAGTGAAGCACTCACTCTCCGATTCCACACTGCTCTCAGGGCCACCTTGCTCAGACACCAGCCGGGCCAGAATTCCTCTAATGGTCAGAGCTTCAGTTTAGCACGAGATATCGGACCAAGTTAACCACTGAGTCAAAGTCGACCGCGCCACGGTTCAGGCACTAAACAACAGAAGGAACGTGCTGGCGCCTTGTTGTAACTAAATCTCACGCTAACACTGTCACGTTGTTAAGTCAAACTAAAAATAAAATTGTGTAAAAGCAACGTACGCGTTACACTTTACCTTTCCGTGAATATAGTCCTGTTTTGCTTATTGCTTATTGATGTAGCCACTAACTCATAATCATGACCTGTTTACATTGATTGCAGATGTGTAGTGATGATAATTATACCGATGAATATAGAGATGAAGACCGAACTAAACGCGAATTGTAAAAACTGCACCGTGGTGCAATTATTCTCCCCTTTTGTCTACTGTGGTGTGTGTACTGAAGGTCTTACAGTACACACACCATCAGATTGTTTGACTTGTCGCTCTAACGAAGTAGGCAAGTGTCAGCCATATGTCTCGTGGTCTTATTGTGGCGTGTTTATCTTCTGCCATTAGGTCAGACGATAGAAATGCCACTGGCACGCTTAGAGTAGCAGATTGACAGTGACCAACTTTAAACAGAACGTGATTAATTTTCACACACATTTATTAAAATAATAACAAGCATAAAAATTACTTAACTTGGTTCTGGATGCTATTTACAATTGACTATCTGAAGTTCCTTTGGCATTGGTACGTTAATCTTATTCTCACATATAACCCTGATACTTGACAAAAGTGTCTATACATTTATCTTCATGGCTATGTACGGGAATATGGTAATATTATTAGGCGCAGAATGAAACTTGACTATAGACTGGTAAAGACAAATGTAGAACTGGTACAGACTAAGGCAGACTGGTACAGACTGTGGCAGACAAATGCAGACTGACTAATTGGAGGTCTGTACACTCGTTATAATACCTCGCGCGTTCATGTATCACTGCGCGAGTGTGGTCCGTGAGGAGAAAAGGTTCTACGTTAGCAGCAATCTCACTGGCTGCGTTACATATTAATAGGCGGATCGGCGGAAGCAGAATTTGGTCCGTCTCTATGGCAGCGCCATCTCGTAGTGCGGAGACGGATGAGCGCTGTGCCTGCGCTGTTGTGCTTAGCGGGGCGCGCTCTAGTGAGAAAGTTGTGTACGCGCTGACTACAAGGAACTATGAACACATCTACCGAGGAAACTTCCAGCGCAATCAAAACTCCATGCTTGCAAAGAGTTATAAGTTATGTAAACTACAGTTTGTCCACATTGACGATCGAAACTTTTTACCTGTTTCACCTTCGTAAAATATTAATTTGGTCTACACAGACATGCCACGGGGCTATGCGATGGTTACAGACTGTGTCTGAAACAATGTTTTACCCATACAGTGTCTAATTTCGCATATCTTGTTCAGATATTATGCATGTTCTCTTCTTTCACCTACCAAGTCGATGAAAAAAGTGGAAACTGATTATATTAATAAGTGAGTTAAAGCACCGGGACGTACCACAGCCTCTTATCCTATTACATTTCATTTAATGATAATACTATATTTTGTCTGCGAATTTCCGAGTCTGTCTTATTTCTCTTTAACACTCTCACATTTGCTGAATGGGACTTAATTGCGAATCTCTCTCTCTCTCTCTCTCTCTCTCTCTCTCTCTCTCTCTCTCTCTCTCTCGTACCCATACCGATGGGTACCCATACCCATGACATAACACATCGGAGGAAGACAACGCCAAAGCTCCGATGCTAAATCGCTCACTCCTTTATAATGGGACTTTCATTGTGTTGCTTTATCTAAATCTAAAATCCTACAACAGCAAATAAATTTAAATTTTGCCGTATAACTGTAATTATATAGTTGTTCACTTTTCTAGTAAAGCCTTCGGTATAGGAGGACAGTTAGCGTTTACTGTTCTGTTGGCATCGAAATTTAGAACTGACTCGGCTGGAGAGAAGTGCAAGAAAAAGCTGAATGTAAAGCGTTCGTGTAAAGCGATTTACGGATAGTGCGAGAAAGGTGAATCCGGACGGCTGAGAGGAGATTATACTGGGATGCTCTCCTCTGAAGCCGCGTCCGCCCACGGCGGACGCGCTGTGCAAAACCAAGATTAGAGATTCGGCGAAAAGCGGCGAGTCTGTCGAGGACGCTCTCGGCGCATTGTCCAGCAACAGAGAACAAGTTTTGCGCTGTGACTGATCATCAAAGGAAAGGGTTCGTTCGAGCACTGTATTTGGACGGAGTTTCTCGTTACTGAGCCAGAACGAGACGATAATGTACCGACAGCAGCCGTATATATTAATTTATATTCCATCTCAAAACAAGTTCGGGTAGAATCGTCAGAAAATAAAAATCTTAATAGATCTATTGCGACAACAAACAGCATTGTGGAATGCCAAACATGACGATTACCACATAAAAAACATATAGCAGCTCGCAGCCTCAATGCAATCCATTTGGTTCCATAAAATTCCCTGCCATTGCGGAAAAGCCTATATTGGACAAACGATTTGCACGGTCCAGGATCGATGCGTGGAGAACCATCGCCACATGCGTTTATTTCAGCCAGAAAAAACGGCAGTTGCGGAACATTGTCCAACTGACGGAATTATAATGTTGTACGATGAGATACAAGTGGTTGCCCCTGCGTCGAATTATTGGGAGTGTAGTGAAAGAAGTCATTGAAATCCGCATATTTGACAATGTTATAAACAGAGAGAAGGGGTATCCATCAAGTAAGACTTGCAACCCTGTTTTGATTGACATTAAAAAACAACGGTCTTTGTTTCGAGCATCAAACGCTCTCAGTAGTGTTCGATATCGATTTATCGTTTCCCCGAGTGTTCACCGCCGGTGCGTTGTTGTTCCTTGCGCTGGAGAGCAGTTAAATTGGCGCACGCGCGGTGGACTAACGGGCGGTGCATAAAGAAGCCACCGCGGCGTGTTTGATTTCAGTTCCTTGGAGTAAATGCGACGGCATACTCACCTGAAGATAGCGGCCAGGTGGACCGCCGAAATACTGTGTCAAGATGATGATATTTTCCGGCTGGATACCCGACATGTGTATCATTTACTGCAACCCAGTTCAGTGCAATTCTGAACGTCCGGCTCACCATTCACCACCGCCAAACTCACGTTGTATTCTCCAGGTCAGGTTGCCCGGTCGCCCCTTCAAGGAGGACATCATGTGATTCCCTATCAGTTTTGTGGCTTTTTGTAAGAATTTGAAATAAAGAATATTTTCAGTACATCGTAAAGAGCCCTGCGTTCACCGGGAACAGTCATTGAGATCCTTTGCTTGGATACTTTGAAGAGATACATCAATCTCTTAAACCAGTCCAAAAAAACCTAGTGTTACTGCCATTCTCTCTTTAGAACATACTGCTTTCCTATAATTAATGTCTTGTCTCTAAATCACTGGTTCAATCACGGGTATCCGCAGAAATTTTTCCAGGTGAAGGGCAAGACTCTAAAATTGTCATTTCTTTTATATAAAAGGGTTGCGAGATGTGTCATGCTACAAGAACCAAATTTTATATACGACACAAAAATCTTGTTATATCACAGAGAATCAATGGTTAATCATGGTGTATGAAAATTCCGAACGGATAAAAATTCTGTACTCCAGATTCCAGAAAGAGGGGCAAGTGCCTCTTCCGCTGCGGACGCCCATTGGTTCAAATAAACTGACCAAATGTTTGACGTTTTCCGACGACCTGCGATCAAAAATGTTCAATCTTCCTGTCACCTTTATTTTTTGGGTCATCCCGCTTCTGACTGGTTTGTTGCGACCCACCAGGAATACCTCTCCTGTTCCAACCTCTTCATCTGAAAGTACCTCTTGCACCCTACGACGTCAATTTTTTGCAGGACGTATTCAAATATATCCCTTCCCCTACAATTTTTATTCGCTATATCTCCCTCTAGTACCAGGAAAGTTATTCCCTGATGTTATAACACATCGTCTTGTCTCTTTTTCTTATAGCAGCTGCTTAAATATTTCTTTCTCCGTCGATTCTGCTGAGAACCTCGTTTCTTACCTTATCAGTTCACATTATTTTCAATATCCTTCCATAATGCCACTTCTCAAACGCTTCGATTCTCTAATTTTTTAGTTTCTCCACAGTCCAGTAGTTTCCACACACTGTTGTGTTCCACACGTACAATCTCAGCAATTGCTTCCTCAAACTAAGGCCTATGTTAGATACTAGTAGACTTTTTTTGGAATGTCCTTTTTGCGAGTGATAGCCTGCTTTTTATTTCCTCCTTGCTCCGTCCGTCACGTGTAATTTTGGTTTCAAGATAGGAGAACTCCTCCAGTTTGTCTACGTCGTCGTTCGGAATGTAGACAAATTTACCGCCGAATTTATTTCTGCTACTTCTCACTACTTTCGCCTCTCTTCTATTTACTCTCAATCCACATTCTGCACTTATTACACTTTTTATTCCATTCAACAGGTCCTGTCTTCGTCACTGTCACTGAGGATTGCAGTGCCATCAACGATTCTTATAAGGCGTCCATAGTGGACGAGTGGTTCTAGGCGCTACACTCTGGAACCGCGCGGCCGGTACGGTCGTAGGTTCGAATCCTGCCTCGGGCATGGATGTGTGTGATGTCCGTAGGTTAGTTAGGTTTAAGTAGTTCTAAGCTCTAGGGGACTGATGACCTCAGAAGTTAAGTCCCATAGTGCTCAGAGCCATTTGATTGTTATATCTTATCGATCACTACCGATACATAAATCACTTAAAAGATTATTTTCGACATATATCTTTAAGTTTTTCAGCTCTGATGTCAGCGACTGACAACGTTTTTTTCCCTCGGCGTATGAGAAACAACTATGAAAGCACACTTTTCAGAGTTTCGTCCTTCATCTTTACCGACCTGCGCACGCTCTCATTCGAACCAATATGCCTGCGAATCTACGAATTCATAATCAGTATTCAATTTCTGTGCAGTACTGCACTGTACTGCGCTGCTGTGCTCCGCGACTTAGTACACAGTATAGCTAGTTCCCGTCCTACAGAACAATATTACAAGCTATGGAGAACATCTCTCTAAAGTATTAACAGACACCTTCTCCTACATAAGCTCTAGATGGTCCTGATGAAACATTAAGCAGAAAGTGCATATAGCAGTTTATCACCAGCGTCACGACATTGAGCTGTTCATACGTAACCAATTCGTGTAACAGATCTTTTTGTCACTTGAAATAACCTGTTCAATTGAACAGTTTCATTGCCTTTGCGATGATATATTTTGTGCTTTAGAGATAGTTAAATATTAATCATACGGTTGCAGACGATGTCATTGGCGATGTTACCAGCGATCCGTCACTCTTGTGTCGGGCCCTAGGTCTCTCTCACACACCAATTTACCGGCTGACCGACGAATTTTGTGGCAGCCCACATATGTCCCCACCCACTGCATTCAGCGCTTACCGAACCGCCTTGTTGCTGTCGCTGGTTACGATTTGTTTTCTTTACGTTCATCGAGGTTATGTACTACGAAATCCCTCTTGGTGTTACCCACAAACAAAAGCTGTGGTTTGCCTTAGCTGCTTTAGAGCAACAAGGCCTTAGAAAGTCGAGAGAAAGCTATGGGCAAAGAAACGGCTAATGCAAAGGTAGAAATTCATCCGTGCCCAGTTATTTGAGGAGATGGGAGCCGATAATTTTCGTTATTATTTAAGAATGATTGAAACATGCTCTTCGGATGTATTGAACTTCATTAAAGCACATTTGACGAAAGAGAATACACTCCTGAAAAAAGCTGTAACCTGCGAGTAGCGGTGTTAGCTTAGATTACGGGTTCTAGCCACTGGCAGAAGTTATGATGACCTCTAATTCAGAGCAGTTGTCAACTCACCCCCCCCCCCCCCCAAAAAACAGATACACACTTAAATATAACTCACGCCTTTCGGTACCATCCGACCGCAGTGTCATCCTCAGCAGAGGAGTTGCTTCTCAATTGGCATCACGAGGGTGAGTGCAACCCGAAAAATGGCAACGGTACAAGGCGGCCCGGATGGTCACCCATCCAAGTGCCGGCCACACACGACATCGCTAAACTTCGGTGATCTGACGTGAACCGGTGTATCCGGAGTTGCCATTACACACGCTCACATACAACTAACATCCAAAACGATTCCTGAAATCTGCAAGCTGATTTATAGTTGGACGAGGAAAACAATCCAAAAAAGACAAATTATGATCATGTAAACTTTAGGAATTTATTTATGTATGTAGCTTCAAATATGTCTCCTAAAGCTTTAAGTAAATCGTTTAATTTAGAAGAAGAAAGGTCACTTGTGGTGGTGACGCATACCATCTAATAAACACAGCTAAAGATAAGTAAGAGATGAAGCATTTAGCAAACAAGTATTCAAAGAACTGTGGCTGACGCCCGAACAACAGGGAACTGACATGCATTTGAGACTAGAAAATTGTGCATTGACAATGGCTACGCACTAGCCGAAATCTGGATTTGGCACATAAAAGCTGCCAAAGAAGAACGACTGATTGCTGTGGTGTATAATTTATAAATCAGATCACAGTCGCTGAGTGCACCCACGTTCCTAATGGGGGTAACCTGATTTAGCTGTAAAAAAGTCATACACTTTGTTCTTCAGGAGAATAAACTCTGGATAACTGAACCGGTGATTCTGGCAGGGTTAGTGAAGTCAACCGGAGAATAAATTTTGACAATGGTAGGAATAGTTACAGAATTAGTGATGACAAGATTGTTTGTTAGAATGGGGAAGGATAAGAAACGGGGACATCACACGAATTATGTGGAAGCATATGACAGTTCCAAATTTATATAAAAATTTCGTACTGCTGCTACTACTTTTCGATATCGTGCTTGAGAAACTGGAGCAAATGGCTGAAATGTGAAACTATTTCCTAACATAAAACTTTTTGCTTGTAGTAGGCCCAACAGGCATTTAATATTGGTACTTGATAAATTATATTCTGTCATGTTATTTATGTAAATGAGGTAGATAAAAATGATTATATGTGCCGAAACAGTCTCGCTTATTTGGCGTGTGTTACATACAACTGCTGCAATATTAGAAAGGTCTGTTTTTTTTTATCTAGCAGAAAGTGACAAAATAGACGTAATGAAATCGAGAAACCACCCATGTCTTGGATATTACTCTATTAACAGCTTTTCCAGTATCAGACGACACTTTGATTTTCGTGTAGCAAAACGTTCGATGAACTTTTATGAGGTAATAGTCTTTCGCAGAAGGGAAAGCTGTAGCAAGATTAGAGAGAAAAGCATGCTCGGACCTAAGGATTGAAGAAATGTGTACTGTCTTGCTTGTCTCGTGTCTTTACTGGTTTTATGTTACTATATTTAATTATATGTCACACGAAAGAGAAATATATTAGCTAACAGGCAATAAAGAGTGCCAATTTTTTGAAGAGTTCTTATTCTTCCGGTCACAATCTCACCCACAACTAATTCTAAGGTTTGTTTTTTCAAGAGGGGTAGGATGTCAAACCGGCCGACTGTGAGCAGGAGAGGCACCATGGGAAATTTTAATTTCCACTGTCCTGAATATAGGTTTCATGGCTTTCATTACAAAATATACACAAATCTAGATACAGTGACGTGCGATAGAAGAAAGCTTTGTGCAGAGGTGTGTCACTGCACTTTAGCACTCTTAAGACCAAATAACACGTCTTGCGAACATATACGTTTTATATATCAACCTCTCCAGAAAGACGTGCGCTACAAAAAGAACACGTTTTTGAGAAAAATCGACTTTTTTAAGTTTTTGATGTCCTATCTCCAACGCTTGAGTGGGAGGGGCGAGGGGAGGGGTTTTTGCCCCGGGTCTAAAATATCGTATATCCGGGGCTATACTACCGATACGTATCGAAAATGAAATCTAAAAGCTAATGTCTCTGTATTACGGCTTTTAGATTTCATTCCCGAAAAGTATCGGAAATAAAATCTAAAAACAGAAATACACATTGTCGACAGATTTTTATTCATGAAATATATATTATTTCGCTGTCTTTGTATGCTACGTGAAATCATTATGGATTCGTTAAAACAAATTCTTTATTTCTTGCGTCTCGATTGCTAGCACGACATGTCTGACATCTGATGTCTTTAAACTTCTCCAGAAACTCTGTTATCAAAGTTCTGCCTCGCACTCTCGTATTGTTATCCATATTTGAACAGCGTTTACTCCAGCGTGCATTGACAGAAGATGAGCTTATGTCGGAAGGTTGGCACGACAGCGCTACCGCGGAAATTCTGTCTGTCGAGTGTTCAAAACGCCGACACCCGTCCAGTTTGTCGGTCGGTCGTGGGGTGCGCGTACTACAACTACATACACGTTTCCTTGCGAGCAATCCTTAGCTCGTGAGTGGGCAGGGTGAGCGGCAAGCGCTATTCCTGTAAATCGTGGTTTCGGAAGTGAGAGGGAACTGACTGAGTTGGACTGGCCTGTCGGATGCATACATCCATTGACTGAGTTGGCGAGGCAGTGGCAATACATGGAAGTTAAATCGATTGTGAAAGTTACACACGGGAGTAGCATTGTTGGATGTCGTAGCCGAGGCAGTCGGGAGCGAGGAGTGGGGGTGAATGACGGAATTGGCCAGTAGCGGCAGTGTGATGTTGTGTGGTGTGGTGAGAAGAAAGGCCTCACGGTCCTGTGTTTCCGTCAAGGAACCGATAGTTAGTTTCTTCTCGGAGGCATAAGAGAAAAAGTCTCGCACGCTTGTAACGCGTGTTTGAGAAGGTTTCGCTATGCCTGAATACTGCCGGCAACTATTTCCGCTACATCTGCATACGACGCGTCTCGTCACCAGCAGCAGGTGAGAATTCAAAAGAGTCACTGTTCCCCTGAAACTTTTATTGACATTCGTAGTAAACTGGAAGACTTTATCTACAGTTGACAGTTTCATTCACGGAAACAACTAACTCCTCCATTGTTGGTAGTTACTATTATTAAACTGACAAAAATGGCGATCATTGCCTGGCGAAAGGATTTGCTGAGCTGAGGGTGAACACAATGAAACACTTAGTATACATTAAGAATTATATTTATTATTACTGGCTACAGCTTTCAACAAATTATTGTTACGTCCAACTTTCGGTAAATGTAATTGCATGTGCAAACTTCAAATTAAACCGAATGGGCATTATTTTTATCATATCGACACTCAAAATTGTTTCTGTCGTCAGGTCATAAATGATTCGTGAGGCTGAAGATTCCATATAGGCATTGCTCGTGGAACCGCCATTACCCTTGTGATAATTTCGTAAATCAATAAATGATTTGGTGATATGGAGTTCTAAAAATATCGAACAGCACATACCTCGGTACAGAACACGCCCGAGCTGCCGAATATCCGGATCTCACCTGGTTCGTCCTAGTTTTGTGGGCGTCCTGGGGTGGGGGGTTTATACAAAAGCCCGGGATTAACCCAAACTTTTTTTAGTTTCTGGAAAAATTCGATTGATTGCAAAAAAAATATATTTTAATAAATCTTAGTTAAATTCACTAATGAGGACTGGCGCGTAGCGGCAGATACGCTTAGATGTTCTTAACATCTCACGTTATCAGTCGCCTAGAACTTAGAACTACTTAAACCTAACTAACCTAAGGGCAACACACACATCCATGCCCGAGGCAGGATTCGGACCTGCTACCGTAGCGGTCGCGCGGCTTGAAGCGCCTAGAACCGCTCGGCCACCAGCGGCCGGCGGATGTTCTGTTGTACACATATTTCCATTTTTCTTTATTGAGAACAATGAGTTGTCGCCGACAGTCGACGATCGGTCTGGACCGCGCCTCGACCCCCCCCCCCCCCCCCCCCCCCCCGGTATGTTGCATGTAGTCCACCGACTTCCGTTAAGCTTGTATCAATCATATTCGTTAAGATCTTTTTATGATATTATGGTTTTATTTCTATCGGCCAACTTAACGCCTACAGGCCGGATGTGGCCCGGAAAACAATCCGTTTTGACCCAGACGTCAGGCGTTTTAAACGTCTTCATCGGGGTCGGCAGTTTAACGTAGGCAGGCCTAAAAAATATAGAATCAGGAACGGGTTAGCCATCTAGCATAATCCGTACGGACCACTCAGTATCAGAGGGCCCAAACGGCACTGCCAATTTTTTTATGGGAAAATTAGTATTAGTATTTTCTATCATTTAAAGAATTCATTCAACGTAATTATATTTTATTAAACAGTACATTGCAAACTGGCATTTATATGTTCGGTCGCTCAACGATAATGGTTCCCAATCTCTCTTAAACCATTATGTCAGAGTGCAATCGGATATTTTCTAGTACCCACATCCTCCAACCACCCTCCTCCCCAGCATCAACTCAGCGCATTTGGAATGAAAAATAAAACTCTTTGGGCAATTTTATTTTTAAAATTATGAAAGATGTATGATATTTAGTTTTTAAGGGTGTTTTATCAAGCTACGAGCTACTGAGTCAATGAGACAATTGATACCTCTTATGTATAATAACCTTTTTGTATTTGAGTGCAATTCATAAATCACCCTCCAAATCTATTTACTTCATTGGATTTATTTTCATTGCTATCGTAGTCAACAACCTACTTTCACATGTCTAAATGTTTAATGGCACATATATTTTCCATGTGCTGCGTTCTGGCTGTTTGTGCATGTGTGTGTGTGTGTGTGTGTGTGTGTGTGTGTGTGTGTGTGTGTTTTGGGGGGGGGGGGGGGGGGTGAATGTTGAAGTAATTCCCGGTGTATCACGAGTGCTACTTACAACTTCTCCTCAAGTAAGGGAGCTAACTATCCACAGTGAGCGTGAACACTTGTTACAAAAAATTTTCCCCTGCACTACTCCTCTCCCCAGCGGTAACTTCTTCAACTGCGCTGTGCACCCCAATTTAAAATTAACGAATCTGAAGTGTTCCCTGTAGTTTGTAAATCACTTGGCTGGAGTCCTTACTTCTACGCTGTTAGAACTTCGTAGATTTCAAAATGTTAATGCTTTGTGTCTGGCCAGTATAGTAACAAAAATAATAATACTGTGTAGAGACCTACAGTAACCTTGTGTAGTTACTGTTATTTCGTGCTGTCAGTAAGTTAATTTATCTGTTTCGAAGTGAGTAATGATGCAATTTCTGGTCTACTGCAGGAACTATCTACAATTTGGAGTTCGTGAATGTCTATCTTTTCCCGTTACAGATGTGTGGTAGAAAGGACAAAGTACGTATGTAGTGAGTGAACTATGTGAGTAACCCGTAATCTCCATTGCGTAGTGTCATGCATTAGTACTGGTAATTGAGAAATTATTGATAACTCATAACCCGTATTATCATTTAAAAATAATTTAAATTCGTGATAAACGCGAACAAATCCTTTTTGTTTTCAACCCCCAGTGGATTATTACTCCCAGGTTGGAAACAACTGTTCTACCCTATATGAAGTACCGATTGACGTTATTTGCTTTACATTGTTAACAAACTTGAAAGTCGTTTGTTGATCTACTCTCGCATCAAACGGCGTAGGCTGTTAAAGCGACATGTTTAGTAGAGATGGACAAACTGAAACAAGTAACTGTTTCGAAACAAATGAAACAGTACAATATAATGTTTCGATACGCTGTTTCTAAACAGTGAAACAGTTTGTGTTTTGTAATCTAATAAACCTACACATTTTATCATCTTGAATGTCTACTCTAGAAGTATACCAATATAAACACAAATGAGGTGCGAGAGCGCTAATGATATCGCAGAAAGCATGAAACTATTACTTAGGCGTCTTGGCAGTTTCGTATTTCCTGCAGCAAATGCGCCACTTTCGTGTGACTTTCATACTTTTCAATTGGCTGAGGACAGCCATAGCTGGAGACAGAAGAACCACCACGAACGGAACTGGAGGTGGGAACAAACTGCAGAAACAACGGATATGCTACTGGGATTCCCATGTTAGTATGGGTAATATACCCATCCTGCTAATTTCCATTCAAACAAAGGGAATCATTGTGGATAATAGGCACAGTAACTATAGACTCACAAATAACGCCAAATAATTCGAATAAATAACAAAATATAACAAAAAAATTTGTCTATCAAGGTGTTTCGAATCGTTACCATAAATTCACCATGCTTCCCAGCCCTTACCGTTCACCATTACACTATCAGTGATACGTCAAACAGATTGCTTGCAAATATACCTACATCAAATTTATGGATATGTCTAATAACTGTCACTCTACGCCTTTTCTTTATTCAGAATGTTGTAGGCTTACTTGCGTTTCTTAATGTGATTACTGTACATGAACAGAGAAGCGTATGTTATAAAAAAGTGTAATTTAACTGAATGATTTTCACGTATTTATTATTTTGAATGTGAATAGTATGCGTTGTTTTATTGTTTGGTTAGTGTTTATAAAGCAGATGTTACGCCATTTCGTAATGGGGCAGTCAGCTAGAAGCGAAGCTTCATTTTCGGATGTCTTAAGCTTCATGCTATTGCTTGTCAAAAAGATTTCGACACTCTTAAAAGTGTTTCATGAAGTGTTACGTTGTGTTTCAGTACCTGTACCGAGCCAGAATCTCGTCCGACACAGAGCGGAATGAAACATCACTGTTACAATTAGTCCGTTCCAAGCCCAAGTGGACTGAAACAGCCTTATTTTGAAACAACGATACAGTTTCTATGTCTGGCTCAAGGTCGAGTCTGGTCTGGTTGTACGAGACAGGGGCGAAACGAAACACCATTGTTTCGAAACAGTGAACCAAGCCGTTCCGAAACACTGAAACAGTTCCACGTATCGATACACTGTATCGAAACATAGAAACAGTGGCCAAGTCTAATATTTAGGCAACCAGAACACTCCGAAATTCTCGTTTCGTTGATTAAAAGTTAATGATACAGTAACTTATTTACTGCTGCTTATTATTATTAATGAGACAAATGAGCTCATCTTGAGCTGTTTCTGGGATCCTGTTTTATGTTCCTCCGACGAAGTTTTAAGTTCAGTCTTTGGATATCATTTTCTAACGTGTTGCAACACATTTTTAAAAGGTTTTCTTACCTGCGTTAATGTTCAAACCATACATACACGCTTGCTCATTCTTTACAGTTAGAATGTTGCATCTTACATTTCCAGTGTCCATCGCTACGCTCAACGTAAATTAGTCTTTTTCAATCTATGTGTCGTGATGTTCTACTGTGTGACAATAGTCTTGTGAAGTGTGTCATGGAAGTTTGTTCTTTCAAGAGGTTTACGCTTGATAAGATTTTAATATGGTGTATTTTACTTTTCAACGTGATCTGTAACACTCTGCACATATCAGCACCTGCAACAGGTGGCATCTGTTAGTCTTTGCTTGCTGGCAAATCAAGCGGTGGTAAAACCAGAATAGCGGCAACTTACTCTCACTTAGCGAAAATAAGTGTAACAGCTCGCAGGTTACTTGCTGAGTTTCAGTGTTAACACGACTTACGCAGGTAGCGGTTCAATAATTATAATTCAGTTTTATGATAGGAGAGATTTTATTACTCGTTAACAGTGTTTTTTCTCTGCTACGTGAATGAAGCTAATAAGAGATAACTATGACGGTGCATTGCATCTATATTTTTGGAAAAAAAGGGGCCAGCGCGCCCTGAAACTGACCCTACAGATCGTAACTACTTACCATTAATAGAAACTAAATCAATTAATTCATTGCGTATACTGTACATTGCTTTCATAGCTCTGACAGTAGTCAATGTACTGTATATGTTTTGCGTCATGGTCCGTCTGCGGCATTGTGAAAAGAAGCAGCGTTGCTATCCTGCTTTCGAAGTACCTGAACGGTGCAAGAACTTACCTGTTCCTAAGATTCAGAAAAGATACTAGTTTCATGACCAGAACGAATATGACATCGCTATGAGAGCAAAATTACAAATTAGTGTCTACCAATGCATTGTTGTGTCTGTCCGTGATCTTGGTTGCGTCAGTTGAATCAGTAAGCATTTTGCCTTGTTACAATTTTTTAGTGTTTTATATGAAATTTAACGCACGGTTCGATTACCGATCGTAAATTAAAGGATTGCTTTAAATTGTTATTGTGCTACTATCCAGCACTTGTCCAACTAGTCTGGTGATCGCATTATATTCTAAATTACTGTTTAAACAAGTTCTGAGCGTTGGTACAGTACTGAGTCAAATGCTCTTCGGAAATCAAAAAACACTGCATATATCAGGTTGTCTGGTTCATAGCTTTCAGGATGTCATGTGAGAAAAGTGCGAGTTGGGTTTCACACGATCGATGTTTTCGTAAACCATGCAGGTTGGCATTGAGGCGTAATAGGTTTGAGCTCAGAATATGTTTTAAGATTCTACAGCGAATCGATGTCAAGGAATGGAGCTTTGTTTAATTTTAACGATAACACCATTGACACTGTTAACTTATTTCATTCATCTTCTCAGTGGTACAAGGATTAATTTGGGGCAATTCTCCTGGGTTTCCTTTGGAAGGAACATCTGAAAACGGAGTTAAGCATTTCAGCTTTTGCCTTGCTACCCTCAATTTCAGTTTCTGTCTCATTCGCTAGGGACTGGACACTAACTTTGGCAGCCTTTACATACGACCAGAATTTCTTTGGATATTGTGCAATGTCGTTTGACAATATTCTGCTACGGCGGTCACTGAAGGCATCACGCATCGTTCTCTTGACAGCGGAACGTGTTTCATTCAGCATCTCTCTGTCTATAGATCTACGCTTTGTTTTACACCTGTTATGCAGTAATATCTGTTTCTTTAGAAGTTTCTTTACAGTGACTGTATACTATGGATGTTCTCTCCCATTATGAACGGTTCTACTGTGTACATACTTACGCAGTCTGTGGTCAATTATTCATTTAAGCTCCTCATTGAGATATAACATTACCGATTTTTTTATCTAGTTTACTGAACGTATATATCTTTCTTCTTGTTTTAGTTCTCCATTGTACTTTGGTAACCATTGTTGCCACAATCGCTTCATGGTCACTGATATTAGTTTCGATGTGGACATCCCCAGTGAGGTCGGGTCTGCTTGTTGCATTGGATCCACCATGTGTAGTGTTCCTAACTATCTGTTCTAGGTAGTTTTCAGAGAAGGCATTCAGTAAAGTTTCAAAGGATGTCTTATCACGCCCACCAGTCACAAAACTGTAAATTTTCCAATTAATTATTGAATGATTAAACTCTCCACCGATGATTGCAGTATGATTGGGGACCTTCCGTACAACTGAACTGTGGTTTTCTCTGAAGTTCTCGATTACATCAGGAGATGAGTCTGGTGGGCGATAGAAGGATCCAGTTATCATTTTACCCCCACCCCTGCTACTGACTCTTGCCCCTAACAATCTCACATGCAGCTTCAATTTATATCTCGTTGGCTTTGAGTTTTTTGTCTGCTGCGACAAATACACCATCTCCATTTCCCATTTGCCTATCCTTTCGATTAACACACAAATTTCCCACAAAAATCTCACTGCTATCGATTTCAGTTTTCAGTCAGCTTTCTCTACCTAGTATCATGTAAGCTTCACTGTTTTTCTTGAGAGTTTACCATTAAGATTTTAATACGCTCACCTGTGGGAGGCATTTCTTTCGATCTTAACACTGACATTTCCGTGTTTTCTACAGCTGTCGTTATCTGAACTGGATGGAGATTCGCCTGATCTAAAATAACCATGTGTGCGTCCCATACACAGCTACCTGAGTAGCAGCCTCTGAGGTGGAACGCAAACCTGATCCATTTATGAGGGCCCTATAGCTCTCAACCCTATGCCGCAAGTCCAGGAAGTTACCGCCAAGCATAATACAGAAACTTCCAAGGCCTTGCTCTCGACTAAGTACCAAAGGGTCACGATTAATTCTGGGGACAATGCTGTAATTTGTTAGGTTCGTTGAAACTCCGGTTTCACACTGAACCACCTTAGTTCAAGAAGTTATGTTTTTTGGGTTGTCGTGGCTTCTACGTCACCGGAGCCTTTTTCTCCTGTTAGGATATCTGACACCTTGGGTTCTACATTCTTAATGTACATAAATGCAACTTCTAATTTCTAGAAGATGTGGAACATTCTGAACGTACGAATAAATACTTCTGATATCTGACAGACATAATCGCCACCCAGGAATATTTGGAAATTTAAATACCACATGAAAAATGTTCGCCAATTGCTTTATATAATACTGATGTGTCCAAACTCCAGGAGCGAGTGCGTAAACGGCGTAGAAATTGTGTCCTCAGCTTCGAGATGACTCGAACGAGTTCAAGAAGTTATGTTTGATTAGGTTGTTGTAGCTTCAAGAGCATCCCCAGGGCCTTGTTATCCAGTGAGGATAGCTGCTACTCTTCAGTATCTGCGACATCAAATGGCTGAGATTCTAAAACAGTAACTAAGGAACAGCAGAGTAGTATATCAAAAAAGACTTGTTATTTATCATGTCATACCGCGTGTTCGTACTGAGCGCATAAAAATGTGTTTATCTTTCATAGTTTCTGGTGTGCTTAATTTTGATACGTACTTTTTCTTTTTGCATAACCATACATTTATACCTTGAGACAAAAAAATCGTTCAATTAACGCCCTAAATTTTGCATACTATTCTTCTGATTGTACTATCCGCTGAAGGTTTATAAACCTTACTGAAAGCACTGTTTTCCGATCGCATTGTCAGCTGTCTTAGTAAGGTAAAACCAAACACCGACGCTTCATGACTTTAAAAGAAAATGTTACTCGTTATATACGGCGTCTGCAGGTACTTCAACATAAGGGTTACAACTTACTCTTTCTGTTGCAGTCAAAAAACTAAAAAATTAAGTGTTTGAAGTTAATTATATTTCACTCAGTGCGTAAATAGATATTTCGATTGCATTATTATGCAAATTCTATTTTGTGCCAGATTCTCAAGGGAAATCTTCATTTACAAAAACGTGATATATGGAAATACGCTACTTTAACAGCAAAATACCTATAGAATTGTCGTGCGCGAAATTGTGTTACAAGACCTCTCAAATAGCCGGCGTTGGCGTGGATATTGTATTGATCTTCGCGCATTCGCAGTGACAAAGGAAAGCCAAGAATTCAAATATAAATGTCAAAAGAATCAAGGAAGGAATTTTCACTTCTTCCAGATCACAGGCTGCAGGAAAAAGTTATTTGTGAAGGAGGTAGACTGCAGTTTGTGAATATGCCGTGTGCTGTGCAATCGCATACGCATGTCTGCAAAATTTCACGGTTACTAACTCATAAAATTGAAATATATATTTGTCCGGACCATAAACATTTTATCTCTGTTTTCCGATCGCATTCCCAGCCGTCTTGTTACAGAATACGGCGTTCGCTTTGCGGTCGGCAACGCCCCTATAAGACATCAAGTGCCTAGCGCAGTTCTTAGGTCGGTTACTACTGCCACACTAGCAGGTTATCAAGATTTAAGTGAGTTTGAACATGGTGTTATAGTCGACCCACAAGCGATGGGACACAGCATCTCCGAGGTAACGATGAAGTGGGAATTTTCCCGTACGATCATCTCATGAATGTACCATGAATATCAGGAATTCGGAAAACGATCCTGCAAGAACGGAACCAACGACAACTGAAGAGAATCGTTCAACGTGACGCACGTTCCGAGCCGAAGGCCCATTCGTGTACCCTTGATGACTGCACGGGTCCGTCAACACCGACATTAGACTGTTGATTAGTGGAAACATGTTGCCTGGTCGGACGAGTCTCGTTCCAAATTGTATCGAGAGGATGGAGACAACCTCATGAATCCATGGATCCTGCATGTCATCAGGGGATTGTTCAAGCTGGTGGAGGCAATGTAATGCTGTCCGGCGTGTGTATTTGGAGTGATAAGGGAGGCCTGATACGTTTAGATACGATTATGACAGATGACATTTACGTAAGCATCCTGTCTGATCACCTGCATTCATTCATGTCCATTGTGGATTCCAACGGACTTCGGCAACTCCATTAGAACAGTGCGACACCGCACACGTCCAATTTTGCTACAGAGTGGCTCCAGGAACACTTTTCTGAGTTTAAACACTTCCGCTGGCTATTTTTAAACACTTCCGCTGGCTACCAAACTCCCCAGACATGAACATTATTGAGCATATCTGGGTTGCCTTGCCTGTTCAGAAGAGATCTCCTCCCCCTCGTAGTCTTACGGTTTTATGGTCAGCCCTGCTGGATTCATGGTGTCAGTTCCCTCCATCACTACCTGAGACATTAGTCGACTCCCTGCCAAATCGTGTTGCGGCACTTCTGCTTGCTACACAAAATTAGGCAGGCGTACTAATGTCTTTGGCTCTTCAGTGTATTTCATGCCCTTTTACAGACAGTGCCCGAAACGCGTCAGGAAATTAATGAAGTAATTATAGCCCAGTATACATGTAATTAAGAATACAATTACGACCTCTGCATATCATTTTCAGTTTGTACAATATATTTCTAGTTTACGAACGTCGGGTTGTCAAAGAGCAAAGGACCAACTGATAATGCCCGTCTGCAATCCGTTAGATTGAAAAAAAGCCCTATATAGGATTTGGGTTGGGAAGTCATTCCACACCCACCTTATTCACCTGATCTTGCGCCCTCAGCTTTTCACCATTTCGCTCTCTATCGAACAACCTTCTGGATGACAACGTGGCTCGCTTCGCCTCAAAACCACCATTCCTACAGTCGCTGAATCGATAGTTGCCGCGGCGTTGGCAGATTGTTGTAAACAATGAAGGAGAATATAGTATTGGTGATTGAAGTTTCTGTTATGTGTAGCCGTTCTGTTTATTAAACGCATGGAAAAACGCTACCAACTTATACACCAACACAGTAGTACGACCAGTCCCCCCAACTGTCTTGCTCAGGCGAGTTACATCATCTTCAAACATAGAATGGCCTATCAGCCTATTTTCCGAAGTATATCCCCATAAGAAGCGCGTGTCAAGCCTTGACATCATACAACTTTAAAATTTTTGAACTATACTTCGATGGCTTGCTGGATCTGTATTGGCGAAAACTATAGTTTCCTCTGAAAGCGACTAACTATTCATGCACTGTAGTATATTTAAACGCTTTGAAATTCTTGTTGTATTTCAAATATTTCCCTAACAGGTGCAACTTTGTTAATTTTGTTTCTCTGTTGCCTGCATCGAATTTCATAAAACCTCATGGTAGTGTGAAATATGCCAGTTCCAAAACCTTTCGTGTCCCATAGGCCCTTTAGCTTCATAGGTCCAGCGTGGTAAAAACCGGCGAAAATAACTAACCTAAGAAAAATCTTAATTTCGGCATTTGTCTCCTCCGCGTTTCATTTCTGCACAAAATACCACAAAATGTTTCTCATGTGCACGCTGGTATATCAAAATTATTTTTCGTACATAGTTAAATCGCAACAAAAGGAAACATCCTAAGATCGATTTAGCAACTCTGGCGCCTGGTGAATGAATAATACAGTAGTACTTTGAGGTCTTGCCCTTTCATTTCTTGGTGGAAGGTTCTTCATTAATTTCGTTGATTTGTGTTTCCTCAAGTAGAAATTGCATTTTTGCAAAACTTAATTATCCTCACCATTCGTCTCAGTATCAGGTTCGTGTTCCAGTTCTCCTCACTCATCAGATGATCCCGTATCCGATTTATCTTATGTTTTTGTTGCTTCAACTTCTTCTGGCAATCTCCGTTTCCGTCTTTCGTTTTCTTCATATGTACACATACTGTAGACAGAGTCGTTACTACACTATGTTAGAAAGCGCACTGACTTCAAGACTTTTATTTCACTTGGAAAGCAGTTAGAATGGCAGTATTGGATAACAATGGATTCACCTAATAATGGAATTAGACGGGTGTTAAAAAAACTCACTTGGCATAATTTTTGTTTTTGTTACATCAGGACTGACGCGGGGTCTCCGGAATATCCCAGGGTATGTTATTGGCAACTGAACAACAGTGATAACTGTAACTTGGTGTATTCCAATTTAACTGTTTGCATAGCTGTTAAATAGAAACCTAACAGGAGTTTTAGACAATTATGAAAACCAGTATCGCCTGTGGCCGAAATTCGACGAGTTGCATCAGTGGACCTGGTCCGTTTAGCAAATGTCACAGATCTTATAAAGTGTCTGAAATTTTAGCTGCAGAACTGATCTGTGGCAACTGATGAATGGTAGCTACGTATATTCTTGATACAATTCTTTGGTTTTACTTTAATTGTTCGGTCATTTGAAGGAAGTCTTCGATACATTGTGTTGAAAAATTAACTTTGTGTTAATGGCGGCAAATTAACTTTACCCTTATGGTGACACAATGTGAATCCTGTTGTAGGCGTAAAGTCACCTCGAAAAATCTGCACTGTAAATTCATCAAACCGCATTTACAGTCCTCAAAATAATTTGAAATTACGTTCAGTGCACTTTAAGTGTTTCTTCCAGAACGACAATAGAATTATTGCTATCAACATCTGCATTATTCCTATAACTTTCTCTCTAGCTCTTCGTCTTTCAGTCCGACTCACTAATGTTCTTCGTCGGGGCATAGCCTAAAAAAATAAAGTTAACTTATAATACGGGAGGCTGTAGCTACTCAAAATGAAGATATTGAAAATTAGAACACATTAAATTTTGCCATGACGGCGGCAAGCTAACACAAAATCAGTTCCGTTTACTGTTCAACCAAGGGAAGTGAAAAAAACGACGCTAATAAACAAGGTAAACATGAAAGCCCCTAGAATGCGATTTCACGAAATGTTACTTTCGCGTGTCATTTCTACCATAGTACTTGATCGGTGCACAGAGCGGAGGTTGGTAGCTCTCCAAATTTCGATGTTCAGGTAATGGAGATTTTAATGCGTGATAGAGAATGAAACATCAGTGCTACGAATGTGGAAGCTACTGTTTCCTTTTAACACTCTTAATGGCTACATGCTCACATTACTTTATGTTTGTGCATATCTAGGGGCACAAGGATCATTGGCCTCTTTGTACAAATGGTTTAAATGACTGAGCACTATGGGACTCAACTTCTGAGGTCATCAGTTCCCTAGAACTTAGAACTACTTAAACCTAACTAACCTAAGGACTTCACACACATCCAAGCCCGAGGCAGGATTCGAACCTGCGACCGTAGCGGTCGCGTGTTTCCAGACTGTAGCGCCTAGAACCGCTCCGCCACTTTGTACAATTAATATTAGGAACCGGTACTTCAATTTTCGCGTTCAAGTATTAATATTATGATTTAAATTAAGAAAACGAGAGATCTATAATGTGTGGGATACCCACAGCAGCCATGCCAGCACTAAAGGATTAAATTGAAAGACAAGGACATAAAATATTACGACCAAACTAATTATGTAATAATCTAAAAATTTTGTGATGATATCCTGGGTAAAATTATTTCTGGCATCTTACCACTTCCCTACCCTTTCCCTATTAATTTGTATATTTTCATTCACAAATGTCTTATCGAATAATATTCTGGAGTAACTCCTCACTTAGGCAAAGTAAAAGAAAGTAATTACAAATACACACCAGAACAAAAAAACAACACAACACGAAAAAGTTATCCGAATGGGACGGATATCGGTATGTTGTTGTTGTTGATGTGGTCTTCAGTCCTGAGACTGGTTTGATGCAACTCTCCATGCTACGCTATCCTGTGCAAACTTCTTCATCTCCCAGTACCTACTGCAACCTACATCCTACTGAATCTGCTTAGTGTATTCATCTCTTGGTCTCCTTCTACGATTTTTACTCTCTACGCTGTCCTCCAATACGAAATTGGTGATCCCTTGATGCCTCAGAACATGTCCTACCAACCGATCCCTTCTTCTGGTCAAGTTGTGCCGCAAACTTCTCTTCTCCCCAATCCAATTCAGTACTTCCTCATTAGTTATCTGATCCTACCCATCTAATCTTCAGCATTCTTCTGTAGCACCACATTTCGAAAGCTTCTATTCTCTTCTTGTCCAAACTATTTATCGTCCATGATTCACTTCCATACATGGCTACACTCCATACAAATACTTTCAGAATGACTTCCTGACACTTAAATCTATACTCGATGTTAACAAATTTCTCTTCTTCAGAAACGCTTTCCTTGCCATTGCCAGTCTACATTTTATATCCTCTCTACTTCGACCATCATCAGTTATTTTGCTCCCCAAATAGCAAAACTCCTTTACTACTTTAATTGTCTCACTTCCTAATCTAATTCCCTCAGCATCACCCGAATTAATTCAGCTACATTCCATTATCCTCGTTTCGCTTTTGTTGGTGATCATCTTACATCCTCCTTTCAAGACACTATCCATTCCGTTCAACTGCTCTTCCAAGCCCTTTGCTGTCTCTGACAGAATTACAATGTCATCGGCGAACCTCAACATTTTTATTTCTTCTCCATGGATTTTAATACCTACTCCGAATTTTTCTTTTGTTTCCTTCACTGCTTGCTCAATATACAGATTGAATAACATTGGGGAGAGACTGCAACCCTGTCTCACTCCTTTCCCAACCACTGCTTCCCTTTCATGTCCCTCGACTCTTATAACTGCCATCTGGTTTCTGTACAAATTGTAAATAGGCTTTCGCTCCCTCTATTTTACCCCTGCTACCTTCAGATTTTGAAAGAGAGTATTCTAATCAACATTGTTAAAAGCTTTCTCTAAGTCTACAAATGATAGAAACGTAGGTTTGCCCTTCCTTAATCTAGCTTCTAATATAAGTCGTAGGGTCAGTATTGACTCACGTGTTCCAACATTTCTGCGGAATCCATACTGATCTTCCCCGAGGTCGGCTTCTACTAGTTTTTCCATTCGTCTGTAAAGAATTCGCGTTAGTATTTTGCAGCTGTGACTTATTAAAGTGATAGTTCGGTAATTTTCACATCTGTCAACACCTGCTTTCTTTGGGATTGGAATTATTAATTCTTCTTGAAGTCTGAGGGTATTTCGCCTGTCTCATACATCTTGCTCACCAGATGGTAGAATTTTGTCAGGACTGGCTCTCCCAAGACCGTCAGTAGCTCCAATGGAATGTTGTCTACTCCGGGGGCCTTGCTTCGACTCAGGTCTTTCACTGCTCTGTCAAACTCTTCACGCAATATCGTATCCCCCATTTCATCTTCATCTACATCCTCTTCCATTTCCATAATATTGTCCTCAAGTACATCGCCCTTGTATAGACCCTCTATATAATCCTTCTACCTTTCTGCTTTCCCTTCTTTGCTTAGAACTGGGTTTCCATCTGAGCTCTTAATATTCATACAAGTGGTCCTCTTTTCTCCAAAGGTCTCTTTTATTTTCCTGTACGCAATATCTATCTTACCCCTAGTGAGATAAGCCTCTACATCCTTACATTTGTCCTCTAGCCATCCCTGCTTAGCCATTTTGCACTTCCTGTCGATCTCATTTTTGAGACGTTTCTATTCCTTTTTGCCTGCCTCATTTACTGCATTTTTATATTTTCTCCTTTCATCAATTAAATTCAGTATTTCTTCTGTTACCCAAGGATTTCTACTAGCCCTCGTCTTTTTACCTACTTGATCCTCTGCTGCCTTCACTACTTCATCCCTCAAAGTTACCCATTCTTCTTCTATTGTATTTCTTTCCCCCATTCCTGTCAATTGCTCCCTTATGCTCTCCTTGAAACTCTTTACAACCTCTGGTTCTTTTAGTTTATCCAGGTCCCATCTCCTTAAATTCCCACCTTTTTGCAGTTTCTTCAGTTTTAATCTACAGGTCATAACCAATAGATTGTGGTCAGAGTCCACATCTGCCCCTGGAAATGTCTTACAATTTAAAACCTGGTTCCTAAATCTCTGTCTTACCATTATATAATCTATCTGAAACCTGCCAGTATCTCCAGGCTTCTTCCATGTATACAGCCTTCTTTTATGATTCTTGAACCAAGTTGTGCTCTGTGCAAAATTCTACCATGCGGCTTCCTCTTTCATTTCTTTTCCCCAGTCCGTATTCACCTACTACGTTTCCTTCTCTCCCTTTTCCTACTACCGAATTCCAGTCACCCATGACTATTAAATTTACTTCACCCTTCACTATCTGAATAATTTCTTTTATTTGATCATACATTTCTACAATTTCTTCGTCATCTGCAGAGCTAGTTGGCATATAAACTACAGCAGCAGCCTTTTCAGTTGTTGCAGGGGCAACAGTCTGGATGATTGACTGATCTGGCCTTGTAACAATAACCAAAACAGCCTTGCTGTGGTGGTACTGCGAACGGCTGAAAGCAAGGGGAAACTACAGCCGTAATTTTTCCCGTGGGCATGCAGCTTTACTGTATGATTAAATGATGTTGGCGTCCTCTCGGGTAAAATATTCCGGAGGTAAAATATAGTCCCTCATTCGGATCTCGGGGCGGGGACTACTCAAGAGGATGTCGTTATCAGGAGAATGAAAACTGGCGTTCTACGGATCGGAGCGTGGAATGTCAGATCCCTTGATCGGGCAGGTATGTTAAAAAATTTAAATAGGGAAATGGATAGGTTAAAGTTAGATATAGTGGGTATTAGTGAAGTTCGGTGGCAGTAGGAACAAGACTTCTGGTCAGGTGACTACAGGGTTATAAACACAAAATCAAATAGGGGTAATGCAGGAGTAGGTCTAATAATGAATAGGAAAATAGGAATGCGGGTAAGCTACTACAAACAACACAGTGAACGCATTATTGTGGCCAAGATAGATATCGGTATATGTGATGTATATATACAAACAAATTATCACAATTTCAGAAAAAAATTGATAATCTGTTCAAGAGAAAGAACTTTACAAATCGAGCAAACCAATAACGCTTTGGTCCACCCCTGGCCCTTATGCAAGCAGTTATTTGCCTTGGCATTGATTGATAAGAGTTAGTGGATGCCCTCCTGAGGGATTGCGTGCCAAATTCTGTACAACTGGCGCGTTGGATCGTCAAAATCCGGAGACAATTGGAGGGCTCTACCCATGACGTTCCGAACGTTCCCAATTGGGGAGGAATCCGGCCACCTTGTTGGCAAAGGTAGGGTTTGCAAGCAGGAACACAAGCAGTAGAAACTCTCACGGCGTGCGGGCGGGCATTATCTTACAGAAATATAAACCCAGTATGGCTTCCCATGAAGCGCAGCAAAACGGGGCGTAGAATATCGTCGATGTGCCGCTGTTCTGAAGGGGTCCGTGTATGAAAACCAGTTGGGTTCTGTTGTGAAAAAAAACGGAACCCCAGACCATCACTCATGGCTGGCGGGCCGTATGGTGGGTGACAGTCAGCTTGGTATCCCAACGCTATCCGAGCCGCCTCCAGACACCTCTTCGGCCTGGAATTTCATTGACTGGAGTGGAATTTTCATCAGTGATGCGTCTCGCTTCGAAGTGAGTCCACATTCCATGTTACGAAATGTATCTTTCTCAGGAACGCCTTTCTTGCCATTGCCGTTCTACTTTTACAGTCTCTCTACTTCGGACATTATCTGCTTTTTAATTGCCCAAGCAGCAAAACTCGTCCACTACTTTTAGCATCTCATTCAATCTCTAATTCCCTCAGCATCGCGTGATTTAATTCGACGACATACCTTTATTCTACTTTAGTTGATATTCCATTATATTCTCTTTCCAAGACAAAACCCATTCCGTTGAACTGCTCTTCCAAGCTTGGCTCTCGCTGGCAGGATTACAATATCATCGACCGTAATTCTTCAAATTTTTGTTTGATGTGCTTTACTATTTGCTCACTCTTCATTTGTATCCACATCCCTCACCTAGGAAATCTTATCAGCAGCCTACAGCACTATCATCATTTCAGGGCTCAAGATCTCACTTGGCATCAAAATTAAAATTACCGTTTTCTCCTGTAAATGTATTTATATCTGTTTAGTTGTTTTGATCACATGTTGATAAGTGGTAGCAAGGTCTTTACAGCCTGCCTCCCTTGAGGTGAAATGCAACTTACCCTCACGCTTCTGGCGCCAGTCTGTTTTTGCCTCTGTCAAGTAGTCTCTTCCACGGCGTCCTCGCTTCAGGTATCTGAAGATTCTTGGCCACCTGGTGTCTCCATCTTATTTCTTATCTTCGCCCTTCGGATTTCTTCTCTGAGACTTCTGCTCTGTATTATAGAGATAGGCGTCCCATCTCTGTCTCCTTGTCTCACTTTCCCACCACCCGGTTCCATATCTTCCTCGGATCCCTACTCTTTCTTCTTTGCTTTTACTCCAACACAAATTGGTCCAAACTTCTTCTGAAGGAATTTATTTTCAAAAACCTCAACGTTTTTATATACTTAATTTATTTTCCCTATATCTGCCCCATTGGTCCCTCTTGAAAAAAAATTGAGTGCCGGTAATTTGTTGAGTGAATATGACCCTTTGGATAACAGTTTATCCTCGCTTTTGTTTCCTGTTTCTTATAATCCGTGTTGTTTACTACAAGATCTAGATATTTAAACTCATTCATTTCGTCAAACACATGGTTATCTTTTTGTCTTGTAATTTCTTTCTACCCTCATGAACTGAACTTCGTAATCTCGTCACTTACCTATAATTCAGTCGCTTACGTCTGATTCAACTTCCCTTGCTTTTTTACATAGCTTTGTTGCTAGTGCTTTCAGGTCATCTAGATTTTCAGCAGTTAATGCTAACTCTTTCCTCTCGTTCGCCTGTTGCATCCCGTGCTTCCGGTATTTTGTTTCGAAATGCTGCTTTGCTTTCATTGATCTTCCTGTAGTTATTTTTTCCTTTGATACTCTTCTTTCTTTCACTTTTTGCTCATATTCTCCTCAGAATCATGCATTTTCTTCCTTCTGGTGCTGCATTTCTTTTTATCATTTCCCACTGTCCTTCTGTGTCGTCGTTGCCTTTTGCTGTTAGCAACTCAGTTCTGTTTTGAAGCTTAGTGACAAATTTCGCCAACATCCCATTCTTCCATGCTCTTTCTTCCTCTCGGCTTATTTGTAGACTTTTGTTGTATCTCTGTCATGACTACACAGTAGTCTGTGTCTGCCATGGCTCCTCGTATAGCTTTCACATTCAGTGCGCTGTTTTTATGCCTTTGGTTTGATTTTTTGTTCTATCGTATGGCGAGGGCTAATAGAAATCCGTGGGTAAAAGAAGAAATATTGAATTTAATTGATGAAAGGAGAAAATATAAAAATGCAGTAAATGAAGCAGGCAAAAAGGAATACAAACGTCTCAAAAATGAGATCGACAGGAAGTGCAAAATGGCTAAACAGGGATGGCTAGAGGACAAATGTAAGGATGTAGAGGCTTATCTCACTAGGGGTAAGATAGATACTGCGTACAGGAAAATTAAAAGAGACCTTTGGAGAAAAGGGAGTCACTTGTATGAATATCAAGAGCTCAGATGGAAACCCAGTTCTAAGCAAAGAAGGGAAGGCGGAAAGGTGGAAGGAGTATATAGAAGGTTTATTATACAAGGGCGATGTACTGGAAATGGAAGAGGATGATGCAGATGAAGATGAAATGGGAGATACGATACTGCGGGAAGAGTTTGACAGAGCACTGAAAGACTGAGTCGAAACAAGGCCCCGGGAGTAGACAACATTCCATTAGAACTACTGACGGCCTTGGGAGAACCAGTTCTGACAAAACTCTACCATCCGGTGAGCAAGATGTATGAGACAGGCGAAATACCCTCAGACTTCAAGAAGAATATAATTATTCCAATCCCAAAGAAAGCAGGTGTTGACAAATGTGAAAATTACCGAACTATCAGTTTAATAAGTCACAGCTGCAAAATACTAACGCGAATTCTTTACAGACGAATGGAAAAACTGATAGAAGCGGACCTTGGGGAAGATCAGTTTGGGTTCCGCAGAAATGTTGGAACACGTGAGGCAATACTAACCTTACGACTTATCTTAGAAGAAAGATTAAGAAAAGGCAAACCTACGTTTCTAGCATTTGTAGACTTAGAGAAAGCTTTTAACAATGTTGACTGGAATACTCTCCTTCAAATTCTAAAGGTGGCAGGGGTAAAATACAGGGAGCGTAAGGCTATTTACAATTTGTACAGAAACCAGATGGCAATTATAAGAGTCGAGGGGCATGAAAGGGAATCAATGGTTGGTAAAGGAGTGAGACTGGGTTGGAGCCTCTCCCCGATCTTATTCAATCTGTATATTGAGCAAGCAGTAAAGGAAACAAAAGAAAATTCGGAGTAGGTATTAAAATTCATGGAGAAGAAATAAAAACTTGGAGGTTCGCCGATGACATTGTAATTCTGTCAGAGACAGCAAAGGACTTGGAAGAGCAGTTGAACGGAATGGACAGTGTCTTGAAAGGAGGATGTAAGATGAACATCAACAAAAGCAAAACGAGGATAATGGAATGTAGTCAAATGAAATCGGGTGACGCTGAGGGAATTAGATTAGGAAATGAGACACTTAAAGTAGTAAAGGAGTTTTGCTATTTGGGGAGCAAAATAACTGATGATGGTCGAAGTAGAGAGGATATAAAATGTAGACTGGCAATGGCAAGGAAAGCGTTTCTGAAGAAGAGAAATTTGTTAACATCGAGTATAGATTTAAGTGTCAGGAAGTCGTTTCTGAAAGTATTTGTATGGATAGTAGCAATGTACGGAAGTGAAACATGGACGATAACTAGTTTGGACAAGAAGAGTATAGAAGCTTTTGAAATGTGGTGCTACAGAAGAATGCTGAAGATTAGATGGGTAGATCACATAACTAGTGAGGAGGTATTGAATAGAATTGGGGAGAAGAGGAGTTTGTGGCACAACTTGACTAGAAGAAGGGACCCGTTGGTAGGACATGTTTTGAGGCATCAAGGGATCACAAATTTAGCATTGGAGGGCAGCGTGGAGGGTAAAAATCGTAGAGGGAGACCAAGAGATGAATACACTAAGCAGATTCAGAAGGATGTAGGTTGCAGTAAGTACTGGGAGATGAAGAAGTTTGCACAGGATAGAGTAGCATGGAGAGCTGCATCAAACCAGTCTGAGGACTGAAGACCACAACAACAACAACATCGTATGGCGAAACCCAAGTGTCCTAGTGATGTCCTGAGGAAAGTGCGTGCTCATAAGCCTTAAGTTGGCTGCACTTGTACAGTTAAGTAGTCTCAACTTCACTTCCGTTACTTTTAACGTGGAAGTGTGCTATCGCAGCTTTTCCCTGCAAGTTGTCTCCCTCCAGACTTTAGCTTTGGCGTAAATAATAATTAAATAAAAAACATCGGCGGCCGTGATCATCTTGCTCCATCCATACTTCGTGCTGATTTTCATATACAGGCAATGGTCTGCAACACTAGAAATTTCTGGCTGATCTGTTTTAGTGGGATACATCTGTCCTTGCATCTGTCTGGGGAGACGTGTCTGGGGAGGGGCAGTTTAATTCCCCGTCGACGACTAAGTCATTAGAGACAGAGTACAATTTGGGTAAAACCAAAGTGGTTTTGTCTTTTTATAAAGGAATCATCCCGGAATTTATCGTAAGTGGTTGAGGGAAATCATTTGGAGGAAATAAGTGGATATTAGCGCATAGGCCTAGCTATGGCCGTTTCTGATTTCTTCTGGCGACTAACTATGAGCTCTCCATCCCTGTAAATAGTTTCTTTTGTATTCATAGTTTCCTTAAAATTAAAAATGTATTTCTTCTTTTACGTTATCATACTATAGCACGAGTTTGGGTACTGTCGTTATGGGACGACACTGTGTTTTTTGCGTGTGAAGCACGTGGTTGGGTTGGAGAAAAGTGTCCACTAAGTGGGCTCAACGAGTTTTACAATGACTTCATGAATATCAAAATTATTCAGAATAGGTCCAGTTTCTGTGGATTCAATTGAAGTGCACGTTTGTAATCGGTGTAGAGTTATTTTTCAACTTACTTTGATTGTAAAGACTGTATAGTTATGCGACCGCGAATGATAGGAGCAGCAAACTGAGCTCCCTCTAAATTAAATGTGGGAGGGCTAAAAAACGACAGTAACTCGATTGGATGACTTATGTAGAAAGAATTGTTTGGTATAGAATGAATGTGCGTCTCTGCGAGTTACTATACGATGATAAATTCGGTAGTATAAGTCAACGTTAAAGCTGTTCTCAGTTCAAGATTTCCTTTAATTGATAATGTATCATTTAAAATAAGGCATGTAACGGTGCACATATTAGTTTCGGTAGTCGGTTATTACAAATAACAATGCGATCTACGGGCTCGAGCCCGCTACTTACCAGTAAAAACAGTATGTTCCCACAGAGAAAACCTAACAGGAGCAAAATTGGAAATTTGTGTTAAGTTCCTATGGGACCAAACTGCTGAGGTCATCGGTCCCTAGGCTTAAACACTACTTACGTTACGGACAACACACACCCACCCTTGCCCGAAGGAGGACTCGAACCGACGGGGGCAGCCGCCCGAACCGTGACAAGACGGCTTGGCCTAACAGGAGATGAAACCTGTTTACTATCAATCCGAGGGAGATGAGGAAGGCGATAAACACCATGCACTGACTTATCGCTTGCTCTCTGGATCGTAGTGGTAGCACCAGTTCCGTGCCGTGTAACGATGCGGATAACAACCAACGCCTGACCACAGCGCTTCTTCGAGCGATTCCACGAGAAACGTTCGCTAACAGTTGCCAATAGCTTTACAACCGATGTCAGAAGTTAGATGTAGCTAATGGTGATTACTTTGAAGGTCATTAAAGGTATTTTGTTGGTAACTCTTGTTTTATTTACTCAGACCACTCACAGAACTTTTCAGTCACACCTTGTAGCTTTTTTTGTGCTATCGTATATCTCTAACATCTCAGTACAGCAATTGCGAAACTATTAACACTCAGGAAGTGTATTAAAAGCTAAATATAAAAAATTTGCTATGTGAAATCCTGCCCTGATCACTTCACCAGCAGTAACTTCAAAGAGACCGACGAATGCTCTGTTATGTGGACACAGACAGGGCCCCAATTTTTCGCCGGGCGTTATGTCGTATAGCGCCAGGACAATCAGCTCTCTGAAGTTCGTATGTTAGCGGCCTCTTTGTCATATGAGCTGTCGCTTTACTAGAGCCAGTAATTATCCTTCAAATTTTAATTCACTCAGTTTTTCAAACTAGTGAAATCGAGACACGAACAGTTCATCGTTTAGCACCAACTTTGCATTAAATCTGACAGAAATGTAACTGTTAGTCGATGTCGTTTATGACCGTGAGCTGCCACTTCAGATCTCTTTTATATTTTTTTCAATTGTGTTGCGTGCCTGCACTGGCAGAGTTTGTTTCTATATGCGGACTTCCCACGGGACGCTGCGCAGCGAGGCAGACGATGCTCCTGCCATCTAGCGCACAAAGCACGAGATACGGGGCGAACTACGTGGCGGAAGATGGCTGCTGGTGGCGCCGCCACAACCCTCCGTGTAGAAAGCGCAACTGACACGGGCCGTAACGAACAAAATAACTTCCACCAACTTTTGATGGAGGAGGTTAAAGTGCTTGCAACTTGCATAAAATTTCACTTGCCTTATTCAGAATAGTTCATTAACTTATTCCTATGTAGATGTCAAGTAATTTGCAGCGGATATCTTTACGCTTAACTTAGAGGGAAGTTTTTAATGGTTTTATGACAAAAGTTTACTGTGTTGTGGGCAGCTATAGTAGCGTCAAAATAACTATAAATGTAGGACAAACGTAGTGAAATATGAACACATCGGATCGCATACTTCTGCCTCACATCCTTGGAATTCACTGTGGATCCACCGTAGCGTAATGAGTTGGCCTGGAAGACCTGTCGAACACCGGGAACAGTAACACCAGTACAAAGTACCTCCGAAGTTTCACTAGGAGACTGATTTGTAAAAGCGTCATCTTTCTCACGTTGTTGATAAAATGGGAGAGCACTTTTGACCCAAAGGTACACCATACAGTGCAGCTTATATATTTAGGTAACAGGGTGTATACGACTCGGGACAACCGGGAATTTTTTCATTCGGAAGAAAACCGGGAAAAACACAAGAATTCTTAAGAATTCCGGGAATTTTTCATTGTTTTCGTTTTCAGTTAAACTTTTGTAATTTTAACTTGTTGTTGTGGTCTTCAGTCCTCAGACTGGTTTGATGCAGCTCTCCATGCTACTCTATCCTGTGCAAGCCTCTTCATCTCCCAGTACCCACTGCAACCTACATCCTTCTGAATCTGCGTAGTGTAGTCATCTCTCGGTCTCCCTCTACGATTTTTACCCTCCACGATGCCCTCCAGTACCAAATTGGTGATCCCTTGATGCCTCAAAACATGTCCTACCAACCGGTCCCTTCTTCTGGTCAAGTTGTACCACAAACTTCTCTTCTCCCCAATCCTATTCAATACTTCCTCATTAGTTATGTGATCTACCCATCTAATCTTCAGCATTCTTCTGTAGCACCACATTTCGAAAGCTTCTACTCTGTTCTTGTCCAAACATTTATCGTCCACGTTTCACTTCCATACATGGCTACACTCCATACAAATACTTTCAAAAACAACTTCCTGACACTTAAACATATACTCGATGTTAACAAATTTCTCTTCTTCAGAAACGCTTTCCTTACCATTGCCAGTTTACATTTTATATCCTCTCTACTTCGACCATCATCAGTTATTTTGCTCCCCAAAGAGCAAAACTCCTTTACTACTTTAAGTGTCTCATTTGGTAATCTAATACCCTCAGCATCACCCGACTTAATTCGACTAAATTCCATTATCCTAGTTTTGCTTTTGTTGATGTTCATCTTATATCCTCCTTTCAAGACACTATCCATTCCTTTCTTCCTAGGCCTTTGCTGCCTCTGACAGAATTACCATGTCATCGGCGAACCTCAAAGTTTTTATTTCTTCTCCATGGACTGTAATACCTACTCCAAATTTTTCTTTTCTTTCCTTCACTGCTTGTTCAGTATACAGATTGAATAACATCGGGGATAGACTACAGCCTTGTCTCACTCCCTTCCCAACCACTGCTTCCCTTTCATGTCCCTCGACTCTTATAACTGCCATCTGATTTCTGTACAAATTGTAAATAGCCTTTCGCTCCCTGTATTTTACCCCTGCCACCTTCAGAATTTGAAAGAGAGTATTCCAGTCAACATTGTCAAAAGCTTTCTCTAAGTCTACAAATGCTAGAAACGTAGGTTTGCATTTCCTTAATCTAGCTTCTAAGATAACTCGTAGGGTCAGTATTGCCTCACGTGTTCCAACATTTCTACAGAATCTAAACTGATCTTCCCTGAGGTCGGCTTCTACTAGTTTTTCCATTCGTCTGTAAAGAACTCGCGTTAGTATTTTGCAGCTGTGACTTATTAAACTGATAGTTCGGTAATTTTCACATCTGTCAACACCTGCTTTCTTTGGGATTGGAATTATTATATTCTTCTTGATGTATGAGGTTATTTCGCCTGTCTCATACATCTTGCTCACCAGATGGTAGAGTTTTGTCTGGACTGGCTCTCCCAAGGCAGTCAATAGTTCCAATGGAATGTTGTCTACTCCGGGGGCCTTGTTTCGACTCAGGTCTGCCAGTGCTCTGTCAAACTTTAACTTGTAAGAAATGATATTTTAATAAAGAATTTTACTGTGTCCAACGAGCGAAAAAACAAGAATAAATGTAAGTTGCGAAGGAAATCCCATTTAGAACAATCAGACACAGTGCACAAAGCGTCTGCCAACAGCAGAATGTGTCAGACGATGGACTAAGACTATGCAATATTTCTTAACAAACTGCTTACGATGAGCGTGACGTCAAAACTGTTACCTGAGGTTCTTTTGAACAGTTGCTAGCAGGCTCATGCGCATGCGCTGCTGAGTCGCGTATGAGCATTACATTCTCCCGCTTCTGGTTCCTTGAAATTCGGCTGTTAGTTGTAGGACCAAGCAGCCAGGTGCTACCCGGAAAAAAATATTTCTGGCGCGCCCAAGCTGCCAGATTCTCGCATGATCAGAGCAGTCTGAGGTGCGGTGGAGAGGTGCGTAGTCTATGTGACCCGTTTTTAGTTTAGTACTGTTGCTCGTGCTCTCTCCTCTTGTTTACAACTCTCACGTCAAACGGATACAAAACAGATTTCTGTAGCCGGGAACTATCAAGTGAATTCACATAATTCACATTCTCGTGATATCGGAGGGCTGAAATATGCTATTAGTCTCAGTTTCTGATTTTATTTTATTTTCACGTTTTTGGCAGTGAAGCATTAATCGCCTTGCGGAACAACGAGGTTATTTTTGTCGATGTGATAAAAAAATTGGCCTTTATTAGTCGTTTCCGCACAGGCAGCCAATTTATTTGAAACAAAGAGCTGCATTCCACACTATTGGCTACTTTCAACTGTTTACTGAATTTGTAGCGCACGTTTTCATCTTCTGGCACTCATGGCGTTATGCCGTAACAAAGCACCGAACAAGAGATATTACGGTACTGATACTCCAAGACCATTTGCATCCAGAAAACCACATTTGAAAAGCTTAATATCAGGTTTGGGCCTTTCTCTTTGTGAATCTGGACATCAGAATGTGCACTTTAAGGCGACTTATGCATTTTAGTATGGTTTACGAAATTCCGATGCTCTTGGAGTATCCCCTGATGACCTGTTTCTTTTATGACGTAATGTAAGAATGCTATATACACTACGTGATCAAAAGTATCCAGACACCTGGCTGATAATGACTTCCAAGTTCGTGGCGCCCTCCATCGGTAATGCTGGCATTCAGTACGGTGTTGGCCCACCTTTAGCCTTTTAGTCTTGATGACAGCTTCAACTCCGGCAGACATACATCCAATCAGGTGCTGAAAGGTTTCTTGGGGAATGGCAGCCCATTGTTCACGTAGTGCTGCACCGAGGAGAGGTATCGATGTCGGTCTGTGAGGCCGGGCACAAAGTCGGCGTTCCAAAACATCACAAAGGTTTTTTTGTGGGATTCAAGTCAGGACTCTCTGCAGGCCAGTCCATTACAGGGAGGTTACTATCGTGTAACTACTCCGCCACAGGTCGTGTTTCATGAACAGGTGCTCAATCGTGTTGAAAGATGCAGTCACCATCCCCAAATTGCTCTTCAACAGTGGGAAGCAAGAAGGTGCTTAAAACATCAATGTAGGCCTGTGCTGTGAGAGCATCACGCAAAACAACATGGTGTGCAAATCCCCTCCATGAAAAACACGACCACACCATAACACCACAGCCTCCGAATTTTACTGTTGGCACTACACACGCTGGCAAGTGACGTTCACCGGGAATTCGCCATAACTACACCCTGCCATCGAATCGTCACATTGTGTACCGTGATTCGTCACTCCACACGTTTTTCCACTGTTCAATCGTCCAGTGTTTACGCTCCTTACACCAGGCGAGGCATCGTTTGGTATTTACCGGCGTGATGTGTGGTTTATGAGCAGGCACTCAACCATGAAATCCAAGTTTTCTCACCTCCCACCTAACTGTCGTAGTAGTTGCAGTGCCTCTTGATGCAGTTTAGAATTCCTGTGTGATGGTTTGGATAGATGTCTGGCTATGACACATTACGATGCTCTTCAACTGTCGGCGGTCTCGGTCAGTCGACAGACGAGGTCGTTCTGTACGTTTTTATGCTGTAAGTGTCGCTTCACGTTTCCACTTCACTATTACACCGGCAACAGTGGACCTAGGGATGTTTAGGAGTATGTAAATTTCGCGTACAGACGTATGACACAAGAAGTAACACCCAATCACATGACCACGTTCGAAGTTCCTGAGTTCCGCGGAGCGCCCCATTCTACTCTCTCACCTCACGATGTCTAAAGACTACAGAGGTCGCTGATATGGAGTACCTGGCAGCAGGTGGCAGCACAATGCACCTTATATGAAAAACGTATGTTTTTGGGTGTGTCAGGATACTTTTGATCACATAGTGTACGTACGAACATATGGGCGTCTTACATCATTGTAGCCGCGTACGCGCCTGTTTTCTTGGGGTGTGACGACTGCTGAAACGACTTCTTGTTGCGAATGGTGTTTTGAAAAGCGTTACTTTCAAAGTAAATTTCATTCTACGCAAGATGAGTTATGTTATGTGCGAATATGTGCTTTGAATTTCTTAAATCACAGTGTTTGATTCTCATTTAAGGGTTAGCACCTTGAGGGGCAGCCGCTTACAAGAATTTCGAGCCCAGAAGACCAGATATTTATCTCGTTATTTAAAATTTTACTGTCCCATTTGTGTGATGTGCCTTAAGAAAAACTGACGTGCTGTGTTTGGTGGAATTCGAAGTTATACATCCGTTATACGAAAATATGCAACGTATCGTAATACAGAAGTCTGCAGCGTAACATGTTGCTGGAATTCGAAGATCTTTCCAAAACGCGCTTTTTTCCCTAGGGTTCGTTTTCTAAAGCGCCGGAAGTTTTGTGCCTGTGGATGAAAGCTTAATTCAAAGGACCGATAAGTTTTATAGTTCCGAGGGAAAGTATACTATCACTTAACATGGAATAAGTGTATTTTCTCCCGTGAAAAGGTCTATTTTTAACCCGGGAAGTCTGGGAAAAGTCCGGGAATTTTTTTTTCCTTATCTGCGTATACAACCTGGGTAAGTATTCTCTACAAACAAAAATTACATCTATTTCCCAACCTAAAACCAGTAGCTCTCAGCTGAGGGAACGATTATTTCTCTTGCTCCTGGGCGGTATTCTTACTACACCGAGATATTTTGCCCTAACTACCTGTAATACAATGATTGATAATTTTTAACGTCTTGGTTACGGCGTACTGTCAGTTCTGAACACAGCCATAAGTAAATTATAGGGAGTATATTGATACTTCTTCGAAGCAGCTATGTATTGCGTAAATCCAAGTTTTTAATTATCACACTCTAAATTTAGTAGCAGAATGACGCAATTTCTTGAGGGTTTTGAAAGTTAAATACAACGGGGACACGGTTGCGTTAAAGTAAAGGAACAATCAGGGGCCTCAGAGGGGTTGATCAGTTTCGAAGTTTTGTAATTAAGTAAGAAATTTCATTTTCTGTTTCTAGGTAGTTTTACGTTCTTTTCTCCAACAAATTTATTTAATTCTTTACCTTTGTGTCACGCCGCAGTGGTCAAAGTGACCTAGGGGAGGCAAATCGCGTGCGCCAGCCGTCTGTGAATCGAAAAACTTTTTTCTATGTGTGTTTAACTCCCAAAACTTCCGTCATTTTGAAAATGGCGAGGCTGTTTTATTCGGTGAAGTTGCCGGGATTTAAAGGCACCGATGACACAGGACTAGAATCCTGTAGAAAATGCGCCACTTCCAGTGTGTCCCGTTGACTTCGCTTCTCAACTGCTCTTCAGAAATCCCTTGGTTTCATACATTATCTGCCTGCCAAATTTTCAACAGCCTTGCATATCATCACATTTTAAATGCTTCCAGTTTACTACTTTGCTTGTTTTCTAATGGTCCACATCTGAATTCCACACAGTGATGTACGCCAGGCGTTGTTTTCAGGTGCTTTTTCTTAAATGCGAATTTAGTATCTGTTACCAGTAGACCTCTGCTTTTTCACCTTCGAGAATGTACTTATGATATCTTCATCGCTACTCTGATCCTGTGTCGTCTTTCGTCTTAGATGGGCACTTCTTTTATTTCTGTTACCGTAAATTTAGAAATTGTGCTGTTAAAAAATCACTAGTCCTCTCCCTACTGCTCTTTATCACACCCATCGTAACTTTGCCTATCGTTAATAAAAGTGGACCCCGTACTAGTCGGTATAAACGCCAGGGTAAAGGAAGGAGGAGGTAACCATGAGAAAAAGACTGAATAACCAACGGAAGGGTAAGATACTACTAGTCGGAGCATGAAATGTCAGAAGTTTGAACGTGGTAGGAAAGCTAAAGAATAAACCATGGATGTTGTTGTGGTCTTCAGTCCTGTGACTGGTTTGATGCAGCTCTCCATGCTACCCTATCACTTCCATACATGGCTACACTCCATACAAATACTTTCAGAAACGACTTCCTGACATTTAAATCTATACTTGATGTTAACAAATATCTCTTCTTCAGAAACACTTTCCTTGCCATTGCCAGTCTACATTTTATATCCCCTCTACTTCGACCATCATCAGTTATTTTGCTCCCCAAATAGCAAAACTCATTTACTACTTTAAGTGTCTCATTTTCTAATCTAATTCCCTCAGCATCACCTGATTTATTTCTAGTGCATTCCATTATCCTTGTTTTGCTTTTGTTGATATTCATCTTATACCCTCCTTTCAAGACACTGTCCATTCCGTTCAACTGCTCTTCCAAGTCCTTTGCTGTCTCTGACAGAATTACAATGTTATCGGCGAACCTCAAAGTTTTATTATTTTACCCCTGCCACCTACAGAATTTGAAAGAGAGTATTCCAGTTAACTTTGTTAAAAGCTTTCTCTAAGTCTACAAATGCTAGAAACGTAGTTTTGCCTTTCCTTAATCTAGCTTCTAAGATAAGTCGTAGGGTCAGTATTGCCTCACGTGTTCCAATATTTCTACGGAATCCAAACTGATCTTCCCCGAGGTCGGCTTCTACAGTTTTTCCATTCGTCTGTAAAGAATTCGTGTTAGTATTTTGCAGCTGTGACTTATTAAACTTATAGTTCGGTAATTTTCACATCTGTCAACACCTGCTTTCTTTGGAATTGGAATTATTATATTTTTCTTGAAGTCTGAGGGTATTTTGCCTGTCTCATACATCTTACTCACCAGATGGTAGAGTTTTGTCAGGACTGGCTCTCTCAAGGCCGTCAGTAGTTCTAATGGAATGTTGTCTACTCCCGGGGCCTTGTTTCGACTCAGGTCTTTCAGCGCTCTGTCAAACTCTTCACGCAGTATCGTATCTCCCATCTCATCCTCATCTACATCCTCTTCTATTTCTATAATATTGCCCTCAAGTATATCGCTCTTGTATAGACCATCTATGTACTCTTTACACCTTTCTGCTTCCCCTTCTTCGCTTAGAACTGGGTTTCCATCTGAGCACTTGATATTCATACAAGTGGCTCTCTTTTCTCCAAAGGTCTCTCTAATTTTCCTGTAAGCAGTATCTATCTTACCCCTAGTGAGATAAGCCTCTACATCCTTACATTTGTTCTCTAGCCATCCCTGCTTAGCCATTTTGCACTTCCTGTCGATCCCATTTTTGAGACGTTTGTATTCCTTTTTGCCTGCTTCATTTATTGCATTTTTATATTTTCTCCTTTCATCAATTAAATTCAATATTTCTGAACTGTTACCCAAGGATTTCTACTAGCCCTCGTCTTTTTACCTACTTGATCCTCTGCTGCCTTCACTACTTCATCCCTCAGAGCTATCCATTCTTCTTCTACTGTACTTCTTTCCCCCATTCCTGTCAATTGTTCCCTTATGCTCTCCCCGAAACTCTGTACAACCTCTGGTTCTTTCAGTTTATCCAGGTTCCATCTCCGTAAATTCCCACCTTTCTGCAGTTTCTTCAGTTTTAATCTACAGTTCATAACCAGTAGATTGTGGTCAGAGTCCACATCTGCCCCTGGAAATGTCTTACAATTTAAAACCTGGTTCCTAAATCTCTGTCTTACCATTATATAATCTATCTGATACCTTCTAATATCTCCAGGATTCTTCCGTGGATAGTCAACCTTTTTTACATACCACCCACTTTTTTGTCGATGTTAGTTCTAATATTTTCTAACCGCCCACTGATTTCTCAGTAATGCTGGTTCATAAAGTGGGAAAGTAACAGTACTTTGCAAAATTTATAAAGCCAAGTTACAGCAAATTAAATCCATAACAGCAAATTAAATCCATAATTATTAACCAAATACTTCCTGTAAAATTTTTATGAAAGCCTAATAAAAATGTTTTTAAAACCCCTACCGCCAGTCGCCATGAATACTGGAACGCCCACTAGTGAGCAGTAGATACCATGTCGATGCCACTTGTCTAGACTATGCAGGAGGCATAAACAGGAAACAAGATAAAGATTTCTGATCAGACGATTACAGGTTACTATGAACAGCAGCAGATAATTTTATAACGGGAACAGGATTCGTTATGAATAAGAAGGTAGGGCAGAGAGTGAGTTATTTTGAACAATTCAAAGATAGGTTGTTCTCATCAAAATCGACAGCAAACCAACGCCAATAGCAATGGTTCAGCCATAGACTTACATACCGATGTCACAAGCGAAGTTTATGAGGCTACCGAACGGGTAAATCTGTATAAAAAAAAAAGGAGATGATAATCTAATAATAATGGGAGAGGGGGTTGGAACGCGACATTAGGGAAAGGAATAGAACAGAGAGATACGGGAAAATGTGGAACTGGTATTAGGAACGAGAGAGCAGAGAAACTAATTGAGTTCTGCAAGACAGTTCATTTAGTAATATCGAAAACACTGTCCAAAAATCACATGCTGGTGAAGGTACGCTTGTAAAAGAGGGGGAAATATGGTAGATTTCCATCTGGATTACATCATGGTCAGACAGAGGTTTTGATGTCAGCTACTGACTGGATTGTATGGCGTACGCAGGAGCAGATATAGACTCGGATCACAATTTTGAAACGTCGAAGAGTAGGTTAAATTTTAAGAGATTCGTCCGGAACAATCGATGTGCACAGAAGTGGTCTACTGAAGTGCTCAGGAATGATGAGCTGCGTTCTGAAGTTCTCTGAGACTACAGACACTAATATAATGGTTACCACAGAAGTCAGTTCAATTTAAGAAGAATAGACATCTCTGCATTCTGTTCGTCTTCACTTTGAAACATCGTATTCCTCATTTCATTGTCAACGATTTTCTATAGTTCATAAATGACATCATGAGTTTTCATTATTCGTTCATTATTTGAGTAAATTCTGAGTTGTTTCTGTGATACACCCATCTACAGTGATAAACTGATCGCACCGTATTTTTTTTTAATTTTCCGATCTGTACTTTCGTATAATATTCTACATCTATACCTATACTATGCAAACCACCGTGAGGTGCATGGCAGAGGATACGTCCCAATGTACCAGTTACTAGGGTTTCTTCCTGTTCCACTCACGTGTGGAGCTCGGGAAGAATGGTTGTTTGAGTGTCTCTCTCTCGGTGAGTGCAATAATTATTCTGATCTTATACTCACAAGCCCTATGTGAGCGATAAGTAGAGAGTTGTGGTACATTCCTAGAGAAATCATTTAAAGCTGGTTCTTTAACCTTTGTTAATAGACTTCCTCCTGGTAGTTTACGTCTACCTTCAAGAGTCTTTCAGTTTAGTTCCTTCAGTATCTCTGTGACGCTCTCCCACTGTTTAAACAAACCTTTGACCATTCATGCTGCCCTTCTCTGTATATGTTCAGTATCCCGTGTTAGGACTGTGTGGTACGAGTCCCACACACTTTAGCAATTTCCAGAACCTATCGCAAGAGTGATTTGTAAGCAATCTCCTTTGTAGAGTGAATGCCCTTCCCCAGTATTCTACCAATAAACCGAAATCTACCACCTGCTATAACCACCACTGAACCTATGTGATCATTCCATTTAAAACCAATACAGAGTTTTACATCCATGTATTTGTATTTGTTGGCCGATTCCAATAGTGACTCACTGATATTATAGTCATAGGATACTACGTTTTTTCGTGCTGTGAAGTACATTTTACATTTCTCACGTTGCCAATTTCTACATCACTTTGAAATCTTATCAACATTTGCATGAATATTTATGCAACTTCTTGCAGATACTACTTCATTATAGATAACTTCATCAACTGCAGAAGTCTGATTTTACTATTAATACTGCCTGCGTGGTCATTAACATACAACATGAACATCAAGGGTCGCAACACCCTTCCCTGGACCACACCTAAGTTTACTTCTATATCTGACGATGACTCTCCATACAAGATAACACGCTGTGCCTTTCCTACCAAAAAGTTCTCAGTCCAGTCAAAAATTTCACTTGATGTACCATATTATCGTACTTTTCACAATGAGCACAGGTGCCGTACTGAGTCAAACGCTTTTCGGAGATCAAGAAAGGCTGTATCTACTTGGTTGCCTTGATCATAGCTTTAAGTCATGTGAGAAAAGTGCAGATTGGGTTTCACACGATCGATGTTTTCGAAATACATTCTGGTTGGCATTGAGAAGATCGTTCTGTTCAAGATACCTCATTATGTTTCAGCTTAGAATATGTTCTAAGATTCTACGACGATCTGATGTCAAGGGTATTGGATGGTACTTTTGTGGATCACTTCTGCTGCCTTTCTTGTAGACCGGTGTGATAGATTATAATGAGAAGAGGGGCTAACTCAGTCGCAAATTGAGGGCAGAATCTGGCAGGGATTGCATTAGGCCCTGGAGCTTTCTTCAGCTGTTTCTCAACACCACTTACGCTAATACTTATTTCATTCACCTTTTCAGTGGTACGAGGATAAGATTGGGGCAATTCTCATGGATTTTCTTTCGTAAAAGAACATTTGGAATCGGTGTTAAGCGTTTCAGCTTTTGCTTTGCTACCCGCAACTTCAGTTGCTGTGTGGACACTAACTTCGGTGCCACTGCCAGCCTTTACATACGACCTGAACTTATTTGGATTTTGTGCAATGTCATTTGACAATTTCTGCTACGGTAATATTATACAGTAATATCCGTTTCTTTAGAAGTTTCTTTACAGTGACTGTATACTGTGGAGATTCCCTCCCATGATAAACTGTTCTGTTGGTTACATATCTATCCAGTGCGTGGTCAACTATCCTTTTAAACTTGACCCAGACAGGCAATACATGCTCCTGACCTGTACTGAAAGTTTTATGATCTTCATTGAGATATGACATTACCGATTTTTTTCTCTGGTTTCCTGAAGACATATAGCTTTTTGCTTGCTTTGGTTGTCCTTCGTAGTTTTTAGAACCAACATATTTACATTATGAGTGGGGTTCCTAACTATCTGTTCTAGGTAGTTTCCAGAGGAGGCAGTTAATAAAGTTTCACAAGATGTCTTATCACAAACAAAACTATAATTTTCCTACTTAATTGTTGGATGATTAAAATCTCCACCGATGACTGCAGTATGATTGGTTAACTTACGTTCAAGTGAACTGAGGTTTTCTGTGAAGTTTTCGGTTACATCAGGAGATGAGTCAGGTGGTCGACAGTAGGATCTAATTATCGTTTTATGCCCACCCCTGATACTGAATCTTGCTCAAACAATCTGACATGCATCTTCAGTTTATATGTCGGTGGATTTTAGCTTTTTGTCTACCACGACAAATACACCACCTACACTTCCCATTTGCCTATTCTTTTGATATACACTTAAATTTCTCCCAAAACTGCTATCAGTTTCAATTTTCTGTACCTAGTATTATGTGAACTTCACTGCTTTTCATGAGCGCTTCAAACTCTTGCACTTCGTTGCGAATGCTTCGGCAGTTTACCATTAGGATTTTAACACTCTCCTGTGGGAGGCAGTTCTTTCGCTCTTACACTGATATTTGTGGGTTTCCTACAGCTGTCGTTATCTGGGCTGGATGGGGATTCGCCTAATCTAAAAGGCATCCCATACACAGTCAGCTACCTCTGAGGTGTAGTGCACACCTGACCCATTTTGGGGGACCCTACAGCTCTCAACCCTGTGACGCAAGTCCAGGAAGCTGCAGCCAAACATGACATAGAACCTTCGATGTCTGTAGTTCAGTCCTTGCACTCGGCTCACGATCATTTCTGGTGGCAATGCTGCAAATTGTGAGCTTCGTTGAAACTCCAAGCGCAAGGCTGGTCCTCTCAACCTCTTCTGCCAGCTACTGGAATGACCCAAGAATGACCTTGGAGCCTGGACGACTGGCATCAGTTGTTCCAACTTGTACCAGAATCTGCAGTTGGTTGCAACCTCTTCCCGCAGTGGCTGCTGGAATATCCTGTTTAACGTCTTTAATGAGGCTCTCAGGCATACAAACCAAGTGCGCCTGATGTCCTTTCCTGGCCCTTGCTGCCATTTCCCTAAGAGGTTCCATCATTCGCCGTACATTTGAGCTGCCAGCAATTAATATATGTTTACCCTTTTGCGTTTACCTCCACCTGTGACCGGATAAAACAGACTTCCCCAAAACAGATGACGTGGGTCGCACTGGCTGATTTTCAATTTCAGTGAAAGACAGCACCCCAAACTTGTTGGCTAAGGGGATCGATACAACACCCTCAGTCCTCCCTGGTCCATGTCCGCCCTGGACAGGGCGCCTGGATCTGTCTTTGAGACACCATACGCAATAAGTGGACGAGTAATAACAGAGCCTGTACTTTCTGCAGATGAGGCAGGATCCACCGGAGAGGATAGTGCTGAGGTACCTCTGGCTGCTGCAAATCGTTTGAAAGTATTCAGGGCGATGTCCAGCTGCTTACGAACGTCAGCCAACCAACTCATGGCGTGTTCAAGAGCAGCATTCGCAGTGGGGCTGCATTTTGTCTTTTGCAATGTATTACAAGGCAGTGAACAAATAACTTCAAATTAAGGCCGCTGAATGTCTTTTAATCTGTTGAGGTAAAAAGTTACTACTTCCCTATAAGAATTGAAGCAAATATACTAAAGGAGATTTCTATTAATGATGACATACAAAAACCTGTGGTAAAAGTTACCATTTTCCTAAAACGTTTTGATGTTAATTATAATTGTTAGCAAACTCGAAAACAGAGTAACTGAGGAAAAATGTCCGCAGCTCGTGGTGTTGCGGTAACGTTCTCGCTTCCCGCACACCGGATCCCGGGTTCGATTCCCGGCGGGGTCAGGGAATTTCTCTGCCTCGAGATGACTGGGTATTGTGTGTCTGTCATCTTCATTTCACCATTATTGACTTGCTAGTCGCCGACGTGGCGTCAGCTAAAAAGGACCTGCACTACGGCGGCCGAACACCCCGCATGCGGTCTCCCGGCCAACAATGCCGAACGCTCATTTAATTTTTTACGAAAAATACAGATAATATATATAGCTACTCCTCCTTAAGGCAATATTAGAAGTAACACAATATGTACGTACTAAATCACAAACGCCGATTTGCTACAGATCGCTTGTAGATTATGCAAAGAACAATGGTAACTTCCGAAAATTCTCAAAAACGCACTTTTATTTGCGTTGATATACAATGAAGTTCAGGGGCGATGTATTCTTTGGCAGAATTGTGAACCACAAACGCTGATTTGCTACGAAGTAAATTACGTATTCAAAACATTCGTGCCGGTAACTTACGCAAGTTTTTTTGTGAACGTCCGAAAATTCTCAAAATAGCTTATTTCTCACGTAATTGTACAATGAAATTAGAGAACGATTGTTTTGGACGAGGATAGGCCTACTGTTCTCAAAAATTTTAAAAGAGCACAATTAAGTTTAATCCTGCAACTGACGATTACAGTACATGTAACTCGATAGTCATTTGTTGCCATTTGGAGAGAGGAGTTTGATAGTGGGATCACGCTGCGTGCGAGAGCGGGGAAGAAGACGACGGAGAGGAATGGTCAGCGGCAGATAGCTCCACGTGGCCGTGTCAGTTTGAAACGGTTGGCTGTTATGTGACGTCACGCGGATTTACCTGCTCAAGCGCATGGCTTTAAGACAATGCTTTATCCACGTTTGCGTTGATTACACGCAAACGCAAATTAGTACAACAAAGTACGATACGGCAAATGAAAGAGAAGTTTTGGGCGAATCAGGCGAGACGCTGGTACGGTTTATGCAATTTTTATATCAAAAGATACTAAATTGCAATATGTGCAATTCACTGAATAATTTATAACTTTTGAACCAATGCACGTATAACGTAGAGCGAGTGCTCGTTTTAAAGATTTCGTCGAAACGCAACGGCTGACATACATGTATAATTTGCACCATTAACATTTCACTGGCAAAACACCAGTGTTGCTAATACTTAATTAAAACAAATAATACACGAACGGCAAAGCAGTGCTCGGTAGCGGATGTCGTTATACACATTTCAACATCGTTAGTTTGTGGTATTTGTAAATATTGTGATTTGTTGTCTTTGTTTATTAATAATTTTTGCATAGTTTTGCCCATACTTGTTTAACCTTCGTATATACGTAGATACTCATCGGTGCATCAGAAAGAGCGCTTCAAATCTGTATGGAAAGTGGTGCTTTATAACGAACTGTAATGTTGTTTAGTGGCAAAAATGGACAAAAACTATTTTCGCACTCTGCAAAGATAATTTTAAAACATTAAAACAGTAATTCTTGGCAAACTATTGCAGCTACAAATTTGTGTAATGTGTGTTTTTTGATGAGAATTTGAGCTTGCATATAATAGTGCAAACAGAATTAAGATAGTTCTATGTAAAAAGTTATGCAAAGAAGTGGTGATCAATGGAAAGCAGTTACGTGACGCAGCTTAGGGAATTTTGGGTCAGGTGTATTTAAGCGGAGCTGACACAAAAGTTCAAGGACAGAGTTCTCCGCGCCCTTGCAGAAGCCGTACATGTGTTGCTCTACGCGACATTTAATGATAGTTTTTGCGGTTTCAGAAGTGTTGAACTTACGAATTTCTCGTAAACGGAAGATTTCGTGAAGAATCCGGTATCCGGGCTTAGAATACTTTCGACGTGGAACACAGTAGTGACTTGTGTTTTTTACGCGTTCTGTCTTTTGGTGATTGTTTCTGTAAGCATACGGGACTTCGCTGCAAAATCGTAGCTGTGGGACTCTTGTTACCATTCGAGTGCCGCCACACTTTGCCGCTGAAACGCTACTGTGGGGCTGTGTTTATTTTTCAGCATTCTAAACTGTGTTTTGGGATACCTATGGGATTTAGTTTCTGATACTGTCACGTTGGACTCTTATTTATTTTCACCACGTCTAGGTGACTGACGCAGCATCGAGAGTATTTTATTTATTGATTTAACAGGTGTGATGTGCACGTGGTTGGCGTTAGAAAGGGTAGGAGATCTTCCCCGAGTCAGCGACGAGAGCCAGCGAGTAAAAGGATTTGCAGCCTCATACCATTTCCGCCGAAAGTCGTATACACTTGGTCTCACGCAAAGGAAAATTGCAAATTCGGCTTTTATGTATAAATATACGTCCGTGTTGCATGGATTTTGCACTTAGCTGATTCTGTGCACACTTCTACATTGGCGCGCCGAAGAAGAACACTCCTCACGATCAAAATCGCTACAATGTGTACCACCAACTAAGGAGGTCTTCTGCCCGTTGAAGCTAACAACTGCCTTTCTACAACCAACACCTCCGCTGACCTTAAGATAACTCTGAAGATAATATATAATGACTTAAAAGAAAAAAAATAATATCCATCTGTGACTTACGAAACTCTGTCCGTACTGTTGGATCATCCATTCTACTACATCAGTCTCCGTCCTCTTGAGGCACCTTTCTCGTTCGCTATTATCCAGTGTACACAGATTCAAAGTACCGCCGCCTCCGATCTGCCGTTGCTTTCCGAGGTTTTCCATCTGCACCTCCTACATCTTGTTATATATAGTCTCCGAGAATATGTTTAATATTTCTGCATCCCTCGTAAGATATTTCTAAGAGTGTCTCTTCCACATCTGTTGATTTGACCTCTTTGCACTTCTTGTTTAATTTCTGATAAACTACGTATATTAGTGGCTTTCGATCACATCTTTGTTAGTGTTTGCTTGTTACATCGACAAGTTACTGTCTTCACCTTTCTGGGTTGAATGTCATGTCCATTTTCGGCATTGGCTGTCACCAGAAGCCAGAAGATCTGTATTTAGTTTTATATAGTTTATTATACAATCTAACAGCTATGATGTCACCTTTTACCTCCTTAGTTTGCTCGCTATTGTGAAGTACATTGTAGATTACAGTAAAATTTATCTTTTGATACCTGTCAAATCATTCGAGTTTGTCACTTCTTTAAAGTTTTTGAAGAAAAATTTAAATGTAAAATAATTAAGTACTCCATTATTATCGTACAAATAGTTCCTTCCAATTTCCCGTTAAAAGAGCTCATATGCGTAATATAAATTATTCCTGTGTGAAGCTGCTCATAAAACAAGCCTTTTAAAAAAAACTTAATATAAAAATCCCACTACTGTTACTCACTCCACTTTTCATCTCACTTCGCGGCAGTATTTGTAGCTTGCGGGCTTTGCAAACGTAAAATGATGTGATGGTGTCGTGATGTGGTGGCACTCAGCTAACCCTCAGACTCAAAGTTGCTATATTAAAAGTTTTGGCTGGTTTCGTTGTCTATGGCCTGGGATACGTAGTTGCCGCATTACAGGCCAAATACTGCTGAGTCTACAAAAAAAATGTTCAAATGTGTGTTAAATCTAATGGGACTTAACTGCTAAGGTCATCAGTCCCTAAGCTTACACACAACTTAACCTAAATTATCCTAAGGACAAACGCACACACCCATGCCCGATGGGGGACTCGAACCTCCGCCTGGACCAGCCGCACAGTCCCTGACTGCAGCGCCCCAGACCGCTCGGCTAATCCCGCTCGGCGCTGAGTCTACAGTATACGATAAGAATACGCACATGAATCGAATGGTCGAAGGTTTCTATAACTCGGCGATTGCGAATTATGAAAGTAACATGTAAATTTATAAATGAAAGACTGCAATTAAATAAAATCTGCAGGTGCGATCTTAACGACTTTAAATGATGAGTACGGTAGTACTTTTGAGAATGCGGTATATTTCTGCAAAACACTTATTGGTGTCGACGGTCCAGCAATTAAATAAAATATAAGTTGAATAACAGGGAAACAATAGATTCCTACTTCACGTAATTAGTTATACACAACAACATAGGCGCGAGATATTCACTTCCAAACGTATACTTCGTCTCCACAGCAGAAGCCACGGAAATGTCACAAGCACACAAGTCGGCACTCCGAAGTATCTCTATCTCTCGCGATCACACGCAAATTGCTCCATTCCAAGTCTTTCTCACGACTGTACGTCGCGTCCCGGACTCCGTGTGCTGAACCGTACTCTCCAGAACTCCTCACCCGACCTCGCTTCCATCCACTCTCCCCATAGACGAGCGCTGTGATCGGCAAGAGCGCTCGCGCCATGTCTTCATGCCAGCGCACCCACACAAACAGAATGAAACACATTCGAAGTACTGGATTTCCATTTAAATAACTTGAAATTACAACAGAGCGTCGATTATCCAAAGTAGTTGGGGGACATGGCTGTTCGGAAAACTGGTTTGTTCGGATAATCGAACTGTACATGTTTATTTGCCAAAAAGAAGTACTGTGCAGTAAATTTATTTATAAAAAACAGGCATCTCTTTTACTATTACAAACTAACATACAAAGGCAACTTCAGTAGGAATATATAGTATGTGGTCTCATAAAGGACAACACGTTTACGTTTAAGCGTTTTGTATCAAGTTCACTTCTTGACGCAGCAGCACACAAGTGGTCTAACAGAGAACATAAAGGTGACTGTTTGGGCCGTAAGAAGCTCTTCTTGGGGGCGTGCAATCCTTCAAACTGCGCAGAGCGGCATGCCTCAACTCTAAGCTGGCGCAGCTGTTGCTGTGAACAGCTTTGATACTGCCGCTACTTCTACTGCCAGTGCCAAGCTGACAGGAGTGTGCCGATTGTTAAAACACAGCGACTCGCGGCTTGGCCAGTCAGCAGCGCCTTGTGAAGGCCCCATTAGACGCAATGTTCCGCCAGCGGTGGCCCAATGCGGCGACTACTGTGAAAAACTTGGTTTGGGAGTGAGGGGGATGATGGACGTTACGGTGAGAGTAACAGGTGCGAGCGAGTACACAGTTCGGTTAAGCGGTCATTCGGTTGACCGACGTTCGGATAATCGACGCTCTGCTGTATATAAATATTCCTACGGCTGGACCATAAATACGCTCTAACACACATTATTAGATACATAAGCAAATTAAATAAACATATATCAAAGGAACAGAACAAAAGGTAGGCCAGTAGCCTAGTATCTCTATGCTTTCTATAACACAGTAAAAATTTAACCAATTTCTTCATGAATAGTATATGTCGGATACAAGCAAAGACATAGATGAATAAATATATTTATAAGCATGCAGCTACCGTTTTTTTCGTGTAACTGTGGAGTACTTAAGGCCTGACGCCATCGACAGTAATCGGCCACATTGACCTCCAATAACTCATGTGCTATTCAAGTTACATGCCTGTAATTTGTACTACTTTAGGTTTACACTAATAGCTTTCTAAAGACACGTCGATCGACGAAATCGGATGATGCGTTTACATTTTGGAAATTCGTTGCTGGGTGTTACTTGTCTAATTTACAGTCAGATACTAAATTTTAAACTAATAAAGATATTGAAAATCTGATTACACCATCAGAATCGTCGTGCAAATAATGGTAATGTACATGTTTCTTTTTGAGGTATCATGATTCATCTGGCTACTGATAATTTCTGTATGAACTGTTAAATGTGTGCCATTAAGGTTTCACAAAGTCCGCCGTCTTTGGCACTCCCGGCATAGAAATCTCCTTCATGGACACAAAGCACCGTCCTCGTCACAGTGTCAACATGGAATTCCCAGCCAGGCGGCCGCTGGACCCCTCTTGCTTTGGCGAACGTCTGGCACCACGTGTTCGGCCTGCCGAGCGGCCCGCGCCCGCTGAGCGTTCTGTGCGGCCGCCCCAACTCCGAACACATAATACCGGGTGATCAAAAAATCAGTATACATTTGAAAACTTAATAAACCACGGAATAATGTAGATAGAGAGGTAAAAGTTGACACACATGCTTGGAATGACATAGGGTTTTATTAGAACCAATAAAGAAAACAAAGTATTGCTAGACGCGTGAAAGACAACATCCGACGCCAGTGCCTCACGATAACTCTGGACATGCTTTACAGTGCTGTTCACAACATTATTCCTCGACTACAGGTATTGTTGAGAAATGATGGTGGACATATTGAGCATTTCCTGTAAAGAACATCGTCTTTGCTTTTTCTTACTTTGTTATGCTAATTATTGCTATTCTGATCAAATGAAGCGCCATCTGTCGGACATTTTTTGAACGTTTGTATTTTTTTGGTTCTAATAAAACCCCATGTCATTCCAAGCATGTGTATCAATTTGTACCTCTCTATCTACATTATTCCGTGATTTATTCAGTTTCCAAATTTATATTGACTTTTTGATCACCCGGTATTTCCAGGGCGCCACAACTCGCTCGTTACCTCATAAGCTCTTCTGCCGACCTCTTGCTATAGTGACATGAGGAACCCATAGTGTGAGTACTCAATTCGTATTTTGTCTTTTCGTCTATGTAGACTCCCAGATAGAAATCTAGTTATCCGACATCCTAGGTAATCAATGAACTTGAACGGGGTACTCTACCCAGTGATCAAGGAATAGTAAATGACGCGGTGAATTTACAGTAACTCCGTCATGTTGAAGGAAATAGGCCGAAGTGTAGCAAAAATAACCTCTTCCGGTAACAGCGGCATTTAAGTTTGCAATAAATTGTTGTACCTGATTCCCAAACACGATTTGGTTGGACTACAAACGCTATTAACCAGTTGATCAGGCCACACCACACATTTAGATAGAAGCAAAGTTGAAACGTGTTTCAACAAGCGTATGTACGCCTTCGTCGCCCCTACTGGCGTTGCTGAGGCTGTCGTCGCACATGAAACTAATTTCATCAGTGTACAACAGGAGTTAAAGTAATCAGCTGACAAAATTCCAGTCATTTAGCTTCTTCCATACGTGAATCTATAGCATCCACTGATGACCAATAGGACGTAAACCATACCGACATAATGTTCATTGCAGTTCCATGTATGCGACAACAGTTTGTACTGCAGTTCTTCGTGTTATTGTCGTATGGCTAAGGTGCGCCAGTAGGAGGACAGCTTCTAATCAGTAAGGGAACTTTATTTTCATACTGTATTTCTTTGGTTTTCTACACAATCCTGTGGTATAGCGTCTAAATTAGGCAAAAAGTCTTATTGCACAAAATAAAACAGTTCTAATTTTTGTGTTGGGTTCATAGATGCGCATGTCTCAGGTCTCTTTTTAAGTAAATGAGAATATTAACTACAGATCCAAAATAAATTCAAGATATAATATTGAGATAAAAACCCCACGCTGTCATTTGATGAAACTGAGTTTGAGCACAGCGTTAAAAACAAGGAAATCAAACGCCTGAAAGACAGCTGTGGAATCAAAAGCAGGCTACCGCTTTTTTTTCTGACAAAATCAAGTTGTAAGTAGCCCACATACAGCTATGCAGACATAAACTACACAGAATGTGATATACCGAAGAGGTTACATTGGAGACTTGTTAGCCCGTTATATCAAATAGAGTAATGAGTTTTTATCGAAATGTATAATTTTTAGTCAATTGCATATGTGGTTGCACCGCACCATCTCATATTTCAAGGCATTTTATATTCATTTACTTTTTAGGAGCATTAGTCTCCATGTGCTCCACGTTCTCGTATTAAACCATTTCCTGCTGAAGGGAAAGGACAAGTTAGCACTTAGAAGAATTCACGGTTGACAACACTTTCTGTGTATTTGAGATCCGAATGCTCATACCAGGTATACTCAACACTGGTTTCGTTTCTATGACTTACGTTGCACAGTTATTTTTTTTAGATACGATAAACTGTGTCTGTGATGGGCTTTCTGAAACGAGAATCCATACCATAAAATATAATTTAATAGGCAAAAGGATACTTAAGTTGATGTTTCACTAGAAAGAAACTTAAAATTTTTATACAGTGTTCTTGAGCCGCACGGCAAAGTATTTATTATTAATGACATCTATAATCTTAAAAAATACCTTTCTTTCATTAACTTATATTTAACGTAGTTGCGAACGAAAGACTCTGAAAAGTGCATGATATTGTGGAAACAGTGCCTCATATTCTGTTCGATTATCAGTTATTAAGAACGTAGGCTATGACTGTCCAAGAGTATAATTTTTATTTATTTATTCATTCTAGTCCACTTTCTTGATAACTTTAATGGTCCGTTAGATATCAAATTACATTTATGTGAAACATTATGACTACCCTTTTTTATTTTGTCTCAGAGTATTGAACCAAGTTTACAGTACATATCACAGAACTTTTCCATATTTCTTTTTGTTTCTGGTATTATCGCTCGATAATTTACATGGCTCCCTGTATGCTACTGCACAAAGCAGTTAATTTATGGAATGTTTTTCCGCTCTCAGTCGGTTTTTTTTACCACCTCACGGAAAAAACGTAGGTTTTGATTATTTCAAGCTGTCACGTATTTTCATTATTATCTCTGTCACATACCGCTACTTGTGCTACGTGACTAAAACTGTATATACTATAACAACAACAGTATTACAAATGTTAGTAGGTCCAAATGGCTCTGAGCACTATGGCAGTTAACATCTGAGGTCGTCAGTCTCCTAGGACTTAGAACTACGTAAACCTAAATAACCTAAGGACATCACACACATCCATGCCCGAGGCAGGATTCGAACCTGCGACCGTAGCGGTCGCTCGGTTCTAGACTGAAGCGCCTAGAACCGCTCGGTCACACCGGCCGGCTGTTAGTAGGTCCGATTACGATGTACTGTCACTATGTTGTGCACCATCGCCATGGGTATTCATCAGCAACAAATTCATTGTAACAAAGCTTTTCGATTGTTGTGTGCCGTTAGCTGCTGACCACATGCGAAAACGAATTTCTCTCTTATGTTTGGATCCTTTTCGTACCAACTAGACTAAAAATTGTAAGGAGACGTTATGAGCGACAGTACGATCAGATTATGGTGCAGGCAATTCCCTGAAGGACGAACCAATCTTCACGCCGAAGACCTCAGTGCCCGACCGTACCAGGCTGTGAGAGCCGGGGAGCTAGCACTAGAGCAACTTAGTCTCACAGTGTCGAAGATGAAGAAGTGCTCCTGGTGCTTGAGGTATGCATTTTCGATCCCATGCGCACTAGACTTTTTGTCTCCTGTTGTACCCCTGAGAGCTGGTCGTTCCTTCTCGGACGCCCTGTGTTGGAGTCAGGTTCCTTGAAAGAGATTGTGACTAATGACTGAAGGTATATACACAGAGGTGACTGTGTAATATTTTATCAGTATTGTGATCTCAATGTCTGCATTCGTACAACTAGCATTTACGAACTCCGTCTCTGGTGTAGCGTAGATGATACCTCCGTGTAATCAATCAGTCGTGTGATTCTTCAAAGATAAGTTTCGTTCTTGTGATTTTGAGCCGTTTCTTCAGACAGTTCTCAGTGCACTCATAGAATGCCACATCTACTAGCACATATTCGGGCTGGTATATCAGCATTGCTCGAGAAAAATCGCTTAGTGCTTTTTTGACGTTGCCGAAACAGCTGGCCTTAAGAAAAACAACTTTGCCGAAAAGGAAATGGTGTGTTGCTCCTTTGTTACAGGTATTATCCAGTGAGACACCCACTGCATGGGGGAAACTCCCAAGGTTTCCTCTGTACCCTGATCGGTTTAATAGCTCTGCCTAACGAACATCTTTTATAGTAACCCAGGAACATCCTGTATTAACCCCTTCATTCCTAAACACGAGTCATTTTGTCTCAGCTCGGAAATTTGGTGGAAAAAATGACTTTTAATCAATTACTTATGTATTGTAAAATATAAATGAACCATTATTTCTGCCACTATTGCAAGTGGATTTCTTCAGAGACCATAATCACTGCTTCTTATCTAATCAAGACCTGTCTAAGGATCCGATAATATTAAAGCGTATCCGTAGATGTAGAAGTGATGGAAAGTGTGCGGCACAGAACCGGTGCTTCACAATTTCAGAACTCTCACGCCAGTTCCCACAGATGCTCGCTGCTGGATGAAATACATAATGTGTGTGCAAGATGGGTGCCAAGCTAACTGACAGATGAACACAAACGTCTGGCTGCAGCATTGACATTCCTACGGCGGGATGCAGAGAGGAGCGACGAGTTTTTCGACCATGTTGTCACTGGGGATGAAACATGAGTGTCGCATGCCATACCAGGAACAAAACAACAATCCATGCATTGTCGGCATACTGGTTCTCCTGTTAACACCAAATTCAAGCAGACAGCCGCTGTGAAGGAAATCATGTGAACTGTGTTCTGGGATAGACGTGGTGTCCTTATACTTGAGTTTTTACCGCCAGAGGAGACGGTGAATGCTAACTGTTATTTCGAGACACTGAAACATCTGGGGAGGGCGATCCAGAACAAGAGACATGGGATTTTGATAAGAGGTGTCACGCTTGTGAAAGACAATGCAAGATCCCGTACAGCCACCGCCACACGAAACATATTGAAGCATTGTGGATGGGGGATATTCGATCATAGGCCGTACAGCCCCGAATTCGCCCCAAGTGACTTTCATACCTTCCGTCTTCGGAGCGTTTCCAACACGACACTGAGGTGCAAACTGAAGTGATTTCGTGGCTCCGGGCGTTGCCGGCAAACTCCTACGACGTGGGAATACAATCAATGGTGCACCATTACGATAAATGCCTCAACAATGGTGGTGACTATGTTGGAAAATAGCCAGCGAATCTATGTAAAAATTCCAGTAATTATATCTCACTTAGTGATGATTTGGCCTTCTTTGTCGATCATACTTTCTAGCACCTCGTAGTTCCTGAGCAAGACCGCTCCCGGTTCTTTGTTCCACGGTATTCCAAACTCGGTTTCCCTACGCAAGTTGCATAAAATTGTGATGAGGAAGAGCCCGCCCGTTATTTGCGTGGACAGTCTGGTGTATTGTGAAACCCTCCAGCCAAGAGTCCACACGCTGGCGCCGCCAGAGGGCTGTAGCGTTCCGTTTGTTTTTACGGAAGGGTCATGCGACACGGCCACTCGGCAAGATTTCCTCGGGGACGGCGAAGAGTAGAGAAGAGAGCTTCCACTTTCCGGCGACAGTGGCTAGTTGGTGATTATTGCAACGCTCTCTTCCGTTCCTCCTTCACAAACTTGCGTTCCCCCACATAAACACGTGCATCACGACCGTGTTTTCGCCCCTGCTACTGTAATATACAGTGAAGCGCCAAAGAAACTGGTACAGGCATGCGTATTGACATACAAAGATATTTAAACAGGCAGAATAAGGCACTGCAGTCGGCAAGGCCTATATAAGGCAACAAGTGTCAGGTGCAGTTGTCAGATCGGTTACTGCTGCTACAATGCTAGGTTATCAAATGTCAGACATGGCTGCGGCCGGAACAAGATCTTGCAACAACGGGACCAACGACGACTGTAGAGAATCGTTCAACATGACAGAAGTGCAATCCTTCCGCAAATGGCTGCAGATTTCACTGCTGGGCCGCCAGCGTGCGAACCATTCAACGAAGCTGGTGGAAACACTGTAATGGTGTCCGGTGTGTGCAGTTGGAGTGAGAAGGGAACCCTGATACGTTTACTTTGGATACGATTCTGATGGGTGACACGTACATAAGCATCCTGTGTGATCGCCTGCATCCATTCAATGTCTATTGTGGACTTGGGCAAGTCCAACAGGACAATGCGACACCCCACACGTCCAGAATTGCTTCAGAGTTTAAACACTTCCGCTGGCTATCAAACTCCCCAGACATGAACATTATTGAGCATATTTGGGATGCCTTGCAACGTGCTGTTCAGAAAAGATCTTCATCCCCTCGTTCTTTTATAGATTTATGGACAGCCCTACAGGATTCATGGTGTGAATTCCCTAGAGTACAACTTCAGATATTAGTCGAGTCCGTGTCACATAGTGTTTGGAGCACTTCTGCGTGCTCGCGGGGGCCCTACACGATGTTAGGCAGGTGTGCCAGTTTCTTTGGCTCTTCAGTGAAGCTTCGATTCAGTTACTTCTGGCCCCATATATAAAGGTGACAAACAACGAGAATATACAAAATCGGTACCTTCTGATTTGTTTATTCATTCTTTCGTGTGACAGAAAAACAGAATATAGAACAAAATCAACTTCAAAACGCTAGTAAAAATGGGCTAGATAGGTGCTATAACAAATAAGTGAAAAATACGTTCGATCAATACCGGGTCTGGTGAAGTAGTAGTGCTATCTGCCAATACTTAATATGTAAAAACGCGAACTCATCTGACACAATACACTGAAGTAACAAAAGTCATGGGATAGTGATATGCACATATACAGATGGCAGTAACATCAGATACGCTACTTATATTATTGCAATGCATTGTCGGAGCTGTCATTTGTACTTGGGTGATTCACCTGAAAAGTTTGCCAACGCTGTTATAGCCGCGCGACGGAAATTAACAGAATTTGAGTGGTATCGCGGATGGCCTTCACTTAACGACCGAGAGCAGTGTGTTTGCATAGAATTGTCAGTGCTAACAGTCAGGCAACACTGCGTGAAATAACCGCAGAAATCAATGTAAGACGTTTGTATCCGTTACGACAGTGCTTAAATTAGGTTTAATGGGCTACGCCAGCAGACGACCGACGGCAGCACATCACTTGCAGTCCCTCTCCTCAGCTCGTTACCATATCGGTTGGACTCTAGACGACTGGGAACAGTGATCTGTTCAGGCGAGTGCCGATTTCAGCTGGTAAGAGCTGATGATAGGGTTCGAATGTGGCGCAGATCCTACGAACCCATGGACCCAAGTTGTCAACAAGGCACTGTGTAAGTGCAAACTGATGGTGGCTCCACAATGATGTGGGCTATATTTAGGTGGGGTGGACTAGGTCCTCTGCTGTATCTGAACAGCTCATTGACTGGAAATGGTTACGTTCGGCTACTCGGAGGCCATTTTCAGCCAACCGTGTTCCCAAACAGCGATGGAATTTTCATGGATGACAGTGCGCCATGTCACCAGGCCACAGTTGTCGCGATTGGTCTGGAGAACATTTTGGACAATTCGAGCGAATAGTTTGGCCTCCCAGATCGCCCGACATGAATCCCATCGAACACTTTTGGTGCGTAATCGAGAGGTCACTTCCGCTATTATGGATGGCTATGAGGTATCATGGCTTAGTATTTCTGCAGGAGTCGATGCCACGTCGAGCTGATGCACTACGCGAGGCGAAAGGAGAGCCGACACGATATTCGGAGATATCCCATGAATTTTGTCATCTCAGTGTAAGGTGACTTCGTCTCTGGCGTTGTCTACGTGGGACCGTTTTGTGTTTCCGGATAAATATAAATTTAGCGACGTATAAAATAAAATTAAAGTATGAAAGAATATTGCCCTGAACCTGATTTGATGCCTCCAGCCTTTAAATTGGGCTATCCAGCTAGGGACACCTACTGTTTCACTTGCAATCCGTACCGAGGCGCAGTTTAGTTTTCTCTGCGTTAAGGAAATATAACGAGAGGTAAAAGACGCATTAAAATCCTACGCTGGAACGCTGTCTCAGACGCCAATTAAAAGGTATAATAAAATGAACACCATTTAAATCGTTTACCACCGAAAGGTAACTAGTTTGAAATTTATAAATTTTGGTTTTTTGACACTTATGGTTCTGAGTGGATCAGTGCAGTGTTAACTGCAAATAGGAAACCTGTTTGCATGATAACACGGGTCTGCCAACGTCTTCGGTCCTTGGTGACCTAACATTCTGTACAGGAACCGAACGAGATGATTCGTAAATGATGGTAAAACCTTTGCTAGATACATGGAAAGAGTTCTCACTATACCAGCATACCAAGAGATCACCTTTTCAGCTGAATATCCCTTTAGTGTTACGTGCAACATAAATATTGCTAATTTGACGATGGACACTTTAAGCCCTGATGATGGCCACTTTTAGCTCGAGAAAGGGTCCCCAATCTCTTGAACTCCCATTAAAGGAAACCTACATATCTATACTGCCTGTAAATAACAACAAAGCGGATGACACAAGAAATCTTTTACGTATATCTCTCAAGACGAGATGTTGTTTAGGAATTCAGTCACTTCATAATAAGTAATGCAACTATACACAATGTTTATCATGTCAGAAAATATTTGTATGTATTGTTCTATTTGAAAACAAGTAACTTTACCCTAATATCAATTTGAAAAATTTATTGACCTGCAGAAAGGAAACATGTCCAATACCAACAAAGCCGTCCTCCTCTTTCCACTCACGTCACACTTGACTTGTACATGTTTTCGTGTATTTACATCTAGAAACCAGAAATATATGTCAGACCATTAAATTGCATTAAACCGGTTTTATTCGGTCTTTCGCCTATGCTGTAAAAGAAGGAAAATTTGGACATGTTGCCTTTCTGCAGCAACGGTTCGCTTAACTGTAGTCTGGGCCAATTACTTTTTTTTTTTTTTGTAAAATTAATTGTTCCTCGCCCTTGATACCGAGCGCACTTTAACAACGCTGGAAAACAGACGCAGGGAGTATTTCATGCAGCATATCAATAATTCTCGAGTCTGAACTCAAAAATTTTGTCTCCTTATTATGGTACATTTAGTTAACTGAAATGACTTGCAGTGAGTGTAACTTTTTTGTTTTGTTTCACCTGTTGCCTGTTGATGCTACATCTCCAGTTGAGTCTGAGAATCATTGTTCGTGGTTCTCCAGTTAAGTCCTGAAACACAAATAGGTAAATTAATAAACAAACGAAGAAGTGAGTAGAATAGTTAAGATTAATTACCTGCGAGATGTTCTTTTGCGCCACGCGGTTGCGAGGGATAACACAAAAATTCAGAGAACTAGCATCGATTTCAGGTAAGACGGTTATCATTTGGAGTGACCACTCCAATGCCTGTAGCTGCGTATAATCTGAAATTTGAAAGTAGTCTACTTTTACAAATACTACATTTTAATGAGTGTATGATTATCCTTATTTAATGTGAAAGTGTTCCACTTCACAACACCACTGCTAGTAAATGTGGAATCCTTTCTCCCCTTCTGTGAGATTCTAATTCTGCTACATAGTCTCTCGGAATTTCTTTAACAAACTGTTTCGTCCTGCATATAGTGGCGTATTGGATCCTAAAGTCTGTAGGTACAGAGCTTTCCTCAGTAGGGATCAAGCGATAATTCCATTTCATAACATAAAATGATAATACTGTACCTGTGATGGTTTTATCCATGCTTACATGGACAATGGAACCCGTATCTTCTTCCTGTTTCTCGTTTCCTTTCTTCAGCTATTTTACTTGTCGAAAACTTAATGAACACGCCGTGTGCTGCGTCTTGAATTTTCAATAGGTTCCGCTTTTTGTTTTCAGAAAACATCCGCATTGAAATTACATGGTAACTCTAAAATTTGTATATGTATGCTATCTCAGGTTAATTTGAAATCTATGCGTGCTTTTCTTAAATTATGAGTGTTGCCGATTATGAGCGCAGCGCTCGCTTAGAAATGAAAAGCTGTGGCTGTTTTTATGACAGAAGCAACAAGTCTGTCATTAGTGACCTAACGAGCCATCTGAAGCGCGTGGGACAGCAGCAGGCTATTACGTCACTGATAACACTAACGAGAACTGGAAAAAAACCTAAAACACATTTAGAACAGCAGACGCTGCTAGAAATAATACAATACCTTTTTGTGCAAATACATGACAATATCTTTTAAATGAACTGCATAATACAACTTCTTAAGTATATCACAGCAGTCCCTTATAGGCGTTGTCAAATACTTTTTAACGGAGAAGAAATTTTAAATGAGTTTCTCTGATGAAGTACGTGAGTTGCTTGATAAAGTACCTTATCAGAATTACGGTATTAGTTTTAGAAATGATATAAAAGGGGAAGAACCCGGTACTCGAAGCTAAAACCGAATAAAGAGGATTTTAAAATACGGAGATCGTGTCTGTTCTACCGATCACCAAGACCATATACAGGGTGTTACAAAAAGGTACGGCCAAACTTTCAGGAAACATTCCTCACACACAAAGAAAGAAAATATGTTATGTGGACATGTGTCCGGAAACGCTTACTTTCCATGTTAGAGCTCATTTTATTACTTCTCTTCAAATCACATTAATCATGGAATGGAAACGCACAGCAACAGAACGTACCGGCGTGACTTCAAACACTTTGTAACAGGAAATGTTCAAAATGTCCTCCGTTAGCGAGGAATCCCTGATGCCCTGATGCAGCCCTGCAGAATGGCGTATTGTATCACAGCTGTCCACAATACGAGCACGAAGAGTCTCTACATTTGGTACTGGGGTTGCGTAGCAAGAGCTTTCAAATGCCCCCACAAATGAAAGTCAAGAGGGTTGAGGTAGGGAGAGCGTGGAGGCCATGGAATTGGTCCGCCTCTACCAATCCATCGGTCACCGACCTCTACCAATCTATCGGTCACCGAATCGTTGAGAAGCGTACGAACACTTCGAATGAAATGTGCACGAGCTCCATCGTGCATGAACCACATGTTGTGTCGTACCTGTAAAGGCACATGCTCTAGCAGCACAGGTAGAGTATCCAGTATGAAATCATGGCGGTGAATCGAGGAAGTACAGTACACACTGACGAAACTAAAATGAGCTCTAACATGCAAATTAAGCGTTTCCGGACACATGTCCACATAACATCTTTTCTTTATTTGTGTGTGAGGAATGCTTCCTGAAAGTTTGGCCGTACCTTTTTGTAACACCCTGTATATTTAATACTTTGAATCTGTGCACTTGTTGAAGGTTAACGAATGTGAAGATCACACAGGCACAATTCGGTTCAAAAAATAATTATGACAGATTTACAACGATAGTAAAAAGACAACCATTTACTTGAAACAATATACGCATGTGGCCCTCCTGCAGTCATATTGCCCAAAAGAAAAATTAATACGTGGTCGTACGTTCTTCCTTTATTCGTGATCGAAGTGCAAATATGGAGTTTCAGTCAAGAGATCAAAACACAGCGGAATGGACATACATCAGATTCGACGTATTCCCTCTGCAGTAATCCAGTATCAAAACCCACAGTGATCGCATTGTCCGGAACATTGTTACCAGCGGAACCATTTCGCTGTGCTTTAATTACAGTGAGGTGACAACAGTCATGGGAACCATCTAATATCGTGCCGACCTTCTTTTGCCCCACTTAGTGCAGCAACCCTCGTGGTATGAACTCAGCAAGTCGTTGAAAGTCCCCTGCAGAAATATTGATCCATGCTGCCTGTATAGCCGTCCGTGATTGCGAAAGGGTTGCCGGTGCAGCATTTTGGGAACGAACTGACCTCTACATTATGTTCCATAAATATTCGATGAGATTCATGCCAGGCGATCTGATTGACCAAATCATTCGCTCGAATTCCCCGCGACGCTCTTCAAACCAATCGCGAACAATTGTGGCCTGATGACATGGTGAATTGTCATACATAAAAGTTCCGTCGTTCTTTCGGAACGTGTAGTCCAAACAGTGTTGCTTGTCTACTAGCACTGACAAACATACGCAAACATAGCTGGTCTCAGTCGTTAAATGAAGGCCATCTGTATATTTGCATATCGCTATCCGATGATCACAGTGTACTTCACTGGAACTCTACATTGGCTGTACGGTGACGAATAAGGAAAGAATATACGAACAATAAAAAAACTTCAGTTTTGCAAAATATTACTGAGAACTGCAAGTGTTAACATAGGTGGCAAATGTTTATCTGATATGAGGCTTTACGGCGTATATCCTGCTTCTGCTGTTCTGGGGGAACTGCCAGATCCCATCTCGAAATTCGACGGTATTTCGGCTGACAACCGTTCCGTCACCGTCAGGCAGTGCTGATGGAATAAAGTGACTGCTGCGGGCTCAGAGTTCAAGCCCCGCCGGCCGTGCTCAGTGGTTGAGGGTGCGTGCGGCCGTGACGATGGAGGGGACGGCTCAGGTGGCTTAATTACAACAGACAGCTTGGGTGCACAAATGCGGTGATGGATACTTCCATTACGGTACGTTAAAAAGACAGCTTTAGTGAAATAAAAGAAAAAATGCAAGCAATAATGAGAGACATTAATATTTTTTTATGTATATACCGGTATTTATAGATATCAAAGTTCTCCAGAGAACACTTTCATAAACTAGTATAAAGAAGGAAACTGTATTTTTAAAACGCGTCCATCTCGCATACAACTTCGTTTTCATTGACTTCTTGATCCAAAAACGAAATAAGTTCACTTAAGACGTGAAAGATACTACCTTTACATAGCACTTATTTACAAGTTTATACAGCTAAGCACTGTGAATTTGTAATTATGGAATATACACCTTACATATGACGTAGAAAGGCTCCCAAATAGCATCTATTCTACTGGGTCGTAAATAGAATTCTGATTCGGTAGGAGACTGGCGTTTAATCTCAACATATTTAAATTCCTGTGATACCTGGGAAGTATGACCTATAAGTACCAGTTTTGGTGATTTTGCTAGCTGTTCCAACACAGCATTTTCTCGAGCTGCCACGGCAACAGTGGTCCCATTTGCACCTGTCAAAAATTTAAACACGAATGAAATTCCTTGAAAACACGTTATTGCCATCTCCTTTGAATCCTGTAATTAATATTCGTCCTCTTATTCCGTTTCCACTGCTCATATATTGTCAACATTTATTTTACTTTTAATGTTCACTAATATCCAACATAGCTCTGTTTCTCAAAATTCTTCCTGCCTCCACTTATGACATGACCTACGCACTCGCTCGACTGACGTATGAAAAAGCAAGCACCCTCAAATTATGAAATTCGCACTGTCGGCACTAAAGCGCCCACAGAATTCTCCCCCACTCCCCTTTCCCACAAAACTTGCACCCTGTAGATAACGTACCCTTACATGAACTACACGATCACATTATGGCCACCGCCTATGTTTGACGTCAAAGTTCAATAACCGCCCAAAGAGGCAAATAGCAGCACTAGCAGTGGAGTGTATATGAAGCGTGAGTGGGCCGGTGAATAGGGGGGGGGGGGGGGGGGGGGATGGGAGGGGGACATTGCAGTCATTGTCGTAATGCGGAAACGGAGCGGTTTATCTGACGTACTAAAGGGCATGATTATTGGCTTTCGGCCCAAGGGTGGAACGGCGAAGTTTGCAAATGGTTCGCGTGCCTTCGTGGTTGAAGTATTCCGTGCATGTCAAAACGCAATTACATGGAACTTGCTGCGGGGAAAATAGTTGGTTCATCATATGTATCGGAAGAGGGTGGGGTTGGGTTGTTTCAGAGAGAAGACCAGACAGCGAGGTCATCGGTCTCATCGGATTAGGGAAGGACGGGGAAGGAAGTCGGCCGTGTCCTTTCAAAGGAACCGTCCCGGCATTTGCCTAGAGTGATTTAGGGAAATCACGGAAAACCTAAATCAGGATGACCGGACGCGGGATTGAACCGTCGTCCTCCCGAAGGCGATTTTCGGAAGATTTCACCTTTTTCAGCAAATCTTTCTTCCCTTTTACATATTTATAAAAATCCACTCGAGTCAGCTTGTAGTTAAACTGGTAGTGTAAGACTGATTCCACAATCCTTGGCAGCAGTCAATTTCTTTTATCAGTCTACTGGGCCGTCATCAGAGAAAATACAATTTCCGCAGTAGCGTTACGTGCCGGAATAGTAAACAAATACTCGCATAATTTTAGTAATTCGCATTTGCGCTTTGGATTTTCGGTTTCCTTAAGAAAGTAAACCCACCTTTCTTCCACGGGATGTTTACACTCCCTTTCTTATGATTTTCTAAAAAGCTCTTCAGACACATATATTCCTGAAAGCGATTGTCGACTGAAATCTTCACACAATTTTTCGTCAGTTATACAGTGTGGTCCATTGACAGTGACTGGGCCAAATATCTCACGAAATAAGCATCCAACGAAAAAACTACAAAGAACGAAGCTCGTCTAGCTTGAAGGAGGAAACCAGATGGCGCTATGGTTGGACCGCTAGATGGCGCTGCCATGGGTCAAACGGATATCAACTGCAGTTTTTTTTTTACAGGAACCCCCATTTTTATTACATATTCGTGTAGTACGTAAAGAAATAGGAATGATTTAGTTGGACCACTTTTTTCGCTTTGCGATAGATGGCGCTGTAATAGTCACAAACGGTAACATTACGCCAGTGTGGACGGTATTTGCTTCGTGATACATTACCCGCGTTAAAATGGTCCGTTTACCAATTGCGGAAAAGGTCTATATCGTGTTGATGTATGGCGCCATCTAGCGGGCCAACCACAGCGCCATCTGATTTCCCCCTTCAAGCTAGACAAGTTTCGTTCTTTGTAGTTTTTTCGTTTGACGCTTATTTCGTGAGATACTTGGCCCGGTCACGATCAATGGACCACCCTGTATAATAGTGTTTTCAGTCATCTCCCAATCTGGGGTTTAAGATTGCATCACCCAATCAAATACTTGATACTTATTAAAAGAAATACCCCTTTCACTGACCAATCAAATTCTATGGTATAGAAAGCCGTGGAAAATCAAGTTAATAATTTCTTGGTTAGGGTTCTCATTGTTTAGCTTGTTCATATCCACCTTGATTTGTATGCCAATAAAATTGGCAGTCTTCCTTTCATTCAGACATCTTCGAGCGTCTGTTAATATATTTCTTATTTTAACTGTCGAGACTTTATTCTCCTCCACTCTCTTTTTTTCACCTCCACTCTCTTTTTTTCAGAGCGAATATTGACTCTGGAAACTTGAAGTAAATTTCATTGCTCGGACTGCTGAAAAAATGTGAAACTATTGTAGATAGCATATCTTCGGCGTCAAAAAAATTGTTTGAATGGAATCCAAAGCTTCAGAATTCTCGCAACTGCGGGATTTAACGACATCCATCTTGTTTTCGAGTGAGACAGAAGAGTCTAAAGATTGACGTCAACGTTTAAGCAGAGCTCTTTTAGCTTCTCTGTCCTTGCCGTGTATACTGAAAAATAATTAAATATTTTCATGACGATTACTTCAATGTCGACAATTACGACTCAAACAACGTTTGATATAATATGGAGCATAAGGGCGGGACATCCTCCTACAGTTTTTCGTAGTTCTTCAATTGGGTGAAACACATTCCGCCGGCCGCGTCGATGAAGACCTCCGCACGTGATATTCGTATTGTCTCCGCAAAAAGCGATTGATTTATCTACTGGAATTTGCAGTTGTCTTAAAGAGTCTTGTCAAAATTTTGCAATTGTCTCCGATGTTTCTTTACTCTCCGATGTTTTGTTACGCAGCGAATCAAATTTCAACAGCTTCTGCTGGATTTCGTAGTTTCAGTGAATTAATGAACAAGTAAAGAAAACAACTTTTCAGCCTTGCGGTTCGATGCGTCGGTGTCTATGCCGTGAAATGAAACTTCTTGCAATTGTTTTATACATTCAGACACAGAGTGTGGTGCGAAAGTATTCTTAACACGCCGCGTAGCTTTGATCCTGGCTGTAGACTGCTTTGCGGCGACTGTGGATACATTTCGCCGTTCAGCTTAGCTTAGCACTGAAATATATTTGGTGCTTGACAAATTTTAGTTCTGCAGCAGCAACGTGCAATTCTTCCTGGGTATTTCTTTAATCATGGTTGTAGAAATAGGCTTTGATGTTGATGCTAACGCGAGTCCTTTTTATGATTCTTCGTAGAAATATGATGCCTCACATCTGCTTTGCCCCTGTGAATTACTGAGCTGAAACAGCTACAAACCTCACGCAACGCTTCCAGATACATCTTCACAAAAGACCCCTCTTTTGTGTATTCGTCCGCAACGTGGCGTTTCCTCTTTGGATCCTTAGGCCATTTCATAAGTTATTTAGACAGTAAACAGTCGACAATAGCACTTTAGTCGTCGAGATACATGTCACTATACACTTCACGCCATATTTACTCACAGTAAACATTTCAAACAGTACTAACTTGCACTCGTTGTCTGAGTTACGTCTAGAAAGAATCGTTTTATCAGGTCGCTATTCAAATGAGAATTGCCCGATTCTTCCGCCTGGCGCTGCTGAAATAGTGCCAGCTCCGCACTACCAAGAAGTCTGGTACTTTCTCGAATGATGGCGCTATATTTAGAAGGTGCTTGCATCGTCGATACACTATACGCAACATGCAACGCTATCTATGAGACGACTTGACAACATAAACTTGTTGACATAAATAAAACTAGCTGAAGCTGCATTTAAATGCTGCGCCAACAGATGGAGTTACTTCAGTACTTGAGCCAAGCTCGTAACAGTATTTTGCAAATTCAGGACAAAATTGGGCCTTGTCGAGATGTCGGGACAAGAAGGTCCATATCGGCGACAGTCCCGATATGTGGGGACGGATGGCAACCCTAAGCCATATGTGACAAGGGTGGACGATGGCTGCGGAGATGTGTACAGGCCAATAGAATTGCAGCAGTTGAACAACTGACCGTTAGTTAAATCACACAAGAGCTACCAGTAGAGTCCTCTCAACGACCGCTCAGCGAACGTTGCTACTTAATTGCCTCCACAGCAGGCGCCCGGTTCTTGCACCCATACTTACTGCTGTTGATTAGCGACGAAGGCTAGAATGTGCGCGACAGTAGCGCAAATAGACCTCCATTAAGTGGCAACGTGTGGCCTTTTCAGATGAATCACGTTTTATGCTCCATCTAGCAAATGGCTATTGGTGTTTACGGCCCTGCAATAATCGTCGGAACGGTGCAGGCCGAATGAGAGAGCATTATAGTCTGGGGAATGTTTTCGTGGCATTTTCTAAGTGAACTCGTCGCTTTGGACGGCACACTGGATCAACAAAGTACGCATTATCCTTTGGGGATCGTGTCCACTCCGGCATGCAATTAGGAGAAAAAGGCATCTAAAATCCGCAACAGCTTTGATGGTCTCTGGGCTTGTGATGCTCAGTAAATAGCCAATCAGCGAATGCTCTTTCAGTTTCTATGTTCCATACTGGGTAAACTTCCGTTATGTTTTTGCTTTCTATCGTGTTTTACGGTTGACTTATTTCGGTGGTATTCTGTGTGTTTTGTCAGTTTTCTCATAGAGACTGAAACACCTAGTAGGCGCCAAGTGTTTCACAGGCAAGGGAGCTTATTTTTAAAGTTTACTCGTTCTTAAAACGTGTGGCAGTTTCAGCCGAGCCGATCTACGACACAAGATGCAAGAACACAGTGCAGCAGCCGGTGGCGATTTTGGTGTACGAGCCGTCAGACGAACTGTGTAGGAGGCCAAACTGTCTCAGCAGGTAACTGGAAATGTGGAATTTCGGTCCCCACAGTGTGCCAAAGCAGGTAATAGGAATTTTACCTCGGAAGATTTTCCGGTTTTATTAAAGAGGCGAGTTCCCCATGGCAGCAAAGTTGCTCACTGTTATGCCCTAAGCTACTGGGCTTGAAGGAAGTGCAAGGTCAATCCAAAGAATATAGAAGAACATCGCATTTAACTATGCAAAATCTAATGACGGTCGGAAATTTTTAACAGAGCAAAATGATATTGCTACTGGTAGCATCAAGTCAGATCAAAAGAACAACAGCTATGTATTACTTGGACGAGACTTGGGTAAATCAAAACCGCACTAGAAATTTTATTTGGGAAACAACAGAGGGAGGGGGGTGGGGGGAGAAGGCGGATTGTAAGTTCCGGCTGAGGAAGGAGAGCGTCCTATAATATGTCAAGCCTCCGCTGCTACCGGATTTGTGCCTCGAAGTAAACTTCTGTTCCGATCAAGATCGAAAACAACTTTGAGTACCATTCCGAAATGAATGAAGAAATATTTCAAGAATGGTTTAAGAATCAGCTGTTGCCTTATTTGCATCCAAGCTCTGTCATTGTTATGGACAATGCAAACTAACTATCACTCTGTTACTCTCGACTGGACCCACACTGCCAACACAAGAAAAATGATATTCTTTCATAGATGCGAGGTAATAATATACCACATATTAAAACAAGCGAGAGGAACTGTTGGAGCTCTTTAAAATTCTGAAAGGCAGTGGTAAAAAATAAGATTCCATAGCTCTGCAACATGGTCACGAAGCGATCCGAGTAGCTCCAATGGAACTGGTGTGGGCACAGATGAAGAGATATGCGGCAGATGAAAATATTTTACGTTTAAATTAGCCTACGCTGAAAGACTGATCGATAAAGTAATTGCTCATTGGGAATCGTGCGTACTCTTCTGTCAAACTGCAAAAAGAAGATTATCGGAAAGAAGTTGTTAGAAAAGAAATAATGCATCCGGTAATTGGCACTGTGGCACCCACATCCAGCGATTCCATTTCTGAAGGCAGTGATAGCGAAACATCTGAATAAAAAGGGTATGTGAATGCAATGTAAATTTATATTATAATTTTCACGGAACATTTGTTTACTTTCTTGTCCACGTGCCTGGCCAGTTGAAGGTAGTTCACAGCATAATCTGTTCTGTAATGCAGATTTCATTTTACTTATCTCGATGTTCTGACTATGACACAAGCTAGTTTAAAGTGTTGGTCATTCCATTGTGGATATTTTAGAATTGATTCTTTCGTCGTTCCGTTAACAAAGTAAGACACTTTTGATGTAATACATTTTTAAGGTGCAATTTATTACAGAATAAATTCCGCATTGCGAGAATTTGTATCAATGGTTTCTCGTCATGTAATTGGGAAAGATTGAACACATTCCAATCTGTAGTGCGTTCCTCACGAAATGATTTGTAGCGCACAGTGAGTAATCAGACTGTAGCGAGGGAGATTTAAACTTCCGCTGTTGCAGCTGTACGTGACGCAGCTGCTGTCTACGCACTTGCAGCCGAACTGACAATGCAGCATTCCTTGTGAGCTGCGCGCACCCAGAGGCCATTAACGCTGTCACAAACTACAGGAGCAGGCCAGAGCAAAGTGTTCCACATGTCGCAGTGTACGTGCGTGCTTCGAAGAACAACAGGCTGAGTTTACCGTACTCACCAACCACGAGGCTCCCCGGATTTAAACCGAATCGAGGGTCCGTGTGTCAACCTCTATGGGACTGTTCGCGCCATGGATCCGCAACCGAGGAACGTAGCGCAACTGGCCACGACACTGCAGTCGACATGACTCCACATTCATGCCGCTGCCTTCCAGAACCTCATTGACTTTCGACCTGTACATCTACATCATACTCAGCAAGCCACTTAATGGTGTGTGGTGGAGGGTACTTTCGGTACCACTGTCTGATCCCTCCAACCCTGTTCCACTCGCGAATAGTACGCGGGAAGAATTATTGTCGGTAAGCTTCTGTGTTGGCTCTAATTTCTCGAATTTTCTCCTCATGGTCAATACGCGAGATGTATTGGGGGGGGGGGGGGGGGGGGGGAGTAATATGTTGTTCGACTTCTCCTGAAAAGTGCTGTCCCGAAATTTCAGCCTCGCGGGGTTGCCGTGCGGTCTGGGACGTCATTACGCGGTTCGCGCGGCTCCTCCCATCGGAGGTTCTAGTCCTCCCTCGTACATGTGTGTGTGTGTGTATGTGTGTGTGTTGTCCTTAGCGTAAGTGCATTTAAGTTACATTACGTAATGTGTAAGCCTACGGACCGATGACCTCAGAAGTTTGGTCCCATAGTCCATACCACAGATTTCCAGTTTTCCATTTCCGAAATTTCAATAGTAAATCTCTCAGTGATGCAAAACGCCTCTCTTGTAACGTCTGCTAGTGGAGTTTGTTTAGCATCTCCGTAACGATACCTCGTCACGAAACGAGCCGCTCCACGTTGGATCTTCTCTATCTCCTCTATTAGTCCTACCTCATATGGATCTCAGATAGATAAACAATACTCAAGAATCTGGTGAACAAGCGCCTTATAAACCACTTCTTTCGTAGATGAGCTACATTTCCTTAAGATTATTCCGATAAATCTGAGTCTGGTGTCTCCTTTTCCCACTATCTGGTTTATATGGTAATTCCACTTTAGGTCGCTCTGGATATATATTTTATGGCAGACGCTGTCTCCAGCTGTTTGTCATCAGTAGTGTAGCTGCACAGTAGTGGATTTCTTTTCCTACGTATGCGCAATCTGTTACATGCCATCAGTAGTGTAGCTACACAGTAGTGGATTTCTTTTCCTACGTATGCGCAATCTGTTACATTTATTTACTTTCAAGGACAACTGCCAGAGTCTGCACCATTCATCAATTCTCTCTGCAAATTCTTACTATCTTCTGGCATTGCTACTTAGGTACAAACAAGTGCATCATCTGCGAATAGCCTTAAAGAGCATCCGCGCAGCAAAAGGTGATAAATCAGGCTTTGGACAGGTGGCCATATTAATGTGACTGGACGGTGTATAATGACATGTCGTTACACAGGAATTAACGATACGGGAAGTAGCCCAGACTATCAAGAAGCATCAGTCGCATAGATACGAAAATGTGATATAAATTATTTGACATCTGCCGTTTGAGGTCCGGAAGTTGTGACGTTCTCTCCCTGCAGTGTCTCGAAGAATGTTAAAAACCTTAAAACCTTAACTTAATCTTAATTAGAACTGGAGTTGTGTGTTTTTGCTTTGAAATAGGAGAAATTTTAGGAACAGTATAAAAGCTTTGCTTTATACAGTGTTAAGTGGCAATTTAGTGAGAGCCCGTTGGTGTATTTTTATTTTTTTCCGGGGGGGGGGGGTGGGGGGCAGCCCAGCAGCTTCGCTGTTAAATTCCGTCTATCCTAAATCAGACTATAGTTTCGAGTGATGGAGATTGTGATCTAGCTGTCGCCCAGCTGCCCTAGCTACATTTCTGCCGGCCCAACACACAGCCTGTCTGGCGGACATATATAAATTCAGCGTCCCAAACAATGATTTACGGTGCATCGGGATATCAGAAGCGGGGGATAGCTGCGCGTCGACCGGGAAGCTGCAGCAGGAAATAAATGTGGCGCATTTATTGCCCTCCGCGTGGCGAGCTCCGGTTTTATCTCTGCGCTTCGCGTTTATTTCATGGCCGCCTCGCGTCACATAGCGCGGATTTACGATCTCCCGTTACGAGCTCTTCAAGCTCCTCGTTGTGAAGGGTACAGTAAACCCTTAGCGAAGACAATAACAGCAAATGCCGCTCGCCAGAGACTGTTCCAGATCATTCTTGAAGCGCATCTTTTTACTGAGCTGTAATACAAGTACTCTCAAACAGCGGGTGTCTTCGTGTAACAAAGAACTTAATGACGCCTCTTAAGAGTAACGTGTATCTTATGACAAGGAAGACAGCACTGATTAAGAATATACAAATAAGAATGCAAAACAGTGGAGAATGACTGGATAAGGGTTACAATCTTGGCGAAATTACGTTTGAGAATTTTAAATATGATATGCATCAGGTTACATCCTTATTGCGTAACAAACAGATATTTTCACTATCCAGCGCATTTGCAGAGCGTACAAAAATTTTAGAAACTTTATTTTACGATCAAGAACAACATGACGAGACTGACCTGATCCGCCCAGTACTGTCGTGCTGTAACCTCCCCTTAGAAAAATTTATAAATGACTGTGCTGGTAAACCTCTTACGTTATTTGATTTTCAAACAGCTGAGCAAAACTGAACGTACTCAAACGGTTCTCTCATTACTTATTCTGATCATCACTAAACTGACACAGAATAGTTTTAGCGCAACAAAATCTGATTTTTAATAATCCCTACAAAAGAATGGCCCTGACTAACAATAGCCTATACCTTTCATGAATCACTCACCTCACAAAAATCTTCTTTTCTCGAACTACTGCAGTACAGCGACTCGAACTACTGCAGTACAGCGAGTGCCAATACTGCAGGCTAAATGAAAGATTCTAACTACGGAAGGCACTAACTACTGATAGGCATAGTTCGCAAATGAAAGATTTTGATAGAGAACAAACAATGTATTTACCTTAATAGTGTTCAAAAGTCATATATATCAGTTCATGACATCCAGTGTTAGAAATTTCCTTTTTCTGACGAACATACGTCCAGATCGTCTCTCAAAACTCTCTCCCCACATCTACCACTGCTGGCTGCTCACCTCCAACTGCACAACGCTACGCGCTGTTCAGATCCCACTGCCCAACGCTTCAATAGCGAATATTTTAACAATCCAAACCAGCCACAGAGTGCACACAGCACAGTCAGTGATTTTCATACAGAGCGCTACGTGGCCTTACCAACATAAAAACCCAAACAGCCTACTTACATAGCCCCCATGCTCCCCACAAAAAATTTTACTAAGTGTTTTGGGCAGTGCCCAATACAGATATGAATATTTTTTTCATAATTACAATAACAAAAATATCAAATGCGCACACTTATTGATACACGGTTGGTCAAAAACAAAAATTGTTCTCATAAAGACAGTCCTGATCATTCATCACAATAGTAATTACATTGAACAAAGTCTGATCAGTAAAAGAAAATGCACACGGAAGTAGTGGATTTCCATGCAGTCTAGAAGAAGTAGCGTTGTCCTTCCAACGGAAAGACAGTGCTGACTCTTGTCATGCTGACAGGTAATGGCCCACAACAGAGCGAACCCACTGCAGAGTCCGTCGAAGTTTTAATATTGGTAGGTGGGTCATCACAGAGCAGACCCACTGTTGTCCTGCTAGAGGTTATGGTACTGGCGGGCCACCAAAGGTTCAGACCCACTCTAGTCCTTGTAGAGATAATGGTATTGGTGGGCCACCAAAGGCGCACACCCAGTGTAGTCGTTGTAGAGGTGATGGTATTGGTGGGCAACCAAAGGTGCAGGCCCACTGTAGTGGTTGTAGAGATGACCAGCAGCCATCTGTTTGGCTGTGCGGGTGTACAATCACCATCGAAGAGTCTTGGGGATAATGCAGCAAGTCCATGAACCACCACTTGTGCAATCAAAATTTTTTTTTGAAATGTCCTTAAACCCGGCAATACCGTTAACCAGTCCCTTGCTGAATTATCAACACACGTGTGAGCACTAACAATCCCCTTTTTTAACTTCTTACATAGAGACTACAAAACCGTGATCCAAGAAGAGAAGAATTTGTTTCCAGTTGGTAACCACAAAAATTGTCATCCGGCTATCGATTTCGCTCTGTGTTGATTATCTTTGGATAAAGGAGAAACAAGATACAACAAAAGGACAATCTACATCTTTTTATCAGGTGTGCTTCATCACATTTTAATCTCACATATTCTACAGAGAGGTAGCAGAAGTCATGGGATACCTTTTAATATCATGTCAGACCTCCTCCTACTCGGCGTAGTGCAGCACTCGGCATGGAATGTACTCCACAAGTCGTTGGAAGTACCCTGCAGAATTATTGAGCCGTAATTGCGAAAATGTTGGCGGTGCACCATTTTGTGCACAAATTGACCTCTCGATTATGTGCCACAAATGTTCGATTTGATTCATGTTGGGCATTGTGGGTGGCCAAACAATTCGCTCGAACTGTCTAGGATGTTCTTCAAACCAGTCGCAAACAATTGTGACCCGATGACACGGCGCCTTGTCATCCATAAAAGTTCGATCGTTGATTGTGAACATGAAGTCCATGAATGCCTGGAGATGGTGCCCAAGTAACCAAACACAAACATTTCCAGTCAATTATCGGTTCAGTTGGACCAGAGGTAGTGTCCATTCCATGTAAACACAGCACAGCCCACACCATTAGGAACCACCAACAGCTTTTTGACAACTTGGATCCATGGCTTCGTGGGGTCTGCGCCTCACTCAAACCCTACTATCAGCTCTTACCAACTGTAATCGGCACTCATTTGACCACGCTACGGTTTTCCAGTTATCTAACCGATATAGTCACGATCCCAGGAAGGGCTGTTAGCAAAAGCACTTGCCTCGTTCATCTCCTACCATAGCCCATTATCGCCAAATTTCGCCGCACTGCCCTAATGGATCCGTTCGCCGTACGTCCCACTTTGATTTCTGCGGTTATTTTACACAGCGTTGCTTGTCTGTTAGCACTGACAACTCTAAGCAAACGCCGCTGCTCTCGGTCGTTAAATGAAGGCCGTAAGCCACTGTATTGTCCGTAGTGAGAGGTAACGCCCGAAATTTGGTATTCTCGACACACTCTTGACACTGTGGATCTTAGAATGTTGAATTTCCTAACGATTTCTGAAAAGGAAAGTCCGAAGCGTCTAGCACCAACTACTATTCTGCGTTCAAAGTTTGTTAATACCAGTTGTGCGGCCATAACCACATCACAAACCTTTCCACAGGAATCACCTCAGCACAAATGTCTGTTCCGCCAGTGCACTGCCCTTTTATACCCCGTGTACGCGATACTACCACCATCTGTATATGAGGCACACGGTCGTAAAACATGGTATCTAATAATTTTTGCCAATTGGCGTTTTTGGCAACGTCGAATTCCTTACAGCTGATTTCATAGGTTGGTGAAGGAATCTGTGGCAGATGTGTACGTTGAAAGAAATTATGTCGGTATTATGTTATGGTTAGTGACAGCAGGTAAAATATTGTAAGTAACAAACATGGCGGCCCGACAGTCTGTTCCGTAGTGAGGAGGAACTTGAATCGAAAGTTTCGAGCGCTACCAATACTTCTGACTACAGTTCTTCCTGTAATGACGAAGATGAAAGCCCAGAGTATTATCCTGTTTATAAGTGCAAACAAATCGGATGCAAATTACTCCTTAAAAATGTAAGAACAGATGCCTTTATTTCCTAATCTGTTTGAAGTAAAAGATGGTATGTACTGCACTTACAAGTTTTACTGCCTGTTACGTATTTAAACTTTTCAAAAACGGAAATTCTGAACGTTCCTTTCATCAAATATGAACTGAGCACGTGGTAACCAAACTTCGTAAAACATAAACACAATGCATTATATAGAAATAACCGAAATAAGTTTCATTTTGACTCGCAGATTATAAATATGTGCGAAGGTGACCACAGTATCTACTAGAGTTACCATGTTTTACACCCAGTAGGTTAAATCACCCAGGATTTTTTCTATTATCGTGGTATAACTCAGCTCTTCAGAAGAAATGTCTATCTGAAACGTAAACACAACACTTTTACCTTACGTCCTGTAGTGTAGCGACTTAAGCGCTTGACTACCAAGCCAAAGGTCACGAGATTGAATCCTGGTCGGATCACGAAGAGTTTTCGCGTTTTCAGTTAATCTTCGGACCAATCGTTTTCAATAAGATACGAATTACGCCAGATACAGACACGGTTCGGCTCCCGCGATGAACTGTAGATCCATTCTCTTGCAGGTTGGGGATAGGGAACCTCCCAAGTGGCTTCAAGTTGATAGACTAGCAACAGAATCGGGAGGCACACGAGATTTTTGTTATTATCTCTTGCAATTTTTTTTTTTTTTTTTTTTTTTTTTGGAAAGAAGGGTAATGAGATTTTCGATACAAGTATTCCTTGTTTTGTTTCAGAAATCGACCGCGCTCAATGTCAACCAGGACTGTGAATCGGAAATATGTACCAGTAGGTCTACAACCAACAGTCATGATGAAAAAAATGCGGATGTAAGGTCACATACTGTTTTTGGAAAATCTAATCCGCCTAGAAGAGTCCGTTATGCAGGATCGTCGGTACCTCTTGAACAAAAGGATACTGTAGATGATCAGGAAAATTAAACAAAAAAGGTAGAAAAAGGAAACGTGGGGTAAAGCACCAGGAAAAAAATAAAAAATTAAGAAATTTATGTAAAAGCTATTTGTCTTATCGGGGAAAGGAAATCCACAAACACCTCGAGAAGCAGGCCCAGATTGCCTTTGTAGGTGTGGTGTCACCGCCAGACACCACACTTGCTAGTTGGTAGCCTTTAAATCGGCCGCGGTCCGTTAGTCTACGTCGGACCCGCGTGTCGCCACTATCAGAAATTGCAGACCGAGCGCCGCCACACGGCTGGTCTAGTCTAGAGAGACTCCCTAGCACTCGCCCCAATTGTACAGCCAACTTTGCTAGCGATGGTTCACTGTCTACATACGCTCTCATTTGCAGGGACGACAGTTTAGCATAGCCTTCAGCTACGTCATTTGCTGCGACCTAGCAAGGCGCCATATTCAGTTACTATAAGTCATATCTTCTGAACAGATAATATTGTGAATCATGTACCATCAAGAGCTGCGTTAATCATTAATGGATTAAAGTTAAGTATCAACTAATTACATCCGCTTTCTGACTTCTAATCCCTTGTCATGTTTCAGACCTCACGTGAGTAGAGTCCTTCCCTCCTCACGCCAGCCTGGGTGAGCTAAAACGCGTAAATTTCGGCCTCTACTAGTAACACGGGGTTGGCTCTTCTGCCAACACAACAGCAAGAAAAAACGTTTTTCAAAGATTGATGCTCACGACGACACTCGGTGTTTGAAGAGTTCAATATAATGGGAAACTACAACATCCAAAACACTTATCTATTTGGTCTAATAGATGTTAAAAAAACTGCCACAAGTACGAAAAAGAGTAGAAGTCTCTCTCAAAGAAAATTTACCATTACTTACAATATCTTGGCTGAAGGGAAAAAAGTAGAAATATGTAAAACTGCTTTCCTCAACCTCCACGGACTGCAAAAAAGCAGGGGGAGAGTCGAAATTTTGGTTTAAAAAAAACAATGGCGCTCATACTCAGATAAAAGAGGTGCACATGCGCAACACAAGAAAACGTATTCAAAAAACGATATAAAAAATGTGCATACTTTTATATCAAAACTTCCCAAATACGAAAGTCACTACACCAGGTGCAAAAATCCTTATAAGGTGTTTATGTCTAAGGAATACACAGTTAAACGTTGTTTTGAAGAATATACTCAGTTCTGTTCAGAAAGTGGTAGCAGTCCTGTATCTTCAGACAAGTTCAGAAGAATATTTACGGAAGAATTTAATATAGGATTCACGTCTCCTAAGACAGACACATGTCAATGAGAATTGAACTGCAACAAGCCGAAAACGATAAAAATGACGCTAAAGTCCAAGAAATTGGACACAAAATCGAGAGACACCACCTACATGCTGCTGCCGGCCAAAAATTTTTGCAAGTTGCCCCAGAGGACAAAGAAGCCCTTATTCTAATATTTTATCTCCAACAGGCGTTGTCCATTCCAAAATTATCCCCTGGACCTGCATTTTACAAAAGAAAATTGTTTTGCTACAACCTCAGCATTCATGATTGCTCTAGGGTACTTAGGGTACTTTTGTTACTGGGACGAGGCTACTGCTGGGAGAGGAAGTGATGAAATTGCAAGATGCATATTGAAACACTTCACCGTGAATGACATACAGTGCAAGAAACTGATAGTAATATCAGACAACTGCTGTGGGCAAAATAAAAACTGGGCAATAGTCGCTCTCTGGCTTAAATTACTGGCAAGTGGCCGAGTAAAACGTGTTGAACATGTTTTCTCCAGTAGTTGGACGTACTATTTTGCCATCAGATAGAGATTTTGAGGGATCACATTCAGTATGTGTACTGCCCGGAGGAATGGGGACAGATCTTGAAAAACGCCCAACACTCACCTCCCTTTAATGTGTACAGAGTGCAGCAGGGAGATTTCTTTCAAGTTTCTTCAGTGAAGGCATTGTTTAGAGCACCCAAGAATTTAATTGCTACGTCTGTCAAACTTTTGTCGGTCCGCGAAGACCCAGATTCTCTGACTGTTTATAAATCATATTTCCGATCTAAAAAATGGCTACTTAAACCTAACTAACCTAAGGACATCACACACATCCATGCCCGAGGCAGGATTCGAACCTGCGATCGTAGCAGTCGCACGGTTCCGGACTGCGCGCCTAGAAGCGCGAGACCACCGCGGCCGGCATATTTCTGATCTGGTGAAGAAATATCATTGAAGCTGAAAGGTCGTCCTCTTACAGAAGATTTTCTGGGGATTTTAAAGCACCTCTTCCGCTGCTGTACAATACACCAATACCAGTCAATAAGGAAAAAAATGCGCGATGTCCTCAACCTGTTCAAGTGTGTTCCAAAGGCATATCACGGATATTACACGAGCTTAGTTCCTGAGCATTAAGTGTAAAATTATTGTACCTAAAAACTACTAACAAAACAATTGGTAATGCAACTTTTGGGTACTTTACTTAATTTTCAATATGATTATCATGTTACACCACTGCACTCTAAACATCCTGGTAAGGTTCCATCTATGTGGTAACTGCCACGTACCAGAAGCAACATTTAACGTCAGTTGTGAAACATGGTATCTGGCAGATAAGAAGGTAGCAATGTCTCACGCGCGAATGAAAAATATGGTATCGACGGGCATCTTTCCTCTGATTTTAGTTCTTATATTCGCAAACAAGATGTTATGAGGAGCAGCTAAGACGAATTTTACTTTTCAGTACACACAGAATATCTGCGCAACATAATTATGTGAGTTTTGTAAGAGCAAACTATTTCATATTTTCCTCAAAACTTAACAGCCGATTTCCCATAAGTTTTGTTGATTGCCATGTTTTACGAGCCTGCCGTGGTGGCCGTGCGGTTCTGGCGGTACAGTCCGGAACCGCAGGGCTACTACGGTCGCAGGTTCGAATCCTGCCTCGGTCATGGGTGTGTGTGATGTCCTTAGGTTAGTTAGGTTTAAGTAGTTCTAAGTTCTAGGGGACTTATGACCTAAGATGTTGAGTCCCATAGTGCTCAGAGCCATTTGAACCATTTTTTTGTTTTACGACCGAACGCCTCATATGTGCATATCGCTATCGACCGATCCTTTTGTCACGTCAGTGTATGTGTATGGGAAGAAGTACCTTTTGCTTATGTCGTAATTTATTGTTTACAAGATGTAGATTATCCGTTAGTTGTATTTGGTTTTCCCCTTTCTGTGCATCTAAAGACGGTCACTACAAATTGTAATCGATAGTCTTGGCGATAATTTTTGTTATCTTGAGATTGGAATTAAAGACAAAATTTGTGCTGTGAAGTAAGATTTGTTTACGTCCCACTCTAGCCACGAGCGTTACTTGTGCATTAGCTCTTTATACTGCATTGAGATCTATAGTTAATATAATGATATTTTTATAAGCAAACTTAGATTTATATAAGCACACAGGACAAAAGATTAGTCAGTACCAGGAGATATCCTCCCACACAGGTCCCCATTTGGCGAGGAAGGGCGTCAACAGTTTTACACAGGATGCCATATCCAAATGAAGTCACTTACTGACGATACGATTCCATGTTGCAGAATGTTGATAGCTACATTTCACTTTCTTTTCCAGATAGTCCCAGACATTCACCTCTTGTACCACATAGTCCTAGAGATTTTGTGTGAGTTTAATCAGGTGTTGCCGGGAGTTGTGGCCGAGTGGTTCTAGGCGCTTCAGTCTGGAACCGCGGGACCGCTACGGTCGCAGGTTCGAATCCTGCCTCGGGCATGGATGTGTTTGATGTCCTTAGGTTAGTTAGGTTTAAGTAGTTCCAAGTTCTAGGGGACTGATGACCTCAGATGTTAAGTCCCATAGTGCTCAGAGCCATTTGAACCATTTTTTAAATCAGGTGTTTTAGCAGACCTGTGTAGGTACGAAATGGAACCAGAGCGTTTGTGAAACTAGATCTTATAAGTGAATTAGCTACAGGATTATGCCCATTTCCGTCAGAGCTGTAAACCTTGTTCATTTCTCTTTTTACCATAGTAAAATTAGCTTCTTTTGTCAAAATACAGGTCTATATAATTTTACCTCACTAACATCCTAACGCAGTTGCAATTGTAACACAATCCTAAAACAGTCTACATTAAACTCCCGATTATCTGCAGTATCTGGGGACTTGAAAACTTGCGGACAATCGAATTCCGCGAATGATCAGCAATTAAAGTAGAGAGAAATCTATTAGTGTTGTTCAAAAACAAAATTGAATTGCCATGTCATAATTAAAATAACTTTACCAACGTTTAAAATACATTCTACTTTATAATCGTGACAGTATATGTGAAAATCCAGTACTTACGAAAAAAACAGTAAAATCCAATTTCACATTACCTTAGACTACTTTGAGACAAAATACAGTCTAGCGTTTGCAGCGTCCGAGCAACACATTGTTTACTACGCTCGTGTGGTAACGTGAGAATGAGATAAATAGGCCGCAGATAATCACCCGCAGATAATCGAGAGTTTATTCTATTATTAAACAAATAGTTGAGGTTAAGTCATGTCAGTAGCTCATGAAAACATCCTAATGCAGTTGCAATTGTAACACAGTCCTGAAATGATTATTCAACAAATAGTCAGCTCTACAGGTTATGAGAAGCTCATGCTCGGTAAAGAAATCAACTCGTAATTTCTTCACTTACATTGTACCAAACACATAATTCTCGTTTTGTTTATTGCAGAAGATAAAGAAGTTTCACAAATTAACTATATGGCAAGACACTCTCCACTTCGCCTGCTATCATTTTCCCAAAACTCGTTTCAGTATCCCTAATCGTTTATCAGATATAAGGGATGTTCGGAATATTTCTCACTTTCACGGGACCCCGAGTTATGACGTCGAAATATTGTGTGGCGAAGACGCAGAACACTGGTAGTACACCCGATTCCACGAGATGATAGGGTACTTGTTAATAATGAGAGGTCGGTACATGTGCGGCCCGTGGTGTCGCCCCCACGTGTCAGCATTGCCCCTTGAGCAAAACAGCATTACACAGTTTGCGTCAATATACTAGCATATCGGGCAGCTCCATACTTTTATTGCTGTGAAGGCCACTCTGAACATGGCAGCTCCTTTCTGCCATGTCTGCACGTCGACCCACCTTACTGCGCTGATTCCACACAACTGAAGGGCTCATACACACCAATTCACTCGCATGGCTTACATCATAGGATGGTATGACCCGACCTTCTGGTACCAATCCTACTCCATCTGCAGCGCTCCAGAGAGATTTGTTTCTATTTGTAAGAGGGTGATTAATAGTTGGTCCTGTATAGTTGATGTGAAGTCAAATTAAAAAGGAAGGAAAGGTTCGAAAGACAGGCACGGATTAGGGAAGGATATCGAAACTGTAGACGTAAATTATGTCTCCTCCGACACTATGAAATGCTAATTAATAACAATGTGACCGAGCGAGGTGGCGAAGTGGTTAGACACTGGACGCGCATTCGGGAGGACGACGGTTCAATCCCGCGTCCGGCCATCCTGATTTAGGTTTTCCGTGATTTCCCTAAATCGCTCCAGGCAAATGCTGGGATGGTTCCTTTAAAAGGGCACGGCCGACTTCCTTTTCCATCCTTCTCTAATCCGATGAGACCGATACCTGGCTGTCTGGTCTCCTTCCCCAAACAACCCAAACCAATGACAACGTGAACGCATCGCTCATTTTCCTTTGAATAACGTATTGCTCCAGACAGCATGTTCTATACAAAATATACGGCAAACACAAATTGTACCTGCTCTATGTTGTAAGAGGAAAATGACCTAAGAATTATTACTCAGTACTTCAATTATGCTTCATCTCAGAACGTTACATACAGTGTCGAAGACATTTAGTGATGTTTTTGTAAGTGAATATTATTCAAATACTTGTCAGCCACACCTAATTCTCACTGTACGGACAGTTACACACACAAGTTTTTGTCTAGATCTCAGTAATTTAGAACATACTTGCGAACTGCATAGTACGTTGTATCTCGACCTTTTATATCTTCGTTATTATTATTTATACATTTTCCTAGATGTACTTACCATCCAGTCTTCAACACTGCACTATTTCTCGTCACACGTGTTTCCGTTTATTGAGATCTTATTATGGCAATGCAGAAACGCGTCATAAAGAAAACAGTAAAATAAAATTATTGCGATCGACAAAAATTCTGTATGTAAGTGTTGAAAATAATATCTGATCTCTTGACGGGTTTTATGGACATTGTAGCCCAGACTCATTCAATTCTTTTATCGAAAGGTTGCGTACGAAGAGTTCGATATGCTAGCTCCCCAGAATGACACAGATTAAATTAATAAATAGAAATAATAGTTGGAGAACAACAAAAGTAGAACCACTATCCAGAGAAATTTAAAATGAATGTTGTGCATCAGTTTCTACAAATTCGTGCATTAGTTCCCCAAGATAATCGATATTGTATTAAAAAGACAAATCACTGATCGGTTGGAGAATCTACGATGGCGTTGGAAGGCCTGGAGGTGTTTCGGCTGATGTGACATTTTCCATTAATATGCAACAACATATTTATATTCTTCGGAACATTCCTTCGATCTTTAGCTGTAGCTTAAGCTTATTGATACAAATCTGTTGCAAGAGGTTCGGAAAGTGAGAGACCTCCCTCTGGTTTGGTTACGGCATCATGTCCGACTAACAGGGTGCACGCATTCGTAGAGTGACATTCGAATAGTGATTTAAAACGCGTGTGACTGAGTTGAAATTATTCGCACCGTGGCTAAAAATGACCACGGAAGTCTGAACGCCTGAGCGTGACCGTTACACTATAATCTACCAAAATAACACGGATTTATGTCATTGTTTTCCGATTTCAGAGGCGCAATTTTTCCGAGTGAGCGTAGAACCTATTGTTTTTATCCATTTGTGAAATGCACTACATTTTTTAAATGCGCCTTTTGCTTAACTCAAAATATTTGTTATTCACATATACACTTTTCATGACCTATGTAAAATCTCTGGCTCTCATTTGATTATTTATTAGTTGGGGTGACGAAGTGTTTTAAGACGCTGGATTTCCTTTTGCTAGTATGACGTGTTAAATTTCGGCGTCTGACCTCAGCGTTTAAATTTTCCGTGATTTCCCTATATATACCCTTTAATGCTTTGTGTAGGCTACTATATACTATGTCATATTTAATTGTCGTAACATGCTTCTTTGGTGTTCTGGGCACATCTTCTGTGAACGCTTTCTGTATACACTTTTACCTGCTTTACTGCTGGCAAACTGAAGAGCGAGGACATTACGTCACATGGCATACCTACAGGCTGTTTCCCAATGTTATATCGGCCCTTCTGCAGCGCACCTTTTAATTCACTGTCGATACAGTACACCGACACTTAACAAGCTGTGTTCATTTTTTTACTAAACGCGTAAACGCTAAGAGAAATTTACAGTGAGACTTGCTTATTTCAGATCAAAGCATTATAAAGTAAATTACATAGAAGCGATAGTCATAAATTACAGAATTAAAACAAGATTCAAAGGTTCACTATATGTATTGAATGCATACCTATCTGTCCAAAAGCGTGAACGTTGACTATCTCCTCCTAAATGGATGGATGTATTTCGATACGATTTTTAGTAGCGTATTGTGCAATTATTTCAAATCATTTGGGACTCTTCCTTATATATACGTCTTCCATCACTCGTTGCCATTAGAAATTTCCATACCGTAGTACTGAGTTTTCTGTAGCTATGGCAACATACAGCTATTCTCTGACTTTGTTGCTCCAAAGATATTCCATAGGTCCTGCAGCCGACGAATTATTGCTCAATGTTAGCCTATACAAATTTAATTACTAATTATAATCTTTGACTGCATCTTCATAAAAATACCTAAATAGGTAAAATGTATAGATAATATATTGCAGCCGGTGTGTTATTACTGAATTTTGACATAAATAAATTTTATTACTTATTACAGAAATTGATTGTATCTTCGTAAAAATAAATTGGTAAGAACGTGTCTTAGGCTACTCACTTCCTATTTTTGGTTAAAATTGCTTTAATTGCTGCAAAAGTATTTCACTGACCAAGTAAATTTGGGTAAAATGAATTCTCCAGATACATTTATCAATCAGCTTTGGACCTTCCTTATAATAAATTTTAAATTTTCCCAACACCTCTTTCAGTTGTTGTATATAGTAAAATCTAGTGAATCAACTTCATTGTATTCTTTGCATATAATCTCTCTCTCTCTCTCTCTCTCTCTCTCTCTCTCTCTCTCTCTCTGTCTCTCTCTCTCACACACACACACACACACACACACACACACACACACACACTTCATAACAGTATTTTCATCTCTTGGTCTCCCTCTACGATTTTTACCCTCCACGCTGCCCTCCAATACTAAATTGGTGATCCCTTGATGCCTCAGAACATGTCCTACCATTCGATCCCTTCTTCTGGTCAAGTTGTGCCAATCCGATTCAGTACTTCCTCATTAGTTATGTGATCTACCCATCTAATCTTCAGCATTCTTCTGTAGCACCACATTTCGAAAGCTTCTATTCTCTTCTTGTCCAACCTATTTATCGTCCATGATTCTCTTCCATACGTGGCTACACTCCATACAAATACTTTCAGAAATGACTTCCAGACACTTAAATCTATACTCGATGTTAACAAACTTCTCTTCTTCAGAGGGCTTTTGATTGCCATTGCCAGTCTACATTTTATATCCTCTCTACTTCGACCATCATCAGTTATTTTGCTCCCCAAATAGCAAAACTCCTTTACTACTTTAAGTGTCTCACTTCCTAATCTAATTCCCTCACCATCACCCGACTTAATTCGACTACATTCCATTATCCTAGTTTTGCTTTTGTTGATGTTCATTTTATACCCTCCTTTCAAGACACTGTTCCATTCCGTTCAATTGCTCTTCCTAGTCATTTGCTGCCTCTGACAGAATTACCATGTCATCGGCGAACCTCAAAGTTTTTATTTCTTCTCCATGGACTTTAATACCTACTCCGAATTTTTCATTTGTTTCCTTCACTGCTTGCTCAGTATACAGATTGAATAACATCGGGGATAGACTACAGCCCTGTCTCACTCCCTTCCCAACCACTGCTTCCCTTTCATGTCCCTCGACTTTTATAACTGCCATCTGATTTCTGTACAAATTGTAAATAGCCTTTCGCTCTCTGTATTTTACCCCTGCCACCTTCAGAATTTGAAAGAGAGTATTCCAGTCAACATTGTCAAAAGCTTTCTCTCTAAGTCTACAAATGCTAGAAACGTAGGTTTGCCCTTCCTTAATCTAGCTTCTAAGATAAGTCGTAGGGAATCCAAACTGATCTTCCCCGAGGTCGGCTTCTACTAGTTTTTTCATTCGTCTGTAAAGAACTCGCGTTAGTATTTTGCAGCTGTGACTTATTAAACTGATAGTTCGGTAATTTTCACATCTGTCAACACCTGCTTTCTTTGGGATTGGAATTATCATATTCTTGTTGAAGTCTGAGGGTACTTCGCCTGTCTCATACATCTTGCTCACCAGATGGTAGAGTTTTGTCAGGACTGGCTCTCCCAAGGCCGTCAGTAGTTCCAATGGAATGTTGTCTACTCCAGGGGCCTTGTTAAGACTGAGGTACCTGTATTGCATGCATTTCCGAACGAACAGTCACAGCAGCGACTGCAGCCGTCATATTTATCCACACCCCTCCCCCGTACAGGAATTACATAACTTGTACGAGTGCAGGTCGTGGCGCACGAATGACGACATACGAAAGCTTGGGTCTGGCCCTGTGTGGAGCACTGGTAGCCAAAGCAATTAAGGCGACCCCTAGCGTAAAGCGGGAAATCCCGGTTCTAGTCCGGATCCGGAGCAAATTTTCTTTGTCGTCATTCCATTACTGGTGTTCAAATGGTTCAAATTGGTTTGAGGACAGAATCGCATTTCGCAATCGAGTACACTCTTCACCGCCAACGGATGACTGTGCGGTGTGCAGTGTGCAGTGTCCTGTCATGGAATAATCGGTGCGTGTTCCTTCATGGCACGGTGACTACCGAACGATACGTGAAGGTTTTGGAAATATGATTTCATCCCCGTTATCCAGAGTGACCCTGATTTCGACAAGACGCGGTTAGCGCAAGTCGGAGTGCGACTTCATCGGAGAGCAAGAAAGTGTTTGATGTCCTGAAAGAGCACTTTGGGGACCGCATTCTGTCTCTAGACTACCCATAGGCCACTGGCATGGGCGTCGATTGGCCACCATATTCTCCGGGTCAGAACAGATGCCACTCCTTTTTGTGATGCTGTATTAAAGACAAGGTCTACAACAATAACCCAGAAACCATTGCTGAGCTGAAAACATCAATTCAGGAGATTGTCGACAGTATCGATGTTCCGACACCGCCATGCAGAATTTCGCCACTTGTCTGCGCCGCATCATCGCCAATAATCCGAATATATGTATTGACGCTTACATGTTGAATAAAGTATGTGCACGGCGTAGTTTGTAAGAAATTTGAGTTTTTTTCATATATTTCAATAATTGTGACACTGTATTAACAACACCGACACTACAGTATCATGTTCACCCGCCGATACCAGACAGTAACTTTCAATTAAAACGTCTCCCATCCCCCAATACGGGTTCAAATGGCTCTGACAACTATGGTACTTAACATCTGAGGTCATCTGTCCCCGAGAACTTAAAACTACTTAAACCTAACTAACCTAAGGACATCACATACATCCATGCCCGAGGCAGGATTCGACCGTAGCGGTCGCGCGGTTCCAGACTGTAGCGCCTAGAACCGCTCGACCACCCCGGCAGGCTCCCCCAATACGGGAATTACATAATGTGCACGAGAGCAGGTTGTGCTGCATGAAAGACAACATAAGGAAGTTTAGGCCTGGCCGTGGGTCGCGCACGAATAGCGGAAGTTGCTAAGGCGACTGTTCGCGTAAAGGTGGAAATCCGGCTTCGAGTCCCTGTGCGACACAAATTTTCATTGTCATCATTCCATTACTGGTGTTCAAATGGTTCAAATTGCTCTGAACACTATGCGACTTAAGTCCTTAGGTCATCAGTCACCTAGAACTTAGAACTAATTAAACCTAACTAACCTAAGGTCATCACACACATCCATGCCCGAGGCAGGATTCGAACCTGCGACCGTAGCGGTCGCTCGGCTCCATACTGTAGCGCCTAGAATCGCACGGCCACTCCGGCCAGCATTACGGGTGTCCTTGTCCGCAGCGGCCAATACGTTTCAAGTATTTCAACTACAAAATGCATTTTTCTGGGAACATCTCGTATAAAATTGAATTTAGAGACCTCCCTGTGATTTAGCAAGTGCCGTCGTTATGGCTTCGCTTAATTCGTGTGCGCGATGAGGAGAAAAAAACGTTCTATGACGGGACTGACGATGTCTCTTACAATTTAGACCTTTAACTTCCAAGCTGCCAAGTTCGGTATCTGGGCCTTTCCACAACAAAAGGAAGATATGTGTAATAGGCTGGCGCCATCAAAGTTCCCGCAGGAATGCAGCAAGATGTGGCGAACACGCAACAAGAAAGTCTGTCAATCAGTCGGCTCGCTCCTTTTCAAGACCGGCGAGTTAACAAAGTTGGCTCTGGAAGGCACTGAGATGCCAACTTAATACATCTCCAGTGGCCCACTAGCCAGACTTAACGAAGCAGCGCCGCGGACAACACTCGGGGGAACCAGCGGATTGCTGCAGCAACTTTTACGGTCTGGCTGCGAGAACAGGTGGGGACGCCTGCTTCCTGCTTTGCTGTCGCCCACCTGTTGATTGGAGGCCCTGCGGCTCGCCTGTCACGAGAGAGGCAGCGACGTCTGCTGCTGTCAGTTGCGCCAGTGTGTCAACAGTCCGAGTCAAGCCACACGCGCGCGATCTGGCGTGCTTACACTTGCCATAGAAATTTCGTATTTCTAACGGTGCCGTCCACACAAATTGTAATAAATTTATAAATTTCCGGGCCGGAAGTGTTTAGAGGTTTTGAATCGTCGTCCTCCCAAATGCGAGTCCATTGTGCTAACAATAACGCCAACTCGTTCGATCTAGAAAAAGACAACCCGGACTTTTTTGATGCATTCTCTTTCGACTAAGCCCACTACTTCCGAATCTTTAACTCGTGAACTACTGCTACATACACAGCTTTTCCCGGAATTTCTATACAATAATTTGACTATATCGTAAAAGCAGGCTCTAATGCACACGTAAGTTCGACGTATCTTTTTAAAGTACGTCTTCATCCATATGCCTTTTTGTACCAGAAGTCTGCGTCGATTTGATAGAAGTACTCAAGGAATTCATTAAACCGCGCTGTTGGATGCAGCCTGGTGGCACTGCGAGCACGTGACAGGGTAGCAAAAGTATAAAAGCGGAGCAGACACGGACGGGGGATCACCCTAGCGAAAATATGGGGTGCAAATGGAGAATTCCATTAAGATAAGGGACCTGAATAGACAAAGGGCAGATTATTACTACGCAGGGCCTCTGAACGAATATCTCGAAAACGGCGAAGCTGGTCGAATGTTCGCCTGCTACTGCCGTGAGCATCTATGGGAGAGGTAAAAGGACAGTGAAACTACCACTAGATGCTAAATAGTTGGACGTCCACAGCTATTTACAGAACGTGGGGTTCGGAGACTTGTCTGCTCTGTAAAAAGTATGATAAATGTTGATCCGTGGCATCTGTATCAAAACAGTTTGCACGATGCTGGTACTCACACAAGTGTTTTCGGAACACACCTTTCATCGCACATTGTTGAACATGGAGCTCCGCAACAGATCATCCCTACACGTTCACATGTTGAGCCAACGGCGCTGTCAGTTACGATTGCAGTGGGAACGTGGCTCGAAACCTGCAGCTCGCCACGGACACAGGCTGGTAGAAGCAGTATTATGCTATGGGAGTCATTTCCCTGCGCCTGCATGGGACCTGTGGTAGCAATTGAAGGTATGCTGACAGCTTGCATCGCTTAATGTTTTCCCCGACGGCGACGTCATCTTTCAGAAGTGTAATTCTCCGTGTCTCGGACCCAGAACCGTGTTACAGTGGTTTTATAGTGAACTCACATTGACGTCTCGGCTACCAAATTCGCCTGATGTAAATCCTCTGGAAACCATCTGGGTCACTATTGTGCGCCATCACGTCGTACGCAAATCAGTGGCCCGTTATTTATGCGAATAACAAGACCTGTGCGAAGACAACTAATCTCCATAAACCAACAAGCTGTGGGTCCCCGGTACACAGAATCGGTGATGTATTTCGTTCCAAAGGCGAACAAACAACATATTACGCAGTTAGTCCTAATGTTTTGGCTCATCATTGTAGTTCAGAAATTTTAGGACATACGTAAAATACAGCTATAACTGGATTCTGCAGTTGTAATATGTCGGTAGAAGAAAGACGTTCCTTTTCCAAATAGCGGTCTTCGTAAGCATTACTTTCTGCATTCCATAACCCTAACTATAGACGTATCGCCTTTATGAAATTTGCGGTATCTCATTTGTCCATGTCTCCTGACATGTAAACAACAAACGAGTCGAGTGTGTTACTACCCACGCAAATTTTCGAACAGAAGTTGGTTGGTTGGTTTAGGGGAGGGACCAAACAGAAAGATCATCGGTCCCATCGGATTAGGGAAGGATGGGGAAGGAAGTCTGCCGTGAACCATCACGGTATTCGCCTGAAGCGTCGAACTGAGGTGAAATAATTTTGTTTCGTAATAGCAATAACATTTTGTTTCTGTTTAGGATTAAGATTTGAGTCGTAGCATTTTAAATGCACCGTTACCTAATGCTTTGTCTCACCAGTTGCTGCTTAGCTAGCTGCTGCTTCAATGCGATTAAGAATGGTAAATGATTCTGTGCGCCTTTTATGGTTGTCTTCCATTGCTTTTTTTTTCTGAAACTTACACAACGAGTTCGTACTTTTGTTGTAATCGCTGCCGCTAGTGACTTGGCGAACAATGGTTAATACGTCCAGCCATGTCTCCTTCGTGTAAGGTACATGAAAATACAAAATTACAAACATCGATCGTTTATTGCTTTCGTAGTCGCCAATTCAAAAGAGAATTTAAGGGAGAGAAATGTAAATATCATTAACTTCTATTAAAATCTTACACTTTAGCTTCAGCTTAATTGGCACATGAGAGAAATACATCCGGGAATTTGCAAAATAATATTAAACAAAAGATTCACTGCCTACCGCAACGCTTCAGCTTGAGAATGAGAAAACTAAGAAGAGTCAGTGGGAAACGTTTACTAAATAAAAATCCCCTGTGTTCTTCCTACGGCGACCGGACTCCTGGTCAACAATGCCATACGATCATTTTCAATTTTTTTTCCATTTTCTTGAATCAACATGTGCCCTACACCGCCTACTGGCACCCAGTAGGTAGAAGACATGCCTCTGAGTAAGTAGAAGACAGACCTCCGAGTGTGCTTGTGGTGAAGAAGGTACTCCAGAACATACAAACCGAGTATGTCCGCTTTAATCCGATATAGCTGATACTGATCGGCAGCAACTGAATCGGAACTGAAGACTTGATGTCAAAGAGATACCCGGAGCGTAACACAATGGCTCATCTCGGTCAACATTGCTGACGCTATTTCAAGAAAGGTTTGGGTAGCGCGTTATCTTATCAACCAACCCCCGTCTACTGCGATACGAGAGGTTGCCACAGTAGATGAAGAACTGACGCCGCGAAGGCAGCTGAGGTCAATAGTTGCGGCTGAAGAACTGCCAACATCGACAACATCGAATGCGCAGCCATAGTAGCAACACCAGAAAGAAACACACCCGTAGGTTGTGTCTCGCCACCAAAGAAACCAAAACCTGGGCGACGTGGGCCGGCGCGTGGCTGGGCTCGTCACCAGCAACCGCGATGCTCCCTGCAACCAGGGAGGCAACGATGACAGCGCCCTCGACGGGCCCAAGGAATCGGCAAGGCATGACGGAGGCCCGGGAAGCGACGGAATGTGACAGACGGGAACTGAAGTTGTTATAACAATAGCAGTAGTAGGTGGTAGTTCTTATTCACAGAAAGTACAGTTTTTTATTTACTGTTTCTATTATTATTATTATTAAAGTAGAAATATTTTATGGTGATTGGGGGGGGGGGGGGGGGGTAGTATCGTGAAGGATAAAATTAAGTATGAATGTATATTGTATAATTTTTGTAAGAATCAATAAAGTCTGTGTTTAAATTGTATATAACAGAGTGGAATAAATAAATTTACCTGCACTCATTGGTGCCGTCCAATGATTACGATCTGATTCTGGATTTTGATCTTTGTTATAATACGGTCTACATCTGTCTTCATTTAGTATGGGGTTTACGAGGTCACTGTGCTTCTTATCATGAAAAAGCAGTGCCACTCTGTTTGCAAGGCCCACAGCTTGCGGTTTCGGCTAAAGTCACTAAGAGAGGACCAAATGCCTACTTATGACGCACAATGGACTCTGACCCTGAGACTTCAGAGCGACTGACAATGAATAAAGTTCAATTAAACATTTTAAAAGACATTTCTCAAGCGGAACAACTGTCTTAAAAATATGGTTCTTTGTGCAAGGGAGGAGAGGATTCGTAACAAAGTCTCTTGTCATAATTCTTTCAGCTGAGGATCACATGATCAGAAGTCTGGGGGACAGGTGCTCTGGTGAACACACGCACTCACTCTGACTCCAGTCGGGAAAGAAAGCCACTAGAAGATAAGTTCACCGTATCAAGGAAAATCTTAATTCCTACGAACTGCAAGCCGTTGCCGTCAAGCTTCGCTTGTGACCATTCTGCTCAAGAAAATCTGTATAATACAATGAAAAGTCCTAACAGGATGGATTGTGAAATCACTTCGTCCCCCCACAAGCGTAGTTAACTTCGATAAAACTTATGTACGTAAATTTTAGCTACATAATTCCCATGATAACAATTTAATTACCACTGAGATTGGTCCAAATGGTTCTGAGCACTATGGGACTTAATATCTGAGGTCATGAGTCCCCTAGAACTTACTACTTAAACGTAACTAACCTAAGGGCATCACACACATCCATGCCCGAGGCAGGATTCGTACCTGCGACCGTAGCGATCACGCGGTTCCGGACTGAAGCGTCTAGAACATCTCGGTCACACCGGCCGGCGCCACTGAGATTACCTACATTATGTAACCAAACGACTATCCGGAATCCTATGAAAATGTTTTATCTCAAGTGTGTTCGAAAGCAATACGATTAACTCCCCGCACTATCAGGACCCGACTGGAGAACTCCGAAAGATTTCTAAGACTTCTCAGACACTGACGCAGCTTGCCTGAGTGTGGGCGGAGGGCGGTAAACGACACCGCGGCACCAGTCGGGTGGATGCTGGAACCGCCAGAGCCTGTTGCTCAAGGCTAACGCCAGTTAACAGTACAAAATTTTAACAAGAGTACGGTGGAAAATTTCATAGCTTGCGCGTTGGTCATCCTGACCAATCGCCAGACGTGTGTTTTTAAAATCAGCGGGTCAAACTGTTGTCTCCGGCCCGGTAATGCCACAAGGCAGCTTTGAAAACTCAGTTCAGCGGACACTCCTACGCCATTATGATTCTGTGATTGCACAGGCACTTCCACTAATCCACACATTTATACATTACTGAGGTATCCATGAGTACGGTTCTAGATAAGGAGTAATATCAGATGCTGACATGAAACGATGTAAGAAGTGAAATCAATCAAGTTGGTTTCCTACCAATTTGTTGAACTAAATGAAACAAATTAATCAATACAAGTCATAATTTCATGAAATGTGGTTGAAACACCTTTAAAAGCAGTGTCAGGCATGGCCCAGGCATACGAAATATTCTCGACACTAGGTGGACAACGCCTCGGTCACACGTCTCTAGCTTCCTGCTTCATCATCTTTTTCATATGGCAACACTGTTGTGTATGGCAGCGACATTGCAGAAATGTTGTGGGCAACACTATTCCATCCACAAATTGCGATAAAATATGTGCCATGTAATCGCACCTTAAGGTGGATTTTGACTTGTAGATTTGCAGCAGTTTGCAGCACAACTTTTTTATATGAATAAATGTCACATTTACTCGTCTACCTTACTAAAAAATGAGTTTTCTCTCATGTTATCATAGGGTAGAGAAGAATAGCCGTAGCGCCTCCCTAGCAAGAAAAGGGCGTTTACAAGTTACAAAACGAATATATACACAGATACTTACTGCGGAAGATTGCTGCACAAAAAAACGTGATATTGAAAATCGTGTTTCACGATTCATTCTGGAAGAGATGTGTGTCCAGCATCAGTTCACGAAGCAGTTCGAATTACTAAAAAATGAATGCACCCACGGACCCGATTCCTCTCTTCCATGCGAACTTTGTTCCGTGAGAAATGTAAGTGCAGGACGAACGCTGTCTCTTCCCCTCCGCAGCAGTACAGTGATGCGTGCAAATATTCTGGTCCACAAATGTATTGTAGCTAACATTGCCAGGCAACTGTCGTCCGAAATGTTACTGAACATGCGGCTGCATTTAGTGAATCCACAAATGTGAAATTTCTGTGGGCCGTGTAAACGCACCTTTCAAGGTGCCCATGTGAAACAGACGTAACAGCAATGGTACTGTCTTTTGTTCCTTGAATAAAACGAACACTTTTATCGGATTACTCCTTCGTAAAAAAATTCGCCGGCGTTTTCGTTACAGTATGTCAAAATCGCGAAGAGTACAATCCGGACATTAGTGGGGCACATGAGCATTATGACTCCTGAAATATTTAGCAAAAGAATCATTTAGAGAAAGTTTCCCAGAGCTCTGATTCTGCTCTGGCAAAAATTTTCTTTGCCGCCCTTGACGTTTCTGATTCGAGAAAACTTTATATTATGACGATCGTGGAAGAAATCTGTCTTGGCTTACTGAATGAACTACTGTAATACAACTGAGGAGCTGATAGCCGGAGACTGAGAACTGAACGAACTACTATAATACAACCGAGGTGCTGATAGCCGGAGACTGAGAACTGAACGAACTACTATAATACAACCGAGGTGCTGATAGCAGGAGACTGTGATTCTGGAAGCGCTTTATCGGTGCGCAAAGCAGATCGGTGAAAGACACGGTACTGAAGTGTTATTAGAAATAAGGATCTTATCTTAACCGTCTAGCTTGAGAATAAGATACGAGAGAATACCGCTCGTACAGAGCCATACAGACAACAGTTTTCCCTCGTTCAGTGATTGAATGAAATAGGACGCAAAACCGCAAAATCGGTAACCCGTTTTTAGCTTCTTACACTCATCTTGATGACATTACTTTTATCGTTAACAGTGAATGATCTGATGGGATGATAATTTTATTGTTTAGAAAATGATAATAGGTTACCGATTATAAATACAACTCTAGGTTATAAACAAGAGAATTATTGGCTCAAATGGCTCTGAGCACTATGGGATTTAACATCTGTGGTCATCAGTCCCCTAAAACTTAGAACTACTTAAACCTAACTAACCTAAGAACATCACACACATCCATGCCCGAGGCTGGATTCGAACCCCCGACCGTAGCAGTCCCACGGTTCCGGACTGAGCGCCTAGAACCGCGAGACCACCGCGGCCGGCAAGAGAATTATTATTAAATTGCCAAATTAATCTCCATCTACTTTCAATCTTACTCCGATGACTTAAAGTTAAGCATATCTCGCTCAAAAGCTCACTACAAGCACATACTTCACAAATACTTAATAAGCATAATGAATGCTTGTACAGGGTGAAGAAGCTAACAAAAGCCTATCTTTTACTTTATGTAACATTAGGCAGTGGAAAAAAAAGAATGCTTGCCTTGCAGAAAAACAACGGAAACAGTGAGTTCATGTTTCCACTAATCGAGCGAGGTGGTGCAGTGGGCAAGCACACTGGACTCGCTTTTGGGAGGGCGGCGGTTCAGATTCACGTCTGGCCACACCGATTTAGGTTTTCCGTTGCTTTCCAAAACTACTAAATGCAAATGTCGGATTCTGCGGATTCACCAGCGGTCCCATTTAACACCACTAAACATCCCCATAATACGGTTCTACGAGGACTTGCTGAAAAGTAATGGCTCCGAAGTTTTATGTGGAAACTCTTAAAGCTTTTAAAATAAAACAAACGTTATTAACATTCTTCATCTTTATTCCTTATGTCTACATACTTGCAGCCCTCTACCGCTAGAAGGCTTCGAACTGTACCGTGTAAGATGGCGGTGTGTAAAATAACTATGTCGGTATACTGCGAGACCCTCAGAAGACTGAGCACTCCGTCTTCAGGCCACGAGTGGCCTACCGGGACCATCCGACCGCCGTGTCATCCTCAGTGGAGGATGCGGATAGGAGGGGAGTGGGGTCAGCACACCACTCTCCCGAAGCCGCTACTATTCGGTCGAGTAACACCTCAGTTGGCATCACGAGGCTGAGTACACCCCGAAAAATTGGCAACAGTGCATGGCGGCCCGGATGGTCACCCATCCAAGTGCCGACCACGCCCGACATCGCTTAACTTCGGTGATCTCACGGGAACCGGTGTATCCACTGCGGCAAGGCCGTTGCCCCTCAGAAGACTGAGAGCACGAAATCGAAGAGTTCGTCCACGCTTGGAACATCCTCTCCTTCGGCATGACAATGCCAGACCACACACGTGAGTTGCGACATTTCCGGCAGTCCGATGTCTTGGGTTTACTGTCATCGATCATCCTCCACACAGCCCCGACTTGGCCCCACCCGATTTGCATCTCTTTCCAAATCTTAAACAACACATTCGAGACTTCACTTTGGTAGTGATGAAGCGATATAAGCAGAGGTGAGGTTGTGATTCCGTCAACAAAAGTCAAACATTCGACCCTGACTGTACTAGTAAACTGGTCTCCCATTGGGAGACATATATTGACTATGTTGAAAAATAATTGTGTAGGCATGAAGAATAAAGATGTAGAATGGTAATAACGTTGTTTTACTTAAAAATCTTTAAGAATTATCACATAAAAAGTTCGGAGGCATTACTTTTCATCACGCCCGCTTGTAACTGTGTTCTGGTTTTCACTGTAGGAAAGCGTTGCACTCGTTAGTCGTCTCGACATTGTTTCATGTGTGAACAGTCTAAGGGCAGAGATCCTGCAACTGTACTAAAGATTGTGAAACGTGGCGCGTGGTTAGCCAAGGTAATGACAGTGGCTTAAGCATTCTATGCGACGTTGCATTTGTCAAGGCTGTTAGGCGTCTCACGTTGTTTCCTACATTCAGCTGGCGAGTGGCCTACTGCAGTGTGGTTCTCGTCGCCACTGTTACTGTTCGATAAACTCGATAGCTTCCACACAACAGCTGACTCCGACAGCAATTGTTTTACCACATCAGAGATTCAAAAGATACATACTTCACAAAACAGTTTGGGCCTACTTATGGAGTTGCAGGACCTGTTCATGACGCTCACTCCAAGATTTAGAGATATAATGATTAGAGTTAAGGCTGAACTTGTTTTTTGTCGAAGGGATAGGAGTTTGCCTGTCCAGAATGTCAGCTACCTTGGACGTAATTCTGAGAATGAATTTTCACTCTGCAGACGAGTATGCGCTGATCTGAAACGTCCCGGCAGATCAGCCTCGGTCCAACTCACAGTATTAATCCGACGGGAAGTTTCTAACGCAGTTATTAATCAGTATAGTACGTCAGCACAGTTTTTTGCAGTGGAAACTTCTTCACAGAAGGGTCCATTGACAACGGCTTCTTTGTACCATTTTTGTAAAGGCACTACATGACCTCCATGACGACAGCAATATGTTGCATGCATCGTATCGCTGATACTCGCAAATAATGCGATATTTATAATCTTCTGAGGAAGGACACTAAGTGCCTGAAGCCGGTTACGAAATTAAATTTCTTTTATGCAACTTATAGCTGATTATTTCGATATATACAACCACAGTTTCTGAAGATAGATAAAATACTCTCCATTGGCAATGGAAGAGGCTCGAGGGTCATTACACCGCAATCTTGCGACAGAAAACACATCCCAATAGAACAAACGAAACATGGCACCACTTCAGCTCATAATGGTTTTAGTTGAGTCGTAGTAAGGAGTGTGGGAGGTTAACATGCCGCAGACACTGTGGTACTTGGAAACAAAGCGTTGGCTCATCTCCATAGCAATGGGGGAGGAAATTAGTTTCGTCTGTGTTGCCGAAACCATTCATCGACGTTCCCTGTACATGATTTGTGGGTACAGTTCAATGATAATTACAATTATAATAAATATATTGGCGTTGGTGCTAACATACGTTTTCAGAACATTCATGTAATTTGACACAGAAGAAATTAAGTGTTACATGTTCATCGCTAGGATTCTCTCATAAGTGCCAAATCTAGACAGCTCTGTGAAACTACACGGGAGCCCAATCAGACATTGAAATACCAACGTGTGTCTCTCTGAGCTGTCTTTGCTTTCTTTTTATATATCAATCTACGTCTGCATCTACATTCTGCAAACCACTGTGAAGTGGTATAGCGTAATACTGTTTCCTCCAGTTTCATTCGCATATGGGGCGCAGGAAGCGCGATAGCTTAAAAGACTCCGTGGACATTGTATTTTTCAATATACGGGTAGGAAGAAACCAGGTTCGGTGCTTAACGTCCCGTCGACAACGAGATCATTATAGGCAGAGCACAAACTCGGTTTAGGTAAGGATGGGGGGCGGAAAAAAAGGGGGGAAAGACCGTGCCCTTTTGAAGCAAGCATTCGCACGTTTGCCTTGCGATTTAGGAAAATCACGGAAAAACTAAATCTGGATGGTAGGACGGCGATTTGAGCTGTCGTCCTCCCGAATGCGAGTTCAGTGACGACGTTAACACGCATCTGCTTCGAACGGAAGTGACGTAAAAAGCGCCTCACCTTGCGTATGCGGAAAGCCTGCTTTCTCCCGCCCCCCTCCCTCCCCTCTTTTTCAAAACGCTAAATATTTGTGAAAACAAAGACTATACGTGCCATTGCTGCTCGTTTTACTCGCAGCAATTTATGTTCTCCTCTTAGGTTCCTGCCTAATCTCGCGCTCGAATATTAAAAGTGAAAAGTTACAAATGTCATTGCTGCTCGTTTCACTTGCAGCAGTTGAGCCGTCCTCTTAGGTTCCTGCCTAACCGTACACTCAGAAATCGCGACATATTGAGAAATAAACAGCCAAATATTTATTTCATTCTTCGTTTTCTAGTCAGCCGAAAATATAAATTATTTCGAATATTGCAGAACATATTTGTATTATATTCACAAGAAAGTCCCAGAATCTGTTAACAACGCTAAGGTGAAGAAAGAAAAGAAAGCAGAAAGACCATTCAGAGGGACGCGAATTCACGAACCCGCTTCTTTGGGCACGTAATCCACGCCATTACCCATTACACTACACTTAGTCATTTGAATTGTGTCTTTTGTATTGGGTGTCAACTGGCTCTTGAAGGGTTGTATCACTGATGCGCCAGTAACTTGCATTTTATGATGAGGGTGGCGTGTTTGTGACAAATCTTCAATGCGCCTTTACTTTGAGACGGCTAGGTGCAAGTTATAATACGAAACAGCTAAATATGCCAATATAAATACGGCGTCTGCCACGCCGAGTCACTTCCGTTTCGAGCTAATGCGTGTTGTAGGTTTAATGTCTTCAATTCCAGTGTGCTAACCGTGGCATCATTTGTCTCAGTGGCCCCTACGACTGCGGTATGTTAGGGGTTGTAGGATATTCCAGTATTTCTCTCCTAATACTATTTCTTCAAATTTTATAATTAGTTTTCCTCGAGCAAGTTGGCGTCTGCCTTCAAGTGGCTGCCAGTTCCTGTTTTCTCGTGTAGCAAACAATCTGTGTCCATTAGTGCTGCTCTTCTTTGTATACGTTCGGTATTCTTAGCTTATTCTGTTTGGTATCGATCGCACATACTAGAGCAAGGAAGTGTCGCATGACTGTTTTGTAAGCAATATCCACTTTACATTGATTGGATATTCCCAGAATTCTAACAATAAAATGAAGTCTACCACCTACGATTGAGCCTATGCCAACATTTCATTTCATATACGATTTTTCATTTTGAGAAATGAATTTTCGGTTTCTGGACATTTAAAACAACTTGCCAGCCTTTGCGCCACTTTGGAATTTGTCACGATCTCACAGAATATATTTCTATATTTTTTTCAGGCGGTATTTCGCTGCATATGACTGCAAAGTCTGTAAAATGTCTGAAGTTCCTATTGATATCCGCTGAGTGATCACTTTGCAAACAAACTGGCACAAGTCTTGCACATCTAAAGTGTGGAATTCTCAATTTTAGCTGCAGATAAATCATGTGTCATTTTTGTCGGTATAACGCATATTGCTGTTCTCATTCCACTTATTAACGTATACGATACCCTACGAGAATCAGTGTACCTTCTGGTAGACAAACGCATGACGAAGGCGACGAGTCAATGTGTTCATTAGCGTAAACAAATCTGAAACACATTCATTTCTTTGCGCTGCAATGACGACCTGATACAAATCCGTGCACCCTTTCCATACAATTAACGCTTTCATTGCAGGACTGGCGTGGGATTTCTGTCATCTGATAAGTAATGCCTCCTCCCTAATGGAACTACTAGCTCTGTGACAGTGTCCTATCTATTCCCATCACTTCCCTTTCCATTAAGCTCTGCCATGCAGGTATTCAGCGATGAAGTAATCTGGGGGAAGCATTAAACAGCTTCCATGTTTTCCGTTGCAGTAGAATACCCAGTCGCTGTAACCAGCAAAACTGACATTTTAAATAGAAATAAGGAAGCTTCCTTTTAACGTCCCACAGAAAAAAGTTTAGAGATATTATGTTGTCACAAAATACAATTGCTGAAATAGGATAACATGAAGTTTCTCGCTGATAAGTCAATGAGTTACAAAAACGGAAACAAACCTCTCCTCTTTAAAATTTTCACAGCAAAAGTAAATCAGTTTTACAGAATCGAACAATAAACTTCTTTTTACGTATAGTCCCAACACCATGGTTCACTAAAACCACGACTAATTATGCATGTATGTCTTCCTTCACAGATTGTCCCGTATTATTCTGCAGTTTATTTAAAAAATTAAACGGAATAAGCATAAAAAATTTAACAAAAGTTCAAGTGCTAAAAAAGTTATATATATCTTCATTAGTAGGTTCGATAACTTTTTTAGCACTTGAACTATATATTACGTGAGCTATAACTGACAAAAGAAGCAGCTCCTTGATTGGTACAAAGAAGTCAGGGATATTGCAGGAGGGATTTAACAGTTCGCTGAAGCCTCCGTTACTCAAAATGGATACGAGGAGAAAAATATTTACACTCATCTACATATTTGCACAACGCCGAAAATGGTTACTACAGAACCATACACAGGAGTGTCCTATACAGTCCTTTTACGTACTTGTGGAAATTTGCTTTCATCCATAGTTCCGTACCGAAGAATCACACCTACACTACTGCAACCGAAGTGGCTCTGGTAAGTGGTAAGTTCTGGAGGACGCTGGTTTCGATCCTCATCAGGGCATCTAGTTTTCGGTTTTCCGTACATTTCTAGCGTATTTGTGAAATCATCGGGAAATTCGCAACCAAACGATTATTCAAATTGGTGTGTGGATCCAGAATGTGCGACAGCAATCGCAGAACCAGATTTAGCTCGTGCATCCAAAGTTCTGACAAGAATAACATCTGGAGAAATGGATAAGGAACTTGAGGATTTGTTCGATGACAATCAGTTTGGCTTTCGGAAAGGCAAGGGCACTAGAGCGGCAATTCTGATGCTACAGTTGATTTGTCATCCTGGAAAATGGGGCCCAGATGTTCCAAATTGTGACAAAAATAGCTAGCTATGGGGTAAGACGTATAATACACAATACGTACAAAAACCAAGATGGAACAATAGGAATAGAAGACCAAGAACAAAGTGCTCGGATGGCATAGGGTTTAGTCTTTCGTCCCTACTGTTAAACCTGTACATCGAAGAAGCAGTGAGCAATTCAAGATTAGAATTGCAATTCCGGATGAAGGGACTTTAATGATATGATTCACTGCTGACTTTGCTATCCTCAGGAAAATGAAGACGAAATACAGGTCGTGTTGAATGGACCGAAGAGCCTTACTATACTGAGAGCAGACCAAAGAAAGACAAAGTAAGGAGGAGTAGCAGAAATGAGATTAGCGATAAATTTGACATAAAAATTGGGGACTGCGAAGTAGACGAAGTTAAGGAATTCTGCTACCTTGGACGCAAATACAGTAGAGCATGATGGACTATGCAAGGACATAATAAGCAGACTACCATGGACCAAGAGATATTCCTGGCCAAGAGAATTCTAGTAGTTTCCAACATTAGTCTTAATTTGAGGAAGAAATTTCCGAGAATTTACGTTTGGAGCAGTGCATGTATAGCAGTGAATCATAGGCTGAGAAAACCGGAACAAAAGAGATTCGAACCGTTTGAGACGTGGTGCTATGGAATGATTATGAAAATTAGAACACTTACAAGAAGGAGAGTCGAGGTGATAGGATATGTTTTAGATCATCAGGGGATATTTAGGGGATAAAAACTATAGGGGGACAGAAACTGCAATAAATTTAACAAATAATGAAGGGCTTAGGATGCAGCAACTACTTCTAGTCTGAGATGAAGAGGCTGGCACCAAGAGAAGAATCGGTGACGGGCCACGTCGAACGAATCAGGAGATTGATGATTTACAAAAGAATCCCTAAATTCGTCTCAAGGCGATTGGTGCCTTTGAGTAGTTACGGCCTATTTCCTTCCCTATCGTTCCAGCGTTAAACCCTAACCTTTCTTCGTTATAACTTTCTGGAAAAACGTACGAATTTAGACGCTTGCGGGTATATTCGTGAAAGAGACGGGAAAGGAGCATGCATTATGCTGTCAATTAGGATATAATGTCGGTTATATATTTATATGGATCTGGCCCGGTTTCAACTTCAGTAAATTGTAAACTACCTTTCTTATGTTGTTGTTGTGGTCTTCAGTCCTGAGACTGGTTTGATACAGCTCTCCAAGCTACTCTATCCTGTGCAAGCTTCTTCATCTCCCAGTACCTACTGCAGTCTACATCCTTCTGAATCTGCTTAGTGTATTCATCTCTTGGTCTCCCTCTACGATTTTCACCGTCCACGCTTCCCTCCAGAACTAAACTGGTGATCCTTTCATGCCTCAGAACATGTCCTACCAACCGATCCCTTCTTGTAGACAAATTGTGCCACAATCTCCTCCCCTCCTATTCTATTCAATACCTCCTCATTAGTTATGTGATCTACTCATCTAATCTTCAGCATTCTTCTGTAGCACCACATTTCGAAGGCTTCTATTCTATTCTTGTCTAAACTACACTCCTGGAAATGGAAAAAAGAACACATTGACACCGGTGTGTCAGACCCACCATACTTGCTCCGGACACTGCGAGAGGGCTGTACAAGCAATGATCACACGCACGGCACAGCGGACACACCAGGAACCGCGGTGTTGGCCGTCGAATGGCGCTATCTGCGCAGCATTTGTGCACCGCCGCCGTCAGTGTCAGCCAGTTTGCCGTGGCATACGGAGCTCCATCGCAGTCTTTAACACTGGTAGCATCCCGCGACAGCGTGGACTTGAACAGTATGTGCAGTTGACGGACTTTGAGCGAGGGCGTATAGTGGGCATGCGGGAGGCCGGGTGGACGTACCGCCGAATTGACAACACGTGGGGCGTGAGGTCTCCACAGTACATCGATGTTGTCGCCAGTGGTCGGCGGAAGGTGCACATGCCCGTCGACCTGGGACCGGACCGCAGCGACGCACTGGTGCACGCCAAGACCGTAGGATTCTACGCAGTGCCGTAGGGGACCGCACCGCCACTACCCAGCAAATTAGGGACACTGTTGCTCCTGGGGTATCGGCGAGGACCATTCGCAACCGTCTCCATGAAGCTGTGCTACGGTCCCGCACACCGTTAGGCAGTCTTCCACTCACGCCCCAGCATCGTTCAGCCCGCCTCCAGTGGTGTCGCGACAGGCGTGAATGGAGGGACGAATGGAGACGTGTCGTCTTCAGCGATGAGAGTCGCTTCTGCCTTGGTGCCAATGATGGTCGTATGCGTGTTAGGCGCCGTGCAGGTGAGCGCCACAATCAGGACTGCATACGACCGAGGCACACAGGGCCAACACCCGCCATCATGGTGTGGGGAGCGATCTCCTACACTGGCCGTACACCTCTGGTGATCGTCGAGGGGACACTGAATAGTGCACGGTACATCCAAACCGTCATCGAACCCATCGTTCGACCATTCCTAGACCGGCAAAGGAACTTGCTGTTCCAACAGGACAATGCACGTCCGCATGTATCCTGTGCCACCCAACGTGCTCTAGAAGGTGTAAGTCAACTACCCTGGCCAGCAAGATCTCCAGATCTGTCCCCCATTGAGCATGTTTGGGACTGGATGAAGCGTCGTCTCACGCGGTCTGCACGTCCAGCACGAACGCTGGTCCAACTGAGGCGCCAGGTGGAAATGGCATGGCAAGCCGTTCCACAGGACTACATCCAGCATCTCCACGATCGTCTCCATGGGAGAATAGCAGCCTGCATTGCTGCGAAAGGTGGATATACACTGTACTAGTGCCGACATTGTGCATGCTTTGTTGCCTGTGTCTATATGCCTGTGGTTCTGTCAGTGTGATCATGTGATGTATCTGACCCCAGGAATGTGTCAATAAAGTTTCCTCTTCCTGAGACAATGAATTCACGGTGTTCTTATTTCAATTTCCAGGAGTGTATTTATCGTCCATGTTTCACTTCCGTACATGGCTACACTCCATACAAATACTTTCAGAAACGACTTCCTGACATTTAAATCTATACTTGATGTTAACAAATACCTCTTCTTCAGAAACACTTTCCTTGCCATTGCCAGTCTACATTTTATATCCCCTCTACTTCGACCATCATCAGTTATTTTGCTCCCCAAATAGCAAAACTCATTTACTACTTTAAGTGTCTCATTTTCTAATCTAATTCCCTCAGCATCACCTGATTTATTTCTACTGCATTCCATTATCCTTGTTTTGCTTTTGTTGATATTCATCTTATACCCTCCTTTCAAGACACTGTCCATTCCGTTCAACTGCTCTTCCAAGTCCTTTGCTGTCTCTGACAGAATTACAAAGTTTTTATTTCTTCTCCATGGATTTTAATACCTACTCCGAACTTTTCTTTTGTCTCCTTTACTGCTTGCTCAATATACAGATTGAATAGCATCGGGGAGAGGCAACAACCCTGTCTCACTCCATTCCCAATCACTGCTTCCCTTTCATGTCCCTCTGCTCTTATAACTGCCATCTGGTTTCTGGACAAATTGTAACTAGCCTTTCGCTCCCTGTATTTCACCTCTATCATCTTCAGGATTTGAAAGAGAGTATTCCATTCAACATTGTCAAAATCTTTCTCTAAGTCTACAAATGCAAGAAATTTAGGTTTGCCTTTCCTTAATCTTTCTTCTAAGATAAGTCGTAGGTCAGTATTGCCTCACGTGTTCCAACTTTTCTACGGAATCCAAACTGATCTTCCCCGAGGTCAGCTTCTACCATTCACTTGTAAAGATTAAGCTGATAGTTTGGTAATTTTCACATCTGTCAAGACCTGCTTTCTTTGGGATTGGAATTATTATATTCTTCTTGAAGTCTGAGGGTATTTCGCCTGTCTCATACATCTTGCTCACCGGATGGTAGAGTTTTGTCAGGACTGGCTCTCCCAAGGCAGTCAGTAGTTCTAATGGAATGTTGTCTACTCCCGGGGCCTTGTTTCGACTCAGGTCTTTCAGTGCTGTGTCAAACTCTTCACGAAGTATCGTATCCCCCATCTCATCTTCATCTACATCCTCTTCCATTTCTATAATATTGTCCTCAAGTACATCGCCCTTGTATAGACCATCTATATACTCCTTCCACCTTTCTGCTTCCCCTTCTTCGCTTAGAACTGGGTTTCCATCTGAGCTACTGATATTCATACAAGTGGCTCTCTTTTCTCCAAAGGTCTCTCTAACTTTCCTGTAACCAGTATCTATCTTACCCCTAGTGAGATAAGCCTCTACATCCTTACATTTGCACTTCCTGTCGATCTCATTTTTGAGACTTTTGTATTCCTTTTTGCTTGCTTCACTTACTGCATTTTTGTATTTTCTCCTTTCGTCAATTAAATTCAATATTTCTCCTGTTACGCATGGATTTCTACTAGCCCTCGTCTTTTTACCTACTTGATCCTCTACTGTATTTCTTTCCCACATTCCTGTCAATTGTTCCCTTATTCACTTCCTGAAACTCTGTACAACCTCTGGTTCTTTCAGTTTATCCAGGTCCCATCTTCTTAAATTCCCACCTTTTTGCAGTTTCTGCAGTTTTAATGTACAGTTCTTAACCAATAGACTGTGGTCAGAGTCCACATCTGCCGCTGGAAATGTCTTACAATTTAAAACCTGGTTCCTAAATCTCTGCCTTACTATTATATAATCTATCTGAAACCTTTTAGTATCTCCAGAGTTTTTCCATGTATACAATCTTCTTTCACTGCGAGATTCTCATGGAATATGCCTAAAACGAGCTGCGGCGTCGATCTCACTATTTTAGACGTTACAAAGATAGAAAGTGACGTTAGCCAGCGTGTTAGATCAAGGGGAGCATAGTGTGAATCAGTAGTCCCCAACCATTCTGAGACCGCAACCCCTAATCGTAATCAGCCATAGCCCGTCCCCCTCCCCACACCATCACCAACATTAGCGCCTAACTAAACCTTAGAGTGAAAAAAGATTTTCTTTGAAGAATTTATATTTAAAATAGCGAAAGGAAATGATATTTACTTCTTGTAGTTGTTTTATTAAATCAAGCATTAATGCGTCACCGAGATAGTCAGTCTTTTTTTTCTCCTTTTTATTGGCTTTCGTGCCGTGCCCATTCAGTCATCTCACTAGTGTAATGTCAGTTATGACGATACAAACAAGACAAGACAACACAACGCCCAGTCTCCGAGCAGAGAAGATATCTGAATCGAACCCGAGTTCCTTTGCGTAGCAATCCGCGATATAGTTGGGTGTGGCTTATTTTTAACAACCTTTCTTGTATCTGGTTTTTTTCTGTCAGTGCACAGCGTAAGTCATGCTCCAAGTCTATTCAGTGCCTTGTTTTTGTTTTCATTGCTATCATTATAAAAAATCTACTGTAAAATCTGTAAATTTGGAATGCTACGTTTTTTGTATTGGTACTAGTTTGTGTGTGTGTGTGTGTGTGTGTGTGTGTGTGTGTGTGTGTGTGTGTGTGTGTGTATATTACTTAGATTGACTGACGAAGCAGTTCCCGTCACATTGTGTTCCCTACAACTCCTTCTCAGATAAGGAAGCTAACTATCCACAGTGATGGCAAACTCTTGCTACTAAATATGTCCCCTTAGCACCACTCCCGTCCCTAGCGACTGTTGTTTCACATCCATTCAGCAACCAAGCTAAAAAGCGTGCGCAATACTTACTGATAGCTGGAAGTCATCCTTTTTGAACTGACAGAAAATGAAAGACATTACGCTGCTTATACTTTTTTTTATATAAGCCACTGATAAAATAATTGATTGTAATAGTTTTATGATGTCGTAGATTGGCCTGCAACGATAAATAATAGTTCGTATATCTGTTTCAAACTGAGTAATAGAGCAACTTCTGCAGGAACTAACTGCAATTAGGAGAAGAAATTTTCATGAGAATGTTATACGTCTCAGTTTTCTTAGTCATAGATTCACGGTGCAAAGCACCCCAAGTGTGTATGTGGAGAGGGTGAATATTTGAATAAGATATAATGCTTACATTAGTTCCACTAGTTGTAACTTTCACCGAATCGTGTCAAGCATTAAAAATTTTTGAAGTAAAGTAGAGATTAATGGCCCTTCAAAAATAGTTTCGTGACAGACTCAGTCAGACCTTTTTGGTTGCTGCCCCTCACAGAATTTCATTTTGCTCATCAAAGGGTAATCACTTCCACATTGGTGACCACTGATGAAAATGGTAATAGAAAACTGAGGTTCTGCATGAAGTTGGTTTCAGTTCGCTACGTGAACACTATAAATGATATCAACCACCATGTATGTCCATCTCTTATTTCTTGTCTCCTTAAGCTGACAGCCTCAGCTTTAAGCATTTGACGGTAGACTAAAAAAGAGACGTGTAATTTAGACCACGAAGGGAAAAAGTATTGTAATTCACAGCGTCGAAAGTAACGTATGTCTAGAAGCTTATACTTGTTAGTACAGCTCCCTTTCCTGAAATCAGTATTTAAACGGTCCCACGTGAGACACACAACTTGTAACGTTGCCTCTTTCTGTTTATTTAGGTTTGATTTGTTTGATTGTTATTCTTTATTTCTATTATTCGGAATCTTTTTTTTTTTATTAAATTGAGCCTGAAACTTACGTAATAAATACTTCGCGTGAAGTACGATTTGCAGCATAAACAAAAATTAATTTCGGAAATGTAATCCACTGAATATTAAAAGTAAAGCTTTTGAGCAACGCGCGTGACTGACTAGATACATTCAGAGGGTACGTACATTCGCGTGCGAGTGGTTGCGGTCTGATGAGAAAATTTCATTGTGAAATAATTTCGTCGTAACACACTCGGAGATTGCGAACGTACATTCAGAGTAGAGGCACGTACGTTCTATCATTCCCCGTGGCCTGGGTAAAAGAATGGCAATTATTTAAATCTAAGATTATTTCTTTTGCATCGGACTAGTATTTTTATAAGAAAAAGAAGATTGCAGGTTCTGAATGTCTCGGCAAAACGAATCGGAAGTAATTTTAGCGGCCACGAAAGGAAAGTAGAGAGCACAATCACGTACCTCTATTGTTGAGCAGCGCCGTTTTGAAGATCTTCGGTTCCATCTAAAACTCGCCTTCTCTGCTTAACATAAATACTCCATAGGCATGGGAATAAGACTTGTTGTGCGATGAAAATAATATAAAACACATCTTGCGTCTTCTAACTCATTCATTTACCACACACACACACACACACACACTAGTAATTAGACAGTACGACATCCCACCAGCCCATCAGAACAAAAAGTAGTCGTTCATACAAGAAATAAAAAACGAAGGGCGAAATTGTTCCTATGTCTCTCAAAGATAAAAGGTTTACCAGATATTTCTCTGGTGTGTCACTGGAACAATTTTTCAGCACCTCTGCGATTAAATCACAATATTTTCAGTTCCTTTACAAACTGTACGAGTTCGTAATATCTGCCATCGTTTAACACGTTTACACGAAGCGCCAGCTAAAATATAATTGCAAGCCATACGAAGTTTGTAGTAGCCGCTTTCACTGCACGCCAGAAATTGACTGATTATCCTATGAAGCGGTTGGCTTTGGAACCCCGAGCTGTAGGTTCAGCTACTTAACTGAAAGCGTTTTTCTTTTGTTTAGTTCGTACACAGTGGCATCTTCCGCGAAGTGTGAGAGTTGTGTAAATGTATCTCCGGAATGTAGTTAAGTTAAGGGATGGCTGTCATGTTGTTGAACGCTGATAATAGAAAAAATATAGTAGCACATCAAGCTGGCACATCATGCTGTTCCTCTTGGGTAACATAAAGGAAGTTGTCGGCCTTAACGATACCTTTCGACGGACGGACCACCATAATCGTCGGCCAAATACTGGTGTGAAACAGAGGTTAAAAACTAATGAAATTTTATCAGATAAAATAGATTTCTTGAAGATGTCAAATCCTTGATAGTTCCAGATAATAGTTTGGTTTGTATTTTTTTCCCGCTTGTAACCCTTCTCTCACAGAACATCGTAAAATTTCTAGTACTACTAATATCGAAACTATCTACTGCTCAAGCCCTTTTTTGTAGGTATCATACTTATTTCTTCTGTTGTGGCCCCATGGATGTTATGTAAGCCGCCTTCCTGATTTTTGTAGTTCTACTTTCCCCTATAAGAGTGAACGCATGTAAATATTTTTGCAGATGATAAGTTGTCTAGTCGTTAACGCATGTGTTCATCTGAATTGTAGCTTTGCTTCTACGTCGTCAGACGAAACGATCATTGCCTCATTGTTTTAATGATGCCTGAACAATCTGTTTCGTAATTTTTCTGGTGCTTTGTATCTCTTTTCCTCGCCTTTTTTCTTTGTTGCGACCCTCATTGAAGTTTAGAAGCTTTGCGTACGTAATGAAGTAGGTGAGAATTCGCATGTAGCCCTAACTGAATGCGAAATTTAAGTGTTCATATACGATTTTACTGATACAGTTTTTGTTCTACTGTCTTTTGCCATACGTTGTTGCAGAGTGCGAATGTACATGTGTTTCCTCTACGATGTACCCATTGCGTCTACCTCAAGACACTAAATGGTCTCATTAGCTTATAAAAACAAATAAGAATAGCACGTGACAACCAATCGCATATAAATTGCAAGCTGAAACAAATGTCGTCGAAGCAGAGATCCTTGGCAAAACCTCGATTTCCTTACAATTAATCTTCAAGACAGACAAAGTTAATGTTTCGTAGCGACCTATGAAAAAGTTTTGTATACTTTATTTTATTTTGCACCAATTTTCCTGTATTTTATTAGTTTCATTACACGCTAGAATATCGCGGAGTCAAGTTAGTTTATATGCGTTATCTTACGTCGATCTGTAACGCTTTTGTTTTTAATATCAGTGAGTGGCGTCAGGTGGCAGGTGCAGCACAAAAACAGTTGCTGTGAAGTGTCCCTGGTAGAACGTGGCGCCAGTTCAAATTTAAGTGCACTAATTTTGTTCCGGTAATCATGTATACAGCCCGCGACAAACGAAAATTTCAGATGAAAATGGCACTGGAGTTCGAGTGGGAGGAGTTAAACGTAATGATATGGGTATGTTAATACTTTTAATTTCACATTATTTATATTCGTATTTCTGACTGGAGAATGCTTGTGAAACGATAGCTTGTGTCATATATAACAACTGGCAGAGCAGTACGATACAGTGAAGCTTTCAACTTTGTTTAACCAAGATTAATTTGTGACTTCGAAGTGACTATTTTATTAGACAATGGGCTAATAACAGCGGGGTCCTTTACAAAAAGTGGTGGCAATTCATAAAGTTCTCAACTTGATCCAACTGATATTCATTAATGATTTCGGTTTGACCAATTCATAAACAGTATAGTACGTAGAGGTGCTCAGTAGCTACGCTTAAATACATTTTGTGGCGAATGTCCGTCAGGTAAAGGCTGCAAGTATAACGAGCTAAATTATTTGGCTCGAAGCGTTTATTCTTCATTCCAACCACGTAGCAACATTAGTTTTCTGAAAGCTGCAGTGTTTCTCTTTTACTGCAGTATCCTGCTTGTGTATACGCGTATATTTTGTTGATGTAGAGTTCTCTCATATTTTGCGTCAATTACTGCTATAATATTTTAGTCAATCTCATAACAATGTGCAACAGATGAGGGAGGCTGAGACACCATCGCGTGGCAGACGCAACAGCTGCTGTGCACGCAGTTTCTGCCTCCGCCGCTAGATGCCTCTACGAGCCGGTAAAATTGGTGCTGACTTCCTTCGAGAAGCAACTAGCGCCACCAATGATAAAAGGCCATTTAGAGTAATTATCTTCTTCCCTGAAAATACTCGTGATGAAGACGAAGTCAGATTAAATAGTAGGACGTACCATCATGAAAAAAATTTTAATACGTATTGTTTTTTAAGCAAAACAAATGCTACTGTTGCTCCACTTCTGGCACACAAAATGCGATTTTTTTTATCGTTCAGATTCTGCCAAATAATTCGGCGAGTTACAGTTACGGCAGTTATTTGAGAGATATTTGCCACAAAATCTATTTAAGCATGTCTATTGGTCACCCTGCGTCTTCTTCTGTTTGTTAAGTGTCACTGCGATATCATAAAAAATTTCAGTTGAAACAAGCTGAGAACCTGACGAGATGAAATCTTTTTTGTATAGAACTTGTAGTTGTTTTTTAGTCCTTTTTCGTCGGAAAAACCGTTGACTAAATCGTACGTTAATATTAGGAAACTCTATCACATTGAAATTTGTCCATACTTTCAGTTACTTTCTGTTACTGCTGTCCCATTTCTGGAGTACATAATGCGATTTTATAATTTTTATAACGTTGAAGTTCGTGTCGCTAATGTTTCTACGTGTATAGATAATGGTATGTTACATACCAAGTTATATATAAAATGCTCTGTTTTATACCCTACTGCAATCGTTAATTTCACGAGGATTTAATAATGTAAGGTTAATCAGCATTATAAACTGAAAAGCGTTTCAGTCAATAGGAAAGAAATTCCATACACACACAAAAATTTGAGTTGCTCCTCGTGACTACTACTTAATCTGTTAACCCACGCAATACCAAGTGGAGGGGGGGGGGGGATGTCGTAATCTTGACATGTACTTCGCATTTTAAAAGTTTGAAAAAATGTAAACCAGAAAGTCTTGGTAGTGAATGTGACTTTTCACAACAAATGTCATATACATACTTTCAGGTTCTGAACCCTTCTTACATATCAGTAATCCCCTTCTTACATATTAGTACACCTTTCAGAGGCGTGTTGCGGATAAATGTCAACGACAATTAACGAAATTTGTATTTATAAATTGTTTGGTGTTTCCCTTGTGTGCACATTACGGAAAATGCATTCGGGTTGCTAAGATTGTGCTAAACGATATTTTCATGTTCTGGACCCCACCTGTACAACAGCGTCTATTTAAAACGTATGTCGTTAATAACAGTTAACAACAATTAATGACTCATTTTTTGTGCTGGACATGACGTAATGCTTTCCTAGTTTATAGGTTTCTAAATGAGAATTGTTAAAAGTCCTACTGGATTCCTGATTTTGTTCTGTCGATATTAAACTAAACTAAAAAGTATTGGTTGCACCTGGCAAACAGTTTCCCGTCACAGTGGCTCTCATAATACCGTAAGGCGCCACAATATATCATCAACACTGTTAAAGAATCAGACAGTGAATGATACCTCAATTCGGTTAAAAATGATGTGCTAAGTACGTTGATATTCATGGACTGTAATTTTCAGGTTTCGCATAAAGAGTACTCGATTGTAGTGCTATACGGTGATAGTATCACGACTTGAAACCGACATCCGAAGGTTGTTTAATGCAGTTTATAGAGGGAAAATGAGAACACAGTTTGTGATTTACGCTTCCGTTGTTTATAAAGGCCCCCCCACACACGAGCGTCGACAGATCTCAGCGATCCGCAGCATACGAAATCGCTGCAATCGGTTTCTCGCCTCGAGGCTACCGCACAGGAGCGGTTTGCAACGATATTTCAACCAGTATTACGGACACAAGTCTTTCGAGAAGTTCTGCTATGGAAAATAGATTCCTAAGTTTAGCAGCAGTTGCAGTTTATCTCCATAGCCCAATGAATACTTGCAAAAAAAACAATTAGAAAAAAAGCACCGAAATGGTAATTTACTAAACTTGTTTTGAAACGCTTTTCTTTGGTACTGCAGGCAACTTGACAGACTACATTACATTTTTCACCAGTACCAAGTTGGTTATGTAAATCGTTCAAATGAGAGAATAGGTACAATTCATTTTTCGTTTATTGGTCCTCAGTTCCTTTTTCATTCATTGGACGTATAGTTTCATGTCAAATAATTACAGTAAACAATTTGACTTGGAATCTCGACATGTTTATAGAAACCGTCACCAAGTTGCCTGTGTAAATCATTCCAGTGTGCTAATAGGTACAATTCAGTTTTCGTTTATTGCTCCTCAGTTCCCTTTTTCATGCATTGGTGTTATAGTTTCATGTCAAGTGATTATAGTAAACAATTTGTTTTGCAATCTCGACGTGTTTATAGAAACATTGTCAATAGCAGCACTGCCTGTCACAATTACTCTTGTTACAAACTGTTAGGAAGTGAGTTAGATAACATGAAATGACAAGGGATTTGAGTGTAGCTGTATAATAGATTTGCTCTGAACATTTAAATTGTCCCCTTTATATTACGGTAAATAATTGTGTTTGTAAGCTAAAAACTTTAATAATGCGTGTAATCGTTTCATAACTCAAAATCATCGGCTGGAGCCCAGTGTATCGTGACTATTAGCGTATTGCAAACTTGCCATCAACTCTACTTCTAGAGTACAAGGTTCAAAATTATAATCACTGAAAAAGTGGATGCTGTATTTTTATTACCTTTTAATACAAATTCTACTTCACTTTCCAGAATAGGTCATGGTGCCTGAATAACTATAAATTCTTAGGTATTGAGCTTACTCAACATGGAGAAAGATAAATCAAAATTGCGCAATCACGCTTAATAGTCAGAGAAAAGAGTCGCAGCCATTTTGTCACAGATCGTTAAACCAAATACCAAGCAGCCATACTGCATGTACGAATCGCATGCAGTCCATCAGTTTGGCAGGGATTTCCATGCGACCAACGACCGATCGCTGCAGTTTGCACGCATACGTGCGATCTACGAAGCGATCGGTAGCCCTTGCGGTTAGGAGAGACGAATCTTCCCTTTTAATGGTGCGTACACACCTGCGAACAGAACAGTTTATGAACCGTACGCCGTTCCTTACAAGCAGCTCGTGACTCGCACTGCGCAAAGGATCTGCTGTCCGTCTTTTCGGTGAGCACAAAGAAAGGAGGTCTCAGAATCAGTTGTTGCGTGCATGGAAGAGTACAAGCGCTCGCGAGCAGTGTGACTGAAAAGAATGATTAGGCGAGGTTCTCCGTGTCAGCGTTCATCCTCTACCGCTCGTGAGCATATTTTTCGCATCTTAATGTGTCGGAAAGATAGTTTGGAACTGCGCTTTCATAGAAATGTGTTATCTCGTTACAGTCAAAATTAAGGACGCTTCTCTTGTGTAGACTGGCCCTTGTCTACAGAAAACAAAAGGCTTGCCGTAGGTGCAAAGCGTGTTATTCATTTAACCACGTTCTGAAAGATTGTTCTTTGATCATTGGATTTTTTTAGTTATGAAAATAACAGAATATAAAAAGATATACAATGAAAGTTAATTGAATCATCATAAATCGATATAACTGCACTTCATATTTATCATTTTTTTTCCACTGTTAAAAGTCCACTGAAGATATCAAAACTTCACAGTAAGACGGACAGACTATTCCACACCAAAGCTGACCCTAGAATTCCTGTATTGTTCTGTTGTGTACTGATCTAGCGGTGACTTAATATTTATTGGAATTATTTGCAGTTTTGCACAAGCTATAAGGTCTAGTGAATGTCGTCTATAAACCCTTTAATATGTTACAGTTGAATAATAACATTATTAATATTTTTATTCAAATTAAAATCTGTACTGAGCTCTGGAAATTCGGGAATCTTTTGTACTTGCGTAGTGAACAAAAATTTAAACGTAGTTAGCAATGTCGTTGCTAGTCAAAACTTTTCCGGTATGAAGATGAAAAGAGTTTCAATCGAAAATGTTTTGCAGAGTAACTAATAGTAGTACACCTAACGCAATTGGCTGTTTTATTCGGTTTAGTAAAGGTCAATTTACAGCTTCGACCTCGCATTTCTGGTCAGATTTCAGGAGTAGTAATTCACGCTCGGATAATGTAATTCACCGTTAGACGGTACTGTATAATTGCGGTGTGTAACGGTAGCACACTCATCACACACAGAAGAGCGTACAACGCCCAAGGGTCTCGTAACACACCGAATACTGCGTCGGCGCTGTTGCTGTGGTTAATTTGCACGGGAATTGGCGTTGCTGCGTGGCCCGTTGCGATTTGCTGTTAACAACGATAGCTCCGAGTACGGCAGTTTTGTCTCGCAAAAGCAGCAGTACTGAAAATAAATGACGGAAGTTTCCGCTGGTTTCAAGTAGAAGCATATTTGTAACTGATTTTCCTACTGCTGACAGAAAAGCAATTAATCAAGTTCTGCGGCTTAGTTGTTGACTCGAGGTTGTTCTGATTTGTGTACACAGTTCTAAGATAAAGTTATTCACCGCTGATATGCGAGGCCATAATACACACATAAAAAAAAAGTTTTGCATCACCTCGGTTCCGAGAGTTACGGAACCTGTAAGGAAGCCGGCCAGGCTGGCCGAGCTACAGTCTGGAACCGCGCGACCACTACGGTCGCAGGCTCGAATCCTGCCTCGGGCATGGATGTATGTGATGTCCTTAAGTTAGTTAGGTTTAAGTAGTTCTAAGTTCTAGGGGACTGATGACCTCAGAAGTTAAGTCCCATAGTGCTCAGAGCCATTTGAACCATTGAATCTGTACAGAAAATTGGAATAGAGAACAACATAAACATCATTTCCGCCCTTTTTATTGCTCGTGAAAACCCCACATTGCACGTTGTACCACCATAAAGCGAGACCTTCAGAGGTGGTGGTCCAGATTGCTGTACACACCGATACCTCTAATACCCAGTAGCCCGTCCTCTTGCATTGGTACATGCCTTTATTCGTAGTGGCTTACTATCCACAAGTTCATCAAGGCACTGTTGGTCCAGATTGTGCCACTTCTCAACGGCGATTCGGCGTAGAACCGTCATAAACAGCCTTATCAATCTATCCGAGGCATGTTCGATAGTGTTCATGTCTGGAGACCATGCTGGCCCCACTAGTCGAGCGATGTCGTTATCCTGAGGGAAGTCATTCACAAGATGTGCACGATAGGAGGATGGGGGCGCGAATTGTTGTCCATGAAGACGAATGCCTCGCCAATGTGCTGCCGATATGGTTGTACTATCGGTCGGTTACTGATATTTTTCTGGAATTTCACTGCGGCCTTTTATAAATACAATAAACAGAAACGACCGAAATTTTTCCACTGATGTGAGACTGGCCGTTCGTTGCACGACGAGTTCTCAATAAATGTGGTCATTTCAGTGGACGCTCTAGCAGAAATCCATCGCGACCTATCGTCTCGTTTACAATTGGTTTTCACTAGCCCATGTACTTCATTAACATTAACCATTTGCAAGCTTGTGCGAATGCCATTGTTACTTTAGTATCTTAATGTTATATTTGAAACCAGTAAACCCCTATGTATAAAACAGATTCAAACGGCTGATTAGGAGGAGGAGGAGATTAGTGTTTAACGTCCCGTCGACAACGAGGTCATTAGAGACGGAGCGCAAGCTCGGGTGGGGGAAGGATGGGGAAGGAAATCGGCCGTGCCCTATCAAAGGAACCATCCCGGCATTTGCCTGAAGAGATTTAGGGAAAGCACGGAGAACCTAAATCAGGATGGCCGGAGACGGGATTGAACCGTCGTCCTCCCGAATGCGAGTCCAGTGTGCTAACCACTGAGCCACCTCGCTCGGTAACGGCTGATTACTTTACAAATGAGTTGATAGGTAAATATTTCCTTATAAGTATGAAAGCGCAGAAAAAGTTTATGAAAGATTTGAAGTCATGCTTAAAGTTAGTTGGAAGTCGCCAAGTGCTCTCATCATGAAACAGTGGATGAATGTAAAGTAAGTAATTTGCGCTCTATTTAAAGTAAAAACATCTCAATGTTGATGGCGTCATATCTCCAGACACAATGTGTAGTAGCCTACATTGATATAATTTTTTAGGTACATTCAGAGGCGTATGTGGATGCTGTCTGCGAACTGTCTTGTAAATACAGCTAATAGTAAAGAAGTAATAAATTAAAAGGTCATGCCTGATGTTGAAGTTTGTATTATTTTGAATAGCGAAAAAGTAGTAATCGATAAAAGTTGTTTTTTTCCCTTTCATCACTGTGTGTGTGTGTGTGTGTGTGTGTGTGTGTGTGTGTGTGTGTGTGTTTAGGGCGGGGGGGAGACAGGACGGGACTACCTGTTTCGATTAAGATCGGAAGATGGTGTATGACTTCGGACCGTTATTTACTTGTTTGCAGTCACTACCAAATTTTACAAATCAGTAAATTTAAACCATTTCAAACTCAGTTATGTTTCCGAGATGCTTAATTACGCTTGTTAAACTTGCATTCATTGACGAGTAAGTCAAGTTGACTGCCAAGGAAACATCACTAGCTTGACTTCTAAGGGAAAGAAATCGCACTCGTGACAATATCGGCCCCAGCAATCAACCCTGCGCGAAAATTTGTCTTTAATTTTGATACTACGCAGTTCTAAGCTGCTGAAAGTACAGATTTTGAACATGAGCGTGCAGCGTTTGGTTGTCACCTCTCCGTCTCACTGCCAAATGCCCGACTGCAAGGTACTGTATAGCGGAATCACAACCAGACCACTATTATTCACCGGGTGTTGATGGCGTGGAAAGAGGGGGGGGGGGCGATACGTCTGTATAATGTGTTTTGAAATGTTGTTTGAGAACACATTATTTTACGCGAAAAGAGTACGTAAATACGTCAACTTCATGCACATAATGGTCAGCACTATTTTAACAGTATTATACATGCCACATAATCAGAAATGTACTTCACTTTACCAGTGTTAGATTTACTCGTACAATCCAAAAAAACAGCGGCGTTAATGATTAAATAGCACTACGCTACTTCTTTGATGACACATCCACATGTATCACTCCTTTACACTTTATTTGTGAATCGGAACGTGAAAATGTTCAAAACTAAGAGCTTTCTGGCACCAGCACCAGATTCGTAAGTCAGTCGCGCATGTAGGAGCGAGCTACAAACAACCGGTGCATGCGCATATTTCAAACCTGTACTTTCAGCAGTTTATGATTGCGTAGTATCAATCTTCCAATTGTGCTTTTTGCTCCTTAAAATACGAGGTCAAGGTTGAGTAGGGAAACCTGTCAACCCACAGAGATTATTCCCTTCCATCGATACAGCCACCCCAGCCAGTACCTGGACAGAGTCCTCTTAGCTTGAAAAACTAATTCTCTGAGTGTATTTTTAAATAAGGGTTTTTAGATGGGAGCATTCCAATGTGTGTTGGTATTTTAAATTTGAGCCACAGATAACTGATTGGAAATCAACTTTATATAGCACCTGCGCTGAACGCTCTCGCCAAATTTTTTCTCTGGTGCATACGACTTCTGACAAATTAATTTAACAAAGTGTACTGGGCGCGAGCAGTTTGGAGACATTTCACATTGTTCGAAAGTGTTACAGTACTTCCTTATGATTTAAATTAGCTGATAATAATGGAAGTGTTCCGCCTCCTGAAACCCTTTAAGGTTCAATGCCTTGAAGAAATGGATCCTGGAATCAGATAAGTTTGGGCAACTACAGAGTCCGCCAGAAAAATGTTTACACACTGTAAGGAACGAAAACTATAACTTATGTGTTTATTTTGCATTTAATAATTGATCACACATGTTGTACAACCTTCAGTTTAGCACATGGTTACTTGAAATGTTCAAAATATTCACCGTTGGCGGCTAAACACATAACAAAACGACGGGCTGTCGCCGCAACTATGTCAGTTGATGTTACAGTGGAGACTGCTGCGCATGTCCCTGTAATATCCTAGCAAAGTTCCTCCAGCGTGCGTGACTTACGTCGATGGACGTTATCTTTTACAGTTCCCCACAAGAAAATGTCCATAGGTGGTAGATCTGGCGACTGTGGAGGGAACTCAATCGACCCTCTTCGTCCAATCCAATGCCCCAGAAAATTGTCACCCAGAAAAGCTCGTATGGCTAGGTGTAGTGTGGTCACGCCCCGTCCTGTTGGTAGAAGACCTCTTTATCAGCTCCATAAGCTCATGTATACCTGGCAAAATTGATGTGTGTAACATTTCCAAATACACTTCTCCAATGACAGTAGCATCAAATGAAAAAGGTCCTACTAAGCCCCTAGATGATCGTCCATACCACACATGAACCCCTGGTAGATTGACAGCGTTATCCACATAATCATGCGGATTTTCTGTGCCCAGTACACACTGTTATGACGATTCACGGCTCCATCAAGTTTAAATTGTGCCTAAAAAATGGTTCAAATGGCTCTGAGCACTATGGGACTTAACTGCTGAGGTCATCAGTCTCCTAGAACTTAGAACTACTTAAACCTAACTAACCTAAGGACATCACACACATCCATGCCCGAGGCAGGATTCGAACCTGCGACTGTAGCGAAATTGTGACTCGTCGCTCCACACTACCTTCGTCACAAAATGTTCGTCATCAGTTACCATTTGCTGATACCATTAGCAAATTTGCAGTTGGTGATCAGGATCGTCATCATTAATCGTGTGCAGTAATCGTGGAATGTAAACTTTCCATTTTGCAGCTTTGCAGCTTTCGTACACTTCACGTGCTCATAGCGTAGCAGACTTCTGTGGAGAATTAACAAACGTTCCACCACGAGAGCCGACGAAGCAGGACTTGCAGTAGCTGTACGCTATCTTCCTGATCTTCCTTTGTGAATATCATCAATCGTTCCATGCAATTCAGACTTGTCAATTATACACTTGTTGGGCGGGTTGGCGGTTCTGTTTCAAAGTCCCACCTCCACTAACGTTGCACTTCGGCGGCATTATCAAACTTCAAAAACCACTTCACAATACATTTTCGTTGCTCGATTGTCAAGCCTGCTCCAGTCATCTTGTTTTCGCAGTACCGAGATGAAAGTACTAACATCTGTTGAGCCAAAGACAATACTACAACACACTCATAACTCGGATCGAATGACAACATTGATATCTCGGGACTCTGTGTATGTCGATCTTAAAAGAAGCAAGTGAAACAAGATTACATTAACTACAAATATTATTCTGTTACAACGTGATGTCTGTTTGTAGCCAAGCTAAAGATAGTCTTCCGTTAGTTTATGAAACACATCCACGAAAAAAACGTGGTATACCGTCCGTATTTCTCTGTTATCTCTTCATTTTTCTCTGTTCCCACTTCAATGTATTTTTCTGGATACGGTGCAAATTCGGTGTCGGTTTTCGCTCCAGTATCGAACGAATCACAGCAAAAAAATTATCTCTCTATATCCCTGTGAAGACCCTCTGCTTTCCTGCATCTAGTACACTATTTACATACGCTGCAAGATAGGAAACAAGCAAAACATTAAGAGATTCTTATCGAATACTTCGATGTAACTCTTTGCAGAAAGTTGCCTTTTCTCTTCCAGAGCATGCTGATTGTTGTCATTAAAATACATAATCACAGCGTGGATTATTGTGCACCGCTAGACCTTTTGCATGATATAATAAATTGTGTAAATTACTGTCCCCCGGATGAACCTCAACTCTGTCATCCTGTACCTACCTTTGGAACAAATATCTCAATGACCCACGGGACACTCGCTCTATTTTGCACAAGGTAGCCTGTATTGTAACACCTGTTCGGACTGCAGCCGGTACGTAGGTGCTGTGAGATACCATAGAGGATAGCTTGACCGTCTGAATCATACGTCGTTAAATATCACCACATCGATGATCGCGTCTGAACAGCATTCGGACCCAATGGTTAAAATGTACACTTTCGCTCGTATCCAGTATTGCAACGTTTTAGCAGGGAAGCCATTCATTTAATCCCTCTATGAAAACACTCATGAAAAGTATGAGCCACATCAGTTTCATTACAGTCATCACGTAATGTTTTCCTATCAAATGCATTCTCCAGGCAGCGATTTGTTCATTCTCATAAACTGAGTAACAGTTGTCGTCAGAATACCAGCCACATTTGTTTGTCGACTTTATTTGTATTCTGGCCCTTCTATTCGTCTCGTTTTAGTCCTGTCATACACAGTTGGAGCCGGCCGCGGTGGTCTCGCGGTTCTAGGCGCGCAGTCTGGAACCGTGCGACTGCTACGGTCGCAGGTTCGAATCCTGCCTCGGGCATGGATGTGTGTGATGTCCTTAGGTTAGTTAGGTTTTAGTAGTTCTAAGTTCTAGGGGACTGATGAGCACAGCAGTTGAGTCCCATAGTGCTCAGAGCCATTTGAACCATTTTTGAACACAGTTGGAAAACACTCTAAAAGCAAGCTTAGTACAATACTTTGCAGTCTACAACAGTCGTAAGACATAAACCGATAACTTTATCATACGTTCATTTGCAAGAGGAAACTCATGAGCTAGCTTTCAAAGACGATTATCGCGATAACGAATTGCCCTCAAGTTCTTGTGAGGTTGTAGTTCCATTGACATGGCCGAAGTTCACTGTTGTGACTGGAACTCGCAGCTGATAAAAGGCAATTTTTGTTACTTTGATTGGTAAATGAATAAGTTTCTTCTCAAATTAAAACAAGTTGAAAAATTTACAAAGGCCTACTGCCACCAAATGTAGTGCAACAAACGTTAGAATCTCCACTTGCCCTAGTATTAGTTCTCCGTTCAGGAGTTAGCCACATACCACTGTTAACTGGCTCATGTAAGGCATCTCATAATTCACAGAGAATCCGCTTGCGGCATGATAACTGTATATTTCTGCACGCACGCCATCACTTACCGGAAATGTTTGCAAACGGTTCTACTTCGGGGCAGCTCAAACATGACTGCCCCAGTACACGACTTCCACAGCCTTGGCTACCCCATCGTCGTCGCGTTTTGTCGACAATGGCTAAACACAAATCGAAACAGCACACTTTCACCAGGCAGTGTTGCACGTTGTGGTCTTCAGTCCGAAGACTGGTTTGATGCAGCTCTCGACACTAGTGAAATATTTGGAGGCGCCGAGCAAGTAAATTTTCCGAATGGTATGTCTGATCAGTGAATTCGGAGGGCCATACTGATTTTGCGAGTGACATGGTGGCATTTCATTATTGCTCGTTTTTCTCTTTAATTTTTAAGAAATTCTGGATCACTAGAAATTATGCCTTAAAACAAATTGCGCATCAAGGATCTCATTTGTTGCTGAGAATTTTATCTTTGTTTTCCTGGCCGAGTGTACTCATCTTGTTCCTTTTCTTACTTGTCAGGTTTTAGCTGGTGTTGGCTGTTTCTGTTTCACTAGCTTTTCCGCTTGCTTACCGCAGACTTTGTTCCTGGTGAGTTGAAACGAAGGATTAAGTTTGGAGTTCCGACATTCGTAGAACATGTCCTTTCCATTTAATCTTAATTTATTTTTTTCTGTGCACGTCTGGTTCTTTGAGTCTATGGTGTCGCTTATGAAAACCTGTTCTTCTGTCCCATTACGTCGCCTTCAGTACGTTTTGAATGCTTTGTATCCTTTCTTTGCCGAAACCCAGCACTGAGACTAGTCTAATAATGAAATTACTGCACTGCAAAATAATCATTTCAGCCAATTTTCATCCTTCCCTCTGAGAGATCTATCCAGAACTGTTACACATCTTCTGGCAGATGTTCATCTGATTAATTACAGCGTGAAATTATATTGCAGTCAACATCGGAAATGTGACATTTTTTTATGGTCCGTGGTCGAAATGTAGTGTTTCTCAAGATCGCCAATATTTTAGTTTCACTGGTTGAAAATTTTAAACTGGAACTGGAACTAGCCGATGTGTTTGTACTCTGTTATTTAGTTACAGCTTATCATTATTTTCATGAATTATTACATGGTCAGCCGGCCGCGGTGGTCTCGCGGTTCTAGACGCGCAGTCCGGAACCGTGCGACTGCTACGGTCGCAGGTTCGAATCCTGCCTCGGGCATGGATGTGTGTGATGTCCTTAGGTTAGTTAGGTGGTTTAAGTAGTTCTAAGTTCTAGGGGACTGATGACCACAGCAGTTGAGTCCCATAGTGCTCAGAGCCATTTGAATCATTTTATTACATGGTCATCTATTTATTGACCGAAATGCTTGACAGTCAGCGAGCTTGATTTTCGATTTTTTTCCCATTTCATATTAAGTAATTTGTCGTATATTTTACGAAATCTTTCGGTGTCAATGGTTCGGATTTCTCTCAAGATATTCAAACATGAAAAGGCACCACTTTTCTTTAACCATTCACGAACCAGTTTCATCTGTTTCATTGTTTTCGACTGTTTGTTTTTGCCAGCCAATACTAATATAATTTAATTATGGCACACGCTTTCCTCTGGTTCAACATGTTGTCTTCACGAAATCGTATCGCCAACTGAAAATCATGACAATTTACTGACGGCGATACGATTTAATGATTTCATGAAGACAACATGTTGAACCAGGAGAAAGCGTGTGCCATAATTATATTAGTATTGGCTAGCAAAAACAATTAGTCGAAAACAATGAAATAGATGAGATTGGTTTGTGAATGGTTAAAGAAAAGCGATGCCATTTCGCGTTTGAACTCTTGACAGAAATCCGAACCATAGACACCGAAAGATTTCGTAAAATATACGACAAAATACTTACGATGAAATGGGAAAAAATCGAAAATCAAGCTCGCTGACTGTCAAGCATTTCGGTGTATAAATGTCCGATCCTCGGCATGTGAGCGTTTGCTATCCTCTACCTTTTTCAGCACCTTGCGGAAATTTTTTAGCAGATTTCTAATTTTCTTTTTCATATCTTCTATTATGCTTCCGGATATTGCTAGAGATAAATGTCTAAATCACTGCTGATACTCATCAAGGGTTTTGCTCCTATTCAATTAATCTAGTGACCTGTCATGCCATAGACAAGAATTACTCCTGTAATATAATACATATTACAGGAGTAATATTACAGATGAAAGTAAAAATTAAGCAGAATACGAGCAACATATTTACAGTGCAATTAAAAGAGTGCAATACACACAAGAAGGTCATAATCCGGTCCACAATTTCCGCTTGATAACAGCCACACCGCCGAAATCGTATTGTTGGGTTTCACAAATAAGTACACTTTACCACCAAATTACCAGACCGACCTATAGAGTGCAAATAAAAATACTGTTGTGTAGTACTCGTATTTCGTAAAGCAATAATACAAATTATCGCCGCATAATTATTTTCCCAAATTCAAGGTTCACTGCCGAGCCACGTGGAGCGCTACTGTCGGTCTGCTTCTGTGTCGTAATACGGGCCTTGCACTTGTGATATTTTGGTATTCTGCGGTCGAAAAAGTTTGGAGACTGGCCTAACCCTATATTTTTAAACTGTAGTAAAATTTACTATTGTAGCTGGTACCAATTCTCGGTTCCCACTAATCTGGTATTATCATTATAGGGTGTAAAACAGAATATTTTGTATCTTTTTTGTATGTGACATACGACTGAAGACCTTATAATTGTAATTACCTTGTGCATAAATTATAAATTATGACAAACTTTGAATAAAATACGGAGAAGTAAAACTTGGTATGGTTTAGTAACATTTTCCCCCATTCAGTGTTCTAGGGTTGTTGGGGAGGCTTCAGAGATACAGATAGCAGTACCGTTGGTGCAACCGCAACGGATATCTGTTTAGAGGCCAGACAGACGTGTGATTCCTGAAGAGCGGCAGCAGCCTTTTCAGTAGTTGCAGGGGCAACTGTCTGGATGATTGACTGATCATTAACCAAAACGCCCGTGCTGTGTTGGCACTGCGAACGGCTGAAAACAAGGGGAAACTAAAGCTGTAATTTTTCCCGAGGGCATACAGCTTTACTGTATGGTTAAATAATGATGGTGTCCTCTTGAGTAAAATATTCCGGAGATAAAATAGTCCCCCATTCGGATCTCCGGGCGGGGACTACTCAGGTCGACGTTGTTATCAGGAGAAAGAAAACTGGCGTTCTACGGATCGGAGCGTGGAATGTCAAATCCCTTAACCGGGCAGGTAGGTTAGAAAATTTAAAAAGGGAAATGGATAGGTTAAAGTTAGATATAGTGGGAATTAGTGAAGCTCGGTGGCAGGAGGAACAAGACTTCTGGTCAGGTGAATACAGGGTTATAAAAACAAAATCAAATAGGGGTGATGCAGGAGTGGGTTTAATAATAAATAAAAAAATAGGAATGCGGATAAGCTACTACAAACAGCATAGTGAGCGCATTATTGTGGCCAAGATAAACACGAAGCCCACGCCTACCACAGTAGTACAAGTTTGTATGCCAACCAGCTCCGCAGTTGATGAAGAGACTGAAGAAATGTATGATGAGATACAAAAAATTATTCAAATACTTAAAGGGAGACGAAAATTTAATAGTCATGGGGAACTGTAATTCTATCAGGAAAAGGAAGAGAAGGAAAAGTTGTAAGTGAATATGGGGTGCAGATGAAAAATGAAAGAGGAAGCTGCCTGGTGCAATTCTGCCCAGAGAATAACTTAATCATAGATAACACTTGCTTTAAGTATGATGAAAGAAGGCTCCATACGCGGTAGAGACCTGGAGACACCGGAAGGTTTCGGATTGATTATATAATGGTAAGACAGAGATGTAGGACTAGGTTTTACATTGTGAGACGTTTCCTGGGCGGATGTGGACTCTGACCATAATTTATTGGTTATGAAATGTAGATTAAAATAGAAGATATTACAAAAAGTTAGGGATTTAAGGAGATGGGAACTGGGTAAACTGAAAGAACCAGAGGTTGGTGAGAGTTTCAAGGGGAGCGTGAGGGAACGATTGGCAAGAACAGGGGTAGTAAAACAGTAGAAGAAGTGTGGGTAGCATTGAGAAATGAAATAGTGAAGGCAGCAGAGGATCAAGTAGGTAAAAAGACAAGGGCTAGTAGAAATTCTAGGGTAACACACGAGATATTGAATTTAATTGTTGAAAGGAGAAAATATAAAAATGCAGTAAATGAAGCTGGCGAAAAGAAATACAGACGTCTCAAAAATGAGGTCGACAGGAAGAGCAAAATGGCTTAGCAGGAGTGGCTAGACGTCAAATGTAAGGATGTAGAAACGTGTATCACTTGGGGTAAGATCGCCTACAGGAAAATTAAAGGGAATTTGGAGAAAAAAGAACCACCTGTCTGAATATCAAGACCTCAGATGGAATATTAGTCCTAAGCAAAGACGCGAAAGCAGAAAAGTGGAAGGTTTATATAGAGGGTCTTTACAAGGGCGAAGTATTTGGGGGCAATATTGTGGAAACAGAAGAGGACGTAGATGATATGATACTGCGTGAAGAATTTGACAGAGCACTGAAAGACCTTAGTCAAAACAAGGCCCCGGGAGTAGCCAACATGCCATTTAGAACTATTAATAATCTTCGGAGAGCCAGCCATGGCGAAAGTCTTACATTTGGTGAGCATGATGTACGAGACAGGTGAAATACCTTCAGAAGAATATATTTTTATTACTTTGAGCTTTTCCTCATTACAGAGGCTTATCTCCAACATAATAATTAACTTGGAAATTACAATACAAACAATAAACGTTCTTAAACTATATTCTCAAAATATTTCTCCAGGTGTTTCGATCTTGTGTGTCTTCTTCCTCTGCGCCCACTCTCGTCATTGTGTGCTATACATTTTGAAGCCAGGTGGTCATAGGTCGTCTTCTTCTTCTTCTCCCCTCCAGTTCCCACTCCAGTATCAATTTTGGTATTCTGGTTTTCTCCGTTCGTTGTACATGCCCATACCACTGTAATTTCTTCCTATCCATTACGTCACATATTCTTTCTTTTGTTTCCATTCTCCTTATTACTTCGGTGTTCCTTATCTTTTCTTTCCTGGAGATTCTTGCCGATCTTCTCCAAAAGTCCATCTCTAGAGCTTGTAATTTTTTAATGTGCTTCATGTTAATTGTCCAGGTCTCCGTTCCTTACAGAACCACACTCTCTAATATGGATTTGTATATTAATTTTTTAGTTCTGCTCATTACATTCCTGCTCCATAAGACTGAGTTAAGCATCCCAATGACCCTCCGTCCGCTACTAATTCTTTTATTGATTTCTGACTCTAATTTTCCCTCGATTTCTATAATGGATCCCAAATAACAGAAAGTGTTTATCTTTTTGATTTTCTTTCCTTCAAGGTATAGCTCATCTGAATCATTAGTCAAGTATTCAGTTTTTTGGTAATTAATCTTCAAACCCCAAGTTTTGTATGCTACTGCTAGTTGATTGCAACCCTGATTTATTAAACTGATAGTTCGGCAATTCTTACACCTGTCAGCACATGCTTTCTTTGGAATTGGAATTATTATATTCTTCTAGTCTAACTAGCACTCAACTAGAAGAATATAATAATTCCAATTCCAAAGAAAGCATGTGCTGACAGGTGTAAGAAATGCAGAACTATCAGTTTAATAAATCACGGTTGCAAAATATTAGCACGAATTCTAAATAGACGAATGGAAAGCTGGTAGAAGCCGACCTCGGGGAAGATCAGTTTGGTTTCCGTAGAAAAGCAGGAACACGCGAGTCAATACTGACCCTACTGCTTATCTTAGAGGAGGGGTTAAGGAAAGAGAAACCTATTTTTGTAGCATCTGTTGACTTAGAGAAAGTTTTTGACAGTGTTGACTGGGGTACACTCTTTCAAATTCTGAAGGTGGCAGGGGTAAAATATAAATACAGGGAGCGAAAGGCTATTTACAATTTTTACAAAAACCAGATGGCAGTTGTAAGAGTCGAGAGGTTGTAGCCTATTCAATCTGTATATTGATCAAACAGTAAAGGAAACAAAAGAAAAATTTAGAGTAGGAATTAAAATCCAGGGAGAAGAAATAAAAACCCTGATGTTTACCGATGACATTGTAATTCTGTAAGCGACAGCGAATAACTTGGAAGAGCAGTGTCTTGATAGGAGGATATAAGATGAACGTCGCCACAAGTACAACGAGCATAATGGAATGTAGTCGAATTAAATCAGGTGATGCTGTGGGAATCAGATTGGGAAATGAGACACTGAAAGTAGTAAAGGAGTTTTGCTATTTGGGCAGCAAAATAAGTAATGATGGTCGAAGTAGAGAGGATCTGGCGATGGCAAAGAAAGCATTTCTGGAGAAGAGAAATTTGTAAGTCGAATATAGATTTAAGTGTCATGAAGTCTTTGACGTATTTGTTTGGAGTGTAGCCATGTGCGGAAGTGAAACATGGACGATAAACAGTCCAGATGAGAAGAGACTAGAAGTATTTGTGATGTGGTGCTGTAGAAGAATGCTGAAGATTTGATGGGCGGACAACGTAACTAATGAGCAAGTACTAAATAGAACTAGGGAGAAGAGGAATTTGTGGCACAATTTGTCTACAAGAATTTGTCTACATGTTCTGAGGCATGAAGGGATCACCAGTTTAGTTCTGGAGGGAAGCGTGGACGGTGAAAATCGTAGAGAGAGAAACCAAGATGTGAATACACCAAGTCCGCAGCTCGTGGTCGTGCGGTAGCCTTCTCGCTTCCCGTGCCCGGGTTCGATTCCCGGCGGGGTCAGGGATTTTCTCTGCCTCGTGATGACTGGGTGTTGTGTGATGTCCTTAGGTTAGTTAGGTTTAAGTAGTTCTAAGTTCTAGGGGACCGATGAACATAGATGTTAAGTCCCATAGTGCTCAGAGCCATTTGAACCATTGGAATACACCAAGCAGATTCAGAAGGACGTATATCGCTATAGTTGCTCGCAAATCAAGAGGCTTGTACAGGATAGAGTAGCATGGAAAGCTGCATCAAAAAGTTTTTAGACTGAAGACCTCAACAACAACAGGGTTATTAAAAACAGAGGAAGGTTAAGATGGTGGTTTTAAAACTTCAGGTATTCTCAAAGTCTACACAACGCACAGAACGTTGTTAAAACGACGTGAAACCTTTATAAAAGTCCTTCTGTGTGACTTTGCTCAGCTCTAGCGTCATATTTGCCTGAAAGTCGGTTATGGCTTTAAACCGTTGGCCCTTCATCTGAATATCTGCAGTTACTCGTTTTGTGGTAGGTTCGTTTTGATAACAACGTGTCTCGTCACTCGTGATGATTTGTTTCAGTAAATCAAGTCGCGGCAGACGTCTAATAAGCGTCGTCGTTTTTGTTCGGGATTCAAGCTGTGCGGAACAAACTTGGCACACATTTTTCTCTTTTTAAAAACATAGAGATGTTGCGATATTACGATTTGTGACATCTCAACTTGGACACACATACTACCGATATTAATGTTTACAGACAGAACCGACGTCGCTTGTACGCCAGGAATGAAATCTGCCTCGGAACGTTTTCAGCAGTAAGTAGAGTAAGCCAGGCTACACGAAGTTGGAAGCTAAAATGTGTAAACTGTATATTCTACTCTTACAGCAGTTTATGAACGAGGACGATCCGGCTTGTAGGCTTCTGTAATGCGAGTGGGTCTAAGGAGTTTGCAGAAGTCAGACGGATAAGAAGGTATCTTCTGCTTCTGACGTTATTGTGTGGCTTGATCTCTCATCGCATGACCCACCAAACCCAAGACCTCTCGCGTTCTCATTGGTGGAAGCAGTAGCGAATACGACATGACCTATGGAATTTTGTGGCTTAATGGTAGCAATGAATTTCATGATGCCGCTATCCAGTCAGACAGGGACGTGGGGTTCCCGCAGCAGTGTTGGAACGCTCAGCCTGCAGGCTTGTTCATGCTGCAGCTGCCTGAGCCGCAGCCGAGGGTCGACCAAAAAAGCGCCGGCATGTGCGCGCCACACTGTTCTCACGCTGCTCCCCTCCCCCCTCCTCGTCCCCTCCCCGACCAAACCTCTCCTACCCACATCCCGCCAGAGGTCCCCCTTCAGGCCTGGAGCCACACGTGTCGTGCAGCACGCCTGTCTGCCAACCGAGCTCCTCTGCATTGATTGCCAGCGCCTCACTCAGCCGTGCCGCATACGTTTCGTTAGACCAGTGATTAGATCTGTTGGAAAGTCGTCGCTCATTTTCGTGTTCCATCGGAATAAACCACACGCGCACGGGCCTGAGAAAGAAGTTAGTTGCGGCCTCCAGTGGAAACTACCCGCGCCACTCGACCTCATGCGTTATTTAAGTACAGCGCATCAGGAAGTCGTTTCTGAAAGTATTTGTTTGGAGTGTAGCCATGTATGGAAGTGAAACATGGACGATAACTAGTTTGGACAAGAAGAGAATAGAAGCTTTCGAAATGTGGTGCTACAGAAGAATACCGAAGATAAGGTGGAAAGATCACGTAACTAATGAGGAGGTATTGAATAGGATTGGGGAGAAGAGAGGTTTGTGGCACAACTTGACTAGAAGAAGGGAACGGTTGGTAGGACATGTTTTGAGGCATCAAGGGATCACAAATTTAGCATTGGAGGGCAGCGTGGAGGGTAAAAATCGTAGAGGGAGACCGAGAGATGAGTACACTAAGCAGATTCAGAAGGATGTAGGTTGCAGTAGGTACTGGGAGATGAAGCAGCTTGCACAGGATAGAGTAGCATGGAGAGCTGCATCAAACCAGTCTCAGGACTGAAGACAACAACAACAACAACAACATGATTTAGGAACGCCAATGAGTTTATTAACTCAGTTTAAATAAGGAAAGAAACGGCATCATGTGGTTGGAGGTATTGTCCCAGGTCTAGCGCCAACACACAAGGAAAGCGAAATCCGGGTAGCTGAATAGTAATTTAAAAACGCTGGTATTCCGTGCATCGGTTGACGACAGTTTTGCCGAACTGCTCGATGTTATTCGAAAATCTTAACGGTTTATGGGTCGTCAGCGGACTTCAGTCGCCTTAATTTTCATAATTCACGAATAAATATAAGGTAACAGCAAACTGCACTAGGACCTTGCGAAGACACCAGTAGGGGGAGATCCACATGATTACAACGCAACGTACTGAGTAGAAGAAGTCGTTCTCGTCTGCGTTTCAGCTTTAATCTTCACAGCAACACCACGCAAAGCATAGTCCGGCGGTCACGTTTCTCTAACAACATTATATAAGCAAGATGGAATTTAACTCCATCTTACTTCTCAGCCTCCGCCAAATCTGTCTTCATCCGTTTGAATATCAGGATGATTCCCTCAAAACAGGAATTTTTTTTTCCGTCTTTCTCCTGTCCGAGCTTTTGCATTGTCTATAATGATCTTCAACGACGATAAAACTTCCTGCCTACCGAGCCTTGACATTTCTACTGGTGTAGCTTCCTAGACTGGCAGATGAAGACAAAAATGTGAGAATAATACGTCGTTTTTTTATCCTCGCAGTAAGATGGTCCGAAAAGATAGCAAGTATGTGAAGATACTCTGTTCATAAAGCCGGCCGGTGTGGCCGAGCGGCTCTAGGCGCTTCAATCTGGAACCGCGGACCGCTACGGTCGCAGGTTCGAATCCTGGCTCGGGCATGGATGTGTGTGATGTCCTTAGGTTAGTTAGGTTTAAGTAGTTCTAAGTTCTTGGGGACTGATGACCCCAGATGTTAAGTTCCATAGTGCTCAGAGCCATTTGAATCTGTTCATAAATTTGAAGAACATCGTATAGGGAAGTAATTTGTTTTCAATATTTACTTCTTCATGTCAAGAAATTGCGAACTATTGAGCTACAGTATTGTTTATCTGTGAGGGAGTGAAGTACATTCATTATGTCATGAACGCTTGGAACGTTACAGCCTAGTATTGCTTAAAAAATACGAAATTAGCCTAGTATTGCTTAAAAAATACGAAATTGACGGCACAAACCAGGAATAATAAATGATTGTTAGAAATAAGCAATTCAGCGACATACTATTTCTTGGATCATTAACTAAGATTTAATTATCATTCGTTAGTTTCTACCTAAAGGGGAACACGAACGCCATTGACAGAATTGCGGATATTTTGAATATTTTGGTAGGAGAGACCCGTGGTCTCCGGTAGCTGTTTACAGAGTAATAACGTAATTATGATTTATATGTTTTATTACCCCAATGGTCTTTGCTGCCGTATAAATATCTGTCACGGTACTGAAAAAACCTTTTAATATGCAATCACAAAACATATAACACAAAACACAGAATAGTGCAACAATCCGCGGCAGTAGTTCAGCATAGCGTCCCCGTGACGATCTTCCATTGCATTCAGTGAACCCATACACTGATGTTAACTTACAACAAAAAAATGCAAGGCAGAGCAGAGCAAAATTGGATGCAAGGTTGAGGGAGAAGAGTAAAATTGGCGTTACTGTTTTGCCAACAGCAAGTACTGTGAGTGAATGGAAGAAGTTTGTTTACATACAAAACATACAGCGTATTCCCTTAACATTTGCACTGTGTGTAGATATTTTCATTACACTACCAAATCAAAGATATATGAGGATAAAAAATAAAACAAAATGCAGTACCTCTGTAGCAAGACACCAGAGACCACCAGTTCCTTGTACCACAATACTCAGAAAATATACCTGAACAACTTCTGAAATGATTTCAGTGGAGCTCAGGTTCACCCTGTAGAGATAGGTGTCAATCTGTGTTGGAGGGATCGGCTGATGCCTGATCTCCTTCTGGAGTAATAGTCTCCTAAGGATTGGGAACCTCCCTTATACATGTTGGCCATATTCTCATCTCTAGTCCTGAAGCGTCTGTGCAGTGAAGTGTTCGTTGCAAGAGACGCTCAGAAATTTGGCAGACGGAACTACAGTAACGTAGAAATGTGGTTGCACCTGTGCTTTCTTTGACGCACATTCGAATTGATGAAGGAGTACAGTGTTCGTTCCTGCAGCCTCTGTTCCACATGTTATGATCGTACTTTGAGGCCCACTTCGAATTAGCCTAGCGGCTGTACGTCGTATTTATGTCTGACGACAGGATAATTCTCTAGTCAAACGTGGGACTGTTATAAACGAACACAAGGAAAATAACTTTTCTTTTATGGCCTAAAATTCAGCAGAGCCACCTGGTTTCATGAAAGAAGAAGTTTATCCCAGCGCTGCGTAGAAGCAGAGAAAAAATTATAAAGGTTTTGCACTGCATTGAAAAATGAACATGCTTCCCGACAACAACTTGCAACACTAGTCCGACTAAATTTAAAGAAATTGCTGCTCAAGGCACATAATACGCTTTCGGATTTCTTACTTGAATGCGTGCCTACAAACCAGCATAGGTTCCTGATATACAGGTTGGTCCATTGATCTCACGAAATAGGCGTCAAACGAAAAAACTACAAAGAACGAAACTAGTGTAGCTTGAAGGGGGAAATCAGATGGCGATATGGTTGGCCCGCTAGATGGCGCTGCCATAGGTCAAACGGATAACTACGTTTCTTTAAATAGGAACCACCATTTTTATTACATATTCCTGTAGTACGTAAAGAAATATCAATGTTTTAGTTGGATCACTTTTTTCGCTTTGTGATAGATGGCGTTGTAATAGTCACAAACATATCGCTCACAATTTTAGACGAACAGTTGGTAACAGGTAGGTTTTTTAAAATACTGAACGTAGGTACGTTGAACATTTTATTTCGGTTGTTCCAATGTGTTACAAGTACCTTCGTGAACTTATCATTTCTGAGAACGCATGCTGTTACAGGTTGATTATCTGTAAATACCACATTAATGCAATAAATGCTCAAAATGATGCCCGTCAACGTCAATGCATTTGGCAATACGTGTAACTACATTCCTCTCAACAGCGAATAGTTCGCCTTGCGTAATGTTCGCACATGCATTGACAATGCGCTGACGCATGTAGTCAGACGTTGTCGGTGGATCACGATAGCAAATATCCTTTAACTTGCCCCACAGAAAGAAATCCGGGGACGTCAGATCCGGTGAACGTGCGGGCCATGGTATGGTGCTTCGACGACCAATCCACCTGTCATGAAATGTGCTATTCAATACGGCTTCAACCGCACGCGAACTATGTGGCGGACATCCATCATGTTGGAAGTGTATCGCCATTCTGTCATGCAGTGAAACATCTTGTAGTAACATAGGTAGAACATTATGTAGGAAATCAGCATACATTACACCATTTAGATTGCCATCGATAAAATGAGGGCCAAATATCCTTCCTCCCACAATGCCGCACCATACATTAACCCGCCATGGTCGCTGATGTTCCACTTGTCGCAGCCATCGTGGATTTTCCGTTGCCCAATAGTGCATATTATGCCGGTTTACGTTACCGCTGTTGGTGAATGACGCGCTTCGTTGATAAACAGAACGCGTGCAAAAAATCTATCATCGTGCCGTAATTTCTCTTGTGCCCAGTAGCAGACCTGTACACGACGTTCAAAGTTGTCGCCATGCAATTCCTGGTGCATAGAAATATCGTACGGGTGCAATCGATGTTGATGGAGCATTCTCAACACCGACGTTTTTGAGATCCCCGATTCTCGCGCAATTTGTCTGCTACTGACGAACGACCGGATTAGCCGCGACAGCAGCTAAAACACCTACTTGGCACCACTTTGTTGCAGGTCGTGGTTAATTTCACATGTGGCTGAACACCTCCTGTTTCCTTAAATAACGTAACTATCCGACGAACGTCCGGACACTTGGATGATGTCGTCCAGGATACAGAGAAGCATACATAGCACACTCCCGTTGGGCATTTTGATCACAATAGCCATACATCAACACGATATCGACCTTTTCCGCAATTGGTAAACGGTCCATTTTAACACGGGTAATGTATCACGAAGCAAATACCGTCCGCACTGCCGGAATGTTCCGTGATACCATGTACCTATACGTTTGTGACGAAAAAAGTGGTCCAACTAAAACATTTATATTTTTTTACGTGCTACACGAATATGTAAAAAAAATGGGGGTTCCTATTTAAAGAAACGTAGTTGATATCCGTTTGACATACGGCAGCGCCATCTACCGGGCCAACCATAGCGCCATCTGGTTTTCCCCTTCAAGCTAGACGAGTTTCGTTCTTTGTAGTTTTTTAGTTTAATGCTTATTTCGTGAGATATTTGGCCTAGTCACTATCAATGGATCACCCAGTATTGCTTGCATTGTCATATGACCGGCCTCTACAGTCAGTAATATCAATGGAATTTGTAGACAGGACTTTTAGTATGGCTTCAGCTAAGTTTTCGGATTTGTGTCCCGGGTTTGATAAAAACAGAAGGAAACCTTCAATAGGTTCACCATTCTCGTTCACATATCTTAATTTGAAAGATAGTTGATCGATATGTGAAATGTCCGCAGTAGAATCTACTATTATAGAGAAATATTTGGCCAGTTTTATTTCACCTATGATAATTCCTTTTATTCGTTCGGAAAGAAGCTCTATTATTTCATCATAGATTGTTGAAGAAAGATAACATGTATGTCCCTGCCCCGGATTTCCATATCGTTCAAGAAAAGGATCAGACTTAGTTATAAGCTCAAGAGACATCATAAATTGACCATTATGTAATGAATGGAATCTTTCAACGTGTCCACGTAGGGAAGTACACGACTTGTTAGTTTCTTCACTACTGCAAACACGCTTTTCAACACACTGCGCCAGTACATTTTTTCTGTCTCAACATCTGACTCCAAATGGTTATCAATTGTTCCAAGCGACTTTGTCTTGTTAATAGTGGTAACTCAGAATTTTTGGTTCAAGTGATCATGGTGAGATAAAATATTACAAATGTTTTTCCAGTTTGCAATACCATTAGTAGCAATCGCCGCCTTATATGCGAACAGTTTACATTGAGCTGCACAAGAAACAGCACCGATACTACAGGAGTATACTAGAAAATCACGCAAAGTTGATTTACCATTTAAAAATTTACGGTAAAATACATTTTTGTTCAAATATCTGGTTTTATCTTATATTGATCTTCTTGAATTAGAAAAATCAACGTTATAATTTTGATTAATGCCACGTTGTAAGAGAATGTCGATTGTTGATTCATAGACAGACCATTCTGCAGGATCATCACTAACGAGGTTATTTCTTTTTGTAAGGTCTGACTCGACATTTAAGTTTTTAGTGAAACTCGAGATCAGGAACAATTTGCTTCTCTTCATTTTTAACTTCTGTTTCGTCTGTACTTACTTCTTTTACAACAGTTGCAGTGCCAGAAATATCATCCGTACTACTTGAACTCGAAGTCGAACCAGCAGCATTTTTTGCGAAAAATTATATCTATTCTGCCAAGCGTTTTTAGAACATTGGCTTCTCGTTCTCGCCTTTCCCTCAATAATTTCCGAAATGTCGTCCTACTTAATTTTGCACGTTTGCATTCTTCACTGTTATTCATGTTAAGGCACTTACAGAATTGTCAACCAACAGTCAAAACAGAAGAAAAACATTTGTAAAAGGAAAGAATGAAAGACTGCATCAAGTTCCAGTCACGCTACACCGCACATGGCACAAAGTTTTTTACTTTAAACACGACACACGAGCAGAAAGATTCTTCCTTTAAACACGGAGCAATGAAGTGACCAACACTGATTACTCGACGTGACTGTGCTATGAAAGAACTACAATACAGAATAATTTAATTTCTTTGTCGCCTGCTCCTCTGTTGTCAGTGAAAAGTAAAAGCACACCTGCCGACTGGAATTCGTCTCGTTAAGAAATCGGGACAGTCCCTTTTTTGACTTCTGTTTCCCGCGTCGCTGGAATTTTAGCCGGCACGCAAATATGTTCTGAATATTCTTGACACTGTCTTTCTAATTTTAAAAAGCATATAATTTTTGCAGTTTTTTTTGCAGTGAGGTGTGCTGGATCGACTCTTATCCCACTTATTCTTATAATATTTTAGCGGTTTTTGTGGGCAGAGAAGACAACTACAAAGTTTAACTTATCTTGGTGGCAGTTGATATGGTGTGTTGTCATTTGTGTGAACACTTCTGTTATGCCTACACGAAAATGCACTTGTATTCCAACGTAAAATAAAAATAACGTTTTCTCGAAGAAAAAAAACTTAGTTAAGAAGTTTAATATAAAATTTGCAATTCCACGTACTTTTCGATTGCACAGAGTGGGAACTTTGATATCGTGCAAGCTGCAGCACAATAAATGAGACAAACGAAAGTTGTTTACTTCTTTTTTCGCCACAAAAGGGACTAAGTAAATAAATAATTTTTTTTTAAACTGTTGTCCAGTGTATTTCACACATTATTAGATAGTGTGCTTATGTTCTTCTCGTATAAGCACGTGTTTAGAAATGTAAAACATTCCCAGTATTAAATGTTTGTTAAATGGGTGTCATTAAATGAAAGCCCAGATACTGAAGACCACAGAGCTTTCACATTAATTCCAGTAATGGAAGGTTTCTTCAAGAAGTTTAAGTAGAGTCGGGTTTTTACATACTGAAGCCACAAGTAGATTGCCATCCTGACGCCTTACTTCAAAATATTCTGAACAATCATGAAGATGATACCACACAGAAACCCAATGTTAAAATTCCATTCAGTCACCAAGTAAACTACGTATATTTCCAAGCTTTAATTGTCGAATTTCGTACTTAAGGTTTATTTAAACTAGCAAAATGTTTAACAATATTAAAATCTTTTGTCGTTTGTAAGCGCAGTTATTTTAAAACGTGAAAGGTTAAAAATTAGTACAGAGCAAAAAATGCCGCCCCGGTAAGGCGCCGACCCTAGGCTCGTGTCTAGTGGGCCTGCACATAAATCCACCATGCAACCCGCACGAACACGGAAATGTTTACTTGAACAATGCGATGTCAGTTCCCTTTCTTACTCATGTCCGATCTAGCTGGTATAAATATACACAAAAACATGGTGACATCAGCAGAATTTAGCAGATTGCAGATGTGGACTCTGACCACAATCTGTTGGGTAGATTAAAACTGAAGAAACTGCAAAAAGGTGGGAATTTTAGGACATGGGATCTGGATAAGCTGAAAGAACCAGAGGTTGTACAGAGTTTCAGGGAGAGCATAAGGGAACAATTGACAGGAATGGGGGAAAGAAACACAGTAGAAGAAGAATGGGTAGCTCTGATGGATGAAGTAGTGAAGGCAGCAGAGGATCAAGTAGGTAAAAAGACGAGGGCTGCTAGAAATCCTTGGGTAACAGAAGAAATGTTGTTGTTGTTGTGGTCTTCAGTCCTGAGACTGGTTTGATGCAGCTCTCCATGATACTCTATCCTGTGCAAGCTTCTTCATCTCCCAGTACTTATTGCAACCTACATCCTTCTGAATATGCTTAGTGTATTCATCTCTTGGTCTCCCTCTACGATTTTTACCCTCCACGCTGCCCTCCAATACGAAATTGGTGATCCCTTGATGCCTCAGAACTTGTCCTACCAACCGATCCCTTCTTCTGGTCAAGTTGTGCCACAAACGTCTCTTCTCCCCAATCCGATTCAATACTTCCTCATTAGTTATGTGATCTACCCATCTAATCTTCAGCATTCTTCTGTAGCACCACATTTCGAAAGCTTCTATTCTCTTCTTGCCCAAACTATTTATCGCCCATGTTTCACTTCCATGCATGGCTACACTCCATACAAATACTTTCAGAAATGACTTCCGGACACTTAAATCTATACTCGATGTTAACAAATTTCTCTTCTTCAGAAACGCTTTCCTTGCCATTGCCAGTCTACATTTTATATCCTCTATACTTCGGCCATCGTCAGTTATTTTGCTCCCCAAATAGCAAAACTCATTTACTACTTTAAGTGTCGCACTTCCTAATCTGATTCCCTCAGCATCACCCGACTTTATTCGACTACATTCCATTATCCTAGTTTTGCTTTTGTTGATGATCATCTTATATCCTCCTTTCAAGACACTATCCATTCCGTTTAAATGCTCTTCCAAGTCCTTTGCTGCCTCTGACAGAATTACAATGTCATCGGCGAACCTCAAAGTTTTTATTTCTACTCCATGGACTTTAATACCTACTCCGAATTTTTCTTTTGTTTCCTTCACTGCTTGCTCAATATACAGATTGAATAACATCGGGGAGAGACTACAGCCCTGTCTCACTCCCTTCCCAACCACTGCTTCCCTTTCAAGTCCCTCGACTCTTATAACTGCCATCTGGTTTCTGTACAAATTGTAAATAGCCTTTCGCTCCCTGTATTTTACCCCTGTCACCTACAGAATTTGAAAGAGAGTATTCCAGTCAACATTGTCAAAAGCTTTCTCTAAGTCTACAAATGCTAGAAACGTAGGTTTGCCCTTTCTTAATCTAGCTTCTAAGATAAGTCGTAGGGTCAGTATTGCCTCACGTGTTCCAACATTTCTACGGAATCCAAACTGATCTTCACCGAGGTCGGCTTCTACTTGTTTTTCCATTCGTCTGTAAAGAATTCGCGTTAGTATTTTGCAGCTGTGACTTATTATTGAATTTAATTGATGAAAGGAGAAAATATAAAAATGCAGTAAATGAAGCAGGTAAAAATGAATACAAACGTCTCAAAAATGATATCGACAGGAAGTGAAAAATGGCTAAGCAGGGATGGCTAGAGGACAAATGTAAGGATGTAGAAGCTTATCTCTCTAGGGGTAAGATAGATACTGCCTACAGGAAAATTGAATAGACCTTTGGAGAGAAGAGAACCACTTGTATGAATATCAAGCGCTCAGATGGCAACCCAGTTCTAAGCAAAGAACGGAAGGCAGAAAGGTGGAAGGAGTATATAGAGGGTTTATACAAGGGCGATGTACTTGAGGACAATATTATGGAAATGGAAGAGGATATAGATGAAGATGAAATGGGAGAAACGATACTGCGTGAAGAGTTTGATAGAGCGCTGAAAGACCTAAGTTGAAACAAGGCCGCCGGAGTAGACAACATTCCATTAGAACTACTGACCGCCTTGGGAGAGCCAGTCCTGACAACACTCTACCAGCTGGTGAGCAAGATGTATGAGACAGGCGAAATACCCTCAGACTTCAAGTGGAATATAATAATTCCAATTCGAAAGAAAGCAGGTGCTGACAGATGTGAAAATTACCGAACTATCTGTTTAATAAGTCGCAGCTGCAAAATACTAACGCGAATTCTTTACAGACGAATGGAAAAACTGGTAGATGCGGATCTCGGGGAGGATCAGTTTGGATTTCGTAGAAACACTGGAACACGTGAGGCAATACTGACCTTACGACTTATCGTAGACGAAAGATTAAGAAAAGGCAAACCTACATTTCTAGCATTTATAAACTTGGAGAAAGATTTTGACAATGTTGAGTGGAATAATCTCTTTCAAATTCTGAAGGAGGCAGGGGTAAAATGCAGGGAGCGAAAGGCTGTTTGCAATTTGTACAGAAACCAGATGGCAGTCATAATAGTCGAGGGGCAGGAAAGGGAAGCAGTGGTTGGGAAAGGAGTGAGGCAGGGTTGTAGCCTCTCCCCGATGTTATTCAATCTGTATATTGAGCAAGCAGCAAAGAAAACAAAAGAAAAATTCGGAGTAGGTATTCAAATTCATGGAGAAGAAGTAAAAACTTTGAGGTTCGCCGATGATATTGTAATACTGTCAGAGACAGCAAAGGACCTGGAAGAGCAGTTTGAACGGAATGTACAGTGTCTTGAAAGGATGATTTAAGATGAACATCAACAAAAGCAAAACGAGGATAATGGAATGTAGTCAAATTAAATCGGGTTGATGCTGAGGGAATTAGATTAGGAAATGAGGCACTTAAAGTAGTAAAGGAATTTTGCTATTTAGGAAGTAAAATAACTGATGATGTCGAAGTAGAGAGGATATAAAATGTAGACTGGCAATGGCAAGGAAAGCGTTTCTGAAGAAGAGAAATTTGTTAACATCGAATATAGATTTAAGTGTCAGGAAGTCGTTTCTGAAAGTATTTGTATGGAGTGTAGCCATGTATGGAAGTGAAACATGGACGATAACTAGTTTGGACAAGAAGAGAATAGAAGCTTTCGAAATGTGGTGTTACAGAAGAATGCTGAAGATAAGGTGGATAGATCACGTAACTAATGAGGAGCTATTGAATAGGATTGGGGAGAAGAGAAGTTTGTGGCACAACTTGACTAGAAGAAGGGATCGGTTTGTAGGACATGTCCTGAGGCATCAAGGGATCACAAATTTAGCATTGGAGGGCAGCGTGGAGGGTAAAAATCGTAGAGGGAGACCAAGAGATAACTACACTAAGCAGATTCAGAAGGATGTGGGTTGCAGTAGGTACTGGGAGATGAAGAAGCTTGCACAGGACAGAGAGTAGCATGGGGAGATGCATCAAACCAGTCTCAGCACTGAAGACAACAACAACGGCCTTATGCCTTTTCCAATTCAACTGGCCATCAACGATAACAAAATTTCGAACAATTGAACTAGGTAACAGGGTGAGGTAGGCCTCGCACTCGGACACTGGCCTCGCATTCGGGAGAACGGCGGTTCAGATAGCGACGTGTCACACGGAGCTAGGTTTTCCATCAGTTTCTTTAAATCACCCAAAGAAAATGCTAGTATAGCGGCTTTGGAAACGACCAATTTTCTTCGCCACCATTTCCAAATACGTGCTTTTGTTCTGTTTGCAGTAATCTTGTTGTCTCTAGGACATTAAACCCTATTCTTCCTCCCTTCAGTGTGTTGAACTAGAGTCAGAGTTCTAATGGTGAAATTATGCACTTATTTCAAATAATTTACAAGAAATGTTTTATGTTTTATATGTTAAACCTTCATTTATCGATGAGGCCTAAAAAAGGAAAAACTGTATTGTGTCACATTTTTCGCCTGTTGCCTTACCTTTGGTTTATCCTATTTCAGTTAGTTTTATACTTTATTTCTGATATAAACAAGAAATATTAGTAGGTTTTTGTGCAGTAAATATCCGCTTCTTTAGAACCACATTTTCTACACATTTGACGTTGCCGTCCATGTTGCTTCTGTTGAATGTGCACTGTTGGTATGCCCCTTAGTTCTTTAATCTATATTTCTAACCTTTTTTTCCAATATTACGATGATACTTAAATTCGTAGCGAAAGATTTTCACACATTTATATCTGATTAGGACATTTTATCCGTAATTTATTGTTTGGCCTATTATTCTCGTAAATACGCCTTGATGTTTCCAAAGTTGAAAGAACTTTGTGCTGCAAAAATGCAAGGTCTGAAACTTCGTGCTTTTGTGAGCTAAATAAGGCGAGACAGTCCCTCTGAAAAGAATGAACTCTTTGAAATATTGAGTTTCCTAGAGAATTGAGCAGGATCGAACATTTTACTACCATGTGTGTAGAGAATTGTATTAGATAATGAACATCGAGAGAATGTTTCTGTCATTCCAGTATGCGTTACGGTATTGTAGATTCCCTTATTCTGGAAATATTTCTGACTTTCATAGAGACCTTCTCATTACTTTAATTTACTTCAGCAAGCAAAACCCATGTGCTCATGAACCGTGGCTAGTGGAGTATCGTTTGAACTTTCATTTCCCGGCATAGTTCACATGGCGCTGTATACAGGTATCGCAAGCTTTACGGTATGTGGGACGAAAAATTCATCCCCGTTTGCTCTCTACCGTCAAGCTACAGCAACGACATTTTCATTGTAAGACTACTGCTGGTCACTAAACTGAGGCAAAGCACGTAAGGAATGACTAAGTGAAGACAAAAATGTCGACAACCGTATCTGTTCATGCACATTATGCGACGTTATGCCTCTGCCGGGATAAATAAGGCGTCGCGTACTACGAACTGCTTCCGGGAATGTAACCATAACTGTTGTCATTTATCGCCGGCGACTGAGACGCCTCGTGGCCTCAACTGAAGAAAAACAACCGAGAGGACTGTATTAACTGCCGCGCCAGTTCAATAACGAGCACTCGCAAGTCGCTGACATGACAGAAGCAGCTGCTGTGGATCTCGGCTGGGAATGGAATCCGCTTTCCTATTTTCTCACTACACTGCAGAATTTTTTGTTCCTGCTTGACAGTCTTTGACTGAACTCTCTCCAAAAGGATGATATTTTCCAAAACGTACTTTGGTGACGCGTAAAAAATGTTTCTTTTCCTGGCTTGGGAATCAGATACTGCTCCAGCGTTGGAAGAGTCGTTGATAACTGAGAAAAATGCATTGCCGATTAATCCCCGTATACTTTTTCTTTCTAATAAAAAACTATAATCACTTCTTGTTACAGCGAACGGAAAAACACTCGTCAAAACCGTGATGGATTCTTAGATTTATGTCTGGGGAAGGCCGAGTGGATACTGTAACGCACACAAAATATTAGATCACTTTATTATAACTCGAAGAAGCTGAAATACTTAACTTTGAAACAATCCATGTCCACAGGACAGTCTTTGTACATTTGTTAGTGACACTAAACACTAACGTATCAGTCGGTGCTGTACAGAATAATGCTCTCTTCTCTCAATTTTGCTACATAGTTCTGCTTGATAAAAGTCTCCAGTGAGACGATGCAGAGAGTTGAGCGGCCCTCCGCTCTGACGCAGAAAGGTCTTCAGCGGCGTCGGCATAAGGAAACTCTTGAGGGAGGGCGTGTCTGCGTGTGGCAGCCACTGTGTCACTTCTGGTTCCGTCGTGATGTACCAACTTTCTCATGCTACATCGGACGACACCAAACGACTCAAAACTCCTACAAATCTTTGAACAAAAAGTAAAATAGCGTTGCCGTGTGGTTTGCGAAAAAGGTCATTGGTGTTGTTAATGGCCATCACGTCGCGTCGTAATGTGACGTTTCCTGATATGTTAATTCGAAATAAATCTTTCGAGAAAAGATATATACATCAGCTGAACTATACCAAGAAGTATTGCTATATGCTTAAATTGTAGGAGAAGATGAAGTGGGTTACAGTAGTAAGCTACAAATTCAGTATTTCCACTAACACAAGCAGCAAAATGTATTTGCAATTGTCAGTAACCACGAATGATATGTAAGAAATTCGAGAAAATGAAATGTTTCGAATACTGCAGGATTATGAAAGTATCAAATGCCTTTTCTTAAATTTGTTATTATTATTATCGTCTTTGTTTCTCGCAGAACAATGTATTTGTTGCGGTCAAGTCCACTCCAGCCTGTTTCCAACTTCCTTAGGTGGTGGCCTGGTGGTTTAAATGATTTTACAATGCTGTACGCAAGGTATGGGCGTTGCCGAACAATACTACAGATTGGGCAAAACGAAATTGGACTGGGAAATATAAGACTGGCGCGGAACTGACTTCGTTAACGAATAGAACTGACCATCACAGAAAATGTCGGAAATCGTGATTTCGATGCATCAAATGATTCCTATCACATGCGCATCTCCCTTATGCTATATCCCAGGTATTAACATTAGCTCTGTCATTATGTTTGAGCGAGAAATAGGAGCAGACGTGTTTGGTGACCATTTTAATGCAACATAAAATTGGGATTATGGTAAAACAGCGCGTGGTCATTGTCAAGTAGTATGAGAGGTCATTGTTGATTGTTATGCGAAACTCAGTTCGTGGAAAAAGTGCGCAGAACTTTCCGCTCAAGAGGTTAAGATAGGATATGCTTTAGCAAACCTCCGGCAAATTCTGCAGTGCAAGACTTAGTGCCACAATGTCGCTCAGTGTGGATGGCCAACCGCGTTGCGCCGCGTCGTGCCGCGCTGTTTTCCGGCTGTTGTCGGTACATCAAAGGAAGTGGCGCGTTTGCGCGCGCTCAGTTTAGACGGGGCTTCGGCTGCTCCATCTTCCGACCGTGCGCGCGCTCCAACTGGAACACTGTGCGTGGCGGGACACGGACGGTGCACTCCTCTCTGTACAGCTGTGCGCGGGGTGCAGCAGCGCCTCATTTCCGACCGTACTAAACGTGTGTAAGGATTTGGCCTAGCCAGGAAACTGTGGACAGATCTGCTTCGATTCCGTACAGGGCAGGCAGATGTGGTCTCATTTTGTATAAATGACGATTCATATCCTGGACAGGGTCTGTGGGGTCGCTGTGCAAACTAAACAGCACCTGACTGAATAGTATTCATTACGAAAATATCCTGGTGGACACTATAAACTGCTTTTGGTAACACCAAGGTCTGTGGACTGGTTAAGACACTAGATATTCAGTCGTTTATATTACGAATTTTATGCACAGTTAAACATATTATATAAAACTTTAAATAAGAATGTAAAATGACCATAGAAGCCATAAACATAATTATGGAAACACTCTAGTGACAAGATTATTCTATGTATAACTGAAACCATTCATGAAATTTAGACAGAAAACTTCTTACCACCAGAATGGACTTCCGCATTACTACATCCATTACATAAGAAAGAAAGCACCCTAACAACGATAGAGTTGCCAATGACGTATAAGATCTCCATGGCACTTTCGAATAAAGCTGAAGGAATACACCACCCACAACTAGGAGTATATCAAACAGGGTTTAAGAAGGGAAGGACTTGAACAGAGCAAATATTAAATATAAAGAAATTAATAGGAATGAGGAAAATCAGAAACTTCAAATATTTAATAACTTTTGCAGATTTTAAAAAGATCTCTGATCCAATCAATGGAAACTTCAGCTAGGAATATCGACAATATGGGAAAAGACAGATTAATATGGTTCCAATGGCTCTGAGCACTATGGGACTTAACATCTGAGGTCATCAGTCCCCTAGAACTTAGAACTAATTAAACCCAACTAAGCTAAGGACATCACACACATCGATGCTCGAGGCAGGATTCGAACCTGCGACCGTAGCGGTCGCGCGGTTCCAGACTGAAGCGCCAAGAACAGATTAAAGAAGACACGTCAAGTTGCAGACAGGCACAATTAAAAAGACACAAACATAAAGCTTTCGCCCACAGCCTTCATTAGTAAAAGAGAGAGACACACACACAAGCAAGTACACCTCACGCACACACGACCGCCAACTCCAGCATCTCGGGTCGGAGTGCTTGCTTGTGTGTATGAATGGTGTGTATGTCTCTCTTATACTGATGAAGGCCGTGGCCGAAAGTTTAACGTAAGTGTCTTTTAATTGTGCCTGTCTGCAACTTCTCTGATTCAGTTGATACATAAGAAAGTATAATTACAGACACTATCTTCGTGTCACTTAGATGGCATGTAGCCTGGACATTACAGCAAAATGAAACGCTTTTCAACCCTCAGACACTATTACAGGGACGGAGCCTTCACGCAAGAAGTTGTAGGCGTAATGTGTGAAGGAGCAGTTCTCTTAAAAATCATACTGAACGAATATAGTCGTCGCAGTGCCTCAGTGCTTTTATCGAATAAGTGTTGTTACACGAGTCCCGGGTCGATATTTCTTGTATGTGAGATTTCGCCGTATATAGAAGCTAAACCTTTCCTTTTTCGTACACCATATGATGAAGCCAAATTTTTAAAATATTGCTGAATACAAAATGGATATGTCTTAATAGAATTACACGAGTACTTACAAACAAACAAAATTCCGAATTTAAATTTCAATTTTTCACGGTTTCTTTCATAATTCTTCTCCGTAAGTTGTACCTTATGGCACATGATCCACGTACTTCAGTAAATGCGCCTAGGAATCTTCGTGTGTGTATAATCTTGGCATAATTTGGACTATTCGTGTGTTCGGTTCTGCCTCTCTGTTCCTTTAATGTTTCCTTCCTTTAGACAAGCCCTCTCAGATGAGGGTCATTTAATTCCGCTATTAGTGGTGATTTCCGTGATAAAATACCAGTTGTTATAGTATCAGCTTTCCCTGAGAGGCCTTTACTCATGTCGTGCGGCCACAATCTGTGCACATGAACTAAGGCAATGTTGCGCTTGAAAATGAAACGTATTCTGACAGTCAGCGTAAATAAAAGACTGAATATCTGTGTTATAAATTTGTAGAGCTGAAAAGCTCTGTTGCTTTCCGGAGAAGTAATATACAAGAATATGAGCCAATGCATCCTCCTGATGTTGCACGTGTACTGATTCCAAGAAATACCGCTAGCTTCATATGGCATAATTTCAGCTCTTATTTTCTGGTAAACCTTCCGGGATGTAAGGTCGTGGTCCATGAAACTCTTCAGCTCCTAAGCAGCTGAAATTATCATAGTATGAAGGCTTTCACGACCGTATGACATATCTTCTGGTAAACCTTCCGGGATGTAAGGTCGTGGTCCATGAAACTCTTCAGCTCCTAACATTTCGTCCAGAGCTGCGCTGGACATCTTTTATATAGAAAGTAACGGATCAGATTGGAAAGATTTTAAGTAAACATGATATTAGACCTGTTTTTAGACCAACGAAGAAAATTTGTCATGTTCTCCGGTCTGTAAAAGATAAACGCGCTCCTCTATCAGCCAGTGGCGTATATAAAATTCCGTGTACATGTGGTAAAGTTTATATTGGAACAACGAAGAGAAGCGTAAATACACGGTTAAAAGAACACAGAAGTCTTTGCCGGTTAGGAAAAACAGACAAATCGGCTGCAGCAGAACACGCTTTTCAGTCAGGAAATCATCAAGTGAAGTTTTCCGAAACAAAAATTTTATCTACGACGACGAACTATTACCCACGGCTTTGTAGAGAAGCAATTGAAATATATAAACATAGGGATAATTTTAATCGGAAAGAAGAGACCATGAAACCTAGTGATATTTGGACAGTAGCTCTACAGAATTGCTAGACAGTTTTATCTGTGACGAGATTACGATCTATAGTTAAGTTTTATCTCTGACAAAGATTATCTCTGCATATCACGTGTAACTCTGGCCACGCCCACTTTCTACGATATATAAGTCGCTCTCAGACGTCCGACCCGTCAGTTGGCAAGACTCACCGGAGGAGAAACACCCCTCTGAAGATGTCCAGCGCAACTCTGGACGAAATGTTAGGAGCTGAAGAGTTTCATGGACCACGACCTTACATCCCGGAAGGTTTACCAGAAGATATGTCATACGGTCGTGAAAGCCTTCATACTATGATAATTTCAGCTGCTTCACTCTTACGAATGTTTATTAGCACGACGCGTTTCGTCAGTATGCTGCCATCATCATGTTGATTACAGTTACATATACTTTACATTCATCAAGAACACCCCTGGTCGGTCCGTAGGTATGTTTTGCAAGAGACTTGGCGTGCTCACTCCTTCTCTCGTGGACTGGCTGTCAGGTGGGACGCCTACGTAAGCGCAGGCAAGGCGACCTGGTTTGTTTGCCCGCTGTGGCCTTGCAAGGTTGCCAGTCGGCGAGCGGTCTCCCTTTTGCGCAAGTCGCTGTGTTGGGCGCAGCCAGATTTGCATCGTAACGCCGCCTTCCGCCTTGCTGAATCGCTTTTATTGCTTCCATTGTCATCTTCAAAGAACGCGTCACAGCACATGACGTTTCCTACGTGTGCTATTAGGAAGTGTGAAAGGTGTTGCAGTTATTCGCTGGATGTATTCCAGTTCCAATCTCTATTTTCCTCTACAGTTTTTACCCTCTACAGCTCCCTCTACCACCATGGACGTTATCCCTTGATGTCTTTACAAATGTCCTACCACCTCTAAGTCGGGCTCACGCACGCAACAAAATCGTCGCCACAGCTAATGGTGTACTGCAGTTGCATGTGTGAACCCCCAGTTTTTAGTGACGCAACTTAGACGCAACTTTTGTCATACTACAAAAATTTCAGCAGAACTGTTCTTTGTTGCGCCACTTTCCTACCACCGCTGTTCCCTGGTGGCACTATTTAGAAACACGAGCATTCTGCCGCAGTTACCGGGGAGTAACTGCAGCTGTACTCCATTCGCTTTCAGTGCGTTTTTTGCCGGCGAGAGTGGCCGAGCGGTTTTAGGCGCTACAGTCTGGAACCGCGCGACCGCTACGGTCGCAGGTTCGAATCCTGCCTCGGACATGGATGTGTGTGAAGTCCTTAGGTTAGTTAGGTTTAAGTAGTTGTAAGTTCTAGGAGACTGATGACCTCAGAAGTTAAGTCCCATAGTGCTCAGAGGCATTTGAACCATTTCAGTGTGTTTTTATTTATTTCTGAAAAAAGTGGTTGGCAGGTATACTTTCGCAGCTTCTGGAACAACAACAACAGCAACCTATGTTTGATTTTCTGCAGCAGCAGTGTGTGTGTGTGTGTGTGTGTGTGTGAGGGGGGGGGGGGGGGGGCAATATTTGCAAACCAATGACGTATCCCATAATCTTAAAAGATTTTTGGATAAGTAAATAAACAAGCTTAATACATATAAAAAAATGCAAAAGATTTTGGGCTAAGTAAATAAATAAACTGTTACCAAAAAGTTACCAAAAAAGCGAGTCACGAAAAGGTCGTGATTTGTGAGACCAGACATTCTATATATTGTGGATAATATGTAGAAAATAGCTCCAGAGTGTGCTGTGACAGCTGTTAAACTAAAAACTAGTTATACGAAATGCCTACAACAATGAATACAAGAAAATTATAAAATTTTGGAAGAGTGGCGTCTCTGCAGATGGTATTTATGTGCCAGATGTTGGTTAGTTTGCCACTGCATACAGCATTTTCGCCTCCGAATGTTATTTCTATTATAAATGTGTTTGTGGCACTTGATTTACACCTTAGCGAAATCTATTTTCGGTTCATACACGTGGATTTCGTCTTTCTTGTGTTTAACTCTTGACACAGCTCTAAAAGGTAATAACCTGCACTATAACGCCCATTTCCGCTCATATGATTTCAACTGACGCGATTCTGAAAGCTGTGCAACTGTGTAGGGATTGTGACGTCCTGTATGAACGATAGCTCAAAATGCCACTAAGCTGGCGCCACATTACATATGAAATATCAGGTCACTGATACTTATGGGACGGGACAGAAAAAAGACTGTGTTATATCATGCCTTTTTCCTACATAAAAATAACGATCACATTTAAGTGCTTGGCAGAGGGTTCATCGAAACTCAATCATTCTATCTCTCTACCATTCCACACCCGAACAGCGCGCGGGAAAAACGAACACCTAAACCTTTCTGTTCGAGCTCTGATTTCTCTTCTTTTATTTTGATGATCATTCCTACCTATGTAGGTTGGGCTCAACAAAATATTTTCGCATTCGGAAGTGAACGTTGGTGACTGAAATTTCGTAAATAGATCTCGCCGCCACGAAAAACGTCTTTGCTTTAATGACTTCCATCCCAATTCGCGTATCATATCTGCCACACTCTCTCCCCTATTAATTGATAACACAAAACGAGCTGCCCTTTTTTTGCACCCTTTCGATGTCCTCCGTCAATGCCACCTGGTAAGGATCCCACACCGCGCAGCAATATTCTAACAGAGGACGAACGAGTGTAGTGTAAGCTGCCTCTTTAGTGGACTTGCATCTTCCAAGTGTCCTGCCAATGAAACGCAACCTTTGGCTCACCTGCTCCCCGATATTATCTATGTGGTCTTTCCAACTGAAGTTGTTCGTAATTTTAACACCCAGGTACTTAGTTGAATTGACAGCCTTGAGAATTGTACTATTTATCGAGTAATCGAATTCCAACGGATTTCTTTTGGAACTCATGTGGATTACCTCACACTTTTCGTTATTTAGCGTCAACTGCCACCTGACACACCATACAGCAATCTTTTCTAAATCGCTTTGCAACTGATACTTGTCTTCGGATGACCTTACTAGACGGTAAATTACAGCATCATCTGCGAACAACCTAAGTGAACTGCTCAGATTGTCACCCAGGTCATTTATATAGATCAGGAACAGCATAGGTGCCCGGACACTTCCCTGGGGAACACCTGATATCACTTCAGGTTTACTCGATGATTTGCTGTCTATTACTACGAACTGCGACCTTCCTGACAGAAAATCACGAATCCAGTCGCACAACTGAGATGGTACCCCATAGCTCCGCAGCTTGATTAGGAGTCGCATGTGAGGAACGGTGTCTAAAGCTTTCCGGAAATCTAGAAATACAGAATCAACTTGAGATCCCCTGTCGATAGCGGCCATTACTTCGTGCGAATAAAGAGCTAGCTGCGTTGCATAAGAACGATGTTTTCTGAAACCATGCTGATTACGTATCAATAGATCGTTCCCTTGGAGGTGATTCATAATGTTTGAATACAGTATATATTCCAAAACCCTACTGCAAACCGACGTCAATGATATAGGTCTGTAGTTCGACGGATTACTCCTACTACCCTTCTTAAACACTGGTGCGACCTGCGCAATTTTCCAATCTGTAGGTACAGATATATCGGTGAGCGAGCGGTTGTATATGATTGCTAAGTAGGGAGCTATTGTATCAGTGTAATCTGAAAGGAACCTAATCGGTATACAATCTGGACCTGAAGACTTGCCCGTATCAAGCGATTTGAGTTGCTTCGCAACCCCTAAGGTATCTACTTCTAAGAAACTCATTCTAGCAGCTGTTCGTGTTTCAAATTCTGGAATATTCCATTCGTCTTCCCTGGTGAAGGAATTTCGGAAAACTGCGTTCAATAACTCCGCTTTAGCGGCACAGTCGTTGGTAACAGTGCCATCGGCACTGCGCAGCGAAAGTATTGGCTGCGTCTTGCCGCTTGTGTACTTTACATACGACCAGAATTTCTTCGGATTTTCTACCAAATTTCTTGACAATGGTTTGTTGTGGAACCTATTAAAAGCATCTCGCATTGAAGTCCGTGTCAAATTTCGCGCGTTTGTAAATTTTAGCCAATCTTCGGGATTTCGCGTTCTTCTTAACTTCGCATGCTTTTTCCGTTGCCTCTGCAACAGCGTTCGGACCTGTTTTGTGTACCACGGGGGATGAGTTCCATCTCTTACCAATTTATGAGGTATGAATCTCTCAATTGCTGTTGCTACTATATCTTTGAATTTGATCCACATCTCGTCTACATTTGCAGTCAGTTCGGAAGGATTGGAGATTGTCTCATAGAAAGGCTTCTAGTGACACTTTATCCGCTTTTTTAAATAAAATTATTTTGCGTCTGTTTCTGGTGGATTTGGAAGAAACGGTATTGCGCCTAGCTACAACGACCTTGTGATCACTAATCCCTGCATCAGTCATGATGCTCTCTATCAGCTCTGGATTGTTTGTGGCTAAGAGGTCAAGTGTGTTTTCGCAACCACTTACAATTCGCGTGGGTTCCTGGACTAACTGCTCGAAATAATTTTTGGAGAAAGCATTTAGCACAATCTCGGAAGATATTTTCTGCCTACCACCGGTTTTGAACAAGTATTTTCGCCAACATATCGAGGGAAGGTTGAAGTCCCCACCAACTATAACCATATGAGTGGGGTATTTATTTGTTACGAGACCCAAATTTTCTCTGAACTGTTCAGCAACTATATCAGCGGAGTCTGGGGGTCGGTAGAAGGAGCCAATCATTAACTTAGTTCGGCTGTTAAGTATAACCTCCACCCGTATCGATTCGCACGGAGTATCTACTTCGACTTCACTACAAGATAAACCACTACTGACAGACACAAACACTCCACCACTAACTCTGCCTCATCTATCTTTCCTGAACACCGTGTGAGACTTCGTAAAAATTTCTGCAGAAATTATTTCAGGCTTTAGCCAGCTTTCTCTACCTATAACGATTTCAGCTTCTGTGCTTTCTATTAGCGCTTGAAGCTCAGGGACTTTCCCAGCACAACTACAATTCCAACTGTTCCTTGATCCAAGCACGTCCTGTATTTGCCATGCATCCTTTGAGATTGCAGCCCACCCAGTACTTTCTCGAGGCCTTCTAACCTAAAAAACCGCCCAGTCCACGCCACACAGCCTCCGCTACCCGTGTAGCCGCCAGCTGAGTGTAGTGAACTCCCTACCTATTAGCGGAACCCGAAACCCCACCACCCTATGGCGCAAGTTAAGGTATCTGCAGCCAACACGGTCGCAAAACCGTCTCAGCCTCTAATTCAGACCCTCCACCCGGCTCTGCACCAAAGGCACTTTCCGTCAATTATTACGAACTGTGACTTCTCTGACAGGAAATCGCAAATCCAGTCACATAACTGAGACGATATTCCATAAGCACGCAGTTTCACTATAAGCCGCTTGTGTGGTACAGTGTCAAAAGCCTTCCGGAAATACTGAATCAATCTGAAATCCCCAGTCAGTAGCACTCAAACACTTCATGCGAGTAAAGAGCTAGTTGTGTTTCACAAGAACAATGTTTTCTAAACCCGTGTTGACTGTGTCAATAGGCCGTTTTCTTCGAGGTATTTCATAATGTTCGAACACAATATATGTTTGCGATTGCAGTTTTTCTCGGCGTAATCCACTGGTGGTTTCTTCTCGGGTTATATGTTTCAAAATCCTGCTGCATATCCTAGGCGTTAATAGTATGGGCCTGTAATTTAGTGGATTACTCCTACTACCTTTCGGGGTATTGGTGTAACCTGTACAACTTTCCAGTCTTTGGGTAAGGATCTTTCGTTGAGCGAACGGTTGTATATGATTGTTAAGTATGGAGCTATTGTATCAGCGTACTCTCAAAGGAACCTAATTGGTATAGAGTCTGGACAAAAAGATTTGTTTTTATAAGTGATTTAAGTTGCTTAATTACTCCAAAGATGTCTACTTCTGCGTTATTCATGTTGGTAACTGTTCTTGATTCGAATTCTGGAATATTTACTTAGTCTTCTTTTGTGAAGGCATTTCTGAAGGCTGTGTTTAGTAACTCTGCTTTAGCAGCACTGTCTTCGATAGTATCTCCATTGCTATCGCGCAGAGAAGGCATTGATTGTCTTGTCGCCAATATACGAGGGTCAGTCAAAAAGTAATGCCTCCTATTTTTTTTCTACGTTTGTCAGGAAATTTAAATGCAATTACATAGGTTGAAAACCACAACATTGAGGATCATTTTGTCATTTTTCAATGTAATCTCCGCCCATCTCTACAGTTTTGGTCCATCTTTGAACAAGGGCGTGTATCCCAGCACGGTAAAAATCACAGCTCTGTTTCCTAAGCCATTGACGCACGGATGTTTTGACGGCCTCCTCATCTTCAAAATGAATCCCACGATGAGCTTCTTTTAGTGGCCCGAACAGATGGAAGTCTGATGGTGCCAGGTCAGGGCTGTATGGGGGATGAGGCAAAACTTCCCATCCAATTTTGACAATCTCGTCAGAGGTGTGACGACTGGTGTGTGGTCTTGCATTGTCATGCAAAAGAAGAACATCTGCCATTGATTTTGTTCGGCGAACTCGCTGAAGACGTGCTTTAAGTTTTTTGAGGGTTGTGACGTATTGAACAGAATTTATTGTGCATCCCTGCTCCAAAAAATCAACCAGAATCACACCCTCTGTATCCCAGAAAACTGTTGCCATAACTTTCCCTGCCGATCGCACAGTTTTGAATTTTTTCTTCCTCGGCGAGCTTGTGTGACGCCACTCCATTGACTGCCTCTTTGATTCGGGTTCAAAAAAATGCACCCATGTTTCGTCCCCGGTCACAATTTTTTTCAGAAACTCATCTCCCTCCAAACGGAAGCGCTGCAAGTGTTGGGAGGCTATTGATTTCCTTGCCTCTTTATTCTGATCGGTTAACATTCTTGGAACCCACCGTGCACAAACTTTTGAGTACCCCAATTGTTTAATAATCGTGATCACACTGCCTTTACTAAGAGAAATAATGCGACACACTTCATCTGCAGTCACCCGACGGTCACCACGAATGATGTCATCAACTTGCTGAATGTTGTGTGGAGTCACTGCACTCACCGGCCTGCCGCTCCGCTTTTCGTCAGTCAACGGTGTTTGCCCTTCAGCTTCCTTACAACGACGAACCCATCGTCTAACAGTGCTGACATCCACTGTCACAACACCATACACCTTCTTCAGTCTTTCATGAATGCGTATGGGCGTTTCACCTTCTGCATTCAAGAATTCATCACACAACGCTGTCTCAAACGAACATCGATGTCGGCCATCTTACAAACTTCTGCTGTGCTGCCACCTGTTGACACAGAAAGTTACTACTGCAGTGGATTGCAGAAGAAGGTTTGAGGAATGGCGCCAAATTCAAATTTTTCACTTAACTTAATTTTTTTAAGTAGAAAAAAAATGGGAGGCATTGCTTTTTGACCGACCCTCGTATTTCACATACGACCAGAATCTCTTCGGATTTTCTGCCAGGTTTAGTTGCGGAAACTATTATAAGCGTCTCGCATTGAAGTCTGTGCTAAATTTCGAGCTTCAGTAAAAGGTCGCCAATCTTGGGGATTTTCCGACTATTTCAATTTTTGCGTGTTTGTTTCGTTGTTTCTGCAACAGTGTTCTGACTCGTTTTGTGTACTAAGGAGGATTAGCTCTGTTGTTTGTTAATTTATTTGGTATAAATCTCTCAATTGCTGCCGATACCATGTCTCTGAATTCAAGTCACATCTGGTCTGCACTTATATCATTAATTTGGAAGGAGTGGAGATTGTCTCTGAGTAAAGCGCCAAGTGAATTTTTATCTGCTTTTTTGAATAGGTATAGTTTTGGAGGATTTGTGGGCTACAATAGTCAATCTTGCTACGACAACCCTGTGTTCACTAATCCCTGTATCCGTTTTGACGCTCATTGTTAACTCAGGATTATTTGTTCCTTTGAAGAGAGGTTCTTCTGATATTTTTATGTAATCTTCTCAGTGATATTTGGAGGCCTCTCTGTGATGTTGTCTCTTAAATTTTCTGTGGCGTACTTCGTTTCTTCACTAGCCTTACTAAAGATTGCTAGATCGTCAGCAAAAAGTAGCCACTGTACCTTGATTTTCCGACCCCCGAGTTCGTGATTTTTATACCTTCGATTTCTTTTCTCGATTCTGTGATGATTTTATATAACACATTGTTAAACAGAAGCGAGGAAAGCCCATTTCTTTGTCGAAGTCCTGTATGTATTTCTAAACGATCACGTACCTCACAAGAGACTTTATTTGACATGATGTGTCTGTGACAGTCTGACAGGTTAGTACTGTTCTCTTCCTGTCTACCCTGAACTCTTCTAAAGTATATAAAACGGTTTGTCTGTTAAGTAAATAAGCCGTTTTAACGTCCACAAATGTGATATATATGTCGGTACTTCGACGTATCCTAAATATTGTCTTCAGACACCTAATCTGCTAAGCACACGATCTGCCTTTCCTAAAGCCTGCCTGATAGTCACCAATCAAATGATATGTTTACTTTCCAACTTTACTTAAAGTTTACTGTCCAACTTTACTTAAAGAGAGCTTTGGATAGACCATAATATGTAAGTAGCAGAAGAACAGGCCTCCGTAGTTGTTGAGGACTGTTCCATCACCTTTTTTTATGCAATGGATGAGTAATACCTTTCGGCCAGTCCTCTGGAATCGTTTTCATTTCTCCGTATTTCTGTTAAGAGTGTATGATTTCTTCTTATGAGGTCAGTTCCTCCTATTTTTAACAATTCTGCTGTTACGCCATCCTCTCCCGACGCTTTTGTTATTTTTGAGTGATTTAATTATCTCTCTTGTTTCTTGAATTGTTGGGGAATTAGAGTCTGGGTTTGGTAGAGGTTTCTAAAAATGCAGTGTTTCCTCTGGAGGATCACAGCTCAGGAAATTCTGAAAGTAATCAGAAAGATCATGCAGTTCCCTTTATTGTTTGTCTCTAGATTTCCATTAATTTGGCGAGAAAACGACGTTTGTGACTTATATTCAGATAAATCCTCACGGAATCTTTTGTAAGAATTTCGAATGTTGTTTTTCTGGAAATCCTGCTCTATTTTTATGAACCTCTTTGGTTATTTTTTGTGGCGAATTGTTTTTGAGGTTAATTTTTGCATCTCCAAAAGAGGACCCCCATCTTTCGACTGTTTTATATCCATTTCAGTGAGCCCACGCTTTGATGCGCTCATCGACGGCTCCAAAGCAAGTAATTTTCCACCATCAGTGTTTATGCCTCCTGGGTGTCTGTCATAATTTCATGGTTGATGACTGTAGTGTGTTGCTAGGGTCTGAACACTTCTTGGGATCTTGTTCTTTTATGTCAAGAGCGAAAGCCTCGGCTTTCTTCTTCAGGCAGTCCGTATCATCTCGTGGAAATCCGTTCTCCTTAGGTCGGGATCTATTCAGTTGGGATCTGCGTGCAGAGTCTTAATTCCATAAAGGAAACTAAAAGTTCGGGATACATTAAATTATTTAATATTTTTCTTTGGATATCACAATAGCATTAAGGATTCTGCCAGTTATTTACATCCCGAAGGGACATCTAAATACTGATTAACATCTTCAAAGAATATAAGAAATTTACAATGTACGTTTGTGGTTGAGCTGCAAGGAAAACTAGCAGGACTGAACGAAAGGTATCACTTGAAATGAATTAGGGCCAAAAACTGTGCAGCGTGATGGACAAAAAAATAGCTTTGATCGTATAGTATAGTATAATGTCAGTTAGCATGCAAGAGGCGAAACTGCATCTGCTCAGGAATGAATAAGCAGTCACGAATTTGTCGGCCAAAGAGGGCGGAGCAGTGGACAGAGGTTAAGGGCACTCTCTTGCCCTTGGGGTGGGAAACTGACCCTAAAGACGGTATAATCAGCAATAATCAACGACATGAGTATGTAGAAGGCAATGGAAACCACTGTATTAAAGACACATAAGGTGTATCCATATCACATGAAGTCTGTAATTAAAAAAGTGTCATGATAATCTCTCCATTGGCAAAAGATCCCAGAGTAGCCCCCATTCGGATCTCCACGAAGGGACTGCCAAACGGAAGGTGACCATGAGAAAAAGATTGAACCATCGAAAGGAAAACGTTCTACGAGTCCGGGCGTAGAATGCCAGAAGGTTGAACGTGGTAGAGAAGCTAGAAAATTTGAAAAGGGAAATGCAAAGGCTCAGTCTAGATACAGGTTGGGTCAGTGAAGTGAAATGAAAAGAGGACAAGGATTTCTGGGCAGATAAATATAAGGTAATACGCGCAGCAGCAGAAAATGGAATAACGGGAGTAGAAGTCGTTATGAATAGGAAGGTAGGGCAGAGAGTGTGTTACTGTGAACAGTTCAGCTATAGGGTTGTTCTTATCAGAATCGACAGCAAACCAACACCGATAGTTCAGGTATACGTTCCGTCGTCGCAAGATGAAGAGATAGAGAAAGTATATGAGGATATGAAAAGGTAATATGGTACGTAAATAGAGATGAAAATCTAATGATAATGAAGAATTGGACTACAGTTGCAGGGGAACGAGTAGATGTAAAGGGTTACAGGAGAACATGAGCTTGGCGCAAGGAATGAGAGAGTGGAAGACTAATTGAGGTTTGTAATAAATTTCAGCTAGGAATAACGAATACTCTAAGAATCACAAGAGGTGGAGGTGTACATGGAAAAGGCCGTGTGATACGGGAAGATTTCAGTTAGAGCGGATCATGGTCAGAAAGAGATTCCGAAATCAGACACTGGATTGTAAGGCGTACCCAGGAGCAGATATAGACCCAGATCACAATTTAGTAGTCATGAAGAGTAGGCTGAAGTTTAAGAGGTTAGTCAGATAGCATCAATACGCAAAGAAGTTGGATACGGAAATACTACGGAACGACGAGACAAGCTTGAAATTCTCTAAGGTTTACAGCAATAAGAGTAGCTCAGTATGCAGTATAGTTGAAGAGAAATGGACATCTCTAGAAAGGGCCATCAGATAAGTTGGAAAGAAGGACAAAGGTACAAAGAAGGTAACCGCGAAGAAACCATGGGTAACAGAAGAAACACTTCAGTTGATCGATGAAAGAAGAAAGTATAAAAATGTTCAGGGAAATTCAGGAATACAGGAATGCTAGTCGATGAGGAATGAAATAAGTGCAGGGAAGCCAAGACGAAATGGCTGCATGAAAAATGTGAAGAAATCGAAAACGAAATAATTGTGAGAAGGACTGACTCAGCATACAGGAAATTCGAAACAATCTTCGCTGAAATTAAAAGCAAGAGAGCGTTGGAGGACTTAAGATCAAAAAAGCAAAAGGTATAGATAATATTCCATCAGAGTTTCTAATATCACTGAGGGAAGTGGCATCATAACGACTATTCACGTTGGTGTTTAGAATGTATGAGTATCGCGACATACCATCTGACTTTCGGAAAAAATATCATCCTCACAACTCCTAAGACTGCAAGAGCAGACAAGTGCGAGAAGTATTGCACATTCAGATTAACAGCGCATGCATCCAAGTTGCTGACAGGAATAACATAAAGAAGAATACAAAATTCTTGAGGGAGTGCTGCACGACGATCAGTTGGGCTTTAGGAAAGGTAAAGGCACCAGGGAGACCATTCTGACGTTGCGGTTGATAATGAAAACAAGATTAAACACACGTCCACTGGATTTTTCGACCTGGAAAAAGCGGTCGACAATTTAAAATGGTGCAAGATGTTCGAAATCCTTAGAAAAAAGGGAGAAATGGGTACTATACAATATGTACAAGAGCGAAGAAGGCTTAATGTGACTGGACGACCAAGAACGATGTGCTCGTGTTAAAAAGGGTGTAAGACAGGGATGTAGTCTTTCTCCCCTACTGTTCAATCTGTACGTCGAAGAAGCAATGATGAAATTAAAAGAAAGGTTCAGGAGTGGAATTAAAATTCAAGGTGAAAGGATATCAATGATATGGTTCGCTGATGACATTGCTATCCTGAGTGAAAGTGAAGAAGAATCACGTGATTTTCTTAATGGAATGAACAGTATAATGAGTTCAAAATATAAATTGAAAGTAAATCGAAGAAAGAGAAAGTAATGAGAAGTAGCAGGAATGAGAACGTCGAGAAACTTAACATCAGGATTGATGGTTAAGAAGTAGACGAAGTTAAGGAATTCAACTACCTAGGCAGTAAAATAACCAATGACGAACGGAGCAATAAGGACATAGAAAGCAGACTAGCACAGGCAAAAGGAGCATTCCTGGTGAATAGAAGTCTGCTAGTATCAAAACATAGCCCATAATTAGAGGAAGAAATTTCTGTGAATGTACGTTTGGAGCACAGTACTGTATGGTAGCGAAGCGCGGACTGTGTGAAAACCGGAGCAGAAGAGAATCGAAGCATTTGAGATGTGGTGCTACAGACGAATGTTGAAAATTAGGTGGTCTGATAAGGTAAATAATGAGGTGGTTCTGTGCAGAATCGGAGAGGAAAGGAATATGTGGAAAACACTGCAAGGCGAAGGGACGGTATGATAGGGCGTCTGTTAAGACAACAAAGAATGACTTCCATGGTAGTAGATTGAGCTGTAGAAGACGAAAATGGTAGAGGAAGACATAGATTGGAATATATCAAGCAAATAATTGAGTACGTAGGTTGCAAGCGCTACTCTGGGATCAGTCAGAAGACAGATGACTCGAAAAAAGTGATTGTGAACTGGTCCCCGAAACAACTAACATGTACTTGAATCGGACATCTGGTGCGAGCGTGGGCGCGCCTTCAAGTAAGAGAATTCAATAAGATTCAGAAGTGATGGGGTTGAAAAATACTCGCCATACATGTGTAGAAAATGCGAAATGGAGTTCCCACTGTGTCTTGGCGTCGATTTTGATGGTGGATCTCTGTCACCTTATCTTCGGTGCACTTTCCCTCCCAGACTCCAAGGCCAAAAAACAAAATCTCCTTCGCTGGACGTGACTGAATCTCGTCAGCGTTCATCAGTGGTTTGCCACCAAATCCCCAGCTCCTCATATATCTGCAAGAACACTGAAAATTCGACATGGAGTTTTCGCCAGAAAAACTAAATCCGCTAATTCAAAACTCGGAAAGTACTCCTGCGCTAACTGTGCCAAACTGCCTGCGGTTCAGCTTCCATCCGTAAAACTGGAAAAAAAATGTTGGTCCAGTGACGATTTGTGATGTTACATACTTCAGTCCAATCAACGCACTGATATTCTTCGTGTGCGGGAAACTGCGCATTCCACTGCGCCTACGTCACGTAAAAAAAGCGCCACAACATTCTCGGCCATCCAGTGTCCGGCCACCAACGGTGTTTCCGCGAAAGTTGTAATGAGACGACGCAGGAACCATTGACTATCGTGCCTGGTGCGCGTAGTGAGATTCTCAAGTCAACTGCTGAAATGGAATCCGTCCATAAGAAATCTAACTAGAGGGAGAAACTGTACCAGTGTCCAAAATTAAAGCAACGAACGAAGATTTTGCAAGGTTGCTTTTATTTTGCCACAATACCGATAAACAGTAAAGTTGAAACAATCCAAAGAATTCAGAATGTGAACAAATGCAACATGCATAACGGTAGACAAAAAAGTTCTTCGTTTTTTCGAACTTAACGGATTTGTACACACATTCCGACAACTGGTTAATGTGCTCAGTATGGGATTTGGTCCCTCTAGCAGCGATACAGGCCTGACAACGATGGGTCATGCTGTGAATGATGTCATCAGTCCCAGTCATCAGTCACAATAACGCCCATTCTTCATGCAGAGCTGCTCGCAGTCTTAGAGAGTGGTTGATGGGTGCTGACGTGATGCAAGCCATCTTTCTCGAGCATCCCAGACATGCTCAGTGGGATTCAAATCGGGAGAGAGAGCAGGTCATGCCATGCGTGCAATATCTTTCGTTTCCAAGTAAACATTAACCGCCCGTGCTCTATAGGGTCGAGCATTATTGTCCATCAGTACGAAGTCTCGGCCCATGACACCTCGCAGCTACCGCAAATGAGGTTGCAAGATCTCGTCACGATACCTGGTGCAGTTACACCTTGCCGATTCACCCGTACAATTTCATGAATAGGGGTTTGAAGTGGTAAACATAATCCCTGCCCACGCCATTAGGGAACTTCCTCGATATTGGGTCTCATTTCACAATGTTTGGGACCCGAAATCATGTTCCATGTTCCCTCCAGATGCGAATCTATCGAGAATCACTCTCCAGACTAAATCAGGTCTCATGTGTGAAAATAACGCTGGCCCATTGTTCGATCGCCTAGATGGCATGTTCATGACTCCACTCTAGACGTTCCCTTTTGTGAAGATGCGTCGAAGGTAGACATTTAGCAGGTCTCCGGCAACAAAGGCCACTCTACCGAAGCCTTCTGCACACCGTTCGCCTCGACACAACATGTCCAGTGGATGCTGCGAACTCACATGCTAGTTGCGTGCAGTACTAAGGCGGACTTGCCCTTACAGCCAAACGACGGTCCTCTCTTCTGAAATCACACGTGGTCGTCCCTGCTCCGGTCTACGAGGTACAGTTCGGTCTCTATAAAATGTCGCTACATCCAAGAAACAACAGAACGATTCACACTAAGCCATGGGACCACATCAGTTTGCGACTGTCCTTCTTCCATTCTTTCTAAGGTCCTCCACCGTAGAGAGTCTAGTAGGCATCTCCTCTGTGTCGTATTGCACCCGGCAAACACTACCTCGTTTCATAGGTGCCGTGACATCATCGTTGGTATGGTTGTCCGTTGTCCGGAATGCCAACTTCCGTGCAGAACTTGATTGTATGGACATCTGGTTGACAGTTTGTACGATTATATCGTGAGACACAGGACTAGTATATAACGGTTTGTTGCACAATTGGGCACCAATGTATTTACTTTGAAGTTTGATAAACTGTCTAACCTTTGCCTCACAGCTGCAGTGGAACCATGCATGTATTATTAATTGATCTCTTGCACTTGTTTGTCATTTACAAAAACCATTCTCATTCTTTCTCTTTCATGATGGCCTAGGCAGCATAATATGAAATCAGTCAGTCAGTTGATTTACAACCCCTCATTGACAGACTAATTTCGTGTACTCTGACATTTTAAATGTCATACACATTCTTAGCAGAATCTACCACATAATTAATCTGAAATTCCCTTAATAATGAGTTAGGTTGCCTCTAGGTTTTCTTTTTGCGCAGAGGTCTCATAAACTTTGCATATCTACGGCTGTTTGCAATTGATGTACGAAAGCTTGTTAGACTTTATCTGTTCTTAACTGAACGGCGATGAACTGGAAGAAATCCTCTGTTGATCATGCCAACCTGTGTGATAAAATAACCTAATAAGATATTCACACAATGTTTGGGGATCTTGCTTGTAATTTCTTGTAGTGTTTAATCTCTAACTAAATCTAAAATCATTTTTATTTCTGCAAAGGCGGTACCGAGTGTTGATAAATCGCATTTGAATTTTGGTTTACTTTTAAATATCCTAGTGTATTCTTTTTTTTTTTTATTCGAAATGGTTTTCACCTTGAAAACGTGTTTCCTGGATGGCTAGGACCTGAATGGCGAATTTGTCTTGAGTGTCAACCAGCTGTTAAAGTTTGCCAGTTTTCTCCAGGGTGTTGATGTTAATAGAACCACTTTTTGGTCGAAGAGATTTTAAGATGCTCCGATTTTCCTCTGCACAATGTTTCCAATCCCCCAGAATCCGATAATACGGAACAAGCGGACATGTGTCCTTTGCCTGGGATTGTTATGTTTGTTCCATCATGCCAATATTACAATTTGAAGTTATAAGTGTGGGTGAACTTTAGGATAAGATCACAAAATAACAAATAGGTTGTGCTGCGACTCATGAACAGCATTGCAGTGTTGTTTTCCAGCTGGATAACGCTCGTCCACATACGACTGTTGTAACCCAACTTGCTCTACAGAGTGTGGACATGATGACGTGACCTGATCACGAGATCTGTCTCCAGTGGAGCGCACATATAGAACATCATCGGACGAAAACTCCAGCATCATCCACAAACAGCATTAACCGTTCCCATATTGACCGACCAAGTGCAACAGGCATGGAACTTCATCCCACAGACTGACGCCGGCCGCTGTGGAAGAGCGGTTCTAGGCGCTTCAGCCCGGAATCACGCTGCTGCTACGGTCGCAGGTTCGAATCCTGCCTTGGGCATGGATGTGTGTGATGTCCTTAGGTTGGTTAGGTTTAAGTAGTTCTAAGTCTAGGGGACTGATGACTTCAGATGTTAAGTCCCATAGCCATTTGAACCAGACTGACGTCCAGCATCTGTACGACACAATGCATTCACGTTTATATGTTTGCATTCAAAATTCTGGCCGTTACACCCGCTATTAATGTACCAACATTTCGTATTTGCAGTTCTTTATCCGCGCTCACATTAACCTGTGATGCAATGTATTGAAAAATACTGTACATTAATTAATTACTTTTTGGTCTTGCGTTTTCAGTGTACCTTTTTAGATAGTTTCCTACATTATTTCTATTATGAAACGAGATATATTTAAGTGACCCTCCTCCATACGAAAGCGGAATCGCTTGGATGAACAAGGGAAAACCGAAAACACGCTGCCTGTTCTTCAGTGCCGGCGGCGTTAGCACATCCTAGAGGCAACTAATGAACGCGGGCATGTACTTCGTCCATCTGTATTTCTCTTCTTTGCAACTCTTGGAGAAAAATAATGTGTATTTCGAGAGGAGCGGGAATTACTCGGGAACACCGGTCTCCTTTGAAACCAGTATGAGGGAACAAAGACAGAAACGCGGCACTCTCTCGCCTTTGTGCCGACTCGCGTGCCCTACCGTCTCAGTGATAACACGTTCTCGAGAAGAAGATTAGAGTTAAGGCGCGGCAGAGCGATTTCCTGGAGTAAGCGAAAGCGGAAGCCGACACTGGGGCGACTGGCAGTGACGCAGGCTCCGGCCGCCGCCGCCGCCGCCCCAGGCCCCGGCCACGGCCCCGCTTCATTACGCCTCCCCTTTCCCCGCTCTGCGCTATCGACCTGCAGCGCGGAGGCTGGGCGGGACTGACTCTGCTGTCACCGCTCACTGGCGCACCCGCCCCGCTGCGCCTACTGCACACCTGCTGCTCCCATTTACCGCGTGCGAAACACACTTTCTTTGTCCATTTCGCGTTCCGTCAACGCAGGCGCGCTTTGCACTCATACAGCAAAATAGAGATCAAAACAGATGTCTTTGTCCTCGCACGAGCATTTGGAAAATGTGAGTACTTTTCCACGGTGTATTAGAGCCAGATATGAAACCTCGTCGTTTTCACTTTCTCCAGAGTCCCGTCTAGACAGTTCCACTTATCCATTATTTTACACTGCCGACCAATCACCGGAAGGTATCTTATGCGGGAGCTTGTTTCCACAACGCTTTAAAGTCCATTACATAAACGTCACAGTGAGTAAAGCAGATAATCATTGAAAGAGTCCTCAGAATTCACGAAGGAAGTAGCTTAAAAAGCCGTCGTTCGACAATTACTTTAATATTGCCAGTCACTCGACAAATAGTTTAATGGTGCTCTTTACTCTACGATCCATATCGGAGATGATTGATAGAGGAAGTAGAAAAGATCTAAAGAAGAGTAACGTGTTTCGTCACAGATTCGTTTCATAACTGCGAAATCGGTTCGCAGTTGCTCATCCTACTACAGTTGTACACGTTGCAAGAGAGGCGGAGTGGATCACAGCGACGTTTACTATTTAAATGTCAAAAGGGTGCGTTCCTAGAAGAGTCAACCAATATATTGCTTCTTCTTACATACGAAAGTCTTGGGATACCTTCTAGTATCGTGTCGGACCTCCTTTTATCCGGCGTAGTGCACGAACTCAGCGTGACATGGGCTCAACAAGTCGTTGAAAGACCCGTACAGAAATAACGAGTCCTGCTGCCTCTTTTTTTAGCCGCCCGTAATGGCGAAAGTGTTGCCGGTGCAGGATTTTGTGCACTAACGACGTTCCGATTATGCCCACTAATTGTTCCTTGTTGTTAATGTGGGGCATACTGAGTGGCCACACCATTCGCTCGAATTGTCCAGCATGTTCTTCAAAGTCCTGTCGGTGATCGTTTCAGTTGGACCAGAGGACCCAGTCCATTCACGTTATCACAACCATTATGGACCCACCACCAGCTTGCATAGTCCCTTGTCGACAATTTGAGTCCTTGGAGTCGGGACTCATCTAACCAGTCCACGATTTTCCGTTCGTTTAGAGTCGATCCGTTATGGTCACGAATCCAGGAGAGCCACTGCAGACCATGCCGTGCTCTTAGCGAAGTCTGCCGTAGCCCATTAACGCCCAATTTCGCCGCACTGTCCTAACGGATACGTTCGTCGTTACATCCCACGTTAACTTCTGCGGTTATATCACGCAATATCGCTTATCAGCACTGTCAGCTCTACGCAAACGCCGCTGTTCTAGGTCTGTGAGGCCATCGGGCACTGCGTTGTCCGTGGTGAGAGATAATGCCTGAAATTTGCTATTCTCGGCACATTCTTGATACTGTGGATCTATGAATAATGAATTCCCTAACGATTTCCGAAATGGAATGTCCCATGCGTCTGACTACCATTCCATTCTGCTAATTCCCATTGTGCGGCCATAGTCACGTCGGAGACCTCTTCACGTGAACCACCTGAGTACAAATGACAGCTCCTCCAATGCAGTGCTCTTTATACCTTGTGTTTTGATATTAAACCATGTTCATCTCGTTGTCTTATCACTTTTGTCACCTCAATGTATTTCTCACGAAAATACCGTGAATATGAAAATTAGGGAGATAATGTGCACACAGAGGCTTACCAACAACCGTTCTTTCCGCATATAAGTGACACTAGTACATTATAAAGCATCATATGCCAGACAGCATGAGACGGCTTGCGGAATGTAGATGTAGACGTAGAGGTAGCTGTACATCACAGGTAAGTGCACGTCACTCGTATGCTACTTGATTGAAATTGTTTAAAAACATTGAAAAAATAGTTCGTACCGGACGCTTTGTGATACCCAACAACTAATACAAAGGTTGAGCAAGTGGAAAAGGAAAAGAAGCGAAAAGACCGTGTCCTATGGATAAAGAGTAATTATTGAAGAAAAGATGGCGCTATCTGAAGTGATTCGAGCTTGAAACTTATTGTAGCAAGGGGATGTGTAATATTTTTCACATTTATGTTATTCTGAGAGATGTTACCTTCCAAATCTATAGAGGAAATCGAATACAATACGCTAGTGCGACCAGTTCTAGAATATTATTCCTATGTTTGATGTCCTTGTCAAGCTGTCGTGAGACAAAGACATGCAAGGGGTTCTGAGACGTGCTGATAGGATAGTAACAAGTCGGTTAAGCCTATACGAATGATTTGAAACATCTGAAATTCCGCATACTTAGTTCCCTTTCTCTGACATGTAGTCCCCAACCAGGGCGAATTGCAAGCACATTTTTTTTTTCCTCCAGTTGTTTGAGCTTTTGTCTAAGGTTCTATTCACGTAGGTTTCATCAAAGTTCAACTAAGTAGACTAGTTACATAACTGTTTAAGAACATTTATGTAGAATGCCATAATACGTATTTAAGTTTATCATTTACTAATTAATTACTAATTCTTTGGGCATATATTGGATTTGTGCGTAAGTTCTTAGGGTTTTTCCCTAAGTTTAATAAACACCACAGGTACACATACTAGGGACTTTATTCATCAATAATGCATTCTCCTTCACTATTTACAAGAGTCTAAAAATGGCTCTGACCACTATGGGACTAGAACTACTTAAACCTAACCGAAGGACATCACACACATCCAAGCTCGAGGCAGGATTCAAACCTGCGATCGTAGCGGTCGCGCGGCTCCAGACTGAAGCGCCTAGAATCGCTCGGTCACTTAGGCAGGCTACAAGAGTCTACCAGCACTGGGGTTACTTCTCGATTTCGCGACTGTAGAATCACGTGCTTTTCAGGCGAAGAACTTGCCGAGCCATCCTCGGAGCGCATTTTCACTCGGAAAAGAATTTCCTTGAACGTTGTTCGATAGCGAGCAGAGAAGATAAAATGTGAGGGCACAAACTCAGATGATCAAGGAGGGCGCAGAATGACTTTCCAACCCAACTCCTGTTTAGTGCTTTTTGTCAGTCTAGCAGAACGCGGTCGGGCGTTATCGTGGAGTACCATCATTTCACGCAGTCTTGTTCTTGGATTGCGTCGGCAAGACGTCTCAGTTGTTAACAGATGTCAGCAGTGATGGTTACACAAAGGGAAGCAATTCGTAGTACACCACATCGTCGCTATTCCACCTAAACCATTCCTTCCTTTCCCTACGTTAGCGCAAAGACACAATTTCTTGTCACCGGTAACGATATAGGACAGGAAAATGTCTGTGCTGTTCACGAACCAGTTGATGACTAGCAGAGATTTACATAAGGCCACCCGCTGATTTTTGTGATTTTGGCTTAGAGCGTACGGCACGTATACACCCGATTTTCCTCATTGTATGCAAATGTCGCACGATGGTGTAATGATCACAGTTGATCGCATTTTCCAGTTCTCGACTACACTAACATGAATCATTGTCGGTTAATGCATATAAACGACCTTCACGAAACCCCGAAGGTATTCCTGAACGTGAAGAATCACTGATGTCAAAACGATCCTTCTTAAAACGAGGAAACCATTTTTTGTTGTGCTCTGCCCAATGGCGTTATCGCCATACACGGTTCAAACGTTTCTGGCTGCCTCCGTTGCCTCTCACTGTCAGTTATACTCAAATAGAAGAGTAGGTCATAAATATTACGATTTCTCCACTTACCACTCCAATTTTATAGCGTCCACAGCTCCACTCACTATTTTCAAATGACAGTATGTAAACTCAAATAGTAAGAGTGAACTACAAGTAAAAAATTATAATCGATAAATAAACCTATAGCAACCAGAATACCTACATGCAAAACAAAAATTATGCGAACATATGCACCAACCTAGTAATTTCTGGCCTATTAAATCTCTAGTTCTCTAGTAAAATTCTTTTTTCCTATTTGTCGAGGTTGTATAATAGTTAAATTCAGCTTTGATGTCTGTGGATACACATTCTCCCAAATGAGGAACGAGATAGGTACTGTTCAGTCGCGGAGAAAGTATGGAATCTAGACAACAGTCAAACATTTAGCAATATACAATCACGGCTACTTAATGCAACTGCTGTATAAATTAAGTTTTGAAGAACATAGATGCGATGTTGTGTTCCATTGCAAGAATACTAAGAACAATCCATCCAAGTACCTGCTCATTTACTTAGTTACCGTTGGTAGATTTTTTCGTACCTTTCGTCAATCTTGGAACCTTTGAATTAACGAAAGAGTGAAGTCTGAGGGACACTCAACAACGTTTGACTTCACTGGAAACTCTTCACGTAAAACACTTATTCTTAGAATTCCAAGTGTGTACTTTCCATAGTCATCAAAAATGTATTACTCTCGAATCCCGTCTCCCCTTCCCCCGATACACATCGGCACATCCTGCTTGATGATCATGACTGCAAAATTAGAAGAAATTTAGGATTTTTCTTAGGGCTGCCGACCACCTTTCTTCTCGCACAGTACGTATGAATAGAACAGGAGAAAGAGAGGGGGCATATCATGCTGCACTAGATGTCTAGAGTCATACATCGCCTACAGCGGCTTGTAGAGAAGACGAAAGATATTCACCACCATTTTTTTTGCAGGAATGAAGTTGAATTTAACCGAAACGTTTTTAGTGCCCCTCGGAAAGCTAAGTCCAGGTGGCTAGGTCGTGACTTGTAAGTGGCAGGTCGTTCGTTCGGTCGACTGAATGGCATGTTTTGATACTCTTACGCCACATATAGCAAAATCAGTACTTGTCAAATATTCTAATATTTACTCTACTTTCATTGCGTTGCTGTACGATCTTTAGGCATATCACTGGGGATGTAGTTACATGACCTGCAACTTAAGAAGAGACTAGACAAATGTTTTGGAACACCTTGTTCACAGGTTCACGTTTCGTGTGTTATGATGTCTTATTGCGCTGTCGGCGGTGTTCCACATCTTGCTTCGGAGGTTATGAAACTGGTCGGGTTACGTAAGAGCCTTACGTTGAGAGAATTAGTGGTAATTGGCGGAATGTAGTTGCAAGAACTTTCTCAGCGGGAAAGAAGAGTGAGGTGCTAATGTTCAACGCGTGCCCTCTGGGTAGCTCTCAATTGCGATCCTTCTAGGGAACAGTCAGTCCTTCAATTGCGATCCTCCTAAGGAACACGGTCAGTCCTGTTGGATCCAGCTTTAGGCCTTTGGCGCTTTCTGGGCTATTAAGGACAAACGCTACAGTAGTTCAGTGCAATAATGTCAGGGCATCGTGAACGCCCATCGTGGAATGGTGGAGAACCGGGAATTTGGTTTAACCACCCGGAGCGCGAAGATATTCTGTGTTCAGTGTTCCAGTGGCCTTCCAATAGCAATGTTTTGCACATTCTCTGAATTATCGTTGTTGTTGGACGTCTCCTGTTCGGATACCATCGTGAGTATACCTCAGCTGTTCCCTACGTATTTGAGAGAAAGTAAAGAAGTAGTATATCCAGTTTGTGGTAGCTCTCGTAAAACACAAACCTATGCACTGTTTCAAACGGTGGCTTGCAAACAGCGCCCAGTGAAATTGGTCTCCAGAAAAGGTCGAGGAAACGTACAGTAATCTACCTGTTCGAGCTCCGCAACTTGACAACTGGTAGGGGCCGACGGCTTTTTCTTGGTGTACTGATCGAGGTGACTGCAATTGTACAAACAAGAGCTGCAGTGCCAGTTATGTTTTACTTACCACCAGCTCTTTAGAAACTGCAAAGGAAAACATAAAAACGGAACTACAAACACAGAATTTAATTATCATCCCTCTCCTACCTTGCAAAGCATACTTTAAAATACATTTGTACCAACAAGAAAAATATTTGTTTGTTTGAACAGAATAATCTCCAAAACCACTTGACGAATTTTCATGAGGTTTTCACAGGTAACTTAAACGTAGCTTGGGACAACGTGCAGACTTTATTTCATCAAAATCAGATCACTTTTTTAAAAGTTTTATCTAAATCCGTCGTGTCCATCTGTTTGTTTGAACAAGCTAATCTCCGAAACAACCACACGAATTGTGAGGATTTCACAGTTAACTTGAGTGTAGCTTGGGGCAACATATTGCTTTATTTAATCAGAATCGGACCACGAAAAAAAGATATTGTAATTTAAAATTTTAACGTGAAATAGGAAATATTTACTCTTCGAAAAAAAGTTTTCGCTATTTGACTTTTGAATTGTATCTTATTTGTGAAAATGCTTTTATTGATTGATGTCTTCTGCCTAATGGGTTTGAACGTAATTCTACGTAATATGTTTTAATGTAATGAACACAATGCTTATACAGTACTCAACGTGTATAATGCATAGTTAATATTATTAAATGCGAAAGGAACTTGTTACGTTTCCCGACTAAACTGCTAAAATGTGAATGTCATGTGACTCGAGCCTCCCGTCGGGTAGACCGTTCGCTGGATGCAAGTCTTTCGATTGGACGCCACTTCGCCGACTTGCGCGTCGATGGGATGAAATGATGATGATTAGGACGACACAACACCCAGTCCCTGAGCGAAGAAAATCTCCGACCCAGCCGGGAGTCGAACCCGTGCCCTTTAGGATTGACATTCTGCCGCTCTGACTTTTTTTTTTTTTCGCTGTAACTGCTCGGGGTGGACGTCGCAAGACACTCGTTTCAGTTTGTCGTTGATCCATGAACTCAGTTTTTTTTCTTACAAAGGGCAGCTAACCCTCTGACCGAACGCGCTGAGTTACTGTGCCAGCAATATTGGGTCATGGGAATGTCGTGTGGCTAGGGCGTCCCGTCGGGTAGACGGTTCGCCGGGTGCAAGTCTTTCGATTTGACGGACCATTCAGCTTCCGGGGGCGGACGACTAAACTGCTCAAACAATTTCGATGAAATTTTGTATGGAGATAGCTTGAACCCTGAGGAAGAACATAGGCTACTTTGGATAGTAAAATTCGACTTTGAAGAGTGTAAAGTAGGGAATGGAACTACTTCTTGTTTTACACTATCGGTATGTCAAGAATTATTAAATTTGTTGCATAATGTCCACGTTGTATGATCTGTAGGTACTTCAGTGGCAGGATGCATAGTTGCGCGCTCGTGCTCATAGCCCTCCGCGCGCACCGCTCGTCCGGCAGCGACGCAGCTCATCGCCGCCCCTTACGCTGGGGCAGTGACCGGCGGGGGAGGGCCGGACGGGAAGGGTCGCATCACTGGCCGTGCACACCGAACCAGACGGGCGCGTGGCGGCAGCTTGCAACAGCTTACAAACTCACTACCACTCATGATAAGGAAACTACTGATATGCGAGCGTAGCTGGGTGCAACAGCCAGTATAAAATATGTTCAAATGGCTCTGACCACTATGGGACTTAACAGCTGAGGTCATCAGTCACCTAGAACTTAGAACTACTTAAACCTAACTATCCTAAGGACATCACACACATCCCTGCCCGAGGCAGGATTCGAACCTGCGACCGTAGCAGTCACGCGGTTCCAGACTGTAGCACCTAGAACCGCTCGGCCACTCTGGCCGGCTACGAACTGCAGAATATTGTTTCTGGGCTCATTTGATTTAATCTTGCCCACCCTATATTCCACCCAGCTAGAACCGCTTGGCCACACCTGCCGGCTAGTATAAAATATCTCTCATACCTGTCAATCAGCATAAGGTGCATGTAATGAACATACACTCCTGGAAATTGAAATAAGAACACCGTGAATTCATTGTCCCAGGAAGGGGAAACTTTATTGACACATTCCTGGGATCAGATACATCACATGATCACACTGACAGAACCACAGGCACATAGACACAGGCAACAGAGCATGCACAATATCGGCACTAGTACAGTGTATATCCACCTTTCGCAGCAATGCAGGCTGCTATTCTCCCATGGAGACGATCGTAGAGATGCCATGCCATTTCCACCTGGCGCCTCAGTTCGACCAGCGTTCTTGCTGGACGTGCAGACCGCGTGAGACGACGCTTCATCCAGTCCCAAACATGCTCAATGGGGGAGATCTTGCTGGCCAGGGTAGTTGACTTACACCTTCTAGAGCACGTTGGGTGGCACGGGATACATGCGGACGTGCATTGTCCTGTTGGAACAGCAAATTCCCTTGCCGGTGTAGGAATGGTAGAACGATGGGTTCGATGACGGTTTGTATGTACCATGCACTATTCAGTGTCCCGTCGACGATCACCAGAGGTGTACGGCCAGTGTAGGAGATCGCTCCCCACACCATGATGCCGGGTGTTGGCCCTGAGTGCCTCGGTCGTATGCAGTCCTGATTGTGGCGCTCACCTGCACGGCGCCAAACACGCATACGACCATCATTGGCACCAAGGCAGAAGCGACTCTCATCGCTGAAGACGACACGTCTCCATTCGTCCCTCCATTCACGCCTGTCGCGACGGCACTGGTGGCGGGCTGCACGATGTTGGGGCGTGACCGGAAGACGGCCTAACGGTGTGCGGGACCGTAGCCCAGCTTCATGGAGACGGTTGCGAATGGTCCTCGCCGATACCCCAGGAGCAACAGTGTCCCTAATTTGCTGGGAAGTGGCAGTGCGGTCCCCTACGGCACTGCGTAGGATCTTACGGTCTTGGCGTGCATCCGTGCGTCGCTGCGGTCCGGTCCCAGGTCGACGGGCACGTGCACCTTCCGCCGACCACTGGCGACAACATCGATATACTGTGGAGACCTCACGCCCCACGTGTTGAGCAATTCGGCGGTACGTCCACCCGGCCTCCCGCATGCCCACTATACGCCCTCGCTCAAAGTCCGTCAACTGCACATACTGTTCACGTCCACGCTGTCGCGGCATGCTACCAGCGTTAAAGACTGCGATGGAGCTCCGTATGCCACGGCAAACTGGCTGACACTGACGGCGGCGGTGCACAAATGCTGCGCAGCTAGCGCCATTCGACGGCCAACACCGCGGTTCCTGGTGTGTCCGCTGTGCCGTGCGTGTGATCATTGCTTGTACAGCCCTCTCGCAGTGTCCGGAGCAAGTATGGTGGGTCTGACACACCGGTGTCAATGTGTTCTTTTTTCCATTTCCAGGAGTGTAATATGAATTGTCGTCAATGTAAGTTACTAACCCGGAGCACGGTAACGTGATCCCAGTAGCAAGTGGCCTATTAATGGCTCCCAGGGGCAACAAAAACTTGAATTTTCAATATTTCGTATGATTACTCACTCGATTTAAAATATTAAAATCCTGTCATAGCCTTCTCATCAAGAGATATAATCTTAGTTCGTAGGTTTAAAACAGTAACACAAGTATTACGGTTAGTAACTGTGTATACATCATTACGCTGTGTAACTGATAGCTTGCAAATACCCGGGTTTTATTCACCAAATATTTGAGAATAAGAGCCCTTGGCGTCTTCTAAGAAACTTAACACACGGGTTCATAACTTTAAGAAACTTTTTCTCGCTGACATCCCCCACAAAGTGATAAAAGGAAAAACCGTTTATTGCTTACTACATTTTCACGGCTGATGCATTCAAACTCTAGCATCGCCCATGAAGTTTTAATTTATTACTCCTTTAGTACAGATTCTATTCGCAACCCATTTTGCAGACAGCATCCACATATACGATTCAATTTACCTGCAAAATTATTTCAGTGTATAACACGCAGTTCAGGGTATATGACGTCAGAAATATTGCTTTTCGTGAAAAACTAGTTCTGCTTAAAAAAAATGGTTCAAATGGCTCTAAGCACTATGGGACCTAACATCTGAGGTCATCAGTCCCCTAGACTTAGAACTACTTAAACCTAACTAACCTAAGTACATCACACACATTCATGCCCGAGGCAGGATTCGAACTTGCGACCGTAGCAGCAGCGCGCTTCCAGACTGAAGCGCCTAGAACCGCTCGACCACAGCGGACGGCAGTTCTGCTTAAAACTGATCGCAAATTACCCAGACGTTGCAAATGACCTAGACTTTGAAACTTCCTGGCAGAAGATATCGAGATTCGAACTCGGGACCTTTGCCTTTCGCGCGCAAGTGGTCTAGCTATTGAGCTAACCACGCACAACTCACGACTCATGTCTCTGCAAAATTTGTCTGCCAGGAATAATAGTCATGCAAGTTTCGCGGGAGAGCTTGTGTGAAGTTTGGAAGATAGGAGATGAGGTATTGGCGAAAGCAAAGCTGTGAGGACGGGTCGTGAGTCGTGCTTGGGTAGATCAGTCGGTAGACCACTAGCCCACGAAGGGCCCGGCACACAGTTGTAATCTGTGTCACGAATTTTCATACCACCGCGCACTCCGCTGCAGAGTGAAAATTTCATTCTGGTATTCCTACCATACTCATCCAATGTTTGATAAAGAGAGCACTTAACGACTTCGAACAAACTTAAAACATAATTTCAAACAGCTGTGCTCTTAGCCACTACGCTACCAACTAGCTTCATTTAATGCTGCGTGCACAAATTGATGAAGCAGCTTCAAAACTTTGACTGACACTCATTTTCTCGGAAACTAGTAAGCGTCGGCACCTAAGACAATACAGGTGCCCCTTTATTTTCACCCTTCTTTCGCCAAGAGAAATTTCGACTTTGTCGGAGAGCAACCTATGGTGGGTTCAGTATTACGAATTTGGAACTTCGCGAAGGTAATCCAAGTGCTACAGAGAATGAATTAATTTATCCTCACCTCGCAGGTCAAGGCGAGACTGGAGAGGCTTATCTAAACTACTTCGTTAGTTACCAAGGCGAAAGGAGTTCATCCGGATCCGACAACAATTCTTTTCCGATAACGGTATAATTGCGTCACGTTGTGAGAACGCAAGCTGCGTCAAACCGGGCCTGCGATTATAATAGTATCGGGTGGGAGACACTCCGCACCACGCCCCGAGTTAGGAAAATAAATGCCTGAACGCTCCGAAAATGTCTTCAGTTATCCGGTTTTGGCGTTGTTAGATGCTTAGGAACGGTTTCAAAGCGGGGACACTTGCTGTAGCAATGATTTAGGATTGATTTTAAAATGTGCAATTTATTTCAGAAATCTTATTTCTAGTTATTCCACGGTGATATAGACAGTGAGGTGTCAAGTCTTCGCGCCTATTTTTCGTGCTTTTGCGATCCTCGAGCTTTTAGCGAAGCAGGGGGCGCTTGAGCAATTACATCAGTAGACAAGTTGATGTGCACAGTATCTAACTTCACGCCGTTATTAAACATTTCCTGTAGTTGCCAAGATGAAATGAAATTATATTTAGCGTTGTTCATTGTGTCAGAGTCGGCTACAAGTTCCACAATATTTAACATAGTAGTCTGTTTTAATAATAGTACTTAGGTAATTCTCATATTGACAAAGCACTACCAGCCGTTATATTGTAATTCTTAAAGGTTAACAATACTTTTTGCCTCCTTGATTTTTATAGAATGAATGACAGTTTTACTTAGGAATGACATATTCGAGACATTACTGTCGGCACGTTTTGTTCCTTGTTTCATATTATGATCACAAGCGCTTCTCCTTTCCTGTTATCAGAAGCTGGAATCAAACTTGCACTGCAGTCATTAACTTCTTTGAGTTTTTTCGCGTTTTTTGTGTTATTATGTGTTAGAGGTAGTGTCAGTTAAAGCATTCACAAGCAAAACTGTTTTCAGGTGTGTCACACTAAAATGAATATTATTTACTCAAGAAGTTAATGTAACACATCTGGTAGTAACGAAAAAACAAATCGCTTATGGTAAATGAGTTTTCTAATTTGCCGTTTGCGTAAGGCAGGAAAATAAAAAATAACAGTTACTGTAGAGGAGAGCAGCTCAAATAATTTCTCCTTTTAATTATGATGTCCTAGTTGCAGTGGGTCCATCTGGGTATTATTGATAACTACGCTTAGGACCCAAATCATAATTACAGAAATGTGGCAAAAACTCATTTCCCTATACTAGGTATTTCTGCTCCCAGTCAAAGCGGTGGCAGCTGGCGCAACCGCACCGTTAGCATTTGAAGCGCGAGCTTCCGCAGCAACCCGCCGGCTGAGCTAACGTCTTCAGCTGTCCGGTAGTCTGTGGAGAATCGGCAACATTGTTGAATATGTTTGGCAGCTGTGTGACTGCCGATTTACTTCTTGGCTTGATGTAAATTTATCTTGGTAAATTCGCTTGATATTTTTTGTAATTTAGATTAAATATTCTGAATGATTCTCATTTATGCAAATTAATGTTTTTGAGTCCAGGAAGCCCGTTCCTACAGAGACTGCAGCTTACTTCGACATAATAACAATTGAGTGATGTCTGCTGGAGCTGTATGGCAGCTTAGCGCTAAAGCGTTCACCCTTCAAAGGGGGAGGACTGCATTAGTTCTTGGATCTGATCTCGCAGGAGACAAGATTTCCACCACTTCGGTTCAAGAGCCAATAGCAGACAGTAAAGAAATCTTAAAACAACTTCTCAAGAATATGCTTTATCGCTACCGTGATTCTGTACGCTATAGATCTAAAGCTGAAAAAATTGCAGATTTGTACACTAGTTAGTGTCTGCTGTTTGTGGTCCTGGCAATTATGTTGACTTTTTGTGGCACTGAGTGATTTAGTAACCGAATTTCCTTATGTATCTACCCCTATTGCTGCATTTGTGTACCTTCGTGGCAGTATTCCTCTGGCGCTACTTCGGTTTGAACGTGGGCTGAACATAGACACAGATTGTTTCAGAACCGAAAGTGTGAAATATACTGCTAATGCGAGACAATTTGGGATACTTTGTTTTATTGAAAACGACTTTTTTAGTAACGGTATCCTGATAACTTGTAATTCGTTCTTATTTGTATAGCGTTTTTTCGTTGGTTTATTGAACACAAAAGATAAAGTTAAGACTTAAGTTATTCAGCAGCAATATAGTCTCTCACATTATCTAAAACTGTCTGACAGTGGGAAAGTTTTTCCACATAACTCCTGTAGAGAGTATGTTGGTAGCGTTTCGTCTCCTTGCATGTTGTGCTGTGTATGAGTCAATAAATCTGTGTGGTTGAGTATGACGATAAGGCGAGGGGTCTCACGATTTGTGTCATTGACTGTACATTCAGTACTAGTATAAAACCAAGGAGGAAAAAATTACAGCACAACATGAATAAAAGAGAGGGCCGGTTGATAGGAATCAATCTGAGCCATAAAGGAATTGTCAGTTTGCTGATGGAACGTAGGATTGGGTATAAAAATTGTAGAGGGAGACCAAGACTTGAATACAGCGAACTGGTTTAAATGGATGTCGGTTCCGCGAGTTATGCAGAGATGAAGGACTTTGCACAATATAGATTAACGCGGAGAGTTGAAACAACTTACGTAATAAAAAACAAAAAAATTAAGGTGAAAGTACATCGTGATTTTTCATATTAGTACGAAATATTCATTATACAATTAGAAAACCTGAATTTAAACGTTAGAACAAGTAGAACCAGTGCTTATGCGTATTAAGAGGGAATATCATAGAACGTTATTCCACAAGATCCTGGAAACCCAGCTCACTCCGGTGGGCCGTGATGTCCATAGCCCCAAGTTGATGATGTGTTCCTTGATTTCAAGAAGGCATTTGATACAGTTCCGCACGGTCGTGCAGTGAACAACATAAGAGCTTACGGAGTATCGGATTAGTTTTGCTATCGGGTGCAGGCCTACCTTGTAGATACACTTCAACACGTCATTCTTAACTGAACTAAATCGACAAAATTAATGGTGATTCTGTGAGTGTTATAGTGCCGCTACTATTTACAATTTGTATTAATGATCTAGTGTGTAACGTTGGAGGCTTCGTCGAACATACGACTAGCGAAATGATCACGATGAGAAAATTAGATGACATGGGGAGCTTTACCAACAACCATGTTATCTACGCGACATCTGTTAATGGTAGAGGCGGTAGGTGGGGGGGGGGCGGGGGGGGGGGCATAGTGGAACCAGAAGTGCCATCGGTTACACAGTGTACGGGGGCTTGTGGAATACAGACGTAGATGCTTACCATAGGTGCGCGCTTTTCTACCGGCAGAAAGATATTTACGTCGCTGGTCATTTGCGTGGCAACGTGGACGCGGCTCGGACATGGCGTGTCTTCTTTAAGAAAGCCTAAATTTCTGAAGAAAAACGTTCCAGTACAATTTAAATAACTTATTATCCTTTTTAACCATTTATTTTCAACTATTAGTTAACATAAACGGCCTTGCAGTGCTGGTACTGCGAACGGCTGAAAGCAAGGGGAAACTACGGCCTTAACTTTTCCCGAAGGCATGCAGCTTTACTGTATGATTAAATGATGATGGCGTCCTCGTGGGTAAAATATTCCGGAGGTAAAATACCCCCCATTCGGATCTCCGGGCGGAGACTACTCAGGAGGATGTCGTTATCAGGAGAAAGAAAACTGGCGTTCTATGGATCGGAGCGTGGAATGTCAGATCCCTTAATCGGGCAGGTAGGTTAGAAAATTTAAAAAGGAAAATGGATAGGTTAAAGTTAGATATAGTGGGAATTAGTGAAGTTCGGTGGCAGGAGGAACAAGACTTCTGGTCAGGTGACTACAGGGTTATAAACACAAAATCAAATAGGGGTAATGCAGGAGTAGGTTTAATAATGAATAGGAAAATAGGAATGCGGGTAAGCTACTACAAACAGCATAGTGAACGCATTATTGTGGCCAAGATAGATACGAAGCCCACACCTACTACAGTAGTACACGTTTATATGCCAACTAGCTCTGCAGATGATGAATAAATTGAAGAAATGTATGATGAAATAAAAGAAATTATTCAGATAGTGAAGGGAGATGAAAATTTAATAGTCATGGGTGATTGGAATTCTGTACTAGGGAAAGGGAGAGAAGGAAACGTAGTAGGTGAATATGGACTGGGGATAAGAAATGAAAGAGGAAGCCGCCTGGTAGAATTTTGCACAGAGCACAACTTAATCATAGGTAACACTTGGTTCAAGAATCATAAAAGAAGGCTGTATACATGGAAGAAGCCTGGAGATACTGATGGGTTTCAGATAGATTATATAATGGTATGACAGAGATTTAGGAACCAGGTTTTAAATTCTAAGACATTTCCAGGGGCAGATGTGGACTCTGACCACAATCTGTTGGTTATGACCTGTAGATTAAAACTGAAGAAACTGCAAAAAGGTGGGAATTTAAGGAGATGGGACATGGATAAACTAAAAGAACCAGAGGTTGGAAAGAGTTTCAGGGAGAGCACAAGGGAGCAATTGACAGGAATGGAGGAAAGAAATACAGTAGAAGAAAAATTGGTAGCTCTGAGGGATGAAGTAGTGAAGGCAGCAGAGGATCAAGTAGGTAAAAAGACGAGGGCTAGTAGAAATCCTTGGGTAACAGAAGAAATATTGAATTTAATTGATGAAAGGAGAAAATATAAAAATGCAGTAAATGAAACAGGCAAAAAGGAATACAAACGTCTCAAAAATGAGATCGACAGGAAGTGAAAAATGGCTAAGCAGAGATGGCTAGAAGATAAATGTAAGGACGTAGAAGCTTATCTCTCTAGGGGTAAGATAGATAATGCATACAGGAAAATTAAAGAGACCTTTGGAGAGAAGAGAATCACTTGTATGAATATCAAGAGCTCAGATGGCAACCCAGTTCTAAGGAAAGAACGAAACGCAGAAAGGTGGAAGGAGTATATAGAGGGTTTATACAAGAGCGATGTACTTGAGGACAATATTATGGAAATGGAAGAGGATGTAGATGAAGACGAAATGGGAGATACGATATTGCGTGAAGAGTTTGACAGAGCACTGAAAGACCTGAGTCGAAACAAGGCCGCCGGAGTAGACAACATTCCATTGGAACTACTGACGGCCTTGGGAGAGCCAGTAATGACAAAACTCTACCATCTGGTGAGCAAGATGTATGAGACAGGCGAAATACCCTCAGACTTCAAGAAGAATATAATAATTCCAATCCCAAAGAAGGCAGGTGTTGACAGATGTGAAATTACCGAACTATCAGTTTAATAAGCCACAGCTGCAAAATTGTAACGCGAATTCTTTGCAGACGAATGGAAAAACTAGTAGAAGCCGACCTCGGTGAAGATCACTTTGGATTCCGTAGAAATGTTGGAACACGTTAGGCAATACTGACGCTACGACTTATATTAGAAGCTAGATTAAGGAAGGGCAAACCTACGTTTCTAGCATTTGTAGACTTAGAGAAAGCTTTTGACAATGTTGACTGGAATACTCTCTTTCAAATTCTAAAGGTGGCAGGGGTAAAATACAGGGATCGAATGGCTATTTACAATTTGTACAGAAACCAGATGGCAGTTAGAAGAGTCGAGGTACATGAAAGGGAAGCAGTGGTTGGGAAGGGAGCGAGACAGAGTTGTAGTCTCTCCCCGATGTTATTCAATCTGTATAGGAAACAAAAAAAAAAAAAAAATTCGGAGTAGGTATTAAAATCCATGGAGAAGAAATAAAAACTTTGAGGTTCGCCGATGACATTGTAATTACGTCAGAGACAGCTAAGGACTTGGAAGAGCAGTTGAACGGAATGGATAGTGTCTTGAAAGGAGGATATAAAATGAACATCAACAAAAGCAAAACAAGCATAATGGAATGTACTCGAATTAATTCGGGTGATTCTGAAGGAATTAGATTAGGAAATGAGACACTTAAAGTAGTAAAGGAGTTTCGCTATTTGGGGAGCAAAATAACTGATGATGGTCGAAGTAGAGAGGATATAAAAAGTAGACTGGCAATGGCAAGGAAAGCGTTTCTGAAGAAGAGAAATTTGTTAACATCGAGTATAGATTTAAGTGTCAGGAAGTCATTTCTGAAAGTATTTGTGTGGAGTGTAGCCATGTATGGAAGTGAAACATGGACGATAAACAGTTTGGACAAGAAGAGAATACAAGCTTTCGAAATGTGGTGCTACAGAAGAATGCTGAAGATTAAAAGGGTAGATCACATAACTAATGAGGAAGTATTGAATCGGATTGTGGAGAAGAGACGTTTGTGGCACAACTTGACCAGAAGGAGGGATCGGTTGGTAGGACATGTTCTGAGGCATCAAGGGATCACCAATTTAGTATTGGAGGGCAGCGTAGAGGGTAAAAATCGTAGAGGGAGACCAAGAGATGACTACACTAAGCAGATTTAGGAGGATGTGGGTTGCAGTGGGTACTGGGAGATGAAGAAGCTTGCACAGGATAGAGTAGCATGGAGAGCTGCATCAAACCAGTCTCAGGACTGAAGACCACAACAACAGTTAACATATGAATGTCAGCTGCCGCTGCTAGTAAACACAGCGACTCATTTTCCGCAGAAGAACTTCATAATACTGTCGTCTGAAATATTATTGCGATTCGTCAGTTAAACTTCTGGGCTGATAAGCTGTGGTGGCAGGGGTACCCGCAGGAGGGGAGGGGGCGGGGGGCAGTTGTTCCTAGTCATAAAATGTTTAAATGTGTGTGAAATCTATGGTACTTAACTGCTAAGCTCATCAGTACCTAACCTTACACACTACTTAAGCTAAATTATCCTAGGGACAAACACACACACTCATGCCTGAGATAGGACTCGAACCTCCTCCGGGATCAGTCGCACAGCCCATGACTGGAGCGCCTGAGACCGCTCGGCTAATCACGCGCGGCGTTCCTAGTGACAATTCGTTTAATTTACGAAAATGAAAGAAGATCTGTAACCACAGGGCTTGCATTTATATGACCGAGAATACCTGGAAAATCAGCAGTACAATAGCTTCAAAATATCGACAAAATGAGATAAAATTGATATAAAAGTATGTAAAGTGACTTACAAAAGTGTCCATAATTTTGAAAAAATTATAGGAGGTTGAAAACGAAACTGCATAAAAGGTAATTAATTTTTCTTTAAGAAATATCATTTTTGGAAGAACTGTTGCACTGTGTAACAGCATCGAGAGGTTCCCAAAAGTGAGGGAATCTCCGTTGTTGCACAAAGCGTGCTTGTAGCTGGAAAACCTTTCAACATTTGCTAAAACAACTGGAGCGTGCACTTTTATATCTGGCTTAAGTTAAAAAAATACTACACCCGGATAACGATATTTTGCAAATACACGTTACGTTTGATACCATATCGATGCAAAATATCGATAAATCTGTTCCTATTCTCATACCTGGCACACTTTAATAGCAGTAAGGTGCGCGACAATGACACTAAGCAAAATAATGAACCATCAATTGATTTTCACTATTTACGAATACATTCTTGAGCAGGGTTGTTGCGTGTTTCCCTAGAGGCACGTCCTTCGTTGGCTCTTAACAGCGTTAAAAGAATGAAATGTTGTGTCATAAAAGGACGTTAAAGCAAAAATGTAAAGAATGCAGTAATATACTAAAAATGTCATCATCGTTCAAAAATGAAGTACAGTATAGCACCTACACAACGAAAAATGCAAAATCTACATTTTTGTAGCAATAAGGCACGGGTTTTCAGTACTTGTGAACAATGTGGAGCTCGTAAGGAAAGAAAGATTACATGTCAACAAACTCCGGGCATTGCTAATAGGAAATAATACAAAAGCCAAGATCGCTGATTTTATATTAGCTGGTGTGCCTCATGTATCGTTATATGCAAATGGTTTATAAATGTTAATCTACATTCAGATCCGATGATGGCACCTTTAGTGTGTTGAAACCGGTTATCCAGTAAACAGTATTTACGCGATCTTGGCTTTTGAATTATTTCTACAATAGAGTTGGTTCAAATGTCTCTGAGCACTTATGGGACTTAACATCTGTGATCATCAGTCCCCTAGAACTTAGAACTACTTAAACCTAACTAACCTAAGGACATCACACACATCCATGCCCGAGGCAGGATTCGAAATTGCGACCGTCTACAGTCACGCGGTTCCGGACTGAGCGCCTTAACCGCTAGACCACCGCGGCCGGCTGCAATAGAGTGATCGCCCCACTACGCACTTCGTGTTCACTGCAAAACATTACTAATAAGCTGTAATAAAACGAATGAAGCTGTTAATAAATTGAATGGTGAAACTACTATAAATGCGAACATTTTTAGGTTAGGCTTTACCGTGACTGTTATTGACATTAAATGAAACAATAAGTTTACTGTTACCAGTCACTGTTTATTGTGTTACGACTGTGAAAGGATCCTGTGACCACTGGAGGTACTTTATCTTACTTAATTTATGTTTACTGCTAGATACAAGTTCAATTTTTGTCAAAACAGACCAAGTTCTGAAACACTGTTTTGTTTTCTCCACTAGACAGTGTCACAACTTCCTCCAAAGAAATCGTAACACAACACAAACACACAAATTCCATATTAACTGATGTATATCCACCTGATGATGGAGGTTTAAACCTTCGAAACGCGTCGTGGAAACAACTAAACAGTGACTGGTAACAGTAAACTTATTGTTTCATTTAGTGAAACTACTACATGTGTACAGGGTCCCATTAGGAAGGATATCCATAGGTAGACTTCCGTCTCGGAAATATTACCTTCCTAGGGCACGAAAAAGTCACCTTCCTAGTTTCCACTTTACTAGGAGCGCACATCTTCATAAATCTCAAATGGCTATTGCCTATTGGCATTTACTTCTATACTGCACGCCAGGGTATGAGGTTGAGTGTTCTGGGACTGATCTGTAAGGCATGATGGTGACTAATTAGTCACTGGTGATTAGCGAGGTAATGAAGCCTTAGTGTGATCGGTTGAAATTGTAATGACTTGGAAATGATTAATCTCACTCGCTTAACAGCCACAAGGCCACTCGTGTTTTCAGGCTTCTTTCCTGTCATACGTCCTGAGTTTCCGTATGTCTGATTTCGAGAAGTACGACTGAATGAATAAAAATTGTTTCACAGCGTCTTGTATCACTGGAGGAAGGGTGGGATGCTCGCTTTGTGGACAACTCAGCCAACATAATGAAATACGGAGTGTGTAACGCTCGCCGCAAGACTATGTTCTGTAGCAGTTGCAGCTTCTGCATCTTGTCTGAAGCAGCATTGGTCCACTTGAGACACGCGTGCCCTAAAATGAGGCGATATCATTTGAAACAAGCATTCGAGTTACAATACTGTTGTTAGGTGCTTTCAGCGAAGCTTTCTCTGCTATGAAATTAAATTTGGCCATTTTTACAGAGCTGAATATAAGAACCTGTTTTTTTTTTCTGAACTGTTAATTTAAACCCAATTGTGTTCACATTTTGCACTTACTGAAGTAGAAACGTGTGGGCGCCTCTGCGTGGTCAGTACGTAAGACTACTCTCTGTTCTTCTCAGACTGCGGGAGACAGTCTTCGGAGATAGAACGTCATCTGCTTGTTTGCCTCCGAATGTCTCCTGCAGTCCGAGACAGAACGCCAGGGAATAGTTTTATGTACGAACCATAGCCTCTCAGCCCGGAAGTTTAACTGAGACACACACTAGCCGTGAAATCCTACAATATATGACTGATTGAAATTGCTTGGTAAATGGCATGTGTATGTCGGGATCTGAGCGAGAGACCGATTGCAGGCGATATCGTCAACAATTTATCGCTCAAGTAGCGATTTATCTTTGATGTGTTGTGCCCTTACATTTTAGTGTCTGCAGTTTTGTCAGAAAATCATAAATACAAATGAAGGTTAATAAATAAATCTATCTTTTTTCCAGGTAAGTTTCTTCGCGCCTTTCATCAGGCAGAAGCATTTCCAAAGGGCTGTGGTATGTAAACTCTATGTTACTTTTACTTAAAACTCTCTCGAAAATTGTGTGTTGTTATCGGAATTTGTAGTTCTTGTGAGATTAGGAAAAAGGAAAATAATGTATGCCGTTGCATAAAAAAGCTATTGTTTTATTTCTCAATTGGTAAAGGATTTTCACTTTGGTTGATTTCTGTTAATAACAACTTGTAAGTTGTGAACTACAAAACTTCCTCAACACAATAAGAGTTGCGGGAAAAGGTTAGCTGCGGTAAATACTGTCGCCTATATTTAATACCTCTATAATAATGTCGGTAGCTCAATATTTAAGACAATGACTAAATTACTTTGCTCTCATTTAAAATTCAGACGAAACATCGGTGCGGTAAGACAGGAAAACCAGGTACATCTAAGCATGGCCGTCGCCGAAAGAATAGCTTCCTTGATGCAATACATGAATGATAAAGTGTTGTAACATTTGAAATCGAAATAAGTGCAAGTCCGCTAAGATTTAGTGTTGGGTTACGTAAAGTAACTAAATGTAATTAACTTGCCTAAGGAACCATTCCTGCATTTTCCTAGCTTAATTTATGGAAATTATGCAACAATACGGCAGTAGTTCGGTTCTATTTACTGGAAACGAGGCTAGTCTTTCATTGCTCCACTAATAACTAGACGGTGATTGGAAACATGTCTCCTGTCGAGCCGACCTTTGTGATCGGCGGAAAATGGGTGTGAGTCTATACTGAATTTGAAGCATTATCGTTACATGTAAGAGAAAATTGATATTATTGTCATAGTATAACGAACAAAGAATCGTCCTTAGTGATAATTTATTAATACATCGAAGTATATTAATGTGCTAAACTACGAAAGATACGTGTAACTGAAATATTCGTAGCAGCAGAAATATTCTTTATACCACAGGTATGGCATTGCAGTATAGAATTGCCCTGAGTTTCTAATATTTTAGTATGATGTGAATCCCCCGCATGATACTACCCCATTTTTGAAACGCCATGGCATGGAATCAGTGGTTCGATATGTTCCTGAGCGGTCCACCTCCATTCAGTTTGGTTGTGTGTCCACATAATATCAACAATTAGTTGCAGATATCCTGGGAAAGAAATTGACGATCAACCATAGCCAGAAATAATCCGTAACAGGCGAAAATCTCATTTAGCAATTACAGATGAGATTGCCCTCAGTTGATAAGACTCATGAGTCGCGTATTATGTCCAAAAAGCTCTCATTTCGCCGTTATCAGCAGTGCCGCTCAACAGCGCAGTCTGCTAGACTGCGATCACCACGCGGAATTCAGTGGCAGAACAATATTCATCCGAGACTGCTAACGCAAGCTGATATGCTAGTGCTCGACTCGAGACTAACCTGTCTGAATCCTGGTGATGGAAATAAATACCAGTCAGTATGTTGCCGGCATGAGAACGAGATTTGTTGGTGCAAGGTTTCTGCGCTAATGTCGTGGTTTGAATTCTAAACCTCTTCATTATCATCAGCGTCATTATAAGGTGTGCAGTCTGTTGGCAGTTTCCTGGCACCATTGTTACCTCTATTTGATCCTTTTCCAGGCCTGTTTCTTCGTAATCTGCTTTCTTACTCTTTACATTTCATCCAGCGTTTTCCTACTTTGTGTGTGTGTGTGTGTATGTGTGAGTGTGTGTGTGTGTGTGTGTTTTTGGATCTCAACATCTAGCTCATCATTGCCTCTCACACTATCAAAACAAACGAATGTGAAGATAAACTCTAAAATTGTTGCACACGCATGCACTCGAAGCGACCACTCGGTCACTCCATCTCACATTTTCCTTCTTGTCTTCCTATTTTCTTGCTACTGTCAAAATTCCTTTTCAGCGCCGTGTGTTCTCCTAAGGCTCAAAGAAGTTTTAGCAGCATATTAATAAATTTCTCAGCAGTGTGTTAGATCAGTACAAACAAAATGTTAAAGAGGGTTTTTGAGTAGTTTTTGACGAAGAGTCTGAGACTTCAGTTGAGCATTTAGCAGAACCCGGTGACCTACACAGTGTCAGCAGACCGCTGCCCGTAAGATCATGTGAAATATTACGAAAAGTCGCACAGTAGAAAGTAATGAACATCTGGATGTAAACGGATGCGGCCCAGTTAAGCATGAAATATGGGTACCCATAGGTCACGTAGATGTAATGAGAAAGGGTTTAAACAAACTACATGATGAAGCTAAAGGCCACAATGAAATCCTCTTTATTACTAAATTGCTTGGACTTGATTCCAGCCATTGAATACGCACTACAAATAATTATAAAGGGCAAATTAATTGCTCAGCATATACGACAGTACCTTGGCACAGGTAGGTGGAATTTGATATGAAATGATGCAGTTGGCTACATCCACACGAACCGTTAATGTTGTTGAATTTATTAAAGAAAAGATCCAGAAGATTGCACGTAAGCGCCGTTTCCGTTGTCTAACCTGAATGCGTGAATTAATTCAGAAAAGCAAAACACTAACTTGAAACAGATGATTTGCCGTCCCATCGTCACGATCTGTACAAACGCGGCTCATACTTACTACAGTTCTACAACTTCGGTGCACAAGATGGCTGCAGTGTTAGCTGAGAGTTACAAGTTAAGCTGTAGGATGAAGCCCTCACTCTCTGCAGTTCTGAAGCAAACACATCCCTCCGTCTAGCGGTAGTAGACGCAGCATCTATTTGCTCTCCTTCCCGGATTCTTGTAGCCCTTCACTGTAGACCATCCGAGTTCGAACCAATGAACAATTTATAAAACAACAATTTTCCTTCTAAAGAATGTGCTGTGTTTAACCAGTAATTCATATTTCTCGCATGAAGTAGGGTCTCCTTACAAAATTTAAACATCAATTACTTCTGGCCTCCTTAGGACCCAAAAAACTCTTCTCGCTCTGAGTGCCACGATTTTTCCCATCCCCCTGCAGATCTCTCACTTTTTAGAAAGCATTCCTTACGCTGCTTCTCACAGTGGAATATTACAGTCTACCGAATGCCACCGCCTGCCCTGTGCGAAGCTCTTCGTGGAACGTGGGACACCATCTCAGAACCCCTCCTTTCAGTGGGTACCTAGCTGGCAGGGGCTCTGCCTTTCAGTTTTACGACTTGCTTGCTGTTGTACCCCTCCCAACTTCACACTTTCACAGTCAGCCAGTGGACCCAGCTTACATAAAAACTTAACACGTATTCTTCACAGTATTGAAATGATTTCCAATCAGTGTTGTTCGTTTCACTAACACCCGAACTTTAATGCGTCGCAAGTAATTTGAATTCGTTTCATAGCCTAATTTGAATAATGGGTTATTGATTAGGTTACGGAGCAGTTTTGGAGAAAGCTATACGGTGACGAGGGCTTAAATATGGAATGGGCATTTAAATGGACAATGTGTTTGAGTAGATACATCCTATCGCTGGTCTTTAAGTAATTCACTCTGTACATAAAGCATATTTTTACTTTTATTATCAAAAACATTTATTAAAATTATGTCATATGAGTAATTTAGCATATATTTCTTCCAAAATGAAAAGACTGTATATTTTATCAAGGTATTTCGCTTATCACATTTTTGTTTTGTTTTGTAAATTTCGTACGCGAACTGCAAAGTATTAAAGGCGCTATAGCGGCTGTCACGAAAATAGGCACCTCAGGTCATCTCACCCTCTCACAGTAATGGCAGTTAGTGATAATTTCTGTTAGTAAAAATTCCGAAACAAACATAAGGCATCTCTATTTTTAGCCTAGTACTTTCCAAAAGAAAATTCTCGCCAGCTGCTACGAAGAAAATAAAAACTAACGTTCCAAGAATGTTTGAACAAAATTGTTTGCCGTCGTCCTGTTGAAAAGACAGAACCACTGACATATTTCGACTGAAAAAGAAACATGAACATTCTGAAAGTTTATAGATGCATGCGATACACATTTCCTCCTGAAAACATTGAAATATTCCGAGATAAAAAAAATACCGTAATCTCTTCCGCTGTTTAGCGAGAAATGTCTTCGCTGTTGCACTTGCGTTTTGTTGGACCTTGCAGAAACTTCCTACAAGAAAGTTGTTAAGAAAACCATGAAATTAATTTTGGCAACATCTGAGATGCCATTATTATATTCTGTCACCTATGAACGCAGTTTATTTACAAGCGCGGCTCCCCCCGTCGAAGGTTCGAATTCTCCCTCGGGCATGGGTGTGTGAGTCGTCCCCAGCGTAAGTTAGTTTAAATTAGATTAAATAGTGTGTAAGTTTAGGGACCGATGACCTCAGCAATTTGGTGCCATATGACCATATATGAGAGACCGCATGCGCGGCAGCGCGCGTGTACCTGCGTGCCACTGCCAGGATTTTTATTCCGACGGCCAGCCTTCATCCGACCGAGAATACACTCTGCCTCCAAAAATTTTTTCATCTGCATCTCTTACTGACCATTCGTCACTGCACTCACCATCAAAATCACCGTTACACGCCACATAAAAGTAACTGTATGTACTTTCAGTTGAGGAAAATATATTTGAACATATGGTTTTGTGAAACCCAAGTTTTATCGAAGTATACTACGAGACTATTGGCCTCAGCACACAATAAGGGCACTGTACACAGAACTTCGTCTTGCTGCTACAATGTCTCTGCATTTCATTAAATATTTTCGTCCCTCACCTGAATCAAAAAGCAGGTCAGAGGAGAAGACGAAGAACGGAAGTCTCGCAGCCAGAATAATTAGTTTTTTGACCGAGGTCACCCTGCACTTTTCTAGGCGTCAGATGCTACACTCTGTTGTAGTATTTAAGTACTGTTCTACGGACGTTTTGTCTAAGTCGTCAAATTCCGAATGATTCAGCATCAATGTATGTCCGTTTTGTGGACTATCAAAACACATGCTCACTTGCTGAGATTCTGCCGGTGCTACTGCACTGTTAATATGGAATACAGTGTCGATTTTGAAATATCACAAGGTTTTGTTGTCATTTTACAAACTTGTGCAAAATTTATATTATTTCTAGTTTCTTCGCTGTTGGCCGGATCAGTTATGACCACCGACCCGCGATCGATACGAACCTGTCCAGGCTACAGCAGCGTCACCTGGCGAGGAATGACCCCTAGTCAGACACACGCACTGTGCATGTGGTATCACTGAGCCCGCTGTCCGTGTGTTGAATGGGGGAAGGCGCGCAATTTATACGAGTTTGACCGAGGAGTGCTGTTTTGTGTATCTTCAACAAGTGGTGAAACTAAGGTCAAACCACGTCCAGAGGTCGTGGGGCTGGGTGGCCACCCCTCATTACAAATGTCGGACGTCGTAGGATGCTCAGACTGGTAAAACAGGACAAGCTGCGAATTGTGGCGGAACTAACATCAGTTTTAATGCTCGGCAGAGTACAAGTGTGTTTGAACACACAGTGCACTGAACACTCTTAATGATGGTCCTCCGCAGACAACGAACCAGGCATGTGCCAATTTTAACATCACGACATCGGCAATGGGCACGTGACCATCGGCGCTGGACGTAGGCGTAGTGTGAGAGCGTTACATGGTCTGACGGATCCCGATACGTTCTTCATCGTGCCGATGGGAGGGCGCGAATCTGTCGTCTTCCAGTTGAACAGCTGCTTGACACGTATACTGTGGGACGGAAGCAAACTGGTTCTGGGAAACATTCGCGTGGGCATCCATTGTAGCAACAACGCTGTGAAGTGGGCAAATTAGGACGGCCGGAGCTTTACAAGTTTACCCTGTTCAGATCCTCTTGAGATTTTTCAACGGTAGTTATAGGGGGGAATGGACAGTTTGTCTTCTGCAGTGCCGGATGATGCCAGTGTTAGTGCGATATGTTGTTTAACCAGTATTTCCGCCAGAAGATTTATTAGAAACGTTTCTCAGGTCCGCCTTGTGCGTCCAAGTAAATAATTCCGCTAGTGTAGTCGATTGTGAGAGATGTATTGAAGCAGATCGTTATGTAACTATTTTTCCCTTTGTAATTTCGTAGTGTAGCAAATTGGTCTCGGTATTTCGTCTAGCAATATTCGTGCCGGCCGCTGTGGCCGAGTGGTTCTACGCGCTTCAGTCCGGAACCGCGTTGCTGCTACGGTCGCAGGTTCGAATCCTGCCTCGAGCATGGATGTGTGTGATGTCCTTAGGTTAGTTAGGTTTAAGTAGTTCTAAGTCTAGGGTACTGATGACCTCAGTGCTCAGAGCCATTTGAACCTCTTTTTTTTGGGGGGGCGAATCACAGCGCTTAGCTCCTGTGGAGTGCAGGCTGCACGCATGACCTTGAGGTGTGACGCACACTCTGGTAAGAAAGTGTAAAAGAAACGTGAAATAAATGAACTTAGTTTAAAAAACAGATATTAATAATATGTAACAGTAAACAAAAAAAAAACATTAGCTTTATCTCAAAATCGCGTTTCATGCGCCTCTGAAAAGTAATTGTACTGCATTGTAAGACAAAAATATGCTTAACTTGCTTGACACATTACTTTGGTTTTTTTGCTGCATACACTCTTGTTACAACACACACTATTTACTATATTCATCACAACCGGAAGATGCTTTCTCCTCTTCTTTGGTGTACCACCGTCATTACTTCTATTCCGTTTCCTCAAATCCTTGTCACGGTTATCAGTTTTACTGGAAATATCATCCTCTTTTTTCCAAAAGTTCCTTGCCAAAACTATCTTAAACTACGAAATGAAAAAAAAAAGGTTCAAATGGCTCTGAGCACTATGGGATCCAACTTCTAAGGTCATCAGTCCCCTAGAACTTAGAACTACTCAAACCTAACTAACCTAAGGACATCACACACATCCATTCCCGAGGCAGGATTCGAACCTGCGACCGTAGCGGTCGCGCTGTTCCAGACTGTAGTGCCTAGAACCGCTCGGCCACTCTGGCCGGCTACGAACTGCAGAATATTGTTTCTGGGCTCATTTGATTTAATCTTGCCCACCCTATATTCCACCCAGCTGTTCGCAATTCCTAATTGATGAAAATGAAAAACAATTTTTACGGATTACTTTTTTGTTCGACCGTTGACCCTGTAGTAGCTGATCACTCTGCCGACGAGGTCTACGCCTCCCACGTTGAAGTTGTTTAGAGTTTCAAGTGATGGCCTTGGCACCTGGATTTTTTTTTATTTGCTTCTTTGCCGTCTGTTGCATTTGTCCTTAGGATGCACACCTAGTTTGGTGGATCCCAGCAAAATGAGATTCTGGTCATGCCATTTTATCTCACATAAATAACTCTTACTTTACAGAGTAATCGATGGTCCCTCGGAGCATTTTGCTTGAAATTTTATCTCCTGTGAGATGTTATGCTGGTGGTATTTCAGATTTCATAAGTGTGCCTAAACCTGCAGCGCCTTTTTCCGATAGAATTTACAGTAGAGGCAATGAAGTAAAATACCTCTCAGAGAAGATATAGGAAACTTTTCTAACTATTCCACATAGTGGCTGTGCTGCAGATGCTCCAATACTTTTTTTTTTCGTCTGTAGAAATAAGAAATGATCCTTTTCGTTGGTACACCTCGAAATCCATACCTAACTCTGAAGGAAAAGGCAAAACAAAACGCTTTAATCCTTCAGGCTTGGGCTCTCCTCGAACAAATTTAACAGCACAGACATATGCAAACAGAATAATCTTTCTGTCAATAGCCAAGGCGATTTCTATTTTGTGTAATTAATTTACCTGTAGCACCACTCGTGTTGATTTTCCCCTGTACATTCTTACTCTGGGGTAGCGAAGACAAGACGTTAGCATGCTGGGTCTAAAAAGAGATACATTTCGTTGATAATCAAATGCAGTGACTTACCATTAGTTTTACATACCCCAAGTTAGTAAATTAATCGAGTTTCCTTTCATCATCATCATCATCATAGTACTGTGAAAAATAGTCTCTTTCTACATTGAATGTGTCTTCGACTGTCGGAGACGGAATACTGGTGCCACCAAACCTGAAATTCATTTAAAACCTATTACAACAAAAGCTGACAATATTTACTAACAAACAAATCTCATTCTATTCAAAATAAAGGGTTTATTTACTCCTAAAATCATATCTCTCGCATTTTATCCTAAATTACCTCCTAGCATTTTTCCATCGGGAAGCTCGTTACCTATGCTAATAGTATCATCAGAATCATCACCATCTTCTTCTTCTTCACCATCACTGTCATCACTTTAATGAGTTGCATATTTTGTCTCTTGACGTATTTCATCCACATCTACTAGATTCTGATCACTATCTATACGATCGTCTTCCTTGTCATAACTGAAGCCCTCCAGGTCAGAAAACCCTCCACTATCAACAAATCTATTACATGTTCATCTGTAACTTCTTTTCTTCCTAGTGAAACAAATTACATGTCTTAAATACGGACATGCTCAAGAATTGTAGTACTTTACCATGTTTCGTACACTTGGTGCAATACAAATTGAAGAGGTTTTAGGTTATGTGACGACGTGTTTTATTAACAAAGAATGTCAGTGTCCATTAAAATGGACATTTACTTGTCTCAAAGACAAACGGTGGAAAATTGTATTAATTGATGTTATTAAATTAATTACAATATCGTACAAACTTTAAAAACTCTATTTCAAGCATTAATATTGACTAGTTACGTGATTATAAAAAAATGTTTTGATGTAAACCTTGCACATGCACCTGCCATTTTTGCCTTCCAAAGACGTACTGAAATAGAAGTTGATTTGTTCATGTAGTGAGCACAAGCTCCAGCAGGTGAAAGCACCAAGCTGCCGACTTTCTTGGACAATGAATTATGCTTGGCAAAGATTTGTATCTACAAAATGGCAGGCTAAAACCTACATGTTCATTTTAATGGAGATGGGGTTTCCGCCGGAGATATCTCACCCAGTCTACTTTCCTTTCTCTTAATCAGGTTTTGGAAACTTCTTTGTTACTTTAATCCTTTCCATTTCCGCATATTACAGGGTGAGGTGATGTGACATAATACGAGGAATGCAGTGGTATATTACAAAGTGAGAGGACGTGAAACAGTAGTAGGAATGCAGTGGCGATTTGGCAGCAAATGTGTACACCGGTCAGTCCTTGAACTGTGGCAGGTGGTGATCAGGACAGGGCAGCAGGATGACATCATGCCCCTCCCCTCTTTCCTAAGCTACAGACCCTTTCTAGAAATTTTTATAGTTATAGCAGAAATTCGTTACATGTTTAAATAAATACTATTTTAATAAATGACTGAAGTGTGCCCATTGACAAATGTAGCTTAACCTGTAAGCTAGATCAGAAGCAGTGTCATACAGACGTTTTAGATGTGAAAAGTATGTAATTTTAGCATCCATTGTCTCTTGCACCAAGTGTGGTACAAAGTTAAAACTGCTCGTTGACAAGTGGGTTATACAAAGAACAAAGACGGGGTTTGGCTTTTTCATTTTAATGGCTGGTAAAATACTGGAATGTGATTGGCTGTTTCATTTTAATCGCTGGTAAAATGCTAGGCTTGATTATTGTGCTACGACAGGGTCGTAGCTGCTTGGCACCCCATTTGCTGTCAGGGTAAAGTGGCAGGTGATTTATTTCACACTTTGAAGTTTTGTGGAATAGTAGTTAAAGTAGGACGCATCTTTTTGCCAATACGTGTTCCTAGTTCGTTAATAACATTGCATCAGGAAATGTTGGTTTATAACTATTTATGACGAATATGTTTCATACTTATTTCCACATTTCATAGCGAATGCTGTATAATTTTCAACATTTTCTGTCGGACGTCTGTGCATTTGTGTCAGCAAATAGCACATGGCGGCTTTTTTGTGGTCTGTGCCTACCATTCTTATTAGAACTTCCATAATAGATTGAATATTTGTTCGCTTAGAGGGGCTCCGGTCGATCTATTCCCAAAATGGGGAAGTAGCTTAGGAAAGGAGAGAGGCTTGATGATTATTTCCTGTTGCGCGGTCCACTCCTCCACCTACCACAGTTCGAAGAACGGCTGTTGTGCATATTTGATCCTGAACTGCCATTGCATTCTCACTGATGGCTTTCATAGTATTTCTCGAGGCACGCGGGCTATCGATAGCGATGGCTACGAAGAGGCTACAGGAAGTCTGTATAAATTTAAATCTTACTATGAAATAATCATTTAACTATTTGGTCATTCATCTCGTTTTTCAATTACCCTTTCCCTCACTCTGTGCATTCGACCCCTCCCCCATCTGATTTTACCTCTCCTTGTCCCATTTCTTCTTTACGTCTTTTGCTGACAGGGGTACGTGCCTGAGCCTATATAATTACCTATTGATTATCCTCTTCACTGTTCTTACTTCTACTATAACTGTTACAGTCATCACTCCTTTGAAATATCAGGCTCTATATAAGTTATCAAACGTTTTGTAACCGTGGGTTAATAAATCGACATATGAGCAAGTAATCTTTAAAAGCTAAAATATCAAATAACGTAATCCGGCATATGTGAACAGGTTGGCTATCGTTATTGGAAAGGGGGGGGGGGGGGAGGAAGGAGCTAAGGGTGATCAATGAAGGTCCTGTAGTTGTTCGCATTTTATTTTATCAATGGTAGTATGTAATTCCTTTGTTATCAAAAGATGTTTCCAGCACAAGAGTGTGTTTCTAGCTGCTCTAGCTGCCTCCCCTATGGTTGTAGATTAGCGTAATCCAGGTATGGTAATCGCCAGATCGAAACAGTGGCCACACCTGCGACCTGAAAACGCTGCGGCCAGTTCACACAGCTGGTGAGAGCGGGTGGGCCGCTGCCAGCGGCAGTAAATTTTGCGGCCCTGCGGGCCACAGAGGCGAGCGGGCCAGTCTCCGTGTGGCTCCCATTAGCGGGAAGCAGACGGCGTAAGTAATGGTACGCGTTACTCCCAGCAGCAGGTTAATGCATGCGGGCTTTAGGGCCACGACAAAGTGAAATAGGTCAACAACTGGCTTTATAATTTCAATGTGAAGTCTAATATTTCCGTTACACAAATATTCTTATGCTCCTCCAGCGTTCTTTCGTGTCAGACTTAGCAAAAATTTTACTTTGTTACAGCAATATTTGTCTTGTTACCATGTAAAGGAAATGAAGTAGCGAACGCCTTTATCGTCTGGGAATCCCAAGAGGCAGTTTCTGCACAGACAGTATCTTTCCTTCGCAGAGTGTGAGTCTTGCTTCTGAAGTATCTCTTTTTATTAGTGCCGTGGTTGTCACAATGAGAGAGGAAGAGAGAGGATAAATTCGGTTCCGGCAAATAGCTTGTTCTGATCGAATACCACCAAGAGGGCTGCCGAACTTGAAAGAATCCCGTCGTCTAGACGTAAACTTTCCTTTGAACTTCCCACCCACATTACGCACCCACACTTTTGAATGCAGCTGAACACTGTCATTGAGTTTTTAGCTTTGTCGCTGTCTACGCACCAGCAATCTCGGGCAGAGTGAGTCCGCGTGTAACTTATGCGGATGGACAACCGCAGCATGAAGCGTCGTGGCGTTACTACGAGGGTCAGTCAAAAAGTAATGCCTCCTATTTTTTTTCTACGTTTAATTGTCAGAAAATTTAAATACAATTACATAGGTTTAAAACCACAACATTGAGGATCATTTTGTCATTTTTCAATGTAATCTCCGCCCATCTCTACAGTTTTGGTCCATCTTTGAACAAGTGCATGTATCCCACCATGGTAAAAATCACAGCTCTGCTTCCTAAGCCATTGACGCACGGATGTTTTGACGGCCTCCTCATCTTCAAAATGAATCCCACGATGAGCTTCTTTTAGTGGCCCGAACAGATGGAAGTCTGATGATGCCAGGTCAGGGCTGTATGGGGGATGAGGCAAAACTTCCCATCCAATTTTGACAATCTCGTCAGAGGTGTGACGACTGGTGTGTGGTCTTGCATTGTCATGCAAAAGAAGAACATCTGCCATTGATTTTGTTGGGCGAACTCGCTGAAGACGTGCTTTAAGTTTTTTGAGGGTTGTGACGTATTGAACAGAATTTATTGTGCATCCCTGCTCCAAAAAATCAACCAGAATCACACCCTCTGTAGCCCAGAAAACTGTTGCCATAACTTTCCCTGCCGATCGCACAGTTTTGAATTTTTCCTTCCTCGGCGAGCTTGTGTGACGCCACTCCATTGACTGCCTCTTTGATTCGGGTTCAAAAAAATGCACCCATGTTTCGTCCCCGGTCACAATTTTTTTCAGAAACTCATCTCCCTCCAAACGGAAGCGCTGCAAGTGTTGGGAGGCTATTGTTTTCCTTGCCTCTTTATTCTGATCAGTTAACATTCTTGGAACCCACCGTGCACAAACTTTTGAGTACCCCAATTGTTTAATAATCGTGATCACACTGCCTTTACTAAGAGAAATAATGCGACACACTTCATCTGTAGTCACCCGACGGTCACCACGAATGATGTCATCAACTTGCTGAATGTTGTGTGGAGTCACTGCACTCACCGGCCTGCCGCTTCGCTTTTCGTCAGTCAACGGTGTTTGCCCTTCAGCTTCCTTACAACGACGACCCATCGTCTAACAGTGCTGACATCCACTGTCACAACACCATACACCTTCTTCAGTCTTTCATGAATGCGTATGGGCGTTTCACCTTCTGCATTCAAGAATTCAATCACACAACGCTGTCTCAAACGAACATCGATGTCGGCCATCTTACAAACTTCTGCTGTGCTGCCACCTGTTGACACAGAAAGTTACTACTGCAGTGGATTGCAGAAGAAGGTTTGAGGAATGGCGCCAAATTCAAATTTTTCACTTAACTTAATTTTTTTAAGTAGAAAAAAAATGGGAGGCATTACTTTTTGACCGACCCTCGTATTAACACTCCAGTGGCCGCGTGTGATCCCTCGGATACAAAGCTATGTATTCTCGTACTAGTCGGCCCGCGCGTGCGCGGACCAAGCTCAAAAAAATGCTTCAAATGGCTCTGAGCACTATGGGACTTAACATCTAGGGTCATCAGTCCCCTAGAACTTAGAACTACTTAAACCTAACTAACCTAAGGACATCACACAACACCCAGCCATCACGAGGCAGAGAAAATCCCTGACCCCGACGGGAATTGAACCCGGGAACCCGGTCGTGGGAAGCGAGAACGCTACCGCACGACCACGAGATGCGGGCGGACCAAGCTCAAAAATGGCTCTGAGCACTATGGGACTTAACAGCTGAGGTCATCAGTCCCCTCGAACTTAGAACTACTTAAACCTAACTAACCTAAGGACACCACACACATCCATGTCCGAGGCAGGATTCGAACCTGCGACCGTAGCGGTCGCGGGATCCAGACTGTAGCGCCTAGAAGCGCTCGGCCACTCCGGCCCGCTGGACCAAGCTCCCTCTTTCCCATTCTTCAACCCAATTGCGGGACGAGTGCCAGTCGTGCGCAGAGATACCACGCAAAGTTGGTCCTGCAGTGTTCCTCCTAGTGACGCGACCAGTGGAGTGTTAAATAAAAATAAGATTTTAATGTGTCTTTATATTGTAAAAGCATGCTACTCGTTTTAGAAAAGTGCACCCAGCTGAACAAACACTGACCGAGTATAAGACATCCCTGAAATATTTTTGTAACGTGATCAGTCATATTCGTTTATGTGGGATCAATCACCTCAGGACTGAATTATTTGGCATGCCCCTCACCTGTTCAATATAGTGCAATTGCAGTTATTTTACGGAAGCAGCATGCGTTATGGCACAACTGTGAATCAGCGTAAAGGAGAGTGACTTTAACGAAAAGTGTTCGAGAGACTGCCGCATAAGGTTTAATCTCACAGCCTACCTGTCAGTAACAGTTTTCCATTGTACCAGCAGGGATAGAAAATTAAACCACACATGTCTGTAATTGATCAGGGCGCATATTATATACAGTTCTTTTTTTATTAATAAAGCAATCTAGGTTGCTAAATCTTTATGGTTTTCATTTATTATGATGTCCGCCACTGGTAGCTGAGTGGTCAGCGCGACAGAATGTCATACCTAATGGCCCGGGTTCGATTCCCGGCTGGGTCGGAGATTTTCTCCGCTCAGGGACTGTGAGCGATGCTGCGGTTCGAGTTGCTGCTGTTTGTAGGTTTCCGCCCCCGTTGGAGGTCAGACCGTATACTTTAGTTGGCATGGTTGCTGTTGTTTGTCTTCTTCTCGTCTTCACTGGCGCCACTCGTTTCGCAAGAGTTCCCTGTCCACCAGTGGCAGCAGCGACTGTTATCTATGTGTAGTAACTGTTGCCCTATCATTGGGGCGACGACGTTGTTTTTCCGGTCGTGTGAGTGTGGCAGTTTTGTTGGGGACTCAGGAGGGGCCAGGTCCTCGCAGTGCGGAAACACGCCAGGACCGCTGGCGTCGCGCATGGACTGCCGGATGGAAGGGCTGCGGTCACAAGGGTGCACGACCTCGTCGTAATCCAGATCCTGCAGGCTTTAAGATGAGCGCGTTTCAATTTTAGTGGAGAAACCTCCACTATTGTGAGATCTCGCGGTCCTCCAGTGACCTGGGTTCGTGTTGCTGCTCCTAGTGTCGCCGAGGCAAAGAGCAGCGAGTGGTGTGCTTGGGAAAAGCGGATTTAATTAGCTTTCCTCGACTTCTTATTACTGTTTACTGCGTTCAGCGTGTTACAATTCGTTAAGTTCCTCCACTGAGGATAACACGGTGGTCGGATGGTCCCGGTAGGCCACTCTTGGCCTGAAGACGGAGTGCTTTTTATCGACCAGCGGTATTTTTTCCTGCCTGGTGGCCGCTAACGCCCCAGTTACCTGCCCTGGGGGTTAGCGTATGTAATGGCAGTGTACGTTTCGTTGCCTTGCCGCTGCTGTCCGGTAAGGCGTGTAAATTTGACAGATTTCTTGATCGTGTGATTCTTCTACTGTGGTGGTAGTGATTCCTTTCTCGTTCAGGGCACTCTAAGCGCAGTATTCTGGGGACGTTGTGCAGTCCGCCGGTTCCAGCTTTGGCGTGTCATTCGAATCTTGCATTTGGTTTACTGGACCTCAGGTAGCTTCAGCAAGATTGTCAGTAGTCATTCGTTAGACTGCCACTAGTCTGAGTTACCTCCTTGTGAAGTGAATGCAACTCTTGGCTGCCTATCTCATTGCTCGCGAAAGTGGTTGTTGCCGGACCTTCTCATAGATCGATTCCCGGAGCACTGTCTGTGACTGGTCCTTGTTTTTTTGTTATAGTATTATTTATTACCATACCTTGTAATGCGTACATTAAAGGTAATTTATGTCTAGTTAATAGTTCCGGTCGCCTTCTGGAATAAATCTAGCAGTGTAAGGGTTATGTTACAAGGTTACCATCATCTTATTTCATCCATTTGGTGGTCAGTTGCTTGTTTCTTTCAATTAACCTTTGCTTGTATTTGCTGTTTTACAGCAGGTTTCTAATGTTTTATATAGTTGCCGTTACTGGGTTGTAAGGCCACCCGCCGTGATCACAATGGCTTTTAAAAAAAAAAAAAAAAAAAAAAAAAAAAAAAAAAAAAAAAAAAAAAAAAAAAAAAAAAGTTCTCGCCGGCCGGTGCGGCCGAGCGGTTCTAGACGCTGTAGTCTGGAACCATGCGACCGCTACGGTCGCAGGTTCGAATCCTGCCTCGGGCATGGATGTGTGTGATGTCCTTAGGTTAGTTAGGTTTAAGTAGTTCTAAGCTCTAGGGGACTGATGACCTCAGAAGTTAAGTCCCATAGTGCTCAGAGCCATTTGAACCATTTTTTTTTTTTTTTTTTTTTTTTGTAACTGTAAAAGGCAACCAATAGTAACTGATTACGGCCCCGTCCACAATCGTAACCGAATCCTGCCTTCCCTTGGCTATCAGCTCACAGACTGGGTGTTATGGTGTCCTTATCATCGTCATTTCATCCCCATCGACACGCAGGTCGCCGAAGTGGCGTCAACTCGATAGACTTTCACCCGGCGAACGGTCTACCGGACGGGAGGCTCTAGCCACATGGCATTCCCATTTATAATGATGTTTTGACGTCTGCCATCAACAGATCAAAACGTCTTTATAAATAATGATTGCAGTTTCATTCAAGGAATTTATTTCCTTTATTACGTACCGGAAACAGTGTCAGATGTCCTTCCACCGTTAGACACAGCAGAGAGCGACTAAGAATTTAATTAGAATAATACGAAGTCTGGTCATCAAAAACTTTATAGGACTAACTTTGCTTCCTTCGTCGGCCAGATATTAACCTTGACTTAGATTAGTTACGCTCTGTTATTGACTGGTTAAGTTAGTTCAGAGACTGGAGGAAGGCAAGTGCATAACACCAGCAATACGACCATGCTCATTAAAGCACTGTGGTGTTCAAATCAGCCTTCAAGTTGATGATAGCTTTATGCTTGTCTAAGGATCCAAGCGTATTGGGACAATACGGCAGCTCTGCTGGCAGAGACGCCAGACAACGCATGCGACGCAGTGGAGCCTACCGCACTTGGCATTTACCTGTCAGCAGAGTTGCCGCCGCAAGGTCCTGCTTGCAATTCTGCCAGTAGGTCTGCCAGCCCAGTAGCCCCGCCCTTGGAACGCAGGACGTCTTACGGCCGGTTTCACACCAGGATGCCAGCAGAACTACTAAGTGCTTCCTGCTGCTCACTCGTGCGTAGTTTTCTCCGCTTACGCGAGCACTATGGATGGTTTTGACAAAGAATCTTCCATCTGCGAGATTCAGACGACATTAACAATTTGACTGTTCAAACCATGAACTGAAGAAAAAGGGCTGGGAATCATGAACGTCATTAAGGGAAGCCCAGTTCGAACAATACACCCCTCCACGTCAAGATCGCATTAAAACTGCATACAAATAACGCACTTTTCGGAGATAAGTCATTTGGAGAATGTGGTAATTATAGACAATCAATTTGCTCACACCGTGTTCCTGATGCTCCACTTGAATCCCAAGAGCTTCACAACCCATTCCTATAAGGGAGATAGAAGGTTTCCTCAAAACCTACTTCCAGACTGAGAGAGCACAGCTACATCTCCTGCTGCAGCAGGTGATGCTAATGTCCGAGACGTCAGGTGCGGATGAATTATTTCAAGAAATGAGATATAAATCAATGAGACTGGTATCCTGCTTTTTATGTAAAATATTTATTTTCTATATTGAATTTGAACTTACAATAACGTACTTTTCAAATATGTTGTTGTTGTTGTTGTTGTTGTTGTTGTTGTTGTCTTCAGTCCTGAGACTGGTTTGATGCAGCTCTCCATGCTACTCCATCCTGTGCAAGCTTCTTCATCTACCAGTACTTACTGCAACCTACATCCTTCTGAATCTGCTTAGTGTACTCATCTCTTGGTCTCCCTCTACAATTTTTACCCTCCACGCTGCCCTCCAATGCTAAATTTGTGATCCCCTGATGCCTCAAAACATGTCCTACCAACCGATCCCTTCTTCTAGTCGAGTTGTTCCACAAACTTCTCTTCTCCCCAATCCTATTCAATACCTCCTCATTAGTTACGTGATCTATCCACCTTATCTTCAGTATTCTTCTGTAGCACCACATTTCGAAAGCTTCTATTCTCTTCTTGCCCAAACTATTTATCGCCCATGTTTCACTTCCATACATGGCTACACTCCAAACAAATACTTTCAGAAACGACTTCCTGATACATAAATCTATATTCGATGTTAACAAATTTCTCTTCTTCAGAAACGCTTTCCTTGCCATTGCCAGTCTACATTTTATATCCTCTCTACTTCGACCATCGTCAGTTATTTTACTTCCTAAATAGCAAAACTCCTTTACTACTTTAAGTGTCTCATTTCCTAATCTAATTCCCTCAGCATCACCCGATTTAATTTGACTACATTCCATTACCCTCGTTTTGCTTTTGTTGATGTTCATCTTATATCTTCCTTTCAAGACACTGTCAATTCCGTTCAACTGCTCTTCCAAGTCCTTTGCCGTCTCTGACAGAATTACAATGTCATCGGCGAACCTCAAAGTTTTTACTTCTTCTCCATGAATTTTAATACCTACTCCAAATTTTTCTTTTGTTTCCTTAGCTGCTTGCTCAATATACAGATTGAATAACATCGGGGAGAGACTACAACCCTGTCTTACTCCCTTCCCAATCGCTGCTTCCCTTTCATTTTCCTCGACTCTTATAACTGCCATCTGGTTTCTGTACAAATTGTAAATAGCCTTTCGCTCCCTGTATTTTACCCCTGCCACAACCAGAATTTGAAAGAGAGTATTCCAGTCAACATTGTCAAAAGCTTTCTCTAAGTCTACAAATGCTAGAAACGTAGGTGTGCCTTTTCTTAATCTTTCTTCTAAGATAAGTCGTAAGGTCAGTATTGCCTCACGTGTTCCAACATTTCTACGGAATCCAAACTGATCCCCGAGGACTTTGAGCGAGGGCCTATAGTGGGCATGCGGGAGGCCGGCTGGACGTACCGCCGAATTGCTCAACACGTGGGGCGTGAGGTCTCCACAGTACATCGATGTTGTCGCCAGTGGTCGGCGGAAGGTGCACGTGCCCGTCGACCTGGGACCGGACCGCAGCGACGCACGGATGCACGCCAAGACCGTAGGATCCTACGCAGTGCCGTAGGGGACCGCACCGCCACTTCCCAGCAAATTAGGGACACTGTTGCTCCTGGGGTATCGGCGAGGACCATTCGCAACCGTCTCCATGAAGCTGGACTACGGTCCCGCACACCGTTAGGCCGTCTTCCGCTCACGCCCCAACATCGTGCAGCCCGCCTCCAGTGGTACCGCGACAGGCGTGAATGGAGGGACGAATGGAGACGTGTCGTCTTCAGCGATGAGAGTCGCTTCTGCCTTGGTGCCAATGATGGTCGTATTCGTGTTTGGCGCCGTGCAGGTGAGCGCCACAATCAGAACTGCATACGACCGAGGCACACAGGGCCAACACCCGGCATCATGGTGTGGGGAGCGATCTCCTACACTGGCAGTACACCTCTGGTGATCGTCGACGGGACACTGAATAGTGCACGGTACATCCAAACCGTCATCGAACCCATCGTTCTACCATTCCTACACCGGCAAGGGAATTTGCTGTTCCAACAGGACAATGCACGTCCGCATGTATCCCGTGCCACCCAACGTGCTCTAGAAGGTGTAAGTCAACTACCGAGGCCAGCAAGATCGCCGGATCTGTCTCCCATTGAGCATGTTTTTGACTGGATGAGGCGTCGTCTCACGCGGTCTACACGTCCAGCACGAACGCTGGTCCAACTGAGGCGCCAGGTGGAAATGGCATGGCAAGCCGTTCCACAGGACTACATCCAGCATCTCTACGATCGTCTCCATGGGAGAATAGCAGCCTGCATTGCTGCGAAAGGTGGATATACACTGTACTAGTGCCGACATTGTGCATGCTCTGTTGCCTGTGTCTATGTGCCTGTGGTTCTGTCAGTGTGATCATGTGATGTATCTGACCCCAGGAATGTGTCAATAAAGTTTCCCCTTCCTGGGACAATGAATTCACGGTGTTCTTATTTCAATTTCCAGGAGTGTATATGTCCACTAACAAATATCTAACATAAACTGCTCTGACACGGTGGCAGTAGAACATAAAGGTGGCACGTAGTGTAAAACCATAAATGTCATTACTAACACTGAACGTTTGCAATAACCGTTCATAACTTTCATAGTAGTTTGAAGTGCGGCATCGGAGTCCTATACCTAATACAACTTAATCTAAATAACTTTCCCGTCACTTGGCCGTTTATGTGTTCGTCACTTCGACTGCCACCACGTTTCAGACAAGCGTAGGTATCTGTTCCTAATTCTCCGTAATTAGCGACTGCTAATTTGGAACAGAAGAATGTTGAAATTAAGTGAACTGATAAGGCAACAAATGAGGAGGTTGTCCACAGAACCGGCGAAGAAAGGAATATGTGGCAAACACTGACAACAAGAAGGGACAGTATGACAGAATATTTGTTAAGACATCAGGAAATATCTTCCATGGTATTAAAGTGAGCTGTAGAGGGTAAAAACCGTAGAGGAAGACAGAGATTGGGGCACATCCATCAAACTGAGGACTAGATTGCAAATGCTACTCTGAGATGAAAAGATGGGCACAGGAGAGGAATTTGTGGCGGGCCGCGTCAAAGCAGTCAGAAAATGGAGTCGGAATTTCTTCTTTGTAGAAATTCTTTTACTATATGTAGAAGAGACGCAACTGTAGTCGCTTGTCAACGGAACTGCCGTAGCTGTGCTCCGTGGTGTAACTGCAGGAACTGTGACGAAATGAGCGAGTGCTGGCTGCGCGTCCGCTTTCGTCCCTGTCGACAGGAGGATATCCCTCAGCGCCCATATTTCGCGGAAGCAAAATAGTCCACGGTTGACAGCGCACCCTGTGGCAGCTGGCAACAATATTGACGGATGCATATGACGTACCGGTGGAAGTGGTCCGTAAGTAGCAGATAGTCCCGATATGCGAGCGCCATCTGGGGGCGGCCACTGTATCTGGGAGGCGCCTGGCGAGTGATGTGCCTACGCGGTACCGGCCTCTCGTGGTATTGCTGTGTACTTCTATTGCAGTGAAACGTCATGGCAGATTGAAACTGTGTGCCGGACCGAGACTCGAACTCGGGACCTTTGCCTTTTGCGGACAAGTTGGTGAGGTCCCGTATTCGAGACCCCGTCAAGCGCACAATTTTAACGTTCCAGAAAGTTTTAAAACAGCGCGCCCACTAACGCAGAATTCGTTCTAGAAACAAAATTTTGTTGTTTCTGTTTTCAGATATAGTGCCTAGAAACAAAATTTTGTTGTTTCTGTTTTCAGATATAGTGCCAGATCTTCCGTACCTCTTTTTCCGATTTGTTTTCTGAAAGCTTCCAGCAATTCTCAGCGTTATTTTACTGAAATATCTTACCCACTTATCGCGTAACAGATCAGCATACTTAACCTTAAGTTAACACTGTGAAACCGAAACTGAGTATTTCACAGAAGATGTAACTGTCACGACAGTATCACAACTGTATAAAAAGGATCTTCTTCTATGAATGCTGTAAATTACTAAGAAGCTGCCCTAGTATGGTAAATCTTCTGTAGTACAAATTTCATGCGCGATGCAAGGAGCAGCATCGAACATCGGTAGCGCAGCCAACTTTTTCAGTCATGTAAATCTTCTGCTTGTAGACATTGTACTTTCAGTAGCGGCCATTCAGTGGTTTGCGGCAACGCCAGATCCTGACCCGGCACTGCTTTGTAGCTTTTAATCGTTAGCCAAGGAAGCGGTGGAAGGAAATACAACTTGCAGCTAACGTAGATACTTCGGTCTAGGGATCGTCTTTACTGCTAAGGAAAGGGTTTAACATCCCATCAAGAACGAGTCAGTAGAGACGGAGCACGAGTTAGGTTTGGGGGAGGATAGGGATGGAAACTGCGTTCTTTTAAATGAGATTATCCTGACATTTCCCGTAAACAATTTAGAGAAACCACTGTACGGCCAGATGAAGAACTACACCATTGATATCTGGAGTGCGAGTCCAGTGTCTGAACCACAGCGCCACTTATCATATATCGCCATTCGCTCATTTCGTCTTTGACGCATTTGTTATTATGCCGCATTAGTTCACCTGTGAGTAAGCCAGTGCTGTCACAATGTGGTGCATTTCGCAGTAAGCTATACAGTCGTATCAAGAAATAAATAGCTGAAATTTATGCTCAAAGATCAATCACTATTCAGTCTAAAAAATCTGCTAGGATTTCACGCTAAATATCGGAATTCATGTGATCAGGCCCCACGCTCGAAAATTCAATTCGTTGGTAAAGCTTCAAGACTCATGTGATCAGGCCCTATGCTCGAAAACTAATCAAACATTCAGTTCGTTGGTAAAGCTTCAAGACTCACTATAAACTGTGCGCCGCTCCTGCACTATACTTAAAGTTTTTCAATTTTTGTTATTTTTACATAAAATAATGCAATGTTTTGCACATTGGTGTCTGTCTGAATGGCGTGTTGGGATCGCCAGTCGTTATGCGCTTTTCGCGCTAACCCTGAATATCAGAGACTGAGAAGTTACTTATGTATACTTAGAGAAAGCTTGCGTAGGATGGAACTTACAGTACTCGAAAACAGCCGAATGACGTCACTTTTTGTGTAATAAGAGATTTACACACTGAAGTACAAAAGAAACTGGTATAGGCATGCGTATTCAAATACGGAGATATGTAAACAGGCAGAATACAGTGCTGCGGTCGGCAACGCTTTATACAAGACAAGTTTGTGGCGCAGTTGTTAGATCGGTTGCTGCTGCTACAATGGCAGGTTATCAAGATTTAAGTGAGTTTGAACGTGGTGACGCACGAGCAATGGGACACACCATCTTCGAGGTAGCGATGAACTGGGGATTTACCGGTACGACTAATTCACGAGTGTACTGTGAATATCAGGAAATCGGCGAAACATCAAATCTCCGACATCGCTGCGGCCGGAAAAAGATCCTGCAAGAACGGGACCAACGAGGAATGATGAGAATTGTTCAACGTGAGAGAAGTGCAGCTCGTCCGAAAATTGCTGCAGATATCTGCTGGGCGATCACCATTCAGCGAAACATCATCTATATCGGCTGTAGGGGCCGAAGGCCCACTCGTGTCCCTTCGTAACTGGATGACACAAAGCTTTACGCCTCGCCTGATTCCGTCAGCTCCGATATCGGGCTGTTAATGACTGGAAACATGTCGCCTGGTCGGACGTGTCTCGTTTCAAATTGTGTCAAGCGGACGTACGTGTACGGGTACGGAGACAACTTCATAAATCCATGGACCCTGCTTGTCAGCAGGGGACTGTTCAAGCTGGTGGAGGCTCTGTAATGGTGTGGAGCCTATGCAGTTGGAGTGATTTAAACCCCTGACACGTCTAGATACGACTCTGCCAGGTGACACCTTCGTAAGCGTCCTGTCAGACCACCTGCATCCCTTTAGGTCCATTGTGCATTTCGACGGACTTGAGCAATTTCAGCAGGACAGTGCGACACCCCACATGTCCAGAGTTACTACAGAGTGACTCCAGGAACACTTTTCTGAGTTTAAACACTTCCGCCGGCAACCAAACTCCCCAGACTTGAACATTATTGAGCATTTCTGGGATGCCTTGCAACGTAGTGTTCAGAAGAGATCTCCACCCCCCTCTTACTCTTACGATTTATGGAGAGCCCTGCAGGATTCATGGTGTCAGTTCCCTTCAGCACTACTTCAGACATTAGTCGACTCCATTCCACGTCGTGTTGCGGCACCCCTGCGTGGTCGCGGGGGCCCTACACGAAATATAGCAGTCTCTTTGGCTCTTCAGTGTATAAATTACATAATAATTCTATAGATCTAACCAGGATTTTTGTAAGGCACAAGTAAATCGCATTAGCACCTTTTAATGCATTAACAGAGATGGGAGGACTTTGCAACATCTATAAAAGATATTTAAGGTCGAGTGTGAAACGGTGCGTTAATTGGAAACATTCTGGAATATTTGTGTAGTTATATGGGAAAACTTTACCACGTTGCAACATATGCTCGCAGATACAGTGTCAAATTTTATTTACTCTTTGTCTGTGCATTTATTTTACATGATAACCTTCGTGTTACGGAGCCTCTTACATCCAACTAAGTAATGTTTACAGTTACAACATCAAATGACAGAATGTACAATACGAATATAATTATCCAGTGATTTGTACTGATATTGATAAAAGGAACAGCAGTAATAAAAGCAAAGAGAGTAATAATTTTTTTTAAAAACTTAAGGAATGGAAATAATATTAGTAGCAATATTAACAGCATAGCTGTAAGTGCAATTCTGAATTGCAGCCTGTGGCATCAGTGAGTATAAAGAAACAGGTGAAACAAAAGCGTACATGACAGGAGGAAAGAAAGCAAATTGCTTGAATTATGGTGAAAAACAGTCTTCTCAAATGCACTACAGTACATACGTAAACTGTCTCAAAGTTAACAATGCTTTCGTCACTAGCAATTGAAGTTAACGTAAGGACTTTATTCCTCTTTGCAACAGTACGTCGTCCGATAATGGACATACTCATTTTGAATTTCTGTTGGGAGGCGTGTAAGATCCTGCGTCTGGCAAAACGTGTTTCACGACCTATCGAGCTTCTAGGTCTAAGAGTATTTGTTTACTATGAATGAAACATCAGTTGTTCAAATGGCGTTAATGTCAAATTTCCAAAAGAAATATGTTGCCACTCAGTGGTTTCATACAGAGATCGGACAAGTTTGCTGAACTTGGAGTGGCCTACCACCGTCTTGTAGGCAGTATTCCAGTTGTGTGTCATATTATATTGTAAACAGATTCCTTAAAGAATCGAAAACGCATGTATAAAATACCTTAAAAGATCTATAAAATACCTTAAAAGGTTTGATTGCTTTACAGATGAGTTAGTGTGTTAAATATTTTCCTTGAAGCATGTAAGCGAGAAAAAGCTTAGGGAAATTTTGAAATTGTGAAATACTGTGTAATTTGCGCTCCATCTTAAGCAACAGCTGGTGTTTCACAGATTTAAATATTTATGACGTCATATCTCCTGAACTCTGTGTCGTACAGAGACATTATTTTGCAGGTATATTGAGTGATGTATTTAGATAGCGGTTGGTAAGAGTATTGAGGCAATGGTTAGTAGAAAAGAAGTAATAAATCAGGTATAATTCTGCAGGTACATTCAGTGGTACACGTGGATACTCTCTGCTGACTGTGTGGCTGATAGAGCCAGTTGTAAAGACGTAGCAAAATAAAACGTCATGCTTGATGTTGAAGTTTTACTGCATAAACAGCGAAATTGTAGGAAGTGATAAACTTTTTTTTCATCATTCAAGACACAGTTAGAAATTGGGATATTAGTGTTATTGTTTGAATTTTTAACATAAGAGTATGCCTCTCAATGAGTAGGTTATGGTATCATTTTATATTTTTAAATTAGACCAATAATTACGCGAAACATTCAGAAATAATTTTTTGTTGCCTCTGGTAGCTGTTAGGTTGGCCACACACAACTTGTACCATGTTCTGTGATAGCGGTGCAGTAATGTAGATGTCATGATCACTAAACGATCGGTGCTATGGAATAATAAACGGTATGTAGCGTTTTCAATCATCGTCGTATTTGTTGCTAAGTAAAGTAATAGGCACCCCGGAGGTTGTTTTGAACACCACAGGCGTGGTCCTACTAGAAGATGTATGTCATTGCCTTCCTCCAACCTTCGAGCTGACTACCCAGAGGGGAACCTACAGTTTAATGCGGACTGTCAAACCACGGTGCAACTCTGCGTTTGTCACATAGTTTACTTTTTAAATAGGACGAGATCATTCCTACAATCAGAACAGAACGTAGCAACGGAAACGTTAACACTTAGCTGTAGATCACTTACGGAAACTTGCGTTTTTAAGCTACTGTGCACAACACTACGACCATTCCCGATAACGTGAATTCCAAATAGTTTAACCTCTCCTTTAATACAAGACCCAACAGTCACACCCGCTTAGTGGAATATACATGTTTAACGAAACTGACACAGCTCCGAGATCAAATTCCTGTCCAACAATCACCAATTACGTTTCCTGCGATTTCCCTGAATGACATCAGGAGGATGTCGGTGTGATTCTGTAAACAGACCAAAAGCTTTTCTGTTTGCCATTGTTACAACTCCATATCTAATAAGCTCCACCTCGGCTTGTCGGGACGTTAAACTCTTAATTTTCCTACTTTGCACAGAAAGAGAGAGAGAGAGGGGGAGAGGAGGGGGGGGGGGTGGATTGGGGAAGGCGAGTGCTGGTGACATTACAGCTTCCCGAACCTTGCATAAAATTACTGCCTTCGCAATTGTATTCAGCCAAAGAGTGTGCATTAGAAGGCCGCTTGAAACAGCGCGAAGAACACGGCGCTTTTATTGCAGCGTATTAAGGCAAGGCAGAGGTTTACAGTTAACAGCTCGTCGAGAGTAGGGTGCGGCTGCTACCCGGGCACACACGAGTTTAGGAGCGGCTGGTGTGCACCTGGCGGTACACTCCAGCCCGCTCCTGCCCTCGCAGCTTCGGCCTCCACGTGTTACACACATGTGTGTGGCTCTGTCGCGCTAGCTCGACTGTGAGTTTCCAGTACTGTTTTCAGTACATGCGATTGTAACCCAGTTTTATCTCAGATGAAACTTTTATTTTATATGAGTTCCTTTCCGTCACAGGAGAATTACTTCAATTTTTACTTCCACATGGAATTTTCCTAATGTCGTTTAACCTGTTTAACTTCCATAGTTTGTCACTAAAACAAAGCAAGTGTAAAAGATCGAGAAGACATTACATCGACTTCTATAACATAAGTAGAGCTACGCAGCGAGATTAGATTAACTTTAAGTGGCAGGAGATGACGCCATCCTCCCATTCCCCCCACTGTTAACGTCAAAACTTTCTTCTAGAGCATCCTTCACGGTGCCGTTCCGTTCCGTCCAGTTCCGTTCATTTGACGTCTGTGTGAATGCCGTCATTTGAAATGTATTGTGAATGTTCTGACTGTCGTTCTTTTCCGTGACGTTCAGAGTGGATTGACTTTTATTGGAGAATACGAGCTGCATAACACCACCGCATATTTGCCATTGGGGTCATGGTTCGGTAGTATCTGGAAAGCTGGGTTGGCCCGGGACATCTCGGCAGTGGTGAGAGCAACGTGTGCTGTTGCCAAGTCTTCAGCGGCGGCCGACAGGGTGTCAGCCCTCCTACCAGGCTGCCTTTTATACCGACCCTTTTTTGTAGCGACTGAAATAGAGCGGCTCCACGCGACGCGGTCCTCGTGAAGGAGTTCCGTTCCGCAGCCACCACCGCCGTCTTGTGGTATAAGGAGGACCGAACTCACAGTCACTTCAGTTGCGTTGTGTATCTCGAAAGTTTATAGCTATGTAAAAGTTACAGAACGTTTATCATCGACAACTGAAAATTTTAGTTGTTACGCACAGTCTTAACACAAACAAGTGAAACGAGACACAGCAAAGCATGTGTAGAAAAAAATCATTCTACCCCTCTTCTTTGCAATAATTCTGAATTCCTAGAAATGTGGCATGTACAGTTTCGATCAAAAGATAAAGTAGTAAGTGAGGCACCTATTCATAATCAGCTGACACTGGATGAGCCGATTTGCTCCTGAAGATTTACAAATAAAACCTTTTTGAATAGGAGAAGCAGGAAAACACTCTCCAAGTGCCGTTAATGGTCTACTTCCTGAACGTTGTGACACGGACGTCAAGCTGGATAATGATGTGGTAATGATATGTCAGCTGCAAGATAACGACCGGAGTCTTGAGACCAGCAACGGTTAGACACGTGGATAAAATTGGATCGTAAAGAGGAAACTGAAAGTGTGATGTAGGTAAGATGCTGATATTTAGGGTCGGAAAATGAAATCTGTCAGATTTAATGTAGGGAGATGGAGCAAAGGAACAGGGTCTGGTTGTGCTGCTGCTGGTGGATCTGATTTTGTGTAGTAGGAAATACTTCAGTATCTTTGGTCTGACAAACCTCAAACATCTAAGCTGAAGAAAGTGAAAAGAGATTGGGTCTAAGAGTACGTACAGCGAGTTTCAGGTGAGATACGAAATGAGCAGCCAGTGTTTTTTGTTTAACGATTTCCATCACTAAGCGGAGAGTCGTGACAAACCATTCAGTGACGAAGGTGAAACATAGCGAGTTGTTGGGATAGAGTGGGTTGTCAGAGCGACAGATGGGGCAATCATTTGAGATTTTTGTCACACTAGTTCTGCTTTACACTTGTAGGTAAAGGTCGAGTACAAACGTGAACGTGTATCACATTGGGAGAGATAATTAGATGTGCAATGGGCAAAAGAGGGCAGGTTTTTATGTTATCGAGTTAGGTGATATAAAGAATTTTCTGGCAATGGTATGCTTGTGTTTGGGATCAGGAAGGATTTGTGTTATATCTACGACGGTAAACGAGGGTAACATGAGTGATTAGCTAATCAGTGATTGATAAAGATTCTGAAAATTCACAACTAATGAAAGTGAGGTTATAGTTGTTGCAGATGTAGGAGGCTTTTTGGATCTGGGATTTAGGATCGGTGTGAAGTTCCCACTTAATTTGGTTAGATGTTTCTCTGCTCCTTGATCACAGTACTGGCTGCTTATGGGTGGTGTGGGGCTGAGACTCTTTTCTATGTGGAGGACCAAGAAAGAACAAGGATGTCTGGAGACCAAAGGTAATAGGGGTAGTATGTGAATTAAGATGTGGGAGTCAGTCTTAGTGAGAAAATGAAGTTTAGGGCGATGCTGTACATGCAGAAGAAACTGATGTAACAGGTGCAGATGAGATAGGCTTGGTGATGGATGGCGATTTTCAAATCTGTAGGAGTGCGGGTAAGCTACTACAAACAGCATAGTGAACGCATTATTGTGGCCAAGATAGACACGAAGTCCATGCCTCCTACACTAGTACAAGTTTATATGCCAACTAGCTCTGCAGATGATGAAGAAATTGATGAAATATATGATGAGATAAAAGAAATTATTCAGGTAGTGAAGGGAGATGAAAATTTAATAGTCATGGGTGACTGGAATTTGAGAGTATGAAAAGGGAGAGAAGGAAACATAGAAGGTGAATATGGATTGGGGGTAATAGTAAACCCTCTGGAAAATTTTGCACAGAGCAAAACTTAATCATAGCTAACACTTAAAAGAAGGTTGTATACATGGAAGAATCCTGGAGATACTGGAAGGTATCAGATAGATTATATAATGGTAAGACAGAGATTTAGGAACCAGGTTTTAAATTGTAAGACATTTCCAGGGGCAGATGTGGATTCCGACCACAATCTATTGGTTATGAACTGTAGATTAAAATTGAAGAGACTGCAACAAGGTGGGAATTTAAGGAGATGGGACCTGGATAAACTGAAAGAACCAGATGTTGTACAGAGTTTCAGGTAGAGCATAAGGGAACATTTGACAGGAATGGGGGAAAGAAATACAGTAGAAGAAGAATGGGTAGCTCTGAGGGATGAAGTAGTGAAGGCAGCAGAGGATCAAGTAGGTAAAAGCACGAGGGCTAGTAGAAATCGTAAAGAGACCTTTGGAGAAAAGAAAACCACTTGTATGAATATCAAGAGCTCAGATGGAAACCCAGTTCTAAGCAAAGAAGGGAAAGCAGAAAGGTGGAAGGAGTATATAGAGGGTCTATACAAGGGCGATGTACTTGAGGACAATATTATGGAAATGGAAGAGGATGTAGATGAAGATGAAATGGGAGATAAGATACTGCGTGAAGAGTTTGACAGAGCACTGAAAGACCTGAGTTGAAACAAGGCCCCGGCAGTGGACAACATTCCATTAGAACTACTGACGGCCGTGGGAGAGCCAGCCCTGACAAAACTCTACCATCTGGTGAGCAAGATGTATGAGACAGGCGAAATACCCTCAGACTTCAAGAAGAATATAATAATTCCAATCCCAAAGAAAGCAGGTGTTGACAGATGTGAAAATTACCTAACTATCAGTTTAATAAGTCACGGGTGCCAAATACTAACGCGAATTCTTTACAGACGAATGGAAAAACTGGTAGAAGCGACCTTGGAGAAGATCACTTTGGATTCCATAGAAGTGTTGGAACACGTGACGCAATACTGACCTTACGACTTATGTTAGAAGAAAGGTTAAGGAAAAGTAAGCCTACGTACCTACATTTGTAGACTTAGAGAAATTCTGAAGGTGGCAGGGGTAAAATACAGGGAGCGAAATGTTATTCACAATTTGTACAGAAACCAGATGGCAGTTATAAGAGTCGAGGGACATGAAAGGGAAGCAGTGGTTGGAAAGGGAGTGAGACATGGTTGTAGCCTATCCTCGATGTTATTCAATCTGTATATTGAGCAAGCAGTGAAGGAAACAAAAGAAAAATAAATTCGGAGTAGGTATTAAAATCCATGGAGAAGAAATAAGAACTTTGAGGTTCGCCGATGACATTATAATTCTGTCAGAGACAGCGAAGGACTTGGAAGAGCAGTTGAACGGAATGGATAGTGTCTTGAAAGGAGGATATAAGATGAACATCAACAAAAGTAAAACGAGGATAATGGAATGTAGTCGAATTCAGTCTGGTGATGGTGAGGGAATTAGATTACGTAATGAGACACGGAAGTAGTAAATGAGTTTTGCTATTTGGGGAGCAAAATAACTGATGATGGTCGAAGTAGAGAGGATATAAAATGTAGACTGGCAATGGGAAGGAAAGCGTTTGTGAAGAAAAGAGAAATTTGTTAACATCAAGTATAGATTTAAGGGTCAGGAAGTCGTTTCTGAAAGTATTTGTATGGAGCGTAGCAATGTATGGGAGTGAAACATGGACGATAAATAGTTTGGACAAGAGGAGAATAGAAGCTTTCGAAATGTGGTGCTACAGAAGAATGCCGAAGATTAGATGGGTAGATCACATAACTAATAAGGAAGTATTGAATGGAATTGGGGAGAAGAGGAGTTCGTGGCACAACTTGAAAAGAAGAAGGGCCCAGTTGGTAGGACGTGTTCTGGGCCATCATGGGATCACAAATTTAGCATTGGAGGCAGCGTGGATGATAAAAATCGTAGAGGGAGACCAAGAGATGAATACACTAAACAGATTCAGAAGGATGTATGTTGCAGTAAGTACTGGGAGATGAAGAGCTTGCACAGGATAGAGTAGCATGGATAGCTGAATCCAACCAGTCTCAGGACTGAAGACCACAACAACAACAACAACAACACCTACGCAGCCAGTGCTGCTGTTGGGTAGTGCTGCCAAAGTGTCTTTGTTGGTAGTAGCGAAACGACAGTACCTACTTGCCTATGTTGTTGCAGTTAAAACAGAGAGAGAGTAGATCAAGTTTTTGGCTGTAGGTTGGGTGGTGAATTTGTGTAGAGAGGAATAAATATGGAATGGAGTAAATGGAAAAGTTGGGAAAAATGGGGGGGGGGGGGGATGAGATGGAGACTGTATATTAGAAGTATGATAGAGGTGGGTATAAATTATTGAGTGTTATGGTCTTGGGGAGGTCTATATCCGATTATTTAGACTACCAGTGATGAGAATGTGACATCAGAAACACAGAGAAAGACACGAAAAAAAGGCGCAGGCGATGGAGATGATAAAGGCAGTAAGAAGATAGAGCAAATTATGGTGATGACAGGATGGATAGTGCTGAGAAAGGTAAGTGGCGAGTTGAAAACAAGGGCTGAGACAAAACAGTTAACCTAGCAGATCGCGATGACGAGGATGGGCTACGACACGGCGAACACAGTGGGTGATGACTCTCGATAAACGAATCAGCAGCGAGTGATTAAACTCAATCTCATCATGTGCAGTATCCGAGAGAGTTATCCTGGATAACTATCGGATGATTCGACGACCGATGAAGCGTGATTCGGTGGCGAGGAAGGAACTTCATCTTGCAATGAACGTAATGAAGTTGTCCTGCCTAGCCACTGCAGGAGTCTGTTAGGGATTCAGACCGTCGGATGTGGATCCAAAATATTTTTTATTTATTGTTACTGTATATTTGCATGGCAGCAATACATTTTACGTTCTTCAGCCAAAAAGCAATTTTAAAAATATAGTTTTAGTATATTAAAGTGATAAAGTGTTCAAATATTTCTGAAAATTATTAAAAAGAAAAATTGTTATTGAAACGTTAAAATTATTTTTGGCTTTTATTGATCGTAGTCTTCTGCATACAAACGAAGTACTTCAAAATAGAAGTATTAGCTTGCAAACAAATCCTATCTTCACATATTTCATGAAATACTCAAAAACAGAAACTAATTATCCTCTGATATAATAACAAAGTAATATTCTATGGAAATTCGATGTAGCAGTCATACAACGGTCCAAGTGTTATTATCGTAAGCTGTGACTGTCATTATATAATGTATAATAGCTTTCAAAATTTCATGTGTGTTACATTATTGTACCTCATAGATCTAACTTCTCTGCCAACAGTGTGGCTCAAAACAGCTGTAGCTGCCTTTTTTTAATTTGTAATAGCTTTGAGTAATTTCATATATATAACATCATTGTACTTCTTAGATCTAAGTTCTGTGACAAAAATGTAAATCAAAAAATTTCATAATACGTATCAAAAAACTTCGCAGTCTATAATAGGTTTTTAAGTTTATATATATGCAACACCCTTGCACTTCCTGTGGCTAAGTTCTTTGAACATAACCGACATGTTTCTGTATGAGAAACATCTTTACATCTGCCACGTCTAAGTTCTTTGACCACATGTTTGTTTGTAAACATAGTGTATTTCACGAGTGCACATCGTAATAGTGAAATATGAAGCTATACTTGGTAAAACTGAAATATGGACGTGAAAATGTTAATAAGTGTGTAGCTAAGTGGCAAAACTGTCACCACAGCGTAACTGTAATAATGGTGCTTCATCTTTATGTAAGTATAGATATATTTTCGTCAAATGCTACCTTGCCACTTACAATTGTCCCACTTGTATCTGTGTAGTCACCAGCAAATAATTTTTTTGGATTGATACAGTGATCTCCGACAGTATAAACATGTAAATGAATGTATAAACACCTGAGGATGGGCGCAAGCCCGAAACTGGTCGTGTGACAAATAAATAAACTTTTATTCCATCCACTATGAATAAAATTCATTTAGATTTACGAAAATTGTTGACACCTCTCGTTGTTATATCTTGCGTATCTTCTCCTTTTAACTTCCGGTAAATTATTTTTGATCGTCTCTCACAAATATCTTCTATGGCTTTTCTCTTTAGGTCAGAAATTATTTCATGCCTCTGAATTTTGTTATGAGACATTTCTTCATGATTGTGCTCTTCTTGACAGTACACGACATCCAGCTCCTCAATAGAAATAGTATTAACAAAACTTCTGCAGCCATTAATGTTGCACGTCCATCGCGCTAGGCCACCTTTCAGCAGTCTTTGAAAACCGAAGGCGTTGCCTTACAAAACCAAAATTTTCCTTCTCTTTCTACGTACTGAAACTGTAAGCTCGTCTGAGGACATGTTCACTCTACAACGATCTGCCGCGAACTGCGATGTGGCCGCAGGCATGCTCTGTCGCCGCGAACTACGAAGTGGCCGCAGGCAGTTGTGGTCATTAGCGCACACAATGCTCTGTCGCATTGTGTCAGTTCGGGAGGATCGGTCCTGTTACCTATTTACCTACCTGGTTTCGGGAGGATTCGGGGCTGCGCCCTCGCACGATACTCACTCTATCAATAGCTTGGGGCATTTTATTTTTTCTACTCTGGCGGCGTGCTACGGGACAGTGGTGTGGGGAATTTTCGTGCTTAGGATGGTGAAGACATGTACCTGCGAATAAACGAAACATTAGTTACGTGACTTAATTTTTTCGAAGTAGTAATTAAAATTTATGACTACCCTCGTAGACTTTTGGGTAGCATGATAGCTGCTGATTATATTTGAATGGAGGCTGTGCCTGGTATTGTCACAGCAGCTTATTCGTAATTGTGTGACAATATAGCCTGTGTATCGAATCATCAGTCGCAGGGTGCAATCTTTGTTTTGTCCTTTGTGTGGAATGAATTTTGTGGCAACATTTTAGGAAAGTGTTCGATCTCTCTCTCTCTCTCTCTCTCTCTCTCTCTCTCTCTCTCTCTGTATGTGTGTGTGTGTGTGTGTGTGTGTGTGTGTGTGTGTGTCTCTCTCTCTCTCTCTCTCTCTCTCTCTCTCTCTCTCTCCCCTTGTTGGTAGTAATATCACCAACATCTTGGCTCGAGAAATGTAGTGCCTTCCTCGTACGTGCCTGTTTCGTTTCTGTTAAGCTTCAGGTGTCCTGCTTCGTCTTTTGCATGTATATTGTTTCAGACATCTGCTTGTAAACGTTTTATTTTTTATCGTAGTTCTCGCTAAGGGCCCAGAAGAAAGACTCTTAGCAGGACGGAGAAGAAAATATTTCTTGGAATTGAATAGCCGCTGTTGACAATGGAAGCAAGACACGTTCATAGGATCTGTCGACCTGGAAAATGGTGCAAGATATTCGAAATACTGAGAAAAAGCACCTAGAACCGCTCATCCACCGCGGCCGGCAAGAAAGATTCAGGTCTGGAATTAAAATTCAAAGTGAAATGATATCAATGATACGAATAGCTATGAAATTGCTGTACTGAGTAAAAATGAAGAAGAATTACATGATCTGCTGAATGGAATGAACAATCTAATGAGTACAGAATATGGATTGAGAGTAAATAGTAGAAAGACGAAAGTTATGAGTAGTAGCGGAAATCAGAACCGCGAGAAACAATGTCAGGGCTGTTGGTCACGAAGTAGATGAAGTTAAGGAATTCTGCTACCTAGGCAGCAAAATAACCAATGACGGATGGAATAAGAAAGACATCAAACGCAGACCAGCACTGGCAGAAAGGACATTCCTGGTGAAGAGAAGTCTGCTAGTATCAAACAAACGTCTAAATTTGAGGAAGAAATTTCCGAGAATGAACATTTGGAGCACAGCATTGTGTGGCAGTGAAACAGGGGCTGTGGGAACACCGGAACAGATGAGAGTTGAAGCATTTGAGATGTGCTGCTACAGACAAACGTTGGACATCGGGTGGACTGATAAAGTAAGGAATGAGGAGGCTCTGCGCAGTATCGGAGACGAAAGGAATATGTACAAAGCACTGACATGGAATGGGAACATGATGATAGGAATTCTGTTAAGGCATCAGGGAATGACTTCCATGGTACTAGAGGAAACTGTAGAGGGCAAAAACTGTAGAGGAAGACAGAGACTTGAATAGATCCAGCTTCGGTAGCTCAGATGGTAGAGCACTTGCCCGCGAAAGGCAAAGGTCCCGAGTTCGAGTCTCGGTCGGGCACACAGTTTTAATCTGCCAGGAAGTTTCATCCAGCAAGTAATTGAGTACTTGGGTTGCAAGTGCTACTCTGAGATGTAGAGATTGGCACAGGAGAGGAATTCGTGGCGTTCCACATCAAACAAGTCAGAAGAATGATGACTCAGGAGAAAAAAGAAAAAAAGAGCAGAGAACTTCGGCCATGTGTGACTTTCAGAAATATTTTTATAAATTAATGAATGATTCAATTTTCGTTAAAACAATGGAGAATTTAGGAATTAGAACCGAATGGGATGGACGTTATGGCGTAAGAAGATGCATTGCCAAACCAAATTCTAAGCGGGTCACCATATTCATAGATTTTGAGGAAGCATCCGTCTCAATTCCTTTAGACAAAATACATGATAAGCTAATTAAGAAGTTCGTTACGAAACAGGCTGTGTAATAGCTGTAGCGTCAATACAATCACATCGACAGAGTGCGAAATTTAGTGTTGAAAGTGAATTTGACCTTCTGATCGCATTTCTTCAGGAGTATTTTCTTGTGATTGCCGGGGAGGAGGGACAGGCATGAATGGATTATATGCGATTTATGGAAAATATTTTGGTCACTTGGGCTGCAGAGTAACTCCAACAAAGAATGTAAAGACTTACTGTTAGTCGATTACGAGAATACGAGTGGGAAGATAAAATTGTAGTGATGCAAGTTGATTCTTAAAAAGAAGAAAGCATCAACCAGCCAGTTTTCTTATTTTCAAAAATCAATTTGTATTTGATAAACAGCTAGAATCTCAAAATGATGTTATTTTTCTAAAAAAAAAAATGGTTCATATGGCTCTGAGCACTATGGGACGTAAACTTATGAGGTCATCAGTCTCCTAGAACTTAGAACTAATTAAACCTAACTAACCTAAGGCTGAAGCGCCTAGAACCGCTCGGCCACGCCGGCCGGCGTCATTTTTCTACAAAACAGCATTTAACTGTCGTAAGGTCAATAGAGTGTAGGGTTGATACATTATATCGAAGGGAAGATAATTTGGGGTAGCAGCAACGTTATTAAACCAGCAACGAATTAGAGGTTAGGAATACGCATCCGGCTCAAGATTTGTGATTTGACCTATAAGTAAACTCTTGCGCCTACACATTTCCTTTGGTCTACCTACAGCAAATGAAACTCCCAAAATAGATAAATACATGCCCAGAAACAGAATGTCCCTACAGATATAAATTACTAATTGATCATCGCAGAAGGCTAAGACAGTTATTCGAAACGTTTCTAGAAATTCTTAATATAAAATAATTCTAAATGTGACTGGTAATGTGTTTATTCGGAAACTAGTACAGAGCGTATTAAATAATTAATTGTAATTTCTTACAATCGTACACGGAACAGTAGTAAACAAAAAAATCTAAACATTCGAATCTGACTGCAGCCCTGCGTTTCCTAACATTATTGTCAGACTCGAACTGCTGCGAGAAGATAAACTCAAGTCCACCGTCAGCTGATGCTCCGCTCTCAGCTGAGAGCAGTGAGCACGTGGCGATAGCACTTTCCGTTCCGTGAATGGCGGCGTAGCGAGTGCTTTTCGCGCTCCTGGGAAGATCACAAAGGGCGTACGTACGTCTAGACGAGACCAGCGGCTGTAGTGCGAGGCAGCGGGCAAGCCCCGCCCCGTGCGGGCTCTGGGCGGGCGCCCTTTGTTCTGGCAAGGCAGGACGGCTGCAGCCCCCTCGCGGCCCGCCTCGCCCATTCATCTGCCTCGGAGACCGCGGCAGCCGCCTGCGGGTACGCGATAAATCCCGCGTTCCGTGCACTCTTTCCACGCCCGGCTGGAATCCCAGCAATGTTTCATTAAAAGACATTGCCAGACTCGCGATTGTATCCCCAGAGGATACGCCGGCATGTATAGCCCGCCTCGACATGTGTGCTCTCTTTTCGCGTCTGCGGACACATGTCGCGTTTGTGTACTAGTAGAAGGGGGACGGCAGAAGGGTAATTTGTGAGGTACTGAAAATGAGACTGCATATATATTGTCCTTTTTTGCAGTTAAGTGTTGTCTACCGTAATGTTCAACGTCTTTTGGGCCCGAAGTCTGTTTTGGCTATTGGTCCAGCGATCGCTGCACATTGTTTTGTTATTAGAGAGGTGAAGCATGACTGTGTAACATTTTTAGGATAGGCATTTGTAAATCAATCGAGAAAAATCTCCCCTATATCTTGTAAAACCTTACTTCCAATGAATGGTAATATAATTTTTATTCTTTTCTAATTCGAGAACCCTTGGAAGAGGAAAGGCCGCTGGTCCTGATGGGATACCAGTTCGATTTTACACAGAGTACGCGAAGGAACTTGCCCCCCTTCTTGCAGCGGTGTACCGTAGGTCTCTAGAAGAGCGAAGCGTTCCAAAGGATTGGAAAAGGGCACAGGTCATCCCCGTTCTCAAGAAGGGACGTAGAACAGATGTGCAGAACTATAGACCTATATCTCTAACGTCGATCAGTTGTAGAATTTTGGAACACGTATTATGTTCGAGTATAATGTCTTTTCTGGAGACTAGAAATCTACTCTGTAGGAATCAGCATGGGTTTCGAAAAAGACGATCGTGTGAAACCCAGCTCGCGCTATTCGTCCACGAGACTCAGAGGGCCTTAGACACGGGTTCACAGGTAGATGCCGTGTTTCTTGACTTCCGCAAGGCGTTTGACACAGTTCCCCACAGTCGTTTAATGAACAAAGTAAGAGCATACGGACTATCAGATCAATTGTGTGATTGGATTGAGGAGTTCCTAGATAACAGAACGCAGCACGTCATTCTCAATGGAGAGAAGTCTTCCGAAGTAAGAGTGATTTCAGGTGTGCCGCAGGGGAGTGTCATAGGACCGTTGCTATTCACAATATACATAAATGACCTGGTGGATGACATCGGAAGTTCACTGAGGCTTTTTGCAGATGATGCTGTGGTGTATCGAAAGGTTGCAACAATGGAAAATTGTACTGAAATGCAGGAGGATCTGCAGCGAATTGACGCATGGTGCACGGAATGGCAATTGAATCTCAATGTAGCGAAGTGTAATGTGATGCGAATACATAGAAAGATAGGTCCCTTATCATTTAGCTACAAAATAGCAGGTCAGCAACTGGAAGCAGTTAAATCCATAAATTATCTGGGAGTACGCATTAGGAGTGATTTAAAATGGAATGATCATATGAAGTTGATCGTCGGTAAAGCAGATGCCAGACTGAGATTCATTGGAAGAATCCTAAGGAAATGCAATCCGACAACAAAGGAAGTAGGTTACAGTACGCTTGTTCGCCCAATGCTTGAATACTGCTCAGCGGTGTGGGATCCGCACCAGGTAGGGTTGATAGAAGAGATAGAGAAGATCCAACGGAGAGCAGCGCGCTTCGTTACAGGATCATTTAGTAATTGCGAAAGCGTTACGGAGATGATAGATAAACTCCAGTGGAAGACTCTGCAGGAGAGACGCTCAGTAGCTCGGTACGGGCTTTTGTTAAAGTTTCGAGAACATACCTTCACCGAAGAGTCAAGCAGTATATTGCTCCCTCCTACGTATATCTCGCGAAGAGACCATGAGGATAAAATCAGAGAGATTAGAGCCCACACAGAAGCATACCGACAATCCTTCTTTCCACGTACAATACGAGACTGGAATAGAAGGGAGAACCGATAGAGGTACTCAGGGTACCCTCCGCCACACACCGTCAGGTGGCTTGCGGAGTACGGATGTAGATGTAGATGTAGATGTAGATGTAGAATTCACTCTCACACTGTTAAATTCTGGGACTTGAAGGAAGATGAGTATGATGAAGTCTGCCATACCAAAATAGAAACACCTCTCCTCAGCACCCTCAATTCATAATTTAGGGTTTCTGAAACTCAAGACACAAAGGAATTAATGTCATTAGCTGCCAGTGAGCATTGATTTAAATCAATGGCGAAAGTTAAAAATTAATACTGGACTAGGATTTGAACCCAGGTCTCGCAATTACTTTTTTTTTAAATTTCATTTTTTTCGATCTTGTTCTTTGCATCTGCTCGGGGCGGACGTCATAAGACACCCGTTTAAGATCGTCGTTGATCGATTAACTCAGCTTTTTTTATTTCAGAGGGCAGCTAACTCTCTGACCGGACACGCTGAACTACCGTGCCGGCGTAATTACTAGACACATGCACTGACAGCTGTGCCATCTGGACGCAGTGGTCAACGCAACTGCTTAGACCACCATAGCATGTCTCGGGTCAGACTGAAATTCACTACAGATGTAGTGCCCATTCACGTTGGTCACCTTTGTAACTATACCTGCGGTTGTGTCCTTACGCCTGAAGCTGTCGCGCGCTGTCGGTCGCTTCTGCCGTTTACGTAGGACGCGGCCTAAGGGTGTGCATCGTGCTGCTTCAAAAGCTCTTACGATTGTGACTTACAAGAGGTGTCTTCAATGACTTTGGCGCCGCTCCACATATTATGTGCCAGAGAGCCATTCGAATATGAGGAGATTTGATACATATGGCACTATAGCTGGAAGTAGGGCTGTCGCGTCCTGACGACAAGAAGGAGGAGGATCGTAGTGTTTAACGTCCCGTCGACAACGAGGTCATTACAGACGGAGCTCAAGCTCGGGTGAGAGAAGGATGGGGAAGGAAATCGGCCGTGCCCTTTCAAAGGAACCATCCCGGCATTTGCCTCAAACGATTTAGGGAAATCAAGGAAAATCTAAATCAGGATGGCCGGAGACGGGATTGAACCGTCGTCCTCCCGAATGCGAGTCCAGTGTGCTAACCACTGCGCCACGTCGCTCGGTCCTGACGACAACAAAGTGCATACTATGTATATGTGCAAATTATGATTATAGTATGTGTGTACAAAAATATTGTATGTATTTGTGTGTATGTGTGGTTTTTCTTCACTTGCTGCTGCTGCTGCTAGTCCTCGTTCCCCATACATATTATATATAGAAAAATGATTAATATATATATATATATATATATATATATATATATATATATATATATATATATATATATAGACCGATCAACCTAATCAGCGATTAAACGGTAAATAATGTATATAGAATCATCTGTGATTAAAATGTATAAACTCTGTGTAGAATAAAAAACAACAATTGCAAGTTCAGTGGGAAACCTATCATTTAAATTCTTATAATTTTAATGTGTCTGATAGTATTTTTTTTTGCTCACCAGAAAAAAAGTTTTGTAAATGAAGCAACAACAGTAAAAAATCAAACAGTACTGTTAACAAATTGTATTACAAAAAATATTTATTAGTAAAGCCTTATTTAATGCTTTATGTCTCCATTATTATTTCGTGATCCTTTCACTATAGAATTACCTTTAATAATAGTTTTTTTTATAACAACCTTCGAATGAAGAGAGCTCCTCAGTGAATCTAGTTATAAAGAATTCGGTGGAGAAGCAGCTAGAATTTTATAGCTCCATTGTGGACAGGGAGGGGTTTCCATTCATTTTAGTGTGTTTCCATTAGTCGCCAATTTTATATCACATGACCATCTAACTGGTATCGGGTTACGTCCTGTGCCATCTCAGATTTGTAGGTGGGGCGTGGAATCCCCATTCGTCTCCTAAATCGTTCACATAGCTTCCTTGGGGAACGCTAGGTATCACTTCCGTTTCACTCATGACTTTCCATCTGTTACTACGAACTGTGACCTTTTTGACAGGAAATCATGTATCGGGTCGCATAACTGAGACTATACTCCATAGGCATACAGTTCGGTTAGAAATCGCTTTTGAGGAATGATGTCAAACGCCTTCTGGAAATCTAGAAATATGGAATCAATCTGAGATCCTTGTTTATAGAACCCATCACCTAGTATGATAAAGTGCTAGTTGTGTTTCACCAAAAGATATTTTCTGAATCCCTGGTGGCTACGTTACAGTAGATCGTTTTCTTCTAGGTAACTGATAATTTTCGAAGACAATATCTGTTCCAAAATCCTTCTGCAAATCGACATAAGATACACGGGTCTGTAAATCAACGGATTATTTCTATTTCCTCTCTTGAGTAATGGTGTGACCTGTGAAATTTTTCGGTCTTGAGGTACGGATATTTCGTCGTGTCAGGCAGTTATGATTACCGAGTATGGAGCTATTATGTCAGCATACTCTGAAAGGAACTTAATTGGTGTACTATCTGAACCCGAAGACTTGCCTTTATTATCGAAGTTAATATACTTCTTACACCTATGATATCTGCTTTTACGTTACTCATGTTGGCACCTGTTTTTTATTCGAATTCTGGAATGTTTACTTTGTCGTCTTTGGTGAAGGAATTTCTGAAAATTGTGTGTAGTAACTTTTCTTTAGTGGCACTGTCATCGGTAAAATTACTATTGCTATCACGCACTGAAGGTATTAATTGTGCCTTGCCCAGGTGTACGTTACATACAACATGAATCTGTTCTGTTTCCTGCCAGATTTCAAGACAGAGTTTCATTGTCGACACTATTAAAAGTCTCTCACACTGAAATCACGCTTAGTTTTTAAACTTCGCCGATCTTGGAGATTTTGCGTTCTCTTAAATTTGGCATGCTTTTTTCGTTGCTTCTGCAACAGTATTCGGCCGTGCTTTGAGTACCATGGGGGATCACTTCCATCTCTTTTGTTTGAATTTAAGCCACATTTGGATTTCCTAGTTTGGAAGGAGTGGAGCCTGTCGCTTAGGAAGGCGTCCCGCTGTTTTTTCATGTAATCAAATGGAATCTATAAAACGTTTAAGTCACCACTCCCCAATGATTGCAAAGTGATGTGCAGAGATTGCGTAGTCCGGTGGCTAAGTGGGATCGGAATAAAACTCCGAAGGTCCGATATTTCATCTTCAGTCGGTCTTCGAATTATTTTTCTGTCATTTATTGTTTCTTCTGTTTTGGCGGTGATTGCTTAATGTGACAAATTACGAATCACAGTTTACGGTTACCGTAAAACTATTTAGTAGGGCATACGGTCTCTAATAGGACAATGCCTAGTAAACCACTGCAGTGTTTCGACATGTAGTTGAGGACAGCTTTACTGAACGACGAACTAATGGGTTGCCAATAATACATCGTGTTCTTAGTGGGGCACAGATTGATTTGAGTTGTGGAAGCATAGGTTCTGTCCTACTTGTACGATCAAAGAGATCGTCGGAATAATCGTAAAGTAGCTCATACAAAAAGTAATAAGTTTTGTTGATGAACCCTGGCAAGACAGTGTTAAGGACTGCAGTTTATTGTCACACAGCCTTTGCTGTCACATAACCAATGATTTGTTTCTGGATATAAATGTAAACTGTTTCCATTTGCTCCATAAAATCTCGTGCGTGCAGTCTTTACGTCGCTAAAACATGAAGATGTTTCCATATGGTTTTGTGAACCTTGCTTGATTGTCAATGTGCGATACAACAATGTAAAGACCCGCAGTATGCAAGTTTCGCTTTAATGATAACGACAAAGTGAAATAAATTGTCACCACTGGTGACAGTCGTCAATAGGTATGTCCTTCCTGTCATGCTATAAAGTCCTTTTTTTTTAATACCTTGTCAGACTTTTTCTACGTTCCCTATACATTCTTGGACCACAGCAAGGTCACTGGCAACAAAATACTTTATGATTATTCTTAAATGAAATGCTTTATATAAATTAATAGCGAGACATATTCTTTAACACTACCAAATGCTTTTTGTGAAATGCAGCTTCAGTAATTGCAACCCTTAGTTCATTTAATAGATTAACACCTACTTCAAATAGTGTATTATGCTTCAATCTGGATGGAAAAGTCTATGTTACCAAACTTCAACATTTTATTGAAACCTTTCATTTTACATGGTCTTTACCCCTTTTTCTATGCATACATTATGTGGTTCAAATGGCTATGAGCACTATGGGACTTAGCTTCTAAGGTCACCAGTCCCCTAGAACTTAGAACTACTTAAGCCTAACTAACCTAAGGACATCACACACATCCATGCCCGAGGCAGGATTCGAACCTGCGACCGTAGTGGTCATGCGGTTAGAGGACTGTAGCGACTAGAACCGCTCGGCCACCCCGGCCGGCATACATTGTGTGTTTTTATGTATCGTGCGATAAATAGTACGAATAGATTCCTTACAGAAGCTCAAACATTTTATTAAAACGTGCATTTTGCTTACTCTCCTCCCCTTTTCTATGCATCAATTGTGTGTTATTCACGTATGATACAGCTTTGCCATTACACTTGCTCTTTGAAGAAAGCAAATTGTAAAATAAGTAAAACGCTTTCGTGTGTTCTTGATAAATACTCGTACATTTTCGGCAGAGTCACTGCACGCTGGCACTAAAATCTGACCTGTTTTGATGTCATGCGACGGTGATTCTGTGTTCTTAAGCTCTCGATAAACTTGATGCAGGCCCGGTGAACGCCTCTCAACCGCAAACATAGCGTGATGAAGTTGCTTGTTCAGCCGTTATTGGTGTGCTTCCGTTAATACCCTCTTTGTGCTACATTACATGGATACGAAGATTGGAGTCAACAGCAATTCGGGTAGTCTTTGATGAGTGCAGTCTTTGTATTGGTTGGAAACATGAACTGAACACGCATGCATTTCGACTTTCGATACGCTGTCAACGACCCGCCTGTGTACTCATATGTAGTCCGCACCTCACTGTGCGATGCACCGCGGAGGATGCTATGTACTAGTATTAGCATATTTATGTCCTATTCCATTCACCTATGGGAGCTATGATTTTGTATATGTCTCATCTTATATCGTGGCCCTTATGCAAGACACACGACTAAAGCAGCAGAACTGCTGCACAGTCTTCTTCGGATACAGGTATTTTTTTCTTCCAGATATTCCCATTTCATTTCCGTTTAACGTCTCTCTTACACTTTCGTGTGGCCTTTAATATCTGTATTGATGCTAGCATTGACTCTTTGAGATCATTCCTTTTTGGTCGTATTTTCCATTGCAGATGCGCCGCACTTTCGCTGAAACCGCCCAAACAAGTCTATATTTCGCCTCCAACACTGCTGTTTCCTTGCTTCCGCCTCAATTCAACGCTTGTTAATGTTACCCTAGATATTTACCCTTTAAACAATTCAAACTAGTTTCATTTTGCTGGTAATTCTATATAGCTTTCATACTAGATATGTAGCTGATTTATACACAGGACATAATTCTGTGATGTTTCGAGACTTAAAAATTCATCGTTGCCTTTCCCTGATAATGTTACCCCAACTATGACAACCAAGGCTGGCTCTTGTTGAATGGCTCAGAGCCATTTTTTCATCTTACAAATTCCACATACTGTCCCTTTAAACCTAGCGTAATGAACAGTGATATGAGAAATAGCTTATACACAGACTGACTGTTGTCACCTGAGTGTGTAGTCGTCTAATCGATCTTTTGACAGGTGTACTGAGCTCAATATAAAATAACACAGGAACTGGTAGTGAAACCAGTATCTGTAATTCGTATTGCGAGTAAGTTTTTGGTGTTTTTGCGCTCACGAAATACCAGTCGTGTGTCCAGTATCAATGACTATATACATAAAAGATCTGACGGGAAGGATGAGCGGCAGTCTGGTCTGTTTGCTGATGAAGAGGTGATGTATGGAAATGTGGCGCCGTTGAGTGACTGTAAGAGGATACTAGATGACGCAGGCAAAATTTCTAGTTGGTGTGATTAATGGCTGCTAGCTCTAAATGTCGAAAAACTTAAGTAAATGCAGATGAATAAGAAAAACAATCCCGTAATGTTCGAATAAAAGCATTAGTAGTGCGCTGCTTCATACAGTCACGTCGATTAAATATCCAGGAGTAACGCAAGTATTGCAGAGATGCTTCGGGAACTGAGATTCGAGTCACTGGAGGGAAGACAACGTTCTTCTCGGGAAACACTGTTGAGAAAACTGAGAGAATCGGCGTTTGAAGCTACTGCACACCGATTCTACTGCCGCCAACGTAAATTTCGCTTAAGAACAACTAAGTAAATGTAAGAGAAATTAGAGCTCATACGAAGCCGCATAGCAGTTGTTTTCCCCCCTCGCTCTACATGCGATTCGAACAGGAAAGGAAACGACTATCAATGGTGCAAGGTACCCTCCGCCACGCGCCATACAGTGGCTTGCAGAGTATGTATCTATATATAAATGTTATCGATGCCTCAATCTTAGTGTAGTCGGATAGAGAAGAGAGCTTACAGGGCAGAAAAATCCAGTGGGCACATCGAGAAGACCCATGACAGTGCATGGACCTTTGTTAATGTCCTAAAGTAAACAAAAAGACAAGACATGGGCCCATATTTCCTGTCAATTTCTTGAGAAACTTCAGCGAACAAAAATAAATTAAGCTAAATACATGTGAATGCAGGGTTGCCCAAAATGACTAATTATGAAAGTTCTGAAACACTTTAAAAAGAACAGAAAATACAAGACCATTTCTTCTACAACATCGAAGTAGATAATAGTGCGTCTGTTTAACCCCAGGTGTCACATTCTTGGCACCGGCATCGTATGCTCTTTGTGAGGTGATTCAAGTGTTGCCCGGTGCGTTATATTTACTTCTCTATGCCCACCTTCTAACTAGGAAAATGAGTAAGTTTGATATAGCGGTGTTTAGCTATGTAAACCTTACAGATATACTGTTTTCTATGGGTGCTATTATCTTCACTTCATTATTTAAAATCCGTGGAGTATATGCCGCAGGTAGTAAAAGTTTTAAAAAATGTACTAAATTTCCGTAAAATAGTCGGAAGTATTGTTAAATGGCAAATGTGTGTGATTATTGGGAAGGTTTCGTTCAAATTTTCCAGCAAATGCAAAGTGTTTGTTAGAGTTGGCAATTGTATATGTTAAAAGTTTCTTAGAAACTGAGACTGAGCGTGATCGTACGCTGGTAAAACATTTCATCAATTAAAAAAAAAACAAAAAAAACATCCCTCTTGACATTTGATCACTCACATGTGGCACTACTGAACGCTACATTATCGCTTCTATTTCAAAATACATGATTTACATCTTCCGCGTTAACTCTATAGTTAAAAACACTCCAGAAGAGAATTTAAAAAGTGACAGTTATCGTTCGTTATTACTCACAGTGGATTGTAATCATTGCCTGGAAAAAGGTACGTGAAATATACAATGTTATTGGCCAGTTTGCACAGTGAGTTGGCATAAAAGCGACCAACACTCCTTGACCAACGCTTACACCAAGAAAATGTTCTGTTCTTGTCTTGTCATCTCCCATTTTTCGCTGTTGTTGTCGTCAGACTTTTGACTGCTTTGATGCGGACACGAATGATTCTTTTTCTGTTCCAGCCTCGTCGTTTCAGAGTAGAACTTAATACCCAACGTTCCACAATTATTTGGTGTATTAACTTCCAGTCGTTGTCTTCCCATAAATTTTTTGCTCCCTACGCCTCCTAGTACCAAGGAAGTCATTACCTGATGTCTTGGCACGTATGGATTCATCCTGTCTAGTACTCTAGTTTCCCACATAATTCTTTCGTCGCCCTTTCTGTGGTGAACTTCCTCATTTCTAATTATAAGTCCACGTAATTTTCATCAACACCCTTCTGTAGAACCTCACGTAAAACTTTTCTATGCTCTCTCTCTGCGTTTCCTCGGCGCTCATGATTCACATAGAAATAGCTGTGCTCCGAACGTGCATTCTAAGAAATTTCTTGTTCAAATTAAGGCATACGTATGATAATAATAAACTTCTTTTGATGTGAAATGCTTTCTTAGCTAGTTCTTTCCATGTCCATGTTGCTTCTTCCATCTTGCATTATTTTGAAAATAAAAGAATCCCTTCACCTCCTACATTACGTAGAGACCAATTTCGGTTTTGAGTTTGTCGCTTATCTCATTTTTCGTGCTCTTCGATTCGTCTTTCTTCGTTTTACTCTCAATTCATATTGTATTGTCAGTAGAATTCAGTCCATTCAGCAAGTTCTGTCGTTCTTCCTCACTTTCACAGGAGATAACAATGTAATCAGCAAATATCTGTCATGGATAACCTTTTACCCTGAGTTTTAATCCTACTTCTGAACCTTCCCGTTGTTTCCTTCATTGTCTCTTCGATAAACAGTTTGAACTGTAGACAAGAAAGACACTAAAACGAAATTGGTTGTTACCACGCAGTCCACAGAGGCTCAACTCGGTAACGAAAGAAAAAAAAGGAGGGCAGAGGGATCATGGTCCTGTAAGGAGAATTCGACAGAGCAGTGAAGGACCCAAGTCAAAATAAGGCCCCAGGAGTAGATGACATTCCACGAGAACTGCTAATATCCTTGGCAGAGCCAGTCATGACAAAACTATTCCACCTGGTGTGTAAGATGTGTGAGACAGGCGAAATACCCTCAACTTAAAGAAGAATGTGATAATTCCAGTTCAAAAAAAAAAAAAAGTTGCTTACAGGTGTGAAAACCACCAAATTATGAGTTTAATAAGTCATGGTTACAAAATCCTAATATGAATTCTTCACAGAAGAATGGAAAAACTAGTAGGAGTCGACTTCGGGAAAGATCAGTTTGGGTCCCAGAGAACTGTAGGAACATCCATTCTATATCCAACTGTAGGAACATCCATTCTATATTTCTTACAATATAAGTTAAGGAAAAGCAAATCTATGTTTATAGCGTTTCTAGATAGACTTTTACAATGTTGACTTGTATAGAAAGCAAACGGTTGTAGCCCATCATCAAAGTTATTCAGTCCTTACAATGAGCAGGCAGCCAACGAAACCAAAGGTAAATCTGGAGAAGGAATTAAAGTTTAGGGGAAAAAAATTAAATCTTTGAGATTTGCCAGTGACATCGTAATTCTGTTAAGAGACAGCAAATAACTTGGAAGAGCAACTTAACGGAATGGACAATGTCTTCAAAGAAGTGTATGAGATGAACATCAATAAAAGCAAAACGAGGGTATAGTCGAATTAAATCAGGCAATTCTGTGGGAATTAGATTAGAAAATGTTACACTAATGTAGAATTTTGCTGTTAGGGCAGTAAAATAACTGATTATGGCCGAACTAGAGAGGATATAGAAGGTAGATTGGCAATGGCAAGAAAAGCGTTTCTGAAGGAGGGCAATTTCTTAGTATCGAATATAAATTTAAATGATATCATTCTCTTATTCTTGGGATATTACATTACATATGATACCATTACATTACACTCGTTACATTTATCTTCTTTACATATCACTTCAGTGACTACTACTGCATCTAGATTTAGCCTCCGCATTTCTATTTACAGATTATTTCGCTTTTCTACCATATTCTGAATTCTCACATTCCATGCTGCGAGTGGTAGTATATTACCCTTTTGTTGGTTGAAAATGACTCTGAGCACTATGGGACTCAACATCTGAGGTCATCAGTCCCCTAGAACTTAGAACTACTTATACCTAACTAACCTAAGGACATCACACACATCCAAGCCCGAGGCAGGATTCGAACCTGCGACCGTAGCGGTCACGCGGTTCCAGACTGAAGCGCCTAGAACCGCTCGGCCACTCCGGCCGGCCTTTTGTTGGTATTTCACTAATTTAATCCTGGTCGTCTCCCTTGGGAGTTCAGCCGTGGAGATCCGAATGGAAAACTAATACGGCATCTTTTTCCAAGGAGAAGTCTTCTGTTAAATTCTACATTCCCTATGGAGACACATTGTGTGACTTCAATGCATTTTTTTTTCTATTGCCCTCCTACACCACTGAACATTGCTGTTCTTTCTGTCTTTTAGAAGCTGTTTTCCACCTTCTTTTGAGAAGGCTTTAGTAGGATGAGAGAAACTCCCTCTGCTGGAAGACTTTGCTCGCTACAGCTGATGATTTTTACTGAGCGTTGGCTGAGAACAAACCTGGGACCTAGGACTTTCGGACAATTGGTCATAGATGCCAACTCCTACACCGTGGCTGCCTATGCTGTCCTAGCCTGTCCGCAGATGTGTACATATGTGACTTTTCTAGCGCTTAACATGCAAATTTGGTTTGTATTAAGAGAAGTTTATTAAAGAAACGTTTGGTTTTGTTGCAAATGGATATTGTCCACATTTGGAAACACATTTGCTTTTGAGGAGAGAGAGAGAGAGAGAGAGAGAGAGAGAGAGAGAGAGAGAGAGAGAGAGAGAGAGGGATGGTAATACCACTGGATCATATGTGCTGATGTCAGTGAACGTAATAATTCGAAACGAAAGACCTAATTTGTTGCGTATTTTTACTGAACTTGTTTGTCCATTCTGATAACTGCATGGTCGTACATGACTCAACCTCCTAGTAACTTTCACACCTCACTCCATCTACCAAAAAATAGTGGAACTTATGCCTCGATGTGTGTAAGGAGTAGTGATGAGTCTGCAGAACAGGTTTCTGATCTTCGGTGATCATCCGTCACAAGGCAAGTGAGCTTCCATCGCGTTTGCAAAGGGAAGGTCTCGTACCTTCGCACAATATCGATGATCCTTCTCACAGCACCGTCTCCGCCGCCTTCAAAGCCGCTTTAATTAGGTTCGCCCGTGAGCCTGCCAGCAGCGTTCGCTCTGAAGAGGCCAGCCTCGTGGGAAGCGATCTTTGAACACTGAGAACCTCCGCTTCCGATCCCTTCTGTGTGACCGCCTCTCTGTTGATGAACCTCTCATCGAGAAAGTCTTCCACTGCCATTGAGCTTCTAGGCGCCTGCTAGGTACCACAGGCGAAACAACGTGACTCGCCTCGAATATAATACATATCTTGAGAATGATAAAAAAGGAATACGTTTAGAGACACTGTAGCTTACTGCTATTATTTCTGAGACAGAGTTTTAGGTTTCAAGGCGAATTAACCAACGTTTTACAAGATTTTACGATGCTCTATCATTAAATTACTAATGTCATGAAACTGCATATAAGTGCGGCAAGACGTGTGAATTAAATATAGCTTGTGAAACACTTATTTCTTACATACAAATAATGTTATGTTTGAGTATTTTATATGTGGTATTGTGGACGTCACATCATCGTGCACAGAACGGTACCCTTTACTTCACTGTACACAAATATAATGTATGAGGGAAGAGGCCTGCTGACATTTATTGCGAGATATAGGTCGTATGTGAGTTTCATCAGCAGAGTACTTAATTGGCAGAACCAGATTTTCTGACTTTACAGCATAGTTTTAACGCATTCCGCGTAGAAATCGTTATAAAAATAAATTTGTATGGCCGCCGAAAGGAAGCAACTAAATAAATAATGTAAGAAGGACCTACAGATATTTATTTCTTGAACAGGTTGAATTATCGGCTACCAGTCGCCATTTATTACACATTTGAATATTCTCTTCATAATGCAACGCTGCATAAGCCTGTTGCTGTCATTTGATAATTGTATAGCCGAGTTTTTCTCTGTAATGACCGATGCACACGTAATAGTAAATGCAGATAAGTTAGCTATATTAGAAACACTTGATGTACACTCTTTTGACATCAGCTGCATTAGGTATAGATGTACTACCTATTAATGACATATGGAAATTTATGCTGGACCGGAAATCAAAATCTCGGATTTCCCGCTTATTACGAGCTGTCGCCTTCACCATTTCGGCTATCCGTACACACACCCAGGACCGACCCAAACCTCCATATGTGACACTGCTTACATCCTTATGCTATAGCCTTCTGCATTCATCATCTAATAAGAGGCAAGCAAATAAATTTCGAATTCGTCAGGGATGTCTGTTCTGCCAGGCATGCAAGTTAATATTAGCGAGCCCAGTCGGGCATAAGATGATGACAACATGGGCCTCAATTCCACGTAGTTTCATTCTCCCTGGTGCGGTAATCCAGCTAAGAACATTGGAGAGAATTGGTGATGGCTGCAGTAGACTATGGCGTAAAGCTGTAGAAAGTATGACATGTGGAGGTTTGGGTAGCTCCAGGGAGCATGCACGTATAGCCAAAGTGGTAAAGGTGACCGCTCGCGGTAAGGGGGATGTGCGGGTTCGAGTCCCACTCTGGCACGAAATTTCGTGTGTCACTAAAAGGGAGCACAACTATACATAAACAGCTGATGTCGAAAGAATTCGCAGTCAAAAAATAAATTTCGAATTATTTCGTACAGCTGTGGATCGCCAAGAATGTCTATTCTCTCGTCGTCTTGAAGTATCTTTACTTACAAGCTGGGTCAATAAATCCCTGAACTAGTGACTGCATCAGGTTTTTGGAAAAACAGAGCGAAATCTACTTTGTGAAACGCTGTAATATGTTTTCTTATGAAGCAGAAACTGCACAACACGCCTGGCCAGGCAAAAACAGCTCTTTTCACTTTCTAGAAATTCCGTGTAAGACGTTTATTACTCCTCATACCAAGTGTAACACAACATCCCTAACTACGCCACAGTTAGGATAAAAGCAGCTAACTAAACACAATGAAAACGTGAAATACTGTGGATAAGAAATGAAATCAGGAATTTTAAAAGGAAAATTTAAATTTGTACAATATTCATTTAAATATTTTTAACCTCCTTACAAATTTATCATGTATACTGATCCATAAAACTGGGAGTGCTCAGGATACAAAGCAAGCGTGCGTCTATGCACAAGCAAAACTAGATAAACTTTTTACTTCTCAAGGCTGCTAGTATGAGAAAGAATAAAATGGGAAACAGCATTAAGTTCTACAATAGAGTCGTCAATAATACCTCGATTGCTTTCTTTAAGACTGAACGAGCTCATTTAAAATAAAGGTCTGAAATTCTGCTCTCGGACTGCTGTGAAAAATAAACAAATTAAAAATTTAGTAACCAATGCTAAAACGACAGCAAAAAAGTCGAAGAATTCTTCTCATGAAACGTTGTGACGGAAATAAGTAATAACGCAACATACAAACTTCAGAACTCAGGAAAGCTGTAAATTTTAAATGTTCTCTATTCACTGACAAAAAAAAATATAGCTTGAAAATAATTAATTCCAGAACACAGTCTCTACGTATACAGATTAAAACGCTCAAGAACAATGATGCTATGCCAGCAATTAACGTTAACTATTTACTGAAGGAAAGCTCTATAAACTATTACCTTTCAAAACTATTACTCTGTTTAAAAAAAATACGAACATGCGGAAATGATAAACATGCCTGTGTCCCTGCAAATGCGATATTCGTATCACTTGACATATCTGAAATGTACACTGATATTCCTATAAACGAAACAATAATAATAATTAAAAACAACTTGCTAACGAACACTTCCCACGGGGCAGTTAATGAATTTACGAGGTACCGGGAACAGTACTAAAGTACAAATAGTTAGCTTTTCAAAACTAGATCTATCTTCAGAAAGATAGATTGTTGGTAGGTACATTGGCAGGTATCTTCGTTAACAGTCTTCAAATATGTTCTCCAAAGACCACCTGAAACTAATATCTGTAAAGGGTACTACCGACGTCGACCATGTTCCCTTTCTGTTTCGTGACTCGCAAGATATCTACGAATTTCAATACCTTTAGGAGAAAATGTACAATAATATTACTTTTACAGTTGAGCACCAGCGGGGTAAAGATTTTAATTGTTTAGCTCTTTCCATTGCCGTGAATCAACCTAGATATGTTTTTGGAATCCATATTAACATTGTAAATGTGAAAGTACCTCTGTCTGTTACCTTTTCACGACTAAACTGCTGCATTGATTTTGATGAAATTTGGCGTGTAGATAGTTTGAATCCGGAGGAAGAACATGCGTTACTTTAGGAAGTGTTAGTACAAGAAAATTACTGATTCGAAGAATAGTGCACGTATTAGGCAAAACTATGCTCTTTTTGAAAAACCTATTTACTCTTTACTTTTGAACTTTATCATAATTGTGAAAATGTTTTTATGTTCTACGGAAGACGATTCTGCTGGTGCACTTGGACTTCAAATAACCAAAATACAGTTAAACTCCACCGGATGGTGGTCAACTTTCACCAACTCGAACACTCGCTGTTGCTCACGGGAATAACCCCAACAGCCAACCATGAAAACCAACGGCTCAATGTGAACAGTCTGGCTTCGGTAATTAAACCTTGATGTGAGCCACGAACGACGCTGCAATCGGAACAGCTCCCACTCACTCCGACACTGCGTAGAGACCGCCAGTGCGCCGCGCGGAGATTTCCTGGCTGATCCGCACCAAACGACTGACTCACTGCCAGTACGCCGCCAACATTTAAAACAAGTTGTCAGTAGAAATGACACCAACTACACAGACAGTTTGACAAACACTTGCATGAAGACATGAACGACACAAAGCAGTGGCTGTGCAATCACGAAGAAAAATCGGGAGTCCACACACACACACAGCCAACCCATAAGCGATCGGCGATCCAATTCACGTCGTCCGACCGACGACGATCCACGAAGACCGTCCCCGGCTCAATTGATGTTTGGCGCGACGGTCGAGCGAGCTATGGACATCCGGGCCTCACTGCTGCTCTGACCCGACTAAACTAGTGCCGCGTTCCAACTCCCCAACTAGCAGGTCCGAACTGCACTCTGGCACCTTTCAACTGACTCCATGGCAGACGACAACCGAGAAGTAATTTCAGTGCAGCAAAGATAACAGGTGAGGGCTATATCGTAGGCGCTGCTGCTGCCGCTCACGGACAGACAAGACAGCAACTCAGTGACAACCGAAATTGAAACTAACATAACGAGGTGGCAGCACGCAAAAAACAGGATGTAAAATAAGAGATGGCACTAGCGCGAGCCACGCACGGCTCAGGTCGCAGGGGGCTTATTGTTGCTTGTTCTGAGAATACGCCATACTTGCATTGTACCCTCCGTGCCAAGTGTGTGGACGCAGTCGTTCACTAGCAGGTCTAGTTTGAAGTGCTTGCTATGGCATCGTGGTCACGAAGTGGTACTCGGGCAGTGTCGCGGTACGACTTCGCTCGTGGTTTAAACATAGACCACTGCTTTGAAGAAATGACGCTTTCACTCGGTGATGGGTGTCCACATCATACAACGATATTCACGTGTTAACAGAGAATTCCAAAGAGGAAAATTCACTCCGAAAGACAATGAGAGGACGGGAAGGCCACGATCACCAGTTGAGGAGAAAACATTGATCCTGTGAGGAAAATGCTAGTCGAAGACAGGCGAGTGATCTGTAAGGAGACAAAGGATATCTTAGGGCTAAATGCACCAGTAATTCGTTCGATACTGCGTGACCAATTTCAAGTAAAGGAACTTCGTTGTCTCTGGGTGCCGCATAGACTGACGGAAGAGCAGATAACACGACGTGTGACTTGGTGCCAGGAGATGTTAAAGAAGTTTAAGGAACAATCTCACAATGTGAACAACATCGTCACAAGTGACGAGACTTTGCTGTACTGTTATGACGTGCCAACACTCATATCAAAGTTGGGTCTTTGAAGATTGACGACACAGTTGTAGCTGACACAAAAGCCCGATCAGTAAAGAAGAAAATGATAGCTTTTTAAAAACTGAGTGGAATCATGGAGCGTGTTGTTTAGGACTCCCAGAAGACAGTAACAGATATGTGTTACACTGAGCAGTGCCTGTCCAGGGTCATCGGATCTTTGAAAAACCTTTGGCTGAAGGCAAGAATGGACAGTTTATTCCTCCATCACGACAACTCTCCAGCTCACAACGCCAAAGCATACACCAAATATTTGCGGAGTACAGGACAAACTTCTTGAGTAACCTCCTGACAGTCCTGACCTTGCTCCTAGTGACTTTGCACTGTTCCCGCATGTGAAAATGAAGCTGAAAGGAGAGCAGTTTTCAAGTGATGAGGACCTCCTGAGGGTTCGGAATCTTGGGAGAACTGGTTTAGGGATTGGTTTCGGAGAATAGAGGTGTATTAAATGTGGCGGAAATTATTTCGAAAAAATTAAATAAAGCTCTATTGCAAAACTTTCCTAATACCCTTTATACACTCAGTACTGGGCAGCCTAAATCCAGGCTGGCTTCATCAGATGCAGCATCAACGGCCACGAAGAGTAAACGTATGGTGGGACATCATACTAAATTACATTGTGGGACCTTATTTGATCACAGATGTTCTGAATGGACATTCATGTGCACTCTTTCCGACGATCATTCTGCCGTTTCTTCGACAGCACATGTGGCTGCTAGAGGAAGGTTGTCCAGCCAGCTCTCTCGTTCCGTGTTGCAAGGAAAATACTGAATGTGAACTTTCCTGAGCGTTGTATAGGACGAAATTCTGTTGTCAAATGGCTTGCGAGGTCCCCCGATTTGCCTCTTTTTTGATTTCTTTCTTTGGGGAGCACTCAGAGGAGCAGACCTATGACGAACCCCCAATACGCCAGACGATATGTGTCGTCGAATCATCCACTGTATAATATGTTCATCATTCTTTCGAACGGCGATTACAGATGTGCCTTTTAGTCCATAGTCAACAGTTTGAACAAGGAACACATGCTTAGATAAATACTTTTTTAGGACAAAGTTTATGTTATGTGATATGTTACCAAATCATTGTTAGTAAATTGTTTATTTCATTGATGTGTGTACAAAACCGCACTGCAGTCAAATACACTGAAGCGCCAAAGAAACTGGTACAAGCATGCATATTCATATATAGAGGCAGAACACGGCGCTGCGTTCGGCAACGCCTATAATAAGAGAACAAGTGTCTGGCGCATTTGTTAGATCCGTTACTGCTGCTACAATGGCAGGTTATCCTTCATTATCTTTTTGACACTTTTGAAGAAATTAGCGAGACAGTGAAGGCGTGTCTTCTTGACACTTTTGAAGAAACTGGGGATAAAGTGAAGGCGTTTGTCCTTGCGTTCTGATGTCAGCATTAGCGGTACCCATCCAGGGCAACGCTTATGTTACCCCAATTTTTCCGTCAAAGCTCTTTCAACTGTACCGTGAGAACTCACAGGAATCCGAGCAACAAGTTCATGGACGGTGATTCTCTTGTTCTGAAGCACTTCGCGATGCACCATCTCGATAACCGCCTCTGAAACTGAAGATCTCCCACACCGTTCATCATCGCAGATCTTCTTCTGACCGGCACTAAACACACTGCAACATTTTGGAACGTGTTGAACGAACATACACTTGTCGCCATACACTTGTGTCAACTGTCGATGAATATCCAGCGGTGGAGTCCCTTTCGCGTGCAAAAGCCGAAGGGCGGCCCTGCGGATTCAAATGTGTGGGAACAGCAGCGCATAGCGATGTTGAGGGGTTACGCCTAGCACCATCCCGTGCTATTGGAGCTCTTTGGGAACCCTACTTCTGTATCAATCCTCGTACTTTCCAGACAATCTCAACATTGTTATATACAAAATTGGTACCATTTTCATATACCGTTAATGGATTTCCTGTCACTGTAGCATAAAAAACTGTACAAAAAACGACACGTTCTGGAGAGATCTTTAATTCGCTGAATGATTGAAATACACTCCTGGAAATTGAAATAAGAACACCGTGAATTCATTGTCCCAGGAAGGGGAAACTTTCCTGGGGTCAGATACATCACATGATCACACTGACAGAACCACAGGCACATAGACACAGGCAACAGAGCATGCACAATGTCGGCACTAGTACAGTGTATATCCACCTGTCGCAGCAATGCAGGCTGCTATTCTCCCATGGAGACGATCGTAGAGATGCTGGATGTAGTCCTGTGGAACGGCTTGCCATGCCATTTCCATCTGGCTCCTCAGTTGGACCAGCGTTCGTCCTGGATGTGCAGACCGCGTGAGACGATGCTTCATCCAATCCCAAACATGCTCAATGGGGGACAGATCCGGAGATCTTGCTGGCCAGGGTAGTTGACTTACACCTTCTAGAGCACGTTGGGTGGCACGGGATACATGCGGACGTGCATTGTCCTGTTGGAACAGCAAGTTCCCTTGCTGGTCTAGGAATGGTAGAACGATGGGTTCGATGACGGTTTGGATGTACCGTGCACTATTCAGTGTCCTGTCGACGATCACCAGAGGTGTACTGCCAGTATAGGAGATCGCTCCCCACACCATGATGCCGGGTGTTGGCCCTGTGTGCCTCGGTCGTATGCAGTCCTGATTGTGGCGCTCACCTGCACGGCGCCAAACACGCATACGACCATCATTGGCACCAAGGCAGAAGCGACTCTCATCGCTGAAGACGACACGTCTCCATTCGTCTCTCCATTCACGCCTGTCGCGACACCACTGGAGGCGGGCTGCGCGATGTTGGGGCGTGAGCGGAAGACGGCCTAACGATGTGCGGGACCGTAGCCCAGCTTCATGGAGACGGTTACGAATGGTCCTCGCCGATACCCCAGGAGCAACAGTGTCCCTAATTTGCTGGGAAGTGGCGGTGCGGTCCCCTACGGCACTGCGTAGGATCCTACGGTCTTGGTGTGCATCCGTACGTCGCTGCGGTCCGGTCCCAGGTCGACGGGCACGTGCACCTTCCGCCGACCACTGGCGACAACATCGATGTACTGTGGAGACCTCACGCCCCACGTGTTGAGCAATTCGGCGGTACGTCCAGCCGGCCTCCCGCATGCCCACTATACGCCCTCGCTCAATGTCCGTCAACTGCACGTACGGTTCACGTCCACGCTGTCGCGGCATGCTACCAGTGTTAAAGACTGCGATGGAGCTCCGTATGCCACGGCAAACTGGCTGACACTGACGGCGGCGGTGCACAAATGCTGCGGAGCTAGCGCCATTCGACGGCCAACACCGCGGTTCCTGGTGTGTCCGCTGTGCCGTGCGTGTGATCATTGCTTGTAAAGCCCTCTCGCAGTGTCCGGAGCAAGTATGGTGGGTCTGACACACCGGTGTCAATGTGTTCTTTTTTCCATTTCCAGGAGTGTATTTTCGCAATATGCCGATGGTACTGTTATCGACGACTGTGCCGCTAAAGCGGAGTTATTGAACGCAGTTTTCCGAAATTCCTTCACCAGGGAAATGGAATATTCCAGAATTTGAAACACGAACAGCTGCTAGCATGAGTTTCAAATCGCTTGATACGGGCAAGTCTTCAGGTCCAGATTGTATACCGATTAGGTTCCTTTCAGATTACGCTGATACTATAGCTCCCTACTTAGCACTCATATACAACCGCTCGCTCACCGATAGATCTGTACCTACAGATTGGAAAATTGCGCAGGTCGCACCAGTGTTCAAGAAGGGTAGTAGGAGTAATCCATTTAACTACAGACCTATATCATTGACGTCGGTTTGCAGTAGGGTTTTGGAGCATATACTGTATTCAAACATTATGAATCACCTCGAAGGGAACGATCTATTGACACGTAATCAGCATGGCTTCAGAAAACATCGCTCTTGTGCAACGCAGCTAGCTCTTTATTCGCACGAAGTAATGGCCGCTATCGACAGGGGATCTCAAGTTGATTCCGTATTTCTAGATTTCCGGAAAGCTTTTGACACCGTTCCTCACAAGCGACTTCTAATCAAGCTGCGGAGCTATGGGGTATCGTCTCAGTTGTGCGACTGGATTCGTGATTTCCTGTCAGGAAGGTCGCAGTTCGTAATAATAGACGGCAAATCATCGAGTAAAACTGAAGTGATATCAATTGTTCCCCAGGGAAGCGTCCTGGGACCTCTATTGTTCCTGATCTATATAAATGACCTGGGTGACAATCTGAGCAGTTCTCTTAGACTGTTCGCAGATGATGCTGTAATTTACCGCCTAGTAAGGTCATCCGAAGACCAGTATCAGCTGCAAAGCGATTTAGAAAAGATTGCTGTATGGTGTGTCAGGTGGCTAAATAACGAAAAGTGTGAGATGATCCACATGAGTTCCAAAAGAAATCCGTTGGAATTCGATTACTCGATAAATAGTACAATTCTCAAGGCTGTCAATTCAACTAAGTACCTGGGTGTTAAGATTACGAACAACTTCAGTTGGAAGGACCATATAGATAATATTGTCGGGAAGGCGAGCCAAAGGTTGCGTTTCATTGGCAGGACACTTAGAAGATGCAACAAGTCCACTAAAGAGACAGCTTACACTACACTCGTTCGTCCTCTGTTAGAATATTGCTGCGCGGTGTGGGATCCTTACCAGGTGGGATTGACGGAGGACATCGAAAGGGTGCAAAAAAGGGCAGCTCGTTTTGTATTATCGCGTTATAGGGGAGAGAGTGTGGCAGATATGATACACGAGTTGGGATGGAAGTCATTACAGCATAGACGTTTTTCGTCGCGGCGAGACCTTTTTACGAAATTTCAGTCACCAACTTTCTCTTCCGAATGCGAAAATATTTTGTTGAGCCCAACCTACATAGGTAGGAATGATCATCAAAATAAAATAAGAGAAATCAGAGCTCGAACAGAAAGGTTTAGGTGTTCGTTTTTCCCGCTCGCTGTTCGGGAGTGGAATAGTAGAGAGATAGTATGATTGTGGTTCGATGAACCCTCTGCCAAGCACTTACATGTGAATTGCAGAGTAGTCATGTAGATGTAGATGTATGAAGACTAAATCCACCGAGTACAGCGCGTTTACTTCGGAAACATTCAAACGAAGTTGGCGGCTAAGGCTGCTTTCCGCCAATCACAGCGAGCGCGGAACACGTGATAATCGTTAGCCAACGGCAAAGCAGAATCATAACACATGATACCACATTTTCTTTGTGGTGAGATGCTCGGCGGAATGTGTACTGAGCTAAGTAACCCACGAAATGTTTGCAACTTTTGCCATGTCGTTGGATGGCACCTCTGAAGTCTTGCCACATTCTCTCCACGTTCTACGTGTGAACGGAACGATCTGTCGAATCCATCTCGGGTACTGAAAATTTGCGGTACTACGAATGTCTTATGAACTCCAGACTTCCTTGAATCGAAATTAACGGGCTTGAGAAAGACTTACTTTCGATCCTCACTGAATTCCACCGAAAACCCTTTGTCCGAAGATTTTACGGCCTGTGGCGCGTTTCATTTTCCCAAATTTCGCCTCATCTACACTCCTGGAAATGGAAAAAAGAACACATTGACACCGGTGTGTCAGACCCACCATACTTGCTCCGGACACTGCGAGAGGGCTGTACAAGCAATGATCACACGCACGGCACAGCGGACACACCAGGAACCGCGGTGTTGGCCGTCGAATGGCGCTAGCTCCGCAGCATTTGTGCACCGCCGCCGTCAGTGTCAGCCAGTTTGCCGTGGCATACGGAGCTCCATCGCAGTCTTTAACACTGGTAGCATGCCGCGACAGCGTGGACGTGAACCGTATGTGCAGTTGACGGACTTTGAGCGAGGGCGTATAGTGGGCATGTGGGAGGCCGGGTGGACGTAACGCCGAATTGCTCAACACGTGGGGCGTGAGGTCTCCACAGTACATCGATGTTGTCGCCAGTGGTCGGCGGAAGGTGCACGTGCCCGTCGACCTGGGACCCGACCGCAGCGACGCACGGATGCACGCCAAGACCGTAGGATCCTACGCAGTGCCGTAGGGGACCGCACCGCCACTTCCCAGCAAATTAGGGACACTGTTGCTCCTGGGGTATCGGCGAGGACCATTCGCAACCGTCTCCATGAAGCTGGGCTACGGTCCCGCACACCGTTAGGCCGTCTTCCGCTCACGCCCCAACATCGTGGAGCCCGCCTCCAGTGGTGTCGCGACAGGCGTGAATGTAGGGACGAATGGAGACGTGTCGTCTTCAGCGATGAGAGTCGCTTCTGCCTTGGTGCCAATGATGGTCGTATGCGTGTTTGGCGCCGTGCAGGTGAGCGCCACAATCAGGACTGCATACGACCGAGGCACACAGGGCCAACACCCGGCATCATGGTGTGGGGAGCGATCTCCTATACTGGCCGTACACCTCTGGTGATCGTCGAGGGGACACTGAATAGTGCACGGTACATCCAAACCGTCATCGAACCCATCATTCTACCATTCTTGACCGGCAAGGGGACTTGCTGTTCCAACAGGACAATGCACGTCCGCATGTATCCCGTGTCACCCAACGAGCTCTAGAAGGTGTAAGTCAACTACCCTGGCCAGCAAGATCTCCAGATCTGTCCCCCATTGAGCATGTTTGGGACTGGATGAAGCGTCGTCTCACGCGGTCTGCACGAACGCTGGTCCAGCTGAGGCGCCAGGTGAAAATGGCATGGCAAGCCGTTCCACAGGACTACATCCAGCATCTCTACCATCGTATCCACGGGAGAATAGCAGCCTGCATTGCTGCGAAAGGTGGATATACACGTACTAGTGCCGACATTGTGCATGCTCTGTTGCCTGTGTCTATGTGCCTGTGGTTCTGTCAGTGTGATCATGTGATGTATCTGACCCCAGGAATGTGTCAATAAAGTTTCCCCTTCCTGGGACAATGAATTCACGGTGTTCTTACTTCAATTTCCAGGAGTGTATTTCAACGACGACTCCTGGTCCCGCTAACTGTTGTGAATGTTTTCCACGCACTCGATATACACTTCACCGCAGAAGGAATGCCAGTCACTCACCGCACGTGTAGATATACCAAAATTTGTGACAGGTCTCGCCGACTTCGATTAACATGTGAAGACCCACATGACACAGAGGTCAGAGATTTATTGGGCCGTCATTTGCGAATTAGAGAACCAAGTACCGATGCGCACCCTACACTTTAAAGTGTAGGGCGCGCATCTTCCGACGATGCCAAGAACATAATGAATCAGCATTCGGCAAATAATTAGCTGCAAAACAGCGTTCTGGGCAATACATACTGCCTTGTAAAACGTCTTGTGTCTGCATCCCTGACTGTAACATAGCTTCAGCCGTTCTATAGAAAGCCACGTCTCCAGCAAATATCTGCTGCACTCTAAATTTCCCGATACTTCACAGCGCTCGATGACACTGGTCAAAAAATGACGTCACATTTTACTCGTGCGTAACGAATAGCTGCTAGTTATGAATCTGCTTAAAAATTGACTGTTTCGTGGTACGGGAAATTTATAATCTAGGTTGTAATAAATATTAGGGGGCAGCAATTGAAGATGTCCCTTAGATACCTGCGTATCCACATCCTCGGAAATCGAGACATATTCGAGAAGATAAACAAATATCCGTGACAACTAATATCGTACCTTTCATTGTTGCTCCATAATCTACAGGTTATACATTTCACTGGTGCCCCGAGAACTACTGGTAAGTCTACCCATGGCCATGACCAGACTTCATGCTTTCATATTCGTTGGCTTTGACAACTCTATAAAGCCAACAGCAATATTCAAACTTAACCAAGGCCCCGGTCTAAGCTACAGATCAGACTTCACCAGAACCAGAGTATTTTTGCCCTTACATTCGTTGGCATGGCCAACTTGAAACCAGTGTGTTACCTGTCAGTCTAGTGTAGACCAAGGGTTACGCTGCAGGTCAACCAGGACTAGATTTTTTTTTGCTTTTACAATCGGTGGTTTCACCAACTCAAAATCAAACTATTACCTTCCACTCTAACCTAGACTTCGGGCTACGCTTCAGATTAGCCCATCAACAGAACCAGATTTTTTGCTTTTGCATTCGTTGGCTTCTCCAGCGCACAACCAAACTATTCTTCCAACCTAACCTAAATCTTGGGCTTTGCTACAGATTAGTCTGTCACAGATTATTTTTCTTTCACATTCCTGGGTGTTGCCAACTCACAACCAAACTGTTACCTTCCGATCTAACCTAGGCTGACCCAGACCAGTCTGTAACCACAACCAAATTTTTTGTGGCAGTTTAAGCTATGTTCTTGTGTTCCAGCCTAACCAAATTCCTGGAAACTGCGACCCATTCGGATAAGAACAGCCAAATGTTTACGACAACGAACGAAAAAGACATTGCTTCAATCACAGCAATTAAAGCTGTTCTGTTAAATCCACGCCTAACCATGCCTCCGGAAATTGCGATATGGAAATCACGACATATTCGGAAAGGAAACAGCCAAGTATTTCTCGCAGCCAAGAACAGAAATGCCATTGCTTCATTCGTCCCAGTGTAAGATACACTCATGCATTATACTCCTACATCCTGGCATAACACATCCCCATAAACAAAGACGATATTTGTGACAACAAACCTATTTGAAGGCAAAGCTCTGATATTCCTGTGTACATACGTAAGTGTGTGTAACGCAGAAGTTGTAGTAATTGGCTGACTACAGCACGTCTACTGTGGTCACCATTGTCTGACTAGATAATGTATCCTCTGCCGGCTATGATTGGTTGGCAGCAGCAAATCTAGCAGCCGCCACCTTCATTTCAATGTTTAGAAAGGTAATGTACCGTATTTGTTGGATTTCGTATTTATACTTGCTTACTCCGGAAATATCCAGTTCTAGTGACACACCGCATTAAAAATCTCGCCAAAACGCATAGTTTGTAGTAGGCTTGTGCAACATTTGCAGGAAATCTGATAACTTTGTATAAAAATGATGCCACAAAATTAACTGCTCTAATTTTAAGGCTAGCTTCACGGGCATTGGAAAAACGGGAAGGAATTTTGAAACTCTATGCAAGGAACACCCAGATCGAAATAGAAATAATGTAGGAAGTAAATCCACCTTCACTGTTCACCTCATACAAGACAGTCACACTGTGCACAGCATCGAAAACAACCTCGTAATTCTTAATACAATTAGAGGACATACTTTATGGTCGTATATAAAAAACCAAATTTTCGGCCACCTGTAGAAATCAATGGTAAAGACGTTAAACGAGCGGTGCGCGCTAAGAAACACCAGTTTCCAGGACATATGTCGCCCCCTCATTGACAACTTTCTTTGAAAGTATTCCGCACCTACACCAAGACGTTAGTCAACATTCACTTGCAAGCAGTTTACGTTGCATTCAACACACGCGAACATCCTCTATACTTCCTCGCGTTTTAAAACTCATTTTTCCTAGGATATCATTGGGCGCATCACTTAAATCCACTAGAATTTTTACTTTCTTAATTATCTGACGTTGCCCCACAACAGAATAATTTTTTTTCTGTACTTATACTATGAAGTGCTAACTTCGTTTTTCGTATCCTATTATGTAAAATAGGAGTATTTGTATATACATTATATTATGCCTCAATAACTGTAGTCTCAGATCACTCCTAAACAGCCTGTATGTGAAGGCCGAAACTTGTCGTGAACTTTCAGTACATATCAGAAATTGGAATAACTTGTCATTAACAGAAAACTCAGTTACAGAAGAACGGCACTCACCGAAGACGGAGATGCTAAGAACATGTAATAAAGTGTTCACTTAGCGTATTGTGACAGTAAATGTTTTTTTCTGGTTTGATGCACACCCTAAAGTTAGATTGTCCAGTTACATCATTTCCTTTACTTCAAAAAAATGTGACCAAACATTTCTATACTAAATACGGTGGTAGTCCTTGGATTTTTACGGGTCATTTCGTAAAGAATGAAATTTTCACTCTGCAGCGGAGTGTGCGCTCATATGAAACTTCCTGACAGATCAAAATTGTGTGCCGGACCGAGACTCGAACTCGGGACCTTTGCCTTTCGCGGGCAAGTTCTCTGGTAGAGACCGCGAAAAGCAAAGGTCCCGTGTTCGAGTCTCGGTCCGACACACAGTTTTTATCTGCCAGGAAATTTCAATTTCGTAAAGGTTTACAAATTTCCAAAAACTTCACTGCAGTTCTGTCTTCATTAAATCTCTAACGTTCTTCATATTCTCTTTTTAAGGTGCATGTTCTCTAGCACAAGCCAACGCAAAAAATCATTCTTAGACTCTCCTGTCACACCCTCAATACAACTCTAGCTGGTTCCCGAACAGGTATTTACTAAAGTCAATGTAAGTACTCAAGACATACGACGACGGACGACATCAGTTCACATATTCGCCCTACAATGGGTCGGGAGAAATATAGGTCCAATGTAGGTGTAGTCCAATAAAAATCGTAAAGTGGTAAGATGGATATAAGGTTTTGGTATTCATACGATCTTGAGGAAACAAAGAAAAAAGGTAGGCTTTTATTTAGTCTCCGTGATGGAATCCTATGGTAGAAACCGATGGCAAAAAGGTGCAATGTCAACCGTGGGCAATTGATTAATCGCCTGTCGGCTTAAGAAACTGCACTGGTGGACGGATGCGCACAGACAGGCGCTGTGATAGATGAAGTTAGTTTCGAAGATAGCTGAGATCATCGTATCCAGTTAATATTAGGCAGTACAGACCTGATAATAGGACATTAACCTCAGCAAGAGGGAAATCATTTGTCTGCCACTGCCATGGTTCGGGCGTCAAGTGGCACAGCGCATAGGTCGTTGTCACTCCATCCGTTCAAGGCGGTGGGCACTAACAACCGTAACGGCAGTATTTACTGACAGAGGCTCGTGGTAAGCGTTACACTTCTCTGAGGTGTAATGTACCGAAATTCTGTGTGTTAACTCTTGTGAGAAGCAGCCATATCTACACTTGGTAATAAAAGATAGCGGAAGACAGAGTCGCGGTATGAGAATGAAACGGAAAATGAGCGTAACTTAACAGCTGCAGTAGATCAGTATGGCTAATTGCAGCGAGAGTGACATAATTTGCATTCACAATCTGGATAATGTAGGCTATCGTTCAAAGGATCCTCTACTTGTCTTCTTTTACCTTTTATGCAAACGAATGTTTTCAGGTAGCAAATGTTATTTAAGTGCTGAAGAACACATACTAGGGTCAATCTAAAATTGAATTCCAGATTTCCCTATAGATCGCTTAATCGTAAGAACCATCAATCCACAGCTTAATTATAAACAAAGAAATTATTTCATGTTCTTCCAGTAGAATCACCTTTAACAAAAATTCATACTCACTAAGCTCGTGCTCTTATCCTTTTGACATTCAAATGTTGTTCGTGATAACTGAAATAATGCAGATGAACAATCATAGGTGTATTTAAATTAGTCCAAACATGACTCACAAGGATACAAAGAAATGATCACACGTAGAGACCAAATTCAGTGTTTGGTGACCACATCATGAGCTGCGGAAAAGCTTCCAGACGTTCCTATAAAAATAGGACTTTAAGAAATGAGGTCCGTAACCACTTTGCCATAGAGGAATATAAATTCACGAAACAAGCGAAGTACTAATGACTTTACATATCACACATATACACTACGTGACCGAAAGTGTCCGGGCACCCTAAAAAAATACGTTTATCATCTAAGGTGCATTGTGCTGCCACCTAATGCCAGGAACTCCTTATCAGCGACCTCATTAATCAGTAGACATCGCGAGAGAGCAGAATGGGGCGCTCCGCGGAACTCACCAACTTCGAACGTGGTCAGAGGATTGGGTGTCACTTGTGTCGTACGTTTGTACGCGAGATTTCCACACTCCTAAACATCCCTAGATCCACTGTTTCCGATGTGATAATGAAGTGGAAACATGAAGGGACGCGTACAGCACAAAAGCTTATAGGCTGACCTCGTCTGTTGACTGAAAGAGACCACCGACAGTTGAAGAGGGTCGTAATGTGTAATAGGCAGACATGTATCCAGACCATCACACAGGAATTCCAGATTGCATCAGGATCCACTGCAAGTACTATGACAGTTAGGCGGGAGGTGAGAAAACTTGGATTTCATGGTCCAGCGGCTGCTCATAAACCACACATCACGCCGGTAAATATCAAACGACTCCTCACTTGGTGTAAGGAGCGTAAACCTCGGACGATTTAAAAGTGGAAAAACAGTGTGGCGATCCGATGGCAGGGTGTGGGTGAGGCGAATGCCCGGTGAACGTCCTCTGCCACCGTGTTTAATGCCAACAGTAAAATTCGGAGGCGGTGGTGTTGTGGTGTGGTCGTGTTTTTCATGGAGGGGGCTTGCACCCCTTGTTGTTTTGCGTGGCACTATCACAACACAGACCTACATAGATGTTTTAAGCACCTTCTTGCTTGCCACTGTTGAAGAGCAATTCGGGGATGGCGATTGCGTCTTTCAACACGATCAAGCCCCTGTTCATAATGCACGGCCTGTGGCGGAGTGATTGTATGACAATATCATCGCTGTGGTGGACTAGCCTGCACAGAGTCCTGACCTGAATTCTATAGAACACCTTTGGGATGTTTTGGAACGCTGACTACGTGCAAGACCTCACCGACCGACATCGACACCTCTCCTCAGTGTAGCACTCCGTGAAGAATGGGCTGCCATTCCACAAGTAGCCTTTCAACACCTGACTGAATGTGAGTGGAAGTTGTCATCAAGGCTAACACCATATTGAATTCCAGCCTTACCCATGGAGGGCGCCACGAATTTTTAAGTCGTTTTCAGCCAAGTGTCCAGATGATTTTGATCACATAGTGTAGTTGTTTAGCGTATCTTTCGCTCATAGCAACTGACCCACTCTTAATGCCAGTGTAGTTGTGAACCAAGTGAGCGTGTGTGCGTGTGTGATGGTATTGAAGTGTATATTGCAACTTCTCGCACATACTCGTATGTGTGCACATGCAAACGAATCAGAACGAAAAGGAAACTAGTTGCCGGTTGTCAGTCGATTGCAGTTCGAGGCGCCTTTGGATTGTTTCATTCAGATCTTAGGCACGGAAATTGCGCTCACAGTCTGTCCCATAGGAAATGCTGGCGAGTTAGACGCTTACAGTGTCAACAGCAGTGCTCCATCGTTATACCAAACAATCAGCTTAAAGTAGTTAAGTAGTTAAGCCCGTCATTTGTAAGTGGATGAACTATCGGTCATACCGTGCTCCTGTGACACCTCATAAAATTGTATAGTTTATAACAAGTTCCCTTCGCTTGAGTTCATGCAAATATTTGTCTGCGTACTAGCTATTTCGTGATACAATAATCTATGTTCACGGAGAGCAACCCTTCCCATCATTTCCCAGATACTCCTCATTTTCCCCTTAAATTTTGAATTGAGAAAGGGAAAAACAAGAATAAGTTTAACGTCGCGTCGGCAAAGTGATTAGAGACGGAGCACAAGCTACGACTGGGAGAAGATGAAGATGAAGATGGAACCGCCTCAGAATTTACCTTGAGCGATATAGAGAAATCTCGGGAACCGCTATCTGAGTGGGCAGTCAGAGATTTGCTTAGCTGTCCTCCGGAATGCGAGTCCATGTTCTTACTACTTTTCTTACTACTGCACCATTTCACTGTTTTGAATCATCTGGTAATGTCATTTGGAATTGTCCAAAATAATTGAGAATATATGTTATTAATATGACACCCGTATGTATAATTTAGTTCTGTGTTTTGGCTTACAGTATTATACGGCGTTTTGTAATCAGAATGTGGAGAGAACAAAAATTACACCATCTGATCAAAAGTATCCGAATTTTAACATGGGGTGTCTCCGTCCTTCGCCTTTATGACTGTTCGAATTCTGCAGAGGACCCTATCAGTGAAATGTCTGAATGTCTATGGAGGAATGGCAGCCCATTAGTCTCAAGAGCCTGCACCAGAGAATGTAGCAAGGTGGAACGCTGGAATCTTGAGTGAAATCTACATTCTAACTTATCCCAAAGGTGTTCCGTTGGGTTTAGGTTGGAGCTCTGAGCAGGCCACTCCGTTTCAGCAATGTTGGTATCCACAAACCATTGCTTCTCAGATGCTTCTGTATGACAGGGTCCATTATGCCGCTCGTAGTGGCCGCACGGTTTGAGGCAGCATGTCGCGGACTGCGGGGTCTCTCTCGCCGGAGGTTCGAGTCCTCCCTCAGTCATAGGTGTGTATGTTGTTCTTAGCATAAGTTAGATTAAGTAGTGTGGAAGTCTAGGGACCAATAACCTAAGCAGTTTGGTCCCTTAGGAATTGACTCGTTTTGACAGAGTCCATTATTATTCTGATACAATCTTGGCCTCCAGGCTGTCCCTCTTGCGTACGGAGTACACCATGCTGAAAATGTGTTCATATTCTTCAACATTTATCGTTTTCTTAAGCGCGATGTGGAGACACATCCTAACCAGGAAAAAATAATTCCATCCCGTAATTCCACTTTCTCCATACTCAGTTGTCGGCACTACACATGATGGCAGTGTAGATGGATTGCTGTAGGATATACCTCGGTTCATCACTCCAAACGTCGTTTCCCGTCTTCCACCGTTCAGTGACGCCCAGCATTTCTAAGGAAATATGTGGCTTACGAGGAGCAGCTCACCATTGTACCCTATCCTTTTTAACTCCCTACGTACAGGCATCATGCCAAGTAGACTGCTGGTAGTACTTTGGAACTCACGACTGATTTTCCCTCCGCCGATTACACGCGATTTTAACAACCACCTTCCTCAGCGCTCGACGGCCCCTGTCCTTCAGTACATGAGGTCTCTGTGGTCTTGGTGTAGCTGCCGCTGTTCCTTCATGTTTCCAATTCACAGTAACGTCACAAACAGTTGACTTGGGCAGCGTTAGAAGGGTTGACATGTTGCTACTCAGGTGACATCCACACGTTCGAACGCACTGAGCTCTCCCGATCGACTCACTCTGCTAGTTCTCCTGACCGACCCATTCCGCTGCCACTGCTTCTCTAGTGGCCACACAGTTTAACGAGACGTTAAAAAATGTTAACCAAGCAGGAGAATGGACGTATTTCTCGAGAGCACTATCCTCTGGCGAGCACTGATGACGTAGCACATTCAAGTAATTGTTCCTTTGAGGACTGCCGACTAACAGTTGTTCTCAGTACAGAGTGTTAAAATTATACTACGGTGAAACTTCATTTTGTCCTTGAAGTTTGTCCAACCAAGTAAGTTCTTTTATTTCTTATTAACGCACGCTCTCTTTTCATTGCTGCAATTAATTCGTAGTAAATTGTGTCGGTTACCAGATTTAATCCATACTAGTGGGCAAAAATTAAGGACGAAGTACATTCCGCATGATGTGTCACTGCCAAGTAACGTAGCTCTATAAAACTGGTGCAGTATAATACGGAAGGTAACCGAAAGAAATACGCACTGGTATTTCAAAAGGCGGGGCACGGTTCTTAACAAGGCGTGTCATCACCACGTATGGTAACCTGCTCCCACGCTGACCAAAAAGATGGTAAGGAGTTCTCGCGGTGGGACGTTTCACTCCTCCTCCAGTGCGGCTGCCAACTGCTGGTTGGTCGTTGGTACATTGGACGTGCTGCAATGCATCACCCCAACGCATCCGACACGTACTCCATGGGATACAAGTTGGGGGCACGAGTAGGCCAATCTATTCGCCGAATATCCTCATGTTCCAAGAGCGGTCGCGCACTGTCACCCATAAAAATAAGGTCAAGGCCGGATGCATCCCTTAGAAGACGCACGTGGAGAAGGAGTACAGTGTCACTATAATGTTGACCTGTGAAAGTACCTTGTCAGAACGCCCGTACCACATTATGCCTTCCCACACCATAACACCTCGACAAAACAAATCATCATACTGTGTGCATTGCGTGTTCCCACCTCAGGTTGCGAGTCTTTGAGTCCTACATGACGCAAACGATAAAAAAAGGGCACTGTAATAGATAATCAAAGGGCTGATGATATATTCTTAATGCTAAATGTTGCTGAACTAACAATAGATAGAACGTTATTGTTCTTACTTGATGCTCTTATAGCAACTATCCTAGACAGCTGAAGTACTTTCTTCCTTTTCAAATAAAATATTTCAACGTATTAAAACAGATGAAAATTTTAGTACTTAACGTTATGTTCACACATACTTTTTTCACGTATGTAACTACGATATCTGTTGTGTATGTTAATTAATGACCGGCCAGAGTGGCCGAGCGGTTCTAGGCGCTACAATCTGGATCCCACGACCGCTACGGTCGCAGGTTCGAATCCTGCCTCGGGCATGGATGTGTGTGATATCCTTAGGTTAGTTAGGTTTAAGTAGTTCTAAGTTATAGGGGACTGATGACCTCAGGAGTTAAGTCCCATAGTGCTCAGAGCCATTTGAACCATTTGTTAAGTAATAAAGATTTTCTGTTTAAATTTACAGACCACGAACATTTTTTGCAGGGAACAGCCGTTTTTAATTATCTTCAGAATATCGGTAATGATTTCAATTTGCCAGTCACGTTACTCAAGTAATTAAAGTATTCACTGACAATTCCCTCTCATGTATCATGTTTCATATTGTACATGAATGTTAATGTGGAAGTTTTAGATCAATGATGCGAGCTAATATACTTTTAAGGGGCTGTCAGTTGTAATTACACCCTAGATACGCTGTTTGAAATTTATTTTGCCAAATATCCCTTTGCTATAGCAATTCGTACTTCAAAATTAAATCCATTTAAGATTGTTGTTATAAATAACATCAGTGGCGTTAATTTTTCGCCATGCATCCAATAACTACTTATAAAGTACTATCGTGGCGAGTCCGATAGCGATACGGTTAAGTAGACCCCTTAATCGGAACCACGTGATACACCATCGACTTACTTTACAATTTCTGCTACTGTGACACATGAGCTATTCTTATGATTTATACTTTTTTGTTTCTTTTCTGTAGCAAACACCCATCTTACCGACCATTTTCTATTCAATTCTGTCGATTTTAAAATTTTGCGTCAGTAAGAAATTGGCTTGTATTTAAGATGGCGCCTATGGCTCGGCCCAACGTCTTGAAACATCTGTTACTTAGCTTGACGTCTTATATCACATCTTTCGATCATGTGCTGTCGTAAATCGTGAGTCACGCAGCTGAAATTGTTGACGACAGATCTACTTGTATTTAAAAATTCAACAGCACTGTTTCACAAATTCTCATTTTTCCTGAAGAAAAGATAAATATATAAAAAAACTGCGCAGATTTACTGCATTTGAGAAAGAAAAACGCCGTAGTCATACTAATCTTCAAATATGAAATTTTCTACCTTACAGGGACGGAAGAATTGAGGTGCTGATAGCCTTAAGGGCCTAAAGCACACCGTCGTAGAGTTCACATTTAATGGAATATCGAAGAGACTGAGACAACTTTTCGTTAGTCTTCATATATACCGTGTGGACCATCAGCACAGATAAACGTGACTCGCCATAAGATCAACAGGTCAGAAGCGTGAATAAATGCTACAATCGACGATGGACCTTATGGTTCTCAGCGCCTCAGTTCATTAATATGAAGTCCATTTACGTACGGTATCGCTGTCAAATCATAAACTCATGTGCATTTACTTCGTAAGCTTTAATGAGAATGGAATTTCAATGTCTGACATTTTGTAAGAACTTGGTGGACTCTCGAGGTATTAAGCTGTGGCATGAGAACCGTTGAATAATATACTTCTCAATACTTTTAATTGCACCGAGTGTACGTTCGTGTCAATGTTCGGACGGTTGTCTTTGGAGTAACGATGTGCTCCTAAATCTGCCGCTATACTTGTGCTGATGCGCTCCACGAACTCGCCGGAAGTTCAATTAAAGCACGATGGGCGCAGGAAGCGTTCCAGGATGCACACGTATATCTTTGCTTTTGTGGCGTACCACACCAGTTCTCCTGTCCAGCACGAACGTAGCTGCGAAGACAGCCTACTAGTGACAGAATAGTAGAATATGACTTACAGTAGGGCAATGTAAAAGGCCAAATCAGTTTTCGACTTGAGTCTTGAGGAAACTGTGTCCAAAACTGACTATTTTCAAGAAGAAACGGTCCTTTCAAATAGCGGACCAGTATAACGTTTTAGATTGAACACTGTCAGTCCTTCCTATGGAGAAATCGACATAGATTGGGTTCTAGGACCATAGTGTTCCTGCTACTTTTTAAATCGTATTTCGAATTAAGTGGATGTCGAAGAAAGTGGGAGTAGTACTGTTTGTAAGATACAACGGAGAGAATTCCATTAAACAAATATAATGAGCCACCACATTAATAATGGGCGTTGAATAGTAGTTTCTGTATTGCAGAATCAAGTACTGAATATTACATATCAATTTACTGTTTATTTAAGATATACTTACAGACTACTCGTGTAAGCTGCAATCCTCTGGCATCACTAAAACCATACCATGTAGAATCGATTGCAATAAATGTGAGAGTTCCATTAAATCTCAGTACCTTGGCTGAATATTGATCTTTCTTAATTGCTCTGTGTTTTAATTCTGTATTTCGAAAATCATCCGGTTTTAATGGAATTGTAATATATGTCGTTCACCAACTTTCTTAACTGTCACAGACGCCCTATGCTGCCAAAGGATAAAGTGTTTTTATATTGAATTAATATTAATTTCTACCCCTGACGTGATGGGATACTGTGAGTGATCAAGTTAACGATTTTTTTACAGTGTATAGTTCTTTGCCCATCATTAATTTAAAAAAAAATGGTTCAAATGGCTCTGAGCACTATGGGACTCAACATCTGAGGTCATCAGTCCCCTAGAACTTAGAACTACTTAAACCTAACTAACCTAAGGGCATCACACACATCCATGCCCGAGGCAGGATTCGAACCTGCGACCGTAGCGGTCGCGCAGTCCCAGACTGAAGCGCCTAGAACCGCTCGGCCACACTGGCCGGCCATTAATTAAATCGTACATGACTATGCCTCTGTGAATTACGCATGTGTATTGCAAATGACAGTTTTCTCTAAATACTGAATCAAACTGTTTGTATTAAAAACGTTTATCAGGAAGAGTACGCAATAATATAGTCATTCATTACTTTTCTAAAATAAAATTTCTATTCTTTACACAAGACGTGAAATTACTTCATAATCTATGCTAAGTATCATCGTACCTAGCCATATAATGTTACCTTAGAGTAAGCCTCACGATCCGTAACAGAACTTCAAGCTCCCATGTTTTGCTCCAGCGATTCCTGTCACACACGAGTCTGTTGGAGTGACAGAGGACGGGAGCAAAAAGGAAAAGTAGAGACTAGTAGTAAGAATCTCACAGTATTGTACAATAAATAATGTTTAAAGTAGTTTATTTAAATCGGCACCAGAGTTTACCACTTTGGTTTACAGCTTCGTCTGAGATTCTGGCATATTATTTATCAATAAGCAAGACGACGTGGTAAGATCAGACAGTATTTTAACAAGTAGAAGGTCTGGTGACCGCTATCAAAGTGTACATTAGCAAAAAAATAAATCGTTTCGTAATCAGCAAGTATTTCTACTGCAGTATTTGACGGACCATATACACTGAGGTGACAAAAAACATGATAACGATTGCACATTCACAGATGGCGGTAGCATCGCTTACACGAGGTATAAGAGTGTATTGGCGGAGCTGTCATTTATATTCAGATGATTCACTTGGAAAGGTTTCCGACATGATTAGGGCCACGTGACTGAAATTAATGGACTTTGAACGCAGAATAAATAGTTGGAACTAGACGTATGGGACATTTCATTTCGGCAGTCTTTAGCGAATTTAATGTTCCGAGATCCACTGTGTCAAGAATACCAAATTTCAAGCATTAGCTCTCACCACGGACTACGTAATGGCCCACGGCCTTCACTTAACGACCAAGAGCAGCGGCGTTTGCGTGGAGTTGTCAGTGATAACAGACAACCAGTACCGCGTCAAATAACCACAAAAATCAATGTGGGACGTACGATGAACGTATCCGTTAGGACGGGGCGGCGAAATTTGGAGTTAATGGACTATGGCAGCAGACGACTGACGCAAATACCAGTACTGCAGCGCCTCTCCTGGGCTTGTGACAATATCGGTTGGACTCTAGACGACTGTAAAACCGTGGCCTGGTCAGATGAGTCCGATTTCAGTTGGTAAGAGCTGATGGTAGGGTTCGAGTGTGGTGCAGATCCCACGAAGCCAATGATCCAAGTTGTCAACAAGGCACTGTGAAAGCAGGTGGTGGCTCTGTAATGTTGTGGGAATGGACTGGGTCCTCTGGTCCAACTGAACAGATTGTTGGCTCGAAATGGTTGTATTCAGCTACTTGGAGATCATTTGCAGCCATTCATAGACTCTCATGTCCCAAAACAAACGATAGAGTTTTTATGGATGACAGTGCGCCATGACACAGGGCCGCAGTTGTTCGCAGTTGATTTGAAGAACATTCCGAGCGAATTATTTGACCACTCTGAACGCCTGACATGAATCTTATCGAGCATTTATTATGGAACATAATCGAGAGTTCATTTAGCGCACAAAATCCTGCACCGGTAACACTTTCGCAATTATGGACGGGTATGGAGGCAGAAAGGCACATTATTTCTGCAGGGGACTTCCATCGACCAATTGAGTCCAAGCCATGTCGAGTTACTGCACTGTGCCGGGTGGAAGGTGGTCCGACACGATATTAGAAGGTATCCCATTACTTCTGTCTCCACAGTGTAATCCTAGATTTATAGGCGCTTGTGTCTTTACTTTTTGATTTTTCTCGTGCGATATCGCTATCACACTCTTATCTTAGTCACTGTCATTGTTATTGTTATTTGTTAACATTTAATTCCTTTTGCCTCTATTTTTAGTAACACCGTAACAGTCGTTTGTTTGGTACTAAACGTTCTAATAGTTAATGTATGCAAAAGAGCGCACACTGACTAACTGTAACACAACGGCTGGAGAGGGGTGTGGTAACAGCTATCCTAGGATGGATACGCATTGCTAATATGTTTAAGGATCGCCTTTTACTCATCCATAAAGCTACCGGAAATCGGTAAGTTCAATTCCTGAAGGACGGTTTATGGAAATTTATTTCATTCTTCATGCACAATTTCCCTCGTTTGTGCATTGATATGTGAAACGAGTAATAAAAGATAATTTTCTTCCCTAAAATAGACCATAGAGGCATAGAGTGTCTGCAGGAGACAGGGAAGAAGCGAAAGCTTTTTGGCATGTTCAGTACTCCACAAATGGAGAAGGTCGTCTGTATTACTTATGGCATTATAGAAAACCATCTAGACCACGGGTAGGCGCTCGTGATTCGTTATGGCATTATAATTAGTGGTGGCGTCGCGACCATAATGTCATCCTGATGAATGTGGCAGAATACCATGAGGAGGCTGCTCAAATTTGATGAGTTATACTCTGTAGGTGATGTCTACTTGTTCACTATAACTTACTGGAATTAGGGGGAACAGCGGAGCTTTTTCTGTGACCTATTACTCTGCCTGTCTGTGCAGCGAACAAGCAGTGTAGGGAACCAAATAGAATTAGAGTTCAGAGAGAAGAAATAAAAAATTTGCTGTATGCCGATGAAATCTTAATTCTGGCAGAGACAGCAAAGGACTTGGAAGAGCAGTTGACAGAAATAAACAGTGCCTGGACAGGATAACAGATGAGCATCAACAAAAGAAAAACATTGAGGGTTCAAATGGCTCTGAGCACTATGGGACTCAACTGCTGTGGTCATTAGTCCCCTAGAACTTAGAACTACTTAAACCTAACTAACCTAAGGACATCACACACATACATGCCCGAGGCAGGATTCGAACCTGCGACCGGAGCTGTCGCACAGTTCGAGGCTGAAGCGCCTAGAACATCCCGGTCACACCGGCCGGCGAATTTCGTAACATCTAATATCAATTTCCGTGTTACGAAATCTTTTCTGAAGGTGTTTGTCTGGAGTGTGCCTTCAACGGAAGTGAATCATGGCCGGCAAGCAGAGAATAGAAGCTTTTGAAATGTGCTACAGAAGAATGCAGAAGATTTGGCGGGTAGATGATGTAGCTAATGGGGAAGTACTGAATAGAATTGGGGAGAAATGAAATTTGTGGCACAACCTGACTACAAGAAGAGATCGTTTAATAGGACACATTGGCTGGTCTCGGCGGAGATTCAAGTCCTCCCTCGGGCATGGTTGTGTGTGTTTGTCCTTAGTATAATTTAGGTTAAGTAGTGTGTAAGCTTAGGGACTGGTGACCTTAGCAGTTAAGTCCCATAAGATTTCACACACATTTGAACATTTGAATAGGACACATTCAGAGATAGGGGATCACCAATTTAGTACACTACAGGGAAATTTGGGGGGGTAAAAATTGTAGAAGGAGATCAAAGTTTTAACGTATTAAGCAAAGTTGGTTGTGGTAGTTGTGATGAAGGATGGCATGAAAGCAATCTTCGTACACAACAAGAACAACGGTACTGTGTTGTAATTTTGGCTTTCAACTGATATCGCCTTACTTTAGACATTGGACTAGTTTGGTACTTGCAGTTTATCCATGAATAAACGTTATATTCATCTTCTCGTAATAATCGTATCACTGATAGGTGGTTTGAAACAAATTAAGCACAGTTTTGAAGTAATTTTATCCATTTCAACGTCAGTCATACCAGTTTACCGTTTCACTCAGCTTTTACTTTACCGTTTATTTGTCATCATAGTTCTGAACATAGTACCACCTGATACTTCTACCAAATCGGCCACTGTGTCGTAGATGACGCCAAACCAACTAGCTTTAAAACTCTCCAGGTTTGCACACGATCATTGCTAGCAACATAGTATGCCATGCACAGAGACACTATACGTTCAGTTCTTCGACGGGGTTCTTATCACATAAAAATGATAAAACAATCCCAGTCATGCCTAACAAACACGCAACATTCATTTCACATGCGAACAATTTTCCTGTAGGTGTCAGTCTGCCATGTAAGACACGTGTCAGTTCGTTAAATTTTATATTTGAGTATGTGTCCACTGCTTTATCATAGCTAATAATGTACGTGAAAGGAGTGGCTAATTGATGACTTTGACCTAAACTACTTATATTTATCCATCCCGAAGTGGTTCCTTTGTAAAGGACACGGTTGATTTTTATGCTTTCTCAGTCCAATCAAGCTTGTGCTCTGTCTCTAATCATCGTGTCGTCAACAGGACGGTAAAGTGCTATCTTCCTTGCTTCCGAGGAGCACTCACTGTTTAAATGGCCTATATGGGTTGATGCTCTAGTTATTAAATGAGGAGTCCTGTTACAGGAAATCTGACTTTATCACTATTAATTGGTCTGCTTTCGCTTCTGTCGTGCCTTGTAGTTGGTTTCATGTCCATAATTTCATCTATCCATTTATACACTATAAGAAATCAAATGTGGCCGTACACCTAATGCGTCATCCAGTTCCTCCATGAAGTCTAGCACAAGAAGGGAGTTTCCGTTTCGTGTAATCTCGGAAGCAGTGTACTTCAGGTTGAATTGAGTTGTGCGTGTGTGGAACTGTAAGAAAAAGGAAGGTAGCTTAGGAATTGGCATCACGTCGGCCTGAGGTCATTAGAAACAGTTCTGAAGCGCGGATGGAGGAATGAAATCAGTCATGTTATTTTCATAGAAATTATCCAGATATTTGCCTTGAGAAATTTAGAGATCTCAGAGAAAACTTTATTTATATGGCAGGGAAAGGATTTGAATCGCCGTCTTTCTGAATGCAATTCTTGTGTCTTACCATTGTCCCACCTAGCTATCTGTGAACCTGTAAGATGTCTGGCAAATGGGGCTTATTTGAGTGTTTAGTAATTATACTGGAATAAAGTGTGATATTATAGTTTGCCCCCCCCCCCCCCATGAACCATGGACCTTGCCGTTGGTGGGGAGGCTTGCGTGCCTCAGCGATACAGATAGCTGTACCGTAGGTGCAACCACAACGGAGGGGTATCTGTTGAGAGGCCAAACAAACGTGTGGTTCCTGAAGAGGGGCAGCAGCCTTTTCAGTAGTTGCAGGGGCAACAGTCTGGATGATTGACTGATCTGGCCTTGTAACAATAACCAAAACAGCCTTGCTGTGCTGGTACTGCGAACGGCTGAAAGCAAGGGGAAACTACAGCCGTAATTTTTCCCGAGGGCATGCAGCTTTACTGTATGATTAAATGATGATGGCGTCCTCTTGGGTAAAATATTCCAGAGGTAAAATAGTCCCCCATTCGGATCTCCGGGCGGGGACTACCCAAGAGGATGTCGTTATCAGGAGAAAGAAAACTGGCGTTCTACGGATCGGAGCGTGGAATGCCAGATCCCTTAATCTGGCAGGTAGGTTAGAAAATTTGAAAAGGGAAATGGAAAGGGTTAAAGTTAGATATAGGGGGAATTAGTGAAGTTCGGTGGCAGGACGAACAAGACTTCTGGTCAGGTGACTACAGGATTATAAACACAAAATCAAATAGGGGTGATGCAGGAGTAGGTTTAATAATGAATAGGAAAATAGGAATGCGGGTAAGCTACTACAAACAGCATAGTGAACGCATTATTGTGGCCAAGATAGATACGAAGCCCACACCTACTACAGTAGTACAAGTTTATATGCCAATTAGCTCTGCAGATGATGAAGAAATTGATGAAATGTATGATGAGATAAAAGAAATTATTCAGATAGTGAAGGGAGATGAAAATTTAATAGTCATGGGTGAATTCGGTAGTAGGAAAAGGGAGAGAAGGAAACGTAGTAGGTGAATATGGACTGTGGATAAGAAATGACAGAGGAAGCCGCCTGGTAGAATTTTGCACAGAGCACAACTTAATCATAGGTAACACTTGGTTCAAGAATCATAAAAGAAGGCTGTATGCATAGAAGAAGCCTGGAGATACTAAAAGGTATCAGACTGATTATATAATGGTAAGACAGAGATTTAGGAACCAGGTTTTAAATTGTAAGACATTTCCAGGGGCAGATGTGGACTCTGACCACAATCTATTGGTTATGACCTGTAGATTAAAACTGAAGAAACTGCAAAAAGGTGGGAATTTAAGGAGATGGGACATGGATAAACTAAAAGAACCAGAGGTTGTACAGAGTTTCAGGGAGAGCATAAGGGAACAATTGACAGGAATGGGGGAAAGAAATACAGTAGAAGAAGAATGGGTAGCTCTGAGGGATGAAGTAGTGAAGACAGCAGAGGATCAAGTAGGTAAAAAGACGAGGGCTAGTAGAAATCCTTGGGTAACAGAAGAAATATTGAATTTAATTGATGAAATGAGAAAATATAAAAATGCAGTAAATGAAGCTGGCAAAAAGGAATACAAACGTCTCAAAAATGAGATCGACAGGAAGTGCAAAATGACTAACCACGGATGGCTAGAGGACAAATTTAAGGATGTAGATGCGTATCTCACTAGGGGTAAGGTAGATACTGCCTACAGGAAAATTAAAGAGACCTTTGGAGTGAAGAGAACCATGTGTATGAATGTCAAGAGCTCAGATGGCAACCCAGTTCTAAGCAAAGAAGGGAAGGCAGAAAGGTGGAAGGAGTATATAGAAGGTTTATAAAAGGGCGATGTACCTGAGGACAATATTATGGAAATGGAAGAGGATGTAGATGAAGACGAAGACGAAAAGGAAGATACTGCGTGAAGAGTTTGACAGAGCACTGAAAGACCTGAGTCGAAACAAGGCGCCCGGAGTAGACAACATTCCATTCGAACTACTGACGGCCTTGGGAGAGGCAGTCATGACAAAACTCTACCAGCTGATAAACAAGATGTATGAGACAGGCGAAATACCCTCAGACTTCAAAAAGAATATAATAATTCCAATCCCAAAGAAAGCAGGTGCTGACAGGTGTGAAAATTACCGAACTATCAGTTTAATAAGCCACAGCTGCATAATACTAACGCGAATTCTTTACAGACGAATGGAAAAAGTGATAGATGTGGACCTCGGGGAGGATCGGTTTGGATTCCGTAGAAATGTTGGAACACGTGAGGCAATACTGACCTTACGACTTATCTTGGAAGAAAGATTAAGAAAAGGCAAACCTACGTTTCTAGCATTTGTAGACTTAGAGAAAGCTTTTGACAATGTTGACTGGAATACTCTCTTTCAAATTCTGAAGATGGCAGGGGTGAAATATAGGGAGCGAAAGGCTATTTACAATTTGTACAGAAACCAGATGGCACTTACAAGAGTCGAGGACATGAAAGGGAAGCAGTGGTTGGGAAGGGAGTAAGACAGGGTTGTAGCCGCTCCCCGATGTTATTCAATCTGTATATTGAGCAAGCAGTAAAGGAAACAAAAGAAAAATTTGGAGTAGGTATTAAAATCCATGGAGAAGAAATAAAAACTTTGAGGTTCGCCGATGACATCGTAATTCTGTCAGAGACAGCAAAGGACTTGGAAGAGCAGTTGAATGGAATGGACATTGTCTTGAAAGGAAGATATAAGATGAACATCAACAAAAGTAAAACGAGGATAATGGAATGTAGTCGAATTCAGTCTGGTGATGCTGAGGGAATTAGATTAGGAAATGAGACGCTTAAAGTAGTAAATGTGTTTAGCTATTTGGGAAGAACAATAACTGATGATGTTGAATTAGAGAGGATATAAAATGTAGACTAGCAACGTCAAGGTAAGCGTTTCTGAATAAGGGAAATTTGTTAACATCGAGTATAGATGTAAGTGTCAGGCGTTCCTCAAAGCATTTGTATGGAGTGTAGTCATGTATGGAAGTGAAACACCGACGATAAATCAGACAAAAAAAAGAGTAGAAGCTTTCGAGATGTGGTGCTACAGAAAAATGCTGAAGATTAAATGGGTAGATCACATAACTAATGAGGAGGTACTGAATAGAATTGGGGAGAGTTTGTGGCACATGTTGACAAGAAGAAGGGGGTCGGTTGGTAGGACATGTTCTGAGGCATCAAGAGATCACCAGTTTAGTATTGGAGGGCAGCTTGGAGGATAAAAATAGTAGAGGGAGACCAAGAGATGAATACACTAAACAGATTCAGAAGGATGTATGTTGTAGTACGTACTGGGAGATGATGAACCTTGCACAGGATAGAGTAGTATGGAGAGCTGCATCAAACCAGTCTCAGGACTGAAGACCATAACAACAACAACATTATAGTCTGGAGCTGCTTTCTCTTATTTGAAATTTTTAATTTTGATCGATGTCAGAATACACACTATTGTTTATTTTTTAGAATAGCATGCTTGTCTACTACGGAAACAATTAGAAGTACCCTTTAAATGTCGTTGTTGTTGTGGTCCGAAGACTGGTTTGATGCAACTTTCCACGCTACTCTATCCAGCTCTGTTCATTACCTCTTCATTGGTTAACATTATCTTCTACGGATGTTTTCACTGTGAAAGATGACAAACTGTCACTCTTCGACCGGCGTGTTAGTTCCCTTACGTCCGATTGCGAACTTTTAGACCAAAGACAGAAAGGAATAATAACGACTGTGTGGGAAATGAGATACAGACCGCATAATTTAGCACACTGCTTGCATTTACAAAAGGGGCCTCAAGTCATGTCTTCAGGTGACCGAGTGCTTAAGTCCCTTCCAAATTAATTATTTACAAAAATATGAATTAACATTTTACATTTTAGAGTGGTTCGATGGCGCTTTGATACTTAGCAGCTATCTTCTTCTCAATCCGGGGCATTTCTGTGTACGTTTGAGACAGTCAATAGACATCGAAAATTATTTTAAAGACGTACCTAAAGGAATGTCAACGACAGCCACTGTGTATCTGGAGACGGCTGTCAACGGTGGTGAGAAAATTAGAAACGTTTTTATGAGTAGACGATTTGTTTCTATAAGGGAGAAACAGTGCATTGACCGAGGATTTGCTGGCAGAAGAATTCACTACCGATTCATTTCGGCACGCTCTCCACCATATACCTTGGAATCCTCTGTGGCCGCCACAGTCTGCAGGAAAGCGCCCCCTGCCACTGCTGTTTTAGTTGCCATCGGGCCGACCGCCTGCTCCCTAGCCCCACTGTTTTGTTTGCGGCGGTAGCGCTAATTAAACCTCACCACTCGCGACGGTGGCAACCACAATACGTCACCCTTTGTCTTTCACAGCCAATAATGAACTGCTGCTGGCTGCATGTGGAAGTATCCTACTTGTAACATGTAACAAGTGGCACGTGTTCTGCACGGTTGGCATGTGCGTTTCCTCCGAAGATTCCGATAAAACCTCACACTGTAAGAGGAAACTACAATGGCCATAAAATTACAAACGACTTACAGAGAAGGAAGGAAGAAGGCAGAGGAAGAGAGAAGGGAAAAAAAGCGACTAATGACACGAGCATGAAGGAAGAAGCACAGGTAGACAAGATAGACACTAAAGATAAAACAGAGCCCATAACGAAAGCAGTGGGAAGGCAGAGGATGGGATGAACCACCAAGCCCAGTCGAAGCCAGTTCAATCGGGGCGAAGGGTGCCATCCCCTCCACCCATTGATAAGGTTCAAAGTCCCACCCTTAAATAAAGCGATAAAAACCCTCCATCACGAAGAAACCGTAAAACGAGATCAGCTGCTGAGGCATTGTTAGCTAACGCCAGGGCAGCTGAGAGTCCGTCGAAGGGCGGTTACGTTGGTACATTCCAGTAAGAGATTAACCACAATTAACATCGATCCACAACATAGAGAGGGGTCCTCACGACGGAGGAGATTACCGTGTGTCAGTCAAGTATGCCCGATGGGGAGCCGGCAAAGGACGGTAGAGACCTTACGAGAGGCATGTAAGGAGGGCCGCCACATAGTTGTAGAGTTCTTTATCGCCCTGAGTTTGTTCGGCAAAGAAAGAGTTTGCCATTGTGCATTCCGAAGTCCCAAAACCTGACGACCTAATGCCGAGCGAATGTCTATTTCTGGAACGCCAATAGCAAGAGATGGTCTGTTAGTAACCAGTTTAGCCAGTCAGTTGTCAAGTTCATTGCCAGGTATCCCAACATGGCCTGGGGTCCAAAAGAAGACCACTGAGAATCCACGTTGATCAAGGAGAGTAAGGGTGTACCCGTGAGTAAGAGTAGGGGTGTACCCGTGAGTAAGAGTAGGGGTGTACCCGTGGTCTAGGGGTAGCGTCTTTGATTCATAATCAAAAACGTCTCGGGATCGATCCCCGCCACTGCCTAAATTTTGATAAATTATCAGCATTGGCGGCCGAAAACTTCCGGCATAAGAAGTCAGACTCATTCTGCCAACGGCCTTGTCAAAGAGGGTGGAGGAGTGGATAGAGGTTCACGGCACTCTCTTGTCCTAGAGGTGGGAAATTGCCCCTAAAGGCGGAAGAATCAGCAATGATTAACGACATGAGGATGCAGAAGGCAATGGAAACCACTGCATTAAAGACACGTAACGTGTATCCACAGGACATGTGGCCTGTAGTTGAAGAAGTCTCATGATGATCTCTCCATTGGCAAAAGATTCCCGAATAGTCCCCCATTCGGATCTCTGGGAGGGGACTGCCAAGGGGGGGAGGTTACCGTGAGGAAAAGATTGAATAATCAAAGAAAGGATAATGTTCTACGAGTCGGGGCGTGGAATGTCAGAAGCTTGAATGTGATAGGGAAACTAGAAAATCTGAAAAGGGAAATGCAAAGGCTCAATCTAGATACAGTAGGGGTCAGTGAAGTGAAGTGGAAGGAAGACAAGTATTTCTGCTCAGTATCAACAGCAGCAGAAAATGGTGTAACAGGTGTAGGATTCGTTATGAATAGGAAGGTAGGGCAGAGGGTGTGTTACTGTGAACAGTTCAGTGACCGGGTTGTTCTAATCAGAATCGACAGCAGACCATCACCGACCAACACCGACAACGATAGTTCAGGTATACATGCCGACGTCGCAAGCTGAAGATGAACAGATAGAGAAAGTGTATGAGGGTATTGAAAGGGTAATGCAGTATGTAAAGGGGGACGAAAATCTAATAGTCATGGGCGACTGGAATGCAGTTGCAGGGGAAGAAGTAGAAGAAAAGGTTACAGGAGAATATGGGCTTGGGACAAGGAATGAAAGAGGAGGAAGACTAATTGAGTTCTGTAACAAGTTTCAGCTAGTAATAGCGAATACCCTGTTCAAGAATCACAAGAGGAGGAGGTATACTTGGAAAAGGCCGGGAGATACGGGAAGATTTCAATTATATTACATATGGTCAGACAGAGATTCCGAAATCAGATACTGGATTGTAAGGCGTACCCAGGAGCAGATATCAGATCACAATATGGTAGTGATAAAGAACAGGCTGAAGTTCAAGACATTAGTCAGGAAGAATCAATACGCTAAGAAGTGGGATACGGAAGTTATAAGGAATGACGAGATACGTTTGAAGTTCTCTAACGCTATAGATACAGCAATAAGGAATAGCGCAGTAGGCAACACAGTTGAAGAGGAATGGACGTCTCTAAAAAGGGCCATCACAGAAGTTGGGAAGGAAAACATAGGTACAAAGAAGGTAGCTGCGAAGAAACCATGGGTAACAGAAAAAATACTTCAGTTGATTGATGAAAGGAGGAAGTACAAACATGTTCCGGGAAAATCAGGACTACAGAAATACAAGTCGCTGAGGAATGAAATAAATAGGAAGTGCAGGGAAGCTAAGACGAAATGGCTGCAGGAAAAATGTGAAGACATCGAAAAAGATATGACTGTCGGAAGGACAGACTCAGCATACAGGAAAGTCAAAACAACCTTTGGTGACATTAAAAGCAACGGTGGTAACATTAAGAGTGCAACGGGAATTCCACTGTTAAATGCAGAGGAGAGAGCAGATAGGTGGAAAGAATACATTGAAAGCCGCTATGAGGGTGAAGATTTGTCTGATGTGATAGAAGAAGAAACAGGAGTCGATTTAGAAGAGATAGGGGATCCAGTATTAGAATCGGAATTTAAAAGAGCTTTGGAGGACTTACGGTCAAATAAGGCAGAAGGGATAGATAACATTCCATCAGAATTTCTAAAATCATTAGGGGAAGTGCAACAAAACGACTATTCACTTTGCTGTGTAGAATCTATGAGTCTGGCGACATACCATCTGACTGTCGGAAAAGCATCATCCACACAATTCCGATGACGGCAAGAGCTGACAAGTGCGAGAATTATCGCACAATCAGCTTAACAGCTCATGCATCGAAGCTGCTTACAAGAATAATATACAGAAGAATGGAAAAGAAAATTGAGAATGCGCTAGGTGACGATCAGTTTGGCTTTAGGAAAAGTAAAGGCACGAGAGAGGCAATTCTGACGTTACGGCTAATAATGGAAGCAAGGCTAAAGAAAAATCAAGACACGTTCATAGGATTTGTCGACCTGGAAAAAGCTTTCGACAATATAAAATGGTGCATGCTGTTCACGATTCTGAAAAAGTAGGGGTAAGCTATAGGGAGAGACGGGTCATATACAATATGTAAAACAACCAAGAGGGCATAATAATAAGAGTGGACGATCAAGAACGAAGTGCTCGTATAAAGGAGGGAGTAAGAGAAGGCTGTAGCCTTTTGCCCCTACTCTTCAACCTTTACATCGAGGAAGCAATGATGGAAATAAAAGAAAGGTTCAGGAGTGGAATTAAAATACAAGGTGAATGGATATCAATGATTCGATTCGCTGATGACACTGCTATCCTGAGTGAAAGTGAAGAAGAATTAAATGATCTGCTGAACGGAATGAACAGTCAAATGAGTACACAGTATGGTTTGAGAGTAAATCTGAGAAAGACGATGGTAATGAGAAGTAGTAGAAATGAGAACAGCGAGAAACTTAACATCAGGATTGATGGTCACAAAGTCAGTGAAGTTAAGGAATTCTGCTACCTAGGCAGTAAAATAACCAATGACGGACGGAGCAAGGTGGACATCAGAAGCAGACTCGCTATGGCAAAAAAGGTATTTCTGGCCAAGAGAAGTCTACTAATATCAAATACCGGCCTTAATTTGAGGAAGAAATTTCTGAGGATGTACGTCTGGAGTACAGCATTGTATGGTAGTGAAACATGGACTGTGGGAAAACCGGAACAGAAGAGAATCGAAGCATTTGAGATGTGGTGCTGTAGACGAATGTTGAAAATTAGGTGGACTGATAAGGTAAGGAATGAGGAGGTTCTACGCAGAATCGGAGAGGAAGGGAATATGTAGAAAACACTGATAAGGGGAAGGGACAGGATGATAGGACATCTGCTAAGACATGAGGGAATGACTTCCATGGTACTAGAGGGAGCTGTAGAGGGCAAAAACTGTAGAGGAAGACAGAGATTGGAATACGTCAAGCAGATAATTGAGGACGTAGGTTGCAAGTGCTACTCTGAGATGAAGAGGTTAGCACAGGAAAGGAATTCGTGGCGGGCCGCATCAAACCAGTCATTAGACTGATGACCAAAAGAAAAAAAAAGGGGGGGGGTCTTGGATAGCTATGACCAATGGGTGGCGAGGGAAGCACTGGCAAACAGATTGCAAACTGCTTAAGGAGTCACTACAGATACTGAGGGACAGTCGTGAGCAGAAGCGGACATTGTCCAGTGCAAGCATGATGGCTACCAATTCTGCAGTAAAAACACTACAGCCATCCGGCAAGGGACGAAGTTCCGTGTGTCTCGCATAGGTGTAAGCATAACCAGTTTGACCAGCAACCATGGAGCCATCAGTATAAATCACTTCTGAACCACGGAATGAACTGAGGAGACAGTAAAATTGGTGGTAAACAGCCTGCAGAGGGACGGAATCCTTTGAATTGATGGAGAGGTCAAGACAGAGCTGTGGCCAAGAGACGCACCACTTGCATGAGCGGAGAAAACAGACGGTAAAGGAAAGTGCTGGAGCTCAGAAAAGAGCGACTGAATGCAGGCAGTCGTTGTAAGCTCACATCGTGGCCGCCGCCGTGGAAGGTTGATCTCCGTGTCTGGATAAAGAAGACTATAATTAGGGTGCTTTGGGGTGTAGCGAATGCGGAGCTCCAAAGATATCAGTTGTCGTGGGCGCGAAACTCGCCTCTGCGAGAAGGCTAATCACCAGGCTAGTCTTGAAGGCGCCAGTCATAAGTCGTACCTCACAATGGTGAATGGGGTTTACTATCTGCAAGGTCAAAGATGACGCAGAACCATAGACAGGACTCCCGTAGTCTAAACGAGACTGGATCATTGCTTTGTACAATCACAGAAGAACACACGTTCTCTGGTTGATACGGTCAGTATTTAGTTATTGTCGCTATGGGATGTGCAGATCTTCTTCGATACGTCAAACAAAGGAACAAATGGTTCAAAGCACTATGGAACTTAACATCTGAAGTCGTCAGTCCCCTAGACATAGAACTACTTATACCTAACTAACCTAAGGACATCACACCATCCATGCCCGAGGCAGGATTCGAACCCGCGACAGAAGCAGTCACGTGGTTCCGGACTGAAGCGCCTAGAACCGCTCGGTTACAGGGGCCGGCTCCAAACAAAGGAAATTTTTAAAAAATCAATCGTAGTGGGTTATTGGACAGTTACTTCATTCTGAACTTATGCAGTAGAAACAAGTGAGTCATCCGGAAGCCAGGAGACTTTCCTCTCTATTTCGGCCTCATTCTCTAGTTGTGAAGGTCAGTGTTTCGTTATTGTCGCTACGCGATATGCTTCTTCGCTACATGAAACGTAGGGAATTAAAAAATCTTGAAGGGTAATAGTTTGTAGAAAGGATATAAAAGATTGCTATTTGTACCTTATACTCAGATTCCTCCCTGTACCTCATAAGATTTCTTTAGAAGAGCTTACGTAGATTGTCTCGTTGGAATAATTTTAATAGAAATGAGAGTTAACTAGAGTGTTTTGCGAGTGAGCTTTGAGAAAGAGCAAAGAATGTGGCTCAACGTTTAATGGCAGGCGGGAATGGCAGCCAGACCCACGTGCATCCTGTCACTTTTTCTCTTAGCGGAGCAGAGCTGCACTCATGGCTCAATTTAGCTCCCAGCACATACGTACTTCGGTCCGGCTCTGCAATCTACAAACTCTTGCACTTCAACTATACGCAAAGAATACTGTATTCATTTCGGTACTCGGTAGTTCATTCCTGGTGATAGTGGCGTATGCGCTGTTGAAAACATATTAATGAATTTATAGCGCTCGTAAAATCGAAATCATTTTATATTCGTCTGGCACAAATATGGACAAACAATAAAAGCCAAGGTAATTAAGAACTTCTCAGGGCATTGAGATAGCCATGTGCCTCTCTGGGGGACACGGCCATTACTATATGTATGCTTCACAACCATTGTTCAAACACTTTTCTGGGAAACGGTTCTTCTGGTTTTGCTTGTGTGTGTGTTGGCGAGGGGGGGGGGGGGGGGGGCGGTAAGAGGAGAGGGGTAAAAACCCTTATGCTCAAATGGATAAGGACGAATAGAATGATGAACGCTATGTTGTTTGAAGGCCGCTGTTAAACGGAGAAAATTAATCCAACGACACAGTTTCAAGTGGGAACACGTACAGAAACTTAGTACCATTAGCAAGAACTCTTTTGCACAGAAGTTATTTTGTATTTTACGCCATTTCGGCGTATTATCAAAAAAAATTTGGCAACAGGAAAACGTTACTCAGGCGCGAGCCATCGACGCTAGATAATGCAACTTATACTTTACCACATCTAACAGGAGTCTTTCAAGCAGCCAGTTGTCAAGAGGTTCTACGGTAGTCTCCAGTCTGTCGATATTATGCGTGTATTTATGGCATATCCTACGAAAAAGCATTTGATATGCTTATAGTACTCGCAGAATTCTCCAGCGTTATGTACATGCTGGGCGGGTCTATGCACAGAAATAATCAAGGTCATTCACAACGGTAACATCATGTTGTTCTGCGAGTGGACGTGCAACCGACCTGATTCACAACAGACACATCTGAATAGGTGTCAGTGACGACAAAAGTACATATATTTTTGATGCAGTCTCGACCACCTCTTTCTACACGAAGAACAGCACGGGATTCCCGAATGACCAAGAGTTCCGTCTGTGGAAAACTGTACGTGATAGTTGTTTACGTCAGTATCACATCCATGTCCGTCAGGCATTAAGCGAAGATGATATTAAACAAGAATGGTCTTTTTCACCTGGTTTCTAAATCAAAACGTGGACTTCATGGCTTTCACACTCTTTATGTTCAAATGTGTGTGAATTTCTAAGGGACCAAACGGCTGAGGTCATCGGTCCCTAGACTTACACACTACTTAAACTAACGTATGCTAGGAACACCACACACACACACACACACACACACACACACACACACACATTCCCGAGGGAGGACTCGAATCTCCGGCGAGAGGGGCCGCGCAATCCGTGACGTGGCGCCTCAAACCGCGACTCCACTCCGCGCGGCTTTCATGCTCTTCATCACGTCAGGATAATATATGGCTTCTTCAGTCACATTGTTACCATCTGTCACAAGCCTTAATAAACACATTTTGCGTACAGCAGAGAGTCAGTGATGTTCTGGAAGGCAGTGACAAGGATGTGGAGCCATTCCGACTCCACTGCCAGTGGGCAGCTGCGCTAGGTTTTTCGGTTTAGGGTCCATGTCACGAACAACCCAAACGAGGTGGTTCCACAGATTCTCGATAGGGTCCTAATCCGGGAAATTTGTTGGCCACCCCATGTACCTCGCTCCCCGTCCTAGAAGACATAGAACCCCCTGAAATTATGCGATCACAGTTAATCACAAGATCATACCAGGAAAGTTCTAGACGACTCAAAACTCTCTACACACCAAGACATTGGAGACTTAAGTCCAGGTCACCTTTACGGAAAATCGGTAAAGAGCTGCAAGGCCTTGACTCACAGACAGCTTGGAAAGAACTATGTGCTTTAAGTGGACATGAGAACCGAAACTTGGTAGACAACTACCCCTAAATGATCGATGGATTCAAACTCCCAAGGAAGTTGTGGGCAACTTTGACCCGTGTGAGGATGAGTGTTGGCAAGCAGAAGTAAGTAATGAACAAATGAGGCCTATCGGACAATCCTGAGTGTCGATGGACCATTTACTTGGGTGTAAAGTGCATGGCTATGAGAGTGATCTGAAGGACTTACACACTCTCCGACTAGATATAGAGTGGCTCAAGAATATTTGTAATATTATATAGTATTATAACATATGTAAAAAATATTGTAACTCAGTATAGAGCTACAAGAATATTGTAGCTGATATATTATGTGACGAAAGCCTTTGTAAATGTCGACCGAGTAAATAAAATAAATGCTGACTGGGTGACTACAGTAAACTTATCCTGGTGCTCTTCTAACCAAGCACGTACACTGCGCGATAAGTAAAACGTTGCATTGTTCTTGTGGTAGATGCCATCGAGGACCGAGGGAAAACAAACTGCATGCATGTTGGGGTGGACATGGTCCCCAAGGATAGATGCATTCGGGTGTTGATCCACTGGACTTCCAGAATGACGAGATCACCCAGGGAATGTCACAAAAACATACTCCAGACAATAACACTCCCAACGGGTTGTAGGATGTTTGCTTTCAGACTTTTAGGCCATACACACAAATGGCCACCTGTGCGATGGAGCATAAACGTGATTCATCTGGAAAGGCACCTGTCACTACTCAGTGGACGTCCAGTTGGGGTATTGGCGAGCATATTCCAGCCTCTGTCGCCGATGAACAGCAGTCAACATGGGTGTATGAGTCGGGCACCTGCTGCAGGTGCCCGTACGCAGCAGCGTTCGCTGACAGTGGTTGAGGAGACACTGCTGGTAGAACCTTGGTTCATGCGGGGGATCGGTTCCACGTCTACTCGCCCGCACACATCTCCGCGGCCGTCGTTCACTCCTGTGATTATGGCCCGTGGTGCACCACACTTGCTCGGCACTGTCTTCCGCGGCCTCCCGACGCGTTTTACATACCATCCGCTGCTAATGCTGCCACCTGCCACGTTGCACGTTGACGTCGAACTTAGGCGGTGGTCACATTAATGCGACTGAACTGTGCAGTAATGGGGAAAGCATTTGGAACTGCTAATACAGTTAACTGAAACAGAAAATAGCGTTATTTCCTGATAATTTGTTATAAGTGTAAAATTGAAAATATAGTTTATTCGAACTTGAAAGTGAAAAATAGTTCTGTTCTTGCTGCAACATTAAATACCACGTCCATAAACATAAAAACATTATTTCTCGTTCCTTACGGCGTGTGCAGTGATGGTGCCTTTGAGAAGGAACAGGTAGATTTCGTTGGAAGCTAGAGAATCAGAAAAGGGAAATGGTAAGGCTTAGTCGAAATATGATGTGGGCCATGAAGTGAAGTAGAAAGAAGACAAGGATTTCTTGTCAGGCAGTCATGGGGCATTTGAATGTGGTTGTAAGTGAAGGAGTAGAAGAATGGATTATGGTGGAATATGGGCTGGGTGGGAGAAATGAAAGAGGAGAAAGATTAATTCAGTTCTGCAATAAATTTCAGAAAGTAATAGCGAATACTATATTCAAGAATCACAAGATGAAGTGGTATATGTAAAAAAAGCAGGAGATACGAGGAGATTTCATTTAGATTACATCATGGTCAGGCAGGGATTCCGAAATCCGATATCGCATTGTAAGGAGTACACAGGCGCAGATGTAAACACAGATCAGAATGTAGTAAAGAAGAGTTGGCTGAAATTTAAGATTTGTTAGTAAGGGAACAGGCGTACTAATGAAGAGATACGCTTGAAATTCTGTGAGGGTATAGATACTGCTATAATGAATAGTTCAGGAGGCAGTTTGGTTGAAGAGGAGTGGGCATCTCTAGAAGGGGCAATAAGAGACGTTGGTACTAAGAAAGTAACTGCGAAGAAACCATGGGTGACAAGAAATACTTCAGTTGACCGATGAAAGAATAAAGTACAAAAACGTTCAGAGAAATTCGGGAGTACAGAAGTACGAGATTTTTATGGACGAAATAAATGGGAAGTGCAGGGAAGCTAAGACGAAATGGCTGCATGAAAAATGTGAAGAAATCTAAAAAGATATGGTTATTGGAAGGGTTACTCAGCATACAGAAAAATCAAAACAACCATTGGTCAGATTAAAAATAAGGGTGGTAACATGAGGAGTGCAATGAGATTTCGAGGCTAGATGCAGAGCTGAGGGTGGATGCGTGGAAAGAATACATTGAAGACCTCTAGAGGGGAAGGACTTGTCAGACGACGTGATAGAAGAAAGTAATGGAGTATAGCTAAGATGAAATAAGGCAGAAGGGATAGATAACATTTCTTTGGATTTTCTAAAATCGCTGGTGGAAGTGGCAACCAAACGGCTATTCAAATCGGTGTGTAGAATAATTGAGACTGGTGACGATCCATTAGACTTTCAGAAAACATTCTTGACACAATTCCTAAGATAGTAAGGTTCGATAAGTGCGACAACAATCGTACAATCAGCTTAATAGCTCATGTATCGAAGCTGCTGTCATCAAGAATATGCAGAATAATGGAAAAGAAAATCGAGGATCTATTAGATGACGATCAGTTTGGCTTTAGGAAAGGTAAAGGCACCAGAGAAGCAGTTCTGACGTTGATTCTGATAATGGAAGTAAGACTGAAGGAAAATCAAGACAGTCTATAGGATTTGTAGGCTTAGAAATAGCATTCGACAGTTTGAAATGGGGAAAGATGTTCGACATTTTAAGAAAAATGATGAAAGCAGTAGGGGAAGACGAGTGATATACAGTATGTACAAGAACTAAGAAGGAAGAATAAGACCTAACGAACTGCTGGGGCTAAACCGATGTAAGACAGGGATGCAGCATTTCACTTCGACGGTTCAACCTATGCACCTAGGAAGCAATGACGGAAGTAAAAGAAACGTTCAAGGGTAAATTAAAACTGTACGTGAAAGGGTATCGATGATAAGATTCGCTGACGACGTTACTATTGTCAGTGAAAGTGAAGAAGAACTACAGGATCGGTTAAATGGCATCAACAGTTTAATGAGTGTGAAATATGGATTGAGAGTAAACAGGAAAATACAAAAGTAATGAGTAGCAGGACAAATGAGTGTAGCGAGAAACTTAACATCAAAATTGTTGACTGCGAAATCTAGTATGAAAGGCCTCAATTTGAGAAAGAAATTTCTGAGAATGTACGTCTGGGGCACAGCATTGTATGGTACTGAATCGTGAACACTGGGAAAACGGATTAGAAGAGAAGCGGAGTCTATGAGATGCGGTGCTACAGAAGAACGTTGAAAATTTTGTGTACTGATAAGATAAGGAATGAGAAGGTTCTCCACAGAATCGGCGAGAAGAGGAACATATGGGAAACACTTACAAGAAGAAGAGCAGGGTGATAGACGTGTGTTGAGGTACCACGGAATAGCCTCCATGATATTAGAGGGAGCCGGAAAGGATAAAAACTGTAGAGAGAAACAGAAATTGGAAAAAATTCACCAATTGTGGACGTAAGGTCCAAGTGTTCCACTGAGGTGAAGAGGTTGGCGTAGGAAAGGAATGCGTTGCGGCCGCATCAAACCAGTCAGTAAAATGATGACAAATAATAATAATAATAATTAGGAAGTGCTTATGTACTTCCTTCCTTCAGCATCGTTTGCCTGATCTCTGGATTCTGTGATATAACTCTTTGCTTAACTGACTTCGTATAAAAGAGTATGAGAAATACATAATTGGTGCTGTGTTTTATTACTTAAATCATCTAAATTGTAATGTTTACGAATCTCTATTCATTGCGATTCACTTCCAACCTATTGCTGTTGAATTCTGAATTTTTGCATTGCTGCGTCTTACCGAAGCATATCTGTTTTTGCACTCGCTAGCGCCTCTCCGAAATCTGTATTACCTGCAGACAGTTCACTGGAGTGCTTTTACGATAACGTACTCTATCACCACACGTTATCGCTACGAAATCTGCATCTTTCAAAAGCTAGAAAGAAAGAGAAAGACCGTTGGCGATAATTTTGTTCCCAATGTCGGAAATCTGAGTGAACTGTGATTTACAAAGATTCTGAATTAATTGAAATGCTTTGAATCTGTCACAGGTTACTGCTTTACGGAGAGTGGGACAGTAAGTGTGAGGCGTCAAATATACACACGTTCACTGAGCGACAATCTAACGATTTACTATTCAAGGTAAATATGGATATTTTGGAATTGCACCATCACTTTATTGATTGGGTTCTTCTCTACCCGACTCATAGTTAAAATAAGATTATTACAGAAAAGCGGTACAAATAGTGTCCTGTTCTGAACACAGGATTTTTCGATTTAAGCTGATCTTTCTCAGTAAATGATCAAGAATTACCTTTTTGTTTAATTCTGTGTTAGTGTTTGCGTGTTTTAACAGTTTTGACTTATGGCAGTGAAATGTGGATTTTGAAAGCGAAAATTATGAAAAACTGAGAAACTCAGCGAGCAAGAGGTAGATGCATGTTAGGAGACAATAAAACAAATAAATGGTCCAGGGAACAGACTGGAGTGGTAGACAGCTGTAAAAAGGAGGAAGTACTCGATGTGTACCTTAGATGCAATCACGCGAATGGATACTAGGTGGACCAATGAAGCTCTTTCCTGATTTCCAGGAAATAAATTACTGTTCATATCCCCTGGTGGAAGGTGGGCCGATGACTTTGGAAAACTACGGGAGGGATGTGGTTGCGTATAGCAGATCATAATGCATGGAGAAGTCCAGAGAAGATACAGCAGAGGATGTCGATTAGCTACTGATGATGAAGGTAATACTGAAGATGGCATACGTTCACCTGACTTCATTGTACCTATTTTTGTACTAATCATCGCCAACAATCAACAATCACCCTGAAAATATTCAAATTATGTGATTGATAGTCTTTGATCACAGTTTCTTAGTTCTCCAGGCAACTAATTTTCTTCGGCCATGAATGTCTTCAGATTTATGAAGTAACGCGTAGAAGTCAAAACAAGTTGACAACTGTTCCACGAATCGATAATACAACATTAACATGATACAAATAGTGTCGTTAGTTTGTTGGGATGATTCTCAGCGCTCACAAGATTTTTAATGAATCGTTGTTTTTTCACAAATTTGAAATTGAAAAGTGTCCTATTTTGATTATGTCACTAATTCTGTTATACATTTGTAGTGAAGTTGTTTGCTAGTTTGTTACTTTCACAGGTTATTTCAAATATCTGAAGATGTTCTTCGCTGAACTCAGTTAATTTGGGCTTTTAAAAATTGTGATAAAAGAGTGTGGGTAAAATACTCTGAAAGTATATTCGTATTCGCGATCGTGGAAGTATTCACTGTTTTGCTCTTTGGTGATTTCTGTTAATCAGTACTGAAATATACTTCTTTAACTGACTTTCTCTTAAGTACTCACAGTGTCGCCAGGACAATGCCCTGTACTGCTCAGAGTTCAGATTTCTGTAGTTTAACTTCGTATAAAGACTCGTCTGTTATGCTGCTATTCCATCCCTATAGACGTATCTCTATGCACAATTGGCTGTGAACATTTAAAATAAGCTTGTTGACATAGAGAGAAGTGACTGTAACATTGTACTCGGACCCCTACATATGTTCGTAGCCGGGAGCGCTGGCGAGACGCGCCACTTGGCTCACGTCACTCGACGGCCCCTCATTGTTTATGGGCCATGTAGTGTAACACGCGGCTACGCTGTGCTGGTACTCTGCTGGAGGTTTCACCTGCTGGCGTGTGGCCGACTCAGTAGAAAGTCGTCACAGAGGTTTTCGTGACTCCTCTCCACGCACGCACCTGCATTATAAGAAATGGTTTCTCCGGAACCTAACTCACGTTTCTGCTTACTGCATGCGACTAATATAAACACTGGGTTCGCCCACTGGCCACCACTGCGTTGGTCTGTATGGTACCGGACAATTGATCGGCGAAATGAGATCGGGACTTAAAGCTGTAAAGCATAGCTTAATACAGAGCGTGCTGAAAAATAATGCTTCTAAGTTTTTTTATGTAGAAGTATAAAATAAAACAAATTTTATTAGAATTCTACGGCCTCCACGACTACATATACGTTTCTCATCGTAGTCACCTTGGCGAGAAAATCACCCTAGCGACGAACACATTTCTCCCAACTAGAGACGGATCAACCGATACCGCCACTATAGAATTTTGTTGACAGAGACACAACCTGGCCTCTGCTTGCATCGCTTCATCTCCATCAAAGTGAAGTCCTCGAAGAAGTTCTTTAAGTGTTGGAAATAAATGAAAATCGGATGGGACCAAGTCGGGGCTGTACGGAGCATGATCGATGACAGTGGACGCAAGGAGTCGGATTGTTGCAGATGTGGCAGCGCTCGTGTGTGGTTCTGCGTTGCCATGCTGAAGGACCGTGTGCTTAATGTAAGAACGGTCTCTTCTAATTCGTGCTGCCAGCTTTCTGAGCTGTTTCCCGCGCGCCGACAAACTTACGTTTCACAACGCCCAAGTTACACGCTACAGTTCGGAGGCCTCTACCGGAAGAGGGTTGCAACGTACAAGACGAGAAAGTCGACTAAGTAACGTGCATGACATGTAATCCTCAGCCGATATTGAGAATAGAATAAAAAATTCGGAGACGTTACTTTTCATCAAACTCAAATAATGCAACTTCCTTCCGATACTTCTGTTCCTGATCACCTATCTAATTGTGGCAAGATACTTACCGATGTTAGTACACATTTCTGTTCGAAAGTTGGAAAATGGAACCTCTCAATAAAAAGTATTTATATTAGAAAAAAACATAACTCAATACTGATACTTTAGAAAAATGATTTCGACACTATCAGAAAAAGTACGTTGGAAACAATAGTCTTATTCGGGACACTATCAAAGATTTAATTTCTTATCATGACGACTATCTGTTCTGAAAAGAAAACCACGCAACTAAGTAGTTTGATGCTCTACAGTTACCAGTTGAATCGAAAACGAAGCTTTTCGTTAGGCAAATACAACCAAAGGACTGCAGGAATTAATTAAAATCTACCTGATAATGCATCCAGAATTAATAATGTATGGAAAGTTCTGGTTAAAAATTACGAATTATTTAGGAATAAAGGAGTCGACCCGCAGAAAGACTGGTGTTTCTGCTAGTAGATGATATTCACGAGGATTCTTTGGTATTTGATGTTAATCCATAATTGATTACTGTAAACAATACCAATATATTATCATGTGTTTCTTACCTTTCATAAAATATATGTCACAAGTAAGACAAATTACAGAAAATAAGCATGCTTATTTATAAAAAAATTAGCCACCCCCAGCAGACGTCATACTAATACCAAGGAACACCGCATTTAGCCTTGACAAAGGCCTAAATTCGGAGAAGAGAGACTCCCAAGTTTCTTCAGGTATGTCATACCTAGCTGAAGTCACTAGTTGATGATTAGATCCCGTAGGACTATCAATTTTGGAGGATTATGATCACTCGCTGTTCCAAATAGCTCCAGGAATTTCATATGTAATTAATATCGGGCGATTTAGCTGGCCATCCGAGGTACGATAGGGTGCTTGAGTGTTCATCAAATCAGTATCGTATGATTTCAGCCCTGTGAACGGGTTGTTGTCTTCTTTGAAGAAGTGAGCGTCCAAAAGCATGCGCATTATGTAAATGCAGAAGAAAGAACAGCGCTTTGTTAGGGTCCTAGTTCGAGTTCAGGGTAATCTTAGTGAAGGGGTTGATGTCATGGTGCGAAAAACACTCCCAAAATATCACAGAACCATCTTCCACGCAGGAGTTAAACGCCTCATTGCCCCATCGGTGCTATTGATGCCTTGATTCATTTGAAAGAGGCAAAATCGCGCCTTGTTGGACCACACTACATGCCTCCAATCAGCTACGTCCACGTTGTGCGTTATTTTGCCAATAGAAAACACCCAGTTTTTTTAGCTGCTGTAAGCAATGGCCTTTTGCGAGGTACCTGACTCTAAATGTCCATTGCATTCGGTTGTTCTCTAGGAAACTTTGAGAGTAATCTGTATTCACTGACAGCAGCGTTTTCTATCGGGCGGGAAGTATTTATCAGTGATATCTATTTTCTGTTCCTTAATGTCTTAGTAGTGATACACGATTCCTTTTAGACACATTGGACAGTCCGTGTCGATACTTTATCAAATTGGGGAACGTGATTCACTGTTTGGTGTTGAGCTAGTCCCACTAAGCTCATCTCTTCTGACACATACAGTCCACATCACTGCCATGACACGACCGCTTATATTGTGCAATCTCCGTGCGTCCGTATCTATTCATTGTGTTAATCAGTATCGTTCATGTATTCGGTAATGTGTTTTCTCAATCTGTGGCAAGCCGCTGTTCATTAAATTACTTTATCGCGTTATGTAATTCGTCCTTAAATGAGGTCTCTTCCAAATCTTTACGAGGAAGTGGTAGAATTGTTTTCTGTGTTACGTTCTGTGGACTTTTACGCGTTAGGTAATCCAGTGCATGTGTCATCGTTTGTTCACTAAGGGGTTGTGTGTCACCCTTCACTGTGATGGATTGCCGTCGTGCCGTTGACTGACCCTCCCATGAGGAATTTATTCTCCGATCAATGAATGCATAGACTACCCATCACATGAAGCAGCTCAGCACGCAGGTAAGAGTAACGGACGAGTATGCTCATACAGTGTCGTTTCATCACTATGGCCGTAACTCTTTTCTGCTACTAACGAAGAGTTATCTGCCTTTCTTGTTCAGATGACTCTTCACCATTTGATCATAACTTTGCGCATTACATACGAGTATTAAATAATAATATTTATAACATGTTTCTCTCATTTCATTTAAAACTGAGATCCCGCATACTCAGTTCGTAAATATCATTTAGTTTCTTCGCGTTTCCTATCCCGCATCGACTCATCTCATGTTTTGCAGGTTTTTATATAATGTAGATGCCTTAGCATAATATTGAAATTGTTTGAGTCTCCACCCCTCCCCGGTGATCAAAAATATTTACTTGGTGAACTGGTGAATCGGTCTACAAGTAAAAGAACTTGGCAAGAACTTTCGTCAGTACCAACAGAATTATTTAAACTTTGGATTTACGTTCAGTTGATCAGGAAACTGTGCCTTTCCAGAGACTGTTTTGTGCGGAGAAAAACTAATCAATTAATCCATGGTCCCTGATAAACTGAAAATACTGCACTCCTTTCCGCACAAGAGTCAAGGATGTGCATTCCACGTACAGATTTGATTTCTGCGTAGTATTAACTTAGTGAAAGCTGCTAACTCTTGGGAATAGGCTAATATTGCTAACAACAAACGACATTAAAGAAAATATATACTGTGTTATGATTTCATGTATTGACTCGTTCCATGACCATGGGGATTTCTCCTTAATTTGGTCCCACGGAGCAATAAATAAATAACTAAATAAATAAATACTTAAATTATTTAATAAAGTAACGGGTTTCCATGTACAAACCTCGTCTTCTTACAAATGCGTTAGAAAGAACGTTTAATAAAATTACATGCAGGGTGTAACCAAATTTCCTTTACAGACTTTGAGGAGAATTTCCTTACACCACAAAAAGAAAAAAGTCTAGTAACCATGTGCTCTTTCACACCTTAAAAGCTATGAGCAGTTGTTCATCTTCTCTTCTGCTCCAAACTCTTTGCTTTCCACGGGATGGTAGTGTGAATCAAATCAAGAAGAAATTGTGCAGCAGACATGGGCTCTAAAGTACCTACCGTAAGAACTATGACCACTTAACATCTTCGCTACAATGAAACGCAATTCTGTTGAAGAAGTGTTCATAGCTCCTAAGGTATGCGGTTTAGAGCCCACGCTTCCTAGAGATTTTTTCCTTGTTTTAGTCCATTCCACCCGCTTACAAAATATAGAGAGCAAAGAGGTTACAGTAGATGCGATTTCTTTTTTACAATGTCGAAGATGAATAAGTAGTCATAGCTTTAAGGTATGAATTTTAGAGACAATGTTTACTAGACATTTCCAGACATTTCCTCATGTTTTGGTGTAAGAAATCTATCTTCAAAGACTGTATAGCAATGCGGATTTCCTTAGGGAGTATGATATTTTCATTCTTAATCTTCTTCAATACCTCTCTCGTGACCCATCCACTTTGCATGTAATGGACTGTTGCCAACAGTACTATAGTGTGATTGAAATAACTTGTTGGTTGATAACTTAACGCATTGGAGTTGGTTTCCTCAAATCAGAGCACTCAGCGTCACGCCCGAACTGTTCGCCCTGCCAAACTGTCAAGTATATGGTCAGTTCACTTCCATTTCCTTGACCTTCCTCCTATCTTGATGTGTTTGACTCCCGAATCCTGTGTCTGGCCCTTTTATTTCGCATGTCATCCGACATGATAACCACATCAAACACAACACGTAAAGGCAACTACGGTAACGAAATAACGCACGTTTCATACATAGGACTAGCTAAATAGTACTAGATCCTTTCGCACAAGACGCTAGTCGGCGTCACATATTCGTTATCATCATCACAGAGATCGGCTAACATTAGATAAGCCTCATGCGACACTGAATGAGGCAGAACTTTTTGAAGACAGCAGATCATCGTTGTGACTGGTTCTGTAGAGAATAAATAAAATGATATCACGAGACGTGGTGATGTAGTAAAAGGGGCAAGTTACAGTATTGACTTGCAGAAGGTCATGGATTCGAATCTCGTCACAGTTTTTGGATTTTGTTGTTGTTGTTGATCTAAATGACTTTGATTGTTATTTTGATTGAGTCATTTGGTTTACATGTAATTTAATTATTTTTAATCTGTTTTGCGTAATTTTCATCATTGTATTTACTTTTTATTTGCTCTTTTTTTTATTCCTCTCATTCGTTTTTCATTAGGATTCTATCTGTCTTGCCTATAACGCAATGGTTCTCAATCTTTTTCTTGTTCATGGCACGCTATACAATGTAGCATGTTCTCGCGGTGTACTGACGTACAGGTTGGCAAGAATTTCGTCAGTACCAAGATAATTATTTAAACTTTGGATTTACGTTCAGTGGACCAGGAAACTGTCCGTTACCAGAGACTGTCTTGCGCGGAGAAAAACTAATCAGTTAATCCATGGTCCCTGATAAACTGAAAACGTGTGCGAATAGCGAACATGATCACTTATCCGGGAAAGAGAAGATCTATTTCAGCCGATTGATATTATTAGCAGAAAAGCAAGCCAAAGCTTTGGTGCGGAGAGCAACTATTTCTGTAAAGCACAAATTGCCAATTATAAAGTTGCCAAAATAGTAGAAAAAAATGCAACCCCATTCTATTGCAAAGGTCGAAATCTTTTCTACATTCAGGAAATATTGAAATTAATGTCAGGTGGTGGCGTCGAGAGGGAAGTCGATGATTTGTCTTCGGATATCCAGTGCAACGCCCATGAAAAGCAAAGCGACGGTCATATATTTTCACTATAACTTGGGAACTCAACTGATATAAATAAGAACTGTCAGTTACTGAGCTACATAATATTTGTTGACGAGGATTCCATTATTGAACAGTTCCTTTCGTGTAGTGAACAGCCATCGACGCCACCTGGTTCAGGTATATAGTCTGTATCCAGCAAGCTGGAACAGGACGGGCTGTCCTGGAAAAGTTGTCTTTATGTTTGCACAGACGGTGCACTAGAGTGACTGGAAGATTCCAATGATTTGTTGCAAGACTGAAACGAGATTTCCCGACCGTGGATTGAACGCATTGCTTCATACAAGGTGCGGCTCTGTGGTGTAGAGTATTCCAGCAGAACTTAAATGTGTTTTAAATTCATTCATTTACGTGGTGAATTTCGTTAAGTGTAGGGCTCTTAAGACAAGACTCCTCAAACAACTGTACCATGAAGCGGGCTCTCAACATAACACATCGCGTGTACACACTTACATCCGCTGGTTGTCAAAAGGTAGAAACCTGGAAATATTTTCTGAACTGAGAGAGTATCTGTTAAATATTCTCAGCTTCGAAAAGACGGCCTTTGCAACGCAGTTAAATGCCGATGAGTGGTATCCAAAGATAGCCTATTTGGCTGACATTTTTCGCCATTTAAATTATCAGATGAGAGTTGCAAGGAAAAGAAGAAAATGGGCTGACTACAAGTGGTAAACCCCACCTGGTTGCTAAAAAAACTGAGAATATGGAAATCACACTTGGAAAGGAAAAATATTCGGATGATTCCTCTTACTTTCGAGACAGATCCACACGCTGACATAATCTACGAACTCATTTTAAATTACCTTATGCTTGTTAAGAATACGGCGCAATATTTTTCCACATCACTGTCGACAAAATTGTCTGGGTGCGCAAACTTTAAGCCGTGGCACATCCAATGAGAACCATTGCTATAGCCTGCAAAATAGTACCAATCAAATTTGTTCATTGTTTGGTATCGCATGAACCCTTGTAGCCAGTGTGTGGATAGTTTCAAGTAACCAAAGAAAGCGAGAAATTACAGTTTGCTTTTTGTACAGTAACTGAAAATTTTTTTACTGCAGTTTGCTCGTAGACGTCAACTTTAAATGCTATGAAGAAAGCGAGCGTGGCCGATCTGTCGCAGATTTATTTCTCGTAATTATGGTCCGGATTTAAAATTTAAAATGCTGTCATAATCTGCTCGTCAATAGAAATGTTATTATAAAAATTTAATGCAATAAGGCAAGTACTACAGTTAGAAATTGTGTGTTTGTCTTTAGGTAGCGTGACTGACAGCGAGCAAATACCCAGACTATGGGCATACGGCCTCAATGGAGGGCACTGTTATCTTTAAGTAAACAAACCAGCCACTTGCTGTGTACTTGCTGTTACCTAATTTAATGACCATTACGTAAACAAACTGTTCACTTGGGCGAGTGTTTCGTTTATTTAGACCATAATTGATGGGCAATAACTGCTATGTCAATTACTATTATTTGCGGGCAAGATGACGGCTTAGTGGGTTCATGTTCACTCAGGTGTTTCATGCTTTTAGCTTGAAGTGATTACTATCATTTTAATGGTGATAATTTATAACCAAAAAAATGACTACCCCATTGTGCTGCTGTTGTTGGTCGTTTCCTCAGCACCGCCTCCGCTGCTCATCAGCGACCCTGAATTATCGTTCGTAATCAGTACCTTGTTCGAGCAACACTGCAACCACCATGTACCGTCAGAGATCCTCCACCATTGAGGAGGATAAAAAGAAGAAAACTGTTTCATTCGAATGTAGGTATTAATTCCTCCATGCCCTTCTCATTACCGTTATTATCACTATTTGCCATTTGTTAGTAATATTTTTTGCTTTCGTCTACAGCGCTGTGGACTCGTGATGATAATGCAATTGACCAGCCTGATTTATGGGAGACATTCGATTTTTCACCGCACTTACCTAATTTGACACACTTCAGGTTCCCACTGCTTGTTTTGTGCAGTTTTGGGCCTCCAGCGCAGCAGCATCAGGAGTGGTCTACCAAAGGCGTATCACCGAACGATATAAAAGAACTGTTCTTGTATAGTAGTGAGCTACCACTATCAGCTGTGTCTGTACCACCATCTGTGTGGCTACAGTGGCATAACACATGCATTGAAGTGTTCCTATTCACTCTTGTGTATATTCTAAATGTGAGTAGTAGGAAACACATAGTTGTGTGCAAACATATAGTCGTGTGCATGCCCTCAGGTCATGAGTTCAGTCCTCTAATAGTGTTTGAACATTCGCAGTTTAGTAGGAAGAATGTTATTGTGGTGTCACCGCCAGACACCACACTTGCTAGGTGGTAGCATTTAAATCGGCCGCGGTCCGGTAGTATACGCCGGTATCCGCTTGTCGCCACTATCAGTGATTGCAGACCGAGCGTCGCCACACGGCAGGTCTAGAGAGACTTCCTAGCAAATGGTTCAAATGGCTCTGAGCACTATGGGACTTAACATCTGTGGTCATCAGTCCCCTAGAACTTGGAACTATTTAAACCTAACTAACCTAAGGACATCACACAACACCCAGCCATCACGAGGCAGAGAAAATCCCGGACCCCGCCGGGAATCGAACCCGGGAACCCGGGCGTGGGAAGCGAGAACGCTACCGCATAATCACGAGATGCGGGCACTTCCTAGCACTCGCCCCAGTTGTACAGCCGACTTTGCTAGCGATGGTTCACCGACTTCTACGCTCTCATTTGCCGAGACGATAGTTGGCTACATTATTCAGCTACGTTATTTGCTACGACCTAGCAAGGCGCCAGTATCCGTACTATTGATATTGTGAAACATGTACCATAAAGAGCGACGTTCTCCGTTAATGGATTAAAGTTAAGTATTCCAACAGCTACGTTAGCTGTTTCTAAATTATAATTTCCTTGTCCTGTTCCAGACCTCACGCCAGCCTGCGTGAGCTAAAACGCGTGAATATCGGCCTCCTTTAACCATACGGTTGGCTCTCCTGCCAACCTTAACAGTTATGCTTCTCAATCATACGAGTGACGGCAGTTACGTGAGAATTTCTCAAAGGTAGCTTCTCTGTTCAGCGATCAAACAGCCCCCCCCCCCCCCCCCCCCAGTGTTACTACGTTATCATTCAATGTAGCGGGGTCAGAGATTTTCACCTGCCTCGAGATAACTGGGTGTTTTTGTTGTCCACATCATTCATAAAAGTGGCGAGATTGGACTGAGCAAAGGTTGGGAATTTGTACGGGCGCTGATAACCGCGCAGTTGAGCGCCCCACAAACCAAACTTCATCATCAACATTCAATGTATCTCGGTAATTGTCTGAAAATTATTACAATTATCAGTGATTAGGATAGGTTAGAGTACACGCATTTACAGGAATCGACATTCAGAGACATGGTGTGCGCCACTTCAGCAATTCGGCGAGTTGTGAATGTTAATGTGGGTTGGTGGTATTAAGTTTACGCTTTTTTTCTTGTTCTTGGTATGCTCTCTCAAATCTGACTAATTAAGACACTTCTGATGATGTATTCACAAAAACTTTGATATGTGAAGCTGTTCGGAGCGTGGGTGGTGCGTCACAATCAACATATAAAAAATATTTTTACTTTTTATTTTCAAGTAAAGATGCAGTGCCGTTGTTGCACCGTCGATAGTGGGTGTACTTGCACTAAGAAAAAAAAAGTGTGCTTCCATTACCAACTGACTCTAAGCAATTTAACGGCTGTGTATTTTTATATTCAGTTGTACTACCCAAAAGAAGTGACAGGTCTTTTTTTAATCAAAAGATCAAGCGGGAGTTACATATTTGACACTTTTTTCTGGTTCGTTCGTTCACAATAATTCTTTTATTCAGAAAGAGATAAAAAGCACTGACTATAAATTACAGAGATAAAATTCATTTTCTTAAAGTCTAGAAGTTACAGAGATAAATAGCATTGACTACAGATACTTTTTTTTAATGACTAGATACGTTTCGACTAGATATTTGTCAACGACTAGAAACTACGTCTTCAGTGGCGAACATATCCTTTTTTTAAGTAATGCAGCTATCATCTCTCTTAGTATTAGAATTTTTTAATACCCTATTACAGATTCTTTCTAATGTACGATTAGTTATTGAGGTAGAAAAGAGAATTGGAGATCAGTGAAAAAATATAGACACTAATGTATATCAAACTATTTATACAACTACTCAAAACACACACACTATTTACAAATAAATGCCACATTCACACACTCAGTCACGCAGCTGAGTAGAGTGAGTATGGGAAGTCTCAGCCTCGTTCTTACAGATGAATCGTTGTCTTTATGATGCGACAGGCCTATTTTAAGTTGCGAGATAGTGTACACCTTATTGTCTCGCGATCGTGTGCTCACGTGGCGCACCATATGTGGAAAAGAAGAATGCCCAGCAGGTAGGAGGCACTGTAAGTAGCCATTAATCGTGACGGCCAGGGATGCGAACACATGCATTTTGGATCTAAGACTTCACTACATGCGAACCATTCGCATCGTCCTGCATGAGGCGGATAGGCTTGTTTTGAGGTGTAATACCGTAAGCATTATCGGCCGCGTATCCGGGTGTGTCGAATTCTTCGAGATAGTACCTAATTACTTTATATGGATCGCAGCTTTTCACCCCGAACATGAAACTGTCTGTATCCGTATAAAGTAACTTTAGACCAGCGAATTTCTGCTTCACAAGGTACAAATATGGAATTCGCAAACGTCTGATATACACATATCAACATAAACGGCTTTCGTAATTTTATCGAACTTGACTCATCTTCACAGCACCGAAACCATCATTGAAGATTGTGGCCCATTTAAAATTTGGGTCGCCGACATAATCCTGCACGCCACATACCACCCCCCCCCCTTCCTCCCTCTTCCAGCTAAATGTATTTTGCGGTGGCCTCTTAAATTTTAATGGTTTCCCGAAAATAACATTATTCTTTAATTTAAAAAATCTTTCTCAAAGTCAAACGTCGCGAGAGCCCACTGTTCGGTATTAATATCAATATACTCTTTCAACGATCTTGTCTGCGTGGACGATTGATATTACTTATTATGTTGCAAAGGAAAAATACACGAGAAGGAGCATTGTTTTAAAAAAGTAAAAATATAAAACTTACATTAGGACAATTCATCTGCCCCCCCCCCCTAAAAAAAAGGTGTTTCGGCGAAGGAAAAACTGAGAGATTTGAAGCTCGGGTCTGGAACCGAGTGATCGCTACGGTCGCAGGTTCGAACCCTGCCTCGGGCATGGATGTGTGTGATGTCCTTAGGTTAGTTAGGTTTAATTAGTTCTAAGTTCTAGGCGACTGATGACCTCAGAAGTTAATTCGCATAGTGCTCAGAGCCATTTGAACCATTTGAAGCTCGAATTGTTAGAGCATCCACCAAATTTGGACCTGTCTGACTTTCGTCTTCTCAAGCATGCCATGATTTGTAGCTGGATAACGTTGTAAGACTAACGTTACAGCAGAGGTAGATGAGTTTGTTACCAATATTCCGGAATTGTGCTTCAGAGGTGCACCGGACTACTCGAAAATCGTTGTACAAAGTCTACTGTCTTGAAAACAGACTACATCGAAAATACATTTTTCATCTAATAACGTGGCAATTCACTCCCACACTAAGAAATATTCTTTTACTCCCACACTAAGAAATGTTCTCTCTGTCCTCGTACTTCAAAAATTTAAATTTCTTCTGATATGCCGTCTGCAAGTGAAGTAGCCAAACGGGTAGTTTCATTTTGGTGCGGTTTTCTGAAGTGTGTGTGCTACATTGTAGGTGCAGTTATAACTGCAGACTCGGGGAAGCTTCACGTTGGGCACTGCGGAAGGGCAACGGCAGTGCGACTTGGTGGGACGGTGAGGGTCCTCGCACATGCGCCGTCATTAGGCGCGGAGAGCGACTGCGCCCTTTATGCTAATTGGCCGCCACGGTCTGCTTTATTCGGTGCACCGCGCCTAGCGACCTCGCTACCGCCTTACATTTGTACGTTACAAGTAATAAAAACGTCTGTGCAGCCCACTACGTTTTATTCTTCGGAAATGCTTTCTTTCGAATCTTTCTATGTGAATTTACTGTGATAGTAATAATCGAGTTATTTAAAATACTGCAAATAATTGACGCTTACAGCTTATGCTCGCTGTGACATTACACAATTCGAAAAGAGACTACGGAGATATATGTCAACAAGGAATCTGATTAAAAAGGAAAGGGTATAACTTCCCATCAGCTCGAATCTTTGTTTGAACGCAGCAGAGGTTCATTGAGCATGATCTTGTTTAAATGGTACGTACTTGTTTCCGCCACCGTCTGACCCGTCATTAACCAGTCGTTATAGGGGACCTACGAGTGAATATGGTCTGCGACCCACTGTGAAACTTGTCATTTTTCACATGAACAAATAATTGTCAAAGGTGAAAGAAGCGACAGATTTCAGAAAACGTTCTGGGGATAAGACCCCATACCTTTCGATTTCCTTCACATTAGCGGCAGATGAAATGACATAATTCGTCTACTATCTCACAATAACGTATTTCGTTAGTTTGTGTACATATTCTTGCATTATCTTTAGGACTTCATCTCATTTGGACTTTATCTGACTATTGAAAGACCTTCAGTGTGTCAACACAAAGGAAGGAAGGTTACAATTATTATATTTAATGAAATATTACGTTGTATTATCTAGAGAAATATAGCTCCTTCCTGTCGTTATTTATGCAGCTCAAATTACGTATTAGATAGCACACAAAATACTCTAAACGAGAGGACAAATGTTAGTTAACTATGTTTCACCAAGAATCCATAGTTGAATCAATTAAAATGGATAAAAGCTTATGTACGAGCAACATTATCACACATCGGTTCATACAGAATCAATTAATATAGGAATATGGATTATTAATTGTTTGCAAAATATTTATTCCTGAACAATTTACATGGTCTAAAACGGGTTATACGTCAAGATGCGGCACGAGAAAGAAACTGATGGGTGACTGGGAAGTAAGGACGGATCTGAATTTTGCACCGTTTTGTCACATGATGGTTGACAGCCGCGTTTTTTTTATGTTTGTTCTCTGCCCATTAGTAGCCTGATAGCTTTTGTACGGTGAGCATTGCTGTTTGATATTTATTTTCGTCATGGAAGAGATGACAACTGAGCAACGTATCCAGGAGATAAAAAGTTATTACAAAAACTGTGAAGTCCCACAGCAACCGTTCGTGAATTGCGTGACACTCGGACGTAATGCTGCTCCAACCGAATCATCAATTCGGAAGTTGAACCGGAAGTTTTAGACCACGGGTTGTCTTCCAAACGTACAGAAAACAGGACGACCACATTCTGTTCGAACAAAAGAAAGCACTGCTGTCGTACGTGACGATGTGAGCGTAAGCCCCAGAAAATCGGTTCGCCGACGAGCTCAGCAATTGAATTTTTTAACAAATTCACTGCATGAAATCGTTTTAAAAGATCTGAAAAGATTCAACTTATACAAGAGTTGAAGAATGCAGACCGTGGAAAGACACATCGATTTGCTCAATGGGTCTTTGCTCGACAAGCGGAGAACGAGAACTTAACAAAAAGAATAATTCTCTCAGATGAGGCGCATTTCCACCCCAGTGCGTACGTCAGTAAGCAGAACTGCAGAATTTGGGGCAACGAAAAGCGGCGAGTGACTGTGGATGAGATCATCCACAATGCACGACTGTGTGGTATGGTTTCTGGGCAGGAGTGATCGGCCCGTACTTTTTAAAAAATGATAGGGAGCTGCCGTCACTGTGAACGGTGACCCTTACCCAAACGTGCTTTCTGATTGGTTTTGCCCTCTTATCGATAAAAATGACGATTTTTGGTTTCAACAAAATGGTGCGACATGTCGCATATCTCGTGGAACGGTTGCTCTGCTGATGAAAAGTTTCCACGCCTTATGACATTTCTTCTGAGGATTTGTGAAATCAGAAGTATACGTGAACAAATAATAGACCAATTGAAGAATGAAATTAAAAGAGTTTTGTAACGGCATTCCACCAGAACTTCAATAAGCGCATTGTTCGTTGCCGCGCGACTTTGAATGGTTTTATGGACGATATAATTTTTCATACGTAAATGGGAGAAGTTACGTAATGTACTTAGTTACATTTTCAATATATTTAGTATAATATTCGTCCCTAATTCCCGTATACTGTCTACAACGCAAAGTCATATGTAAGGTCCGCAACGTTCACATGTACATGATAAAATTAAAGAAGTTTCTTTTATGCTATACTGTTATTTTTGTGCTACTACCGACAGCAAATACGCCTTTACATCACACCCATTGTCATGTGGTTAATGCTTAGGTCACTTTCGTCTTAGTATACTGTGTTTCGAGAGAACAAAAAAAGTTTCGTCATGATAAAATTGTGTGAATTATTGCAGTGTGACTCCGCGAAAACATATGCGTCACCAAGCCTCAGATCGCTTACTGCGCCTGCACGCTCTGTATGGGCATAGGGCTTGGTACTGTGCTTGCATGTTGTGTGACACAATCAGTGCGGGAGTTGAATTCTGCCGTTAACGTCGTTGCTCGGGCCTGCAAAAAGTTACATAGTGGAAAATATAATCAACGACAGTTCAGGTAAGTTCTACCACGTGACACAACCGCGCTATAGCATCGTTATACTGTTGTAAACGCCCGAACACGTAAACCAGCTCAGCACCTGCACTGCCTAAAAACCTAGCCGCTGATTCTAATTCAGGCGTGTCCCGTCCGACTGTGTACCGTTTGCTTCTTTGTACTGTCAGTGATCCGCCACATGCATTTTTCTCATATAAAGGCACCATTCGGTTTACTGAATATTGAGTGTAGCTCACGATGACTGATCGTGGACTACACACTCAGGAACGGTAGGATCCTACCCTGTTCATGAATTAATCTTAGATAAGTCTGGAAAGTGATTCTAGCCGTCATCTGGCGCTCTCCTAGTACACGTTGCAATCCTGTCAGTTTCGTGAAACAAAACTAGTGCGGCTGTACGTAGAAAGGCATCATGTTAGGCATACCGCTGCATGTAGCTACTATGGGTACTATGACGTTGATATCTATAAGGATGACATCATACGGCAGTGTGTCTGTTCCATGGTGCATGTGAACGTGGGTTCAATGTAGTGGATGAGAATGCCCGACCACAAAGGGATGACCTAGCCGGCTAGTATCTGCGACATGAGGATATTGCGATTTCGAGTGATTAGCTTGTTCCACGATCTTAAACGCGATTGAAGATTAATGGAATTATTTAGACAAGGCAAACGTAACAGTTAACCTGCCAGTACGAGCCGCTTGTCTAGCCATAGATTACGCTACAGGAAGCCGTACTGGACGGCCGTTTTGCCGTGTAAGGGCGTCATTGTTTAGACGTTCGGCGTGCCGTTGATGGGGAGATGTCGTAGCCTATACTCAGTCAATGTGTCATTTGTCGATATGTTGACAGAGCATCTTTTAGTGTCAGTATGATGATCGTGCTTCATGTTGTCTCGTTTGTCTTGAAAAGTCCGTAACTACTTACAGGCAGTTGTGCTTCTTGCATTCATTTGTTTCATAGCCAGGTCTTTTATCGCACTGTTTCGAACGGGAAACTGAACAAAGACATTAAGGTAATATTCTCTTTGTTTCATCTCACGTGTTCTCAGAGATAAATGAGTAGAAAATTGTCCGTAAGCTTTCTTTTTCTGCGATAGCCGATCGTGAAGGATAACACTGTAGATACTAAAAACTCCAGTATCAAAACGGTTTGCTGAATCTCTCGCTATGAAGATGTTGGAAGTAGTGAAAATGGGGACGAGACATGATATTTTTTTCTCCGATCCTGAAACAAGAATCAAAGCCCTATTTGTGTCGGTTATACATCCGAACTACATAAAACTCTGCAGTTTCAAAAATCAGAGGTTTAGCCGATGTTCATCGTGTTATTCTAAAGCAGAGGAGCCGATTAGAGAGGATTTGTGCTTACAGACAGAACAATAAACAGCGAATTCAACAGAGAATTAAAACGCTCAGAGGCTCCGATTCCACTGAGTTTGCCAGACCGCTTCACCTCAGTTTTTCCTGCTGCACTGCAAAGCCCCAGCGCATTCAGTTGCAATTCACCGTCAATCCGTTTCGGAATACAAAATGGAATTAGTTACATCATACATCTGACTTACCATACTGGCCCTTCCAGCCGGATTGTTTCATCTTCTCAAAGCTGAAGAATTCAAGATCCAACACGGCAAGGGATGGGTGACGATCAGTTAGGCACCAGAGAAGCAGTTGTGGCGTTGCGTTTGATAATGGAGAGAAGAAGAATGAAGATACGCTCATAGGCTTTGTCGTCTTGGAAAAAGCGTTCGCCGGCCGCAGTGGTCTCGCGGTTCTAGGCGCGCAGTCCAGAACCGTGTGACTGCTACGGTCGCAGGTTCGAATCCTGCCTCGGGCATGGATGTGTGTGATGTCCTTAGGTTAGTTAGGTTTAAGTAGTTCTAAGTTCTAGGGGACTAATAACCACAGCAGTTGAGTCCCATAGTGCTCAGAGCCATTTGAACCATTTTTTTGAAAAAGCGTTCGACAATGTAAAATGCTCAAGATGTTCGAAATTCTGAGAAAAGTAGGGATAAGCTGTAGGGAAAGGAGGAAAACATATAATACGCACAATATCTAAGAGGGAAAAATAAGAGTAGAAGACCAAGAACGAAGTGATCGAATAAATAGGTGTAAACCAGGGATGTAGTCTTTCGTCCAAACTGTTCAACCTAGGCATCGAAGAGGCAAGTAAGAAAGGTTTAAGAATGGGATTAAAATCCAGTGAGTATGTGAAACCAACTGCAGGAGAAAACATACACACACACATCGGTGTTGCAGGGTAGGTTGTGCTGTGAAGTAATAATTAGGAAAAAGAATTCGATAAGTCGCGCCATTTCAAAGTTAATTAACATTGAAGTCAGCGAATCAGGCCATTGCGCTCACACATTCAACCGACCTGCCATATAAAATTAGTTGCAGTTGTCTTCACAGCGTAGATGATAGCGCACGAGACTGCTCAGCGTTTGGCTTGGGTTCGATCCTTACGACCGCCCTTGTCCGTTTTTTGTATAACTCTCTTGTTCGGCTTTAGAAAACCAAACGAAGAACGCATTTAGCGACAACGTCTCTGGCGGTCCGCACAACAGCCTGATTGACTAGCTTCAATACTAATTAACTCGGAATCGGGGCAACGTATATATTAGTTTCTTAACAATTATTTCTGAGCACAGCCTATCCTGCAACATCGTTACTAGCGTTTCAGACTGACACCCTTCAATTTTGCCTTAATATATACCCACTTCATTGTGTTAGTTGTTTTTTTCCTGAGTTTACACTCTTCCTGCAAACACCTCGCATAATTTACACCTGTTTTCTGCAGGGTGGAAACTGCACCGCGAAATGGACTGTGCCTGTCGGCTATTCGTTTTATGTCCACGCATCCACATTTCAATACCTGACCTACTGCCAAAGGGGAAACAAACATGTTAATATTTTAAACATTTCGTGGCCCTTTCAGCAACTGTATAAATCTTAATTTTAAATTAATAACAGCCTCAGTTGCAGTGTTTACCTAGATTTACCTAGGTTTCAGTTGGGATAACCCAACCTTCTTCAGAATAAAAGGAACTACGCTTTGTCCATAATGGACAACGTCAAAAACGTTTTTAATTTTTGACGTTGTCCATTATGGACAAATCGTAGTTCCTTTTATTCTGAAGAAGGTTGGGTTATCCCAACTGAAACTTATGTAAATCTAGGTAAACATTGCAACTGAGGCTGTTGTTAATTTAAGATTGAAACAAACATTAATGACTTACTTGGTGCCAAGCGTAATTGGATGTACTAACCAACCTAAAATCATACTCGTAATGGCTATGATTATTAGCGTGAAAATGAAGTAAATACTGATGTAACGTTATTCGGTACACCGTCCTAAGACATTACAAGGATCTTTACTTATACCCCAGATACGCTGTGTGTGTGTGTGTGTGTGTGTGTGTGTGTGTACCGCAAGAAAGGAGACAATAGCTACAAAAGGAACACTGTGGTGCTCACGGCTGTACGATAATATATGAGTAAAGCGAAGATCTATTATGAACAATCATGTTGTCCGATCCGACTCCGAAATCCCAAATGAAACTCGTTATAATCTGTATTCTCTGTGGCGAACATCCAATGAGCGACAGAGAAGCATGTAACACCGAAAATGCAGATAAAATACCTTCTGCACCATCCAACAATTTTGCCGCTTTGTATCCCTTTATAACTTATTCTGCACTTCTGATTCTGAATCTGTAAGCTGTATTACAGAAACTGTATTTAATAAGTGATCGATGTAATAGTGTATTTATTTCTGAATGTATATAATTGATTGTAATTATAATAAAAATATTGTAAATTGCTGAGTAATGGCCAAGGGAATTTTATTTAAATGTATCTATAGCAACGACGAAATGGCGGTAGCTGTGCCGTTGTTTATCTTTGCGTATGGAGACTTTCTGTCAGGTTGCGAGCGGAGAGGAAGCAGAGCGGCTTGAGTGATGGAAGAGTGCGAAAGTGTTTGTTGAGCGCTCCCGCAGACGCGATGTGCAGATATACACGCACCAATGTAGATGCGCCTGATTCGTTAACCTGCGAGAGCACGACAAGAGTGGACAGGTGGAGGAAGCTACAATTCTATTGCCCGTCCCATAACTATCCGTGGCTGTGGAGACGACTCGGATTTCTCATCCAGCAGCAACACCAGTGGCAGAGCTACAACATCATAAGACTGTTAACTGAAAAATCATACACTTAAGTAGGCATTGCTCAGTGACATTTTTCTCACAAAGTATGGTGAACTTGAACAATAACCTGCAATAGTAAAAACTGGAGGGCACCTGTCTTGTCATTGTCCTCAGACATTGTTACCAGGTAGGGTCCGTTTTCTTTCCTTGCAATCACCGAGTGTCATAAAAATATGAAAATTGATTAACTATTTCCTGCCAGTTTTGTGTGTTTGCTAATGACCAGTTTCAGTCTAAATTTTCTGCCTCAATAACTGTTCATTCTAGTATTGCATAACAGAGCCTTAAATAATTTGCACTTATAAGTATTAACTTCATTCAGTTAAAGTGGCGTAAAATTTCACAGGCGAAACCAATAAAGATACAGCACAAATTAAGAGTGCGAAATTTCATTTATTCTGTATTTAGCTTAGCGAGTGACTTTTGCTGGCTTGGTATGTATCTTATTTTTGTTACATTAAAAGTAAAACCAGTTGCTCATTTGCTTAAAGGAAATTCACTTCGGTCTCGCGGTTCCAGACTGCAGCGCCCAGAACCGCACGGCCACTTCGGCCGGCCGTAGTAACTATGACGTGGTAGCCTTTTTCCCCCCTGTGTGTTTCAAGAGCGATTTCACCAATTTCAAAATTATCGTCAGTGTTTAGTTTTAGTTTAGAGTAGATTCTGTCTTCAGAAGAGTCTATTGTACACCTTCCTCCAACAAACCGGTGTTATTTTCCTTCGGTAGCGGTCGCCTTATTCACTGCCTATTTCATTAGGCATATGCGATCACGGTCAGTTATATCGCAATTCAGTAGGTCTATTAGGAAGGCGGAGGTCTCACGCACATATGAACGAATTACTAATGCAAAATAGTAATAATTTTATTCATGGATTTTCCGTTACTTCTTGGTAGAACAAGTCCATATTTAATGTTGAATAACAGTACGTTCTTTTAGTTCTACTGTTCTTTGTTTATTTCAAACTAATTTTCGGTGTATTAAGCCAAAAACTAGTTTGAAATAACAAAAATCAGTAGAACAAACACACTGCACTTAATATTCAACATTAAAATTGAAATAATTGTTTTATATTGTGGCATTATAGCAGAGGGCTGATAATTATCGAATACTACTTATTTATTCTACAACGAATACAGTTCTAGCTTAGAGTCATCCTTAAGATTTTGTTGCTGAATTTCGTTGTGGTCGCTTTCAGTTTCATTAGAGAAGGAATGAAGAAACTGATGTGAAGTACACCACTTCTTCAGCGAGTTTCGAACCTACGATTGCAGTTGCATTAACTTCAGGAAATGAGTGCCATGACTCGCTGACAGCGAGACTGTGCTGAGATGAACACACACATTCCGAAACAGCGGTTTAGACAGAGAGACAAATGGCGTATAGCCCGTTATTAGTCTTCTAGAAATGTCGATAGTCATGGATCTGTGAAATACCTCAACAAGAGTGGCGATGAGCGATTGCAGAATTTTCATAAGAGGTCATATTGTGACGTTTGACATGTCGCTCTTACACTCTGAGTTTCTGATCGAAGTCGAGTTTCATTATGGCACGCGAACAAAAATTTCTCTGTTACGGAAACAAGGACATTTAGTAGGAGAGAAACAGAGAGTACGAATCTAATCTTTCAATACAAATTTTCGGAAGAAGTACATTCGTCTACAGAAAGGATGTACAAATGCACACATCAAATGATCCATCTGTTTGTTGTTCCAAGAGAGGAAACAGAAAAAAATAAAATAAATAAAATAGAAGGCTAGAAACCGTAGTGATATTTTAATGACACTGGCTAAAACGAAAATGAGTATTACACTTCCAGTCTTATATTTTAATAGCTATAAGTGGGTATATAAGAAAAGAAAGAAGAAGTCATGGCGCTACATGAATAAGATTTGATAGGAGATGTCCTTAATTCTCAGATCACTGTAAGAAAAAATTGCTTCAGTTGACAACAATAAAGACCACCAAGAGAAACGACGTTAGCATCAATCGTACAGATCATCTGAAGATAAAGCCCATCGGTCTAATCACTGATAAAAAAAACTATAGTCACGAATACCCGCAAGGATAGACCTCGACCACGTATTCCATGCCCTTAACACCGACGATGCTAGGAGAACGAGTCACCAGCCGACCACAAGGTCCTAACGTAGTATCTCTATGCTTCTTGCCAGAGTGAGGAAAAACTGGAAGGCACCGAACGTCGTTGACAGAAGATTCTTAGCAAGAGTAAAGGAAAGTGAATGTGAAACTATGTGGTTCTTTTTCTGTGCCCAAATACATCTGCAAATGATGTATGCAGGGCATGAAGCTGCGCATTCAGACTGGTTCTGGTTACTTTTAATGTAATATTCCTTCTTGCTGTCTTTTTTTGTTTAACATCTTGGCAGTTTTGTTTCAAAGGCAAAGTTTTACTTAATTTCATTTCTAGATACTAGCGCACGCACAGTACTGGTCAAAGTCTTGTTGTATCTATTTCATTTGCAGTTCCTCCAAAACTGCTCACTTATTTTATGAAAAGCACATAACACTGTTTTTTTTTAACTCCCGGATGAACTAATTGGTTGTTGGTGTGGGTGTTTTAGAGAAGGGGCATAAGAACACTTCCTTGAGCTAGTCTTTTCTCTGTGTCCTGCAGAGGCTCTTCCTGTTTTGTAATTAAACACAGAACCATATGTACTGCAGATGGGTGAAGTAAAGAATAAAACTTAGAAAGTAGGTCAACTGAATGCCTGTAGAAGTTCTCTCTCATCGAAGTGCAACGTATCGTACATGGCACTTAGTAGTTTGGCTATGCTTGAAGGCAATAAACTCTGCAAGACAATCTGCTCTATTCTTTTAGTTTAGTTGCGAGTCCGGTCGCAGTCTGTGCGGTGTATGTTAGATACCGCGCTGTGTGGTGCAGAGGTTGACACTGGAATCAAATTCGGAAAGATTTGTGTTCAAGTCCCCTTCCATTTAGTTTTAGGTTTTCTTTGGTTTCCCCAAACATAAAAGGCAAATACCGCAGTGGTTCCTTTGAAAAAGGACGGACTTCGTATGCCATCCCATTACCTCGTCGTCTATGGTACATTAAATCCTAACTCTTATTTCTTCCTTCCTTGGACGCGGTAAATGATCCGATGTGTACAAAACATTTTCCATTGAGTTCAAACTGTATGTGCCTGATACTTTTCTGTCATTAAGCAGCAGAATATATGTATATTGTCCAGTAATCTCCAGGGCATTATGTTCCACTTCTCTGTGTGTAACGTAGCAGATCAACGTTATAGTGTAGTCTTCGAAACTCCCAACTTACGTTATGATGCAGCGGATACAAGCTATTAAGTTCGTATCCTTATGACGTTGAAATCGAATCACATCATGATTTAGGTGTTTTATGGGTATTTCAAATAACTTCAAACGAGTGCCAGCGTTTCTTCTTTTTCTAGGCAGAGTTTTTTTTTTTTTTTTTTTTTTCCTAACGAGGTAGTGCTCCGTCCCTGGTGATCTCAACGTTGACTAAATATGAAAAACCCCAATCCTAACCTCGAAATGGCGCGTAGAGATATTCCGCAGAGTAGTGAAATGACACTTAATAAAGTGCATTGTACAGTGAGCGCAAACCGATGCCGTAGACTGCGGGTGCTTGGAGGTTGATACGTAGCGTCGTGGAAGCCTTTGGCGAGTGGCCGCAGCTTGCGCTTTCTGGTCACGTACGGCAACAGGCGGGAGCGGCCGGGGCAATCGATGGACGTGGGGGCCCCGCCTGGTCGACGACCGAGACTCAGTCCGCGCAGCATGCGCGAGCGAGCCGTGGCGAGGCTTGTCGACGACAGCCCCGCTCACTTCACGCCTCTGGCCACCCTCTCGAATGCTGAGCGTAATTTTAAGAAACATGAAATGTATTCGCAGCTGAGAATACGAAGAACCATCAACTGTCGAAGGGAATGATGACAATGAAAATTTATGCCGAACTTGTGTCCTGTGCGACTTTCAAACCGGCAACACTGACATCCGTAGTTGGTTAACAGTTCAGCGGCGTCGGTATTGTTTGGCTGCTAATAGTGGTCACTTTTCGCGCTTTAGGAGAGCGGCCGCCGTAACCCCTCTGGCTATCTGTGCACGACTCGCGGCCAGACACAAACTTCCATACGTCATCGTTCCTGCGTCGTACTCGGTACACGCATCATGTAATTCCCGCACAGAGGAGGACATTTTAATTGAATGTCGCTGTCTGGTATTGAAGGATAAACGCTGGTTGATAGTGAATTTAGGTCCAAAATGACGCCTCCTAATGCCCGAAAGGATTTTATTGAAATTATTACTGCTCGTGGAAACCGCCCCACGCAAGTAATACGAATTTTTATATGGCACTGGACCTTCAGGGCTTTAAATAATTGTTGTTATGATGTCCAGTGGGCCCAGAAAAAAAGTACACACTCTTTGATAATAAATATTAATGTAACAAAATGACATACCGTTACAATTCTTGCACGAGGGGTAGGCTATAAAGTGTTCAAAGTGACCACTATTAGCAGCCAAACAATACCGACGCCGCTGAACTGTTAACCAACTACGGATGTCAGTGTTGCCGGTTTGAAAGTCGCACAGGACACCTTGATGGTTTCTCGTAGCTCGTTCAGTGTAGCTGGCTTAGGCTGATAAACGCCATTTTTCATGTTCCCCCATAGGCAGAAGTGAAGAGGTATAAGATCTTGAGAACGTGGTAGGTACCCAGCAGCTCCTCTTCGACCTATCCAAGGCTCAGGTAGATTTTCATCCAAGTAGGCTATGACATCTCTGTGGTAGTGAGGTGGAGCCTCGTCTTGTTGTAGCTAAAATCTTTAATTTCCAAACACCTCTCAGACAGCAGGTAAAAACGATGTTTGCTGCATATGAAGTTAATGTGAGAATGAGCCAAACTGTGCGATGACAGACCACACTACACCTTGACACCCGGTAGATTAACATGTTTCTCCAATTGACGTGGGGATTTTCAGGATCCCAGTATATGCGGTTGTGGCTGTTTACAGTACCGTTCAGTTTGAACTGCGCCTCGTCAAACCAGATAACCATCCCTGCAAGCCGTTGATCCTCGCGAAACGTGCCTTCAAACCACTTGTAGTACTCCATCCTTCGATGCGTGTCGTCCTCGCTCATAGCGTACAGAGATACACTTTCCACTTTGCAGTCTTCAGAATTCGTCGTACTCTTGATCGGCTTAACCCGCTTTCACTTCACAGAATTTGGCGGTGACATTTGTAAAATGTTATAACATAGCAGCGCGGGAAGCTGGACCTGTTGGTGTTGTTGGTCGGCCAGACCTTTCCTTATGCGCACCCTGAACAGTACCGTCGGCTTCAAATTTATTACGAAGACGATAAATTATTGCACGTGTTGGTGGCTGAGTTCCGTACACATTACGCCATTGTCGTTGTGCCGCCGTCTTGTTTTCGTACTTCCAGTACGCCTCTGCGTTGCTCAAACGACAACCTTACTTCATTCATCTGCTGGAAAACGCGTGTCAAGATCTGTTGAGAAAACAATGGACTAAACTGCCGCGCAAAATATCAACGATATGAAATTTTTTCCAAAGATATTAACTATCAAAGAATGTACATTTTTCTGGACCCATTTGTACATTAGTTCACCCTCCAATGAGGCAGTTGTAAATGGGGGTGTTTCGGAGTAAGATTGCATAAGATTCTGTTAGCGAGAGGTCCAGCACTATTTCGTTTACGTGACTGTCAAATTCGCCAAGTAATGTCGAAACCAATAGCATATGCTTTGTGTACTCCATTTTGCTTATGATGGGCGATGCTTTTTTTAAATTTTTATTCAGAAATGATTGAAGTGGCTGGTTCCATCACAAGGCTTAAGTTTGCCTCCCACCACTCCAAGAGTGATCGGCGATTATTATCACCGTGATCACCGGCTAACAATTCTCCTTTGTGAAAGCATTTCAAGATACCAGTAGCGCGAGACGTAGGCTATGCTGGCTCCCCCGCGTTACTTCTTTCACCTTAGCAGTCTAAATTCTCACTTACTTACACCCACTGCCGATTGCCATGTTAAAGCATCCGCACTATACAGCAATGATGTATTGTACATAAACCTATTTACCGACAGAACGTAACACATCCGCGGACTTCAGTAAATGTTTCCCCTGGAAGCGAAACATGTTGAAGTATACATTAGAATGTGTTTGTCAGACCTTTTACTTATACTTTTCATAGGATACTGGTAAGTCTTTTCATTAGACATGCACCTTTGTACCGCGATTCTGAAATTGTTATTTAGTAACTTCTGTGACACAATGCCTGACAAAAAGGAAGAACCCAGAAGGAGAGGATAAACGAAATGAAACTTAACGAGTTGAGAGGGAATGTGTTGTTATTTCAGTGACAAATTCTGGAGTCAGTTTTACAAAGAACTGAGCAATATTAATCCACTTATCAATATCACGTTTCACTCTCTCTGGCCTGCATGGATGCACTGATTTGGTTGCAAAACGTGTCAAAAAACCTCCATATCCTCTCCTGAGACTAGTTGGCCCACAATTGTTCTCACTGGTCCATAATATCGTGTCACTTGGACGGACTTGACGTTGCATGTCATCCCACAGATTTTCTATTGGGGATCTAGAGAGCCTTCTGGCCACGTGAGTACCTCAGCATCACACACACAATTTATAGAGAGACGTGAAATGTGTGGAAGATCGTTATCCCGTTGAAAAATGGCAACGCAGTACTGTTGCATGAGAGGTAATACGTACATTAGGACGCAACACGATTATGACGTGCCATTGTACCGTCTGAGTCCCCTCGGTCACTGACAGCCATGATATGAAGCCTTATCTGAAGACTCCTCACACCATGACACTACAGTGACTCTCCAGAACAGAGGAAGAATGGGTCCTCTGCCAACGTCACCTCCATACGCGCCGATGATTGTCAATGGGGGTAGTGCAGAACACTAAATTCATCGCACAGTGCGACACAGTTCATCAGCAGTCTACGTCTTCCAGTCACGGCCCCACTTCAAACCAGTTGTTTGTGTTGTGGAAATAGGACGGAAATTCTCTCATCTGGCTGCTGCTAGTCGCTGAAATGATGTGAGATGTTAGAGAATGTTGCAGGGAATCCATTGCTTGTTCTCGGTTGTCAGACGAAGATTTCAATGGGTTATGACGTGCTTGCTGCGCAATTTGGTGCTCCTCACGCCTGGCGTCTGGGGAAGTGAGACGTTTTCTACTGGAACCTAGACGCTGAGTATGAGTGCACTGCTTACATTTCCATGCAATCCAACATTGGGTTACTGTCACAAATTCGCATATTGCTCGATTAGATTAACCAGCCAAATGGAGACATACAACGAGACCCTTTTCAAACTCTGTTAGATCTCGATAATGCTGTCTCACAACACTATGCAGCGTCTCCCTGTTCTTCACAGTGATTACTCAAAACAAAATCTGACTCTCGTGCCCCATATACGTATATTGTATCAGGCCTGGTAACACTAAACTCGAAGAACAGTAACAAACGCCAGTGGCCTTCTACCTGTCACTAAGAAACGCAACTTTTAATCATCAACATACTCGTTGACGGTATGTACGTTTATGAAGTAACATTTACATCCGGTCACAGTAGCGCAGCTAGGCTGGTTCCATTGCTATCTACGTAGGGAACCCGCACCATAAACTAAGGGTGATCGTACAGTCTTCAAGATGCTGCAGTTTCAATGACCAGCACACATCACACCCTCAGACGTGACAGCATACCTATCCCAACTGTCCTAAGTATTGATCACTAGGAAATTCAGACATTAAGAGAAGAATGTGGGTATGAAGACGATGATTTATGACTCTAACGTGAATAAACTGAACCTGTTTTCCCACCAGCCACATAGGTCATACGAGCATTCTCCCATGCAGTCCGCACAATGAATTCATAAGTGCGCCTGTCCGCACCAGGCTGATGCCGGCTCTACAGGCAGCACTCTTCACTGCCACAGCAAACCTCATCTCATGGCTTGCGAAAGTCTATTTTCTTGTGGACGTGGAACAGCTACTGACAATATAAGCAATGGAAATGGAACATCACAGCCATATATGTAAAGTATTTACCACTTATGAGACCAGACTTAATGCTACATTTGGGTCATCTTCAGATTCCACTTCTAAACAATGAAGTACTTTCACTTGGCTCATGTGTCACTTGTCTCAAACAACAATTAGGTGCCATGCGCCGCTATTCATCGCGATTGAATATTCCTCCATGAGGTCCCAGTGGTGACTACACATTCGTGGCCACAAATAAATAAATTACAGGTTATATTACAGCACTAATTGTTAACTGTCTAGCATTTCAGGTCATTTTATTCTTAATACAATGATTGCGATACTTGTAGGGTATTTTTGACGTCTTGGACAAGCATGTTTTGATAGTGTCAGCCATCTTGGGCCATAAATTGTGTTAAATTAGATAAAGTATCTTGGTAAAACATCTGGCAGCCGTATTGGGTCATAAATTTTGGCGATAAAGTTAAAGATGGCATAAATATAAGAGGCAGCCACCTTGGTAGAGATGTTGTTGTTGTTGTGGTCTTCAGTCCTGAGACTGGTTTGATGCAGCTCTCCATGCCACCTTATCCTGTGCAAGCTGCTTCATCTCCCATTACCTCCTGCAACCTACATCCTCCTGAATCTGCTTAGTGTATTCATCTCTTGGGCTCCCTCTACGATTTTTACCCTCCACGCTGCCTTCCAATACTAAATTGGTGATCCCTCGATGTCTCAGAACATGTCCTACCAACCGATCCCTTCTTCTAGTCAAGTTGTGCCACAAGCTCCTCTTCTCCCCAATTCTATTCAATGCCTCCTCATTAGTTATGCGATCTACCCATCTAATCTTCAGCATTCTTGTGTAGCGCCACATTTCGAAAGCTTCTATTCTTTTCTTGTCTAAACTATTTATCGTCCATGTTTCACTTCCATACATGGCTACACTCCATACAAATACTCTCAGAAACGACTTCCTGACACTTAAATCTATACTCGATGTTAATAAATTTCTCTTCTTCAGAAACGCTTTCCTTGCCATTGCCAGTCTACATTTTATATCCTCTCTACTTCGACCATCATCAGTTATTTTGCTCCCCAAATAGCAAAACCCCTTTACTACTTTAAGTGTCTAATTTCCTAATCTAATTCCCTCAGCATCACCCGACTTAATTTGACTACATTCCATTATCCTCGTTTTGCTTTTGTTGATGTTCATGTTATATACTCCTCTCAAGACACTGTCCATTCCATTCAACTGCTCTTCCTAGTCCTTTGCTGTCTCTGACAGAATTACAATGTCATCGGCGAACCTCAAAGTTTTTATTTCTTCTCCATGGATTTTAATACCTACTCCAAATTTTTCTTTTATTTCCTTTACTGCTTGCTTAATATACATATTGAATAACATCGGGGACCGGCTACAACCCTGTCTTACTCCCTTCCCAATCACTGCTTCCCTTTCATTTCCCTCGACTCTTACAACTGCCATTTGGTTTCTGTACAAATTGTAAATAGCCTTTCGCTCCCTGTATTTTACCCCTGCCACCTTTAGAATTTGAAAGAGAGTATTCCAGTCAACATTGTCAAAAGCTTTCTCTAAGTCTACAAATGGTATAAACGTAGGTTTGCCTTTCCTTAATCTTTCTTCTAAGATAAGTCGTAAGGTCAGTATTGCCTCTCGTGTTCCAGTATTTCATCGGAATCCAAACTGATCTTCACCGAGGTCGGCTTCTACTAGTTTTTCCATTCGTCTGTAAACAAGTCGTGTTAGTATTTTGCAGCTATGGCTTATTAAACTGATTGTTCGGTAATTTTCACATCTGTCAACACCTGCTTTCTTTGGGATTTGAATTATTGGTAGAGATAAGGATAATTAATTGAATAAAAAAATTCGTAACACCTATCATCACCTCGCCTCCGCCCAGTACGATCACACCTAGTGTCATAAATTAGAAAGTAAATAAACATGTAATAATAGCTCAGTTGACCTAATGGGAGGGGTGGTTTTTGAGCGTGACAGAAGAAATTTGTTTACATTAGGATGTTAAGTCATTGTCTTCATACCAACTTTGGTCTCTGTGGTCACAGTGGTGACTACACTTTTGAAATACACACTTCTGATGAGTAGCAGCCCATAACAACTAGTTATTGTTTGGTGCGTAAGCCAGTGGCTGAAAATATTTATTTGGTTAATAGTAGGACCTGACGATGACGCAAATGCAATGTTGAAACAAGCCGACTGAGTAAAATATACTGTGAAAATACCGCTGTGGTGTTCCATTCCTATTGCTCTTCTCACGGCTATCCATCGTAAGCTACAAGCCCAGTTTGAGAGGCGTCAGCCTGAGGCTGAACTGCGTCCCCTCACTTTTAATTTGTTTCTTCATGTTGATATATTAATTTGCTAAATAATTGAATCGTGCTTGTGATATTAAATTTGGTATGTGGTTAATGATGAATGGTTACAGGGTCCATCCACAATTTCAGTTCATCCTTCCTTATAATTTCATTTAGATTGGTGCATGTTTTTAGCAACGCCTTGTGCATACCAGTTTCACGGAGGTGCAGTAACAAAAGGAAGCGGGAAGTTGAACACAGCTTACCTGGCGTCTGTTCCGAAGGGGACATCCTAGTGCAGTAAGGGAACACTGGCCTGAGGCAACAAAGGCGGCCGAGCGCTGCCCTAGCAGGCATCGGGAAATGCCCACGATTGCTGGAGAAAGATGCATTAGTTGGTTCTACTGAACTCGGTAGCGGAGAAGCAGCGGAGTCTCGCGGTCGTTTGCATGGCAGGCTCTCTTGGAGTGAAGTTTTTTCATGTCTTGGCTTTAAATAACCAGCCGTAGCTCTTGTTCTGGACTTAGATAAATTTCGCAGTGATGAGCTGCGGAGGCGGAAGGCCGTCAGAAATAAGGGACATCTGGATGTCCGGCGACTGATGTTTGGGGCTCATTCGGCTGCTGCAACACACATCCTGCAGCTGCAGTTTCCGTCGTACAATTTACAAGACATATCTGTGGTGTGAGGATTTGAGACTGATGAAATTTTGGCACCGTCGGACAATGAAAAGCACTCAATCCGAGATCGTCATTCCATACATGGAAGCATTTGTGTGGCTCACCAGTGATTTCTTGGGCAATCTATGGTGTCTGTGACAACGTATAACCACTCATGCAAATAGCTGCTAATGGTAAACTTTCTGGTTGCTTTTCAGATCAAGTATGGTTTTATCCATTTGTTCATCCATTACCATCGCAGTGTTGCAACCCTTATATTGTATTTATTAACTATATCGATGATTGTATTTGGTTTGATCTTACTATTGTGTGAGGCGTCTTGATATCAAATTAGTGTATCTTGTTGATCTCATGTAAATAAATACAGAAAATAAATGTTGTAATTTCACTGGAACTTGAATTTTATTTACATGTTTAGAAATTTTATCCGATTTCATGGTAGGTGTTGTAAGTGTAGATGTACCAGCAGAATAATCAATTACCTGGGACAAATCTGATGTCATTTAATAATTAATTTTCATTCAAGTAATTTTCTGTTTCGTAAAAGTTTTGATAAGTAGTTGGATTCATAGGAACGGTCTGGCACACTTAGGTCAAGCAGATCGGGCACTTTTATCGAACTTCGGTTTGGTATCTTGCCTTAAAATGCTTTCTCATGGCAGAATTTGTATAGAAGACTGTGAATTCTTCCACTAAGCAATCAGAATGCGTGTTAATTAAATGTGTAAGTTTCTTATCATTAAAAAAATTTAATACAAACTGTGACTTAAATCTGAAACCTGGTATCAAGGAAGGCAAGATTCGGTTACGATTGTTGGACGGGGGGTGTAATCAGTTACTATTGGTTGGCTTTTCTTTTAATCACAAACAATTTGTTTAAAATCATCAACAAATTAAAATAATGGCAATAATTTAAGAATTGTTTCACGGCTGAAGGCCTTAATGGGAATATATTAAGAATTGTTTCAACTTGTTGTAACGTACAACTATTAAAATGTAATAGACAAATCACCAAACATCTTAAAGCTCACTACTAAATTAGAATTACCGTATTAGGATTTTGACACAAGTAACCATGCTCACGGCTGAAGGCCTTAGTGGCAATAAATTAAGAATTGATTAAACTTATTGCAACTTACAATTACAGTTATTAAAATATAAAAGACAAGTGACCAAATGCCTTAAAGCTCGCTGCAAAAATACAATTGCCAAATTAGAATTTTAAGACAAGTAACGACACTCACAGCTGAAGGCCTTAGCGGCAATAAATTAAGAATTGTTTCACGGCTGAAGGCCTTAAACGCCAAGAATGGCAATTATTTAAAAAAAATTATTACATATCGATAACGCCGCTGCTGCCACTAGCAGACAGGCAACGCTTGCGAAGCCAAATGGCGCCAGTCAATACAATACAAGAAGAAAACCAGCAACCGCAACCATTTCAACTAAACGATACAGTCTGGCCTCCAACAGAGGACGGAAACCTACAACAGCACCAACGTGGGAGCAAAAGAAAGATATAAAAAGCTGGAACGGGAATCGAAAGAAAGGTATGGAAAACAGGATCGAGAATCCAAAAATAGGCAAAAAAAGCTGTGTGAAAACTATGAACAAATCAGAAAGAGTTTCGAGAAGCACAGCAAGCAAACGAAAGAGTTTTGGACAAACGAGAGGTTCGATTGCGGAAATTGGAGTGCAATTAGAAGAGTTCCGAATCCTGCAGTTGCCGATTGTATGGGAGTAGCATCAACAGGACTTGCAAGAGAGTAAGATGAGAGGTGCAGAGAAAATAGTTGATAGTCTCAAGGATGTAATCAGTAACATTATTTAATCGTGTACATGAGCACTCTGCTGCATCCTGCAGAATAAAAACAGATCTTTACCCGGCAACTAGTAATGGAACCAGAGCATCGGTGGACTTACAATTGGACTACACGCATTACCCCTCGGTCTGAAATTTTCAATCTTTTAGATAAAGTGGTAGTTCACTCCATCCTCATGGAAGGAACAATTTGTTTATTCGTAGCCACCCCCTATATGGCCATTGTACCACAGTTTCAAGTCCACCTGCAGGTATCTCAATGGCGAATCCGCAATAGTAATCTCTTCAAAAGCTTCTTTTACCTAGGTACACTCCCTGACCAATTACTAGTCATCAGATGCGCATGTCAGACTAAAAGAGGACGTAATGATAGGGTGGAACTTAAAAGCAAGCTCGAGCTTCTGTAGCGTGGGAATAATACTTCAAAACTGTGTTGCAAAAGAATCAGTTCCTGATCACTCCATTTAGCTTGGCAGAATTAATTCAGCGTTGCTGAATGAAATAGTCAGCAAACTACCAATAAACACTTGCAGGGAAATGCGAAGGTGATATTGAAGCATTCAAATCAGGTTTGCAAAAATCAGAATATGTGTATGGGCACTATCAGCAACATCAAGAGAACACTTGTGGCAATGGGTATAGGTGTGAAACAGGAGTTAACAGTCCCAGAGATTCCAGGCCACAAGCTGAGGTTGTGGAAGCAGAGGGATCAGAATTCTAATAATCCACTATGTCAGTGATGGGAGGACAGCACGTGTGTAACGGAGCCAGACAATCCCATGGATTGCCTTGAAACAAACAATATAAATTTACTAGCTTTTGACAATATAAGAGTGTCTTTTTTGGAGGAAAAGGAGAGTGAGGGGTATGCATCTGGCTAGTATTGTTTCTGTTGATGGAACCAGACTAGGAGTTATCTGTGATAGCATTAGTCAGACTTCTGGGATATCCAATACTGCATCTCGGAAGTGTTCCAAGAACAACTAATGGCCAGTGCTGAGGCTGCAATAGACAGAAGTGAAAGGAGCGATTGAGGAAAAAGTGTCGATATGAGTCATCATGTACGACTAGATTTTGTGTGTCAAGGTCTCAGAATGGAATTTTCTGTTGGTACTACAGTTGTCCTTCCACATGAACCATGGACCTTGCCGTTGGTGGGGAGGCTTGCGTACCTCAGCGATACAGATGGCCGTACCGTAGGTGCAACCACAACGGAGGGGTATCTGTTGAGAGGCCAGACAAACATGTGGTTCCTGAAGAGGGGCAGCAGCCTTTTCAGTAGTTGCAGGAGCAACAGTCTGGATGATTGACTGATCTGGCCTTGGAACATTAACCAAAACGGCCTAGCTGTGCTGGTACTGCGAACGGCTGAAAGCAAGGGGAAACTACAGCCGTAATTTATCCCGAGGACATGCAGCTTTACTGTATGATTAAATGATGATGACGTCCTCTTGGGTAAAATATTCCGGAGGTAAAATAGTCCCCCATTCGGATCTCCGGGCGGGGACTACTCAGGAGGACGTCGTTTTCACGAGAAAGAAAACTGGCATTCTACGGATCGGAGCGTGGAATGTCAGATCCCTTAATCGGGTAGGTAGGTTGGAAAATTTAAAAAGGGAAATGGATAGGTTAAAGTTAGATATAGTGGGAATTAGTGAAGTTCGGTGGCAGGAGGAACAAGACTTTTGGTCAAGTAAATACAGGGTTATAAATACAAAATCAAATAGGGGTAATGCAGGAGTAGGTTTAATAATGAATAGGAAAATAGGAATGCGGGTAAGCTACTACAAATAGCATAGTGAACGCATTATTGTGGCCAAGATAGACACAAAGCCCATGCCTACGACAGTAGTACAAGTTTATATGCCAACTAGCTCTGCAGATGATGAAGAAATTGATGAAATGTATGATGAGATAAAAGAAATTATTCAGGTAGTGAAGGGAGACGAAAATTTAATAGTCATGGGCGACTGGAATTCGTCAGTAGGACAAGGGAGAGAAGGAAACATAGTAGGTGATTATGGATTGGGGCTAACAAATGAAAGACGAAGCCGTCTGGTAGAATTTTGCACAGAGCATAACTTAATCGTAGCTAACACTTGGTTCAAGAATCATAAAAGAAGGTTGTATACATGGAAGAATCCTGGAGATACTAAAAGGTATCAGATAGATTATATAATGGTAAGACAGAGATTTAGGAATCAGGTTTTAAATTGTAGGACATTTCCAGGGGCAGATGTGGACTCTGACCACAATCTATTGGTTATGACCTGTAGGTTAAAACTGAAGAAACTGCAAAAAGGTGGGAATTTAAGGACATGGGATCTGGATAAGCTGAAAGAACCAGAGGTTGTACAGAGTTTCAAGGAGAACATAAGGGTACAATTGGCAGCAATGGGGGAAAGAAACACAGTTGAAGAAGAATGGGTAGCTCTGAGGGATGAAGTAGTGAAGGCAGCAGAGGATAAAGTAGGTAAAAAGACGAGGGTTGCTAGAAATCCTTGGGTAACAGAAGAAATATTGAATTTAATTGATGAAAGGAGAAAATATAAAAATGCAGTAAATGAAGCAGGCAAAAAGGAATACAAACATCTCAAAAATGAGATCGATAGGAAGTGCAAAATGGCTAAGCAGGGATGGCTAGAGGACAAATGTAAGGATGTAGAAGCTTATCTCACTAGGGGTAAGATAGATACTGCCTACAGGAAAATTAAAGAGACCTTTGGAGAGAAGAGAACCACGTGTATGAATATCAAGAGCTCAGATGGCAATCCAGTTCTAAGCAAAGAAGGGAAGGCAGAAAGGTGGAAGGAGTATATAGAAGGTTTATACAAGGGCGATGTACTTGAGGACAATATTATGGACATGGAAGAGGATGTAGATGAAGACGAAATGGGAGGTAAGATACTGCGTGAAGAGTTTGACAGAGCACTGAAAGACCTGAGTCGAAACAAGGCCCCCGGAGTAGACAACATTCCATTAGAACTACTGACGGCCTTGGGAGAGCCAGTCATGACAAAACTCTACCAGCTGGTGAGCAAGATGTATGAGACAGGTGAAATACCCTCAGACTTCAAGAAGAATATAATAATTCCAATCCCAAAGAAAGCAGGTGCTGACAGATGTGAAAATTACCGAACTATCAGTTTAATAAGTCACAGCTGCAAAATACTAACGCGAATTCTTTACAGACGAACGGAAAAACTGGTAGATGCGGACCTCGGGGAGGATCAGTTTGGATTCCGTCGAAATGTTGGAACACGTGAGGCAATACTGACCTTACGACTTATCTTAGAAGAAAGATTAAGAAAAGGCAAACCTACGTTTCTTGCATTTGTAGACTTAGAGAAAGCTTTTGACAATGTTGACTGGAATACTCTCTTTCAAATTCTGAAGGTGGCAGGGGTAAAATACAGGGAGCGAAAGGCTATTTACAATTTGTACAGAAACCAGATGGCAGTCATAAGAGTCGAGGGGCATGAAAGGGAAGCGGTGGTTGGGAAAGGAGTGAGACAGGGTTGTAGCCTCTCCCTGATGTTATTCAATCTGTATATTGTGCAAGCAGTAAAGGAAACAAAAGAAAAATTTGGAGTAGGTATTAAAATTCTTGGAGAAGAAATAAAAACTTAGAGGTTCGCCGATGACATTGTAATTCTGTCAGAGACGGCAAAGGACTTGGAAGAGCAGTTGAACGGAATGGACAGGGTCTTGAAAGGAGGATATAAGATGAACATCAACAAAAGCAAAACAAGGATAATGGAATGTAGTCAAATTAAATATGGTGATGCTGAGGGAATTAGATTAGGAAATGAGACACTTAAAGTAGTAAAGGAGTTTTGCTATTTAGGAAGTAAAATAACTGATGATGGTCGAAGTAGAGAGGATATAAAATGTAGACTGGCAATGGCAAGGAAAGCGTTTCTCAAGAAGAGAAATTTGTTAACATCGAATATAGATTTATGTATCAGGAAGTCGTTTATGAAAGTATTTGTTTGGAGTGTAGCCATGTATGGAAGTGAAACATGGACGATAACTAGTTTGGACAAGAAGAGAATAGAGGCCTTCGAAATGTGGTGCTACAGAAGAATGCTGAAGATTAGATGGGTAGATCACGTAACTAATGAGGAGGTATTGAATAGGATTGGGGAGAAGAGAAGTTTGTGGCACAACTTGACTAGAAGAAGGGATCGGTTGGTAGGACATGTTTTGAGGCATCAAGGGATCACAAATTTAGCATTGGAGGGCAGCGTGGAGGGTAAAAATCGTAGAGGGAGACCAAGAGATGAATACACTAAGCAGATTCAGAAGGATGTAGGTTGCAGTAGGTACTGGGAGATGAAGCAGCTTGCACAGGATAGAGTAGCATGGAGAGCTGCATCAAACCAGTCTCAGGACTGAAGACGACAACAACAACAACAACACTACAGTTGTCTATTAGCGCGTCGTGTTTGTTATGGATTTTATGTGTGAGGATTAAGCCTTTTAGGACCTGGGACACAATGAGATACGTCTTGCATATATGATTTAAGGAGCATGTAATTCGTGTACAAATCCTGCCTTGTTGTTGAAAACTGCGTCAGAGGCTGTTGTCAATGCCGGGAGCTTGATGGTAGGATTGAAAATTGGGGAAATGGATATCAGTGTATGGGATAAGGACGAAATGTGATTTTGCCGTAGAATGCCACCATATTTTCATCTTAACTAAGGTCTATGAAGGATTTCCAACACAAGTTGAAGATTAAAAAACATGCCAAATCTTGTGCACTTCCTTACTTGATGCTGCTGTCCTACAAAAGGAATGTTTTTTACAGATCTAGGCAATGCTCGATCAGAGGGTAATCGAACCTTCAATTTCATCATATAACAGACTACTTGTAGTATTTCCAAAAAGGCGTAGCACAATTCGTGTAGTTTTGGACTCATTTAAAATTAATAATGGTGCTCAAACTAGAGATGGACCTGCTGGAAAACATGGAGGAGCTACTGGAAGAATTCCAGGGGGTATAAGTTTTCTGTTCACTCGATCTGTGTTATATCTACTAGCAAGTTGAGTTTGACCATTCTTGTTGCCAGTACACACAGTTTAGACATCTTCATTTTGGGCGTAACATCTCATTAATAGCATTCATACTCAGTCAATGGTAATGTTCTTGATGAGCCGTTGGAGCACCGAGTAACTGGTAGGTGGACAACATCCTGATTGCCCAGAAGTTGTGTGAACTGATGAGTAACAATGTATTGCAGATGTGGGATGGGAACATGGAGAGAGAATACCAGTTGTTGAAGAAAGCCCTTACGACTTGCATGCCCCTTTTTCTATCAATTATTTTTTCGTCTTTAAAATGTTGTGTATACTTGTGCAAAGAATGGTGTAAGTTCCATATCAGTTGAGTACCAAAGAGTCAGTTTGGCAATATTTATACTATCTATTCAAATAAACGAGGGCGCAGCATTCTGCTTTTCTTTAAGGGCAGCTAGGAGATGCCTGGCTGTCCACTTTTGTTTTTTACCATCCTGATCTTGTGATGTAAGCATTGTTGCCCATAGCTCTGACTAATTTCTAATATATTAAGCGTATTTTCATTTAAATGTGTCAGAATACTTTATTACAATACCAATCCACACATTTACGTTAATAAATATTGTACTGTTACGTCCAGTTTTTAGTTTTTTTTTTTTTTTTGTGAAAGAGACTCAACCATCGACATGGCACCAACTGACACTGACGTGACTTTTTTACTAATTTTCAGTATCTTGCTCTCTTATCATACAACTTGAACCTGCAGTCATTCTAAGAAAAAGTCCAAGAATATCCACTGATCATACAGAAAAGAGCGATTATCAGATTGTAGTATTCAGTTTGCATTTTCTGAATTTCCACCGGTCAACATCTTTAGTTGCGCTGGTTCCAATAACGATCTGGGACAATTACAATATGATTTCTTAAACCGCTTCAGAATTCATTTAGTGAATGGAGTGGAAGCCAACTCACAGACTATTCCCATATCAAATCATCCCAACCTGACACACGACGTTGCGTTATCACAGGCAATGCGAAGATGGAAAATCTTGAATTCTTGGTCCTCTGGAGCTTTATATTTGTTAAAAGACATCTTCTAAACACCAGAGCTCCACTTGCAATATTTATTTGCCAAACCGGTATTTGGGCTTATAACCTATCATCAGTAGCCCCTGATACAGAGGAACAAACAACTGTATGTACATAAATTTCTACATGACACCTGCATACATAATAGCAGAGATATAAGTTTACTTACAATATATATCTATATAGCAATCACATGCATTTATGTTAATTTCATAGGATATGAAATCCATCCTCATAGTCGTATTAAACAAGCTGCTTTTAAGTGCATGGAGGGGAAGACCACTGTACAGGAGTACTGGACAGGACAGACAGTACTTGTGAGGTCCCATAGTCTGTCCAATAAGCAGTGAGTTTTTTGGTTGTACAGTAGACCACTACGTGTATGCAGAGCTGTGCAAAGGAATGAAGTGGAAGCAAAATTGATTAAAACTAAGCCGGCCGGAGTGGGCGAGCGGTTCTAGGCGCTTCAGTCTGGAACCGCGCGACCGCTACGGTCGCAGGTTCGAATCCTGCCTCGGGCATGGATGTGTGTTGATGTCCTTAGGTTAGATAGGTTTAAGTAGTTCTAAGTTCTAGGGGACTGATGACCTCAGATGTAGTTCTAAGTTCTAGGGGACTGATGACCTCAGATGTTAAGTCCCATAGTGCTCAGAGCCATTTTTGATTAAGACTAAGAGAGCATATGGTAAACACTTGTTAGCAGCGTTAAGCTTTTCATTGAATAATTTTGTTTATTAGATCAACGGGAGACGCACTTATAGTGAAAATGAAGTATCATGACATTTTGGGGGAATGTGTGGTTGGAGGTGACTCAGTGCATTCACGTACAGTGCTATATTGTGCCGTCCGACCAGAAAAATACTGCATTTGGGCTAGGTGTTGACAACTGTTCTACATTTACAAACAATTTTAGAATATATTGCGAGAAGTGGTTTCATGATAGCATGGGCAGAAGTGAATAAAATCGAAAAAATTGCGAAAAATGACGAAACTACTTGTAGATTGAGGGAAAATACGTAGTTTGGAGACACATTGCAGTGCAGTAGCAAAATCCTCATCCTTCTTCTATCTAGTTTGTGTATGATGTGGAGTCTTACTAATTTTCCCGATACGCAACAGCACTGTTACTGCTCTTACTATATTTTCTACCACCACATGTTGCAAGAGAAAGCCTCGTTTGGCGCTGGCCTTACACATTGTCCATGGTTGGCGGAACTATGATAGCATGTTCCCATTTCCATGACAACTTGTTCCCAGTTCCCTGAGTGGACAAAACAGAGTTCTGTCGCATTAACTCAGCTTACGATGTTTCTCCATGGGCTGCGGAACAACTTAAATTGGAACGACCATATGGACAAAGCTGCACGGAGGGCAGGGCAGAGACTGAGCAACAGTTACAAGATGCAGAAGGTCTGTCTAAAACCATGTTGGAGTTTGGCTGTATGGGATCCTGAGAAGATAAGTCTGGAAAAAAGATTACTCATTTCAAGATATGAGAGCGTCGCGAATATGATTCACCATTGGCTGTAATCATTAAAAGACTTCTTCATAATATCCAATGCAAGTGTGTGGTTGAATGGATAGACTTGATTCCAAATCACAGGCAACATTTCTACCAGAAAGTGTAACACTGTCAGCAACTCTTGTGTGTGCCTGTGGTACCAAGACTGCTTTTTATGCAGGGTGACAGTAACATAGTCGTTCTGGGTTTTTTTTATTTTTTTTATTATTTTTTTTTAATGGCACAGCCCTTACGCAAAATGTATGTTGCCAGCAGTAGCAAACTTCTGCGGCCAGCTTCAAATGTCCCTCCAGAGATTCCCATTTGAGTTACCTGGTGAGTGTAATCTGACTGCTGAAAAACATTACTCGCCATGCAAAGTAACTCTCAAGATCAATTTAATTAGTTACTCTATCAATTTGATGTCAGTGGCGTGCCGCCTGGCGGGTGGAAGCGATGGCTCGAGTACCAAGGATTTGATTCTTGACTTGGAGCGGTAATCAAGCTCTTTTACGTTGCAGTGATTATCTTTTAACGAAATTCCAATTTCCCATCTACACAGGGAGGGACGAACATCGTAATAAAATCAGATGTATTACCGAATTTATGAAGTGATATTTAGTATAAACCAAATACTTACCATTTCTGTGTGTCCTTACCTTAAGAGATGCATTTGATTACTTTAAGGGAGATCGAAAGTGAGGAGGCTCCTGTGATAGCGGTAGATCTTAGCACCCCGGCATGAGCCAAAATGAGTTTAATGTTAAGAGGCATGTGATGCAGCATGTAAAAGATTATTCCTACTTGATGGAAAAATACTTGGAGAAAATGTAGCCCATGCCACGCTGTTAACAACATTTCCACTAAAAGTAATGATACTTAAGCGGTATGAAAAATCGTGTATGCCCCAATTTCTTCTGTCTTCGAAAGTAACCTGTATAAAAGGAAAAAAATGTACATCTCGCATGAGAAATTCGAATTGTATGGCTAACCACATCGCTGTCTTTTTAAAATGCGAGGTCTGTCTCAGAGTGGAATTTGTTAAGCTGCCGTATACATCCAAGCCACAGACTCTGATCGGAGTCTTATGCTACCTGCAGCTTGAAATATGCGAGCAGCCTGTAGTGGCTCGTTCTTCACGCATTCTACTTTAAATTGTGACTAAAGCTTTTCCGCTTAGTATTTATTTTATACATGTCGTACTGTTAATCAGTTTTCAGTCTTCACACTGTATTTCTATGCTTTTACATAAGCAAAAAGTTACCATGTCTGCTGTTGTCAAATAAAACATTGCCTGTGAGTTCCTGTACTAAATACTGTTCATTTTAACATTCAGCTGTCAATATTTTAAATGTTAATTAGCCTACTTATATTTACGGCTACTAGATGGCACTTTTGATGTAATGTTCACTTGCCCCCACTTGCTAATGCGGGCGCCTGTCCCTGAATTGTTAGTAAGTACTTACACTTTTATATAAAACAAATTTGTTCTTATGTTATAGGCCACATTAAATATTTAATTTCTGGTGAAGGCACTCATAGATGTTTTGAGACCTGGTCAAAAAGACTAACAAGTGTGACCAAAGGCTTTTTTTAGTTCAGTTTTAAACTGCAAACAGGTAGACATTTAAGGACATAGGACCTGGATAAACTGAAAGAACCAGACGTCGTAGAGAGTTTAAGAGACCGTACTAGGGAACGATTGACAAGAAAGGGGGCAAGAAATGCAGTAGAAGAAGAGTGGGTAGCTTTGAGAAATGAAATAGCGAAGACAGGAAAGGATGAAGTACGTAAAAAGACGAGAGGGTTGTAGAAATCCTTGGGTAACAGAAGAAATATTGAATTTAATAAATGAAATAAGAAAATACAAAAATGCAGTAAATGGAGCAGGCAGAAAGGAATACAAAAGTCTGAAAAATGAGATCGACAAGAAGAGCAAAATGGCTAAGTAGCGATGGCTAGAGGACAAATGTAAAGATGTAGACGCATATATCACTAGGGGTAAAATAGATAGTGCCTACGGGAAAATTAAAGAGACCTTTGGAGATAAGAGAACCACTTGTATGAACATCAAGAGCTCAGATGGAAAACCAGTTCTAAGCAAAGAAGGGAAATCAGAAAGGTGGAAGAAGTTTATAGAGGGTCTGTACAAGGGCGATGTAGTGAAGGGCAATATTATGGAAATGGAAGAGGACGTAGATGAAGATGAGAAGGGAGATATGATACCGCGTGAAGAATTTGACAGAGCACTGAAAGACCTAAATCGAAACAAGGCCTCGGGAGTAGACAATATTCCATTAGAATTACTAATAGCCTTGGGAGAGCCATCCCTGACAAAACCCTACCATCTAGTGAACAAGATGTATTAAGCAGGCAATGTACCCTCAGACTTCAAGAGGAATATAATAATTCCAATACCTAAAAAAACAGGTGTGACAGGTGTGAAAATTTCCGAACTATGAGTTTAATAAGTCACGGCTGCAAAATACCAACGCGAATTCTTTACAGACGCATGGAAAATCTGGTAGAAGCCGATCTCGGGGAAGATCAGTTTGGATTCCGTAGAAATACTGGAACACGTGAGCCAATACTGACCCTACGACTTATCTTAGAAGACAGATTAAGGAGATGCAAACCTACGTTTCCAGAATCTGTAGACTTAGAGAAAGATTTTGACGACGTTGACAAGAATATTCTCTTTCAAATTCGGAAGGTGGCAGGAGTCAAATACAGGGAGCGAAAGACTGTTACAATTTGCACTGGAACCAGATGGCACTTATATGAGTCAAGGGACATGAAAGGGAAGCAGTGGTTGGTAAGGGGGTGAGACGGGCTTGTAGCTTATCGACAGTGTTGTTCAACCTGAATATTGAGCAAACAGTAAAGGAAAGAAAAGAAAAATGTGGAGTAGGAATTAAAATCCATGGAGAAGAAATAAACACTTTGAGGTTTGCCGACGACATTGTAATTCTGTCAGAGACAGCAAAGGACCTGGAAGAGCAGTTGAACGGAATTTACAGGATATGAAATGAACATCAACAAAAGCAAAACGAGGATAATGGAATGTAGCCGAATTAAATCAGGTGATGCAGGGGGAAATGAGGCACTTAAAGTAGTAGATGAGCTTTTCTATCGGGGGAGCAAAACAACTGATGTGGTCGAAGTAGAGGAGATACCACATACGGCGGAAGTAAAGTCGGGCATCAGTCCTCACTCTGCCTTGACTGACAATATGCCCAAGATAACTTGAGCAGCAAAATGTCATTTATCCACACTAAGTGTAAGGTGTGTTGCATTCAACCTACTAAATACGTCATCCAGACGTTTAACATGACCTTCGGTAATTCTCGAACAGACGTTATATCTTCAAGATATACCCACAGATTCTTATCTTTAATCCGTGAAGTGTGAAGAGTGTTTTTAGTCTGTCTTCGTGAAACACTTCCAGTTGGTGATAACCATTTCTAAGATCAATCGTTGGAAAATCTTTACATCTTTCTAGGTTGTCTAATTTTTGCTCGAGTTTGGGATCAGATAGGCATCTGATGTGGTTTGTGCGCTCAGATAATGGTAGTCGCAAGAAAATCGATATTTTCGAATGCCGTCGATTGATTTTTTGGGTGCAATAACAATATTTGCTGACCACTAACTATTGCTGTGCTCAGTAATAACTTCACACAATTGTTGATCTATAAGTTCGTTTACTAGTGGCTGTAGGTGTTTCTCTATTCTGTTCGGTTTCCAGTACGCTAATGGTTTATCACCTGTTGGTATGTGGTAGTGCGTCATACAAATTACTTGTAGTGGACCATCTGGACCTAATAAATCTGAATATCGTATCTAGGCTTCCCGTTCACTGTCGTATTTGTGACGAACCTTGGCACGTAGTATGGACGCAGTGACGGTTTGTTTGATGGTTCAATCACCTCGTTATCCATCGGCATCCCCATCCTCGAGTATCTCTTAACTCGCTATAATTTATCCTTTCGTGAGATTTGTTTCATCTGTCCAGAAGTTTTCAAAATTTACCAGAATCACCAGTTCCCCAGTAGCGTTGGTTACGCTCTCAACGCCTCCTCGTAATAAAACAATGCATTTCATCTAATGCTTCATTCTTCTGCTGTGGCTCAACCACACATAACCTGGCACATCGGCATCTACAGATACCCAAACCAGCTTCCCTGTAACAGCAGGTACTTTGTTATGCGTAATTATGTTTAATGTATGTGTACGCAGTTCAGTTGGTGACACCTTAGCAATTGGTGTACTGTGCGACAGTGAAACATTTGCAGCAGTTGGACTCATCGGAAATACGTTCCCACAAAGTTCAACTGCACGCTGTGCAAGATTACTTTTTGCTTGATGAGTCCCCAGGAAATCAAGCTGGAGGACCGCGGGATACTGTTGTTCCCCAATTGACAACATTTCCATATGCTCATTAAACTCTATAGTTCCTATCCTAAAAGTGAGCTGTGTTGTCCCCAATGGTACCAAATCGTTATTTCCCACTCCACGTAAATTATACCTTGAGAGACTCCTTGTCTTCTGATATTCGCAAGGTTTAGACTAATCACAGATACATATACACCGGTATCGATTAAAAATTTACATAATTTACCATTTACAAAGCCCACCAAACAGCAACCCATCTCTGCATTAATGTCTGCAGTTCTCCGGCTCACTGGGAACGTTTACCGAAGGGCGAAACAACCCTGTTTATTTTTAACGTTTTCCGTTGCATATTTCCGTTACCCTGCCTTGTATTCCCACTTTCATTTGCCTTCTGGTCGAAACGTCCACACATGTAACACTGCAGTTGATTGCATTGCGTCTTCAAATGCCCTTTTTTTTCACGACAATAACAGTTGTTTTTCAGAAGCAAAAATTCGTTTATCATTGCATAGTTGTGTAGTAATATCTGTTTTTGGCGAATGGGTGGCAACATGTAGTGCTGTAACCAGATCGCCGCGCGGGATTAGCCGAGCGGTCTAGGGCGCTGCAGTCGTGAACTGTACGGCTTGTCCCGGCGGAGGTTCGAGTCCTCCCTTGGGCTTGGGTGTGTGTGTGTTTGTCCTTAGGATAGTTTAGGTTAAGTAGAGTGTAAGCTTAGAGACTGATGACCTTAGTAGTTTAGTCCCATAAGATTTCACATGCATTTTTTTTCCAGGTCCTTTGCATTTTCTTTTCGTAAACTTCACGAATACTCCTTAGAAATTCCCCACAAAACAAATCGAGAGCTCTGATTTTGCCTGCATGAGTATGACGCAATCCGCTTCTGGTTTTCCTGTCATATCATATGTTTACATATTTACTTCAAGGATTCTGTTCAAAAAGTCTCCACAGTCTCTTTTGTCTTCTGTGTCAACCCACTCAACTTTTCTCTAAAAAAACCTACCAGGATGTTCTACGTATGGCATCTCTGACGCAAAACTTCTGTTAGTTATTCAAATGTACTTCCCTTGCTCAGCCTTTTGTGATACATCACGTGTGTCTTGGCTTCATTCGTAAGCCATCCATAGAGTAGTTTCTGACCAATTACTCATCGTGGTTACAGCCAGTCCATCATTAATTAATGCCGTTCCATCCTGTGTTGTTTTGCCGAAGAAGTAGGTGATTACGTTATCTATTGAAAAATCTACTGAAAAGTAGGGTATTTCTACTGGCGACGTAAATTCACTCGAACCTGACTGTGGCTCCTGCGCAGGTCGCAAAGATTGTAACTGAACCATCAATTTATCGTGGTGTAACTTTTGCTGACCTTTTTCTTCTAACAGTTGTCACACTTGCTACTTTAGAGCGGCTATACTCTCATTAGTAATAACTGGCGTTGTGCCTAAAATTTTTGTGCGACCACTATCTTATATTTATACTAAAAATACGTACTTTCAACAGGGCAACATATACCAATCGAGAAAAATACAACTTACAATGTACAAATCAGACTCTACTACTTCCTTTGCCTGATCATCGCCCCGTGACTCACATTACTCTCTTGTGCCGCCTGACCATACCACATATAAATACAAAAAGTTACTGGTACGAACTTGGTCCATTGTTCTCTCCGACCCACTTAATTACAAACAGTGTATCTCACCAGTACCAAATATGTCTCTTTACAATTTCCTTTGAATTCTGATAGACCAACAAATTCCGTAAGTTTCAGAAAAGATGCTTTGGACATCGCACACCCATCAGTACGCCAAAACTCTGTGGCATATTGTAAACAAAGAAAGATAAAAAGTCTTTTCTTTAGTAGATGAAGACAACTGCCTACGAATTTCAGGTGTTGGAGTCGAACACTTCTGATGCCAAATCCTCCGATTACGGCGTCGGAGTGTATGCTTCTGGTACCAATTTTATATAACGTCAAGCAGAGACACCACTACGTGAAGTAAGGGCTGCTGTTGGGAATATGTGAAACGTAGAAGATGCTGGTAAAATATTATTAGAGTTCAATCTCTTATTCTCAGTGTTTACAGATCGTCATCGTTCGGCACCAGCCTCGGCTATTGCTCATTCATTTACATGTTGGATTCGTGCTGACGTCTGTCCAGTCAGCTCCGCAGTTGCTCGTCCATGTGAGGTTTAGCAACCACGGGGCTGCAGTGGGTTGCCAGCGACCAGGCGTGGTGCTGCACAGTGTGAAGTGGTCTAGGGATGATTGCTGGAGTGTCCCACTCCGACTCCGAATTCTATGACGACCCTTGATTATCCATCTGCGATATACCTGGTGCCAGTAGTCATGTGGTCAGTTGATCTCCACCTTACACCTGGTATGAAGTTCAGTGCTGGCAGTATCCTGCAATGTGATGTTGTCGGAAGACAGTCAGTTCCTCCATCAGTAGATGGTAGATGGCAGCATGAAGTTCATTGGGTGACAGCTATCATATCGAGTACAAATTCGGGTAGTTCGTAAACTGTCTTGGCGCATGTAGGACATAGATTCACTACAGTATTGTAATCATGAAACTGACTGCTATTACTGTGAATGCCATTGATCCCAGTGATAAGCACATGTCGAGACCTGAGATATTTAAAGAGAGCTACTGTGAGACTGTGACACAATGCTTGGCTCATAATGAATGCATTATCCTCTTTATTCGGTTATATTCGCTTAACAGGCTGTTAACTGCTGTGTCAGTTCCTCTCTGTATGCTCTTATCAAATAGAGTTTCTTGCAACACGTCTTACGAGCCAACGAATCTTCATGTTTGCTTCCATCGGTTTTCCTTCTGTCTGCTTTCTGCTGAATGTGTATTCTCACTCGACATATGGTGTCGTAATCTGTCGATGACCTGACCGACTTGCGATATATTGTCTTGCTCACTGGTTCCGCATGTCTCTGGCATGACTTGAGTTTGCCTGTAGCTATGTGAATGAGTGTTAACAAAATTTTCTCATTTCTTACGCTTTACTAGTCAGTATCTTACACTAGGATCATTCGTGCTGCCCTGTCATTTGGTATGTGTTCCAAACACTTGAGCGGTACTCTACGACGGGTCTCACGTGTGTTTTGCAAGAAATCTCCTCTGTAGACTAACTACATTCTCTCAGTACCCTACCAAAGAATCGATGTCTGCCACCTGTTTTGCCGGTAACTGACGTTATGTGACGATTCGATTTCATACCCCAACGAATTGTTACAGCCAGCTGTGACTCATTGATATTGTAGTAAGGTTTTACACTTCTGAACATTTTAAAGCCAGTAACCAATCGCAGGCAATATCGACTGAGCTATCCAGGCACGACTCGTGACCTGGCCTCACAGCTTCATTTTTTCTAGTGCCTCTTTCCTACGTCCAAAACTATACAGACGTTCTCCCGCATGTCTTGCAGGAATGATGCTCTTTGAAGAAAGGAACGAGGCCCAAACCCGCAAAGTGTGCAGGAAAACTTCTACGAAGTAGGAGACAGGTATTAGCAGAAGTATATCTGCTAATGCGGCTCGTGAACCGCGCCTGGATAGGTCAGTTGATTAGAGCGTTCCCATTTTTCAGCTAAATGTGCTTAATTTAACACCTCTGTCTGTTGCCTTATGTTTTTCTTTATTATACAGCAGTCACTGTTTCTTTAAAGTTTCTTTACAGAGAGTGTTTACCATGGGGTCGCGCCCTCTCACTTTGCATTTTTATGTACAATTTTTAGTCAATTATTCTTATAAACTCGAAACACATGCTCCGTCGCAGAGCTATATTTTTTCCTACCCAGTGCTAATTTTTCGAATTTCTTGTTGAGATAGGCACTCTCTATCTTTTTAATTTAACGTTTTGTCTCTCTCAGTTTCGTAGGCCTCCGCACGCTGGTAACCATTGTTGTTACAATTGAGTCATGCTCACTGACCCCACTTTCCATGTAGAAAACCTCTAAGATGTCAAGTCTGTTTGTTTCCATTAAGGCTAACACGCTGCCGAACTATTCGTTCTTAGAAGTTTTGAGAGAAACCATTTATTATTGTTCCGCAAACTTTGTCACCCATACCTCTTTCAAAACTGCTATTAACACAAGGGATTTTTGAATAATTAAAGTCTCCACCTGTGACGACAACATGATTAGGGAATATATAGACTAGTGCGTTGAAGCTCTTTCTGGAATTTTCGGTGGTCGATAGAAGAAATCAATTTTCTTAGCCCTAGCTTGGTACTGTGTCTTCCCCAAACGTTCAAACTAATATTCGTCTCAAAGATCTCACCACTGTCAACTTCTGGTTTAACAGGCTTTCTGTATCTATATTAATAGTAGCTAGGAAACACTTCAGCCTTCGCCCTCTCGAATAGCAGTTATTTTTGTGCACAATGTTTCAACTAACCATCGTAAATAAGTCTTATGAGAAATATCGATGATAATTTCATTCTCAATTGAAGAAAATACACTCCTGGAAATTGAAATAAGAACACCGTGAATTCATTGTCCCAGGAAGGGGAAACTTTATTGGCACATTCCTGGGGTCAGATACATCACATGATCACACTGACAGAACCACAGGCACATAGACACAGCAACAGAGCATGCACAATGTCGGCACTAGTACAGTGTATATCCACCTTTCGCAGCAATGCAGGCTGCTATTCTCCCATGGAGACGATCGTAGAGACGCTGGATGTAGTCCTGTCGAACGGCTTGCCATGCCATTTCCACCTGGCGCCTCAGTTGGACCAGCGTTCGTGCTGGACGTGCAGACCGCATGAGACGACGCTTCATCCAGTCCCAAACATGCTCAATGAGGGGCAGATACGGAGATCTTGCTGGCCAGGGTAGTTGACTTACACCTTCTAGAGCACGTTGGGTGGCACGGGATACATGCGGACGTGCATTGTCCTGTTGGGGAACAGCAAGTTCCTTTGCCGGTGTAGGAATGGTAGAACGATGGGTTCGATGACGGTTTGGATGTTCCATGCACTATTCAGTGTCCACTCGACGATCACCAGAGGTGTACGGCCAGTGTAGGAGATCGCTCCCCACACCATGATGCCGGGTGTTGGCCCTGTGTACCTCGGTCGTATGCAGTCCTGATTGTGGCGCTCAGCTGCACGGCGCCAAACACGCATACGACCATCATTGGCACCAAGGCAGAAGCGACTCTCATCGCTGAAAACGACACGTCTCCATTCGTCCCTCCATTCACGCCTGTCGCGACACCACTGGAGGCGGGCTGCACGATGTTGGGGCGTGACCGGAAGACGACCTAACGGTGTGCGGGACCGTAGCCCAGCTTCATGGAGACGGTTGCGAATGGTCCTCGCCGATACCCCAGGAGCAACAGTGTCCCTAATTTGCTGGGAAGTGGCGGTGCGGTCCCCTACGGCACTGCGTAGGATCCTACGGTCTTGGCGTGCATCCGTGCGTCGCTGCGGTCCGGTCCCATGTCGACGGGCACGTGCACCTTCCGCCGACCACTGGCGACAACATCGATGTACTGTGGAGACCTCATGCCCCACGTGTTGAGCAATTCGGCGGTACGTCCACCCGGCCTCCCGCATGCCCACTATACGCCCTCGCTCAAAGTCCGTCAACTGTACATACGGTTCACGTCCACGCTGTCGCGGCATGCTACCAGTGTTAAAGACTGCGATGGAGCTCCGTATGCCACGGCAAACTGGCGGACACTGACGGCGGCGGTGCACAAATGCTGCGCAGCTAGCGCCATTCGACGGCCAACACCTCGGTTCCTGGTGTGTCCGCTGTGCCATGCGTGTGATAATTGCTTGTACAGCCCTCTCGCAGTGTCCGGAGCAAGTATGGTGGGTCTGACACACCGGTGTCAATGTGTTCTTTTTTCCATTTCCAGGAGTGTATTTAGACGTAAAAGTAATATTGGGCGTATCCCAAGTGAACGATGTAGATCCATTACTTTTTACTTGTAACGATACGGAGAAAAACCTACAAATAATCAACGCTCAACTCTCGCTAATGTAACCCGTTGCGTATACATAGACAGAAAGACCCATTATTGCATGATGCCACGACTGCAGAACCGTCACTGGAAGCATTTACTTCCATAAAATATCTAGTTGTATGCGCACGGAGCGGCTTAAACTGGAACGACAACATGAAACTAATCACAGGAAAGGCAAATGTCAGACTGAGATTCATTTGAAGAGTCCTCAGGAAATGTTGTCCATTAATGAAGTAGATAGCTTACAAATTCCTCGATCGAACGTTACTCGAATATTGCTTGTCAATATGTGATCCGTAACAGACAGGATTTATAGAGAAATGAGAGAATATCCTAAGAAGAGCAGCGCGCTTAGTTTCAGGGTTTAGGCAGAAAAGCGTCACGGAGACGATGAACCAGCTTTAGCGACAGACGCTGCAAAAGAGGCATTCCGGATCACGATATGGTCCACTGTCAAAGTTCCGAGAGCTTAAATTCCTAGAAGAGTCAACCAACATAATGCTTCCTCCTACGTATACCTCGCGAAAACACAATGAATATAAAACTAGAGAGATTCGGTCTACCCGGAGGCTAAATGGTAATCGTCCGTCCCGAGAACCTTTGTGGACTGGAACAAGACTGGAGGGAAGTGATAAAGATACAAAAAATATACGGCGCCACACACCGCAAGGTCGTTTGCGCAGTCAACATGTAGATGGTGGCAACAATGCCTGTTTAGGAAACTATATATTATTTGGTTGTTGTGGTCTTCAGTCCAGAGACTGGTTTGATGCAGCTCTCCATGCTATCATATCCTGTGCAAGCAGTCTGCTTAATGTATTCCACTCTTAATCTCCCACTAGGATTTTTACCCTCAATGCTGTTCAGAATATCTCCTGCCAACCGAGTCCTTATACTCAAGTTGTGCAACAAATTCCTGTTCTCTCCAACTCCACTCAGTACCTCCTCATTAGTTACGTGATCTATCCATCTAATCTTCAGCATTCGTCTGTAGCTCCACATTTCGAAAGCTTCTATTATCTTCTTCTGCAAACTATTTATCGTCCACGTTTCACATCCCTACATGGCCACACTCCGTACAAATACTTTCAGAAACGACTTCCTGACACTCAAATCTATACTCGATGTTAACAAATTTCTCTTCTTCAGAAGCGCTTTCCTTGCCATTTCCAGTCTACATTTTATATCCTCTCTACTTCGACCATCATTTATTTTGCCCCCCCCCCCCCCAAAATAGCAAAGCTCATCTACTACTTTAAGTATCTCATTTCCTAATCTAATTCACTCAGCATTACATGATATAATTAGACTACATTCCATTATCGTCGTTTTGTTTTTGTTGATTTTCATCTTATATCCTTCTTTCAAGACACTGTCCATTCCGTTCAACTGCTCCCCCAGGTCCTTTATGTCTCTGACAGAATTGCAATGTCATCGGCGAACCACAAAGTTTTTATTTCTTCCCCATGGATTTTAATTCCTACTCCGAATTTCTCTTTTGTTTCCTTTACTGCTTGCTCAATATACAGATTGAATAAAATCGGAGATAGGCTACAACCCTGTCTTACTCCTCAACCACTGCTTCCCTTTCATGTCCCTCGACTCTTATAAGTGCCATCTGGTTTCTGTACAAATTGTAAACAGTCTTTAGTTCCCTGTATTTGACTCCTGCCACCTCCAGAATTTAAAAGAGAATATTCCAGTCAACGTCGTCAAAAACTTTCTCTAAGTCTACAAACGCTAGAAACGTACGTTTGCCTTTCCTTAATCTATCTTCTAAGATAACCCGTAGTGTCAGTATTGCCTCACGTGTTCCAAAATTTCTGCGGAATCCAAACTGATCTTCCCCGAGATCGGCTTGTACCAGCTATTCCATTCGTTTGTAAAGAATTGAATTCGTGTTAGTATTTTGCAGCCGTGACTTATTAAAGGGAGCTGGAACGATGAAAACGACAAAATTAATGTGTTTTGGTTTTTTATTTCATTATAAAATTATTTGGAGTTTTCTTAATAAAACAAATCAAGTTTCACTCTTCTAAGTGAATTCTAAGAGTGTTTTTTGTCGGTGCAAAGTTGACGTGCCGGGCAAACGGTTGTAGTGTGTCACCTCTGGCGGCGCCGTTCGCTAGCTGCAAGCAGGGTATCTTTGCGGAATTAGACGGTGTTTTGTTTTCCAACGTTGTATGGCTTTATCTCTGTGACAAGTGACTGGTCATATCGGTAAAGATATACGCTATACCGTGTGTGTTTACTTGTGGAGTTTGCTGTGTGTTGTTTAGTTGTTCAATTTTGCGTGTTTGACAAATTTTGCTCGTACCTGTTTTACGTATTTGGTTTGTGGATATCAGTATGCCCCGTCTCAGCAATCGAGTGTTAAAGAAAAGGCACAATGATTAGAGGAAGAAATCTTTTGTTTTTTTGAAGGGAGATGCTGCTCAGACTGCTTCACCGACTACCCCAAGTGAATGTGATAGAACGTCTTCCAGCAAGAAACTTTGTGACAGCAAAGAAAAATTTGAAAACTATGAAAGTGACGGTAATGATGTGAATGAAATGATTAACATTTCCTTGCTCTCTAATATTTTAAAACATAACGTATTATGCCAAGTTTGCAAAGAAAGAGGACTGGAATTGAAAATAACTACACACATTGGTTTAGCATGTAAAATGTTATTGATGTGTAACAAATGTGCTGAAGAAGTTTCGTTTTCTAATTCTAACTCTGTTCCTCGTAGTGGTAATATTGGAAAGAAGGTGTGTGATATAATTGTCAGGCTAGTGTATGGCTTGCGTTGCATTGGACAGGACAGTGCTGCAGGGACAATGTTATTTTGATTTATGAACTTGTCAAAACCACCAACCAAGTATTGATTTTGTAATGAAGTGGTGGGATCCTCTGCTGAAGATATTGCTCAAGCAACAATGGAGAAAGCAGTTGTAGAAACTGTGACAGATAATGGGGAGTGTAGAGATTTAACTGTTGCTTTAGATGGATCATGGCAACGTAGAGGTCATAAATCTCTAAATGGAGTTGTGACAGCTATCAATGGAGACAGTTGCAAAGCAATTGATGTTGCTATTCTCTCAAAACATTGTAGATGTAAGGGCAATACCAAAGATGAACATAGTGAAAGTTGTGAAACAAATTTACATGGCACGAGTGGGGCGATGGAAGTAGAGGGAGTGAAAGCAATTTTTTCCAGATCACAGAAGTGGTGTAATGTACGATACACTAACTATCTAGGAGATGGTGATTCTAAGGGATATAAGCTGTGGAGGAACTCAAACCTTATGGCAATGAAATTCACATTAAAAAACAGGAGTGCATTGGACATGTGCAGAAGCGCATGGGGGCTCAGAGGAAGCTATTGAAAGATTGTAGAGGTATTATGGGTGTGCAGTTAGGCAAAACACAAGAAGCATTGACCATATGAGAAGAGCAGTATGGGCATTATTTTTTCATACTGCGTCAACAAATGAACACCCACAACATGCACTGTACCCCACAGGTGATGACTCATGGTGTAAGTACCAATCATGAAAGGAAAATGCCCATACAAATAGTTTGCCAAATGCTGTAATTGATGTAATTAAGCCAATATTCAGAGGTTTATCACAGCCAAGTTCATTGGAAAAGTGTTTACATGGGAAAACACAAAATCGAAATGAATGTGTAAATACTTTAATTTGGCTTAGGATTCCCAAAAGAGTGTTTGTACAGATAAAAACATTGCATTTTGGAGTGTATGATGCAGTGGCAACGTATAATGAAAGAAACATTATCAAATGTGATGTGCTGAAACGTTTAGGTTTCCAGCCAGGACACAACACCATTTCCACAATGCGCCTAATTGATCAAGAAAGACTAAGAGGTGCAGTAAGAACATGCCTACAGCATGCAGCAAAAGGGGATAAAAGACCAGTGAAAAGGAAACTAACACTGGAAAAACAAGAGGATGCTGATAATCCATCATGTGGGGCAGGAATGTGTTAAAAAACTTTGGAAGCCTTTTCCTGTAACTTTAAATTTTCATCTTTGAGGAACATTTTCTCGAAAACTGCTATCGGTATATCCAAGTTTCAGAGCAATATGGGTTGGGTTCTTTGGGGAAGGAGACCAGACAGCGAGGTCATCGGTCTCATCGGATTAGAGAAAGATGGGGAAAGAAATCGGCCGTGCCCTTTCAAAGGAACCATCCTGACATTTGCCTGGAGCGATTTAGGGAAATCACGGAAAACCCAAATCAGGATGGCCGGACGCGGGATTGAACCGTCGTCCTCCCAAATTCGAGTCCAGTGTCTAACCACTGCGCCACCTCGATCGGTCAGAGCAATATATTTAATGGTTTTGGAAAAAATGTTCCTTCTGTTTGCTAAAATTAACATGGAGGAGATGGATCGTTCAGGCTCCCCATAAACTTATAGTTCGGTAATTTTCATACCTTTCAACGCCTGCTTTTTTAGGTATTGGAATTATTATATTCTTCTTGAAGTCTGAGGGTATATTGCGTGCCTAATACATCTTGCTCACTATATGGTAGAGTTCTGTCAGAACTGGCTCTCCCAAGGCTATCAGTAATTCTAATGGAATGTTGTCTAATGTCGGGGCCATGTTTCGACTCAGGTGTTTCAGTGCACTGTCAAAGTGGTCACGCAGCATCATATCTCCCGTTTTGTCTTCATCTACGTCGTCTTCCATTTCCGTAATATTGTCCTTCACTACACCGTCCTTATATAGACCCTTTATGTACTCCTTCCATCTTTCTGCTTTCCCTTCTTTGCTTATAACTCGGTTTCTATCTGAGCTCTTGATATTTAGACAGATGGTTATCTATTCTCTAAAATTCTCTTTAATATTCCTGTAGGCAGTATCCATCTTACCCCTAGTGAGATATACCTCTACACCCTTACATTTGTCCTCTAGCCATCGCTGCTTAGCTATTTTGCTCTTCCTGTTGATCTCATTTTTCAGACTTTTGCATTCCTTTTTGCCTGCTTCATTTATTGCATTTTTGTATTTTCTTTTTTCATCTACTAAATTCAGTATATCTTCTGTTACGCAAGGATTTCTACAACCCACTGTCTCTTTACGTACTTGATCCTTTGTTGCCTTCAGTATTTCATCTCTTAAAGTTACCCATTCTTCTCCTACTGCATTTCTTTCCCCCTTTCTTATCAATCGTTCCCTAGTGCCCTCTCTTAAACTCACAACAACATCTAGTTCTTTCACTTTATCCATGTCCCATCTCTTTAAATTCCTATCTTTTTACAGTTTCTTCAGTTTTAGTCTATTGTTCATTCCCAATAACACATCTGCCCCTGGAAATGTCTTACATCTTAAAACCCGGTTCTTAAATCTCTGAAACTTTTCATGTTTCCAGGCCTCTTCACGTACACAACATTCTTTCATGATTCTTGAACCAAGTGTTAGCTATGATTAAGTTATGCTATGTGCAAAATTCCACCAGGCGGCTTCCTCTTTCCTTCCTTAACAATGATTCCATATTTACCCACTACTTTTCCTCCTCTTTCTTTTTCTACTATCGAATTCTATTTCCACAGGACAATTAAATTTTCGTCTCCCCTCACTATCTGAATGATTGCTTTTATCTCATCATACATACCTTCAATCCATTCGTCATCTGCGGAGCTAGTTGGCATATAAACCTGTATTCTTGTGGTTGGTGTGGGCTTCGTGCCTAAATTGGCTACAATAATACGTTCGCTATGCTGTTCGTAGTAGCTTACCCGCGCTCCTATTTTTTTTATTCATTAGTAAGCCCACTCCTGCATTACCCCTTCTTGATTTTGTATCTATAACCCTGTATTCACCTGAACAAAAGTCTCGTTCCTCCTGCCATTGAATTTCACTAATTCCCACTACATCTAACTTTAACCTGTCCATTGCCCTTTATAAATCTTATAACCTACGTGCCCAATTAAGGGCTCTAATATTGCACGCTCCGATCCATAGAACGCCACTTTTGTTGCTCCTGATAATGACGTCTTCCTGAGTAGTCCCCGCCCGGAGACCCGAATGGGGGACTATTTTATCTCCGGAATATTTTATCCAAGAGGACACCATCATCATTTAACCATACATTAAAACTACATGCCGACGGGAAAAATGACGGCTGTAGTTTCCCCTTGCTTTCAGCCGTTCGCGGTACCAGCACAGCAAGGCCGTTTTGGTTAATGATACATAGCCAGATAAGTCAATCAACCAGACTGTTATCCCTGCAACTACTGAAAAGGCTGCTGCCCCTCTTCAGGAACCACACGTTTGTCTGGCCTCTCCAACAGATATCCCTCCGTTGTGGTTGCACCTACGGCACGGCTGTATGTATCGCTGAAGCACGCAAACCTCCCCTCCAACGGGAAAGCCCTTGGTTCATGGGCGGTGGGGGTGGGGGGAGGGGCTAAATATTATAAATTATCGATGAAGTGTTGACTCCAAAGGCACATGACTCATGTCAGTATACTGCCGCTACATTTTTTTGGCATTTCACCTGACCCGTGGTCTAGGGGTAGCGTCTTTGATTCATAATCAAAACGTCTTCGGTCCCGGGTTCGATCCCCGCACAATGCCTAAATTTTGATAAATAATCAGCGTTGGCGGCCGAAGACTTCCGGCATAAGAAGTCAGCCTCATTCTGCCAACGGCCTTGTCAAAGAGGGCGGAGGAGCGGTTCAAATGGCTCTGAGCACTAAGGGACTTAACTTCTGAGGTCATCAGTCCCCTAGAACTTAGAGCTACTTAAACCTAACTAACCTAAGGACATCACACACACCCATGCCCGAGGTAGGATTCGAACCTGCGACTGTAGCTGTCGCGCGGTTCCAGACTGTAGCGCCTAGAACCGCTCGGCCACCACGGCCGGCGAGCGGATAGAGGTTCGGGGCACTCTTCTTGTCCTAGGGGTGGGAAATTGCCCCTAAAGGCGGAAGAATCAGCAATGATCAACGACATGAGGATGCAGAAGGCAATGGAAACCATTGCATTAAAGATACGTAACGTGTATCCACAGGACATGTCCTGTAGTTGAAGAAGTGTAATGATAATCTCTCCATTGGCAAAAGATTCCGGAATAGTCCCCCATTCGGATCTCCGGGAGGGGACTGCCAAGGGGGAGGTTACCATGAGAAAAAAAATTGAATTATCAACGAAAGGGTAATGTTCTACGAGTCGGGGCGTGGAATGTCAGAAGCTTGAACGTGGTAGGGAAACTAGAAAATCTGAAAAGGGAAATGCAAAAGCTCAATCTAGATATAGTAGGGGTCAGTGAAGTGAAGTGGAAGGAAGACAAGGATTTCTGGTCAGATGAGTATCGGGTAATATCAACAGCAGCAGAAAATGGCATAACAGGTGTATGATTCGTTGTGAATAGGAAGGTAGGGCAGAGGGTGTGTTACTGTGAACAGTTCAGTGAGCGGGTTGTTCTAATCAGAATCGACAGCAGACCAACACCGACAACGATAGTTCAGGTATACATGCCGACGTCGCAAGCTGAAGATGAACAGATAGAGAAAGTGTATGGGGATATTGAAAGGGTAATGCAGTATGTAAAGGGGGACAAAAATCTAATAGTCATGGGCGACTGGAATGCAGTTGTAGGGGAACGAGTAGAAGAAAAGGTTACAGGAGAATATGGGCTTGGGGCAAGGAATGAAAGAGGAGGAAGACTAATTGAGTTCTGTAACACGTATCAGCTAGTAATAGCGAATACCCCGTTCAAGAATCACAAGAGGAGGAGGTATACTTGGAAAGGATGGGAGATACGGGAAGATTTCAATTAGATTACATCATGGTCAGACAGAGATTCCGAAATCAGATACTGGATTGTAAGGCGTATCCAGGAGCAGATATAGACTCAGATCACAATATAGTAGTGATGAAGAGTAGGCTGAAGTTCAAGACATTAGTGAGGAAGAATCAATACGCTAAGAAGTGGGATACGGAAGTTCTAAGGAATGACGAGATACGTTTGAAGTTCTCTAACGCTATAGATACAGCAATAAGGAATAGCGCAGTAGGCAACACAGTTGAAGAGGAATGGACGTTTCTAAAAAGGGCCATCACAGAAGTTGGGAAGGAAAACATAGGTACAAAGAAGGTAGCTGCGAAGAAACCATGGGTAACAGAAGAAATACTTCAGTTGATTGATGAAAGGAGGAAGTACAAACATGTTCCGGGAAAATCAGGACTACAGAAATACAAGTCGCTGAGGAATGAAATAAATAGGAAGTGCAGGGAAAATGTAAAGAGATCGAAAAAGATATGATTGTCGGAAGGACAGACTCAGCATACAGGAAAGTCAAAACAACCTTTAATGACATTAAAAGCAACGGTGGTAACATTGAGAGTGCAACTGGAATTCCACTGTCAAATGCAGAGGAGAGAGCAGATAGGTGGAAAGAATACATTGAAAGCCGCTATGAGGGTGAAGATTTGTCTGATGTGATAGAAGAAGAAACAGGAGTCGATTTAGAAGAGATAGGGGATCCAGTATTAGAATCGGAATTTAAAAGAGCTTTGGAGGACTTACGGTCAAATAAGGCAGAAGGGATAGATAACATTCCACCAGAATTTCTAAAATCATTAGGGGAAGTGGCAACAAAACGACTATTCACGTTGCTGTGTAGAATATATGAGTCTAGCGACATACCATCTGACTTTCGGAAAAGCATCATCCACACAATTCCGATGACGACAAGAGCTGACAAGTGCGAGAATTATCGCACAATCAGCTTAACAGCTCATGCATCGAAGCTGCTTACAAGAATAATATACAGAAGAATGGAAAAGAAAATTGAGAATGCGCTAGGTGACTATCAGTTCGGCTTTAGGAAAAGTAAAGGCACGAGAGAGGCAATTCTGACGTTACGGCTAGTAATGGAAGCAAGGCTAAAGAAAAATCAAAACACATTCATAGGATCTGTCGACCTGGAAAAAGCGTTCGACAATATAAAATGGTGCAAGCTGTTCAAGATTCTGAAAAAAGTAGGGGTAAGCTATAGGGAGAGACGGGTCATATACAACATGTACAACAACCAAGAGGGAATAATAGGAGTGGACGATCAAGAACGAAGTGCTCGTATTAAGAAGGGAGTAAGACAAGGCTGTAGCCTTTCGCCCCTACCCTTCAATCTGTACATCGAGGAAGCAATGATGGAAATAAAAGAAAGGTTCAGGAGTGGAATTAAAATACAAGGTGAAAGGATATCAATGATACGATTCGTTGATGAGATTGCTATCCTGAGTGAAAGTGAGGAAGAGTTAAATGATCTGCTGAACGGAATGAACAGTCTAATGAGTACACAGTATGGTTTGAGAGTAAATCTGAGAAATACGATGGTAATGAGAAGTAGTAGATATGAGAACAGCGAGAAACTTAACATCAGGATTGATGGTCACAAAGTCAGTGAAGTTAAGGAATTCTGCTACCTAGGCAGTAAAATAACCAATGACGGACGGAGCAAGGTGGACATCAGAAGCAGACTCGCTATGGCAAAAAAGGTGTTTCTGGCCAAGAGAAGTCTACTAATATCAAATACCGGCCTTAATTTGAGGAAGAAATTTCTGAGGATGTACGTCTGGAGTACAGCATTGTATGGTAGTGAAACATGGACTGTGGGAAAACCGGAACAGAAGAGAATCGAAGCATTTGAGATGTGGTGCTGTAGACGAATGTTGAAAATTAGGTAGACTGATAAGGTAAGGAATGAGGAGGTTCTACGCAGAATCGGAGAGGAAAGGAATATGTAGAAAACACTGATAAGGGGAAGGGACAGGATGATAGGACATCTGCTAAGACATGAGGGAATGACTTCCATGGTACTAGAGGGAGCTGTAGATGGCAAAAACTGTAGAGGAAGACAGAGATTGGAATACGTCAAGCAAATAATCGAGGACGCAGGTTGCAAGTGCTACTCTGAGATGAAGAGGTTAGCACAGGAAAGGAATTCGTGGCGGGCCGCATCAAACCAGTCAGTAGACATATGAAAAAAAAAGTTTCCATGTGTTTTAAATTGTTGATCAGGGACGAGATCGAATGAACGAGTTGACAGGTCGAGGGATGAAGAAGAACAAATCGCGTCCACTGGGTCAATGTTAGTAAGTTACCGTGATCAAATAAACTCTTCAGCAACGGAACTAACCATCCAATGGGTGATTTTTTTAAAAATATATGTGAAGGAGACTTCACTTAAAGCACAAGGAAAGAGAAAGAATTGTTAAACCTGCAACAATAAAAACGGCGGTGTAGTAGTTTTAGCTTACTAAGTTTGAGAAACAGTCATTAACAATTTATCTTTTGTGAAAATCGCAACATCCAGAAAGATCGACTCAGAGGATCAGAACACGGATAATGTGTAAAGCAAAGTACCGGCAATAAACGGTGAGGATTGTAGTGAGGCTGCGCAGCATCACTGGGAAAGTCGGTTTTTCTCGGCAGTCCGTTTCCTTTTGGCTCGCAAGAGATACAACACGATGTGTTGGATGTAGTTAATCCATACTTTGTTTGTCATGGTCGTTCATTGAATATTGTCATATTCAAGTCAATGGAAGATGAGGGCCCAGGAATATTTACAGAGCGTTGCATGTCACAAAACTTACAGGCTCTCACTCAGCATGTGAATATCTGACACTGTACTGAATTCCCCGTGAGATATCATGCTCAGTTCTGTTAATTTGTAGAACAAAGTTGATTTAAATTACTTGTATCACTTTTTGTGTTGCAGTTCTCATTAACTATAGTATAATTTTGTTTCCTTGATCTCCTTGACCTGTTATAACATTTACTAAGCAATTTCCATCAGCTTTCCTTTGATAACGCACCAGGTGGGACTGACCTAGCGTATGTTTGCGAAAACGCTTCCTTGTGTATGAAGTCACCAAGTTGTTGTAACTAAGTAGAAACCTTAAAAACTGACATATCGTTATCCAGATACTTTCCTCATACTATGGACATAAGATAGAAGCACAATATTTTTACTTTAGAAGCAATTTCTTTCGCTTTCTACCATATTTTGAGCTTCTGTATGTCTGACAGGATCAAGTGAAATTACTTTAACAACGCAGAGCCAGTGACGCGACAATCACTGTAAGTTTAATGTGAAGATTGCGCTGATGGCAACGGCCCTAAGCGCCCTAATTAAACAATAGCAATGAGAAGATTGCTAAAGGATCTTGTTTTTGTAGTGTACCTGGGAGGATAAGAAGAAAAACGAAATTCTATGTTGGCCATTAGTGAATCCGGAGATGCATCTGGTCTGGAGAATTTAAATAACACTTTCAAGAGGAATGTTGATTTTACAAAGGACACGCAAAATAAATGGAAGAATTCTAGTCTGACGTTCCTCGGTTAGTTCGAGATCTTTAGTTTGTACATCAGATGATTGCATTGTGCACGTTGAAATATACCACATTTCCAGAACAGAGAAGTAGTGTGAACGAACAGATGACAGTAAAGCACGAAGCATCTTTTCTCTAACTCATGAGACAAAGAGCACGATAAAAGTATAGCTCTCAGTCAATAATAAACCACATAAATACATTTTTAAGTACTGTACAAACTGAGCAACAACTTTTGCTGTTTGCGCTCTTCTTCATATACTGTACTGCCAGTTCTAGATCGCGTTTAGTAGTTTTCAGTTGTAGCACCCTCCCACGTATTTGTTGTGTGATTCAAAAAATATATTTCTGTCTATCAAGGAAACTATAAAGTAGGATATTTCTTACATTTATGTTAGTGAATTATTCTTACATTTCATGCTACAGAAATGGAATATACGTTCTCGTTGCACGCTGTGAGCGTATGTTGTGGAAACCAAGTAGGCGCAATTGTGAAAAGGTCTTAATGTTCTGAAAACATTGTTCCGGTAGTTCATGAATAAACATGTACGTAGTGGACTTCATGTAAAGAAAGTATTGTTTCCGTAGTTCAGAAATAAACATATTTAGTGTATGTCTCCCCCATCTGCTATGTGAAAGAGAAGGTAGTAATTCACTGCGACTTCTGTAATCACGGTATTTCATTGTCAGCAGCAGAATGAGTAACCATTTCAAATCCAATGCTAGGACATCACATAACAATGTCCAACTCTTATCTCCGTGTTTTAATTTTTTTTACGTTTTATATATTCTTTTAGAACAGGATCCAGACCGTCTTGTGCAAGGCGGAAATATTTTCCTTCATCTTTCCTTCTAACCTATTTGAGCAAATTCCTTCCTTCCTTCATGATGAATATCACAGGACTGCCTCGAGCAGTTCTGTAGAGGCCCGCACATCAGTTATCGACAACTGCGCATGCGTGTGGTACATCCCGCAGACGGCTAACTCACTGTTGTACCGACTAAGTGTAGCACAATTTACGCTTGCAAGCCTTGCATGCGAAAATGCGTCTAGGACACAATGAAAGAAGGCAGAGTGTGCTTACACTCCAACTGCTATCATTTAAACTCTTTAGCAAAAGTCACGAAGTATTCAGTTCCTCACTTTAACCAGTGAAGGGTGGCTAGTCCTTTGCGTTCGCCTCTCTTGCACCTAATTGATACCATACGCAGATTAGGGCACTCGTGCAGCATCAAGAACACACATTGACCAATTCAATGAACAGTATGGAGGATTGTTATTGATTAGGCTTATTGTTGGTTGTGATGAAGTTTTGCATGCTGTATTTCGAGGTGAAGTAATTGTGATCGTGTTGGAAATACGTCTTCCTTATGGCCAGTTGAAGCTGTTGTTGAGTGCAGCGGTCGCCGATAGCATAGATAGCGAAACAATCACTTTATGGCAGACAACTTAAAAATGCGAAGGGCTGAGCTCAGGTATACGGGGCGACAGGCGGAGAGAGTCTCGGTTAGGAGGTGTAGACTGATGTCCTGCAGGGACACGCAAATTGCGGGACACGAGCCATTTCGCTCAGAGGCCGGCGCCAGAGTTTTTACTGCTCCTTTGCCGGACGGCACCGGCACAGGACGCTAGTAATTGATCCCTGCAGAGGAGAGAGTGCGTCTCAGCTTTCGTAGGTAGCCCTGATATATACTTTTTTTGTGAGCCTCACGGAGAACACATTTTTGGCCTGTGAAGGAAAACTTTTTGCTTCAGTCAGCAAAATGGGTCGGCACAGATTGACGTCCACAGCCCAGGCCTTATCAGAGGTGTTTTTTTTTTTTTTTTTTTTTGTGCTCTGGTTCCTACGTCGGTGTTATCGCGCGAAGAGAGTAGCGATGTCTTGATTGACAAGCTGACTGTGATGTCGGGGCATGTGTCGGATGGCATGTGTCGCAGTGGAGAGAGGATTGGTCGAAGACAATCTGCCCATCTGTTGGGAGGAGGCAGTACCAAGCATTAAAAAAATACGCTATTGATTAAAAACACAGTCCACTAGTGGTGGAACGTGGTTTTTGAAACAACTCCATGTGGAGCATATGGTTTTGAAAGGCATTTAATACTACAGATAAGAATCGCGTTTTGGATGTTGTACGGAGAGGATATGGGTCGAAATTAGACTGCCGGAGAGGAGTCGTGACCAGACTACCGGAATTCTGTGGCCCATCGTACTCTTGGGATTAGGTGCAAGGCAATTTTGGTCGATTATCGGTTTGTTGCTAAGAGGCAAATCCGACCGAATTTCCTTACCGTAATCCTTGGTTTGTGGAGTATCGTACTTTGGTGTCTGGTATGAAGAAGCTGTTCCGCGTCCTGTATCGAGCAATAGAGGCTGATGGTACGTCCATCGAGTCCCTACTGCGGCGCCTAGTTCACCGCAATGCACACATCCGACATCACGTGGTATCACTAAGCTGCTCCGGCTCGATGGGAATGTTCTATGTCAGTTGCTCACCCTATACGCCATTTGTCCCTGCAAACAGCAGCAGCCGTAGCTCGACAAATAGGGCTCAACATGTGCATGTAGTATCAGTGGGCATGCTGTCCGTGTGCAGAATTGGGAGGCCCGATCTATCTGAGTTTGACAGTTGGCCGGAGATGTGATGGCCCGGAGACTCGGCACGATTATTTCGGAAACTGCATGACTTGTCAGGTGTTCGAGGAATGCTGCGGTGAGTTCAAGACGAGGCCAACCAAGGTGAAAATACTTTCAGACATTGTGGCGTTGGGCGGCAAATTCGCATGACAAATGTCGGACGTCATGCGCCAGGCAGGCTGTCAAAACAGGATAGGCGGCGAACTATGGTTAAACTAACTTCAAACTCCAATGCTGGGCATGTACAAGTATGTCTGAACACACAGTGCACCGAACAGTGAGCCTCCGCAGCCGACGATCCATGCATGATGTTGGCAACTACGACGGAAATAGGCATGTGACCATCGGCTCTGGACGTTAGCGCGGTGGCAGAGCGTTGCATGGTGTGTAGGATCCCGATACTTCTTCATCATGCTGATGAGAGGACGCCAATCCGTTGTCTACCAGAGGAATAGCTCCTTGCTACGTGTACTGCGAGACGGAGACAAGCTGGCCGCGTCTCCATTATGCTCCGTGAAACATCCACGTGGGCATTCATGGGTCCAGTGAAGCTTGTTCAACGCAACATAACGACCAAGGAGTATCGTACACTGTTTGCAGACCAAATTTAGTCCTTCTCGTCGATAATGTTTCCCGACGGCATTTTTCAGCAAGATAATGCGCCATGTCACAAAGGGGATGGAATGGTTCGAGGGACACACAGTGGCGAGTTCCAATTGGTGTGCTAACAGCCCCCGTCTTGCCAAATCTGAAACCAATCGAACACATCTAGGATGTGATTGAACTTGACGTCACCCCTCTCCCTGGAACTTCAGGGAATTAGGTGACTTGTGTGTGTGTGCAGATGAGGCGCTAGCTCCCTCCAGCGACATACCAAGGCCTCATTGTTCCATGCCATGATGCGTCACGGCTGTTATCTGTGCCAAAGATGGACGTACCGGCTATCAGGTAGGTGGTCATAATGTTCTGGCTGATCAGTGTACATATGCGTGTGCATTAGCGTGTAGTTTGAGTCCAGTGAATTATAATCGCGTTACGTTATCCACACACCAAGCGGGAACCGTGTTGTAGGGCCCCACCCATTCCCGCCTTCGTCAGTTCGACTGCAGCACTAGTCATCTTCTTTCTGGTGATGAGTAATTATGTTAGCTCAGCGTATTTCACTCTTACGTTTTTCTGATAATAAATCGGTATAATCATATTCAACATCTTTAATTTCAGTAGAGATCAGCGTCTACAACCCATTATAAAGTAATTTATGTGAGAGAAAGTTGAAGTAGTGGAGAATATGTTACATTACGTTCACTTAAGTTTCACCATTAGGGCCAAAATATCAGTTAGATAAAGGCAGATCTCCGTTACTCATAGTTTTATAGTGGTGTTGCTGAAGAGTAACGCTGTAAAAGGAAGTACTACCTGACGGACTGAAGTAAGGAGTGGTTTCCCACATTACCAAAATAAACTCACACTACAGATGTTTTATACCATTCAGCGATCCACATCCCAAGTATTTTGTAGGATTACAGTTCAGGAAACAAAGTAAACTACAGTTGACGACTCCTTTACTGAAAACTTGACGAAAGTGTGAGACTGAACTTGATCAACTCAAGTATTTCATAGTTTTGGGGGGACGTCCTCCACTAAACGTAAACTGGAGGATAACTATGCATGAGGTGTTTCACAATGGAAGAAATATTGGCTGTAACATCTGCAGTTTATGTTTCTCTGAAGTCTTCCCATTCTGAGAGACACATCGCCAATTTTGCTGTCCCTACACATGTGAAGGACTAAGAGAAATCCTTAAAAAATTAAAAAAAAAACATTGGGGAACATGCTATAGTCGATTTAGGGATGCACTCCTATCACCTAATACGTTCATTGAGGAGCAGAGAACTGTACAGGACGTTAAAAAAATGTTGAATATTTTGAGAGGTGGTAGTACTCATCGAAACAAGAAAAATAAGTCCAATAAACATGGGTCCGGAAGTGCACATTTTCTGTGATAAACACGTGTTTACAGGAGGTGTTCAAAGTGGCGCCCATTCGTGATAGTGCACCGCTCAGCCCTCCGGCGTAAGGAATGATGCAGACTTTGAAGTATACCATGTTGTTGTTATACATGCTGGCAAGCATTGAAGATGCGACCCTGTGGTGTCCGCACAACTTTGATTGGAGTGGCGTAGACCAGTTCCCATAACCAGAAGTCTAGGGGACTGAAGCCCAGGGAAAGAGCAGGCAAAGGTGTGGGGTGCCCCCATGACCAATCCAGTGGTCCTGGAATGCCTGTGTCTGATGTTCGCGCACATTGTGACGAAAGCGTGGTGGTGCGCCATCATGCATGAACCACATTTGCAGTCGTTGCTATAGTGGCACATCCTCCAGCATGGTAATATGTTAATGAGAAAGCCCAGACAATGCACCCCAGTTAATCCTTGTGATAGCAAGTATGGCCCTATTAATCTATCGCCATATACACCTGCCCATTTGTTCATTCAGAATCGGTGTTGATACCCTCTTTCCCGAATTGCTTGGAGATTTATATATGCCCACACATGTTGACTATGGAAATTTACATCATCATTTCTTGTGGACTCTGCCTCATCCCTAAATAGAATCTTGGATGGGACCTGTGGATCTGCTGCACACTTCTGCAATAGCCTTTGACAAACCCGCCGTCTACCATGATGCTCCTGTTACCTTAAGGCCTGAACGCGCGGGTACAGGAATTGTTCGTGAAGTACCTGCCCATAGAGCGAGACAAGCCTTCTGGTGCCGCTAATCGTCGCACACCCAGGGGTTTCTTCCACCGAACGTAGCATATACTCCTCCATGTCAGACATGAGAACTGTGCAGGGGCTTCCACTGTCAGTCTTCCGAGGTGCAAGGGTACCTGTGTCCATCGCAAAATATCATATCCACCATTCCACTTGTCGAGTAGTAGGCTTCCATTGCTAAGAAGTGGTGGAAGAGAGAAAATGGAAATGTACTACACCATTTATAACAATAAGCACATAAGTCCAACTGCGTTTGGAAGAAGGTAGAACACCATGATACTTACCCAGGATTGACAGTACTGTGCAATAAGGCACACAAACACGGTGAAAACTAACGTAGCCAGTCGATGTGGCCGAGCGGTTCTAAGGGCTTCAGTCTGGAACCGCGTGACCGCTACGGTGTGTGATGTCCTTAGGTTAGTTAGGTTTAAGTAGTTCTAAGTTCTAGGGGGCTGATGACCTCAGATGTAAGTCCCATTGTGCTCAGAGCCATTTGAACCATTTGAGAACTAACGTAGCCTACAACACGACTTGAACGACTGTAGACCACCTAATGCCGAGTAGAGTACTGTGAGTAAGACGTAATACCCTCCTGACACATGTGCTAATATCCCCAACCAAGCGTCACGCAGCCCTTCCTACAAACACGCGTTTACCTTGGAAAGTATGCGTTTCTGGACCCATGTTTATTGGACTCATTTTTCTTCTTTAGACTACCACCTCTCAAAGTGTTCGTCACTTTGGTAGTGTCCTCGAGGACTAAGCTCGGTGGTACCAGGGTATATTATGTGTGCATAATGAGCAGTTGTAGTGCTACTGATTCGTTTGTCACAGTCATCGGCGATCAGATGGCGCGCAGAATGCTCGTCTGTGAACCCTCTGCTTTTCCTGTGCAGACAATTACTGTGCTGAGTTTAGAGGTGAACAGCGACTGCAACTTTCATTCTAGGGAACAACCATGCCCCATCGACGAGTGCATGAACCTGCAGCCATTTAAACGAGCTCATGTTATGGGCCTGCCGGAAACTGGGTAGACGCATCGACGGACTGCTGCACATGTTGGGCACAATGTATCGGTGGTGTGACGCTGCTTTGAGGAGTAGTCTACGGAACACTCCCATACCTGTCGACCAGGCTCCGGGAGCTCGCGTTGTACATACGCAAGACAAGATCGACGCACTCTTGGAGCAGTGGTGGCCGACCGAACATAAATACTGTGACTTAGATACTGACGAAACTGAACTGGCAGACGCTTGGAGATGGTGGCAAACTATCCCGAGAAAGCCTAGTTAGTAAGAGTCAAGAACCAGCTTTAAATTATGAATCTGTGAATATACTACGTATCTGTCCCGTAGGGATACCGAGGTCAGTTTTGACCAACTGCGGTGCCCAATGAAGCATTTAAGCAGTCGTTCTTTCTCCGTCCCATATGTGAAAGGAACGGGAAGAAATATTAATAACTGTTACTGTAGGAAGTACCTGCGCTAGTGCACTTCACAGTGTTTTGTACAGTATGGATGTAGCTGTAGAATTATTGTTATAAAAAAATTGAGTTCATGTTTTATGCCACGCTTAGAGGACGCGCACACGTAGTGTTGGGAGCGGGAGAAGAAGCTACGCACAACTCATGTCAGTTATACAGGATGAATCAGAACTCCATCAACAAAATTTCAGGAGTTTGTTCAGGGATATTTTTTGAGTATTTTGGTATTAAGACCCGTGGTCTGAGGTGGCGCGTAATGAAACAATAATGCAATTATTACATAACAACCTTTGTTACTAGAATTACCTTTGTTTCTGTGAAAATACTTCTATAACAGTGAAAAACGCTGTAATATCCAGTCACCAAAACATATTAACACGAAAAGATATTGCTATACGTAAAGATGCAAAACTGCTGTTACGGGGTTGCCGTGAATCAATCTATCCATACCGTTGTGTATCACAGTTAACGTACTAACACTGCTGGAAACAAACAACCCGAGACTGGACCAAGCAGTACTGAATGCAAGCTTGAGGACCAAGAGTAAAATAGGCCTTAGTGTTGTCAATAGTAAGTACCATGAGTGAATGGAATAATTTTGTCTCCAAACAAGATATACAACGCATACTGTCAACAATGACACTGTTGTGCAGATATTTCTAATGCAGTACGGATGCAAAGGGTAAGAAAATCAATGAAATGTAATCACTCTGTAACGAATCACTGAATGCAACCTCATACCAAAACAGTCGGAAAATATCCGTAGCGAGCGGAGTGGCCGCCTGGTTTGAGGAGCTATGTCTCGGACTGCGCGGTCCCTCTCACCGGTGATTCGAGTCCTCCCTAGGGCATGGGGATGTGTGTTGTTCTTAGCATAAGTTAGTTTAAGTCAGTTTAAGTATTGTGTAAGTCTAGGGACCGATGACCTCAGCAGTTTGGTCCCTTAGGAATTCACACATATTTGAACATTTGAAATATCTCTAGACAACTTGCGAAATTTTGTTGTTGAAGTTATGGCTCATCCTGCATACATCCAAAATGGCCTTTTCGTTTGACTAGCAACGAACGCATCTTGTGCACATTACTTGTAACATATGCTGATCCACAGGAACAGACCGTACTTTATTTTAAAGTATTCTTTGTCCAATAGAAGAGATACGATATTTAAAATCTGTGTTTGTAATTCGCATTTTATGTTTGTGGTTCAGGTTTTATTTTTCCGTTGTATTTTCTGAAGATCTGGTTGCAAGTAAAAGAAAAAAAATATTGGGACTAACAGAAAAAAGCTGTTACCGCTTCCGACTCTAAAATTTTTGACATTACAGTTCTCATTCGAGCATCTCCAGTCCTCTTCATCAGGACACCATATACGGACGGGCCGGCGCGGGTTCTCGGCCTTTCACTGTGTGCAATTTACAGGCTACGGTCACTGAGGATCATTGGGAACCGTGTGCTTATAGCAGGACCAAGATCACGTGTGCCTGTGGCCTATCAGCCACTGACAACAAGACATCAACGAGGACGGCTACTCTTGTGTCGTAATGAGTTGACTGGGCAGTGGAATGGCACTCTGTCGCCTTTATTGGTGAGAGTAGGGTCTGTGTGTATAGGGATGATGGACGTATACGTGTACGGCGTAGACATGGTGAGCGGCCGATACCCCAGGCCTCCTGCTGTCGCCATCGCATTTGGTGTTTCTGTAGGGTAGAGTCACTAGAGCACCCGCTTCATTGCACACGTAATCACCGTGCTGCTGCTGCTTCTTCGGCAGGAACATGGTCTGTTTTCCGTAGGTCAATGCTTTACCAGGTAAGTTGCTGCTACGCAACGTACTTTTCGTGGTGTACAGCAGCCCTGGCCAACAGGAGCAGCATATCTTCCGCCAGTACACATAGGGGACATGGTCTTTACTTGTCCTCCAGAGCCTTCAAGAACCTTTGCCAAACTGCAGCAAATGGTGCAAAATGCTCGGGACCATCTACTGCTGGATGTCATTCGGCACCTTTATGATCGTTTGCATGCGGGAATACACGCCTGTGTCGCTTTCAGAGGGGATAAACGATGTATTGATGCGACTGGTTGGGCACACAGTACTGTGGCTTGTGTGTTTCATTTGGTCTGAATTTTTCGTCATATATTCCTTCAATGTTAAACTACCTGTCACGTCACTTGTTCATAAAATGACCTTGGTCTTGTGAGTGATCCTATTCTTTTGGCTGTGAATTGTATGTTCCTTTTTTTTTTAATTGAAGATTTATTTTACTTAGCACTTTGTTTGAGGTACGCAATGCACTATATGTAATTTATTTGATCCGTTTCATAAACGTTAAATCTGAATACCTTTATTGCATCTTCCATTCTTATCACAACGAAGGGCACACCAATAAACCAGTCTTACATTTTGGACCACGATTGCGTTCACCTTGTTTGGAAGCCATTGACACGTCACTGAAGGAACAAGCTCAATTTACGAGGCACTACAGAACAACAGATAAGAAATGCAATTTTGTCTTTAATTCCTCATTACTGAGTTTTTTTCTGGGAACGGGAGTCTCTTGTGCATATGATCATGTTCCCGTCACTGTTTTGACACCAGGAAACTACTAGCGTTTAACTTGAAGACTTCTGATAAATTGAAAGAAATAACATTAATTCGTTGAGAATTAGTTTCATGTTCATACAAGAAAGATTACGGTTTCAGTCGGATTCAGTGCCGCCACCACAGCCGAGAAGAGGGCGCTGTCCGTCGGATTGTCGCAGTTGCACCAGCTGCCGCTAGATGTCAGGGCGGTGGAGTCGCGCGCGAAGAGTTGGCAACAGTCCCCGCTGGCTGGCGGTGCGGAGGGGAATTCATTGATCTGCATTCTGCAGGCGAGGCGGTAGAGGCGGTGGGGCAGTCTGAAGGTAGCAGCCAAGTCGGGAAAGTGAAGTGTGCTGCCGGCCCGCGCGAGTGTGTGAGTGTGCAGTCGCTTACCGTTTCGCGTCCCCTCGCCTTACGAGCGTGCCTAACCTGCTGCCCGGCTATCGTAGTCACAGTTCTGCGGCGCTTGTTACCGTGTGCCCGACCGAGAGAGTGGCCAGTCCGTGTAGCTCCGTCGCCGGTTGAACGTGACGTGTTGTGAACGGTGTTTCCGTCCAGGCTGGTCGTAAGCCGGGCAAGGGCGAGTGCGGTGTGCCGTCGGTACAGAGATTTCTATGTGCTAGCCGTTCATCACCAACAGCCAAACTGTGGGGCTCAGGGGCATTTTTTCTTCCGCCGCAGGGAATGTATTACCCAGTAAGTACGCCCACTACTTATGTCGATTAGTGCTCTAGGATAACGCAATACGTCTCAGCAATCGACCGCTGCTCCGCAGCGGTGTGGTCGCTGAGTTCACTTTGTTCGTAAAGTCGTCAAAAATCAGGAGAGTATTTGTGTGTGTGTGTGTGTGTGTGTGTGTGTGTGTGTGTGTGTGTGTGTGTGTGTGTGTTTTGTTTATCTGTGTAGGTGCTGTCAGACGAAGTTAGTAAACTGTATGAGGAGTGTTCTACATAGAAGAATAGTAGTTCACTAGAAGAAATGATTGCAGCTATTAAGTGGTTTATAACACTGTTTAAACTGTGCTTGCATCGTTGATAGCGATGTTGGTTGCACGCTGTTGTGTTCGTGCATTTCTTATTTAGTTTACCATCGCGCAGCGAATGAGCTTTTGAGACAGCCTACAGATGTGATTTACGATTTGTGCTTGATATGCTATCGGTATCAATTATCGATCTTTCTTATAATATTTATTTTTTGCTCTTGAATTAGCAGGAATATTGGTAAATTAGTGGCGTATTGACAGTGTAATGTTTGGTCAAAAGCCCATGTAATTTTCATTTTGCAAGGCAGGAACCTCATTTAGTAAAAGATTACCGGAAATGTCTTGAGATTACCGAGCAAGAATGCCGGAACGGGAACTGACGACACAGTACTACTAGTAGTACGCCGGCGGTTGGGAGTTATTCGTGTTTACGGCGAGTGACGAAGTGTGATCAGAGAACTTCGTAAGCGAAGAGTGTACATTCGCTTGGCGGGTCAGCGGCTGAAGGCCATTTTGCTCTCTGGCATCAAACGCCGCCCGAATATTGCGGAGTCAGACTGGAGATGGGATCAGTGTTGCTCGGGGATTCCTTTTTCACGGGGAATTCATGTAGTTACAGTACTGATTTTCCTTGTTTTCTGTAGCACTCACGGGAACGTCAGTTATTATTTGGACGAAATATCCATTTTAGATCCGATCAGTGTATAAACGCTTCCTATAAAAACTTATTGTGGATAGTATCTATCCCCTGTCTGATTTAGTGTGGGTGATATATTGGCATTGTTTGTGATATAAATCAGTTTTGTTCTCGTGATTCAACAATACATTATTAAAAAAAACTGACTTTGGGTTTCTACCGTGACGTATTAGCGTAAACAGCAATTGTGTACCATATGGAAGCGCAACTAGCTCATTTGTTCCGCGTGAAACAAGATTTCGTTGGAGATACAGTTTTCACAATGTGGAGAAAGACCGAATAATATTTAATTTTATTTTTGTTCGTAAAGTGTTGTGCTATTGTCAAATTGATATGCTTCTTCCAGTAGTGATTGGAACATACTTTAACATTTTGGTAACTGTTTCTCAAAGGTAATCTGCTTAGATTACAAAATAACACTAATGCATCTGTACGTAGCGACATTAGCCACCAAAGGGATACGTCGAACTTCCCCAGAACGAAAATTTATTGCGCAGTACTATTAAGGCCTACTACAGTGTCGCCCTGCTCTCTGTAAGACATGCGCACAGGCGACAGTTATACATTAGGACTGTAAATAAAGTTCGTTCATTGCGGATATGGTACTGTTGGAGAAAAAGATTCTCGTGTTATCGTCTCTTTAGGTGTGATTAAGAAAGCCTTTGACCAAAATGGCCCATTAATAATCGATAGACATTAAGTTATTTTTGTGGCTAGCTAATTATTGTACGCGCGCATTTAATTTTATGTAGTGTTCGTGAGCAGGAATTTAAAGAGTGAAACGCTGCGATAGTCATGTTGGATGAATGACGTAAGCCATAAGGGAGAACTCGTCTTTCAGAGTAGAGCAGTTCGCAAGATAAGTTTCATGGAAACTCACTGTTTCTGGTTTTCCGTGAAATTGGGGCCGAGAAACGCGTGGAAGAGCGTCTCGCGGCGGTGTTTTCATCGTGAAGCTTCAACGTGCCACCTGTTAGCAGTACGCCCATATGCACCAGTCTGACTCACCCAGTCCGTCCGTCTGCTGTTTGCGAAAGAAGTCCCAGCGTTGAAACTGTTACGGGTGATGCCTCTTTCTTGCCCTTGATTCATACCTTTAATCAAATTGATTGGTTGTTTCAGTCGCTGATAACTTCTTGCAGATCCGTATGGGCGGTAGTTCAGTTCGTGTGGAAGTAGGATCGAAAGCATTTTTGCAATCTATTCCACGTGCTTGCTGATATTATGAACTTCGTGTTTAGAAAGTAGTTGTAAGCAAACTCTTTTTAACAGTTGAGGTCAGTTAAGTTTGTTTGCCACCGTTTTGGCAGTTGAGAAAACGGCTCCATCCAGTGTGTTTGCAGGAGACGAACTGAATTATTACTCTTTAGTTGTGCTACTGTATATTGAAGAGGTACTCGTGGAAGGAGTAGAGTTTGCAAAATAATGCCGGGAAAGGATAAATTCTAAACCAGTTAGAAACTGCACAGTATTTTTTGTTTGAAACCCCGGGGTGGTCCTAAATGGTGCTTGAAGATAAATCAGCGGAAATATTAGATACGTCTGTCAAACTTGGTGAACTGTGGGTTCATTCTAACATGCCAGTTGCACTGTTTCATTGCAGACTAAAGTCTCAGCATAATGTAAACTGGTATTTTTGTGAAAATACTTCACCTGCTCATTGTTAAATGGTTCTTAACAAGCTTGGGAAACATATATAGTCAGCGTTTTTCGCAGCATGTCTCCATTTCCCATATTTTTCTACACCAAATTAAGTGACCGCTTTAGGATGTCTGTTTTGAGCGAATTTGAGTTATATTTTAAAATATTTCAGAATATGAAAAATTTCTTATTTTTTAGGAAACATTATCACCACAGATTCTGTAAATCAAAAATTGTATGAACTTTATAAATATTGTAACAGCGAGTTTGGGTACAGTAACTTCGATGACAGAATAAAGTTTCGTGACAATATACAAATTAGCTTATTCAGCGAAATTCCTAATAAAGTTGATCTCAGTATTTGAGCTATGTTGTAAACAACTTCCGTAGTCTTTTAGTGTGGGTATATTTCTAGGCATCCACTAATATATATAATACTGGTTTCAAAACAGTTAACCTGTTTTGTGAGAGAACCTTTGCGTTTTGGCAGAACGTAGGTAACGAATATAAGGCAGCAGAGATCTATTTGAAAGACTGGCGGATTGACGCGGTGATTGTGACTGCGTCGAGAGAATGGAGGACGCTGCGTGCAGCTGCCCGGAGGGATTGTTTAATAGAACATGTGCATGTGGCGCAGGCCGTCATGCTACCAGACTTCTGCGCCCGCCTCGTTGCCAGATGTCCAGCCGAACTTCGCGCCCAAGCCGTCGTCCGCTGCTGGTACGCAGAGGGCATCCCCCGATCACACAACCACGTGTTAGCTCTGTGTATGCCTGCGAATGCGTCATCACACATTTACGGATTGATGACACACGTCAGTGTAATTCCACTGCGGTTACTCACTTTAATGGCGCCGGAGAGCAGCTTTTACTTCGATTCAGTTATTTAGGACACCGGTTTAGATTTTTATGACCGTGCGCCGACTTAAAGTATACCTAAGAAAGCAGTGAGGGAAGATTTTGTACGTGTTGTTGGAGAACTCTTTAATGCTTTTATTTATTCTTCTAGGAGCTGACTTGAACCAAGATACCAAGGTGGGTGGGTGGGAGGGGGGGGGTCTGTGTAAGTGGAGACTTCCGGTAGAGTACGGATCAAGGAAATGTGTGAAAATGTGACCGTAAGGGCATCCAGCACCATCTGTGCGGTGCACGCTTGGTGTTAGAGAAGTGTAAATAGTGATTGGTCGGGTTTGGTTTTGTTCTACCATATTACTTTTATTGTTAACCAGTTTTCGGCTTACAAGGCCATCTTCAGACATTTACTGAATGTCTGAAGATGGCCTTGCAATCCGAAAACTGGTTAACAATAAAAGTTTTCGGCTTGCAAGGCCATCTTCAGACACTCAGTAAATGTCTGAAGATGGCCTTGTAAGCCGAAAACTGGTTAACAATAAAAGTAATATTGTAGAACAAAAGCAAACTGGTACTTTTCATTTATTATAATGTTGTTCTACCAAGAACCGACGGAAGATTCTGTTAATAAGTGATTGCTCGGTTACGACTCGCCGCAAATGTGTATAGTGCTCGGCCTGTCTCCTGCTGGGTTCAGCATCGTGGACATTGAGCTTAGCAAGCAACGCTGAGAAAAGATAAGGTCCCAGGCAGAAGAAGCTGGATGTAAACGAGACAAAACAAACGTGTTTACATTAGCTCTGTATACACAGGCTCTCTACGTGCGGTGGCCCGTAGATGTTTGTGAACAGTTGCAATAGCCCATACTTCCTTTTTAAATAATTGCAAGTTGCGCAGTGCTTCTCTTTATGCTCGTTCATGATTTCGTAATATGCTTCGTTATTTGTAATTCATATGGGTTGCCTTCCTTTCGTTATAACATGAAGTAGGTGAGCCCCTTAAAAATGAACAGTCTCCAGAATTCTTTGTGCGTGCGCGCACATCGGTTATATTGTCTGCCCGTGTCGCCTGCGTCCCTTGAAGTGCACTTCCAAAGTTTCACTCATCAGGGTCAAGTTCTGAAGGCCTCTTCATTGATGGAATAGTTGATGTGACGCCATTGGCGTCACTTTTGCTCGCTTGGAAAGAAACTGGCCGCGAAGCGAACCAAGAAAATCGCTTAACGCTTTCGGACTTCTCTAATGGAGAAGGTTGCCGTTTCGAAATACAAAGACTCGGGACGTTTATCTGATTGTCCACAACCAGCGGCGTATCAACTAACGACCTCCGTGCGTCGCGTCCGCTCCGCTGCTCGTTTCTCATTCGACCTTGGCCGCCTGCTTCCGAGCAACGAGCGGCACCTGCCGCCAAGTTCGCCCGATAGACTGTTATACAAGCACTGACGTGGCTGCATTCCCAGCGTAAAAGTTTTCTATTTTTTATGCCAACTCTACGTGGTAGCAAAATCTTTTCGCTATCCACCCCACCTCCCCTTTTACAGTGAAGTTGCATTCAAAAGAATGTTTCTTTAATTTGATTGCATTTGTTTAATCTGCAGTAATTTTTAGACACACTAACTTTGATGTCCCGTCCTTACGTTAGTGACCCACTTCAAAATACTTGCATTTAGGGGAATTCATTAATTTTTTTCTGGTTGTGATGGTGGATCTCCTGTCTGCCTCAGACATGTGCAAGAAGTGGTTTAGTCTCTAGGGCAACAATCCTCTACTTGGGGCGAGTTCAAGCGCTCAGCATTAAACACTTGAAAAACATTCCCATTTGCATAGGTATGGAAAAGTAACGGATCTTTCTTTTTTCTTGCCTGATGTACGATACCTTAGTATAGGTACTATAAACGTTTGACGGAGGCTTGGTGCTTCCCGAGTGTTCGTATTTCAGAACAGCAACCTTCCCCATTAGAGAAGTCCGAAAGCGTATAACGGGTTTTCATGGTTTGCTTCGCATCCAGTTTCCTTCCAAGCGAGCAAAAGTGACGCCGATGGCGTCACATCAACTATTCCATAAATGAAGAAGCCTTCAGAACTTCACCCTGATTAGTGAAACTTCGGAAGTGCACTGCAGGGGACACGGGCAGACATTGCTGACTAGTTGTGGTACAATTTTCTACAGACATCAGTTTACCTACGAAGAGTAATACCAATTCAGTTTTTCGAGTAAAGCCAGCTTCTTTCGGAGAGAATGTGAGTTTTGAGGATGTTCACCGAGAAAGGTCTCGCTCTTTTTCAAGGCAGTGGGGTTCCGGAGCACAGCACGACATAATTTTGATTTTAGAGTGTTTCACAGTCACTTAAATCTTGTACCGGAATTGTTCGATCAAGAAAACCAGGGCAGATTTCCTCTCCCATTCGTGTTCAAATAAATCAAAATCTCTGACACTGAAGCGAGCGTAAACTTCCTTTCACTGAGTTTTCATAATGATGGAAGACGATGTAATATCAGCTGCGAAGAAATTATTGGAGGAAACTCATTTCCACAGAGCTCCATTGTCAACCATATGGATATCAATACTACATCAGTTACTATTATACGACCATTTTTCCGTCTGCTAAATAATAGTACGTCCGGAATTAATTGAGAACAACGTTTTTGCAGAACTGACCTTACCGCAAACACTTCGATGTTATTCTGGACCCAGTCATAACGTACGTATAAGCAGCACTGTGCCAACACCAGTAGGAGTCAGTGAAACACTATCCCCTGTAAAATTACAGGCTCAAGCTCGGGTGCTCAAGTAGTAGAAAGAGCAGAATAGGCTGTTCGCTAAACAAGTTGATACCAGATGTACTTACCCGATCTCTTCACAAAACTATTTCTGCGTTCCAGTGACAAGATATATATATATATATATAATAGATTTTAGGAAATAAAGTACTAATTAGTATATCACACACACACACACACACTTGTTAACAAAGTGAGCCATGCATCTGAAACTAGGTATCTAGTTGCACACACCATTTACCAGGACGTTGTGGAAAGTAATGTTTCCTAATTTTTATGTAAAACGTCTTAACATTTTTCACATAAAACCAACTTCGTTAACATTCTACGTCGTCATTTTTCAAGTGTACATATTTATTTCTCAACGTAGTCACCCTGGCGACGAACATATTTCTCCCAACGACAGGCCAGTTTGTTGATACCGCCACTGTACAATGTTTGACTTTGTTGGCAGAGCCACAACTGTACTACTGTTTGTACCACTATGAAAGTAAAGTCGTTGTAGGTGTTCTTTAAGTTTGGAAACGGTTGCAAATCGGATGGGAGCAAGTCGGCACTGTGTAGAAGATGGTCGATGACACTGGACGCAAGGTGTCAGATTGTTGCAAAATGTCGCAGCGATCTTGCGTGGCCTAGAATTTTGATGCTGAAGGAGAGTTCTCAGTGTATTGAAGAAGTCTTTGAATTAGTGCTTTCAGTTTTCTGAAGGTCTCGCAATATACCGACACAGTTAGGTCACGCACCACCATGCTACAATTCGGAGCCCTCTAGCGAAACGTGGAAGTCAACCGAGTAATATGCATGGCACGTAATACCTCATCCTATGTTGTGAACAGAATGAAAATTCGGAGGTGTTACTTTTCAGCATGCTTTCGTATTACTTAGTACATTTAAAAATTAATTTTGATAGCGAAAAATGTATTAATGACTTCTGTCTGCCGCCATCTGGTGTAATTACTAACAGGAACGACGGAGAAGCACTGCAAAACATGTAACAAAGAACTGATATTGTGGGAGGGTATTTTGGAAGGGATGGCAGAATGAAAGCAGATAATTTGCCTCTTAAGCTGTCCTGTTTTGTAAAGGTGACGTATTTGACGCAGTCAAGAGCCCACCTAAACAATGTTTGGTTGTCTGAAGGCTACTGCCGGTTGAAAACTGTGTCCGGTTAAGCAACAGAAGCAAGCCTTACGTCTTTCGTCGGCACGAGGAGAAAGCCGTGAGAGGACGTCGGGTCGAGCGGCCTTAAAGAGCAGCCGACAGGAATGCGCCCAGTGTGCCGCGGGACCGGTTTTCAGCGGCAAGACGGCCTACCCTCCCCCGCCCGCTACTCTGGTTGAGCGTTTCCTCACAGCGAGTGGCCGCCGCCAGCGCGCCGTTCCTGCCACGCCGCTCACGTCAACTTGCTCGTGACAGGCTCCATCCAGACTGCGTCGTGCGCTTCGAACATAGATCCAGCAGTTGGCCCTTTTTGTGAAACTGTCGCCCTCTTCCTGTCTTGTGCTAACAGAGGGTTCCAATTCAGAAATACCCGCCGATGCTTGCAACCTACTATCCATTGTGGAGTGTACGGAATAGTGTGCTGCAGTAGACCTTGCGAGAATCCTGATTATTGTCGACCACATGTGTGGTTAGTTGCATTACCCGTTCCTTAATATTTTTTGTCCGGTCGGGCAGAAAGCATTCACTGTGGTCATTTGGCATAAGTCATTACATAGCAAAACGAAGCAGTCCGTACATTTTCAAATGAAAAATGCTGACATTTGCTTTAAGTGATTTAATGAAACGACGGTAACCTAAATCTGGATTACTATTCAGAAATTTGAGTCACCTTCTTCCCGCATGCGAGCCTAGTCTCTCAAACTTTGCGCCACCTACTTGGTGGAATAATACTAGGGATTAAGACTGAAGTTACGACAAATTGTCAACCTCATTTTAGCCTCTGCGTGACCATGACATGTGGGCAGTGAACGAATTTTTTGGATTTCATGTATTCCATGGGCCAAATGCAGTAAAGCAATTAGCATTTTGATCTTAGAATATATTTGGAAAAACATTAGTCACTCCAAAAGACATGACGCTAACATTGTATGACATCGCATATAGCTTTGATAATGGCCTTAATTTGGCGAGGAAGATCCCTTAGGGCTAGCAAATCGTGGAGGTTGTTTCACTCGCTGTTCCATATAGTCCCAGACATTTTCTGTGGGATCAATAGAGTGCGTGAGTAATGAAGGTAAGTAACGCATGTATGCAGTCCTCTGAAATTGCTCTTCTTGAAGGGAAAGAAAATAGGGGGAGTGTCCATGGCATAGTCATTATTAAGAAGTAGATGAAAAGGTGAATGGTTCACGAATCAGTGGTCGCAAATCATGGTGTGAAAACTCGCCAAATCATCACAGAACCACCTTAGCCTAAAATACACCTTCCACACAGAGCGGGTCAAACATCTCACCGGCCGAAGAGCGCCCTCGACTCCATGTAGGGTTTGAAAAGAGGCGAAACCTAGACACTTCGTACCACATTACACGTCTTCAGTCGGCTATTGCCTAGTTACCATGTTTTATCCACCGAAGACTTTGCCTGGTGCTAACTCTACACAATTATGGCGTTCCAAAGCAATCAGCCTTCTCCTTTAAGGGTGAGTAATATTTTGTCCGGTGGTCATATTTTCTAACCCACCGACGCACCAGGTTGAAGATACCCTTTCGACAAAATATCGTTTCCTGCTGCTTGAAGAAGTCAGGAACTGCCTGCTGCACATCCTGCGCCGACTGGCATCGTCGATCCTTCAAGGCCGTATTTGAGGGACCTAAGGCTCGATAATTTCATAGGGAGAGATCAGTTCTGAGGCTTCCACATGAGTTGGTGTAACTTGCGCGTTACGACATTTACAATGTGAGGAATCGCGTTACCACGAAGCAGCAGCACCCCACCATTCCACAACGGTAGTTCTCGATATACATGCTACCCCATACACTTTCTTCATTCTCCGATGGGTGTATATCGGTGTTCGTCCTTCGGCAGTCAAGAAACGATTAACAGCGCAGCACGTTGGTCCTGTCCCGACGCATCTGTGGTAATGAAGTAACTAGAGTTCACATTTCTTATTTATAGCACGCGGATCGGAAAGACACAAATGCCACACTAAACCCCGTAAAATCAGACGAGATCTACAAAAGTATAAGAGGAAGCTGAAAAACCAAATCAGAGGATAATAATAGTTTCTAGAAAGCTTTCCAGTTGCCATGCGATAATATATACCAGCAGTGCTTCAAACTTTTAAGTTGGCTGCAAGAAAAGGAAGGGGAAGATAGCATCTTAATGAGACGCGTAACTTAAGGACGCCAAAGTAACAATGAATCGTTTGTTACTGTGTTTGTGGTTGGATGTGAGCCAGATAAGTTGAGGATTTGGGGTCATAGGCTATCATTATCGCGTCCGCCCCCCTTTTGTACAGTAATCCAATTCCTCTGCGGGGCAACTGTCCCATCCACAGACGCCGATCTGGCGAGATCGTCGATTCTACATCCCGACCCACCGTCTGCAAGCGTAGATTGGAGCAAAAGTCACAATGGAGGGTCGACGTGTTTTACACGTGTACACTATCGTACAGCTGGACATCTCACTTGAATGCAGAGGAAATTGCATTTGATGAACGTACAAGAAATCGTCTGTGTTAGATGTCATTATTTTATGCCACTTTCTTCTGAACATTTACAAAACTAAAAATAATTAAAAACTCACTATAGTTCTAAATACTGGATCTTTTCACTACATTTCTGTTAAAGTATCTAAGGTGCAACCCTTGTTATGCAAAGGTTCAGTAATACTGCAGTGTGCTGGATTGAAGATGTTGGTATGGTGTATTACTACCGGACGTACTTATAAAGCGCAGCTAACATTCGGTAGCAGTCGCTACGCATTTAAGTGAAGTCAGATCCTTGATGACAGACAAAAACTGAAATAAAACAAAGAACAATATGATTTTGATCCTACAGCACAGCCAACGGGAGAGGAAGTCAGACAGCTAGCAGCGTTGTACCCGGTATCTCAGCTACGAAACGCAAACGGCTGCGACAACATTGACGGTATTGGAGACGTATACAAAATTGCGTTGGGTGAATTTTCAGGTAGACAAGCGCGAAACAGCCGCGCCAAGCGTCAGAGAAATTCTCTCGCCTACTCTACGACGAGGTCCTGCTGTAAAGTAATGCCTCTTTCTTTCTTTTTTTGTGGAAAATATTAAAGCTTTAAAAATAAAACCAGCGCTGTTAAGTCATCATATTTGCAGCCCTTTGCCGCTAGATGGCTCCGCATTGTAGCCTGTAACATTGCGGTGTTTGTCAGTGCGTGAGAAACGGGGTGCTGTAATCGAGTTTCGAATTCGAAGAGTTCGTTCACACATGGTGCAGCCACCCTCTCCTTCAGCATGACATTACCAGACCACACATGAGCGCAGTGATATCTGCAACAGTCCCACGACTTGGGGTCACTGTCATTGATCATCTTCCATACAATCCCGAGTTGGGCCCATTCGATTTGTATCTGTCTCCGAAACATACGTAACATCCTCAAGTGTTGGAATGGTGCACGCAGAAGTAAGGGTACGGGTCCGTGAACGAAGTCTAACATTCTACATTGACGACATAAACGAACTGGTTTCTCGTTGGGAGAAATGTGGTCGTCGCCAGGGTGACTGTGTTGGGAAGTAAGGTGCACACATGAAGAATAAGGACGTAGAATTCCTCGAATGTTGAAATGAAAATGTTGAAGTAAATGACTGCTGAATAGAAAATTTGTTAAAATATGCACAATAGCAAAGGCTATAGGATCTTCCAATACACCGTACTACTGCCCACTCTTTCGGCGACAAACCCTTATTTGCACGATTCTGTAATGGGAAGAAAGTTACCCACGTTCTCCGAGAAGTTTATCGTACGTCGCTGGGCAAACTAAGCCTTCCAAGCGATTGGCAAAAAGTAGCTCGCTTTCACAGAAAGCCTCATCCGATCGGTACGCGCAACTATAGGTTGTACTGCTGACCTTAATTTATTCATTGAATAACTTCAGAAGCTCTGCAAATTTGTTCACAGTTGATGAGATATGCACAGGACGCTCGGAGTAACAAGAATATGACGTTCTTACAAAATTAGGCAGAAGATTCCACCAATGTTAGGTGCAGCATTTGGAAGCAGGAACTGGAAACAGCAACAACCCTCATATATCCAATGTGTAAATGCGGAGCGATTGAACGATCACCTAAAAAACATTGCCAGGAAAAAGTAACTTAGAATACTGATTCGCTGGTATTACTCGTGAGTCTGCGATCTTTACCAGGTAAGATTGAAGGCAAAAATAGGGAACATACTGGTTAGTTTAATAAGGCTAAGAGCGTCACGGAGACGCTCACGGGGTAGCAGGTGCTTTTTTTTAAAGAGTTCTGCATCGCGCAGAGGTTTGTTGTCAAAGTTTCAAGAGTGCACCTTCTAACGAAAGTCAGATGACCTTTCTTCCACGTTCGTGTTGCCAACTACGACGGATAAATCAAATTCTACTCATCTGGAGTTTTAAGAGGGAAGGAGGGAAATAGATTCAGTACTACCCATCGCATCCCGTAAAGTGGCTTGCTCATAGACAACGTTCCTGAATTTTACGATATGTCGTTGAGTAATTGTTCAGTGACAGTGCTGTACTGTTATTTTGTGGGCGGTTCATGCACGTATTCTTCGTATGATGTAAATCCTTTAACATTTCACAGTGCATTATCAGCGTTTCTAATTCGATAGATCACAGTAACTCTAGCATTCTTAGAGCACGGTGAAAACCATTGTGCAAATTGTTAGTAGCTTAGACGTCTTAGCGACCTAGTTTCCTGGTCACTTAACTCAAGGGGCAGTCCATAAATAATGCAGCACTTTTTTCTCTCTCTGAAATCAGGTTGGTTTAATTCAGGATTCCAATACACCGTACTAGCTCCCCACTCTTTCGGCGACAAACCCTTATTTTTCAACATAATCTTCTGTAATACGACGGCCTTATGGAATCTTATTGGGAGGGCCTGTATGCTCGCATAGCGCCACTCTACTGGTCGACGTCGGAGCCAATGGCTTGCTGCATCAGTAACCTCCCAGACATCCACATATTGCTGCCCGCAGAATGCGTCCTTCATTGGGCCAAACAGATGGAAGTCTAAAGGTGCGAGATTAGGTGGATGAGCAAGAACAGTACAACGTAGTTTTGTGAGTTCGTCTAGGGTGTGCAGACTTGTGTGAGGTCATGGTGTTATCAGGGAGAAGTTCGTGTGCGTTTTTGTGGCGATGAACCCTGAAGTCGTTTCCTCAGTATTCTGAGGGTAGCACAATACACTTCAGAGTTGATCATTTTATCATGAGGCAGGACATCAAACTGAAAGGATTATTCTACCAGGAGACCGTCGCCATGATCTTGCCGGTTGAGGCTTCGCCTTTGAACATTTTCTTCGGAGGAGAGGTGGCATGGCGCCACACCATGGATTATTGTTTTGTATCCAATTCGAAGTGGTGAACCTATGTTTCATCTCCTGTGACGATGTTTGACAAAGATCGTCACGATCAACCTTATAACACGTAAGCAATTCCGCACATATGATTCTTCGTTGCTCTTAATGGTCTTTCGTTACGTGGCGAAGAACCCAGTGGGCACACACCTTCGAGTACTGGTGGATGAATGTGACAGCACTACCAACAGAGACATCCAGTTGTGCAGCGGGGCATTGGGTTGTGGTCTGTCGATCACACACGAATGGGTGCATCCGCACTTTCGAACATCGCAGGAGTCGTAGCTGTGTACGGTCTTGTTGCGACGATTACAGAAGCGTGCCTGAACGACTCGCCAGCTTCTGTTAGTGCCCATGAATATCTACGATGCTCTGTTCCTTCATAAGAAACTCAGTGACAGCCGTGCATGGAGCAATTTTGAAAGCTTCTTGTAGCGTCGCCACCTGGCGGAACTTCATGGAACTATAGAGGCTGAAGCGTGAATATTCCACGATGTCCCACAAAAAATTCGCCACTTTTTTCAGCCGGAAATGGCCGATAAAAAAATGGGTTTCATTACTTACTGAACGTTAATGTTAAAATCATCCATTAAGGTTTAACTTAAATTTGAGCAGCGTTACGTAACAGATGCGCCCTTACATTTAGTACTTCGTACCAATTATTTTACGTGGCTCTATTTCGACAATTATCATCCATAAATGTGTTGGGATGTGAAATAAAATCCTATCACTCACCCAAAAACAGTACAAAAGCTAATTAAAATCTTAAGCAGATATTTGCGTTTTATCCGTTAAAAAGTAATATAAAAATTAGACTTTCACGTTGTCAGGTTTTTTAATTGCGAATTCGCTGCCATGTAATGATAGTTACAAATAAGTGGTTTCTATACATCATTGTAGTTGTCGCGATGACTATAAAGGAGATTTGGATACGAAATAGTTTCTCTTGCAGATCTGTCAGGTCACTAGTGTGTTGAAATTGAGTTTACTGAAATAGTCAAGCTTGTACACGAAATGAATACATGCGAAAGATACCGAGGAATACAGTAGCAGAACGTATTCTAAAATCTTAAGCGACGAATAACATAGCCCACTCTGGCCTCCGGAATTAACGGTTTGCAACAGAATGCCATCCGTTGTCTGCTCGTAACAGATCCGCAGGCAGCCAACAAAAGAACCATTCATGTGCTCGCCGTGAGGTGCCCCTTCCCTTTGCACTTATCAGCGAGTAAGTCAGCTGACTACAGTCCGACCGGTGCTTTTTTTTGTCTTGCCGTAAACCCTTCCTGTTCTTGGACTAGTGTATATATATGACACCTCGCAGCGGCGAGTAGAGTGTAAATTGCGATGCTGTATAATTTATGACTGTGATGGGTGCTATTCAAAGACGGCAATAGCTAAGTGTAACAAGATCGTCCAGTGTTAGTTGCTTATGCACATTTAGTACGGATAGCATTACCTCATACTTCGGTTAATTTTGTCACACAAACCACTTACAAAGAATCACTCGCATCTGGATGCAATCTCATAGATCGTGCTTCGTACTTAATCAGCAGCACAGCGTTAGACTGAAAGAAAAAAATGGATTACTTATAACTTACTTAATATACCTTGTTGTTGTCATACATTTTAAACTAAAGAAACTAATTAGGGGAGTAACATGTCGTAGTGAAGCTGGAAATCCAGTTAGAGAAAACCATCTGACTACCAAAAGTAATCATCATTGTCGTTTACAAACACAACGAGCCAGCTAACCCCATTTCAAGTATGTTCGCCAACTCTGCGGGCTGAAAATGGATCGTCATCAAGTAGTTCACCGGGACACGTGTATCTTAGTGGTTTATATACGGGATGTAAGCGATAATTGTTGGCAAAGTACCACAGTTTCGTGGAGGAAGTAGAGACGGGCGATTTTGTATATGACACTTGTGGTCTATTACGTCGGGAAAAGCCTCAAATTGGTCTACAAAACCCACATAAAACTACAGTGCAAGCGCACCGGGCAAGAATTTCATATTCTCTCGCACTCTACCTGCAGACTGTTCGTTCTGAAGCAAAAATTAATAGGATCTTTTATGCAGAAAATTTAATGTAGTTAAATTTTGTACGCGGATAAATTTTCTCTAGAGGCTGCAGTTTTCGAATTAATCAAGAAAAGGTACAGAAGGCTCTTTCAACACACTCCGACCCCCACAGTCGATGCTCACCAGTGAGTTTTAGTATGTTGTTCATAACACTCTCCCCTACCGTCTTACAAAAATTTGTGGCCGCACAATTGATTTCTCTTATATTCAACCATACTGACTTACGGTCAGGAGAGCAGTGTGCGGACCACATGCCCCTCCGTGCTCACATCCAGTGACGCCGCTTAGGATCATACCGCGGCCGGTCGGTACCTTTGGGCCTTCATGGCATTTTCGAGCAGAGTTTCAGTTTTTATTATTTTAAACGTACCAGTGAGGGTAATCAACGGTACTCAGAGCTAATTACGAAGAAAAAACGATCGAAACTAAGAAATGAGCACAGTAGTTCCGTAGTCAGAAGGCCAGACAAACTAAACGATTTAGTCGGCAGTATTATACTGTTCAAATTCACGAAATTATTAGGTAAAATTTACTTCAGACATAAATTTACAATTTGTAAGTGCACGATTTTGCCGGTGGCGTAATAAGCACAGCCAGTCGCTGATGACATTGTTCTCCTCAGTAAAAGTGAAGAATAATTACAGAACCTCCTGAATGGAATGGTGAACGGACTATTCATTTGAGAATTAACCGAAGAAAGACGAAAGTAATGAGGATGACAGAAGTGAGATTAGCGATAAAATTTACGTAAAATTGTGGTGAACGAATTAAGAAGTAGTAAAATAATTCGTGGCCCGCAAAGCAAGGACGACATAAAAAAGGACCTATTACAGGCAAAGAGGGAATTCCTGACCAAGAGATGTCTTCTGGTTTCGGGGAGGGGCTTCAGTGTTAAATTTTTTCTTGGTAATATACGTTCAGAGAACAGCAAGCATGGTACTATTAGATCGTGGTAAAGTCATAAGAAGGGGACCGAAGAGTTGATATACGGTGCCAAAGAAAGATGTTGAAAATTAGGTGATTGATATGATTCTCCACGGAATCTGAGAACCTACGAAAAATACCGACAAAATGGACAGGCTGTTGTAGAACATGTATTAAAACACCAGGGAATATAAAAAAACCTATAGGGTAAGCCAGATTGGAATACATCCAACAAATAATTGAGGACATAAGGTGTATGCATGCAAATGCTGCCCTGACGAGGGAGGGCAACGAAGTTCGCATCACTGATTTACGTCAGACTTAATGCACTTCTAATAGTCCATGAGGAGAACTTAGTATGCAAGCAAGTAAGGGTTACTATGTAAGCGATTTCGAGGCAATTACAAGAGAAGGTTTACGCATCAGTGATGTACCGGTGCGTTGCGACCTTAGCGCGAGCTGGTGGGAGTCATGTGATCAGCGTTCAAGCTCATTAACAGGTGGGTCGCTGGATCTATACCGCTTATGTTATGTTTTTTAATTTTTTTCAATTTGTGTTTTGTCAACACTAGTCACACTATTTGGTACATATTAGATTTGAAAGGTGACAACTCAGAACACTGATGGCTACAGGAACATAGTGTTGTAAATAATTGAAGCTTTCTAAGTTTGAAAGTACACAGAGCTAATTGAAATTAAAGAGAAGTGTAATGTGTGGTATTCTTGAACGCTCCTAGAACCTAACTGGGATGCGCAGGAGGGCTCTATAGCAGCCAGCACGATTGGCCGATCTGAGGTCGAGAGGCGCACTACGGACAGCTGTTGTATCAGGGTCTCCTCGCGTAGCGGCTTCGCTCCAGTATCGAACGGCTCGCTCGAAAAGGCACAGGTCAGCTTAGCCGCCGGCGCAGCGGCAGCTTCTCTGTCCGCCCATTTGCTTGTCTCTCCCGGAAATTGGGGGACAATTCGACAACCGTACTCGTACCGGTGCGACATTTCGATTTACTTTGGAAATTTCATGGTCTCCGGAATCCGACGCTGTTATTAACATCTACATCTTTATTGAGAATTTGATTAGATATCTACCTGAGGCTTCTGAAAATAGGACACACATTTCAGCCGAGCTCAATCGGGCGTCGTCATTCACCATAAATTGAATTTCTGAGAACTTATAAGCCCCAGTACGGGCTCTAATTTCTCTTATGCTTTATGTATCAAGTCATTAATATAAACATGTTTTTGATGAAATTTGCCAAACTTGTTTACAGAAAATGATTTTAATATAAGTAGTGTCATATCGTGAAGTACTTACTCTGATAATAGCGTGCGTCAGTATTCTGCTGGGGAATACTCTGCCACGTGGTTTGTTAGCGCATCCACAAAACATTAACTGTGGCTGGCTGACGACCTGAGCGAGCAAGATGCCAACTGACCATATCCTAGACGTGTTAGCCATTTCAGGGGGACGGACAGGCCGGGGCAGTAGTGATACCCGTTCTTCGAAGAATGGTTGTACATTCCTTCCTACATGCGGCCGAGCGTTGCCCTGCTCGGTTATAGCATGTGGAACGACGTATAGGAGAGGCAGTGTAAAACGTTCCTGGCGTAGTTGTAGCTGTTCACATTGCGCTCAGGATGTAGGAGGCGAGATCCCTTGTTACAGGCCACCAAACAATCCTACCTGGCGGTGTTTGTCCACTAGCCAGTCAACAGTGCGGTCTACCCGACTGCGTTCACTCACTGCCACGGTGTCGAACGCGTACGCGGCCATTGCTGTAGGTAACTTAAAACGGAACTTGACCGAAAACACTACATTTTGCCACTCAGCATACCATTGTCGGCGTTCACCTGTGCATTGCAGTCTGCGGCGTTGGAGGGTCCTGGTTAGTGGAAGCCGATGTACTGTCATGCGTGATGCCAGACCGGCTCGCAAAAGACTGCGTCGAACCGTCGACGCAAAGAGGACCATACCTGTTGCAGTGCTCCAAACGTTGCGCCAGCACTGTGAACGAAGCTTTTTCTATCGGTTATGGCCAAGATGGCTGTCATTTCGCGCTGCGGTCACATTATGTCGTCCAGTACCCTGTCGGCGCTGTGTGCGGCCCTCTTCTTTCCACAGGTTCCACACACACTCCTCTGTTACAGGCATTGTGCCCTGTGCGAGCCCCATTGTTAGGGAACGACAGATCCACCTCCAGGAGACCAATCATTCTGCCCCACTCGAACGTGCTCACATGCCGATGTTTCACCCTGCGAAATCGGCGAGGCATAGTGGCACTTAGTTACACGTTTCCACTCATATGACGGCAACGCACCGACTGATCGTTGCCTAACGCTGAACTGTCCGTTCACATAAGAGGGCACTGTTAGGCCTACGTGCACGCCATCTCTCGGCCATTTAAATCACGTATGGTTCCGCTGATCTACACGTTCTCTTATTATGACGTATTGCATCTTAGTGTTCCACTTTCTACAAAAAGTGGTGTTCCTATAAACAATATTTTGACATTGAAAGTACAGTAAGCTGCATGGCGCTAATATACTTTTGAAATCATTACACGACATATTGTTTACAGAACCAGTTATTTTCACCGTAGAAATCTGTTTAGCTTCAAAACGGGAAATGTTTTACGTGTTGGAATATTTTATGATTATATACGAACAAAAAAATTATTCTGTATTAACAAAAAGCGCGACACGACGTAACATTAGTTTCTTAAGCTGCGGTTGATTGAGGTGTTACAGCGTTATGTTTGTGTCATCCCTGTGTTCCACGCGTGCTTTGGTTTCTCACAGTATCTACTGAAGCTTCGTGTAATATTTTCAAATTATCGTTTTTATCATCATTTGGAGAAAACAGTTCAAAGTAACTGGTTGAGCGAAATGGGCAACGGGTCGCTGGACATGACATTTGGGAGTAGCGGAGTTTTTATTCCTATCTTACCCTCCAGATATATGGCTTCTGTAGTTTACTTGCATCCGTTAGGGCAGATGTTGAGATGGCTCTTAAGAAAATTCCACGCCCCGATCCGTGTCGTCAAACACACGCACACGTCCCAAGTCCGTGTCATAACTCGAACTTGTTCTCAGTGACCAGAGACATCATCGATGGCACTTTGTCTGACACTTTTTCTTGGAACTTCTGACAGGTTTTAATTGTGTGTAGGAATAAAACTCGAACCTGATACATTTGCCCGCGCGAATGATTAACGTTCCGGGTTCGAGTCCTTGTGCGGCACGCAGTTAGAATCAGTCAGGAAATTTCGATCACGGAATACTAAGCTGCAGAGTGAAAATTCATTCAGGGCATTTTATCATATCTTTGTGTATAAGTACTAACAACACTTGAAGGAGAAAAGAAACTTAAGAGAGAGAATTCAGTAGATTTTATTATTTGCACTTAATACTAATACAGCATTCTGTTGAAAATTATTTCCTTCGCGTGACAGTTACGTCTACTCCTGCATTTACGTTCTGGCAGGAGGAAACACTTTACTGAAGAACGTTCTGTAGTTATATGGCAGTACGCGTGAAACACATCGGGCTAGAGCAAACTTCTCAGTGAGTCAACAGAAACAGTAGTAAGGCTTTGTCGCGGCGCAACAGATGGGGTCAGAAGATGCGGTGGCACTTAAGTTTGTCCACAGGCTTCAGTCACCTTCCCCCACCTGTTACATGCGGTAACTCCGCACTCGATTAAAGGGTCCGATGTGGTGGGTAAGTTACTGTGTTGGTAAACTGAGCTCTCTGAGCGAGACGGCGTCGAATCGCGCAGCGACACGGCGGTCGTCAGTGTGTTTGTGCGCTAGGGAGGGACGGCGGGCATCACTTGTGCGGCTTCGCGTAACCGGCCGAAGCCTGCAAGCGCCGCCATGGGGGCACGTGTTGCGTAGCGAATCAGTCGTCGCCCACGGCTGGCGGCGCTCTGGCTGTGAGCGGGTCAGTGATTCCTGGTGGCGCCCACGTGGGACCAGATATCCCACTGCGCCTCGTGCTGGCCTTGACCGCCTTACACGGCGTGCGCTGGTGCGCCGTTCCTCCCGCGGACTTACTCGCTCTTCATGCCCGCGGCGCCTTCTACGAACAGCCGCCGGCAAGGGACCAACCACCAATGTAACTATACGGCCGGGCGAGATATCTACCACATACGGGGGCATTGTGGAAAGTTCTCGACCTGGTTCGGTGTCAACGTCAACGGAACATCATGCTGGTGCTGTTACAAAGTGTCTACTTGACCTACGGATCGACTGACGTTAAATACTAATCTTCCTTCCTTCGGACGTATGCGAAGCAGTACCATTTACACCAACGTTCAAAGTAGCCTTCGTTTAAATGGATAATCTTGAGTGTTATATCGTCATAAAAACATTGTTTTGAACTGTTTATTAGCAATTAAAGTTCCTAAAAAGTCGGCAAATATTTATAGAGTGACAGTTGTTTCATTCTCTGCAATTTAGTAATGCGGGTCGCTTAATCCAAAGGTGGCCGTAGATCTTTTGGATATGATCCACGTGAAAGTCGTCGAAGAACACAGTCCACAATGTAGCTTTGAACTACGAATTTCTGAGCAGTGTTTCTTCGTTTTAAATTAATCCGACGCATAGTTTGCTCCGGCTTATTGCTGTGATAAAGACGTGTTACCTTACAACACATAAAAAACGATTGAAGCAGTGATGAAAATATGCGCTAAAAGAATGTCTTTACCGGGAAGATTATCGTCAGTATTTTCTGGGATGCAAAGTTTTGTTCTTACTACGTGCCGTGCGGTTAGAGACGCCACGTCGCGGATTGCGCGGCCCCTCCCGCCGGAGGTTCGAGTCCTCCCTCGGGCATGGCTCTGTGTGTGTGTGTGTGTGTGTGTGTGTGTGTGTGTGTGTGTGTGGATCTTAGCGTAAGTTAAAGTAGTGTGTAAGTCTAGGGACCGATGACCTCAGCAGTTTGGTCCGTTAGGAATTCACACACATACGAACATTTACTGATTACGTTGCGCTGGGTAAAAAAAAGTGAGAACCCGCCTGCATTGCGGAAACTGAAACAGATGACCATCAGGAAACAGCACTGAGCAGAAAATTTCTTTGGAGAACTGCGAGCGAAACCCCCACGTAATGGGCATAAAGTACAGTAATGAGCCACAACATTATGATCACCCGCTTTATCCTATATTATTAAACCCTCGTAAAATTTATGATTGGTACCAATCTGGCATAGTCAACATAGGGTGGAAAACAGGACGTTTTGTATGACTTAGCATTAGAGACTTTCTAATTGTAATTAATTAGCGTGTGACCTATAAGTTTAGATTCCTAGAGTTGTAAAATTTACGGCGGTTTAGAGACGCTTTCACATTCACTGTTGAATCACCTTTCGAACGTAACGGAGCAGCGAGCCTGCTTGGCACGGCTTCCACAAATATTTCGTAGGTTTCCAGACGAATGTGGCATGTAATGTTTGACAGGTCACGCAGTTTCTGTTGAATTGCGGTTTGTCCGCATGTACTTGGCATCAAAAAGCATCCCACTAGGGCTCTATCCTCCTTTCTCCCCCCCCCCCCCCCCCCAGAAAAGTGACAATGCGAGTTTGCTACCTCACGCCACCGTAGCACTATTATGGCCTCGTGACAAAGGGAGTTGCCCTGCTGGAAACTGCGCGCAGTCCACAGCAGTCATAGTGTCTTTAATTACTCTCTAATCCCCATGGAAGCCCAAGTGAACGAACGTGCTCCATAGCACACAATACATCATCCATCGGCTCGTGACCGTGACGAGGTGAATGTTTCGAGCAACCGTTCATCTGGATGACAGCATATCGGTAAAGGACCACTGACCTTGTGTACCAAGAAACGTTTTTCACCCGACCACCTGACTCGTTTCCATTTATCCACGTTCCATTTCCAATTATTTCGTAACCACTACGGTTGTAAATGACTGTCATTGCGTCAACATGGGGCTCGCTCGTTAGCTGTGTAACTCTACCTGCAGGTTTAATGTCTTTTATTGCGGTGCACAGCTTGAAAGTCTCGAAGCATAATATTTTAAAAGCAGTCGTTTTGTTGCTATTCTCCACAGGTGCCAAAGTACAGCATCAACGCTTGAGCGATAGGCCGGTATCATTCGCATTCCATACTTACTCCGGTATTTATATTGCTCAGAACTTGGCGACCCGACAGATCACGCAACAAGTGTCATAGCGTCTGCCAAGTGAAGAAATGTCTCGGATTGGGTGTTTCATCCATCATTGAGTTGAATGCTATATTATATATTCGTTCATTCAGTTGGGGAAATGTAGAGAGGACACAGCGGTATTTAGCAATCGTAACAATCTGTTTCTTGAACCACAACCTCTGAGTCGACCAACAAACGTATTACTACGATGCAGAATATTACAGGAGCCACTCAACATAATGACAATGAGTTAATGAGGATTGTGTGACCGTATAAGTGGTAATGTGTTTTGCCTACAGCATTAAGATTTTGTTACATACAGAGAATCACAAAGGAGCTCTTGTTTTGGATAGACTTAATTTCGGTCTCCGTCTTCATGGACGAATTGTATGCTGCAGTTCATGTATGTATGTCCTGGTACTGATGATGCCGCTTTTCGCCGCCAGTAATTTACGGAGATGGAGATTTAATGAACAAGAAGCTTTCGAAATGTGGTGCTACAGAAGAATGCTGAAGATCAGATGGGTAGATCACATAACTAATGAGGAAGTATTGAATAGGATTGGGGAGAAGTTTGTGGCACAACTTGACCAGAAGAAGGGATCGGTTGGTAGGACATGTTCTGAGGCATCAAGGGATCACCAATTTAGTATTAGAGATCAGGGTGGAGGGTAAAATCGTAGAGGGAGACCAAGAGATGACTACACTAAGCAGATTCAGAAGGATGTAGGTTGCAGTAGGTACTGGGAGATGAAGCAGCTTGCACAAGATAAAGTAGCATGGAGAGCTGCATCAAACCAGTCTCAGGACTGAAGATCACAACAACAACAACAGGAATGAACATCACCCTTCACTCTACCATGATTCTCGCACTCTGTGACCAGTGCAGATTTCATTTCCTGTCATCGCTGACTGAACTGGGTGGTGCAGCTTACGGAGAATACTGCCAAAATTATAATAATTCTCAAGACGTAAACATCCATTCTGCCATTAACAATAGTAGTAGTAAGACTTTTTAATGTACCAATCTCGATTGTAGTGTTAGCTCAGGTCTCTCACGTCACGACGTTACATGTGAAGTAATTCGTAACGGCTACTGATCATCTGTAGTTTCCGTGATAGATGGTAGTGTGAGTACCCTTACAGCAGAGTGAAAAGTGCTAGTTTAACAACCAGACTTGCCAATTTACAGTTGTTGAACGATGCGTGCAAACCTGTGAAGGCCAGCCGTAGACTGCCGGGACTAAACGGCGCTTCGATCGGCCGCATTCTGCATGCCGCGGGTAGGCACGGCGTTTAAATTTAGCAGCTGCCGCCACACGTTTGTTCCATAGCTTAATGTAAGCCAGCCACCATAGCGGCACTTACATGCTGCCGTTGACACTGTTGCATCCGAAACCAACGCACACCAGTGTTTTGTGTCCAACATCTGGGAAGTAAATTAAGCAGCTGGTTTACATTACATCAGGCATGCTAGAGCGTTAACCGTTTACGTTGGGTAAACGGCTTGGTGCCCTGAATGACCATGTCATAGCTCCATCTATTTACGCAGCTCCTATAGTGGTATACCCATCTTCATCATGCCTGATTAAAACTGTTGGTGAAAACGTCAGAGGGGACATGAGATCTTTTGGTCCGTTCGTGTCAGTATTTCAATATAAAGTAGTTGTCAGACTGTGATTAATGCAACACACGAAGGGAGCTCCATAAGCAGGGAATTGCAGGGCGAACTGGAATTCCAAAACCACTCATCAGTGATGCAAATGCCCAAACAGGAAGTTATAAAGTTGGATAGTGGAGCAATGGATGTGGTAGGATGAGTCTTGTTTCATACTGTAGCCTACTTCCAGTAGAGTTTAGTTTCCAGAGGGGAAAATGGCGGGGGTTCGGTGGTGATGGCAGCCATATCATGGCATTCAATGGGTCTCATGGTTGCTCTGCAAGATCTCATTACTGCCAAGGATTATGTGACCATTTTAGCCGATAAAGCCCATCCTATAGTACCATGTTCGTTCCGCAGTTGTGATGGAGTGTACCAAGTAACAGGTCCCCGTGGACACTGTGTTGCAGGAAGGATGGTACAAGATTCCCTTCAAAACCATACAGCACGTTTATTTATTTGTTCCATGACTACCGAAAGCGGTTATTAGTGTTACCGTGTTAGGCATGATAAAATGTTGTGTTTTTGGTGTTTCCATACTTTTCTCCACCACTGTATGTTACAAAAACAGCAAGTTGCGCTGTGGTTCGTAATTCACGTGATACTGTAAAGCTCTCTACGATTGGTTAGATGTAGATACTCGTACGTCAGTCTAAAGGTAGGTTGTCAAAGGGCATATCATCTTCAGTAGGTCAGTCTACATCCATTCTGTGCAAAACCACTGTGAAGTGCGTCGCAAACGGTACTTCTTATTGTACCACGCATGAGGGCTGCTTTTCGTTCCATTCACGCCTCGATCGCGATGCATCTAGGCGCGGATCCAGAGATCAGTTTGTTGGTCACACTTTGTTCGTGATTCTGTTCGATTTTCGGAATGACTAATATTTGGTGTCTGTTGAGGGGAGGAAGGATAAGAGTGACGTCTAAACCTGCTCCATACCTTCTTGCTATGCTACTCAGAACGTAAGTTGTTACCACTGTAAATAAGGCTTCCCAAAATGTGTTCCGTGGGTGCTTGGTGTTCCGCAGACAGTGTGAAGTAGTTCTCCGCGAAAAATTATTAATAATGTGGCTTTTTTTCGAGTTAGTTATTTTTTAAAATTTTATTGTGGTTTCGATAATATTAGTGTATTCATGGAATAAATCATTATTTTAATAATGTTCTAAACCTTAAAAGTAGATCAGATGTTCTATCAAAGTACTAAGATACCAAAAGTTGTCAGAGGGCAGGGTGCCCTCCGCTACCCATCGTACGGTGGCTTGCGAAGTGTATAAGTAGACGTAAAAATTTGTAATCACCTGCTGTAGATTATCGATGTCCATAATTTCAGTCTCTGTCCCCCTCCTTTTCTATCCTTCCCTACAAACATAACTTGTCATTATACCAGGTTCTAACATGCCGCAGATGCCTAGGGTGTTAATAGTAATAACAATAAAAATAAATTATATAACTTGTTTGAATATAATAATTTACTGTCAGTCCTTGAATTGAAATTCAGAGAAACCCATGAATTGAAGATTGCTCTACACAGTTGATTGATACTTTAGTGTGTCGTGCAGTTGATGGAAGAATTTTAATAGCAGCAAGCCCTCACAACTTTGGCAACGGTTTAATTTACACGATATAAAATCAAAATATGCAGTCACAATTACTATTGCTAATACTTCACTTGGCACAACGATTAAGAAGTTCATCTGTAATATGTCATTGTTGGCTGGGATGTCCAACGGGTATTCTTCCTAGCATCTTCCCTTGCGGATATAGGGAGCGTAGGTTAGTGTAATGAGTAAACGTGCTCCTTAGTGTGGTGGGTGGTGGTGGTAATGGTAATAGTAATAATCGAAGAGAAAGGGTGAAACGCGGTCCCGTCACGTAGCCCACCCCTCTCGAATAGCCTACGGAACTTAACGTCCCCAGGCGACGGACGGATCAGCCACAATAGTGTCACATGCTCTCAATTCATTAGAAACTGCGAACAGATACAGAATCTAATCTGGGACTTGACGCAAAGACTAGTATACGCCGCCACCGCTACGCCCTTTCTTGCCAAACACGCGCAGTGAAAATTTTGTCAACCACCAGAATTCGAAGTCGCGTGCCACCGCACAGTCGTGCGTTTGCGACCTCAGCTACGGAGGCGGATAGCACTAACAAAGGTTTTGAAGACAGGTCTGCAGACTGAACTAGCAGGTAAATTTGGGGAATGCTGTTTGTTTCAGCCGTTTCCGACTACGTTCAGGAAACGTAAGTCTTACTGTTATTTTCTTGGCGGGTGGCCTTTATTTACTCCACTTCTTTGGACTCAGGAGCATACAGGAACTGTTGTTGGCAACCGTCTATGGTCGCCATTAGCTGGCTGGAATGTGTTCGGGAGCAAGTAAGCCGCGAGCCTATCCATGGGTGCCAGTTCTCAGATAAGCTGCTAAAAAATTGGAGTTTCTCGCCGTTATCAAGGCCTTTCGTTTTCATTGTTCTTCACAAGCTGGCCAGAAGAGTTTTGAAACTGAAATAATTAATTAGTAATTAGTACTTCGAAAGGGTCACGACCCCAGTGACGTTCCCTCATGATCTGCGCATTGGTGTGTCACTTATGTTACCTTTCTTGTAGACGACTATGGCCTGTGCTCTCTTCCAATCCCAGGAACAATTTTTATTGTTCAAAGGATCTTCAGTATATCATCGTCGAGAGAGAGAGAGGCTAACTGAGCTATCATATCTGTAGCTAATCTTACAGAGATTCCAGTGGGACATGGGATATTGTGGTTCAGTTGTAGTTATTTCAGCTGTTCCTCCAAATCTCTGACACTATTACCTACAGCATTAATCTTTGCAGATTCTGCTAGAATTATATTGGGACAGTATCCTCTCTTTGTAAAGGCACATCTGAAAACAGAGTTCAGCATTGCTGATTTTCCTTTGGTACTCTGGTTCCCTCCTCGGTCACCCATGATTGTTTCGACACTAATTTTAATAGTTTGACTGTCTTAACTTATGGCAAGAATTTCATTGAGATTTGTGATAAGTCATTCTATAATATTCTGCCGTGGTAGTCGTTGAATGCTTCACACATTGCCCTATTGACAGCTAAACGCGTTTCATGTAGCATCTGTCTCTAGACCTAAGATTTGTCTGAAACTTGCTGTACAATGATTGCTCTTTCTTTGGAAGTTTATATACACAGAAATAAAGAATTATTATATTCGATACATAAATAATGCCTAGTAAAGCATTGTTGTTCTCAAACGTGCCTTGGCGTTGAAGATAAATTCAATTGTTAAACAGAGGTGCAGGTAATTGGATGAATATAAAATAGCGTTTTAATCCATGTGAGCGCCCGCCTCCTCCCAATATTTGCCGTAAGCGTGTTAAAGGTGCATTTTTCTTCAGAACGTTGCACTAAATTATTTGTGTAATTTGTATGTAATTGAACTAGTAATACACCAATGGTACCATGCTACCATAAGAAAAGTGTTAAAGAAACCGCTAGGTGAATAACAATTGTTGCTTGTCTCGAAATAGACCTGGAACATCGTTAAAGGGAAATTGAAGCTGTCAAAAAACACTCCTAAGATATACATATACAAGAAAAGTGAGAAAACACAAAAAGAACGTACCAGGCAACAGTGTTGAATTAAATTTTAAAAAATAAATTTGGAAGAAGTCGTGTGTTATTTGCGCTGTCCCACTTCTTGAGCAACAAGAGTCACGACTTAACTCTTACCTATGCGTCAGTTTTAAAACTCAGAAATAAATGTCGTTATTAAGAGTTCATGTAAAAGATTGCCCCAGCGTCGGACTGAGAGCAATTGTTCAAAACAAATGTCACTTTATTCGTGGGCTAACTGATGCATACCGACAAGTTGATGCATGTATACCAGGCATAAAATAATTTAAAAAAATCTTTTTCTGAAGATATTATTCCCAGTCTCAGTGGAACCACCTCCTCTTAAGAATAAAACGAAACAAAAGTCAGCATTTCAGCCTCGTCTGTGTTAAATTTCATGTGACGCTTACCGTAACTAGTTTGAAGTGTGCACTTCTTTACACTTCATTGGATAAAAGTTTTTCAGTACAGGGTCTGAAGATACATCTCTCACATTCAACCTGGTCATTAAAAGAAAACTGTGATCCAAGCTATGTTTTCTTTCGGTGTAAACAATTGGTTGATTCGAAGTGTCATAATTAATAAAAATATTCGTCTTGTTTGAAGATTTGGCTGCAACTTTAAGTTCTCAAAACAATGTTCCACGCATCTTTGTGTCTTAGTGCAAGTATTAATTCTCGGGAAAGATCACTAATATCTGAAGATTGTCTCTGATAGCCTCCGTTCTAACATCAGTCACAAAACTCAGAATGTGGTTGGAAAGATGGTCATGCATCCATATCGGGCGAAAGTGAAATATTTATTCCTCGTTACTACTCATCACAGGTGCAAAGTACTTTTTTTTCCTGGATCCATATCTTCCTTTACATCCATTTCTTTTCGAAGAATGCAGAAACCCTTTTACGCCTTTGAGGCAGCGTTGATTCTGTAGGAGAGTGATTGTTCTCCGTTGCCTGATATTTGCTTGGCGGCTCATGTAGACAATTGGAAGCCTGTGATGCCGACTTAGGCGCAGAGGACGGGGCACATCGGAAGGGCCATTTACTGGCAAAGCCGATTGTCTCGAGCCCCTCCGGGCTTCAAGCTGCAATTCAGCTACTACCTAATGACCTTCTCTTTTCTCAGGCTACATTTACACTTTATTTTTTTTTTTAGCCTTCCTTTACAAACTGTGCGCCAGAATTAATATTAGGACGGTTGTGTTACAATCATAGTTACTATTGTTGTAGCTGTCTTCAGTGGTTTGAAGCAGATGTCGATACTGCTCTATCCTTCGCAAGCCCCTTCTTCCCGGAACAGCTACTGCAGCCTACGTCCATTTGAACATGCTTAAAGTATTCATCTCTTGGACTTCGTCTTCAATTTTTGCCTTCCTATCTCCACTTCAATTCTAAACTGGTGATTCCTTGATGTCTCGGGATGGATCTTATCAACCGATCCCTTCTTTTAGTCAAGTTTGCCACAGATTTGTTGTCTCTCCAGGTCTGTTCAATACCACGTTACTAATTACGTGATCTATTCATCTGATATTCAGCATTCTTCTGTAGAACCGTTGTTCAAAAGCATCTATTCAGTTGTTTGAACTGCGTATCGTCCACTTTTCACTTCCGTGCAAGGCTACACTCCAGACAAGTACATTCAGAAAAGACTTCCTAAGAGTCGATGTTAACAAATGTAGAGCCCTCGGAAAAAAGGGATAAGTCACAATTTGCACATGTTTCAGGAGAGGATATTTATACTTTCCAAGACCAGAAAAATACTTAACACGCCTATCGAGTTAACCAATATAATTCTGATGCTGAATTTCACCATTATAGAGGAAGTACGTTAGTAAAAATTAGAACTGAAATTGTTTTTAAAAAGACAAGTACTTTCTACGAAGTTTATCTTTGGCACGAAAAGACGGCATTAAGTTCATCACGTTTTACTAGGCTTCCGTCCCTTTTTGTGTTGTTTAGCTTTAGAAGTTTTTGTGTTAGTCTTGGATTTGCGTTCGTTATGTGGTAGGTTGGAAGAGAAACTTCTTGTGTCTTGCCCACAACAGTGTGTAATTTCTTTAATCTTTAATAAGATATTGACAGGTTCTCAGAAAATATACCCATGGAATTAGTTATTTGCAAAACAATGTTGATTTACATTACAAAGAGTTTCATATTACAATATTTACCATAGTGTACTCGTTAAGGCCATAAGAATTCGTTGGTCCCCGGGATTGATAATCATCGCTACGTCTTTCTGTAGACTATCAGAACGATCCAAATCTATTGGTGTGCAGGCTCCATTGCATGTAAAAGTGTATTTCAACAGCTTATATCCTTTCACAATTACAGAATGTCTGAACAGTTGTGACCTGAAAGAACACTTCAGTTTGTAATATACTTTTTAAAAATCGTCCGCTCTCGTATAATTTCTTGATGAACAGGAATGACTTCGCAAGGCCTTGGATTTTCTCTTGAATTTCCGGAAACATTACACCAGGCTTTTTTGCCAAACCAAAGTCCATTTTGCTGTTAAATATTTTTCGCTATGTCTCACATGCAACCGGAAGTTCAGGGTATTTTTCTGTATGCAACCCACGGCGTTTTGTTACTGATAGTTCTTCCTTGCCATAGTGGTTCTTTCTTCCCTTAAATGTACCTGTGTGGTTAATAACGGCTATCAAATTGTCTTTGGATAGTTTCCAAGGCTGACTAGCACCCATGCCTCTTTTGTCTTTGAGAGATATTCCAGTATCCGTTATAAGGCCATTTGGCAAACAGGAATTTCACTCAAGGTGTCATTTCTTTTGATTCTTACAGTGTTTCGGAAAGAAATATGTCTGGCACTGGGCTCGTCATTGCTAGGCTTTCCATGCGGCATGTATGTCACAGAAACTAGGCTGGTTGTGTAGGAAGATCGATCAGTCCTGTTGCCTAACAAATTAAAATTCTTGATAATCTGTTCACTTTGGTGGGGATTAATTTGTAGGAAACTTTCACACAATGTGCATTTGCAGTCACTGCCTAAGTCTTCAGACCTTGTTCTAAGGTCCGTACAAACATTACAAATTCTGCCGTAACTTTTTCTCTTTTTAGCTGAATAACAGATGGCTTCTCACGTTCATCGTGTGATGATCCACACATTTTAAAGATCTTAAGAGGACAACACTACCATCACGCTTCAAACTAAACACCATGACTGCTCAGGGAACAACACAGAGGAAGCAGCTCAACCGATCATGTTTGCAGTCGCAACCCAACTTACCTAACAGGTGTAATGTAAGCAGTGGAAGCAAGCCTTGGACTTGACCATTCTTTCCGTGAGAAGACAGACTTCGAACATTCTTTCAGTTACCTCTAAAAATGAAATCCGTGACTTGCTAGGTTACTTGAAAGTCATTTCAACTGTCTTGTAGTACCGATGGATGGCCACCAGAATGTGCCAGTAAGTCATTGCTTAGTTATATGGTCTTACCCCGTTATTTCCGTGGAGTCTTCAAATTTGTCTTATTCAGAAAGCTTGTCCTGCCGTTGCCAGTCTAAATTTTATATCATCTCCGCTTCGGGCATCAATCATTTTATGCCGCGCGGGATTAGCCGAGCGGTCTGCGGCGCTGCAGTATTGGACTATGCGGCTGCTCCCGGCGGAGGTTCGAGTCCTCCCTCGGGCATGGGTGAATATGTTTGTCCCTGGGATAATTTAGGTTAAGTAGTGTGTAAGCTTAGGGACTAATGAACTTTGCAGTTAAGTCCCACAAGATTTCACACACATTTGAACATGTTATTTTACTGTCCAAGCAGGGAAACACACCTACGTCTAGTGTCGCATTTCCTCATCTAATTGCCTCATCATGTTTATCTTACAAGCTCCTTTCAAGACACTCCATTCAGTTCAGCTGCTATTCCAAGTCTTTTCTTGCCTCTAATAGAATTAGTGTTATCGGCAAACGACAAAAAATTTTATTTCTTCTCAGTGAACCTCAATTCCTTCTCCAATTTTTTCTTTGGTTTCCCTTACTGCTTTCCTTTCCTGCCCATCGACTCTTAAAACTACCATATGGTTTCTGTACAAGTTGTAAAAAACGTTTCGCTCCCTGTGTTTTTCCCCGTTACCGACAGAATGTCAGTGTTTCCCAGTCAGCATTGGCAAAAGTTTTCTGTATATCTTCAAATGCTTTAAACGTATTTTTGCCTTCCCTTGATCTATCTTATGCGAGAAGTCAAGGATTCAGTATTGCTTCATAAACAAAACTGATCTTTCTCTAGGCGGGCTTCTAACGGTTTTTCAATTTTTCTGTAAATTATTTGTCAGTCTTTTGCAACCATCACTTACGTAATTGATAATTCAGTAATAATCACACATGTCAGCACCTGAAATTATTACATCCTTTTTGAAGAATGAGGATATTCCAACTGTCTCATTAATCTTGCATACCACGTGGAATAGTTTTGTATGTCTGGCTCTGTCAGTAATCCTGACAGAATGTCGTCTATTCGAGGGGCCTTATTTGACTTAAGTCTTTCAGTGCTCTGTCGAATTTTTTTGTGACTGTATTATATCTCTCATCATTTTACTATACTTCCACTTCTCTTTATTAATACTGCGGTGTAGTGTGTTCACCTTTTGTAGCCCCTCTACATACTCGTTGCCATTCTCAGCTTTCCTTTCTTTGTTTAGTACAATTTCTCCATCTAGATTTTGGTATTCATACGGCTGCTTTTATTTTCTCCAAAAGTCTGTTTAATTTTCCGGTAGGCGGTGTCTTGTCTTTTCCCTAGTTTCCCTTGCAGTTCTCCTCTAGCTATTCTTGGTTAGCCGGTTTGCACACACTGTTGGTTTAATTTCTTACGTATCTCTATTCCCTGTCGACGGTTTCGTTTCCTGCACCCTTATATTTTCTTGTTTCATCAATTAAATTACATTATTTAAGGTGTGATTCTCTTCTGCCTTTCCTATTTTCTATTTTAAAGCTAGCCATTTGTCTTACACTGTATTCGGTTCCCCTCTTTCAGTCCAACAGCGTGTAATCCTTCCTCTGAACTCTTACAACTTAACCAACCAGCTCCCATCTCATAATGTCGTACCCTGTTTTGGCAGACTTCATGTTCACCAAGAATTGTAAGTTTATTAAAAATCCACTGTAGCAGTTTCAACCTCTGGTCGTTTTCAAGGGCGTAACAGCTCCAAACAACATACGGGCTTAAACTACACAAGATTAAACATTGTTTTTTTTGTTGTTTATCACCTAAATAATCGTTTTGATACATGACAAGAGGGAAGTGAACCAGGTGGTGCTAAATATTTTCGGTGTGGGTGAGTGCGTTACAGTATTCTTTCTTATTTTGTTTCACCATTGCAGGCAACCAATAGGCATGGTGTTTATGTAACGTTGCGTAAATGTTTCGTTATAGCTCTAAATAGCAGTTTCATGACTATTGAATTGATGGCAACCAACAATAAAACATTATAGAGAAAACATAAATCGTTATTCTTAATTCCGAATATTCTGGAAGCAAAGGGATACAAATGTATACAGACTTTTACGAGTTGTGATATAAAACTGATGATTTGTATTAACCTTTTATACTAAAATGCAAACAGAAAAATGCTACGAAGTATTTTTATGTCTACTATACAGAAAAATAATTTGAAATTCCTTTTCGCAATCTCAAGCCAGTTCTGATACTTCGTGAACGTTTTCAGTTTTCTAACAAGACGTTGTTATACCCCCTTGTTTCTGGCCTGGTGTTTGGCGGATCGATTGAATCTGTGTGCAACGGCCTAATTGGTTAACTTCAGTGCTACTTATCTCTGAAACGGCGCGACGCGTCGATTTGTTTCCTAAGTCATTTCTCAGCTATAAAGGTATCCTGGAACACTCGTGTAAGTTTTTCATACTGTTTCTGACCACCTTGTAGACAAATGTCTTTTATGATTGTTAAATGAATTGTTCGCATTGATTAAATTATGCTCTGCATAAAACTATACAAGGCGGATCATTGATCGGTATTATCCTACTATTTGTTCTACCAAATTTAAATCCCACATCATAACTTAATCTGTTTCTCCGAACTGTCTGAATAATAATTTTTATCTCATCATAATTTCTTTCATACTCATCAGCAGACATAGTTCGGATATAAACTTAAAACACTATTGTGGGCGTTGGCTTCATGTCTGTTTTGGCTACAATAATGCGCCCACTTGTGCTGTTCATAGTAGCTTACCTGCAGTCCTATTTTCGTGTTCAATATTAGAAGTACTCCTCCGTTACCCTGTTTGATTTCATATTTACAAGCCCTGTTCCTCCTGCTACTGACATTCACTAAATGTCACGAACTTCAACATATCCAGTTCCCTTGTTAAATTTTCCAAACTACCTGCTCTATTAAATGTTCCAGAATTCCGCGCTCCGACCCGTAGAATACGAGTTACGTAACAAGTTTGTTTGCGTGGCCATCCTCCTTAGCAAGCATAGAAATACTTGTTTTGTAAATAAAACCGCCTTTTCTTGCTGCCAATTTATTATTTTTTTTCCCCAGACGCGCTTCGCCATTCTCTTATTGTAAGGCATAATCAGTGGGATCTATAACGATAACAGGTTTGTTATTTTTAGATTATCAAACAGTTGACGCCACGATTTTTTATGTAAAAAAAAAGTAATTACTTAAGATTTGCTGATCTGAGTTTCGTCTCATCCGGTATGGAGGTCACACTGCCACTTCATTACCGACATATAAGCACATATTAGAATTGTCTTTTTCACGCTGTTCACCATGTTTCTCCTTCATTTTTGTGGTGTACTATCGTTTTTTGAACATATACTTCGTTAGATTGGCAAAAAGCAGCTAAACACATCAAAGAGGAGGAAATTCGTAATGGAGTTGCAGTAGTTACGTTGTTAAAAGCAGTGTCCGAAGAAATAGCTATATCGAATGGCAAAAGACAATAATACTCGTATATCACAATAAAGGAGGAACATGGTGAACAATGTGAAAAGGGTCAGAACTGAAAGTTGTGCTAATATGCCGGTAATAGTGGTAGTGCGACCTCCAGACCAGATGAGAGGAAACGCAGATCGGCAAATCGTAAGTAATTACTTTTTTACATAAAAAATTGCGACGTGAACTGTTTGATAATCTAAATGTAACACACCTGTTATCGTTATAGATCCAACTGATGATGCCTTACAATAAGAGAACGGTGAAGCGCGCCTGGGAAAAATAAATTAAGTGGCAGCAAGAAAAGGCGGTTTCATTTACAAAACAAGTACTAGTTAGTTTTTCTTGAAGACGACACCCTCCCCAGTAGCCAACGCCCGAAGATACGAATGGATGACTGTTTCACCTCTGGAATATTTAATGCGAGAGGATATCGTAATCATTTGATCAAGCAGTAGAGATGCATATCCTCGGGAAAAATGTCTTTAGTTTCCCCTTGCTTTCTGCCGTTGGTAATACCAACACAGAAAAAGCCGTGCTGACCGATATTATAGGGCCAGATAAGTCAGTCATTCAGACTGTTGCCCCCTCGACTAGTGAAAAGGTTGTTGCACCTATTCAGGAACCACATGTTTGTCTGGTCTCTCCGCAGATACTCTTCCGTTGTGGTTGCATCTGGGGCATTATATTACACCAGATGATAGCACAAATTTGTCCACTTTACTTCATGCTCGTATTTGGAGACCACGTGATCACAGTATTTTCTCATGGGCGGTGGTAATTTTACCACCGAAAATTTCTGGAGGAGGAGGAAAGAATTGGCATGCGAAAGTAATTGAAACGTAAAATTACAAACGTGCTCAGTGACATTTTAGAGGTATCTAAAGATGTGGGCACTTTGTAGTTACTCGTTACTTCATATTTCCTGATACAAGGCCTACGTTTCTGGCTGATTTCGATATCGTCTTCAAAATTTACGTCAACCATCTTAAATTTTTTTTCTATTTTACTTACGTGAAGATCATGTTTATTTTAATAGTGGTAAATATAACTTTTGTTCGCCTCTGTTTAAAGGGTGCCAAATGACAGCTCGACTGTACCATTAAATATTATCAAGTCTTCATTAATTTGATACTTTGCTGAGTTAAAGAGCATTGAATTAGAGTTCCTGTAAACGCCGCATCCACTTCTTTTCACGGATAACGTTAATTGCATGTAAATACCTCGAATAAGTGTGATTTGAAATACGTGCTTTAACGTTAAACATAAACACACATTTCATAACTGTTATGTTAAGAGAAGACAGAGCTTTCCTCTGTACTATTATCAAGTCGTCGCAGTACTTTTAATAAATGTCACGTTGTAAAACTGTGGTGAACGAATCAAATGTCCATGACAAGAGAGCGGTTCCCAGAGAGGCTAATAATATGGAAAAGATAGGTACGTCTATTACGCAAATATTCGCCGGACGATATTATCGTTTATGGTGGCATTGGTCTTGATGTTTAAAAATGTTTATTTAATCACATGATGATAGTTAGGTCTCTGAGGCAGCCTCGTTACTGTAAAGTGAGAAGCGTAAGTGCATTCTGAACTAGAATCAGCAGTAGTTGGCACTATGAAGAAAATACTGAAACGAAAAAGTGATACAGTAGAAGAAATGGTCATTCACGGTGTGTTAGGAATGAGCGCAGATGTTTTCATTCTGTGATCCTCGTAACAAAAATTACCCTAAAACTCTTTATCCTTGACTACCAAACGCGAGAAATTAGCAGTGGTTAGCATCTTCTTAACTGTTGTGATAAAAGGGTTCACTATAGTCTGAAACCTGTTAAGTCGTTCAAATAAACTGAGGTATTGATTGAAGCATACATACTTCTCAAATCAGTTGTGTGTCAGTAGATTATTGCAAAATGGCAACGAACTGCAGTGTCGAGATGTAGTACTTTTTTTTTTCTCTGAAATATCTGTGTCCGTTGAAAAGTAACCTGGCTTGTCTTCTTGCTGTCGCTTACCCGATGACTGAGGAATAGCATTTCAAACAGTTAACGCGTGGAGCGCTCAAGGTGCGTAGTCAGCTGGCCGCAGTGGATGTGGCTTCTTTGGTCACGAACCGCTCGCGCACAGCATGTCACGGCCAACCTTTGCAAGTGTAACTACTCTTTTTTTTATCAATTCGGCTTCGTAAGACATTTCCAGTTCACAGCCTCCTGCCAGGAAATAAGGGGCACATCTCATACAGAGTAAACGACGATTGACCTTAATACGAAAAATAAACAAATGGTTCAAATGGCTCTGAGCACTATGGGACTTACTGAGGTCATCTACATCTACATGACTACTCTGCAATTCACATTTAAGTGCTTGGCAGAGGGTTCATCGAACCACAATCATACTATCTCTCTACTGTTCCACTCCCGAACAGCGAGCGGGAAAAACGAACACCTAAACCTTTCTGTTCGAGCTCTGATTTCTCTTATTTTATTTTGATGATCATTCCTACCTATGTAGGTTGGGCTCAACAAAATATTTTCGCATTCGGAAGAGAAAGTTGGTGACTGAAATTTCGTAAAAAGGTCTCGCAGCGACGAAAAACGTCTTTGCTGTAATGACTTCCATCCCAACTCGTGTATCATATCTGCCATACTCTCTCCCCTATTAATTGATGACACAAAACGAGCTGCCCTTTTTTGCACCCTTTCGATGTCCTCCGTCAATCCCACCTGGTAAGGATCCCACACCGCGCAGCAATATTCTAACAGAGGACGAACGAGTGTAGTGTAAGCTGTCTCTTTAGTGGACTTGTTGCATCTTCTAAGTGTCCTGCCAATGAAACGTAACCTTTGGCTCGCCTTCCCCACAATATTATCTATGTGGTCCTTCCAACTGAAGTTGTTCGTAATTTTAACACTCAGGTACTTACTTGAATTGACAGCCTTGAGAATTGTACTATTTATCGAGTAATCGAATTCCAACGGATTTCTTTTGGAACTCATGTGGATCATCTCACACTTTTCGTTATTTAGCGTCAACTGCCACCTGACACACCATACAGCAATCTTTTCTAAATCGCTTTGCAACTGATACTGGTCTTCGGATGACCTTACTAGACGGTAAATTACAGCATCATCTGCGAACAGTCTAAGAGAACTGCTCAGATTGTCACCCAGGTCATTTATATAGATCAGGAACAGCAGAGGTCCCAGGACGCTTCCCTGGGGAACACCTGATATCACTTCAGTTTTACTCGATGATTTGCCGTCTATTACTACGAACTGCGACCTTCCTGACAGGAAATCACGAATCCAGTCGCACAACTGAGACGATACCCCGTAGCTCCGCAGCTTGATTAGAAGTCGCTTGTGAGGAACGGTGTCAAAAGCTTTCCGGAAATCTAGAAATACGGAATCAACATGAGATCCCCTGTCGATAGCGGCCATTACTTCATGCGAATAAAGAGCTAGCTGCGTTGCACAAGAGCGATGTTTTCTGAAGCCATGCTGATTACGTGTCAATAGATCGTTCCCTTCGAGGTGATTCATAATCTTTGAATACAGTATATGCTCCAAAACCCTACTGCAAACCGACGTCAATGATATAGGTCTGTAGTTAAATGGATTACTCCTACTACCCTTCTTGAACACTGGTGCGACCTGCCCAATTTTCCAATCTGTGGGTAGAGATCTATCGGTGAGCGAGAGGTTGTATATGAGTGCTAAGTAGGGAGCTATGGTATCAGCGTAATCTGAAAGGAACCTAATCGGTATACAATCTGGACCTGAAGACTTGCCCGTATCAAGCTATTTGAGTTGCTTCGCAACCCCTAAGGTATCTACTTCTAAGAAACTCATGCTAGCAGATGTTCGTGTTTCAAATTCTGGAATATTCCATTCGTCTTCCCTGGTGAAGGAATTTCGGAAAACTGCGTTCAATAACTCCGCTTTAGCGGCACAGTCGTCGGTAACAGTACCATCGGCACTGCGCAGCGAAGGTATTGACTGCGCCTTGCCGCTTGTGTACTTTACATACGACCAGAATTTCTTCGGATTTTCTACCAAATTTCGAGACAATGTTTCGTTGTGGAACCTATTAAAGGCATCTCGCATCGAAGTACGTGCCAAATTTCGCGCGTAAGTCGCCTAGAACTTAGAACTACTTAAACCTAACTAACCTAAAGACATCACACTCATCCATGCCCGAGGCAGGATTCGAACCTGTGACCGTAGCGGTCCGCGGTTCCAGATTGTAGCGCCCAGAACCTCTCGGCCTCTCCGGCTGGCCGAAAAATAAACACGCGACGGCGCTGCACTAGAAACAGCCGAAGATTTATGCTGCAAAAACGCACTTTTCCATATACCGCGGAAAAAATTGCCACATCACTTATGTGTTCGTGCGTTTCCTTCGACATTACAGCTCGGAAGGAACCCTGCAGTGCCTGCTGCATGTCGGCATCTATCACTCAGTGTCTTCCTTTGTACACAAAGAGAATCAACAATACTGGTGTTATTCTGTGAGAATGGCCAAAGAAATAGTTCTCACCCACCTGGCAATGAGTTACACAATCCTTTCATTCAGTGGGGTGACTCAGACATTGGTTGTCCCTTTGTATATTTACCGTACACCATGTGCTCAGGAGTTCGAATAGTCACTGCTATTAAAAAAGCACTAACTACGTAACTGGTGCCGTCGAAGAAATTATTTTTGTATATTGCATTGTTTAAACTTAGAGAGACAAATTTCGTATTAATTTCTGATACAGTGAAGACGAAATTTTCATTCTTCGCTAGGAATAGCGAACATTTGTTAGCAAGTTTCTTTCGCCAGGCGAAAGCTGTAGCTAATGTCGCTTCACTTTATATCTGATGCTATGTTCCATTACATTGACATAGGGGCTTTGGAGAGAACAATCCAATAAAGCGTCCCGTTCGAAACACGATACGCCCGCGCAATTTTGACAGTCGCGTTACTATGGTGATATAAGAAAATTCTGGATGCAGATAAAATTTTATGAACACCTTGTATCCGTGTTGTCATTGATTATGGTCTGAGTTCCCATATCTCTGCTCCCGCAATAAGTACAGCTTGCCAGGTATTCGCCAGAGCCATACACACTTATCAGGATGCCACCTGCCATGATCCATCATCTCCTGCAGCTCCACTGACCATTGATAGCGTTGTCTGCGTCACTCTAAGCTACGCTGCGCATCCCTTGTTGTGATCAGTTGCTCTAGTCGTTCTCTCGATGGGTTATTCTATGCCTGTACTTTTCGAATTAAAGTCTTCCAGGATACATGAAAAAGATATCTGTTGGTTCGTACATAACACATTAGAGACCAGGAGTTCCTGTCGGTTAAATTGTTACGCGTAGCAAAGCACGAAATCATCGACAGTAGTAATAACGTACTAGTTTGTTTAAAGATACGTTTTCTATTTGTTCCTTTTATTTGGTGGTAATTGTTACTTACTATATTTTAGTGAAAGTCTAGAAGCTCAACGAATACTTGCTTAACGAGTACTTGCTTAATGAATCTTAGTGTAATGTCTGTGTCGAGCTGTTTTGCACGTCAGTTTCGTGGCAGATGAAATTCTTCGAAATATTGTTTGTGTGGTTTTATCTCTGGAACCATTAGCAGAAAATGACGCTTAAATGGCTCTGAGCACTATGTGACTTAAACTTCTAAGGTCATCAGTCGCCTAGAACTTAGAACTTATTGTACCTAACTAACCTAAGGACATCACATGTGCATTCTGCTAACATAATTGTCGTAGGCATTACTAGTCATGTTAACAAAGCTTATATTTTAATCGATAATTTGAAGCCGAACCACTGAATCCAGAAGTAAAGAATAGGTGTTCGGAGCTGATGAAGTAAACTATTCTCGTAAAATGGTGTAAGATTTCCGCTGTTCCTCTAAGTATGACGATGATATGGTTGCCCTTGCGGCATTTGATACTCTTTCATACAGGGTGTTACAAAAAGGTACGGCCAAACTTTCAGGAAACATTCCTCACACTCGAAGAAAGAAAATGTTATGTGGACATGTGTCCGGAAACGCTTACTTTCCATGTTAGAGCTCATTTTATTACTTCTCTTCAAATCACATTAATCATGGAATGGAAACACACAGCAACAGAACGTACCAGCGTGACTTCAAACACTTTGTTACAGGAAATGTTCAAAATGTCCTCCGTTAGCGAGGATACATGCATCCACCCTCCGTCGCATGGAATCCCTGATGCGCTGATGCAGCCCTGGAGAATGGCGTATTGTATCACAGCCGTCCACAATACGAACACGAAGAGTCTCTACATTTGGTACCGGGGTTGCGTAGACGAGAGCTTTCAAATGCCCCCATAAATGAAAGTCAAGAGGGTTGAGGTCAGGAGAGCGTGGAGGCCATGGAATTGGTCCGCCTCTACCAACCCATCGGTCACCGAATTTGCTGTTGAGAATCGTACGAACACTTCGACTGAAATTTGCAGGAGCTCCATCGTGCATGAACCACATGTTGTGTCGTACTTGTAAAGGCACATGTTCTAGCAGCACAGGTAGAGTATCCCGTATGAAATCATCATAACGTGCTCCGCTGAGTGTAGGTGGAAGAACATGGGGCCCAATCAAGACATCACTAACAATGCCTGCCCAAACGTTCACAGAAAATCTGCGATGATGACGTGATTGCACAATTGCGCGCGGATTCTCGTCAGCCCACACATGTTGATTGTGAAAATTTACAATTTGATCACGTTGGAATGAAGCCTCATCCGTAAAGAGAACATTTGCACTGAAACGAGGATTGATACATTGTTGGATGAACCATTCGCAGAAGTGTACCCGTGGAGGCCAATCAGCTGCTGATAGTGCCTGCACACGCTGTACATGGTACGGAAACAACTGGTTCTCCCGAAGCACTCTCCATACAGTGAGGTGGTCAACGTTACCTTGTACAGCAGCAACTTCTCTGATGCTGACATTAGTGTTATCGTCAACTGCACGAAGAATTGCTTCGTCCATTGCAGGTGTCCTCATCGTTCTAGGTCTTCCCCAGTCGCGAGTCATAGGCTGGAATGTTCCGTGCTCCCTAAGACGCCGATCAATTGCTTCGAACGTCTTCCTGTCGGGACACTTTCGTTCTGGAAATCTGTCTCGATACAAACGTACCGCGCCACGGCTATTGCCACGTGCTAATCCATACATTTAATGGTCATCTGCCAACTCCGCATTTGTAAACATTGCACTGACTGCAAAACGACGTTGGTGATGAACACTAACCTGTTGATGCTACGTACTGATGTGCTTGATGCTAGTACTGTGGAGCAATGAGTCGCATGTCAACACAAGCACCGAAGTCAACGTTTCCTTCCTTCATTTGGGCCAACTCGCGGTGAATCGAGGAAATACAGTACATACTGACGAAACTAAAATGAGCTGTAACATGGAAATTAAGCGTTTCCGGACACATGTCCACATAACATCTTTTCTTTATTTGTGTGTGAGGAATGCTTCCTGAAAGTTTGGCAGTACATTTTTGTAACACCCTGTATATCAAAGGTAATCGGTATATCTATTGAAGTGAGCACATACAACGCGCTGTGTACTTACAGGTATGTAGCTTACGGTTGTCTAGAAGTGACAAAGCTTCTCAGCGCGTCCGTCTAGCGAACTACCGCATGTACCATTAAATATTCAGTCTGCCGAAAACAGCAGGTCACACAGGCAGGGTCATTCTGAAGGAGTGCGTAGCGTTAAAGTTTAATACTTCGCTTAAGAGTCTGGGGAGCTCCTCCAGGGAAGTCCTAAAATATGATCCTTACTGGGTAAAACGACTCCATGTTTTACTCGCTTCGAAGACTACCTTAGAGGATGGAATTGACGTGCGGCAGGCCTGAGCTTAATAGTATGCTCTTATTGTTTAGGCGCTCTCTTCATATAGGCACCATAGTACTGTTGTTTCAAATCACGAACTTTCCCATATCGATCTGCTTGAGCTAGTAAGTGCAGCACGTGAAGTAAATGTGGCGTTACGTAAGCAGGCAACTAGCCAGTTGAACTGTGTCTAAACACTGGTGAGCGGAGACCGGTTGTCCTTGGGACAGTATCCGCGATATGGCACGATTTCCCTTTAGAGGAAAGGAACCTGGCGTCCTTGTCCTAACCAGGACACTAGCAATATGTCTCTCTTTAATGAAATGTATTATCACAGTTATTTTGTAAATTGGTTAATGGTTTCGATCTGATGTGAACATCTTCGAATCAGTCTAATAAAAGAGCAAACAATTGTTTTGTGCCGTGATCAGCGCCCAGAAGTTGCTAATGCAGATAGCTTATCATTGGCTGTGGAAAAATGGTTACCTGAGTACATTAGCCGCGAACGCTTACATGAATTGTAAACGAACGTAACTTTCGAAGTACTGGTATATAGGGATTCATTCCTGGTAATATATTCTGATACGCATTTGTAAGGGAGGACCTGTGGAAGGATGTTAGAATCAAGGAAACTCTGGAGAACATTCTCTGGTTGGTGCAGTTATTCATTATACCAGATAAAATATTCGGAAAGTAAATGCAGCTTTTTTGTGAGATTGTCTACTTACCAATGAATAACGGAGACAAGTTGGAATATATTATATTCTAAAACCTTAACACAGATAACTCGTTACACATATCATGTCATGTCACTTTCTAGTAGCGTACTTTATTGTACGGTTGTGTATCAGAACAAAAGAAGAGAACGAAGAAAAGACACAGGAAAGAAGAATAAATGTCTTCAGCTGTTGGCAGATTAGGTCTAGCTTCACTTTCCTTGTTTTCCGTTCACGCTGTACCCAGCACAAAATTTGAGAGCTTCTATCAAACGTGAAGTCACTCTTTGGTGAGGTGCCGTATTTAAACTTCGTGGAAAATTTCAAATCTCTCGCCGGCCGCGGTGGCCGTGTGGTTCTAGGTGCTTCAGTCCGGAACCGCGCGACTGCTACGGTCGCAGTTGCGCATTCTGCCTCGGGCATGGATGTGTGTGATGTCCTTAGGTTAGTTAGGTATAAATAGTTCTAAGTTCTAGGGGACTGATGACCTCAGATGTTAAGTCCCATTGTGCTCAGCGCCATTTGAACCATCAAGTCTCTCTAAGATTATGTGCAGTAGAATCGAATGTTCTCGGATGATTATTTCTCTATATAGGCGACATTATTTCAGGCATTCATTAGAAAAATGCGAGGATACCGATGAAACCACGGTAAACATGGACATCCACGTAATTGTGATTGTAGTAATGTTTATAAATACACACACTGAAATCAAATTCATGTGCTGTCCCAAGCAAGTTAAAATGACACGGGTACTTCATAAGAATCGAACCAAAGATTGTCATCAGTCACAGAGGTCAAGGTAGCGCGCGAAATTGAATCGTAGCAGCGGAAGCGCTTGCTGGCGACACGACGTTGAGTCAGCGACAGGCGAGGACGTTGGCCTCGGCGCCACGGAGCGGGCTGCCGTTCGCGCCACGCTATTTCTTGGTACTGCCACTGTCCTTGCGGACTGTCGATGCTCTTCCAGGAGCGTGCCGTCCCGACAGAAGTTCCACTGGGAACATTTCATCTTCTCAGAGGTAACGCTTTTCGTATGAAGCATGTGCATTACTTTGACGACGCAGTGTATTCAACGCCCGACCTAAATTGAGTGTAAACGAAGATGGCATAGCATACAAGCGGAGGAGGAAAGGAAGGTGGGAAACAACAGTATATAGAGGAACAGACATAGTTCGAGGCTGCCACTAAAGTACGTTCGACGATAACGTTTTCATTTCAAAAATGTCTGTCATCTTGCTCTGATGTATATCTTTCAGAAACTTTCCATCATGATGATTTAGGTAAGACAACGTGAGACATGGAAAGCTAAAGTCACGCAGTAACTTAGTGCTCCTAAAAAGTTTCAAAAAGTCCAGTGCATCGGCGGTTTTAACCGAAAAATCAAAGAGCAATGCGTGATGGTTCTTGCTTCTTTGCGTCTTCACCTCCTCTGTAAACATTATCGCTCGCTCCTAAGCAAGATAGTTACTGGGCACCTAGAATTTTGAAACAGTCAATACCCAAAAAATACAGATCAATCCTATACCTTAAAAGCTCCTACACATCCACTATGTGCAGCACGTTCAACGTCATAGATTACTCTTGCATTTTTTTCCCCATTTAGAAGCACAGTAGTGCACCTCGTATATCCAGCTCTCCAGTTCACCCGTATTATTTATTTATGTTTTTAGTCTTAGCGTAGTAACTGTTCGGAAGAGAAGGAAGAGGATAGTGTCGAGAAACACAAATGATGCCTAGACACGTATGTAAATGACTGGCTGCAAAATGGCGACGTCACTGGCTGCGGTATGATTTCTGGTGACGGAATTAGCACCGTTCGTTCGTTTGCAGCTGGTGATGATGGATTAACTGTCGTAAGTTGACGTTCAACTGAAGACATTGTGCCACGTACAGATGAAGCAACACAGCTAGACAAATTAACATTTTATTTGGAAATCAGCGGAAAGAACTTGGACTAATGCTGGTGAATGTCATCCATCAGCGTGCTGCACATAAAGTTAAGAATCTGTCACAAAAGAAGCTTATTTATATTTCTCCGTATTTGATTCACTGTTTTTCGGTATCTAGTTCAAATTTATGTGAAAGCAGTGTAATTTGTGTGTTCACGTGAAAGTAAATATGACGTGTTACTTTATGGCATTAACCCATGTCGTTCTCAATTTTTCTGGATTTTCATTTTATCCACATTCTCTATAATGTACATGACGTTTGGCCACACCACTATGGGTAACGCAGGTTCCACTATACATTGTTCCCGAAACGTAATTAGGATCTGAGTGCGGCCTTAGTTTTCATGTTATAAAGGTTTTTGTAAAAGCTTTTACAAAAAGCTTTCGGCAGCATATGTAGTATACATTCTAGTTATACGTAAACTTCGGCTTACCACAAAAAAGGAAAACGGAAAAAAACGAATGAAACTTGGTTGAGAGAATCACATTTTAATTTCCGCGTGAGACGGTAACATTTGTTATTGGTTAATTAAGTACCATTTTTACGATCCATGTTACAAACGTTGATCAATGTGACGACCAAATGCATTCACAACAGCCTGGAACAACACTAGAGATTTCTCTCTTGCTGCCTGAAACATTTCAGGTAGGCTGTTGGCTGCCTACTTACCTCCCTCGCTATGCTCATCTTCGACCTCCAAATTCTGTTAATGACCCATTGATAACCCTTGTACTTCAGGTAACTACACAGCCAGAAATCACACGGGTTCAAATCTGGTGATCTTGGTGGCCACAAGGTTTGGAACGATCGGCCAATGATTTGGTTATCTCCAAATGTGTTACTGAGTAATAGTGACCTCAGGAGCAGCTAAGCAGATCACAGTAACGTGTGCCTTGATCCTTGGGATCAGACTACTTCAAAGAAAAAAGTGGGCTTCTCCATATTCCTTTAATGTCTCGATACTAGTGAAGAACAGCGGTACTTTTGCTGTCGTTTCGATAAAACAACTTTACGAGGAAATCCTTGCCCAGCTTGTTGACTGTTTGTAACTGTAATGCACATGGATCCTTGGGTTTCAACCTTAAGTCGCCGTACTTGTACTGGCGGATAAAGGCTGACCACTACACTAACACTGCTAACAACACACATTCTGCAGCACACTGCCTGAACACCATTCCTGTAAGGTTGGGTATCCATTCGGTAAATAGTTTATCAACACTGGTCCAGGTAAAGTTGTTTAGTGAGAACTACCCTGATGTATATAACTTACAACGAGACTTCCAAATGATCGTAATGAACGCCATCATCCGTGTTCACTGGATTGCACGGTATTAAAAAAGTACAAGAACCCATAAATTAAGGGCGCGACACCAGCCAGTGGCTGAAGCAGGCCCAGTCTGTTGGCCTCAGAGCTATGTGCTCTTCATCCGTCCCCACGCCTTCACTGGTCAAGCCCTTGCAGGAATCTTTGTAACCAAAAGTTGCTAAAGATCAGGAGGAGAAGAGGTAGTCAGATTTTTAACCAGTGTTCTTTTATGTTCTCCCGCCTGGACTGCTGAGACTGGTCCTCGAACGCGACTGCTCATCTTGCCCATTTACGCGTAACCGGGACTCAACGTAATGAGACATTACTACTAATGAATACTATTGTTATCTGCCGGAACTACAACAGCTAATTTCCTCTTATTCTACTGTCCGTATTGTCCTCCAAGAAAATCACTTCACTGATGACCATTCATGAGCATTTTGTGCATTCTGTCAGACTAATACTGGCTCCGTGACGACGAGTAGAATGGTCTGGTTTGCAGAGTTGTCTCCAGTAAGTGGATACCTCTCCATACCAGAGCGGAGGCGATAGCAGTGAGAGTACAGACTACGAGCCATCGCCATTTATTCTCATGAGAATCTTACCTTAATCCAACAGCTCCCTCCCGGCCCCCTTCTTGTTATATCAGTGTGCGCACCTTGCCCACCCATCCGCCCTCCCACATGTGTGGTTCTGCAAATATCCTGTTTTTGTGACTGCCGGGTAATAGGTTTCACTGTACATTTTACTTGGGGTGGCGATTTTTTTTTCCTCTCAGCCTACTAACACGAGGACGTCCTGTAGGTTTAATTTCTATCGGTTTTCTCATGTTTACTAACCATGAAGAAAAAAGTGAAAATCATGTTACATTCTGTGCTGCCAGCTTACTAGAACAGAGACGGCAGTAATTTCAAAATTTGCGTTCCTTGTGACATACCCTACGGAACAACAGATATCGATCTGTATAGTCCATACAACTGTAGATTTATGACATTGGCGTTATCGTACTTGGCTACTTACGTGAAATACTAAGTTACCAAATTACTTCAGAACCAGAATGATGGCCGCGCAGCCAAGGGAACAGAGTGTCTCCAGTGTGAACCTCGAAGAACGGGCAGCAGTGTGCTCACATATATTACGTTCATAAATATTGTATACGGGGGTTAGCACTTCAGTTACACACTATTAGACGCCGGCCGCGGTGGTCTAGCGGTTCTAGGCGCTCAGTCCGGAACCGCGCAACTGCTACGGTCGCAGGTTCGAATGCTGCCTCGGATATGGATGTGTGTAATGTCCTTAGGTTAGTTAGGTTTAAGTAGTTCCAAGTTCTAGGGGACTGATGACCACAGATGTTAAGTCCCATAGTGCTCAGAGCCATTTGAGCCATTTGAACACTATTAGACTGTAGAGCACTTTTACCTTGAAAGCCGGATTTGAGAGACTCCAAGTACATGAGTAAACTGTATCTGAAGAGCAACCCGTACCCCTAGGGATGGCATTCTGTCAAGAGTTCTACGGGAAAATGGCGTTTTGGAATTTTGAGCAGCTAGTGGTTAATATGGAAGAGGATTGGATTGACGAACATATTTTGTAAATACGTGATATCATATTAAACTCGCAGTACGCGATGAGTATTGTCGAACAAAAATTATTAATTTTTAACACACCACCACGCGCCGCCACCACCACACGCGCCGCCACCACCACACGCGCCGCCACCACCACACGCGCCGCCACCACCACACGCGCCACACACACACTTTTCCAGATTGGTGACTGTATGTATTTGAAATAAATGAACTGTCGCTCTACCGATATGACAGGAATTAAAAGAATTCCCACTAGAAACGCCTTTGGGAGCCTGCAGACTCTGGTAAAGTCTGTTGGTCCTGTCTTCACACGGTCGTGGGGCGCAGGTGGTGGTAACGCGATTACGCTCCAGCTCGGGCGCCAGCCACGGTTGCTTCGCCTCCTACGCCATTGGCGGGAGCGCGACAGCGAAGCTTCAGCCTCGCCTGGCCTCGACGTAATCGGGTTACCGGCAACGGCAGAGCGCGTGCTTTGTGCGCCACCGGAAGCTGCAATTAACGGCGCCGCCAGTGCCAAACTCAATCGTCGCCGTCCTCCTCAAAGTGTTCCGCTTTGTCGAATATTTTCCCAGCACCCCTCCTCTGTTTATCATCTTCCATATGTTGAGAACCAAGGGGATTCTGTAGAAATAGACTCCCACACTCCTTCCGGTAGAAGATGACTATTGTAAAGCCTGATTAACAAACTCAAGCGCTAACTCAGCAGTATAGAGATATGTAATGCGATAGTTGTGGGTGTCAGAGACGATCTATATAGAAATAACTGGTACGGAAATGATGCGGCTTCCTGCGCTTACTCCTACACCCTTGTCCTGTCTGTATCACCTCTAAATCAAATTGATTCTTTGATTGCGCTACTGTCATAGGATCTGGCATATGCTGTTGACTTTCGAGTAAGTTTGGAAGTAGGCATGATGCCTCGCTGCATACTGTTAACGAAGGTGCAAACATAGGAATAGGATCCCAGATTTGTAACTCGAAGACTTCCTAAGTAACGGAACACAGTACGTTGTCCTCGATGGCGAGTGTTTGTCAGAGATTAGGGTATCGTCGGGAGTGCTCCAAGGACGTTAGATAGGACCGCAGTTATTTTCTATATACATAAACGATCTGACGGACAGTGTGAGCAGCAGTCTACGGCTTTTCGGTGGCGATGCTGTGGTGTACGGGAAGTGTCGTCGTTGAATGACTGTGGGAGGATACAAGAGACGTGGATAAAATTTAAATTTCTAGTTGGTGTGATGAAAGCCAGATTGCTTTTAAAGCAGGGAAGTGAAGTTAATGCAGATAAGTAGAACTAAACAAACCCATAATATTCGGATACAATATTACTAGTGTGCTACCTGACATACGTCGATTAAATATATCGGCACCGTAACGTTACAGAGGGATATGAAATGGAACGAGCATGTGAATACTGTGGTAGGGGAGGCGAATGGTCTATTTAGGATCATTGATTTTTCAGAAGCGTGGTTCATCTTTGAGACCACGTATAGGACACTAGTGCGACATATTCTTGACTACTGCTCAAGTGTTTAGAATAAGCACTAACAAGGGGACCTCCATACTGTAAATCACGGATTTTGATGCTCTTCAAACATGTTGTAGAGGCACTTACCCTGTGTACCTGGCTATCCGGTTTTTTAGCGACGGCCCTTGGTTTTTGAGAAAATCGGTTGCGCCATTTGTATATCCGTAACATTACATTCATTTCCAGTAAGTCAGCGTAGCGCAGCGGTAGAGGTTCCCGGCTACCGCACTAGAGGTACCGCGTTCGAATCCTGCTTGTGTATATTTTTTTTTTCAAAATCGACCGAATTTTTCAGTTCTATTTCAAAGAATATCAACAAACAATGTAAGGTGTGCGAAACTATAAAGATATGTTCAGTTATTAATTTTTCAACTATTCATGCCGTTTGTGGTTCGCATCATATTCTCTCAGTTCATCTTCTTCGTTGTGTGTGTGTGTGTGTGTGTGTGTGTGTGTGTGTGTGTGTGTGTGCTTAGGATAATTTGGGTTAAGTAGGGTCTAAGCTTAGGGACTGATGACCTTAGTAGTCAAGTTCCATAAGATTTCACACACATTTGAACACACGGCACTAGAGACGCTTAGCGAGCTACTGACGCTGTAGTTAGATGCGAACGTAAAGGAATGTATCTCGCATCCTCATTGGCCTAGGATCTGGGGTTCCCATTACGGCTAACGGTATTCACGGGAGGGGGGACGATAATGGGCGGAGATCGATTTCAGGTAATATAAGAAGCGACCGTTGCAAGAACATTTGGAACTCCAACTGCGAACCACAAAGAGAATGAATATTTGAAAAAATGAATAACTCAATACACTTTATAGTTTCGCATACCTCACAATGTTGTTGCCATTCTTTGAAATAGTTGAAAAATTCGGTCGATTTTGAAAAGTACCCTAGCAGGATTCGAACACGGTACCTCCAGCACTGTAGCCGTGAACCTTTACCGCTGCGCTACGCTGACTTGTTCGAAATGTATGTAATGTTACGGATATGTAAATGGCGCAATGAACTTCAAAATTGATTTTCTCAAAATCACGGCCCGTTGCTTAAAAACGGGATAGCCAGGTACTCATGGTAAGTGCCTCTACAATATATTTGAAGCGCATCACAATCCGTGATTTACAGTATGAAGGTCCCCTTGTAAGTCGGATTAAAATAAGGCACCGAACCAATTCAGACGCGGGCTGCTAGATTTCCTACCGGTAGGTTCGAACATCACGTCAGTACTACGCAGGTGCTTCGAGAACTCGAAATGGAATCCGTAGAGGGAAGGCGACTTTCTTTTCGAGGGACACATTGATAAGAAAATTTTGGGGACCGGTATTTGAAGCTGTCTGCAGAATGATTCTGCCGTCAACTTACAATTCGCGCAGGGACCACGAGGACAAAGGAAGTTGCAGCTCAAACGGAGCCTTATACACTCGTGTTCAAAATTAAGCAACAAACGGAAATTATGCAAAGTTACGTTTATGTTGCCATAAAACAGTATAAATAGGTGATAGTGAAGTAGAAACATTGTAAAGAATACAGAACATAATCAACTGGAACATGCATAACGGTGGACAGAAATCTTTCGTTTTTTCTTCTTTTTTCTATTCTTATTCTTATTCTTTTTTTTTTTTTTTTTTTTTTTTTAACTTAGCATATTTGCACACACATTCTGACAACTGATTAATGTGCTCAGTGTGAGGTGCGACCAACACTTGCAGGCCTGTCAATGACGGGACATGCTGTGAATTGTGCCATCAATCTCATGTTGAGTAAATAATGCCCATTCTTCCGGCAGAGCTGCTCACGGGTCTTGGAAGTGGTTGGTGGATGCTGACGTGATGCAACCAGTCTCCCTACTGTATCTCAGACATGCTCTATGGGATTCGAATCGGGAGAGCGAGCAGGCCACGCCATGAGGGCAGTATTTAAAAAATAAAAAAAATCTGCCACCCGTGCTCTGAGGTCGAACATTATTGTGTATCAGTGCAAAGTCTGGGCCCGCAGCGCCTCACAACAATCGCACATGAGATCCCAAAATCTCTTCACGGTACCTGATAGCAGTTAAATCTTGCTGATTCACCCGTACGATTTCATGAAGTGGTGTTTGAGTGGCCAACATAATCCCTGCCCGCACCATTAGGGATTCTCATCAATACAGGTCTCTTTCCACAATCTTTGGGTCCTGAAATCGTATTCCACGTGCCCTCCAGATGCGAATCCGTCGAGAATCACTCTTCAGACCAAATCGGGGATTATTTGTGAATAAAACATCGGCCCACTGTTCGACTGTCCAGGAGGCATGTTGACGACTCCCCTCTAGACGTTCTTTTCTGTGAAGATGTGTCGGAAGTACACATAGAGCAGGTGTCTGACAATAAAGGCCACTAACCCGAAGCCTTCTGTACACCGTTTGCCTCAATACAACACGTCCTGTGGATGCTGCGAGGCCAGATACAAGTCGCTGTGCAGTACTAAGACGGTACCGTCGTGCCCTTACAGCCAAATAATGTTGCTCTCTATCTGATGTCACACGTGATCAGCCCTACCCTGGTCTTCGTGATACAGTTTCGGTTTTCATAAACTGTCGCCTAATGAGAGATTCACATTAACCCATCTGGCCACATCAGTTAGCGACTCTCCTGCTTCCATTCTTCCTATGGCCCTCCACAGCAGAGTGTCTGTAGGCGTCTTCTCTGTACTACGCTGCACCGTCTACGACTATGTACACAGCGATTATGAATTTGGGACTACCCTGCAAACACTACCCCCCTGATAGGCGCTCTGGCGTCATTGCTGGCGTGGTTGTCCATCTTCCGTGCAGAACTCGATCGTAACGACATCTGTTGACAGTTCGTATGATTATATCATGAATTACACAGGATGGGGTAATAGCAGTTTGTTGCTTTAATTTTGCTTTTTAAGTAGGTAGTCATTTTTCCCTGGCTCTATTTGTGAGTTCAACAGGAAAGGAGATGACTGGTAGTGGTACGAAGTACCTTCGCCACGCACCGTACGGTGGCTTGCGAAGTATATATGTAGATGTATAAATCAATTAAAATAAGACTAAAATAATCACTCCAGGAGAAAAATCGAGAGTGAAGTCGTAAAAGAACTTGAATTTTTGTATTTGGTTTAGTTGAAGGCAATAGTTGAAGTGATCTGATGCAAAGGGGAAAAAGGATGGTGTAATCGGTTTGGAGTATTTTTGTTAAACTAAATAGTTTGTGAACTTTGTGTCCGACGACTTTGTTTTGCAGTCAGTGTCTATTAACACTTTCGACGTAGGACAGTGAAACATTTTCTTTCGAAAACCTTTAAAAATTTGGTGATTTATCAACGGAGAATGCAGAGATGCATGTTGTAAACTATTGGGAGCGCGCGCGCGCTCTCGCGAGAGAGAGAGAGAGAGAGAGAGAGAGAGAGAGAGAGAGAGAGAGAGAGAACAAACATATGGGTCATGAAACGAACTGCAGCAAGAGTCGTAGCTATGAGTGGCATATAGCGCGTTAATAAAATGTAGGTGAGTGGAACATAGGCGAATTTATGGTGAACTGATCAAGGAATAGCCAAGCTGGATTCGATGAGAAAACGGAAGATAGATACGACGACTTAACAGAATTAATTTTATGACATTAGACAGCACCTAAGGGTAAGAGCGTCAAATCGAGCTTGGTGATGCGTTGACATTAGGATCATTTCGTACTGTGTTAACTGGTCAATGTCTGAAGTTAGAGAACACAATAAGAATAAACATTATAAATTGGAATCTGAACGGAAACAAACAGCAGTGAGGAACGACAAAATGAAGAATAATGTATGCAAAAGTATACGCGAAAAAAGTATACTGCCACTTATCACTTCCGCTAGGTGTGAAAATAAAACTTTTCAGTTACCTTGAAGTATGCCTATGATATTAATGCAATATCGTAAGAACGTATCAACGGACTTAATCTTGTATGAAGAGTTTTTACTGCTAGTATTAACGCTGCAACGAAGAACAAATGTCTCCTCTTCACTTTTTTAAAATCAAAATGGAGATCCAGAGGGAAAAGTATTTCGCTGTGTGCCTTGGCTGATATGCCACGCATTTGGCAAATAGAGGTACAGTAATTAAGCGAAGTAAATAGTCCCCATATTATCCAACGATAAATGTTTTGTAGTAAGTCTTCGCCGAAAATTTCAAGGGAGTAATTTGTTCATTGATTGCAAAGAGTCATTATTTAACACAAACATATCTAACCCGATCGGTCCTTTGTACTAATGAAGATAAACAGCCGGTATATGAAGACTAAGTCAGCCTTTTCCTTGAAAAGATCAAACACCAGAGTGTGCGTCGACAAAAAGTATAACTCCATAGTTATCAACTACATGTGCCAAAAACAGCATCAGCAATTTAGTGTAACAGCAAATAGACGTAAAAGAAAGGATATTAATGATTAAATTATAAACTGGTATGTGCAGTAGACAGAGCTTCTCCATTTATAACCATACAAATATTGTTGCGTAGACTGAGCTACTCCAGTAACTACACATAGGAAATCTGGGACCTTGCTGCCACATATCAGGCGAAGTGGTAGTGAGACAGAGGTGTGGGAATATTCAGGAGGAAATTACCAGTTCCAGCATTCGCCTCTAACTAAGGAAAATCTCCCGGAAACCTTGGTCAGAACAGGCGAATGGGAACTATTTTTAATTTAATTCTTCGGCAGATGGAAATACGAAATCTTTGGTGATAACCTCGCAGCAATACGAAAGACCTCGGAGACATGGGTAGTCGTCTCAGGGTATGGAGTGCAAGGTACGTTTGTCTATAGGCATTCTCTTGCACGTAGCCGTCTATAGAGGCTGTCATCAACACAGATGTGATTTTTTTAATTTAGGAGGAGGAGGACCTTCGAAACTGTGCTGACTCATTGCACCCGCCGCTGCTGCTACTCGTCTTCTCCCGTGTAGCGCAGCCGTACCGTGTTGCAGTCGGCCTTGGTGGTCTACTGGTTAAGTGCGAACCTGTCACGCACTGGAATTTTTCAGTCTGCATTCAAGCTAGTTGCCACCTCTGTGTTGTGAAAACAGGAACAAGTGGTTAGGATTCCAGTTCAGACTGTAGATGACCTTTCCGCGGTAGGATTACCGGGGTTGGTGTCTAATTGAAAGAATTTCCAAACAGGAGACGGAAGGTCCCTCTTGAGGAATGTAACAGCCAGTTATACCATACGAGGATACGTTGAACCACAGACTGTCCACGTATGTATCTCCACATTTACCTTTGTTGGCTGAAATTAAATGCTTTTGCACATTAACCACGAAAATGTACGCTAACTAATGCGTTTTTGACGTTCTAGCGGTTTAATATATAGCTGTCAACTGTGAACTTCATATTAATGCAAATAAAAAGCTTTGAAGAGCACAGATATAGTTACATAAGCCTCAGCTTTCATCATGTTAAAAACAAACCATTTTGTGTTGAGCTTGAGATTTCAAAGCTATTCTGGATGACGAGATAAGTCTAGTTGATGTCCTTGTTAATCATTCCATTTTAATTTGTATGGGCCGTTGTCCCGCTTCAACGCAGGGTCGGCCGTGTCACCAGGCTTTCGCGCAGTATTGATGGCAGAGGGTGGCCGGATGCCCTTCCTGTCGCCACCCCAAACCCCTCGCGATGGAATTAGTGTACCTCAGCTGTTTGCGTCTAATATAAGGCATGAAATAGTGCAAACATTTTAAAGTGTCTACGAGTCGTGTAACTGAGGCGGAACGTGGGGACCAGCCCGTTGTTCACCTAGCGGGATGTGGAAAACTGCCTAAAAACCCACATCCAGGCTGGCCGGCATACCTGCCCTCGTCGATAATCCGCCGAGCGGTTTCGATCCGGGGCCGGCGCGCCTACCCGGGTCCAGGAAGCAGCGCATTAGTGCTCTCGGCTACCCTGGCGGGTGGACGTCCTTGTTAATCGTGGCGTGCAAAAGCTCCAACTTGTTTCATTTATTGTAAGTTTCAAGTCACTAAGTCAGTGTGAGACTACATTTGTAGTGAGGACTAAGACGGTTAAGTCTCGCGTAGGAATTAGTGTCCAAAACCGTACCATTTTCCCACTATGCGCAGAATAACCTAACACAGATCACTTTCTGACTCCAGCTTGTCTGGGTCCACTTAGAAGTAGAACTTGATGGGATGACCACCTACGTCAGCCCAGATACAGTTCTTTCGTACAATGTACCGATACAGACGATCACCAATCCCTGGTTCTCCAGCAAACCGCGATGCCATAAACCGCGCCACTATGTCACCGGACAAAAGATTAGTCACGCCTAGAAAAATCATTGGAAGCTTTATTTAATACCATGTAATTCCACCCCTGGACATAATAATCGTAGAGATTCGGGTGGGATTTGAGTCCAGGAGGTTGTGCAGGTACGTCACATCCAGGTTCAGCCTCTCGCCGAGAATTTGATCGCGCAATTCCATCAATTTTCGGAGATGCTGCTGTTTTCGTCTTACCTGTTGCTTCAACCTGTCCAGCAGATTTTCTAAATAGTTCAGTCAAGTGGTTTTTGTAGGCCAGTCGAAATGTAATGTGGTGGGAGTGCGTTCAAAAAAGTCACATTCTTCAGCACGATGAAACTTGCTGTTGGCGAGAAATAAGAGCGTCAATATCATACTTATCATGTATATGTTCACTGAAAGACAACACGTGATCATGCATAATGTTTCAATAGACATTGTGGTTCATATTACTGGTCACCTCAGTGAGCAGTCTCATTTCATGATACAAAGAGCCGGCCGGAGTGGCCGTGCGGTTCTGGGCGGTACAGTCTGGAACCGAGCGGCCCTACGGTCGCAGGTTCGAATCCTGCCTAGGGCATGGATGTGTATGATGTCCTTAGGTTAGTTAGGTTTAATTAGTTCTAAGTTCTAGGCGACTGATGACCTCAGAAGTTCAGTCACATAGTGCTCAGAGCCATTTGAACCATTTGATACAAAGAATCACAAAACAGAGCACGCACACGCACACATTTCCAGCGTGATCGTGACATTGCTCACTTTCAGGAGGGAATGCTTGATTTGTCCTTCGGTGCACTCGTCGACGTGAGTCATTTGAATATAGGCGAAAACGTAATTCGTAGGACAGCATTACGTTCCGCCAGTCGGCCCTGCTGGTCGTAAATATACCCTTCTCTGAGGCCCGTTGGTACACCGTAGTAACTGGAAAGTGAAGGTGTCTAGCTTTGTGGAAACGCACGTACAGCTTGCATTCCGTAGTGTAATGAATGTTCAGTACTCTACAGTAGTTAAATATTAAAAAGAACCATAAGCACAACAGCAAATACAGATTTCGATGCGCTGATCACAAACTTAGCCGAATGGCGTGCGAACAAATGTGTAGTGGGTATGGGAGATACGGTGATAGGTGAATGGCGTTCGTAATGCCGTAGTCAGTTGCACCGAAAATGCAGTAGATTCGAACATGAGTCTTCATATTTTGCATGCAGCGGGGAAACGTTTCCGGAGAGGAGTTCCCATGCTAGAATTAACCATCTTGGTCCCCATGACAACTAGTCAAATTCTGTAAACGGAATTTAATTACATCCTATACATTGTTCGGGAGTCTACAGGCAGTTGTACTTGGCTGCATGTACTAACGAGCGACGAACATCTATAAATTGTCTGGAAAGTGATCTTCCATTACTTGCGTAACGTTTTTAATAATTAAAATTACAGGTGGTTATTAATTAATTTTTGATAGTGTGTAAAAGTAAAGGGATAATCATACTTTACTTAAGCAGTACGGTATGAATGTAAAATATCTGAAAGTTTTTTCTTTTTCTGCTCAGCATTTGCTTTTCCATTGTGACCTAGTTGCACTTAGTTGCTTCGAGCGTTGCGAGCGTCTCTGATTGAAATTTCTTATTTATGTGACCGGTCTTGAAACGCTTTTGCGAAAATACAGTTTGCCTCAAAGTAGTCCTCGTCATACATCTTCAATTTGATAACCAATTCTTGTAATGCTGCGGATTTATTGTTTTGTTAAAATGCGTAGCACCACGCTGTAGAATAATCCTCTGCAGTTCAGCCGCTGTTCTAACGTAATTGCACACATTAGGTAGATGGTGAGTTTGATTTTCCTTCGTTTCAGTAGATCTCTTTATACAAATCTGTGGATAATTCTTGGGACAAGCCAACGGTTTTTTCTGGCTCTCCGTTCTTGCTCAACTGAGCCAGCACTTTCACGCTAACGACCTCAACTTTAACGCGACGGTAAACTCTTTAAACATTACTGCCTGCCTGCCTTTCCTTCCTTCCTTCCTTCCTTCCTTCGCTATAAGGAGGATCCATATTGGCACGTGATATATGAACTATCGAAACCGATCTCGTAAGTCATCAGCCCATAGACAAATAGCTGGAATTGACAAAACGAAGTCTCTGTAAATACTGAGTGTGTGGTCGTCGACGTGCAGGTTCTTGTCTCGGTAGAAATGATACTGAAAACTGAGTACATGAGTATGAGTAGGTGTTCGAGAAAGTGCCACTGGAATAATGGCGTTGCTACGCAAACTGTGCCACATCCCGTTCGGGTACACGTAGTTACGGTTATTCTGAGACGCCGTTATCTAATAGTGACTTCGAAAACTGTGTCGCCATTTTCTATTCAATATAAGAGAACAGTAGCCAATAAGCAGAATTTTATATTAATATCAACACATTAAGAGAGATCGTAATTTGGATGCCACTAAACTGTAAAGACCGTAGCAGAACGTATAGTAATTGCACTGTCTACAAAGATTCTATTGTTATGTTGCACACTCTCTCCAAAAAATGGAATGAAAAGTAATTAAGGAAGATTCCGTGATTGTTAGAAAATTTGTTGACTCAAAATACAGTGCACAATGCGCTTAACATATTGTGTCTGAGTATCCTCAACCTCGTGATGTCGCTGCAATTGGTTTGAGCATGGGTTTGCACGCAGGAGCTCTGTTGTTATCATTGTAGTCGGGGTGCTGGAACGAAACAGTACAATGCACGTTCAAGATACACTACACAGATTAACGATATACCAGCAAATGCTTGATCGTGCGACATCCTTTAGAGACGTTAGGTGTTTAATCTTCCGTCGCTTTGCCCGGTGAAGTAGACTACCTGCGTTACAGCCGCGAGCTGATCTCTGCATAACTGGAAATGCAAGGAGGGTGTGTCTGTTGTAGACTCGGCTCTACACTTTCCATAACCTATTATTTTCTCGTGGATAATTTATCGTTTAAAATTGATGACAACGTCGAACTGCAGATAAAGATCTAAAAATGCAGTAGACCGTTATTTAAATTCGTATTCTCTCTCCCTTTTATTTTTTACCAAACTATTAATAGAATTTGAGCGGGTAACAAACAAATATTTAATAGTTCCGTAAAATTTCGGGTATGTAGCCGCATAAATTTCACTTCTTCTGATATTTCGGCTGTATACCGTCCAGCCATCTTCAGAGTGAGCCGAGATGACTGACGCTCCAGTACGTGCTCATTATTTTTAAACCCGTGGGCCGCTCCAGTGCGGATGCGGCCATAGATGCACAAGGCGCCAGAGACGTTGATCGGCGGCCAAAAGGTATAACGTTTTTCGTCGAGGCGAGATCTTTTTACGAAATTTGTCACCAACTCTCTTCCGAATGCGAAAATATTTTGTTGAGCCCAACCTACATAGGTAGGAATGATCATCAAAATAAAACACGAGAATTCAGAGCTCGAACAGAAAGGTTGAGGTGTTCGTTTTTCCCGCGCGCTGTTAGGGAGTAGAATGGTAGAGAGATAGTATGATTGTGGTTCGATGAACCCTCTGCCAAGCACTTAAATGTGAATTGCAGAGTAGTCATGTAGATGTAGAAATTACGAGTGTAATCCCAAAAGTGAGGTCTCATATTTTTTTTATAAGTCCATAGATCTGTTTATTTCTACAATGGTTTATATCGGTTTACAGCTTGAAAATCTAGCTATTTCTCGACATAATAACCATGTGTCTGTTCATGAAATTCGTTATTGAATAAAAAGATATGTCGAGATCAAAATATGTTCAACGAAAGGCGAAGTCTCATTCTCAAACCTTTTGCGAATGAGAAATAATAATTCTGAAAGAGAAACGTTTGTGAACAACGACACTATATAGCACGCTCATCCAAGAATTGCGCCCGGCGGGCGCAAGGCAGTGTGGTTCAGCGCCCCGTCCGCGACCGTGTGTCTCTAGTGTCGGCGTAAGAGCTGCGGCGCGAGTGAGACCGCACAATAGTGCGTTGCCCTGGACTGTCCCGCAGTCATATCCAAAGTAACAGAGGAAGACCACCTCTGTAAGAGAGATCGATGAGTGGTAAAACAAGCAAGCCATTTACTGTTCAGGTAACAACTAGTGTTCGTGTGGCAGAATTACTACGCAAAGCTTTAGAAAACAATACCCAAAACAAGAATCGAAGAACGTCTGAATTGTTTTCTGACCCACGGGTTCATTCTAATAGTACTGCACAGGCACACTCCTCATTGTGTACAATAGGCGTTCTCTGAAAAAAATAGGTCAGTTTCTTAAATGAACTAGTCAGAAATGTTCTATTTTAGAAATAATTTCATGTAGGGGATATAAGTCTCGTTCTTACTGTTAGGAGTTACAAGTAAATATTTTTTTGTTTTACTTCGGGCTACTTTTTTTTTGTATCCCTTTTCAGAGTTTGGAAATTGGATCCTTAGTTTGCTGTTTTGTACGTAATAATTTTAACCGACCAAGTTTGAACACTTATTAAAAATAGAATTAAGGTTATAAAGCTCTTTAATTCTCACAATCAACATTGTTAAAGAAGACATACGTACGAAGCGCGTGTACAGCGGCATGGCGACGTTCGGCGGGCGGTCCGCACGGCCATCTAAACGACACGGCTCGGCCACTGCGACAACATACGAATTCGCCCGGGGCGCTGGCCGCGGGCGATCGCTGGCACTAGCGCCCCAGGGGCACAGTTTGGACGAGCCTGCTATATAGATACTGACTGACATATCAGAACTGTCCAGTTTGACTGATCGTAGTTTGACAATGACAATGGAATCCATAGTTACGCATGCAATGAACGCATTTTCCCAGCAGAGGCCTTAATAACGACGCCAAGTGTTAGATACAGTCATAGGTTGGAGAGACAATGTTACTCGCTATCGGACGCAGCGGATAGACCTTCCTTATAGACCTTCGGAAATCCATAAACTAAGATTTTTAAATCGTCAGAATTACATCCATAGACAAATTAAGTTGTCGATGGAAATCGAAATGGCTGGCTACCTTCCATTTTTGGATGTTTTGGTACGATGCCATGATGCTGGCACCTTCAGACATTCAGTATATCGGAAACCGACCCATACGGAATTATATCTACGTGTAAACAGATGCCACCATCCTTCGCAGGCGATGAGTAGTCTCAGAACTCGGGTTCACAGAGTCAGTGACAGATACATATCGGGAGCGCTCGGGCCGCCCCTCCCCACGCCCTTGCGGAGGCGCCCGCATTGCCACTCGTGCCGCACCCGCCAGTCAGCCCGCACGCTATTCGTTCGTTTCTTTCGTCAGTCGACTCGACTGAATGAAGTTATCGAGCAGTTGTACTTTCCTCGTCATCGTATTTTATACGATTCTGTCTGGCACATGGATAGCTAACATACACTTAACGAGAAAAGTCGCTGCCATTCTAGTGATCTCGATAGGTTATTCTGTCTGGCATTTGTTCGTGTAATTTCATGCGTATGTTACACCCCTTGGCCACCGATCAACGTTCTGGCGACTTGTGTATCAGTGGCCGCATCCGCATTGGCGAGACCTACGGTTTTAAAAGGAAGGAGCACGTGCTGAAGCGTCAGTCATCTCGGCTCACTATGAAGATGTCTGGACAGTACACAGCCGAAATATCAGAAGTAGTGAAATTTGCGCAGCTGCATGCGAGAAATCTTATGGAACAGTCATTGCGCTGCGAAATTATGAAGGTGGACAACATATTTAGTTATCGTCTTGGTTGATAAAATAGGGTGAATCAAGGGCGTGACGTCATATAGGACACGTGAAGCGCCACTTTGATTTCCACTTGTCCATGAAAGCGGCCTGTGTCTTACGGTACCGTAGTGCACCATCACAGTTGATTGGATGACCACGACTTTTTCACGGAGCAGTGCAGAAAAAAATTCTCTACTCTAGCTGACGCCATTTAATCAAACTACCAACATCTAGTGCTGAGATGGGCCATTAGGTTATGATGCCTCTGCCTGGTTTACTTGTTCAAGGATAAGACATAAAGAAAGAATAATATTTGATAATAGGCCTACAAAACTAAAGCTGGATAAGTGGAGCAATGCATTAGTCTTAAGATTATTGCCAGGGGCTGAAATGTTCCACCCACTTTTTTTTTTTTCACCTACGCCAGCCCATGTTTACGAATTTCACTGAAAGCGAATCGTGTGGTGCTTCATTAAATGGTCATGACATGCTTCTTTCTTTATTATTATTATTATTATTATTATTATTATTATTCAGTGAGCTTGTGCATCGTCCTTTACTTGCTTGATCCTTTACATGGCCAAAACCGGATCTTTGCTTCTGAAGTGTACTATATATGTACTTCTTCAGCAAATAATAAAACTAACTACTGTCAGTTGATAGTAGAACAATGGTTTGATGTAGCTCATGTTGTTAGTCTGACCTGCGAAACCCTTTTCCATCCCAGTATAAATACCACAACACTCATTTGAACCTGCTTTCTGTATTCACGCTGTGGGGTCTCTCTCTCTCTCTCTCTCTCTCTCTCTCTCTCTCTCTCTCTCTCTCTCTCTCTCTCTCTCTCTCTCTCTAGTTTAATTAGTCTTAACACAACACATTATAGGCGATCTTAATATGCAGTAAAGAATTCGGAGTATCAGATTTTGTAATTATTCATATCGTTGCGTTCATCCTTCGATAACCAGCGTGGTGACAACTCTTATGGAAAAGTACATCCAGAATTACAGATCTAAAATTGAAGATCGTGTAATGGATAGAATAGAGGCGCTACTACTTTGCGTAGCTCCAAGAGAATTGTAATTCGTGAGACATTAGTGAATGCTATGCGGGAAGTACGTAATTCCAATGACTTCTAGGATAATCTAGATTTCATTAACACCTGAGGTTCAATTGAATACTTATTTCGTTTACTCATACGTGTGTTGGAAAAACTCATCGCTTGAAAAATTAATTCTCTGTAAACCGTTCATGGTGACTTCTCGATAGCAGCAGGCTGCAGATCAAAAGCTAGCCGCCCCCTCCACTGCTTGTTGAGAGACCCTCCTCCGTGTCAGTTACAGGATCTGTCAGAAAAAAAGGCGTGGGCACAGGAACGCTCATCTCTGGTGTTCCGCGCTGCTCGACAACGGTTACGTCACGTCCGGGCGCGTTTAGCTCTCCCACGGGTAGTACTCCCTCTAAGAGCGCTGATGTTAAAGCGGGAAAATATGGAGTTTCTCATAATCATTAGTATTACCTCGGAGAGTTTCTCGTTCATCGTTGTAGCAAATACTCCCGGGGATGAGGGGTCAGAGAGAGAGAGAGAGAGCGGGAGGGGGGAGGGGAATTAAAGCAATAGCAGACGGGTTCTCTCGTATTTGTTCTGCGTCATTTCTGCGACTTACACTGGTAGAGTAAGTTTTATTTTGTCGTCCCCAGAATTATTTAACTACGCTTGAAAATCTTATTCATACTTTCGTTACTTTTCTGTTTCTCAGGTTGCTTGATTGCGTTTTAGTAACACGAGTGCAGTAAGTAGCTCTCTCTCTCTCTCTCTCTCTCTCTCTCTCTCTCTCTCGTGTGTGTGTGTGTGTGTGTGTGTGTGTGTGTGTGTGTGTCGGGGGGCTTGGGGCTTATAATTGGAGCTAAAATGCTACCTGTCGCTAAATTGCCCTTGAGCATTGGTGGTTGGCAACAGCGTCCGACCTCTCGGGAAATGTAAAAGGCGAATAGAATCATACCATGTCGACCTACATGTCTAGTTAGTTGATGGAATGCGTAAGCTTACGCTGTTGCTTCCGTGTGGCGCGAGTGGAAAGGAGTTAGAATCCGAAGGTCAACCACGGCAGAGTGCTCGGCCTTGCCCACCCCAGTCTTATACCTGCTGCACGGCTGCCAACCTCTCAACTTCAACACCAACATGCCAAAAGAAACAATATCGTTCTTACGACAGCATTATTGCGGATGTCAGATGATACATCCAGTTTCACGATTTGACTGTTCCTTCGTTTTGTTGTGGTCACAAGACGGTCTCTTCTGGTTGCTGTCGAAAACAACTAGGTCAGTCGTCGAATATTGGTTAGGAAAATATTTTGTGATCGGAAATACTGTTAATAATTCTACCAGATATACAATCATTGAGAGACCATGTTAACCGATAATTTGTCGTTTTTTTCGTGGATAATTTGACGAATGCGTTCAGTAGCTTCATTAGTGATTGAAGTGGATGGGCCGCCGAATTATCACGGTCAAATCTTCTGCGACTTTCAGGAAGCTGCCTGTGCTTCTAAGACATTCGTGTTCTTCCGTATATCCTTCCAGTTGTTTCCCACAAACGTCTGAAGTCACAGATAATTACGTAGGAACATGAAGACTTGAATGGTCCTTCGCCGTTTAGAAGATGTCATTTCGGAATCATGCTAAGGCGTTCCAGAGATTATCTCTATCTCCATCCCCACCGTCTTTTCATTGAAGACGACTGCCATCACAATTACTCTACTACTGGTGCAAAATATGAAGTGGACCTTCATCTTCTCCAAATCGATTCCGTTAATGTCTCATTGCACAGGTGTCGATGTTAGCTGCAATCCGGAATCATTGTAACTACTATAACATTTTCGGACAACGCTATTCTGAAAGAAAGTTGGAGGACATTGACGTAATTATCATTTGTAATTTCTCTAAAGAAAATTACTCATTAGTTTTTGTTAGACGTGAATTATTCTTCTGCATTGCGTTCGGATTGCGACTGCTACGGTCGCAGGTTCGAATCCTGCCTCGGGCATGGATGTGTGTGATGTCCTTAGGTTAGTTAGGTTTAAGTAGTTCTAAGTTCTAGGGGACTAATGACCACAGCAGTTGAGTCCCATAGTGCTCAGAGCCATTTGAACCATTTTTTTGCGTTCGGATTCTGAAGATTAGTGTAGATATTTGCAGCCGCTGTAGAAAGCAACAATAAGCAAATGTGAAAATCTGAATCTGACGGCCTTATCTGCACAGTAGTCTCTCACAGCTCGACGGAGCGAGCTTTTAGTCCAGCACGGCAACTGGAAGCCTTTTGAAGTTGGAGAGCCGTCGAGCTCTGTCAGAAAGTTCAGTACGGCATCTGTAATAGAATTAGCTCTCCATTAGGGCTGCATTAAACACTGTTGTTCGGTTTGCCTTTGAGCTGGCGAGCTCAGCATAATTTTATTACTGTTATGTCTGTGAGACCAGACGTCTTACTGCACCTTCGTAAGTCTGGACTTTCTTTTCCTCGCAGACGGTGCTTTGTGTGTTCTGGTGTGGCACCTTTGCTTCTTCAAAGTTAAGTCGGTTTTCAGTGTGCTTTTTAACGGAAGCTCTCTTCTATTTCTCCCAAAATCGGGGGCGCACTGGCGAAGACAAGGCACTCGCGTCCGAGATGAACGGAGTCCAAATCCCCTTTGGACTACATTTGTGTCGCTAAATCGTTCCAGGCGAATATTGGCATGGTTTTCTCAGGAAGGTTGTGACTGACGGCCCCGATCTTCTGTGTGAAGCTGTCAGAGCTCCCTCCCTCGTTTGCTGTGCTGAAGGGAAGTGTCCATGGTAGTACTAATATCAACACATCATCTCTACACAGTGTTTGATTTGATGGTAGCTACCAGCACTTCAGTCGGACAGCTGCATAACTACGGACGGAGAAACAATATTCTAGCAAATATTTTCTCCAGAATTACGGAAAAAAGTCAAGCCCATATATACAGAAGGCCCGCTAAGCAAACAGGGGCGCGAACGCGCTTCATAGGATCCTGTTACAAGAAACAATGGAAAATTTATTCCACCGGAAATTATCAGACAGCAGAGTTAACAGGTGCCCTAGAGGTCTCCAGTGTGCTTGCTAACGAAGTGAGTAACGTGCTCCGAAGAATTTACACACTGGAAGAACTAATCATCTCATCGCAAATGCCTTATAGGAACATCTAATATTATTCCACAATCGCCTTCTGCAATATAAAGACACAGTGCGGCATTAAGGCAAACGAAATTGTGGATGCTGTTACGAAACAAGCCATTCGCAATAGAGATCCTACTCGTTGTGGAATCCTAGTTACCGATTCCTACGGGGAATGAGACGTCCAGCCGAGAAGGGAACAAAGAATGACAGTGTCATCTATAAGTAGGACAAGAGATTACGCACAAACATACGTGTTGTCACCATTGACGTAACGTGATAGTGATTACATAATCAACGCATCACTACATTTTGTGTGAATACGTTCATCGAGAAGGCAATATACTAACCTTTATAAAACGAAGTACTGTGAATGTTGCAACTTTCCCTTATAGACAGAATTAAAGATACACAGCTTCCCTTCATAGATTCTCAGCGAGGTGTAAGGTAGGGACATATATTGACAGTTGATTCTGCACAACTATTCTGTTGGCAGCCGAAATGAAGTGGCTTTCGAGCAAAAACCGCAAACGTTTTATGACAGGGCGACAAATCAAACTAATCCTCAAAAATACGTGTGGTGTGTCATACACGGCATTAGTACGTGTGCCATATGATAGCAATCGCTTATCGACGCAACGGTTCAAACCCACGTCCACCCATCATGATTTAGGTATTCCGTGATTTCCCTATATCGCTTCAGGCAATGCCGGGATGGTTCCTCTGAAAGGGCACGGCCGATTTCCTTCGCCATCCTTCCCTAATCCGAGCTTGTGCTCCGCCTCCAATAACCTCGTTGTTGACGGGACGTTAAAAACTAATCTCCACCTCCTCATCTTATCGACGCACCTAATTTGTACAGCTGGTGAGTGGGTGAGTGAGATGTTCCTCCTTACCCGATATAGCCTATGCATTCGTATGAATGTGAACGTAATCACTCCTAAGGAAACGATGAAAACATAATCCTTTGTCACATGTTGTTCTTGTTGTTGTTGTCTTCAGTCCTGAGAATGGTTTGATGCAGCTCTCCATCCCACTCTATTTTGTGCAAGCGTCATCACCACCCAGTATCTACTGCAACCTACGTCCTTCTGAATCTGCTTAGTGTATTCATCTCTTGGTCTCCCTCTACGATTTTTACCCTCCACGCTGCCCTCCAATACTAAATTGGTGATCCCTTGATACCTCAACACATGTCCTACCAACCGATCCCTTCTTCTGGTCAAGTTGTGCCACAAACGTCTCTTCTCCCCAATCCCATTCAATACTTCCTCATTAGTTATGTGATGTACCCATCTAATCTTCAGCATTCTTCTGAAGCACCACATTTCGAAAGCTTCTATTCTCTTCTTGTCCAAATATTTATCGTCCATGTTCCACTTCCATACATGGCTACACTCCGTACAATTACTTTCAGAAAAAGGCTTCTTGACACTTAAATCTATACTCGATGTTAACAAATTTCTCTTCTTCAGAAACGCTTACCTTGCCATTGCCTGTCTACATTTTATGTCCTCTCTACTTCGACCATCATCAGTTATTTTGCTCCCCAAATAGCAAAACCTCTTTTACTACTTTGTGTCTCATTTCCTAATCTAATTCCCTCAGCATCACCAGACTTAATTCGACTACATTCCATTATCCTCGTTTTGCTTTTGTTGATGTTCATCTTATTTCCTCCTTTCAAGACACTGGCCATTCCGTTCAACAGCTCTTCCAAGTCCTTTGCTGTCTCTGACAGAATTACAATGTCATCGGCTAACCTAAAAGTTTTTATTTCGTCTCCATGGATTTTAATACCTACTCGGAATTTTTCTTTTGTTACCTTTACTGCTTGCTCAATATACAGATTGAATAGCATCGGGGACAGGCTACAACCCTGTCTTACTCCCTTCCCATCCACTGCTTCCCTTTCATGTCCCTCGTCTCTTGTAACTGCCATCTGGTTTCTGTACAAATTGTAAATAGCCTTTCGCTCCCTGTATTTTACCCCTGCCACCTTTAGAATTTGAAAGAGAGTATTCCAATCACCATTGTCAAAAGCTTTCGCTAAGTATACAAACGCTATAAACGTAGGTTTGCCTTTCCTTAAACTTTCTTCTAAGATAAGTCGTAGGGTCAGTATTTCCTCACGTGTTCCAGTATTTCTACGGAATCCAAACTGATCTTCCCCGAGGTCGGCTTCTACTAGTTTTTCAATTCGTCTCTAAAGAATTCGTGTTAGTATTTTGCAGCTATGGCTTATTAAACTGATTGTTCGGTAATTTTCACATCTGTCATCTCCTGCTTTCTTTGGGATTGCAATTATTGTATTCTTCTTGAAGTCTGAGGGTATTTCGCCTCTTTCATACAACTTGCTCACCAGATAGTAGAGTTTTGTCAGGACTGGCTCTCCCAAGGCCGTCAGTAGTTCCAATGGAATGTTGTCTACTCCGGGGGCCTTGTTTCGACTCAGGTCTTTCAATGCTCTGTCAGACTCTACACGCAATATCGTATCTCCCATTTCGTCTTCATCTACATCTTCTTCCATTTCCATAATATTGTCCTCAAGTACAACGCCCTTGTATAGACCCTCTATATACTCCTTCCACCTTTCTGCTTTCCCTTCTTTGCTTAGAACTGGGTTTCCATCTGAGCTCTTGATGTTCATACAAGTGGTTCTCTTATCTCCAAAGGTCTCTTTAATTTTCCTGTAGGCAGTATCTACCTTACCCCTAGTGAGATAAGCCTCTACATCCTTACATTTGTCCTCGAGCCATCCCTGCTTAGCCATTTTGCACTTCCTGTCGATCTCATTTTTGAGACGTTTGTATTCCTTTTTGCCTGCTTCATTTATTGCATTTTTATATTTTCTCCTTTCATCAATTAAATTCAATATTTCTTCTGTTACCCAATGATTTCTACTAACCCTCGTCTTTTTACCTACTTGATCCTCTGCAGCCTTCACTACTTCATCCCTCAAAGCTACCCATTCTTCTTCTACTGTATTTCTTTCCCCCATTCCTGTCAATTGTTCCCTTATGCTCTCCCTGAAACTCTGTACAACCTCTGGTTCTTTTAGTTTATCCATGTCCCATCTCCTTAAATTCCCACCTTTTTGCAGTTTTTTCAGTTTTAATTTCCAGTTCATAACCAATAGATTGTGGTCAGAGTCCACATCTGTTCCTGGAAATGTTTTACAATTTAAAACCTGGTTCCTAAATCTCTGCCTTACCATTATATAATCAGTCCGATACCTTTTAGTATCTCCAGGGTTCTTCTGTGTATACAACCTTCTTTCATGATTGTTTAACCAAGTGTTAGCTATGATTAAGTTGTGCTCTGTGCAAAATTCTACCAGGCGGCTTCCTCTTTCATTTCTTATCCCCAGTCCATATTCACCTACTACGTTTCCTTCTCTCCCTTTTCGTACAACCGAATTCCATCACACATGACTATTAAATTTTCGTCTGCCTTCACTATCTGTATAATATATTTTATTTGATCATATATTTCTTCAATTTCTTCGTCATCTGCAGAGCTAGTTGTCATATAAACGTGTACTACTGTAGCAGGTGTGGGCTTCGTATCTATCTTGGCCACAATAATGCGTTCACTATGCTGTTTGTAGTAGCTTACCCGCATTCCTATTTTCCTATTCATTATTAAACCTACTCCTGCATTACCCCTATTTGATTTTGTGTTTATAACCCTGTTGTCACCTGACCAGATGTCTTGTTCCTCCTGCCACCGAACTTCACTAATTCCCACTATATCTAACTTTAACCTATCCATTTCCCTTTTTAAATTTTCTAACCTACCTGCCCGATTAAGGGATCTGACGTTCCACGCTCCGATCCGTAGAACGCCAGTTTTCTTTCTCCTGATAACGACTTCCTCTTGTGTAGTCCCCGCCCGGAGATCCGAATGGGGGACTATTTTACCTCTGGAATATTTTACCCAAGAGGACGCCATCATCATTTAATCATACAGTAAAGCTGCATGCCCTCGGGAAAAATTACGGCTGTAGTTTCCCCTTGGTTTCAGCCGTTCACAGTATCAGCACCACAAGGCCGTTTTGGTTAATGTTACAAGGCCAGATCAGGCAATCATCCAGACTGTTGCCCCTGCAACTACTGAAAAGGCTGCTGCCCCTCTTCAGGAACCACACGTTTGTCTGGCCTCTCAACAGATACCCCTCCGTTGTGGTTGCACCTACGGTACGGCTATCTGTATCGCTGAGGCACGCAAGCCTCCCCACCAACGGCAAGGTCCATGGTTCATGGGGAGGGTTTGTCACACAAGTTGCGACAAATGAACTGAACAGTTTCACAACCACGCAGTTTCTCTGTGATCTGCGAAAACATACGCTTTTAACGTTTTTGGCGTTCCGTTGTAGATGTCCTGACTCCTCAAATCCTTTGCACGTAGTTCATGCCTGGTTAATTGTTGTTTTCATTTCTGTGAGACGTCTTTATGGTATTTCGCCTGCTCTCACTACTCCTTACATTTACTTGCGACGATAACGTATTTTTTAGCACATGACCCGTATTCTGCAACCAATATATAGTATGACAACTGTGTCAGTTCAAAATGATAGATCTAAATTTCGATCTTATGATAGAAGTCCGTTACGAACTACTCAACAGTCTGGATACGCGATTGTTCCAAGTAAAGAGACACTATTCAGTCAGTCCGTAGTGCAACTTTAGAATGAAAGATTTTTCTTTGAGCTCTTTCATCTCATCTCTAACATGATGAAACGCAAATTCCAGCTAGTTTTGTGTTTTACTAAGGCACCGACCAATGAGTCAATGAGACGATTCGTACTGTTTGTGTCTAAAACCTCTCTTATATTTCAGTGTTTCTTAATTACTAGAGATCTTAAATCGCGTTCGAAATCCATTCAGTTCCATGATTTTATTTTATCTGTAATCAAAGTCAAAAAATGTGCTTTCGCTTCTATAAATCTTGGATGCCACGTGTGTGTGTGTGTGTGTGTGTGTGTGTGTGTGTGTGTGTGTTTTTATGATGAGTGGTGAAACTGTTCCCGGTGCATCACGACTGCTACTACAACTTCTTCTCGGATGAGAAAGCTAACTATCCACAGTGAGGGTAGTCACTGGTTGCTAAACTTGCTTCCTCTGCATTAGTCCTCTGCCTAGCGGCAACTACTTCACGTACAGCCCCATTTCAAATCAACCAATTTAAAGTATGTGCAATGTACTTACTATCTGAAAATCATTTGATTGTAGGACTCTGTACTCCTGTGGCAGAAACAGTTGTAATGCTGTCAGTCCATTTACCGGTTTCGAAGTGAGTAATCAAGCGATGTCTGGTCTGTTGCGTGAAATATCGTCAGCTTGGAGAAGACATTTCCATCATGTATCTAGCGTTTGTTATGTACAGGCATCTATGTCACGCTTTTACGGTCATCGGTGTAGGGTAAAAATCACAAAGTACGTGTATACTTGGAGTATGTGAGGAGCCTGTAACATGCACAGCATAGTATCACGTGATTAATAAAAAGTGATTCTTAATAAACTTATATAATCAGTGTTGACCTTTTAAAAATTGTAGTTCCACGACTGAAACATAAAACCCTTTTCGTTCTTATCACTCAAAAAAATTGGTTTTACCCTCGGTTGGGAACCACTGACCTAGAGTGAAGACCTTCCCTTTAAGAAGAGTGTTATTACTGAGGTGCCAGACACCTTACATGTAGAAGCTCTTAATGTCATGAAGTATTTCTGCCTGCGGAGGGATGGCGCTTTACACGAGACCAAAACCGCCTCATGTTTGGAAAAGTTGAATCATAATCTAAAGCCCTTCGGCGTCTTTATGTGGCCGCGGGTAAAACATTGATCCCTTTAGAGTGCGGTTTTTTTTTAAAATCCATACTGCCAGTTTAGCGGCGTGTGTCCATATAGTGTGTAGATCAGTGGTTTATGGCAAATGATCGATTATTGTTTTATGTTTGAACTTTATATTATCTAAAAGTTGAGAAACGATGATGCTTTACGAAAACCTTTGATCGTGGTTTACTTATATAAGCAGTGGTAAAGGAACTGGTCTATTTTCTTTCCTTCCTTCTTTCTATCTGCTACTTATTAATAGTAGATGAACCACTACTTTTTAAATGAATGATGATGATGACAGGTTTTTTGTGTGAGGTACGATTCGAAACTTAATTGCAATATTTGTCGTAGAGGCACAATATGCGACCCTATTATTCGGAGAAATCGCTTAGGTCTCGTATAGTAGCTACTACCACAATCCCCTGTGCTCGATTTTCGCCGTAGAGTCCGATATTTTAGTTACAGTTGCTCGTAGAAGAGCACAATAAGTCTCCGTTTCTTGTCACAACAGTTTTTTAAGCTTCACTATGTTCAGCGACTAGTACTACACATTCGGGTCACATTATGATCACATTGCGAATGAAACGCTCGGAGATCCGGCAACATGTTATTCCCCCTTGTCGGCTAGTTGGCCGCCTCCCTGTACAGTTCAGGGGTCGAACGCGGTAGGGGAGGATGGCACCATTGTGTGCGCCCAGGACGAGCTCTCCATCGCAGCTGTCCACGACAGAGGCCCGCTCTGGGCGCCTATTGTTCCCTCCTCTCTGATCCGTGCACTCGATCTCGCGGCGCCGGTGGAGCTTAAATTTTTTGAATCGATATTTTCCTACTTGACAGTACGACTGCCGAAGTGAGGCAATTGTAACTGCAGACATATCATAGTGCAGTAAAACTTACGTCATCACAGTGCGGCGCGGGGCGGCGCTTACAGTTGTGCAAATTAGCATTACGTGGATCTATGAAATTAGTTTTTTAATTCTTGTTGGTAACACACAAGTTAATTGTTGCCTGTGGTAACTTTTCGAAGAGGCAACTTGTGTACCACTACACAGAGTTACTGTACATTCAGTGGAAGAATTAAAAGTGGAAAAAAATATTAGATAGAAATATTGAAATCACAAGTCTTTGGAAAAACAAGGGATTGATGAGACATGATCTGTAACATAAAAACGTTGCTAACTAGTAGATAGAACAGTGATAATTATGGTTATTTGAAGATTGTAGTGGCCTTTTAGTTCCCGGTGTAGTGCAACGAGAAAGACATAAACGCTGACGGTACAATTCCGTTCGTCGTGCTTCTGTTAGGGCGTAATGTCATTACGGAATAATTATTTATGTGCACTAACGATCCATCTTGTGATTGCAGATTCACTGACGGCTATTGCAGAGTAAAAAAGTTTCGAGGCATCCAGGCTCCAAATCTTCAGTTTACCTCGCACAGCACAGCGTCCCCGCACTAAACTGCCTGCCTGAAGGCGAAAGACGGACAGCCATCGAGGAGACTGTTCTATTGTATGAACAAAAAGCTATTCTGCAGGCAGATGAATTCAGTCATTGGGCAGCTTAAGAAATACCAAGTATAGATTCAGTACCAGTTCACCAGAAAATTACGTTAATTTTATGTCATCTTCCACAGGTTTGCCCCTAGACCGAATGTGGATGATGATTGTGATATAAATTTCTTTTTAGGCTGTCGTGAAAAGAAAACGGCGCGCTACTAGAGCTACTGTTGCAGAAAATAATACTGTCTGACGGCTTTATCTGTCTTGGCCCACTTTTAAAGCCACACACAGTGAAATGTGTTGCTTATTTGTATTATTAAAAAAAAAGTTATCGACAAGTAACTGTATATAGTTGACGATGGTGCAGGATGGAATGGAAGCGAAAGGAGAATCACAATAAATAACTTTAAAGGTGTGATTCCTTGTCAAAAGATCTCGGGTGTTTGTAGCAGATGGACTGTGGTCTTAAAGCAAGAAGTGGCAGGGCTGTGAGCAGTGCTCCAGTTGGCTAGCTGGCAACTCTTGGCGACATACCAAGAACGCGCCCGCACCTTCCTCCTTGGCCTGCGTCTTAATTATACAACAGGAGGTGGTGCGCAGCGCATTAGCGGCACACATTGGCCCGTTCTACCCATTAGGGAGATGGGCACGGGGGTCTGCACTATAAATACATAATTAGTTAAAATCAAACGATAGACTGCTATTTTTCAGAAATTTTGTTTCGTGCATAACAGTGATTAGTAACTTAGAACGCTCGCAGATCGTATCTGTTCGTTACGAAATACTATTGGTATAATAAATATTTTGAAAACGAGCAAGTAAATCTTTAAAAAATTTAAAAAAAATTCAAATTGCTCTGAGCACTATGGGACTTAAAATCTATGGTCATCAGTCCCCTAGAACTTAGACCTATTTAAACCTAACTAGCTAAGGACATCACACAACACCCAGTCATCACGAGGAAATATTAACATAAGATAGTAAAGTTTACTGCGCCTTCGCGACAGAAACTCTTCGTTAAAAGTTATTTTCGCCAATGTCTGGGTTATCCCAGAGTTTTCCAAACTGCTTCGCTATCGGAATAATCACAACATTGAATTAGCTACAGGTTGTGGATGCATGTTGTCTTGCGTATTGTAAATATTCAAATGAGAACGAGTCGTGTAACTCATTTACAGAAAACCTTATCATACTGTGGAAAGGTTTGTGTAAATAATCGAAGAAGTTAAAAAATTGAAATAGTTCGAAGCATTATGGGACTTAACATTTGAGGTCATCAGTCCCGTAGACTTCGAGCTCACCTAAGGACATTACACACATCCATGCCCGAGGCAGGATTCGAACCTGCGACCGTAGCAGCAACGCGCTTCCGGACTAAAGCGCCTAGAACCGCTCGGCCACAGCGGCCGGTTAATAATCGACTCAGTATTTGGATTTTTTGTAACACTTGAGCATGTGATTACCCACAAGTCGCTTCATGATAAGGACACAGTTGATTGTTCATGTCCTTAACAGGAAGGTTGAAATCTTTGTCAGTTAATTTTTAAATTTTATAATTTTTTTAATTTCTTGTTAGAGACGATAAATCCAGTCCATTCAAAAACTGAGGTGGCTCAAGGGTTTTACAAGATAATGAAGGAGCAAATTTCGGAACGTCGCATGAGCGTATGTCGTAGCCATCTTACTTGGGGCCAGTGGCCCTATATTTCCTTCTAAAAGGCCGCGACCTGTTGCTTGTCTTTATGACATCGGTGTCGATGAGGAAAAGGGGACCGTAACTCTTGTGGAAGTTCGCATTTCTGTGCTTGAATTTTATCTCAGAGTTTCTAGAAAGTCTTGTGGCAGTTTCAACAAAATTTCAAATGGCTCTGAGCACTATGGGACTTGACTTTTGATGTCATCAGTCCTCTAGAACGTAGAACTACTTAAACCTAACTAGCCTAAGGGTATGACGCACACCCATGCCCGAGACAGGATTTCTACCATTTCATTTTTAGCCCTTCAATCTCCTCCATGATTTTTGGAGTGCGACGTTATAGTGCAGGAAACCTATTTAAAAATCTTCGACCACAGACACATTAAAACGAATCTCGGTTCATTGCAGGTTGCAGAACAATATTTTATATTTCAGATTAACACATGTGTAAAGCAGGGACGTGTACGAATTACTCTGTCGAAAATCACCTGGAGACGTGTTTCAGGATCCACCACTAATTAACTACTCAAGGTGGTTCAAGCTGAAAAGTTCCTTCCTGCTCCAAAATCACCGTCGTACGTAAAGTGCACATATTATATGGTAAATTACAGGAGAGATGACAGTTTTATGCCATTCAAATGTGTGGCTGTATTAACATTATGTTGGAGTGTAGGCCTTTGCGGCCTGATTCTATTTCAGTAAAGTTCTTTAGGGTAAGTGTGATTACGTAGCAAGTGATAAAAATTGCTGACGTTACTACGGCTGCTATTACAGGGCAGTTATCAGCAAGGTGACGAAGTTCCCTATAAATCACATTCTGCAGTAGTAACTGAATTGTCGGTATGTTTATCACAGATTGCGCAGTCACATAACCTGAATAATTTGTTTGAAACTTTAAACGTAATCCAGTTGAAATCACCGAGTGCCGTTGTGAAACGCTTGCTTGTACCAGCATATTAAGAGGTTCAAAATTTGAAGCTACGAGGTGTCATTCTGCCGGGAACCAGAGCACGTGGGAATTCTGGAAACACTATTAGATGCGGCAGCCAAGGAGACGAGTAATGGTAAATAAGCAGTCCATTGTTTTGTCCCTATACATGCTGTCACCTCACTGTCAAGATAGAGCTGGCACGTGCAAAGAGGAGTTAATGGAAATGTGTGATAACCTGCGGCTAGTAAAGTGAAGAACTCGGCCAAGGCGTATCGCCTTCCGGCCACAAATACGAGATGAGATCTTCCACACTCGTCAACATACAGGACACAGTCCGATGACAATTGATTTATTGCACCGATGAATGATCAGTGCATGTGTTATAAATGTCACTGTACATAACATATTGTTCAACTTGTTTCTATTCATTTTCCTGCCAGTCTGCCTGCAGTTTTGGCAAACCATACGTCAAGTACACGCACGCGTGAAGTAGTGACCCACTACGCAATGCTATTACTGAGAACTACACTACCCAGTGACATTAATGTGACATCCTATCAAAATTCGACAGACTTCAGTAGTGCGAACAGCTGCGAGATCTGCAAGGAGTGTGTCAGTCAGGTTCTGGAAGGAACCCCAGCGATGCGGAGCCATGTCGCATCCAGTGTTATGGCCATATACACAAAGTTTCTCCATTAAGGATCCATTGCGTGTACAGCTCGTTAGAGTTTGTCCTACAGATTCTCGCTGCGAACTGTGTGATACGTTGCGTTGACCTACTGGGAGATAACCGAGGAAAAGCAATTTGCATGTAGCAGTGGTCATGACCATCAATGATAGATGCCTACTGAGATTGATCCGTTGTGCCTTGCAGAGTGAAGAGATGACCCATAGAATGACACGAAAACAGTCCCCAGACCACAATGCTCCCTCCTCCGGCCTGGACCCTTCCGACGAGTGTAGCAGGGTGTTTGCTTTTCAGACGTTTCACGCTTACACGCCAAGGCCATGCGTCCGATGGAGCACAAAATGTGATAGGCCTATATCTGCAAAGGCCTCCTGTCACACTCAGTGGAAATCCAGTTTCGGTATTGGCGTGCAAATTCCAGCCTTCGTCGACGATGAACAGCAGTCAGCATGGATGCATGAACCAGGCGCCAGCTGCAAGGGCCCATACGCAGCAACGGTCGTTGAGACGCTGTGGTAGCCCTTCAGTTGTTGTAGGCGGTCATTTGCGCAACAAGTGCAAGTCTGTTCGCCCGTACACATCTTCGCAGCAGCCGTTCACCCTTGTGATTTACGGCGCGTTGTTCACCACAGTGCCTCGGTGCCGGTTTTGGATGCCGCCATTTTGCCATGCACTGTATATTTAACCACGGCGGCACGCTAACAGTTCACAAACGTAGCCGTTTCGTAAATGCTTCTACCCTTCGCCCGAAAGCCAGTGATCATTCTGACTTTCTGGACGTCAGATACATCGCTCCAAAGCCACATTACCACATCGATTGCACTGTTTCCTGCGTCCTCCCGCAACCTTTATATATCCTCCACTGCTTAGTGCTGGCTCATGCCGTCTGTGAGTGGTGACTGCACATCGACGTAGACCGTAAGTGCTGGTCACATTATTGTGGCTGTACCGTTAGTTCTAGCGGAGGGAAGGTTTCTGCATTGCAGCTAGGGAGCTCTTCGTGCTAAGGTTTGAGAACAGCGGGGAAGAAAAATTAGCTTGCGCTGATTTATCAGAATGATAATAGGTAAACAGGTGGTTTCGCCGAAGTAAGCAGTAGTGATGCCTTAAGAGAATGAAGGGAAAAAACCATTGACTGGTCCTATGGTCTGAGCACGAAAGAGCAGGCATAAGAGACACAATCGTAAATCGTCTTCGCTGAAGTACAGTCACCAGCATCGTGTGAAACCGGTACGTGCATTTTTCAGCTACAGTTATTTTACTTCAGCAGACAAAGAACCCGTTAATAGTGTGAACATTCTTGTGTTATGGGAGAGTTTTTCGGAGCATTCACGCAACGTATAGGATAAAGGCTCATAATATGACAGTACCGCCCAGTATGGGGTACCTGGCTATTGTTACTGTTGCCACCTGACATAGAATGGCAATATCCGAACTTGTTCTATATGCGCCACTACGCCATCTGAAGCAGTTGGTGAGCTGTAGTTCGTTATTGCTGCATGCCTTATTGCTGCCATCTGAAAAATTTTGTAGTGTTACTGAAATCAGGCTGGACCGTTGTTGGAGTCTGTGATTTTGACTTCGTAAGTGCTGTATTTATTTCGTTTTAATGGTAAGCACATGCTCTTTCAGTATTTATTCACTTTTCGTGCGTATGTATAGCATGTGGTTATGAAGCGAGCTTAGTACGGGGTAGCTAGTGATACGTAAAGCGGGGTACCCCATATTTACAGGAGCTTGTTTAGAAATTTATTTCTATGGTCGAATACGTTTTTTATAATTTCTGAAATTAAAAGGTGTATTTCTTCTTATTAGATGGTTTCAGTGAAGAAAAGAAAGGCTTAAGATGAAGGTAAAATGACCGGAGCTGTGGAAGCCGTTTTAAGGAAAGAAATGGGCTAGTTAAAAAGCAGCCAGACATTTCTTTGTACCACAGACAACCTTAGGAAGGTGTGTAAAGCAAAGGTGAGAATCTGACAATGGAGATGTTACTATAAAGTTCCGAAGAAAGCCTATATTTCCACCGGATCTTGAATCTGACTTCGTAAGGCATCGTCTCTTAATGGAGGAATGAACTTTTGGGGTAACCAAGACTGATTTAAGACGATTGGCTTACTACGGAGCCTTGGTAAATAATATCCCAAGTAAGTTCAGCGAAGAAAACTAATCTGCCGGTAGAAAAGAATGACACAGGGAATTTCGATAGTTCGTGTGAAATCCTTTCTTGGGGAGATAGTGAATACATGTTTCGGTATATTGGAATTGGAAATGCAGAAAATTAATTTCAGTCCTATTCGGGTATATAATTGCGATGAAACGAAAGAGGGATCAGTGTGATGCAACACACAAACACTGAAGTGATTGCTTTAAAACTAAAAAGATCAGTGGCGTCATTGCTATCTGCAGCGTGTGACTGCCTCACCAACCTTGTATCTTGTATGACTGCTTCTGAACATTTTGTTCCACCTGTAATTGTATTTTCACGCAAAAACATGCGGCCGCGCGGTTAGTGGCACCATGTCACTGATTGCCGCCGGAGGTTAGAGTCCTCTCTCGGGCATGTGTGTGTGTGTTTTTTTTGTGTGTGTTTTTTTTGTGTGTGTTTTTTTTTTTTTGTGTGTGTGTGTGTGTGTGTGTGTGTGTGTGTGTGTGTGTGTGTGTGTGTGTGTTTTTGTGTGTGTTTGTGTGTTTTTGTGTGTGTGTGTGTGTTTGTGTGTTTTTTTGTGTGTGTGTGTGTGTGTGTGTGTGTTTGTGTGTTTTTTTGTGTGTGTGTGTGTGTTTGTGTGTTTTTTTGTGTGTGTGTGTGTGTTTGTGTGTTTTTTTGTGTGTGTGTGTGTGTTTGTGTGTTTTTTTGTGTGTTTGTGTGTGTTTGTGTGTTTGTGTGTGTTTGTGTGTTTGTGTGTGTTTGTGTGTTTTTTGTGTGTTTTTGTGTGTTTGTGTGTGTTTTTTGTGTGTTTGTGTGTGTTTTTTGTGTGTTTGTGTGTGTTTTTTGTGTGTTTGTGTGTGTTTTTTGTGTGTTTGTGTGTGTTTTTTGTGTGTTTGTGTGTGTGTGTTTTTTGTGTGTTTGTGTGTGTGTGTTTTTTGTGTGTTTGTGTGTGTGTGTTTTTTGTGTGTTTGTGTGTGTGTTTTTTTTGTGTGTTTGTGTGTGTTTTTTTTTTGTGTGTTTGTGTGTGTGTGTTTTTTTGTGTGTGTGTTTTTTTGTGTGTTTGTGTGTGTGTTTGTGTGTTTTTTTTTGTGTGTTTGTGTGTTTTTGCCTTCTATCCCACAGCTTTCATAAGATGCAACCCTTAATCCTGGGATTAATGAAACCGCTCAAGACTTTCTACGGCCAGGATATTGAGTTATGATTAAAAAATAATTTCCCTCCCACAGCTACAATACGACAGGTCATCATTATTTAAGACTGATTATGCCTTTCAGCGTTCAGTCTGAAGTGTAGCCCCCCTTATAAAATTCCTCCATGATCCCCTACTCAGTGCTAACATTGGTGCCTCTTCTGATGTCAAACCTATTACTTAAAAATCATTCTTAACCGAATCCAGGTACCTTCTCCTTGGTCTGCCCCGACTCCTCCTACCCTCCACTGCTGAATGCATGAGTCTCTTGGGTAACCTTGCTTCTCCCATGCGTGTAACATGACCCCACCATCGAAGCCTGTTCGCCCTGGCTGCTACATCTATAGAGTTCATTCCCAGTTTTTCTTTGATTTCCTCATTGTGGACACCCTCCTGCCATCTACTAGTACCTGCAATCATCCTAGCTACTCTCATATCCGTAACCTCAACCTTATCAATAACGTAACCTGAATCTACCCAGCTTTCGCTCCCATACAACAAAGTTGGTCGAAAGATTGAACGGTGCACAGATAACTTGGTCTTGGTACTGACTTCCTTCTTGCAGAAGAGAGTAGATCGTAGCTGAGCACTCACTGCATTAGCTTTGCGACACCTCGCTTCGAGTTCTTTCACTATGTTGCCATCCTGTGAGAAAATGCATCCTAAGTACTTGAAACAGTCCACCTGTTCTAACTTTGTTCCTCCTATTTAGCACTCAATCCGTTTATCTCTCTTTCCCACTGACATTACTTTCGTTTTGGAGATGCTAATCTTCATACCATAGTCCTTACATTTCTGATCTAGTTCTGAAATCTTACTTTGCAAACTTTTAATAGAATCTGCCATCACAACTAAGTCATCTGCATATGCAAGACTGCTTATTTTGTGTTCACATATCTTAATCTCACCCAGCCAGTCTATTGTTTTCAACATATGATCCATAAATAATATGAACAATAATGGAGACAGGTTGTAGCCTTGTCTTACCCCTGAAACTACTCTGAACCATGAACTCAATTTACCGTCAACTCTAACTGCTGCCTGACTATCTATGTAAAAACCTTTAATTGCTTACAAAAGTTTGCCTCCTATTCCATAATCTCGTAGAACAGACAATAACTTCTTCCTAGGAACCCGGTCATATGCCTTTTCTAGATCTATAAAGCATAGATACAATTTCCTGTTCCACTCATAACACTTCAATACGATAGGTGGGAAAATTATTTGGCAATGGATATTTCCGCGCTGCGGCTGTTGAAACGGCAGTTAACGGTTTTAGAAAACGTTGAATCTATCCTCTGAATCGAAATGTGTTCAGAAGCCATGACTTTGCTGTACACTCTGGAAATAAGAACTTACCGAGCTCCAAGATCAACAGTCGCCTGTAAATGGACTTCAAACAACTGATGATACCCCTATAGCTTCAACATGGGATATTGTGAGTGCTGCAGACGTGTGTAAACTGTCATCCAGTTCTAATGCTACTGCTTACGATTTGGCAGGTTATTCTGAATAAAACTCACTATCTTAGAGATCACAAATTCATTCGTCAGGTTGGCAAAAGATTCAGAATTTCCTTCTCTGTCAGAGGGCGATGATTGGAGAAATAAAAGCGTAGATGAAGCTGATGCTGGAAGAGTGGATCCGTTGTCAAAAATGCCTGATGTGAGCTCACATAAACTGTGCAGGTAATCCGAAAAAAAATTTGGTGTGCTTGAAGTGCAAATAACTGAATAACAAACCCTGTGTGATGATTTTAGTTGTTAGAATGAAATTTTCACTCTACAGCGGAGTGTGCGCTGATATGAAACTTCCTGGCACATAAAAGCTGTGTGCCGGACCGAGACTCGAACTCTGGTAGAGCACTTACCCGCGAAAGGCAAAGGTCCCGAGTTCGAATCTCTCTCGGCACACAGTTTTAATCTGCCAGGAAGCTTCCTTTTAGTTGTTTTCCATTTAGTTACTTGACTGAAAGTAAGAAAATAATTTTCGTTTAAGAGGGTTTTTTTTCTGAAGAACTTACGCAGTGGATTTCTGTTCGTGGAAACAAACTATTTCTATTAAACTCATTTTATTGTCATATTTCTAACTAAAAATTGTAAGAAAAGATGTTAACTCGAAATAGAAGCCATCCCCCTCCCCCCTAAGGAACCATATCGAGATTTTTTAAAAATAAACCGATACAGAATGATTTTACATTCAACAGCCTAAAAACCAAATAAACCTAATCTTAGAATCCTATATTTTAATATAAGTGTAAAAGCGATGTTTAATTCGTAATGGTGTTGGCGGTATGAGACAAAATCAAAATCTATTCCATATTAGGACACTTTACTCTACAAATTTATATTAGAGAACCATCTTAAACTTGAATAATTAATCGCAATGGGAGAAATTGATATTACATGTACGAGTGAGTGTCAGGATCTGTAGTTATCTTAAACAGGATTAAAAGTTCGTTTGCGTGGCCATCATTCACAGCAACCACTGAAATATTCGTTTCGTAAATAAATATCTTCGTTTCTCTTTCTGCCATGTATTTTGTTTCAGACGCACTTCGCCTTTTACGTAGAGTTATTAAAGCTCTTGATTGGCATCTGCGTTTCCTCTCGTGTGGTCACACGCTGGAGGTCGAACTATAACTGCACCTACGAAACACAAATACATTGTCAAGTTACGAACTTTTTTCTTCACAGTTTTCATGTTTGCGCTAATTGCTGTGAAGCACTATTATTCTTCTGTCACTAGTTGTACATATTTTACCGAATACTGGTGTTATTTTTACCAAAAAATGGTGTGTGTTCACTTCGTCTTTCGATATCTGGTTTGTTTACATAGATGTTTTCAACCATAGATGTTTCTGGATTCCACTGACGTTGCCGTAAACTAAAAGGCGTAATGCGTCTGGTACAAATAAAATATATTGCAGCAAGAAAAAGACGGTTTTTATTGACAAAACAAATAACACAGAATTCAACGCTGGTTGGAAATCGGAAATGATTCAAGGCACACGAAGATGGAGGAGCAGTAGCAGCGGTGCTCCAAGAGAAGACCCTCACTGAAGCAGACGGCGATACGAGAGACAAATAAGCCGTAAAGCCTCTGTTCTAAATCGTCTGAAGGAAACCTCACATTGCCGCGTTTTTCGTTTTATGTTTAACTAGACTGGCTGAGCTCTGACTGAACAAAATTCGCCTTAGAAAGCTTGTGTTCCCTCCTCTGGGCTATGCTTTACTTGGTTAGCCAATGATCTTCGGTCTCCATTGTCGTCTGAAAAAAAGTTATTGCTCACTATTCCTATCTTTCTACTAACCCAATACAGGAGCTTTCCACTTTCCATCGTCACTGCCTTGCTCCTCTGTCTCCCTGGAAGAATTTAGATGTTATGTCTTAATCCTTCAACAATGTTTTCTGTAAGAGCTAAGCATTCATTGGCGTCTCATAATTTTCAAGTAACTAGCTTGGGGCTCTTTCCACCTGCACGATACCAATCTCCACCATCCATCCCACAAATCGGCTTTCCACGTTCAGGTGACAATGGCACCTTTCGCTTAAAATTCTTCCTCACTACACTCACTGGCGCGAGCGGTCGCTACAGTATGTCCAAACTTCGTCCATCTGCAAGGCGGCGCTGTGGGGTGTCATAAGAGCCGGTGAGCACAGCCGTGGCAGTGGTCGCCTCCTCTCGTTAACCTTCCAAGAAAAGCGTTCCTGACTGCTACGGCGTTAGGATCAATTAGTGATTTTACAATCTCAGAGCTCACTTTGAGGATTTGTTTTATGAAGTCATGAACTGCCTTCAAAATCCACAACGGCTTTGACGTATTGCCTTCGGTATTTCTTTTCTGTATTAACCAATTTCACGACAGTAAGTACGCACTTCCGCCATAGTTCTGTTCTCCATCCGACCCTCGTATTACAGTCGTCAGATTTGTATTCCAACAGGTTGTCATTATTAAATATTTTCAGTGTATTGAATATCGGTCTGCCTTAGTTGTCTGATTTTTAATAAGGAAATAAACGCAAGTAATTATAATGCACGTATCACATTACATTTTACCATCCCCTCCCAACCAAGGTGTATTATTACTTTTGCACTAATTCTGCTTTTGTGTAAATCGCACTAGGAGCTATTGAAGTTTTGGGATCCAGGGAGCTAGTACACACAATAGTAGCACAACTCGAAGAAAACTGGATTGGTCGTCGAAATTATGTGCGTAAATGGAAACAACTAGGGTGAACACCTAGAAGTACACGATTTATTTATATTTCAAGAGTGAGTGAGTGCAGATAACATTATGCTGATAACAATTTCAAGCATCCGTTAATATACTGCACATCTGAATGGTAAACTAGTTCATGCTTGCAGTCCACTGTGCAAATTGTAAGTGGTGAATGGCGGATCAGCTGGTCTCCTCCAGTTGTTTGCCAGTGACGCCGTTCTCGCAGACGTGGTTTTTTTCCGGGCGTGCAGGCGGCGTCAGGGCGCTCGATTAGGAGGGCAGCGGTGCGCGCCGCCGGCTCCGCCACGCCGCTTTGTTTCTCCTGTTATGCGTTTCCGCTGGCTTTGCGTGTCAGCAGCTGCCCCACCCACGCGAAAGTGTTCACGGTTGACAGCTTTCTGTGATGGTCACTGTCTCCTCTGGTCTTCACTACAACAGCGACAAATCTGGTAGCGGACTGCCCGCTAACCTGTCATTTTGTCACGCTCTTTGCACGTCCACCAGGCGACCGCAGACTCTGACTTGAAATGTCAAGGAACTAAACCAGACGCCCCATGTGGGGGGGGGGGGGGGGGAGAGAGATCCGTCTGCTCTGCGATGTAGTACGCAGTAATTCAGTTAGTATTAAAGTTCTCATCACACTACACACTAAGAGTTGCTTGTGTATAGCGCAAGACTTTTATCACAACAGAAAAGAAGAAGAAATAGTAAGAAAAAGAAAGTTGATATATTTGTGTTGTCATTGATATACAATGAAGAAAGAATCAGAATCATCGAAACTTCATTGTAAACGTAACAAATGAATATGTAATCCGTAAAAGTACTATCAGTGTAACTGGCTAAATAGTTTGGTGTTTAGAGCCATACAAATTTTTAAAAAAACACTGTCGCTGCATGAAGTTGACAGGTCAATGAGAGTGGCAGTGTGTTGTGGTTTGGTTTGAGGCAACTCTCCACGATAGTTCCATCATGTGCAGCTATATTTGCACCGCTACTGAAACTTACATCCACTGCACCTGAGTACTGCATTGTTATTATAAGCCTTGGTCTTCGTCGACTATTTTTTACTTCCCCGCCCTTCTCCAACTTCGTCCATTGTTGAATTGACGATTGTCTAATACCTCAAGAAGTGCCCTATCCACCGATAACTTCTTTTAGTGAAATTATGCCCTACATTTATTTTTTCACCAGTTCAATTCAGTTTACCTCCTGACTGTCCACACGAACATTAAACGTCCTTCTGTAGTACCCTATTGCGAGAGCGTCTTTTCTTTCTATCTCAAACGTTTATTTTCCACCTTTCACTTCTGTGCAATGCTACACTCCAAACACACTTATAGAAAAGACTTAAATTTGTGTGTGAAGTTAGCAAACTGCCGGGCCGCATTTTATTCTGACCATAGTCAGATATTTGACTGCCCAAATAGCATAATTCACGTACTACTTCTAGTGTCTCATTTTGTAAGCAAGTTCCCTCAGCATCGCCTGATTTGGTTTGACCACTTTCCACTACCCTTACTTTAGCTTTGTACGTCTTCTAACCTCTTTTTCAATAAACTATGCATTCCGTTCGACTGCTTATCAATGTTCTTCCCTATCTCGAACGGAATTACGTCGTTTGCAAATCTCAGACTTTTTATATATTTTCCCTCAGCTTCAATTCCCTCTCCGAGTTTCCCTTTGGTTTTCTTTCTTTCTTGCTTGTACAGTGTACTGATCGAATATTACCAGCTACTGCTTCCTTTTTATATCCTTCGATTCATAATTGTGCTCTGATTTCTGTACAGGTTATAAATAATATTTCGTTCCCTGTATTTTATCTCATCTGTTTCCAGAAATTAAAGAACTGTATTCCAGTCAATATTGTATAAAGCTTCCTCTAAAACTACTAGTACAATAAAAGCTTCCTCTAAAACTTCTAGTACAATAAACGCATGTTTCGTTTTTTTCCAACCTACCTTCTAAGATGCGTTCTTAGGCCTAGTATTCTTTGCATGTTTCTACATTTCTGCCTTACGCAAATTGATCTTTCCAAAAGCCAGCCTCTTGCAGGCATTCTGTTCTTTTGTAAGCAATTTGTATTAGCATGTAACAATGATTTATTAAATATAGTTCTGTAAGATTCACTTTTGTCAGCACCTACCTTCGTCAGAGTTATGAAAGTCTTCTTGAAATGTCTTGTACATCTAGCAGGCCGGGTGAAACGGTTTTATCATGATTGATACTACCAAAGATCTAAAAAATTCCGACTGAGTATTGGCCACTCCAGGTGCGTTGTTTCAGTTTGGAGCTTTCATATTTTTCTCAAATCATCATCTACGCCTTGGCCCTCTTCAGTTGACGAGGAGCTGCTTATTAGTTTATAGTAAGTCGAAACCGAGAATCAAATCACTTGCCTGATAAGGAGTAGGTGTGTTTCTCTAAGGCAACATATCTAACATATAAGTAATATTAAAACCCGGTCTTATCATAGTTCTAAAACCAGTTTATAAGTGAATAAAATAGAAGGAAGACTAACGCTATTAAACTTACTTTAAAACTATTAAACTTACTTTAAAAATCTGCTGTCATCATACACGAGAACAACAAATCAGTGCCCGTTCTGTGCTCTTTCCAAATCATTCCACGTAAAATAAAATCAGTCAGTGAATAATCACTGGGTTTAGTGTAAAGAAAACTTTGATAGTTGTTACTGTGTTTTGTTTGATTATAACCGATTATACTCGTAATTTTGGCGAAAATCGTTCTTAAACGGTAGGACAGGAAAAATTTGAAATGTCGATCTGAGGTCCACTTCCAGCGTGGGCCATATCTTATTCCTCACTCAAATACCGATTATCTCTACTGGTTTGTTTAGATGCGCTATCCACTAACAGTGCCACATACTTTGAGCACTTGCCAACAGCTTTATTGGATATGGAAATTTGTTTATAATTCCTATGACAACTTGCTATTTTGTTCAGAAACAATGCAGAATGTTTCTGTTTCATTCATTTTCTCGGAAACTGTACTGTCGAAATTTCGTTTTTTTTCCTTCTTCTTCTTCGGCATTGTGTAAAGTCAAAAATTTCTAGTTTGGGCTGGAGTTGCCACCCGTACCTACTGCGAAGAATAAAGTACGTGAAAATACACCGATAATATGACTTTTCTAGGAGTCATTTTACGTATAACGCATCGTATTTTACGTGTAACGCATCGGCTGAGTGACTGAACCATTAACTGAGTCCCCTTTTTTTGAACGCAGCCTAACTTCAGTCTTCACTGTTGTCAATGTCAAAAGTTTCAATGGAGAAAAAGTGAGAACCCGTTAATTTTCTATTCCTTGCAACTGTTAAGTAACGCATTTGAGTCCCGTCATCTGTATAAAGTAAGTAATCATATCACTTCTGATTATATATTTCATGAAAAGTTAGTCGCCTGTCTGTGTGAAGTACTGCTCGTTACATGTTGACGCTAGTCACCATTTCCTATCCTTACGAGAGAGACGACTGCAGCCAATCCCAACGATCTAACAGTTGTGAAACGGTTGAAGCGCTGCAAAGCTTGGAGATTGTGTTTAAATTTTTGTGTGAGGTGGACTGAGTGCAGTAAAGTTCAATTACTCGATTTTATAGCTTTATGTAATAGTGAATCATTAATAACGGCAACTTTGGTAAACTGATTTCTCCCTGTACACTAACAAAACAAAAATATCTGCATTTTATACAGATTGAAAACCGGCCGGAGTGGCCGTGCGGTTCTAGGCGCTACTGTCTGGAACCGGGCGACCGCTACGGTCGCAGGTTCGAATCCTGCCTCGGGCATGAATGTGTGTGATGTCCTTAGGTTAGGTAGGCTTAAGTAGTTCTAAGTTCTAGGCGACTGATGGCCTCAGAAGTTAAGCCGCTTAGTGCTTAGAGCCGTTTGAACCATTTGAACAGATTGAAATTATTTACATATCGTAAGTTACATATACCGTGCAAAGAAGCTTTTTAGCAGTGGCAATTATTTGTTAGATATTTCTAAAACCACTAATTAATTAAGCAAAATAAATAATACCTTATTGCTACATTGTGCTTTTTTCCTGTCTTTAACAGATAGTATACTTTATTTGGAAGAAAAGTGACTATCGTAGCTAAGGCTGCCGCACGTCCGTGTTTCCCCAGATTTTTCCTGGCTTGGAGGGCGCGCTGGGGGTGAACTCGCACTTGTTTTGTCCGACAAGATTGGATTGATTAGAAATAAATTCGATGAAGCCTACGTAACATCACTAAATAAGGTAGCACACACAGACTGTCTCCTTTTGTCCCATACATTTCTATTGAGAACAATGTGAAGTCGCCGACAATCGACGATTGCGTCTGCCGCCCCCGCGCCTCCCGCCAGAAAGTGGCGCGCTGGCAAGCCAAATGTGCAAGCGTACGTTTCACACCGCCGTGGCACCTGTGCCACAAACTTCAGTACACTGGCATAAGTTTGTATCATTTATGTTCTTTAAGATTGTTACAGTCGTCATGGTTTCATTTGTTTCTGTTGTCCATTCCTTTTCTTTGTGCGCGTGCTAATAATCAAGCGTCTGGAAAAATAATCCTACTTGAGCCAAATGTCAGGTTTTCGAAACCTTTGCCCAGGGTCGGCACTCTTTTGGCAAGTCTAAAAGTGGCTCTTCTCAAATAAATATCATTGACAGAAGAAGAGCTTGTGCAACCACTTTTATCTTGATGCAATGGATTTGATCTTTACTTTATTCACTGTACAATTGTTGCTAGCCGTCCCTGTTTGACATTTTTTTTTTATAAGTAATTAGATAAACTGTTGTATCACGTCACTAACTTATTTTTGTGTTACCGTGTTACTTGTGGTTCTGCCTTGAGTTATAGACTAAATTAAAAATTTCCTTGCTACAGCATTTGTAACTGTTATCACGTTTTTGTACGTCTCGCTGCTTGATGCATTCATTCTTGTCTTCTGTTCACAGGTGAGTATCCGGCCTGTGGTTCCATCCGGTGACGTCGCTACAGTAAGTGAAACGTATATTTGGGACTGCTTTGCAAAGTACTAGGCAATTATTCACTTCCCTCTTGCACACGCAGTAATGTCTTTGCCTGCTTAGAAAGCACTAACCAAACTTCTCAGGAGTTAATACACCTCGCAAGATTAAAACCTTTCACAAAATTCTACTTTCGGCGGCAACAGAAACGAGAATGAGATGAAGAGGGAAGGTAATTACAAAGCTAAAACGTTTCTGCATTTCCTTACGCAGGGGAATAATTTAACATTCTCCTCAGGGCACTAATGATAATTAGAGTAGAACATTAAATTTACGAATTCACTTCGAAGTAACTGTTTGGTGCTGATTGTTAAATACTGTATTCTTCCAGTCGAGTTAACTGCTGCCCTGGGGGGTTACAGTTTATAAATGGGCTCATCGTAAACGGTTTGAACATGTGTTACAAATGCAAACGATGTTAGATCATGTGTGGAATGTGAATGACGTTCGTCTTCAGATATGTCTGTAATTTAGTGTAAATTGTGGATTGCTAAATAAAATGGTTCGCTCTAAAAATGCGTGAAAGGATTGTCGAATTTGTTTCGGCCTTGCTGCTCTCTCCTATAGTTCGGCCAGCTGTAGCCGTAAAAATATATTTTAGAAGATATCGAAAGAAAGAAGAACGTTGACTGATGTTTTAGTTTAAATTTTTTACTGGTAATATTATCCTTATATTTCGGTGAAATTAAGAGCACAAAACCGTTTTTCTTTTTTTTTTTTTTTTTTTTTTTCTTCGCCTAGGCAACGTGTAAGATTAAATCTAAGTTGTAACAAAATCAAAATATCAATAATATAACAGTTGCAGCTAACAGACACGTTTATCCTGCATAGACAATTACCACTTGGGTTACTTGCCAAATTTTGATAATGCAGTTCCTTTAGTAGGAAACCCCAAATGGAACAACCACATTTATGCCCAAGAAGTGTGGGAACAGGTCAGTGAAAGACGGGGGAAGCATTCTGGTGTTGTATTGCATTGTCGCGTCATAGATTTAACTTGAAAAACGAGTGTTCCGCTTTTGTGACACCACAATTCGTCGTTTCACCAACATGGTGGTCGTTGTCAACCACACACTCTTATCAATATTGTGACGAGCGCCTTTTTTCACCTTGATTAAAATTAATCATGTAAGGCAGTTTGTTGTTGTTGCTGCTGGATTTTATCAGACCTTTAGGTCTTCATTTTTTAAACAGGGTTGATTTTGTAAGTGGGTATAGTGGTAAACTATTTCATCCTCTAGTAAATCTCAGCGTTGTGTGTAAACTGCGAGCGTTGTGTAGTTTAGTATTGCTGGCTACTGACAGGGAGGTTCTGTTTCCTAGCCTAGAAAGATGGTTAATGTCGTGAAGTAATTTTGTAACAGCAGTGCATAAGAATAAAGGATGTTGTGTCTTCTAGGCGGTACTACTGTTGTAGTAGTCAATAATTGACTAGTTACTGGCGATGGTAAGCTTTGTTTGTCATAGTAAATATGTAATCCTGCTGGACGAGGCCAAGTAGCACGTGATGTTGGCACCTGAGCTGACTCGTTTTCTCAAACTGAGATGGTGTTGCCGTGCAGCATAACCCTGAGCGTAATTAGTGTGCCCCAGTGCAATCTTTGAGGGGCTGCAGTTCATTTGAGTGGCAGCAGAAATTGAATAGACTAGGGCAATAACACCACTCTGATTGATTGAATTCTTTGGCTATGCTCAACAGCGTGTCATTATAAACAAAAGATTTTCACAATGAGTGTTTTTTTAAATTTCATGAACCTTGTAGTAGGAATGGTGCATGCAGCCTCTCATGTAGCATGTATAGGAAAACAACTACTGATACTGAATTCTCTTCAGACTTGAATCACCAAACTTCTTAAACCGATGGGAACCCTGAGGTGTCGTGAAGGTGATAAAGCTTTTTTTTTACCTTGTTCTGGCTATATACCAAGCTTATGATGTTCAGTGCTAGGTTCTGTTTTCAGCCCAGGTTGGAATACGGCATCTCTCTTAGTTTCTGAAGAAACACACGCACTTATTAATTCCTTTCTTGAACTGTTCTATCACTGTTTTCATTTCTACATAATACAAGAGAAAAAGTTTAAAGCAAGAGCAATGTAATAACACCTGTGTATAAGATGAGCTTTGTAGTTCGTACTGTGGTACCTTAAGTCGCTGCCATTGGGACCCACACTTTACGGTTATGTATTTTCTTGTTTCTTTCTTTTTCTTAAAAATTTTCTAGTATTAATTGGGTGATCTATAGTCAGTGTGATGCCTTTCGATACTGCTGTGATGAATGTACATTCTATTGGCAGAGAGTCAGGCGTGCCCGTACCCTCCTTTAGAAGTTATTCCTATACTTTATCGTGACTGGTGACGAGAAGCGGTGTCTTTATGCTAATATAAGGAAAAAGAAAGGAACGATTGAGCCCAAACAAAGCAGCAACTTCCCGTACAAAGGCCTGCGCGCATCCACAAAAGATGCTTTTACGCATCTGGTGGAATGGCGACGGTCCGGTGTACAACGAATTGCTTCCCCGAAGTGTAACCATCGCTGCTGACATTTGTCAACAACTGAGACGTCTTGCTGCCGCAGTCCAAGAACAATGACCAGGAAGATTGCATGAAGTGATGCTATTTCAGTATAAGGCCCGGTCACATTCTGATAGACTGACAAAAGCACTATGCAGAAATTTCGTTTGCGAAGTCACTTTGCACCCGCCTTATACATCATACCTCGTGCCGTGAGATTTTCACCTTTTCCTCTATCTATCGAATAACCATCAAGGACCTTAGTTTCCGGATGAAAGTGCACTCCGACGATGGCTCGACGAGTTGTTGTTCTGAAAACACGTTATTTCTGCAGTCGTAGACTCGAAAAGTAACCCCAGTGTTGGCAGACTTGTAAATAGTGAAGGATAATATAGTAGCGATGACTAAAAGTCTCTGTTAGGAGTATCTGTTGTGTTCAACTTATGGAAAAACACAAAGAACTTCAGAACCAACTTGATACTATTGTTGATTTATGGAGAAACGTGATGTGTTGCAGTGGTAAAAGTATTTCTTGGTGGGAGATAAGGAAAAAAAGACGAAAACTCAAATGCAGTATATGAAGACATCTGGTGCGCCATCTCAGCCGGTTGCATTAACGTCGCTATTCGGCGGCTAGCGTTTTCATATAGTTACATTCAACCGTATAGTAAAACTCTGGATCTTGATTTTTTCGAGAACCCTTGAGAAGAGTCATTTGTTGCCTCTCAGTATCGAGTAAAAGCGTGCGGAAGATGAGCAATATCGATGACCCGTCCGTTGGATGTATTCCTCCCTTGTCTGTGAGTTAACTTCGTTGCCGGGAGCGCCTGGGGCTGAAAGGCTGCAAGAGGGATCTGGTAAGGCAAGGCAGAGCGCCGTGGGCCGCGCCGCGCCGCGCCGCGCCGCTCCGCTCCGCGCGGTGTCGGCGGCGCCTAATTTTAGCCGCTTACAGGAATAGCGGGCGGCCCGCTCTGCTCTGCTCTGCTGTGCAGCGCCGTCCCCCCTGCTGCGCTTGCCGCGGCGCCTCCCTCTGGCAACGCGTCTTCCGTCACGTCTCTCATTTATTCACTCCAGGTGCCGTGCCGTGCCGTGCACTGCCGCACCGCGTCCAGGGGAAGGCTTGTGCTGTATTGGGCGTGTCTGTGCAGGGAAGTGGCGTTAATTGATGAATCGTATGCACCTATTGCTAAACAGCCGTTTTCGTATTAACATAATTATAAAACAAGAACAGCACAAACGTACAAGTGGAGTAATGTGTGGTACTGTGTGGATACAGTATTATTGAGGCTTTAACTGCTGTTCTTCAATTACTTCAGGCAATTAGTGGGATGTCCGCTCTACAAGGCCACGACCGGTTTCCTTCGACATGCGACATAATTAACATTCGTGTTGCAGAGTTCCGTTTCTCAGATATAAAGCGTATTTTTTCTTTATTAATCATATGCCAAGTGGATGAAGCTGGGTCAGTGAAACGTGCCTCATAAGAACAAGTGTGATGAAAGCTACAACCGATGAAGGATTTTTCGCCTCAATGGTGTTGTTCATATTCTGCTGTCTTAGCGATGCTCGAAAAGTTTTATTCTGGAACAGGTTAATGTTAACAACCACATTGTTCTGGCACAGCGCTTCCCAACCTTTTCAGCTGGCGGACCCCTAGTCAGTCAAGAGCACAGTAACTTTAAATTTCACCTATGGGAACTGAAATCTTCTTAATGCAAGTGCCATGTTCCCAATGACCCCCCCCCCCTGAATTATCAGTAGTCTTTGGAGCTTCTTGCGATTGTTCTTCTTTTGGTGTCCTCCCTCCTCATTCATTTCAAGTGGAAACTTCCCTTGTTGTGAAGGCGATGGGGAAACGGCACCCATCTTCAATGGTCCGACTTCAGCCACGGACCCATGTTAGAAGTAATAAACTGGTCAAAAATCGACTTATGAAATAGGTAGTGCACTGACAAAGCAAGTTTAACATTTAACGATGCCTGGGGCCGCATACGTGCCAGCGACCGGTGTGATGGTCGACGAATCTCGCTCCGCGCACGCGTAAAAGGTTTCAGCGCATCTAGCGCCGTGAGCCGGGCCACAAACGACCCCCATATTGTTGCGAAACAGTCGATCAGAGAAGCCGCATTCTCCGGCACTAAACTGTATATACGTTCTCAGTTAGGAACCGCAAAGGCTGCATGGGGATACGACCTGAAGTAAAAGTACACATCCCCCCAGGGGGCTCGCGGTCCTTTCGTGAGTACGTGCGTGGCGAGAACGGGGCCCCGAGCTATTGCAGCCTTCCTTCTTTTTCCGGGCTGCATTTCCTTTCCCTTCCCCTCCTTTCCTGTCCTTCATCCTTCCCTCCGACCTCTCCTCTCCCTCTCTTGGTGTCCCTACTTATGGTGTCCTTCCTTATGTTGGCCCTGCTATTCTCCTGGTTCTGTTGACCTTGCAATTCGGCCTTTTTCTGTAATTCCTTCATCCTTTTGGTATTCTCTGGTCCCCTCTGGGGTTTGACCTCCATCACTAAATTTTCTTCCGTAGTGTGAGCCATTTGGGGAAGAGCACCTTACCTAGTGTCTCCGGCGTGTGCCATCATCATTGATTCCATCGTTTCCTTTACGTCGTTGTTTGACGCTAGGGTCCATAGCCAGCACGGTAGCCAGCCCGTGTGGTGGGGTCGCTATGTACCCTTTTGGTTGAGCCCCCTGAAAACACAGGGATCACACGTCTGATACCTGAGCTGTGACCTCCTCATGTAAGCCTAGGAGTGGTTGCTTGTCGTCCTGGAGCATCGGAACTCCCAGCAATGGCCGCCGTGCCAGACGGCCCTTGCTGTGGCTGGGTGGCGCCCATGAGGAGAGCCCCTGATCGGAGTGGGTGGTATCAGGGCGGACACTATGCTCATGAAACGCATAAGAGTCCACAACTCTGGCCGTTCTCCGGCCGTCTCTTTGACTGGAAAAGATTCTTCACGTGCTGCTTCCTCTGCCCCTTCCGCCTTCCCTTCCGTGGCTACCCCATGGGAGGAGGGCCAGGCTCGTCGGCTGGGGGCGAAACCTTTCCCTCGCTATCTGGTTTGCGCCAGAACTGATGGGGATACTTTTACTCATACGAAACCTATGTTTTTTGTTGAACACATCGAAGACAAGTTTGGCGAGGTGGACTCTATCAGCAAGATGCGGTCTGGGTCGCTGTTGATTAAAACCGCTTCAGCTACCCAGTCTGCAGCTCTCCGTGCCTGTACCCATCTTGGTACGATTCCTGTGTCAATTACCCCACACCAGTCCTTGAACATGGTGCAAGGTGTAATTTTTCATAGAGACCTCCTCCTTCAATCTGATGAGGAACTTCGGGACAATCTAAGCCGGCGGGGGGTTCACTTTGTTCGGCGGGTTCAGAGGGGTCCGAAGGACAACCGCGTTGACACTGGTGCCTTTATCTTGGCCTTTGAAGGGGACACCCTCCCTGAGAAGGTCAAGATTATGGTCTATCGGTGTGACGTGAAGCCATACATCCCACCACCTATGCGATGTTTCAAGTGTTTGCGTTTTGGCCACATGTCTTCGCGCTGTTCGCAGGCCCCCCTCTGTGGTGACTGTGGACATCCGTTCCATGAGGGAAGTTCCTGTGTTCCCCCTCCTGTGTGCGTAAATTGTCGTGGAAATCATTCTTCACGGTCACTGGATTGCCCAGTGTATCAGAAAGAGAAAAAGATACAGGAGTATAAGACTCTTGATCGTCTCACCTATACTGAGGCCCGTAAAAAGTATACACGCCTTCATCCAGTGACCCTGACAACTAGTTATGCTTCAGCAGTATCTTCACCCCCTCCTCATTCCTTACCCCAGTCCCGAACCCCTTTCCTGCCCCCTCCCCCTGCGGTTCCCACACCATCCCCCCCGGGCACCGCTTCCTCTCCCCGGCTGGAGAAGTGTCCTGCTTCTTCGGCGTCTGCCGGTCATGGGCGCCCCTCGCGGGATCCCCCTTCCCGGCACCTTCCAGGCCAAAGGTCTGCTGCCACGCGGCCACCACGAGAACCACGGTCTGCGGGCCCCCAGGTCGCCCGCTCTCTTTCTGTTCCCGATCTTGCTGTGGCTGGCTCCATTTTGTTGCACAGCCCTCCACGATCCCAAACAGAAAGAAAGAAGAAGCACAAGTCCCGGGACAAGGAGTCTCTGGTATCGCCAGAGGTCTCGTCCCCATCTTCACAACCTAAATCTGACCTGTTATTCATGGATGTCGCCCCCTCCTTGTCGGTGACGGGTGGTGACCCACCGGCATGACTGACATTAGCCTGTTCACCCCCCCAATTGACTCATCGTTCTTTGGCTATCCAATGGAACTGTAATGGCTATAACGGTCACCTACCGGAGTTGCAATCCCTTCTTTCGTTTTACTCTGCGGCTTGTGTGGTTCTACAAGAAACTCATTTTACTGGTGATCACTCACCAACCCTCCGTGGCTTCCGTGCTTTCTGTCGAAATCGGGTCGGCCCCCTACGGGCGTCTGGCGGAGTTTGCACGTTGGTCCGAACGGACATTGCCAGCATGTGGATTCCTCTCCAAACTACATTGGAAGCAGTTGCTGTTAGGATCCACCTGGACTCTGGAGTCACAATTTGCAATCTGTATCTCCCTCCTGACAGAACTCCTACACCTGCCTCCTTAAGTGCCCTCCTTCAGCAACTTCCTCCTCCCTTCCTTATACTTGGCGATTTTAATGCACATCATCCCTTGTGGGGCAGTGCATTTCCATCTAGTCGGGGTCATCTCATTGACCAGTTTATTACCGACCACGACTTGTGCCTTCTTAACGATGGCTCCCCTACCCATTTCAGTGCCGGTCATGGTAGCTTTTCTGCCATTGATCTTTCTCTCTCTTCTCCCTCCCTCCTCCCTTCCCTAAAATGGTCACCGCACGACGACCTTTGCGATAGTGACCACTTCCCGTTGATTCTCTCGCTCCCTTCCCGCTCCCCCATGGACAGATCACCTCGTTGGTCCTTCCAACGTGCCAATTGGCCTCTGTATACTGCACAGGTCGTTTTTTCTCCCTCATTGTCGGATGGTATTGATGATGTCATACGTGACATGTCTGACGCGATTGTTAACGCTGCTAGCCTTGCTATCCCGCGCTCATCTGGACCATTTCGCCGCCGGCAGGTCCCTTGGTGGAGTTCGGACATTGCCGTTGCCATCCGTGATCGCCGTCGAGCTTTGCAACACCTTAAGAGGCATCCATCCGTTGCCAATCTTATTACCTTTAAACGCCTTCGCGCAAGGGCCCGTTACTTAATCAAACGGAGCAAACGGATGTGCTGGGAACGCTTTGTTTCTTCCCTCGGTTCTGCTGTCCCTCTGTCGCGGGTATGGGCTACACTTCGCTCTCTCCAAGGTTGCCATCGGCAGTCTACCCTCCCGGGTCTTCACCTCCCGGATGGCCTTTGCACGGACCCGTTGATTCTCGCGGAACACCTTGCGACCCATTTTGCAACAGCGTCGGCATCAGCCTCCTATCCGGCCGCTTTCCTTCCCCAGAAACAGCGGGCCGAAGCTTCCGCCTTATGTTTTACCCCCAGCCAGTCAGAATCATACAACGACGCTTTTACTGAATGGGAACTTCTTTCCGCACTCTCCTCTTCTCATGATACGGCCCCTGGCCCAGACTTCATTCATAACCAACTGCTTCAACATCTCAGTGCTCCACAACAGCGACATCTTCTCCGGGTATTTAACCGTATTTGGCTCCAGGGTGACTTCCCTTCTCAATGGAGGGATAGCATCGTGGTTCCCGTCATTAAGCCCGGTAAGAACCCCCTGTTCGTCGACAGCTATCGGCCAATTAGTCTGACGAACGTTGTTTGTAAGTTACTTGAACGGATGGTAGCCCGTCGGCTCACTTGGGTCCTCGAATCTCGGCGTCTGTTGTCCCCTTACCAGTGTGGCTTCCGAGAGGGACGGTCTCCGATCGATCATTTACTTCGCTTGGAATCCGCAGTTCGGCAGGCCTTTTCCCAGCGCCGCCATTTGGTTGCTGTATTTTTCGACCTTCGCAAGGCCTATGATACGGCTTGGCGCCATCATATCTTACTTACACTTCATGAGTGGGGTCTTCGGGGCCCACTCCCGATTTTTATCCTCCAGTTCTTGTTTCATCGTTCGTTTAGGGTTAGGGTTGGTACAGTTTTAAGTTCTCCGCGAACCCAGGAGAATGGCATCCCTCAGGGTTCCGTATTGAGTGTACTTCTGTTCCTCATTGCTATAGATGGACTTGTGGCCTCCGTCGGTCCTTTGGTCACTCCTGCTCTGTATGTGGATGATTTCTGCATTTGGGTTAGTTCCTCTTCGATGGCCGCTGCAGAGCGTCAGCTCCAGGGTGCTATACGGCGTGCCTCTGCATGGACCATCTCACACGGATTTCAGTTTTCTCCTTTAAAATCGCGAGTGGTCCACTTTTGTCGCCGTGTGACAGTCCACCCCAATCCAGAGCTCTATCTCAATGCACAACGATTACCTGTGGTCCCACAGTTTCGTTTCCTTGGCCTTCTTTTCGACAACAAGCTCACTTGGCTGCCTCATATCAGACGCCTGAAGATAGGATGTTTCCGTAAACTAAACGTCCTTCGCTTCCTTGCCCACACCTCTTGGGGTGCTGACCGTTCCACTCTCCTCCACCTTTATCGGGCCTTAGTGTTGTCTCGCTTGGACTATGGTTGTCAAGTTTACGGTTCAGCTGCCCCTTCTACATTGCACCTCTTGGATCCGGTCCACCATCGTGGTATCCGTTTGGCCATCGGTGCCTTCCCGACTAGCCCTGTAGATAGTCTCCTGGTTGAGGCTGGGATCCCCCCCCCTTTCCGTTCGGCGCTCCCAGCTTCTGGTTTCGTATGCAATCGCTGTCCGTTCCTCTCCCACTCATCCTTCCTATTCTATCCTGTTCCCTGCCCAAGGAAGTCGCCCACCTGACTCCCGCCCTCGGGCGGGTTTACCGGTTGGGCTCCGCCTAGCGTCTCTTCGTGATTTTCAGCTTCCTTCCTTTTCCTGTATCCCACGTTCCCTCCCCAACACACCTCCTTGGTTAGTTCCTCGGCCCCGAGTTCGGATGGATCTCTGCCGAGGTCCGAAAGATTCCGTTCCCCCGATGGTGTTCCGTTGTTTTTTCCGCCGCATTTTATCTGAGTTTCGGGATGCTGTTGTTTTTTACACTGATGGCTCTAAATCTGCTGATCGTGTGGGCTATGCCTTCACCTCCTCTGTAGGCATGGAAAATCATCTCCTGCCAAATGCATGTGGGGTGTTCACTGCGGAATTGATGGCGGTCTCCCGGGCCCTGGCCTTTATTAAACAGTCCAAGCTCAATCGCGTTTTGTTATGTGCAGACTCAATGAGTGGCCTTCAGGCACTTGACCAGTGTTTCTCCCGTCATCCCTTGGTCTCCTCCATCCATGACCATCTCGCTGATCTCCACCATGCTGCTTGTTCTGTTAGCTTCCTTTGGGTCCCTGGCCATGTGGGCATCCAAGGAAATGAGCTTGCTGATCGTTTGGCTGGGGGAGCAGTCACTTACCCCCCATTCCCTGTCACCCCTCCTGTGGCGGATTTACGGCTTCATCTCAAATCCCACTTTGCGCAATCATGGGCCACATCCTGGGAGGCTACCTCCTTGTCTAATAAACTTCGTGCGATTAAGGTGACACCTGTCCCATGGCGTTCTTCCTTACGCCTCTCGCGAAAGGACTCAACCACCCTCTGTCGTCTTCGCATCGGCCATACCAGGCTGACCCATGGTTTTCTTTTGCGTGGTGAGCCACCCCCACTTTGTGGTTGTGGAGCTTTCCAGTCAGTGGCCCACATTTTGGTGGAATGCCCCCTTCTTTTAGCTCTGCGTACTAAGTACAGACTTCCCTGCACTTTACCCTTAATATTAGCAGACGATTCCCGGATGGTTGAACTGGTTCTCAGTTTCCTCCGTGAAAGTGGTTTTTATTCTCAGTTTTAAGGATTTTCATCTCCCTCTGGAGTAGGGGCAGGGCGGTGAGGGTTGGGATGTCTCCCACTGTACGCTGTGCTTGGAGATTCCTGACTCCCCTCCCTGGCCATGTTCCTTCTTTTTTCCCTTTTACTGTTTTTATCGCCTTTTAGGTTTGTTTAATCCCTTTTACAATCCGCCCTTTTACACTCTGGCGGTTGAACGCTTTTAAATAGCATGTGGTCTTGCTTGTACTGCTTCACAGGTGGGATATTTCCTCTCTTGTGTTTGCCCATTTACTGACTTCCCTCCTTGTGTTTTTATCATTGACGACACAACTGCACTTTTTTTTTAGCCTTTTACCTTTTACCTTTATCGTTTTTGACTCTTCTGAGCTGTCCCTCTGTCGGAACTGACCGTCTTTGTAACAAGGGACTGATGACCTTGCTGTTTGGTCCCTTCAACCCCAATCGACCAACCAACCAACCAAAAGTACACATGTGATGAATTTAATTTTCACATTTTTATTCAATAATTTTACTCATTATTTTACACGATTTGGTGAAAGGTGGCCGCGGACCCCCTAGAAAGAGCCGGCGCACCCCTTAGGGGTCCGCGGACCACACGTTGGGGAGTCCTGTTCTGGCAGATTGTCATTTATTTCCGTTGATATACAAAGAAATTAACAAGTCTAGAAGTAGTGATAAAACAGAGTGCAGTCATAAACTTTATGCTCGTAAGTATTTAGCCTTACTATGTATTAGTAACACCTACCCGCTAGTATAGCGGAGAGAGCTAACGCACACGCTTAAGGGACACGGAACCTGCCAAGTGGATTAACGGTAAGTGCTGGTGCACTGGCTAAACTGGCTGTGAATTTTAGACGGTTTCTTCACATCTAGCTAGGTAAATGCTGGGCTGTTACCCGCGTCCCGGTCAGGTACACACTGCACATACTCAGTTAACGTTCTCACACTTACTACGAGCTCTACACCAGCCGCAGATAGTCAGTGCACATAGATTTTTCCGGAGTGTGACTGGTGGCCTCGGGAAGGGCAGTTATCCCATCAGATGCCACTAACATTGTCTATCCGATGTACAAGGTGATTCACAAGAAACTGTTCACCCTTCATGGTTGTTAACATACGTATCAAAATACGAGTGAAATATTAAATAAAGTTTCATCTGAAACTGCTTTCTTTCAAATTCAAATGGCTCTGAACACTATGGGACTTAACATCTTAGGTCATCAGTTCCCTCGAACTTAGAACTACTTAAACCTAACTAACCGAAGGACATCACACACATCCATTTCCGAAGCAGGATTCGAACATGCGACCGTAGCGGTCGCGCGGTTCTAGACTGAAGCGCCTAGAACCGGTCGATCACGCCGGCCGGCAGTGCTTTCTTTCAGAGTTACGATCCACATAGCATTAGTGGTAGACATTACATCATGAACCAATACAGGCTTTTCCGCGTCGTGTTCGCCGCGCGTATCAACTGTTACAGCTTTGTTGATGGTGGCTCTGCACTTTTCAGACGGGAGGCAAGATAGTATCTCAAAATTCAATAAGTGGACAGGTCGTATAGGACTAGGGTGCTTAGCCCACCAAATCTCCGGATACAAACCCCTGGGCTTCCAAATTTGCGTCCGTCTCAAGGAGCTCCGGTATGGTGTTGCAATGGAGAATGTAGCACAAAAACAGTGAATTGAAAATAGCTGTGCAAGTGATAAGAATGAGATTAACAGATAATGCAACATTCCGAGAGCAGTAAGAAGTTCAGTCTTCGCCTACATGAACATAATTTTGAACATGTCCAGAGGTAAACAAACAGTACGTGTTTTTGTGGTCTTCAGTCCTGAGAGTGGTTTGATGCAGCTCTCCCCGCGCGCGCGCGCGCGCGGGTGTGTGTGTGTGTGTGTGTGTGTGTGTGTGTGTGTGACACACACACACACACACACACACACACACACACACACACACGAGGGAGGACTCGATCCTCCGCCGGGACCAGCCGTACAGTCGGTGACTGCAGCGCCTCGGACCGCTCGACTAATCCCGCGCGGCAGGAGGTCCTTTCGTGTCTTTGCTTTCTGAGAGGACTTCATTTTGTGTTCATTCCTACTCGACTACATAACTCTGAAATAAAGCAATTTCAGACAAAACTTACACGTTGCACTATATTTTGATACACACATTAACCCACGAATTGTGTACAGTTGTTTTTGAATCGTCCTATATGAGAGTCACGACCTCATACAGAAACAGGAGAAAGCAAAGGAGTAAAAAAATATTAACGAGTTTCAGCCCCGTTCACCTTGACTACGGTTGCGACACGTTGTGACACACAGATAGTGTTGAAGAGACCTTGTTCAGACGGCTCATCTGCCGCCCGTTATGATGCAAAGTTGGGGTTACTGCGTCCATGACGCGCATCATCCACATGACTGTTAAATGTTTCTCAAGACACTGTTCAGGTGCGATGGGATAGTGCATAATTCTTGCTGAAGATACAGGTCAGCTATGGAGGAAGCCCACTACCACCAGCAGGAACTCGGCACAGTTGGCAAGCGGTATGCATCTCGTGTTCGATAAACTCGGGCCAAATTCTAGGGGTGTACTACTGTGGTAGCATTATACCAGTCCAGGCGAGTCTTTCAGGTACGAATCTGTTCACAGCGTTAACACCTATTATAGTTTTAACATGAATGTGTACACTACATAGCACAGTTTCTATAGATTGGCGACATAATTTATATTAAGATATGATGACACTGTGTTGTTCTTGGTTTTACCACCTAACTAAAGATTTTACATTTCGCCTAACTTGCTGTGAACATTTCCATGGACCTGATGATGACCAGATAATTGAAACTGTATAAATAAAGTATTTTACTAGCAGCTAAAGGCTATGTGATTAAAATAAAATCCATTTTTCCCTGCCCATATTTACTACAACCAATTGAAAGCAACTTCGTATGTAAATTCAAGAATTGAGAGAAATTCTGTGTATCTGACGTACTTAATCGTGAATGTGGTGGAGTTCAGACAAATGAAGATGTCGTAGATGCAGATGCATTATTCACATAAGTAGTGCCCAACTTTCTCTGAATAGGCTACTCATGCCGTTGTGGTGATGATGTAACCGATGTGGTCTCATTAGTTTACATTGTGTTTCGTCGTCTGTTTCAGATACGATCTGAAACATATTTTCTCATGACACCTATAGGCTTTTGGCAGCTTCCCGTTAGGTAAGTGCATCATCTTGACCTTCGCTGTAATTCATTTTCTTTGTGGGCATTTGATCCCACCATACGATGTCGTTCGCCAGTGAGAAAACAGTTGCAAAAGTACCATACACTTCATTTAATCGCATGTGAATGTCCCTCTCAGCTGCTTGAACGTCATCCTTCTGCAAAGGAGAGTGCTAGGCCTCATGCAGTTTTCAGCTGTGTCCGTAGCCTGCCGTCGGCGAGTATAACGGGTATCGCGAATCATCATGCATGACATTCTTTCTTCATATCTTCGAGCGGGCAAAGGTGGTGCTTGTGTGTCCATGTAAATTGTCTGTCCTGCGATGTTCGTGAGCAGCGTACAAGTGTGTGAGATGTTCCATAGCTTGTTTCTCATCACTGATTTGCTAGGTTATTCGCTGCACCGTTCTCTATTCCTATAGACATCAACGTTATTGCCAGCACAATTCCGGAGATGGAGCGTGACCTATGAACGGAGCTCCCGCAATGTTGCCACAGCCGAACGAAGAAGGTTTCCTGTTGGAACCAACGAACATTTCTGAACAATTTAACGGAACAAATCAATTTCGAGAAGACGTGACTCAACATATTACCATCGGGCCGCAGAAGGCCTCTGATCAATTACACAAAAAAAAAAGGAAAGAGAAAAAAAAATAAATTTTTGTTGAGGCGCGCCGTCTTCATTCTGCAGTTGAATATGACGTCGATGACCTGGACAGACCTGAATACAGAAGTCGCGTGTCACGTCTAGGAGTACCACTCTCCTTTGCGGTAGAAGCGTCTGGTTGAACACACTTGTGTGCAATTAAAATGTTCATGTGCATATACGCACTAGATCATTTTGTATACCCAATTTTTTTTCTTATTTTTCAAAATGTGGGAAACAATTCTGTGACGCGTTTGCATTTGGTTACCCCTCCTCTCTATATCTCTATATCTCTATATCTCTCTATCTCTATATCTCTCTATCTCTATATCTCTCTATCTCTATATCTCTCTATCTCTATATCTCTCTATATCTCTCTGTATCTCTCTGTATCTCTCTGTATCTCTCTGTATCTCTCTATCTCTCTCTCGTTAATTCGTATCACTGCTTTCAGCACGATACTTCGCTGCATGCGGAATTCATCCAGACGCCCGCGGTATACTTAAGCTTCCCCCGGTATACTTAAGCCCTCCCCCCTCCATCTGTTTTGGTGGCAGTTAAGTTTGCTTGCTGAGGCACCTCCGGCGTAAAGCGACGTTTCCTAGTCCTGCGGCCGGGTTAGTCAGCCGAGCCGTGGCGCTCCTGTCTCCCGGACAGCTTTTTCAAACGAGGCCGGTTCTCAGGTTCCATGCGGTGTAGTGTTACATGCCGCAGAACTCGTTTCTGCCACTGTAGCCCATGGTTACCTCGAGCCGTTCGCAAAATGCCACTAGGATATGCAGATTTTCCTGCCGCCCGCCACCCCTAACTTTCACTACTTTGCCTATTATTTTGAGCATTTGGTGCCGCAATTCATATCTGGAGCCTTAAAGGAGAGGATTTTTTGTCTTTGTCATAAATATATTTTCCAACACATTTTATATCTGAAGTTAGCCTGAAAGGTCTACGGAATACACAACTACATCCGTCATAAACCCTCTAGTAGATCCTAAACCATTTCTTGTATTTTAGACTGATAAGAGCGAGAGCCTGAAAAATCTGCTAGATACGATACGTAGATGTTTTAATCCCTCAGTTCTACTACTGGCAAATAGTATTTGTTCTCATTAAGTACACGTTTTTCGTTTTCAGTGTACATTTTTTCACGTTTTTTTACTTGTTAGCGTATCCCTTCTGCGAGTTACGAAAAAAGTGAATCACTCGCGCATACAAACATAAGACACTAGCCACATTTCCAGCAGAATACCACTTTTTCTTCCCGCAGAGCCGCAAGTTGGTGAATCGCTTTGATAACCGTTTCATATTTAGCGTGAAGAGATACACGCACCTTAACCATGTAGAAAAGTCGGCACAGAAAATCTTTCTTTTTTCCTGTTTCATCGATTCTAACTTAGGTTTGTGCCTCACTTATTGTTCAGTATTTAAGAAACTTTCTTGTACGGGTAGTTAATCCTTCACGTAAAAATTACAGTACTATTTTCAGGTCGTCAATTTTTTTGTATATGTCTATTGTCACCGATCACCCACCACGACACACTATATTTTCTATATTGTTTCAACTGTGGCTTCAGGAAGTCATCTTCGAGAAAAATACGGCCTTATTTGAATTCAGCTGCTAATTTCTCAACAGTTGAAACATGAACAGACCTTCATAAAAAACATTACCAATTTCATACGCACGTCTTACGGCTATAAACCGTCCGAAACAACATTTTTTTAGTGCTGTTGTATTCCAGATTATTCCAGGGAACAAAACACACAGAACTAGTGCTTTAAAAAGCCGTATAACCATAAGTTAATCAAATGTCGCATCAAAACGATCTTTGTCCAAAGCTCAGATTATTTTGCGTTGCCATCGTCGACGAGATGCTGAACAGCGCCAAATTTGCACCTGGTGGTCATAATTGAAAAAAAAAATTCAAACGGAAATCAGTTCCATTTTAACGCATTAGCATATCTGTCAGGTTCAACTGCCATGCTATGATGGCAGCCTACACTGGACATCTTGAGTAGCTACTTTTAATTACGAGGTATGTTTGAAAAGTAATGAGATGGAGATTTTTTGCGCAAAGTCAGTATTGTCTCCTTCAAAGTAGTTCCCTTCGGCAGCTATACACCGGCGGATTCGTTGTTCCAGTGTCGGTAGCAGCGCTGAAAGATTTCAACTGGTAGGGCTTTTGACATGTCGGTCACATTATTTGAATGTACTCCAGGGTCCCAAAATGACGTCCATTTGAGACAGTCTTAAATTTGGAGAAAAGAGTCATAAGGAATCAAATCAGGTGAACAGGGGTCTTGTGAAACAAGACTGCCTTTAGAGTTCAAAAATTTCGCCATCGAAGTGGCCATGTGGCATGGAGCGTAGTCATGAAGCAGCATCCATGTTTGTGCAGTGTCCGGTTTCACACGATTCGCTATTTTTCTCAGCCTGTCAAGGACATCTTTGTGAAAAACTTGGTTGACAGTTTGGGGGAATAATCTCAAAAGAGCACGCACCCGTTTGACGCTTTCGTCGGTTTTTTAAGTTGGTCTCGGCTTTCCAAGAATGATTTGTGCCGTCGAATAACTTGAGCTCTTGATGAGCAGTGGTCCCCAAAGAACTGTTGCAGTTCTTCAGAGGTCACACTCGCGGATTCCCCAAGTTGTACACAAAACTTGGTGGCTTAACGTTGCTCTAAATTCCGCCATTCAGTTATCGTAACATGCAACAAACACAAAACTTCACTGAAGGCACTCTCAATACGGAGATGATATTCGGATTGAGCGTCTGGAAGGGATGAACACACCAGTCTACACACATAGCCAGATCACTCGCAGTGTTACCAGTTCCCTTACTTCTGTCTCACACCTCGTATAACCACTCCGTATTATGTTAACCGCCGTAAGTATTCGATACGCTAATCAGGCTGTCATTTGTTGGCTACGGTAATTTAGTTAGTGAATGGATTGCTCTGCCATAGCTAAGCTGTACGGTGGTGCTTCGTGACGAATAAATCGGGTTACGAGATGTGCTGTGTTGTAAAACTTCGAGAAGGGGATATAAATAAGGGAATGGGCAGAGATCTCGACTGTCTTAAGATGTTCGCCCGTACGTGTGCTGTCAGCTTATATTCATTGAGCAACCACCAAACGGGCGAAATACATTGGTGCGGAAAGATGAATAGCAGAAAAGCTTGAGATTTTCGAATTAAACTGTTAGACACAAAAAGATGTTACAGCGTATGATTTGTCAGATCCTATTTAGTCGTCGAGAAAACACTGCAAATAATTCAATGTTCAGCATATGCTGTGGACGCTGGACCTACCTAAAGGAAAAGTGGAGATTCTCTGGATTAATAGTGTACGTTCTATGTTTCTCCTTTCCCTCTGTGAGGTTAAAATCATAGCTACAATCTTCCTTCGATGTTGATTAAACAGGTGTCCATATGTAATACAAATTTTCTTTCCAGTACTTTCACTATAAGACTAAATCTTCTGCTATTCGACAGCTCGGACTTTTCATTTGCTCCTGAGAAGTGTCGTTTCACAGGAACGACTGACGTGAAGATATTGCGTAATTCAGTATCTCCCTTGCCCCCCCCCCCCCTCTCTCTCTCTCTCTCTCTCTCTCTCTCTCTCTCTCTCTCTCTCTCTCTCTCTCTCGGCCTGCGTCTTTCTGTAAAGGTAACAGTTTGTTGGCGACAGTTCTTTAGAAGGAAAGTGCATCTTATTGTTAAAAAAAAGTAGTGTTACATAGTGCGTGTTTGGTGACGGCTGTAACCATGCTAGCAGTACACATGAGAAAGATGTAAAGTTTGGGCAGTGCTTGTGGCTTGCATGTTGCTCCCAATATCTAAGTTGATGCTGCTCTGATTTCGAGATCAATTGATGTGTAGCCGACTTTGTATTCAGTTAATTTACCATCGTTGCGCGGTATGTGTAGACCCGTATCCATGAAATATACTTCTCGTCTCGATTTTATCCATATCACCATACTGTGTGCATGATCAACATGATTTTGTTCTTCCTCTCCTACTGTATACCGACTTAAAATGCCATGTACGCTCAGTTTTCCACGATTTTCTGATCCATTTCTGCTCATGTTTTCCTAAGTAACTGAAGGTATTTACGTCAGTAAAATTTCATAATGCGTCAGGATCGCGAACAGAGTATGTAAGATAACAGGGGTTCCTACCAGCTGCGGGTCTTCTTCCTATTCTAAAGCAAACCATTCCCAGAATTCTTGGTGTCTTGCTCAGTTATTTTCTACAGTTTTTTTTCTTTTCCCGTGTATGTTCTACGTCGTCCTTACTGTTTATTCAGTGATAAACGAAATTCCATTTTCATATATTTGGTAGGCAGAACATTCCGATCATAAGAGTGCAAAGGTTATGTAAAAGCATACAGCGAAATTAGTTGCAATGTTAGTTCAAGAATTTTGTTGTTACGTCGCATGAATCTCGTCTAATGCTTCAGACACGCTTCACGCAGCGAAGTGTACGCAATTTTCAAACCCTGGCCTAGTAGCAACATACGCTCCAATAGTCCACTTCCAGATTGGCGCTCCAAAAACAGGAAGATCAAGACTGCTGACCGTGCCGTAGCATGTTGATTAATTTGTCACCTTCCTGCTGTGATTGCGTTCCGTCTTAATTTATACCCAAGCACTACGAAATACATGTAATCCTAATTTTGATTGTGTTCAATAAAGTTTGTACATTTATCTCAGTGGTGAAAAGGATCTAATATAAAATTACAAGCAACAAAACTTGCACATGGCTGTAATAGTTTTTATTTGAAAAATTCTCTTAAAACATGGTGTTTGTTGATATTTACTTGCACTGAAAGATAAAAGTGGAAAGAAAGATTGTTTATCGCTGGATATCTCATTTAAAATTGGGCTCTTCTTTCTTTAGAACAAATAAATAGTGAAGATCAAGTAACCAGTATTGTATGTTGCACCAGTGACTGAAAATATAACGTTAAATGTCGGGCTCAATTGCAATTGCAGAAATATAAAAATATTTTTCCGCAGAGTTGGTACTGATCTACACAGGGTGGTCAGAAAGTCTGAAAAGCTTGTAAGGGTGTTGCAGGGTAGACTGTGCTAAGAAAGAATTGTTCAGAAGAAAATTCGATACAGTGCTCCGTTTCCGAGTCAATTAGCGTTTTAAGTTAGCCAATCAGGCTGTTGCGCGCGAAGATATTGTCGCCAAACGTGTTACTTGGCTTGTTTTCCTAATACGGAATGAGAGAGTTACACGAAAATTGAGCATTACACAGTAGTGAGGATCGAACCCGGGCCAAAGGCTGAGCATTCTCGAGCCCCTATTATCTACGCTCTGAGAACAACTGACACTTATTGTGTCTGGCGGGCCACTTGAATTTACGAGTGCAACCGCCTGATTGGCTAACTACAATGCTAATTAACTCGGAGAAGGCGGAACGTACCGAATTTTTTTCCTTAACGGTTATTTCTCATCACAAACTACCCTGCAACACTTTTACAAGCTTTTCAGATGGTGTGTGCCCACCCTGTGTACGTGTCATTAAATTTTTTTAGCTTTAGCTGATGTTTTCGTCTGTACATTGCAGCACTAGCGAAGAGAAAATGGGAAACTTCCATCATCCAATTTCTCAGAAACTTCTCAGTGAAAGAAGGGTCCAAAAAAGCGAATACTTGTCTCGACTTACCCGTAGATACTCGACAGTTGCTGAGAAAACGACGATCAGAATTTTAGAGGTACTTCATGTGCGTTCTAGCGCGTAATAAGTTTAACTGACGAGTTGCCATAGTGGGTCGATCGTGACTTCACACTTTTGCACGGCGTGTTAGAAACTCAGTTACTGTGTTTGTTTTGGTTTTCATTTATCTACCCTTTTCCTTTGAAGGTGACAAGTGTGTCTTGCAATGTATGTTGAAACAGGGTTGTCCTTATTCGTCTGCTAATTATTTATCAGGTGAATTAATGAAGAAATAAGTGAATGAGAAAATTATTTGAAATATTTTTCGATGAGACCCTGTAGTGTATCATGGTTCATCGTCAGTTGGAAGCATCGGCTTTCGGAAAAACGATCAGTTGTCCGTGGTTTGCAGCGAAATTACTGTCAGCTCGTGAAATTTTTAGTAGTGTTGACGATGTTTCTTTCCCTAATTAGATTCACACGAAAAAATATCACCGTCGTAAATTTGCCTTCGCGTAGTGCTCGTGGTGGTCGGAATTTGCCTGTTTCGAATATTTATGTGATTGGTATCAGTGGGAATCATAAAATCTTCCTCATGAATAAACATAAGAATGAAATGTGAAATTAATACATGAATTGATGTAAGAATAATTGAAAAACATGTATATATTGAAAAGCCAAAGAAACTGGAACACCTGCCTAATATCGTATGGGGCCACCACGAGCATGGATGAGTGCGGCAGCACGATTAATGGCTGAAGTGGTGCTGGAGGGAATTGATACCATGAATCCTGCAGGGCTCCCCATAAATCCTTAAGACTACGAGGGGTGGAGGTCTCTTGCAATCAGCACGTTACAAGGCATCCCAGATATCCTCAGAAGAGTGTTACTGGAGTCATTCTGTAGCAAATCTGGACGTGTGGGGGTTCGCATTGTTCTACTGGAATCACAGAAGTCCGGCGGAATGCACAATGGACATGAATGGATGCAGGTGATCGGACATGCTACTTACGTACGGGTCACATGTCAGTCATATTTAGACGTATCAGGGGTCCCATATCATTCCAACTGCATACGCCTCTCACCATTACAGAACCTCCTCAGTCCCCTGCTGACATGCAGGGTCCATGGATTTATGTAATTGTGTCCATATCCGTACACGTCCATCCGCTCGATACAATTTGAAACGAGACACGTCCGACCAGGCAACATGTTTCCAGTCATCAGCAGTGCAAGGTCGGCGTTGGCGGGCCCCGCGAGGCGCAAAGGTTTGTGTCCAGCAGTCGTGAAGGGTACACGAGTGGGTCTTCTACTCCAAAAGCCCATATCGATGATGGTTCGTTGAATGATTCGCACACTGACTATTGTTGATGGCCCGGCATTTAAATCTGGGGAAATTTGCGGAACGGTTGCACTTCTGTCTCATTGATTGATTCTCTTCAGTCGTCGTTGGTCCCGTTCTTGCAGGATCTTCTTCCGGGCGCAGCGATGTCGGAGATTTCATGTTTACCGGATTCGTGATATTCACGGCACACTTTTGAAATAAACGTACGGGAAAATTCCCACTTCATCGCTACTAGGCGATGTTTCATCCCATCGCGCTTGCGCCGACTACAATTTTGTTCAAACTCACTTAAATCTTTATAACCTGTCATTGTAGCAGCAGTAACAGATCTAACAACTGCGCCAGACACTTGTCTTACATAAACGTTGCCGACCGCACTGCCGTCTTCCACCTGTTCACATATTTCTGTATGAGAAAATGCGTGCCTGTATCAGTTTCTTTGGCGCTTCATTATGTATATGTAATGTATAACTCATATTGCGAAACTCTGTTATTTCACAAGTACTATAGCGTTTTTGCGTCCCCTAATTTGATAAAAATCATTTTTTGTTTAGTAACCTCCGGACATGGGTAGATATATAAAAAAATAAAATCAGGAATCGGGTTTCGAACACGGTTCGCATAGCCGTAAACCCGCAACGCTAGCCATTGTGCCTCCGCGTCGGTTGACCTTAAGCCTTGCTAAAAGATGTACATTACGGCGGATACTTTGGTCATCATTTTCTTAGAAACGGTGGAGTATGTAAGTCGAGACGTGTGTTCGCTTATTTTTACCCCTTTCCAACTCAGCAAAGTTTTGAGAAATTGGGCTATGGCACTCGTCGTGTTATCCTTGTAAGTGATACTGTTGCTGTTAGCACAATCACCAGACGCCACACCACTAGTTAATTTCGTTGTAAGTAGAACCACAGTAACATTCTGATGCAGTCAATGCACATTACAAATTCGCTTCCCCTTGACTTCGATTTTTTGTGCACATGGTGAATGTGGACTGTATACTAGGAAGTTACGTATTACGCTGCGATTTTCAGAAACTTTACACTGCGACAGTATGAGCATCCAACTTAGTTTCTTCGCTTCCTTGTTTCTAGGTGCCATTTGTTGACTCACTACAATAAATAAATAAGACATTGCGACATATGCAACACGAGTGCAATGTTAATTTGCGGTTTGTGCTGAAGAAATATTAACTAATTGGACGCTGCATCCGTAAACAAATAATAAATGTGGAAGACAGGGACCTGACGTTGACAGAACAATTACAAATCCCAGATTTAAGTTTTAAAGCTAGCAGCAGAGATAATTAATAGATATTTGACTTTCACGAACAGTAGAGAAGGCAAACTTTCTACTGATCCCCGTCAGAACATATTTGTAACAGAATTTCTTGCTTCATTTCGAAGGAGGCCGAGAAAAAATTTTTTTCACTTTACATGTTTATTTATCTACGATGGCAAACACCGGACAACTATTTACAACAAATATAGGCATTTCTACACACACACACACACACACACACACACACACACACACACACACACACACACACACACACACACAGCCAAGTCTCAAGCTTGAAATCTAGTCAAACTTCAGCAGATAAATTGTGAAGGGCTTCCATTGTCCCTTTGAATGCTTTGAGTGAACATGCAAATGTCACATGATGCCTTGTTTGCTGTTCTTCACAACATTCTCATCCAGTTGAGGAATTCAATCTCCATTGGTGCAGCAATGCTCCACAACTGCCCGGTCAGTTCTGACCTAATTTAAGTACGCACCAGTGTCGGCAGGGTAGATGAAAACCTGTTGGTCGCTCTCAGGGAGGGAGTGGTGGCGATTCATGCAATATTACTCCTGCCATTGATTTCTCCACACTTACTGCATGTTGAAGATGGTTTTCAGTCATAAGACGCCTCAAGTTGTGCTCTTGGCTCGTTGACCCGTGTGAAATACGTAAAGCTCTTTTTCTTATAATGGAAACAGTTTTTAGTGCCTTTGATTTCAATAAGTGAACTCCTTGCAGTCTAGGCGCATTATGGACGTGTTCCATAGATGGGTCGTAACCGGAGTGTCGGGAACGCTTCCTGCCGCCTGCTTACTTTGTTCCGCTCTATTCTTGATCCCAGGCGGCGTTCCTTCCCATAATAGTCTCGTCTTCCTTTAAACCATGAGCTATATTTAAGAGTGGCCATCACGCAGTCTGTCCTCGCTGCAATGATTACGGCGTAGAAACTGTGAACATTAGATAGAGACCCCGGTTTTGTCTTTGAAAGAGTTGGGCAGATTTAAATGCAGGTGGAACTTTCATTTGCGAGCTTCCATAGATTACAAACCCGCAAGACCGCTGGTGCCATATTAGAGTTATTAATTTGTTCCCACCGAGTGATGTGGCGTAGTAGTTCGCCTACTGGACTCGTGTTCGGGAGGACGAAGATTCAAATCCCCGTCCGGCCACCCTGATTTAGATTATCCGTGTTTTACCTAAATCACTTAAGGCAAATGCCGGGTGGTTCCTTAGACAGGGCTCGGCCGATTTCCGTCCCCATCCTACCCTAAACCGACCTCAACTTGTGCCGTAATGTTAGAGGGCTGTTCAGTAAAGAACAATTACAGCGTACCTTTACTCATCCATGTACTTTTGAAGGTCCTTCTCTGAGTAGTCTCCCATGAAAGCGATGCACTTGTCCCAGCGTTTCTGCCAGTGTTCAAATACATGCTGGAAACCATTTTTGTGAGGTCCTTCAAAATCGCCTTCACCATTGCGTCTGATGATTGATAATGCCTCCTACGAAGGCATTTCTTCGTGTTAGGGAATAGAAAAGTCACATGGGGCTACATCCGGACTTCAGGAAGGGTGAGCGATGCACTTCACGTTGATTTTTGCAAGATATTCAGCAACAACATTGGCAGTCTGCGGCCGCGCATTATCGTGGTGCAGGATTCAGCCTGCTTCACGGAAATGTGGACTTAACAATGTTTTCGGGACGCCCCTGTAGTATTGTCCAGTTCCTGGGGTGTGTGTGTGGGGGGGGGGGGGGGGGGGGGGGTTGCGCAGGTGCAAAATGCTGATAAACCATTCCATTAATATTAAAGAATGAGAGGACCATAACTTTTCCAGCAGAAGCAATCACTTTCGCTTTTTTGGGGGTTGTTGATGAAGATGATTTCCACACTGAGCTTTGCTGTTTGCTCTTGATCAAGCTGATGTAGCCAAGTTTTATCAGTAGTGATTATATTTGAAAGAAACTCCGGATCTTCCTCAAACATCAACGGTCTTGCGACCCATCGCGCACAAACATGTTCAACTTGTGTGTGGCAATCAATGAAATCTGAGTATTTCAGAAAGTGATCTTAAGGTAATTCGTCGATCCTCTCTCACATTAACAGCAGCAGTGTTGGTTTTCTTCCGTAAGAGCAGTAACTGGATCACCGAGTTCACCCTCCTTTGAAAGTGGTTGTCTCCCCTCTTTCAACATTTTAAACCACCTTCGAGCTGTGCTGTAGGGAAGAACAGACTCTCCATAGGCCTCCCGTAACATTTTAAGGCCGCAGCTCAGTATTTGTTGCCGGTCGTTGTGACCGAGCGGTTCTAGGCGCTTCAGTCCGGAGCCGCGTTGCTGCTATGGTCGCAGGTTCGAATCCTGCCTCGGGCATGGACGTGTGTGATGTCCGTAGGTTAGTTAGGTTTACATAGTTCTAATCCTAGGGAACTGATGACTTCAGACGTCAAGTCCCATAATGCTTAGAGCCATTTGAAGTTTTGTTGAGAGGGAATCAGATTTTCAAAGCCTTAAATTGTTCCTCGCATGTTGCCTACATTCCAGTATCAGCTACCGCTGAACATGTCCGACCATGCCTGCATCTCACAGGCAGGAACCATGAGTCTCAACAATGAAACTACTACGGCGTGTTTGTTGCACATTAAGAAAACAGAATATCATAAGAGTAAATTTTAACGCGAGACATTGTCAATAAAAAATTATGATCATTCTTTATTGAACAGCTCTCGTAACTCACGTGATATCGAATCAATAATTGAAGATAAAAACCAAAGCCTGTATTGAGGACGCTGCAGCTACTCCGAAACTGGGCTTACCTTTCGTAGTGAGGTATCAGCGGAAGCTCTTGGTTTATTATTCATTATTTTGACTTCCTTGCTGGGGGTTTATTCCAGGACCACAATATACTAGGTGAAGATCTACCTTCCTCACTGGAACGCATCTCCATTAAAACGAAGTACCAAGATAATGTTTTTCGTTTTCTTTTCACGGGATCAGAAACTGTTATGAGTTTTGTTGCCGTGTACACAGAATACATTGAGTTGGTCTTCTGATACTGTCTATAATGTAGACCCGTAAATCTTTTGCAATGAATAAAGGAGCCCTTTTACCGTGTCTGGAAGAGAGCATTACCGTTCCGCTGTCAGTCGTACGATCTTCAAGAAGTTTCAAATCTAGATTCATAACCTTTCAGCCCGGATTCGTGTTTTCGAAATCTAGAATATTGTGAGGTTTTGTCTCTCAAAGGACAGGTTCCGTTGCGATTGCCCCGAGGTATTCCAATATTTCACGGTAAATATGCTACATTTGCGTTTAGGGAAATGAAATCGCACTGAAGTGCCACATACATACACTTTCCCCGTGACATGAATTTCTATCCATGTATATAATCGATAGTTGGCGGCTAGTTAATGGTAAGACTTCTTTCGACCGTCTGCTATAAATAGGAGAGTTAATTTCATTGTCTGTAGTATTCAGGGCAGAACGCAATAAATAAAGCGTCACCGCAGATGTCGAATGGTACACTAGAATCTACAAACAAGTAAGCACAGCTTTTGGTAAGAAGCAAGAGTTGTGTGGTGATGCCATTAATTTCGTTTAGGAGTGACCCTTGTTGAACTAACACACTACTATATCCATATTAGTTCATGTGATATTGCACTTGTTACCAGTTTTTAGACATGTTAGTATTATGTATTGCGGTTTCGCGTGTTGTAAACATTATTGCTAAGTTTCTCTGTTTATCATCATCATCATAAACGTCACATATGCAGCACAGTATCGTAAATGGTGCTGTGCGAGCGTCGGCATGTCAGTGACAGTGACAGTTCAGTAAAACGAAAGGTTTACTTCATACTACTGTATTACCAATAGTCAAAGAATAGGTGTCAGTGATTTGTGACCGATGGAAACACATTCCTGGAATTGATTCGTACTCGCAATGTGTGTGGGGTGTTCTCAATTTCAAAACGAATATATTATCTATGGGATATTAAACTACTGAATAGCTGAGTAATAAACCACTGCAATCGTAATTGGAAGAATGATGAATAACAACAGCTCTTACTGCAAAGAAAGGACTAGTAAGCTGCAGTTTTAAGTCCATTATCTTGGTTTAAAGGCCGCGGAATTACTCTTAGTTACACAATTGACATGAATCGTCATGCTTCAGACAAACTATGGTTGTTTGCCTTGACATGGTGACACACACACACACACACACACACACACACACACACACACACACACACACACAAACTATTGTTAGGAATTAAGCCAGTGCCTGCTTCTCAAAGTTAGTAAGATATGCGTGATGTTTTTCAGCTGCTCACAGGTTCCGTGACCCGTCTGAACACACGAGAGACAGGTTCAGCAATAGTTGCGCCACTGAATAAGTGGACAGGTCGTGAGTCAGTGAAAGTCCTCCTTCGCCCCTGCCCTGCCGCCTCTAGGCTTGTTCTGCCGACACTTTAGTTTCAAATTCACAAATTTCCTTTCTTCATCGGACTGTAATCCACACCTTATTGATATAAACCGGCCACGTGATAGCGCCTGGTTTCATGTGAAATCTCCAGGTGAACTTCGTTTGTAGAGCTGGCGCTTATATAGTGGTTCTAAGTTCCAACACAGCCGATAATGGCAAGATAAATCAGATTCTCAGCCACGAAAATTATTTTTATTATAGGTATAAGTGAGTGGAGTACGTGCCACAATCGGTAAATTTGCAGTGATGTTTTTCTTTGCTATAGCTTTATCGTAATGACATGCCTGTGGAGTTTCAGATGTGTGTTTTTCTTTAAATTGTTTCTATCTCAATCTGTGCTGCGCAAATCAAAAAGACGAAATAGATACGATGCAGGATCCGAACGTGCACGTCGCATGGTGTGTGGTCAGCGTGACATCTGCGCCAATTTGGGCTGGTCGCACAACACGAGACACGAGAAGAAGCGGGAAACGACAGTGTCAATCAGTGGATTGTTACTACGCGCTGTGGTGGTGGTCTTTATTACAACATGTCTCCAAGGTAACATTTGGATGACATCACAAGGCCGAGAATCATCGGGAAACTGGAAGGAAGACGAAGTGTGACACGTGTAGCCCAGGAGTTTAGTATTGCTCACAGCACTGTTTCACGTACACGCCCGAGTGTTCCAAACCACGGACAATACTGTGCGAATGAGAGGAGGTGGGCGAGAACGATGAAATACAGCAACAGATGACTGCTGCATTGTGCAGCAGGCAAGAGAGGATTCGAGTTACACAACGACGCCATTGCAATCATATTTAACAGGACTGCAACACACGCAATCTCACACAGTCCACGATCCACGGTGATTGCATAGCAATGGTCTTTTTTCCGACGTCCAGTTCGGTGTGTTCTGTTGACACCGGCACATAGCTGGAGCTTTCGCGATGATGCCAAGAGCGTAGGCACTGGACCAACGAGTGATTCCGTGTACTTTCCTGAGGAGAGCAGATGCAGTGTGACCAGTGATGAAGGACGTAAGTACCTTGGCGAGAGGCGGAAATACGTAATGCACCAGGAACTTTCTCGAACACGATCATTCTGATGGCCCCCTTGTTACGCTGTGGGAGGCATAATGTTGCGTGGAGGTCAGTTCCTCCAAATCTTTGAGTTCGGTATACTAACTGGTCAACGTTATGGCGACTTTGTCCTCCTTCCCCATTTATTTCCGGGAGTGCATTCGGTCTTTACTTCATTGTTATGAAAAACAGTGGACAACCGCATCTAACACCTCATGTGGAAGAGCTGGCCAGCCCGTATCCCGGACGTAAATCACATCGACCAAATGTGGGATGCATTGGGCAGACGTATTGCAGCAGGTCCACATACACCAATGACCATCGAACAGTTAGCAGCCGCACTGGCAGAGGAATTGGGCGGCCTGCCGCAAGAACTCCTTATCTGCCTTGTGGCCAGCTTGGCAGCACGTTGCAGAGCAAGTTTTTCGATCGTGGTGATCGCACACCCTATTGAGAACCATGTCCTGCCTTTTGTCATGACAAAACTACCATTATAAGGCGCGGTAATTTCATTGTAATCAGTGCCTTTGAATAAAGGTGCCTTTTCGTTTTGTTTAGTGTTTCTTTCTTTCAGTTACCTTCTTTTCTATACTGTATGGCCGAAGTTTCATTGGGGTATGTTACTTGGCAGTTACACATCATGCGAAAGTTACTTCCGTTCGTCAGTGTACTTGATCAGTAGTTTTATCTGTAAAAGTTAAGAGTTAAGGAACGCTACTAACAAACTCATTAAAATTCCCCAAAAAGACGAAAAAAGTATAACATTGCGTATCGTTCACAAACGTGGAAACTCACAGATAACGCAAAAGTCGTGATCGCACTCTCCCGGCATTTGTAAGCACTTTCAGCCTCGTGACAAGGCATATTACGTGACTGAATGCCCCATCTTCCCCCATGAAGACACCCCGTACACATGAAAATGATGAGCATGAATTCGTACTCAGACCAGTAGTACCTGCCACATGTGTCGGTGAGTTCATCGCCTTCTTCAGCAAACGAGAGAGAGAGAGAGAGAGAGAGAGAGAGAGAGAGAGAGAGAGAGAGAGAGATAATAATACAAATTCTGAACAATTTACCGTTTTTCATCCATTCTAAGGAGCGCTATTTATGGAGGAATAACGCCATCTTCGGTACAGTATACCAATGATTCAAAAGTACATGGTTAGTTTCAAGGGAATAGGACTGATCGATATTTTTGAAAGCCCGGTATTAATAAAGCACCCCTGGTAGCGGAATAGTATACGGAACTCCGTTACACTAACAATGCCTCGAAAAAGTTTAAAGCCGCAACACGCCAGGATAAGCATTTTCCTCAGAGAATAACGTCGAATAAATATTATTCATAAGTGTTACCGCTGTGTAGTCTCTAAGGGAAAGTGCCAGGCGCCTCGTTGAGAAATTACGCATGCAATCGAATGAAAACGCGCGACGATAGCTTATGGCGGAACGCCGGACTAAATTGTGCAGAAATATGCCTCGTCGCGACGGCACATGCGGCGGCTCTGCTGTTTTGGTTTCGTTGCTGCAGTAGTCGACAGTGCCGCCAGTGGTGATCGATTCTCGTTGATACGTGATCCTGCTCCGACCACCAGCGAGGTCTTAATGGAACTTGAGTTTTACTAGAATGCGTAACTGTTCCGAAATTAGAAAGAAAAGCAGTTTCACAGGAAACCTAACATGCATTGCCTACACGTACCACCGAAAGTTTGATTTCGCTGTCAGAGAACCGGGTTAGAATCCCGACTTGCAGTCAACCAGGGTATACCAATGTCAGCCTCGAGTGTTAAGAGAGAAATGCTTATGTGGAACTGTTTCATTGAAAGTCAAAAGAGTAACACCAACATTTACGCATTGGAGGGAAATTCAGGGTTCTCACACGTACTTCGCATTCAGTTAATTACTGCGTATTATTATTAGCAGTATAAGAAGAACGATGTTCATTGTGATTCAAACTAGTTGCGATTTGCCTAAATCACTCCATAGATTGCACACGTCTGCGAAAGACACGGAGGGGCCTCGCTGTTGCCATGCATTTTAAGCAGCGCTTCTTTCTCTGTGCAGAAACTTCGCTCAAAACGCGAAATGAAATGTTCGTTGATTCATCGTATCAGCAGTGTGTGAGCAGTGAACTGAAGTACTGACAACGCAATCACGTAATTTAATAGCTCCATAAAAGTTACAGTTAAGATAATCATTACTCCCGTAACACGACGCGTGGTTTTTTTTTTTTTAAGTGTATATTACTTAGCGTTTTGAGAGGCCAACTGACACTGGAGTAGTCATCTCAAGTTGTAGAACAGTCGCCAGAAGTGCTGGCGTGTCAGAAATTCAGACATGTTCAGTAGAATTAAAACAGAGGAGGGTAGCAAACTTACCACGACACAGTGATGATCTCATTACGTTTTAAGATGCCGGCCACAAATGGAACTGTATATGGACTGACATTGACTCCCAATGGCATCGGCATGAGAAAAATCTTAAGGACAGAATCTGACGCCACACTCATTCGAAACCGTCAAAAAACGGTTTACAATGACGCGAAGATCCAAATGTTTGCCAGTTCTTATTAATGAACACAGTCAGCTACCACAGTATCAGAATGTCACTCACAGATTTGAGGTAGTTAAATCATTCCACTCTCTCTTCAGATGCAGATGTTTTTATTTGCAAATCTGAACACCTACCTTGCAAATTCAAAGTTTGAGTATTGTCTTGGTTAAAGGGACCATCTTCGTGAAGACGAATGCCGGCGACTGTTAGCGATTGCTATTCTCTTTCCACATGGTCCAAGCGTAGGTCTTTCTGCCTCAGTTTCATTGTCGCCTATTTAGAAGGAACGCAAATAACTGGTTAAAAAAAAAGCCTCGGACTGTAGTTAATCACTTAAGTTTCCTGCTTGCTTACGTACACCCGATATTTGAACTGAATCCTCTGCTGTAAAATTTCTCTTTCTTTTAGCAGCGTTTCCAACCTCGCACAGTGACAATACTAGCTGTATCATAACCGTGGCCGCCATAACATTTAGTAGGGTAATTCACATTGCTAACAGACTCCCCACCTTTTATCTCGTATTCATGTGAACCGTGGGGAAATACCGATTTCCAGTACCTGTACTTGATCAGTGGTCTCCCTTACTAGAGTCGTCGCGACCAACTGCATGAAAAATAAATATGAGACTGCTTTATTCCATTTTATCCACGTTAATGAAACGGAATATTGTTTCAAAGAGTCGTAAGAAGCTGTTCCGTAGATCAGACATCTTAAATACATTGTGTACCATGTACTGACATTATCAATCTAATGTTCATGCATGTTCTTTCAATGTGAGAACTATCCATTTTCACCTCATTGGTGGAATACAGGCAAATTCTGATGTTAACTTTTCACTGAAAGATATTTGTAATCGATGCTGTCAAATTATTATTATTATTATTATAATTATTATTATTATTATTGTTGTTGTTGTTACTATTATAATAGCAGAAGAATCTTATAATACTACTACTACTACTACTACTACTACTACTTCTTCTTCTTCTTTCTTTCTCCAGCAGAAACGCAGAATTGAACAGACTCCCCTCCATTTCAGCCCGCACCACGTTGAGCCCTACAATGTTCCATTCACCGAATGCGAATAGGTTCAGGCTCGCTCTTCACGAGACACAGCCACAGGATTCCATTCACAATCAGATGATTCAACATTTAGACTTTTCCCAGAGGCAACAATTCCTCAGGGTCTTCAATAACATCTAGCTCAAGGGTGCTTTTCCGTCACAATGACGAGGCAGTACAGTTATTCCCGTCCTTAAGCTCGGGAAAATCCCAACGTCTCTCGACGGCTACCGCCCCATTAGCCTCACAAAGTTGCTTTGTAAACTGCTTGAAAGAATGGTCAACTGCCAATTATGTTGGGTACTCGAATCTCGGGGTCTTCTGTCACCATATCCTTGTGGCTTCCAGGCAGGGCGATTTCCAACTGACTATTTACTCCAATTGGAATCAACCATCTGACAGGCTTTTTCTCACCGCCGACACCTTGTCGCAGCGTTCTTTGGCCTACATAAGGCGTGTGGCATGGCTTGGCGCCATCACATAATAGTTGCCCTCCATGACTGGTGCTTTCGTGGTCCCCATCAGATTTTTTCCCGCGAATTTTTATCTTACCGCCTCTTCCGGGTTCGAGATGGCACTTCACTCAGCACCCCCTCATATCCAGTAGAATGGTATTACACAGGGTTCTGTGCTAAGTGTCACGCTCTTCCTCATTGCCATAAATGGGCTTTTGACCTCTGTTGGGCGTTGTACGTTGACAGATTTTTACATCTGGTGCAGCTCCCACTCGATAGCGTCTGCTGAGCGCCAGCTCCAAGGCGCCATCCGACGGGCCTCTACGTGAGACACAACTCATGGCTTCCAGTTTCCCACCTCCAAAACAAGGATTTTGCATTTTTATCGTCGATCCACAGCACACCATGATCCAGAACTTAACTTAGGCAACCAGCTCTTTGATGTTGTAAATCAGTCCCGTTTCTTGGGCCTTATTTTTGATAAAAAGCTGACATGGCTGCCCCACATTCGCCACCTATAGACTACGTACATGCGGAAGCTTAATGCTCTCTGGGATGCAGACTATTCTACTCTTCTCCATCTTTAACGTGCTCTGGTTTCGTCCAGAGTCGTTTATGGTAGTCAGGTTTTTGCTCAGCAGCTCCTTCCACTTTGAAACTCCTTGACCCTGTCCATCATTGTGGGGTGCGTCTGGCTATTGGTGCCATTCGCACTAGTCCTATTGATAGTCTCCTCACAGAAGCAGGAATTCTCCCTCTACACATTCGACGGAGCCAACTCCTTGTTTCTGAAACAGTCGTCATTGGCCAATTCCCTGACCACCCTGTATACCCTTTGCCCTTCACCAATGAGAGATGTCTCCCTCCTAACACCCACCAACGGGTGGGATTGCCGGTTGGCATGTGTCTCACTACCGTCTGCCAGGATCTCCATCTGCACTCACTAGACTGCGCCCCGTGTCTTTCCTCCCGTACACCCCCCCCCCCCCCCCCCCCCCCCCGTTGCCCCGTTGGATGGTGTTTAGATCAGGGATTAGGGCCGCTCTCTTCCAGGGTCCTGAGGCCGCTCCTGTTGTTTACCCGCGTCTTGTATGTGCCATCCTTGCAGAGTTCCAGGGTACCACCGTATTTTTACTATGATCGTCCTAAGACTAATTATAAGGTGGGATACGCTTTCACATCTCCTACCACCTTCAAGCAACATCAGTCAGGTGGGAATTTCAGGGAATGAATTGGCTGACCGTTTGGCTAGAGAACCAGAACCTCATTTTCGTTTCACGATTCCATCTGCGGATATGCGGATCTACATCAAATCTCTCTTTGCCCGACAGTGGAATGCCATCTGGAGCACTACTGCTCATAGTAATAAACTCCGCACAATCAAGGAGTCTACAGCAGTTTGCGTATTGATTTTTCCTGACTAATGTCTTAAACATCAGCCTACTCTTCATCACTGCTACATTGTGATCTGAGTCCATATCTGCTCCTGGGTACGCCTTAAAATCCAGTATCTGGTTTCGGAATCTCTGTCTGACCATGATGTAATGTAATTGAAATCTTCCCATATCCACCGGCCTTTTCGAACCTTACCTCTCGTGGTTGTTGGTAGTTGTGATTCTTGAACAGAGTATTCGTTATTACTGGCTGAAATTTGTTACAGAACTCAATTACTCTTTCCCCGCCCTTATTCCTTGTCGCAAGCCCATTTCTTCTAAGCTTGCGGCGTCGGCATTGTACCTGAATTATCGTTGTCGGTGGTAGATTCTGATAAGAACAACCCTGTCACTGAACTGTTCAAAGTAACACTCTGTGACCTACTTTCCTATTCGTAACGAATCCTACTCTCGTTATACCATTTTCTGCTGTTAGTTATACCTTATACTCATCTGACTAGGAATAGTTGTTCTATTTTACGTAACTGACGCCCACTGTATCTATATTGAGTCTTTGCTGATTTTCTAGCTTCCCTACGACATTCGACATTAGATGCGCCGATTCGTTGAACGTTATCCTTTCGTTAGTTATTCGATCTTTTTCTCATAATCGCGTCCCCTCTGGGAGTCCCCTCATGGAGCATAAATCCGGGATCTTCTACCACTGAAAAGATCATTATTACACTTTTTAAGTTGCAGGTCACATGCCCTATGGGTACACATTGTCTTTAATGCAGTGATTCCTATTGTCTTGGTCTTTGCTCTTGCAGTTTTCCACCGCAAGAGCAAGAGTGTTCCGTGAACCATTATCCGTCCTCCGCCCTGTTTGACTAGGTCGTTGGCACAATGAGGATGACTTCTTGTGCTGGCAATCTTTGGCCGCCATTGCTGATTTTTTATTCCAAATTTAAGCTATGGTGAGCTTCGAAAGCGAGACACTACACCTAAACTACGCGCATAGCTATGGTGCGTATATATGCAGTGTATTAAATCTCAACCGAATTTACTCCGCTTTTAAATATATTTTCCTTTGAAATGTGTTTCGTTTCTTACCAATTGTCCTAAAGGTTTTGACCTCCTCTTCGTATTTCACTATTAATGAGTTTGCAGGTACGTACTAAAGAGTAAGTAGAAGGGCCAACAGCTGCTAGAATCTTAATGAGACGGGCGTTTCAAATCTCGTCATTATTATGAAAGCGGTAAAGGACTAATCGTTTGAGTGATAATAGTGTTTCGGAGTAGTCCTCGAGAATGGTAGTGGAAATACTTTTATGGCTATAAATTGTGAAGAATACCATCAGCAAAGCGAATTCTAGTGTCTTATTGTAGGATTTGAAAAGTTTGAGGAAACATGTAGTGACGTTTATTATCGATAGAAATATTGCGATTGTGACCAACGATTCAGTTGTAGCTTATGTTTTAAGGCTTTGTTGGCTGTAACAATTCATATAGCATTCGAAACTACTGTAGAATATAATTAGTTGTTAAATACGAGCTTCCTGGAGCCGTTGATACGGTCACGCTGCAGCCTTCTTGTTAGGGCTGCGTGAGGCAGAGCCACGGTCAGCGGCCAGTGCGGAAGCTGTTGGAAAGGCCGTTACCTGGCGCTTTCCGCGCGCCGATTGTCTCGCATGCTGCGCACGCACCAGTCCGCCCCGTTATTCCGAGAAGCATAGTTGCTCCGTTACTTTCGTGCTTTGCTGCACTTCCCGCTGAGTTTCCCAGGAGAAGGAATTTTGCGCCGCGTGAATAGGACAGGGACGCAAAACTTAAAATACGTTGGCATTCGTGTTTACCTAGTAAACGAAACAATAAGCGCGTTAAAACTGTGCACCTTACTCGTACTGTCAAGGAAGTGCGTTCAAACAAAATGTTGTTCTTTTGATTGAAATGCTGATATACTGTACAGATGGATGGATCGCTGATAGCGTGGGAGAAAAGAAAAAGGAACTCCAGGGTCTTCTGACAGTTCAACATAACATGGACGACGGAGAAGAGGGTTATTTGCTCCACGCGTATGCGAGGAACAGAGAAACAATCAGCTATATGTTTTGACACTGCGGCAATTCACAGTCTATCTTCTTCCGGACTGAAACGCAGCTGGACGGAGTGGCCGAGCGGTTCTAGGCGCTTGTCTGGAACCGCGCGACCGCTACGGTCGCAGGTTCGAATACTGCCTCGGGCGTGGATGTGTGTGTGATGTCCGTAGGTTAGTTAGGTTTAAGTAGTTCTAAGTTCTAGGGGACTGATGACCTCAGATGTTAAGTCTCATAGTGCTCAGAGCCATTTGAACTAAAAGGCACTTGTAGGTTTCCATCACACTCAGTAGCCATTTAGCACACGAACTTCACCTCACTTGGAGCAATAGCTTCACCAGAACGCAGCGCTCAACGCATTTGACTCGTCCAGACTCTGTAGGACTGTCACGCCTAACTTAACGCGCTGGCTCACAAGCATTGCTCCTATGAAGAAAAGGCTTCAGCCTGTTTGTGATTTACGGTAATGCGTGACACCGCTTTGTGGTGTCATTTACCGGAGGCATCATATACGACATTTCATGCAGGCCACTCAAATTTCCAAGTCCACGGTAGTTATAATCCGCCCACTCTACCCTTCCAGTCCCAGCAATCCTTGCATTCTTCTGCCATGCCTTGATTCACTTCGCTAGACAACTATTCGTTATGTTGTTAGGAAGCCTGCTAAGTTAATTGAAACGTTACAGTGCTGATAAAATAATATCGAACGAATGAGTTTCATAAATTTTCTTCAAAACACGAAATCTGTTAAGGGATAAAACACTTCCCTTATAGCCATGTATATGGCCTCATAGACAGTGACATACATCTGTTCTTACTGTGGTATGTATCACTTCGTCACTAATGCGGTCATGTACTATTAAGTTGGTGCACAAGTTCTTAGCGTTTCTGTTTCACATGTTGGTATTCCGGTTGCTATGGGTTTATTTACAAATTGTCATTTTTTATTTATAGTTCACTGCTGCTATCTCAGTTTACATATTGTCACCTTGCAATTTGGAGATAGTGAAGCTGTGGACGTTGGGAAATAGTGCAAAGTGGTGAAATCGGAACATTTCCGACATATTCTTCTGTTTGAGTTCAATGGAGGGGTGACAGCAACGGAGGCAGCCAGAAACATTTGAGCCGTGTATGAAGATAATGCTATTGGACAGAACAACCGAAAGAAAATGGTTTTCTCGTTTTGAGGAGGATCGTTTTGACATTGATGACTCCACTATCAGCAAGGCTTTCGGGGTTTGAAGAAGATTGTTTAAACTCAGTAATCCACAATGATCAAAGTCAGTGTACTCGAGAACTGGCAGATGTAATGAACAGTGGTCATTCCATCGTCCGACATTTACATTCAATGGGAAAGGTTAAAAAATCGGATATGTGGGTACCACATGCCGTAAACCAAAATCACAAACAGCGTGAGGTATATGGGCCCGTATGCTTGTCATCAATTGACTTGTGAACAACACCGGCCATTCCTGTCTTGTATCGTGACTGGTGACCAGAAGTGGTGTTTTTATGCTAACATAAGGTAAAAGAAAGGAACGATTGAGCCCAAACAAAGCAGCAACTTCCCGTACAAAGACCTGCGCGCATCCACAAAAGATACTGTTACGCATCTGGTGGAACGGCGACGGTTTGGTGTACTACGGCTTGCTTCCCTGAAGTGTGTGCTGACATTTATTGTCAACAACTCAGACGTCTTGCAGACGCAGTCCGGGAACAGTGACGAGGAAAACTGCGTGAAGTGCTGCTACTCCACGATAACGCCCCACCCTGTTCTGCTTGACAACATGGTACAGGAGCTGTGTTCGGAAGTCATTTTGCACCCATCTTATTCACCTGATCTTGCGCCCTGAGATTTTCACCTTCTCCGCTCACTATGGAACAACCTTGAAGGAACTTCCTTTCCGGATGAAAATACGCTCCGAAGATGGATCGACGAGTTCCTCGTCTCAAAACCACGTGATTTCTGCAGACGAGAAATCGAAAAGTTACTCCAGCGTTGACAGACTTACGTGGAGAACATATTATTGAGGACCATAGCCTCTGTTAGGTGTATATGTTGTGTTCATTAAACTTATGGATAAGTGCTACGAACTCACGCACCAAACGACTGTATTTTGGTGGACACTGTTCTGAGAACATCTAGGAGTTTGTCGACCCATCGGGAGACTTCTTTGTACATGTAGTACGTAGGACTTACCCGTGGGACTGTGGACAGTACCAGCGTTGGCCTGTAATCATCACTGAAATGCTGGTGCCTTAATGGCAAACGAGGGCGACAGAGCAGCAGTCGGCGCAGGTGATTGAGTGCGCTGCGAGTGCGGAACCTCATTACCGGCCGGTGTGACAGCAACGCGCGCGGATTCAGCGCTAGGTAGCGGCTGTTCTCATCGCGGCCCGGGACTCTTGTCACAGCAGATTTCTAGTCCGCGCCTAAAGAAGACACGGGACTTGACTGAGTGCCTTTGATGCGTGACAGCGCATGAGAAGTTTTATGCTGTCAGATCTGCAAACGTGGGATCTAGAAGTAGGCGTAACAACAATTCATAATAAATATGCCTAACAAAAACTTTCTACGGAGTTCATGTCAATTCTTACGCATTACATGAAACTAAGAGTCAACTAAAAATTTCTCTGTTCAGCAAAGCGCCAATGTCAATGAACGTAGGTTTTGTGTGTCTGTCGGTCCATTACGGCCAGGGGACATCGCCTAGTACATACTTTTCAATTCAATAAATTTTACCAGCAGCCGTACACTTAAATATATTTTATTCTGAAAGCAACCAGTTTCGGCAATTCATTTTGCCGTCTTCAGGTCCCATAAGACAAAATGAAGTGACCTTAAAATGATACCGTCGAAAAACACGTTACTGTTTTGCCTGTGAAAAAAATTTTTTTTACTGCTATGTTGAGGAATTTTCACATCTCTCTAGTGATGGGTTTCTTACAGAGGACATATCGATATTTTGCGATTCATTACATGAAGATTTCGAGCCTGGCTCTCTCCAACTTGAAAATAACGATGGAAATAAATGGTTTCGATATAATTTAATATTCTCTCTGTGGCTATAGGCTATAACGACAAAGGCATGAAATCTATGATACTGAATGAGTTGTGCAGTGGTTAAGACACATCACTAAGGAGGGGAATTGAAATGCTTTATCGACTAACCAAATGTAGGTTTTTCCTAAATCACTTGAGGCGAATGTAAGCATATTTTCTTAACCAAGGCTTGTCGAGACCGTGTCAGTACTTCTATCATCGTTACAGCGCAGAAGCGCTCCGAAAAATATATCGGCAAAGACCGCGCATAGAATCGTGGTTTTTCCGGGGGTGCCTTGGTCCTCACTTCCTATTTCAGCTAGAATCATTGGTGAAAAGGTATTTGTGCAGGTATTCGTACATCAGCTATGTTAAAACATCGTTAATCAAGATTTGAACGACGAATCGGAGCTGGCCCCCAGGCAAATTGTGCACATCGATTACTTCCTTTTGCAAAAGATTTTAATTGGGCTTAAATTAATGCACAGTTAATGGAACCATTCGTATGTGCACCGTTCGGATTTTACGTGCCTAAACAGTGATCCTTAAATAACACCGGACTAGAGCGAGACTGATGGTTAAAATGTGGTCCACCCGTGTATCGAACCTTGGTCTAAGACAAGTTTTAACTGTCTGAAAAAAAATCTTTGCTTCGTTCGGAATTTACGTGCAAAATACATTCATCTGGGAGGTTTTATATTTTTTAACGCGTCATTTCTATTCTTTAAACTTGTTCGCATCGGTTCAAACTTAGCACGAAAGTAGATAAACAAACATATTTTAAACGAAATTATTTTTATCCCGTAATCTTGATCCGTTGTCGAGCTAAATATAACACGTAAAATTCATTCTTCCGTGACCTGAATGCGCGGAACCGGTTAGTGAATCAAATAAATATTGGGAACCAGAATGAAAGCAGGCGGTTATGTCCCAGGTAGAGTTAGGGATGTAAAAGAAGGGAACTAGGTTTTCGACTTATTTGATGACTTCAGAGATATTTAAATCAATACATCTGTACATATTCGCGCTCTTTTGAGTTAACCGTATTTCCCCAGCGCCGTGAGCTCTCTCAGATGACCTCGTGTCACATGTGTGGTGAGGATGAGACACCAAATACACACACACACATTTATATGTGCTCCACAATAGTGGAATGCGTCTATAATGCTAAGTACCAGAGAGTGAGGGTGCGCTTGTAGTAGGAAGTATGCCAGAGTGGGGTCTGCATGCATCATCCTAAACTTCGACACGTTGTAACATTGCACGTCATGACAAATGCCATGTTGGATGACATATGTCGTGTCGTACATGACATACCAAGTTATTTTACTTGCCATGATGCAATACATTACGTGACGTGGATACTAATACTGACACGTAAAGTGAGAGTATGTCAAGATATATTGATTTAAATGTTTTTGAACCTGCCAGGTAAGTCGAAAAGCTAGTTGCCCTCATTTACATCCCTAACTGTGCTCTCGACATATTCGCCTTTTTGTGCCACAACTGGGCAGTTTTTTTATTAGTATTCTGGTCGTATTATCCCAGATGTCGAAGAAATATTAGACTAATTTTCTTTTCTCTTTTATAAACCTGGTACTAATCCTGTCTTGTGCTTAGTGAGAGTCTCGATGTCAGTGAAATAATATTCCCGAGCATTCCTTTCTACTTCAAATTCTTAAGACAGTTTCTCATTAACTTTCGTTATTTTTAGATAAAAGGTCGTAGTTGCTTCACCAGCGTACACCGGAGGCTTTACCAGCGTACACCGGAGACGGGTTGTTCTTGATATTATTATAATTTTTCAATAAACGTGCCAAACTTTACGTACATTCTGTGTTGACAGCGTAGTTCCATCGGCAGCGTACAGAAAATTTTCAGCGTTAGACATACCATTTGTCACCTTCACACGTAGCTGACACATTTCACTGTCTTGAAGCATGTTGGAATTGGACGACATCGATTATGACGGCAGGATTATCGGCATTACATTCCGGTAGATGGCCGCTGGTATCGCTTATTCGGTGTGGCTTAGAGGTCTGCAGCTGTTGTGGGCGATTTCTGTATTTGATTAAGCAACAATAATCCTAAGATCCGACACTACGAGACCAAAATTAAATCGACGGAAAACACGTTCATGTTACAATGCTTGCAATGAAATATGCCACGAGGACAGTACTCTCCTACGAATACCTAATGCACATTGGTTATAAGTCCCGTCAGAAGCTAAGTTTTTTCAGATGTTAAGGTTATGATAAGCACTAAGTCATTTTTATACTTACCCTTATTTTATTCCCTATCCGTACAGTCGTCGTCTTCAAGTACCCTAAACAGAAAAAGCTACTAGTTCTGCGACTGTTAAAATGTACTATTTTCTTTTAGTTACGTTGATTACTTTTTAGTTTTACTATAATTTGTTTAAAGACATATTTTGAAAATTCTGTCATTACATGTTGAAGTCTACCTGCGCTAAATGCAGTACCGTGTGGTCAGCGTAACAACTGTCGTGATAGAGTCCGTAGACAGCTGTAGTGCTGACGTACGTATTCGTTAGTGTATAGTTTGAATCACTGCCCTATTGTAAAGACATGAGTGTACTCATTTTATCAAGACTGAATCAAAAGCGTTCTCAAATCTAAGAATTTTGGAACGAGTGAGGAAGGAGACAGTTGCTACTGCATTCTATGTAATTCTATACAATCTTCGTACACACACACACACCACACACACACACACCGGAGCGTGTCAGGGTAGTGGACCGAATGTCAGAACCAAGTCCTTAATCCATCCTCTGTTTTTTTGCTTACTCAGTTGAAGTGATCTCCACAATTCGTAAGTCATAACAGATTTTTCACTAATTTTCGTAGGCGCACAGGAGTCGATTGTCGTGTAGATGTAGCGAAGTACCAGTAAAGTCAATATTACATACTAAGGACTGGCGTGTCCATTACCCACGACATGCCTTCTGGGATGCGGTCAGACTTTCCGTCATTGTGTAATATAGGCTTTTATCCCTGCAGCATCATGATTCACAGACGTTGATTACAACCGCCGGTGACACTGCCTTGTAAAGACAAGTAACAGATACGTCGCCATCCGTAGTGCAGTCCGTCCATTATGTTGTCTCCCAAGGCTATATGCCGGTAGGCGTGCCTCGCCCGATGGCGCACCACTATGCAGATCGTGCGACGCTCGCCGGTCGATGGCGCCCGCACTGCACCACGCCACACCCCGAGCTAGCACCTGCCGCGAGGTGACGCGCCAGCATCCGCACGCACTTCTTGGTCCTCGCCGTGTCGTAGTGTTTACAGACTCGTGCCACTCCTCCTGAAAGCGCCACGGATTTAGATGCCGTCTTCAATTTCCGTGAAAGCGCCACGGATTTAGATGCCGTCTTCAATTTCCGTACTGTGCCAGATTTGTAAATCACTGTCGACGGATTAACGAAACAAAGGGGAAGCAAAGTGACTGAATTCAATAGAGATTTTGGAAGGGAAGTTGTGGTAACGTTATCGGAACCATTCGACAATTAGGTGATTCTAGGTACGATATAAAGATGAAGATTGTGACCGGAGTTGCCCTGTGTCATAGTGTGACTTACCAGCTTTCTTTGTTCTCCATCTCTCCCTCTCTCTCTCCCTCCCTCTCTCCCTCCCTCCCTCCCTCCCTCCCTCCCTCCCTCCCTCCCTCCCTCCCTCCCTCCCTCCCCATCTGCCTTTCTCCCCTCGGTCATTGCCAGGAGAGGTGCTTCAGCAGTTCCCACACTGAGCTGGCACTGGGAGAAGCAGGGTTCAAATCCTCATCTCGCTATTCAGATTTAGTTTATTTTACATCTTCAGAGGCTGATCACTTTTTTTCGCTACTTCAGGCAAAAGCGGGGATAGTTTCTTTGAAAAACCCACGGTTAATTGCCTGCTCGTTCGTCCTTATCATGTTCAAGCTTAGTGAGTAGTGTTAAAGAGTATTCAGTAATCAGTTGCACCAGCAGGTGTGCAAGCATATGTTGAGAATCATGATTTACTCTTTAAACTTCTAATGTAGCTTTATTACACGCACAATTTTTGCGACGGCCCTTGAGGTGTTCGTTTTATTCTTTACAGTCCTGAAACGGAACACGTGTGTGTGTGTATTCAGGCTCGTTTCGATGTATTCGTAAGGCACTGTAAAAGCAGCTCTCAAATATTGATTGACTGTGTGCCTCCGAGATTTAAATCTGTTTCATGTCCGAAGCCTTTTGTGAGAAAGGTGCTTGTGTTGTGTTTTTTGCGGGGGAGTATGTACACATCAGTTCGTGCTCCTATTCGCGTGTAGCAGTTGGGCTGGGTGGGGCGGGGTTGTAGCGCATGCGCGCTCGTGCGCCGGAAGCGTCGCGGACGAGAGAGGCGTGCAGCCAGCCTGATTGAACGGCGGCGGGCTCCGAAAACGGCAGCGGCCATCGGAATCCTGCGGGGGAGACAAAAGGCCCTCCCTTCCCGTCGGCATGAGTCCACAATGGCTTGGCGCCGGCTTGCTAGTCACGGTCGGGGCAGGAATGCTGCGTCGTACCGGCAGCTCCGAGGCCACACGCTCTTCCACTGTTTCGTGCCACGGCAGGAATTATGAAAACAGCAAGTTTGAACCAGGAAGCCAAAGTACAAATTGAGGATTTGACCACATACCTGATTTGATTGTAAAGTACAGTTGATGTATTCGAGAGAAAGCAAATAGCTTGGTCAAGAAAAGATTCACTATTTTCACCGTAATTGATTATCATGGTCCTTGGCGTACTGTTATTGTCACTTGAGCAATTGAAAAACAAGTTGTATTTTTACACCGGACGAACTCATCCTTTCATTTCAAAAGAATGATCAGTGACGATTTTTCGAAATTTTGCCCTTTCGCACCGAAAATTTCTTCCTCTTTTAGTTTAAGAACTGCCCACTAATTTCACCAGGGTTAGCCGTCCCAATGTTTACACTGTGGTGCAATATCTGTGGACTTTGGTACGAAATTAGTCATCCACTGATGGACACAACAGTCCTCTCGAACTGTGGCTACAGATATTACAGCTTTTTTTGACCGTCGTCAAGCTGCGGTACCATAATCGGAATTAGACGGACCACAGGAAAAACTTACATGATGGGTACACCTGAGGACGATGCCTCGATTCTGAACGTATTTTGACGCATTAATATCTCCCTCGCATAATCAAACACCTGCAACCACAGCCCACATTACTTTCAAGAATGTATAAAACACTTACGTTTATGGATTATTTAAGGTAAGGAATGGACATTACCAGGCCAGTATTCGACGTAAATTATTTTCATTTGGAAAATAAACCGACAATGAGACGACAAGTAAATGAATGTATAGTATTTTATCCTGTTAAGTAGTTGGTTTGTGAAAATGAGCTGGTACTGATGCAAGTGTAACAAATGGTACTGAGCTTACGAACGGGGCACAAGCTCCACTGGCTTCATAACTCGTCCTCAGTGAATAAGTTACAGAATTTTTTTTTTCGTACGTGACTTCTTGCGGTTCTGTGGTCCTGAAGTATAACCTTGGAACTACCTCGTATTTTTCACTATCAGGGCTTCCTGAAATACCAGCACATGTTGTGACGAAATCTACTGTGTGTGGAGACAAGCTGGGAAGCGTCAGCCAGCGCTGTCAGGGCGCATGCGTCAACGCGAGCGGTGAGGCGTACTTCCTGCTGGCTGCGCCGCTGTGTACTACTTCCTCTCACTCACAGCTTGCGGTTTCTCGCAGAAGCGACTAAGTCGGCAGCCTTCGAACCATTTCGAAGTGTGCGTTCCGTTATTGCGTCTCCCCTATCCCACCACTGTACACATGAACGTTTCTTGCAAATGATTTAGCGTATGGAGACTGCCCTTCCCTTGGTGAAAGCTACGAAAAATACTCCAAGCTGCCATAGTCTATCAACACACAGTCGTCAACTTGTCTAGAATATCGTCAGTGAAAAAGTCCATAACCATTACAAAATATAATAAAATCGCCTTTTCCAGATACCTTTCCATGAGCTGTTTGCATAACAAGCTCAGGATATAATTAGTGGCGTTTTGTAAAGCATTTGTTGGTTTGTCACGAATTTTTACTGACTATAGGATTAAGACAAAGCTAATTCCGATAATCTGTTTCAGGGAATGTACTGCAAGCACTCATTACTTTGCATATCGTCTCCCTAACAGGGGAGTGTGTTATACCTTGGTACTTTTACAGATGTTCGCCTGTAGCCAGCCGTGTGATCGAAATTCACCACATTTTCATACTCTTATTTTAAATGATGGCTTTCATTTTTTATGTGCTGCGGTCTCTTTCTGAAATTCCAACAATCACTCCCGAAAAAAAGATTTTTTGCAAATGTGAAAACATGTACAGGACTCAGAATGGTTGTGTACCTGGGAACAAAATAAAAATTTAAAAGCGCTGCAATCGAGAAAATCGTGTGAACATTGCATTTATTCGTCTTTCACATTATTACTCCGCTACTTAAAATAATAGGAAGTTAAATTAACTGATGTATTGTCAAAAACGAGTTAAAAGTTAAGTACATTCTGGAATGCAAGCTATTGGGAATTACAACGAATTGCTATTTTCAGCACAAATTAAATTATTGACACATTAAAGACACTCAATTCAGTTGAAAATACATGTTCCATGTAAAAGCCCTTTTGTTTCAAGGTGCACGACCGACGCAGTAAGGCTTGATTGTCCATCCCTTAGGTATACAGTTTTACTCGCCTTAGAAATCTGTACCTGAAGAATTAGAATTAACAATACATGCTAAATAGCTTTAATATAGTATGCTGCATAAGCCTAAGGCCCAGTTCGCAGAGAACAATTGGGTGTGGACGTTTTGCCAGAACGTAGTTGTTTCAAGCCAACGCAGGCATGCAAGTCAGTTACTCATTGAGTAGTTGATCATAGAAATTCCATTTCTCAGTATATACTGTCAAGTGAGGCTTTCTTCTTGTCACTTTTTATTGGCAGGAGTTTGTCCTGCAAGATAGTGAAAACTGAAATGTTACCTGGTGGCAGATGTAGTTTCCCAGTAGCTTCCAGCTTCTTACTGTGCTTTGGCAAATCCCCTGTTGCAGAATGTTACTTTCTCTTCTGCTGAGAGTAGTAGGGTCTTCAATGAAATTGTTACAAGACGAGTTCGATGTGACTGTGCAACCATGGTCTAGTGCACTAAAATCCCTGAAATTCCCTTGTTCCATATTGCCCACAAGAAATATGTGGTCCTCGGCATTGCCAGTGACTGGAATCCAATTTCTCATTGATACACGTGAAAGGATTTTCGGTTCCTAACTATAAGGCAAAATTCCATCACATGGTAGAAACATATGCACTATAACTGGGGTATGACTTGTTTACAGATGAGGACTTTGCAAAAGTTTTCTAATATTACGAACATCTCACAAGTTTACACTAGCTCAATACCCGCCAATGCCCAGGTACGTACTGTGTATATTTGTCCTCTATTACTTCATCTTCTTATTAGCCCTCCCCCCTACATGTGTCCATCTCCACACTGTTTCTGACTGTCACTCCTCCCGTCTGACTGCCCCTCCCCCCCCCCCCCCCTCCACCCACCCCACCCCACCCCACCCCACGGTATCATCAGCAAACAACTGCAGATTGCTTCCCACCCTGTCCGCCAAATCGTTTATGTATATAGAGAATAATAACGGTCTTATCACTCATTCCTGGGACTCTCCTGACGATACCCTTGTCTCCGATGAACAGTCGCTGTCGAGAAAAACATACTGGGCTCTATTACATAAGTTTCCGAGCCAGTCACACATCTGGGAGCCTATTCCGTATTCTACTGCCTTCGTTAACAGCCTGCAATGGGGCATCGTGTCAAATGCTTTCCCTAAATGTAGAAATATGGAATCCGTCTGTCGCCCTTCACCAGTGTTCTCAGTATATCATGTGAGAAAAGGGCAAGCTGAGCTTCGCATGAGCGTTGCTTTCTAAAACCATAATGATTCCTGGACATAAGGTTCTTAGTCTCAAGAAAGTTTATTGTATTTGAATTCAGAATATGTTCAAGGATTCTGCAGCAAACAGAAGTTAGAGATATTGGTCTTTAATTTTGCGGGTCCATTGTTTTACCTTGCTCGTATACTGGAGTCACCTGCGCTTTTTCCCAATCGCTTGGGAATTTGTGCTGGGCGAGAGGTACACGATAAATGCAAGCTAGGTAAGGGGCCAATGCCGTAAAGTACTCTTTGTAAAATCGAACTAGGGTTCCATCCGGTCCTGGTGATTAATTTGTCTTTAAATTTTCCAGTTGTGTCTCTAAGCCAAGTATGCTTATTTCTATGTCTGCCACACGGGAGTCTTCGATGGTCAAATGACGGTGTGTTCGTACAGTTCTCCAGTGTGAACAATTTTCGGAACGTGAAATTTACATAGAACCAGAATTTTCTTGGGTTCTCTGCTAGATCTTTTACTAAGTTGCGACGGTGGTAGTTGTATGCTTCGCGCATACATCCTTTTACAGACGTACGAAGCTTCACCGACTTTCTCTCGCTTGTCATCTGTGAGTCCTGTTTTAAATCTAGGGTTCAACATTCTCCGCTCCCTCAACATGTGCCGAACGACGTTATTAAACCATGGCAGATCTTTTCCATGCTTTATCCACTTACTAGGCACGTAGCTTTCCCTTATTTCCTTTACATCCATATTACTGGAACAAAGTGTTGCCGATTCACTGTCTAAGTGAGATGCTAATAACTCCTTATCTGCTCCATGTAGCAGAAACACACTCCTAGCCTTTTTGAGTGATCAACTTTCTTGGTCATAGTTGCTATAACGACATGATCTCGAATCCCCGGTGCTATAGTGACATTGTCGATAAGTTGCGGCCTTGTAGCTACAATTTCTAAACTATTTCCATTGCATGTGGGCTGCCGAGCTAGGTGCTCAAGACAAGTTTTAGAAAACGTGTTCCGAAGTATGTCTCGTGACACTGTCAGTAAACCCCCGCAATGAATCAATAGACATCCCAGTATATACTTGGGAGGTTAAAGGCGTCTCCAATTAGTTAGTCTTGCATGATCTGGCTATTTACGCGCTATTGAACGTGGACTTCCTTTGAATGACTCAAGAAATGTCACAGCGGGAATAGGATAGCCAGTAAAAGCAGCCAACGTTTAACTTCAGTTTCACCTACACCTATTATACGTGATCAGATGACTTTACTGTCACACTCAACTTCGACCTCGATAGCGACAATATTTTTGTCAACTGCAATGAACACTTCCCGTCCTATGGCCTCTGTGTTTCCGACATAAGTTCCACAACTCGCTAAATATGTCAGAGCTTTCGACTTCAGGTTTCAGTCAGCTCTCGGTCCCAAGAACAATGTGATAGCGAGAACTTACCTGGAAGACAATAAATTCGGGATCTTTATTACGAATACTTAGTTTGCTGATAAAATTGTGGCGGTCGAAGTGTCTTTATTCTGAACACCGTTTGACTTGCCTTGCTGTGAATCGACTGGCGAGTGTTCATTAGAGCTCCTCAAACTACCGCCTAGCCTAAAGAACCCCCATGTACACTCCACAGGCTCTCTGCTACCTGAGTGGCTTCCTCCTTTGTGTAGTGCACCCCTGACCTATGGAGGGGAGTCCTAGAAATCTACAACTGATAACTCATGTCTAGACATCTGCAGCCAAGACCGTCACAGAGTCAACGAAATTTTCGTTGACATCCTCCACTCGGCTCCAAAACAAAGGACCTTGATCATCTCTGGGAACAGTGCTGCAAAGTGAGAGCTCTGCTTGCACCCCGCGCGCGAGGCCAACAGTCTTAATCACCTCCCCCAATCACCTGTACGAACAGCGGATCGCCTCGGAACCCGCGCGACAGGCGTCGTTTCTGCCGACCTGAGCCACACCTTGCTGACGACAGCACCCTGTACTCAGTCAAGGCCGGCTCCACTTCTCGGATGAGACAGGCTGGCAGACATACTGAGTGCACATTGGCTTTCTTTTCAGCACTGAACGCTATCTGGTGCTCCATAACGCGCCTAACATTGGAGCTCCCAATAACCAGTAAACTCTTCCCACCGTGTGCGCCTCCTCAGACCCTGCTGAAAGAGCGGCCATCTATCCACTCACAGGGTGAACCGACGAGGCCAGTCTCCACATTGGCCCTCCGCCTCGAGCGACGCGAACGCGTTTTGCACTTGATGAACTCTCTGCAACAGAGAAACACACACGAAATGTAATAAATTTACTACGTGGAAAGCACAGAAAAGGGTAAACACTTAACTTCTAGCTCTGTAGACGCACTCATATCATAGCAGAGAGCTGGAGCCACGTTTGGTTGAAACGACCCTGTAGTCTAGGAGATCGCGCGCGCGCGCGCGCACTCACACACACACACACACACACACACACACACACACACACACACACACACACACACACACACACCTTTTTTTAAATTGTAGTTACAACGTTGTTTCACTAGTCAGATGGCCTCCATTCAAATGCTTCTGTGCTCCTCTTGTTATCCGCAACAAAGAATTTTGTGTTGTGGCAATGATAGCCCGACCGTCGTGAGTCTCTTGACTGATCCACCGGGTAAGAAAATCCGTCATCGATGGTGGAATCTTCTCAAGATAGTATAAAACTGTAGTTCCCTTGAGTGGGGAAGAAGGCTCTTCCCCGCTGGCCCAAATACACATTCCTCTGCCTGAACCTTTTTCTTTAACGGAGCGAAGTGGCGTAGTGGTTAGCACATTGGACTCGCATTCGGGATGATGACGGTAAACCCGCGTCCAACTATCGAGATTTAAGTCTTCCCTAAATCGCTCCATGCGAATGCCGGGATGGTTCCTTTGAAAGGGTGCGGCAGATTTCGTAACCCATCCCTGATACAATCCGAGACGTTAAACACAGTCTTCCATCCTGCCATCCTTTTCATGTTAAAGATAGTACGACCCAACATAATTCATCCCGTTTTGACCTAAGAAAACAACTAAACTAGTCCTATTGTGTGGAACTCCATTGTTACCTGGTTACGAATCGCTTTAGTGTTGCATCGGCTGGTGAGTATTGTATGTGACACACAGGAGGAAATAATTCATTACTCTTTGTTGAGTAGTACATGGAAATTGTTGTCCTGATTGCGCAAAAAGGAAAACTAGCTAGTAAAGATATTGGCGCTCGTAGCAGATAAGAGGTAAAAATATAGATGCCTATTTGTTTGCAGCGTCCTAAAGAGGCATTATCACGTGTCTCATGAATACTGTATGGTTCCCGCAGTAAGAGAAATGAGGCAGTGAACGCGGTTTATTTTGTCGAGTGCGTTTTAAGTTTAACAGTTTGTTTTGTTTGGCTTTCGCCAAGGTGCATTCTTTTACGTAACTCCGCACTGCAGTAAAACTGCCAGCGAAGTATAAACTAGCAGGGGCTCCTGCGGGTTTTAACGGTAATATTAGCCTTTACTAAATGTATATATCGGAAAAAAGTGCAAAGGAATTTTCTCTGTTGATAGAGAGGTAAAAGTGTGTATAGAGCATTTCCCACAGTGTTTTTACACTAGATCGCGTGTTTCTGACCTTCATGGGTGTCTGCCTTCTAATATTTGTGTTTGAAAAAGAAGCTTTGTAGTATTTGTATTTACCCAGAGTTTTTTCCTGCACATATCAGTCCTTCAGTTTGGGATCTACAGTGAAGAGAAATGCACGTTATAGTTACAAACAGGTTTCAGTATAAAATTGCTTTTGATGAATCTGTAATGACAACAGCAGTTAAGTCTAGGCTCACCACTTATAAAGGCGTTGTGATTGACACAATGGCCCAACAGAATAAAAATTAAATAGATACACATATGATGATGTACGTTTTGCATCACTAAATCCTCACCACGGGCGTGTAATACTCTTTCTCATGCTCATATCAGTTGTTTCTTCCAGACAAATGGCGGGGCAACTGCGTATGCGATCGACTGGTTTTCCAACTATATGCGCGTTGACAACAAATGTAAAAGTATTTAACGCTTCAGCACATCTAAATTACTTCCATGAGGTGACCGACGTTCACTATGAACAATTTTCTGCAAAAGCGACAAACAGTGGCAGTTTTCTTTGATTTGGAGAAAGCCTATGATACCTGCTGGCGGACAGGCATTCTATGAACTGTGCACACCCGGGTCCTTCGCGGTCGTCTGCCCACTTTAATCCGGGAATTTTTCACAGACCTAGTTTTCCGGGTACTTCTGGTTCCTCCTTATATCACACCTTTTCACAAGGGAACGGTCTGCCTCAGGGGTCCGTACTGAGTGTCGTCCTCTTCGCCATAGCCATCAACCCCATTGTGGACTGCCTTCCAGCTGGCATTTCCGGATCTCTTTTCGTTGACGACTTCGCTATTTATTGCAGCTCCCAGCGGACGTGTCTCCTGCAACGCTGTCTTCAGCGTTGTCTGGACCGTCACTGTTCGTGGAGTGCCACATGGTTTCCGCTTTTCTGCTACCAAATCCGTTTGCGTCAGCTTCTTGCGGTACAAGGCATTTATTCTATCGCCGTAGCAACTGCGCCAAAATACTCTCCAGTTTGTTGATGCAACGAAGTTCTTAGGGCTTACGTTCGATAGGAAACTCAGTTGGTCTCCCCATGTGTCCTACCTCGCTGCACGCTGCACCCGATCCCTCAATGTATTTCGTGTATTGAGTGGTACCGGTCAGGGAGCTGACCGGACTGTCCTCCTCCGCCTCTATCGATCTCTTGTCCGCTCCAAGTTGGATTATGGATGCATTGTCTACTCTTCTGCACGACCTTCTATCTTACGCCATCTAAATACAATACGCCATTTGGGGGTCCGTCTCGCCACTGGTGCCTTCTCCGTACTAGTTAAGAGTCTCTACGCAGAAGCCGGTGAAGTACCACTGTCATGCCAGCGCGACGTCCTACTCAGTAGGTATGCGTCTCGGCTTTCTTCCATGCCAGGCCACCCAATCTTTGACTTTTTTTTTATATGACATTCTTGACCGCCAGTACAAGATGTACGTTTCTTCTCTGTGGCCTCCCGGCGTCCGCTTTTGTCACCTGCTTCAGCAGCTGCAGTTCACACTTCCTGCCACTTTCCGAATGGGGGAGAGCCCTTCACCACCTTGGCTTCAGGCACAGGTTTGTGTTCGTTTTAACCTCAGCTCGTTCCCGAAGGATTCGACTCCCGAGCTGACCTATAGCTGCAAATTTCTCGAACTTCGCTCACAACTTGCAGATAGCATATTTTTGTACACTATTGGTTCCAAGTCCGTCCATGGTTTGGCTCTGCTTTTGTCATCGGGGCTGATAAGTTTCAATACCGGCTTCTCGACCAGTGCACAATTTTTACCGCAGAGTTTTCTACCCTCTATCAGGCTGTTCACTACGTCCGAGACGTCAGCTCACTCGTCGTTTGATCTGCTCTGACTCCCTCAGCGCCCTTCAGAGTCTAGATGATCCCGATCCAGTCCACCCCATCGTTCGATGGATCCAGGACTGCCTCCATTTGTTCCCGGATGGGGGAGCCCATGTGATGTTCATGTGGGTTCCTGGCCGTGTTGGTGTGCCTGGGAATGACGCTGCTGATGGTGCAGCCTAGGCCGAAGACTATCTCGGTCGGCCCGCCTCTTACTCTGTTCCCTCTCAAGGTATTTGTACTTTCCTCTGTCGGCGTATCACGTCACTTTGGCATCACCATTGGTGCTCCCTTGATGGGAACAAATCCAGAGAAGTCAAACATCTCTCAACAGCCTGCTCGAGTTTCTCCCGGCCGTCTCGCCGCGAGAATTAATGTTAGCTTGGTTGCGAATAGGGCACTGTCACTTTAGTCACCGCCACTTGTTGGGTGGCGACCCTGCACCCAGCTGTCCTTTCTGTAGCCAGCCATTAATGGTCAGACATTTCCTGATCCTCTGCCCCTATTTTAGCCAAACACGTCTCAGGGTCGGGCTGCCGCACACTTTGCCGGACGTTTTAGCGGATCCCGTGGCGGTGTCGTGTCGACGTCCTTTAGATACTCTTCCTTAACGTCTTGACGTTTTAGATTTATTTTTATTTCCTTTCTGTATTGGACCTCGCAGATGTTTTTCACCCTCGCGGTCTCAGCAATCTGTGGTTCTATAATGGGCGCTTATGACGTTAGATGTTTTGCAGCCTAAACCCCCCCCCCCCCCCCCCCCCACACACACACACACACACACACACACACACACAAAAAACCATCAGAGCTTTGATAGTGACGTTCGTTTAATAATATGCGATCATATTTTTTAAATCTGTTCGTTTGGTTCTTATTTCCTTTATTAACGTTTGACCAATGTCGTGCAAGAATACAACACACACACTAACATTCTTAGTACATTGTCGACAACGCATTTAATTGATTTTCTCCCACAAAAAATGTGTAGGAAAGAACAAATCACTCATGACACTGCTATAGTAATTGTGTCGTTATACAAGAAGAAAACACCTTGAAACTTCCTGGCAGCTTAAAACTGTGTGCAAAGGTCCTGAGTTCGAATCACTGTCTGGGTAGAGTTATGATTTGCCAGGGAGTTAAATAAAACCGTGTGTAGATCGTTAAAGTGGTTAATAATCACATCAAGCGAAGTATGTTTTGATGAAGTGATGTGGAAAGAGATAACCAGTGATTAGTGACGTCCGCAGCTCGTGGTCTAGTGCCTAGAGTTGCTGCCTCTCGATCACGGGGTCCCTGGGTTCGATTCCCGGCCGGGTTGGAGATTTTCTCTGCCCGGGGACTGGATGTTTGTGTTGTCCTCCTCATCCTCATCACCATCATTTGTGACAGTGGTGTAAAAAAAAATTGGACTGTGTATAAATTGGGACTTTGTATGGGCGCTGCTGACCGCGCAGTTGAGCGCCCAACAAACCAAACATTAGCATCAGTGATGAGTGAAAGATTTCTTACTATTTGTATGATATTTGAAATAGTTCGCAGAAGCTGTTGCAACTGACTGACTGGACAAATAGAAAGTAAAATACAATTAAAGTTACCTAAAGATTGTTAGAGAAATTTTGCGACAAATTTAGAGAGATTACGGGTGTTTCGAGAAACACGTGATTCAAAGACGCTATAGAGGTACTACGGTTCACTATACGTATCTGCATCTGTTGAGAACAATCATTTCATAGGGGCTTCACTATAGCTGCAGCTGTATAAAATGTGCCATTGTCGCGTCTTAGCACGTTACTCTTAACATTCAATATCTTTGTGAACTGGATTACATAAAGTATCAAATTATCACTATATTGCGTAGACGGCGTTGCCTTAATGATCACCAATTTTTGTAGGAATAACGCTTTTCTCACGGCCATTTGACACAATTTGTGATAACAGAGTAAAGTATGTTGTAGCAACGTAAATAAGGTAAACAGCAGATGCCAAGACCATTAGTGCAACAGATTGCCTCTCAACGAATATTCAGTGCTTTCAGACTCAGCGAATAAAGCCATTCGCTCCATCCTGATTTACGTTTTCCCTGATATCCCGAAATCGCTTCCCGAAGTCGCTTCAGGCAAATGCCGCGTTGGCTCCTGTGAAAGGTGTGGAAGGGCGCAGCAGACTTCCGTCCCCATCCTTCCTTAATCCAATGGGACAGGTGACCTAGCTGTTTGGTCACCTTCCCCAAATCAACAAACCACGCCTAAAAGTATACCACTTTCTTCTTCCAGAATTGAAAGGTAGCTCTGTTTATCGATTGCAGATTCTATTCGGCTAAGAACCGAACGCACTGTTAGAGGCTGATTATGTTCGTGGTTGGGAGAGTTCAGTGGAACTCACTCGTCATTAGGCTGAACACCGGAAAAGCCGGCTAGCTAGTAGCGCTGCCGTCACGAGTCGCTGAACGCTAACACTGTTCTCCTCTCTGCGTAAAGCACCTAACGCAGTAACCTGTACCGAACGAAATATCTAGTTGCTCCTTGCGTGCTGTGTAACTGACCTTTGCGTGCTGTTCAAAAACGTGTGCAAGGAGTCACATTTGCGACTATAATTTTCATATAAAAGTGTAGCCCTACAGTTCAAATGGTTCAAATGGCTCTGAGCACTATGGGACTTAACATCTGAGGTCATCAGTCCCCTTGACTTAGAACAACTAAAACCTAACTAACCTAAGGACATCACAAACACATGCATGCCCAAGGCAGGATTCGAACCTGCGACCGTAGCAGCCACGTGGTTCCGTACTGAAGCGCCTAGAACTGCTCGACCACAACGGCCGGCCGGCCGGCCTGCAGTATGGATTAACGGCGGCTGTAGTACGATGCGAAGTACCGTTTTTAGCAAGTGGATTGACGGTATGAGTGGGTCTCCTTTCGAGTGTTCGTGCTATTTTGGGTCTAATATAAATCACAAAATGAGATGGACGTCAAGGCGGTTAGTGAAACAGTCATTGCGCACGCTATCTACGATTCTTTCTGTATAATGCTGATCCGCGGCCTCTTCGTCTGAGGCAGGTGGCGACATAATTTTTGACTTGCATGATCCAGAGTAGTGGAAATTTGCAGAAGATCGTCGGGGTAAGTTTGATTATGTAGATCAGTCTTTGCCTATCCTCAAGTTTAGTATTGACTCATGTGACTAGGAGCACGCAGCTATGAGGTAGTCAGTCGGTTTTTTGATACTGTTTCCCAGGTGTGCATAATTCGGTGTTCTTAGAACCAAGATGCCATTGAACAGTAGTTTTAGACTTGCGAGTGGAAGTGTCTGGCCAGTCGCTCTAAGTAAATTACTCGTAAAACCGTCGACCGTTTAGCTGCACTTTTTGACAGATTTTGGTCTTTGGTCTTTGGTCTCATAAAGGGTCACCTGTTTTTACTTTTGACTTTCCGTAGTAGTTACCGTTGCCGGAAAATCAGGAAATAGTACATTTCGGCGATGTCATCATACGTACACTTGCCGACGGAAGCAGCTCACAAGCACAGATCAGCGATATTGACAGGTTGAACAAAATGTGCTTGCCGCTTCATACGACCATATATGCGGAACTACCAGAACGACGGCAACTCGTTATGTTACTTGATCATTTGTTAGGTACAAAGTCTTCCATTGTATTCATGGAAGAAGGAAATTGAACTGTAAAATATTGAAGCTTCTCGATATTCACAAATTGGCGTTACTTTTTTGAATAGTTAGGTTAACTTCGTAATAAAAAACTTTTTGCTGTAATTTGACATGGCAATGATTTGTCTAGATTCTTCAGTGTTTTCTTTGCGCTTCGGCTAAGGTGAGTGAGTGAGAGATATGCGGCAGGCCATTACCAGTAGATAGTCATAGTCATCTTCTTTTGCATTAATATATGCCGAAAACTGTCAGGTAGACGTAAGCAAGATGTGACGGAAGTGTGACACCAGGTTATGGACCTCGATGCAGCTATCAAATACTTTTCCCTGTTACGGAAGTTTCTTAGGAAGCTGCACCTCCCTACGGTGAACATACCTTGAGGCTATATGTAAACAGCGGCGTTCTATTTTGGTGAGTCGAGGCAGGCTTCGGAGGTAGCAATGTCCTTGGATCGCCATGGGTATACAGTTTGCAACGCTGTTAATAGTATTTGACGTTTATATTCGTGGTTCCAAATAACTACAGGCTGAGATGCAATTTCAATCGGAAATTTTCAGCATTCGGAGGCAAAGCTTCCTTAGCGTTCCTGCTTGAAGTGGTGATACAACACGCCAAGTGTAGGAGAGCGGAAGACGTCTGTGGGGAATTAGGAAGTATCTTACGGCGAACTTGTAATCAAGTTGGCAGGAAGTGTAATACTGCCATTGAGTGATAAGACGCCTTCGAAAGATTAAACGACGGTGCTCCTCCAGTCGACAGGATGACACGCTGCCGCTCTTCTACAGTCGTTAAGTATGCGACACATGGTCGCCCCTCTTCCTTCATCGTAAATGCGACGACTGCTACGTCCGTCCGCTTGGAGATGCGCGGACGGCCACCTTCGGAAGGAAGTAGAAGCTCGCGGTGGCATGCGTAAGGCAGGGGGCACGCGGTCGCTGCCCTCACAACTGTTGCCTGCCCTTCCTGGGTGTTCCGGTTTGAGGCGACCCACACGTACTCACCGTACACACGAGAGCGCGCGCGCCTTCTCATTGACTACTGCAGTTAAAACTTCGCATACATTGTTTTTATTATACGAATTTGTTATGCATTCATGTGGGGCAATATTTACAGTGGAAAATGGCAGTTAAATGGCAAGCACCTGGATCAGGTCCAATATTGATCTTCTGAAATGCAAGCGCTTGTGTGCAGCAGCAATGATGAAAACTGTCCATGCGACTTGATGTTATCGGTTAATGGTTACTTTACATACAAATTATAGCCTGCTTTAGATTTGGTGATAATAATCAAGCAGAGAAATATATTACATGAAACAAGGACTAGTAGAATAACTACTAATGAGTCTATGTAATCAGATTTATCAGTGTTTGTTGTCTGTATGTCAACAGAATATCCCCGTCATGAAATTTTCTGATACGAAAATTGTATACTGGACTTGAACTCGAACCACACTGGTAGTACTCTTCCAAATTGAGCTGTCACACAACCCTCCACAGCTGCTCTTCAAAGCTCTTTAAGGGGGTTAGGACGTCAAACGGGCAGACTTGCAGCAGGAGAGGCACCACAGGACGTTTTAATTTCCACTGGCTATGGTTGTACAAATACATTCATAAAACTTTGTCAACATGACCATGAAGGATTCAGGTTCCACACTCACAGCAGTGTAAGTTCAAAAACATAAAAATATTTTTACATGTGGCATTTCATCATTTTTTCACTTCCTATTGGCTGCATTTGTTGCAACAGATACTCTCTTATTCATAACTAAGAGGTTCTTCGATGAATTTTGCACAGCATAAAAACCATACTTAAGGTATATGCCATACTTAAAGGTGTATGAAACTTAATTTTTATCACAGTTTTTAATAGATTTGGAAAATTCTTGAGATAATTAACGATATAATTTGAGTTTTTTCTAAAGATGGAAGTTTAAAATATTACAGCTCACTCATTTTTCATAAATTACATAGTTTCTTACACCTGTAAGTGTGGTTTGTATGCCGTGCAAAATTCATCGAAGAATCTTTTACTTACGAAGAAAACTGTACCTATAGCAACAAATGCAGTGAAAAAATGATGAAATTTCACATGTGAAAATATTTTTATGTTTTTGAACTTCCACTGTTACGAGTGTGGATCATGAATCCTTCCTGGTCATTCTGACAAAGTTGTGTACTAACAAAAGGTGGAAATTCCTTTGCAGCAAAGAAGCCATGTTTTTCGTAGAACAAGTAGAACATAAATCTGGAGAAGTAGATCCGTCAGAAAAAATGCTCTGCAATCTCAAGTACTTTCAACTGGATGACATGCAGGGTAACAATTGTAGAACTATATGAAATAAAATCGTCATAATTTCGAAACGGTTTGTGTTCGGACGTTCAAACTGCACGGTTGGCCGCGGTGCATGATGGGAATTAGTATGCGCAGCATGGTTTGATTTAGCGACGAAGCCCACTTTAATTTGGATGGGTTCGTCAAGAAGCAAAATTGGCGCATTTGGGGGACTGAGAATCGGCATTCCGCGATCGAGAAGTCCCTTCACCCTCACCGGGTATCGGTGTGGTGTGCAATGTCCAGTCACGGAATGATCGGTGTGATATTCCTAGATGGCACGATGACTTCCGAACGGTACGTGAAGGTTTTGGGAGGTGATTTGAAGCTCATTATCCATAGTGACCCTAATTTCGACAAGATGTGGTTCATGTAAGGAAGCAGGAGAGTGTTTGAAGTCCTGGAGGAACACTTTGGGGACCGCATTCTGGCTCTGGGATACCCAGAAACCACTGGCATGGGCCCCGATAGGCCGCCATATTCTTCGGATCTGAACACAAGCAACTCCCTTTTTGTGGGGCTACAGCAGTAACCCCAAAACCATTGCTGAGCTGAAAACAGTCATTCAGGTCATCGACAGCATCAATATTTCCACGGTTTAGCGGGTCATTCACAATTTCGTTATTCGTCTGCTCCAAATCATCGCCAATACCGAACATGTCATAACCTAAACGCGAATGTCCCTAGTGATGTTTAAATGTTGAAGTGTGGGCACGCCATGGTTTGTAATAATTCACTTTATTTTTTATATAGTTCAATAATTGTCGACCTGTACCAGTGCCTATTCTACATAAAACTTTGAATATGATACAAGGAGTTAAATTTCACTGAGAGATTACACTCCAGACAGATGAAAGCTAGATGCTAATGTAGCACGGCGAGGCGTGTATTTTGTCCGATGAGCACAAAAGTTAAAAAAAAAAAAACCGAATGGATACAGGCCCTTTCCTCGTAACTTGTGAAGGCAGTATCCGCCCAGAGAAAGCTTTGCGTGATGCACAGGTGTGACATGAAAGAAAATGCGGAAACAGCGGAAGATCAGTTCACCAAGGTCGTCCTTGCGAATAGTGGCCTTGTGTAAACTGTACCGAACACCGTTCCACAAGTTCACGCGTTTGCTCAGTATTTAAAAAATAAAATAAAATATATGAATATACAACGATGGTGCGCCTGTTATTGTCCTGACACCAGGAAAAAATATGAACGCGCAAACCCAATCGATATGACCAATTATACCAAAGTCGCTGATACCACCGTACCTCAACGTTCTCAAAAATCTACTACTTGCTGTATACCAAGAACATAAAACCGAAAAATTGTGTTAGACACCTCTAGCCATCGTGACTTCCATCCTTACAAAGCCCGCGGGAACCTACAGCAAAGCCTCAGGACTTCCAGCGGATACAGCAGAAGGCATTTCATACCTCCCAACACAACGAGAGAGGAAGAACCACTCCACAGCGTTCTCATTCCAAAATGTGAGTCGTTTACAATTAGTCAGTGGTACAAAGACACTAAAGCATCGAGCCGAAGAATTGGCCGATCGTCTTCTTAAAAAGTATTTGATCACCTATCGCACCTATGGAACGGTGATTAAACGGGAATTTTGGTTTGAATGAACTATCACGACGAGCGCCGATGAGTATACACGACAAACTGACTGTCTTTTACCTTAGATGATTCCATTCGAATATGCCTCGTTGCTTCAACTGTCGGCGTAGCAGTCAGTTGGCATTACACGGGGGTGACAGAAGTCATGGGATATATCCTCACATCGTGTCCGACCTTCTTTTGTCGGCGTAGTGCAACATCTCGACGTAACATGCATTCAAGTCGTTGGAAGCCCCCTGCAGAAATACTGAGCCATGTAGTCTCTAGAGCCATCCATAATTACTAAAGTGTTTACGGTACAGTATTTTGTTCATGAACTGATCTCTCGATTATGCTCCCACAAATTTTCGACAATATTCATTTCGGGCAATCTGGGTGCCAAACCTTTCCCTTCAAGCTAATCACAAACAGCTGTGGCCTTGTGATTCGGCGCATTATCATCCATAAAAATTCCATGGTTTTTTGTGAACATGAAGTCCCTGAAAGGGCGCAGATCGTTTCCATGTAGCCGAACATAACTATTTCCAATCAATGATGGGTTCAGTTGGACAAGAGGATCCAGTCCATTCTATGTAAACATAGCGCACATCATTATGGAGCCGCCTCTAGCTAGTACGGTGCCTTGTTGGCAACTTGGGTCCGTCGTTTCGTGGGTTCTGCGATACATTAGAACACATCAGCTCTTACCAACTGAAATCAGGACTCTTTTATAACCAGGCTACGGTTTCCAGTCCTCTAGATTCCGACCGACGTGGTCACGAGCCCAGGCGAGCCACAGAAGGCGACGTGCTGTTAGCAAGACACTCGCGTCGCTCGGCCGCTACCACAGACCATCAACGCAAAACTTCCACTCTTTGCCCTGATAGTTCGTCGTCCGTCCACGTTGATTTCTGCGGTTATTTCACACTGTGTAGCCACTGCGTTGTCTTGACACTGTGGATTTCGGAATATTGAATTCCCTAACGATTTCCTAAATGGAATGCCCCATGCGTGTAGTTCCAATTACCATTCCGCGTTCAGAGTCTGTCCATTCCCATCTTACGGCCATAATCACATAGGAAACCTTTTCACATGAATCACATGAGTACAAATGACCCCTCCACCAATGTCTTGCCCTCTTATAATTTGTGTACGCGGTACTACTGCCATCTGTACCTAAACATATCGATATCCATATCCATGACTCTCTTCACTTCCTTGTATGTAGGTGGTGTTTGCTTGTGTGCTGTGTGTGTTAGTGTTTCTTAGTTTACAAAATGACTGCTACTACGCTAGTAAGTAAACAAATTTTAGAACAATATCCTGGCGTGATGTAATATAGTAAATTATGTTTACAGATCTTACGTGACTGTATATTGAAATAACAGGCTACACAAATATAATTATTAATCCTGTAAATACATATGTGTATATACCACTTCCATTATTTCATTGCATTCCACAATCCAGCGACACGTTTACTCATGAACAAGACAGCAGCTGTATGATTGGAAGAGCTCGACGGGAAATGGAACTTCCTTCGATTACCTGTATGCAATACATTTACGAACGCCTCCGTGGTATGTTTCCAACCAACAGGGAGGATTTACCTATGATGTGGGACAAAAGACAATTTAACCTACAGTTTTTATCACTGTGCTTTTAGTTCCATGCTCCAGAAGTAGCCACATTTTAATCTCTTTTACAGAGACGGCTCCAAAGATAAATGAGGGAGCGAATCCGCTATGCATACGTTCACGGCCGGATTAGAGATCAAGGTTCTGTACCAAAAGAATGCAATATTTATATTGGAGAGTTAATGGTTGTCTAAATAGCATCCCGACTCACTGACTTTGCCTGACATCGACTCCTTGATTGCATTGCAAACAACAGCCAAGTGCTATCGAAAGTATCCATTGGTTTCTGCCATTCATGACCAAATGTGCGTGCTCCGCCGTACAGTGATGTCCACCGTGTTTTCCTATGAACAGTCACGTTGGCGTTCAAGGCAATTAGCCGCTTGACAAACTAGCAAGAGAAGCAACGAGCGTGGAAACATTCGAACTAGATATTCCAAGTACTTATTTTCGATACTACGTCCTCAAGAAATGAGACTGTAAATGATTATACAGTACGCACTCCAATAAACAACAGACCATCAAACACATCACAAACGTACGGCAGACTCCGCTACGAAGCTGAAGAAGTAGACTGTCTTATGGTACCAAAAAACTCATTAATTTGTGTGACAAGAACATCCGCGGTGCGTCTGTGAAGATCGATGAACGGTTCGCCATATTCACGAAGATTGTCAGACTGCCTAAGACGTGACTAAGACACCATATATTAGATATTTAAGGGGATGATAAAACAACTGTAAGCCGATTGATACCCTTTCTACGGAGGAATGGATGTTAACTTTAAAAATTGTTTTATGTTGGCTTCGGGAACAGCGGCGTGACCGTTGGCCTCTCGCCTTAGTCCTGAGGTGCCACCTACTCCGTTCTTCGCACTTGAACCTGCAATAGCCGAAAAAGTTCTCGTTTCCTATTTCTGAGGTACTAACTACATACCTTAGGTGGCCTTTTTAACTTCCACGCATTACTCTGTTGACACATTTTAGACAGTTGAATCGTAGGTTAGTTATCTGTTAACGTACCCAGTGCAAAACGTATGATAGTGTCCTTACGAGTAAAGAGAGGGACAAAAATAGCGATTCGTACCTATTTCATCGGAAGCTGAGATAGGATCGAGGGACTAGAACCATGTAGTTACCACCCACCGCCGCCGCCATCTTAGTAACACGACATGCCTAATGTAAGTATGCTTGTGTAGCATTCCAAGTTGGAAATGCCCCATGGTGCTGAAAGGCTGTTTGTAATATAGTAAACTGATATTAAAACGAAATACGTCGTTATTGCCTTACTAAACCAATCATACGGCGAAGAAGAACGGTCAAACACATACGACCTAATAAAAGAGGCAGAAAGATTTGGTTTTGTATCTTGATTCTCTCCCGTTGGGCCACATGAGTAACAAACAGGGATGGAAGTGATGCAACAAGCTGCTATTATCGACAGATTTTATTTTGCTGTCGGCAGCGTGTCATATGAAGCTATCAGCGCCCGACACCAACTTCAAATCAGAAAGTAATTAATCCCTGTGGAATACTATCACCTGTTGCAGCTGCGTTCACCGCTACTGGTGAAAAGTCTTCTCTTGTTTCGTCACCGTACAACTACGTTGTGTGTTTTCGTATGCATTAGACCACTTTCTATTACTTCGTGTGTTATTAGAGAATCTATATAAAAATTAAATGTAGCTTTTAATAAACCTAAGAGCTACATTTAATTTTTTATGTAGAGAAACTAACATGTAGCTTCCCGCAGCTTAACGTTATCGGCGTAATGGGGGGAGAGAGAGAGAGAGAGAGAGAGAGAGAGAGAGAGAGAGAGAGAGAGAGAGAGAGAGAGAGAGAGAGAGATTCCGTGCCGCACGTTCAGCCTGCAGTTCACGTGTCTGGATAGACCACAAAAAAAACTACAGTAGGTACAGGGGAGCGGAGAGTGCCTTCGGTGTAACGTTCCTGATGTCTGGCTTTTGTGGAGGAGGCTGCGCCGCCGACGGCTCTGCATTTGAATGGCCCCGTGGCTGTCGTTTCGGCTGACAGAGCAGCAGACATCCACTTCGATTTTGCGCCGAAACAGTACTAGCCGCTTAGACGAATGACATCATCACTTCATCAGTTTGTATAATTGTAATGAGCTGATTGTGTGGCATCTCATATTCAACCGACATTTGCACCGAAATCAAAGCATTGCGGTGCTAGCAGCATCTTTGTAAGACGTTATGTTTTACAAATACACATGTGAATTTTCTGCAGCATGCGATAGCCGAAAGGAAGGTATTCTTTAGCCGCAGAAGATTGTCTTTTGTTACGTCATTTTGTCTTTGCAGACTCCCCACAAGGCGGCTGACGATTCTTTAGTGAGTTAGTGCATGGCTCCCACGGGGCCCCGAGCTGTTGCAACCAATTCCCCTTCCCCAGGATGAATTTCCTTCTCCGAGCCCATCCGGTGACCCATCATTCCCCTTTCTCTATGTTGTTAATTCTGTCGACCTGACTATCCACCTGGTTTCCTGTATTCCTTGTGGTTTTGTTCCACTTGCCTTGCATCCTTCCTTTTGATCAGTTTTGACGTTTTTGGACCCCTTTGGTGTTTGACCATCGCTTTTAAATTGCGAACCATTTGGAGAACAACTCCCTCTCTAGCGTCTATGACGTGGATTCCCCTCTCCCCTTCCTTCCCCGCAGTAGACCGCCTGCGCACCGATAGATCACCAGCTCGGATAGTCAGTCCGTGTGGTGGGGCGGTTACACTGAAGAGCCAAAGAAATTGGTACACCTGTCTAATATCGCGTAGCGCCCCCGTGAGCACTCAGAAGCCCCGCAAAACGACGTCGCATGGACTCGATTAATGTGTGAAGTAGTGCTGGAGGGAATTGACACCATGAATTCTGAAGGGCTGTCCATAAATCCTTAAGTGTACAAGGGGGGAGGGAGGGGGGGTTGGAGATCTCTTCTGAAGAGCACGTTGCAAGGAATCCCAGATATGCTCAATAATGTCTGGGGAGTTTGGTAGCCAGTGGAAGTGTTTACTCAGAAGTGTGTTCCTGGAGCCACTCCGTAACAATTCTAGACGTGTGGGGTGTCGTATTGCCCTGCTGGAATTGTGCAAGACTGTCAGAATGCACAATGGACATGAATGGATGCAGGTGATCAAACAGGATGTTTACGTACGTGTGGCCCCAGTCCCCTGCTGACATGCAGAGTCTAGGGATTGATGAGGTTGTCGCCACACCCGTACACCCATCCGCTTGATACAATGTGAAATGAGACTCGTCTGATCAGGCAACATGTTTCCAGTCATAAGTAGTACAGTGTCGGTGTTGACTGGCCAAGGCGAGGCGTAAAGCTTTGTGTCGCGCTGTCACCAACGGTACACAAGAGAGCCTTTAGTTCCAAAAGCCCATATCGATGATGGTTCGATGTACGGTTCGCATGCTGACACTCGTTGATGGCCAGCATTGAAGCCTGCAGCAATTTGCGGGACGGTTGCACTTACGTCCATTGAACAACTGTCTTTAGTCGTCGGCTGATGGTCCCGTTCTTGCAGGATCTTCTTCCGGCGATGTCGGAGATTTGATGTTTTACCGGATTACTGATATTCATGGTACACTCGTGAAATGGTTGTACGGGAAAATCCCCACTTCATCGCTACCTCGGAGATGCTGTGTCCCATCGCTCGTGCGTCGACTATAACACCACGTTCAGACTCGCTTAAATCTTGATAACCTGCCATTGTAGCAGCAGTAACCTCTAACAACTGCACCAGACACTTTTCTTACACAAGCGTTGCCGATCGCAGCGCCGTATTCTGTCTGTTTGCATATGTCTGTATTTGAATGCGCATGCCTGTACCAGTTTCTTTGGTGCTTCAGTGTATGTACCCATCTGGCTGACCCTCCTGACCACACAGGGATTACACCCGTCAGCTGTTGCCTCTCCGTGTATGCCTAGGAGTGATTGGTTATCATTCTACAACATTGGAACTCCAGGCAGCGGCCGCCGTACCAGACGGCCCTTGCTGTTGCTTGGTGGCGCCCTTGGGGAGAGTCCATGATCGAAGTGGGTCGTATCAGTGCGGATGCTTTGCGTATGAAACGTTTCAAGCTCCAAAAATCTGGCTGTTTTTCTAAGGTCGCCTGTTATTTTGATAAAAGATAATTAAGTGCTGCTACGTATGGCCCTGTGGCTTTCCCTTCCCTGGTTGCACCCTCTAAGTAGGGCCAGGCTCTCGCCGGCTTGGGGTGAAACACATTCCCCACTACCTGGTGTGTACTAAGACGGACGGGACACGTTCACCACCGCAAAGCAGTTACTTTTTGTGAAAAACATTGAAGGGAAGTTCGGCGAAGTGTAGTATCACATTAAGATGTGGTCGTGTTGCCTGTTGATCAAAGCTGCTTCGTCACAGAGTCTGCAACTTTTCATGTTTTTTATCGTCTTGGCAACGTTCTAGTGTCTTCCACGTTACCAGTCTCTGAATATGGTGCAGGGTGTCATTTTTATAGGGACGTCATCTTTCATACCGACGAGAAACTCTGGGCTACTCTGGAATTACGAGCCGTTCATTTTGTCCGACGTGTGCAGAAAGGTCGTAAGAAGAATACGCAGAAGTCAGAGAAGCGCTGTGATCTGTTATGCTCTTTTCAATAAGAATATGCATAATTTTCATTGCAATTTGAGAGATTGTAGCTACAGGTAGAAAAAATTTTTTCATCAAGGCGTGGTCGAATATTGTACTTGCACATCATAACTCGCAGTTAAGTGTGTGTATTTTACATGCAGCTATTGTTATCCGTGCACCAGTGTGTCACTTTCGCAAATTCCTCTTCATTCGTCTCCTCCAGTCAAAGCGGAATCTGTTGCCATTAGAAAGTTACCGCTCGTGCTTCTGAACTGTCGCTTTTGTCTCTTTATTCCATGATGAGTTCTTTCAATAACTTTCACAATGCAATTATGCGTCGATCTAATTATTAGCGCTTCCTTCGCGGTTTTTGCGACAGTTCGAATTTTATTTTGTATTTTTAATACCTGTGTTCTTAATTTCTTTCATACCAACGATATTTAATGTCCTTCAACCATATCTCGAAATTTCCAGATTTTGGTTTCGATTTAGCTTTCCACAGACAACCATTGCTGCAAATGACTGTACATATTTCTGCTCTGTCATTAATTAATAGTTTTCAGTATGAAGAAGCTACTTTCTTTCACAGCCTGTGTATAGGTCTTTGCCATTTCTTCTGGACACGATTTTACTTTAGTTTTATTTCGTAGTTCACTGTTGGTAGAATCTGTCTGTTTCTTCACACACAAATGGCCTGCCGCGGACCGGCAAATAGGGGGCGTGGTGCGAACGGGACGTTAACAATTCACACTAGAGTGCCGCCGTCGGAGAAGCGGGACAGTCGTGCTACGAATGGATCAGGGTATGTTGTCTTCGTCAGAGGAAGATACTGATGCACTGGATCTTTTGTAACTCATAAATGTTGAGCAGCGATGAAGATAATTGGTAAAAATGTTAGGTGGAAGAAGTGGGAAGAAATATGGCACATTCGACGTAATGAAGGAACTGGTCATGTATCCCGAACGATTCCGTAATTTTTACGGAATGTCTGAAAAGTATTTCTACATTGAGCTAAATAAAATGGACAGCCTACGACGAAACTAGAGTATTTTAATAATAATTCCTATTTTTCACATGAGTTCCATTTGAACGTAAGCCTAAATTTTGCCGATTTTATGAGAGATGTTCAAAATACTAGGACACTTTTCCAAAATCTGATTATGTTTCGCTGCTGTAGAAGAGATATTCCTCGTCACAGGGCACAGTTTCATACCCTGTGATAGATATTCGGCCATTACAGAGTGTGATGAAATGTCGTTTCACCCAGGCAATTTCCAGTCATTCACATCGCGAAGAACAACGGATTCCTTCTGTGTATGATGGAACCGGAAGATCTCTGGAATCTTAGCGCACGTTCAGAATAACTTGAGTGTCTGGCTACAGTTTCACTGAGGGGAAGAGCTGCAGCTAGATTACATTACAGTTTTCCATATCTTGCGTGCTAAAATTCTGTCAGTTGAAAGTTCCACAACGGAGCCTTACTTGACACGTGACAGTGTATCCCAGCTGAAAATAGAATTTCTGTGAACTAGTAGCAAGTGAATAGTGGATTTTCACGCATGTCTGCTAAACCGCATTGACTGAGGACAGAAAATGTACTGCTGACTGTACATATTTAATGTAATTGCAACAGGAATAGTGTTAAATTTTTCTGTGTATTGTGTTGCAGCTTCTGCAGTAAGCATTGTGCATTTTGACATGCATTGTTGTACTTTCTCAAAAGAAGGTTTATATTTATTAACGCAATATGAACGTCAAATTTGATTGAAACTGATTTTATAAACCACATACGAATGAGAAACACGAGCTACAAATCCACATAATCCTCGGCCACAGCGTCAGGTGTTGCTGTCACGGACGAACGTCAAAATATATCACATATTTACTCGCGTCTGGAAAGAGGTATCTTCCTCCTTCCACCATTAAAAACAATTAGCCATTACGGTTTGGGAGATAATCTGAGCAGCCGTCTTAGGTTGTTTGCAGATGACTCTGTCGTTTATCGATTAGTAATAATCAGAAAATCAAAACAAATTGCAATACGATTTAGAAACGTTATATACATGGTGCAAAAACTGACAGTTGACCCTAAATAACTAAAAGTGTAGGTCATCCACGTGAGTGCTGAAAGGAATCCATTAAACTTCGCTTACATGATAATCAGTCACATCTAAAAACCGTAAAATCAACTAAATACCTAGGAATTAAAATTATGAACAATTTAAATTGGAAGGAACACACACAAAATGTTGTTTGAAGTGCTAACCAAAGACTGACAGGACACCTAGGAAATGTAACAGATCTACTAAGGAGGCTGCCTACACTAAGCGTGTTCGTCATCTTTCAGAATACTGCTGCGCGGTGTGCGATCCTTTCCAGATAGGATTGACAGAGTACATCGAAAAAGTTCAAAGAAGCGCAGCACGTTCGTATTATCGCGAAATAGGGAAGCGAGAGTCACTGAAATAATACAGGATTTGGGGTGGTCATCATTAAAACAAAGGCGTTTTTCGTCGCGGAGGAATCTTCTCACGAAATTCCAATCACCAACTTTCTCCTCCGAATGCGAAAATATTTTGATGACGCCGACCTTCATAGGGAGAAACGATCGCAATGATAAAATAAGGGAAATCAGAGCTCGTACGGAAAGATAAAGGTGTTCGTTCTTTCCGCGCTTTACGAGATTGGTGCAGGGTATCGATGTAGATGAATTTCAATATATTAGCGCTATACAACCAAGGTCGTCCCACTGAATGTAAACTGGCCAGTCACTACTTTCTTCAGGGCGAACTTTTCCAAATATGCCCGCTGTTTTATTTATTTGGGAAGTCTATAATAACTATGGGAAATGACGAAAATTAAAACCAGTTACTATCAAGCTGTAATGTCACACTTATGATGCGTAATTTTTTTTTTAATACCGAATAGTTACCTCAAAATCGAATGAGAGATACTGCACCGCAGAGAACACTAGCAAACGTTGTTCGAACATTATGAATTACCTTGAAGAGAACAGTCTATTGACATAGACAACACGGATTTAGAAAACATCGTTCTTGTGAAACACAACGATTTCAAATTGATTCCGTATTTCTAGATTTCCAGAAGGCTTTTGACACATCACAATCAGCTTGTAGTGAAATTGCGTGCTTATGGAACATCGTCTGAGTTATGTGACTGGGTTTGTGATTTCCTGTTAGAGAGGTCACAGCTCCTAGTAATTGACGGAAAGCCATCAAGTAAAACACAAGTGTTTTCTCACTTTCTCCAAGGGAGTGTTGTAGGCCCTTTGCTGTTCCTTATCTATATAAACGATTTGGGAGACAATATCAGAAACCTTCTTAGGTTGTTTGTAGATGATGATGATGTCGTTTATCGTATAGTACAGTCATCAGAAGTTCAAAACAGATCGCAGAACGACGTTGAAAAAGATATCTGTATGGTGCGAAAATTGGCAATTCGACCCTAAATAATGAGAGGTCATCAACATGAGCGCTAAGAGGAGTCCTTTAAACTTCGGTACCACGATAACTCAGTCAAATCTAAAGACCGTTTTTAAATTCAAATACTTACGTAGGAAGTACAATTACGAACAACTTGAATTGGAAACAAGACATAGAAAATGTTGTGGGGAGGCGAACCGAAGACTGCGTTGTAGTTACAGAACACTTAGAAGATCCAACAGATCTACTAAAGAGACTGCCTACACTACACGTCTACTTCCTTTGGAGTACCGCTGCGCGGTGTGGGATCCTTACCAGATAGAATTAACGGAGTACATCGAGAAAGTTCAAAGAAGAGCGGCACGTTTCGTATTATCGGGAAATAGAGGGGAGAATGTCACTGACATGATTCAGGATTTCGGGTGGATATCATAAAAACAAAGGGGTTTCTCGTTGCACAGGAATCTTCTTGACATTTCAGTCACAAACTTTCTTCTCCGAATGGCAAAAACATTGATGTCGCCGACCTATGTAGGGAGTAACTACCATCATGAAGAAAGAAGGGAAATCTGGGCTCGCGAGGAAAGATATACGTGTTAGTTTTTTTCCGCACGCTATTAGAGATTGGAATAATAGAGAATTATTGTGAAGGTGGTTCGATGAATCCTCTGCCTGGCACTTACGTGCGATTTGCAGAGTTTCGATGTAGATGTAGTTGTAGTTTGTGGCACAGTTAATCAGTTTTGGCAATGACAGTTGCTTCAGCGGTGATTTATTTTTTGCCAAGATTTCATGGGAAATGCACTCAAGTGCGTAGGGCTGCATTTGTGGTTTTGTTAATAATCAGCACGCTATGGGAATCCTAGGAATATGTTAGAATATGTAGCAGTAGTTCACAAAAAAAGCCTTTCTGCCTGCTGCACATAAATTTATTTCATTTATGCACCCAAATGAATTTCACGTTCTTAACAAGCAGTCTTCAGTGCGTATCCTGCAATGTGACATGATTTTTTTCGCTGTCACATATTGGTTGTAGATTTAAGTCATTTCATGCAATTTTTTTCTATAATAAATTGAAAAGATACCTACAGACTAGCATTTAATCAGTTATTTGAAAACCAAGCAGAATTCCCTCATGTGAAAACCTGTTAAAAGCCTCCAATTTTAACCAAAACAAACATATGACAAGAAAACAATTAGGTAGTATTCCAGGACGCCCAGTGAAGAAGCCTTGTTTAAAAGGTAAAACACGAGTAGATGGGTAAATGAAATAAATTAATTTGCGGGATGCAAAAGGTGTTAAACTTACTGCACATTATATACAATTGCTGCGAAAACAACCTTCACAAAAAACTAGTTATTCTAGCAAGTTTTACAGAACAACAATTTTCACGCTTTCCGGAATATGTTAATACGAAAAAAATCCTGCTGGTTTTATTATTTGAACTTGTGTACGCACTTTTCAGCAACCTGACCATATTTGAAGCACGCATGAAAGTGCCCAAACACTGTAGGAAACAGGTGATCCGATCACGCTTAAATGTTCGTGCCGGATATAAAAGCCCTGCTCGCTGGGAATTTTTACAGTCTGTGCGCTCTTGAAGATTCTAACTCGACGTTTCTTTGATATATTGTTGTGGATGATGTCGAATATTTATTTTGGTTGTTGCCTTCATCAGATATTCCAGTATGAGTATAAACAACCACGCAAATTACTTTTTATTATGTATTTTTCCCGTTTCGATTCTTATAATTGCCACACCCAAACCTTCTGTGGATATAAAGAAAAAATCGTAACAAAAATATCATTAACATATGGTGCAAATGGCTCTGCACACTATGGGACTTAACTGCTGTGGTCATCAGTCCCCTAGAACTTAGAACTACCTAAACCTAACTAACCGAAGGACATCACACACACCCATGCCCGAGGCAGGATTTGAACCTGCGACCGTAACGGTCGCGCGGTCCCAGACTGTAGCGCCTAGAACCGCTCGCCCAATCAGGCGGGCTATCATTAATATATTCTAAATATATTACCGTGTTAACCCGGATTTGTGAACATGGATGTAAGCACAGCTGTTCCGAAAGTGCTGCGTGGTATACTGTTTGAACACGCAAAACAACGCGGTAAGTTCTACTTTCAACCTGTTACCAAATGAGTGAAAGCAGTACAGTACTTCAGAAATAAGGCGCACTTACTGCTGTAAAATATCTTTGCTTTTATGTTAAGCGGATTGATTTTAGTCTACAATAGTAACCTGTAAAGCATTATGACATAACATTCCAGGACACTCACTGATAAATCCGCGAAATGCGCTGGGTTATTAAATGCATTCAGTAGCATCATGCAAAAGGCGTTTTAATTAATACCAATTACATAGCTGCTACGGAAAATGACCGCTGTAAGAAACTCTTTTTAGTTCTTCTATTGCATGCTGGAGACCATAAGAAATAAAAGTGAGTTATAAACTTGCTAAGGATTATCGTTATTATTTCAGAAAATGGCAGAACAACGGCGACGAACGCGGGGAAGGGTTGTTCTACGTGAATCTCACTTCATAACAAAAGTTCATGGACCGTACTCCGTCGGTGGAGTTAACCATCTTTCAACAATGTGCTACATTAATTGTCTCCAGGGAGATGGCTTTGGGTATTATAGCTACTCGTCAGTTTAAAATGGAAGCTTGTCATCTCTTTCGGACTCCTGGCGTAGAAGTTACTGAGTATCTTACATGACACTGTGAAGTAAATGGCAGAGAGAGAGAGAGAGAGAGAGAGAGAGAGAGAGAGAGGTGTGTGTGTGTGTGTGTGGGGGGGGGGGGGGGGGAGAGATGTAGGAAGTTCACCCTAGTCTGTGTTCGATTTGGGCGAATGACCAATAGCATCTATTTGCGAAGCGTTGTGGTTGAACTCGATTGGCTGGTCGGCAATCCGGATAACAGCATTTGCAGTCGTGACGGGCATTAAAAACGAGTAACGACATGTGGTATGCTGGACGAAGCGCAATTTCCTGTCTCGAATGAACGTTTCTCTCGTGGTCCCTCCTACCCGCAGTCGTGGAGTAGCGAACGATGGGGTGCCACGAATTTTATCGCTCAGTACTAGAACTGTTGTTCAAACAACCGACATGCCAGTTTTAAAATCACTTCTAGATTCCCTTTTTATCATATTTCGCGCACCTGTGTGTGTGTGTCTAACAAGAGCAGTGTGACTTCACCGGCGGATGTTCGTGGAGCATACCGAAGTAGACTGTGTTTCCACTTACAGTAGTTCTCAAAGCATCTCATATGTTTTGGTAGAAACCTATTTGAAATGTAACCAAAGAAAAGGTGCTGTTATTGGTAGTCAGTCTAATGTAATGTACAAAATTCTCATGCTACGAGAAATAAAATATTCAACCGGTTTAGATTAAAACATGACTACTTCTGTTATAAAGATACACATTTCGAGAAAATTTATGCGTTTTTAAAAGACTACGCTCTAGACGAATCTGTGAGGTTGTGTGTGTGTTTCGTTTACGTGAAAGCTTTTCCTTTGCTTGAGATTACACGTACGTTAAAGTACAACTGCCTCTTTTACGTGCTATACAGCCGGATTTTGCAGCTGTCGTCGTGAAACCTCAAATTTTACCGAGCCCACCTTCCAGAACAACTTTGGCGTTCATCGGTGCTCCGTGGCATGAGAAAAATTCAGTAGTAGTTGTGTCTGACAAGTCATTAATCGAATGACAGAAGCTGAAAACAGAGGTGCCCCAGCAATTCGTGGCTTTTCTTTTGTCAGTAAGCTTATTTCCTTCTTGCTTGTATATTTACACCAGTGCAATTGGCTACTGATTACGGCTTTGCTGATAACTGCCGACTTGACTTCATAGTTGCGTCCAAATATGTCGTAGGTGAAGAGAAACATGGGACCCATACTCCCTACTGAGGGCAAATTTAATGGAGCTTACATAATCTTGTTAGTCGTTCCGCTCTGTTATTTCGACTTTCCCGTTTAGTGACAATAGTCGCCTAATTGCTATATTTCTCAGGAACGTATCAAGCCCAGTGCATGAATTAACATTACTGACTCTACTAAGAAGCAACCTGTATAGGATTAGCCTATATATATATATATAATATATATTTGTCAACCTTCAACTGGTTTCAAGTCTTCCACATATTCATTTTCACACTGATTCTGTGGAGGACCGCCTCATTTCTTGTGTCATTAGTCCACTTAACTTCAGAATTCTTGTGCAACACCACATCGGAAACGATGCTTTGATCCAGACGTACTTTCTCAGAAACATGTTCCTCAAACTAAAGTTTCTTGTGGTGAAGAATTTTCTCTGCCTTTGCTAGTCTGCTTCTTACATCGTGAGTCTGCCTCCAAGGTAGTATAATTTCTTCACTTCACCCGTTATGTGGTCCCCAATTTAAGTTCATCGCAAATCTGTATCTTGCTACACTAAATTTCTTCCGTCGTAGTTCTTCCTCGTTTCGTTGAGGATAGGTTGCCATCACCTAATCTTACCATCGATAACCATTCACGGTGAATTTTAATCCAGCTGCAGGATCTTTCTTTCATTTCCGTCATTGTTTCTCTGATGTCCAGGTCCAGAAGAAGAGAGGAAAGATGTAATATATCCCTTACACCCTATTTAATCTGAGTATTTTTTCTGGCTCTTCCGTTCTTGTTTCTGCCTCTGCCAGTTGCTACATTGCAGCTGTCGTTACTATGTCGTAAGTCTCTTGCAAACATTTTTCTGTTCATAATGAGTTTCTGTTTTTATTCTACGTTTAATTCTGTGGTCTTGGAATTAGTAATATCCACAAAAAATATTGTTGACGCAAGTCTAATGTTGTGATTTTTGTTTTGTTTCAGGTAAGTGTTCCTCCACCCATCGACGTAAGTATGCGTTCCAATTCCATTGGAATGTTAGTCTGTGAAAGAGACTTGCAGTCTCGATCCGATAATGCATGTATGCTTAAGAATGCATGATAGTATGTTTTAGTAGCAATGTACAAAATAGCTTGAAAGGTAAGCGCAAGTAGAAGTCTCGTGCGTAACCGGAGTCGCGACACAGTAGTTCGCGCTCTATTAAAGAATTGCTTATTATACCCCTCCACTCGTGAAGTACATTTTTAAAGAACGAAAGTGCCAGACTAGACTGTAGATAGCTCTGTCGGTGACGGCCTACGGGTTCTTAATTCGTCCTACTTCTTTGTTAGTCGGTGTCTTGAAAGATGAGATTCATAACTAAGCCAGGTGCGCTAAGACGATGGACGCAGCTCCAGTTAAAATATTCTGTCGTACGAATGCATCTGTCCAGATCAGTCGACACCACAGAGGAAGAAAGACTAATAAAATTAATCCTTATATTCTGTTCACAGATTCTAACTCGCAATAAAATTCCTAGCAAATTGATACCATACTCAGACCGGTCAGCTAATTAATTGACAAGTTGTGGATCTTAATTACTCATTTGATGCAGCTAAACTAATTTTCCCAAGTCCGCAGACACTACAGAGGTATTGTCTGCAAAGATCATCATTTGTTGGAGCGGGTGGGATAATTTTGGCATTCGCCGTTTAAGTAATGTAGAAAACGTCGAAGACGACGAAATCTAGCGTAGCTTCCAGGCCGTTATTTCGAATCGTCGTTGAAGCCATGCGATGGCGGAGACATTCTTTCCATGTCTCGGAACAGCCAACGTGAAGGCAGGATTCTGGGCCGCTCCAGTCGGCCAGAACAACAGGAACGCTTACACCTCCAGCCTCTGTTACGCTGGCAGCCTCTGTTACGCTGGCTGCAAGGACCTTTCCGTACACAGCGGAATGCACTATTGTTCATCGACCGAATCTTTAAGTACGAGGGTGGTTTCAAAAGCTCTCTGAATCACCACAAGACATCAGCGTTAGCGCAACGAGTTGTTCACGTGATAGTCATTGGACTGTTGCCTGTAAACAAGTGCCGCGTCTGTGCACTTGGAAGAGAGCTGTGAAGGTGATGTGGCTCTGTTGTTCCCGCGTAGTGGTTTGCGAAGATGGAAAAAAAATCGAAATTCAGTGATAAAGTACTTCGTAAAGAAAGGTGTGAAAGAAAAGGACATTCATGCTGTTTGCCAGAATATACTGGGGGGCTCTTGCTGCTTCATATTCAACTTTTGCAAACAGATGAATTTAAATTCGGTCGGGAGAGCTTAGATGTTGATCCGCGCAGTGGTAGTCCAAAATGTGTCGCTACTCTAGAAATCATTGCAAAATGCTCATGGAGGATCGCCGATTTGTGAGTGAGTGAAATTGCTCGCGCTTGCCAGATGTAATCTGAAAAAGTATATCATATTTTAACTGAAGAATTAGAAATTAAAAAAATTATGGGTGCCGCTATTCTTGACGCTGAATCCAATACGTGTGCCGTAGCTATGGCAAAATTACACGAACTGTGTTACGAAATGCTGCCACCTGATATTCACCTGATATGGCTTCGTCAAACTTCCGTCTCGTCCCAAAACGGAAAATTTTTCTTGGTGGACGAAGATTTAATAGCCGGAGTTGACAACTGTTTTGCAGGCCAAGAGGAAACGCGTTTTCGAGATGTGATAAAGGCACTAGAACGTCGTTGGACCAAGTGCATTAATCTACAAGGAGACTATATTGAAAAACAAAAAAATTCTTTGACGTAAGTACTTTTTTTCTGTTCCGTTCGAGTACTTCCAAACCACCCTCGTAGCCCGGAGAGCAGCTCTCCAGCCTGAAGAAAACTCCCCTCCGTATCACCAGAGGCCAATTATTCTGTGAGAATAATTTTCTCCGCAGCAACTTCCTCCACATTACCTGAGGCCAAATCAGCAAGTCCATTACACCACACAGAGAGGTTCAACAGGAACAACATTTTAATGTTTAAGCAACACATATGCCGATCAAGGAATGCTTGTCAGGTACACGACTAGCGACTCCCCAACGCATTCTTTTTATGTTTCTACAGATCTCAACATCGCGAAGTTTATTGTACAGCAGTTACAGCAGTTATCGCAATTTTTGGCAAGTGTTGTTTTCCATTGGCTTTGGAGCAGCCTTGTGTTAGGCTGCGCGTGTTGCTCGTGATGTTTAGAATTACGAAGCAAGCTACAGCAACGCTGGTTGCGTCTATCTGCCGCTATGTTTGCAGCGCGAGTTACGGACTCTGCATTCCGACATGTAGCGTGGTAAGCTCTGTTGTCCGACCCTTTTACTGTGGCAGCATTCTTGACCCACGGCTAGCTTCATTCGTTGCGTTACAGTGATTCATGTTAATTAATTTTTGCGCTCTCTGTAGGGACTGGTTTTCATTCTCAAGACGTTATTGTGTCTGGGAACTAGTGTTTTTTTGATTTGCCCTACAGCAAGTCAATTCGTAAAAAGATGCATTACCAGACTATACTGACATTAATTGGTCTCTAGCTTCCGTACTGTCCTCAGTTCATTACAATGAGAAGAAAACACCTGCTGTAGGAAACAAAACCCGACGCCTGGGACAGATGATCTGGAGGTGATTGAACTTCTAGGGAAGAATGATAGTTGTTACATCTCCAAAGGCAGTTTATTCAATCTTTCAATAATCTTTATTGATTCATATTTTCGAAGGAGAGACGACAGAGACCCGTGCTACAGCTACTTACCCAACAACACAGGCTTAAAAACGTATACTTGTGTGGACGGCGACCAAGTTACACTTCACATGCAAGTTATTCTATGGTTGTGGCGTGACAGTTTAATTAGTTCTTCCACGTTGGGGACATTGGTGCATCCACACACAATAGATTATGTCTGCCGTCCTGTCACTTCTCAGAGTCATCCCATCTTAAGACGCGGTACCTGTGACGCAGCTGCTGGCTGCGACCATCGAATTTCTAATGATTTTGCCGGCCGGAAGCATTAACGAGCTGTTCCCACGAAGCGCCTGTGATTCGCAGCTGTTAGCAGCGCATGAGAAAATGAGTTTACCTATTCCCTTGCTCCCCCAGCGGGCTCACGGTTCTTTCTTGAGTTCTTGCGTGGCACCCTGCGCCCTCCTACCCCACCGATCGAGGTGGCGCAGTGGTTAGCACATTGGACTCGTATTCGGGAAGACGACGTTCAGCCCCACGTCCGGCCATCCTGATTTAGGTTTCCCGCGATTTCCCTAAATCGCTTCAGGTAAATGCTGGGATGGTTCCTTTGAAAAGGGCAGGCGTTTTTAATCCCCCTTTGGGGTTATATGGCCAATGCAGTGGCTAAGTGGTACACATGGGGAGAGCCATTGATGAGAGTGATGGTACGAAGGCTCTTCGCACATGAAGCGTATCAAGCTCCAAAAATGTGGCCATTCTATAGTCGTCTCTTCGAGTGGTAACGGATAATTAAATGCTGCTTCTTATGACCCTGCAACGTGGCTACCCCATAGGAAGAGGGCCAGTGCGGTCGGATTACCTGTTAATCAAAGCTGCTTCTGCTGCTCAGCTTGCACCTCTTCGTGCTTGTGGCCTTCTTGGCGACGCCGCAGTGTCAGAACGTGGCCCAGGGAGTGATTTTTTTTTTTAATTCTATACGGACCTCAACCAGCCTAATCATTGTGGCTTTCGAGGGAGATAGCCTCCTAGAGAAGTTAAAGGTTATGTGCTGCAGATGTGACGTGACGCTGTATGTCACACCATCCATAAGGCGCTATAGGTGCTTATGTTTTGGGCATATGTCTTCCTGCTGTACGGCGGACATTCTGTGTGGGGACTGTGGCCAGCCCCTCCATGAGGAGAGCCCTGTGCTTCACTACCAGTGTGTGTAAATGGTCGCGACCGTCAGTCTCCATGCTAGCTGTATTGTCCAGCTTACGAGAAAGAAAAGGAAGAAGGGATTGTACATCTTACTCTGACACTTGTCAAAAATACGACTGACCCCACCAAGTGTCGATGACTTTCATTTTTGCCCGTGCTACGTCCTTTCACCTTCCTACCTCTTCATTACTCCAGCCCAGTCACTCTTTCCTGTCGCCCTCACCTTCACTTCCCAAGCTCTCCCTTCCAGAAGCTGCTCCTGCTCCTCCCTGGCCAAAGAAGTGCCTCCCCTTCTTCGGCGCCCACCGGTGATGGGGTTCCATCCCAGGAGCCAGCACATCGGCGTCTCTCAGGCCGGAGGAGGAGAAAGAGAAACTCAATTCCCAGGAAAAAGGTCCCCCTTTGTGCCCCCCAGAGATGCTATCATGCCCGTCGCAACTCGTGCTTGACATCTTATTTGTGGTTATTACCCATCATCGCTGGTCATAGGTTGTGAGCTGGCAACATGATTGGCTCCAGTCCATTTGCCTCTCTATTTGATACTTGCTCTGTGATAATTCAATGGAGCTAAAATGGATACTACTGTCACCTTCCAGAGTTGCTGCCCTTTATTGATTTTTATTCAGCAGCTTATGTCTTTCTCCAATAATGTCATTTTACTGATGTTCACTTGCTGCCTCTTGTGGGTTCCAAGCCTTATGTTGGAACCGGATCAGCCCTCTAAGAACTTATGGTGACTTCTGCAGATTGGTCATTACAGATATTGTTAGTACATGGGTCGCACTTTATAACACATTGGAGGCAGTTGCCATTCAGGCCCATTTCGACTCTGCCGTCAAGATTTGCAGCCTCTCTCTCCCCTGACAGACCGCCTACATTTGCTATCCTAACTGCCCTCCTTCAGCAACTGCCCCCTCCCTTCCTCCTCGTTGGGGATTTTTAATGCCAATCATCCTTTGTGGGGCAGTGCTTCATCGTCTAGTCTGGGACCCTCATTGACCAATTTCTTGCAGACCTTGACCAGTACCTTCTTGATGACGACGACGACGGTGATGATTCCCCTACTCATTTTAGTGCTGCATGTGGCACTTTGTCTGCCATTGATCTTCCACTCTCTTCCCCACACCTTCTTCCAACCTTACACTGGTCGCCCCACAATGACCTTTGTGATAGTGATCACTTCCTGTTGAGTCTGTTGTTCCCTTCCCACCTCTTGGAGACCAGGTTTCCCTGCTGGGCTTTTCGTCGTGCAGATTAGCCCCTGTACACGTGCCAGGTCGTATCTGTCAGAGAAAATAGGTGCGTTGGGAATGCTTTGATTCCTCTAGGTTCTTCTGCCCTATATCACGGTTGTAGGTTACACTCCACACTCTCCAAGATTATAAGCAAGAGTCTGGCCCTTCCAGATGGCCTTTGTGCATATCCATCATTTCTCACTGAACACCTCACGACCCATTTTACAATGCCATCGGCGCCAGCTGCCTTCCTTCTCCAAAAACAGTGGACTGGCACTGTCTATATGGAATCGTGTAGTGAGCGTCCAACTGGAAAGAAGCTTCTTCTGGCCCACTCAACTTCCCGCAATTCAGCTCCTGGCCCTGATTTCATCCATAACCAATTGCCTCAACGCCTCAGTCCTCCAAACGCAATATCTCCTCAAAGTTGTTAACTGTATTTGGCTCCAAGGGAGTTTTTCCCCCGTCAGTGGAAACTGCTGGTTGGCAGGCCTTCTCTGAGCGCCGCCGTCTTGTCGCAGTTTTCTGCGGTCTTTGTGAGGCCTATGACACAGTTTGGTGTCATCACAACGTCCTTACTCTCCATGAACGGTGTCTTTGGGACCCCTTCTACTGTTATCCTCCAGTTCCTGTCCCACCAGTCATTCGGAGTCCAGATTGGCACTCTTCCCAGTTCTCCGTGGACCCAGGAGAATGGCTTTCCACATAAAGTGTCGTTTTACTTATTGCTCTTAATGGACCTGTGTCCTTTCCCGGACCGTTGGTCACCCCTGCTCTGTATGTGGATGATTTCTGTATTTGGGATAGCTCCCAGTTGGTGGCCTCTGCGGAAGGAACTCCAGGATGCCATCCACCATTGCCGCCCACTACAGTCCACCCTTATATGGAGCTCTACGTCGACGAGACACCTTACTTTCGTCCTCCAGTTTCGTTTCTTGGTTGCCCCATGCCCGTCATCTGAAGGTTGGCTGTCTCTGTAAACTCAGTGTCCTTTGCTTCCTTGCCCACACCTCTTGGGGCACAGATCATTCGACCCATATACCAGGAGTTAGTTCTGTCTCGCCTGAACTGTAGTTGGCAAATTTATGTATCAGCTGCGCCATCCACACTGCTTCTGGATCCGGCTCACCATCGTGGTACCTGTAAAGCCACTGGTGCTTTTCGCACTAGCCCTGTGAGCAGTCTTCTGGTTGACGCTAGAATCGTTCTATTCCGTAGCCACAGCTCCTGATTACCTGTGACAACACTATTTGCTCTTCCCCTGCTCACCCTTCCTACTATTCGCTCTTCTCCTGCTCACTCTTCTTATTCTGTTCTTTTCGTGGCTTCAGGCCACTGCTCGTCATCAAGTGGTTTTACTGGTTGGGCTTTTCGCTTCTTTCTGCAGTGACATCCACCTCCCGTCCTTTCCCCTCTTCCCACGTTCTCTCCCAAGCACACTCTCCTCTCCCCCTCGACCATGAATTCGGATGGATCTCTTCCTGGGACTAAAAGCCTCTGTCGCTCCACTGGTATTCCATTGTTCGTTTCGAGTTTCAGGATGCCACTGGTTTTTTTTTTTTTTTACCTCTGATCATCTTGGTGACTCTGCTTGTTCGATTGATTTCCTTTCGGTTCGTGACCACATAGGTATGCCGGGTAATGAACTTCCTGAATTTGCGACCTTACATAAAATCGCTGTTTGGTCAATTGGGGAGTGACTGTTATTAGACTACCTCGTTATATAATAAACTTTGCGCCATGGAGGAGACGCCCTCCATGTAGCGTCCCCCCCCCCCCCCCTCTCTCTCTCTCTCTCTCTCTCTCTCTCTCTCTCTCTCTCTCTCTCGTGCTCTGCAGTCTTCGGATTGGCCATACTAGGTTGACCCATAGGTCGTTTTTTTATTATTATTTATTTGCAATGAGCCCTCACCCCTTTTTTTCATGCGTGGCTCCGCTCACGGTGCTCGTATTGCTGGACTACCTGCACTTTTTGGCCCTTCGCACTAAATATGCCCTCCCACCTTCTTGATCTCGCGTGGTTACTCCTGTCCTCGGTTTTCTCCGCGAACGCGGCTTGTATCTTCAGGTCTAAGCCCTTTAATTTTCCTTTGGAATTTGAGTCCCTCAGCGTAGACGTTGGTTGTGCAGTTCTAGCTCTAGTCTCCGCACCAGCCACGTTCTCCCCGGCTTTTCGCTATATTTTGTGTGATCTGTTCTGCTGTTTTGTTCCGTATTTTCTTGTGTGTTCTTCCTCTTGGTTTGTTCGCGTATATCGTGATAATGATATTTTGTGGTTGTCGGGACGAGTCGGTGGCGTTGTTGGTGTCCCATTGCGCGTAGCGCTTCTGGGGCTGCTCACCCCGTTTCCACACACCCTTTCCTGTTTTTTTTTTTTCCTCTTCCTGCTGCCCTGAAGTACCTTTTCCTTCTGCTTGCACGTTATGCTTCCCCCTTGACTGGACTGTAGTCTTCGTGTTGCCCTTCCTTGATTTCTGCCGTCCTAGCTCGCTGTTTGGTTCGCACTCCCCCCCTCCCCCCCCACCCCACCCCACCCCAAATCAACCATCCATCCATTTCCTTGATATAGAAAAATACTATATGTAAATGAAGCAGAGCTACAGCAACTTCTGGAATTACTTTTTTCGATATAGTTTATTTTGTGAACGGTTCCATATATCGAAACGAGGTTTTCGTCAAATGATAATACGCTAAGGAGCACGTACTTTTTTTAGTGATAGTCGTAACTCCTGCAGCGATAGAGAAATTGAAGCAAGTTCAGTTTTTTAAATAAAATCATACTTTTTTCAGCAGCATCCGAGAGCGCTTGAAAAGACGAATGCAGTGATATAATGCGTCGACGACATGAGTTCCACTCTTGTCGTTTCTACCAGGCACTCGGAGGACGACTTGCTGCTTATAACAAAGGAGCCTGGCACGAGAATTCTGCTTGGAGGTGTTTACATTACAGTAGCGGACACTGTCCGCATTTCTGTCCAATTTAGTAAATTCCTGGGATTTTTTTTTTTTTTTTTTTTTTTTTTTTTTTTTTTTTTTTTTTTTTTTGCTAAAGATTTCAACCCCAATATTAACAAACACTGTAGCACTGTAATTCTTTCCAAGAGCAATTGGCTTAAGTTATGAAAAGTATGCGGCCCTATGAAAAACCTTGTTTCAGAGTCTCGGTTAGTATCAGAGTTTAGAGAATTATCCAAAAAAGCGTATATACCCCCGCCATTCTATAAACTGCGCAAACCTCATTTCGATACTGAAACCGTGAACGAAATCAAAGGGGAGTTGTCTTCCATGACTTACCTCTGTAGTCTACATCTACGTTACTACTCTGCTATTCACAATAAAGTGCCTGGCAGAGGGTTCAATGAACCACATTTAAGCTCTCTCTGTACCGCCCCACTCTCGAAAGGCGCGCGGGAAAAACGAGCACTTAAATTTTTCGGTGTGAGCCCTGGTTTCTCTTACTTTATCGTGATAATTTCTCCCTTTTTTGGTGTACGCCAGCAGAACGTTTTTGCAATCGGAGGAGGAAACTGGTGATTTAAATTTCATGAGAAGATCCCGTCGCAACGAAAAACGTCTTTGTTTTAATGATTGCCACTCCAATTCACGTATCAAGTCTGTGGCACAATCTCCCATACTTCGCGATAATACAAAACGAGCTGCCCTTCTTTGAACTGTTTCGATGTCAACTGTCAGTCCCACCTGATGCGGATCCCACACCGCACATCAGTACTACAGAATAGGACGAACAAGCGTGGTGTACGCAGTCTTTTTAGTAGACCTATTGTACCTTCTAAGTGTTCTGTCAATGACTTGCTGTCTTTGGTTTGCTCTGCCCACAGCATTATCTATGCGATCGTTGCAATCTAGGTTATTTGTAATTTGTAATTCCTAAGTATTTAGTTGGATTTACAGCCTTCAGATATGTATAACTTATCGCGTAATCGAAATTTAGCGGATTTCTTTCAGTAGTCGCGTGAATACCTCCACGCTTTCCTTTATTCAGGGTCAATTGCCACATCTCGCGCCATGCAGATATGTTATCTAAATCATTTTACAATATATTTTGGTCATCTGATAACTTTACAATACGGTAAACGACAGCATCATCTTCAAACTATCTAAGAGGACTACTCAGATTGTCTTATATGTCGTTAATATAGATCAGGAACAATAGATGGACTATAACGCTACTTTGGGGAACGCCGGATATTACTTCTGTTTTACTCGATGACCGTCTATTTCTAGCAACTGTGACCTTTCTGACAGGAAATTCAGAAAATGACAAATCCAGTCGCACATTGAGACGATACTCCATAGGCACGCAGTTTGGTTAGAAGACGCTTGTGATGAACGGTGTCGAAAATCTTCTGGAAATGTAAAAATATGGAATCAATTTGACACCCCCTTTCGATAGCACCCATTACTCCGTAAGTATAAAGACCTAGTTGTTTCACAAGAACGATATTTTCTGAATCTTTGCTGACTGTGTGTCAGTAAATTGTTTTCTTCGAGGTACTTCATAGCGTTCGAACACAGTGTATCTTTAAAAACCCTACTAAATATCAACGTTAGTGATATGGGCCTGTAATTCAGTGGATTACTCCTACTACCCTTTTTGGGTATTGGTGTGACGCGCAATTTTCCAGTCCTTAGGTACGGATTTTTCTGTGAGCGAGCGGTCGTATATAATCGCTAATATGAAGCTATTGTATCTGCACATTCTGAAAGGAACCTGGCTGGTATACAGTCAGGACAGGACGCCTTGCCTTTATTTAGTCTCTTAGCTGCTTTGCTACACCGAGGATAAAAAAAAGTGTGAAATCTTACGGGGCTTAACTGCTAAGGTCATCAGTTCCTAAGCTTACACACTACTTAACGTAAATTATCCTAAGGACACACACACACACACACACACACACACACACACACACACACACACACACACACACACCGAGGATATCTATTTCTATGTCTTGGCAGTTGTTCTTGATTGGAATTCAGGGATATTTATTTCGTCTTCTTTGGTGAAGGAGTTTCGGAAAACAGTGTTTAATAACTCAGCTTTAGTGGCACTGTCTTGGGTGACTTCACCGTTGCTAACCCGCAGTGAAGTTATTCATTGCTTCTTGCCACTGGTGTGCTTTATGTATGACAAGACTCTATTTGGGTTTGCTGCCAGATTCCGAGATAGTTTCGTTGTGGAAATTGTTAAAAGCACCTCGAAGTACGCGCTGTATTTCGAACTTTTGCATAACTTTGCCAATCTTGAGGATTTTGCATTCTTTTAAATTTGTCATTTTTTCTTCGTTGCTTCTGCAACAGCGATCTGATCCGTTTTGTGTAATCTCTTCATTGCCGTCGATACTCTCTCTGAAGTCATTCCACATCTTTTTTACGCTTACATGATCAGATCTGGAGGAGTGAGACTCTCTCTTAAAAAGACGTTAAGAGCATTTTTATCAGCTTTTTAAAATAGATACATTTTGCGTTTATTTTTGATGGTAGTAGGTTTTACAGTATTCAGCCTAGCAGAAACTGCCTTGAGATCGTGAATACTGACATACACAACTGATTTAGTCGTATTTATAAAATGGTGTAGTATTAAAGCGTCATCGATAGCTGCTGAAACTAGATTTACTATAGGTCTGAAACAACATAGGTGAGGAAATTTTTGTTGTGCTTTTATATCAATAACAGGTCTTTTCATAGACTATTGACTAAGATTTCCACCAGTTGCTGTTTTATGATTCTGTCGCAATTTCAACTGCATTAAAATTTTAGTGACGTGAACATTTACGAATTGTGCTGTGTTGTGGCAAAAGAAGCAAATTTAAACCTGGCACGCCACTGATAACGCCTCTCTGAAGAAAAAGGCTGTAAGAAGTTGGGTGAAAATAAATGTACTTCTGTTGAAATTTTGATGGAATCCTTACCCCAATGCGTGTTTAATAACGAATGATGCTATTGACGTTGGCCAAAGAATTTCATTTCTGTAACTCAGTGATCTGAAAAACATGAAAACAATGCAATTTGCAAAACCCAATCAATTACTAACAAGGTGTAATCAGATAACCACTATTTTTGACAAACTAATACTAGTTTGTGGAAAAAAAGTACAAGCCCACGTTCTATATAGGGGTAGGAAAGAACAGAGAGCATGATTTGTGCTATTAATTGTTTTCATATTTCTTTGATTATCGTGATATAGTAATAAAATCCGTTACCAAGTTTCAGTTGATACCATTCATTGTTAAAAATACACGGGAGTATAAGATTTTGCCGAAAATAGCTGAATTTATAAATATTCATCTCACTAACATTCTAATGAGTTGAAATTGGGACAGAAGCATAAAACAGCATCTGATGCAAAGATATGTCAATAGTTTGTGAAAATGGTTATTCTAGTTGTATAAATAAAATGTTATTTCTGCATAGACAATGTTCAAACCACACCTATTTTTCGTTTCGCCAGCTATTGTTGGAGCTTAAATATTACATAATTTCATTGAAAAAGTGTGTATTCGCTTTAACATCGCGGTAGATAGGGGAGTTTCGCATATTAATCATATGGAGAAATACTGTCCTCTTTGTATACTGTCATTTTCCAAAATCGTGTTTCGATATCGGAAACCGTTTGCGAAATACGTGGAATTTTGTGAATATTTCAGTCAGGCTTTTTCGCCAACGCACGAGATCTGGACGAAGTACTTTACGTCCGACCCATTTCCTCAAGATTGGCGATGGAAAGCAATATCCTTCAAAGTTTACGGAGAAGTCAGCATGGTAGCCACATTTCATAGGATCGCAGGTCGGTCGGTCGGTCGGCCAGCCAGCCGCCGGGTGCGTGACATTCTGTGTCCTGGCGTTGTCTCACAGTTGCCGCCCTGTAGGCTGTGACGTGAGTTGCCAAACTAATTGCGGGAAACATGTACGACCCCGTGCAGGGCAGCCGGCTGACGGATTATAGAGCCAAGGCAGCCGTCGCATGGGCTAGTAAGAAAGATTGCAGCTAATCTTACTCCGTGTGAGCTGGGCGTTAGGAACATTGCGTGAGGTAACGCACATTTCTCGAAATGAGTGATCGCAATTTATTGTTGTACTGACTGGTGTAAAATAATGATCAGGTTCTACTCCGGCACAGTTTCAGGCCAAGGCTTGACGAAGGTTTCTTGACGACACTTCTCAACTGTCACGTAAGAAAGGACGAAGAAATAATCTGTGGTTCTTCAGGTTAAATATTCTCTGGTTATATATCGAAATCAGGTAATCAACATTTGTTACACCATCGCAATCCGAACCATCTGACTTCATATAGAGCGACACTGCTTACGGAGGTTGATGTTTCTAAGTTAGATGCCGCCATTACTGATAAGTAACAAGAAATGCCGTCGATTCCTCAGACATTAGTATCCTGATCTGCAAATTGCTCTTCTGATTCGGCAGAGATTCTTGTTCATCGTCATGGTTGACGAAAAGCATCAACTGAGTGGCGTCTCTTGATGTAGTGGGTGTAATACTTAAAATGGAAGCAACACTTGACGAGAACCTTTCTATACCGAAAGAGTTCACAAATATTCTCTTTATTATATGTTGAACTTGTGGATTATAGCGGTATTTCGAATGAATGAATTCGTGAACATTCCTTCCGGACAAGCTTTCGACTTTGATCTGGTTTGTTATAGATCATCATGGTCATTATGAAACATAGCAATAGGTATCTTTAATTTTACTTTGCTGTTTAATCTGTGTTGGACAAATAAAAGTGGTTCTACCACAGATAAATTGTGGAACAAACATGATATGTTAATATTGTTTATGCCGTCCTTATCAACTGTATGAAATGATATAATAATGCAATGACGACAGTTTTCAAACTCTTATAGTTATACACCGTAAAGATTGAAAATGGGTCTTAATCTAAAACGGAGTTGAGAGTTTTCCACGGTGGAGGATGCAAAGCAAGCTTCAGGGAATTAACCATATATTTTTTATGCTGTGTACAAGTGTTTCTCACATACTATCAGCTAAAGTAGTTGGCCATGATCCAGTGGTCGCCATGGTAGAATACTTCTACTGGCAACACTGATTTTGATAGATTGTCACTAGCTTACGATGCATCTGATCTCATTGCTTCTCCCAGAGCATCTATTTAACTGCATTCGTTTCACATGTTTGACATGCTTGCTTATCTTCAATGTAGTTAAATTACCACATCAGTTTGTAACCACAAACTGATCAGAAGTCAGTTAAGAGACACCACATAGATAAATTATTCTACGTAAGTTCTGTATTCTATGATCCCGCTATTCATTTTTTACATATCCCAGACACTAACTCTCTCAGAATCTTTGGACCACAAATGATCTTTTGTGGCATACATTCATCAGTACAAACGAAATTGCTGCACATAGCATTTATTTCTTTCGTTTCTACAAGAATGTTTTTAAAGACTTCCTAGAATTGGGCCCCACCTAAGCCCACATCAGTCATTCGCCTGCCCCATTTCTCTTGGACTCAAATTACCACACTCAAGTCTTCACTATCGCTTTTTTTCCCACTCAGAAATCGTTGTGCCCATCTATACCAGTTGCGCCCCCGCAACCCCCTCTGTCCCATTATCAAAACCTAGCGAAGATGCGCAGTTCAGCCCATTCGACTCTCATTTGGGAGTACGAAGATTCAAACGCTCGTCTGGCCACCCTGATTTATATTTTCCATAATTTCTTTATATCACTTGCCACCAAATGAAAAAATGGTTACATTGAAAGGGCACGGCGATTTAATTTCCTATATACCGCCAATGGGAGCTTTTTCTAATGACATCGATGTTGACAGGACATTATGTCAAAAATTCACCTACTTCCTTTCCGTTATGAACTGCTACCACAATCCCTTTATCAGGCGCCCCTATCATGTCCCGTCATCAAGCGGCGCAGCGCGCCCCCGCGTACCTGCTCCGGCGTCGGACGGCGCAGCGCGTCCGTCCCCATCCTGATGATAACCACCATTCCTTCTGCTATAAAACTGCTTCCCTCCCCCACCCCATCAAACGACCGTCCGTCCGTCCGTCCGTTCGCCCCCCCTCTCTCCCTCTCCCCCTCTCCCCCTCTCCCCCTCTCCCCCTCTCCCCCTCTCCCCCTCTCCCCCTCTCCCCCTCTCTCCCTCTCTCCCTCTCTCCCTCTCTCCCTCTCTCCCTCTCTCCCTCTCTCCCTCTCTCCCTCTCTCCCTCTCTCCCTCTCTCCCTATCTCCCTCTATCTCCCTCTATCTCCCTCTATCTCCCTCTATCTCCCCCTATCTCCCCCTATCTCCCCCTATCTCCCCCTATCTCCCCCTATCTCCCCCTATCTCCCCCTATCTCCCCCTATCTCCCCCTATCTCCCCCTATCTCCCCCTATCTCCCCCTATCTCCCCCTATCTCCCCCTATCTCCCCCTATCTCCCCCTATCTCCCCCTATCTCCCCCTATCTCCCCCTATCTCCCCCTATCTCCCCCTATCTCCCCCTATCTCCCCCTATCTCCCCCTATCTCCCCCTATCTCCCCCTATCTCCCCCTATCTCCCCCTATCTCCCCCTATCTCCCCCTATCTCCCCCTATCTCCCCCTATCTCCCCCTATCTCCCCCTATCTCCCCCTATCTCCCCCTATCTCCCCCTATCTCCCCCTATCTCCCCCTATCTCCCCCTATCTCCCCCTATCTCCCCCTATCTCCCCCTATCTCCCCCTATCTCCCCCTATCTCCCCCTATCTCCCCCTATCTCCCCCTATCTCCCCCTATCTCCCCCTATCTCCCCCTATCTCCCCCTATCTCCCCCTATCTCCCCCTATCTCCCCCTATCTCCCCCTATCTCCCCCTATCTCCCCCTATCTCCCCCTATCTCCCCCTATCTCCCCCTATCTCCCCCTATCTCCCCCTATCTCCCCCTATCTCCCCCTATCTCCCCCTATCTCCCCCTATCTCCCCCTATCTCCCCCTATCTCCCCCTATCTCCCCCTATCTCCCCCTATCTCCCCCTATCTCCCCCTATCTCCCCCTATCTCCCCCTATCTCCCCCTATCTCCCCCTATCTCCCCCTATCTCCCTATTAAATGACCTCCCTCGTGTTGTTCTACACCACACCTTATCGAAGGTGGCTTGCACCTCATCTACCTCCCCACTCTGAGCTTACTCCTTTCCCATATTTTTCCTTATGCTCTGGCTTTTGTATTGTGTGTCGATGGTGATTTAATTTTAAATGTTATATACCAGGCGATAAGTTTCGCGTAGACGACACGGAAATGAATCTTTCGGGATACTTATTTCATCTGTCTATTTTTAAGCAATCGTGAGCTGAAAAGTAATGTGTGCTCCTGATCGTTGGGAAGAAGTGGCGTCGGCGTGTTCTTACATATGTACAAAAACCAAACACTTCGTTGTAGACATTGTTTTTGAATAAAGATGGTCTATAAAAAGGGGACATATGATCTTTCTATTTTATATCGATCCTGATCAGACTATATTTGTCATCTAGAGCTAGAGCTCTTCTAAGATTGAGCATGAATTATATTGACCCGGTAAAGTGGCCACTTTGCCGTGCTGTGTTCGTTCACTCGATGGATCGCATCATATTTGAGACGGAATGGTTCTGCACATTTTTAGAAAGTTTCTAGCGAAACTTAAACACCACATTAACTCATAAGGACTGAAACCTCCTTGGGTGTATATATAACAAGATTTTGGCACTGCGTCACCGCTACATGTGTTCCTGTCGTAGCAGCTGTAAGATCTGCCCTTCCCGTGGTCATTGCCGGCGTACAGGGCAAGGCCACTTAGTGTCGTGAGGGTCGGATCGGGTTAGGCGCGGTTGCACCATCTTGTTCAAAATAACCGTTCAGTATCTCACTTAACACAAGTTCTCCTATGAATGGTTACAGAGTACCACTGCAGTATCGTTGTGCGTTTGTTGTTTCGTTGAAAAATATGGGACACACTATCAGACGTCTAGAAATAGCAATCCAAACTCCTATTTTCACAGAATGAAGTGGTTCTTCATGAATACACAACGGATTTGCAGTACTCCACATACGAGAATTTTGCGAGTTTATGTACCAGGATAAATGAAACCACGCCTCACCAGTGAAAAACGTTTCATTAAGAAAATACCTTCCGTTTTGTTGGACGACATTTTTAACCATTCACAATAGTGCAGTCTCTTGCCACGATCAGTATTTTTCAGTTCCTGCACGACTGTCACTTTGTACAGTAAAAGTTCTAATTTTTTCCTTACACTAACATCGATTTCCTGGGCGACTTTTCTTGCTGACTTGTTCGCACTCATTGACATTTTATTGGAAATATCGAGTAGTTTATCCTCAGACAAAACGCTAGGATGACCACTTCTCAGTACATAGTCACTGAACCCGTACTTCGAAATTTGTTAATCAAATCTCGCACAGTATCGCGATGTGGGAATGTTGTCTCCGGGGAAACTGAATTAAATGTTTGACGAACTGAAACTTTGTATTTACCGTCAGCTTTGAACACACGTTGTTCAATGGTTACCATTTTAACAGTGACAAAAACGAAACAGACAAACAATGGAACTAAATTTAAAAGTTCACGTCAACACGTAACGACACATACCAACGATACTACTGACGCTGGCTGAGATAAACGAAACGGGGGAAAGTTGGGAGAGTCCACTTAAAGGGAAGTAACCCAGGCAGGCGAACGATCATACGGCACGCGTGGCTAACAATCCTACGACACTGCAGAGAGACTTTTTGAACACCACGTACATGTAATGTAGTTGTAGTATAAGCTTCTTTCTTCTGATTAACCATAAGGGATGGAATTTATGGAATTTTATGATACAAACAACTCTGTCTAAAACAGTAACTTGGACAAAGCTGACGATTACTTCAGAGTTTAAGAAGAGACCAAATTCCCTTCAAATGCAGCACTGTGCGAAGTTCGTTTCCGTTTTTTTTTGTTTTTTTTTTGTGGGGGGGGGGGGGACGATTGCTTTCAAAATTTATCCTACTCAAATGAAACCAAATAAGCATCTGAAATATTAGACATAATTCAACAACAGATCGTACCAAATTGTTCCACGCAGCTGTACTGCACTTTCCTAGAGTTCTCCAAGTAAATGGAAGTCGTGAATTTAGTCTCTCACATTTTCTTTGTTCGTCACCTTTCGTGTCACGTAGTAACTTCAGGATTAAGTGCAGTCGGTGAGACAGGACTTATAAGTTAGAAGTCTTGCGCATTATGCCTCCTAGTCATTGGCATTAAAGGACATTTATCAACATACGAAGTAAGCTACTTACGTACAGTAGCTCTATGATCGTGGACACATCTAGGACTGCCACCTGTTTTCCGTTCAGAAATTGAGAGGTAATTATAAAGTATTACATAGTCACAATATACTATTACGAAATCAACCCACAATTGTGGGTTACTCGTCGATTAGACGGTCCTCCATAGGAATAGTGAAATGTGATAAACCGTCGTAAGAAACATAGAGGAGAAATTGTCAATGGTCATGAGAGACGGGAGCTTCAGTAGGGGAGAATTCTATTGACGTGATTAAACACCTGACTGACTCTAAAGTAATAGAAATAAGTTCACGTCAACTAACGGTGACAGCGAATTCCTGCACTACGAATTAGTCACCTGTGTGCAGTTGAATGGGCCTCTTCTGAAGTCTGTCTGAGAGTGGGATGGAAGAGCAGGTGTCCGCGGTTTTATTGTCTCAAAGCAAAGTAAGGGGAACGCCTACTCAGAAGAAGAAGAAGAAGAAGAAGAAGAAGAAGAGTTCCTTCATGTAATCCTTCTGAGAGAGGAGGGGGTGGGGGAGAAGAGAGCACTGACCCTTCCAGCGCCTTTTGACCGGAGAAACGGGGGCTCTACTTCTTGGTCGTGAAGTTACTGACGTTGGGAAATTGAACACAGCGGCTCTGTCTCTTATCGATTTACGTCATCTTCTGACTTTTTCAAATTAGTTATTTGTCTGAGTTTAACTGGTTCCCCTTCAACCTCCGATGATCCCGCATCTAGACAAGGCATTCGTGGGTTCAGAAAGTTCAAGAAAACTGATAAACCTCCATCAAGAAAGTTTGGTAAAAGACGTCGTATTGTTCACGGTCGTGAGAGTGCGCCACCACCGAATCTTGCGCCGCACAGGTCAAGAAAAGTCTGAGCAAATTCCCGAATGGTGTCGCTGCGAGTGAGCTTCTCATGTGTAAACAGGACGTTATAGACTGAAGGTACAGTACACGTTGTCGAAACCCAAAAAAAATCAGCGAACGAATATGCTGTTCTAACTTGGAAAACCAGCGAAGGAGACTCATGAAATGCTGAGAACTGTTTACTAAGTACTTACTGTTATCTTGAAGTATGTTTGAGTGGTTAAACTATTCCTAGAAGAGTGGGACACCTTGGAAGACACCCCTCTGAACAGACGAGCTTGCAGCTCCACACTTTCGTCCCAGGACCATCATACGACAGTGCGAATAATTGCAGGGAATGCGGGAAATGGTCATGAGACGGATTAAATGGGTGCGCCCTCAGTACACTAAGCAAGAGAACTGGGTCGTGCTCCACGACAAATGCCCGGCCACAAACAGCTTTTCCAGTGGTGCAGTTCCTGGCCAACAGGAGAACAGTCTCTCAGTGACCCACTATAATCCCCAGACTTGGCTCCCCCAGACTTTCACTTGTTCCCAAGTTGATATCAGCTCTCTAGACCCAGAGCTTTTCAGACATTCCGGACATGCAGCGTAAAGTGACAACCCAGGTGAAGGCTATCCATGAAGATTACTACGCCAGGAAGTTGGAGGACTTAAAAAGCCGTTTCGACAAGTGCATTACCATCACTGCTGGAGTGCTTCGGAGAATAGTAACTACTGTTTCGGGTAATAAGACGTCAATCCATTCGCAGTTGACACTTTTTCATCAAAGTTTCTGGACAGAATATGTGTTATTGATATTTGTTTATTAAGGTTAAAAATGTTTTCAATTCGTTCGAGAAACCTTTCGACTGCCATTAGAAACAACCTACCGACAATAATGGAAGAAAGAGAATATGCCACACGTCTTACACAAACGATCAAAAACTAACGTGGAGGTTCCAAAATAACCATAAAGAGATGCAGTTCAAAAATATAATAGAGACAAATAATTGAAGGTGTCAGGTAACGATGTAGTCAGTCAGTCAGCGTTCGATGTATGGATTATATGAACTAGGAAGTCAGTGTTACAATCTGAAAATGTTCATCACTAAATCTAAGGTTAAGTTCACTGTGGAAAATGCCCAGTTAGATCAAAAATTGTCATTAAAGACGAGGCCTAGAACAAATCATATTTTAATTATTTGGGACCCTTAATCGACTTAAATAATGAAGTAATGTACAAAATAAAATCAGTAAATTTCAGCACGTAAGTAGAACTAAAAAAAATACCGCGAACAAGAAGAAGAGAAAAAAACACAGAATTCACGTTTTACAAAATGACTAAAAAGAACTCAAAAACAGTATAAATCGGCAGAACTGAAATTTGTAATATCTGTCAAAGGTTGCTCAGATAGGAATCTTGTAATATATGAGAATATACAAGGAGAATCAAGAGATATTTAACTCAAACGACGAAGTGAAAGGATATAAGGAGATGTTGAGGCAAGATCTTAAACATATGAAAGAACATACCAGCCATTGTAAACAAGTACATGCCCCCAGGATAGAGAGACCTTGAAAGACCGAGAAGAAGCTGATATTAAGTAAATCGGCAAGGATCAGCGGAACCAGGAGCACCTCTGCAGATCTCCAGTGCAACTATAGACGAAACGTCAGGATCACGTTTCGTGGACTATGACCGCACAGTCCGAAAGATTCACCAGCAACTAAGACAACAGATTGACAGCAAACCTCCTATTTCTCCAATTTAACACTATTCGTTTCCATGTTTTAGAATCAGTTGGGTTACTTGTTTGATACGTTACGTAGAAAATCTTTTGCTGATAGTTTTTTTTCCATGGGAAAAACTGATATTTTTTAAGAATCGCTGTAGCGTTGGCAAAATTGTATTCATCTCACAATAAAAAACACACAGGTGGACATTAAAAAACTACAGCAGTTTTTGTTATTATGTTATAGATGACTTTTCCCGGTGGACCCACTTTAGAACATAGTAACAATAGTTACTGTAAGCTATTAAAGGAAAGTACTGGCGAATAATTCAGAAGTTGTTATAACCCTGACGTTAAACAAGATTTGCAGTTTTATGACTTTAAACATTAAGCGCGGAATTTAACGCAAGATGCTGTTCCAGGGAAATTCAATAAGGAATAAGAGCTCACTGCAGCTGATAGAGACGCTAGTTTTGTTGGAGTAAAGGCGGAACAATTTTTGAATTAAAATGTTGCTACACAGTATTATTTCTAGACTGCCAGATGTAACTCCTAACGCAGCCCATTCTTTGAGCTTTTCATTCGACCTTAAACTCGGGCCGCTCAGAGTAATGAACGGGAAATAGCCCATTCAGGCCTTTCAAGGTGCCTGAGGGAGAGCTGTGAGGCAGCGTCTTTATGGTCGGTGAACTCCCGGGCAATAGACGGATGAAAGGATGTAGCGACGCGTGGTTATGCGTCTGATCTCACTTCATATAGGGAGAGTAATATGCGCTTCGTACATTGTTGTTCAATTTGCGCAACAATATTTTCTATCGACTGTTTTGTTCCGTCATTAACCACCTGCTCATGGATTTGCGGACGACGATAAAGACAGTGACAGTGACAGTGGTTTCTGGGCTGCGTTCTTCCAGGTAGCGTACGTTCATGTAAAACTTAAAAGATATTATACAAAAAAAAATTCAAAAGCCAAGATCGCTTAAACACTGTGTAGTAGATGACCGGATTCAACACACTAAAGGTGCCATCATTCGGATCTGAATGTAGCTTAACACCCATAAATCATTTGGATATAACGATACATGAGGCACACCAGCTGATATAAAATCATAGTCGCAGAAATAAAAATTAAAAGCAACCGCTCTCATGGTTATTCTATTCCATCAGATATATAAAACCAAAGTCACAAGATCTTTTTTTAATAAAAAATATACGTGCGATTTTTGCCTGTGCTCGGTGGTTCTAGGTTTAAAATGCCCCACGTGTTCATGGGTTTTTTCCGCAGGTCTAACAACTCTGCGTAAGCCCTGCGCGTCGATGTGAACTTCGGCCATCGCGACAACATCCTACGAATGCAGTCTCTTCTTCACAAACAGTTTTGTGTACCAGCATTTCGGCCGATATTCCAGTACGCTTGGTATCGAAGCAGTTACACCAGTGACAGGCCGTATCACTTTGAGCATCAATGGAAACACTGTTTTAACATTGGGAACATAATTCGTCCATTGTGTCAAAGTGCTAGGTTTCTAATATGTAGCTGGTGTCTGAGATATCTTTTTTTCTAAACGTTATTATCTAGCCATTAGCAAATGCAGTGTAAATGGAGTGTGTGATTAAGGAAGTGCTATTAAATTCTTAACTTCGTTATTCTGCGTTATTTACTTTTTTATTACAAAGCTGACACTGTTACACTGAAGTAAATTTGCAGGGGTTGTGCTATTCTTCAATTGGATAGGCGTGGTTAAATTGTAAATGGAAAACCGTTAACTTGATTTCTCAGTAGTAATAAAGTTGCTCGGGTTTATTGATTTTGATGCGAAACTGCTACAGAATACTAATATGAGAATGCTGTTAAAATAATATTGAACGTATATGTGCGTGAATTTTGAGATATTATGTACTCCTGTTACTTAACCTCATTCTCGCCGGAAGTACATACACTGTGTGTCTCAGTTTTGTTAAGACTGCTTGTGTGAAATTTCAACTGCAATGCCATCTCGTGTGGAGTTACGCCCTTACGATCCTTGACGTGTCAACAAAAGCTGTGTAAAAAGTCAAAGCATCAAAGAAGGTCGCTGCAGCAGATGTGCTGGCCACGAACGCGTCTGACTCTGGTCTGAAAATCGCGATGGAGCAGCAAGCAACATGTTTTGTTTGTGGCCGAGAATTCTTGGAATTCGATCAGAGGGCCGAGGGACAGGTTCCCTGTCGCTCCTCCACGATAACGCAGGAGCCTACAAAACGAATATCGTGCGCGAGCTTTTGGCCAGTCGTGTGGCTGTTTTAGGCCAGCAAATCTATCACAGTCGTTGATCTTCCGCTGATTTGATCTCAGACAACTTGTGGTTGTTCCCCCAGATTCAAGTTAGCAGTGAAAGAACGCCGCTGCGTTGCAGTGAGGGACACCCAACAAATCGTACTGCAGTACCAAATGCAGTTCCGAAAAATAACTACAGTGACTGTTCCAAAACACTTCTGACAAGATTTCAACTAATTTATGAGGTGACTATTTGGAATAAATTCAGTGATTTTCTGAACATAATGCATGATTTATTTTTCATAGCCACAGTCTTATTGGGTCTGCGACACGCTGTGTATGTTCTCGTACAACGTTTCAAATCACGCTGGGCAGACGTTACCCCTGCCGCCGCCGCCCTCTCCTTCCCCCCCCTCGCCGCCGCCACCACCACATACCCTTGCCTCGCCTTTAACGTACCGCAAATAGGTGAGCTCTGGTTGTCGGTAGTGAAAAACAACCGGTGCACGCGAAGTTCAAAAGCTATACTCTCAGAAGCTCATATTTGCGTACTGCGAGAAAAACTGCTCAACACTCTCCAAGTATTTCCTGCGACCGTCGGTCGCGCCTTCCCGTCCAGCACTCTCCTATGTCCTCTGCCAGACGATGCTCCTCCCCAGTTACATCCATCCTCTCCATTGACCTTGTAGACAGTGTCGGAAGTTCCATGCGGCTTTTCGCGGATGATGCTGTAGTATACAGAGAAGTTGCAGCATTAGAAAATTGTAGTGAAATGCAGGAAGATCTGTAGCGGATAGGCACTTGGTGCAGGGAGTGGCAACTGACCCTTAACATAGACAAATGTAATGTATTGCGAATACGTAGAAAGAAGGATCCTTTATTGTATGATTACATGATAGCGGAACAAACACTGGTAGCAGTTACTTTGTAAAATATCTGGGAGTATGCGTGCGGAACGATTTGAAGTGGAATGATCATATAAAATTAATTGTTGGTATGGCCGGTAACAGGTTGAGATTCATTGGGAGAGTCCTTAGAAAATGTAGTCCATCAACAAAGGAGGTGGCTTACAAAACACTCGTTCGAACTATACTTGAGTATTGCTCATCAGTGTGGGATCCGTACAAGATCGGGTTGACGGAGGAGATAGAGAAGATCCAAAGAAGAGCGGCGCGTTTCGTCACAGGGTTATTTGGTAACCGTGATAGCGTTACGGAGATGTTTAGCAAACTCAAGTGGCAGACTCTGCAAGAGCGTCGCTCGGCATCGCGGTGTAGATTGCTCGCCAGGTTTCGAGAGGGTGCGTTTCTGGATGAGGTATCGAATATACTGCTTCCCCCTACTTATACCTCCCGAGGAGATCACAAATGTAATATTAGAGAGATTCGAGCGCACACGGAGGCTTTCAGACAGTCGTTCTTCCCGCGAACCGTACGCGACTGGAACAGAAAGGGAGGCAATGACAGTGTCACGTAAAGTGTCCTCCGCCACACACCGTTGGGTGACTTGCGGAGTATTAAAGTAGATGCAGATGTAGTCGCCTACTTTTAGTAACGAGCGTGTCATTGGCTAGAGCACTGCCGCCATGTCCCCAACCCAACGCACACTCACAAACATATTGAAACACATGATTTTCATTTAAATAACTTGAAATTACATATTTCTACGGCTGGACGATAAACACGCTCTAAAACACATTATTAAATACTTCAACAAATGAAACAAACATATATCAAAGAAATAGAAGCAAAAGTAGGCTAGTAGCCTAATGCCTCTCTGCTTTCTGAAACACAGTAAATATTTGTCCAATTTCTTCACTAATAGTATATATCGGATATAAACAAAGACATCGACGAATAAATATATTTATAAGCGTGCCGCCACACTTTCTTCATGAAACTGTGGAGTGCTTATGGCCTGACGCCATCAATAGTAATCGGCCACTTTGACCTCCAGTAACTCATGTACTATTACAGTTACGTGCCTGTAATTCATACCAGTTTAGGTTTACACAAATAGCTTTCTAAAGACATGTCGATCGACAAAATCGGATGAACCGTTTAGATTTTAGAAATTCGTTGCCGCGTATTACTTGTATAATTCAGTCAGATACCAAACTTTAAACTAATGATATTGAAAATGTGACTGCACCATCAGAATCGTCGTGCAAATAATGCTAATACATGTTTCTTTTCTGGCTGTTATTAATTCCTACATGAACTGTGAAATGTCTGCCATTATGTTTTCACAAAGTGCACCATCTGTGGCACTCGTGGCATATGAATCTCCTTCATCGACACAAAGCTCATTCATCGACATAGCATCAACATGGAATTAGCAGCCACGCGGTCTGCCTGGATCACATGCTGGGTGGGGTTACCCCTCTTGCTCCGGCTAATGTTCGGCACCACGGGATTGCTGACCAGCCCCGGTTTGCCGAGCGGCCAGAGGGGGCACACCAACTAACTTACAAATTTTTAAGGGCTCACAACTCGGCCGTTACCTCAAATACTTCACTTCCATTCCGATGAGCGCCGTTTTCCTCTTCCGTAAAATGCATGCCGTCGAGCTATTTTTGCTTCCGCATTGTCGTCATTTTCGTCGCAGTGTCACAGTTCTGCTTCCCTTCGCCAGTAAATTTAATAACTTTAACACCAAGTATACAAATGCATTTTCCGCCATCGCTTGCACAACGAGGTAATGGCGTGGAAAACTTCCAACCAGAATGTGGCTGTACTTATTCCAGTGAGTGAGTAAGTTAGTTAGTTCTCGCCACCGTGCAGTCTAAATTTCTCTTCGTTGATTAGTCAGATTCCTACAAGCGATAGGTAAGCATTGAAGCAAAGTTACAGGAGGGATAACTACGTTCGTTTTTCTTCGTCGTTGAGACAATATGGTTATCAGAACTGCTGATAATCTCTCGACACATGCTTGCGGATGTACCTGATAGATTGTGTCTATCTAAGGATACACGCGGACTCCTCCTGATCTGAAGGATAGCATACGACAACATTTCGCTCGATTACGACAGATATTTTTTGCGAGCAGTTGTCGACCGTGTCGTGTTACGGACGCATCATTTTCCTGAGTAGGTGGACCATATTGAACATATGTTGTAACTTGCTGCCACAACCTAGCAAACGTGGAAACCACTGTTACCATGCATTTGATCGTTATTCTCCTCTCCTTTCCTGCACCCACATCACATTCCGACCGCTTACAGCGCTATCTTTTTTGTGGCCGAAAGTGTAACGATTTTCCAACATGCTCAGAGTGTGCGCCTGTTTATGAATGAACGTACGGTGGTTTCAGAATCCTGCGCTGCGTGTAGCCCACACTGCAGCACTTGTAATACCGTCGTTGAATTATAACCACCCGGTATGGCTACAGGTAGCGATGTGGTTCAGTATTTTACTACGTCGACGATCCGTTCTTTTTTGGGTGCAACGGTTAAACTCCTGGTGTAGTGCTTCTGCCTCGATTTCAAACAATTGTCTGCAAAGTATTTCATAATTAGGGCTTGCAAGTATAAAGGATTACTCTTGTATTATTGTAGATTATCCCTGTTGGTGATAAGGAATGTTTATCAATTTCTAGGAAGATTGTTGATTGAGCCCGGCAGATTTTTTTTTTCCCTCCACTGAAGCGTGCGTTTAAGTAGCGGTAACGTTTTCGCCTACCACTTAGGGGGCCCGGGTTCGATTCCCGGCAGGGGACTGGGTGTTTTGTGTCCATCATTGACCCGCAAGTCGCTGAAGTAGCGTCAGCTAAAAAGCACTTGCAATACGGCGGCCGATCTCCCCCACATGAGGCCTCCCGGCCAACAATGCCATACTGTCATTTATTTTTTCCTTCCAGTACCCAAATTCCGACTGAAAGTGATACGTTAGATTCGAGAAATGCAATCTTTCTCATACAGAGGTGAGATGAGATACTGACAGTTAATCGTAAAGTGTTGCGGAATCTCTAGAACCCATGTGGTGATAGAGGCAACCAACAAACGCCGATACTGGCGCCAGAACACCACTGGCCAGCACCTTTTTGCACGGACAGATTTCGAGACTTCCCTCACATGCTGCGGTGATAATGTTTTACTGCCACCACGACGGCCAATATCTGAACATTGCGTAATTGTTAATTCTTACCATGGTTATGGCTCAGCATTGCCAGTATTCGGTGACACCAAGCCATATTTGTCAATGTCGATATTTACTGCAGTTTTATTAAGAATCTCCTGTGCCCCTTTCCAGAGAAAAACTTGTCAAGGTGCCAAAGCTAAAGCTCTGTGTAATGGCCCTATGAGGCCATTCAGTAGCTACCGGCAGCCATGCCATCCTTTGACAGTGGTGTCATTCGGGTGCGATATAGAGGGACATCAGGTCGTCACACCGCCCTCCAGGCCGTTGCCAGCTTCCAGACCTTGGAGCCGCTACGTTCTCAGTTGGCCTCAGGAGGTCGAATATGCCCCGTCCCAGTCCTCCCACCAAGGAAAAACCTCCACAGTACAGGAAAGTTGCTAATATGAGATACACTTTTTTAAAACCATGTTGGAAGACTTGCAGTTAAATGCAGTGATCGTTGTTGTCATGGTAATACTACAGTGTATTATGTAATTATATCATACTTTTATCCTATTTCCAATAATAAACAAATTTTCAATGCAATTATTAAATCTTTACAAAGAAGGTATTTCACAGAACTGAGGTAAATGTTTCATGATATGAGATAGTAAACACATTTCTTTTTAATTACCGAATAATATGATATGAACTTATATTTACTTCTTCATTGATTTCTGTTACCTTTCACTTATTACACGCTATTTATGTTTATCTTTACGACATTGGGGGGAAAAAAGTCTTCTTCGACACCGCAATATTTATGGGACCTGCGATAACGTTTCGTGTGCTACACGCACCTGCCTCAGCGTTTGCCGTCTGAAGAGCTCCATACACAGAATATGCATTCCGCGTCATCGTCACCACTGCTGCTGTAGTCACCTCACTCACCAATAATGGACTTCAGATGCAGTGTCCTTAGGCGGTTTTTCCGGTTTGCGTTTCCCCTCTCTTCTTCCTGAATAGCTTTTTGGCTGTTTCATTCTTCGATTCGGTTGCTGATTTCTTCTGTAACCGATTCACGTGAAGAGATGTCACCTCCCTTCCGTGCTGCATTTCTGTCCTCTTGCATTTCTTTTTCGCCTTCCTTGGGAACATATCTGGGGCGTTATTTGGAATGTTATGCATTTTCTATAGTCTCAACACGGCTTTTTGTTCCCTTTCTTCCTTTGTTTCCCTTCTCCTCTCGCTCCTCCTATCGTTCCTCTGCTTCGGCGTCGGAGATTCCTCTCTTGTTTTCTTCCTCCCCGTGCGCTCCTGAAGGCCGGCCCACGCCTCTGACGCGTAACAGGTGGCTGGGTAACGCGTAATTCCCAGCCCCCGGTCGTCAGGTAGGGTTCGCATGTACCCCCTGGTACAGGCCAGGCCCATGGAGGGGCGATTGCCTGAGCTGCAACCTTCCCAAATTGCCGTTGGTCCCTCTGTCACGTGTTCAGGAGGTGTGGCTTGAGGTGTGAACAATCACGTAAGGCGGGTGTGCCCCCTTGTGAAGGGGGTCCACAATTGGAAGGAGCGCATCATCAGAGACCAAGGCAATCAGCATATTGCATATAACAAATTATAAAAGAAAGAGTTTCCACAACGTGCGATAGGTATTGTAATACGCGACATTATCGCATATTTGGATCCTCATCTCATCTCATCGCGTATTAGGCATCTTGCCATCTTGCACAAACAGTTAACGCTCTTTCTAAACATTCGTTGGAAAATGAACGCAGTTGTCAATAATTATGGGTAACACCTTCACAAATAACTCTAATAATATACTATAGTAATATTCACTCACTTTTAAGCAAAAATATTTATTAAGTACCGATGTCACAAAAACTTCACACACCATACATCTTGTAAGTATCTACGCACTCGGCCAATCTATAGGCGTATTTAAACTCACCAACGGAGGTGTCTGACATAAGGGAACTTGTGCGCAATAGACACCTGTTCTCTACCGGGAATCGAACCTCCCCCAAACATTTTGAATTGGATACTTGAGTTTCTAAAAACGTGGTCGTGTTTTCCTGTTTTTGTTGATTTTGTTCGTGAAATCCCCAAGGTGGTAAGCTTTTTGACATGGCAAGACAAGTCCAAAATATTATTCTTTATATATAGTATTTTAATCCAATATTAAACAAAGTTAGAAAATTGGTGAAATATTAGTGTGTTTAGGCTATTGATTGAGGTGTTAGGTACGAGGGCCAGCATTATCTTTATTTACATATTTCTATTACAATATTTTTTTATACTGTTTACCTGCCCTGCTTTCTCATAAACATTGTACTTCGGGTGTTGTGTTAAATTAATTGTAACTGGTATCGATGACACCCTATGTCAGCCACTGATACATACCATGTCAACTACCGGTGTTCAGGTGATCTGAATTTGTGACTTCATGTTTTTGTATTATCTAGGTCGTTACAGTGCTTTCAGCGAAAGGAAAGATACGCAATTATCCTGAGGAACAAAACCAGCTTGCTATCCATGCTGTACTTACTGAAATGCCTGTTGACACAGCAGAAAAAGATATGTCAGTTCCTCGAATTACATTAATGTAGAAAGCCAGAGGAGAGGGAAGACGCTTAGAAATTGTCGGATGGGTTCAGACGCAGTTTTTACCATGGCTCGATACTACAGCTAAGGCCGTATTCTCTATAACACAACCGAAACATTTGGATAGTGTGCAGCACGTCATTGAACTATTCAAACTGATAAATCCTTTTGTGTATAACCACCCAGGGAAAACTAAGTGTAATGCTTTTCTGGCGTTAGAAAGACACAAAACCTTACTTCAAATAGACCAGTAGTAAAGGAGGAAGCTATAAAGACATCTTACACTGAGGTAAACGAATACTTTAATTCAAAATAATTTTAAGACAATTTTTGGAAGTCATTAATGAATTTTAATTTAGATGAAACGTCTTGTCTTTTGAAACTCAAAACGCACGAAGTTTGAGCCCTGAGAGGAGAAATAAGTTTACTATTAAGTGAATGGTGAAGAAAAAGAAAGTTTTAATGGTTTTGGTAACAGGGACGCTAAAAGGCGCCTTAACAACTCCATTGATAGTGTTGAAATACGCGTCAGTAACGCAGGAATAGCTGACTGAGTGCCAAAACATTGGGAATAGGTGAATATGAAACAGGCTGGATGACGGACCCACTATTCTTTGAATTTGTAACAAAAGTGACCCGTTCTATCTTCTGCGAACTGCAAGTCCTTATTTTTATTAATGAGCAAGCACCACATCTAACCTTACACTCTACTACGTTTTATTATGAGCATGGAAAAATATTTGTAGATTTGCTTCCAAATTCCACGCATAGTCTTCAGCCAATGGATGTGTCAAAGGAAAATCAGAAAAGCTACATGAATCAGTGGAGAGTGCGTCATTTCTATCAACCAGTGCTTAAGAAGACCCATATTCCACCCTTGCTAGAACAAACTTTGGATGAGTTCATTGAACATTCGGTTCTACAGAATGGATTGAGGACAAATGGACCTGATCAGTGGGACCCAGAGATTGTAGACAACTCAGAGTCCATCAGTGTGCGATGATGTTCCACCTTCCTCTTAACAGAATTAAACTCGGAGAGTCTTGTAATGATTTATGGGGAGGAAATATGAATAATCGGGCTTTAGTTTTGCAGTGCGAGAAAATAAGAAATTGTGACAATTCCATTGTTTCCCAGTCAGTTGATGATGTTGATCACACTAACCACAGTGAGGAAAATCAAAATGAAAAAGTGGAAGAAGGAACTGACATTTCAGATGAAAAGCAAAATAATGAAGGAATTAAAAATAGAGAAGTGGAACATGTAATATGCATGGCAGACCAAAACAGAAATAAAGAATGGATACAACTCAATACGTCGCCCTTGTTGTGGTCTTCAGTCCTGAGACTGGTTTGATGCAGCTCTCCATACTACCCTATCCTGTGCAACCTTCATCATCTCCCAGTACTTACTGCAACCCACATCCTTCTGAATCTGCTTCGTGTATTCATCTCTTGGTCTCCCTCTACGATTTTTACCCTCCACGCTGCCCTCCAATACTAAATTGGTGATCGCTTGATGCCTCAGAACATGCCCTACCAACCGATCCCTCCTTCTTGTCAAGTTGTGCCACAAGCTCCTCTTCTCCCCAATCCTATTCAATACCTCCTCATTAGTTATGTGATCTATCCACCTTATCTTCAGTATTCTTCTGTAGCACCACGTTTCGAAAGCTTCTATTCTCTTCTTGTCCAAACTAGTTATCGTCCATGTTTCACTTCCATACATGGCTACACTCCAAACAAATATTTTCAGAAATGACTTCCTGACACTTAAATCTATATTCGATGTTAACAAATTTCTCTTCTTCAGAAACGCTTTCCTTGCCATTGCCAGTCTACATTTTATATCCTCTCTACTTCGACCATCATCAGTTATTTTGCTCCCCAAATAGCAAAACTCCTTTACTACTTTAAGTGTCTCACTTCCTAATCTAATTCCCTCAGCATAACCCGATTAAATTGGACTACATTCCATTATCCTCGTTTTGCTTTTGTTGATGTTCATCTTATATCCTCCTTTCAAAACACTGGCCATTCCGTTCAACAGCTCTTCCAAGTCCTTTGCTGTCTCTGACACAATTACAATGTCATCGGCGAACCTCAAAGTTTTTATTTCTTCTCCATGGATTTTAATACCTACTCGGAATTTTTCTTTTGTTTCCGTCACTGCTTGCTCAATATACAGATTGAATAATATATCGGGGATAGACTACAGCCTTGTCTCACTCCCTTCCCAACCACTGCTTCCCTTTCATGTCCCTAGTCTCTTATAACTGCCATCTGGTTTCTGTACAAATTGTAATAGCCTTTCGCTCCCTGTATTTTACCCCTGCGACCTTCATAATTTGAGAGAGAGTATTCCAGTCAACATTGTCAAAAGCTTTCTCTTAGTCTACAAATGCTAGAAACGTAGGTTTGCCTTTCCTTAATCTTTCTTCTAAGATAAGTCGTAAGTTCCAGTATTTCTACGGAATCCAAACTGATCTTCCCCGAGGTCGGCTTCTACTAGTTTTTCAATTCGGCTGTAAAGAATTCGTGTTAGTATTTTGCAGCTGTGACTCATTAAACTGATAGTTCGGTAATTTTCACATCTGTCAACACCTGCTTTCTTTGGGATTGGAATTATTATGTTCTTCTTGAAGTCTGAGGGTATTTCACCTGTTTCATACACCTTGCTCACCATACGGTAGCGTTTTGCCAGGACTGGCTCTCCCAAGGCCGTCAGTAGTTCCAATGGAATGTTGTCTACTCCGGGGGCCTTGTTTCGACTCAGGTCTTTCAGTGCTCTGTCAAACTGTTCACGCAGTATCATATCTCCCATTTCATCTTCGTCTACATCCTCTTCCATTTCCATAATATTGTCAAGTACATCGCCCTTGTATAGACCCTCTATATACTCCTTCCACCTTTCTGCTTTCCCTTCTTTGCTTAGCACTGGGTTTCCATCTAAGCTCTTGATGTTCATACAAGTGGTTCTCTTATCTCCAAAAGTCTCTTTAATTTTCCTGTAGACAGTATCTATCTTACCCTCGTGAGATAAGCCTCTACATCCTTACATTTAACGCAATAAAATCTACAGATGTAAAGGTAATTTCCGGAGTACCCCAAGGTGGTGTGATACGACAGTTAATCTTTACAGTGTATGTAAGTGATCTAATAGAAAGCCCTTCAAGGCTGTTCGCAAATCTTGCAGTTGTCTACAAGAAAGTAGCAACGCCAGAAGGCAGTATCGATTTGCAGAATGATCCTGATCGAGAATAAATATAACACATTGCGCATTCACAGGAAAATAAATACACTGCTGTAAAACTACACTATTGATGACAAACTGCATAAAACAGTATCCGTCGTAAATTATCTAGTAGTATCCAAGCGACCTTGAGTGAAAGGACGACATAAATCAAATTGTAGAAAAAGCAGATTGATTGGGATTCATAGGAAGAATCTTAAGCAAACATGACTCATACACGAAAGAAGAGGCTTATAAGGCGCTAGTTCGTCCGATTCTTAAGGACTGTTCATCATTGTGAGATCCTAACTAGGTAGGACTGATAAACTGGAGAGAGAAGATCCAACGAAGAGCAGCGCGTTTCACACGGAATCGTTTAGTCGGCGTAGGAGTGTTATCGAAATGCTCAACAAACTCCAGTGGCAAACGTTACAAGAGAGGCGTTGCGCATCACGAAGAGGTTTACTGTTGAAATTTCTAGAGCACTTTCCCCGAAGAGTCGAACAACATGTAACTTCCTACCGTATATATTTCGCAAAATCACCACGACGAGAAAATTCGAGACAGAGCTAATACAGAGACTTAGCGACATTAATTCTTCTCACGCGTCATTCGCGAGTAGAATAGGAAAAGGCGGGTCGGATGGTGGTACTGGAAGTGTCCTCCGTCACACAGCGTTAGGTGGCTTGCGGAGTATGATGTAGATTTAAAGAAAGAGAGGAGACCGACATAAAGTAGCAGTGTGTCACACCTAAGAATTCAATGAAAAATCCTGATATTCCTCCGTATGCATCAGGTGCAAGTATCAGCAGCAAGCCAGTGGATAGACTAATCCGTACACCATTCAAGAGTGCTTTAGGTTGAGCACAGCGTGCAGAAAAACCAGGGAAATCATAAAGAGAAAAGCCTCAAAAGTGTTCTGACGTCGAACGGGTGAGAGGAAAATAGGAGAAGTTACAAAGAGAGAAGTTACAAAGAGAGATAATAAAAATCAAGGAGCAGAAGCGCGAAAACTGAATAAAGAACAACACGAGAATGCCAAGGAACCAAAGCAGTAAACTAAGGCAGGTAATCACAGAAAGCCGAAAACGCATAAAAGAAGAAAAATTTCAGTGTCCTCGGATTCTGAAGATAGGAAAGAATGGATTGAGTCAGGCAGCAGTGTGGATGACATTATGTTCCCTGATGGTGATTCACACAAATCTCATGACAAGGAAAAAGAGAATCCTGATAAAAGAATTATAAATGAAAAAGGCGCAGAAAACAAAGAAAATATATGAAGTAATTGCATAAGAATGGTGATTTGTTTTTGTTTCTTTCCGTGCAAAAAGAAATAGTTCAGGTAGGTTTACGATGTTCGGCGTGTTTTTGAGGATAATGAAATAGAAGTAATGGCTCTAATATCTTGCAACAGCCGGAGTTTTTCAGGGCGATGAAAATATTAGTCAATCAGAGATACTTGGTAATTATATGTCAAGTACCATATATTTTCAAAATAACGCAGATTTTGTTCAGTGTCAACTAATAAACGCTTTGCATAAGAGCTATCGACAATTTTGACTTCGAATCGTGTCGCCTACTGTCGAGTGCACTTACGATTTTGTTTACACTTTTATTTTCTATTTAATATTCCACAATATTGGGAATTATAATATACACCACATCCCAAAATAAGATTCACTTGTACCCCCAAACATCAGGTACAGGTAAATTTATTTCTTTTGGTGTCAATTACCGGTACCATTACCTTAAATTATTGTTTTACCGTCACCCTGCTCGAGGAGTGTTGTATGTTTTTACTATCGTTTAAGTTATTTGGAACGAAAGCAAACGTTACTGCCGTTGTGTTTGTGGTGTGTAGGCTGTCACCCGAGGTCGAAGACGCCCCACGACAGGCGATCGTTGAAGATCACAATCTGAGCAACAGGTGCAGCTACTTCGTCTTGAATAAATAATGCAGCGTGTGGGTGGGCAGTGCATTCCGAATTCTGCTGCAAGAGTGTGCCTTCTGTTCCCTGGGCGTTACAATCGGATAGGTGCCGATGGTTCCGTAGATCTCAGTATTTACCAGTCACAGTGTCCGCTCTACATACTCGTTCCACATATATCTAATTCTTTAGTATTTCGCTCAGTTCATAACTTTGACTCAAACACTAAGAACTTGATATGTTCCGCCAGATCATTCTATTTGCTTTTTAGCTGCGGCTCTTAACTAAGCGAATAACACAAATGCAAAACGTAGTTGATATTTCAATGTCAAAAGTTGCAGCAGTAGAATAGCATAGTGGACAAGTCCGTAAAGCAATGATCAATTTGTGATACCTTACATCGGAACCCATATGGAAAAAGCTCTACATTACATACATGTAGTTAAACCAGTGCCATTGTCAGACGCATGCGTCTATAAAGGTCGAAAGCTACACCTCGTTTCTGAACGTTTGTCATCTGCTGTAACCATTTAGTGTTAATTAGTTCCTGATCAAATTTAAAGTAGACAGTAAATTACTATTACACAAGCGAATAGTACCCGACGACTATAAACGTATTTCCCCGGCGAAATTATTTTCCTTACAAACGATTTTTGTGTTACCCACCACAGGGTACAAAGTATTCATATCGCGATGACGCGTTTACACTTACTACACCGGTGTTTATTATAACTCTTCAGAATTTATGTTGAAAATAAACTTCTTGGGCGAACGTTGGTCAGAGTTAGCTCCTGATGGGTTCATTTCGGTGCTCGTTATTAAACCCCAAATTTGTGTGCATGCGTGAGTGCGCGCGCTTTTGTCTTTTTGTGCGTTGTTGGTGATCCGCCAGGGCAGTAGTGTCGTAATTCTTGCAGCCACATAATACATAATTTCATCCCATTATTCCGTGACTGCCTTCTTGGCTTAGGCAGAAGTTTACATTGCGGAAAATATGTAAGACATAATACCATCGTACTATTTTCTTCATGAGGTGCTCGTAAATTTCATCAGTTTGCCTTTTGACATCGTTAGTTGTCCCGTCGTCGTCGTCGTCGTTGTTGTTGTTGCTGTGATCTTGAATCTATATCCTAACTATCCTGTGCCAGTCTCTTCATCTCAGAGTAACTACTGCAACCGACATCATTCTGAATCTGCTTTGTATATTCATCTTTTGGTCTCCCTCTACGATTTTTACCACTACACTCCCCTCCAGTACTAAGTTCGTGATTACTTGATGTCTCTGAATGTGTTCTATCAACCGATCCCTTCTTCTAGCCAGGTTGTGTCACATACTTCTTCTCTCTCCATTTCTATTTAGTACCTCCTCATTAGTTACGTAATCCACCCATCTGATCTTCAGCATTCTTCTGTAACACCTTATTTCAAAAGCTTCTTGTCTAAACTGCTTGAAGTTCATGTTTCACTTCCATACAGGATACATTCCATACAAATATTCCAGACTCGACTTCCTAACACTTAAATCTATACTCGATGTTAAAAATTTTTTTTCTTGAGAAACGCTTTTTTTTGCCATTGCCAATCTACATTTTATATCCTCTCTGTCGGCCGTCATATGTTGTTTTGCTACCCAAATAGCAAAACTCATCTGCTTCTTTAAGTGTCTCTTTTCCTAATCTAATTCCATCAGGTTCACCCTATTTCACTAGACTACATTCTATTATCATCGTCTTGCTTTTGTTGATGTTCATCTCATATCCTTCTTTCAAGATCCTGTCCATTCCGTTGAACTGCTCTTCCAAGTCCTTTGTTGTCTTTGACAGAATTAGTGTCATCGGCAAACCGCAAAGTTTGTACTTTTTCTCTGTGGACTTTGATTTCTACTGCAAGTTTTTCTTTTATTTCCTTTACTTCTTGCTCAATGTACAGATTGTATAACATCGGGGATAGGCTGCAACCCTATCTCACTCCCTTCTCAACCGCTCCTTCCGTTTCATGACCCTCGACTCATATACCTGCCATCTAGTTTCTGTGCAAATTGTAAATAGCCTTTCACTCCCTGTATTTTACCCCTGCTACCCGCAGAATTTCAAAGAGTATTCCAGTCAACACTGTTACAAGCTTTGAGTGTATAGATGCTATAAACATAGGTTTGCCCTTCCTTAACCTATTTTCCAACACGACTTTCAATTACCTCCTCGAATTCCCTTCACTTCATCTCAATAGACATTTGAATGTTCGTCTTTCAGAATCGCTTTCGATATTGAAGTCAGGAAAGTTAGTTGTAAATATCTGTAACGGTCAAGAATATCTACCTCTGACACAACGCTTTAACCAGCGCTATAGCTTTCACTTGAGCTGCTTTAATGAATTTTATTTGATTCATTGCACACTCCTGTATATTCTGAACAAATTCGACAGAAAGACTAGTTTTCGTAAAATCAGAACACCGTCGTTGACACTTTGCATTTTATGACATAAAAACTGTGCACGCCGAAGAAAGCCTTACGTCGTCAGATACTGGAGCAGTATCTCAACAGCCGCGTGTCGCCAGGAGCACTCCGTGCTGCCTTTTCGGATCTTTACAGATACGTTTACACATTTCTTTTGCATTTATAAGTAGCTCATTTGGCTAATGTTGAACACCAGTGTCACCAAGAGTACCTGCCAGAAATGGAGGCAGGCGGTGCCCGGCAGATCGAAAACGCATGTGCGGGACAGCTTTTCCGGAATTGAAGCAGTTTCATTCTTAGCCTTTTGATGCTGTTTCCAAAAAAAAAAAAAGTATTGACTTCAGAAACCAAATTTCGCCAGTGCCTTTTCTGCGCCTGTTAAAATTGGTATCCTGTTCTGTTTTATGTTGGTTATGCCTAATGACTTCCTTGTTTGAACTGACAGTACAGCAGATTTGGCTGTACATTTGATACCTAGAATCTTGTTTATCACCGAAAGCTGCTTCGCAGAAAATAGTCTGTAGCTGTGAATAGTATTTTTGTTTGTTTGGAAGATTTTCCATTCCAGAGTGTGATTAAATGGCAGTACTTAGTTTCACGCCAGTAATATCGGACATGCAATACGTGTTCTCCGAGAAGCCATATTTGTCAGCAGTGACGTTGAACGAAAGCCGGAAACTGCGGATTCGGCATTAGTCAGTACCTTCAGCAAATAAAACTGGAGCATCACAAGTGTGTCGGCTGCATGGCGGGTACGGGTGGTCTGAGTAATGCGGGCTTTCCGGCCCAGCCGCTGTTACGCAATGCACTCGCCCGCTGATGTCGCAGTTGCCGGCCACGAACCATCCCCGTGAGAACCGCTGCTGCTGTCTCCGCCGGCCGTGACCATCTGTGAGAGCTGCTTCTCCGCCGTAACTCTGCTTCCAATAATGTTTTTCGGATCATGATGCCAATAGTGTTTGGCAAATGCGGAAGTAAACAGTCTTACCAAAGATATCCGGACACCTATTAGTGGATATTAGTACGGGTTGTGTCCGCTGTCCACTATTATAACGGCTGGGGGCACTTTCAGTAAGGCGTCTGAATGTCTGAGGACGAATAGCAGGGCATTTTCCACAAGAGCTGACACAAGAGAAGGTGGTGATGTTGCTCACTGAGATCTGGAGCGAAGTCAACTTTCTAACCATCCCAAAAATGTTCATTGAGTTGAGGTCGGGACTTGTGCAGACCAGTCTATTTCAGGAATGTCTGCCCACTAACCAATGCGTTGCTTAATGACAGTGTTCATTGTCATGCTGATATAAATAGTAGTTTGCTAACCTCCCCTCCACTGTACGCAGTACACAATTCCGTAAAATGTGTTCATATCCTCCTGCGAGTAGCGTTTTTTAACCGTAATTATGCGACTGCACCATAATCGTGAAAACCACCCCACAGTGTAACCCCAGCTCCTCAGTAGTTCACTGTTGACACTACACATGATGCCAGGTCAAGTTCTCCCGATATTCACCATCGACGAGCATCGCGTAGCATGGACTAAAGAAATGTGTGGCTTATGAGCATCCTCTCGACGATTGTACCCTATTCGCTTTAACCCCTATGCACAGTCATCGTGTTAGCTGGACTGCTTTTAGCACTTCCGAAATCACTGTTGATTCCTTCCACTGGTTTCAAAAGACTTACTGCAACCTCTCTCCGCAATACTCTACTGCTCCTATCCTTTAGTACATGTGGTCTGCCTGTTCTTGCTTTAGCTGTGCTTGTTCTTTCGCAGCAGTTGAGTTGGGCACCTTTAGAATGGTTGAAATGTCCCTGGTGGATTTGTTACTTCAGGTGAACCCAGTGATTAGTACACGACAAATTCTGCTGTTATTGCTGCTCTACTGACAACGCAATACTCTTCGCCTCTTCATACTGGCGCGTCCGTTTCTTGATATCTAGTGTTCAGTGCTTACGTAGGATAATCAGAGTACGTTTGCTCGGTTAGTGTACCGGTGTGTATGATGTGTACAGTTTGCATTAAAGACACAACCATGCTATTTATTGTTCATACTTACGAGTTTAACCTTCTGTTGCGTGCGAGAACAGTGCCAAAATTTATGTAGTTTGACTTGTATCGATGATGAATGCTTGATGGAAAAATTCACACTTATGAAGTCAAGATAAAAGTCTTAATCTGAAATTTTCGTCATGGTAAAGGCGAATTTATTTTTCGGCATACCTTCATTTTTTGTCAATACTTGTCTTTCAATGTATTTATGATTCCCAGTAGAGAGGTTCCGCCAATGAAGTGAGATTCTGTAAGGTCTGCAAAATAATAATTCACGACTGTTTACAAACTCTTCATTGTTTACGAGACGTTTACCATCTACAAATAAGCACATCGGGCCAAAAATTACACACCATCAGGACACCTCATGCTACTACCGTGTAATACTGCCTTTAGCGATGATAATGACTTCAGTTTGGCGAGAAAGTGGGCCCACAAGTTTGTTCGGTTATCCTGTATCCGCTTGAAGCCACTCACAGATGATTAAATAACGTAGAGCCACAAAATTGCGAGAGCTACATAATTGCGGGAACGCCTGTTGGTGTGCATCACCCGCTGTTCGAAATAGTTAAATATTTTATCGTGAGGTGCCGCTGTCCGTCAAACCAGAGATGTAGGCATGCAGCTTTATAAACGGACAGGTGTCGTCCTGGAAGACAGGAACTGTGGAGGGTCATGGTCGGTATGGGGTACCAAATATAATGAAAAGGTTAGATTTTTAAACAGCTCCTCAATTTTTCCATGTTTCCAGGTCAGTTCTTCAAAAGAAATAATTTCCTAGTTTTTGTATCCTCATTTCCGCTTAATTTTTTTTATCCATTTGATCCAGCAGAGTAGCGTAGTATATGACAGTTACTGTGTTGCCCTCTGTTAAAAAAAGGTCGCAGCTCTGACACCAATCATCGTTGCCTTACAGCAGTCCGACTGCACTCTGATAAAGTCCATGATCCGACCGTTGGACTGAAGACAAAGTATGCAGTCCTTCTCCTCGGAGAAGTTAAATATTAGGAATTATACACTAGCATCATTTTCGTGTAGAGTTAACGTGGAAAATGTAGAGTTGCCACATACATGCAAGTCCGACACAAAGTCAAAAATATTGAAACAGTTTCTGTGTAGATGAGAACGTTGAACCATGTTCTTATGTGTTGTTACTGCAGAGCACATTTCTTGATAATTGACAGTCTACTGTTCCCCACTAGGAAATTTTCAGCTATTTGTGAGAAATCTAGATTCATTATCGAGCTACTTCAAGGGCTCGGCAGTAAAAAAAAAAGTAAGGGACAAACCTGTAGTCCTGATGAAAAGCTACCACAAACATTTCAATGAAATCCCGTAAATCAGATATCTGAAATATATACAAAATCATTTTTTTCCGGTACAGCATCGCTTTATTCCACAGTAACATATTTTTAGTATGTAATATCAACTCGAAAAAAATTTCAAAATTTCAGAAACATGGACTTAATACTTACTCGAGACACTGTAGTATCAACGAACTTACTTGACATTTTTACATGAAAACATTTTAATCTCATTGCATTTACTTAACATTATTATTTTACTTAAAACGTTGTTTTCCCAGTACACTATTGTCTTATCTTTCTTCTCCGTCTTCTTGTTGCTGAAGCGCAGTGCCTCCTTATGCTTGGAGTGAGTTGTACCAGTCATGGTATACAGGAGGTATCGATTTTAAGCTTGAGAGAAGTCTCTTAGCTTGTCTCCTTTAATAGGCAGAGGCCCAGAATATTTCGGTTTAAGCTCTGTCCGGAAAGAACTGCTTGCAGGTCTTCCACGTTTTGATAAGGCAACAGATTCTAGGCAACCATTATAAGTATCAGTAAACATGAATGTCGGGGTGGGACTTGCTAGCTCAGCAGAAAATAAGAGTCGAACACAATTTCTAACATTGAATTTGCTTTGAGCAGTTGATCCTTGTGGTGGGTGGAACAGCTGATTCAGTGCGGAGAAGCTGTAGAAACACTCTTGACCCATACGAGTTGTCTTGAATGGCTTCTATCACCGTGATGTTCTTAGAACTTCTTCCCAATGATAAAGTCTATAAACACTTTGATAACGTGAGGTGACATTTTTCTCCACCTGAGAAAAGTCTCTGTCACTAGGTCTCTGTCCAGCCTGAGGAGAGGTGTGCTCGATGTATCTGAAACGATCAGACATCAACAGGTATGCCACTAAGGTCCAATTCTTGTTTTGTCCGCCACAGTTCAAATGGCTCTGAATACTATGGGACTTACGATCTGAGGTCATCAGTCCCCTAGAACTAAGAACTACTTAAACCTAACTAACCTAAGGACATCACATATATCCATGCCAGAGGCAGGATTCGAACCTGCGTCCGAAGCAGTCGCGCGGTTCCAAACTGAAGCGCCTGGAACCGTTCGTTCTCACTGCTCACTGGCCGGAATTATAAATACTCAAAAGATGCTCGTAAGGTGTTAATGGAATTTGAGACAGAATTGTGAAAACTTGTTCCAGCTTAAAAAGAGATGTCCTTAATGATTTATGTAAACAATCTCTGGTACAGGAAGTGCTTCGTTCCAAATTAAAATAAGCAGTTGTTGAACCTCATAAGAAAGGCGACAAAGAAAAGTTATTGCCATCTAGTTTCCTTACTGATATGTTTCTCCAATATATTCGAAAAAGTTATGTATTCAAGAAAAGTCGTAACATCTATCAAGATAGTTTACTTAGCTTATCACAGTTTGGGTTCCAGGTGGGTTGCTTGACTGTGTACAAATTGTACAAACCTCAAATAATCATAAGATCGCCAGTTGGTATTTCTTGTGACCTTTCAAGGCGTAAATCTGTGGAGAGAGATGACCCCTGGCCCTTAGGTATTAAGCATGCCATTAACTCGCTGTGGATGTTACTTGAAATGATTGTGACTAGGAGTTGGAGAAAATGTTTGAAGAATATAAGCTGCAAAAGAATGCACATTGCGGCTATGAAACATTAACCTCGTACACAAAAACTTGCACAAGATTCGAAAATAACAAGCAGATCAGGTTCCACAGAAATGCTTTTCAGCTTGACCTATAAGTGGAAAGCCCTGAAGGGGAACGAGAAAGTTATAAAATAATGTATTTATGAAAAACGTTGTATAGCCATTTAAATAATAATCATCCTCATTCCTCCACCAGATTTGCCCTGGACCAATTACATACATCATCTTCGAACGCTTGTATAACGAACGCCCTCAATACCACGTGCTGACATGATTTTCATAACATACGTGAATGACATATTTTCTCTAAATTTTTTCTTTTTTCAAAATTCACCACAAAATTACTTTTTTCGCGCACTTTCTATGATTTGGATTCTATAATTCCTTCTATAATCATGTATCCTATAATCCATGACAAAACTAGTCCATGTGGTAAGCAAGATACATCTGTGAGAGGTGAAAAACTCCGAAGAACGCATGTGCTGATTACTGTGAATATTGAGACAAACTGCTAGAAATAGACGTGGGGTTCTTTAACCTTGATTTATTGTCAAAGACTTGTAACCCCCCCTCCCCCCAGTTGGCTCACATCTCTATTGTATGTGCTTCGCCACCACGGGGTCCCACCCCTTAGTAATAGGAACAACCGAATGAAAGCAATAGATTGTCGTTTTAGTTTTATGTAGCGATTGAACTATTCATTCTTTTGACTGAAATCCGTTTGTGAAGGCAATCGAATGGAAACAATCGAATCAGTCGGTTGTAGTTTTACGTATCGTTTGTATTATTATTCATTCTTTTCTTTCCCGTGAAATCAGTCTCGGGATCAACTGCATGAGAACAGTCAACACAGTCCGGTGGTGTTTTACATATTGAGTTAATTATTCTCTGTTCAGTGAAATCGATCTTTAGTTTTCTGCCAGTTGAAGCATGCATTTATTCGTACATTCAACTGAAACCACTGTTTACTCCACTGATTAATCCAGTTATTCTTCTGAGTGAAACCAATTGTAATACGTGAAGTAAACACACACACACACACACACACACACACACACACACACACACACACACACACACACAGAAGTTAGCCCTATCCCCAGGTTTAAGCGAAAATATCTCAATGGGTACGCCAAAGATAAAATAAGCATTATACCTATTCATCTAATTACGTACTGAAAGACTTATTCTGTTTTTCAGCCTTTAAAACTCGCTGATAGATTGTTGTGCATTAAATTACTGCAGATGAGATTAATAGCACGTAGCTAATAAAGCTTCGTTGGGAATACTAAGTTGAGTATAAAAGCCCTCCCAGCGGTACGTGAAGAAGAAACCAAATTTTTTGCAACTGTTTGCATTCCCTTTTACAGAAAAGGTGTGGTGATGTCAGTTAATTAAAAAAAATTATTCCAGTCTAGCCTCTGAGATTGCGCCCGCATGCTGTGGAACAGCGACCTGCTGCTCCCAGGGCCGGGGTGGCGGGCGGCGGAAGTAGCAAGTAGCCAGTCACCAGTCGCCGCTAGCACAGGTCCCAGCAGGACTGTATTCGCACCGGCCACTCCGCCACCTCATCGCACCGGATGAGAAAATATGGAGCGAAATCGCGCAAACCTAGAGACTGAGTGAAAACACTAATATAATTTACGTAACCAACAGACGCTGGCCAGTCGGTTGTCTCACATAAACTGGCGAGGCCGCAGACTCGTTTCATTCTGGCTTCTCTCTCTCTCTGGATCGGGTGTGTTTTTTGGACTTTTCTTACCTTCCTACTTCAACTTTTAATTATTAGCCATATGGTCCCCTTGTTGGGTCTGACTTGCCACTTTTTTCCCTACATTTTACAGAAGTGCACATCGTACAGGAAAGGTCGCCCAGCACAGCGTAAATATCAATTTCTACGCCCTTCTCACTTCGCACCCTTCTTTCATGATGGTGCTGTGGCGGAAGATTCGCACATGAAACGAATTAAATTCTCTCTTTCTGGTGGCTGCACGACCCCAGCAGTATAAGCTTATTACGGTGCAAAGAGGTATGACCCTAAAATGTTCCCTTCTCTGGCTGTTGGGCTCATAGGCAAGGCAAGAAATTCTTCCCCAAATAGATGGTTTGTTCTAGGGCAGATTGGCATTTCTTTTGATGACGAAGCCGTTGTTCTTCGTTGAACAGTTCGAGGGCAGGTCTGGGGAAGTGGAAGCAATTTAAAAAAAGACTTAAAAATGAAAAGAAGCTACTTTCTGCTTAAAAAGGCCTTCCTTAATCAGTTAAAGTCGCTACTCACTTGCAAAAAACTGTGACCTTCCTGTCACTGTAGCCCCTCATAAAAATATGACTGTGGTACAGGATATTGCGTTCCAACAAAATCTCCCTTTATAAACTCGTGACGAGTCGCGCGTTAACTGCCGCTCTAATTTAGAGTGACGAAGGTGCATTACGTCCGTCGTGTCCAACGGCGACCAAAAGACACGAGAGTGAACCCTGGATCCTTAATCTTGGCCTCTAAAGGGGACTCTTTGCCCTAGAAGGTCAAAGGTGATGGTTTGTTGCCGTGATGTCAAGCTGTATGTTCTTTCCCCATGCCGTGCCACAAATGCATGCAATGTGGACACATCTGTGCACTGCAATTCGAGCCCCGTGTTTTTGGATTTGGGGCTTCAATTTAGCATCAGCACTCCTTTTGTCCCTCCCCCTGTCAGCTGCACGGAGTGCCATTCCAGGTGTTCACCAGACTGCACCATTTGAAATGAGGAAAGAGAATCCAGGAATACAAGATACTATACTACCTCACATATCAAGAGACCAAGAAGAAATAGGATCACCTACATACTACACATATGACAATAACGTACGCTATTTCTATGATGATAGTCTTTTTAACGACTGTACTATCGCCCTCTGCGACTTCTGCATCTGGCCCTCAGGGCCGCTCAACATCAACACCACCCCACGGTTTCCTCCTTCTATTGCTTCCCCAAAACCTGTTGTGCGAGTGTCAACTCCCTATCCACTGGATACGTCAGTCCTCAAACTCACAGCCAGAGAAGCAGTGCCTTCCTCCAGCAACCCTTACGAGGAAGGGGACCATCAGCATCCACCCCTTCCAGGACTTCACTGAACTGCAAGTGGATGCCAGTGGCTGGAAGAGCCATGTGGCAGATTACAGGACTTTCCTTTCCTACTCTGCCCTAGAATTTGGGGCAGACAAGCCCTTGCAGGAACCTAAATCATCTAAGGACAAGTAATAGTCTTCCCAAAAGAGGGAGATTGTTGTGGCCCCTGTGGCGCCAGACCACGCATGTCCCGCGTCTGTGTCCGAGGCAGTGTTCCTGGTGGCTGGCCCGGACTCCCACATTCACCCTGATTCAGGACAAATGTGTGCTGATGGTGTATCATCACAACCAGTGGCATGTGTCTGCCCTAGATATGACTTGCCTCCTTGGTCCCTTCACTCTTCCAGAGGCTACTGATTGTGTGATCCTTCAGTGGAACTGTAGCGTTTTTTCCCTCACTTGACTGAGTTGCGATGTCTTTTGTGCGTGTCCACTTTTTTTGTTGCCTTCCAGTAAACTTGTTTCCCAGCAATGTGGACCCCTTCTCTCCATGGCTATCATGGCTGTTTTAAGAATCGCGCTGACTAAGTGTCAGACGGTGTTCACATATTTGCTCTGGACTCTGTGTGAAACATGTGCCACTCAGTATGATTTTGGAGGCTGTGGATGTTCATGTGAAGACCACTATGGAATTCACCAACTGTATGTGTATCTCCCTCCTGCCGAAATGTCCGATGACACCTTGCTTGCGCTTTTTCCTCTGCTACCTCCAACCTTCTTAATAAGGGGGTGACTCCGATGCTCACAATCATTTGTTGGGTGGAACTACGACCACTGGGCGCAGTAAATCTGATGAAAACTTTATCACTGAGCTCAGTAATTGCCTCTTGAACACTGGTGTTCCCAACTACTTCTGTGTCTCAAATGGGTCTTACTCGGCCATCGATCTTTCCATTTGCAGCCCAGGTCTTTCCCACAGTCCATTGGAGAGTCCATGATGACCAATACAGTGGCGATCATTTTCGAATCGTTTTTGACCCACCCTCAGGCATCACTCATTGGGCGACCACCCTGATGGGCTCTATAAAAATCTGATTGGGATGCTTTCACCACTGTCATAGCCTTTCATACCCTGCCAGATGCAGGTAACAGTTCAGTTGTCCAGAGCACAACTGTAGCCATTCTGTCGGCAGCTGACTCAGTGATACGCTCTTCTTTGAGATCCCTCCGCCAGAAGACGCTACCTTGTTGGACTCCCGAAATTGCTGTGGCCATTAGAGATAGCTGGTGGGCTCTTTAATGCCGTAAGCAGCATGTGTCGATGGAACACCTGATTGCATTGAATCGGCTCTGTGCCCATTTCTGCCACTTCATAAAACGACAGACACGAGAAAGCTGGTAGCAGTACATTGCTCCCATTGGACTATGCATCCATCCTTTGCAGGTTTGATCGAAGATACGACGTCTAAGGACATCATGTGTACCTTTTGTTTCTGTGAATGGTGATATCTCGGGGTTTTCTGGTTCTGCCCCAGGGCAGTTTTCTCTAAGGCTATTCTATTGCTGACAATTTGGTCTTCTATTCAGTCAGTATTTGGTTGGCTTCAACATATTATCTGTCGTCTACCACTTGTATAGGGTTTATGACACCAAATGGCGGCGTCCCATCCTCATTACTCTCCATGAGTAGGGCCTACATCGCCAGCTCCCAATTTTTGCCTGGAACTTCTTGTCTCGCTGTACTTCCCGTGTTCAAGCTCGTGCTACCCGTAGTCTCCCCATGTGCAAGAGAACGGGGTCCCACAGAGCTCTGTATTTAGTGTGCCCCTTTTTGTAGAGGCTGTCAGTGTTCTAACTGCAGCTGTGGTGTGTACAGTGTTACCCTCCCTGTACGCTGACAACTTTTGCGTCTACCATTGCACCTGACTGTGCTGCACGCCAACTGCAGGGTTCCATACAAAAGCAGCAGTCCTGGGCTCTCCTCCTACGAGTTTGTTTTCTGCTGTTAAGGCGTGCCATGCACCCTTATCACCGTCATGTATCCGTCCTCACCTAGAACTCTACATTGATGACCAAATGCTCAACGTGGTGGAATCTACATTTTTGGGATTTTTCTTAATGCCTGTTTGACGTGGTATCCCCATCTTCACCAAATTAAGCAAACTTGCTGATAACACCTTAATACTCTTCTCGGCCTAAGTGATACCAGCTGGGGTGCAGACCACTTAACATTACTGAGGCTCTACAAGGCTATTATCGTATCGCGTCTTGGTGATGGGAGGCTGACATTGGCACAGCATCGTCTTTAGCAATGTGGATACTGGAACCGATACACCATTGTGGGTTCTGACTCACGCCAGGTACCGTTTGGACCAGCCCTGTCAACAGCCTGCTCACAGAAGTTGGTATCCCTTCCCTGCGGAGCAGATACCAACAACTGCTGCTCAGCTATTTAAAAAACATTCACTGCTCCCTGAGTATCCGAACGACCATTTTCTCTTAGTAGTGAAATTTACCTGTCATGACAGAGGCCAAGTTCTGGAGTAACCGATCGCAGTTGGCGTACAGTCTCTGCTCTGAATTCCATCTTTCCACAATACCGCTTCTTGTCAGAGAGAAATCGCATGTGCCTCCATGATGTGTACCCTATCATCAGACCTGGCTCGAGATCATCTTTGGACAGAGACACTCAGTAGACTCTGGTTTTTCACTGCATGTTACTAGATGGTCTTGACACTTCTCTGGTGTCACACGTTCTATACACTGACAGCTTTGCTGTCTACAGATGAATCGATATTGCCTACACACATGCAAGATACAGTGAACTACACTCACTGCCGAATGGATGCAGTGTATCCACTGCAGAATTCGTGGCCATAGCTTGAGCTCTCAGCCACCTTCGTTCTAGAACTAAGAGTTGCTCTTAATTGACAGTGGCCCCCTCTTGAGTAGTCTTCAGGTAGTCGACCAATGCTACCCTCGACACTCATTCATACACTCATTCAGAATCTCGTGTATGACCACCACCACCTGGATGGTTGGCCATCTTTGTATGGACCCCTGGTCACGTTCAGGTCCCAGGGAATTAACAACTACCAGGATGCCTACTTCAGAAATGCCCGTGTCAGAACCGAACCTTTGGTCGACTTAACGCTGACAGTTGTTGAATACTTGAAATGCAGATTGGTATGCACTGAACAAAGTGCGAACCATAAAGGAGACTCCGAACATGTGGTAGTCTTCTCTTCGTGCTTCTGACAGGGAATCTACTGTCATCTGCGGTTTCTCTTTGGTAACACTTGGCTGATCCATGGCGACATTGTCAATATGAGAGCCCACCCCACTGCCAGTGTGGTGCCCGTCTAATGGCGGCCCACAGCCTACTGGACTGCCCTAATTTGGCTACCTTACGGCGAAACCTTTAACCCGCTGATGTGCTGTCTCTGGTGCATGCGGACGACGCCAAAGCGGCTGATTTGGTTTTACGTTTTATACTCCTGTGTGAGGCAGGGCTCATTGGCCTCTTCGGCTGCTTGAGGCTCCATGCCCACCATTGCTCGGTTGTCTGATCTGGCCTCTGCCATTCCCAAGTTTTAATTTTTTTATTCTTTTACTTCTGTCGTTGGTTAAGATATTCTCTTTCAGTTCTTTTCTGATAATAGAGGGTCAGAAAGCACTGACAGGATACAGAATTACCTCTCAGCTCACATAACGTATCTATGGGGTTTCCAGCTGAGTGGGTAACTGTCCTGCCTTCGCAGTTTTACTACTACCTCTCTCTCTCTCTCTCTCTCTCACACACACACACACACACACACACACACACACACACACACACACCTACTTTCTTGCTTTTATGTATCCTTCCTCTCTGAGGACTATTCCCGGTTTGACACATCATAGAGCCATCCGCCAATCATAGGCTTGTATAAACATTTACAGCCTAGATAGTTCATTCTGTAATTGATTGATGCTCTACTCTCAATGTCCTCAGCTCTCACTTAGTCGTTTATATAGTCCCGTAGTTTAGAGCACTTGGGTTTTTCCGTTATGCGACGTGTAATTCCGTAATTACAGTGCAGAGACGTTTCAGGATGAGTACAAAACGGATCCTACGGACAGATGTGAACATTCACAGATGATATAGACAATTTGTAGACAAAGGATGTGCATTTTCCCGTGGAAAATGTCATACGAATTCAAACGGTTTTCTAACGTAGCCCTACAAAATCAACCCCTCGTACTAGTCGGTCTTTAGAACCGTCTTACAGCGACAATTTGTGGCGTTCAGAGACGTCGGTTGGTATGAAGCCGTACTAGTTACTACTATTACAGGCTCTACGAGATGTAATTCCCGGACTTTGCCCACAAAATTTTTTTGCACTTACCTTTTACTTGTTGCATATGATCTCCTTCGAAATACTCTGCTCCATAGTTGATAACCGCCGTCTGCGTCCTATGAATTGTCTCGCCACATTTCAGGCCGTTTCCTTCTCATAATTTATCTCAGACGCCTCAACACCTCCCGTAGTACAATCGATTAACAATTTGCTCCTGTAGTACGAATTCTTCATGAACTAATCCTTCAAAGTCAAAGAAAACTATTGGCCTGGCTTTGGCAATTGACCTGACTTAATAAGTTTCTTTTGGTCTTGGGAACCTTTGCTTGACCCATTGTGAAGATTGAACCTTGATCTTGACATCATAACTGTAGACCCACTAGTTGTGATTCTCTTAAGGAACATCTCGTTCTCATTTGCGCGATCCAAAAGCTCTTCACAGATAACGAGGTGAAGGTCTTCCTGGTCTTGACTCATGAGCCGTGGGACGAACTTGGCGGCAGCACAATGCATTCCAAGACGTTGTGTCAGAATTTCGTGACATCATCCTACTTAAATGTTTCATTCATCTGAAATCTCTCGGACAGTTTGTCTTCAGTTGGACGCTCAATTTCACTAATTTTCACTAACGCTCCTGACATGAACATCGTCGGTAGATGTCAGAGGATGCCCTGAACTAGAGTAATTTTTATCGTCCAACCAGCCATTTTTAAACTGAGATACCCATTCGTAACACCGTGCACGGTTTAACCACTCGTAATCGCATGTGTCTCTGTAAATGTTTTTCTGAAGTTTCAAGCAAAATGTAATGCAGACGCGTTGCTCCTGTAACTCTGCCATCCCGAAATTTGCCAACTGTGCGCCACAACATTCTACTCAATGCACCTATACTATGTGATCAGAAGTATCCAGACACCCCTAAAAACATATGTTTTGCATATTACGTGCATTGTGCTGCCTCCTACTGCCATGTACTCCATATCAGCTACCTCAGTAGTCATTAGCTATCTTGAGAGAGCGGAACGGGGCTCTCCGGGAAACCCACGGGCTTTGAATGTGGTCATTTGATCGGTTGTCTGATGTGTCATATGTCTGTAAGCGATATCTGCACACTCCTAAACATCCTTAGGTCCACTGTTTCCGGTGTGGTTGTGATGTGAATGGACATGTACAGCACAAAATCGTACAGGCGACCTTGTCTGTTGACTGACAGAGACCGCCGACTGTTGAAGAGGGTCGTAATGTGTAATAGGCAGACAGGAATTCCAAACTGCACCAGGATCCACTGCAAGTACTATGACAGTTAGGTGGGAGGTGCGAAAACTTGGATTTCATGGTCGAGCGGCTGCTCATTAACCACACATCACGGCGGTAAATGCATAACGACGCTTCGCTTGGTGTACGGAGCGTAAACATTGGACCATTGAACAGTGGAAAAACGTTGTGTGGAGTGACGAATCACGGTGAACAATGTCGCGATCCGATGGCAGGGTGTGGGTCTGGCGAATGCTCGGGCGAACGTCATCTGCCAGCGTGTGTAGTGCCAACAGTAAAATTCGGAGGCGGCGGTGTTTAGTGTGGTCGTGTTTTTCACGGAGGGGACTTGCACTCCCTGTTGTTTTGCGTGCCACTATCACAGCGTGCCACTATCACAGCACAGAACTACATACACGTTTTAAGCACATTCTTGCTTCCCACTGTTGAAGACCAATTCGGGGATGGCGATTGCATCTTTCAACACCATCGAACACCTGTTCATAATGCACGGCCTATGGCGGAGTGATTACACGACAATAACGTCCCTGTAATGGACAGGTCTGCACAGAGTCCTGGCCTGAATCCTACAGAACACGTTTGGGATGTTTTGGAACGCCGACTTCGTGCCAGGCCTCACCGACCGACATCGATACCTCTCCTCAGTGCAGCACTCTGTGAAGAATGGGCTGCCATTCCCAAAGAAACCTTCCAACACCTGATTGAACCTATGCCTGCCGGTGTGAAAGCTATCATCAAGGCTAAAGGATGGGCCAACATCATGATGAATTCCAGCATTACAGATGGAGGGCGCCACGAAGTTGTAAGTCATGACCAGCCAGGTGTCCGTGCACTTTTGATAACGTATTGTGTGAAACTATTTATGCATTCAGCATAGGCGTATGCAGGTGTGCCAATCGTATTCCGCTCCAGAACATCATTGGCGTAAAATAACGAACGCTCCGGAATTTTTTGAGCATACCTCGTACGCCATGACGACAGACGCAAATGAGTGACATCTGACGAACTTCAGAATGCTATTGGCAGTGATAACGCTTCTGCGCAATGCATTTTTTTCGGTTATGAAGCGACTTCCGTTTCCTTGGGAAAGTAAAAAAAACGCAGAGTTCTAATTTGGGACCATTTGAACGCACATGCACATTCAACATGTATGACATGAGCAGTGTGTTTGCGGGACAATTGTATCGAGACTGAACGAGGTCCACCTCATTTTTCAAGAAGATGGGCATACCCTCACTGGAGTCGCCAAGTGCGTGAATACCTGAATGAAACTCTACTGAGGCGTTGGATTGGTCGTCAAACAGCTGGCCACCACGTTAGCGGATTTGACGCCTTGGAATTTCTTCCTGCGGGGTTTCGTTAAGGACAATGTTAGCACTAACACTATCACACTATCACAGAACATAGAGGAGTTGTAAACCCGAATGGTTGGTGCTGCCATTATATCAATGGTTACCCTAGTACGGAAGGGATAACGGTGATGTTCGTGACTCTGGTGGAGAACATATTGAACATCTGTAACCTAAACGGGAGATTCGTAAATGTGCGTTCCAAGTTTGATAGATGTATGTCTTACGGTTTAGTAAATTATGTGTTCGAGGTACGAATATTCTTTTTGAAACAGTGTATTTTCTACATCATCAGGTTCCGGGAAGACACAGACGAGCGCTAGCAAGTAGCATAATACTTCAACGAAAGGATGGCATGCGACCTGGTATCCATGAGTCCGGCGATCGTTCTTCTGGAAGACGGCCGCGTTGGTATTGTGCAAGTGGAAGTTTGATTTATCAGACCACGAAATTTATTTAAAGTGTTCCGTTGTCCAGTCGAAATGTCTAGAGAGAAATAATAACTGCAGCACGAGGAGAAAGAATACACGCATAGTAATGAGGTGTAGAGGCCCATTTACGGCAACGCTTATGAACAGTGCATCCCAGACACTTTACGCCTTGAGCATAGTTTAATCATTTGCACCAAACATTGCGTACCGATCTGTTTCACGTAGCGAGCAGCTTGAAGATCATGCTTGGTGATAAACGTCACGGACGACCAACACCCAACCACTGGGGCCATATAACAATCGTCTAGGTGTTAAATTTCCAGCAGATGGAGTTATGATCTGAATCATCAGTTGTTTTGAACCTTGTTCAGCTTAGATTTCTTGATGCGCTCTGACTAGAGGATGCTGTTTATGACGTGTTCAGTCTGTTATGCATCCGTGTCGGTTTGTAATATAAGCTTCAAAACCCTACATTACTGCTGTGGACTCAAAGAAAATCTCTTTATTTAGAGGCTTAAAGTATAACACACCTTGATTCAGAATTTCTTAATGAATTTTCACTCCGCAGTCCTAATATGAAACCTCCAGGCACGTGGAAACTCTGTCCCGGACCGGAACTTAAAAGTGGGGTCTTTGCCTCAGGCAAGTGCTCTACCCACTGAACTGTCCAAGCACGACTCACGTCCTGCCCTAAAACCCTTACTTCCGTCACTACGTCAACTCCTACCTTCCAAACTCCATAGAAGTTCTCCTGTATACCTTTAAAAGGGCGTGTCCTTCAAATTCATGCACAGATAGTTTCGGAGAATACTTTCTAGAATTTCGATTAGGGTCAGAGATTCAGTGTATAGTTTTACAAATGTTCAGTACATACGTCTAGTATGGTTTAGAACGCAAACGTCGACGCAAAACACTCTTGACATAAAGGTAAGGAATGATTAACTCTCTGCTCGCACGATAAGTAGCCTTTTGTGAACTAAACGCAAAACCGTTGTATGCTTGTAAGTCTTTTGTTCGGGGGTTCGACCCTTGGATCCTTACATAAACAACCGGTCTCTTTGAAGCTGCTGCTGCCATTGTTGAACCGTTTCAGTTGTAATATATCAGTGCTTTACTCTCGATGATAATAACGCTGCACTTTTGTTACTGAATTGCAACTGTTGAAAATGGAGAAAGCAAAATGCTTTTGTTGATGTTTTGGCGCCATCTGGCTTGGACGAGCATTGGAGCGACCTAAGGAGATCCGTGCTGGCAACCACATGAATTTGCAACTTAACAACTGGCGCCAAAGCAATTCAAAATTCACATAAAGTATTAGGAAGATAGTCATGTGAAACAGAATGAATATTTTTGAAACACCCTTTGTAATATGTAAATATCAGGTTTCAGCCGACGATTTCATCATTCAGCAAGGAAGCACCGCTTTCGTTGATATTAAAAGTTTTATTAATTCGATCTGTCATTTGCCGCTCAGTTTCTACACTATATTCCGGTGAAAGGTTCCTCCTTTGACATTATGTATTTTTTGTGTGTTACTCAAATAGTGTTCTTATTCTGAATCCACTGGATACATTGATAGTTTATAGAATCCTGTAAAGCTACTTCGCACTGTAGAACACTTTTTAATTCGGTTCTTCATGTCAAGTCATTATTCATTATGCTGAATTTCTGATTAATAATGGTATTTACATGGAGCAGGCGGAGGTTCAAGGCTTAAGTGGGAACTAATCAGGTTTCAACTGAAAAATTGCTAGCTGACAACAGTTCAAACTTCTCGTGTAAGTATTCCAGACCATACAAAACATGGGCGGCAACACGTCTGAGAAAGGCCTGGATGCTATTAATACGTTAGCGACACACCTGGGAACAGTAAGTACATAGCTTATGCTAACATGATAGGAACCATAACTTTTCAGGTCGAAGCTCGGTTGAGATGTACCACAACAGTTTGATGCGGGTTTGTAATATACTCCAACATAAATGTTCACAGCTCGAAAGTGCAGATTACATGATGACATTATATTCATCTACCTGTCGTTTGTATCTGTAATATGTAATAGGCAATGTCCAGAACGACTGACTCGTTCTCTCTTTCACTCACCATCGCCCAGCTCAAACCGATAAGGAAAAAAAACTTGAAGTTTGTAGAGGGTGTTGATCTCGCGCTGTAGGCATGGTTTAAGAAGAGGGTTTTCGAAATTCCGCCCCTGAGGGAGTGAAATATTTATTTGTATTAAAAATTTCAAAGCTAAATATATGAAAACTGTTATTTTACTTCTCGGTTAGATATAAAGAACTATATGTTACGGATGAAAGTGTTCGTGGAAATATCTCCATAAGACTACAAAAGGCATAATGAACAAAACCTAAATAATTAAACACTTAGATAACGTTATAATTACTATTGTTAATTTTATAAATACGATCATGCTTAAGAATTACTCCAAAGTGAACTAAAGTGTTCCATCAGTGCCATCAATATCATCCACACTATAAGGAGGTGAAGTTCTCATAAAAGTGTCTGGAACCCCCCTATATTGAGATGAATTGTCGATTTTATGCCCTGCAATTTTGGCAGTGATACTGGTTTACCATTGAGCCATAAAGATACCAAGAATGCTGTTAGCGCTGTCGAAGACTGGGCGGCCTGCAGAACGTCTCTGAATGTTTGCTTAACGAAATTCTCGTTGTTCATGAATACTGAATAAGGTTTCTCCTTGATTATTCTTATTTGATGACGTTTCAGCCAACTAACTTTGTTCTTGTGTAAGTCATGCTTACTGTTGACTTATGTATTTTTTTATAAGAGTTAAGTACTTCAAAAGCTTTCATTTGTAATCCTGTGGATTTGAAGAGAGTGTTTATTCTGTCTTGTTGCGTGACAGTGATGCAATCTTCTGGGCTATGCCTTTGTTGCATTTTTGATACATATTCTACACTCCTGGAAATTGAAATAAGAACACCGTGAATTTATTGTCCCAGGAAGGGGAACTTTATTGACACATTCCTGGGGTCAGATACATCACATGATCACACTTACAGAACCACAGGCACATAGACACAGGCAACAGAGCATGCACAATGTCGGCACTAGTACAGTGTATATCCACCTTTGGCAGCAATGCAGGCTGCTATTCTCCCATGGAGACGATCGTAGAGATGCGGGATGTAGTCCTGTGGAACGGCTTGCCACGCCATTTCCACCTGGCGCCTCATTTGGACCAGCGTTCGTGCTGGACGTGCAATTCGCGTGAGACGACGCTTCATCCAGTCCCAAACATGCTCAATGGGGGACAGATCCGGAGATCTTGCTGGCCAGGATAGTTGACTTACACCTTCTAGAGCACGTTGGGTGGCACGGGATACATGCGGACGTGCATTGTCCTGTTGGAACAGCAAGTTCCCTTGTCGGTCTAGGAATGGTAGAACGATGGGTTCGATGACGGTTTGGATGTACCGTGCACTATTCAGTGTCCCCTCGACGATCACCAGAGGTGTACGGCCAGTGTAGGAGATCGCTCCCCACACCACGATGCCGGGTGTTGGCCCTGTGTGCCTCGGTCGTATGCAGTCCTGATTGTGGCGCTCACCTGCACGGCGCCAAACACGCATACGACCATCATTGGCACCAAGGCAGAAGCGACTCTCATCGCTGAAGACGACACGTCTCCATTCGTCCCTCCATTCACGCCCGTCGCGACACCACTGGAGGCGGGCTGCATGTTGTTGGGGCGTGAGCGGAAGACGGCCTAACGGTGTGCGGGACCGTAGCCCAGCTTCATGGAGACGGTTGCGAATGGTCCTCGCCGATACCCCAGGAGCAACAGTGTCCCTAATTTGCTGGGAAGTGGCGGTGCGGTCCCCTACGGCACTGCGTAGGATCCTACGGTCTTGGCGTGCATCCGTGCGTCGCTGCGGTCCGGTCCCAGGTCGACGGGCACGTGCACCTTCCGCCGACCACTGGCGACAACATCGATGTACTGTGGAGACCTCACGCCCCACGTGTTGAACAATTCGGCGGTACGTCCACCCGGCCTCCCGCATGCCCACTATACGCCCTCGCTCAAAGTCCGTCAACTGCACATACGGTTCACGTCCACGCTGACGCGGCATGCTACCAGTGTTAAAGACTGCGATGGAGCTCCGTATGCCACGGCAAACTGGCTGACACTGACGGCGGCGGTGCACAAATGCTGCGGAGCTAGCGCCATTCGACGGCCAACACCGCGGTTCCTGGTGTGTCCGCTGTGCCGTGCGTGTGATCATTGCTTGTACAGCCCTCTCGCAATGTCCGGAGCAAGTATGGTGGGTCTGACACACCGGTGTCAATGTGTTCTTTTTTCCATTTCCAGGAGTGTATATTACCAAAGCATCTGTCATGCTGTAAAAATGAATGACCGGAAATAAGAAATTTTAGAGTAATCTATGTAAGGGTGGTAAGTTCCTGTGGACCAGTCTTAAACTTCAAAATCATTTTTATGAATCTGTTTTCCTCAAGAATCAGGCCACAAAATTAATAACTTCACTTGTTCACTAATATTGCTAAGAATGTCTCTTCAAGCAAAACTTTAATACCTTACTTCTTGTGCTCCATGATCAGCAACTCAAGCCACGCCTAACAGTTCCTTTATTTTACCCTCTGTGGTTCCGTTGTTATGCAACTAAAGTTACCGTTTATATAAAAAAAATTAGAATTTGAGGTAAGGGTAAAGTTTTTTCCGAGTCAGATGTGATGGTTTCTATTTCTTCCTCTGTTGATGATATCATGTCTTGTTTCAGTAACTTTTGTATTTTCTCTCCTTTACCTGCGTGTATCCTATTATCCGCCTTACGCTGCCCCGTCCTACCTTCATTTGTGGATTGGATTTCTACAGTAAGTCTGTCACAAACATAACAAGTATCTATTTTTATTACAGTTATGTCTGGTGGAAGGTATTTTGAAACTGCATAGTTTCTATTGTAGCGCCTTACATACTTGGGAACTTTTCTGTATGTTCCGTTACATCCTGAGGCCGTAATTTTTATTTGGTCCAAAAGTGATAGCTCTGAAAGGTGCTTCACCAATGTACAGGGTGGCTCACTATATCACCTGATTTGTTTCATGAATAACTCATTTGTTGTTGACAAAATTTGTAATTTATTGATGTTGAAGTAAAGAATACAGCTTGGAAATACAACAAAATGAATAACATGTTCATATGACTGCCGTTTTGGTTTACAACTTCAAGTCGGTTACGTGCGTTTGTGACGATCCTCCGACAAAAATATTTTACAATGCCGCGGCATGACCCCACTGTGATAGCCCTAAGTTGCATTGCATTTTCTGGTTTGCTGTGGTACACCTCTTTAAGGAACCCCCAAAGGAAGTAGTCACGTGGGTTAATGTCCGGGCTGTGGGGCGGCCACATTCCTCCTCCTGCATAACGTTCTGGAAATCTGTTTGACAGTACCCTAAGGCCAAGTCTTTCGTGTAGGAAATCAAGCACAACTTTGGTTGTATTGGGGCGTGCTCTATCCTGCATGAACCATTGTCTCTGCAGTGGAAGACATTAGACCTTGAGTTAAGGAAAGAACTGGTTTCGCAGCATGTGTAAATAGCGTTCACCGGTTACTGTAGCGTGGAAGAAGAACGGACCGACGATTCCGTGGCTTGAGATTGCGACCCACACGCACATTTTCTCCCCGTGGGTGTCTTTCGTGTGGATTATTTGCAGAGGTTCACGTGCCCAGAATCGGACGTTCTGTTTGTTCACAACACCGTTCACGTACAAGCAAGCTTCGTCTGAAAACCATGTGTTGTGTAGCACTGCTTGTTGGTCTTGCTCGATTGCTCACCTTGCAGACTGCATTCTCCGCTCTCTCGATTATGCGTCACAGTCATTTTGTATGGATACAAGCGAATGTCGGATTGAATAATTCTTCGTACAGATCGGCGTGAAATTGCCAACTCGGCGCTGGCTTTTCTTGTTGATTTTCTGGGACTAAGAGTCAAAGTCACTCCAACTGCTTCAATGTTTTGCGGCGAACGTACGGTACGTGGCCACTGACACTCCAAAACGGATCTAGTCCCTTCAAATTTTCGATGTAACCTGCGTATTGTCTCTGGGCTGGGAGCCCACCGTGTGCCGAAATGAGCGCGAGACCTGTGTGTCAGTGTAACGCTGTTCGTCACCGCGAACAGTAACAGTCTTCGTCTTTTTGTGCGACGGTCAACCATCCTTAGTCCAGCATCGCGGCAAATTGATATGGCAGGCTCACAACGGAAGCGATCAACTGCACGAAGCTGAGCGCACAATTTGAAAGCTATTGCCCCACTATTATACTTGTAGGATCAAAATACTCTTATTTTCACAGTGATGTCCAACAGTTGGCAGCAGTTGCGCATGATGAAAATTCTAAACATTCACAAATGAGTAGCTCAGGTTTCCATACTCGGGCTGCAGTTAAGACACAGTAAAAGTTTAAGAACACAATTCTAGCCACAGAGTCTGAAGGGTAATAATAGTACTTACGAAAGAGAAAGTTTTAACAAACATACTTCTCCAGTCATTTGATATGGCTATATTAACAATAACAGCGTGTCTCAGAACTGCATGATAATGCCATATTAGTCATCAACTGAGAAAAAAATAACAATTATAATGATGCAGGCCTATATAAAACATTGTGTCTTATAATTACCTTACTATAATTTGGCGATTAATATTATTAATTGATATGTTATATACTACAGCCCCTAATAACCATTACGTGTATGATGTAGAGTATGGCCATACTAACTTCATAATGACTGTTTCCAGTATTTGCTGCCGAACATAATGACACCAAGGACTTCCCCCTGAATAACATATCAGTGACAAAAGTATATTTTTTTAAAACAATAACATGAAATAAAATACTCTCCTCGTAATAATTACCAGTCAGTTACATACGTTTAAACTCCGATACGTAAACAAACAAAGCATGTGATATTCTCACATGAATTTGGTTCCAAATTGCACATCACTGCCACATGATGGATTTAGCAACTAATACTTGGTTCAGACCTCTCTAGAGAACAGTACGTGAAGGCTTGCAGTTGGTTCTATTTTGTATGACTTACTGCACGTATTCCATCACAATTTGAAACAGAGAAACAGAAATCTGAAAAATTAGTAGTTAATTCCCAATTGCATAACTACGTCCAATTACAAGACCTCAGACTACTTACGCGAACAAGGCTCAGGTCTTGACAGACATTCAGTGAGGTTTTACACTGATTACGCTTTTAAAGAGCTCCTTTCCTAACCTAGTTTGCCCAGAATCTCTTATACTCCATGGTCCAGTGACTGAAAAGAGCATGGGGTCACGCCTGTTTACAAAAAGGTTAAGAGATGGGATGCACGTAATTACAAATATTGTTGGTGTCCATCTGTTGCAGGATCCTGCAGCATATTCTAAACTCCACCATTAAAACATTCCTGTGGGAAAACGATATTGTCTCAAAGAATCAGCACGGATCCAGGAAAAACTACTCGTATTAAAAAACACATCACGTGTTATTGATACACAGCATAGTGCAAAAAATATTCAGGTAAACGAGGGGTAGTCAGTCTTACCAGACTTCCGAAGGCTTTAGACACTTTGCCACATTAAGACACTTACGGGGTCTGTTAAAAAAATTCCGGAACATTGTCCACATTGTTTTCTACGGTCACCTTCTACATACTGTGCATGGATGCCTTTGAAATATTCTCCACAGTTGATGCACCGCCGCTGACACCGTTTCGACTTCCTGAAGCAGTTTTGATACGCCTTTTGCTGGATCGCGCGAAGCGCCGTCTGCGGATCTTCTTTTATCTCGTCTATCGTTGCAAATCTTCGTCCTTTCAGCGTCCGAACATCATAACCGTAAACCCACATCTCATCACCGTTGTGATTCTCTTAAGGATCATCTCGTTCTAAATTGTGCGATCCAATAACTCTTCACAAATTGGGAGGCGAAGGTCTTCCTGGTCTTGACTCATGTGCCGTAGAACCAACTTGGCGGCAACAGGATGCATTTCAAGATGCTGTGTCACGACCTCATAACGTGATCCAACTGAAATTCGACATTCTTCTGCAATCTGTCGGACAGTCTGTCTTCTTTCGATTGCCACACACAATTTCGTTGATATTCTTGAGATAAACGTTGTCGGTGGACGTCGAAGGGCGTCCTGAACGAGGGTCATCGTTAACTTCCGTCAGGTCGTTTTGAAACCGTGTGAACCATTCGTAACACCGAGAGCGGCTTAAACACTCGTCACCGTAGTCTTCCTGCATCATTTGGTGTGTCTCTGTAAAGGTTTTCTTGAGCTGCACGCAAAATTTAACGCAGACGCGTTGCTCCTCTAACTCTGCCACCTGGAAATTCGCGACACAACATTCTGCTCAATACAACGCTGATCAATAACTAACAGACATAAAACAATGAAACTTCCGGCAATTACACATTGAACACAAGGTTGGCTAAGTGATGGATTTGGGGGGAAGGGACCAAACAGCGAAGTCACCGCTCCCATCGGATTAGGGAAGTCGAACGTGCCCTTTCAAAAGAACCATCCCGGCATTTGCCTGAAGCATGGAAAACCTTAATCAGGATGGCCGGACGCATGTATGAACAGTCGTCGCTCCAAATAAGAGTCCAGTGTGCTAATCACTGCGCCACCTCGCTCGGTTAACCGCAGGGGTGTGCAGGAACGCAAACCGCATTTCTCTCCACCACACTACTTTCGCGGAGTTTTTTGAAAAGACATCGTACTGGGTGCTTTCACAGATGTGGGCTCGGCTAAATGAATATTTGACGAACACGACCTATTACGTTACATATGAGAGAGCCTCAGGCTTCCACATTCTGTAATAGGCGTGGGCATCCAATACCTCCTGATCTGCTCGTGGTTTCAATGTCCTTCAACCACTTATCCATTGACGCTCTAGAGAGTAGACAATAACACACGAACGGCCCACCATCACCGCCGTCTGCGAAATGCTTGTTCCCAGTCGCCGGGTCTCGACAATCTGGTTGTTGAATTCCCTTGTTTGCCTCTCACAGCATCGCTAAAATGATACCTCGTTCGTCTCTGCTCCGCTTACATGCTTTCCTTACTGCATCATGTCCACGCAGCTCCGCCGGGAGGCATTCAAACACACGGTGGGCGGTAGTCATAATGTTACGGATCATAAATGTATATGAAAATATACCGCAAATGATGGTTTTTCTAGGAACAGTGCAATGTTCCGAAAGATATGTCAGATGTGTTAATGGAATATTAGATCCAGCTTGCTGGAGTCGCATATTGGATACAAAAAACGAATCCGGACACGGAAGTAGTGGTATTGGAGCGTGGAAACTTATAAATACCGAGCCATAGCCGAAGAGTGTGTAAGAGACAGAACTGGGTGGAAGTCACTTGGTGCCTAATCGTTTTGCTCCGGGCGTAGTGGTTGGAGTGGTTGGAGCGGTTGGAGCGGTTGGAGCGGTTGGAGTGGCGTTCTTACAAAGTTTCATCCGTACCTTATTTTGTTGATTACCGTGACTGTAGTTCCTTATGTTTAGCTCTGTTTCTACACTAGGTCGGTTTGTGTATGTGACAGGTTGCATTAATACATCGCCATCACGACTTCGAAATGTGACTCCAACTCTTTATTCCTAGACAATAACAATGCGGTAGTTGATAGTTACAAACTCCAAGAGCGCCGCCTAATCACACTAAGTCAGGTTAGTAGTCACCGTTGCACAGTTCCGGCCGATGTGGCCGATCGGTTCTAGACGCTACAGTCTGGAAACGCGCGACCGCTACGGTCGCAGGTTCGAATCCTGCCTAGGGCATGGATGTGTGTGATGTCCTTAGGTTAGTTAGGTTTAAGTAGTTCTAAGTTCTAGGGAACTGATGACCACCGAGGTTGAGTCCCATAATGCTCAGAGCAATTTGAACCATTTTTTGAACCGTTGCACAGTGTTGTTGTAGATAAATAAGTGTCTATTGCCGCCTACTCTCGGTCTAGGTACTGCGGCTCGTCATCAAACAGTCAGGACGTATGGTGACTTCAGCTGCATGTGGAAAGAAGGTGCTGTTTATTAATGATTTCATACTCTTCAGGTGCATGCATCTCATCGTAAAATCATGCTATTCAGCACTTAACCGTAATGGAGGAAAAGTGGTAGTGAAGCATGGCCATGGCAAACTAACGAAGGCAGTCTCTGTTTTGATATCATGTTCTTTACCCATTTCTGCTGGTGTTGAGAGAGGGAGCATTTGTTCCTAAAAGTCCATCTTCGTTATTGTTCAGCGTTGTGATTGACAGTGGACTATCGTTAATTTAGGTACAAAAAAATTACAGAAAAATTTAGAATTAAGCTTGTCAATTTCAGAGTAAGAGTGTTTCCTGAAAGCGGGTCTCTGTTGTTGCAGCACATGGTGCAGACGGGCATGGCGACCCCGTATGCGACGCAGTACCCTCAGAACGGGGAGGCGGGCCCACCCAAGACCGACGCCGGCAAGGAGGGCCCGCCCGTCGCGGTGCCGCCCTTCTCTCCGCCCACCGTCACGCCCAACGGCATCGAGCAGCAGACTGTCAGCATCGTAAGTACTGCTCTATCACTCCACTCTACTTACGTCAGTCATCGGGTGGCATCCCGACTTCATGTCGTGAAGTGTTCTCAAAGAACAGTTGCTACTGTAGGAAAATAAGTGAACATTGGGGGAGAGAGAGAGAGAGAGAGAGAGAGAGAGAGAGAGAGAGAGAGAGAGAGAGAGAGAGAGAGAGATTTAAAATACTGACGTAAATGGATTGACGGTAGTCAAAAACTTTCTTTCGACGGTGTTCATGAAGCTGAACTTTTTTTTTAGGCGTTGTATGATGATAATTCAGGCACACATTAACTATGAAACGAACTGCTAACAGGGCTCTACAAATTGATCCTTACAAGGAAATCTCCCCATCTCACTCCCCCCCCCCCCCCTCATATTTAGTTATAAGTTGGCCCAGTGGATAGGCCTTGAAAAATTAAGTTTAGTGTCTGTGTTTTGCGACCGTACCGCAAAACCGTGCGATTGGTAGACGAAAGGACGTGCCTCTCTAATGGGAACTGAAAACATTTGATCGCAAGGTCATAGGTCAACCGATTCCTCCACAGGAAAGCACGCCTGATATATTCTATACGACACTGGTGACGGCATGTGCGTCACATGACAGGAATATGTAGTCGACCCACCTAACTTGTACACTTGGCGAATGTGTAAAAAGATTCTTCTACCTTGCCCGATTTAGGTTTTCTTGTGGATGCGATAATCACTCCCAAAAAAGTAATGAAAAGATAAGAGTTTGTCACATAAACTGCAACAAATGAATGAAACAGTTTCACAGTCGCACAGTTTTCCCTGTGCTCTGTAAAAAACATATTTTTAATGTTTTGAAATTGTTCCGTCAAATCCTGCATATGTCCAAGCAAACCTGAACATGTCCTGGAATTTTCACACGACCACGTAAACAAAACTGCTCTGTGTACCTGTGCAGCTTCGCAAAATAATTGTCTGAAAATAAAAAAATTAAACTTTTCACTCGACGGAAGACTTTAACCAAGGACCTCTCGTTACGCATCTGCTCACGCTAACCACGGGACCACGTCGCTCATGAGTTAACATTGTCATTGATGTTGCCTGTCTTGCACATTGACTACTGTTTGTATATTTTGCTTATATTTTTCATAGACCCACACAACTTCTTCCTGTTTTCTCGAGTGATCTGTGTTCAGTTTTTCAAGGCCTATCCACTGTGCCAACTTATAACTAAATCTGAGGGGGGTGCGATGGGGAGGTTCCCTTGTTCGCAGAAAGCTATTTGGTAACAAGGTGAATAGCAGACAAGTCACGCTTCTCTCTGTGTCGAGTGCTGAAGAAGCCTTTTATGTTCCTCCTTACCTTATTACAAATTGAAAGCGGTACTCCTTCGTAAATTTTTCTCATTAGTACACATGGCTATGCCAAATTCTTCGAGAGCCATGGTTAATAAAGTAACACACTGAATAGTGCAGTTATTGTTACTCATATCTCTGCGGTTAGACGGTGGTTCAGTCTTCAGTTAATCAGATACATAACTGCCATAAGATAGCTTTTTTTTTTCAGTTCACTGTGATTCATTCTCTTTGTGAACCTTGTCATATCGTCATAGACATCCAAGAAACTTGGTGCTCCATCCTATCATCTTCACACACTTGCGTGTGTCCAACTTTTTCGCCAAGTTACCGTCCTCCTTATTCTTTATTTACATAACATATAACTTCTTGAAAGTGTGCAGCAGGAGTCCATTGCATTAAATTTTGTTTATGTAACGTACAGCGTATAGAATTATTTTTTGACAAGTACATACCTAACAAGATAAGTTATATGGTATAAATCAGTACCAGTAGTATGTATTATTCGGTGTGTGCGTGTGTTCCAGTGTTCTAATTGTCCGCAGTCGCACTGATTGGGTAGCGTTGCTTTTGTCACTGCGTGGCCAGTTCTGATACGGTTTAGGAAGCTCCATATTTCTCTTGGTTTACTACCGGGTTCGATGGTCGGATCTATTTTACCTAAATTCTTTTGACCATGGAAGAACGTCCATTGTTTTCTCCAACCATCTCTTAAATTACAGCTTTCTGGGACGAGTTTGCCATTCTTTACCCAGACTAGTCATCTAGGTATCTAGGTTTTATTCAGGTGCATGGTAAAATAACTGTTAGACGAAATGCTAAGTCCGTGGATTTTCTGAATTTCATCCATTGATGTGTTAGTGTTTGCTGTCGGAGATTTGGTGGGGGAATAATGGCTAGTAGTGACAACCCTGGCATTCGCATGGATTTAATAGTATCTGTCGCAGTCCTCATCGTGCGTGGATATCTATTTTGTTGACATGGCTACTTGTACCCCAAAAAGGAGAACAATATTCGGCGACCTAGCACCAACCACTTTCTTTAACATGTTACTTCTTGGTTTTAACTTCGGTTAGTTCCAGACACCCAGATATTCAGGTTGTCGACTATGTCGTAATTTTGTTGTTGCGGAAGATGACATTCAGTTCTCTGTTCGCCATTCCGTTGGTCAGGTGGAATGAGCTGACTTCTGCTTTATTAGGGTTCGGGCAACGTCTCCCCTTTATGTAATACTAGATGATCTTCAGTAGGTCGTTAGATAGAGTTCACCTTCTTCGAATGTAGTGCAGACTACAATGCGAGATGCTTTTAATAGCTTCCGCAAAGTAATTCTGTCTCGAAAACTGACAGGATATCTGAAGCGATTCTGGTCAAATGTAAGTGTACCAGCGACAAGACACAGTACCTTCACTGCGTGATGCCAATGTTAGTATTAGCGATGACACCGCCACTAAAGCGAAGTTATTGAACACAGTTCTCCGAAATTCATTCATCAAAGAAGACGAAGTAAATATTCCGGCATTCGAATCAAGAACAACTGTGAACATGGGGAACTTAGTAGATGTCGTTGGTGTAGCGAAACACTTCCGGCAAATCTTCTGATGCGTATAGTTTACCACTTAGGTTCCTTTCAGAGAGTGCCAGTTCAACAGCCCCATACTTGGCGATTATATACAACCGCTTTCTGACGAAAGGTGCGCACCAAAATTCTGGTAAAGTTCCACATGTCGCACCGGTACTCAAGATAGGAAACAGTTCTCCATTGAATTACACCGACGTCGATTATCGGTAGGGTTTTGGAACAATGAATTACTGTGTTTACATGGACGCCCAAAACTGTATTCCATAAACCGTTTTTCTTATACCGCTTCTGGTTTGTCATGTAAACACTCCAAAATCAATTCTGGAAATCTGGTTCTAGCTGCTTATGTGCCTTTGTGGTACCGCCTCATTTGTGCGACTTGATTCATGATTTCACAGTATGTGAAGTGACAGTACATAGTAATCGACAGAAAATACAGTAAAACAGAAGTGATATCTGGCATTCTCCATGGATGTGTTATAGGACCTCTCCTGTTCCTAATCTGTTTTAATGATTTAGGATACAATCTGGGCAGCCCTTTTAGGTTGTTTGCAGCTGATGCTGTCGTTTGCCATCTAGTTTAAGTCATCATAATAAAAACCAGTTGCAAAACGGCTTAAAAGCTATTTCTGTATGGTGCGAAAAGTGGCAATTGTAACTGAATTGTGAAAAGTGAGAGATCGTCCACATAAGTACAAAAAGAAATCAGTTAAATTTCTGTTACACGATGTAACAAATTTAGAGGCTGTCGTTTCGAGTAAACATTAGTAATTCAAAGTACAGCTTAAAATGGAATGGTCACATAGGTAACGTCGTGGGGATGGGAGACAAAAGACTGCGTTTTCTCGGCAGAACACTTAGAAGATGCAACAAGTCGTCTAAAGAGACTGCTTACACTAAACTTCTTCATCCGCTGCTAAAGTACTACTGTTCGCTATGGGATCCTTGTCTTACAGGATTGACGGAGGACATCAAAAAAGTACAAAGAACTCTTAGATGTCCTGGCGGAGGTTAGAGTCCTCCCTCGGGCGTGTGTGTGTGTGCGTGTGCGTGTGCGTGTGTGTGTGTGTGTGTGTGTGTGTGTGTGTGTGTGTGTTTGTCCTTGGGATAATTTAGGTTAAGTAGTGTGTAAGCTTAGGGACTGATGACCTTAGCAGTTAAGTCCCATAAGATTTCACACACGTTTGAACATTTTGAGTATTGGATGCCCTTTCGATTGTCACCTGTGGAGGGGGTCACCAGCGTCAGGACGACAGTGGATTCGTTTAATTACCTTATTTATTCCGGCCCTTCGGCTGAGTACATAAGTAACAGCTTGGTGGAGGTTTTCAGTTGCTTCTCATGCTATACAATAGACGTCAAGCATTACTGACAACCAAAGAGCGGGCGTAGTGTGATGTCACTCGAATGCCGCAGTCAGCGACGTCTCTGGTGGCGATCGCGATGACAGCATTGAAGCTCAGCTGTCAGTACCACAGGGGGCGGCCGTGACCTCCCTCCAGCGAACGGGTGACATCCTGCCGTGACAGCAGCTCCTTTGTGACTTGGAGCAGACTGCGATGTCCTGTGGTTGAATGCTTTCCAGGATATCACTTTAGTGTCTCAGGTTAATGGTGTAGGCTGTGACACAGAAAACAATATTTTAGTACACAAAGGCCGAGTACTTATACGCTCCAGACTATGTTCATTTACTGCTTAAGGCATGTACTCTAGACACCCTTCCGTAGCGTATTGCTGCGTCAACTGTTGCTATACCGGTCCATGCTGCCTCCTCATCACAACACATGTCGGCTGTGTTTTGCTTAACAACTTGCTGTGCTTTGCTTAACTCTCTCGTCTGCTTACGGGAATGGCTCTATTGCAACTCACTTCCACTCGTGTATACTTTTTGATCGAATGAGATCTATATGCTAAACAAGGGCAGCTAATTTTGTATTAATGGAAATAGAGGAGTGTGTGTCGTGGATATGAGCAGTGGTTTGGGGTGGCAGCCATTAAAACAAAGGCATTTTTCGTTGCGACATGGTCATTTCACGAAATTTCATCCACCAACTTTCTCCTCTGAATGTGAAAAAAAGAGAGAAAAATTGTCGCCATACTGCATAGGGAAAATGAGCATCGCAATAAAATAAAACAGAACTCGTACAGAAAGCTTTAAATGTTCATTTTTCCCACGTGGTGTTCAAGAGTGGAACGGTAGAGATAATCTGAAGATGATTTGAACAATCATGTGTCAAGTATTTAAGTGTGTACTGCGGAGTGTGTAGATGAATAGTGAATTTAAAATTAGTTGCGACTTTTGACTTTTGACGTTTGGCTCACCGGAGGGGACACGACGCTGTTGCCCAGGTAACACCATTGGCGACCCGGCGTTCCGTACCACGCCTCAGCAGTTAGGTTGGTAAAGCGCTCCTGTTGCCACGCCGTCAATAAACAGTACCGCGTGGTGTCGCACATTACAGGCACCTACGTTCATCACCCTCTCGTTGTAAAGTGATATTTTCTGGCGTTGAAGTGTTCTACAGTCGTCAGGTATTGTGAACGAGCTTTCGTGTTGGCGCTGCATTAATAATAACAGTGTATCACGTCTGAACACGAGATTTGCAATAAAAGTGGTCGTCCAAGAACATATCCGCGCGGCTGCGAAGATAACGTTCTGTTCCAAAAAATTTCCTCCGAATTCCACAGTAGTATTAGACAATGCGCAGTTCTACCGGTTGTGATGGATAAAGCTCCAACATTGCAGCGGAGGAAAGCGGCTGTTTTTCTCTGGGTACAAAAAAAGGTTCGATTGATAAACTTAAATGTAGCTTGTGTAAGACGAATTAATCAAACTTCTAGTACTGTACAAGCTAAAAGATCCATACTACCAGGTCGTAGAAATGGCTAACGATAAAAAGCATCAGTTTAATCAGTCTTCCTCCGTATCATGCTCATTTAAATCCGACTGAGAATATGAAAAGTAATGCGACAAGAAAGAACCAAGAAATTTACTCTGAGGTTGAATTGCTAACAAAAGAAGTCCTAGCAAATGTTACATCACATGACTGGTCTGAAGTTGTGAGACATACCAATAATGTAGTTCAGGAGACATGGATTCAAGGAGGAGCGTGTCGGGTTTTGAGTAATATATTACTTTCCATGTTGCTGCGTTAACATCTGTTTTGTTTGCCTAAACACAGCAGAGTTTACAGGTATACATCTCACTAATATTCTAATGCAGTTGAAATTGTGGCAGAATCCTAAAACAGCGTAGTACTAAAAGTAGCAACTGAGGGCGGGACATACCAGTAGTTATGAGAAAGCCCAGCTTCTTCACTTACATTCTCCAAAATCCACAGCAATTATCGTTTCATAGACTGCTGATGGTCCTTAAAAATTATATTATTTAATTTAAAAAAAATCTGTAGTTGCTCGAATATCACGGTAGATACATAAGTTTCGCTTATTAATCATATGGCAAAATACTCTTCACTTTGAATGCTATCATTTGCCGTAATCATGTTTCGATGTCTCAGACCGGTTATGAGGTACGGGAGGTTGAGGGATGATTCATTCTGGCTTTTTTACTGGTGCGTGCGTTCGTGACGGGAGCCCTTTACATACATTCCATTTTGTCGCCATTGGAGACAGATAGTGATACCCTTCGAGGTTTAAATAATAATTTAATACTTTGTCTATATGGAGCAACATATGACCTAACACACACCAAGCGCTAATTCATGTCGACCCCAATTTTTCACTGCAAACTTTAAGAATTTCTTGCAGCGTTTTAGCTAATTCTGAAATTATGACCATTAACGAAACGATAGGCAGTTCATTATGAAACTGGCGAATGAAGCCATAAAAAGTGTGCGATTCAGAGTTAATCGCCGTACGGTTTCCTTGAAATCGTTAGAGAAAAATTGCAGATCGGCCAGATTGCGCTGCTGACGCGTTCAGCACATGCTAGCAACTATGCTTCCCTTCATACACTCCGTACTGAACTATCAAAAGTCGCAACTAATTTTAAACGCACTTACTGATGAATGTGCCCTTGTAGATGAATGTGTTTATTTGAATTGCTATCGATTTGTGGTCAGTGTAACTAAATTTAACAGATTCAGTGGTGGCTATGTCACTGGTGGAAAAGTTAAACAAAAGGCGGTCCCTTTCTGTATGGCACAGGGTTTATTTGTAGTTTGCCTTTAAGAGTAATTTTTAAGCGTGTTTTCTATTAATGTCGTGATTGTTTAGTCTACACACGTGGCAACTGAATCAAATGTGATCAGTCATGTAAAATAGAATTATACAAAGTACATCATCGTTGAATTAAATGTCCTGTTATTGCTGACCACTTACGATTATGGTTTGTAGTTTACTTTAATAATTATGATTTTTATAGCTGCAGCCGTGGATGCAAGCCACGGATTTAACAGGTTGTGGTTAATGAAACGTAGCCTTTCTTTTGGTTCCACAAATGTTATTTTCCAGTGATCATGAAAGTCTCTGGAAGACGTCGGTACTCTGTGGCTACCTGAAGTTGCTACAGTATTAGGGGTTAACTTACTGCTACGTACTGTTGCCATGTCAGAAATAACAAGATCTAAGGCGAACTCCTTTGGAGTTGCAAACCGTGCACGACGTTCTGCTAGCTATCCACTCACAAGGAACGCATGTCCAATCAAATTGGTGTATCGGGGCGATGAGATGATGGAATGTCATGTCATGCAACGGAATGCGAAATAGTCTGTCGTGGAGGTTATTGTGAAAATGGCTATAGTTTAAGGCGTAGCTGCAGGTAGTGCGATAGGTAAAGAAAAAAGCAAATACCCAGAGGCTCAATTTATCCAGTGGTTCCATGTGGTATGAATTGCAGTGCCGCACACTTTTCGGGATGGATAGTTCGCTCAGAAGTAGTGACTATTATACGGAGACAAGGAATCCAGCAAAAGCAAGTTATTTTGACCATCTATTGGTCAGAAGTACAGCTCATGTCATGGTTGTAGTTATCGTACGCGCATTTTCCCACTCTTGCTTGCTGTGAAGTAAACATGCCCTACTGCCTTTACAATGTCGCGCACACGAGAAAGGATCGTAGCGGACAGAGCACCTCTAACTTTCCCCAGCTCAGTACATAACTTTCCAACCAGTTTACCATCCAGATTAACAGTCTGCATAATTGTATACGAATGCGTTGGCATAATTGTGTAGGAATGCGTTAATCTACTTATGATGGTTGATCTTGATACAACTCTCTTGGTACCTTTAATGTCCAGGGTTCCTTTCACATGCGTTTCCTCCTCTAATCCCGATTGGAGGAAGCTGAAAACAAATTCTTTACTGGACAATGGGATAAGTTTGTGTACCTAATCTACAAATTTTCGGACCGATTCCGTAATTGGCTGCTGTGCATCGCCAAATTGACGCTTTATTGGAAATATCGTTGTCTCGCGTCTTCATAGTCTGCAGCACTATTTAAAATTACGCAACCACCAACTGCTTCCCATGAAATCACAGCAATATATGCCGTGCGCAATTTGATGTGCATAATGCAGTAGGTCACTGTCCTGCGCATCCAGTTAAATTGTATCATCATCCTTGAAACACGCGAACACGAGTTTTTGTAAAAAGTGCACATTGCCCTCTCTTGAATATCGGGGATTTTTCTTACGGGCTTCACTGTCATATTATGACGGACTTATTCGAAATCTGTTTTATTATTATTATTATTCTGCAGATGATCTTCCATGTGCGTAGTTATATTTACTGGTCGCTCCTTGGACAGCGATTGTCCTTCACTACGTTTCACTGGAGACGGAACGTGAGACTCCCTGTCCGACTAGGGTGATGAACTACATGGCTCAACACATGTTTCAGTATCACTTTCACTTGTTCAGCACGTATCGTCCTCATTACACTCCTCATGTTCATTGTTCGCACAGTTGAGCGTATACGGCATCGCAAATTCAATTGACTCACCTTGTAGAAACGCTAATATCTCATCTACCACTTCTTTCTCATTCTGCGAAATTCCTTGGGTTAATTGCTGATGAAATGTCAACTTCGGCAACAGTTGTTGCAGATTTAACGCTTTGTTTGCTCTGTTCCTCGTTGTCATTGCTCTGATTTGTATGAACACCACTAGCACTGTAGGGAGTTCCTTGTCGACTAAGCATTTCAGCTGGGCACGTTAGCCTCATACTGTGCTCATCACTGGATACCTCCCGTCCCGCTCCCTTTTGAAATTAGCAGTTAATATTGTAGTTTCATGGCAAGACAATATGTGGTGCGTGGAATGCCGTAAATACCATTGGCCTTATGCTACCTCGCACTCAAGGGGTTCCTTGTAAGTATGTACTTAAACCGTGCGAAATTTCAGCAAAAGGGGTGACACTTTGGGTGTGTGCTGTAAGGCGAAATATCACGAACGAGATAAGCGATACAATAAACATCAAAATTTGGGACCATATAGTAGAGGATGTGAAGGAAGCCGGCTACCTAGGACGCAACATGAGTGACGGACGGAGAATGGAGGATGTAAGAAGCACAATAGCAGATAAATATGGTTCATCGCTAGAAGTAGTCAGCTATCAAAAATAGATCTTAAGATTTTTAGGAAGAAGTTTCTGAAAATGTGTTCGGAGCACAGAATTGTACGGCAATAAATTATGGTCTGTGTAGAAACCGGAAGAGAATTGGAGAGTTAGAAATGGAGAGCAGCGTGTTTTATGACAGCAGGGAATAACTTTCGTGGCACTACGGGGATCCACAGACAGCAAAAATTGTGAAAAACAAAGTGGATTATACAGAACAAACGGCTAAAGACGTTGCATGTAACTGTTACTCTAAGGTAAAGAAATTGGCATAGGATGGAGAACCGTGGCGGACAGCTTCACACGAGTCAGAAGACTAGAAAACGGAAGAAAACTAACGCTTCACAAGCTCTGGCTTGCGTCGCAACGCATCACGCAGTTTAAATAATTATTGATTATTTATCTAATGAATATTAGAATGTAACGGAACATTATTAAAAGAAAGTTCACAGACGAAACTACAATGGCACTGCTTTTGTTCGTACCCTTCAGGAAATGGTCAGAACCAACAGGTGGTAATCATACACATATTGGAAACCACTGTTCTAACTAGAATCAGTGCTTTGCGTTTGAGCGTGCTTTCACTTCAGAGTTACAGCTGGTCGGTAGTCATGATTAAGGGATAGTTCTACGTCTACTGTAAGCAACAACTTCTTTTCATGGTTTGCAACAAAATGTGGAACTGTGTACAAGTATTGTGCTGTTGTTTGTAAAAGCCCGTCAGCCTTTTTTCGCCCATTCGGGTCAGATGTTCTCTGTAGTGTTGCGACACAACAGGAGGAGGAAAGATTAGAAGCTGTAAGCTTAACTGTTCTCGACTTGACATTTGTATATTTACAATGGCTTCATAAGAAGTCGATCAGCCCATTCCCTAGAAAGGTAGGAACTGAATATTTGTGCCGCCCTTGATGAAATAATCTTCACAACATGCAGAGGTTCAAGGACAGTTGTTTAAATACTGAATCTCGGCGCCATCTAGCTAAGAATTTTATATTGTTGCTCCTCTCCCTTGCATTTTAAACGGATTGGCGGAATTATGTTCGAGCAGTTCTTACTGTATGTGATATAGTTACTGTGTTAAAAAATTGCTACGGAAATTGGACGTAAACGAAGGCCTTTATTATGTGGAAACAGGGCAATTTATAATTTTTATTCGGGTGTAAGAAGTTAAATATATTTCCATGTGTTTGATAGGAGGCGAATGACAAAGTCGACGCGTTGGTGCTATTATATTGCATGTACAGATTATTATAGTATCCCGGGAATGGCTGAGCTTACTTTCTGCCTTTTTGCTGTAAGAGAAAGGTTCTCCGGTGACAAAGGGTGGAAAGGACTTGATTTTTGAGGCCTCGTGGAACCGGATATTAATTGCGCAGCATCACTGCCGGATATTAACAGGGTGGCTTGGAATCTTTGACTACTCCGGTATGGAAACAAAGGCAGTGGAGTGTGGAGTTCCCACTTTCCCAGGTGTAGCAGTTTCGAATAACTGCATTCAGTAAGACCAAATGGCCTTGCTGTATGTCCTGGTGAGAAATTTCTTGCGTGAAATTCAGTACAGTATGGGAATACATGTGATCAAAAACAGTGACATAATTCAGGTACTACTACCCCTCACGCAGCACAACACTGTTTGCCTTGTCCTTGAAAGTGGTACTACATGGAGTCATGGAGTGCATACGTTGCAGGAGAATTGCAGGTTGTACTGGAATTCTTTTCATTACTACTCGTAATGAAGTTGCTCACTGATGACAAGGGGAATTTATCATTGAACTAGCAGATAGGAATGGCAAGTTAGAACTACAGTCCATCACTGACTCAGTTAAAGCAGTGGTCAATTAAGACCGTTTTGAATCAAATAAGCAGATGATCCTGTTCCCGGCAAACAAGGGAACAGGAGCTAGTTGCTTCGGGAACGTAGCCAGTGTCACTCAAGAGGGCTGAGTCAGATAACCCAAGATGCCGATGACCCTGCTATCTAGGCAGTTATCACTGTCTTTGCCTTGCGCGTTCCGATGGCAGCAGAAACATTAGTACTGAAAAAATGCTACTCTTTAGCCAACTCAGCCCTGCTGTCTAACTGCCCGTTCGATTAAACATGATCGACTCGTGGCGATAACATATTAGACCTTTCGGTGACAAACAGACCCGAACTATTTGAATCAGTTAATGCAGAACAGGGAATCAGCGATCATAAAGCGGTTACTTCATCGATGATTTCAGCCGTAAATAGAAATATTAAAAAAGGTAGGAAGATTTTTCTGTTTAGCAAAAGTGACGAAAAGCAGATTACAGAGTACCTGACGGCTCAACACACAAGTTTTGTCTCGAGTACAGATAGTGTTGAGGATCAGTGGACAAAGTTCAAAACCATCGTACAATATGCGTTAGATGAGTATGTGCCAAGCAAGATCGTAAGAGATGGGAAAGAGCCACCGTGGTACAACAACCGAGTTAGAAAACTGCTGCAGAAGCAAAGGGAACTTCACAGCAAACATAAACATAGCCAAAGCCTTGCAGACAAACAAAAATTACGCGAAGCGAAATGTAGTGTGAGAAGGGCTATGCGAGAGGCTTTCAATGAATTCGAAAGTAAAGTTCTACACTCCTGGAAATGGAAAAAGGAACACATTGACACCGGTGTGTCAGACCCACCATACTTGCTCCGGACATTGCGAGAGGGCTGTACAAGCAATGATCACACGCACGGCACAGCGGACACACCAGGAACCGCGGTGTTGGCCGTCGAATGGCGCTAGCTCCGCAGCATTTGTGCACCGCCGCCGTCAGTGTCAGTCAGTTTGCCGTGGCATACGGAGCTCCATCGCAGTCTTTAACACTGGTAGCATGCCGCGACAGAGTGGACGTGAACCGTATGTGCAGTTGACGGACTTTGAGCGAGGGCGTATAGTGGGCATGCGGGAGGCCGGGTGGACGTACCGCCGAATTGCTCAACACGTGGGGCGTGAGGTCTCCACAGTACATCGATGTTGTCGCCAGTGGTCGGCGGAAGGTGCACGTGCCCGTCGACCTGGGACCGGACCGCAGCGACGCACGGATGCACGCCAAGACCGTAGGATCCTACGCAGTGCCGTAGGGGACCGCACCGCCACTTCCCAGCAAATTAGGGACACTGTTGCTCCTGGGGTATCGGCGAGGACCATTCGCAACCGTCTCCATGAAGCTGGGCTACGGTCCCGCACACCGTTAGGCCGTCTTCCGCTCACGCCCCAACATCGTGCAGCCCGCCTCCAGTGGTGTCGCGACAGGCGTAAATGGAGAGACGAATGGAGACGTGTCGTCTTCAGCGATGAGAGTTGCTTCTGCCTTGGTGCCAATGATGGTCGTATGCGTGTTCGGCGCCGTGCAGGTTAGCGCCACAATCAGGACTGCATACGACCGAGGCACACAGGGCCAACACCCGGCATCATGGTGTGGGGAGCGATCTCCTACACTGGCCGTACACCTCTGGTGATCGTCGAGGGGACACTGAATAGTACACGGTACATCCAAACCGTCATCGAACCCATCGTTCTACCATTCCTAGACCGGCAAGGGAACTTGCTGTTCCAACAGGACAATGCACGTCCGCATGTATCCCGTGCCACCCAACGTGCTCTAGAAGGTGTAAGTCAACTACCCTGGCCAGCAAGATCTCCGGATCTGTCCCCCATTGAGCATGTTTGGGACTGGATGAAGCGTCGTCTCACGCGGTCTGCACGTCCAGCACGAACGCTGGTCCAACTGAGGCGCCAGGTGGAAATGGCATGGCAATCCGTTCCACAGGACTACATCCAGCATCTCTACGATCGTCTCCATGGGAGAATAGCAGCCTGCATTGCTGCGAAAGGTGGATATACACTGTACTAGTGCCGACATTGTGCATGCTCTGTTGCCTGTGTCTATGTGCCTGTGGTTCTGTCAGTGTGATCATGTGATGTATCTGACCCCAGGAATGTGTCAATAAAGTTTCCCCTTCTTGGGACAATGAATTCACGGTGTTCGTATTTCAATTTCCAGGAGTGTATGTACTGACTTGGCAGAAAATCCTAAGAAATTTTGGTCCTATGTCAAAGCGGTAGGTGGATCAAAACAAAATGTCCAGACACTCTGTGACCAAAATGGTACTGAAACAGAGGATTGCAGACTAAAGGCCGAAATACTAAATGTCTTCTTCTAAAGCTGTTTCACAGAGGAACACTGCACTATGGTTCCTTCTCTAGATTGTCGTACAGATAACAAAGTGGTAGATATCGAAATAGACAACAAAGGGATAGCGAAACAATTAAAATTCCTCAAAAGAGGAAAGGCCTCTGGTCCTGATGGGATACCAGTTCGATTTTACACAGAGTACCCGAAGGAACTTGCCCGCTTCTTGCAGCGGTGTACCGTAGGTCTCTAGAAGAGCGAAGCGTTCCAAAGGATTGGAAAAGGGCACAGGTCATCCCCGTTTTCAAGAAGGGACGTCGAACAGATGTGCAGAACTATAGACCTATATCTCTAACGTCGATCAGTTGTAGAATTTTGGAACACGTATTATGTTCGAGTAGAATGTCTTTTCTGGATACTAGAAATCTAGTCTGTAGGAATGAGCATGGGTTTCGAAAAAGACGGTCGTGTGAAACCCAGCTCGCGCTATTCGTCCACGAGACTCAGAGGGCCATAGACACGGGTTCACAGGTAGATGCCGTGTTTCTTGACTCCCGCAAGGCGTTAGACACAGTTCCCCACAGTTGTTTAATGAACAAAGTAAGAGCACATGGACTATCAGATCAATTGTGTGATTGGATTGAGGAGTTCCTAGATAACAGAATGCAGCATGTCATTCTCAATGGAGGAAAGTCTTCCGAAGTAAGAGTGATTTCAGGTGTGCCGCAGGGGAGTGTCATAGGAACGTTGCTATTCTCAATACATATAAATGACCTGGTGGATGACATCGGAAGTTCACTGAGGCTTTTTGCAGATGATGCTGTGGTGAATCGAGAGGTTGTAACAATGGAAAATTGTACTGAAATGCAGGAGGATGTGCAGCGAATTGACGCATGGTGCACGGAATGGCAATTGAATCTCAATGTAGACAAGTGTAATGTGCTGCAAATACATAGAAAGATAGGTCCCTTATCATTTAGCTACAAAATAGCAGGTAAGCAACTGGAAGCAGTTAATTCCATAAATTATCTAGGAGTACGCATTAGGAGTGATTTAAAATGGAATGATCATATAAAGTTGATCGTCGGTAAAGCAGATGCCAGACTGAGATTCATTGGAAGAATCCTAAGGAAATGCAATCCGACAACAAAGGAAGTAGGTTACAGTGCGCTTGTTCGCCAACTGCTCAGCAGTGTGGGATCCGCACCAGATAGGGTTGATAGAAGAGATAGAGAAGATCCAACGCAGAGCAGCGCGCTTCGTTACAGGATCATTTAGTAATCGCGAAAGCGTTACGGAGATGATAGATAAACACCAGTGGAAGACTCTGCAGGAGAGACGCTCAGTAGGTCGGTACGGGCTTTTGTTAAAGTTTCGAGAACATACCTTCACCGGAGAGTCAAGCAGTATATTGCTCCCTCCTACGTATATCTCGCGAAGAGACCATGAGGATAAAATCAGAGAGATTAGAGCCCACACGGAAGCATACCGACAATCCTTCTTTCCACGTACAATACGAGACTGGAATAGAAGGGAGAACCGATAGAGGTACTCAGGGTACCCTCCGCCACACACCGTCAGGTGGCTTGCGGAGTATGGATGTAGACGTAGATGCGACGACGTTAGTCGGAATATTTCTACATATTCTTACATTCCTTCTGATAATCATGTACTTAGTTGTTGATAGCGACATCCATTTGCTGCACGAAATCATTCCTCCTAGGTTATCGAAATAAATTTAAAGAGGTGGTGGGAGAGCACTGTCGTTAAAGACGTACGCTCTGATTCAAGGCGGTTTGAAAAATTTTATCTTGCCATTTATAAGATGTCCGTTACAATCCTAAATGAAAATAGTTGCATACGATTATTTGAGAAGAGATTTTGAATGATACTTATATCTTACATTGTAGTTCACACTGAGATGATAAATCGTGGGATGGCGATATACACATATGCAGATGGCGACAGAATCGCGTATGCGAGGTATGTAAGGGGAGTGCACCACAACACCAAAGCAGATAAAGGAGTAACAGTAGCCATTCTGCTTACCCTCCGCCATACTCGGACTGTATGACCAGTCCGCTCGTTAGTGCAGTGCAGTGCATTGCAGTGCAGGACCTGTCATTTGTACTCTGGTGATTCACGTGAGAAAGTTTCTGGTGATTCATATGAAAAGGTTTCCGACATGATAATCGCCGCACGATGGCAATTGAGACTTCGAATGCGTAATAGTAGTTGAACTAGATACATTGAATGTTTCATTTCGGAAGTCGTAGGGAATGCAGTATCCAGAGATCCTCAGCTGAGAAAGGCAAGTTCCAGGCATTACTTCTCACCTCGGACAACACAGCGGCCGATGGCCTTCACTCAACGACCGAGAGCAGTGGAAATTGCGTAGAGTTGTCAGTGGTAACAGGCAAACAATACTGCGTGAAATAAGCGCAGAAATCAATGTGCGGCGAAATATGGCGTTAATGGGCTATGGCAGCAGGCGTCCGACGTGAGTGCCCTTGGTAAAAGCACGACATCGCCTGCAGCGCCTCTCCAGGGCTCATGACCATATATCGGTTGGAACCTAGACGACTGGAAAACCATGGCGTGATTAGTTGAGTCCCGATTCCAGTTGGTAAGAGCTGATGGTAGGGTTAGTGTGTGGCATAGACCCCACGATGCTATGGACCCAAGTTGTCAACAAGGCGCTATGCAAGCTGGTGGTGACCCCATAATGGCGTGGGCTGTGTTTTCATGGAATGGACTGGTTCCTCTGGTCCAACTGGGCCGATCATTGACTAGAAATCGTAATGTTCAGCTACTTGGAGAACATTTGCAGCTATTTATGGACTTTCCGTGTTCCCAAACAACGATATAATTTTTATGGATGACAGTGCACCGTGTCACTGGGCCACAATTATTCACGACTGTCTTACAGAATATTCTAGACAATTCGAGCGAATAATTTGGCAACCAGATCGCCCGGCATAAATTCCGTCGAACATTTATGGGACATAATCGAGAAGTCACTTCGTGCCCAAGATAGTGCACCAGGAACGCTTTCGCAATTGTGGACGACTATAGAGACAGTATGGCACGGTGTTTCTGTACGTGTCGTCCAACGACTTGTTAAGTCCATGCCACGTCGAGTTCTGCACTACGCCAGGCAAAAGGAGGTACGAACCGATATTAGGAGGTATCCCATGAATTTTGTCACCTCAGTGTATGATGAATACAGTAGTCAGATTAAGTATCTCAATTTGATGAGGCGCTGCGTGTATGTTGTGTCCAACAGTTCGGGCGTTATGCTCCCCTTGTATGAGGAGCAAACATTTTCAACGCGTATCAGTTTTTGGCGTCTGTTTGAATGACGGAAATGTTGTTAGAACTACTTGCAGTTATGTAGAGTAATCAAGCAGATCATGGTGGCCTTGAAGCATTTCCAGATGCTAACATTTTGGCTTGGAAGACATGGAGTATTGCTGAGACTACAGGACTGTTGGCTGAACAGCCTTATGGTACCCTTGTTCCAAGCATGCCATTTGTTTTGTCTACGATAAGGAAGAAGTTAAATGCTGATGAGTACCTCTTTTTATGGGGAAACGTTGGCAATGGACATTCTAAAATAAAAATCAACGGTCCTTCTCGTAGTCAAAACAAATGGCATGCTTGGAACAAGAGTACTATAAGGCTGTTTAGCTAACAGTCCTGTAGTCTCAGCAATACTCCACGTCTTCCAAGCCAATATGTTAGCATCTGGAAATGCTTCAAGGCCACCATAATCTGTTTGATTACCACATACAACTGCAAATGTCAACCAGGTACTACCTCCTAACACTGCTTGAACATCACAGGTAACGTTCAGATGGAGTCCACGAAAAACATTTGGACCTCCAATCAATTGCTGTTTATTAAATTGACCAGCCAAGTCAATATCAATCTCCTTCAAACTGCGATACAAAGGTACACTGCGCTGCCAGCGACGACGGTAACCACGTCGCAGAGGCATTGCTGTGGCACGTATAATATAAAATCATAACCATTCGCTATGTAAGCGAGCTTTAAGCAATAGATAACCCATGAGAAATTCAGTAAATTTATGCATTTAGATTTCTTGCGTTTCTGTATATCATTTCCGAGACATACACTGACGGGAAGAATAAAGTTTGTCTATCAGTTAAACTTAACCGTACCCATGTTCGCAAAAACTTAATTTCTGCTATATTCCAGGTCATTCATTTTACAGCTTTCAAGATCATTCACTTGCACTGATCGTTGCCTCAGCAGACACGTAAGTTGTGAGTCACACAGCAGATGTTGTTTGACTAGATGAAGTAAACTAAAGGTGCAGAAGGTTTCATCTCGAAGTTAGAGGCGAACACTGAACTGCGTTTCTAACCATGGCCCTATTTCGTTTCTAACCATGGCCCTATTTCAGATGGTATGCCTTCCTTCGACCTTCGAGCTGATTTACGGAGCCTGTCATAGGGGGGCACTGAACAACGGAGCTACTTGGCATTTTTCCCATGTAAAAATAGTTACCGGTGTTGAAAGCAGCGATAGGTGATGGAAAAAAATGACAGAACCGATTGAGGAGTGAACCTGGGACGCTGGAATTTAAAGGCTGCCCCTTAGCCACCGAGTGACTCGTGGAGACAGTGTGTTAAAACATTTATATTCAAATCAATAAAAGTAGCTAACGTCTTCACTGAAGATCAAATGTACTAGTATTATAATTTCTTTAAATCATTGACATCTTTGAAAACTTTTTCTCATTTGATAACTAGTCGACAATTTTTCACTGCAGTCTTGTCGCCCTAAGGAGACTGCGAAAAGTTCTAAGGATTACCTGCCATCATCCCTTCCATAGTGCGTTTTCTTTATCCCGCAAGTATAATCTTCTATTAGGCCCTCAAAATTTAGTCATAAAAGCTGTCTCCATTTACAAAGCTAAGCAATATCCTACCAAACGAAAATGAAGACTGCAATTGCTTATGGCACTGAATTAGAAGCAGGAAATTAAATAAAAAAGCACACGAATATTTTCATGTTTGGATACTGAAATGTCATATATCATACTACACTCCCCCCAGCGTTGTGCTGTCTCGCCCTTCCAAAATCATAAGAGCCTGGCGCAAATACTTGACTCAAACGCGGACACTTTAGTACAACATTAAGGCTACCTATCGATAGCTATCGCAGTAAGGTCAAACACACAGTCTGTCACACAGTCTGTTACAAGAAACACACACACACACACACACACTCCTGATACCATGCGCATCTTGCTCACACCCGCTCGACTGCAAAAATGACAGTTCGACAGGTACACTCTAGAAAAGAAACTAGACAGTAAAAAATAAATCATTTACTGATATTATTAAACTAGCAGTAGATTTTAAAGTTCTAGCAACTGCGTGACCTACCTCAAAGTCCATCTCTATGATTAATAAGGTCATACGGTACTACAAATTGTTTTAACTCTGTTGTATTACGGCAATGTGTCGCCAATATTGTTCATCATCATGGTGTTGCCAAGACAACATGATCACAAGTTGGGATCGCAATAATACGTAGTAGGTGTGGGGTGGGGGTGAGGATGGTGGTGGTGTCGGGTCGGGGAGGTAATGGATGACACCATCCACAAAGCGAGTTCTTGTCCGGCGAGTCAGCCGAAATTCCCAAGCGAGCTTGGCAACACGGCGCGACTAATGAGGAAATCATTGCGCTCGTTTGTTTCAATTAGGCCCATGGTGGTGTAGCGTGCTATGCGAGGCGTTCTCACGTGCGGGTGTCAGCTGCCAGGCGCAGGGCTATTTTGCGGTTGGGCCAGAAAATCTTACTAAACAACCACACTGTCACATTCCAGTTAAAGAACAAAACCACAGCTGATAATGTGGTTTCCGTGGTCATTGCTCTCTGAAACACTTTGATGTCGTGGAGCTACCTTCAGTGTCGCATGTTTTATGTGTGTATACAGTAAAAGACATTACAAAAAGCTAGCAGAAATTGTGATGACATCTAAATGACTTATTTTCGGAAACGTGATAGCCTCATCCTCGTGAAATTTTGTTACCATCTGATAATATCTCTGTCCGTAGCCCGTGGTCTAGTGGTTAGCGTTGCTGCCTCTGGATCACGGGGCCCCAGGTTAGATTCCCGGTCATGTTGGGGATTTTCACCGCCCGGTGACAGGGCGTTTGTGTTGGCCTCATCAATGTACGGGCGCTGATGACTGCGCAGTTGAACGCCCCACAAACCAATCAACATCATCGGTCTCTCTCTCTCTCTCTCTCTCTCTCTCTCTCTCTCTCTCTCTCTCTCTCTCTCTGTGCGTGTGCGTGTGTCACTCACTGCCTCATGAATGAACAAACTTGCTACTACTACCCACTTCATTTCGTACTAAATATCGTATTTAGTGAAAAGTTCCTTCTTGTTCAAGATTACAGATTTCTCACCACCAGCACTTATTCGTCCCTGACACCTGAAAGAGAGATGATATAAAGATATACAGAAGTGGTGGGGAGGGGGAAGACTGATTTAGAACGGTACTATCTTCTGTCTTGAGCTGCTATTCAGTTATATTTTCATAGACATTCGTTTTACGTATCACTAAAACAGTGCCAACCCTGTAGCGCTTCCTGTAGGTTTCTTGAATGTACTCGATAGACCATTTTCTTAAATTTGAAGCTAATGTAGTTTTCTTGCGATTCCATCATCACGTTGCATAGAACTTAACGTATTCTTACATATTCGAAATAGGAAAACAGTCGACTGTACACTATTCCTGATTTCGAAGTTTCCATGTAAATTGATTTCTTTTTCCTAGTAGCATAAAAGCTGTTAATGATGTAGTCGGCATTTCTTTCGAAATTTCGTCACACTCTAATAACGCAGGTTGAGTAATATATTTGGCTCCCCAGGTTGTAAGTTCCTTGCAGTTGATCGAATTTTCCTATGAGTTACATATGCTGAATTATATATACTGTTATACATTGAGTGTTGTTCTAGTGCGATTGTATGCTAAATGCAGTGCGGTTTTAGTTGGCACAAAAGCTTTTGGAGACGCTGTCACACAGTGACTAATTCGCTTTACGTGTTTACAGTGTGTCACATAATCGTAAAGGCATTGTCTCATGTCCGTTACTTCCAACCAAATCTTGTTGCGTACGCGTTGTTGTAACTTCGTCCGCCAGCTTAGCTGAGTGGTAACGTGCTTGCCTCAGCAGAGGGCCAGGGTTTGATTCCCGGCAGGGTTGAAGATTTTTTTCCGCTCGTGGATTGGGTGTTATGTTGTCCTCATCATCATCATTTCATCCTCATCACTGGCACGCAAGTCGCCCTATGTGGCGTCGACTGAAATAAAACTTGCACTCGGCGGCTGAATGGGGCCTCCCGCCCATCAATGTCATTCGCTCATTTCATTTTTGCTGTCACTTAAGATAAACTGGTTGCCGTGTTCGATATGGCAATACTTCAATTCTGTACTGTACAGTTACCGCAACTTGCACTTGACACGTAATTTTGCGTAATGTATTATACAAGCAAGATATACAGGGCTTGGAGAAAAATACGGGAACACCGCGAGACATGCAAGCTTCAATGTAACTGCAGATGTACGAACGTGCAGCTTGCTGTAGATTGTCCAGTGTCTACCCCATGTGGTGCATTTACTGTTACTGAGTCGTCCACAGTGGCGCTTTGATCATCACTGCAGGGGCAGTTTTTATACATAGACTTTCGCCTGTATTGAACACATTTACGATGCAGATTGTTTGAAAATGGACATACGTGTCCGAAACTAGTCACCATCAACAAATAACACTTCTTAGTGTAACTTACGACGGAGCTACAGCCAACTACTTCCTATAAATGCAGATGTAACGAAGCCTGCTGGTTGCTCTGTTGTATTTCACCACGAACGACACCAATACAATGCTCTGAATACGTTGCAACTGTCAGTCGTGGCCTGAGCAGTGTCCTGTGTAGATTTGAGTGCATAGTGTCAGAGCCAATGGATTTCGAACAGGGGCAAACTATTGGTGCTCGTGAGGTGGGTGCTTCGGTACTTGTAACCAATGTAGCTGAAGTGTTTGATGTTTCAAGAGGCATCGTATCGAAGATTCATACTGCATACAGGCAAAGCGGAAAAACATCTTCCGCTAAGTCACAACGTGAATGAAAGTGCGTGTTGAGTGATCGTGACGGACAGTGACGATAAGTTAGAGACGACAGCTGCAGAAGATTCGCGAACCCTGACAGCATCAAAACAATATGAAGGGAACTCATTATCTCGTAATTCCAGGGCAAGCTGGAATTCCAAAAATACACTTAAATGATGCAAATGCCCACAACAGTGAAACGTGGTCCAGAAGTCGTAAAACATGGACTACAGTGCAATAAAAAAGCCATTTATTCGAAAGATTCTTGTTTCACACTGTTTACAACGTCTGGCCGAGTTTACGTCCCAAGAATAAAACGTGGTGAGGATTCGGTGGTGATTTGGGCAGCGATATCGTGGTGTTCCATGGGCTCTTGGGTTACTCTGGAATTTCGCAATCCTGCCAAGGATTATGTGAACATTTTGGGATCAGGTCCATCCTGCGGTATAGTGTTTGTTCCCCAACGGTCGTGATGTATTTCAAGACGACAGGACCCCTATTCAGACAGCTAGCGTCGTTCAGGGCTGGTTTTTTGAGCACGAGGATAAAGTGTCGCATACCCTCTTGTCACCACAGTCAACAGATTGCAGTGTTGTTTAATTTTTGTGGCCTGCTTTGGCGAGAAGGATGCGTGACCACTATCCACTTCATTCATCGTTACATGAACGTGCAACTATTTTGCAGGAAGGACGGTGCAAGATTCCCTTGAAAACTATAGAGGACCTGTATTTATCCATTCTGAAACAACTGGAAACTGTTGTTTTTTGGTTTCAACTGTCTTTGTCCACCTACATTGTTCACATCGTCTCAAGAAATCGGTACAACAAATAGTACTCCCTTCAGATTCATATAAGCGTTATAAGCGCACATAAAATCGTGTAAAATCGTGGTAGCCCCGGTTGTGACCTATGGAATTCGCCGACAGAAAAATTCTCAACCAGTTGAAAGTAATAAATTGTTAAGGAACGGTTCCACGGCCTGTAGAAATGATTTGAACGAAGACCTGCCCACTTGCGGCTTTCTCTATGCGTACTGTATGTTGTTACAACTTTGAAATTATGCCATTGCGCTCTGTAAATTTTAGTATATAACACCTATGACGAAGATCGGTCTTTGTCACTCGTAAATCGAAATTAGAGTAGTAAAAAATGAAAGCATAGTCCGCCATAAGAGGACATTGTTCAGACAGTTCCAGATAATGTTCAGTATGAGAACTTCAAAAGCCATTTAATCACGAAACCATTAAATCGTACAATTAATGATATGTAAGAAAATGCTATGAAGATTTCAATGAAGACTAAGAAAACAAAGATCGAAGTGTGCTGTTCATTGTCATTACTCCGGACTATAGTAACGTCGTCACTTTCCCAACATTAGAGCGCGAAATCAGGCTTTTCGATTTAATGCACTTCTCCATGGCACATGTCACAAAATTGTACTAGGTGTATTATCTACATCACAGCTGTGACTGCAGCGATATAAGAACTAACATTGTTTTTGCTGAACTTTGTTGAATGAAGTGGTCTCGTACAAATCTTTTAGATGTGGTTGCGCTGCGTTTTAAAGGCGCTAGTGATGCCGAGCTAGGCAGAGGATGGTGGTCGGATCGCTCGCATCCCCAAATGGCCTCCGTCAAGCAATTGTCATGCTGGCGGCGCTACTTCCGTTGGCCGCCGTCCCACTCGCTCGCTGCCGCGAGCTGCTGGCCGTGTAGGCAAGCGGATTCCATGTAGGTCCCGTGGCGGGAGGCCTAAAACAGCCGCATACAAGCTATCTCTGTTCTGAATCATTAGTGAACTTGTTACATGCGTTGTTAACGGTCACTTCGAAAGTTATTTCAAGTCCTTGTAGTATACCGTTTATATCACATTAGGTGTAGGTAAGAGTTTTTTGCAGTGCAGAGTGCGGCTATACAATACAGCAAATGTTAAGATTTGTGTGACACACGGTGGGAAGATTGATGTGGAGCTAGCCCGTAGAATGTCGAACTGATGAAATTTTGGTTTTTGTTACTTTGGTACGGGTTGCGTAATACCGTTAAGCAGATCCTTTTCAACGGTGGAAATGGTTTTTACATCACTTTGGAAAGTATATATAATGCGATCGTCTTTAACACTGTGCCATCATAAAATTGTTTACGTTGGACACTTACTCGGCAACTAAAATTCCTATACATGTGGGGAAGATTTGCAAGTAATTAGCCCCTGCGTTTAAAACAGATAGGCATGGCGAGTGAACTGAAACTTGGCCACATACATAGCTTTTGAAAAAGACACACGTGAAGGATGTGTTAAAAATTAGAACAGCAGGTGAGTGTTGAAAACCTCAAAAGCATACTTTTGAACAGTCGGCGATTATTGTATTCGAAATAGCTGATGTAATGAACATTTTAGCAGGAAACTAAATTTAACATGCGAGATTAATTGCTGCATTCATTGGATGCTGATCAAAAGCAACTGAGATGTTGCGCTGTTTTAGAAGACTCTTGTATCTTACCTACAATATAGTGTTCTGCCTAAGTCATGTACTCATTAGTTCCCTCCATCACCAAACAGCAGCCAAAAGCTGTGGATTGGAACAAGTGACCTTTTACAAAACATCGAAGTTTAATTTATCCGCTAGAAAGGCTATGATCAGTGTTTTCTGCAGTGCAAAACTTGTTCATGTCCTTGATAAGGTTGAAACATTAAGTGACGAATGCTGCCTAAGTCTTGTGGAAGAAATATGAAAAAAGAGAAGACAGCTGAATCATAAAGAAATAATAATAATAATAATAATAATAATAATAATAATAATAATCATGACAATGCACCTTTCCACGAAAGTCCTTTGGTAGTAAGTATTGTGAGGGATTTGAAGCAATAGTTGTTGGAACATTCATCCTCTCAATAGATGTAACATCTCCCTTTCAGGTTCCCACACCAAACGAAATTTGTCGGAAAATGTTTGTTTTAAGGAAGAGATAACAGAATCTGAAGACAGACATTCTTCAGACCTCACAGAATCGCACTTCTGATACGGTACACTCACTGGAAAAAAGTTAAAATTTAGTGATCTAAAAGGATACCAGATTGAAAGACATTTAAGATGCCATAGAGACCTTGCTGTGGTGACGGTGGTATTTAAAAGAATCGGGAGACTCAACGACGAATGACCAATATGCTGCAAGAAATTTTCAAGTGGCTTCAACGCACACCAAATGGTGTAAAGTGACGTTTGCTGATCTGTGGCGTTATTTTCGTCTCTAGCGATACATAGCACTTTCTTCGTAGACCTTGGCAGAAATAGTAACCACAGCAGTCGGGGTATAGTACGTAGCAGCAAGAGAAAATACGAGAAAGTGAAAATGCACGTCTACTATGTACTCTCATTACTTAGATTTTTAAATAGCTTGCATAAATGCATATGATTGGATACAGAAAAACTAGAAATCAAGTGTTTTCATTCCTTGACAAATGTGTTCTGTATGAAACACACCTAAAACTGAAAGAAAATTGTAGTACACCAGGAAAATGTATAACAGATAAAGATGGAAAATTAGCCTAAACTCAGTTGAAGCAGTTGATGATCATGACTGAGTGGGCTGGAAACAAGTAAACAGAACGGTAGAAGTCGCCTGGGGCTCTTTTGGCAAGGAAGTAGGACATTCAGAACAAAACTTCCGATGTTTGTGAAAACGAAATTTGAGAGTCAGTCTTGCACCTGTTTAGGTGGTAAGACATTGGCTTCCTGATGTTAAAAAGCATTTTAAAATTGAAGGCTGTTCAGCGAGCAATCAAGAGATGCATGATGGGAATTACTAAAAGAGACGGAAGAAACCTAAATTTCAGGGAGCATACTGGAGTGAAAGACGTAATTATGATTGTAACAAAAATGAAAGGGAGTTGAGCGGCAATGGATGGCAGACAGGGCAAGGAAATTCTTTACTGGATTCCAACAGACAATAAGACCGGGAAGACGACCTAACGCATGATGGGTAGATAACATCAGAAAACCTGCAGAAATAATAGCTGAACATTATAAGCCATGGAACATGATGATGACGGTACCATAATTTTATTGTGGTTATCTCAGAATTTTATTGTGATTCTCAGTAAATTTCATGAGCAGGTGGGTTTAGGAGCACATGTGACTGCTTTTTCTCTGCAAAAAGCCCCTTTCCATCGGGGCTCACTACTCTTTTGTTAGTATCTGCTTGATGAGTGTGAGACCCCAAGTCTGTACAAAACTTCTTTCTTTTCTGTGCTGCAATTTCATTCTCCGACTAAATCTATTCTCTGATTTATTCTGTTGGACGCATTACCTACTGTCGATCTAGTTGGCTTGTAAGACTTCGATTCTGGCACCTGCCACTTCATCCCTTATTTTACACCACACAGGTTTCATTTAACTTTGGTTCTTTCGTCAGATCTGGCTTTCACTACATTTCCAAAATTTTTACAGATAGTGCGGGGAATGTCACTTAATAACCTGTATGTGGCGGTGGGGGGGATGTCAGATACCCGTGCAGAGGTAGTCCCGTGACCACGCGCTGTTGATACTGAAGCTGACGCCACGTTGTGCTTGCCGAGGAGTTGGTGCCAGCCAGTTTGGGGCACCGGCACTCAGGACAGTGGCCATCACGCCGGAAGCCTTTGCTCTTCCTGGGTAGCGCCCGGGGGGGGGGGGGGGGGGGGAGACCTCGAAAAGATGGCGTCAAGGTGGATCTCCGGCCTCATGGAACGAACAAAGTTATCGACCGGTGGGCCGCAAGGCCCGGGCAACCTCTTCAGATAGATAACAATTTCGTGCTGATCGTTACGGCCGTAGGAACTTTCTTCTTTTGCTACGCCATGGAAGGAAAACGAAACCAAGCGACTTGCAGACAGTGACCAGAGAAGCAGCATCCTCCTCCGGGATCTGTTGGTGACAGGATTCCCTCTCCAGAGCCCTCTCTCTGGAACTCCACAGGTCCTAGACCCAATACCAATCATTGGCGGTTGTAGCCACGAACTGCAGATCCCAGGGCCGCCCACTTTTCTAACATTCCTACACCTGCAATGGGTAAGCCCTCACAAGAAACTTTACCACTGTTCCTTGGTGGTGTTCCACCGGGGGCAAGATTGGCGAAACAGTCTCTTTCTCCAACCTCTTGGTTTTGGTACTGTTGTCGCTATATGATGATCTTTGTTCGCGCCAAGGATCGCTTTCTAATTAAATGCAGTAAGAAGGAAAGTTGGGAGAGAGATGTCACCTCCTTAAGAACCCACACATCTTCAACCTAGGTGTATGTCAAGCTCCAAAGTCGTCTGGGCCGGCAAAGATAAAAAACAATTAAAGATTTCTTCCTTCACTGTAGTATTTCTGCAGTTGTGTCGGTTTTTTCTGAACGCCTTGTGACCCACTAAGCAACAGTGTTGAGGCCCGCCGACTACCTTTCAAACACACAAAGAGAAGCTGAATACATTCACCTATCCTTTATCCCTGTCACACGGAATTATATAATGAATCTTTCAATGTGATTCAGCCAGCCGCAGTGGTCGAGCGGTTCTAGGCGCTTCAGTCCAGAACCGCACAACCGCTACTGTCGCAGGTTCGAGTCCTGCCTTGGGCATTGATGTGTGTGATGTCCTTAGGTTAGTTAGCTTAAAGTAGTAAGTTCTAGGGGACTGATGACCTCGGATGTTAAGTCCCATAATGCTCAGTGCCATTGGAACCATTTTTCAATCAGTTTCTTAAAATTTTTTCCTAGTGTAAAGAATACAGTATTCCATAAGTTTCGGTATTGCAGCCTGATAACCTCGACTTATTGCCACGATTCAGCGGGCAACCATTCAGTCATCTTAATGTGAATGTTAGACACAGGAGATAGCTAGGGCTCTCCCCTTCACTTCTCCCCCCACCCCTCTGCCACATTTCGGCAGGCGAGGACTGGCAGCGGCACAATCCGCCGCTCTTCAGCCGAGTGCTACATTGAATAAAAAGATGAAAACGAGACAAAAAAGGCGATAAAGGGGGGGGGGGGGGGCACAAGAACATAGTAAGGAGAGACAGCAGGGTTTAAACTATGGACATATATGGAGACATTCAAATGCGTGTGAATTTCTAAGAGACCAAACTGCTGAGGTCATCGTTCCCTAGACCTACACACTACTTAAACTTATGCTAAGAACAACACACATACCCATGCCTGAGGGAGGACTCGAACCTCTGGCGGGAGGGGCTGCGCAGTCTGTGACATGTCGCCTGAAACCGCGCGGCGGAGACATTCATGTGGAACAGTTTAAAAAGTCCACATAAATGTAAACAACACAGTTGGCTATTTGCATAGCACATACAAACACTGAAGTCACATGCACAAGTTAAAAGTTGGCCACATTATTAGAATACACCAGAATGATGAGATTTAAAAACCACTGGACGAGACAGGGTACACACGATGAAGAGTAAAACCTGCCTGGAGGGACTTGCCGAGTTAGGGGTGGCCTGGAAGGAGGGAAAACTGTGGACAGGAGGGGCTGGGAGGAAAACCAAGGGGATCGGGCGGCAGATGACGGGCGGTGTGGGAGATGGAGAGGGAAGGCAAGTCCAGGGAACGCAGATTTGCAGAAGGTGTGCACTGGAAGGGAAGGTGGGGGGGGGGGGTGGAGGAGGGAGGAAAAAAACCGCTCGGGGAAGGGAAGTGCAGGAGAGAGGGAGCCCTGGGGCAGGGAGTATTACTAGGTCGTATCTCAATCTTTAAACCAAAAATTGGTGCTGAGACACGCGCAAAGGCAGCTGCTACATGAGCGACCTCTGGGTAGTTTCTCATACTCTTCGAATATTGCTCCATGTATGGTGTGCGGCGCATGCGTAATGCGATACTACATTCGTGCTCTCTGTCTGACTGTGCATTCACGGAGTAAAAATTGAGATATCAAACTAAAATTAACTGTTACTAGACGTTTCATTGATGATAAAATGTTTCCTTTCTGAACAAATTGAACACCAGGTCCCATGCCTTATTCAGTTGAAAGCCTCCATCACGATTAATAAGATCTTGACTAAATTTACTTCTACCAGTTACTTAATATTGATGCCGTGATGTGAACGGCCATCCATCAAGGACTAATTAGAAACCAGTAGATCTGAGATTGGCAGAGACAGTTACGTTGTCTTGTGCATCTCATGAGCACAATTTAAAGTTGTTTCAGTGGAAGTGGATCTATAAAGCTGATAATCTTTTCAATGTTCAGTTATTTGTCGGATGCTGTATGCAAAAGGGGTGTGACCAGGGATAGCGTAAACTGTGGTAAACGGTAATATATCCTCTGAATACTTACAGTGGTGTTTGTTTCCTCTTAAGATGTCGCTTGTCACTTTATACGGCTGTTGTGGACAAATCATAATTTCCGAACCGTAATTGGGCTTGAACTTCGTAAACAGCATGTGTCATACATCTCTGGAAACCTATGTAGTGTTTTTGTTACGAAGAACTGTTGTTTTCTTCGATGTGCAAGGTAGTAGTTTCCACTTTACAGTTTGACACCATAGCTTAACGTAGAAAAACGTGGAGGGAGAATGTATGTCATGCGCTGGGAACATATTTCTTACATTGGAATCTTAACAGCGTTGTATTCCACACGATTAAAAGGTCGGATACCGCACCGCTCTAGCATTATATCGTGTTTTAAGTGCAGAGCTGTGTAGCTTTAGGAATACATGTGTTTACGTTCCACAATCATTTTTATTTTACCAGTACCTTCCTGCTACCAGCTCCACGCACTAGAACAACACTTCAGAACTGGTAGCGCAGTTGATTTATGTAAAATACTTCAAATTACAGCCATCTTGAGTTGTTGTTGTTGTTTTTGTTGTTGTCTTCAGTCCTGACACTGGTTTGATGCAGCTCTCCATACTACCCTATCCTGTGCAACCTTCTTCATCTCTCAGTACTTACTGCAACCCACATCCTTCTGAATCAGCTTAGTGTATTCATCTCTTGGTCTCCCTCTACGATTTTTACCCTCCACGCTGCCATCGAATACTAAATTGGTGATCCCTTGATGCCTCAGAACATGTCCTACCAACCGATCCCTTCTTCTAGTCAAGTTGTGCCACAAACGTCTCTTCTCCCCAGTCCTACTCAATACCTCCTCGTTAGTTATGTGATCTACCCATCTAATCTTCAGCATTCTTCTGTAGCATCACATTTCAAAAGCTTCTATTCTCTTCTTGTCTAAACTATTTATTGTCTATGTTTCACTTCCATACATGGCTACACTCCATACAAATACTTTCAGAAACGACTTCCTGACACTTAAATCTATACTCGATGTTAACAAATTTCTCTTCTTCAGAAACGCTTTCCTTGCCATTGCCAGTCTACATTTTATATCCTCTCTACTTCGACCATCATCAGTTATTTTGCTCCCCAAATAGCAAAACTCCTTTACTACTTTAAATGTCTCATTTCCTAATCTAATTCCTGCAGCATCACCCGACTTAATTCGACTACATTCCATTATCCTCGTTTTGCTTTTGTTGATGTTCATCTTATATCCTCCTTCCAAAACACTGGCCATTCCGTTCAACAGCTCTTCCAAGTCCTTTGCTATCTCTGACAGAATTACAATGTCATCGGCGAACCTCAACATTTTTATTTCTTCTCCATGGATTTTAATACCTACTCGGAATTTTTCTTTCGTTTCCTTCACTGCTTGCTCAATATACAGATTGAATAACATATCGGGGATAGACTACAGCCTTGTCTCACTCCCTTCCCAACCACTGCTTCCCTTTCATACCCCTCGACTCTTATAACTGCCATCTGGTTTCTGTACAGATTGTAAATAGCCTTTCGCTCCCTGTGTTTTACCCCTGCCAACTTTAGAATTGGAAAGAGAGTATTCCAGTCAGCATTGTCAAAAGCTTTCTCTAAATCTACAAATGCTAGAAACGTAGGTGTGCCTTTCGTTAATCTTTCTTCTAAGATAAGTCGTAAGATCAGTATTGCCTCACGTGTTCCGGTATTTCTACGGAATCCAAACTGATCTTCCCCGAGGTCTTCTTCTACTAGTTTTTCCATTCGTCTGTAAAGAATTCGCGTTAGTATTTTGCAGCTGTGACTCATTAAACTGATAGTTCGGTAATTTTCACATCTGTCAACACCTGATTTCTTTGGGATTGGAATTATTATGTTCTTCTTGAAGTCTGAGGGTATTTCACCTGTTTCATACACCTTGCTCACCAGCTGGTAGAGTTTTGTCATGACTGACTCTCCCAAGGCCGTCAGTAGTTCTAATGGAATGTTGTCTACTCCGGGGGCCTTGTTTCGATTCAGGTCTTTCAGTGCTCTGTCAAACTCCTCACTCAGTATCTTATCTCCCATTTCGTCTTCATCTACGTCCTCTTCCATTTCCATAATATTGTCCTCAAGTACATCGCCCTTGTATAGACCCTCTATATATTCCTTCCACCTTTCTGCCTTCCCTTCTTTGCTTAGAACTGGGTTTCCATCTGAGCTCTTGATGTTCATACAAGTGGTTCTCTTATCTGCAAAGGTCTCTTTAATTTTCCTGTAGGCGGTATCTATCTTACCCCTAGTGAGATAAGCCTCTACATCCTGAAATTTGTCCTCTAGCTATCCCTGCTTAGCCATTTTGCACTTCCTGTCGATCTCATTTTTGAGACGTTTGTATTCCTTTTTGCCTGCTTCATTTACAGCATTTTTATATTTTCTCCTTATATCAATTAAATTTAATATTTCTTCTGTTACCCAAGGATTTCTACTAGCCCACGTCTTTTCACCTACTTGATCCTCCGCTACCTTCACTACTTCATCCCTCGAAGCTACCCATTCTTGTTCTACTGTATTTCTTTCCCCCATTACTGTCAATTGTTCCCTTATGCTCTCCCTGAAATAATGTACAACCTCTGGTTCTTTCAGTTTATCCATGTGCCATCTTTTTAATTTCCCACCTTTTTGCAGTTTCTTCAGTTTTAATCTACAGGTCATAACCAATAGATTGTGGTCAGAGTCCACATCTGTTCCTGGAAATGTTTTACAATTTAAAACCTGGTTCCTAAATCTCTGCCTTACCATTATATAATCTATCTGATACCTTTTAGTATCTCCAGGGTTCTTCCATGTATACAACCTTCTTTCATGATTCTTAAACCAAGTGTTAGCTATGATTAAGTTGTGCTCTGTGCAGAATTCTACCAGGCGGCTTCCCCTTTCATTTCTCTCCCCCAATCCATATTCACCTACTACGTTTCCTTCTCTCCCTTTTACTACAACCGAATTCCAGTCACCCATGACTATTAAATTTTCGTCACCCTTCACTATCTGAATAATTTCTTTTATTTCATCATACATTTCTTCACTTTCTTCGTCATCTGCAGAGCTAGTTGGCATATAAACTTTTACTACTGTACTAGGTGTTGGCTTCGTATCTATCATGGTCACAATAATGCGTTCACAATGCTGTTTGTAGTAGTTTACCCGCATTCCTATTTTTTTTATTCATTATTAAACCTACTCCTGCATTACCCCTATTTGATTTTGTGTTTATAACCCTGTTTATAACCCTGTTTATAACCCTGTTGTCACCTGACCAGATGCCTTGTTCCTCCTGCCACCGAACGTCACTAATTCCCACTATATCTAACTTTAACCTATCCATTTCCCTTTTTAAATTTTCTAACGTACCTGCCCGATTAAGGGATCTGACATTCCACGCTCCGATCCGTAGAACGCCAGTTTTCTTTTTCCTGATAACGACATCCTCTTGTGTAGTCCCCGCCCGGAGATCCGAATGGGGGACTATTTTACCTCTGGAATATTTTACCCAAGAGGACGCCATCATCATTTAATCATACAGTAAAGCTGCATGCCCTCGGGAAAAATTACGGCCGTAGTTTCCCCTTGCTTTCAGCCGTTCGCAGTACCAGCACAGCAAAGCCGTTTTGGTTATTGTCACAAGGCCAGGTCAGTCAATCATCCAGACTGTTGCCCTTGCAACTACTGAAAAGGCTGCTGCCCCTCTACAGGAGAGATCTTGAGCTGTATTATGCATTATACACCGGTAGGAGGTGCTAACCTCGTCGACATGTACGCGTCAGGAGAAATCTTGTGCACTCGTATGTACGCCATGAGTAAGATTGGTGCGGAACAGTCTTCGCTGAACAACTAGTACAGACTTACTCGCTCTGTTCCTTCGCGGGACATGGAATGTAGCACGTATGAGGAGGGGATATATATTCGGAATCTAGTAAATGGTACTGGCAAAAGTAGTGAGGGGGTGGTTTAGCTGTGATGTAGAAAGAGGGCATCATACTGCTGCATTATTGATCGGCGTTGACATTACGGAAAAAACTGGTAAAATTCCCAAATTTGATCGTACTATCAGCTGCGATGGTTATTACAGTACGTCGGCGGTGTCTTTTCCATCCCATCTGTCCACTGGTACGGTGTTGATTAACACATGATTGCCTGAAGCACTTGTTTCAGATGGAGTGAGAGTTTTAGTGGAGGGGCAATATCCTTTGGCAACGTTCCTGCACCGGAACAGTGATCACGTACATGACTGCAATATGAGGGATCAATTGAAACGACATCCTTCATTTGTTTTGAAAGCAGGGGCAGCGTAATTTACACCATGTGATGTCAAGTTTCCTGTAAGAAATAATAGATCGATACATGTTAATGATGGTTTAGCACCTGACAAAGACCCCAAAGTCGCAGCGGGAAAAAAGGGGGGGGGGGGGCGGTGCATGTAGCTGTAGTTATACACTGCTGGGATGTGTTACAGCAGAAAAAATGTGTCAAACAACATCGTAGGGAATGCTCTCTTGTGATCGACAGTCTTTGGGATACGGTCCTCCTACGGTACAGGTGACGAAGCTTTGTAATGATCGGTGGAAGCGACTTAGATCACGAGCCACTTGCTCCAATGAACCAATACCTGTATATTTAATTGGATCGCCACATATAGTGGTATTTGTTTTGCGATATATTGAAAGACAGGGACACGAATGTCTTATAGAATTCTGTTTTGCATAATGTTGGTGGAGTTTTTATAGTTTGTAGCTTTTCTTTGTTGGATGGTCCAAATTACAAGGAGGGAGAGTATGTTTGGGTGACAAGCATGAATGCACACTGAGAGTTGCAGATCTCCTTCGGACTGCAGTACCTGTATGTAGTTTAGAGACGTATTGCAGTGCAGTAGCAAAATCATCCTTCCCTTTCCTGTATGCTGTGGGGTCTTCCTAATCCTCCTGATACGGAACACCACCGTAACGGCTTGCACTATCTTTTCTACTACCTCGTGTCGCAGGAGAAAGCTTCATTTGTCGCTGGCCTTACACATTGTACACAGTTGGCGGAGCTTTTACAGCATGTTTCCATTTTTACTGAATGGTCAGAAACGTCAGTCTCGCAGAAAATGCTAGATATAGCACTCTTGAGATTTCCGTTTAGGTTCCGAATTAAACTGGGACGATCACATGAATGAAGCTGCAGGTATGGCGGGGACAGAGACTGAGGAGCAATTTCAAGATATGAAGTTTTTGTTTTTGCGGTAGAGGATCCTTAGCAGATAGGTCCGAAAAAGATGACTCGTTTCGAAATATGGGATTACTGGATAGACTTGATTCCAAATCACAGGCAGCATTTCTACCAGTAAGCGTAAGAGTATCAGTGACGCTTGTGTGTGCTTGAAGAATGACGACCTTTTTGTACAGGGTGACGGTTACGTAGTCATTGCGATCATGTTGTGAATAGCAGGTCCTTACGTGTAATGTAAGTTGTCAATGGTAGAATCCTTCTGTGGTCAGCTTCAAATGTCTGTACTCCGTAGTGTTCCTTGAAAAGAACACAGTCTTTCTTCATGGGATCATTTCCATACCGCCTCTCTCTCTCTCTCTCTCTCTCTCTCTCTCTCTCTCTCTCTCTCTCTCTCTCTCTCTCTCTCTCTGTGTGTGTGTGTGTGTGTGTGTGTGTGTGTGTGTGTGTGTGTGTGTGTGTGTGTGTGTGTGTGTGTGGGGGGGGGGGGGGGGGCGAATAGCTACTGCGTCTGCCTTATATTCCCTAAATCACAATCATGTGACCGGAAATTAATTACTTACTTAGTAATTTCAGGGTCGATTTCTAATAAGGTATTTGCTTGGGAAGGAAGGTATCCCTCGCATGTACTGATATCTGAGAGGTTGATTCATCCATGCAGAAACAGATTGTGACCACTTGAGATGCCAGCCGACACCAGTGCGGCAAGCCCGGTGTTGCTTTCCAAGTCCCTCTGGCGCCCCTGACCCTGGGCAACCTGCGCAGGTTCCAAGACGTCACAGTTTTTCAGATATGTTTAAGTGGTCTGTGACAATGTAATTACGTGTTTCCTTATATGATTGGGATAAAAAATCGCAGTTGTTAACATATTCCATACACCACTTTTATCCCGTAAATAGTTCAAACCATATTCCATGCAGTGCAATCGATTTCCCACCAAATTCTGGAAATAAATAAATAAATAAACTGTATTTCGAACATTGCCTGGTATCCCATAAGTAGTTTCAATAAAAAATGTCCACACATTGTCAAAATTGTTTAAACAATATTCTGTACACTGCAATCGATTTCCCACCAAATGTCCAGTCTACTTAGTCTTTATACTGTAAATGTCCAGGTGTGTGGGGGTTAATTTGATCGACTTAATTAATTTGTCATTCTAATTTACATCAAAAATATGCTTGTATCAGCGAGGGGAATTCCCAGAGGGGTGAGAGAGGAGGAGGGGGGCCAGTTGCGAGGACTTCTTGTAAAACCACTTAACTGAACAATAGGTTAGCGACCTGTCAATCAAAAGGATGGATTATCCCCGGGGGGTTATTGTCATTTTAACAGAGCAATAAGTTAATGACCTGTCAACCAAGAGAGAACAATAGGTTTTGCACTGATTGTATACATGCCCCTGAGGCAGGCAACCCGCAATGTGGGATGATACCCCCCATTACATAGACTCAATGGCCGTATGGTATGACCTAAGGTTCAGGTCCATTTATAGCAGTGCAGAGCAGCGCGCGCACACACACACACACACACACACACACACACACACAGGGGTTGGACAAAAATATGGAAACGTTGCAATCACAACACATCACCATGTCTAATAACTGTTGGCATTCAAAACAGATTCCAGTCGTCTCGGAACGGTTAAGTACAGACCCCGTACGGTTGTCAAGGGTTCTTAGTGCAGAGCAGTGGCAAGACAGTGATGGAGGTGCATAACAATCATATAGCCCTTTATCCAATGTCGACGACAAACGCTTAATAATATGGAGATCTGGTGACTGTGGTGGCCAGGTGAATTGTGACAGCCCTGGATGATATGAACTATGTGAACAAGGGCCATGTCAGCTTGGAATACAACAGCACGATTGGGGAGCAAACATTGTCCCAGGTTAGAAACTCGCAGCTGCTTAAATACTGAATAAAAACCATCAGCATTGGCAGCTAGAACACTTCTGACAAGAAGGCACCTTATTCTGCCAATTGCCTTGTCAAAGAGGACGGAGGAGTCGACAAAGGTTCAGGGCAGTCTCTTGTCAATGGGGTGGGAAACTACCCCTAAAGGCGGAAGAATTAGCGATAATCAACGACATGAGGATGCAGAAGACAATGGAAACTACTGCATTAAAGACACACAATGTTTATCTGCAGGACGTGCTGCTTGTAATTAAAAAAGTGTCGTGATCATCTCTTCATTGACAAAAGATTCCGGAATAGTCCTCCATTCGGATCTCTGGGAGGGGCCTACCAAAGTGGAGGTGACCAAGAGAAAAAGATCGAATAATCAACGAAAGGATAACGTTGAACGTAGTAGGGAAGCTAGAAAATCTGAAAAGGGAAATGCAAAGGCTCAATCTAGGTAGGTGGTCAGTGAAGTGAAATGGGAAGAAGACAAGGACGTTTGGTCTGATGAGCGTAGAGAAATATCAACAGCAGCAGAACTGCAAACAGTTCAGTGATACGGTTGTTCTTATCGGAATTGACAACAAACCAACACCAACAACGATAATTCATACGTGCCGACGTCACAAGCTGAAGAGATAGAGGAAGTGTATGAGGATATTGAAATAGTAATGCAGTAAAGGTATATCAAAATCTAATAGTCACAGGGGACAGGAATGCAGTTGTAGGGGCAGGACTAGAAGAAAGGGTTACAGGAGAATATGGGCATGGGGCAAGGAATGAGAGAGGAGAAAGACTAATTGAGTTTAGTTATAAATTTCAGCCAATAATACTGAATACTGTGTTCAAGATTCAAAAGAGGTGGAGGTATACTTTGAAAATGCCGGGTGATATAGGAAGATTGTGTCATGCTCAGACAGAAATTCCGAAATCAAATACTAGATTGTGAGGGTACCCAGGAGCAGATATAGTCAGATAAAAATTTACTATAGATGAAGAGTGGCCTGAAGTTAGAAAGATTAGTCGGGAGAGCAGTCGGAATTCCAATGTTACATGCAGGGGAGCTGATACGTGGAAAGAGTACATCGAAGGCCTCTCTGAGGAGGAAGATTTGCCCGATATGGTAGAAAGAGAAACAGGAGTCGGTTTAGAGGAGACAGAGGATCCAGTATTAGTATCAAAATTTAAGAAAGCTTTGGAAGACTTAAGATCAAAAAAGACAGAAGGGAGAGATAACATACCATCAGAATTTCTGAAATCATAGGGCGAAGTGTCAACAAAACGACTATTCATGTTGGTGTGTAGACTGTATGTGTCGAGCGAAATACTATTTGACTTTTGGAAAAAAAATTATATATATAATCATCCACACAATTTCTAAGTTTGCAAGAGCTGACTAGTGCGAGAATCGTCGCACAATCAGCTTAATAGCTGATGCATCCAAGTTGCTAGAAAGAGTAATATAAAGAAGAATGGAGAAGAAAATTGAGGATGCGCTAGATGACGATCAGTTTGGCTTTAGGAAAGGTAAAGGCACGAGAGGGTCAATCGACGTTGCGGTTAATAATAGAAGCAAGACTAAAGAAAAATCAAGAGACTTTCATAGGATTTGTCGACCTGGAAAAGGCGTTCGACAATGTAAAATGGTGCAAGATGTTGGAAATTCTGAAAAAAAAGTAGGGGTAAGCTATAGGGAAAGACGGGTCGTATACAATATGTACAACAGCCAAGAGGAAATAATAAGAGTGGACGACCAAGAACGAAGTACTCTCATTAAAAAGGGTGTAAGACAAGGATGTAGCCTTTCGCCCCTACTGTTAAATCTGTTCATCGAGGAAGCAATGTTAGAAATAAAAGAAAGGTTCAGGAGTGGAATTAAAATTCAAGGTGGAAGGATATCAATGATATGATTCGATGACGACATTGCTACCGTGAGTGAAAGTGAAGAAGAATTACATCATCTGATAAATAGAATGAACGGTTTAATGAGTACAGAGTATGGATTGGGAGTAAATCGTAGAAAGACGAAGGTAATGATAAGTAGTAGAAACGAGAACAGCGAGAAACTTATCAGCATTGATGGTCACGAGGTAGATAAAGTTAAGGAATTCTGCTACCTAGGTAGTATAATATCCAATGACGGACGGAGCAAGGAGGACATCAGAAGCAGACTAGCTCTAGAAAGGGCATTCCAGCCCAAGACAAGTTTACTAGTACGAAACGTAGGCCTTAATTTGAGGAAGAAATTTCTGAGAATGTACTTTCGGAGCCCATCATTGTATGACAGTGAAACATGGACTCTGGAAAAACCAGAACAGAAGAGAATCGAAGCATTTGAGATGTAGTGCTACAGACAAAGTTTGAAATTTGGGTGGACTGACTAAGGTGAGGAACAAGGAGGTTCTGCGCAGAATCGGAGAGGAAAGGAGTATGTGGAAAACACTGACAAGGAGAAGGGGCAGGATGATACGACATCATTTAAGACCTCAGGGAATGACTTCCATGGTACCACAGGGAGCTATGGTGGGCAAACACTGTAGAGGAAGACAGATATTGGAATACATGCAGTAAATAATTGAGAGGACGTAGATTGCAAGTGCTATTCTGAGATGAAGAGGTTGATACAAGAGAGGAATTCCTGGTGGGCCGCATCAAACTAGTCGGAAGACTGGTGGGGGGAAAAAGGTATGGTTTTCGAGTGTGGCGCAGAATCCACGAAGCAATGGCCCAAGGTTGTGAGCAAGGCACTGTGCAAGCTGGTGGTGGCTCCAAACTGGTGTAGACTGTGTAAATGGAGAATGATCTGGGCCATTTGATCCGACTGAACCGATCATTGAGTGTAAATGATTATGTTCGGCTAGTTCGAGACCATTCGTGGACTTGGTAACCGTGATAGCGTTACGGAGATGTTTAGCCAACTCAAGTGGCAGACTCTGCAAGAGAGACGCTCTGCATCGCGGTGTAGCTTGCTCACCAAGTTTCGAGAGGGTGCGTTTCTGGATGAGGTATCGAATATACTGCTCCCCCCTACTTACACCTCCCGTGGAGATCACGAACGTAAAATTAGAGAGAGAGGAGCGCGCACGGAGGCTTTCAGACAGTCGTTCTTCTCGCAAACCATACGCGACTGGAACAGAAAAGGGAGGTAATGACAGTGGCACGTAAAGTGCCCTCCGCCACACACCGTTGGGTGGCTTGCGGAGTATGAATGTAGATGTAGATGTACTCCCAAACATCGATGGAGTTTTTATGAATGACAATTCGCCATGTCACCGGGTTACAATTTTTCGCGATTGGTTTGAAGAACATTGTGGGCAATTTGAGCAAATAATTTGGCCACCCTGATCGCCCGACATGAATCCCATCGAGAACAAAATCGAGAACTCAATTCGCGCACGAGATCCTGCGTTGGCAACGCTTTCGCAGTTATGGACGACTATAGGGGCAGTATGGCTCAATATTTTCGGAGGGGACTTAACAACAACTTAAGTCCATGCCATGTCAAGTTGCTGCATTACGCCGGGAAAATGAGGTCCGACCGATACTAGGATGTATCCCATTACTTTCACCTCAGATTATTGGAGACATTGCTAGGTGCCGTTCATAGTCAAATAAAAAAGAGCAACCTGGGGGTATGGCTAGCATCTACATTAATGTTCAAGCACGGATTTCTCGTGTTTCCAAATTTCTGTCCAATTCCTTTAGATTTTGTCGATATGCCCTTTCTGCGACAGTATTATTAGGAACTCAGATCTGTTCCATTTTATGGAAAATACACACACCCTGGTGTATCTTCGCACTTCGTCGCCAGTGACTTTCAATGCCGCTCATTCACAGGATATGTGTAAACGCACATTGACGAGGAACTGGTGACGTAACAGCGTTGCTTTGCACGTTCCACTACACTGGCGGCATGTCAGATTTGTGCATCCTGGAGAGAAATGTGGCCAGTGACACCCTACATAGTTTTAAGTTAGAAACACAGTGCGAAGAAACGCCAGGGGATGTTCATTTTCTCAAAAATGGAATACAGGTATGAGTTACTGATAATACTAAAGCAAGAAATACGGATGGACAAAATCTACCGGGGATGGACGGAAATACGGAAACACGACAAGAAATACATGAACATCGTATTTTTGGGTTTTCTTTCTTGTAGAGTGCCGGGTAAAAATATAAGATGTTTCAGAGCATCACCAAATAGAAGATTTCTTTAAAACTCTTCGCTTTAGCTACGATCTGTTATAATAAAGTGATATAGAGCTAAATATCAGTAGGTAATGTCTTGCGCTGGGTGATGTTTTTAGTGTTGTAACTTGTGTGCTTCGAAGGTATTTCAGTTTCATTGCTACGACACAGTGAACTATCCAAAGCGCTTCTATTTGGGAGAACTCGCTTATTAAATGACATTTGTAGAAGTTCTTTGGCCGGTGTGTGCCTTATACGGAGTCCCATTTGATGTTCTGATCTGTAGCACAGTTGACAGCGGGGTGAGATTTGTGAAGATGAAATGTAGCAGATTCATGTCCACCTCCTTCCAAAGACTTTCTTTTTTAATCTTTCGTTTTCCAATGGATTCGGGATCTTCGTTAATAATTTATAGAAGTGTTATTTAAAAAGTCTGAAGAAATGAGATATTTGCTGGAGTTGCCAAACTAGTACATTAATAACTGGTGTAACAGCCAGAATGTTGAATGCAATCATGCAAACGTTATTCATTGTGTTTTAAGGTGCCGGATGTAGTTTGTGGGACGGAGTTCCATGCCTGTCCCACTTGGTTAATACAGTGACGGTTAATGCTGTATGTTGATGAGGCTGAAGTTGCCGTCTGATGTCCCATCGTGCTCGAATGCAGACAGATATGGCGATCGAGCAGGTCAAGGCAACATATCGATACTCTTTAGAGCATGTCGAGTTAAAAAAGCGGTATGTGGCCAAGCGTTGTTCGGTTGGAAAACAGTCCCTGGGATACTGTTCATGAACGGCAAGAAAACAGGTCGAATCACCAGAAAATTTTGCGGTCAGGGTGCATGGGATAACGAGAGTGCTCCTCCTGTCGTATCACCCCAGACCAAAAGACCAGATATGTGTAGTGCGCAGACAGTTCCATTGCAGGCCCTCAGCTGGTCTCCTCCTAACCGACACATGGTCTTCACTGGCACCGAGGCAGAACCAGTTTTCATCAGAAACACGGCAGATCTCAACGCTGCCCTCCAGTGAGCTCTCGCTTGTTATTATTGAAGTCGCAAATGGCAATGGTTTGGGATCAGAGGAATGTAGGTTACAGGGCGTTGCCTCGGAGTTGCTCTTGAAGTATCCTATCTGTAACAGTTTGTTGTGTCACTGTGGTGCCAGATGCTGCTCAGATTCCTGATGCAGGTGCAGTACGATGCGCCAGAACCATACGATGAACACCATGGTCTTCTCTCTGGATAATGCCACGTAGCTGTCAGAATCCCTGTCATCTTGTGACCGTATATTGTCACCACCACTGCCAGCAATCATGTACAGTGGCTACATTCATGCCAAGTCTTTATACAGCATCGCTGAAGGAACATCCAGCCCTCTTACACGACCTTGTTCAAACTGGGTGAGGTATTGATAATGGGGTGTTTGTCACCTTAAACGCGTTTGTGACGAACATCAACTCACCGCACCCAGCCCCTCTGCGGGTCTGGGGTTAGAATAGGCCTGAGGTATTCCTGGCTGCCGGAAGTGGCGACTAAAAACATTCTCAAACATTTTGGCCTTTATGTGATGGTCCCACATAGGGTTTGATCTCCATTTTTGAGAATTTTCCCGAAGAGTGAACCAATTGAGGAAGGTGCTTTATGTGCATAGTGTCCACCATGTGCCTTTGTCGACGTGGATCTGCACTTCCGCTTATTCTCCAGCTGTTGGGCGAGGTCACCCTCATGGATGCGTTTTCCTCCATTCTCTGTGCAGCATCACTTTCTGGATTGTCGACGATAATGGACTTCTTACCTCGTTTGCGCATGATAGCCAGCACTGTAGCCAGTCCATTGTGATGGTGCCGCCATGTGCCCTGTTGGTTGTAGCCCCCTGACCACACAGGATCACTCTGCTGATGCCTGTGACCCTGGAGCATTGGGACTCCTGGCAATGGCCATCCTGCCATGAAACGTAGTACGTCATCTCTTGCTGGTAGTCAAACACCTTCGGTCTCCAAGCGGCCAAGGTCTAACTTCAGTGCTGATAAATACGACCCTAAATGCCGCCCACCCCCCTTACCTGGCCACACCATGATGGGAGGATCGCCAGGCTAAGGATGGCAGCGAAGCTTATTCACCCCAGTAACTCGTATGAGAGTTGATGGGGAATCTTTCTTGTGAATGAAACCTCAACTTTTGTGGAGAATTTAGAGGACGAGTTTGGGGAGGTGGAGGGCTTATCCAAAATGCGGTCAGTCAGTCTTGATCAAAACAGCATCCTCTGTCCAGTCAAGGGAACTACTCGCCTGTGACAAGCTGGCGTATGTTTCCACCACGCCCCATAAGAGCTGAAATATGTTCCAGGGTATCATATTTCACAGGGACCGTCTTTTGCAGCCTGACGATAAGTTGCGCGCCAGTTAAGAGTGGCGAGGTGTCCTTTCATGTGGCGTGTGTACTGGGATCCGAGGGATAATCAGGTTGCCACTGGTGCCTTCATCTAGGCCTTTGAGGGTGACACATTACCCGAGAATGTCAAGGTGATTGTCTTCCACTGTGATTTAAAGGCAAATATCCCTCCACTGATACGGTGCTTTAAGTGCTGGAAGTTCGGCCATATGTCTTCCCACTGTACTTCCAGCATCGCCTGTCGGGATTATGGACTCCCTTCACATCCCAGTACTCCCTGTGACCCGCCTCCCATCTGTGTCAACTGCGGGGACCATCATTCGCCTTGCTCTCCAGACTAAGAGAAAATATGAGGGGGTACATCATGTGCATATGACGTCAAGTATGCCGCCGCTACGACAACGGTTCTACCATCTTCCGTTCCACTGCGTACAGATGGCTCTCAGAGCCGGCAGACTCCACCTGCCCTCTTGATGGTGGTGGGGGGGCACTGTCTCCCTATTGCTCCTGCACAACCTCCCGCCAGGATGAGCAGGAAGAGATCCCTTGAGTCACGCCCTTCCCAGATTCCTACAAGTGGCAAAGCTGACACCCGTCAGTGCCTGAAGCAACTACAGGGAGCTGGTCGTAGGGCTTCACCGTCCTTCTCAGTCCGAATCGGTGAAGCCCTCCCAGCCGGACAAACCTAAGGAGCAGCGAGAGAAACCTAAAAAGGAAAAGTCCGCCTTTTCGGTATAGTTCGTTGCGTTTGGTCTGGGTGGACGTCACAAGACAGCCATTGAAGTTGATCGTTCATTCCTTGATTCAGTTTTTTTTATTACAGAGAGCTCGTAGCAGCCCCATGACCGAACACGCTGAGCTACCGTTCCGTCGAAAATTTGGTTTTCAGCGAGTCTCGAAAGGCGAACGAAAGCAGGTTGCACCTGACAGGCAAGCACGTTAAATTGCCGTGCACTTTGCTGAGCACGCACTATGCTCGAGCCTCTGCCTAGGAGAACTACCCCCCAGCCTTTCGCACCCTCAAACGGCGGATGGAAAGGAAAGTCCTCTCGTTCACTACATGCCACAATGAACCCTATATCGCCTCATTTATGGAGTGGGAGCGCCGGAGTTCCTCCATTGCAGCTTAGGTGTGCGCAAGTTCCGGCCACTTACATTGCACACTTTCGTTGTTCTCTTTAGCATCCGAATTACAGTTTCATTTCCCACACACGGCGCTTCATCTCCTATATCGATACCGAGCGAGGTGGCGCAGTGGTTAGCACACTGGACTCGCATTCGGGAGGACGACGGTTCAATCCCGTTTCCAGCCATCCTGATTTAGGCTTTCCGTGATTTCCCTAAATCGTTTCAGGCAAATGCCGGGTTGGTTCCTTTGAAAGGGCGCGGCCGATTTCCTTCCCAATCCTTCCCTAACCTGAGCTTGCGCTCCGTCTCTAATGACCTGGTTGTCGACGGGACGTTAAACACTAACCACCACCACCTGCATCGGTGGCCCAGGTCAGGGCTTAAGACTGTCTGAACTAGAATTCTCCCCGTTACCATCTCTCCTCGAGGTCCATTCACGTACACCTAGGCTGCAGATTCCTGTGGACCTTTCGCGTGGCCCTAAGGACTCCATTAACCCTGCGGCTCTCCACTATCACTTCCTATCGATTCTCTACATGTACCGGGGCCATGAAGTGGTTTACACCGACGGCTCGATGGCTGATGGTCACGTAGGATTTGCGAATGTTCACGGAGGACATATTGAACAGCACTGTTTGCCAGATGGCTGCAATGTTTTCACTGCAGAGCTGGCGGCCGTATCTCGTGCTCTTGAGCACATCCATTCATGCCCTAGCGAGTCGCTTCCTCTGACTCCTTGAAGAGCCTACAAGCTATCGACCAGTGCTACTCTCTCCATCCTTTCGGTAGTCCATCTATGCCCTGGAGCGGTCCCATCGTTCAGTGGTGTTTATGTGGACTCCAGGACACGTCGGAATCCCAGGCAACTAACTTGCCGACAGGCTGGCCAGACAGGCTACGCGGAAACCGCTTCTGGAGATGGGTATCTACAAAACTGACCTGCGTTCTGTCTTACGCCACAGTGTTTTTCGGCTTTGGGAGACTGAATGTCATAACAGTACGCACGACGAACTGTGCGTCATTAAGGAGACTACAAATGTGCGGAAGTCTTCCATGCGTTCCTCTCGCGGGGTATCAGTTGTCCTCTGCTGGCTCCACATTGCCCATACGTGGCTAACGCATGGTCCCCTCCTCCGTCGCGAGGACCCAATTCGGTGTCGCTGTGGCTCACAAATGATGGTCGTCCACCTCTTGCTGGACTGCCCACTTTTAGCCGCTGTGCGGCGGACTTTTTAACTTTCCCAGCAGCCTACCTTTTTTGTTGGGCGACAATGCCTCAGCAGCAGCTTTAGTTTTACGTTATATTCGTGAGTGTGGGTTTTATCATGTGATCCACGTTTTAGTGCATGTTCTTTGTCCCTCTGAGTCGTCCACCCTAGTGCTTTTAGGGGGGAGGTTTTAATGTGTTATAGAGTGGCTGGCTTCTCCTTTTTATTCTCATGGTCAGCTAGCCATGGTAATCTGTTTTCTTTTCTTGATATCTTCTACAGTTTTCTTGGGTGTCTCTGTGGTTTTCTTGTCTGATTTTGTCGATTTTAGTGTTTGTTACCCTTCTGTCATTCTTGTTGTTTACTGTTTTATTTCAGCTGTGTTTTGTATGTCTCGATTTTTTTACTCTCACCCTTGCGTAATTATTTTAATCGAAATGAGGGACCGATGACCTATCATCCTGTAACGCTGATGCATGGAAGTTTAGAGGCAGGTGGTTCTGTTTTTCCACGGAAAGCATCAGACACAGTAGACAACTAGTGTGCATCACAATTACCTTAATGGACATACAGTGGGATGCTGCCTCGACAAAAAAGTGTTTCTCTGGTTCCGGTGCTTCCATGTCAATGTTTTCTTGTTTTCCTCTTGCTATCGCATACTCGTTCCCATGTATGAGAATTGTTTTGCGCCGACCAGAAGAGACGCAAGTACTTTCTCAGTTTTCCCGCATTTCGGTGTATTTTCCCTCAATTTATACATATTTTCCGTCATTTGTCGTAATTCTGTCGATTTTATTTCACTTCTACCCGTGCAATCATGACATCACTTCTCGTTCCATGTTCTAAAATTGCTTGTAAATGTAGTAAAGTTGGGTGGAGGTGACTGGATGCATTGGAATACAGTGCTATACTATGAAAAATAATGAATTTGTGTTAGGTATTGGGAGCTGTACTACCTTTACAAGCAATTTTAGAACACGGAACGAGAAGTGATGTCATAATTGTGTCTTCTGGTTGGCGCTGAACAATTCTTGTATATGGGAACGAGTATGCGACAGTAAGAGGAATATGAGAAGTTGATATGGAAGCTCCAGGAACCAGGGAAACAGTCTGTTTCTTTTGTCGAGGCAACACTCTACTCTGTCTATTGAGGTAACAGTGATACATTCTAGTTGACTACTGTATTTTATGCTTTACAGGAAAACAGAGAACCATCTGCCTCTAAACTTCCTTGCATCTGTATTAAAGGAAGACAGGAGTGGATGGATTGATCGGTTGGGATGGATTTACAAGGTACGATTTATTGCTGGCCTGCTGTTGCTGCAGGTCATTTGACCATTTTTCCATTAGGATGCATCAGTCGTGTGACTTAGCCTGCATTTGACTCGTATACAATCACGTGTTCTGTCTTACAGCACTGTCTACTTGAGGTTGGTAACAGCAAAGATCTCTTGTCATCAGAGGATTTCCATCTCGTGTGATCAAACGTGACCGTCATGTTTCGACACAATCCTCTAAACGAACGAAGATTTATGCGACGTTTTCCATTCCGCTGTCGCATATTGGGTATAAAATCGAGACTTCACTTGAAAACTAAGGTGATTATAAGTTAGCGACAGGTGTTGGTGAGGCACTGCAATCCCTGTGTATACATCTTCTTGACAGAGAACCTGTTTACAGAGTAAGGTGTGGCAGAGGACGGGGATGGGAGAGGAGTGGAGCAACCAGGGGGTGAGGGGGATCAAGGTGGCAGGAGGTGTAGAGTATGCGGATATTGTGCGAGGAATAGGAGCAGATAGGGGGGGGGGGGGGGAATGAGGCGCTAGATGATATGGAGGGACTAAAAGAATTCGGGGGGGGGGGGGGGGGGCGGCGGGCGGATATCCAGGCGGGACTGGCATAACAGAGGATGGGACAGATTAAGGGTTTGTAGGTGTGGAGAATGGTAGAGGGGTGCAACCTCCATGTCCGCCCAGAGAGGAGTTTGAGGAGTCGGAGGCGTTTGTGGGCTTTCGATTGGATGGAGTGGAGATGAGGGTTCCAGGTGAGGTGATGGTCAATGGTGAGGCCACGGTAGGTGATTTGGGGGGGGGGGGGGGGGCAGGACCGACGCTGTGTGGAACATCAGCGTCACCTGGAATACATGTATGTAGAAAAATCAGCAGTGGCTGAGCACAGTTTGTTAAATGAACGTAAGATTCTATTCGATTAAACAAGAATGCTTCCTCACGCTTCAAACTATTGGGACTCTGTCATCAATGAAGCAGTTGAAATTAGATCATGTGAAAATAATTTCAATAGAGTCTCTGGATATGCACTCAGCCATGCATGGAAGCGCGCAGTTGTAAAGAAAGAGCGCAGAGGGAGACTTCTTACGTTCCTTGCAGCTGTCCGCCTGTTACGCTGGATGGCGCTGCAAGCAACGCTGGATAAAGCGCGCAAACAAAATTTATGGACATAGAGGCCGCCATCCCCGTACGCGCCGTTTTCACCGTGACGTCATCCAGCCAATGAGAAGCCTTCAACAGCTTATAAAAGAGGAAGCCTCACCGGTCCACGACAGTCAGTTTTACCCGTGACGAAGATGACGGGGGTAGTCATCGAAAGCTCGGAATTTTATCCAAATTTGACCCAAGTAAACTGAAGCGGCAAGTAAACTGAGAACTTTATCTGCGTCAGGAGGGGTATTTCCGATACTTCACTCATAGTCGAAAGTCGTCCGATTGAGGCTGCAACAGTAATATTTAATTGTAAGTACAGCGATCAAATACATGTGTGGTCACTTTCCTAGGACGAGTCTGTCGCGAAGTGCGTGGCGCGTGGCGGCGGTGGCCTGTGGCGGGAATGATTCTCGCTCGTGGCTTAAGGCAGGAGCTTCCTGATTGGAATGGCCGGTTGAGGTACAGGAATGAAGCTGACCTAAACGTGTCGTCCTCTAGATTGCTGACTAGCGAACTGATACTCAGTATGTGTTGGACAGCTTTTGCCATCTCAAATTTCCACGGAGAACACACGCGAATATTAAATGTGCATGTGCATGTGCGTTTGTGCTGGATTATTCTTCCCTCCCATGTAAATTGTTCGGTTGACTGTTTCTGCACATTTCCCGTCGTCATTTTGTTGAGAGAACATTGATTATGGTGTGTGTTGTGTGCATCTAGTGTGTGAAAGAGTGTTTGAAGATACGATTGCTGGTTCTCTACACATGAGAAACACCTTATCTGACTTTATAAATTATAAGATACTTTCGAATCTGTTATATCTCCGACATCGGTATTCGCGACTAGAAGTATTGTTTTCTTCTACTTTTTTTGTTTCGAAATTTTCACGTAAAGATCTTCCCAGATGAGAGACGTTTCTACTCACTCAGTGGTTTATAGCACGCCGCACCTCGCTAAAGTTTCAGGTTTCTAGAGAAATAATTTCCTGTCACTATCTTCGGATTTATAAATTATACAGTGCAAGTGATCAGTAGCATACTGCTATATGCTTGGTATCGAGAAGTATCGCGTAAATGGTACGATATTCTGGCAAACTATGTGAAAATACGTATGTTCTTTTAATCCCTGACTGTGGAGATGGGTGTAGAAAGCAAGCAAGCAGGTCGGGGCCCGAAACATTAACGCCTTTGTGCCGAGGGAAACCGACTCAGCCTTCGTACAACAGTTTGTAGAGTGATCTCGGTCCGCTTTAGGGTGCTCTGGTCACGTGTTGGGCAAGTGAGAGTGCGGGTACAGATGACTTGTGACCTTCGGCTGCGATAGATGACCTACTGAGCTTGCTGGAAACATCTAGTGTGGTGAGGACTATATACAGTCAATGTGGTTATGCTGTTTGTTTTCGCGGTGTATGAACGAGTGTCTGATGGTCGATAGCTATATGCAGGAGGCAGAAGGGATGATTTTGTTTGGTGCAGGATACGAACTGTGTGTTTATTATATTGGTATGGCATGTGGTGATGTACAGCTGGCCTGGAGATGGGTTTCATGCTGAAATATTCATAATTGAGGAAGTAACTACCCGTATTTCATTATCTGTAGATCACTTGCAGGGTTTAACTGTCTGTAAAAAAATAGTTTTGCTTCTGAAAGACTAGTATGCAGAAAAAAATGACGGATAGTGCTTTCACACTGGCAACAGCAGCAACAGCGGCAGCTTGATGGGTAAATTCAGTAGGAGAAAATCAGATTGCTGCATTCATTCACAAGACATCGTTTGTGCTGAGACATAGGAGCCTCTACAGATTGGTTCGAATAAGATATAGACAAGGTATCTAAGGAAAGTTCTGAGAGTAATGTTAGGTCTTCTTTGTTAACATGTTCAAAGACAAGTTGAAGCAGACTATCCATATCTGGTGTGATGCTGTCCCTCATCCGCCATTGTGGCACTAGGACTTCTCCAGACCAGCAACTGTAGGACCCCGAAAATTCGAGCCATTTTTCTCTTCTGTACGACAGTGCTTCGAATTCTGTTTGCGCCTTTGTTCTGATTTTCTCGCCTTCCAAACAACAAGAATGCTTTTATGATTAACGTTGTTTCCACGACCATGCACAGACTTGATGAAGGCTTTTGGCAGTGAGAACATGAGCTAACGTTTACCGTTTCTGAGACCTGTGTTGAAAGCAGGACATTACGATTTCCGGGAAGGGCAACACATGATGGACAGGGTGCTTCTTAGGACCATCGGGAAGAATGCATCTGTATTATTCCGGGCTATTATCTTGAACAGGTCCTGTTAGGACAAGAATTTCCATGCAAACAAGTTCAGACATCACGAAAGGTCCGACAACAACAAAAGCTACCGTTAACTACTTTTGCAGTACTTAACGTTTTGGGAAGCATTCCAAAAGATTTCTATAGCATATCGAAAGGGAGACTTGGCTGTTATTTACACAGACATGAGATGTCACTATAGCACTGACAACCTTAAAGCTGCGGCTGTGAGAATGAGTCACTAGGCAAACATCTCGCTCACTGGACCCACAGGTACAAAGGCGATGCGTCAGCCATAGTGGTTAGGTAGATAAAAGTTTTGACAGAAATTTCTCAGGTTGTCAAATATGAAAGAGATGCCTCTGTCTCATGCTTTTGCTAGAAGGTTAGTGTCACATTCGATCTGTCAGTTACAGGACCCGAATAGACATCTGTGCGTGGCTCTGCAGCTGACGGCCGCGTCTTCGTTCTGTGGGGGCCGCCAGTGCACCCCAACTCCTGGAAGCATGTGCGGTGGCGTGCTGTGCAGTCCAGACTTTTAACTATGTAATTACGTGTGATGTATGTTTCATGACACTATTCCTTGCGCGATTGGAATAAAAAGAAAGGGGGTCGATTTAATTACTTCTTACAATCCTGCCTCTTTCCAATAAGCAGAGAATGATGAGCAAGAGAAATCTAACCTCCGCAAACTATTTTTTTTTAAATAAATAATCGATATACCTCGAATTTCCTGTTGTGATAGCCTTTCTGTCCACCACAGAGCCACCAATTTCCTGGTAGAGGGGTGGGGATGTTACTGGAAGGGAGGAGTTAATTAATTGATCAATTTACTTAAATAATCAAATTGATAAGATTGATAGGGCTATTCGAATGGCAGAAACCTGAAAGTGTACCTGTATCAGCGAGGGGGGATAGTGTGTATTGGAGGTTTCCTGAGGGTTGGGGAACAATAGGTTAAGGACCTCGCAATCAGAAGGGTAGATTATCCTGAGGGGGTCATTACCTGTAAATCAAAGAACAATAGATCAATGACCTGTCAGTCAAAAGAAGAACAAAATAGGTTTGGCATAACTGCCCCAGATGGAGCCACCTTGCACTAGCAAAATGCACAAGCTCTGTCTGTGTCCCCCTACACCCGCCTCCATTCTGCATGACTGACAAGACACTTCGCAGGAGTTGGGTTGGGAAGTCCATCTTATTGACCTGATCTTGCTTCTGAGACTTTTCCCTTTCCTGCTCTGTATCGAGCAACCTTGGAAGATCTTCCTTTCCAAATGAAAATGCGCTCTGAAGATGGCTCGACGAGGTCTTCGCCTCAAAACTACGCGATTTCTGCAGTAGCGGAATTGAAAAGTTGGCATTGGCTGCCTGTTGTAGATTGTGATGGAGAATATATTATTTATGGCTAAATTCTCAGTTTTGTTTATTAAACTCTCGGAAAAACGCTAGGTACTTCATGCACCAACGCAAGCGCGTAGCATACAGCAGCTCCTACCGTCGTACCTCGGCTAAAGATCAGGCGGAGAAATCAAAGATACCGGTCCTGTGTAAAATCGCTAAGTAGGTCTAAGGCTCCAGTCAGTCACTCGTTGATCGGTTTGGTTTGGCAGTAGAAGATCGCAAAAAGAAGGCATAATTTTTAAATTTCGTGCTTAAGAAATTGTTCAGGCAGGACAGTCTTATAAACGTACCGCCGTCTGACCATTGCACAGTGTCCCGTATGGATGACGTAGTAATAATCATCCCTGGCGTAGAGAAACAACTGAAAGAGTTGGAAATAATTCATGTCCGGATGGAATCCCAAATCAGTTTCGCAAAGAGTACTCTACGTCATTGGCCCCTTACTTAGTTTACATTTATCGCTAATCTCTCCACCAGTGCGAGGTACCAAGCGATTGGGAAAAACAAGAAACAAACCCAGGTTACTCTCGTGTATAATAAGGGTAAAAAGAACGGCCCCGCAAAATTTTAGACAAATATCCTTAACATCGGTGTGCTTAGGAATAAATCCTAGAGCATATTCTGAGTCCGAATATAACAAATTGCATAGAGACCGAAAAGCTCGTGCCCCTGAATCAGAACGGCTTTAGAAAGTAGCTCACATGATATATTGCGGACTATGGATGAAGGGCAACTGGCAGATGCCATACTTCGATATTTCCGAAAAGCATTCGAGCGTAGGGAATTGGGTCCACATATGTGACTGACAGGTACGAGCATACGGAATGGGCTCCCAGATATGTGACTGTCTCGAAAACTTCTTAAGTAATAGAACCCGTTATGTTCTTCTCGACAACGAGTGTTCATCGGAGTCGGAGAGAGTGGTAACATCAGGGGTGCCCCAGGGAAGTGTGATAGGACCGTTGCTATTTTCTGTAAACATAAATGATGTGGCGGAGAGGGTGGGCAGCAGTCTGCAGTTCTCCGCTGATGAAGAAGCTGTAGTGTACAGGAAGGTGTCGAAGATCAGTGACTGTAGGATGATACAAGATTTCTGGTTGGTATGATGAAATGCAGCTGGCTCTAAATAAAGAAAACTGTAGGTTAATGCGGATGAGTAGAAGAAACAAAATACGTAATGTTCGGATACAGCAGTAGTAGTGTCCTGCTCGAGTTTAAATATCTGGGCGTAACACTGCTAATGAATATGAAATGGAACGAGAATGTGCGGATTGTGGTAGGGAAGGGGAATGTTCGATATTGGTTTATTGTGAGGCAAGTGTGGTTCGTCTATAAAGGAGACCACATACAAGACGCTAGTGCGAACTATTCTTGAGTACTGCGAGTGCGTGGGATCCGCACCAGGTCGGATTGAGAGAAGACATCGAAGCAGTTCAGAGGCGAGCTGCTGGATTTGTTACTGCTATGATCGATCAGCATGCAGGTGTCACGGATATGCTTCGGGAACTCTAGTGGGAATTCTTGGAGGGAAGAAAACATTCTTTCGAAGTACAATACTGAGAAAGGTTAGGGAAGCGGCATTTGAAGTTGACTGTCGAACGATCCTACTGCCGCAGACATACATTTCGCGTAGGTATCACGAAGAGAAGATACGACAAATTAGGTCTCATAAGGGGGCATATAGACAGTCGTTTTTCCCCTGCTCTATTTGCGAGTAGAAGAGGAAGGGAAACGACTAGCAGTGGTAGTGGTCCAGCGTATCTTCCGCCACGCACCGTGCGGTGGCTTGCAGAGTATGTATGTAGATGAAGATGTGACAGAAGTTTTCCTCGTGAAGAAAATTTTCATTGATTTGCAAACACGCCGTCATAGTGCGACCACTTATGCAAATAAGATATGTAGTTGTTTATCCCTACGCTGTAAATTACTAACGTAAACATTTTCGGATGTTTGTTGAGTACAGTTACTCGAAAGATGTAGACGAAACAAATTACGTCACAGATCTTATGACCAATGATAGATCAGTATTACACCGATTGAATTGAAATTCGGTGACGAAAGTTGGATGCAATACATATAATCAGGAGGACACGGTAAGAGATAATAAATGTGATACCATCTCTTTCAAAACTGAAAGCTATCTCCTGACGTCACATCGATAAATGCTTAGACTGCCAAAATTAGGTCATTATAAAACTTTAATTCAGTCGCAACGCTTTGACAGATGTTCAACGTAGAGCAAAAGGTAGAACTGCAGTAATTAACCGCACAGGTGTGAACAACAAAAGAATGTAGTTGCTCACCGCAACGGATATTTGGCCGTGTCAAGAACGTAAAAGAATATGCACCAGCTAGCTCCTTCATAGTTTTCTTCTTATACACCCATGCAAAGAACCTGATGAAATTCCGAAATATATGTTGTAAAACGAAATTTGTATTATATTTCAAATTATCATTGTTCCGATGTTAGAAAGGTTCACGTTGTTGGAAATATTTTCTTTACGAAATGGTATAAAACAGAAAAAGAGTACTCAGTCGGCAAGAGTGTTGCTCACGAACGGTCCAAGGTTCCAGATTAGAGTCGTGGTGCGGTACAGAGCTTTAGTTTACCAAGAAGTTGTAGGCAAGCGCGTTTCTTACGTTCGATTCCCGTATACACAGCCATAGTGAGAGCTAGAGCGCATAACAGAACTGCGTGCTGGCTGCCTTTTATTTCTTGGTGTAGGCTTTTGCATACCATGCAACGAGAATATATTCTTCGCTGAAGGTTGTCTTTCAAGACTTATTTCGGTGTAGGCAAGCTAAGATATTTGGATTGATATGATTATAGGGTTAGTGTGGGAGAGCGGAAGAGGAAATAGTCAGAGACCACCATAAAGAAATCTGGCGTTCTTCTGTGAGCTAAAGTTGATTGTGGCAAGCGTAAATCACCTTAACTAGACTGAAATTTGAGGTCTAGTGGATTGGTGAGGATACCCGCACCGACGAGTTCATTTCGGGAGAGACCTTCAGATTCAGGAAGTTGCGTCAACACTGGGTGTGCGCGATCGTCAGGCATGTCCATTTCCTGTGCGAGCGGTGAATCGAAGTTACCCAACAAGCTGCTCTTCCCACTATTAAAGGCTCCTGGTGTACTGCATTTAGTGTGTATTGTCAAGCGGTGTGTGTGTGTGTGTGTGTGTGTGTGTGTGTGTGTGTGTGTGTGTGTGTGTGTCAGTCAGAGAGAGAAACAGACAGTAAGAACGCTGTTGTATTTTATTTTTAGTTATTGTTCTACCAAGCATCGCCGAAAATTGATTTAAAGTCACTGTATTAAGGGAGCATCTTTTTAGTACCAACACCTGACTGTTTACAGCTGTGTCGTTGAAAGAGGGAGGACAGACATCCTGCGAGGAGAAATAAAGTGTGTGGAATGATACGATCTGTAGTGTATGCTGGTTTCCTGCGATTCAAAAAGAGAATCTATTTTGTTTTTAAGTTGCTTAGTCATCAGAAAACAGTCTAACATATAGCCAGCCCCCAGTCACCCAAAACATGAGATATAGCGTATTACCATTTAAATCCAACGATTAATTACGTATACAGTCGGGATGTTACATGTTTCACTTTGAATCTTCCTTCCCAACCATCCCCCGTCACTAAACAGGAGATCTATTTTCGGGCACTACCTTGTATGTTATTCTGTTACACGTTGTTTCAGATTATCTTAAAATATTGTGTGTTCCTACCAGTTCTATTGGAGATAGCAGAACATCTTGTTGCAGGCTAACATTAGTGCTTGGTGTTGCTAAATTAAATATTTATGAGCATTGAATATGTACCCTTCAAGATTTTAGTAACTACATCTATAAAAAATAATACAAATTGTACGACATAATTATGATACATAGTGCAAATGAAATATGGAACAGAAAAATTAATGGCCGGCTGGTGAATGTACTTACGAATATACAAATAGTACTATATTCCTTGTTACATTCAAGTTTTCATTTTTCTGCAGTTGGCTTACGTCTTTTATCTTCTCGCATCCTAAACACATTTTAGAGCTTCGTGTGCCTCATCCGTAACTTCGCTTATTTCTTATCAGGTTATCATGATAATTTTAAAGTGCTGTCGTGTTGTATGCTTCATGATACATCGTATTGGGAGGGAAGAGGGGGACACCACTATGCTACTTCCTATTTTTTGCGTTAACTCTATCTCCCCTCGCGGTCTTCCCAGTTAAAGAAGATAAGGTCGTTCAGATGATAGAAAAACATGTACAGTGATGTGCTTCACCTCATTTAGACTCGTAATTCCTCTCAACAAGGTTCCAACAGTTGTATATGAATCAACTGTGACCGTATTCGAGTGATCATCAGGTAAAGTGATTTAAGGAAGTAGCAATTACCAGACTGACAGTCGAACAAGAAACGTGACTCATTTTTAAGTTCCTCGTATGTAACGGGAGTTATTTGAAAGCTTATTTAAGAACCTTTAGTCACTCAACTCCTCTGGGAGTCCATTTGTGATTCATCTCTGCAGCCTGTCTGACAAGGAGTTGACTGACTGCAAGTATAAATCACACAATCATGTCAGAAGCCCACATGTTACGAAACGTACGGTTATAAGTGGCTACAATTTTTGCAGCAACCGGCCGCAAGTATAGTTTAAAAAGTTTATTTAACTCAATCCATTACCAGTTCCTGATTTTTTACAAATCTATTTTCAGATGGCTAGAACAGCTTTTCTTTCGCGGCATCATTTTGTATTCATTATTAGTGTGGTGCACTAAGATAAACAAAAGGTTTTTCGTTCACCATTCGGTAAAAGTTATGAGAGATTTATTTCGTTTTGTTTTTCGTAGGAACATTCATTAAATTATCTTTAACTTAACAAAAAAGGTGACGAAAACTTGTGGCTGGTTGCTGGTTCAATTACAAACCTTATAATTAGTATTTTGTTTGTATTTATTTGGCCGTCATTGAGAAGTAGGTAACTAATGTGTGACGGTGTCGTGCGTAGAGCAACTCTTCCCTGTTGAAGAACATCGCACGGCGCTGTTGCGTCGAACTATTTTCCAAAAATTGGCATAGAGACTGCCGAAAATCGTTGCACCCGCAGAGGATTAGAGTTTCGCAGCGCGGTGCTGTAGTTTTCCTGCGAAGGCCCACCCCACCTCACCCCACCCCACCCTTGGCCTGCCTGTGGTGTGGAAACGACGTCCCCGTGAAAACGTTACCGCCAGTGTTGCAACATCTTCATTCTAGAAGCCCACCCAGCTGCCCAAGTAGAGGCGCGAACGTGCCCAATGCTACTCCGAGGAAGACGAAAGGCCCTAAGCTCGTGTCCAATTATTAACGTCTTCCTTCCCCACACATTCTTCAGCTGGTAACTGACGGATGAAATTTTGTTTTGAGGCTATGTATTTCAGCACACGATCTCGGCTTCACGGTTCTCATACATACACCGACTTTTGGGTGAAGTAGTAGTCACAGGGGCAAGTTAGCTAACGTTAACGTGGTGTCCTACGAGTTTGTGACGTCAGTTACTGCCATTTCTCATAGAGGAGCCATTTCTTCACCTGACACAAATTCTGTGAGTTTGCTGTTCGTTAGGTAGAGCGCAGTGAAGTTGCGCACTATGTTTCTAGAGAAATATTTCTCCGCTTTTGAAGTGTGACAAGCTGCAGCCCGCAGATTGTCGAAAAATGACATATTTGAATTTTTAAGGACGTTTCTCGCATCTCCTGCGTTACACGCTAGGAGACCAGGATTGATATTGATAAATCGCCACTGCCACAACTCTGCAACCTACCGCCAACTCTTGTGAGATGTATGCTACGTTTTACGTTTGCGTACTTGGTGAATAGACGCCAAGTTACGCTGCTTTCTGAAAATTGCGACTTAATCTAACCCCAAGTACGAGCAATGGGGTCTGATTTGAAATTACATAACTTACACCAACAGCAGCATTATAGAAATATTTTTCACTAAGAGCTATAATTGAAATATTTAAGGGAAAAATAACAGGCTGCAATATAAACTACGAAAAAAGACAAGTAGTTTTTCAAATGACCTATGCTGTATTGGCGTTAGACTTAAATAAAAGTTTTCACTTCCGCGTAGCATTACACAGTACATTCAAACAAGTAAACATTCAAAATGATGGGTACGCCAACTACCATCACTGTCGATAGGCTTCAACCGGCTTTCCGCGCACCCAACATTGGTGCGGACTCTTCTTTACACACGCTCCAGCCGCTCCACCACCCGTAAGCCGCAGCACACGGAGACAACCTCTGATGTGCCATCAGCAGCCTGTGCGCGACCCCGTTGTTCCCTGGTACGGACGCTCCGTCCGATTCAGCAGCAAATATCTCTGACACTAGGGGAGAGTGGTGAAGTGCACTGTTATGCACCGTGTAATGCTACGCGGAAGTGATAACTGTTTTATTCGTTATCTTTTGCGCAATCACTGACTTAGGTTTTCTTTTTGTTTGTATACATGTTTTATTCTGTTGTTGAATGCACTGTGTAACGGAGCCGTATGATCTACGCTTCAGTTGTTACGTTGCAATAAAGTTAATTATCTGTATTCACATCATACATTTTCGGTTACAATATCTCTACGTCTTTTGTCAATTCTCAGTGAAATGTTTTCTATAGTCTCCCTTTTCAGTGACCATAAGCTCACAGACAATCTCTCCATATTTCGGAAAAGCCCAGAATAGCAACTCGTGATCTCAAATCCACAGTATTAATAACAAGTTTAGTTCCATAGCAGCCATGAAAGAATCAAAATAGTTAAACTACACATGTGCTACTCATTTAAGAAAACTCTCAGGTCCAGTTCTAAGTTCGTTGTACATTAGCTCCCAGGTGTCTCCCTGGTCTTCGCTCCATGATATCTTTGAGTCCTTAACCCTCGCAGTTGCAAGAGGGGAGGGGCACTTTACGCCACCTTTTGAAAAAAAATGATGTAGTCATTTTGTATTTTAAAATTTCGAAAAAAAAATAGTTTTCATGAATTATTTTGCCAAATTGGATATGTATTTTAAGTTTCTCAACTGAACTTAAACCAAAAATTTAAGTCTCAGTAGTAGATGACATTATCCCTGATCAGTGTCATTTTCAGTATTTCCAGGTTCAGGGCCTTACTTACAAATCAGTACCTCTTTAAAAAGTATGTTGTTAAAGTGGCACTCATGAAATTAGACACCTCACGGTCACAAAAGCCGTCTGCAGTCGGCCCGCGTTAAGCGCTGGTTTGTCCGCATGTACACTGGCAACAGCGCAAGCTAAATGTTTTGTGATTCCGTGTAATATTGTTTCCACGTGCGGCTGCAATCTTCCGTGGAACGTTGCATTGACGTACGTTGGGTATTGAGCGAAATAAAGAAGCAAGGGTCTCCGTGTAGTGCTACTCTAGTCGGCGTGCATGAAGGGCGAAAAGACATTGGAAAATAATTTAAAATTGTGTCGAACGTACTGATGATTTTTTTACTGATCTTGCCGACATTGAAGAAGCCAGGGACAATATAGATTAGGCTCAAATTCATAAAATGACGACAAAGTCTCGTGTTTCCGAATCGATTGTATTCTGCATTAACGTGATAGAACGTATAGATGTGAGCGGAAGTTTTGATTCTCCAAGAAAGAGGTATGAACAGAAGCAGAAATTACGGAATTCGATGATTTTTGCCAATAAGTTAATGGGTTGAACTATACTTCAGTACTACGGAAGTGGGTTAGTGCCAGACGGCTAGGAGAATACGGAGTGGTCTGGCGCAGGTAACTTCGTTCTTTGTCGAAGTTCACTCGGTTTTGATTCAGAAAGTATAATGACGGACAAAAACTTTTAATGGAATGCAGAGACGTTGCAGCAGCAAGAACGAATGTTTGTATAAAAAGCATCTACTGCGTGATGACAGTAGAAATGTTTGTAATATACTTCGATAAAACTTGGATTTCACAAAACCACAAAGATATTTCACAAAACCACAAAGATATATTGTCGCAGAAGAAGCTGAGTAGTACCGTTACTGTAGCGGTTATGACACTAGACTGTTGCATGGTGTCGTGAGTTCAAAACTCACATCAGCTGTAAATTTTTAATTTATATATTCGGTTCGAGGACATTCTAGAAGTATCCACAAAATCCACAAATATCAAGAATCACTGTACTGGAATGTTCTGTAACTGTATATACACCGTACGTGTTGTGGCCGGAGGCAGTTCGCTCCGAGCTCTTGTATGTGCAAGTGTTGAATAAACCTTCGTTAAGTGAAGTTAGTGTTCGTCATTCATATGATTACACCTTCTTCTACGTAACAATATTTTACTCGGCTTCAACGAAAATATTGGTCTGAAATTATCTGCAGTTACTTTCGTATTGCGTATATCAGAGATTTGGGTGATGTGTGCAGTGACGAAGGGTCGGTCAGAGCTGCAAATTTTCAAAAAGTAGGGAATATTCTTTGTCGTCGGAACTAAAATCCTGGCGGCACCACACAAGCACTTCCGTGCTGTCGCGTACGGAGTATCTCGTAAATGAAATGCGTTCAGACTTGACGCGATGTATATACCATTAGCGACGACATTTTTTGTTACACAGGCGGAACAATTCCACACCTCTTAGGCTATTTCCTTTCTTATCTCGAAATACTTTTATGTTTTTACGATAAAATATATATCACATGCATCTATAAACTTCGAGACTTCATATATTTCAGTCCGAATATGTCAGTGGTTCTGTTTTTTCCACAGGTTGAAATAAAAACTTTTCAGGATTTCTTGTGACGTTAGTTTTTTAGCAGCTGTCAACAATTTTGGTATGGTAAGTGCTCCATCTATTCTAGATTAAAAGTAGATACGTCTAATATTTTTTCGGGAAATTTTACCAATATTTGAAATTCACTAACTGGGAGCGTTGTAAGACGGTGAGATGAACCATTACGACCCTATTTTAGTGATGGACGCTACAGTAAAAGTCAACAACACGCAGTGAAATTTTCTTTCAAATTTTTTGTCTGTTGGTCTTATAAGTATGATCCTCCCTATTACAGTACAGCTTTTGAGTGGGTAGATATTGCTAAGTGTGCTAAAAATGTTCTGGACTTTACTTACACTTCAGTACCTCTTAAAAAGTATGATGTTGATATGTCAGTAGCAATTAACGAGTTTTTCACTGTTTATTAGAATGGGCATAAAGTACCCTCTCTCCTCGGTTATGCAAAATGCTTTGCTGCTGTTAGTGTTAATCCCAATAGATGGCAATACTTCCGCCTGTCGCGGATACACACTCTCTCTCTCTCTCTCTCTCTCTCTCTCTCCCTCCCTCCCTCCCTCCTTCCCTCCCCCTCCCCCTCCCCCCCACATCTTTTGCGGGACGGGGAAAACTAAACAAAACCTATTTTAACTGCTGCTTACTCTTTATCGACATAGTATTTAAACATTCTGCCCACTGTTTTTAAATTAATCTCATTTGTGTGCTGTGAGAAATTATCTGCATTTTCTTGGAGATGAAAACAGTTTACGAAAAAAAAGCGCGTGAAAAAATATTCACGAAAGAGTGTTACAATACCTGAGATTTATTCTTACTATTTGCAACTATTTTTCCTCGATTGTTGTGTGATAAACAACCATACGTGAGAAGTGGACACGCTCGTGAACGGACAAAGAGGATCCCACCCCAACAAAACAGTCGATAGCATGGTTTATACTTGTTCTTTCTTTGGGTTTAAGTTTTGTAGTGTTTAAAAAAATTGTGAAAATTCAAATAATGTGATGTGGAGACTCAACATAAATTGCTACACAGTACGTTACGATTTCTTGTTTAGTTTCTGAAGGCTTTGTTACATTCACACATCTGTGAACTATATTTTCAGTCAGTCAATATATAGTTTCTTACAAATAACATTGATAGTACAACTGGAGTATATGCCACTGCTCATGAAGACTATCTTCGCCTAATAAAAGATCTAGAGCGTGGGTCTGAACCCCTTCCCCTCCGAAACATTGATTTTGGTGACAGACTGGTTTGTAGCGTATCCGGAGGTGCAGGTTAGATTGGAAGGTGGTGATTGGTTGTGAGTTAGGGAAGCAAACGAATGGGAATGCCAAGTATTGCTTGTGGTAACAAAAAAGACCTTTACCGTAACCTAAAATTTATATTCATACCGCAATTAAAGAAGAATTCACTATGAAACTGAAACTGCGAAATAAATTCAGAAAACCTGTATAAAATTGTGGACAAGTTTCTGGTGACCATTTTGATGCTTGTTACTTACATATATCGTACATGAACTACTAGAAATGGGACTCCACTTCGTAACTTCTGATCAAGAAACGTTTTTCTGTATACGCTTGAGTGAGATTGTTAATTGCAAATGTGAAGACCTCTCCCATTCAGCTGCTCTCATTACCACAAATATTAAAAGCTTCACACTGTGACTAACATTTCTAGTAGTGTGTAAGAATAGAAGCGTTTAACAATCTAGGTGATTTTCTGGACATGAGACTCAAGTTCTTAGAACGAAGTACGAACTTAGGTCAACAGAAATTAGGCACGTGTGCACTAGATACTGTACCAGAGGCTGCTATTCAGGTAGCTGACTGTGAGAGTAGAGTAAGAACAAAACAAGTTCCTTCTACAGCCGGGAATACTAAAACCCTTGCAGTTAACTGCCGAACCATTCGCAAAAAAGTGACATTTTGAAGCGTTATAAAAGCAGAGGCACTCACATGCACTAGGCGCAGAAAGCTGAAGAAGTTCCAAGGTCGAAAAGATTGAGATGTTTGGGTAAAGTTTAAGCGTACATCTAAAGGATAGGCGAATGGGAAGTGGGGGCGGTGTATTTGTCGCAGTAGAGATAGAAACTGGAGCTACATTTGAGATTTTTGGGGATGACTCAGTATCAGGGGATAATTAGAGCCTTCCATTGACCACTAAACTAACATCCTGATGTAACCGAAGAGAGTAGAGAGAACCTCAGTTCAGCAATACGTAAGTTACCGAATCATACTGTAATCATCGGAGGAGGCCATAATCACCCAACAATCTAGTGGGATAATTACATTATTTTTAGCTGCTGGCGTGAAAAGGCGTCCTGCAAACAATTACTAAATACCTTCTCTGAAAACTACCTACAACGGATGGTTCGGAACCACACTCATGATGAAAATGTTGTATTTAATGCCAACGAATAGATTTCACCCCTTTCAAGATATCTCCCATCTGAAACTAGTATCAGTGACCATGAGGCGGTTGTAGTAATGGTTAGCAAAGTACAGAGGGCAGCTAAAAGGAGCAGAAAGATTTTTATGTTCAGTAAGCTAGATAAAGAAGCCTTAGTGTGATAATTCAGTAAAGAACCTCAAACTTCTAGCTAAGACAACAGTACGTAAAGGAACTGTGGTTCAAGGTTAAAAAATGGCTGACCATATTCTGGATAGAGTTGTACGCAGTAGGACAGTTAGTGGTGGGAGGAAACCTCCGTGTTATACAGTCACCGTAAAGAAGCTCCTAGAGATTCAGTACGGCTTAATAGGTCTATAAGAAAGCTTATGGCACCTTGCAGACAATATTATTTTTTTATTTTTTTATTTTTGCAGACGATGCAGTTAACTGTAATGAAATATACACTCTGGAAGAAGTGCGAATGTCCAGATCTTCATAAGTTGTCGAAGTTGCACAAAGATTGGAAACTTGCTTTAAATATTCAGAAATGTTAAGATGTGCACTTCTTGCAAAACGAAAAAACGTGATATCCTAAGACTAAAGTATCACTTAGTCACAATTGGAATAGGTTAACTCGTACAGATAGGTGTGTGTCACTCATTGTCGATATATGAAATGAACATCGTCGTCAGTCGTGGGTGGCAGACAGCAATTCATTGGTAGAGTGCTAGGGAGAAGTAGTCGGTTTGCAAAGGAGACTGCATATAACACATTCGTGCAGTCTATCCTACAATATATCCATACCAAATAGGAATAACAAGGGGTATTGAACAGATACCTAGGCCAGCACGAATGGTCACAGATTTGTTCTATCAATGCGAAAATACGAGAAGTGGTGAAAGAACTGAATTAACAGACGCTTGAAGGTAGATGGAGACTATACCGTGGAAACCTAGAAAGTTTCTAGAACTAAGTTAAAGTGTGAATTTAGGAATATATTAAAACCTCCTTCGTATATCTCCCATAGGAATCGCGAAGACAAGATTAGGACAATTATAGCACTCACAGAGGCATTTAAGCAATCATTTTTTCCGGCATTCATATCAGAATGCAACGGGAGAAATCCTTAATAACGGGTACAATGAGGCGGATCCTCCGTCTGCCATGCCCCTCAGTGATTTTTAGAGGATAGATGTAGAGGAGACAATGCGTTGGATGTGACTACAATTTTTACTATAATCACAGTCAGATACTGATAACTTGTTACTGTAAAAACTGAGACTTCTCAGTCACTTAAGAGTTGTAAGGTATGTTACTTCTTGCCCATCTCTAGTAACGTCTATGCCGCAGCATTACATTCCAGTCCATTTACGCCTCCATATTAATCACTGCAATGGTTTGTGTATTTTTTCATTGAAAAATTGAAAATAGACGTGGAAGCTTTTGTAATTGCATTAGCTTCTTTTTGTCATCCTCCTCCTCCTCCTCCTCCTCCTCCTCCTCCTCCTCCTCCATGCCACACTGTCACTTGTATCCATTCAAGTTTTTTTTTAAATGAATGTATTAAGCAATTTTATTCAAATTTTTGTTACGTATAATACCAGGTTTCCATTCTTTGCCCATTTCAAGTTTTGTCACTGAATTCTCCTTTCCACATGATCTTTAATCATATCTGTAACCACGTCTTTACCCCAAGATGTTCGTGTGGAAGAGGATATGCACAGTAATAGCTATTTTGCAGACAGAAGCTCGCAGAAATCCGGATATCCGCAGATGTATCTAGGGATATCCGCAATAATAATTACTTTTTGATTAACTTTATGTTAGTGGTTTTGTACGACTTTCGTCAGATGGTTACCTGCGATGAATGAACGCGATTGCACGAAGCGGCACCCTTAGTCGAAAATGGTTCAAATGGCTCTGAGCACTATAGGACTTAACTTCTAACGTCATCACTTTCCTAGAACTTAGAACTACTTAAACCTAACTAACCTAAGTACATCACACACATCCATGCCCGAGGCAGGATTCGAACCTGCAGGCGTAGAGGTCTCGTGGTTCCAGACTGTAGCGCCTAGAACCGCTCGGCCACCCTGGCCGGCACGCCCTTAGTCAGTTCTTGAAAAAGTAGCTGAAAACTTGCAGTTTGCGGGAATTCTTGGAATCTTCGCAAGGTTCAGCGGAAGTCTTGTTTCCGGTCGTATCTTTTGTCTACGAACATAACTGAAAGCACGTTTACAAATTCATGTTTGTCGATATAATGAATCTAGATGGCTACAAATGGCAAGAAATAAAACTGAGACAGTCGATTTGGAAGGATTTTGGTTACGTATTTGCAAGGCAAGGAGAAAATAGAAGATATGTATGAAATAAGTACCAAATTTCTTCTCAACAATAGGTTTAAACATAAGGGCAAAAAAATTTTGTGCCACTGTTAAATGCAAAAACAATGTACACACACTGCCTCAGTACGCCAGTTTTCGCCAAAATAGCGATTGGATATAGTTTGTTCTTGACACAAAGCAATATTGAAGATAATCTACATCCAGGTTGCCTGTGCTTGCCGAAATATCACTAGTTGCAGGTTACAAAAGTCACTTGAATGAATATTTTGTCTAAAAATTCGCCCATGCAGTAGGAGTTGTCAAGAAGAAGAGGTTTTAGATTGTATCTAATACTTGCTTCGCGATCTGCCACTTTTTCCTCTAATGTTGTAGGTCTGAACATAACTGTTCTTTCCAAATTGTGATGGGTTTGTTTGACGAATTTATTAGTATTATTGCTGGATTGCCTGTTGATTTTGCATAATTTGATTGAATGTTGGCCTACTAATAATACTTTACGTTCATCTACAGGCTAAGCGTTGCGTGTATTTCATCCCCCAACCCTTTTCTTCTTACATTCTCATTCTTGCTATTTCCACTTACGTACCACTCTGTTAAATACTTTCACCTATCCGAAATCTTGGCCAAGCACATCACAACAACAAAAAAACATACAAGCAATAAATGCTTCGCTAAGGTACTGGCTACTCAGGTATTTTTTGATGTGCGATTGGCAATAAATGTGCGTATATTGGCATAACCAACCAAGGATGGTTTAATAAACAAATTAATGGAAATACTCTTTTACATGTGTGCAAGCCACTGAAATGTAACCCAGATTGTTCTGCTGCTATGGTTGGTGCAGCTGCCACCACCATTGATTGAATCTCCCTCCTGCGGGTCTGGGGATAAGAATAGTTCAGAGGTATTTCTGTCCGTCGTAAGAGGCGACTAAAAGAGTGTCTCACGTTTGGACCTATGTGATGGTCCCTTGTAGGATTTGACCTCCGTTCTTAAAAATTATTCCGAAGAAGGGGGGGGGGGGGGCTAACATGGTGCATCGTGCTTTGAGATCTGTAGCCCGCTTTCTCGTCGTCGCATTGCAGTCCCGCTCATTCCCCATCTCTAGGGCGAGGACACGACACCTCCCTGGGTGCGTTCATGCACTATGCAGTGTCGCTTTCTGCGCCGACGATGACCATGGACTCGGTTGCACCTGAAATCCAGCACTGTAGCCAGTCCGTTGTGGTGGGGCCGCCATGTACCCTGTTGGTTGTATCCCCCTGGCACACACAGGGATCGCTCTGCTGATGCCTGCGCCGTTAACTCCCCACATATGCCAAGAAGTACGAGGGGTGTTTGCAAAGTCCGAGCAAAAATAAAAACTGCTTAGGTGTTTAGGGTAAACCTTTCTTATTTTTCGACATAGTATCCTTTTAGATTTACTCACTTCGTCCAACGCTATTCTAATTTGTCGATCCCTTTCGAATAATAGGAATTGTTCAAGTCTGCAGAATAGCTATTAGTTGCTGCAATCACCTCCTCGTTTGAATAAAATCTTTGTCCTGCCAGCCATATCTTCAAATTGGGGAACAAATAATAGGCCGAGGGAGCCAAGTCTGGAGAATAGGGGGATGAGAAACGAGTTGGAATCCTATTTCCATTAATTTTGCGACCATAAGTGCTGAGGTGTGTGCTGGTGCATTGTCGTGATGGAAAAGGACTTTTCTGCGGTCCCATCGCCGGCGTTTTTCTTGCAGCTCGGTTTTCAGACGGTCCAATATGAATAGCATGACCCTATAATAGTTTTACCCTTTTCCAGACAGTCGATGAGGATTATCCCTTGCGAATCCCAAAAGACAGTCGCCATAACCTTTCCGGCCGAAGGAATGGTCTTCGCCTTTTTTTGTGCCGATTCTCCCATGGTAACTCATTGTTGAGATCGTTGTTTGGTCTCAGGAGTATAGTAATATATCTGTTTCATTCACAGTGACGAAACTAAGGCTTAAAGTCCTGTGGATTCTTCCTGAACAGCTGCAAACCATCCTTGCAACACTTTGGTCATACGTGAGCAATTACGGAACCCATTTTGCGGATAGCTTTCTTATGTCTAAACGTTTATGCAAAATATTATGTACCCGTTCATCAGAGATGCCCACAACACAAGCAATCTCACGTACCTTAACTCTTCTATCATCCATCACCAAATCATGGATTTTATCAATGGTTTCTGGAGTCGTAACCTGCACTGGGCGTCAGGAACGTTCAGCATCACATGTCCCCATATAGCCACTCCGAAAATTTTGAAACCACTTATGAATAGTTATAATCGAAGGTTGAGAGTCACCGTCATGTTCATCAAGCTTCTCTTTAGTCTCCTGAGGCGTTTTGCTTTTTATAAAGTAATGTTTAATCACCCCACGAAATTCTTCTTCGTCCATTTTTTGATAGTGACTCGACTTCCTTGATTCACACGAATGACAAACACAAAGAAATAGACCAATATGGCTGAAACTTGGTGTGCGTTCTTTCCAAAGATGCTACTAACTAAAAACGACCTCGATAAGTGCCGGTGGTGCCATCTCTCGGACTTTGCACGGACTTTTCAAACGCCCCTCGTAGATGCCACTCACCTTGGGGCATCGGGGACTCCTTTGTTTCAATGACGCCACAAGCTTAAATATGGCCCAGAGTGTTATATTCCACAGGGACCTTATTTCGCAGTCTGACGAGGAGCTGCGCGCCAATTTTTTAGAGCGGCGAGGTGTCCATTTCATGCGGCGCGTCCATCGGAATCCGAGGGATAATCAGGTTGCCATGGGTGCCTTCATTTTGGCCTTCGAGGGTGACACATCACCCGAGAATGTCAAGGTAATGGTCTACCGCTGTGATGTCAAGCTCTATATCCCTCCCCCGATGCGGTGCTTTAAGTGCTGGAAGTTCGGTCATATGTCTTCCGCTGTACTTCCAGCGTCACATGCCGAGATTGTGGACGTCCATCACATCCCAATACTCCATGTGCCCCATGTGTGTCATGTGTGCCAACTGTGGAGAGCATCATTCACCTTGCTCGCCAGACTGCAGAATTTTACAGATAGAGACGAAAATAAAGGAATAAAAGATCCTGGGCCAACTGACCCACACTGAGGCTAAGAGAAAGTATGAGCACCTACATCCTGTGGCTATCCCCCCTGCGGCTCCGGGGGTTAGAATAGGCCCGAGGTATACCTGCCTGTCGTAAGAGGCGACTAAAAGGAGTCCCTCCCCCTCAAGGGGGTAGTTAGCGCCTGCGTCCGGAGATGGACGGTTTCACGACCTATATTTGCGTTCATTTTGGTTTTTCACTTCTTCTGCCTTTGGTTGGTTCCTTTCTTTGTTCTTCTCCATCTCACTGTCTTACTTACTCTTCTCCTTGCCTTTTTCTCCTTGCCTTTTTCTCCTTGCCTTTTTCTCCTTGCCTTTTTCTCCTTGCCTTTTTCTCCTTGCCTTTTTCTCCTTGCCTTTTTCTCCTTGCCTTTTTCTCCTTGCCTTTTTCTCCTTGCCTTTTTCTCCTTGCCTTTTTCTCCTTGCCTTCTTCTCCTTCTTGGCTCCTTCTCCTCCTCCTTCTTGGCTCCTTCTCCTCCTCCTTCTTGGCTCCTTCTCCTCCTCCTTCTTGGCTCCTTCTCCTCCTCCTTCTTGGCTCCTTCTCCTCCTCCTTCTTGGCTCCTTCTCCTCCTCCTTCTTGGCTCCTTCTCCTCCTCCTTCTTGGCTCCTTCTCCTCCTCCTTCTTGGCTCCTTCTCCTCCTCCTTCTTGGCTCCTCCTCCTCCTCCTCCTTCTCTTTCTTGCCTCCTCCTCCTCCTCCTCCTCCTCCTCCTCCTCCTCCTCCTCCTTGCCTCCTCCTCCTCCTCCTCCTTCTCTGGTCTCCGCTTCGGCGTTTGAGACAGTATATCCTTTCTTTCCCTCTCCTTTCTTTTTCCTCTTCTTCCTTCCTCCCTGTGCGTGCCTGAAGGCCGACCCACGCGTTCGCACGCGTAGCCGGTGACGGGGTATCGCGTAATTCCCCGCCCTGGATGGACAGGTAAGGCACGCACGTACCCCCTGGTAAAGGCCAGGCCCAGGGAGGGGTGATTGCCTGAGCTGACACCTTCCGACAATGCCGATTGGTCCCTCCATCCGTTTCTCGGGAGGTGTGAACAATCACCTAAGGCGGGAGTGCCCTCTGAGAGGGTCCCCACAAGGAAGAAGCGCGCCGTCGTAGACGCTGGGAATCATGGGGGATTCCTTCGCAATGGATTTCTCTTCTTCTTCTCTCTCGACTTCTGCCTACAAACGGAAACTTGACCAACCAACAGTGATAAAAGTACTACCGCCTGCCCCACAGTTCCTCGTAGTTTCTCGATCTGAGGACGGAAAGGATTTTTCCTCTGTCAACCCTTTCGTTATCCAGAAGGGCGTAGATGCCATAGCCGGATCTGTCAAGTCTTGTACCAGGTTACGTAATGGTACCTTGTTACTAGAAACTGAGAGCGCCTTTCAGGCACAAAAACTGCTTCGGGCCACACTCCTGTACACACGTTCCCTGTCCGGGTGGAGGCTCACCGCACCTTGAATTCGTCTCGTGGTGTGGTCTATACTAGATCACTCGACGGATTGACTGACGAGGAGATTCAGTCTTTCCTCGCTGAGCAGGGCGTGACGGCTGACCATAGGGTCATGAAAAAGGTCAACAATGACCTTGTACCGACCCGGACACTTTTCTTGACCTTTGATAGTGTTCAGCTGCCGTCGCGCATCAAGGCGGGCTACGAGGTTATTTCTGTTCGCCCCTATGTCCCGACACCACGCGCTGCTACCAGTGTCAGCGTTTTAATCACACTCGACATTCTTGTTCCAATGCGGCTACATGTGTGACTTGGGGCAGGGATGCCTATGAGGGTGACTGTCCACCTCCGTCTCCTCGTTGTGTGAACTGTCGCGGTGACCATGCAGCGTCCTCCCGCGACTGTCCCGTCTACAAGGAAGAACGCTGTATCTAAGAAATTCGGGTCAAAGAGAAAGTCTCCACCTCGGCTGCCCGCAAGCTATTCGCTAGTAGGAAGCCCACGTTGCTCCCAGCGGGGAAGTACAGTACTGTCATCGCCTCTCCTCGGACTACCAGGGAGGTGGCGACGCAGACATGCGATCTGACTTTCAGCACTACGGTCGTTCGTTCGGCCAGTGCTAAGATCGCCCGGTCGACGTCTCCTCTTCCTCCCGCCGTCCCTCCGACACAAGCACTTTTATCAGCTTCTGCCAAGACGAAGACCCAGAAGTGAGAAGCACGGGCCTTCAAGAAAGAACCGTCTCGTGCAGACCTTCTACGTACCTCGAACCCTCAGCCATCGACCAATCCTTCCACAAAACTGCCTTCCAAGAAGGCTCATAGCAAGCACAGTTCTCCTTTTCCGCCACGGCGCATTTCTCCTCCTGCCCCCCCCCCCCCCCCCCCCAGCGGTTCCCGCCCCAGGCCGTCATCCGTTTCGCCTGGCCGCGCACCTCTGGTAGCCGAACATCTGACCGTTCACCAGCGGAGGAAGCTTCCCCTCCCGGCCATCTTCACAAGATGGCCGATGAACCTATGGAACAAATGGACGATGACTGTCCGCCTCCTGCTAGCGGCGGCAGTGCTCGCTCGAAGCCGGGCCCTCAGCGGCGTTCTAGATGACCCCTTCTTGCATCTTCTTCTTCTCACGATGGCACTTATTCACTGGAATATTCGCAGCATTCGTTCCAACCAAGAGGACTTGAAATTGCAGCTCCGCTGGCACCGTCCGCTCGTCGTAGCCCTCCAGGAAACGAAGCTACGCCCATGCGATCAAATTGCCTTGGCACACTACACCTCTGAGCGTTTTGACTTACCCCTGTGGCAGGTATTCCGGCTCATGGAGGGGTTATGTTGCTGGTCCGGGATGATATCTACTATGATCCCATCACATTGCACACCGGCCTGCAGGCAGTTGCCGTCCGCATTACTCTCCCCAATTTTACATTTTCCATCTGTACCGTTTATACTCCATCGTCGTCTGCCGTTACCAGGACAGACATGCTGCAAATTATTGCTCAGCTCCCTGCACCATCTTTGTTAACTGGAGACTTCAATGCTCACCATCCTCTTTGGGGCTCTCCAGCATCCTGTCCGAGGGGCTCCCTGTTAGCATACGTTTTCAACCAGCTCAATCTTGTCTGCCTCAATACTGGCGCCCCTACTTTCCTTTCAGACACCTCTCACACCTATTCCCATTTAGACCTCTCTGTATGTACTACCCAACTTGCACGCCGGTTTGAGTGGTATGCGCTTTCTGATACATATTCGAGCGACCACTTCCCGTGTGTTATCCATCTCCTGCATCATACCCCCTCTCCGTGCTCAACTAGTTGGAACATCTCCAAAGCAGACTGGGGGCTCTTCACTTCCAGGGCGACCTTTCAAGATCAAACCTTCACAGGCTGCGATAGTCAGGCCGCACACCTCACGGAAGTCATTCTCACTGCTGCTGAATATTCCATCCCTCACACTACTTCTTCTCCACGCCGCGTACCGGTCCCCTGGTGGACCGCAGCATGTAGAGACGCCTTACGTGCTCGTCGACGTGCTTTAGGCACCTTCAAACGCCACCCTACAGTGGCGAATTGTATCAATTATAAACAATTACGTGCGCAGTGTCGTCGTATTTTTAAAGAAAGCAAGAAAGCCAGCTGGGCTGCTTTCACAAGCACCTTCAACAGTTTTACTCCTCCTCCTGTTGTCTGGGGTAGCCTGCGCCGGCTATCTGGCACTAAGGTCCACTCACCAGTTTCTGGCTTGACGGTCGCGAATGACGTCCTTGGGGCCCCTGAGGATGTCTCCAATGCCTTCGGCCGCTTTTTCGCACAGGTTTCGAGCTCCACTCATTACCTCCCTGCCTTCCTCCCCCGAAAACAGGCAGAGGAGGCTCGGTCACCTTATTTCCACTCCTCGAATTGTGAAAACTACAGTGCCCCATTCACCATGCGGGAACTCGAAAATGCACTTGCCCGGTCACGGTCCTCCGCTCCGGGGCCTGATTCTATTCATATTCAGATGCTGAAGAACCTTTCTTTTGCGGGTAAAGGTTTCCTTCTTCGTACTTACAATCGCATCTGGATTGAGGGACATGTTACCACATGCTGGCGCGAGTCTATTGTTGTACCGATTCCTAAGCCTTCCAGTTATCGACCCATCTCGCTTACCAGCTGTGTCTGTAAGGTGATGGAGCGAATGGTTAACTCTCGGTTGGTTTGGCTGCTTGAATCTCGACGCCTACTTACCAATGTACAATGTGGATTTCTTAGGCACCGCTCTGCTGTTGACCATCTGGTTACCTTGTCGACCTTCATTATGAATAACTTCTTGCGGAAGCGCCCGACCGCGGCTGTGTTCTTTGATTTGGAGAAGGCTTACGACACCTGTTGGAGGGCGGGCATTCTCCGCACCATGCATACGTGGGGCTTTCGCGGTCGCCTCCCTCTTTTTATTCGTCCCTTTTTAATGGATCGACAGTTCAGGGTACGTGTGGGTTCTGTCCTGTCAGACACCTTTCGCCAGGAAAATGGGGTGCCACAGGGCTCCGTTTTGAGCGTCGCTCTCTTTGCCATAACGATCAATCCAATAATGGATTGCCTACCAGATGATGTATCGGGCTCCCTTTTCGTGGACGATTTTACCACCTATTGCAGCGCGGAGCGCACATGTTTCCTGGAGCGCTGTCTTCAGCGTTCTCTTGACCGTCTTTACTCCTGGAGTGTCGCCAATGGCTTCCGTTTTTCTGCCGAGAAAACGGTCTGTATTAACTTCTGGCGCTACAAAGAGTTTCTCCCACCGTCCTTACGACTCGGCCCCGTTGCTCTCCCATTCGTGGAGACAACAAAATTTTTGAGTCCTACATTTGACAAGAAACTTAGTTGGTCTCCACATGTCATATTTGGCTGCCCGTTGTACCCGGTCTCTAAATGTCCTCCGTGTCCTCAGTGGCACGTCGTGGGGAGCGGATCGAACCGTCCTACTTCGCCTATATCGGTCGATCGTCCGCTCCAAGCTGGATTATGGGTGCTTTGTACACTCCTCTGCACGGCCGTCCATCTTACGCCACCTCAACTCCATACATCATCGGGTTTTACGCCTTGCGATCGGAGCGTTTTATACTAGTCCCGTCGAGAGTCTTCATGCTGAAGCCGGTGAATTGCCACTCACCTACCGGCGCGATATGCTGCTTTGTCGTTACGCCTGTCTGCTTCTGTCAATGCCCGACCACCCATCGTATCGTTCCTTTTTGACGACTCTCTCGACCGTCAATACGGGTTGTATGTCTCTGCCCTGCTACCCCCTGGAGTTCACTTTCGTCGCCTCCTTCAACACCTTGATTTTTCACTCTCTGCAACCTTTAGAGTGGGCGAGAGCCACACGCCACCTTGGCTCCAGGCTCAGGTTCGCGTTCACCTTGACCTCCGCTCGCTCCCAAAGGAGATTACCCCCGGTTCAGTGTACCACTCCCGTTTTGTCGAACTTTGTTCGAAGTTCATTAATATGACCTTCATTTATACAGATGGCTCTAAGACCAATGACGGGGTCGGGTGTTCTTTTATTGTCGGTGCACAAAGTTTCAAATACCGGCTACATGGCCATTGTTCGGTCTTCACAGCTGAGCTCTTTGCCCTCTACCAGGCTGTTCTTTACGTGTGCCGCCACCGACATACTGCTTATGTCATCTGCTCCGATTCTCTGAGCGCCATCCAGAGCCTCAGTGATCCGTATCCGGTTCATCCTTTCGTGCACCGGATCCAACGCTCTCTTCAGCAGCTGGTGGAAGACGGGTCTCCATTAGCTTCATGTGGGTTCCTGGCCATGTCTGTATCCCTGGGAACGAAGCTGCAGATGCCGCGGCCAAGGCTGCGGTCCTCCAGCCTCGGACGGCTTCTTGTTGTGTCCCTTCATCAGATTGTAGCACAGTCATTTGTCGGCGCATTTTATCGCTGTGGCATGCCGATTGGGCTGCACTTAGGGACAACAAGCTTCGGGCCTTGAAACCTCTTCCCGTAGCTTGGACGTCCTCCTCTCGTCCTTCTCGGCGGGAGGAGGTCGTTTTGGCCCGGCTACGAATTGGACACTGCCAGTTCAGCCATCGCCATCTGCTGACGGGAGCGCCGGCGCCGTTCTGTCCATGTGGGCAATTGCTGACGGTCCGCCACATTTTAACGTCCTTTCCGGATTTTACTACGCTGCGTCTTGATCTTGGCCTGCCATGTACTCTGGATGCCATTTTAGCGGATGACCCAGGAGCTGCTGCTCGCGTTCTTCGTTTTATCAACTTGACACATCTGTCTAAGGACGTTTGATTATGCTGTAGTTTTTTAATCCTATGTCTGTTTCTACGTCTTTTATAGTGTTGTCCCTTTTAGTTGCTGTTTTAACCTTGTGCCTCGCGGTACATTCCTAAATTAGTCAGGGCGCTAATGACCATTGTAGTTGTGCGCCCTAAAACCACAAAAAAAATAATGCCGTGGCTATGACCTCTTTATACGCCGCCGCTACAAGAGCAGTTGTAGCCCCATCAGTTCCGCGAATTCCAATCAGCCCTTGCCAGAAGGCTACACCTGCCCCCTTGATGATGGGGGGGGGGGGGGGGGAGACAATTCCTCCCGGTTGCTCCCACACCACCTACCTTGGGAGCATTCTCCCCCTCCCCCTCCCCCCCTCGCCACCACCACCACCACCACCACCACCACCATCGGGGACACCAGTCCCCCCACTTCTGAGCCGGAGAAGCGTAAGTCTTCTTTGGCTCCTCTCGCCAGAAAGGGGTCCCTTGGGTAACTCCCTTCCCAGGTTTCTGCTAGTGGGAATGGTGACGCCCACCAGTGGCTGAAGTGCCCGAAAGCAGCTGGTAGTAGGGCTTCACGATCTTTCTCAGTCTTAGAGATTGAATCAGTGAAGCCCTCCCAGCGAGTGAAACCCAAGAAGCAGCCAATTAAATAATAATAATAATAATAATAATAATAATAATAATAATAATAATAATAATAATAATAATAATAATAAAAGAAACCATAAGACAAAGGAAATTGCGGTGGCACCACCACTACCTACAATCTCTGTGTATGAGGATGGTGTGGAGATTCTGGCGTCCGATGAGGACCTAGATCTCGCCGGACCCTCAGTCACAATGGATACAGAATGCTTAGACAAGAAAGTCGGTGGCAGCAGATGGCTATGAGGCGTAAACTGCCTTACTGAATGTTCCATGCCTTCCCAGTCTCACGTATATGTCATCCTCCAGAGAAATTCCGTCGGTTTTTTCCACCGCCTGGCTGAGTTACAGCAACTGTTAAGCTATACACCTGCTTTCTGCTTTGCCCTCCAGGAAACTTACTTCCCGGCAATTCGGACCTTTTCCCTCTGTGGCTGTAAGGGATATTACAGGAACCATAGCGGCTACAATGTAGTGTCAGGTGGAGTTTGCGTTTATGTCCTGCAGTGAACCTGTGCCCCTTCAAACCGCTCTTGAAGCTGTGGCTGTCAGGAAACGGACGACCAGGAAATAACTGTCTGCACTTTATATCTTCTTCCAGATGGTGCAGTGCTCCGGAACGCATTGGCTGCACTGATCGATCATTGCCCTAAACCATTCCTACTTTCGGGAGATTTTAACGCCCATACCCCTTTGTGGGGTGACACTGTGCTCACTTGCTGAGGCAAAGATGTCGAAACTTTAAAGTCTCAAATCAACCTCTGCCTCTTAAATACTGGTGCCATCACACATTTCAGTGTGGCTCGAGGTAGTTACTCGGCCATTGATTTATCAATTTGCAGCCCAGGACTTATCCCATCTATCCACTGGAGAGCACATGACAACTTGTGTGGTAGTGACCACTTCCTCATCTTCCTGTCACTGCCCCAGCGTCAGGCCCGTGGACGCCTGCCCAGATGGGCTTTACACAAGGCGGACTGGGAAACTTCTACATCTTATGTCACCGTTGACTCTGTAAAAGCGATGTGATGGTTGAGCAGGTGACTACCACAATCTTTTCTGCGGCAGAAAACGCGATACCTAGCTCTTTAGAGTGCCCCCAGCGAAAGACAGTCCCTTGGTAGTCGCCGGAAGTCGATTCGGCAATTACAGTGTGTCAGTGAGCTCTACAGCGACACCCTTCCCTATAGCATCTGATAGCCTTTAAGCGGCTCCATGCCCATGTACGCCAGCTTATAAAACGATGGAAACACTAGCATCGACCATTTGGGGCCATACGTCACCTTTCCAAGTCTGGACGTAGATAAGACGTCTTTTTAGGTACCAGACCCCAACAGGTGTCCCCAGCGTTACCATCAATGGCGTGCTATGTACTTAGGCAAACGTGATTGCCAAGCACTTCGCTGAGCACTATGCTCGAACCTCTGTGTCGGAGAACTACCATCCAGCCGTTCGCATCCACAAACGGTGGATGGAAAGTCCTCTCGTTCACTACACGCCACAGTGACCCCTATAACGCCCCATTTACGGAGTGGGAGCTCATTAGCACACTTGCACATTGCCCCAACACAGCTCCTTGACCGGATCCGATCAACAGTCAATCATTAAACATCTCTCATATGACTACAAGTGACATCTCCTCGTGATGCTCAACCGGATCTGGTGCGATGGCGTCTTTCCATCGCAGGGGCCGGAGAGCACCATCGTATCAGTGCTCAAACCCAGCAAAAACCCGCTTCATGTTGGTAGCTATTGGCCCATCAGCCTCACCAACGTTCTTTGTAAGCTGCTGTAACATACGGCGTGTTGGCGATTGGGTTGGGTCCTGGAGTCACGTGGCCTACTGCCTCCATGCAGGGGCGCTCTACCACTGATGATCTTGTGTCCCTCTAGTCTGCCATCCGCACAACCTTTTCCAGACGCCAACACCTTGTTGCAGTCTTTCTCGATCTACGCAAAGCGTATGACTCCACCTGGCTAAATAATATCCTTGCCACACTATAAGGGTGGGGTCTCCGAGGCCCACTCCCAATTTTTATCCAGAATTACCTGTCGCTCCGTACTTCCTATGTCCAAGTTGGTGCCTCCCATTGCTCCCCCCATATCCAGGAGAATGGGGTCCCGCCGGGCTCTGTATTGATGTACGACTATTTTTAGTGGCCATTAACGGTCTAGCAGCAGCTGTATGGCCATCCGTTTCACCCTCTCTGTACGCAGACGACTTCTGCATTTCGTACTGCTCCTCTAGTACTGGTGTTGCAGAGCGGTGCCTACAGAGAGCTTATTCACAAGGCGCAGTCATGGGCTCTCGCTCACGGCTTCCAGTTACCGGCCGCTAAATCGTGCGTCATATGCTTCTGTCGACCTCATACCGTTCATCTGGAACCAGGACTTTACCTTCATGGCGATCCACTCACTGTAGTGGAGACATATCCATTTTTATGACTGGTTTTCGACGTCTGATTGACTAAGGTTACCTCACCTTCGCCAGCTTAAGCGGAGGTGCTGGCAGCACCTCAATGCCCTATGCTGCCTGGGCAACACCAACTGGGGTGCAGATCGCTGTTCTCAGCTGCAGCTCTAAAAAGCCCTTATTCAATCCCGCCTTGACTGTGGGAGTCTGATTTATAGTTCGGTGGCGCCGTCAGCGTTGCATGTACCCGACCCAGTGCACCACTGTTGCGATCGCGTAGCGACAGGAGCTTTTAGGACGAGTCAGGTGGCCAGTGTCCTTGTGGAGGCCGGAGTCCCTCCATTGCAGATCAGACTTGCGCAACTGTTCGCCAGTTAAACGTTGCACTCATTCTTAGTTCTCCTTAGCATCCGAATTACCGTCTCCTTTCTCCACCCGAGGCAGTTCACCTCCCGCTTCTGCGGCCCCGGGCAAGGCTAACGATTGCGGTTGGCGTGCGATCCCTTCTGTCTGAACTGGAGTCCTTCCCTTTACCACCTCCCATACAGGTCCGTCCACATACACCTAGGCCGCAGACTCGTCTGGACCTTTCGTATGATCCTAGTGACTCGGTTACCGCTGTCACTACCTCTCGATTCTTGACGTGTTCCGGGGCTCTGAATTGGTTTACACCGACAACTCGATGGCTGATGGTCATGTTGGCTTCACCTACGACCACAGAGGCTATTTCGAAAAGCATTCCTTGCCCGATGGCTGCAGTGTATTCACTGCAGAGCTAGTGGCCATCTCTCGTGCACTTCATTGTATGTGGGGCGGGTTAGAAAATGATGGCAAAAGTTCCACCTACCCCAGTCCGGCGTCAGTTCATCATCCCGTTTCTCTTCAAAACACAGGTACTACTAGTACGTCGAAAAAGCAGCATTGATAAAACGACGCCTACACTTACGTTGCAAAGTCCATGTAACGCTATTAGCCAGCTATTCTATAAATATAATTATTTTCGGGCGGAAAGTGGTTGCATCATTCCTTTAGTAAAATGTCAAAATTCTAATACAAGTCTTTTGTATCTCCTCTAGCTCAAATAAAAAAAAAAAACCTGCCATCTAGTCCAAATGTACTTAACTAACAAGACCACTGTTTCAGTTCACAGGTCATGCAATCCAGATGACATGCAAAGCAGCCAGAAATGTACGTAAGTCCGACCCGAATAATTACGCGATTTCACAGTCACAGTTCCGCTACTAATAGTCAGTTTCACTCTCGATCCTTTTTAATGCATTTCTTTAACAGAAACTGCTCGCCAAATATTTCAAAAATGAATACGAAACATGCCACGTGGAATTTACACACAGGCCGAAAGTTCAAATGCGCTTATTTTTCCAACAAAACAATTCCAAAACTTCCAACTTTCACCAGTCTGTCCGTAAATTCAGCTGCTTTCACGGCAAACAATCTTGACGCGAGAAACCAATCCATTTTACACATAATGAAGACTGAAACGTTCAAGATTACCTGCACGTCCAGTAGCTAATTAGTGAATCCTCTTGGTGCTCCTTCCACAGCCTATAACTACCTGGCAGTACGGGGGAACTGCTAAACTCTTGATTGGTTGATCAAATGACCAGCCAATCAGAACAGTCGTTAGGGATCATTACCGCGCCGAAAGTGTCCTACGCCAGTCACTATTCCCAGTTGCAATTACGTCATTTCAATATGCAAATATTAATATAATGTTTAACAAAACCAAACGAAAGGGAAACTAATCTGGGAATTTATTTAGAAAACTATTACTCTGCAAACAGCTATTCTGGCTGTCTGCTTACGAAAGCAAGTACTCTTAGACATACGTGATCAGCAATGAGGAGAAAACACGAAACTTGACTTCAATAAAGCATTCTCTACAGAAAAAAATAGCGCGTATTATCCCATTAATTGTATCTCATGGAACTAAACAAGAAAAATTACTCTCTTTGCATTTTCAGGGACCTTGTCGTTTATTGTGTTGTCTTAAAATTTACCACGTTGATTTTGAGGAATTTCCATTGCATTGATGAAGTAATATCTTAACAATAGTAAACACAGGGTTGCATTAACAAATGATACCACAAGAATAAAATTAAATTCGTTGTTGAGAAACGTCAAATATGATGCCCCACAAGATTGAATACTAGGGTCATTCATGTTCTTAAATTTCATAAACGATTCACCAGAGAAATTGGAGAATTCTTCAAAAACTGATCCGTACTGATGAAACAAATATACTGACAAAAGATTCAAACACAATCAGGAGGGTGATGCAACATGCCTACATTTTGTTCAGTCAACAGTTAAACCCCATCAGCTTAAAAGGACACTATTACACGATTAAAACAAGTATACAGATATTAAAAGAAGAGAAAAATTTACACAAATTGGATGAGTCTACGTGTGTGCTGATGCTAGTAACCCAGGTGTATAATAAATTGAGATGGCACCAGCATGTGTTAACGTTAACTAGAAAGTTGGTTCTCTCTGTTTTGCATTTAGAAGTATCACTAATTGAGCAGACCTGCAGGGAGAATTGCTATCATACTTACACCTAAAACAGCACTACGGCATAATCTTACGCAGTGCAGTGAGATCAAAATACATCACCTCGGTTTCTAGAGTTCCAGAATCTGTACAGAAAATTGGAATAGACATCAACATAAACATCATTTCTGCCCTTTTTATTGCTTATGAAAACCACACATTGCATGTTGTAGACCCATACAGCGAGACCTTCAGAGGTGGTGGTCCAGATTGCTGTTCACACTGGTATCTCTAATACCCAGTAGAACGTCCTCTTGCATTGATGCATGCCTGTATTCGTCGTGGCATACTATTCACAAGTTCATCAAGGCACTGTTGGTCCGGATTAGCCCACTCCACAACGGCGAGTCGGCGCAGATCCCTCAGAGGGGTTGGCGGGTCACGTCATCCATAAAGAGCCCTTTGCAGTGTATCCCAGGCATGTTCGATAGGGTTCAAGCCTGGAGAACATGCTGGCCACTCTATTGGAGCGATGTCATTATCCTGAAGGAAGTCATTCACAAGATGTGCACAATGGGGGCACGAATTGTCATCCATGAAGATGAATGCCTCACAAATATTCTGCCCGATATGATTGCACTATCGGTCGGAGGATGACATTCACGTATTGTACAGCCATTACGGCGCATTCCATGAGCGCCAGCAGTATACGTCGGCCCCACATAATGTCACCCCCAAAACAAGCAGGGAACCTCCACCTTGGTGCACCTGCTGTTCAGTTTGTGTAAGGCGTTCAGCCTGACCAGGTTGCCTTCAAACATGTCTCCAATGATTGTGTGCTTGAAGGCATATATGACACTCATCAGCAGAGAGAACGTGATGTCAATCCTGAGCTGTCTATTCGGCATGTTGTTCGGGCCATCTATACTGCGCTGCATGGTGTTGCGGTTGCAAAGATGGACCTCGCAGTAGACATCGGAAATGAAGTTGTGCATCATGCAGCCTATTGTGCACAGTTTGAGTAGTAGCAAGGCTGTGGCTGCACGAGATGCATTACTTAACAGGGTGGTGTTGCTGTCAGGGTTCCTCCGAGCCATAATCCGTAGGTAGCGGTCATCCACTGCAGTAGCAACTCTTGGGTTGCCTGAGCAATGCATGTCATCAACAGTTCCTGTCTCTTTGTATCTCCTCCATGTCCAAAAAAACATCAGTTTGATTCACTCTGAGATGCCTGGACACTTCCGTTGTTGAGATTTTCCTGGCACAAAGCAACAATGCGGACGCGATCGAACGGCAGTATTGACCGTCTAGGCATAGTTGAACTACAAATGACATGAGTTGTGTACGTCCTTCCTGGTGGAATGACTGGAACTGATAGACTGTCGGACCCCTTCCGTCTAATGCTCATGCATCTTTGGGCGGGTGTAGGGGCATCTCTGTACAGTCAAAGGGGCTATGTCTGTAGTACAACATCTACAGTCAACGTCTGTCTTCCCGAGTTCTGGGAATCGGGGTGATGCAAAACTTTTCTTTTTACTTCTTAGTATTTGCTCCACTAAAGTGCATAGCATGAATGTTAATGTAGACATTGTAACCAATCATGTATAATAGCTTCCTAGACACTACTACTACTACTACTACTACTACTCTTATGAAACATCAGGTCTAGTTGCACATATCAGAAATTTAAGAGCTTCCACTAAAAGTATACTCATAAGTTGACTCTAGCTTCCAATGCTACCATACTCGTATAAGTTGACCCTTCCTTTTACCTATGCCCTGTTGCTTACAGCTACGCATACCAAAACGTTCCAAAAGTTACTTAATATAGTGAAACTGATTTGTATGCAACCATTTTCCGTTTTACGAACTTCAAGGTCCAAATAAAATGAGAAGAGCATTTGAATCATTCTTGCACCCTTGTTTAAAATTACTTCTGAATGTATTAACGTCGTATTCACTGCTAGCTGCTGCTAATTCATCACTGACATAAAGTACACCAAAGAAACCTTTGTGTTTCACAATGAGGTAGGAATCAGATTCACTTCTTTCGAATTCCAACTCAGTTATGTAGTTGCTAATTTTTTTATTTTTATTTTTTATTTTTTTCAGCTAGGGATGGTGACCTTTAAATCAACATACATGAGAGCAGTTCGCCCATTTATCTGAGTGAATTTCGCATTTTCATTTGTAGCAACCCTCAGTACTGTCAGAATAATGGGGGAGGTACGTGCCACAGGAGTAAAAATTTGGTCATAATAATCCTCATTGTTTAATAATTATTGTTGTAAGAAAACCCTTAATTACCAGTCCAAGTTTCGATTTGTCGATGGAACAGTCAGAATTGATTTTGGTTTTATAAAACCATTTGCAGGGCACGGCTCTTTTTCCTAGAGGAAGATTGTGTAAAACCCAGTTCCTATTGTCTCACAGTACTTTTATTTCTGGAGTCATCGAATCATAGAGGCAAATGTTAAGACTCAGAGTCATAGCAGAATTGCTTTGATGTGTCATGCTGCCAAAGTATTTGAGAAGATACTGATAGAGTATGGAAGAGGAGATGATGATGATGATGATGATGATGATGATGATGATGATGATAAAAATAAATAGAATATTAGCAGAATATTTCAATTTTGACAAGACAACCATGGGAGACCCAGACTGAAAGCAACCAACATTCGAAGAAATTAAAGAAATAATTCAAAAACTTAAAAGTAAAGCTTCCGGGGAAGACAATAATTGCAGAATTACGGAAGCACTCTTGTGACAGTGTGATAGCACGTCTAAAAGAAATAATTCAAGAAATCTGGGAAACAAACAGCATGTCATCTAGATGATCATCTGCATCAATACATCCCCTATGTAAGAAAGGAAGATAAAACTCAGCTTAACCCATGTAAGAGGCATTTCCGTTTATCAGTTTCCTGTTAGATCTTGCCGAAGGCAATTCTAAGCAGAGCTGAAAGAACACTTCATCCACAGTTACGAGAGTAATGAAGCAGGCTTCAGGAAGTGCAGATCATGGACAGAACAAGTCATAAACTTAAAACTCGTCTTAGGAATTTGGACCACCAGAAGCTTAAAATATGTGGTAATGTCTGGATTTTAAATGGTCACACAGTTCTCTTGACGAATTATGTTACAAGCATTTTCAGATGGGATGGCTCTTATTACGCAGTCTACGATACAACTCAAATCACTGACCGAAGATGGATTTATCCACATGTGAAGCAACAGGGCCGTGACAGACCTGTGATTTTACCGACATGGTTAGTAGTTTCGTTGTAGGAATTTAAATGGCAACACACTTTCACCGTTGCCATACCTATGTGTTGCTCATTGTTTTCGGTCTCGTATTGACATAACCCTCCTTCACAGAGTTGCGTTAAATCATCACAAAACTGTGCCGTTGCTAGATGCACTGGAAAGCTATAGCGTTGAATTGTAATTGTACACCAAGGATGGCCCAGTTAAAGATTTCTTATGCCTCCATTGTCAGTGATTTATCCGCTGAACTATACGTTTTAAAGGAAATCAACAGAGAAAATAGTGCTTACAAATCTCTGCTTCCTGAGTCTTCGTCTCATCCATATACCTTACATTGTCTCTGCAGTTTCCAAATCTCATTAAATCCACATCTGTATAAAGAATATGCCCCCCCCCCCCCCCCCCCCCTCTGCCCCACAGTCTGACAGCCACAGTTAAGAAGTGGTTTTGACAAGTCCTTAGTGGGTTTCCAGAGATACTGGCACTAGATGCTTAAGCACAGATAACACAATTCTCGTAAATTATGGCCCAGTGGTTTGTGGCTGTGGAGCTGGCACCTGAGGCCTCAGATAGTCACAGAAAATACCAGCCAGCACTATTTTATTATTTATTTGTTGGTCCAGCTTTATACCCAGAGATTGCAATTACAAACAATTCAAACTAAAACCATCACATAGAAAATGGGGAACAAAAGAGCCATATTTTTTTATTTTTTTATTTTTTTTATTTTTTTTATTTTTTTTTTAATTCTCCACTGGCTTGTGATTAGGTGAATGTGGTAGCTGAGTCATTAAGGTGAGTTCACTATCATGCTTCTCAAATCATGTCAGAATGAAATTGCTGTGAGGGAAGACCTCGAACATAAAGGGGTGCTGGTGGACTGCAATAATTTTAATATAGCTCACAGTTTTTGTAGTGTCTCAGATTACAGCTACAGGTCTCATGGAAGTGCAGGAGAATGGCCCCTGACCTGTTACCGTAATAATGCCCAACCTGGCCTGCCCCTTTGGAACTGTTAGCCTCTCGAGCAGCTCTTCACCTGGATGGTGGTGTATGACCATCACCCTTTTGTAACCAGAAATGTGATTCATCTGACAAAATGACATGTTTCCATTTATCCGTAGTGCAGTCTCAATGATCCCATGTCCACTACGGTCATTATTGATAATCTCGTTGGTTGAACATGGGGCTGAGCATGTTAACATGCTGACCAATGAGCGTTGGACAGTGTGCTCTGAAACATTTGTGCAAGCACCAGCATTGTAGTCAGTCATCAGATCTGCAACAATCATTGCCTCTCTTGCATTGCAGAGCAGGTGAGCCTCCATCTCTCTTCCTGTGAGGAATAAATTACATCCAACAGTTTGTTACCTACTCATTACTATACCGTCCTTCAACCAATTTCCAATGACTCTCACCACAGTAACTTGCAAAAAGCAGACCAACTTTGCCATTAGAGAGATCATCATTCTCAGGAGCTAGGACATAACTTCATCAAAGTCCCCCCAATGATGGTCTGTATTATCTCTAGAATGATTCTCCGTTTTTCTCTGATCTGCACACATACTTTCCTTACAGTGTTGCAGGCCCGCAACAGCACTAGGCAACATTAAATCTTGCGGTTGGCAGTGGTCATATTGTTTCGGCTCATCAGTGTAGAAGGCTGCAATACAGTTGTACATTTTCATTAAATACTTCACAAGTCAGCTTTTGGGGCATAATTGGTGTGTATCTCCAGGTGTCTGGCAACTCAGGTTTTTCAACGTTTCCATTGTGTTCTCCCATGTGTTAAACAAACGTGACCATTAATGCTGCCCTTGTTTGAATACATCTAATATATCAAGATAATTTGTGTAAAGTGTCAGCACAGGTTTTGGCGGTTTCATGTTGCTGTCCTTTAAGTTCAATGTACCACTAGGGTGTTAGTTTTAAGTGTGTAACAACAGCAGGATTACTGCAAACAATCACCACCTTAACACACTGTGAAGTAATAACCCACACCATCATTTACTGCCAGGAAGGCAGCAGATTCCCACCTACTTCACCATGTCCTAATAATCGTGGAACAGCACTTAAGAGGCATTTCTAGAAGTTGTGGGTGCCACAATTTATGCTGATGGGCAGTGTGTAATTCATTGTTTAAACTTCTGAGTTAGTTCTGATCATAAGAAACCAGATACTTCAAACTGTAATGGAATGCTGATAACAAATTTCATAAGTGCCTTTTGCAGATGCTGTTCTTTACTTCAACATTGCTATAAAATGGACAACATGTGGTGTTGTACCAGGAATAAACCTTTGATCCCTTACTTGCACATTAACTTAATGCGGATAATAAGATTGTGGAAATGAAACTAGAAAATTTATAATCTTCTTTTCCCGATCAACAGATAAGATTATGCATTAGTTATAGTATCGTAAAATTATGTTGAGTAATAACATTATTAAAAGGTGCTTAACTTGTATTGGAGTAAATATGTTACTGGAAGATCAGAATTGTTAAATTATCTAGCCTTCAGCCAACATTGCCTCAATTACTCCCATAGTTCAACCATTAACTCCTCAAACACAGTTTTATATTTAATTCATTTTTTGTATTTAGTTGTTTTTGTGGGTCCTTCCTGTATTTTGAATATTGTGGCCATAAACTCTACCATAACTAAAGACTCAGTATACATAGGAAAAACATCCAATTACAAATCACCCGAAACTATGCACTTATGACAAGACTGTGAGGGTTAACATCCTGCATTCTCTTTGCAGCTTTGTGTATTCGCTCCACTTCAGCAATGCTTACTACACTATTTGTGCAGTCATTGTATACATTCAGTATGGCAGTTTTATTGTTCACTTTCAAACTGTTCGTTTTCTTCACGTTCAGCATTAGCATATTGCTTACTGATCAGTTACTAAATATCCCTGTGTGTTTCATTTGGTTTTTATCCTCTTGCCTCATCTTGCCTGAAAACCATTGATGTATACCAAGTACAACAAAGATCCTAAGATGCGACCTCGAGAAACTAGTATGATAATGTATTTTGAATCTGGTTAGCATTTATTAAAAATCACACTTTATGTAAGACACATTCTCTATACTCCACAGAACCACTCATTTACTACATCTCTTCCACTAGCAATTTCCATTACTTAACCATTTTCAGTTTGACTAACAAATCAGGTGCAAACGGCTTAGTTAGTCTGTTGCAGACACATTTGAATTTACACTTGAACAGGAATGGTAAAAGGAAATGTAGTTGTTGAATTCTGTCATCTACATTGATATTGTTCCTTAGGCAGAATACTAGTTAAGTTAGGGGAAGGGGGTGGGTGTGGCATGTGTGATTTAAGGATAAATGATCTCTCAATGTTCAGATGACATTGACAAAAAGTTATTTATGAAAAACAACAGGAGGAGGAATAAAAATGGTTGGAAGAATATTTGAATCCTTTTCCACCCTCTTGGACACATTCATTTAATTATGTAAAAGACAGAGGCAGTTGTGTGGAAACTGGTTCTACACCAAAACTATAAAGAATATGCAGGACTTCAACAAGGAACAGCTTACACATGTTGTCAGTAAAATTATTAAAGTTTCTGAGACAATGTGATGCGAAAAGTTACTAGCAGAAATGAGCTGGCATGTCTAACACTTAGTCTTTAAATTTAGCAGGACTAATAGTGGTACAAGGCAGTGAAAGGATTGAACTTGTCACTAGATGTAGAAAAGGTCACCAGTGGTAACGACCTGGGTATTCTCAACTTCATAGACCATATACTACTTGAGAATGAATAGAGAGCATTGTAGAGAACTTTGTTATTTGCCAGAGAGAAGTGGTTGAACCATTAGAAACACAAGCGGTTTGTTAAGAAATAAATGTATCTGCATTTGACAGCAGGTGACGACAGTTGTGAGCAATATGGCAGATACTTTAAAATTTCTGCCCACACTGCTCAAAGGGTAAAATAAAATGACCCAACAAAAAAATGATACCCTTGGATGAATAGAGTCAATGTTGTTTCAGTGGTATGTTTCCTCATTTTTAAGCTAATGTTTCATTGCAGACACCCCCCCCCCCCCCCCCCCCCCCCCCCCCCCCCACCACCACCACCAACACTCTCATCTGCTGCTATGTAGAATCTCTTCTTATGTCACTGTTTCTTTGTTACAGCAAACGGAACCGGAAGCAGAAACTCCTGCACCAGCTCCAGCACCTCAGGCAGCACCCGCAGCAACTGTACCTGTGACCACAGTTGCACTTCCAGGTGGAGAAGCTGGGAAAAATCAACCAAAGCGACTACATGTCTCAAACATACCCTTCCGTTTCAGGGACCCAGATCTAAGAGCGATGTTTGGGGTGAGTTACCAATCAGCGACATTGTATTTTTCAACTGAATTTTGAAATGAAGCCTGAGGATAAGATCAACAAATTGTAGCATCATCCATTCACGGAAGGCTTCTATGGATACAAATTATACATGTATGGAATATAACCATATAATTTATAACAATTGAACACCTTGTATTTTCATCCCTTGAACTGGCTTACAAGTATTTCGCAACCGTTACAATTGTACGTCCACCACTTGTATAGCTAAGTGAAAAAATTAACATCGTGGGATAAAAAATGTTACATTTTTGCGGTATTTATTTCCTTAGAAGTAAACATCGAAAAACTTAGTTTTCGAGAATCTTAGGGATTACTGGCAGGTAGAAAAAGATTTTTTTATCTACCTGTGATACATCTTGTCTTAATTGTTGGACTTTGAACTATGGTCAGTGTCATAATGAAGTACAAAATTTAGCTTTATTCCAGTAAACTACAAGTTTGTTGAATGAGAGAAGAGCTCAGAGCAAGGAGAATGATGTGAGATCATGTGAGGGTCACTTTGAAACTTTGAAGAAGATATTTGAAAGCATCATACAGTTTAGTGTAGTGTTGCAAGGTCAGAGAGATGTGACAGACAGGCAGACAGTTGTGCAAAATACTTTTAAACACACATTCTAAAAACTGTCTTCATAAGCTAACTCGACAGCTTACACACAGTGGAAATATCTTAGATCTTGTAGCAATAAATACGCTGCACCTTATTGACAATGTCAGTATAGCACTGAGGCTCTCATGACGTCATTATAGCAACTATGATTACAAAAGTTAATAAACAAGTCAAGAAGGCTAGAAGAGTGTTTCTGTTAGAGCAGATAAGGAGCTACTAGCATTTTACTTAACAGTGAATTGGCATAACTTAGTTCCTGTAAGATGGATATAGAGGAATTACAGGCAAAGTTTAAGCAGATTGTAAATCGTTATCTGGAGAGTTATGTGCCTCGTAAGTGGATAAAGGGTGGAAAAGACCCACCATGCATTAGTAATGGGATTTGGAGGATACTGAGGAAGCAGAGGCTGTTGCATACTCAGTTCAAAAGGCTATGCACAAATTATGATGATGGTGGCAAGCGAAGGTTAGCAGAGATTCAAGCATCTGTGCAAAGATCTATTCACAAAGCATACAACTACTATGATTGTCACACCTTAGCAAAAGATCTGGCAGAGAACCCGAGGAAATTCTGGTCTTACATAAAATCGTTCAGCAGAGGCTCCCATTCAGTGCCTTGTGGACCAGTCGGGTGTGGCAGCAGATGGTAGCAAAATGAAAGCTGAAATTTTAAATTTCATGTTCAAAAAATCGTTCACAGAGGAGAATCATACAAACATATAGTAATTTGACCGTCAGACTGACTCCCTTATGGAAAACATAGTAATAAGCATCCCTGGGATAGAGAAACAGCTGAAAGCATATAAATCATAAAGTCTGGATGAAATCCCAGTTTGATTTTATAAAGAGTAATCTACAGCATTGGCTCCCTATATAGCTTGAGCTTATCATCAACCTCTTGCCCAGCACAAAGTCCAAAGTGCCTGGAAAAAGGTGCAGCAAAGAAAAATGTTATGGAAGGGGAAGAAAATTCAGTATCTTAAAAGTGCCAAAATAGATAAGAATACCAACACCAGTACAGTGAAATTCCTAAACTACAGAGCAGTAGAAGGAGAAAAAGTAAAAACAATAAGAATGTGTGCAGTTTAGATGATATACTGCTATGAAATTGGCAGGAATTACCCAAAGCTCTGGAGTTCTCTCTCTCTTTAATTTTTGGAGTGGGTGGGGGCTCTATTATTGCACCCTATTCAGAACCTTTGTAATTCCAGACTTCCTAGTATATGTAATAGCTCCAGGTAATTTTTATATACATCTAGTGAAAAAAATTGTCTTTTAGTATTTTAGATTTATTGTGGTACAGCTTCTTTATAATTTTTGCCAAGTCCTGAGAGACTGTAATGTAGTGACACATGTATCTGATATGTGTGTCACAGAATGAAAGAAAAAAATTATCAACTTACTGTGTACTAATAAAAACATTTTCATTTAGTATGTATCTTCATGTTTGTTGCAGCAATTTGGTCCCATTCTTGATGTAGAGATAATATTTAATGAGAGGGGATCTAAGGTAAGAACTATCTTTTCATTCATATTTATCTCTTCTCTCTCTCTCTCTCTCTCTCTCTCTCTCTCTCTCTCTCTCTCTCTCTCTCTCTCTCTCTCTCTCTCTCTCTCTCTCTAACTCTCATATTGTGAGTCATCTTGAAAAGAGCTCTATTTATTTTGAGGAATGCATTGTTGTAAAGAATGGACGTAATTTTACCTAAAACATGGCATAACTTTCAAATGTTGTCTAGCTTTTAATATAAGTTTTTTTTCTGGTTTTCCCTCCAATATTTCAATGATTGTCATCTCCATTGTAGTGCATGTTGTACACTGTCACAGAACTATTGCACAAGTAGGTAAAAGCAGTGTGTCATTGTTTCCCCTATGAAATTGACATTGGAACAATCATTTGTAAGTTATGTCTGTGAATGTCTGTATGAGATTGCTGGCAAAGTTAAAAGCAGAGTAATTATTATATTCAGTAATTTCTTGAGAAAATAAATTTGAAATGCATGGACTTATTAGTCATTTGATGGTAAAGAGAGACTTAACTATAATTAAATAAAAAATTTTGGTCACAAAGTCTAAAAATAGTAGAATATTCCTTTGCCAGCTATGTACCGAGTTCTTGATCATACTTCTTTGTGTCTGCCATTGCGTGTTCATTAATAATGTTTTACAATTATATAACTTTAATTACTGTTCAGACAGTTTTTTGTGCCAAAATGTGGAAGAGCAGTGACTCTGGAGCAAATGAATGAAATGTACCACAAAATCATTGAATATTTGTAACTGAATGTAACTGTTTGTTTGATATTACATGGTCATAAAGCAAAATTTTTCTTCATCCTTCTCAAACAATCATAACTGGACGAGGATGGTTTTGATGGTATATTTTATTAGTCTTGCTCCATGTATCATCCCATCTGCCAATGTGGAATGCTTTCAGAAATCATTCATAAAGTAATATGATCAGTTGGTTTATAGCAAAAGGCAACTGTTGTGTTGTAATCATAGGGCTTTGTGTACAACAGAAATATATAAAATTAAAAAAAAAATAAACTTACTAGCACATGTATCTGATGTGCTATAATCCACTGAAAGTTATACATAATTTCTGCAGTTGTGATGTAAATTTAAGAGCCTGCTCTGCCAAACTCATGCGATTCCATATCCTGTAAGTATCATAGTAAAAGTTTGTTTTTGATGTATTCCTCTTTTCTGTGTACAAATCATAACTTTATCCTTGCAACTGTTGTTAACACTACTGTGAACGTTCTTGTGTTATCTTTAGTATTGTTAGCTCCAGTTGCAGCTCTTGACATTACATCATTTTGAACTTCATGCAACACTTCGTTCTTGATTTGTAGCAAAAATATTAAAAGTATGAACGCTTTTTCTGCATAACATACTGCCCGACAGGCAAACGTTGTGTGCCTGTAGGACTTCTTAATAGTGTGGTAGCTACCACACATTGATTTTTATGAAATAATATTTTGTAATGTTATCTCTGAAGTAACAGGGCTGTATGTTTACCAGAGTACTTAAAACGGAACATAGATATAATAATGTGTGGTTTGAATGTAGCATACAATAGTTATAAAGGAACAGGTACACATTGATAGTATCTCAAAGTTTTATGTAATAGAATATTATTCTGACACCCTACTTTTCTTTGTTACTGCTTCTTGTTGGCACTTCCTTTGTGACAAGGCATTTCTTTTTACTGTTGGCACCATAGGAAACAGTTAATTTAGATTGCAGTGAATGTTTAGTTATTTTCACAAAGCTATGTTTGCAGCTACTGTCTAATGGAAAGTCTTGTGATGCAGTCATTTTTTCATTGTCATCATCATCATAACCATTATTATTATTATTATTATTATTATTATTATTATTATTATTATTATTATTATTATTATTATTATTATTGTCACACACTTCACTATCACCACTTCTACTAATATAGTTTTTTATTGCGTTTGTACGGAATTGGGGTATCCTTTTTGTGAACGCTGCACTGAAATATATGTAGCAAGAGATGATGTATCAAAGCATGCAAGAAAACCATCACTTTGATATGTACAGTTTGTGAAAGAACTGCATTTTTTGTTGGGATTTGGGAAAACAGGAACTGCAAGTGCATGGTTGAAAAGTAATGGCCTGAGCCTGAAGTAAGATACTAAATGTGCTCTCAGGTTTTTTGTGATCTATGATGATAAAGAGAAATTTTTATCAGTAATACTGCTCCGTATGTTTTGAATGCCTCATATTAGGCACATTACTCTTTTGTATATAAAAATAATTTCTCAGCATCTGTGAATCTTGCAGCTTTTATCACAGCTTTAGCTTTAGACATATTAATAGACATTTACACAAAACTTGATTCTTTCCTTAGTGGAGGAAAGCTAACTTTGCCATTATCAAACTGCTTATTTTCTAGTGAATTATAAATAACTCATTTATCAGTGAGTGTACTATTCTTGCTGATATTAGTTTCCTCTGTTGTTAGTTCTATATATGGAAAAGATGTAGTTAGGATTTGTGCCACATGGGTTAATTCTGGTACTGTTTATTTACTTATGGGGTATACACTGACTAGTCTTTGAGATTTTATAAGACAACATGAAACAAAAATATGTGTGGCAGGAAAATGAATTATGTTCTGAAACTTCAACCGTCGTAACGTAAAACTTTCTAGACGTGTAAAAGGAACTGTCTGAAGTTTTTCTTACTTGGTATTATGTTACCATTTAATATTAAAGAAATTGAGAAACTATTTGTAGAGTGGAACAGCTAATTGTTCAAAGTTTGCAGAATTGGGCAGTTAACCTTTTTTCCATTGAAATGTACACTATTGGCGTAAATACAGAGCCATATGATTTATGCAGATACCTGTGTTCATTTTGATTCTTTGTGATATCAAAAAGGGTGCCACTGGTACATACAGAGGTAATTGTGCACCAGAGAGATCTAAATGCTCCAGATCACTGCCAGCTTGTGTATGAAATCTCTCCCTCACTGTAATGCAGTTTGCTGCCCTGTCAATTTCTTATTGCACTTATATTTGTTGTTTTGTGGGATTGCTTCCCGTTTCTATTGAAATGAGGAGGAGAAATGGGAAAGGAAGCTGGGACAGGAGTTACTAGTTCATAAGAAGTCTTGCACTTCTCAAAAAACCAACAATAAGCTGATGGCAAAGCCAGATGGCTTCCTGCACTTTAGGAGTCTTTAATGTCCCACTCACCCCTGCTTAAAAATGTTACGTTTCTATCTGGAGTAACAAATATGCAGGTCAACTGAAAAGCAGGGTGATTCTCTTTTTATATCCTTACCTTGTCACAAATGGTATCTTTGACACCATAGAACACAAATTTCTTTCATCTAGGTGCAATTTCTCTGCCTTTTATCAGGTTTTTGCTCTGATTGACAACAGTTTGAAACACTCTAAACTTCCAAATGTGGAAGACTGAGGGAAGTCATCACTGCTGTTAGGCCACCTCAACTGTAGAGGCTTTAGACCTAGCAATACAAAGCTTAATTTCTTTAAGAAAATACATAGACACCTGGAGGACTGCTGTTGGCCTGGATTCATACCTGTGGATCATTGGAAAGGATCTAAGAATCTTTTATTGCAAAGGAAAGCTTTAGTTACTTAAGTCATCGAAGGGGTTTAATGAGGAATCAAGTTCAGCAGAGTAGTCATCCATGCATTCTTCCTACACTTTGAAGTGAGGGAAGGAGTGAGTGATGAAAGAGAAAGGAACTTTGTGGATGCTTGAATTTTTAAGTGAAGAAAACAAAGAGTTCTGTAAAGACATTCTGAGTGGTTAACAATGTATGTAGGGATTGGCTTGCATCGCAATTGGTGGCTCAACATATACATCATCTCTGACATTGAAAAATGATAAAAAGTCTGTCTGATGTGGTTACCAAATAATTGTTACGGTAGCTGAAAGTTCTTGCCATTCTCAATAGGGAACAGAAGAATAAACAAAGAACTGTTTAAAAATCTTGCTGATTCCCCCCCCCCCCCCCCCCCCCCCCCAACTACACACACACACACACACACACACACTTACGTATCTTAGATCAGTTAGCTTCTTCACACTAAATTTATCCTGTTTTAGTTGATTGGCAACTGTCCCAGTGTCAAAGCAACAATTTTGTCATTCACACTTGTCTTTGACTGCTGGAAACAATATCGTGAGACTTCAGAATATTTTTGTAGAGACACACATGCGCATAGTGATACGCGAGGCAAATAAGTGTCACAGTAATCATTCTAAAATGTCTTACAAATCAACGAGTAGGCTATTTTCAGTAAGCACGTATATGTTTTTGATTTTGTGTAGAAAACTGAAATATATAAAACAAAAAAAATAAATGGCTGTTCTAGGGAAGTGACAAATATTCGTTTTATCTTCTTGCTAGAAGTTATATAAGACATAATACACATGACTATAATGGACTGGTTTGTTTACAGCTTTTGAGACAGTCAGTTACCAAAATATTAGTTGACGATGATGTACATTCATTCGCCAGATCTTGTCTTAGTTTAATTACAATGTAGTTCTCTGAAGTGTGGAATTCTCCAACTCTGATGTGTAAAATGTTAGATTCGTGAAACGTAAACTGTCTCCAAAGTGTAGAAAAAAATAGTTCTGATGAGAGAATAGGTAATAATGAAGCCAAAGGCTTATCAGTACCTCATTCAGAGTTGTTTGTGATTGTTAGTGTAATAGCTTAAAATGAGTAATGATAGCTTTCCTCTTCACTATTAGAATGAAACACTTGCTGAATAGAGCACATAATGGGAATGGAACAGTAGAACAACAGTGTCTGCGTCTGTTGTTTTTGGTGGCATCTGAAGTGTCCCATCTTCCGTAGACATTGTGTGGTGACCACATTTCCAATACAATGAATGTAGATCATTGTTGGTGATTTCTGCTTTATGAACATTAGGTCATGGTCCAGTGCATAATTCTCTGCCTAACGAATCGTCTTCCAATGCTCGAGGTATCTTTAGATTCTTTAATAACTTGGAAAGCAGTTTCAGTCCTAACAAGCTCAACAAGTCTAACTGTTAATGCATAGCCATGCAAAGCCATTTCATGATGTCATCAAGAGTGCTACCTCAATTACAGAGCTGTTCAAATTTATAATGTAGATCTTGCAGTGAAGAAGTGTTGATGCTGTTTGTTTTATTTAGTCTAAAGCCCACAAGCTCTCGAATTTAGTCCCCGTTTTCCATTAGTTGTTTTTATGATTTTGAATTTTTGTCGTGCCTCTGTACATCCTAGTATAGTAATGATTAGATCTTGGTAAAACCATAGTATCAGAGAAACAAATTAGATATGCTATTGCTGAAATATCCGTACTCCCCCAGACAACAATTGCTTATTCCTGCTTAAGGTGGGTGTTAACATTTTTTTCTTTTTAATTCCTATGTACACTTGACTAAAAGTGCAAGGGATTTAATATATTCGTGCTGTGGCAATGGCAGGTGTGGCTGTTTTACAGTGTTACAATATTTGCTCACTATTTGTTTTGGTTTAAACACCTTGTCAATACTGCATTTTCTGAGCATTTTACTGATACAACCTTAACAGTTTCTACAGATGGGAGGAAAACTTTCTCCTTAGTTAGTTCTTTTTCAATAGAAGCCGCAGACCTTTTTAGGGTGTAGTGCCCTATTTCTCTCTTTGTCGAAGTAGCCATTTCTTCTGAAGGCAGTTTCTAAATGATACAGCTTGTCCACCAAGTACAGTGGTTCACAGGTACTAAATAAAATGAACAGCGCCAACTCTTCCCCACTACAAAATCTGAAACGTATGTTGGCAAAGCTCCACGATCTTGGGCAGTGATCTGATGATGTCATGAACCGACCATTGCATGGTCACATATGACGAGGTAAGCTTGCTGAGCTTGTTTGAGGCTGTAACCACTTTCAAAGTCATTAAAGCCTCTGAAGACTTCTCCATCATTGGCAGACAAAATGTAATGTTGGCAGAGAATTACATCTTTGACCATCACCTAATGCTCATAAAACAAAAATCACCAATAACACAAATACCAGCCATGAAAACTTGCAGTCTGTAATGAAAAGAATTTTTTTTAAGTTTTTAATTTCTTTAAAAATGATTGACTAGTTTTGGTCAGGTTTGGGAAACCTTAATTCACCAGATCATGGAAAATGAAACAACAAAACAGGGCATATTTACACTGGCAATACTCTGAATACTGCCACAGTATTGATTATGGGAGATCATAATGCAGAACATTAAGCTCCACAAGCCTGGCTAATTAACTGTTACAGTGGTGACTTAAAAGTGGAAATAACACCTAAAGCTATACTTTTGTTTGTGAGAGTTAACATTTTGATACTTACTTACTTAGGCAGCACCTCTTACTATAACTTCTCTTCTTCTGCCAAGAGCAAAGTCATTGAACAGTAGGCTTCCTCCTGTCACAGTTAATATTTTTGTGACTACTATTGTAAGATCTAAAGATCTATACTGATATAAACACTCCTTACCCGCTTTATGAAAGGACATGCCAACTAGGTTAGTAAGCTCTGATGATGTGACACAGAAAAGATAGGTGGTAACTTGGCTGCAGTGTTTTTCAATATGCAGTAAATTAGCATAATTGAGACAAATTTTTCTCTCTGGTGCATAATATTTACACATATATTTAAGTATTTTACAGTATTAGCCACAATAAACAGTTTACATTTACTTCATATGGGATTTGTTATATACTGACATTGTTCAGTATACATAGATTTTTTTCTTAATTCATAAATGATGATTTGTTTTTGTAACAGTACACTTACCTTCGCATGCAACATAAAAAGTCTTTGTAATTTATTTATTTATTTATTTATTGATTACAATGAGGGCAAAGTATTTCAGTTTACTGATAAATGGGTCTTAAAAACTTTTTTTTATCATAGTATCTACATAGCTCTCACAGCAGTAGATAAAGCACCTGTGTCGGCAGTATGAAAGCCAGTGCCACTTTTTGCCGAAAGGTAATTTTATTGACCTGAAGGCATTGATCACTTACATGTAACTCAACTGTGTGAAAATATATGTACACATAAAACAAATGAAAGTTATTCAGCCTGAGTTATCATCAGTATTCTTTAACCTGCAGGTGTTTGGTTGTGGGACAGCTTTATGCATTAACAGCATTCATATTAGTTCACTTTAAGCAGGAGCTATTGACTGTTGATAACTTGACTTGTTTTGCATTTTTCTTTGGCAGATTGAATGCATTTGTATCAAAAATTTGCTAGTTTTAATGTTGTGTTTCTAAAACAATATGCAAGCATGGTGGTTACGTATCTAGAGCATAAAAGTGACTTGTCTGTCTTGGTGAAGCTGATAGTCCTGTCTTGTTTGTTTGGCCTAAATTGATTATCATGTCATAATAATGGACAAAGACATCAAAGCAAAGTTTGAACTGAGTGACTTTTTCAGTAGAAATTAAAAATAGTTTTCTCTCTGTATAAAGATTTCCAGTACTGGTAATATTTGCAGTGGTTGGTTTGCCTGTATTGGCATGCCTCATGATTGACTGGCTTGGCCTCTATCTTTGGAGAACCATAATATATTACTACTTCCACATCCTTTCTCCACCTGTCTAGCTGTTCCATACAGCCACTCAAATGATGTTTGCCAACATTGGCAACTCCTCACAGCCTTTGGTACGTGCAATCCATCTTGTGCTGAGTGGCAGTATGTTTTGTGCATGAGCTGCGTGTTCAGTAGAAATGACACTTCTGCCTCTGCACAATGTAGCCTCGTTACTGCAAAAAATTTGCACCTACATTGAGGGAGGCTGTTGAAATTTGCAGATAATCCATTTTGTTTCCCTGCTTATTACTCCTTTTAGCAATATGTGTTATGTGACTGCTAGTAGTACACAAGTCCTCTGGAATTGTGTTCATCTTGAAATTATAGAAATCTACATAGTTCCAAAATAAGTCATCAGTAACCTCATTCATTGGTTGTAGATATTGTCTTTGACCAACCAGCTTCCCTCTCCCCATCTGGCAGAGGAAAAAGAAAGGAGAGTGGGAGTGAAATGACATGCAAAAACAATCCTTTTACCTTATTCACCATTGGCTTGCATGATGTGGGATGGTAGATTGAGTACTAAGATAGTTAAAGTACATTTCACTCATGATAAAGTAATTGTTTTAAAAATTACTTATATATATTGGCTAAATTTGAGCGTGACTGAAACAGACATTTGACTGGTTTCTTTTACTCACGCTGATTTATTTCCTTTTACTTTCAATAAAACTAAGCATGCAGTCACTCAAGCCTTGTATTCTGGCACTGTGACAGTTTCAGTTCACTATATAATGTGTGCCATTGTACACAACAATGATTTAGTGGACTGAAAGACAAATCTTGAAGCAAAAGCACTATGAATTTTCTGAATAACAGTCCCTACTTTCCCACCACCTCTGTTCTGAAAATCAGAAAAAATATATATATTACTATAAATTTGTCTACAGAACTCTATGCATACATGTTAATTTTTGTTGCACGTTGTTTTTTGAGCGACGCCAGTTTTTAATGCATGTTTTGTCTGTCTGCATGCAGGGATTCGGTTTTGTAACATTCGCAAATAGTGCTGATGCGGACCGAGCACGAGAGAGGCTACACGGCACCGTGGTTGAGGGAAGAAAGATAGAGGTGTGCATGATCTCTATGATTTACAAAAGAAGTTTTCTGTGGTAGCACTCATTTTTAACTGTAACAAAATTACCTCTCTCTTCCATTCTTTTATTCCAATTTCCACAGTGCATATCCTGCTAACTTTGGATACCTTAACCACTGAAATATCATGTATTTTTCTGTCCGTCAGTCTTGCTGCGCTTCACTGCATTCCAATTCACAAGAATCAGTTTCTTCTGGGCCATGGTTAACTACACGTTTGCCTTTAAGAAGCATAGTCCTAATTTGTAAATCCGTATTAACCATTTAAATCCTATAGGGGCTCTTACTTCATTTCCCACAGCTCAGTAGGCTTCTTAATATGTTGGAGAGTTGCATTGTGTCATAGAGCAGTTTTCCTTTCAGTGTGACCTCAGGTATTTCATCTCTGCTTCTAGGCAATTATGTATTCATGAAAGCTTGTAGTTGATGACAGTGAGGGGTAGAAGCATGGAATAACTGTCTATATACAACTCTCTAAAGCTTCTTGGACAAATATTTTCAGAGCCTCTATTGTGCTAGCTTTGGACTGGTTCTTTTTATTGTGTGAAGCTACTATAGAAGTGGATATCACTGCCACTTTTGTGTAAATGTTTGTAGTGGTCGGAATTTTGATGGGCGCATTAAGCTTCATTTGTGTATGTTATAGTGACATGACACATTACTTCATTTATTATTTTTATTTATGTGTGTAATAAGTATCTCCTCATCCAGACAGTACATCACCATACCAGATGGCAGGATCAGTTATTTTTTTTTATGTTTTCGATCTTTTACAGTGGCACTTTGTACAGTTTGTCTCGAGGTTCTGCGCATAAAAACAAATAAAAAAATTCTTAAGTCGTAAATGTAGTGTAATGGAATTGGTTTTTCAGTAATTGTTATTCATTCGAAGCTGGAAATAACATTTGCTGAAATAACTCTTAATGAAACTTTTCTATGTGATTGGGATTCTGAGAAGTGCAGTATGACTTAAATGACACCAAACAAAATATTTCTTGCTATAAACATGGCATTAATTTTGTTTGTGTGTTATCCTTAACCCCTTTTATACCTCTGTCCATATAATGGATTTCCCACTTCAAGAAAAGGGAAGAAAAGTATGTTCCCATTGCATTATGAGCCTGTAGTGTTTGTAGCTCGCATAGCAGGTGACATACTTTTCTCTGACACTACAGTTCCTACAGTTGTGTGTCTGTCAAACACGCTGCTAAAGCTGACAGCGCTGCATCTTTCCTAATCCAGTGTGTGTTTCAGTAATGTGGCAAAGCAATGTCAAAAAGCTAGTTACATGATCGTCGCAGCAGTAGTTCGTGTTGCTGTAGTAGGCAAATCTGGTGGCTGGGTTTGTATCTCATGGACTGCTGAATGAAGTGTTTGGCACATTGATGGCATCAGCTCAGAAAATAATTACAAATACTTCCGAATTACATTTTTCCACTTTCCATACTGAAATGCTGTTTATTCACTAAAGCCGCAGAACTTAAAATAGTGTGCTTGGTGTCAACAGTTTTTGCACTTGCAAAGTATTTTATTCCCAGGTTAACTTGTGAAAGTACCCACTCCTCTCCACTCATCAGAATTTGTTAATGTAGCTACCCGCTTATTTTTTAATTTAGCAAGTACACGTATCTGCACTATGTAATATTTGAGTGTACATTTATAACCCTAAATGCTACAGTTATGTCTTCAGCTTGTTCTAATTGCTTCTCTCTATCACATTATTACTGTTAACCATACTTATGCAGTTTACTTCGCCATTTTGCATTTTGACATTCCTTTGCTGAGATTAATGTATTAGGTTTCATTTTAGTCCACCATATTTGTAATTGAACTTGAAGTGGCAGGTGGAGTACATATTTGATGAAATATGTGCTCCACGCGTCATACTTTGTAATTTAAGAAATTATGTTTTTAACACAGTATATAAACATTGTATTCTACTCTTACCTCTCTAGACGGCCAATAAATAAAGTGCCGATGAAAAACTTGTTGTACGGTTTTCAACCAGAAGAGCTGTTGAGGTAAGATTAAATGGTTACTTGATGCAAGGTATTATCATTTTAAAGTACTATTTTATTTTATTTTATAAAAGAGCCTGTTTCTGTTAACATAGATTTCTCTTTGCCCCAGAAAGGTATTTGTGTTTGACCCATCATCTTCTAAATGTCTCTTTCTCAGCAGAACTTTGAAGCCAAAGTAATATATTTTCTTTTTATGTAACTACACATCGTTATCCTTCCATCAAAGATGAAGCTGCTGTTACAAAGTGCTTCTCTAGCTAAGATTGTTAAATATAATATGGTTGACATTCACACTACGAAATGTGTCAAAAGGAGTGCTGTCGAGACTTACCTTGATTCACTGTAATGTCTCAGATGTTTGTTCATTTTTGGATCAGTGATACTCATTTCAAAATAAGTTGGATGAAGACAGTACGGTCACTACTAACCCAATTATTTACTCACTACAAAATAACTTGTATTTCGAGGGGAACTTCATCAGTATCTTAAAATTTCAATTGATTGTTTTAAAGAGTTGTTGCATTACACTGATATGAAATCCAGTAACTCTGCTGGTCATGTAATGGGAGAGGCAGCTGGCACTTAAACATTTATTGGGCGAGTCTTTCTCCTCAGTGTCACTCCTATATCTAGGCAATGTACAAAACCTACTTCTTGTTAGGTGTTTGTCGTGACAATAAGAATGATGTATGAGACTACAAAATTATGTTGGAAGTTGTAATGCATTAAAAATTTTAAAGTTGGTGTCCTTGGAGGAATGGTCAGCATTCAGGTATATGACAGGAACACACATTTGAAGCAAAAGAGTAATGAACATGGGCTGTGAAATGTACACCTTAAGCACTATGAGCGTTTGTCAGCAGAAGATGTGCTTTATTGTAGTGAAGTCTGCCCTAATAGCTGAATGGTCAGTGCTTTGGAATACCAAGCACGGGGGCCTGGGTTGGATTCCTGGCTGAGGTGGAGATTTTCTCACGCCAGAGACTGGGTGTTGTGCTGTCATCATCTTCATTTCATCCCCATTGTCGACGCACAAGTAACCCAATGTGGCGTCGTACTCAATAAGGCCTGCACTTGGCGGCCGAACTTCCCGTCGGGGAACTCCCCGCCACTGACACCATACACTCATTTCAATTTTCATTGAGCGCAGATGAAAATGTGCTTATAGATCTTTGGGTATGCATTTTAGAGCCCATGTGTTCTAGAATTTTTTGCTTTGAATAATAGTTCCTGTTGTATCCCTGAATACTAGCTGTTACTTCATTATTCCTGAAAACACATGCAAAATAACATACGGAATTTGTGCACATCTGAAATTAACGAACTGAGGCACATAATTGACAAACTTTCACTCATAGAATTCCCCTGATAGACAGCAATTCATATTGTTTGATTATTAATTTCATTGTGTTTGGAAGTTGACGTAAAGAAGACACTTCATTACTAATCGTCACATTAAAAAAATCATAGCATACAGAGAAACAATGCAGCATCTACTATACGCTTTTTATTTCCTAGACATTTTCTTGCAATCTAATATTAAGTTTTGATGTATCTCAGCGCTTACCTTTTACAGTCCTCCCCTCCCTTAGTTCCACTATTTTCCAAGTAGGACATGACTACCCCCGTCTCCCCCAAATTGTAACCAGAATGTGACACTCGTAATGCTATTGAGCAGCCAACTTTCGATTGTCTTTATTTACATTACCTAAATAAATTGCTTTTTATTATTTAACTCTTCATGGTTGACTCTACTAACTATTATTAAGAACATTATGTGGGAAAACCTGCCACTTGGAAAATTGAAGAGCTGCATGTATTTATTTGTAAACAAATTTGCAGCTTTAATTTTCGTTTCAGTGTATCAGTTATTGTTGTGTACTGTAGAGAAATGTATCCCATTCATAATCATTATCACATAGGTAGTGCAATATAGACAGAAATAAACATGCAGTTGGTTTGGTAATAAAATTCTCAATTTCTTGTTTCACAGATAAAGTTGTCCATTTGCGATCCTCAATTGGTTCTCCTAGTGAGATTGTACTTATATTTTCTACAAAACAATAAAAGGAGTGAGTTTGACAACTAATTTGATTTTGTGATAGGATTTTGTATTGAAATTGTAAGTGCCTATAATCCATTGAGTATTGTGAAATTTTATAGTATTTCAGTATACTGTCATTCAGCAACATTGGTCAGAATCAGTGCAGGAGATGGTGTTAAAATTTACATTGGTCAGAATCAGTGCAGGAGATGGTGTTAAAATTTATATTTCTCCTTATTTCAGGTATTCTTTAGTTGTTACATGTAAATTTGTGATTAGATTTAAAATGTGTATATTACTTTAAAGTGCTTCATTTTAACATAGCATTGTGTTGCCATCTGGCACTGTACAGGTGCATAGGCATACGCTAAATGTGTGGACGTGTGCGAGCATGTCCAGCGTGCCTGGAGAAAGGATTATTTCTGAAAGCTAGCAAGTTTTCTATCTTTTTTTCTGTGCACCTGTCATTTCAGTAATGTTGGCTAACAGTGTTAGAATAATTGCACAGGCTCACCAAAGCGTGATTGTGGTAAGCAGGTTCAAATGGTTATAGAGTGCAATAATTATGCAGAGCTGAATAGACTTGCACATCACGGTTGTGTGGTGAGCTGCATCAAACCAGCCTTCAGACTGGGGGGCAGGGGGGGGGGGGGGGGGGGGGGAAGGGAGAATGTCAGGATACACCTTAAAGTGCTCAGATAGTAACAGTTTAAGTGTGTGTTTGTTAAATATTCTTGGGCACAATCTTTAAAACTGACACACAATTAGTTCCTTTAGTCATTGCATAAGGAGGGTCGACAATCGGAGATAGGAGGGAAGATAGTTATTTGACATGAGAACATTTGTAAATTATCCCACTACAGCCAAATATGAAAACAATCATTTACCTTCACAATATACAAAACCATCACACCCAAGTCTGGTGTGAGCAAAAGAGCCACCTGTGTTTCTGAGCCTTTAATGCCAGCTTTCACTACCAGAAACGAGTTTTGAAGATGATCCCAGTGCTCTGTGCTTTCAGTCTGCTGATGCTACAGAGAAACGTTCATTTGTACACTTGAAATTTCAAACATGAAAACTGCCAGGACAACGTTCAGTGTATTTACAAATGTATCTTGTGCGGTTCAGTTATTTGTCCTTACAAAATAGCAGTGGCTATGTTGAATATGTTCCCATTCATTGTGCAGGATGGAGCACCATGACTGTTGTTTTGAAGCATAAGGGCTTTGTTAAGTAAACTGCTGAAATGTGTTTGGCTAGAAAAAGTTTTCACGTATGTGCTGCAACATTCTGAAGCTTGTGTGAAACAGGAACTCTGCATACTGCTTCTTCCATATAGAATTATTTTTGGTAGAGGATTGTTCACAACATTCCATACTTGGTTGTAGCATTGTTGACAGGCACATAAGATTGTAATTATTATCAAACCTTGGAGGCCTATGGTCTTCACAAAACATTTTTCCTAAGCCATTTGCTCTCTGCAAGCCCAACTCACTGAACAATATAGGGTAGGAGCAATAGTTGTTGATCAGTTGCAAATAGAATACATTTAATGACTGCTGGGTGCTTGCGAGGCAGTAGAACAGTTCACACACAGCATTTAGATTAAGATAAAATACCTTTTACATCTTACTTTCCGGTGTGGAGAATGGCTTGATCATAAGCTGGTCAGGGGCAGAGGAAGCTCATATATAGCATGAAACGTTACCTTAGCTGCTGGCCTTTTTACGTACTCCTTTCTTGCATTTTTTGTGTATGCTTAAATGTATCATAAAAGTTTGAAGTACTAAAAGTGTTTTCACTTACACTAAACTGTGTTTCCCCACAATATTTATTTCATATATTGCCATACATTGACTAGACAAAAGAAACTTCGTACATATAATTACTCTGCAGTCTCAAGACTAAATTAAAAAAAAAAAGTTGGTAAGAATGTGAATTTTAATAATCACTTTGTATATTAATCTTCAACTTTTTCAAACGGAAAATATTCATGGGAGTCTGGTGTACATTCTTGCCATTAACAGGTTTCACCAATAGGCCTGCTTCTAGGATGAAACAGTGAACACAATCTCTATCAAAAATTTACTCTCACGCAAGACAGACTTGCCTTTCATGTTGATGTAAAGTCACGTTTTGTGTTGTCATCACTGCTAATTCGTCTCTCAACAGTGTGTTTGTTTATCCTGATGCAATTCTGTCATTGGAAGCCACTTTGAGACCTTATGTGTCAATATCCTTAGCTTGAATGAGAGCTGAGCAGTCTGTACTTTCCATCAACTAGAAGGGTAATGTTATTAGCATCACACAGTCACAATCTATTCCCAATTACTTCTGCTCTGGTTATCATGTTTTCTTTTACCGTACACACTGCCCTTTGAAACACAAGGTGCAACTGCAACACTGCATGATACTCCTTTCAAAGTGAAAATTAATTTTATGATTTTTTTTCTGTCTTTGTAATGTCCTATCAGTTTGGGAGACAGCATACAGTATTCATTTCGATCTGTGATTGTTAGAGAACAGTATTTGTGGTCCACCTGACAACATACATGTAAATTTATAGCTAGTCTGGGACAACATTGGTAAAGAGTTATGTAAGTAGTCCCTTCAGTTAATGTTACTTATGCAGACAAAAGTCAACATTAATACATTTAAATTTTCCAAACTAAAGAAAGGCTCTGTAACTTTTCGATGGCAGCAAACACACGTGTAGAAAGCAATAGAGTCAGCTGGGTGGGTACAGTAGCCCCACCACAACACATATATTCCAGTTGCTGTAGTGGGCAGCCGGAACTGTTGCAGTGTTCATATTTGTGGTTTCATTAATTAATGTAATAATTATACTTAAAAAATTAGGTACAAGTCTGACCATTTTGCACCCAAAATAAAAACGTTCTTCTACACTGATAATGTCATGGTTACTAAGTGACTAACATACGCTTTTGTTCAATTTTCCCTCATTAAGAAAATTATATCACTCAAAGAAGTGATATATTTTTGCAGTTTCTTTCGTGATGGTAAGGAAATAATGTAACCTTATATTCTTGTAAGAAAGAAAATCTCACTAGTGTTTTCGTAGAAGAAACTATAACAGTCAGTATCTGAACTCCTTTGTAGTTTTGGGAAACTGCTGTGTTTACTGTTGCACCTTTATGAAATTTATGAGAATGACTGCCTCCAAACATTCATCTTTCTCATCTGGCAAATATGAGTAGTGTTGCTTCATAAATAGCCTTTAGTCCTCGGTCAGAGAATGAATCCAAATCTCTCAGCATTTAACACAGTGAAATTAACACTACTATTCAGTTAATCATTCTTTTCTGATTGTAATGTGATTCTGGCTTTATGCCATGGGTAATTACTGCTCATGCAGTAGTGTCAGAAATGAGCTATTACACTGTTGTTGTGATGCAGAAAATGTCACCTGAAGCAGTAAAGAAATCAGTTAGGAAGAACAGTGGGGTTATCAATAACATTTACATATGCCATAGGGCTTTCTGTGGTACTGTAGATTCCAGTAATACCCTGATGAATGTGTGCCACAGTATAATACAGTGTGGTGCAAGTAAAAGTGGCCTGTATGAGTGGATACGATTGGACGTGAATTTGTGCCAGCATTAATGGAGGTGGAATAGACCTTCAGTTATTTCCAGCTGGGTGGAGCAACTGCCCATACAGCCAGCCGAACCTTGTAGCATATTTACACAGAGTTGTCAGTGGAAGCCAGTCTGGCTGTGTCCCTAGCTGGCCACCCAGGTCACTTGATCTGTCAGTTTGGGATTACGTTGTGTGGAGACACCTTTAAGTCTAAGGTGTGAGGCAACAACTCTCATAGTGGTCAAGAACTACAGAAGATCATTTTGGGTTAGGTTGGAGCAATTTCAGCAGTCCAGCTTCGGCAACTTGCCATCGAGTGTCCAGAAGTGCAAAGAGATGAATGGTGGCCACTTTCAGTATTTGCTATAAGGAGGTTAGTACTGTATTTCCTTTCCTCTGCTGCATTTCTTTGTATGCCTGGAACTATGTTCTCCAGGCGACGTTTATTTGCCCCGCCCTGTATATTTAAGATTATCAGCCACCAGCATGTGGGTGTGTTCTGGTGCATACATCATCAGGTGATCTCATTAGAGAGGGATTATTAAAGCATGATGGTATATACCATCTATTATGAAGCAAGATTAACCTACCCTAGCAAAATGTTTTCATTATTTGACAGTCCCGTCAAGATGTTTCTGCACTAGGCTCAGTCGAAGAGTGGCATTTACATTTGTCACATAATGTAGAACCCTGGTTTTAACATGATGCTATGAAGGGCGTGCTCAAAATGGTTGTGTTTAATCGAACATTGAACTCCAATGTCAACTACTCTAGAGGGTACCAGATACTGAATGACAGGGTGGGCAAGCCTTAGATATCAAACTCTCAGAGTAGCTGTGATAAGTAACTGCACATCATCTAGAGAGTACTTTGCTATCAAACAGGAGGGAATTTACCTCTGGCAGATAAAATAACAGCAGAGATATTCTCTTTGGCTGAAGCGTTTTAGCAGTTTTCCGTTCAACTATGGAAACCTTAGTAATATAAGTCTTCAGATGACTGAATTTCAACAAGAATCTCAGATCACTGAATTCCAACAAGAATCTTGCAGGGGGTAAGGAAACTTCTGACAGAAAGTAAATAGTTTAGGAGTAAAGGGTACCACTCACTGAGTAGTGGAAGCATTGAATCATCAACAGACACATACAGGAAGAAACTGGAACTTTGGAAGCTGTTGGAAAAATCCTTTAGCAAGCTTGTACTGTTCTTGTCAAGGGACTCTTCCAAAATGTAGCAGAGTTTTTTTTCTCTTCTGTGTGAGCATGTTTACGAGTCAATGCTTGTGGTGTTCAGGGAGAATCTCCTTTACTCTTGAACTACTTGCATCATAGGCTGTATCTCAAGGACCCTATGAAATGCTGAATCAATAAAAATGAAGCTAATTCAGTCACTAAACTGATTCACAGAAATAATTAAAAGAATGTCTTTAATTGACAACTGAAAGAAGTAATTGTTACCTCCATAATGTATGTAACGCCAAATGTAAGTTCAGACGTGAGAAAAATTACGAACAATAAAAATAAAATAGATAACACTGTTTCATCCTGAAAAAGAAATCACATTTAGTATTCACTGGCAGATAGGGTGTCTTATCATAAAAGATGCATCCCACATTTTAAGACACTTTCTCACTTAATATTTCTACTGCAAAACGATAATGAAACACATGTGCATTTATGTCAACTATCTAGACAATTTAAGTAGGAAAAATTGCTTACCTTTTAATTTGTGTCCTGTTGTTGTTGTTGTTGTTGTTGTCTTCAGTCCTGAGACTGGTTTGATGCAGCTCTCCATGCTACTATATCCTGTGCAAGCTGCTTCATCTCCCAGTACCTACTGCAACCTACATCCTTCTGAATCTGCTTAGTGTACTCATCTCTCGGTCTCCCTCTACGATTTTTACCCTCCACGCTGCCCTCCAATGCTAAATTTGTGATCCCTTGATGCCTCAAAACATGTCCTACCAACCGTTCCCTTCTTCTAGTCAAGTTGTGCCACAAACCTCTCTTCTCCCCAATCCTATTCAATACCTCCTCATTAGTTACGTGATCTATCCACCTTATCTTCAGTATTCTTCTGTAGCACCACATTTCGAAAGCTTCTATTCTCTTCTTGTCCAAACTATTTATCGTCCATGTTTCACTTCCATACATGGCTACACTCCAAACAAATACTTTCAGAAACGACTTCCTGATACATAAATCTATATTCGATGTTAACAAATTTCTCTTCTTCAGAAACGCTTTCCTTGCCATTGCCAGTCTACATTTTATATCCTCTCTACTTCGACCATCATCAGTTATTTTACTTCCTAAATAGCAAGTGTCTCATTTCCTAATCTAATTCCCTCAGCATCACCCGATTTAATTTGACTACATTCCATTATCCTCGTTTTGCTTTTGTTAATGTTCATCTTATATCCTCCTTTCAAGACACTGTCCATTCCGTTCAACTGCTCTTCCAAGTCCTTTGCCGTCTCTGACAGAATTACAATGTCATCGGCGAACCTCAAAGTTTTTACTTCGTCTCCATGAATTTTAATTCCTACTCCAAATTTTTCTTTTGTTTCCTTTACTGCTTGCTCAATATACAGATTGAATAACATATCGGGGAGAGGCTACAACCCTGTCTCACTCCTTTCCCAACCACGGCTTCCCTTTCATGCCCCTCGACTCTTATGACTGCCATCTGGTTTCTGTACAAATTATAAATAGCCTTTCGCTCCCTGTATTTTACCCCTGCCACCTTTAGAATTTGAAAAAGAGTATTCCAGTCAACATTGTCAAAAGCTTTCTCTAAGTCTACAAATGCTAGAAACGTAGGTTTGCCTTTTCTTAATCTTCCTTCTAAGATAAGTCGTAAGGTCAGTATTGCTTCACGTGTTCCAACATTTCGACGGAATCCAAACTGATCCTCCCCGAGGTCTGCATCTACCAGTTTTTCCATTCGTCTGTAAAGAATTCGCGTTAGTATTTTGCAGCCGTGGCTTATTAAACTGATAGTTCGGTAATTTTCACATCTGTCAGCACCTGCTTTCTTTGGGATTGGAATTATTATATTCTTCTTGAAGTCCGAGGGTATTTCGCCTGTCTCATACATCTTGCTCACCAGCTGGTAGAGTTTTGTCATGACTGGTTCTCCCAAGGCCGTCAGTAGTTCTAATGGAATGTTGTCTACTCCGGGGGCCTTGTTTCGACTCAGGTCTTTCAATGCTCTGTCAAACTCTTCACGCAGTATCGTATCTCCCATTTCGTCTTCATCTACATCCTCTTCCACTTCCATAATACTGTCCCCAAGTACATCGCCCTTGTATAAACCTTCTATATACTCCTTCCACCTTTCTGCCTTCCCTTCCTTGCTTAAAACTGGGCTGCCATCTGAGCTCTTGATATTCATACACATGGTTCTCTTCTCTCCAAAGGTCTCTTTAATTTTCCTGTAGGCAGTATCTATCTTACCCCTAGTGAGATAAGCTTCTACATCCTTACATTTGTCCTCTAGCCATCCCTGCTTAGCCATTTTGCACTTCCTGTCGATCTCATTTTTGAGACGTTTGTATTCCTTTTTGCCTGTTTCATTTACTGCATTTTTATATTTTCGCCTTTCATCAATTAAATTCAATATTTCTTCTGTTACCCAAGGATTTCTAGCAGCCCTCGTCTTTGTACCTACTTTATCCTCTGCTGCCTTCACTACTTCATCCCTCAGAGCTACCCATTCTTCTTCTACTGTATTTCTTTCCCCTATTCCTGTCAATTGTTCCCTTATACTCTCCCTGAAACTCTGTACAACCTCTGGTTCTTTCAGTTTATCCAGGTCCCATCTCCTTAATTTCCCACATTTTTGCAGTTTCTTCAGTTTTAATCTACAGGTCATAACCAATAGATTGTGGTCAGAGTACACATCTGCCCCTGGAAATGTCTTACAATTTAAAACCTGGTTCCTAAATCTCTGTCTTACCATTATATAATCTATCTGATACCTTTTAGTATCTCCAGGGTTCTTCCACGTATACAACCTTCTTTCATGATTCTTGAACCAAGTGTTAGCTATGATTAAGTTGTGCTCTGTGCAAAATTCTACCAGGCGGCTTCCTCTGTCATTTCTTATCCCCAGTCCATATTCACCTACTACGTTTCCTTCTCTCCCTTTTCCTACTACCGAATTCACCCATGACTATTAAATTTTCATCTCCCTTCACTATCTGAATAATTTCTTTTATTTCATCGTACATTTCTTCAATTTCTTCATCATCTGCAGAGCTAGTTGGCATATAAACTTGTACTACTGTAGTAGGTGTGGGCTTCGTATCTATCTTGGCCACAATAATGCGTTCACTATGCTGTTTGTAGTAGCTTACCCGCATTCCTATTTTCCTATTCATTATTAAACCTACTCCTGCATTACCCCTATTTGATTTTGTACTTATAACCCTGTAGTCACCTGACCAGAAGTCTTGTTCCTCCTGCCACCGAACTTCACTAATTCCCACTATATCTAACGTTAACCTATCCATTTCCCTTTTTAAATTTTCTAATCTACCTGCCCGATTAAGGAATCTGACGTTCCACGCTCCGATCCGTAGAACGCCAGTTTTGTTTCTCCTGATAACGACATCCTCCTGAGTAGTCCCCGCCCGGAGATCCGAATGGGGGACTATTTTACCTCCGGAATATTTTACCCAAGAGGATGCCATCATCATTTAATCATACAGTAAAGCTGCATGTCCTCGGGAAAAATTACGGCTGTAGTTTCCCCTTGCTTTCAGCCGTTCGCAGTACCAGCACAGCAAGGCCGTTTTGGTTAATGTTGCAAGGCCAGATCAGTCAATCATCCAGACTGTTGCCCCTGCAACTACTGAAAAGGCTGCTGTCCCTCTTCAGGAACCACACGTTTGTCTGGCCTCTCAACAGATACCCTTCCGTTGTGGTTGCACCTACGGTACGGCCATCTGTATCGCTGAGGCACGCAAGCCTCCCCACCAACGGCAAGGTCCATGGTTCATGGGGGGAGGATTTGTGTCCTAAAATCCACAAAATTCATCCTTGGAGCTGAAGAAAGTAATACTCAAAGCCTCCACGTCCGAATCTGAATCCTCATACAATCATTATCCTCTGTATTATCCAGTGCCTTACTGATGCCACATTTCTTAAGCAAATTCATCACTTCTTCAGTTTTTGAAAGAGTACCATACAGCTTGGATCCAGTCATGAACTTCGGAAACTAGGTGTCTTCCTCCTTCCTGACAGTGTGTTTTCAAAATCTGTGGATTGCGTTCATCTGTTCCACTTCTCCTTTGTAAGTCTCTTAAATAGTCTATCAAATGCCTAATGGTTGAAGTAAACTAGTTAGTTCTCATGGATTTACAGTTAACTGAGTCTTCAGTTCATTCAGTCTATTTTTAATGTCTTCTGTTCTTTGAGAATGAAACTGGTCCTGAACTAACAGGGCAGGCTTCTTCAGTAGGCCTCAAGATTGCCTAGACCAAATTTTATCCATCCAGCACCTAATTCCTTCTCCGTCCATTCAGCTTTTATTGTGTACATGGACAAACACTTGTTTTGGCAATAGTTTCGTAAAGGTAAAAAAAAGAGGTGGCAATTTTGTCACAACAGCATAGCAGGATAAAACAACTTTGTAATGAGTCTTTTTTGTAGCCTGAAGTTTTAGCACTAACACTTTCTGTGCCCTTGGAATCCACAGTTCTGTTAGAACACATGTTAAAGGTTAGCAGAGTCTTGTCCATGTTTCCAGTTTGTGAAAGTTCAAACTTTTCTCTTTTCCTTGCTTTAATAAGAGATCGAAGAAATTTAACAGTTTGTTCTTTGTACTTGATGGCATCATCAGTAATATTTTCGTCTTGCTCCACATACTAAGCCAATAGCTTTTCAAAAATCTTTAACACCATGCTGTTGATCCAGTAAAGTCAGCAATCCCTTTGTTAGTGGATTTACTTACACTTGGTGCATAATCATTTTCATCAAAACTGAAATTCATTCTTCTATGTTCTCTAACATCCAGGTATTGAGTTCTACTTAAAGTAATGGTTTCACTTCGCAGATTACCTTTACTGTGAAGGCGGTTTCTGTGAAACATATTGCTGATTCCACCAAGTTCTTATCATTTTTCATTCGGAAGTTGCCTGAAATGCCTTTCTGCAGCCATGTTTTCATGCTCTTTAGCATATGCAATCACTTGCAGCTTTAATGTAATAGTATAGCAATGCCATTTTTCACCCATAGTTTGCAAATAAAAGCACATTATAGGTATGACACAACTGGAGCTCAACACTAAATACTGAACTTTGAATGAACAATATAAAATCTTTTATCAATGATGCTTGTGGATCCCCTAAGCTGTATACAACTAAAACATTCAAAATTCACAAGGAATCTAAAAATAAATTGCTTCAGGACGAAACATAGAAATTATGAAGAAGTGGATCTTACAGTTATCTACATTAACTTGCCACTGGCAACTCTGACACTTGGTGGTACGATAAGTATTTATTTATGCTAGTAGTCAGTACGTATGTATTTCACACACATTTTATCTAGGTATACGGTAACAATTATTGAGCTATATGAAATAAAATAGTCGTAACTTCTGAATGGTTTGCGCCATGACATTCAAACCACACAGTTGCCTGCGGTACATGATGGGAATTAGTATGTGTGCGCATGATGTTGTTTAGTGACGAAGCTCGCTTTCATTTGAGTGGGTTCTTCAGTAATCAAAATTGATGCATGTAGGGGGAAGCGGGGGGGGGGACTGAGAATCTGCATTTCACGATCGAGAAGTCTCTTAACCCTCTATGGGTGACTGTGTGGTGTGCAACGTTCAGTCACAGAATGATTGGTGCGATATTTCTTGGTGGCACAGTTACTACCAAACGGTACATGAAGGTTTCAGAAGTTTATCGAAGTGTTCGTGGAAGTGTAACTAAGTGTTAGGTTACCCACTCTTCCTACTCCTACTCCTACTACTACTTCTACTCAGTTTAGGTTTTGTGCTGCATACTGTGCTCCCCACATTTTCCTTGTTCATGCAAGATCTCATTTGCTTTATTTTGTTTCTTTTTTATTTCTATGCAGACATTAACTTTTTCCATCTTTCTTCTAACTTCCCTTTCTCAATTCGCATGTTTAGTACATTTCTGATTCTGCTCCTAAATAATTTATTGTAAACGACATTTTTAATTAAAAGTCAGGTTTATTAGCTTCCTTGGTCTGAAAACTTCAGATCATTTTCCAAACTCCGTTCGTTAGCTGTTGTTTGTACTAAATTTTCTGTCTCATGAATTGGTGCAGGTTGTGAGAACAAGAAAATGCTTTTAATATTGGTAGACCATCCAGCAGTAGTCAAGAATCAGCTTTAAAGCTCCATGTTTGAAAAGAATTGTCAATATAGATATTGTAAGGTAGGACATAAATGTCACTCATGTAGATCCAATACAAATAAGTGTTCTTGTACTGGTGTGAATTGCTGATGTAATGTGTCAACTGTGTATTATGTAATTTTTATCTTAAAATACTACTGAAGGCATTCTCAAAATGTGGTAAGATTTCTTGGTTAAGATATGAAATGTTATTTTTCAGTATTTTGCCGTGAAGCAAAAATAGCATCAGTAGTTAAATGATTCTTCCTAACACTTGCTGGTTCTTTGATAAGGAAATATCTAGTTATTGTTTGAAGTCTGTTTTTTGTAATTTTGTCAAACAGTTTGTAAGTTGAGTTAGATAGATTTATTTCTCTGGAGTTTTGTCCTTGGTTGACCCCCCCCCCCCCCCCCCCTGTCTTCCAGCAGCTAATAAAACAGTGTCACCACCTAAATTGAAGTTAGATGATTTATGAAATATTATTAATTCCATCCATAACCTGTTGCTTTTCTGTACTTTGTGGCATTTATAGTCATCAATTATTCTATATTAGTATCTTCAGAATGCCACCGGCCTTGCCACAATGGTAACACTGGTTACTGTCACATCACTGAAGGTGACCATTGATGGGTTTGGTTAGCACTTGGATAGGTGACCATCTGGGTGTCCTGAGTGATGTTGCCAAGTGAGTTGCCAAGTGGGTTGCAATCAGTCTTTGTCTTTGTGAGGCTAATTGTGAAGCTACTTCATTGAGAAGTGGTGGCTCTGGTCAGGAAAACTTAACAATGGCCTGAGAGCTTTGTCGTGACCACATGCCCTTCATATCTGCATCCAGTGACGCTTATCGACTGAGGATGACATGGTGGTCAGTTGATACCATTGGGAATTCTGAGGGCTGTATGGACAGAGTTTAGTTCAGTTTCAGTCCCCCATACCCGAATGGGATCTTCCGGCCAACAATGCTGTACAATCATTTCATTTCATCGTTAGTCCTTTATTTTGTATATAAACATGTTTTTCCTTCAACATCTTGTATATTTTCATCACTTAATTATATGGCTTCTGCCTTATATCTCGCAAAAATATCATTGAGGTAAAATTGGGGAGACTAGGAGCCTACGCAAAGGCTTAGCGTCACCTGTTCTTACAAACCATATGTGACTGTAACAGGAAAAGGAGGAAATGACAATGTACTCAAAATACCCTCCACCATATGCCATAAGGTGGCTTGCAGAGTATAGATGTAGATGTAGATGTAGGTGTATGATTAGTGAATTTATCTTTAAAACCTATTTTATGGGGATGAAAAACAAGAGTGGGAAATAAAAGAATGAGAGACTAGTAGTATTTGATACCTAATGCCATGGAAAGTGAAGTGAAAACGTAAAGCACTTTGTTAAGATGGTTTAGAGGAACTTGGGAGGGGGAAACAGAAGTGTAGTTCAGTTACTAAATGTTGTATAGGTGATTCGTATGATGTACTATGACTATGCGGAATTGTACAGAGGATTTGCGTGTTTTTTAATAGAACAGAAAAAAAATATTTGGTTTAATGAAAGTGATTTCTTTGCCCTGAAGAAGCAAGAGATTCGATATGAGAGTTTCTCTGTAAGATAACACTCATTATCCAGAAGAAAGGGAAATCATTACTACAACAAAGGGTGTGTTTATGGGACTTCGTCGAAACACAGGGAACAAACTTAATCTACTGATGAATCTGACAGTGGAAAGGGAAGTTTGGAGGTAGGAAATCAGACGTTTGAATATGACAACAAAAACACTCAATTATTTAATTGGATAGATAAAAAATCTACTCACCAAGTGGCGGCAGAACACACACATGCAAAGGATTGTTGTGATTGGCAAGCATTTGGAGCCAGTGGCTCCTTCTTCAGGCAGAAGATCTTTCCTTCTCATCCTGTATGGTAAGTCTCCCCGGACCCACGGTTCTGGGTGACTGTCCCAAAATCTACCTCATTTCCTAGATCTCTCCAGTCCTTATCCTTCACCCTTTTTCCTTCCCATTCAACCTTCAACCTGAAGAAGGAGCCATTGGCTCCGAAAGTTAGCCAACCACATCAGTCTTTGTGTGGGTTCTGCCGCTGCTTGGCAAGTAGATTTTTCTATCTATCCAATTAAATATTGGAATATGTGTCACAGATATCACATCTCTTGGGTTTGGCAGTTATGCAGAGATTAAGAGGGAGGAATGAAGTGGTAATTATGGTGCATCAAATATGTTTCTATATATTTTTCACTTGTTTATTCTGAATGACAGTAAACTGATGTGTTGCCATAAAGAAATATCCAACAATAACTGATACATCGGTGTGTATTTGTGTTACTGTAACAGTTATGGAATTTGATAATGAAATTCATCTCTAGCATAACTAGTTTTTCTATAGTTAATTATCATCGACTACATCTTAAGTTTTACTTAGATATTATATACAGTACTGTTAATTGTCCAACAGCAACATAGGTTGGTAGCCACATCTGGGCCCATTCAAAGGGGGAAAAATGTTTCCATTGATAGTCATCATCCCCATTTCTCAAATTACAAACATGCTTGCATTATTGGAAGTTAAAAATGGTTGCTTCCATATTAGAAATTTACTCACAGTAATTTTATTTTATGAAGTATTTTCCAATAGTTTCATTCTGAAGTCCTGAGAAGGGTTCCTAGATAAAATGCCACAATTTTAGAAGTCCATTTTTAAAGACTTTTGTAACATTAAAAAGGTACTACGTTTGCTGTTGGATTTGATTTATTAATATAAAAATCAAATAAATGGATGATCTTTTTTGTTGTGTTTGAAATAGTAATAGATATATGTGAAATGTCTTAGGTCAACAATGCAACCGCTCGTGTGCAGACTAAGAAGGTACCTGCTGTTCCCAATGGTGAGTGTCTAATACTGGATATTGAGAAGAGAAATTGCAACTGTATGTTATCACAAATAAAATTTCACAGCGGAAATTATAATTCTATGCAGACAATCTTCAGAAGATAAGAACAAATCTGCTCTAGGTTGTGTCCTCGGCATTATCCCAAGTGCCACATATCAGATACATATAGTTAAAAGTAAAAGTAGTTAGTGTCTAGAAACAAATTAATCATGTATATTAACAGAAAAGTATATCATTCATATATATGAGAATGGGCAGTAGTTTTCAAAATTTCAGTCCTTTGAAAGTTCTCCATTATTCAGTCTACATTCTTGTCTGATGATGGATATGTGAGACACAACTGAAAGGTTTATTGGCATATTTATTTATATGTACATAGGATGTAGTGTGCAGTAAGAGAGTGAAGTAGGGTGATGGCGGGGGGGGGGGGGGGGGGGGGGGGTTGGCTCTGATGACAAGCCGCATATATAATATTTTTTTATTTTTTTATTTATTTTTTTTTTATACATACAGTGTGTTGCAACATCAACAACTGACAGATTGTCATGTGTTGATAAACATAATACTATATTCTTATGCACCACTGTTGATGATGAAAAAGTTATATTATTGCTTCCTTTGCCCTCCTCCCGCTCCCCTTTTTTCTTTGGGAATGACAGTCATGATATCGTGTTGCTTAGTGGTGAACCAATTTTTGGAACTACCACTTCTTGTTAAGCTAGTTCTGTGGATTGTATTTCCAACCACACAATTAACAACCATTAATTGAAATTCAAACAATGGAATATCAACAATATCATGAGTAGTTAGATTGTTACTCATTGTAAAGATGAGCCATTGAGCTGCAGACAGGCACAATGAAAAGACCATTGCTCGTTATAGCTGTCAGCCAAAGTCGCCTTCAGCAAAGAAAACAAAGCTGCTGTTGGTTATGGACTTGTGTGCATGAGGTGTGCTTGTTGGCGTAAATGTATGAGTTTTTCTTCGCTGAAAAAGGAATTGACTGAAAGCTTTAATGTGTAACAGTCTTTTTGTTATGTCTGTCTGCAACTCAATGGGTCATCTTTACGATGAGTAGCAATTTATCCTTTTCCTAATATTACACGTGGAATTTCTGTTTTTCAAGCATCTCTTGCCAGTCTTTTTGATGATGTGTCATATGAATCTGCAGTGTACATTGGTCAGTAAAGCCAAGTTTTAAATCTGTGGTGGGTTTGATCACTGCAGTGCTTCACTGGGTGTAGTCCTATTGGAGGTGGCATGCCTTTACTTTCTTCAGACCTATATACTAACGGACCAGCCTGCTATAAGTGGACCTACAGTTTTAACACAGACCCCAAACCACTGTGCAGCTTGGCATTTTTCATACACACATCACTCCGAGAGGTGAAAGAAGTGATAATCAACAGTAAAAATTACTGGATTGAATGGCGATTGAACCATGAACCATTGGACATGGGATTTGACACATACTCACAGTCACCAGTATGTTAATAATGGCCATTGTTCCTAATTGCTTACATTATCTGTAAGGACAGGTGAGAGTGTTGTTATGTGGGTGCAAAAATTAATGATATATTTTATTGAAATGTACTGTTCTCCTTCTTTGCAATTGTGCTAGGCATCTTTGCATCTGTTTCCATGTTAACTGAATACAGCTTTCAAAACTTTCCCACTTCCCAAGTGAGAAAACATATGACAGGAACTTTTGCAAAGGTAGAAAAAGATAATATAAGATTGAGTTTGTATGTTAGTATTCGATTGCTTTGGTATATGCTTGTCTTATTTGTTAAGTTGTAGGGATGAAATAGCTTAATATTCCAAAATGAATGACACGGTATGACCTGGTTAATACACAGTTTAATTTTTCTATATCTCTGCATCTGAACAATTTTAATGTTCCAAATGATCTAGTGTGGTACCAGTCACTGACTTTTGGAATCAAGGAACTGGAAAAGAAATATGTAATTCACTTCAAAAACTTCATCATTACCATGAGTGTCTATTAAATGTTTATGTAGAACACTCAAACAACACACCACAAACACAAGAGTTTGTTTGTTGCTTTAGATTTCTTTTTGTGAACATTGCCGTAACAGAGAAGTTGGAAGCAATGAAATTTTCTGTAAATCAGATACTGTTCTACCAATTTTTTGAGAATTCTATTTTTCTTATCCGTGCTACCTTCCATTGGCATTCTGAGAGAAAAAAATTATCCTTTATTCTTGCTAAAATATGGTCTAAATGAATATCAAGACCTGAGTCTCTCTGCAGTTTACCATAATATAATTTAGCTGACATCTTAAAGTTATTATGGGTTTTACTAAATATGCCTGCTTTCTTCTTCTTCTTCTTCTTCTTCCATTTCACCCAACTTCAGGGTAGGTAGACCAGTCACACTTTCACATTCTGTTACCGTTGTAGGCCTATTGTAATTGTTCCCCTGGCCTCGCCCTCTCTGTCGCCCCCTCCCATCACAAGAAATTGGTTCAGGGGACAGGAAACTCGCAACTAAAGGTGTCATACCTACCTTGTGTAATATTTAGTCTATGAAATGTCACAAAAGATATGCATAATGTGAACTTACTGGAGTAACCTAGCAAGAAATTTGATGGTATGTGATAAAAATTGGTCAAAATGTGTCTCAGAGTCAGCTCTGAGAAATTTTTTCCCTGCTGTTGGAGTCCACATCTGTAAATAAATACAAAATCTGTGGTGTATAAAGTTTCATTATTACTTGCACATATCTTTCCCACATCCTCTACAATAAACCTACAGCTGAGATAGCATAGGCACTCGGTAGACTTGGTTGTGGGAAGTGATAAGAGTTATATATTGAACAGCCACAATTGAAACCACAGACATTTTCTGTTCTGTACTGTCATACAATAGATGAAACTTAGTGTTACTTCTGTTATATTAAGTTTTTCCCTACTTTACGTATTTTCTCGCTCAGAGTCCAATAAGCTTTGATTTCAGAACTATAAATTACAGTCACACTGAACCACAGACTTGACATATTACGTTTATCAACTATCTTCAATCACACGCATCCCCCAAATAAAAAGTTGACTTTCTTTTTGGGAATGTTTGTGGCAATCACAAACCAATGTCTTGCTGTACACTTCTCAGATGCGATACAGCAGTCATAGATACAAGTTAGTTCGAAATTACACTCGTGATTCCAATCATATTATCTACTATTCAAGCCTGATAGACTTCATGTTTCACCCAAAAATTTGCACATGAATTCCATTGATTCTTGTAAATTGTGTATGTTGTTTTCTAACAGTGTTCACTAGGTTTCTTCACCAAGCTGTGCTTTCCAGGCCATATAGTTTTTGTCATTTGTGGTGGCTAATCATGAAAAAATGGGTGCCTTCATCTGAGGTTTTATGACTAATATTAAAGCACAGTATGAAAAGGAAGGGAGAAGGTTAAACTGCATAAAAGTGGTAACATAGCTAACCTCATAATACAGTGTTTACTATTATAATACCTAATACATTCATTCAGAGTAGAATTTACTATCCCACTGTACACGTTATTGTCCTGTATACCGTTTCCAAGAGATTTAGTTTATTATTAAATTCATAAGGTTTTGGTGGTATTAAGTGCTGGAAATATAAATTAATAGCAAGGAAGAACTGATGGTAAAATAGAAACTGGACCATCAACTAAGTATTGCACTCTGCTTTTTGTGGCTGTGCTACATGAACTGAGAAGTTAATATTCAACAGTAATTGTGCTGTTCTTTTTAATATAAAATACATTACATTTCTGTATATTTATTCTCAGTTAAGATGTGAATTTTTTTCTTTGGTCTTAAAATTTTAATAGACTTGCAGAAGGGCACTAATTGATATCCATGAAGTTGACATCTGAAGCCCAATGTAGATCTGTAGATAATTTTGCACAAGGGTATAAAAAGCATGGCAGTTTTTTCATTTTTGTTTGCTTGTAATTAACACTAAATCTTATGTTGGGTTTATTTGGTTGATGTAAATTGATGTCAAAGTCCAAATTTCTGATTTTTGGAGCATGGATATACTGTTACAGAATGTAGATGCAGTTACTCCCTCTCATTAAACCCAATTTTTAATTACATTCAGTGAAAAATACGTCAAACCTCCATAAATATGAACATGATTGGTGTATATTTGGAATACTTCTTAATGCACAATGTTTTCTGCTGTTGCAAAGTTCAGCCTTTTAAACTTGATATTTCAGTGCAGTGGGATAGTGCCAGTACAATATCAGTATTTTCATATTTATGTAGAAAATGTACACATATTAACTTGCATGATTCTTTCATAATTAGCTGTAGATGTGTAATTTAATGTCATTTTTGTTTTAAGTATCTTTGAAAATATAGTGTTAAAATAGTACTTCTCCATAATGAACCGTGAAATGCTTTCATCAGAAGTTGCTTTGTGATTAGTCTACTTATTGAGAGCTTATATACATTTCATTAGTTTCCATGTTGTTTGAGGTATTTAAATAAATGTATTTCTGGCCTTTGTGCATATGTTAATGTTTCTCACATTATAGATTGCATTATTCATAGCTTTTGTCACCTTTTTTTTTTTTTATTCGTTTAGTTTTTCTGACTAGGAATGGGACGGTGCCCACACTCGGTGAGAGCTCCCACTTGACTTTCTTGGTGTTGGGTTTGTCTGCCAGTGGGATATTGCATTGTTCTTTTGTCAGATCTCATTTATGCCAATTTTAATGACTTTTATTCATTGCTTTAATTTTGCTTTGTTTCATTCTTTATGGCTGACATGATGTTAACAGATCTTGCACACACTGTTTAGTGTTCTTATCTTGGGTTTCATTGTAGTAAGATTTGCTACACTTTTTTTATTGTAGCTTTTTGCTGTACTTTTGTTGCTATTTTTTTCCAAAAGTAATGGCTTATTTATAGTTAGCTTTCTGAAGCATTGCTGATACATTTTGTGGCACGCGTGTGCTTGCGCGCACCTATTCTCTCTCTCTCTCTCTCTCTCTCTCTCTCTCTCTCTCTCTCTCTCTCTCACACACACACACACACACACACACACACACACACACACACACACACACACACACACACAAAATGTTACTTGCTGTTATCCTTATTTATAGACCATACTATTGTTTTGGGGGATTGTGGAGACCAAATTAAAATTTAACAGAGGTTGATGCACAAACTTCATTTAGCCAGTTTTAAAACTGAAGATACACTGACAACTGTAGAATGTGGTAAACAATAAATGTGAATGTGGATATCTGTTTTTGTGCTGACACATACAGAGAGATAAATGAAAGGAGAAGATGCAAGTGAAGATTGCTTGCCCAAATAGATGTATTATCAAACTAATGAAGGAGTTGATTTAAATGAAGAGGAAATTAAATGAATCTTTCACATGCATCTACATACTTTCTCATTGGTATGATGATGTAGGGCTGACATTTTTAGTTAGCCACAGTCATGTACACTTAGGTTTTATCTGTTGCAGAGGTCATCATATCTGGATAAAAGGGTGGGTGGGTGTGGGTGGGTGGGGAGAGGAGCAGCAGGGGGGGGGGGGGAGAGCGCATTCAAGTTTTTCTACTGTGCTACCCAGTATTTCACATAAAATATAGCTGTTGGACTTGGAGGTGATTTTAATGGCGCTGTATATCTCAGTCTCTAGCTCGGAGTGTCTAGACATGCTTGCTGTTCTGACGTGTGATGATTACTGGCAACCAGCAGGGGTGCCAACCTAAACTATGCACCCAGACTGCCTACCTTGTTAGGAAACTCAGCACTGTGGAATACGAAGGTAAGCGAGATCCAAGATGGAGGAAGAGGAGCAGCATACCCAGCTAGCACCCTTAGAGAAGCTTGGCAGGACTGAGGGAACCGATAGGCCATGAGAATGAACTGTAATGCGTCCTTCACAGGAAAGTCCTGCAGACATTTTTTCACCTGGGTTTTACAGGTGTGAACCAAGTGCTTGGCTTCCCCATGTGGCCCAGGGCTGGGTTGCTGGAGGCCACAAGGAGAAAAAAGTCTTGGGAACTGCCTATTGACTAACATAGTGGGGACATGCAGCATCTAAATGCTCCAGCTCCTGGTCAATGCTGTGTAACAGCTGTAAAACCCCCAGCCACAAACTCTTGGGAATAATCCCCCTGGGAGTTGTCAGCCATTTAGAGAAAGAGGAACCTGTCTCATACAGAGAGGCAATGGCACAAGGCAAAGTAGCTACGAAACAGATTGGGAGAGTGACCAGGAGGCTGAGTTGATAAGAGGATGGGGTGAGATGAAGTGCCTTGGTGACGCAGGTGCTAGTGCTCAGAAACACTTGATGGGAGGTGATATCCAAATGAAAAAACACAAGCTCCTCTCCATTAAACCCGAGGTCCGGGCCTACTTGCAGCTGGCATACGATGTCCACATTGGCATCACATTGGCATGGCTCCCAATGGGGTAAAAATGGATTTTATAGTGATATTTGGAGAGGAACAAGGGCAATAGTTAAAACCTGTGGGCCATCTTATAATGGACCTAGGTGTATGGACTAAATAATGAAACTAATGGCTAATGGCTTGTGGCCCATAAGTAGCTGAAATTTGACGCCATACAAGAAAATGCATACACAATGGCCGGAGCCACCTTCTTGACCTGAGAGTAGTGGATGTGCTGGTCTGATAGTTTTGGATGCAATCATCAGTGGCTTCTCTGAGCCATCTGCATTCTGATGGATGTGGCCTGGCTACATGCCGTACTGCAAGGCTTCATAGTCAAAGTCAGTGTTTCATCAGAATCAAATGTAGCTAGCTGTAGTGCTGATCTGAGGCAGACCTTTAACCTGAAAAACACCTGGTTGCACGTCAGAGACCAGACAAAGGAAGGAGGAGGTAGAGAGGGCTTGCAATGGTGGACAACCTGGGAATGAACCAGTGCTAATTTTACTCAGAAAAGCCAGTAGTTCTTGCAATGATGAGGGACATGGCAGGTCTGTTATGGAGCTGATCACACTCACCAGGGGTATGGTGTGGCCCAGTCACTCAAGAGATGGTTGAAAAAATTTGGACTTTTGCAGACTGCAACACATACCCACTGTCTGGAGTTTTTGAAAAAAAAAAAAAAAAAGCCTAGATATTGTGTAGGTGGTCATTTGTCGTTCATTCAGTTACAGTATCATTCAGGTAGTTGGAAAAAAGTGTGGAATAATGGATGTGACCTGTCCCTGATAGCGTTGAAAAGCTGTGGGGCACTTGCCTCCCCAAACATCAACCGTGTTGGTACAGGCCAAAAGATGTATTAAGACCCATTGTACACTTGGACTCGTCATCCAAGGGTAACTGGTGATATTCTTAGCAAAGATAGAGTTTTGAGAAGGATCGACCTGCTTCTAAATGTGTGAACAGCTCATCTGGATGTAGCAATGGGTATGTGTCAACCCCAGACTCTGAATGTGTGATAAGCAGTTTACTAGTGTGTTTCCTAATGATTACAAAGAGTGTGGTTCATTCACTAGAGGGAATGGAAACCACAACCTTGGGTGATGCAAGCCAATCCAGCTTTGCTTCGATTTAGGAGTGTAGGGCTATAGGAATCTACCTAGCGCAAAAAAATCTAGGCTGAGCCAACTACTTTCAGGTTATGTGGGCTTCGAAGTCTGAAGCACATACTAGGCCTTCCACAAGATATCCTGAAATTCTGAGTACAGAGATTCCAGTGATTGATAGGGGACTCCAGCACGTATCAACTGTATGGAGTTCATGACTGAAAAGCTGAAAACCTGAATGGTACAAACCCAAAAATGTTTGCTGAACTAGCATTGTTGGTACAAATAAATGTAACAGTCAGAGTGACTGACCTACAAGTGATTGTAGCCGTGAAATTGCTAAGCAAGAGGATTTGCTGTTTACCATACCCCATCAGGCTCCTGTTTACTGGTGACAGCACTTAGGACAGTGAGGTGAAATGTTTGAACACCAACATTGGCTACCTGCAGGCTCAGCTGTCGACAGAGTCCAAAAGCTCAATAAAAAGTTTGTTGTAATCCTGATCGGAAACTGGCCCTGACAGTGGCACTTCCTAGATATCCATATCCATGTCGTCTGATGGTGCTTTCTGTGCAGTTGCGTATTAGACTACCACAAAGTGGCTTTCGTTTGGATGCATGTGACAAATGGCCCACTGCTGGGGGGACACTAAGATTTATCATGTTCGGAGTAATAAGACACACAGGATGGCAACAGGGAGTGGCAATTGGAATGCTGTTCATGTGCTGGCTTGCACTGCCATGATGTCATCCTCCCACATATAGTGGATACAGCTGGGCCACCCTGTACTGCCATTGTGTCACATCATGCTACCAGCTGATCACCAGTAACATATGAGGCCTGATACGACTGGGCAGTGGACAAAACTTCTTTGAGGGAGAGGTTTTCTGATTGGGGGTCCATTGCTGCAGGTCCTTATCCAGGGCAGAGCGGATGATAATATCGTGAACAATGACATGCACATATGACTCTTTTGATTTGATAGAATGGCACTTTGCAACTAAGGACTTGGAGGGTTCGGACCCAGGCATGATAAGACTGATGGGGCTATTTCTTGCATTGGTAGTATCCAACTGTTGCAGCCACGAAATGTGCGGCCGCAGTAATAGAATGAAAGCAATGAAGATAAATTGTTGAATGGCAATGAGGAAGGTTCCTGCAACAGGGCTTAATGCCGCAACACCTGATACAAGGTGGGAGAAAGCCATGACAAAAACTGTGCACAACATATTTCAGCATGTATCTCCGCGATGTTATTCAATCTGTATATTGAGCAAGCAGTAAAGGAAACAAAAGAAAAGTTTGGAGTAGGTATTAAAATCCATGGAGAAGAAATAAAAACTGTGAGGTTCGCCGATGACATTGTAATTCTGTCAGAGACAGCAAAGGACTTGGAAGAGCAGTTGAATGGAATGGACAGTGTCTTGAGAGGAGTATATAAGATGAACATCAAAAAAATCAAAACGAGGATAATGGAATGTAGTCTAATAAAGTCGGGTGATGTTGAGGGAATTAGGTTAGGAAATGAGACACTTAAAGTAGTAAAGGAGTTTTGCTATTTGGGGAGCAAAATAACTGATGATGGTCGTAGTAGGGAGGATATAAAATGTAGACTGGCAATGGCAAGGAAAGCGTTTCTGAAGAAGAGAAATTTGTTAACATCGAGTATAGATTTAAGTGTCAGGAAGTCATTTCTGAAAGTATTTGTATGGATAGTAGCAATGTACGGAAGTGAAACATGGACGATAAATAGTTTGGACAAGAAGAGAATAGAAGCTTTTGAAATGTGGTGCTACAGAAGAATGCTGAAGATTAGATGGGTAGATCACATAACTAATGAGGAAGTTTTGAATAGAATTGGGGAGAAGAGGAGTTTGTGGCACAACTTGACAAGAAGAAGGGACCGGTTGGTAGGACATGTTCTGAGGCATCAAGGGATCACAAATTTAGTATTGGAGGGCAGTGTGGAGGGTAAAAATCGTAGAGGGAGACCAAGAGACGAATACATTAAGCAGATTCAGAAGGATGTAGCTTGCAGTAAGTACTGGAAGATGAAGAAACTTGCACAGGATAGAATAGCATGGAGAGATGCATCAAACCAGTCTCAGGACTGAAGACAACAACAAAAAACAATGTGGAAAGCTGGGAAATGTTACCATGGGTGATGTTCATATACTTCCCAATCTTCCACCACCACATCAGGTGGTAGGAACAGAGGGGGAAACATACCAGGGGATGAAAGGGGGTAGAGTAATACAAGCATAGCCTCTTTCATGGCTGTAAATATTTCAGACTGTTGTCACACCACCGTTAGAAGCAGACTCCTTATCACAAGAGGTAAAATGCAGCACCACGACAAAACGTGTGAAACAACAAGCCTACTTGTTGCCAGTGTGTTCAGGCCATGAGACCACACAAATGATGGTAGACACAACACTTCATTACATCTGGAACACTTGTACAAGAAGACACTTGCCATGGAGTGGCTACACTACTAGTCCGATAAACATAAGTGAAATGTCAAAATATTACTGAGAGCAAGGTCGGAAAGTGCAGTGTGGAGAGGCTGCACGTGTGTGCAAGAGTGGTGGCCTCTGCCGGTGCTAGTGTCTTCTGACTTCTGTTTCGCACCCAGCAATTGCGCATGCGCATTGTGGGTGCGGAATATATGCCAGTTACTATAGTAATTTTCTTGGGCTCACGATTATAGAGGCTGTAATTGGTGTTGCATATCTTGTAGCTAACTGTGATCAGTTTCTTTGATTTACTATCAAATTTTGATCTAAACTGATACGCTGCTGAACCAAACTTGTGTTTTAAAGAAAGGGGTTTTCCAAACAATTTTTCAAATGTGATATCAGTATTGCTTGCTTTACATGGTCAACAATTAAGATATATGCAGCACAATTTACTGCCTATGCATACAGTTCATGAAATGAGTCTGTACCCAACAACATGGTGTGTGTACGGTAAAAAGGATCTGTTTTCTTGCTCAGTTCAGCCATTTTGCTTCTGTACACTGGTTAGTGTTTTCTCGTGTATTATTCCATTTTGCCTGAAATAATCTTCAAATTGCTTATTTATGAGTTTCGTGCCATTGTCATTTCTCAGAACTCAGATTTTGTTGCCTGTTTGCCTTTTAATCAGTCTCGGAAACTCCAAAAACACAGGGAAAATGTCATGTTTATTTTCATGAAAATATGCAAAACTCTATGAAGTCAAGTCATCCTTGTAAAATGTGTACAAACCTGTATTTTGAAGAGTGAGTTTTTTCATCCATCCACTCAAATTTACCTGAGTAAATTTGCCAGGATCCAGGATCTTTCAGTCTTGATTCCAAATTGGAATTAAGTGAGTCTCTCTTCATTTTGCCATACTGACTGATTCGCAATAAAGATCTTAATCTTTCTTTATTTTTAAACCAGGAACTATCTTCATATTGGCTGTATACTTCAGACTGGCTGTATGGAAGTCTTTTGTGCAAGATCACTGTGGAATTAAAGAAAGCAGGATTTGTTGGTAGTAGACCTGGGTGTTTAAACATAGTTTTGACAACACTGATTGTCCAACTTAATTTCTCCTGCAACTATACCTGAATTGTGAACAAAGAACCCGATTTTGATGACACATTGCAAAATTTTCGACCTCTTGATAACTTTTGTGACAGGTTCACTAGTATCAGCTAAGGCTTACACCAGAGATTGATGTTGACTGATGATTTGATGCAGTTGCATCTGTTGGCTATATTCTATAATTTAAAAAATACACCATTGTATTAACTGTAGATCATTTTGCACAGATGGTTTGTATGCTGACCCACATTTCAGATGCATTTGTGCACATCGTAACACATTAAATGGGGAGTCAACTTGCTTCTTTGCAGACTGAACCACGTGTACAATTGGAGTGGGTGTATTTAATTTTAAGCACTATTTATATAATGGTATCTATTTAATTTTAAATTATCTTATTGTGAATGTGTGTGTTACTCCCCACACCCTCTGCCCCCTCCCCTCCTTTCACAAAACACACACACACACACACACACACACACACACACACACACACACACACACACACACACAAAATTACTTACATTGACATTTAAGAACTTCAGGGAACATATCCTGATAATCATAGCACAAGGTAATACAAGTGCATAAAATTGGAAAAGAAAGCTGTGCTGACTTTCTTATGTTGAGAATTGATTTTTTGTTTATGAATTATTTGCTGCACTGGAACACAGTAATAGTGAAACAAATTTAAAAATTGTACTCTCTTTATCAAAGCGGTACATAAATAGCTAAAGATAAAATTTATGACCTATGTTACTTGTTTTATCATATGGCTCTATTTTCCTCAGCTTTGCTTTCCGTTGGTGTATCAAACTCGATGCTGATATACCCATCAGGTCTACTATACAACTAAAACAGTGGTCTCAGGTTATAAAATTTTGGCAGCAGAAGTTTTTTGGGCATCAGCATGCTAAAACACATCAATGAGCTAAATCATGAAAAATGTAAACTGGTCGTTATTGACACGTACAATTGTGTCCCAATTGGGGATACAAAACGTGACTTCGTGTAAATTGTAAGAGCAAATGTGCATCTAAGGCTCTGCTATGGATACTCAGCATTGTAGATATTCCACCAGCAGTAAAAAATTTTCATGTAATATGTGTGTAATTTTTGATGTTTTTCTAAGGTTCATAATTGAGATTTACAGAAAGGTGGAAGGAAATTGATAATGTGAGATTGAACGTGCATTTCAGTTAGTATGCAAAAGTTGTGACAGTGGCCAAAATTTTCTGTGAAAATCTGTTTCCTCTCTGCTATTGAATTGAAAAATACAGATAACAGCAGAAACATTTTGAAATCATTTTTCAAGAATTGTTGGTATATAGTTATTGTTCAGTGCATATATTCAGTTTTTATCATATGCTTCTTGGTAAACAGTAAATGTTTGATGTATACTAGTATTCTTTTCTAAAAGCATCTTTATACTTTCTTGTAGTCATTAGCTTTTATTTATTTAGATACACTCCAGCTGCACATACTATTTTGTAATTTTTTGCTTTGGATTTGTATAAGAGAGGCATAAAGGCTTAAACAATCCAACCTGACAAAATTGATGAAAAAAATTTTTTCATAATACACCAGTGTTATATTTAATCACATATGTTTCATGTTATGATTGTTCAGTTGGATCCCTTTCTGCCTCTTTTGAAATGGGTGCAGCTGCATAAAAAATCTTAATCCTTATGGTGTTTGTGCTAAGGGCGTGCTTGTGTTTTTGTGTTGTTCCAGTGTGCGTGCAGTGGCCAGAGGGTAGGTTTCGAGGCCTGGAGCCCACCACAACACTTGCTAGATAGATGCTTGCTTCATTACACCATTAGTTACACTTCCTGTGCATGATATTTATACCATGGCAATACAAGAAGTAATGTGTTATTTATTATAAGTTATTTTTGCATAGACTGAGTTAAAATGTTAAACAACAAATTAATCTGTTGTAACTTTGAATTTTGTGCATAATTTTTCCAGAAACTATCCTGTTTGGAAAAACTTCAGTAAATTGTTTGGAGTAGTAGAACTAATGACAAGCAATAATTCAAACCATAACCAACCATAGGAATTTAGTTTGTCATTTGCATTGTCATGGTGCTTGCATGATGGGTTATGTTTCTTGAATATAATAACTACTAACGAGACTGTATTAACTGTAGACTGTGCCTCTCATTTACATAAGATTCATATTAACATTTTCTGGATTAAATATTTTTAATTACTTATTTTATCATAATTTTGAAGGTAAAAAGACTTAGTGCTTTAGTTACTATTTGCTTCACTGTTAACAGTTTGTAACATTGAAAGATGTTTAATTGTAGACACAATTTTCATTCATTTTTCCCCCTAAATGTATGTTGTTTCCATGTCAGTTAACAAAAAGAAAGCAAATAAGTTTTATAAGACACCTATTTCCATCCAATGTGAACATACTGCAAAAATAATGGTTGTAAAAGTGACAGATGCAAAATTTGTAAACTTGATACTTCGAGTTTAGTATTGTATGAACGGTACTCCCCAAAGGAAATGGTTCCCTTTCATTGTTGGGCATTGAAACACGATAAAAACTGCATATGGAATTACACAAATCAACTTCACATTTAAACTGACAAATGCTGCTTATCTTTTGTGATGACATTTCTTATTTAAAGTAAAAAGTTAATTAATTTTGGGGATCTAGCACTGAAATAGGCACAACAGTAATTTTGTGTGAGTAACTAATGTTTTGTGTTGGGAAAGATATTAAGTGGCAAATTATTCATGTTAGCTGTTGATAGAAAGTTTGTGTGTGTGAAATTCCAATTTCGGTCTAATTTTGTGTCAAGTGTACATTTGTGTAACACAATGTACAGTTCTTTGAAACTTGAAATGTAAAGCACTTATTATGAAATAATATAAATGTGCTACAATGTTTACGGGGACCTGTTTTGTGCAGCTATCACAATACACTGTTTTCTTTAGCCTGAAACCTCATCTTTCATCTTGAAGTATTTTGTGTATTAAACTTGTTTAGTCATAGTATTCAGAGACATAAGTACTTGCAAAAATGTAACATTTCAGACCCATCTCAAAACTTCTTTTGTCATTATTGCCTATGAAACTGTTTAACAAATTTGCAGTACCTTGAACAGATAACCCGTTTTCAGCAGTAGCAATCATTTCTCTCCATTAATATCCAGTCTGTTGCATAAAAGCCACACACTTTGGAATCAATGCAAAATATGGCTCACTGTTTATTATTTCTTTAATAGCCTGTTAAGGTAGTTTGTCTCTAATTCTCAAAAACCTTAACTATTTATGCGAGTTTTATGATTTTAACTTCCCCTGCCCCCCTTCCCCAAGACAAATGGTAACATTCTGCAAGGAAAAAGTGGATAAAGGGATTTAATTTAGTACCACATGGAAGTGTAGTAGTGTAGTCAAAATAAAAGTTGTTTGAAGTGATATTTTAAGAGGGAAGAAGAGACGGATAAAAGTGTAGAATGTCTTGTAGAAGACAATAAGTATTTTACAGCATAAGTTAGTGTATCAGCCTGGTGATAAAGCTTTATTTTACTTACTTATTTTAATTTCAGTACTTTGTGCAAATGTAAGTTGAGAGAAATGGGAAGTGTAAGTTACTGTACTTGCACCATTGAATTTTATTTATCTTTCTGCTATTCATACATTTTCTACTCACATGATTTTTTTTACTTGTGCCATATTAACAAAGTAAAGTTGTCATCCTTATTACTATGATTTTGTTATTTGATAACACTGTGGACGTAATGTTGGGAATGTTTCCATAATGGACCTCTCGCATTACTTTTAGAGTGCCGTTCCAGGAAGGTATGCTGCGAGAATTTCTGTGAAGTTCGGGAAGTAGGTGACATGTACTGATAGAATTAAAAATGTGAGGGCAGATCATGAGTTGTGCCGTGATAGTTCAGTGAGTAAAAACATTGCCGGAAAAAGGAATGGTTTTTAATTCGCATCTGTCCAGCAAATGGTTTTAATCACCCAAAAAGTTTCAGTTATTGATTCTGTTTACACGACATTATCCTTAGATCTGAAATCTGCAGTATAAACCAAGGAGTTCAGTGAACAGTTTGCTATCTGCTAGAAAATTGTTGAATTGTTGATTGTGCAAGCTCTTTGTTCAACAGAGAACCCAGTGTGAGAACACTTTACTGTTGTTTGTGTACCAGTCATTGTAGTATGGTTGAAATAATTTGGGCATTTAAAGTATTCAAAATCAGTGTTGCACATTAGATTCAGAAGTTCATTATCTTAGTCACTGAAATGGAAGACCAAAATGACAGCCAACAGATGTCCATGACAGGTCCCAGAATGTTTCTTGTGGATATCCTGTGTACGTTAATATTATCACTTCTGGTGGTGGATTGCGGCCGGGTTGGGGATTTTCTCTGCCCGGGGACTGGGTGTTAGTGTTGTCCACATCATTGCATCATCATTATTAATGATAGTGCTAGATTGGACTGTGTAAAAATTGGAGTGTGAAAAATATTGGTCCTTTGTACGAGCACTGGTGACCATGCATTAAGTGCCCCACTAACCAATCCTCATCAAACTTCTGATTGTCTGCGCGATGCATGTGTTGATGAGGAATGAGCCTGGAAGGTGGTAGCTCAGGACAGAACCATTTAGTGGTCCAAAAGGATATATTGATTTATGCGGCTGGGCAACTAGTTTACACTTCTCTTTTACCCATCTTGTTCCATTCCTATGGCCAATGGAAGGGACACACACAAACTATGCTAACTTTGGACCCACATTCATGATAACATGATGTGGACAGTTATGGTCAAAAATGTTTTGCATTCACTATATTTGACACTGTAGCTACTCCATTTGTTCAGATTTGTCAAACAATTGCCATGTTGCTCATCTACTACATGAAACCCTGTTTCCATAACCACGATTGATGGCAATGCGTAAACAACTGATCATTGTGCTGTTTGAGACTTCCCTGGCGCTGCATCTTCTTGATAGGTTCCCAGTAATTATGCCGGATAACATTGTAGAAACCGCACAATATTTCAGCGAGAGAACTGTCCGCCATCTTCAGGTGCTACTGTTGCATCGCTGAGAAGCTCGCCGATTTATATGCTGGCTTTCTAGAACAGCGCAGGTGTCAGCGGGGCATAACGTCATTGAAGACCAATCGTAGACAGCATCAAATACCAGAGCCCTCTGCTGGGGTAATGAGTCGCTGTCTGCGGAAGCGCGCTGCAGCACGGGGAAAATGCAGCCAGGAGCGACGGACCCCACTTGCACATGCGAGGTGTTGGCGCGCGATTTAAGCATCTGCACTAAGGCTTCCCATCTGCGTTGACTCGGTGCGGTTGCTAATCTGTGGCTGGCGATTCCTTAGTGCCGCCAAGGCTGGCTCCCAGGCTTTGCTCAGGTGAAACCCAGTGTCTGTTTATTAGGTCACTGCTTGTACGTATTTCGACCGCTTCTTTGATGATGGAGTCCCAGTATGTGGAAGCATGCGAGAGGATCTGGTTTCTTCATAATTCATGTCATGTCCCATGTCAAGGCAATGTTCAGCAACTGCAGATTTCTATGGCTGACCCAACCTCGTGTGACGTTTATGTTCGTCGCATCTGTCTTTGACCGTACGACACTTCTGGCCAATATAAGGTTTCCCACATTGGCACGCGATTTTGTATATTCCTGGTCTCCTCAGGCCGAGATTGTCCTTTACAGAGCCCAACATTGATTTCAATTTTGCTGGAGGCCGGAAAACACATATAATCCGGTATTTCTTGAAAAGTCTGCCCATCTTAAAGGCACGCCTCCGACATACGGTAGAAAAATCAACCCAGTGGTGTTCTCTGCTTCTTCACGCTGTTCTTGAGGTTTGGAGTGTGCTGGTCAAAATGCGTTCCGGATCTGCTTCTCGGAGTACCCGTTCTGAGCAAATACAGTGTGGAGATGGCTGAGCTCTGCCAATAAGCTGTCCTGATCTGAGGTGGCTCTAGCCCTATGCACTGGCGTCCGTAATACACCGTTGTGTTGTGAGGGATGATGACAGCTCGTAGCTTGTAAAGACAAGTCTGTGTGCGTAGGCTTCCGGAACACACTGTGACCCAAGGAGCCGTCTCCTTCTCTACGCACCAGAACATCCAGAAATGGGAGCTCACCATCTTTTTCTACCTCCATGGTAAAACAGATACTTGCATGGAGGGAGTTCAGATGTTCCAGGAAAGAAGGAAGCGTTGCTGTCCCATACGGCCATACCACAAACGTATGATCTACATATCTCCAAAAACATTTGGGTTTCAGAACCGCCGTCTGAAGTGCTTTGTCCTCGAAATCTTCCATAAATGTTTTTGGAGACGTGTAGATGATACGTTTGTGGTATGGCCGTATGGGACAGCAACGCTTCCTTCTTTCTTGGAACATCTGAACTTCCTCCATCCAAGTATCTGTTTTACTATGGAGGCAGAAAAAGATGGTGAGCTCCCATTTCTGGATGTTCTGGTGCGTAGAAAAGGAGACGGCTCCTTGGGTCACAGTGTGTTCCGGAAGCCTACGCACACAGACTTGTCTTTACAATCTACGAGCTGTCATCATCCCTCACAGCACAGCGGTTTATTACGGACGCTAGTGCATAGGGCTAGAGCCACCTCAGATCAGGACAGCTTATTGGCAGAGCTCAGCCATCTCCACACTGTATTGGCCCAGAACGGGTACTCAGAGAAGCAGATCCGGAACGCATTTTGACCAGCATGCTCCAAACCCCAAGAACAGCCTGCAGAAGCAGAGAACAACACGGGGTTGGTTTTTCTACTGTATGTCAGTGGTGTGTCTTTTAAGGTGGGCAGAATTTTCAAGAAATACCGGATTAAATGTGTTCTCCGGCCTCCAGCAAAAGTGAAACCACTGCTGGGCTCTGTAAAAGACATCCTCGGCCTGAGGAGACCAGGAATATACAAAATCGCGTGCCAATGTGGGAAATCTTATATTGGCCAGACGTGTCGTATGGTCAAAGACAGATGCTACGAACATAAACGTCACATGAGGTTGGGCCAGCCAGAGAAATCTGCGGTTGCTGAACATTGCCTTGACACGGGACATGGCATGAATTATGAAGAAACCAAGATCCTCTCGCATGCTTCCACATACTGGGACTCCATCATCATAGAAGCGGTCGAAATACGTATAAGCAGTGACCTAATAAACAGACACACGGGGCTTCACCTGAGCAAAGCCTGGGAGGCAGCCTTGGCAGCACAAAGGAATAGTCAGCCACAGATTAGCAACCGCACTGAGTCAACACAGATGGGAAGCGTTAGTGCAGATGCTTAAATCACACGTCAACACCTCGCGCGCGTGAATGGGGTCCGTCGCTACCAGCCGCATTTTCCCACACCTCAGCGCGCTTCCACAGACCGCGACCCGTTACTCCAGCAAAGGGCTCTGGTATTCGACACTGTCTACGATTGGTCTTGGATGACGTTACGCCCCGCTGACGCCTGATTTGTTCTGGAAAGCCAGCATATAAATCGACGAGGTTCTCAGTGACGTGATAGAATCACCTGAAGATGACGGGCAGTTGTCTCGCTGAAATATTGTGCGGTTTCTACAATATTATCCGGCGTAATTTCCGGGAACCTATCAAGCATCTGATTATTTTTCGCCATTTACTTGATACTCATTCTGTGTTACCATACAGTTGCAATGAGCCTTTTGTCAAAGTCTCATAAATAGGCGGTTTTCCTGTTCTCTGCATGTGGACACATTTCAGTGACTTGAAAGCAGTCATTACATTCTGGCTAATCAATGTTAATTTTTTTCCTTTGTTCTCTCTCCCCCTGATCCCCACAATTTCTCATTTAGTTCCTGTACATAAGTGTATCCATAAACTGTGTGAAGAGTTGGTACATCAGTGTTCATTGGATAACAGGGTTCATTTCGAAGTACACATTTTTAACAAGTATTTTAGTGGCACTCAGGTACTTCAAAAGTGTGTTTAATGCTCTGTTAGTGACATGTATTTAATTCTCTGTGGAATTAAACTAAAAATTTTAATACTCGAAATAATGTGGACAGCTGGTGTGGTAATCATTTGACATCATATTTCAACTGTGACTGCAGCAGTATTATTTTAGATTCCTGAGATACCATGAATGATATTTGGCTGTAGGAATCATATTTCCCTGAAGATTTGGTTTTACTTTGTGTTATTAACACTTTATCATGCTGCTTGTATTACTTTGCAGCCTTGTACTTACGATTCAATCAAAATATTTAGGTACTTCTTTGCACGGTATTTACATGAGTGATTGAACTAAAGAAGGAAAGTTTCGTATAAAAATGGAGCGTGATTAGATTCATGTATTATCCATTAACGACAAATCAGTGTTGTTCAGTTACACAGAACAAGTTTATGTAGTGTGAACAAAAAAATGTGACTTTATATCATATTAACTTTGGAATGTAAAAAGGAGATACACGAAAGTATGTATAAGTTATGCCTCTTCTGTGCTTTCTCTAGGGATCAGAATACATTGAACTATATGGGAGGTAGTTTCAGTGGCAGGTACAACAATATGATTGTATATTCTGTTATTTAAATGTAAAATGACATTTGTAGGCTTTCCAAAAATATGGATTATGATGAATGAAATCATGATTATATTTTTTGTTTATTTTTACTAGATAATGTTTCAGCAAGGGCACCCCCCCCCCTCCACACACACACACACACACACACACACACACACGCACACACACACACACACACACACACCAAGCTCTTGCATATGAACTGACCGTGCTGTATGATAATGAAGCAACAGCATTCAAATAAATAGAAATACTAAAAAAAGCATAGAAAAAAGTTCACCTGCATATACTTCCCAGAAGTTCTGAATTAATCTGCTCGGTATTGAAAATTCAGAAAGTAGACACTCGATATGGCACATAAACAGAGTTGCACACCTCACTTATCTAAGTAAAATCCTGAAACTTAGAGGAGGGTCATCATCTCGGAGAAGTGAGGAGTGTGTATGATAAAAACAGTACACATATAATAGGGGATGCATGTCCATTCACACAAAGATTAGATACTACAAAACAGTAATCAAGCCTGAAATACTGTGTGCAGATGAAAAATGATGTGCAAATGAAAAATGATGTGGAAAGCTTACTGAAAGAGGAATGCAAAATCATGAGAGAGATTCTCGGCCCAGAGCTGACAGATGAGGGATATATATCTCACACTATGAAAACCACAGACCCAGTGTCGAATGTTGCATCAGGCTGCCACCAACAAGCCTCACTAGCAGATTTCTGACAGACAGGAGATCAAGTCAACACCACCTTGAATCGTGCAAGTCAACTTCGATGTAGAAACAACGCACATTGATCCAATAGAAGCTGAAGACAGAAACACATACAGAGGCACGATACATAAATGGAATGTGAAGTAAACTCCGGGACAAAGAGGACTGAAGGAGGAGATTCCATGGAGAAAAAGCAAATTGTGAAAGATAGGAAAGAATGCTCAAATGAGGTAGAATGTTTTGTGTGATACTACTACTACTACTACTACTACTACTACTACTATTGTTGCTGCTAATAATAATAATAAATAATAATAATAATAATAATAATGTAATGACCCAGAACACACTCCTTGGGAAAAATAAACTAATTAATTTATGATACTAAAGTACTGCGTCTGAGGTAACAGAGCTGTTAATGTCCTAAGAAAACCAATACTAAGTATTTAGGGAAGTGTGACAGTTCTAGGTCACAACTCGTAAATAATGGAAAGTGACAGCTATTTCCCTTTGGGTATACTGAAAAACTATTTGCATTGTGAAATGCAACCTAAAAGTTTTCATAGGGAACATTCTGGTGTATGCTATCAACAAGGAAGGACGTGGTAGTGATGGCAAAGGCTAGGCGAGAGAACAGGTATGGATCTGAAGTAGAAAATGCAAACAAGATCATGAAAATGGCTATATTGATTTTGAAGGAACAGTTCTAATTCAAGTAACAGATTTTTTCAGAAGTATTACAAAACATGACATACTGATTGGAATGTATGTTGGAACTTCACTACCTGCTGATCTGTAATTCTGTCTATGGCTTTAGTAGAAGACATTTCAGTGTGTGTGTGTGTGTGTGTGTGTGTGTGTGTGTGTGTGTGTGTGAGAGAGAGAGAGAGAGAGAGAGAGAGGCCCTTCAGTCATAATTTGTCACCTTGTTGTTCCAATGTGTTTGATGAAGAATCTTGTTATAATATAAAAAAAATAGGGGAAAGAAAGAAGTACATTGAAATTTTCTTTTATTTATACATACACATGCTGTCCTTTTTGTTTCAGTGATGGCCAATAATTAAAGTTTGTATGTGACATCAAGAGATTTAACAATAAATGAGACAATGAAAGTACTGTGGTTGAGCTATGAATTTCATATGTTGTTATTGGGATTTCAATAGAGTTAACATAGTTGACACACATCCTGTTTGTGTGAATTTGGGAGAGGGGAGCTAAGTAATTAATACTCTAGAATCTCTGATTTGTACTTATGTGCGATTTCCTAGAGAGGAAGAGCAATAAAATTAAAATATTATCCTTGCAATTTGCACTTTACAATCTTACTAGAATTATTTATTTTCTGGTGTACATGGTGTTTTGTACATTTAAAAGTAAGAGAGAGTCTTCTGCTGTTGAACACGGAATTTTAACTATGCTACAATGTAGATTCCATGGTGTGTGAAATTTTATAAATATGGCTTGGTGTACCAGGCTACAGGCTGCCTGCTGCTGTGCCCTGGTCATGGTTGGGGGGCACAGCTGCTCCCCTTACGACACCCTCATCCTCAGCAGCAACACCACTGGTGCTGACGCCACGCACTGCACGCAGGAGGTACACACACTGCCACTTGCCTGCTTGTTTTGCCTCGGGCTGTAATCCATTCTGTATTTCTAACAAAAGGGAATAAAGGATGAGCTTAAAAAACACAGCAATGAAAAAAGAATATTAACTTTGAGATCATCATAAAAATGAAATCTTCGTAACACCTTAACATCTATGTAATGGAGTGCCAAGCATCCTTGCATTACTTGGCATTTTGAGCACACTGCTTTTTCATTAGGAGTTTTGTCGAGGAGTTTTTTTAAAAACCTTGTGTCTGAATATAGAATGGATATCTGAGGCAGGAAGCAGTGTGAAGTAGAGCAGAAAGTAGTTGTGTGGCTTCAACAGCAGCATGGTTCGAGCAGAAATTAACCACATTTAAAAGTATTAGTACCCATTTTGATTTTGCATGTATGATCATTGTTGTTGTGGCTTTTTTTTTTCTGGATTTTCTTTCATTACCTGTTTGAGGAACTGGCTACAGTGATTGCACTAGACTAGTGTAACATTTTAATGCCTCAAGTTTTTACTTAACTGCGATTATGTTTTCCAAGGAAATGACACAGCATGTTTAATTTAGAAATTTTGGAGTGTTCAGATAGAGTGCTTGTAACCCAGTGGTTCATGCAGTTTGTATTCAAAATTACTTAAATAATGTAATTCCATTACTTTGGTGCTGCTTTTGTTGTCATGCTTTACCTGTTCCATTCCTCCGTGGTATGTATGGTGGTTACTATTTAAATTAGTCCTTCCACAGTTTTATGTTGTACAGTATGCGTTTCCTTACGATTTTTGGTTTGCATGTGCAAATATATCTGTACCTGATTTTTTTTTTTTTTTATATGGCAATGCAAAATTAGGTAAATTGAGTAAAATCCCTAGTCAGTGCAATCATCTGTTTGCAAGTGCAAGGCAGTACAGTGGAACCCATTGATGGTACCCATAGAGGATGGTAAGTGGTGTTACTCTACCAAAGGTGGCCACAAATATTGTATAAAATGCTATTATCTGCTCAGCGGCAGCAGCATTACGAGGTGTGGCAATTCAGCGTGGGCGAGCACGGGCGACTTTCCCAGCAGCGGCAGCTGCAGCGGCGGCCGCATTTGCCAGGCACCCAACTCCCCTCTCAGCTGCAGCGGCTACTGCACTCCACGGATACACACCGTGAGTGCTGTCTATGTACTTTTCATATGACTGAAAACTGTCTGTCCAGGAAGTCTTCGAATTACTGAAATTAATGATTGATCGGTATCTCATATGAAACTGATTAATGTTCATCATCAATTCTGTTTACCTACAAATTGTGGATGGTGCTTAGTGAGGCGCACAATAATGTTCTACATGCAGTTTACTTGTGGCAATACATGTATAATTGTTGTTTCCCATTGAATTTTGCAAACACAAAGCAATGTCAAATAGTCTTCCTATGGAGCATTCCAAAGACTGCCATCATCTAAACAAATTCTTAATTCTAAATGATTTCCCTGACAAATAAAATTGAAATCTTCATGTTTGAAAAAAGTGAAAGAGACTGTAAAGTAATAAGTATGATTGATGTGTTCATTAATTTCAGTTTATAACATAGGCTATAGAGGAAAACAAATTAAAACTCATTAAGTAAGAATGATGTTCTTATTGTCACAGGTACCACTACAGTTATTGATAGTTTAAAGTTGCCATTTCTCATAAACTAAAATGTGACTACTTCTTATTCCCGTATGATTGCATTACTTCAGAATGCCTCATAATGTCACATTACAATGTATGTCCATTTCCTCTTACAGTACCCTGTCATCAGATTTCAGAAAGACCTTTACACGATGTAAACTTTTGTCAATGCCAAATCCAATTAGCACTTCACTTCTCAACGGCTGATCTCTCCCCTCCCCTCATCCCAGCCGAGTTCCTTCCACCATCACCTCTTTCTCTGTGTGTGTGTGTGTGTGTGTGTGTGTGTGTGTGTGTGTGTATGCCCCCCCCCCCACACACACACAAAAAATAAAAAAAATAAATAATTAAATATCTGCTGAAGTACTGGCAGTAATGCACTTATTCTTAAAAGTAAACTGCCATTTTTTTATACAAACCATCATCGTTGTTGAATTTCAGCAGCAAGCAAACAACTTACCTCATGGTTACTCATGTGAGTGACATTCAGTGTGGTGTAGATGTTAAATTTTTATTTGCAAACATTCATATTAAAATAGCTCTATAGCATGCAGGTAGACGATTTGGCAGGTCAACTGCTGTGTTGAGCCAGCCAATGGAGGTAAGTGCATAGAGGCATACAATTTGCAGAAACCTTTAGCTTTTTGTATTTATGCACTTCCCCAGTTTTCACTTCCTCTTTGGTCATTTTCTGTCAGTGTGTGTGTGTGTGTGTGTATATGCTATGTTGTTGCATTTTTTGTTGTTTTTTGTTGCGATATCATTTATCCCTTGCTGTAGTACGTAGCATGCTTAGTTTTGTTCATGTGATTTGCTTTCGAAATTAATGTGTATGTTGCAGCTGAATTCAGATTCATAATTAATGAGTAGATACGTGTATTGTTGGTGTTGTGTGATAATATTAAGCTACATAAAGACTTAACTAACTAGTTCACATTTTCTATACTAGGTTCATCATAAGAATAAACCTGATGGGAACATTATACTGTGTATTCTTCCATAATAGCTGGAATCTCATTGCATTTTGTTTCACATAGTGGAAGCCAAGCTGCCTCAAGTACAGGCAACTACTATAATAAGGATATATTTTATACCGTGTGCACACATTGACTCAGCGATAATAAGGTACAAAAGCTTTACTGACACATTTAACTTGAACAGCATAGGTCAGCTAGCTGATCCAACTAACCAGTAGTGGTGTGAACAGTTGCAGTTAAGATGTGAAAAGAGATGAGCTTCGAATGTCATTTAATTTGTAAACAGAATGGAATAATACATGGCAAAACTCTGGCAATACACTTCTTAGGGGACCAGACAGAAAATGTAATATTCTCTTGTTCTTAGCTCATATTGTAGTGTAGTTAAAAAATAATAGTGATCAGAATTCCTAACTTAAAGACAGAGTAATTTTTCTGTGTGGACTGTGTCTGACTTAAAAGTGTATTGAAGGGATTTCACTATATACTTACACATTAAAGCCATTGAAAGTATTACTTCAAGTCAGTCATCTGAGTGATCTTTGAACTCGTTCCATATCCAAATCCATGGAATACATTTCAGTACTGGTACTGGAACTGTCAGTTCCTACATTAATAATGAGGTGCTCAACAATAGAATCCAGAAAGCCATCAAAACACCACATTTTCTCCTTTTGTTTTATGAAGTGCTCTTCTGCATCCCACCAGCATTCACAGTGAGAAGAGACAAAGCTTTGTGCATTAGTTCCAGTACGTATGGCAGCTTAATTGTCTTGTTATTTCTTGCAACAAATCTCTCTGCGTGACCCCAGATCAGTTCTAATGGGTTCAAATTGCAGTGTCGTGGTACCAGGAGCATATGTTATTTCATTTTGGTCCCAAAAATTTCATTTGAAAGGGTTTCTTGTTTTAATCAAGCTTGTTAAGTCTTTTACAAAATATCTGTACCAATTAAGAATTTATATGTTACATGAGATATGTAATTAGAAAAGCGATCGCAGCAAGGTTTGGAACAGCAATCCACAGAATATCCTTTTACCTTTCTTCAACACTACCAATTAAGCTGTGCATTGTGCCGGAACTGTGATGAATGAACTCCATCGAAAATTTCAAAGTCTATTTCCTCTGTAAACCCATTTTCACATTACGTATTAACAGCACGACAATCTGAACACAATTTTCTTTTATAGACTGCGACTGTACATGATTTTTGAAATGAAATTTACATAGTTAAAGTATGATTAAGAAAAATTTTGATGGTTGTTAATACATTAGAATGCCTTCAAGTTTCATTTACAGTAACATATGTGCAAGACATCCGATACAAAAGTGGGGGCTACTTCCAAGAGCATAACACTGTCAGTGTTGCACGCTGTTTTTGCTGATTAGTCTAAATCTCCCTCTACATTTATACTCTGCAAGCCACCCAATAGTGTGTGGCAGAGGGCACTTAACGTGCCATGTCATTACCTCCCTTTCCTGTTCCAGTCGCGTATGGTTTGTGGGAAGAACGACTGCTGGAAAGCCTCCGTGCGCGCTCGAATCTCTCTAATTTTACATTCGTGATCTCCTCAGGTGGTGTAAGTAGGGGAAGCAATATATTAGATACCTCATCCAGAAAAGCAACCTCTCGAAACCTGGACAGAAAGCTACACTGCGATGCAGAGCGCCTCTATTGCAGAGTCCACCACTTGAGTTTGCTAAACATTTCTGTAATGCTATCACGCTTACCAAATAACCCTGTGACGAAACGCACCGCTCTTCTTTGGATCTTCTCTATCTCCTCTGTCAACCCGACCTGGCACAGATCCCACTGATGAGCAATACTCAAGTACAGGTCGAACAAGTGTTTTGTAAGGCACCTCCTTTGTTGATGGACTACATTTTCTAAGGACTCTCCCAATTAATCTCAACCTAGTACCCGCCTTACCAACAATTAATTTTATATGCTCATTCCACTTCAAATTGTTCCGCACGCATACACTCAGATATTTTACAGAAGTAACTGCGACCAGTGTTTGTTCCGCTATCATATAATCATACAATAAAGGATCCTTCTTTCTATGTATTCGCAATACATTACATTTGTCTATGTTCAGGATCATTTGCCGTGAAAAGCAATGGTCCCTTAACACTCCCCTGTGTAATGCCAGATGTTACTTTGTCTGTAGACGTCTCTCCATTGAGAACAACATGCTGTGTTCTGTTTGCTAAAAACTCTTCAATCCAGCCACACAGCTGGTCTGATATTCCGTAGGCTCTTACTTTATCAGGCGACAATGCGGAACTGTATCAAACGCCTTCTGGATGTAAAGGAAAATGGCATATACTTGGGAGCCTGTATCTAGTATTTTCTGGGTCTCATGAACAAATAAAGCGAGTTGGGTCTCTCACGATCGCTGTTTCCGGAATCCATGTTGATTCCTACAGAGTAGATTCTGGGTTTCCAGCAATGTCATGATACGCGAGAAAAAACATGTTCTAAAATTCTACAACAGATTGATGTCAGAGATATAGGTCTATAGTTTTGCGCATCTGCTCGACGACCCTTCTTGGAAACAGGGACTACCTGCGCTCTTTTCCAATCATTTGGAACCTTCCATTCCTCTTGACACTTGCGATACACGGCTGTTAGAAGGGGGCAAATTCTTTCCCCTACTCTGTGTAGAATCGAATTGGCATTCCGTCAGGTCCAGTGAACTTTCCTCTGTTGAGTGATTTCAGTTGCTTTTCTATTCTTTGGACACTTATTTCGATGTCAGCCATTTTTTCATTTGTGCGAGGATTTAGAGAAGGAACTGCAGTGTGCTCTTCCTCTGTGAAACAGCTATGGAAGAAGGTGTTTAGTATTTCAGGTTTATGCGTGTCATCCTCTGTTTCAATGCCATCATCATCATCCCGGAGTGTCTGGATATGCTGTTTCGAGCCACTTGCTGATTTAACGTATGAGCAGAACTTGTAGGATTTTCAGTCAAGTCCATACATAGAATATTACTTTCGAATTCACTGAACACTTCACGCATAGCCCTCCTTATGCTAACTTTGACATCATTTAGCTTCTGTTTGTCTGAGAGGTTTTGGCTGCATTTAAACTTGCAGTGAAGCTCTCTTTGTTTTCGTAGTAGTTTCCTAACTTTGTTGTTAAACCGCAGTGGGTTTTTCCCATCCCTCACAGTTTTACTCGGCAAGTACCTGTCTAAAACGCATTTTACGATTGGCTTGAACTTTTTTCATAAATACTCAACTTTGTCAGTGTCTGAACAGAAATTTTCGTTTTGATCTGTTGGGTAGTCTGAAATCTGCCTTCTATCCTATTTACTTCCATATTCAGGGGTGCTGCAACAGCCTTATGATCACTGATTCCCTGTTCTGTGCTTACAGAGTTAAAAATTTCGGGTCTGTCCGTTATCAATAGGCCCAAGATGTTATCTCCACGAGTCGGTTCTCTGTTTCATTGCTCGAGGTAATTTTCGGATAGTGCACTTAGTATGTCACTCGATGCTCTGCCCCTACCACCCATCCTAAACATCTGAGTATCCCAGTCTATATCTGGTAAATTGAAATCTCCACCTAAGATTATAGCATGCTGAGGAAATTTATGTGAAATGTATTCCAGATTTTCTCTCAGTTGTTCTGCCACTAATGCTGCTGAGTCGGGAGGTCGGTAAAAGGAGCCAGTTATTAACCTAGCTCGGTTGCTGAGTGTAACCTCCCCCATAATAATTCACAGGAACTATCCACTTCTACTTCACTACAGGATAAACTACTATTAACAGCGACAAACACGCCACCACTGGTTGCATTTACATTGGGTTTATTCTTGTGATGAACTGGGTATAATTACCATGTTTGGTTACTATAAATATTGGAAGCCTCTAGTTCTTCCGTCCTCAGTACCCCCTCCTCTCACCTTCTCCTGCCTCCTTCCATCCCCCACTCCCCTGCCCACCACCACACTTACTCTCTTCAAGAATGTTCTGCTACAAATACTAACATGGAACTCTGTTGCCTTAATGCATTTAGATCAGATCAAATCAGTCCAGGCTGTTACATAACAGCAGACACTGATATCACATGTTAATTTTAAAGTCTTACTTTCTTTTGAAAAAAAAAAATGCAGTTTTATAACAAAAATACTAAAATATTATGTTAATTTTATTTTAAAAAGCTGAAATTTTCCTAAACATCAGCAAAAAGTGCTGTAAAACGTTCTCTGGAATTGACTTATTGTTTCTTTATTTGCACACTCATTTAAGTTGTTCTCTGATTGTAGTTTACTTTGTTAAAATGTACAGTTTTCACATTGTAATGTGTAATATTGAAAAAAGAAATTCAGAAAGCTATATAAAGTTTATTGACAATTAGGGATACTACTGTAATGTAATATTGTTCGATATGCTGCAATAAATTTTTTAGTTGTTTTTGCTAAACCAGAATGTTACTTTTGGCTATTATATGTTGACAAAATACATACTTGCACTTTAAATGACTGTCCACAGTAGATGACATTCCTCTAATACTGACATTGGTTTTTTCACAGTAGTGTCTACTATGATCCCTTCTTAGCGGCACATGCTGCAACGGCAGATCCAAATTACAGATTGCAGGTAAGCAATATACTAGAGTAACATAATTACTATGTTTTTGGAATAGAGTGTAAGTTTTATATCTGCACTAAAGTTGATACAGTTACGACGGTAAAAAGACAACTTTGCATGTGATATGATTAAACATTTATTTCAGTATTGGGCTGTTTTCCATGTATAACATGAAGTATTTAACAGGACTGTTCTACTTTTGCTTTAGATTTATGTTTTAAAACAGTCTTAAAGAGGAAAAGGTACTTAAATTTTATGGATTTTAATTTGGATCTTCGCCTGTTTTGATTAACTGTTGTTTGTGATGCACATAAATGATCTCCAACTTGGGGTTTTAGAAGATACAAATGTTATTCTTTTTGCTGCTAATAATACTATAAGAACAGAATCAATGCCAGTTGCTTTACCAAAACAGCAACTAACATAACTTGAAAACATCAGCATATGGTTCAAAGGAAATGGGTTCCCATTGCAATTTGACAAGACTAAGTAAATACAGTTCAGTGCTCCTCGTATAACTTCACAAGCTACAAAAATACGTTTTTGAAACAGTTGATACAGGAAGCAGAGGCTACCGGTAGATGACAGCTTTAGTAGATGTTTTGAATAATAAATAAACTAGTTTTTCTACCTATTTACACTCAGTAATATTATGGAATCACTTTTTAGGGAAATTCAAAGACATATAGATGCAGTAATTTTAAGAATACAGAAACATACGGAAATAATTGTACCCGAGAACAATTCAAAAACATCCTACAACAAACTCGTCGACTTTGCAGTGTGTGAAGGAAAATCCTAAAGTTTTAATTATTGCTGGGAGAAAATTAGTCAATTAATTTCTGTTGGCTTCATGTACATATGTTCCCAGTTGTCGTGTACATTGAAATAATAGTGCCATTACTGGACCGAAGACAAAACTACACAGCCCATTGATACAGTGGATTTGCACTGTACCATCATATTTAGGATTCTGTAGCAGTGTGCTTATGACAGTATGGAGCAAGGTTGTACCAGAACTGCATACTTGTACATATGAATAAACAAAGAACTAATTACGCAACTTTATTTTTTTTTGGTGTAATAATTGAAGAATTATTTAATGTTCTTTGTTATTATTATGAATTTAATTCTACAGTCAGAGACGAAAAGCAGTTAACATTAGTACATGAAGTAGTCAGATTCAGATACATGGGTCAATAAACACACACATTATTGAATAGATTACATTTTAATAACTGTTGTCAGTTTACAGCATCCCAACATGAATCAAAACTTAGAGAATGACTTCTTAAAAGAAATGTTCATTTGTTTCTGTATATCACATAAAAAGCAATGTCAAAATTGTGTGTTCCCCCCCCCCCCCCCCCCACCTCCCCTCCACCGCGTACAAGCTCTTGGGATTGAACAATCAGAGACTCATACTTTGTTACAGACACTGTGGTCTAATGCACACTGTACCATGCAACCACAGTTATACACTTGCAATATTCATGGTTTCCTGCTAGATGGTGGTACAATTCCTCATTCATCAGGCCCTAGCACCCTGTCCTGCCACAGTAATTGTGTCCGATTCGCTCTTGTTGCTGACTTGTCTTGTAGCAGATGTGATGCAGCAGTGTATACAATGGTACGCTTTTCAAATTGAGAGCTTGCTGACATGATGTGTACTTGTGGAATGGCAAATGGCAATGGGCAACAGGTGGCAAGATTGTATCCGGAGATCTATCCCTGCCAGCAACCACAGCATTCAATGTTTGCAACTGTGTTTCACCATCTGTCTGAGACAGGGTTGTTTCTTGAAGGACGTACTCAAAATGTCTGGACAGCAGACTTGGTGGTAATTGTAATTAACACTGTGAAAGGCAACTGCCATATCAGTACCAGGCAGTTGGCCTCTCAGTACAGTGTAAGCCAAACGACCGTGTGGAGCATTGTCTGTGACGATTTTTACTACCCTTATCACTTACAGCATGTGCAGGACTTGTTAGCAACACATTTTCCTCATCAGGAGCAGTTTTGTCACTAGTTTCTTCGCCAGGCAACTGTGATTCCAAGATTCGTGTCATCCATCCTATTCACAGATGAAGCCAACTTTATGCAGAATTGTATCTCCATCTTTGATAACAGTCATCTGTGGAATATGATACAGAACCCCCATGGTATGGCAACAGCAAATTACTGGGTTGGTGCAGCCAGAATGTGTGGTTCGGGATAATTGGTGACCATATTTTAAGTCCATTCTTCCTTCCAAGCCACCCAAGAAGGTGAAACTATCAGCATTTCTTGTCTCCCCTGCTGAAAGAAGTGCCTCTGATTCAAAGTGTTACGTGGCTGCTACATGATGGTGCTTCAGCCCACTTAGCCATTACTGTCCGGATACATCTCAGTTGTCTCTTCCCTGGTTGATGGATCAGATAAGGGCGTCGAGTTGCATGGCCTGCTCATTCATTGGCTTTCAACCCTTGCAATTTCTGGTTATGGGGCCATCTTAAAAGTAGCGTGTGTGCAGAGCTCATTCCAGATGTGGAGATGCTGGAGCAGCATAGTCAAGCTGCCTTTGACACTGTTCAGATGCAACCTAGTCGATGTGAATGTCTGAGACAGAACATGCTATGATGTATATGTGCATGCATTGAGGCATACAGAAACAGTTTTCAATGCATACTGTGACTGTGGCTGTGTGGTACAGTGTGTGTTAGACTGAAATCTCTGGAACAATGTATGACTGAATAAATGGTCTCTGGTGTGGAAACCATGCATTGCCAGACGCAAGTTCATTAGATATTTTTTGTTCCATATACTCTCATTGAAAAATACCTAGAGTTTGTACGCAGTTGAAAAAAATCGCCCTGTATATCATCCAAGCAGGTGTTTCCTGTTGCGAAGTTGCTGCAGTTGCTGTCCCATTTTGAAGATGGACATCATCCCTCAGCATGTCTCATCATATAGAAGCAAAATAATAGTCCAAAACAATATCTGTGATCTTACCTATGATACGCTGCTTTGTACTTCTTACATGTGTCATTCATCATAAGAAGACTCCTTTGGAGTGATATATTTCACCAGTCAACACCGACACTGTACTATTGATGAGTGGAAAAATGTTACCTAGTTGGACGAGTCTCGTTACAAATTGTAGCTAGTGGATGGACGTGTAGGGGTATGGAGACTACCTCATGAATCCATGGATTCACAAGTGTACCCTGAACATCTGGAATCCAGTAAAAGTCAAATCTTTGACATCACTGTGGCCAGAAAAAGATATTGCAAGAATGGGACCAACAACGACTGAAGAGAATCGTTCAGTGTGACAGAAGTGCAACCCTTCGGCAGATTTCAATGCTGGGCCATCAACAAGTGTCGGCGTGTGAATCATTCAGTGAACTATCATCGATATGGGCTTTTGGATCCTTGATGACTGCACGACACACAGCTTTATGCCGCGCCTGGCCTTGTCAACACAGACATTGTACTGTTGATGACCAGAAACATGTTGCCTGGTCAGACGACTATCATTTGAAATTTTATGGAGCAGATAGATGTGTACAGGTATGGAGACAACCACATGAATCCAAGGACCCTGCATGTCAGCAGGGGACTGTTCAAGCTGGTGGAGGCTGTGTAATGGTGTGAAGCATGTGCAGTTGGAGTGATATGAGATCCCTGATACATCTAGATATGATTCTGATAGGTGACATGTACGTAAGCATCCTGTCTGATCATCTGCATCCATTCATGTCCATTGTGAATTCCGATGGTCTTGCACAATTCCAGCAGGACAACGCAACACCCCAGATGTCCAGAATTGCTACAGAGTGGCTCCAGGAACACTCTTCTGAGTTTAAACACTTCTGTTGGCCTTCAAACTCCCCAGACATGAACATTATTGAGCATATCTCGGGTGCCTTGCAATGTGCTGTTGAGAAGAGAGAGTTAAATTTAAACTGTAAGTCAGCGGGCTCCCATGGTCATTGCCACTGAAGGTAAAATCTTCTAGAATGTCGGGTAATATCATTTTCAGTTTCAGTTTCTTCTACTTGTCTGACATTTCGACCCCTCTGCCCAGATCCTTTTCAGGATGTTGTTTTTGTTTGTGATTAGCTGAATAGTGTTGAAGACCAATGTTGGGTTCACTTAGAAACAGTAGCTGTCCTGTGCTTGTGCTGAATAACTGGGATTATTGTCTAAAATTCCTCTGACTACCATTGGTGGGCCATCATTATTTGATGAAAGCAAAACAGGCTATGCAAGAGAGCAGAATGTTCATCAAAATAATATTAATGTGCTGCAGAGATGACTTTCTGGATGATGATTATATTCCCTCATGTTCTGTGGGTATGTATTATCTTCCTTCATGGTCAGAAGTCACAAAGCTGGGAGCCTACGCTGCCTTCTCTGTTAAAGTTACACTCAATCACTTTTTGTGCTTCTATTCTATAAATGTTCATTTCCTTGGCCTGTACATGTATGTTGTTGAAATCAATGTCTTGGGCTCAGTTCTCCCACTGACCACTACTACAGATGCCACACTTCATTTCAACCATGTGTGGTGTTTGTATTCCTAAATAAGTTGCTCTACACTCCTTCCCGTTCCACCTGTGTACATTGTGCCACAGCTACACACAATTTCATAGACTCCCGCAACTTGGATGTAACCATAAGCGTCCATTTTGCATTGGAAAAAGTACAATATTTAGGTCTGATTGAAAAATCTGTTCTTTATATTGTTTCCCCATTGAATTCTGCAGATAAGGTTGATAACTCAGCAAGTGAATGAAAAAATAAGAGTGTGAAAAGGTGGATGCTCATCTTTTGTATTAGCATAATTAAAATTTTGATCAATAGGCTGGTCCACAGTCAAATCATTATAGATGTTCTGTCTTTGTTTTCTTTAATAAAGTAAAATCCAACTCCAGCTGATACAGCAACTGATACAAAGGCACAGGAAGACATTTTGTTGAGAACTGCTTTCTTCTGGGCTGGATGGCGGTGTGAAGTGGTATCTGAACATGTGTTTGTGTCAGTAGGCTTTCTATGCACTCTGTGTCCTAGAATGTTGTCAGATTTTCTAAATAACAACACATCTAGAAATGGGAGAGCAATGTTACCCTCTACCTCCAAGGTGAAGTAGATTTTGGGGTGAATCTTGTTTAACAAATTGTGGAATTTTGAAGCTCTTCATTGCTGTGTGGCCAAATAACAAATGCGTCTCCCACATAGTGGAGCCAACAAGAAGGCTCTAGAGGCACTATATTAAATATCTGTTGCTTGAAATGTTCCGTGAGAATATCTGCTTCTAATGATGACAAACGTGAATCCATAGCAGCACCATCAGACTGTTCATAAAATCTTTATATTTAAAACAGCTTAATTGTAGACATAACTTGATGATCAGATTGCACACATCTGGAGCAACTTTCTCAGCTGTAAAACTTTCTCGGCAAGATAGCTGTAAGGGTGTTAGATTCTTGGTAATATACCTGTTTGTTCTGGAGTCTAAAAAGTTTCTTTCACTTTGCGAACAATTCTGTTCCTCTGGTCATTTTTCAACTTGCATTACAAAGGATCAGCCAATAGTTCTTCCCACTTCTTGCAGTATTCCACGGCATCCACAACTACTGTAGCAGTTCCCGTATCCACTTTGGTTACCAGGATGCTTTTGTTTCTCTTGAGGTCTACAAGAGCCTTCCTTTCCTGCACTGTGGTGTTGCTTCTGGGCAGTTTCATTTCTGTCAAAAAATTGATTGATAAGAAGAAATCCAGGAGGAAAATGTTGTGGCCTAAAAGTAGGAACTGTTTAAAAAATTATTATTATAGTTTTGTACCAAATTTGAATGATCTTTTGCATGCAGATTTTTCACGTACAGAATAATTAAACTTACTTTCAGTTCTTCAGTTTTCTCATTGTTACCTCAAATTTTGCAAAAGTACAATCTGAAAGATTGTCTTGTGAATCTGAACATTGTTCTAAAACCTTCAAATGTCACTAACATTTGTAATTTGTTGTTGGTCCACATCCTGTTAGCAGACTGTTAATTTACCACCTCTGTAATTAACTAGCTGAGTAACCAGAGTTGCCCGAGTGTTAGTCCACCTCCTCCTTTCCCCTCTGTCCTTATGATCCTCCTCCTCCTCCTCCTCCTCCTCACTGAGTCCATCACCTTCTTCCCCCCTGTGAGTCCAGCTCCTCTTTCCCCCTCTGCTAGAGCATAAAAAAATGACGACTTGACTCCATTCAGCATTACCCGCTGAAGTGTCATAACATCAGTGCTGTCTATGACCTCCTGAACGGCTGTTTCCAGGTAGCAGTTGTTTTTGGGTTATTGCTGTACACTTTGTCTTTAATGTAGCCCCACAAAAAGCAGCTGCATGTGTTCAGATCTGGAGAATATGGTGGCCAATTGAGGCCCATGCCAGAGGCCTTCCGGTTCTCTTCAGACAGAGCGTAGTCTGCAAAGTACTCCTCCAAGACATCACTGTCCTGCTTCAATGACTTCGAACTCTGTCTTGCATGAACCCCATCATATCGACATCTGGGTCACTTTGGATAATGGAAATGAAATCATCTTCCAAAACCTTCAAGTAAGATCCCGTAGTCACCGTGCCATCAAGGAATATTTTACTGATTATTCCATGCCTGTACATTGCACACCTCACAGTCACTCGTTGTGGGTAAAGAGACTTATCGATCGTGAAATGCAGATTCTCAGTCCAGATTCTCACTCCCCCAAATGCGCCAGTTTTGCTTATTGATGAACCCATGCAAATGAAAGTGGGCTTTTTACATCTACATCCATACTCAGCAAGCCACGGTGTGCGGCGGAGGGTACCTTGAGTACCTCTATCGGTTCTCCCTTCTATTCCCGTCTCGTATTGTTCTTGGAAAGAAAGATTGTTGGTATGCCTCTGTGTGGGCTCTAATATCTCTGATTTTATCATCATTGTCCTTTTGCGAGATATACGCAGGAGGGAGCAGTATACTGCTTGACTTCTCGGTGAAAGTATGTTCTCGAAACTTCAACGAAAGCCCGTACTGAGCTGCTGAGTGTGTCTCCTGCAGAGTCTACCACTGGAGTTTGTCTATCATCTCCGTAGTGCTTTCGCGATTACTAAAAGATCCTGTAACGAAGCGCGCTGCTCTCCGTTGGATCCTCTCTATCCCTTCTATCAACCCTATCTGGTACGGATCCCACACTGGCGAGCAGTATTCAAGCAGTGGGCAAACAAGTGTACTGTAGCCTACTTCCTTTGTTTTCGGATTGCATTTCCTTAGGATTCTTCCAGTGAATCTTAGTCTGGCATCTGCTTTACTGACGACCAACTTTATATGATCATTCCATTTTAAATCACTTCTAATGCGTACCCCCAGATAATTTATGGAATTAACTGCTTCCATTTGCTGACTTGCTATATTGTAGCTAAATAATAAGAGATCTTTCTTTCCATGTATTCGCAGCACGTAACACTTGTCTACATTGAGATTCAATTGCCATTCCCTGCACCATGCGTCAATTCACTGCAGATCCTCTTGCATTTCAGTACACTTTTCCATTGTTACAACCTCTCGATATACCACAGCATCATCTGCAAAAAGCCTCAGTGAATTTCCAATATTATCCACAAGGTCATTTATGTATATTGTGAATAGCAACGGGCCTATGGCACTCCCCTGTGGCACTCCTGAAATCACTCTTACTTCGGAAGACTTCTCTCCATTGAGAATGACATGCTGCGTTCTGTTATGTATGAACTCTTCAATCCAATCACACAATTGGTCTGAAAGTTCATATGCTCTCACTTTGGTCATTAAACGACTGTGGGGAACTGTATCGAACGCCTTGCGGAAGTTGAGAAACACAGCATCTACCATCTATGGCCCTCTGAGTCTCGTGGACGAATTCCTACAGAGTGGATTTCTAGTCTCCAGAAAAGTCATTATACTCAAACATAATACGTGTTCCAAAACTCTACAACTGATCGACGTTAGAGACATAGGTCTATAGTTCTGCACATCTGTTCGCCGTCCCTTCTTGAAAACAGGGATGACCTGTGCCCTTTTCCAATCCTTTGAAACGCTACGCTCTTCTAGAGACCTACGGTACGCCGCTGCATGAAGGGGGGGCAAGTTCCTTCGCGTACTCTGTGTCACTAAACCGTACGTGAATGTGTGTGATAATTCCCATCATGCCCCATGGCAAACTGTGCAGTTCAAACATGGTAATGCAAACAGTTCAGAAGTTAAGACTATTTTATTTCATTAGTTCAGTAACCTGTGTAACCCACTCTAAGTCAATCTTTTCCTCCATCCTCCTCTCTGTCCATCCCCTCTGTCCCACCACCTCTCTTAAAGTTATCAACTCTACTCCAGTATTAGGCTGGTGGTTTTTACTACACAATATTTCTATCCAGATAGTTAGTAAAATGTGTACCAGTTTGATTGAAATCAATCAACAGATTTAGGAACAGCTTTTTGCCAATGTGTTTGCCAGCGTACACGTCACATATATTTCTCTCTCCCCCCCTCCCCCCCCCCCCCCCCCCTCTCTCTCTCTCTCTCTCTCTCTCTCTCTCTCTCTCTCTCTCTCTCTCTCTCTCTCTCTCTCTCTCTCTCTCGCGCTCACAAACACACACACCTGTATCTGTAGCGAATTTTGCACTGCTATTTCATTTTCACACAGCACAATTTTTGTGATGATCTACCTTGTGAACAATGTGTCGTACAATGATACAGATTTGCTACTTCATTCAGTGGTTTGTTTGGATACTGTCTCTGAAATGTGTTGTGACTAGAATCAGTAGTAAAAAAAGTAATAAATTAAAATATCATGCATGATGTGATAGTCTTCCTGGTCATTGTTCTTGGATTGTGTCTACAAGACATCTCAGTTGTTGACAATAAATGTCAGCAGTGATGCTTCACTGTCACTGTTCCACCAAATGCATAACATTATCTTTTGTGGTTGTGTGCAGATCTTTGTACAGGGAGTTGCTGCTTTGTTTGGGCTCAGACAATTCCTTTCCTTACATCACCACAAAGACACCATTTCTGATTGCCAATAAAGATGTGGGATAGGAATGATTTGTGTTGTTCATGAGCCAGTCGGCGATGAGCAAGCAGAAATTAACTTATGGCTACCCACTGATTGTTTTGATTTTGACTTAGTGTGTGCAGTACCCATGTCCCCGATTTTTGAACTTTCCCCACTGCAAAAAAAAAAAAAGTTGCTCGATGGTGGTATGCTCACCGTTCATCACATTTGCCAGTTCTCGAGTACAATGACGTGGATGATTGTGGACCTTGCTCATCACATCTTCAGTGTACAAGGCTTGTTCCAAAAGTGTTGGATATCCTTCTTTCCCACATAAATCATTGAAGGGCAGGAGACATTCGCAGGCAGAGATGTGATGGAGGACACCCAAGTGCACTTGCAAATTTTTTTCTCCCCGTACAGAAGAACCAGTCATTGGCAGTCAGCTTAGTAGAGGACATGTTGTGAGCACTCATCACATTCCAGTAAGTTGTAAAATGGGGGAAAAAACTGAGCAATTATTTGCATCAATTTTTTCTAAGAGCTTGGGTGTGATAAACAAGTGCAAACAATTTGTAAGGTTCAACAGGCTGTAGAGAATAATGTCACGAGCAACTTAGAGAAGAGGGAATGGTACAACCATTTCAGAGATTGCCGCTCTTCTGGAGACAGTGAACCTTGTTCAGAAAAGTCTTCAACGAGCCAGCATGACAGAGTTGAGCAAGTTTGGACTTCATCCTGAAAGACTTTTGTATCCCAGTAAGAGAACTTGGAAACGAGATAGCAGGAAGCACCAGATTGGTACGTTCAATTTTGATTGCCAGTTTGTGAATGAGAATTGTGTCTGTGAAATTCATACTGAAATTACTCATAATGGAGCAGAAGCAATGCCACCTGGAAATACACACTGGGCAGTGTAAGTAATAGTACCAACTGTCTGAGCACTGCAGAGATACATTCCATGTAACAACTGTACATCGTATTTCCACCTGCCGACAAAATGTTTTAGGTATTAGTACACTGGTCATATGTCATCCTGCTGCATGCAGACCCAGAATGTGGAAACTGCAGACAATCACTCTATGGAGGACGTCTTTTGTCAATTGTGCTGAACACTATCTTCTGCATTCTTCGGTTTGTCCAGTATTTAAAAAAAGGAAGATAATACAAGAATGTTAATCTCTTGACTGCCTGTCATATACTGAGGCAGGAAAAAAAAATGAACATCTAAGTCATGTCTATGACCAGTAATGTAGAAGTCATTGTTGTCAACCTCTTCCCCTCAAAGCTTCAATTTTACCAACCTAGATCTATCACTGTTTTCCTCCCTTGTGGTTCGTTTGACATCATCTTTGGGAACCGCTTCCCAGACCCGATTGGAGAATCGGCTTCCTCCTCTGGTGTCAGGGCTCCTTCTTGGAACCCCTCTCCTGGGGAAACTCATGAATCGGGGGCCGACTCCCAGCCAGTGGCTGAATGAGATTTGAGCTATGGGTTCCAGTGCTTCCCATTCTTCATCCCTCATAAGAATCTTGACCACCAAATGTTGTGAAACAGGAGAAGGGGAAGGAGGAGGATGCACCAAATCTCCCCATGCCATTAGATCCTGACCCTGTGTTCATTGAAAGCCTAACCAGGACACCATCAGCTTCTGATCCAGTAGAACTATAATGGATACTACTGGAATTGCAGCAGCTAATGCCCTCAAGAAACTCCCTTCACTGATGACATTCCCCAATGTTCTGTAGCCAAAATCTAATTGGCCCGGGGAAGACATCTGGAGAGGTCTGTATAGTGCTTTGCACACATGTCATTGACAGCTGGAGAGGTTTGTATATTGGTTTGCATGGATGTCATCAGTAAGTGAATTCCCCTTCCTACCATGTTAGGAAGCAATAACAGTGTGAGTGCAAACTACTCCAGTGATAACCATTTGTAACATCTGTTTACTTCTAGGCAGAGTACTTAGTTCTCTTGAGATGACCAACTTAATCCAGTCGTTCCCCTTTTCTGCTACTGGTTCATTTCAATGTGCACCTTTCCCTGTGGGGAAGTAACACTTCCTGGTTGAGGCATTCTGATTGACAAGCTTCTTTCTGATCTTCATCTGCACCTCCTCATCGACAATATTCCGACCCATCTCAGTGCTCCTCATGGTACATTTTAGGCTGTTAACCTTAATACCTTTTCCCACAGTCTTGTGGTTACACTAGATTGCTTGGTCCACAGTGAGCTTTGCAACAATGACAACTTCCCAGTGATCTGTCACTTCCTTCACCCCTCCCAATGGATCAATTATCATGATGGAATATTCAAAGAGCCAACTGGCAGTTTGGTACATCTGCTCTCATGTACAACACCCCCAAGAGCTCCATTAGATTGTATTGATGAGGTGCTGGAAGCGGTCTCTGATGCAGTCACCTGTACCACTGGAACTACTATTCCATTTTCTACAGGCACACTACACTGCTGGCCAGTCCTATGATGGACCAAAGACATGGCAACATATACTCAGGCCCTACAGTGTGTCAAATGGTCTCCTCCACAGACCGCTCTCTGCACTTTTAAGTGACTCTACGCTAAGGCTCACTATCTAGTGAAGCACAGTGAAAAGGAATTCTGGGGGTGATATGTCTCTTTCTTGGAAACATATACCTCTTCCTCCCTGGTGTAGCCCAAGCTCCACAGGCTTCAGAGCCTCCAAAGATCAACAGCTATCCCAGATCTTGTCCTTTAGGTTTGTCTTTGTGCCAATGTGTCAATTTTTGCTGAACACCCAAACAATCATCTTAGTGACAGTGTCAACACTCTTCTTACCCAACTATCATTTGAACATGGAAAAGACAAGTTGAAGGTATCCTCGTATGTTTCACCCCATTGTGTAATGAACCCTTCACTTACTTGGAACTGCTTCAGTCTCTCACTTCATCTCAAGCTAAGGTCCATTATCAGATGATTCATCATTTGAAAGTTAATCAAAGGGTGAATTTTTTCAGGATCTTCAGTCGTATTTGGCTTTAAGTTATCTTCCCTGTCCAGTGACAAATAGTACCATAATCCCAATCCTTAAGCTAGACAAAAACACAATGTCTATCAACAGATACATATCAGTTAGCTTCATCAATGTACTTTCCAAACAAGAAGTTGCTGGTTGCCCACAGATTATGCCAGGTTCTTGAATCTTAGGGCCTTTTGTCCCCCTATCTATGTCGTTTCTTGGAAGGGTGCTCCACAACCAGCCATTTGTTTAGATTGTAAACAGCAGTCTGAAAGACTTCTTCAAAATGTCAACTCCTTATCAGTTTGTTTTACCTACATAAGGGATACAACACTGCTTGGTCTGCTTGGCACTGAAAATTGCAATATGCTTGGGGAGTGGAAGGGCTAGGCCATGCAATAAGCATCATTTGCACAATAATGATTTTGTTGAAATAATCCAGCACTGCAGTCATTAAGCAGCATTATGCAAATGGTTGCCCAAAAGTTTACAAAAGTTCACAGTGCAATTACAAATGACAGCAGGTGTCAAGTCAGTCTCCTATTGCAAACCTTGTAGCAGTTCACAGTACCGGACATATCATCCTACAGGACACTGGCCAAATGAACAGTAACTAATACTTCTAAAACATTAGAATACATTTAATGAACAGTTCATAAAATTGAGCAGCTCTTCAAAATTCCACAATGTTACACATTCTGTTGTCCATGCCCATAAATATTTTTAAAATAACCTTTAACAACAACAATAATAATAATAAATAATTTAAATCTCAGAACTAAAAATACGTTAAAGCAACAGTGGTTGTGTCTAATACTAATAGCTGTTAACTCATGAATAAAGAACCAACAAGACGCTCTAGAAAACACCGTACAAGTGTAACACAGCACGGTTGCAAAAAAGGGGCTGATGTTGGAAGCCTAGTTGAATGGAATCGAGCAAAAGGTACAGCACTGATTAGGGCAAGTACAATACTCACACAATAAGAAATCTTAAAAGCAGATGCTCTCCCTGACCATAGTCTTACTGTGTGCTCAGTTTCCTTTCTGCGGGTCCCAGGTTCATATGTATACCCCAGGATATGAACTGACATATCGTTTGGCTACAGGAGTGATTATTTTCTGCACATTTGCTTGGATGATCCCAGATGCGGATTTGTGGGTGCAAATAATATCTCTGCTCACTTGGTAATAGGACATCTGAATAGTGGACTACTAGCTCCCCTTATAAACTCCACACTATCAAGGCGACAACTGCTGCATGGCACTCATCCTTCCGTTCCTCCTCCACATGGCGCTGCTCCTTCCATTCCTCCCAGAAGGAATCCATTACCATATGTTGCTGCCACATTAGTTTTATGTAATGAGCCACGGCCAAACTGTGGATGCGAAGCCTTAAGGACACTAATTCATATCCTGGCATAATATCCCCCATGTCCTGTCCCTCCAACTTAAGGATGGTCTTCCAGATTCTTTGGCTCTGACATTGGTAGACTATTCACTGACAATTGAATGGGTTCTTCATTTTCTCCATAGATGTATTCATTGTTCTCAGACTTAAGGTTTTAAAGTACTTTTGGGATCCCTCATTCATCTGTTTACTCCATTTTAATTGCTTTTAGATGCAGTGTGCCCTTTTTCTGCCACACCATATTTTCCATTTTAGGGGTTGCACCATAATTGTCTTCACTCTTAATCAGTTGGCAACATGGCTAGCTGCTCCAGACAAAATGTGTGTGTTGTTCGTGCTGCATATTTTTGCAATTTTTCACTGAGGTAAACTGATGTTGCAGTGTTCACCTTCGGTGCACCAATGTACAAGTTGTCACAAAATCAGCTAAGTAAAAAACCCTTGCAATTCACATATTTATTTATATGTAAAAACAGACTGTGGAATTTTCTGTTGTGTGGGATCATATGTGGCATATTAGTGTGCCGAACTTGAAGTTCCAGATTCACATATTTTAATGTTCATGTTGCTTCCGCATAATCTTTCATTGATTGTATCAGTAGTCATTTACATTTTTAAATATTGTGAAATTTTGGACATTTGCAAGTGCCATGATAAACTCGTACTGTTATCACCAACTTACTTCTGCTCTTTTAAAAAAATCTGAGAACAGGTATTCTCTAATTTCATTGTATGATTATGTGTGAAATCCAATATTTTTGAAATTTTTTTAGACATCTGATGAAAATCTCAAGAGTGTAAGAGATCGATTCATATGGAGCCCCCTGAAGAGTACCCGAGATGTGGGGACCCCGAACTACTTCAGACAATGACAGATTATTCTGAAACAATGCATGCATATGAAGCCTTAAAAGTTGCAGTTACTGCAGCAATTGTATCCCAGCAACTATAATAGAAGCTACACAATTTGGATTTCAGTTCTCCGGGATATGGCAGAGGGCACTTTTTCCTAACAACTCAACTAGCAGATACAGTGAATGGCCGTAATGTGAGAATTTGGTGGTCACAAACTCCTATCGACATTGTTGAACATGAAAGAGACTCAATGAAATTGAAAGTGTTTTGTGCCATATCTGTTCACAAAGTGTATGAACCTTTCGTTTATGTGGAGGAAACAGGACAGGAATGTCACACCTGGACATGTTGCAGAACTGGTTGCGCCCTCAATTTCACAAGGATTCCAATGATTTCATTTTAATACATGATGGTACCCTGCCTCATTTTCACCTTGAGGTACAGTGTTGCCTAACAGCACTAAACCGATTGGGGTGGTGCAGTGGTTAGCACACTGGACTTGCATTTGGGAGGACGCAGGTTCAAACCCGCAACCGGCCACCCTGGTACAGGTTTTCCATGATATCCCTAAATTGCTTAGGCAAATGCTGGGATGGTCCTTTAAAAGGACATGGCCGACCTCCACTGCTTTTGGCCTCCCCGGTCACAAGATCTCGCACATTGTGATTTTATTTTGCGGGTGTACATAAGTCAGAGTATTTGTCACACCTATTGCAGCTAGTCTTCCCCCCTCTCTTCCCCCTCTCTTCCCTTCCCCCCTCTCTTCCCTTCCCCCCTCTCTTCCCTTCCCCCCTCTCTTCCCTTCCCCCCTCTCTTCCCTTCCCCCCTCTCTTCCCTTCCCCCCTCTCTTCCCTTCCCCCCTCTCTTCCCTTCCCCCCTCTCTTCCCTTCCCCCCTCTCTTCCCTTCCCCCCTCTCTTCCCTTCCCCCCTCTCTTCCCTTCCCCCCTCTCTTCCCTTCCCCTGCCCCTCTCTTCCCTTCCCCTGCCCCTCTCTTCCCTTCCCCTGCCCCTCTCTTCCCTTCCCCTGCCCCTCTCTTCCCTTCCCCTGCCCCTCTCTTCCCTTCCCCTGCCCCTCTCTTCCCTTCCCCTGCCCCTCTCTTCCCTTCCCCTGCCCCTCTCTTCCCTTCCCCTGCCCCTCTCTTCCCTTCCCCTGCCCCTCTCTTCCCTTCCCCTGCCCCTCTCTTCCCTTCCCCTGCCCCTCTCTTCCCTTCCCCTGCCCCTCTCTTCCCTTCCCCTGCCCCTCTCTTCCCTTCCCCTGCCCCTCTCTTCCCTTCCCCTGCCCCTCTCTTCCCTTCCCCTGCCCCTCTCTTCCCTTCCCCTGCCCCTCTCTTCCCTTCCCCTGCCCCTCTCTTCCCTTCCCCTGCCCCTCTCTTCCCTTCCCCTGCCCCTCTCTTCCCTTCCCCTGCCCCTCTCTTCCCTTCCCCTGCCCCTCTCTTCCCTTCCCCTGCCCCTCTCTTCCCTTCCCCTGCCCCTCTCTTCCCTTCCCCTGCCCCTCTCTTCCCTTCCCCTGCCCCTCTCTTCCCTTCCCCTGCCCCTCTCTTCCCTTCCCCTGCCCCTCTCTTCCCTTCCCCTGCCCCTCTCTTCCCTTCCCCTGCCCCTCTCTTCCCTTCCCCTGCCCCTCTCTTCCCTTCCCCTGCCCCTCTCTTCCCTTCCCCTGCCCCTCTCTGTCCCCCTCTCCCCCACGCCTCTATCTCTCTCTCTCTCTCTCTCTCTCTCTCTCTCTCTCTCTCTCTCTCTCTCTCTCTCTCTCCCTCCCCCCCCCTCCCCCTCACGCCTCTCTCTCTCTCTCTCTCTCTCTCTCTCTCTCTCTCTCTCTCTATATATATATATATATATATATATATATATATATATATATATATATATAATCTCACCAGTACTACACTCACTTTGTGTTACACCTATTATGCAGTCCGGTTGGAGCATTAGATTGTCAAAATCCCGAGCTGGTTGAAGGTCCTCGCCCATAATGCTCCAAACATTGACAACTGGGAAGAGACCCGGCAAACTTGCTAGCTAATGTAGGAGTTGGCAAGCACAATGGCAAGCAATAGAAACTCTCGCTGTATATGAGTCGAGAATACCTTGCTTAAATGAAAGTCCAGGATGGCTCACTGTGAAGGGGAACAAAACAGGGCATAGAGTATTGTCGACATACTGCTGCATTGTAAGGATCCTCCAGATGACAACCAAAGGGGTTCTGCCATGAAAAGAAATGGCACCCTAGGAGGTCACTTTTAGTTGTCAGGTTGTATGGTAGGTGACGATCAGATGGGTATCCCACCTGTGTCCGGGACATATCCACACCCATTTTTCCCAGTCATGGGGCTCCATTCGAAGCAGGACTCATCAGTGAAGACAGTTCTACTTGAGTCAATGAGATTCCAGATGGAAGACATGACTGAAGATGCCCCCGACAGTGGTGTGATACAAACCTGAATGTCGTCCACCATACAGCTCAGCAACCAGGAGTGTGTGTCTGGAGTGCAGTTTCTTTTCATAGTGGAACCACCTTGGTTGTCGTCCGCAGCGTCCTCACAGCGCATAGGTATGTTGAAGTTCTAGTCTTGTTCTGTTGCATTTCATGGCAAATCATCCTGGGCTTACATTTCAGCAAGACAATGTCTGCCCACACATGGCAATTTTCTATTGCCTGTCCATGTGCTTGCCAACCCCTACTTTGACCAGCAAGGTCACCGACTCTCCCCCATGTTGCATTTTGAGCATTATAGGGAGGGCATTCCAACCAGCTCAGACGTGTGATAATCTAGAGCTCCAGTTGGACAGAATTTGGGACTATACCCTTCAGGAGTACATTCAACAACTCTTGTCAGTCAATGCCAGACTGAATAATTGCTTGCATAAGGGCCAGAGGTAGGCCAATGCATTAATGATTTGCTCAATTTGTGAAGCTCTTCCTCTTAAATAAATCATCCACTTTTTCTGAAGATATCTCTCTCTCTCTCTCTCTCTCTCTCTCTCTCTCTCTCTCTCTCTCTCTGTCTGTCTGTGTGTGTGTCTCTGTCTCTTAGAGTGTATACCTTTCTATCTGCTGTAGTCATCCTTTGTACTTGGGTGATCATTGTTTGCCACGAATACATCCCGGTCATTGATGCCAGTTTCCATGTTGACATTCTCAAAGAGGTCAGGTCTCTTTTCTTGCCATCCTGAGTGGGGTTCTGAACTACCTGTTCTACGTAGTTTTCAGAAAAGGCCTTTAATAATGTTTCAGATAACATTAACAAACTGTAATTTTGCCAGTTGATTGTTGTATGATTGAAGTCTCCACTGATAATTACAGTACGATTGGGGAACTTACATATAAGTGAACTAGAGTTTTCTCTAAAGTCTTCAGTTAAACCAGGAGAAGAGTCTGGTGGGTGACCAAAGGATCCAGTTACCATTTTGTGTCCACTCATGATATTGAGTCTTGCCCAAACAGTCTCACATGCAGCTTTGTCTTCTATCTCTGAAGATTTGAGCTTGTTTATTGTGACAATTACACCACCACAATTTCTCATTTGCCTCTCCTTTCTCTGCACACTTAAATTTTTCCCAAAAATGTCGCTGCTATAAATTTCATATTTCAAACAGTTTTCTGTATGTAGTATTATGTGAACTTCACTACTTTTTCAAGAGTGCTTCAAACTCTCTCACTTTGTTGTGAATGCTACAGCATTTAACTACTAGGATTTTAATACTCTCACGCATAGTGGACATGCTTTTGGAACTTACACTTATGAGTCTCGTTTGGCTGTCATTATTGGACTGGATGGAAAGTCGCCCAATCTGAAAAAACACTTGTGTGCCCCCGAAACACAGTCAACTACCAGGGTAGCAACTTCTGATGTATAGTGTACACCAGAACCATGTAGGGGAACCCTACAGTTCTCAACCCTATGGCCCAAGTCCAGGAAGTCGCATCCTAGCTTGTCACAGAACCCTCAAAGTGTGTGATTCAGTCCTTCCATTTGACTCAGAGCCATGGGGCTATGATCAGTTCTTGGGACAATGCTGTTCATTCTGACCTTTCTTGAAAGTCTGTGCAAAAGGCTGGTTTTCTCAACCTTCTCCATCAGCCGCTGGAACGATCAGAGTAAGACCTAGGAACCCAGATGTCAGGCATAGTTTGTTCCGACGTGTGCCACAGTCTGCTCTTAGTTGCTCCCTGTTCCCTCATCAGTCAGTGGTGTTCAGAAACAGCGGGAATCATTAAAATTGAACAAAGCTCCAAGATTTGTTGGAAATCCCTCTCAGATTCTATACATAATTTATGGCTGCCTTAGCCCTACTTGTAAATATAATTTATCATACATCCCTTAAACAAAAAATGGTGCCAGTTAGTTGGAAGGAGGCACAGGTCACACCCACATACAAGAATGGTAGTAGAAATGATCCACAAAAGTACTTTCCAGTATTCTTAAATTCAATTTGTTGATTCTTAAAACATGGCGGGAGTCAGACATAATGAGCTATCTCGAACAGAATGATTTTCTCCTTGCCAACCAGCATGGATTCCAAAAGCATCGATCATGTGAAACCCAACTCTAATGTCTCTCACATGAAATACAGTGTGTTTTGGATCAAGGCAGTGAGATAGAGTAAGTATTTCTTGATTTCTGGAAAGCATTTCACTCAGTACCACATTAATGCTTATTGTGAAAAGTACACTCATATGAGGTGTAAAGCGAAATTTGTGACTGATTTGAACACCTATTGGCAGGGAGGCTGCAGCTTGTTATCTTGGATGGAGAGTCCCACATCAGATGGAGAAGTAACTGTGGGTGTGCACGAGAGAAGCGTGTTGGGATCCTTGCTGCTTGTGTTGTATGCTAATGACCTTGCAGACAATGTTAATAGTAACCTCAGACTTGTCAGAGAGGATGGATTACCTATAATGATGTATTGTCTGAAAGAAACTGCATAAATATTCAGTCAGATCTTGATAAGATTTCAAGTTGGTGGAAATTTGCTTTAAATGCTCAGAAATGTAAAATTACACACTTACAAAGTGAAAACGCATAGAGTATCCTATGACTGTAATAGCAATGAATTACACTTGGAATCTGCCAACTTGTAGAACCACCTGTTTGTAACACTTTGTAGGGATTTGAAATGGAATGAACACACAGGCTCAATCATGGGTAAAGCAGATGGTAGACTTTAGTTTACTCTTAGAACACTGGGGAAATGCGACCAGTATGCAAAGGAGATTGCTTACAAATCACTCGCAATACCCATTCTGGGATATTGCTGAGTGACTGGGTCACATACCATATGGAACTAACAAGGGATATTGAACGTATACAGAGCAGGGCAGCATGAAAGGTCACAGTTTTATTTAACCCATGGAAGAGTGCCACAGTGACGCTTAAGAAAGTAAACTGGCAGACACTCTAAGACAGATGAAAACTAACCTGAGAAAGCTTGCTTACAAAGTTCCAAGACCCAGCTTTAATTGATGTTTGTAGGAATATATTACAACCCCATATATGTAACTCTCATAGTGATGATAACAAGATTAGATAAGGTTAGATTAATTAGAGTGTGCACAGACGCATTTAAACAATCATTTTGTTTGCACTTCATACAGAAATGGTATGGGAAGAAACCCTAATAACTGTTGTGTTGGGATATTTCCTCTGCCGTGCACTTCACAGTGTTTGTAGAGTATAGATGCAGGTGCAGAAGAAGATGTAGGTGGGGGTTGGGTGTGAGTTTGGGATTCTCTCAACATGCAACCTACATGCTTCTGAATCTATTTCCTGTATTCATCTCTTGGTCTCCCTCTATGATTTTTACCCTCCACACTGCCCTCCAATACTAAATTGGTGATCCCTTGGTGCCTCAGAACATGTCCTACCAACCGATCCCTTCTTCTAGTCAAGTTGTGCCACAAATTCCTCTTCTACCCAATTCTATTCAGTACCTCCTCATTAGTTAAATGATTTACCCATCTAATCTTCAGCATTGTTCTGTAGCACCACATTTAAAAAGCTTCTATTCTCTTCTTGTCTAAACAATTTATCGTCCATGTTTCACTTCCATGTATGGCTACACCAACCATTATCTGATACATGAAAAATATTTGAAGATAATAACTGTTCCTGAAAGAACAGGTGCCATTGATGACCATGCAGGTTTTCTTACGAAAATCGTCACCTTAGTTGGTGCGTGTAGTGAGTGGATGGACAGATATCTATTAGGAACATTACAAATGTAGATTGTGGACAGTTGGGAATGTGGGTCTCACAGGGAGCATGCAAGGGATAAGTCCTTGCAGTCGCACTATTTATCTGTGTCCTTGGTGGCTCAGATGGATAGAGCGTCTGCCATGTAAGCAGGAGATCCTGGGTTCGAGTCAGAGTCCTGGTCGGGGCACACATTTTCAGCTGTCCGATTGAGGCATATCAACACCACCTGTTGGCAGCTGAGGGCTTCAATTAATTATCAGCAATATGAAAAACCCTATAACTGTACCTCCCCCCACCCCTGGCCCCACCTCCACCACCTCTAACCCCTCCCCTTTCCCTCACCTCTTCTGGCCATCATGTTTTGCTGATACCTAAAAAAATCTTGCTGCATCCTTTCCATTTCTACGTTTTAGGTTTAATACACTCGTGGGTTAAATGAAGCATCCACATGGAAGAATGAAACAAAACGAAACTTTACAGGTTGAGAGGGTATGTGATGTTACTTTGAGTGATCACATAATCCAATCAAATTTGTAGAGAACTAGGGAGTATGACTCCACTTACCAGTATTAGGCGTGTGGTTGCACACACACGTTGGGTGCAGAAGGTGGTGTGGATGCAGAAGACACAGGGAACCATTTGAAATGGAATGGGAGATACGTTGATGTTCTGCAAGAATTAATATTGGATAGTGGCCTAGAATTGAGATCATGAAGATGTTTAGAGCCTTATGAATATTGCTGTACATAGTCGTGATGATATTAGCATGAAAAAATGCAGCCTAGCTATTTTGTCAGTGCTGGAAAGTTATTTGGAGATTCATAATTGCATACAAAATAATTCTCACAAATAATTAGGATTAATTATAAAGTAAAGTTAGTGCATTGTCTGTATAATCTCACAGAAATATAGTAACCTTAGAGTTATGTTGCACAGTGCACAAATGGTTACACAAGTGCAGAAACAAGGTTAAGGTAGCATCAGTTCAGGCTCAAGGTGTGTGTGTGTGTGTGTGTGTGTGTGTGTGTGTGTGAGAGAGAGAGAGAGAGAGAGAGAGAGAGAGAGAGAGAGAGAGAAGCTTGTAAAAAAAGATGGAACAGAAAGTAGTAAATGATTAATAATAAAGCCTGTGGGGTAGAAGGAAGATACTGAAAGTTTTATCTGACAATGTAAAATGTAGGTACATTTCCGCCATGGAGTTCTTTGCAAATGTCTGAAGAATTGGAAGGATCTCTAACTTTTATGGTGACTCATCCAGTAATATACTTTCACTGAAAGGTGCCAACCTGACCTCTCTCTTGGGGTGGCAGGATGTCTTTCTGATGTGTGGATGAAAGGTAGTGTTGGATGAGGAACACTGTCTTAAGAAACTGGAGCAGCCTTACTCTTTGTCAAGGTTCTGTTCGACCATGTCTGACTACAACAAGGGAGGATCACATATGCACCTGCCATCTGAGAACAAACCTGCGTAGGCTGATATAAGTTGTGTTAGGGGAGATGCTGAGACCAGGAAGCATGGATACTGGAGAATGGTGCTGTATTGTGTTCAGTGATGATACCCATTTATGTACCACCTTGTTTGAATATCACTGGTGAACATGTTGGTGACACAGCGAGAGGTCCCTTTCTACCATTGTTTTGGAGAGGCACATGGTGTTATTCCCTGTTATGGAGAATCATCAGGTGTCGCTTCAAGCTGTGGTTGCAACAGTATCATGGTGCAATTATTGATCAGGAAAATGATCATCCACACCTGGCATTGTTTCTATGGAATGCCTGCATAATATTGAGGTACTCCTATAGCAAGCAACATCCCAAGATCTGTCCCTGATAGAACATGTGTGGGACTAATTAGGACATCACTCAGTGCCAGTATCCAGCACATTGTGGACCAGTTAACAACAGTTGTGGACCGGCTTGCCTCAGGTGAGGGTACGATGGCTGTATGATACTCTCCCCAACAAATTGTTGCATGCATCCAGGCCAGATGGGAAACAAACTGGAAAAGGAATGTGAAAGATAGGAATCCTTGTCCCTCATACAGCACCCTCCCCCACCCCCTCCCCCTCCCCCTTTCCCTTCGAGGATGGAAGCTAGTATTTAATGGTTAAAAGCAGAATAATGAGTCACAAGAAATTACACAATTAATATATTCTCTTTCCAGGAAAACTGCTGTGGAGATGTTCTGCCTCCTTGTTCAATGGAATATATGTGATGCTTTTGGAACCACTTTGATATTTGCAAGATCTTTCCTAGAATTATTGTTCAATCATGTTTGACATTGGGATGTTTTTAATGCCAAATATTAATCAGAACTTTTGCATACTAAACTGCTCTCCAAAAAGCAGAGCAATATTTGTATACATAGTAAAGGCAGAATTTGTTAGAATGTAATTATATTTCATATTTATTTCCGTTGTAAATTATTATTAATGCCATGAGCTCCATTTTTTCATGGCACAGTTCACGTTGCTTTCTTATAAGGAAGGTTTATATTAAGGTCATAGGAAAAGGCTTTTTGCCAAAAGTTACCATTGTAGGAAACTGGAATCTGCATCTATTGATGAAATACTTAATGTTATGTCTTGACGTAAGTGTAAAAGTATTTTCTCCCCAAGTTTTAGATTTTTAGATTGAAGGTGTGATTTTATTTATTATTGGGAACTCATTATGTTTTGTAACATCTTGTGTATTAGATAGTTAGTTAATTGAAGTTGCTTTTATGGTCAGATTATTCATGCCCATGATTATTACTGAATGAGTTGCCGCAGTGGGGAGGACGATAGTTCAAATCCGTAATCGGTCATCCAGATGTAGATTTTCTGTGATTTCCCCAAATCATTCCAGGCAAATGCTGTGGTTCCGTTCAAAAGGGCATGGCAGATTTTCTGTCCTGCCCTTCCACAATCTCAGCTTGTGCTCTGTTTCTAATAACTGTGCTGCCAACGGGATGCTAAGCCCCAATCTGCTTTCCTTATTTTACTTTTATTTTTGCCTTCTGTAGTATACTAGGTTTGTATTACAACATTACTGTTTTTAGAAACATTGTTGTGTGAATGTCTCATAAACAGACAAAAATCTTAAAGTGCTTTATGTCAAGTTTTTCAGCAGCCACAAGGCTCATTATTCTACAGTGTGTGCAGAGGAGTGCGGTGTAGCCTCTGATCTTCAGATAGAGGAGAGAATGCAACATACTTATTCAGCAAATTGCAAGTGGTACGATCACAATGTTACAGGCTGCCGCCGCCGCGGCTGCCCCACTGCTTAAAACCCCCCTGTCGACTGCCCAACAGGCGAGCTATGCTGCTGCTGCCAGCTACACAGCAGTGGCAGCACGAGCGTATGGAGCTGCAGCAGCTGCTGCGCAACCGGTTGCCGGTTACGCCGCTGTTGCGGGGTGAGTGAGATGGCTGCCAAATGCTGCGTATCAGAAGGTTCATTTTTAATTGCAAACTGGTGATGTAAATGATTACAGATATGCGACAGCCATGCTTTGACTCATCTATTGAAGCTTCACATCACACCTGCAATGCCCAATTTCCATCCAGAAACCTGACCGTGTGTGATGTTGGTGGAATTTTGATGCATGTTTTTTATGTTTCATTGTGAAAGAGATTCCAGTGTTCCTTTCCCTTCATTGTTTTCCTTTCAGGGATTTTCCCCCCATGTTCCTGCAGCTGTATCCTTCCAAAATCTGTTTGTTTCTTATGTTAGCGTAATACAGCCATTTATTAGCAACAGTTTTTAATGCACTATGAGATGGTTTATAGAAATTTTGAATGTTCATTCTGCATGTTATTTAATATAGCTAATTCTTATAATTGAATGATGTTACAGATACGGTCGTGAATATGCAGATCCTTACCTTGGGCACAGCATAGGTCCTGTAGCGGGTTATGGGGTAAATTCTTCCTTTGTTTATTTATTTATTTTTATGACACGGTTGAAATGAGTTCATGATCTATAAAATGATGTGTGTGTCATCTGCAGATAGAAAGTGTATTTGCTGCGATATATTTATCGATTTAGACTGTATGTAAACCATTTCAAATTCAGCTCTTCTACAAATTGTTATCAGATTGTCAGTTGTTTGTGCTTGTCAGTTTTAACACTTCATGAACTTTTTCAATATAGTACTAACTTTTTCAGGCTGCTGTCTATAGAAGTGGCTACAACAGATTTGCACCTTACTGAAGACTTTTTGGCTAGGAAGAGCCGCATCTCATATTCATTATCTTAACATACATGACAACAATTCACTTGCCTCAACGTTCACGCGTCATCACTACCACCAGCATTCACATTTGTGTGGAAATTATGAAGAAATATATGGATGAAGAAGTTGATTCATGACATTAAAAACTTATTGCTCTACTTGTTTGAAGAAGATTGTAATGTAGCTTGGCAGCTAGCTTTAGTTATAGTCATACAGCGTTATGAGCATATGGCTGCTACTCAAGTGTTTTCCTTCATATTTTATTTTCTGTTGCTGTTCATATGAATGAGATAGAGCATAAATATTTCTGGATTTTGAAACATTTACATATTCCGGATATTTCATATCACAAACTGTGCATGAAGGAAACCAAGTAAGCCCTAAAGTTACTACACTAATATGAAATTGGCAGTATTGACAGCAAAACACAAACATAGCGAAGGGTATGTTCTACTCAGGGTTAATACCTAACCGAATCTTCAAATGACAACAGTTTCTCCATGCAGTGTACACAGTTATCACCTTGTTTCTTACATTTTTAGGTGGTGTTAAAAATTGCTTCCGGTTTTTCAATTGTTGGATTGTTTCTGGAGGAAAGTGCTTTATTAGAAAGAGATTTTTTGTAGCATGTCCAGAATGGGAAAATGAAAAATCATTGGTGATTGTTCATGCAATAAATGATGCTGTGTGGTATTTTTACGGTTTTTCCGTTAATGTGCGTTATAATAGTGATTGGCTATGAAACATTACAGAAAGTTTTGTAATGCTGTGGGAATGTTCATTGCTATTTTCAAGAGTTTTGTAAATAAGTATTGTTTTATTTTATTATTTTTTGAAATGTATTGTCCATTTTAAGTGACTGTTAATAGTTCATTTAATGATAAACAGTCTATGTTTATGTGAATTTATATTGTATACCTACCAGTCTTCCAGTACTGGTTTTGTAATCAGAGGCAGATGGTAGTCACATTAACTTTGCAAATGCAGAACTTGGATGTAATTGGGACATGTTAACCTTTCAACTTTTTTGTCACAAATTAAATTTAAGAACTTTCTGGATTCAGTTGTTGAAATGCATTTCACAAGATCTTGCTACAAAGTTATAATACTGCCAGTTTTTCTGTAGTAACACAAGGGGCGCTTTATTTAAATTATTTACAAATTTGCAAATGACATCATTTTTAATGATTGTTTTTAACACAAAGCAACAGTTACATTAATGTATTATTTCCAAATACAAGGGCGAGCAGTGCTCTCTTGTAGCAGAATGAAACACCAAATGTAGTTTTGTAGTATAGAACATATCCCCATGTCCCCATTGAAACAGTGAACTGAAGCTGTAGTGGTTGTATTTTTTAATGAAGTGGAAGGTAATTTGACTTTTAAAGTAACATGATTTAAAAGAGTTTAATTTCTGGTCAACAGAAAGTTTATTCAAATATGTAACTTTATAAATTTAAAGTTTACGCATTTAAATTTCTGTGAATCATGTATTTTTACTTTATGGGACTTTTCAGACCTTATCTAGTGCATTAAAAATAATTTTAATACTTGTTGACAAGTTTTTAGTTATTGGTTCTCTGGATAAGTAGTAACTTTCCAAATTGTTATTTTTATCATTGTTAAGACAGACTTCAGTCAAGGCACATAAATTACCCAAATATTTTTTTTACAGATTGTTACCTTCAGTTCAGTTAGCCACAAAAATTCTGTTTTATATCATGCTGTGGTATAATTTTCTGAATTACACTGTTACAATTTCATGAATTGACTTGTTTAAATTTTACTGTTGAAAATCATATTTTACACATGTGGGAACATGTTACTTAACTAGGCTATTCAGATTATTAAATTTATTGAGTCAAGTGTGGCACATAGCTTTAATTTTACAGTTTTCTTTCACTAAGCTAGCATTTTTTCATTCAAAATTAATTAAATTGATTGCAGTACAACCAGTTGGAGCTTCACTGTTTGTAATAGTGTCAGCAGAAACTGATATTTTAACTATACTCAACTAGTAGAGTTAAGTTAAATGTGATACACTCAAACTTCTAATGATGAATGAACCAGTAAGTACTGACAGTGTAAATGTTCTCAAGCACTGAAAGTGAAATCTGATAGTTACGTCATATTTTATATATTTTTCGGTATCCACTCATGTATGACTCATACAGGGCTTCAGAAGAAGTTGCATCACAACATATTGTTCACGCAATGAAACATTGAAAATACTATAGTTGTCTGTCATAAGTGTAATGATGCTACGAAGATTGATATTATTGTCGAGATATGAGACTTGTAAATATTTATTTCAAATCTATAAAAGTGTCAGACAACTAAAATAGTATTTGCCTATTCCTATATTTGCAGTACCATTTCATAATGTCAAAAGTCACATAAACTGCTATTTATGGGCATTTGCTTTTCGAAAGTCCCTTTGACGGTTTTATAGGGACTGTAGATCAGAAACGGACATATCGGTTTGAATACTTTTTAAAAATCAGTGTTTATACATCTACAAATTAAAGTCAGATTTCCACTGAAGCTCTCTTAATCTCATTGTATGAATGTCAGTAAGTAAATAAGTATGTGTGATTGTTGAAAATGTGTATGTATGAAATGTGGAAAACCTCAGATGTATGTGTTAAAATCTATATAGGTTAGATTTAGGGAGACAAATACTGTAATGTGTATTCTGCTTTGTGATTATTTGTCCAGTAGTCCTCAAGAGCTTTTGCAAGTGAGGATCTTCTTTTTAGATGTATAATACACAATTTTAGTTTGGAAGTTAGAAGTGTAGCCTTCCTAGTGATATCACTTCATATTATCATATTGCTGGTCCAGAAATTCTGGGCATTTTGTATTGTGTGTTGCTGGAAGATAAACAATCTTATAGATGTGTTTCTGAAAGTTGGGAATAATGTTCAATTTGGAAATTTACTTTCTTGTATTGAGTAAGTGGAATTTTTATTGAAGTTTTCTGGCAACTGCAGATTACAGAATTGCACTGAACAACCAAAGATATGAACAGTATTTTAATCTGCTCAATATCATAAGGAGAAGGCACTTTCATAATCAATTTGATTGCAGTAATACTAATAAGGATGATAATAGTAATAATAATAATTATAATAATCTGTTTGCCAGATAGTTTCATACAGTCTGTGTTCATACAGATTTTGCTGCACACAGAAATGCTGTCTTCATAATATTATCTGTCATCATATATATATATGAAGTCTCATTGTTAATTTTAAAAGTGAATAACTGAACGTCTTCCGTTTTGGCACAATATGAAGTTTTACTACGCACTGGTTGTTGAATTACATGAAAAAAGCACAAAATATAAAGTCTTTTATATGTAACAAGATTCCCATTTTGTTTTATCGTCATTATTGTAATTTTAAATTCATATAGTTTCTTGCTGAGCAGATGTGTTGCTCTGATTTTGTTCAAGTGGAAATCATTCTTTGTGGTATCACGGGACAATGGAAGTTTAGAAAGTATAGTGCACATACATAAAAAGGCTGTTTATGTGAACAGTGATGCAGATGAGATTTTTACAGTTTTTAAGGCAGTTAGCACATTATCTGAATATACGGGGGACTGTGAATCTCAACAAGAATGTACAAAGTTTCAGTGTTGTTACTTGCCATATTGTGTATGTGTATTCATGGAATAAAATATGCTGTCATCTTTCAAGAATGAATTATTCTGTTTCAAACCATATCCATTACAATCTTCATTCACATCACAATCAAAATGTGTGTCCTGTGTATGTACCAATTTAACATTATTAGCAATTGACAATTATTTATTAAAATTCTTTTTATAATGCACATTATATCTATGTATTAACACTATAATACTGAGAGTAATGTCTCATTATCTGTAGACAAATTAGATTTTATAGTAATCACTGTAAATTCAAAAACGTGTATTCCACCACTAGGGTCTCTTCACATTGTATGCAATATGACATGTCACAACTGAGATTGACAATTACCACGAAATCCACAAGTGTCTTGAAACTGCCAAAAATTTCAGGATCAGTCATTTTTATATGAAACATTAATTTCTTATAATAAAATTAGATTTGTTCACAGTAGGTGGATCATATAAATATGCAGGCTTTCCAGGCTGTTGCCACTGAATATCTGAGTTAAGAGATAACATTATATTCATCTACAAACTCTTCAAAAAATTTTGGAGAAGGTTGAAGAGAATATTTGATGCATGGAGTATTTTCAAAAAGTTAGGTGACTTTATATTATTATGAAAAAAGTATTTATTTATTCAGCAATATTCATGTTGTCTCCTTCAAGGTAATCCCCCCTCAGACACAATACACTTCTGCCAACGCTTCTTCCAATCTTTGAAACACTTCTCATAAGTACTTTTTGGTACAGTCTTGAGTACTTCTAGCTATACAGTTTTTATTTCTTCAGTCATTGAAAATCTTCATCCTTTTGTAGGTCTCTTTAGTTTTGGGATCAGGAAAAAGTTGCAGGGGGACAAATCCAGTGAATATGGTGGCTGAAGCATGATTGTTGTGTTGTTCTTGGCCAAAAAATCTATTACAAGCAACAATGAATGAGCAGGTGCATTGTTGTGATGCAAAAGCTATGAATTGTTTTTCCTCAATTCCAGACGTTTTTTGCGTGTTGCTTCTCACAAAAGGCACTTCATGTCAAGGTAATATTCCTTATTGACTGTACGACCTTGAGGGAATACTTCATGATGCACTGCATCATGGTTAAAAAAAAAAAAAAAAAGAAGAAAAGAAAAACAGTGAGCAAAACTTTGACATTTGATCAAACTTTGCATCTGAAACTTTTGGACATCGTAACCATAAACCCATGTTTTGTTACCAGTTACAACCTTCCTGAGCAGCTCAGTATCATTAACATCATTCAAGAGACCATGAGTGATACTCAAGTGATGGTTCTTCTGATCAAAATTGAGAAGTTTTGGAACAAACTTCGCTGATACCTGCGACCGTTAACAGTTAAACAAATGTATAATATGTGGTAAATTACACTACAATATCTGAGTAAATCAGTGTTACAAAACAACTTCTGAGCCCTTATTATGTATGGTTTAGTTAGCAGAAAGCTAAAACCACCGCCTGCTTAAATTCCTTAGCTTGTTGTGGGCTTTAGTGATTGTGTACTATAAGTCTATCGGTTCCTATAAAGTAGCATTTGTATTTATGCTTTACACTCTGAAATCTTATTTTTAGCTAAAGGTTTTGTTTTGTGCCTGCATCTGTCATGTACAATACCCAGTGTTTACGTTCCTTAGTGTTAGTTAGACTTGGTACATTTCAGGTAGCAGTTTTTATAGGTCACTTTCGCGTGTGTGTAAAGGCTTGTTTAAATTACAAATACGAGGGATAATCAATCAGTAGGTGCAGCTTACCATAGGTCACTGTTTAATTTGTTTATAATATTCACTAGATAGCCCCTAGCATTTTACTGTAGGTCACTGTCTTATTCTTTAGTATTCACTAAAAAATCCCTAGCAGGAAAATAAACACCAGATCTCGCTTCTACCATAAATTTTTATTTTTATTATTGAGTGTCCTTCCTGCCAACTAGAGTGTAGCTTTTAACCTTGTGTGAAAGTAGGTTTCCTTAAGTTTATTATAGTAAATCAGTTATTAGATAGATGGATAGGGACTATGTCTGTTGTGTGCGGATGCAGGAGGAGTTGGTCAAAGTCCAAACGTAGCTGGAAGCTTTGTTCACAACAGTCAAAAAGCTCCAGAGTGCCACCTTGAGGTGTGGTGGGAATGGGGTGTCTGGGGCAGCCTCTGCTGTATTAGATGTGCAGGGGGGTATGTCACAGCTATTTGTCACTGAGCCGACCTCAGGTGTGACTGAGCTGGCTGGCGCACTCTCACCTCAGTGTGGGTGGCAGACTGTGTTGAGGTTGCGAGCCTCAAGGCGAAGGCTGCATGGGGGAAGCAGGCTCCTGCCAAATCCCACACACTTTGCTAATAGATTCAGTGTGCTATCTGATGCTTGGAAGGGGGGGGGGGGGGGAGAGGAGGCTGAGCCAGATAAGACTGCTCCTTCTGACAGGATAGTGGCTGCTCCTTCAGCAAGGTCCAGACAGGAACATGGGGGTAGTGGTTTGTTAGTTATTGGGAGCTCCAATGTTACGCGGGTCATGGAGCCCCTCGGGAACATAGCGGCTTGCCAGGGGGCCTTGTCTTGGATGTGGAAGAGGCTCTTCCAGCGGCTATCGAGCGTGCAGGGTGCAACCAGCTGCAGTTTGTTGCGCATGTCAGCACCAACGATGCCCGTCATCGGGGTTCCGAGGAAACCCTTGGGTCCTTCCGACGGCTGGCTAAACTGGTAAAGGCAGCCTCCATCTCTTGAGGAGTGGAAGCCAAGCTGACGATCTGCAGCATCGTACCCAGGGTGGACCGGGATGCTCTGGTTTGGAGTAGAGTGGAGAATCTAAACCAGAGGCTAGGTTGACTGTGACAAAAATGGTTGCAGATTCCTCGATGGGGTGGAAGGTTGTAGGACGCTCCTTCATAGATCAGGGTTGCAGTACACACAGGAAGCAGCTACATGGGTAGCACAGTACTTGTGGCGTGCACATGGTTTTTTTTTTAGATTAGGTTCCTTCCCATGGGAAACAAACCACTGGCCCGAAAAATTACCAGTTATGACACTGATGTGGGTGTGCCAACTGTAAAAATTGTTAGTTCGCCTAAACAGGTCATTGCAACGGATTTAAAAATGCTTAATCTCATGTTAATAAATTGTCGAAGTGTCTGTAGCAAGATCCCCAAGTTAATCTCCAAAGTAAACAGTAGCAGTGCCAATATTGTATTAGGTACCGAAAGCTGGTTGAAACCAGACATAAAAAGGAGTGAAATTTTGAACTCGGGACAATGTTTAGGAAGGATAGGACTGATGCTATGGGAGGTGGTGTGTTCATTGCAGTTAAAAGTTGTTTAAATGCAGTTGAGATCGATACTGCATTGGACTGTGAAGTAGTCTGGATAAAGTTGACAATCAGACAAGGATTGACCATTGTATTATGATATTTTTATAGACCACTAGCATCCACAACAAACATCGCAGAACATTTCAGGGAAAGTCTTAGTACATAGAAAGTAAATATCCAAATTATCCATTAGTTATAGGTGGAGACTTTAATCTAGCATCCACTGACTAGGAAAATTACACATTTATCACAGGGAGCAGAAGCAAAGGTTTGTTGAAGTTATTCTAGGAGCGCTCTCAACATACAACCTTGAGCAATTAGTTAGAAAACCAACTCAAGGTGGAAACGTATTAGATATCTTGGCGACAAACAGACCTGATCTTTTTGAGGAAGTTAATCTAGAAGAAGGTATTAGCAACCTTAATGTTGTGGCTTCTACGTCAGTGGAAGAAGAAGAAGAAGAAAAAAAAAAATAACCACACTGCGTAGAGTTTTCTTGTTTGGGAAAGCAAATAAAAGTGACATTAATGAATATCTTCATAGTCAGCTCCAAGCATTCACCTTGGGACACGAAGATATTGAGCATCTTTGGTCGGAATTCAAAGGTATTGTCCACGATGTGCTAGAGAAGTATGTGCCTAGCAAAAGTATACGGGAGGGAAAGGATCCACTTGGAACAACAAACATTAGGAAGTTGCTGAGAAAGCAGAGAATTTTGCACAGTCGTTTTAAACGTAGTCACTGCCCTGCTGACAAACAGAAATTATGTGAAATGAAAGCAGCTGTCAGAAGGAAAATGAGACACTCTTTTAACGAATTTGAAAGCGATATTTTATCTGCAGATTTTAAAAATAACCCCCCCAAAAAATTTGGTTGCACATAAAATCTATGAACGCTACAGATGATTCAATACCTTCTCTTGCTGACAGTATGGGTAATGTAACTGATGATGATAAATAGAAGGCCGAAACTCTCTCAACCTAGCTTTCAAAAACTTGTTTACGATAGAGTACTGCAGCACCATTCCCCCTTTCAGCTATCGAACAAGCGAAAGGATGGCTGACATAGTGTTTAGTGTCCCTGGGATTGTAAAATATTTACGATCCTTAGATGCCAGAAAGGCATCTGACCCAGACGGTATCCCCGTAAGATTTTATGTTGACTATGCTACAAATATACAATAATGGCCATTAAAATTGCTACACCAGGAAGAAATGCAGATGATAAACGGGTATTCATTGGACAAATATATTATACTAGAACTGACATGTGATTACATTTTCCCATAATTCGGGCGCATAGGTCCTGAAAAATCAGTACCCAGAACAACCACCTCTTGCCGTAATAACGGCCTTGATACGCCTGGGCATTGAGTCAGAGCTTGGATGGCTTGTACAGGTACGATACCACATTTCATCAAGAGTAGTGACTGGTGTATTGTGACAAATCAGTTGCTCAGCCACCATTGACCAGACATTTTCAATTGATGAGAGATCTGGAGAATGTGCTGGCCAGGGCAGCAGTTGAACATTTTCTGTCTCCAGAAAGGCCCATACAGGACCTGCAACATGCAGTCGTGCATTATCGTTAGGGATGGGCTATGATCGCGCTCGAGAAATGTGCAATGCCAAGGCAATTTCTCGAGAATTTCTTGGGTACGCTCGAGAAGTTGACAGTGCTGCGCTCTCTGAGAAATTGCGCAAACCGTCAGTACACGAAGCACTGAGCCGCAACAGTCGTACTCGTCGTAAGTACGTGCTCGGAAAACTTTGAAATTCTATGATTGACATCGGCTGTACTACCGTTATTAATGTGTACTGAAGTATTAGTATATATCTCATAAGACAAAAATCATAGAATTGTTGTTTAAAACAAAGCATAGAATTCGCATAAAACAAAAGCTTTATTCTTACAAAATAAATTACCTTGTACATTCTGCATGTATGCATGCATGCATGCTTGAACGTAAAAGAGAAGTGCTATAGCCTTTTATATACAGAAACTGTGTACATGCGTTTACTTACTGAAGAAAGAAAGGAAACAAAAGTTGTTTAGTAGAAGGCATTTTTACATCCCATTGCTACACTGCCGTCGATTTTTGTTTAGAAATATGATTTTATTAACCAATTGGCCTTTTAGTCTGCTTTTTTGTTTGTTTATAAGTAGTCCTGTTTTCGAAAATATTCTTTCATTGGGAACAGAAGTTGCAGGTACTGCAAGATATTTTTTTACCACGACAGCTAGACCTGGGTAACTGTTCATCCCCCCCCCCTCCCCCCCCCCCCTGGTAGTGCAAAGGATTATCCGGTTGTTTCTATTAATCCTAGCCGGGCGATTAATGAGTCGTGCAGACGTTGCTGTAGCTCTTGCGCTGTCGTGGTAGCCCACTTCCCATTGCATACAGTTATGATTAGCTTTCTGATTATGGAATAGCTTTCGAAAGAGAGGTATAGTTTTCAGTTGAGATTTCACTTGTTACCACTTCAAATGGCTGTAGTATACATAAACATTCACTCAAAATTCACCACTCGTCAGCTGTGAGGTTCTCTACACCTGAATACCTAGTTGATAAACAGGCCCCAATGCATTCCTTTTGCTCCACTAGACGTTGTAGCATATAAAACGTACTGTTCCATCGGGTTTCCGTTTCCTGAACCAATTTATGAACAGGTTTTTTCATTAGATCCTGGATCTCATGGAGTTTTCCATCAGCATTGTAACTTGTTTAAAAATAGCTAACAATTTTTCTGGCCTTTAACCGCATTATGCAGAGCTCACTGTTGCTGTTCAAAGAACTTTTCACAACTAAATTGATGGTGTATGCTAAACAAGGCACACATTGCATATCTGTGTTGCCACTGTGAATAAGTTGTACGGCTGCCGTTATACTACTGGCATTGTCAGTTGTGATGCTTACAACTTTGTTTTCAATGTTCCATTTTGAAATCACGTTATCTAACACCTCACTAATATTTAGCGCTGTATGCTTTTCCGGGAAACGGAATGTCTCGAGAGCTAAAGATTTCAGACATCAATTAGTGTTAATGAAATGACCAGTTACAGCGACATATGCCTCACTATTGAGTGAGGTCTAAATATCGGTAGTTAAAGAAACACAAGTAGAGTCTTCCACGGCCAAGTTTACAGCCTCTTTCTGTTTATGGTAATCGTCCTCAATCATGAGGCGCAACTTTTTTTGATTTGGTATCGAGTATTGTGGGTCCAACAGTGAAACAAAACATCGAAAACCAGTGTCCTTGACGATTGAAGGCGGTTGAAAATCATCTGTTATCATAGCCACTAGTGCTTCATCTAGCTGTTGTTACTGTTTACTTCCCTCTATGAAGAAGATAAGCAGCTGCAGCAGCAAGTCTTATACTCCTAGCTCACTCATTTGTTACATAGTTTAATTCTTAATTTCTTTGCGTGTTTTTGGTACTTGCATTGTTTAATTCATAAATTTCGGTCGTATTATAGTACTTGAGAGTTGTAGCGCATTTTTAGTACCTGAATAGTGTAAAACCGCGTAGTCTCCTTCCGCCGCCAAGCAGTGTGTCAGCAGTGCGCAAGTAGCAGCATTACTGCATTTACTAAGCACTCTTGTATTTTAATAACCGTTTAAATTTTGTGTCTAATTGTTTTGTACTCTCTGTAGATTAATTCAGACGTTCTTTGCACAACAGTTTTTAGCATGGATAGGGACTGCAACTGCTGTGTTCAGATGCAGGCTGAGTTGGCATCCTTCGTTCCCAGCTTCAGGCAGTGTTGGCTTCGGTCACACAGCTTGAGGCTGTTGCATCACTGTGGGGTCCGGATGGGGGTTTGTCGGGGACGGCCAGCTGGTCCCACGCATCCCCTGATCAGACTACAACTGTGGCTACCCGGGATACTGCCCACATTGAGGCTGATCCCTCACCTGTGGTAGAGTGGGAGGTCGTCTCGAGGTGTGGCAGGGGGGCGAAAGACATTCCGGAGGGCTGAACGGAAGGCCTCTCCAGTTTGTCTAACGAACCGATTTCAGGCTCCGTCTCCGGCTGATACTGATCTTTGGCCTGACATTTCTGCTTGTCCTGTTCCAGAGGTTGCCCCTCAGTCTCCTCAGTCTGCAAGATCCGGGCAGTCGCAGAGGGTGGGCTTACTGGTAGTTGGGAGCTCCAATGTCAGGCGCGTAATGGGGCCCCTTAGGCATATGGGTGCAAGAGAGGGGAAGAAAACCAATGTGCACTCCGTGTGCATACCAGGGGAGTCATTCCCGATGTGGAAAGCGTCCTTCCAGTTGCCATGAAGGGTACAGGGTGCACCCATCTGCAAGTGGTCACTCATGTCGGCACCAATGATGTGTGTCGCTATGGATCGGAGGAAATCCTCTCTGGTTTCCGGTGGCTATCTGATTTGGTGAAGACTGCCAGTCTCGCTAGCGGGCGGGATGAGAGCAAAGCTCACCATCTGCAGCATCGTCGACAGGACTGAATGCGGACCTTTGGTACAGAGCCGAGTGGAGGGTCTGAATCAGAGGCTGAGACATTTCTGCGACCGTGTGGGCTGCAGATTCCGCGACTTACGCCATAGGGTGGTGGGGTTTCGGGTTCCGCTGGATAGGTCAGGAGTCCACTACACATAGCAAGCGGCTACACGGGTAGCAGGGGCTGTGTGGCGTGGACTGGGCGGTTTTTTAGGTTAGATGGCCTCGGGCAAGTACAGAAAGGGCAACAGCTTCAAAGGGTGCGGGGCAAAGGCAGGACATGGGGGCACCAAGCAGCAATCGGTATTGTAATTGTAAACTGTCAAAGCTGCATTGGTAAAGTACCACAACTTCAAGCGCTGATAGAAAGCACCGAAGCTGAAATCATTATAGGTACAGAAAGCTGGCTGAAGCCAGAGATAAATTCAGCCGAAATTTTTACAAAGGCACAGACGGTGTTTAGAAAGGATAGATTGCATGCAACCGGTGGTGGTGTGTTTCTCGCTGTTAGTAGTAGATTATCCTGTAGTGAAGTAGAAGTGGATAGTTCCTGCGAAATATTATGGGTGGAGGTAACACTCAACAACCGAGCTAGGGTAATAATTGGCTCCTTTTACCGACCTCCCGACTCAGAAGCATTAGTGGCAGAACAGCTGCGAGAAAATTTGGAATACATTTCACATAAATTTTCTCAGCATATTATAGTCTTAGGTGGAGATTTCAATTTACCAGATATAGACTGGGATACTCAGATGTTTAGGACAGGTTGTAGGGACAGAGCATCGCGTGACATTATACTGAGTGTACTACCCGAAAATTACCTCGAGCAATTAAACAGAGAACCGACTCGTGGAGATAACATATTGGACCTACTCATAACAAACAGACCCAAACTTTTTGACTCTGTAAGTGCAGAACAGGGAATCAGTGATCATAAGGCAGTTGCAGCATCCGTGAATATGGAAGTTAATAGGAATATAAAAAAAGGGAGGTAGGTTTATCTGTTTAGCAAGAGTAATAGAAGGCAGATTTCAGACTACCTAACAGATCAAAACGAAAATTCTGTTCTGACACTGACAATGTTGAGTGTTTATGGAAAAAGTTCAAGGCAATCGTAAAATGCGTTTTAGACAGGTACGTGCCGAGTAAAACTGTGAGGGACTGGAAAAACCCACTGTGGTTCAACAACAAACTTAGGAAGCTACTGCGGAAGCAAAGAGAGCTTCACTGCAAGTTTAAACGCAGCCAAAACCTCTCAGACAAACAGAACCTGAACGATGTCAAAGATAGCGTAAGGAGGGCTATGCGTGAAGCGTTCAGTGAATTCGAAAGTAAAATTCTATGTACCGACTTGACAGAAAATCCTAGGAAGTTCTGGTCTTACGTTAAATCAGTAAGTGGCTCGAAACAGCATATCCAGACACTCAGGGATGATGATGGCTATGAAACAGAGGATGACACGCGTAAAGCTGAAATACTAAACACCTTTTTCCAAAGCCGTTTCACAGAGGAAGACCGCACTGCACTTCCTTCTCTAAATCCTCACACAAATGAAAAAATGGCTGACATCGAAATAAGTGTCCAAGGAATAGAAAAGCAACTGAAATCACTCAACAGAGGAAAGTTCACTGGACCTGACGGAATGCCAATTCGATTCTACACAGAGTTTGCGAAAGAACTTGCCCCCCTTCTAACAGCCGTGTACCGCAAGTCTCTAGAGGAACGGAAGGTTCCAAATGATTGTAAAAGAGCACAGGTAGTCCCAGTCTTCAAAAAGGGTCGTTGAGCAGATGCGCAAAACTATAGACCTATATCTCTGACGTCGATCTGTTGTAGAATTTTAGAACATGTTTTTTGCTCGAGTATCATGTCGTTTTTGGAAACCCAGAATCTACTCTGTAGGAATCAACATGGATTCCGGAAACAGCGATCGTGTGAGACCCAACACGCTTTATTTGTTCATGAGACCCAGAAATTATTAGATACAGGCTCCCAGGTAGATGCTATTTTCCTAGACTTCAGGAAGGCATTCGATACATTTCCGCATTGTCGCCTGATAAACAAAGTAAGAGCCTACGGAATATCAGAGCAGCTGTGTGGCTGGATTGAAGAGTTTTTAGCAAACAGAACACAGCATGTTGTTATCAATGGAGAGACGTCTACAGACGTTAAAGTAACATCTGGCATGCCACAGGGGAGTGTTATGGGACCATTGCTTTTCACAATATATATAAATGACCTAGTAGATAGCGTCGGAAGTTCCATGCAGCTTTTCGCAGATGATGCTGTAGTATATAGAGAAGTTGCAGCATTAGAAAATTGTAGCGAACTGCAGGAAGATCTGCAGCGGATAGGCACTTGGTGTAGGGAGTGGCAACTGACCCTTAACATAGACAAATGTAATGTATTGCGAATACATAGAAAGAAGGATCCTTTATTGTATGATTATATGATAGCGGAACAAACACTGGTAGCAGCTACTTCTGTTAAATATCTGGGAGTATGCGTGCGGAACGATTTGAAATGGAATGATCATATAAAATTAATTGTTGGTAAGGCGGGTACTAGGTTGAGATTAATTGGGAGAGTCCTTAGAAAATGTAGTCCATCAACAAAGGAGGTGATTTACAAAATACTCGTTCAACCTATACTTGAGTATTGCTCATCAGTGTGGGATCCGTACCAGATCTGGTTGACGGAGGAGATAGAGAAGATCCAAAGAAGAGCGGCGCATTTCGTCACAGGGTTATTTGGTAACCGTGATAGCGTTACGGAGATGTTTAGCAAACTCAAGTGGCAGACTCTGCAAGAGAGGCGCTCGGCATCGCGGTGTAGCTTGCTCGCCAGGTTTCGAGAGGGTGTGTTTCAGGATGAGGTATCGAATATACTGCTTCCCCCTACTTACACCTCCCGTGGAGATCACGAATGTAAAATTAGAGAGAGTTGAGCGTGCACGGAGGCTTTCAGACAGTTGTTCTTCCCGCGAACCATACGCGACTGGAACAGAAAAGGGAGGTAATGACAGTGGCACGTAAAGTGCCCTCCGCCACACACCGTTGGATGGCTTGCGGAGTATGAATATAGATGTAGATGTACATGTAGAAACGTAAGATTTAGATCAGTGCTCCTGCAAGGGGGTATGTTATGCTCGACAACTAGTCCAATAAAATTACATATCATATCTTGAAAAAGGTAGGATAGTATGGGTTTGATTTTGGGGTATTTCGTATGTTATCAGAGTACGATTAAATAATCAATGTTTTTTAAGCGTGGCGGACCGCTTTGGACACTATCCGAACTTTTGCACGGAATTCACCTTTTGTACCACACGTACCTGAATATTTTGTCTGCCTTGCACTGTTGGAAGAATGAGCTTCTGTATCCACGGACATAGCTGTTTTATTGCTCGATAAATTGTGCGGTTTAAGGTGTCTAATCATATCCTTTGTATTTTTTGATACATTACAGAGATTTTTACGACAAATGTTGCAAGTAACGTTATCTCCATCCTCTGTAAAGTATTCCCAGCAACATGACATTCATTTTTGAGTGTCCATATTGAGTTGAATAACAACTTTACTCGAATGAAACCTGAGACATACTAGTTACGAGCACAGCGAGTGTGTTTATCTAGCGGCGGCATTCAGTTCATAAAACAGCAGCGGCGCGGCATATGTTTTTGCAGCCAACTGGCGCACAGAAGCACATGCCGCCGAGCCGTTTCTCGTGAGTTTCTCAAGAATTGCTTGAGAACTAGAGGCTCGAGAAATTCTCGGTGCGCTAGAGTCGCCGCACCTCGCCATCCCATCACTAATTATCGTGCTGAAATGTAGGGTTTCGCAGGGATCGAATGGAGGTTAGAGCTGTGGGTCGTAACACATCTGAAATGTAACGTCCACTGTTCAAAGCGCTGTCAATGCGAACAAGAGGTGACGGAGACATGTAACCAGTTCGCATCCTATACCATCAGGCCAGGTGATACGCCAGTATGGCGATGACAAATACATGCTTCCAATGTGCGTCCACCGCGATGTCGCCAAACACAGATGGGACCATCATGATGCTGTAAACACAACCGGGATTCATCCGAAAAAATGACGTTTTGCCATTCGTGCACCCAGGTTCGTCATTGAGTACACCATCGTAGGCACTCCTGTCTGTGATGCAGCGTCAAGGATAACCGCAGCCATGGTCTCCGAGCTGATAGTCCATGCTGCTGCAAATGTCATCGAACTGTCCGTACAGATGGTTGTTGTATTGCAAACGGCCCCATCTGTTGACTCAGGGATCGAGACGTGTCTACATGGTCCGTTACAGCCATGCAGATAAGTTGCCTGGCATCTCGACTGCTAGTGATGCGATGCCGTTGGGATCCATCACGGCGTTCCGTATTGCCCTCCTGAACCCACCGATTCCATATACTGCCAACAGTCATTGGATCTCCACCAACGAGAGCAGCAGTGTCGTGATACGATAAACCGCAATCGCGATAGGCTACAATCCGAACTTTGTCAAAGTCGGAAACGTGATGGTACGCTTTTCTCCTCCTTACCCGAGGCATCACACCGACGTTTCACCAGGCAACGCCGGTCAACTGCTGTTTGTGTATGAGAAATCGGTTGGAAACTTTCTTCATGTCAGCACATTGTAGGTGTTGCCACCGGAGCCAACCTTGTGTGAATGTCCGGAAAAGCTAATCATTTGCATATCACAGCATCTTCTTCCTGTCGGTTAAATTTCGCGTCTGTAGCACGTCATCTTCATGGTATAGCAATTTTAATGGCCAGTAGTGTAGCACCATTTTTATCTGTCATCTATCAGAGATAATTGGAAAGGCAGAAAGTTCCACAGGACTGGAAGAAGGCCCAGGTCATAGCAATCTATGAGAAGGGAAGAAAATCGGATGCACATAATTACCGGTCAATTTTACTGACATTGATTTGTTGTAGAATCGTGGAACCTATTTTGTATTCAGACATAATGACCTTCATAGACTCTGATAAGCTCATCTGCAGAAACCAACATGGTTTCAGGAAACAGCAGTCATGCAAGACACAGCTGGTCCTCTTTGTGCATGTTATACAATGGGCTCTAGATACCAGCTCACAGGTTGATGCCATATTTGTCGACTTTCAAAAGGCTTTTGTCTCAGTTCTGTACTGACGCTTCCTACAAAAAGTGTGCACTTACGGTCTATCCAATGACATATGTGGTTGATCTATCAGACAGGGAGCAGTATGTCGCCCTGAACAGGATAACTTCAACAGAAACAAGAATAAGTTCAGGTGTGCCCCAGGGCAGCGTAATGGGCCCTCTGCTTTTTACAATTTACTTAAATGATCTGGTTGATTTTTATGGACAGCGGCCTTAGACTGTTTGCCGATGATGCTGTAGTCTACAGGAAAGTAGTATCGCACAAAAGTTGTGAACAAATCGATGAGGATTTGCGGAAAATAAATGCGTGGTGTAATGACTGGCAGTTATCTCTCAATATTAATAAGTGTAACCTGCTGTGTATGATAAGGTGAAAATCCCCATTAATGTTTGAATACAAAATAAATGATCAGTCTTTGGAAGCGGTAACATCAGTCAATCAAGTATCTGGGTGTGACTATTCGAAATGACCTCAAATGGAATAATCAGATGACACAAGTATTGGGTAAGGCAAACTCTAGATTGCAGTTTATTGGTAAAATCCTTAAGCAATGCAGTCCTTCAACAAAGGAAATAGCTTACAATACGTTAGTTTGTCCAGTCTTAGAGTATTGTTCGTCTGTATGGGACCCCTACCAGTTGGGTCTGATTCAAGAGATTGAGAAGGTCCAAAGAAGAGGGGCAAGACTTGTGACTGGTACATTTAACCATCGCGAGAGCGTTACAAATCTCATAGAATGTTTGAAATGGGACACACTTGCGGAAGGGGCTGCTCACTAAATTCCGAAATCCAATCTTCGCTGAGGATGTAGTGCATATATTATTACCACCAGCTTTCAAATCGTGTAATGATCATCATTCAAAGATAAGGAAATAAGAACTTATACTGAGGCGTTCAGACAGTCGTTTTTCCCACGCGCAATCCGCGAGTGGAACAGAGGGGGGAAAATATGACTTTGGCGCGAATTGTGCCCTCCACCACACGCCACTTAGTGGCTAGCAGAGTATATATGCAGATGTAGATAACGCCTTGTGCCCAAAACATTTGAGCGAATTGCACGACATGAGCCGACCAATATGCCAACATCCTCTGCGACTTCTCTTATGGTAATTCGACAATTTTCCAAAACAACTTTCTTCACAGGTTCAACATTATCATCTGTTTTTGATGTGCTGGGGCATCCAGACCGAGGTTCATCATTGGCATCTTCTTGGTCATCTCGAAAGGGCTTATACCACTTGTAAATATTTTTTTTTACTTAAAACAGACTCGCTGTATGCCATTGTCAACTTTTCAAGTGTTACAGAGCACTTGATTCCATTTTTCACACAAAATTTGATGCAGATTCTTTGCTCCTTTTTTTTTTTAATAATCGAAAATTCCTGAGCATGCTAAAACACGTCTAACCTTTCTATCTGTCGAAAACAAATGAAGTACGTTGTACACTTGAAATTGTGAACATATGTTTGAGACATGTGTACCAACATAAAAAAATCAATTATCAAATGTACGTTGCCCATGCAGCTTGAAAAGTCATTTTACTTTTTGAATAACCCTCATATACTAACAACTCTGAAGATTTTACTTTTTGTGTGTGGATTTTTATTCATTCCTCTCTCTATTATATCAGAGCAGTGCCAAATGATTTCTTCAAAATTTATACCAGTATTTTCACAACAGAATAGTTTCCTACCCTCCACCTTTCTTTAATCTTGAAACTGTGTACTTAGTGAGCATTCAACACACACTACAAAACATAACAAAATGAAGGATAATACACTCCTGGAAATTGAAATAAGAACACCGTGAATTCATTGTCCCAGGAAGGGGAAACTTTATTGACACATTCCTGGGGTCAGATACATCACATGATCACACTGACAGAACCACAGGCACATAGCCACAGGCAACAGAGCATGCACAATGTCGGCATTAGTACAGTATATATCTACCTTTCGCAGCAATGCAGGCTGCAATTCTCCCATGGAGACGATCATAGAGATGCTGGATGTAGTCCTGTGGAACGGCTTGCCATGCCATTTCCACCTGGCGCCTCAGTTGGACCAGCGTTCGTGCTGGACGTGCAGACCGCGTGAGACGACACTTCATCCAGTCCCAAACATGCTCAATGGGGGACAGATATGGAGATCTTGCTGGCCAGGGTAGTTGACTTACACCTTCTAGAGCACGTTGGGTGGCACGGGATACATGCGGACGTGCATTGTCCTGTTGGAACAGCAAGTTCCCTTGCCGGTGTAGAAATGGTAGAACGATGGGTTCGATGACGGTTTGGATGTACCGTGCACCATTCAGTGTCCCCTCGACGATCACCAGAGGTGTACGGCCAGTGTAGGAGATCGCTCCCCACACCATGATGCCGGGTGTTGGGCCTGTGTGCCTCGGTCGTATGCAGTCCTGATTGTGGCGCTCAACTGCACGGCGCCAAACACGCATACGACCATCATTGGCACCAAGGCAGAAGCGACTCTCATCGCTGAAGACGACACCTCACCATTCGTCCCTCCATTCACGCCTGTCGCGACACCACTGGAGGCGGGCTGCACAATGTTGGGGCGTGAGCGGAAGACGGCCTAACGGTGTGCGGGACCGTAGCCCAGCTTCATGGAGACGGTTGTGAATGGTCCTTGCTGATACCCCAGGAGCAACAGTGTCCCTAATTTGCTGGGAAGTGGCGGTGCGGTCCTCTACGGCACTGTGTAGGATCCTACGGTCTTGGCGTGCATCCGTGCGTCGCTGCGGTCCGGTCCCAGGTCGACGGGCACGTGCACCTTCTGCCGACCACTGGCGACAACATCGATGTACTGTGGAGACCTCACGCCCCACGTGTTGAGCAATTCGGCGGCACGTCCACCCGGCCTCCCGCATGCCCACTATACGCCCTCGCTCAAAGTCCGTCAACTGCACATACAGTTCACGTCCACGCTGTCGCGGCATGCTACCAGTGTTAAAGACTGCGATGGAGCTCCGTATGCCATGGCAAACTGGCTGACACTGACGGCGGCGGTGCACAAATGCTGCGCAGCTAGCGCCATTCGACGGCCAACATCGCGGTTCCTGGTGTGTCCGCTGTGCCGTGCGTGTGGTCATTGCTTGTACAGCCCTCTCGCAGTGTCCAGAGCAAGTATGGTGGGTCTGACACACCGGAGTCAATGTGTTCTTTTTTGCATTTCCAGGAGTGTATGTTGTGTGTGTTTATAGCTAAATAGTTCTTTGGATAATGTAGTTTTGTATGCTCATGCAGGAAAGGTATTAAGTTTTAACAAGTCTCCTTTGGTATAATTGTGTAATTATAAAATTTTCACCATGATAACAATGAAAATGTGTTTGTTATGTAGGTTATATGAACACAGCCTAATTCTGTGTAAATAAAAGAGAGGTAATTCAGGGCATAATCTACTGCAACAATAACTTCTGGGTTTAGTAGAAGTTTGATTTAGTCATATTTTTTGGGTGACTATTACATTTGTGATTCGTTATGAACTTCCTTGGCAGACTCCAATTCCAAACAGATCTGAATGTTTGTCACTTCTGTGGTTGAGTGTGCAAACACACATTTGAGCTCAGGTCAGGTCAGAAACTGACCACAGTTCAGGAAGCCATTCTGTTGTGTAACAAAAGGTCCAGTCATGAGCGAAAGTAGCATGAAATGGTCTGCAACACCACTAATCGACAAGTTTATCGTTCTCTGACCACACTTATTAATCATACATTGTAGATACACAGTATTTATTACTAAAGATTGTATGTTGTAAAGATGGAAGGAAGAAAATTGACAGGAAAATGTGTGCTCTTCAAACCTCAGAGTCGAATAAGATTTATTGCGGGAAACTGCAGCAGGTCAGCAGAAAGACAAGCAAAAGAAACTGTCAAAGTGAGAATTGTCAACAAAGAAGAAATATGGAAAGAAGTTGCTTATTAGTTACATTCACAGAATGTATGGACAAATTGTGAATTTGTCTAGTTAAGTTGAAAAATGCGTTATGACAGTATAAAGCAATGGACCAAGAAAACATTTGTACATTCTAAGGCACAATTTTAAGGTGCACTTTACAGTTATTGTATTTCATCTTTGTGTAGTTACATACAGGTGTGATCAGAAAGTAACAGAATTTTTGTTTTTCTTGAATAATCTGTATTCATCAACAATTTAGTTCCCTTCACGCTCAGATGACGTATACTTGTGCCAGCACTTTTTCCAATCTTGGAAGCAATTCTGGAGCACTCTTTTTGTTATGGTGTTCAGCTCCTTCAGCGATTCTGGTTTTGTCTTGTCATTGGTGGTGAAACAATGTCCTTTCATGGTTCTCTTCAGCCTCGGAAATTGAAGGAAGTCGCAGGGGGGCCATGTCTGGTGAATGTGATGGCTGAGGCAATGTAGCGGTTTTCTTCTTTGCCAAAAAATAATGAACAAGCATTAGGTGTGAACAGTAGAATTAATTTGACATACTTTCAACGAGTGTTTTTGCCATAATTCTGGTTGTTTTCAATGGATTGCTTGACGCAAATGGCACATAACTTCCAATAAGTATTCCTTATTGACTGGATGACCATGAGGTGGGGAACCATGATGCACTGCCCCACTGTAGTCAAAGAAAACAGTGAGAAGAACTTTCACATGTAATTGACCTTGTCGAATTTTCTTTTGTCTTGACTCATCAGGCAGTTTCCGTTGGTACTATTGGGCCTTGGTATTGATGTTATATCCATATAACCACATTTTGTCCCCTCGTTGATGACTGTGAAAATAAGAGAGACAGCGTGTTTATATTGAGCAGTGTCAGCCTGTGTCCCCAAAATAATAATAATAATAACAACAACAACAACAGCTTAATAAATTAATTTAAAAAAAACTGAAAATGTTTTTGATAAGAAGCGACAGTTTTACAAAATATAATTAGAGTACCTCCAGCACAAACATAAAAGTGCATGCTTCGGGAATATGAAATAATAGAAGTAACACTGAAAGTCGACAACTTGAAGAACAACAGGAGGAATTGAAAGAAAATGAGGTTCTCAAACTGGTGTGTAGCAAACTTATTCAGTTTTTTTGTAACTGTATGTCTTGTATAAGTAAATAATGCTCTCACTGTATTGTGACTCCTAGTGGCTTCATTTTCTGTTGGTACTGGAATTTCTTTGTGAACCCTTCTCCTAAAAATACAGTGTTGTCTGTTTCAGGCTCTTCATCTGATGCACTGACAGTTGTATTGTGCAAAACAATTGCTGCAACTATAATATCTGCCATGGGATTCAGTTTTACCTTGAGTCATAATCTTAAAGAACTCACTCTTTTTCAAGTTAACATACATTATCAAAGATGAAAGAACAATCTGACAATTGACTCAGGATTGAACCTAAGATTCTCCAGAGAGTACTCCAGAATTCAACCACTGAGCTTCCCCGAGGGGGCTGACTGCTCTTTGGTGAGTATGTGCTTGGCGACCACAGGGCCCCAGCCCTTGCAGCACTGCTTCTCTCTCAGTGCTGATTGTCTCCTCTTCTTCTGTCCTTTTCCCTTCTCTTGGGGAGGTGTCTCTTGCCTCCATGGGCTTTTGAAGCTCATTTGCATTGGTTTAAATGTAGGACTCCTCTCTCTTGTACTGCTCTTTCCCTACACTGTTCTTTCCCTGTGTTGCTCTTTCCCTACACTGCTCTTTCATTACATTGCTCTTTCCCTACACTGTTCTTTTCTATACACTGTTCTTTCCCTACACTGTTCTTTCCCTACACTGTTCTTTTCCTACACTGTTCTTTCACTGTGTCGCTCTTTCCCTACACTGCTCTTTTCCTACATCACTCTTTCCCTGCACTGCTCTTTTCCTGCATCACTCTTTCCCTGCATCACTCTTTCCCAGCATCACTCTTTCCCAGCATCACTCTTTCCCTGCACTGCTCTTTTCCTGCACTGCATCACTCTTTTCCTTCACTACCCTTTCCCTGCACTGCTCTTTCCCTGTCCAGCTCTTTCCTCATGTTGCTCTCTCCCTGTTTCCTCTTTCCCCGTTTCCTCTTTCCCCGTTTCCTCTTTCCCCGTTTCCTCTTTCCCCGTTTCCTCTTTCCATGTTTCTTCTTTCCTTGTTCCTTCCTTTCCTTGTTCTGCTCTCTTTTTCCTCCCCTGTGGCATTTGAGGCCATTCTTTCTTTCCTCCTTTCCTTCTCTTCTCCTCCCTGTGTGTGCCTGACAGCCACCCATGCGTTTACCGTGTATCAGGAGACTTGGTAACAGGTAATTACCAGCCCCGAGTTGGCACTTAGGGCCCACACGTACCCCCTGGTACAGGCCAGGCTCAGGGAGGGGTGATTGCCTGAGCTGTTACCGTCCTCTTCTGCCGATTGGTCCCTCTGTCTGTCGTTCGGCAGGTGTGACCTAAAGTGAGGACAATCACCTAAGGCGGGGGGTCTCCCTTTTGTAGTGCCCCTGCTGGAAGGAGCGCGCCATCGAAGACACTGGCAATCACAGGAGACTTCTTCACAGTGACTGACTTTCCTTATCTTTCTCCGAGAGTTTCCCATAAACAAAAGTGGAATGAGACTCCTGCCTCAATGTCTCTTCATGAAGGCACCTATCCACCTCCTTCCCCGCACTGCATTAATTCTCGTGGAGACTATGATGCTTCTTCTTGTGCTTGGTAAGAGATGGAACTGATCCCCCATTGTACACAAAAAAATGTCCAAACGCTGTTGCAGAGGCAACGGAAAAAGCATGCGAAGTTCAGAAGAACGCAATATCCCGAAGATTGGCTAAAATTTACAGACGCGCGAAATTTGGCACGGACTTCGATGCGAGATGCCTTTAATAGGTTCCACAACGAAACATTGTCTCTAAATTTGGTAGAAAATCCGAAGAAATTCTGGTCGTATGTAAAGTACACAAGCGGCAAGGTGCAGTCAATACCTTCACTGCGCAGTGCTGATGGTACTGTTACCGATGACTGTGCCGCTAAAGCGGAGTTATTGTACGCAGTTTTTCGAAATTCCTTCACCAGGGAAGACGAATGGAATATTCCAGAATTTGAAACATGAAGATCTGCTAGCATGAGTTTCTTAGAAGTAGATACCCTAGGGGTTGCGAAGCAACTCAAATCACTTGATACGGGCAAGTCTTCAGGTCCAGATTGTATACCGATTAGTTTCCTTTCAGATTACGCTGATACAATAGCTCCCTACTTAGCACTCATATACAACCGCTCGCTCACCGATAGATCTGTACCTACAGATTGGAAAATTGCGCAGGTCGCACCAGTGTTTAAGAAGGATAGTAGGAGTAATCCATTTAACTACAGACCTATATCATGACGTCGGTTTGCAGTAGGGTTTTGGAGCATATACTATATTCAAACATTATGAATCACCTCGAAGGGAACGATCTATTGACACGTAATCAGCATGGCTTCAGAAAACATCGCTCTTGTGCAACGCAGCTAGCTCTTTATTCGCACGAAGTAATGGCCGCTATCGACAGGGGATGTCAAGTTGATTCCGTATTTCTAGATTCCCGGAAAGCTTTTGACACCGTTCCTCACAAGCGACTTCTAATCAAGCTGCGGACCTATGGGGTACCGTCTCAGTTGTGCGACTGGATTCGTGATTTCCTGTCAGGAAGGTCGCAGTTCGTAGTAATAGACGGCAAATCATCGAGTAAAACTGAAGTGATATCAGGTGTTCCACAGGGAAGCGTCCTGGGACCTCTGCTGTCCCTGATCTATATAAATGACCTGGGTGACAATCTGAGCAGTTCTCTTAGATTGTTCGTAGATGATGCTGTAATTTACCGTGTAGTAAGGTCATCCGAAGACCAGTATCAGTTGCAAAGCGATTTAGAAAAGATTGCTGTATGGTGTGTCAGGTGGCAGTTGACGCTAAATAACGAAAAGTGTGAGATGATCCACATGAGTTCCAAAAGAAATCCATTGGAATTCGATTACTCGATAAATAGTACAATTCTCAAGGCTGTCAATTCAACTAAGTACCTGAGTGTTAAAATTACGAACAACTTCAGTTGGAAGGACCACATAGATAATATTGTGGGGAAGGCGAGCCAAAGGTTACGTTTCATTGGCAGGACACTTAGAAGATGCAACAAGTCCACTAAAGAGACAGCTTACACTACACTCGTTCGTCCTCTGTTAGAATATTGCTGCGCGGTGTGGGATCCTTACGAGCTGGGATTGACGGAGGACATCGAAAGGGTGCAAAAAAGGGCAGCTCGTTTTGTATTATCACGTAATAGGGGAGAGAGTGTGGCAGATATGATACGCGAGTTGGGATGGAAGTCATTACAGCAAAGACGTTTTTCGTCACGGCGAGACCTTTTTACGAAATTTCAGTCACCAACTTTCTCTTCCGAATGCGAAAATACTTTGTTGAGCCCAACCTACGTAGGTAGGAATGATCATCAAAATAAAATAAGAGAAATCAGAGCTCGAACAGAAAGGTTTAGGTGTTCGTTTTTCCCGCGCGCTGTTTGTGTGGAATAGTAGAGAGATAGTATGATTGTGGTTCGATGAACCCTCTGCCAAGCACTTAAATGTGAATTTCAGAGTAGTCATGTAGGTGTAGATGTAGATGTAGATGTCCCATCTATCAAGACGACTGGGCTGTTCAGGAGATAAGGCTGAAGGAGAAGGTACCTTTTTCTGTTGCCTGGAAACTGTTGGCAGACTGTAAACTGACTGTGCCTTTGTCTGGAAGCTACAGCACCATTCTAGCCTCTCCTAGTCCCACGAAAAACATGGCTACGCAAATTTGTGACTTACAGTTCAGTTCGATCGTGGAAGTCACCTCTCGCACTTTCCGGGCTGTAGATTCTGCTACCCGTTCTTCGCCCTCACTGGCGAAGACGGTTGCAATGCAGCCAGCAAACCGTCAATTCAAAAAGAAATATTCCTGGGAGGATTTCTTGCATACCTCGAGTTTGCAGCTCATCTGCCAGTCGCCAAAAGCCAAAACAATCATCCAAAGGCAAATAGTCTTCCCCCCTCTCCGACTCCGTCGGCCCTCTTCAACTCATCGGTCACTTTCAACTGACCAACACCGGGGTAGCTCCATTGATCCCACTGTGTTGATGGATGAAGATCCTCCATCTGTGGATTCCATTGGCCTTCCTCCCTCGATGACTCGCCCTAAGTGGCTGTCGAGGTGAGTGTTTCGTCTTAATTCTCTGGTGTTTCTAAATTTTATGGCCCTTCGGTCTAACAGGGCGGACCTCCAGCTGCTCCTGCGGTCGCAATGTCCGCTTTTAGTCTGTCTCCAAGAAACCAGGCTATGTCCTCAAGACCATTTTGCTCTTTCACATTTTACTTCGCTACGGATGGACCTTCCTCTTGGCAGGGATTCCTGCTCATGGTGGGGTCATGCTGCTTCTATGAGATGATGTTTGTCATCGTCCTATCACCTTGGACACTCACCTGCAAGCAGTTGCTGCCTGTGTTTTCCTTCCTGAATTTACCTTTTCCCTCTGCAGCATTTATATCCCTTTGTCTTCTGCTGTCACTAGGGCGGACCTGATGCAGTTTGTTGCCCAGCTTCCTACACACTTTCTGCTCCTCGGTGACACCAATGCCCATCGTCCTCTTTGGGGCTTCATCTCGTGTGCCTTAACACTGGTGCAGCCACACTTATTCCCACTTAGACCTCTCGATCTACTCTGTCCAGCTTTCTCGACGTCTCGAGTGGTGTGCTCTCTCTGATACTTACTCGAGTGACCACTTCCCTTGTGTGACTCACCTTTACAATCATACCCCACCACAGCGGCCCGCTCATTGGAAATTCTCTCTTGCTGAGTGGAGGCTATATTTCTCTTTGGCAGTCTTTGATGACCGGCCATTTCCCAGCTGGGATGATCAGGTCAAGCACCTCGTACCACTACTTCTCCCCATCAGGTCCTGGTCCCTTAGTGGACTGTGGAGTGCAGCAATGTGATTCATGCAATGATGTGCACTTTGTGTCTTTCTCTGTCATCCAACGTTAACAAACTGCATCCGCTACAAGCAACTATGTGCGCAGTGCCGTTGGACTATTAAGGAAAGCAAGAAAGTGTGCTGGGTTTCCTTCACCAGCTTATTCAACAGATTTACTCTGGCCTCTCTTGTTTGGGGTAGCCTGTGCCAGCTTTCCGTACTACCGCCCACTCCCCAATTTCTGGTCTGACTGTGGCGGGAAACGTCATAGTCGACCCTGTTGACCTATGGCATTTCCGGCTCTCTTTTCGTTGACAACTTTGCTATTTATTGCAGCTCCCAGCAGACGTGTCTCCTGCAATGCTATCTTCTGCATTGTCTGGACATTCTCTATTCGTGGAGTGTCACAAATGGTTTCTGCTTCTCTGCTACCAAATCCGTTTACATCAACGTCTGGTGGTACAAGGGGTTTCTTCCACTGTACTTGCGGCTAGGCCAAAATGCTCTCCCGTTCGTGGATGCAACAAAGTTCGTAGGGCTTACGTTCAATAGGAAACTAAGTTGGTTTCCCCACGTGTCTTACCTGGCTGCTTGCTGCACCCAGTCCCTCAATATCCTTTGTGTATTGGGTGGTACCTCTTGGGGGCTGACCGAACTGTCCTCCTCCGCCTTTATTGATCTCTTGTCCGCTCCAAGTTGTATTATGGATGCATTGTCTACTCTTCTGCACGACCTTCTATCTTACTCCGTCTAAATACAATAAACCACTTGGGGATCCGTCTTGCCACTGGCAACTTCCGTACTAGCCCTGTTGAGGGTCTCTGCGCAGAAGCTGGTGAAGTACCACTGTCATATCGGCATGACATCCTACTCAGTAGGTTTGTGTGTCAGCTTTCTTCCATGCCAGGCCACCCAACCTTTGACCCTTTTTTTTTTTTTTTATGACGTTATTGACCGCCAGTACAAAATGCACGTTTCTTCTCTGTGGCCTCCCAGCATCCGCTTTTGTCACCTGCTTCAGCAGCTGCAGTTCACACTTCCTGCCACTTTCCGAGTGGGAGAGAGCCCTTCACCACCTTGGCTTCAGACACAGGTTTGTGTTCATTTTGACCTCAGCTCGTTCCCGAAGGATTCGACTCCCGAGCTGACCTATCGCTGCAAATTTCTCGAACTTCGCTCAAAACTTGCCAATAACATATTTTTGTACACTGGTGGTTCGAAGTCCACCCACGGCGTTGGCTCTGCTTTTGTCATCGGGGCTGATAAGTTTCAGTACCGGCTTCTCGACCAGTGCACAATTTTTACCGCAGAGTTTTCTACCCTCTATCAGGCTGTTCACTACGTCCAGAGATGCCAGCTCACTCGTTGTTTGATCTGCTCTGACTCCCTCAGCGCCCTTCAGAGTCTAGATGATCCCGATCCAGTCCACCCCATCGTTCGACGGATCCAGGACTGCCTCCATTTGTTCCCGGATGGGGGAGCCCATGTGATGTTCATGTGGGTTCCTGGCCATGTTGGTTGGCCTGGGAATGACAGTGGTGATGCTGCAGCCAAGGCTGTCATTCATCTCAGTCGGCCTGCCTCTTACTCTGTTCCCTTGCAAGATATTTGTACTTTTCTCAATCAGCATATCGTCACTATGGCATGACCATTGATGCTCCCTTGATGGGAACAAACTCAGAGAAGTCAAACCTCTCCCAACAGCCTGGTCGACTTCCTCTGCCCGTCTCGCCATGACGAAGTAATGTTAGCTCAGTTGTGAGTAGGGCACTGCTGCTTTCGTCACCACCACTTGTTGACGACCCTGCACCCAGCTGCCCCTTCTGTAGCCAGCCATTAATGGTCAGACATTTCCTGATCCTCTGCTCCTATTTTAGCCACTTACATCTGAGGGTCGGGCTGCCACCTGCTTGGCCGGACATTTTAGCAGATGATGTGCGAGCTGTGCTTCGCGTATTAAGTTTTTTAAAAAGCAGTAATATGGCAAAAGAGATTTGATTTCTACCTGGTGGCTCTGGTCTTTTAGATACTCTTCCATAATGTCTTGATGTTTTAGATATGTTTTTTCTTCCTTTTTGTATTGGACCTCGCGGTGGTTTTTTTCCCTCTCGGTCCCAGCATTCTCTGGTTCTTTACTAGGTGCTTATGACCTTAGACGATTTGCGCCCTAAAACCCAACAAAACAAACAAACAAACAAAAAAATCAACCACTGAGCTACCAGAACAACCCACAGCTGAATGCTGGTTGACAAATATCACTTTGCTAATTGATGTACATGTGCTTACTACTATTTCTGTTCCTCAGTGCACATGCATAACATTTGAAGCATGTGTTGGGTAATTAAAAATGTGGCAGAAATTATTTAGTTACTGCTGCTCGAACCTAGAAACCATTTTGTTAGAGGTGTCCAGTCATTACTGGGTGTTGTAAAGCTCCATAAACTTAGATTTTCACCGCAAGTATTTCAGTTTCTCTTTCTTACTGTGCCAATGTATGTCAATAAAATACCTTTAAACTAATCACATTAATTGTGATTGGCTTCAAGAATTGTTAAGAGATCAATTGCTGTCTGCACTCAGTACTTGTGCAGCTGGTACTTTCCTTAACCCGTTGACTGCTGTGGATGGGTAATTACTCGTGCTCCACCTCTCTTCTCATTATTGTGGATGAGTTATTTCCATATCTCATTGAACAAACAAGTTTTGAGTAATTATCATAGAACATACATGCCTCTTTGTGTGCTTTCATTAGCAAAAAACATCATTTCGCTATCTTAAACTGTTTATGAAATATGACAGTTGTCATGACCACATGATACCTGATGCACAAGTATGGAAATGATTACATAGCTCATGACCATTCACCTGATTTAAAAACAAATAATTCGAGAATGAAATAAGATATTATTCTGCTCTCAATTTTGAATAAAATTTCTGTATCTTACCTATGTTTCATAAGGAGCAATGTATGAGCTAAAATCAACCATACACAAAGTTTACCCAATACATTTTCGCCTTATTTTTCTGCCATATTTTGGTTAGTTTGATGCAACACAGTAACTGCGATGAATAATGAAAAGTTCTTTACCGAGTGAAGATATCAGACTATAAGATGTGCAAAAATCAAATTTGTTCAGCAAATATTGGATGATAAGTATTTCTTATTGGCCAGATGCTGCCTCTCAGTGAAGGTATTAGCATTTGGTGAGCTGTACAATGGCAGCAAAGATGTGCAAAGCATGGAATGCAGACAGCACATCCGTAGCAGTTAAAGTGTTAACCTAACCTTACATATAGAAAGTATTTCAGGTTTCATTAGTGTTGGAATGGAGTATTTACATATTTGCTTAACATTGTTTGTATTAACAACAATTTATTTATTATTTACTGTTTTTTAATTTGTATTTGCAAAAAAACTGCAGTTTTGTATTGTCACCAGGTTATGAACAGACATTTGCAATTAAATTTTATTTTCTCGGTGCAATATTGTCATAAAAGTGACCATAGTTCAAGATGATACATCTTCACATGAATTCATTACCTATGCTAATCTAAGATCAGCTGCTTTATAGAACAGACCTCCAGAGTACTGTGGCAGCTCCTGATTTGTATTCCATACAGTTTATGAAAGTAAAACAAATTTTCAATATTTTAACGTAAAAGCTTTTCAGCATGTAATGATGGGTACTTGTGTATGGTACAAGATGTGTTTTTAATTTTAGCTTCATTATTATCTGTAACAAGCACAGGTCCTTCTAATAAAGTAATATAAAGTAAGGTACTCTCTCCAGTATTTGCCTGCTGCAGAATGTCTATCTGTTTGCCTTAAGGTTTTCGTCTGGTGTGCCATCTTTTGACTGTCAAAGAAAATGAATGAAATGATGGGATGCAACAATTTCATTGCATGCTTAAGTTATAATATCAGTTACAGAATTTTATTATTCTGATATGTTATGTAAAATAATAGTACACCGTGAATAAAAAGAGATATTTTAAGTATGAAGAGATTTTTAGAAAATGTGGAATTCTTCTCCTGCACAACATGAAATACACACACACACAGACACACACACACACACACACACACACACACACACACACACACACACACCAGTAGCAGCAGTGCATGATGGGAGTGGCGACTGGGTGGGGGACACTGAATTGCTGCTGGGGAGCACGTAGGGGTGATGTGGTGAAGGAGTAGGGCAATTAGTTGCAGTTGGGAGGTCAGACTGAGGTTCCGGAACATACCCTCCTATATCTACAGTTCCTCTCCCTTTACCACACATTGCCCTGCTCATCACTGTTGATGACACTAACATTCTTAATGCCTATGGACTTACTGCTATTGAACAGTGCCTTTCCCACTGCCTGACAGATTCCAAACCAAAATTCTTCCTTGTCGCCATGACCAACTGTATCCTCACCCACAATTATTTCTCCTTTGAAGACATTACCTACAAACAAATCCGGGGTACGTCTATGGGCACCCACATGGCATCATCCTATACCAACCTATTCATGTGGCAACTAGAGGACTCCTTCCTAAACAACCAGAATCCTAAACCCCTATCACCTGGTTCAGGTTCACTGATGACATCTATGTGATCTGGATTGAGGGTAAGGACATTCTCCAGGACCGCAACAGCTTCTCCTCCATTTGCTTTACCGGGTCCCACTCAACCAAACAAGCCACATTTCTATATTCGATCTCCACCTCTAAGATGGCTACATCGGTACCTCTGTCCATATCAAATTCACTAACCATCAGCAATACCTCCACTTCAATAGCTGACACAGGTTCCATACCAAGAAGTCCCTTTCATATGTCCTATCCACCCTTGGTCGTCACATTTGCAATGATGAGCGGTCCCTTTCATAATATACCAAGGGTCTCACTGAAATCTTCACAGGCAATAATTGTCCTCCCAACATTATACAAAAAAAGTCTGTTGCACCTTATCCTTCCAGTCTCTCACCACCTCCCGAGTCTCATTGTCTAGCCACAGAGGAGCATTCCACTCGTAACTCAGTACCACCCAGGACTGGAGCAACTGAATTACATTCTCCACTGGGGTTTTGACTACTTCTGATTGTGCACTGAAATGATAAATATCCTGCCCATTATCCTTCCCACCCCTTCCATAGTGGTAGCCTACCATCCACCGAAACTACATGATATACTTGTCCATCCCAACACAACCCCTACTCCCAACACCCTTACCTCATGGCTCATATTCCTGTAATAGACTCAGATGCGAGACCTGTCCCATTAGTCCTCCCACCACCACCACCACCACCACCACCACCACCACCACCTACTCAAGTCTGGTCACAAACAGCACCTATCCCATCAAAGGCAGGGCTTCCCGTGAAACCAGTCATATGATCTACAAGCTAAGCTGCAAACACTGTGCTGCATACTATGTGGGCATGACAACCAACAAACTGTGTGTCCACCTGAATGGCCACTGACAAACTGTAGCCAAGAAACACGTGGACCACCCTGTTGCTGAGCACGCTGCCCAACATGACATCCTTCATTTCAATGACTGCTTCATAGCCTGTGCCGTATGGATCCTTCCCACCAACACCAACTTTTCTGCAGGTGAGAAGTCTCCTTGCTCCCTGTTCCCATTCCAGCAGTACACAGCTCTCATTCCACCAACGCGCCCAGTCTGTTAACTTCCCTCCTTTTCTGCTATAGCCCTCTCCATCGCCCCCCCTCCCCCCCCCTTCCCCCCCTCCCCCCCACCCCCCAAAAAAAAATCTCTGCCCTGCCCTCCGTCTAGCCTCCGACTGTGCGTAGTTGCCATACCCTCTCTCCATCTTGTCCCTGGGTGCTCCCCAGCAGCACTTTAGTGTCCCCCACCCGTATCCTACTATCCCTCCCCCTCCCCACCCCAACCACCTCGTTACCCCCACTCAGTTGTCACTCCCATCATGCACTGTGGCTGCTGCTGCTTACAGTGTTGCTTCAGCTGCTAGAAATTGCAGTCACGTGTGCGTGAGTTGTGTTTGCGTGTGTGTGTGTGTGGGGGGGGGGGGGGGGGCGGGGGGGAGACTGTCGTCTATTTTCGACAAAGACCTTGTTGGCTGAAAGACAACAATTAATCTATACGACTTGTATATGTGCAACTGTGGAAAAAAAAGATGCAAAGTCTACACAACCTTAATTATCCTACTTGGGGAATGACAATGGCACCTTGCATTTACCATTCTAGTGTTAGAAATGAATTGCAATGAATTTATAAGATAAAGTCTTAAGAACAAACATCTCTCAGTGAACTAACTCAACACACAACTGGCATCAACACATGTTAAAAATGCAGATCATGTGTAACATTTAAAGAAACAGGGTCTCACAAGGTATTTTGAATGAAATTGTACTCAAATTCAAATAGTAAAATTACGTTCTCATACAAATTCAATGATAATTGCAAGAAATTGCACATTGTTCTCATTGAAAATTGAAGTAATAATCTGAGAGTACTGAATTCGCAGTGATCTCAGCTCCCGCATAAATTTTTTTCTTCAGAACTTCATACTTACTGCAAGAGATGAATAGATAGTTTCCATCTCTGATTAACTCCCTATTAGTTATAAAATGACGCTGCATTTCTGTAGATCTTGTGCTGGTGTGACCAAAAATGCCCATGTCCAATACCCATCCTGCAAATTGTGGTTGCTGACAGACTATGATCTTTTACATGTGTGTTGATGAGGATAATAAGTTGTTTTTAAGGGCGTAAATCAGAGCCCATGTTCTGTAAGTCAAGATCATCATGATTCCCTTCTTGTAAAGCATGCCGCTTGGAACTTTCTGGAACGTAAGTGCACTTTTGATGTCGCGATTCTGCAGCTTGTTTAAGCCTGAGGACAACAGGCTAATAATGGGTAAAAAAAAAATGTGGCCTTCTGTTTTGAGTGAACAGTGTACTTGGTATCTGGTAAGCTCAAAAAGTAAAAAAAAAAACGTGAAGAAAATTTGTTCATTTCATTTAAGCAGTCACTTGAACAGGAAATAACTGTACTGAATGCAGTCTGGTACATATTGAGAGCTACTAAGAGATTTTTGGTCAGGAATATTTCAGATGTTTTATGGGAAAAAAGTGGCATATGACACTGGTTAGTGGTATATTTTCCAAAAATTATCTACCATGTAAAGAACCATCAAATATTTCAACGCACTATGGCATCAACTAGTAGCTCCTCTTCTTTGTAGGTTGTTATTTAGTGCAGGTATGAAAGCATAATTTAATTGGATAGGTAAAACATTTACTCACCAAGCTTGTGGCAGAACACTCACATAAAAGAGATGTAATTATGCAAGATTGCAGAGCCAGTGGCTCCACCTTTCAGCAGAAGGGTTGAAGGGGAAGGAAGAGGGATGAAGGAAAGGGAATGGAGAGGTCTAGAAAAAGGGAAAAGTCACCCAGAACTGCTGGTCAGAGGAGGTTTACCAGACAGGATGAGAAGGAAAGACTGTGGAAGACGGGGTAATAGGCAAGACAGAGATTACTGCTGAAATATCATGTATGAGTTAATAAGAGTGAAAAGCTGAGTGCATTCCATGAAACAGAGGTGGGAGGGGAAAGGTAAAAAATAGACAAAACTAAAATGGAGTGAAGAAAGCAGTAGTTACTGTAAATAAATGCTGAGACAGAAGAAATTAATGTAAATTAAGGCCAGATGGGTGCTGAGAACCAAGTACATATTGTAGTGATAATTTCCACTTGCAGAATTCTAAGAAACTTGTGTCTGGAAGAAGAATACAGGTGGCGCATGTGGTGAAAAGGCAGCTTGTATTGCAGGTCCATTAAACTGGTCCTGACAGTCACTGCTATGAAAATGATTACTGTGTGACACTCAGAGTGACACTGTTGCCTGAAGTTCCAAGAAAGGCAGCTGTCATATGCATTGTACAAGTAATATTAATTCTTTTTGTACATAATTTACACAATAGTTTTATCATCACTTCCAAGCATTAATAAAATATTAAGAGATGTTGATGGTCATAAAATAATTGTAGACAGAGTCAAAAGATGTAAATGAAATGGCATAAGATACAATCTATTCAAGAAGAAATATTTCTGAACTTATTTTCATCTTGCTTCCATGTTTTTTCCTTCAGTCATGCCCTAATCTGGCTTAATAATATATCAAGAGCATGTTTATTTATTTATTTAACATTATGGAAAGAATAGGCTGCTACTCACCACGTAGTGGAGGTGTTGAGTTGCAGACAGGCACAGTGAAAGAGACTGCTAAAATGTTTGGAGCTTTTGGACAAAGTCCTTCTGTCAAAATAGAAAACACACACACACACATTGCCACTGTCTCCAAGCCTGACTGCTACTGCACCCAACGTGAGCAGCAATCGCTTAGGTGAGTGGTGGGGATAAGGAGGAAGCATGGGGTAGGGAGGGGTGTAATGATGGGATATGTGTTTGTAGAGCTGAAGTGGGAGCAAGGAAGGGAATAGGCACTTGGAGGACAGGGATTAGTGAAGTTTGAGGCCAGTAGGGTTAAGGAAACAAAGGATATGTTGTAGGGAGAGTTCCCATGTGTGCAGAAAAGCTGTTGATGTTAGGAAGAATGTGTATGGCACAGGCTGTGTGGCAGACATTAAAGTGAAGCACATAGTGCGGGGCAGCATGTTCAGCAACTGCTTGGTCTAGCAGCACTGTACCTTTCCTGCCCCTCCAATAGTGGTATTCCGCTGCCCACTGGACCTACACAATATCTTTGTCCGTCTCTATTTCACCCTTGCTTCCAACTCCTTGTTTCTAGGCTCATACCCCTGCAACAGACCTAGATGAAAGATCTACCACATACATCCTCCCACTACCATGTACTCCAGTCTTGCCACATCTACCCCATCAAAGGCAGGACTACCTGTGAAAGCAATCATGCTACATACAAAGTAATCTGGAACCACTGTGCCACTTTCTACATGGGCTTAACAACTAACAAGCTGTTTGTCCACATGAATGGCCAGCTCCAAACTATGGCCAAGTGGTAAAATGCTGCCCAACATGGTATTCTCTATTTTAATGATTGCTTCACAACTTTCACCATTTGGATTATCCTACCAGTACCAGCTTTTCCGAATTGTGTTGGTGGGAACTTTTCCTACACATACAATTCATTCCTGTAACTCCTGGCATCAGCCTTCCCTAATCCCCTTAATTTCACTAATGCATCTACTAGTCTTTTTCACTTCCCTATTTCTCTATTGTCCAATCTTCCTCACCTGCCCCAGCATAGCCTCTCGACATTGCACCTAGCAGCCCTATCCTGTCCCTTCTGTGTCCCTGCATGATGCCAAAGGTAGCATAGCATTCTCCCCTACTCTGCTGTGACTATTCATTCCCACTCTATGCCTCCTCTGTATCCCTACCACCTGCCCCAGGAGCTTGCTGCTCATGTTAGACACAGTTGCAATCAGGACCCAGGACCCAGTATCCAGAGACAGTGACCATGTGTGATGTGCTCATGCAACTAAGTGTGTGTGTCACAAGTTTGTTTGTGTGGCCATCCTCTGCAGCAAGCATATAAATCCTTGTTTTGCAAATCAAACTGCCTTTTCCTGCTGCTAGTTATTTTATTAATCCGATATGCATTTCGCCTTCTCCTTATCTAAGGCATCATCAGTGGGATCTATAATGATACAGTTTTGTTAGTTATAGATTATCAGACAGTTCACTTCACAGTTTTTTGTAAAAATGTAATTACTTACAATTGCTGATCTGCGTTTCCTCACATCTGGTCTGGAGGGCACACTACCACCTTTATCACTGTTCTATATTCACATCTTTGTGTTTTCCCCATCCACACACTGTTCACCATGTTTCTCACTCTTTTTTGTGCTGGACTATCGTTCTTCTGTCACTTGATACAGCTATTTCGTTGTATACTTCTTTTCACAGCCTGAATATTGCGACTCCATTACATGTTTCATTGTCTTTGGTATGTTTACCTATGTGTTGCCATCCTAACGAAGTATATGTTCGTTACTAACTTCTGTTTATACTGTTTGAGTGCATATTATACTAGCTGTTAGCGAGTGGCTGAAAACTTTGAGAATTTTGGTGACAGCTGTTTTGATTTTTCGTTTCAGTATTCTGGGGAGGGGTCATGGATGAGTGAGTGTAAAGATGTCGGGTTCTATTATTATTACATTCAAAAGTATTATTGTATTTCTCCTTTTTGCAAACATTATTCTATTATTTTATCTATCACTGTAAATAATGAATTGTTTGTAATGTGTATTTAGTCCTTCAACAGGATTTTCCCCTCTGCTTTGGTTTTATGTATGTGGTAATTTTCTTGCATGGTCAGAAGGTGATTTTTATTGTTGATTCTAATTATTCTCACGTCATCTTCTTTAGTGGTTGGTTTGTGGTCATTTTCTCTTAGGTGTTCTGCAAAAGTGGAGTGGTTTGTCCCATATTTCCATGCTCTCATGTGTTCCTTGCATCTGACATCAAGTGTTCTCCCTGTTTGCCCTATGTATGTGCCTTCACAAGTGTTACACTGTAACAGGTATACAGGGTATACAGGTTACAAAAAGGTACGGACAAACTTTCAGGAAATATTCCTCACAAACAAAGAAAGAAAATATGTTATGTGGACATGTGTTTCAGTCCCATCCTCACAGAGTGATCATGTCGTCAACAGGAGTGAGTGCTCGCAAGGGTCGTTGTATGCCCGTAAGACCCAGACACACAAACAAATACACACACAACCATATATATATATATATATATATATATATATATATATATATAGGCTTACCAAGCGGGAAAGCGCCGGCAGACAGGCACATGAACAAAACACACAAACACACACACAGAATTACGAGCTTTCGCAACTGGCAGTTGCTTCGTCAGGAAAGAGGGAAGGAGAGGGAAAAATGAAAGGATGTGGGTTTTAAGGGAGAGGGTAAGGAGTCATTCCAATCCCGGGAGCGGAAAGACTTCCCTTAGGGGAAAAAAAGGACAGGTGTACACTCGCACACACACACACACACATATCCATCCGCACATACACAGACACAAGCGGATGGATATGTGTGTGTGTGTGTGCGAGTGTACACCTGTCCTTTTTTTCCCCTAAGGGAAGTCTTTCCGCTCCCGGGATTGGAATGACTCCTTACCCTCTCCCTTAAAACCCACATCCTTTCATTTTTCCCTCTCCTTCCCTCTTTCCTGACGAAGCAACTGCCAGTTGCGAAAGCTCGTAATTCTGTGTGTGTGTTTGTGTGTTTTGTTCATGTGCCTGTCTGCCGGCGCTTTCCCGCTTGGTAAGTCTTGGAATCTTTGTTTTTAATATATTTTTCCCATGTGGAAGTTTCTTTCTGTTTTATTTACATCGTCATATATATATATATATATATATATATATATATATATATATATATATATATATATATATATATAGAAAGAAACTTCCACAGTGTTTTATTCATTGTGCCTACCTACCGGTGCTTTCCCGCTTGGTAAGTCTTGGAATCTTTGTTTTTAATATATTTTTCCCATGTGGAAATTTCTTTCTATATATATATATATATATATATACCAAGCGGGAAAGTGCCGGTAGATAGGCACAATGAATAAAACACACATACAGAATTTCGAGCTTTCGCAACCGGGAGCTGCTTCGTCAGGAAAGAGGGAAGGAAAAGGAAAGATGAAAGGATGTGGGTTTTAAGGGAGAGGGTAAGGAGTCATTCCAATCCCGGGAGTGGAAAGACTTACCTTAGGGGGAAAAAAGGATAGGTATATACTCACGCACACACACACACACACACACACACACACACACACACACACACACACACACACATATATATCCATCAATACATACACAGACACAAGCAGACATATTTAAAGGCAAAGAGTATGGGCAGAGATGTAAGTCAAGGCGGAAGTGTGGAGGCAAAGATGATGTTGAATGACAGGTGAGGTATGAGTGGCAGCAACTTGAAATTAGTGGAGATTGAGGCCTGGTGGATAAAGAGTAGAGAGGATATATTGAAGGGCAAGTTCCCATCTCCGGAGTTTGGATAGGTTGGTGTTGGTGGGAAGTATCAGATAACTCGGACGGTGTAACACTGTGCCAAGATGTGCTGGCCGTGCACCAAGGCATGTTTAGCCACAGGGTGATCCTCATTACCAACAAACACTGTCTGCCTGTGTCCATTCATGCAAATGGACAGTTTTTTGCTGGTCATTGCCACATAGAAAGCGTCACAGTGTAGGCAGGTCAGTTGGTAAATCACGTGGGTGCTTTCACACGTGGCTCTGCCTTTGATCGTGTACACCTTCCGGGTTACAGGACTGGAGTAGGTGGTGGTGGGAGGGTGCATAGGACAGGTTTTACACCGGGGGCGGTTGCAAGGGTAGGAGCCAGAGGGTAGGATAGGTGGTTTGGGGATTTCATAGGGATGAACCAAGAGGTTACGAACATTAGGTGGACGGCGGAAAGACACTCTTGGTGGAGTGGGGAGGATTTCATGAAGGATGGATCTCATTTGGGGGCAGTATTTTAGGAAGTCGTATCCCTGCTGGAGAGCCACATTCAGAGTCTGATCAAATCCCGGGAAGTATCCTGTCACAAGTGGGGCACTTTTGGGGTTCTTCTGTGAGAGGTTCTGGGTTTGAGGGGATGAGGAAGTGGCTCTGGTTATCTGCTTCTGTACCAGGTCAGTAGGGTAGTTGCGGGATGCGAAAGCTGTTTTCAGGTTGTTGGTGTAATGGTCCAGGGATTCAGGACTGGAGCAGATTCGTTTGCCACGAAGGCCTAGGCTGTAGGGAAGGGACCGTTTGATATGGAATTTGTGGCAGCTGTCATAATGGAGGTACTGTTGCTTGTTGGTGGGTTTGATGTGGACGGATGTGTGAAGCTGGCCATTGGACAGATGGAGGTCAACGTCAAGGAAAGTGGCATGGGATTTGGAGTAGGACCAGGTGAATCTGATGGAACCAAAGGAGTTGAGGTTGGAGGTGAAATTCTGGAGTTGTTCTTCACTGTGAGTCCAGATCATGAAGATGTCATCAATAAATCTGTAGCAAACTTTGGGTTGGCAGGCTTGGGTAACCAAGAAGGCTTCCTCTAAGCGACCCATAAATAGATTGGCATACGTGGGAGCCATCCTGGTACCCATTGCTGTTCCCTTTAATTCTTGGTATGTCTGGCCTTCAAAAAGTGAAGAAATTGTGGGTCAGGATGAAGCTGACTAAGGTGACGAGGAAAGAGGTTTTGGGTAGGGTGGCAGGTGATCGGCGTGAAAGGAACTGCTCCATTGCAGTGAGGCCCTGGACGTGCGGGATATTTGCGTATAGGGAAGTGGCATCAATGGTTACAAGGATGGTTTCTGGTTGTAACAGACTGGGTACGGATTCCAGGCGTTCGAGAAAGTGGTTGGTGTCTTTGATGAAGGATGGGAGACTGCATGTAATGGGTTGAAGGTGTTGATCTACGTAGGCAGAGATACGTTCTGTGGGGGCTTGGTAACCAGGTACACTGGGGCGGCCAGGATATTTGGGTTTGTGAATTTTAGGAAGTAGGTAGAAGGTAGGAGTGCGAGGTGTCAGTGGGGTCAGGAGTTTGATGGAGTCAGGTGAAAGGTTTTGTAGGGGGCCTAAGGTTCTGAGGATTCCTTGAAGCTCTGCCTGGACATCAGGAATGGGATTACCTTGGCAAACTTTGTATGTAGAGTTGTCTGAAAGCTGACGCAGTCCCCCAGCCACTTACTCCCGACGATCAAGAGGCAAGGCTGGAAGTGAGAAATTCCTGGAAGGTTTGGAGAGGGTGATTTTGAGCAAGAGGAGGTGGGTCCCGCTGTGATGGAGGATGAAACTGTTCCAGGCAGGGTTCAATTTGGATAGTGTCTGGGAGAGTTGGACCATTAGGAGTGGGATCAGGATTATTTTTCTTCGTGGCAAAGTGATATTTCCAGCAGAGACTACGAGTGTAGGACAGTAAATCTTTGACAAGGGCAGTTTGGTTGAACCTGGGAGTGGGGTTGAAGGTGAGGCCTTTGGATAGGACAGAGGTTTCGGATTGGGAGAGAGGTTTGGAGGAAAGGTTAACTACTGAATTGGGGTGTTGTGGTTCCAGATTGTGTTGACTAGAATTTTGAGGTGTTGGGGGGAGTGGAGCTGGAAGTGGGAGGTTGAGTAGATGGGAGAGACTGGGTCTGTGTGCAATGAGAGGAGGTTGAGGTTTGTTGGAAAGGTTGTGGAGGGTGAGTGAGTTGCCTTTCCGGAGGTGGGAAACCAGGAGATTGGATTGTTTTTTGAGGTGGAGGGTGGCATGCTGTTCTAATTTGCGGTTGGCCTGTAGGAGGATGCTATGAACAGCCGGTGTGGATGTGGGAGAGGAAAGATTGAGGACTTTGATTTGGGATAGGAGTTGACGGGTGTGTTCATTGGCCGAGTCGATGTATAGGTGAAGGATTAGGTGGGTGAGGGCTATGGATTGTGCTGTTTGGAACTGGTATAAGGACTGATGGAAAGAAGAATTGCAGCCAGAGACGTGAACTTCAAGTGTGAGGCCTTTGGGGGTAATGCCAAATGTCAGACAAGCTTGAGTAAATAAAATATGGGAGCGTAATCTGGCTAGGGTGAAGGCATGTTTGCGGAGGGAATGTAAATAAAATTTAATGGGGTCGTTGTAGGGATGTTGTTAGGTTGACATGGTATTAGAAGGTGGAAAGGGTAATATGAGGTTAAAGTGAAAATAAATAGAAATATATATATAGGGAGAGATGAAGGTGTGAAAAAAGTCGAAAAAGTGTTGGTTTGAGATGAGCTATGTTGATCCTGTGCTGAACTTAGGTTGGTGAACAACAATGGGTGCAAAGGTTAGGTAGTTGTGTTGTCTCCAAAACACGTTAAAGGGTGGGGAAATTCAAGAAAATTCCGAAAAAAATATCTCAAAAAAAGTTTCGAAAAAAAAGAAAAAGTTTTTCGAAATACGTTTTGAAAAGAATTTCCCGGAATCACCCCAAAAGTGCCCCACTTGTGAGAGGATACTTCCCGGGACTGGATCAGACTCTGAATGTGGCTCTCCAGCAGGGATACGACTTCCTAAAATCCTTCCCCGATATGACATCCATCCTCCATGAAATCCTCCCCACTCCACCAAGAGTGTCTTTCCGCCGTCCACCTAACCTTCGTAACCTCTTGGTTCATCCCTATGAAATCCCCAAACCACCTACCCTACCCTCTGGCTCCTACCCTTGCAATCGCCCCCGGTGTAAAACCTGTCCTATGCACCCTCCCACCACCACCTACTCCAGTCCTGTAGCCCGGAAGGTGTACACGATCAAAGGCAGAGCCACGTGTGAAAGCACCCACTTGATTTACCAACTGACCTGCCTACACTGTGACGCTTTCTATGTGGCAATGACCAGCAACAAACTGTCCATTTGCATGAATGGACACAGGCAGACAGTGTTTGTTGGTAATGAGGATCACCCTGTGGCTAAACATGCCTTGGTGCACGGCCAGCACATCTTGGCACAGTGTTACACCGTCCGAGTTATCTGGATACTTCCCACCAACACCAACCTATCCGAACTCTGGAGATGGGAACTTGTCCTTTAATATATCATCTCTTCTCGTTATCCACCAGGCCTCAATCTCCGCTAATTTCAAGTTGCCCCCACTCATACCTCACCTGTCATTCAACATCATCTTTGCCTCCACACTTCCGCCTTGACTTACATCTCTGCCCATACTCTTTGCCTTTAAATATGTCTGCTTGTGTCTGTGTATGTATGGATGGATGTGTGTGTGTGTGTGTGTGTGTGTGTGTGTGCGCGCGAGTATATACCTATCCTTTTTTTTCCCCCTAAGGTAAGTTTTTCCGCTCCCGGGATTGGAAAGACTCCTTACCCTCTCCCTTAAAACCCACATCCTTTCATCGTTCCTTTTCCTTCCCTCTTTCCTGACGAAGCAGCCGCCGGTTGCAAAAGCTCGAAATTCTGTGTGTGTGTTTGTGTGTTTTATTCATTGTGCCTATCTACCGGCGCTTTCCCGCTTGGTAAGTCTTGGAATCTTTGTTTTTAATATATTTTTCCCATGTGGAAGTTTCTTTCTATTATATGGTGTTACAAAAAGGTACGTCCAAACTTTCAGGAAACATTCCTCACACACAAAGAATGAAAATGTTATGTGGACATGTGTTTGGAAACGCTTACTTTCCATATTAGAGCTCATTTTATTACTTCTCTTCAAATCACATTAATCATGGAATGGAAACACACAGCAACAGAACGTACCAGCGTGACTTCAAACACTTTGTTACAGGAAATGTTCAAAATGTCCTCCGTTAGCGAGGATACATGCATCCACCCTCCGTCTCGTGGAATACCCGATGCGCTGATGCAGCCCTGTAGAATGGCGTATTATATCACAGCCGTCCACAATACGAGCACGAAGAGTCTCTTTATTTGGTACTGGGGTTGCTTAGACGAGAGCTTTCAAATGCCCCCATAAATGAAAGTCAAGTGTGTTGAGGTCAGGAGAGCGTGGAGGCCATGGAATTGGTCCGCCTCTACCAATCCATCGGTCACCGAATCTGTTGTTGAGAAGCGTATGAACACGTCAACTGAAATGTGCAGGAGCTCCATCGTACATGAACCACATGTTGTGTCGTACTTGTAAAGGCACATGTTCTAGAAGCACATATGAAATCATGATAACTTGCTCCATTGAGCATAGGTGGAAGAACATGGGGCCCAATCAAGACATCACCAACAATGCCTGCCCATATGTTCACAGAAAATCTGTGTTGATGACGTGATTGCACAATTGAGTGTCGATTCTTGTCAGCCCACACATGTTGATTGTGAAAATTTACAATTTGATCACGTTGGAATGAAGCCTCATCCGCAAAGAGAACATTTGCACTGAAATGAGGATTGACAGACTGTTGGATGAACCATTCGCAGAAGTGTACCTATGAAGGCCAATCAGCTGCTGATAGTGCCTGCACACGCTGTACATGGTACGGAAACTACTGGTTCTCCCGTAGCACTCTCCATACAATGACGTGATCAATGTTACCTTGTACAGTAGCAACTTCTGTGACGCTGACATTAGGGTTATTGTCAACTGCATGAAGAATTGCTTCGTCCATTGCAGGTGTCCTTGTCGTTCTAGGTCTTCCCCAGTCGCGAGTCATAGGCTGGAATGTCCCGCGCTCCCTAAGATGCCGATCAGTTGCTTCGAACGTCTTCCTGTTGGGACACCTCCGTTCTGGAAATCTGTCTCGATACAAACGTACCGCACAATGGCTATTGCCCCGGCTAATCCATACATCAAATGGGCATCTGCCAACTCCGCATTTGTAAACATTGCACTAACTGCAAAACCATGTTCATGATGAACACTAACCTGTTGATACTACGTACTGATGTGCTTAATGCTAGTACTGTAGAGCAGTGAGTCGAATGTCAACACAAGCACTGAAGTCAACATTACCTTCCTTCAATTGGGCCAACTGGCAGTGAATCGAGGAAGTACAGTACATACTGATGAAACTAAAATGAGCTCTAACATGGAAATTAAGCATGTCCGGACACATATCCACATAACATCTTTTCTTTATTTGCGTGTGAGGAATGTTTCCTGAAAGTTTAGCCGAACCTTTTTGTAACACCTTGTATACCTGCTTTCCAATATATGTCTCTGTTTTTTGTCAATTTTGGTTTTTTTTTGTATAGAATTGTCTGTTGTGTATGCTATGTTTATTCCCTGTCTTTTGAAAATGTTGGTGATTTTATGGGTGAGTTTGTGTTTGTATGTAATTGTGTACCATCTTGTGTTTTCTTTCATCTTTTTCTGATTATCCTGTGTAGTTGTTATGGGACTGCGTGTTTGTGTTTAGTTCTGTTGTGTTGTTATCTGTGGTTTGGAGCTTTCTGCTTTTATTTTACTTTTAATTTTGTTGTTTAGCTTTGTGACTGTGTTATTATTGTAACCATTATTTTGTGCTATCTGCATTATTATGTCCAGCTCTTTTTGGTAGCTTTCTTTGGTGAGTGGTACTGTGTTGAGTCTATGGAGCATGTATTGAAGTGCTGCTTGCTTTTGTGTGTGTGGGTGGTTCGAGGATTGGGGAATGATAATGTCCGTTGCTGTGGGTTTACAGTAAATTTCAAACATTTGCTTATTGTTTTCTTTTTTGATTGTTAAATCCAGAAAGTTAAATTTGGTTGTTCTGTTCTCTTTCAATTGTGAATTTTATATTTTTATGTATCTTGTTGATGTCAGTATGCAGTTTTTCAATTTTTGTTTGTGGTTCATCTATTAAGCAAAGGATGTCATCCATTTACCTGAACGAATATAATATGTTGTATTCTTTTGCTACTATTTTTGTGAAAATAATCTCTTCAATGTGATTTACAAAAGTATTTGCTAAGGCTTCTGAAACTGGAGACCCCATTGGCAACACATCTTCTTGTAACTAAAATTCATTATTGAACTGGAAGTAATTTTGTTCTGTTATGAGCTTTATTAGTGTGCATATTTCCTTAATCTGTTCATCAGGGAGTTGACTATAAGTTTTCAGGTTCTTATGTATAATTTCTATTGTTTCTGGTACTGGTATGTTGGAATAAATGCTTTCTATATCAAATTAGAGGAGTGTTGCTGTGTCTGGGATTTCTTCTATTTTGGAGGGACTTTGTCCGTAGGCATAAAATATTTAGGCAGGTTTTTTTTTTCCATTTGATCTATCCACGTTTCATTGCTTCCTCTATGTGGTGAATAACAATGTAATCTTCCTTTATTCTTGTTATTCCATCATGAAATTTCCATTTTTTATTTATTTAGTTTGTAAAGTAAACTGGATCCAATATTATTTTAAAATAAGGTTGTCTTTCTTTGCTCGGTTTCTGTGTGGCCGCCTGTTCATATTGTGACAAACATTTCCATATTCAAATAATAATTTTGCACAGAGCCTGGTGATGTGCACATTCTTACACATTACTTGTTTTCCTGACAAAGGAATAATTCTGTTCAGTTTCAATACTTCAGAAGATATTTGTGTTGAAGATTCTGATGTTTGGGTGTCTGTTGTTTCTGCTTTGATGTGACAGCAGTTATGGAATTGGTTCCTTCTGTGTTGGAATATAAGCTTATCCATATTTTCCTGTCCTCTCACCATGTTGTTCTCTCCACTCTGTCCCAGCCTTTTCCTCTCTTCTTTGCACTTTCCTTCACTCTGACAACCCATCTGTCTCTCAGTCTTCCTGTAGATATCTTGCCTTCTACAGTCATTTCCTGAGCCTGTCTTTTGGTATCCTGTGAACTCCTATTCTTTTAACATACCCATACCATCTTTTCTGCAGTCTCTTAGATGGACTTCTCCTTCAGTATTTCTGTCATTCCCTACACTATATAATGTTGAGCTCTCATAAGCCCCAACACACACACATTACACTATATATTCTCTAGTAACCATATCTTACTTCTCTGAAATTGCATCTCATAAACCTGTATTCTACTTATCTGCCTTTACTTCATTACCAGTTATTCTGATGCATATGTGAGTACTGGAGCTTAATATGCTTAGTATAACAGTCACTTGCTTTTGGGTATACATCTTCGCTCCATACCAGGCTTCTTACATACTGTGAAAATCTAGGAGCTTGCTTCCCCTTTCACTAATCTGTTTATCATCCACCCCTCTGTCTTTATTATGCTCAACGGATACTTGAAACTTTCCATTTTCTTTAGTACTCTATTACTTATATACCCATTGCTACTATCATCTTATTCTTTGTTGTCATCATCTCTTCACACTTTCCCACCACTTTCTCCCCATACATTTGGCATTTCTTGTACTTTACATTCTCAATTTCTTCATACCATTAAATCATCTGCAAACACCATTCCTTTCATATTTTAATTTGTATTTATGCTGTCTGTACAGCCAGTATCTTATCCATAATGGTGATGTAAAGTTGCTTCAACTTAGTTCTCTGTTCTAACTAGCGTGTCTTCTGTCCCCCAACTTTTACACAACACACAGTTATTTCCTTTAATCTTCTCAGTCGGGCTACCAGTTCCCATTTTCTGATAGTTTTCCTCAGTCTTGTTTCTTTTCACACCATTGCTACATCCATACTATATTCATGTTTCTCTTTTGGTGTTACCTTACATTAAAAATTACATACACGATTGACCTTCCTGGTCTAATCCCACATTGTCTCTATCCTCCTCCTAACTCTCATACACTTTTCCAGGATTTTCTCAAATACTTTGGCAGCATGATATAAAGTAATTCCTCTAAAAAATTTTAAAACTGGCACATTGATTCCCATTTTCGAGTCTCAAGCATCCTCCTTTCTTTCTATACTGTTCTCATGACCCGATAGAACCACTGCACTCCAAAAATGCCACTTGCTGTCACCATCTTCACACTTACTCCATCCAGTCAAGAAGCTTGACCTCCTCTCATGGTCTTCATTGTTTCCTCTACTTCAGTCCAAGTTAGCTCCATCTCAGCATCCTCTACATCTGCAGGCTCCTCGTTTTGATCTCTCATGTTTCCAGTGTAGTTTAATAACTCTTCAGCATATTCCTTTGACATTGCATTGGATTCCTGTGCATTCTAAATTTCCTTTCCTTCTTTATTGGTTGTCCTGACATTTTGCTTCATGGCTTTCTTTGTAGTCTTAACCATTCCATAGAGGATCTTCTTATTCCTCATTCCATAGAGAATCTTCTTATTCCTTTGTCCTCTTCCACTGGTTTTGTTCTTCTTCCATCCATTTTCTGCTACAACTCTCTTGCCACCTTATACTTTCCATTATATTCCTTTATTATGTAACAGTATCAGGATGGTCCTGATCTCTTTACAGGTCACTATCTCGATGCAGGATGGAAGATAGGGCAACATGTGCCTTGAACCAACTCCTTGGCCTTAGGAAATGATACGGGCAGTGAGAGTAACAACTAGTTCATTTAGCAGAAGTCGTGCACCAGCTGAAGGTGTCTCGATAGCATGTGCTGTCTTCATATAGCTCAGCCCATGTCAGCACAACACAAATGATGTGGCGGCCGTACAAAGATGCCAGAGGTCTGAGTTGGCTGCTTTGGTGGCCTTATGGCCAAATCAGTGCCAACAGATCATCAGCAGGCATGAGAGCACCGAGTACCAGTAGCCGGTGACAGTAAGAAAAGAGGCACCTTGAGTTGAGGCCATTGAACTAAGGACTCCTGATTGGCAATCTTGAGTTGGCTGAAGTCAGCCACGAGTAGGCCCCCAGCTGGATGGCACCAGTTCATCTCCTGTCAGCATCAGGATGACATACAGCCCATAGACCCATGGCTAGCAGATGCAGTGTCCAATAGTAACTGATGCTAGATGACCCTCATCAGATCGACAGCTGGTGTGGAATACTTCTCAAGACAGGTTGTGATTGATGACAGATACTGCATAGCCAGAGTGGGTAGTATTGCAACAGGATCTCACTTTTGACCACATAGACGTGGAACTGCTGCAGCACTAGGCCCATGCCTGGGGTAATCCAGGTCACCACTAGGGCTGTCTGACCCTTTTACTGTGCTACACTGACAATGTTCCAGCAGCAGGGCTAAAAGTGTGGCAACTGGCCACTGCCCAAATGTAGGCTTTCATTGTATCAGCTCAGCATCTTTCCATCAGCGGAATGCAATGGCAGCCTTCTGGCCTACCAAGCCAAAAATTACATACGCTTGTTTGGGAATATAGTGGCATAACATTCCTCTCCTCTTTAGTGGATCACGTCCACTGGATTGCAGACTTGTATTACTTATGAAAATCACTTCACAGTAAGTCTTACATTTATGTACACTACTTGTTCTACTTGCTTCTATGCTAATCCACTCTAGTTCACTATCTTTAATGACTTCACTACTGTTTATTTGCTAATGGTGACCCACTCAGTCGGCGTATGGTGTAGAGGGAGTTCAAGAGGCTAGGTAGTTTTCCACTGTAAGCAGATATAGGCTGCACAAGATGGTACCTGAAGTTGAAATGCATATTGCCATATCTTTGTGGCAGTAATTTTTGTGATATTGTTGCACATGCTGAAGCATTTGCCCCTTTCTAAAATGCACCTTCTGTGCAGCTGTCATTTTGTCCAGAGTTACGGAACTTGGGTTCCAAGATACAGTTTAGGTAGATCAGGTTCTGGGCAGGGAGCATTTTTAGTGGTTTTTCAGGCCAGTACAGTAGCGGATGTTTTATGTTTAAAATCATAGCCCTTGTTGTGGTTGCTGGGAAGTGAAAAGTTGGCCCCAAAATATCACAAGTCGTAGCATTTATCAGTATGCCACTCCAATCGTTATGTACCTGTAGGTCGCCCCTGCTTGTAACAATTCATGATAACCACCACTAGCCGTTATACAGAATGTTCCCAGTGTAGACCTATTTTCAGGAAATAGGGTTGTGGTGCTAGGATGTTCCATAGGCATCGTTCTGCTCCTCTTGCTCCTAAGAATAATTCTGTCTCACATTTTCCTGCAGCATTTTGGATCACTTGGGATGGCACTATGCAAAACTGTTTTCTGTGTTTTCCTTCCATGCCAAGAATAGTGAGTTACAGTATGCTCATCCTAAACCTACACACAGTTATCTGCAACAAACATCTTCTCAGGTATTCTGCCAACAGAACAAATCAAACCCCCCAGCTCTATACACTAACAAGACAAATAAACAATACTCCAAGAAAAAATACACAAAACAAAATAAAACTGCCACCAAATACCGAATAGATCACTCATCAGTCAGCAATGATTCTGACTGATCCACACTCTCGTGTATGCATAAGCACTGGCATCTCCAGCTGCCACTCTGAAATTTTCAAAGTGCTGAAAAGTGTGCAAATCCCTCACAAAACGCCATAAAAATTGCTGACACTGAACTGTCAATCATCTATGTTCCCACCAGTGTGCACAGGATAAAGTCCTCAGGACACCAAAGAGTCTACAAAGCAATCCATTCACTATTCTAACAATGGAAAATCATACTGCTACAGTTAATCACAATAAAGAAACATCTGAAATACAGTAAAGAACCCTCAAATTTAAATCTTAAGGAAAATCTATCTATGCGACGCAGTAAGTAAATAAAACTCTTTATAAAAAAATGTACTTAATTGCTCTCTCATCCTAGATCCAAGCCTATCCTCAATAAAATAACGACGACAACTATATTCCCCACAGAAATAAACAAAACGATTTCCACATCTGTCATATCCTTCTAAACACAGTACACCCCTAAATTATCACAGTAATATGGTGAAGTAATGTTAGTGACATCTGCAAAAAAACCAATGCTGGGTTAATGGTTACTTTCTTTACACACTATCATCCAAGATACCACAATTTCTGTATCTTCGTACATATTATGCAAGCCACTGTAAGGTTCATGGCAGATGGTACCCCAGACCCTTACTAGTCTTTTCCTTCCCTGTTCCAATCATAAATAGTGTGAGGGAAAAACGACTGTTTAAAAGTCTCCATAAGAGCCTTAATTTCTTGCACCTTATCTTTGTGCCCTTGACATAAAATGTACGTTGGCAGTGGTAGAATCATTATGCAACTGGTCTCTAATGCATATTGTCTAAATTTCTGCAATACTGCCTTATGAAAAGTGCATTGTCTTTCCTCCACAGATTCCCACTTGAGTTGACAAATCATCTCCATAATATGTGCGAGCTGAGTAGATCTGCCTGTAACAAATCTAGCAGCACACCTCTGTATTGCTCCAATGTGTTCCTTCCAACCTGCTGGGTATCCCAAACACTTGAACAGTACTCAAGAATGGGTCATCACCTCATTTATAGATGAGCTACACTTTCCCAAAATTCTCCCAGTAAGAGTCAAGCATTCAACTTTGCTATCACCAGCTTGCCATGGTCGTTTCATTTCATATTGCTTTGCAACATTACACCCAGATATTTAATCGATGTGTCTGTGTCAAGCAGCACTCTGAACATTAAATGATTGTTTTTTTCTACTCATCAACATTAACTTACATTTTTCTACATCAGAGCAAGCTACCATTCATCACATCAGCCATAAATTCTGCCTGTCATCTTGCATATTGCTGAAGTTACTCAATGGCGTCGCCGTTCCGTGCTCTGCAGTGTCATCAGCAAACACCCGTAAATTGCTGCTCACTCCGTCAGTCAGATCATTATGTATACAGAGAATAACAGCAGTCCTGTCACACTTCTTTGATGCACTCCTGGCAATCCCCGTGTGTCTGATGAATACTCACCACTGAGTACAATGTCCATCCGTTATCATTTGTATAATATTCTCACACTTTTGTTTCTGTGGCTTATGACAAAGTAAATACCACCACAAAAAACATAAACCTACTAGTATTGTACTCTATCATGATCTCAACACATTCCTTGGGAGTGCTACCAATATTGGTAGCAATCTACCCAGTGCGTACCTACCGGTAATGGTGTATGCATCTGACATACACAGTGGCCGTATGCATCGGCAACTGCAATTTGATGTTCACTGATGATGTTACCTCTTTAATCTGATATGTACCATAGTAACAGGTCATGAATTTCTTTGTTTTACCCTTCTGGGTGTACAGAATTACCCACATGATACTCTTTGATCTTAGTACTGTGCTCCCCCACCTTGGTATTGGCTTTTTGCACTCATTTCCATAGTTCTCTCAACATTTTCACAATATTTTGCAGTGGCTCACAATTTTTCCCTATCCCAGCTTTGATTACTTCAAATGGTGATGGGGTTTTGTGATCATATACTACATCATATGGAGACAGAGCTGTACTTTCATGAGTATTAACATTATAAGCCACTACCACATATGAATAGCTGACACTTGGTTTAAGAATAATGAAAGATGATTGTATACATGGAAGAACCCTGGAGATACTAAAAGGTATCAGATAGATTATATAATGGTAAGACAGAGATTTAGGAACCAGGTTTTAAATTGTAAGATATTTCCAGGGGCAGATGTGGACTCTGACCACAATCTATTGGTTATGACCTGTAGATTAAAACTGAAGAAACTGCAAAAAGGTGGGAATTTAAGGAGATGGGACCTGGATAAACTGAAAGAACCAGAGGTTGTACAGAGTTTCAGGGAGAGCATAAGGGAACAATTGACAGGAATGGGGGAAAGAAATACAGTAGAAGAAGAATGGGTAGCTTTGAGGGATGAAGTAGTGAAGGCAGCAGAGGATCAAGTAGGTAAAAAGACGAGGGCTAGTAGAAATCCTTGGGTAACAGAAGAAATATTGAATTTAATTGATGAAAGGAGAAAATATAAAAATGCAATAACTGAAGCAGGCAAAAATGAATACAAACGTCTCAAAAATGAGATCGACAGAAAGTGCAAAATGGCTAAGCAGGGATGGCTAGAGGACAAATGTAAGGATGTAGAGGATTATCTCACTAGGGGTAAGATAGATACTGCCTACAGGAAAATTAAAGAGACCTTTGGAGATAAGAGAACCACTTGTATGAACATCAAGAGCTCAGATGGAAACCCAGTTCTAAGCAAAGAAGGGAGAGCAGAAAGGTGGAAGGAGTATATAGAGGGTCTATACAAGGGCGATGTACTTGAGGACAATATTATGGAAATGGAAGAGGATGTAGATGAAGATGAAATGGGAGATACGATACTGTGTGAAGAGTTTGACAGGGCACTGAAAGACCTGCTTCAAAACAAGGCCCCCAGAGTAAACAACATTCCATTGGAACTACTGACGGCCTTGGGAGAGCCAGTCCTGACAAAACTCTACCATCTGGTGAGCAAGATGTATGAGACAGGCGAAATACTCTCAGACTTCAAGAAGAATATAATAATTCCAATCCCAAAGAAAGCAGGTGTTGACAGATGTGAAAATTACTGAACTATCAGTTTAATAAGCCATAGCTGCAAAATACTAACGCAAATTCTTAGAACTGGGTTTCCATCTGAGCTCTTGATATTCATACAAGTGGCTCTCTTTTCTCCAAAGGTCTCTTTAATTTTCCTGTAGGCAGTATCTATCTTACCCCTAGTGAGATAAGCCTCTACATCCTTACATTTGTCCTCTAGCCATCCCTGCTTAGCCATTTTGCACTTCCTGTCGATCTCATTTTTGAGACGTTTGTATTCATTTTTGCCTGCTTCATTTATTGCACTTTTATATTTTCTCTTTTCATCAATTAAATTCAATATTTCTTCTGTTACCCAAGGATTTCTACTAGCTCTCGTATTTATTCCTACTTGATCCTCTTCTACCTTCACTACTTCATTCCTCAAAGCTACCCATTCTTCTTCTACTGTATTTCTTTCCCCCATTCCTGACAATTGTTCCCTTATGCTTTCCCTGAAACCCTATATAACCTCTGGTTCTTTCAGTTTATCCAGGTCCCATCTCCTTAAATTCCCACCTTTTTGCAGTTTCTTCAGTTTTAATCTACAGGTCATAACCAATAGATTGTGGTCAGAGTCCACATCTGTTCCTGGAAATGTTTTACAATTTAAAACCTGGTTCCTAAATCTCTGCCTTACCATTATATAATCTATCTGATACCTTTTAGTATCTCCAGGGTTCTTCCATGAATACAACCTTCTTTCATGATTCTTAAACCAAGTGTTAGCTATGACTAAGTTGTGCTCTGTACAAAATTCTACCAAGCGGGTTCCTCTTACATTTCTTAGCCCCAATCCATATCCACCTACTATGTTTCCTTCTCTCCCTTTTCCTACACTCGAATTCCAGTCACCCATGACTATTAAATTTTCATCTCCCTTCACTATCTGAACAATTTCTTTTATTTCATCATACATTTCTTCAATTTCTTCGTCATCTGCAGAGCTAGTTGGCATATGAACTTGTACTACTGTAGTAGATGTGGGCTTCGTATCTGTCTTGGCCACAATAATGCGTTCACTATGCTGTTTGTAGTAGCTTACCCGCATTCCTATTTTCCTATTCATTATTGAACAGCATGCTTATAAATATATTTATTCATCTATGTCTTTGTTTATATCTGATATATACTATTCATGAGGAAACTGGTCAAATATTTACAGTGTTTTAGAAAGCACAGATACTTTAGGCTACTGGCCTAACTTTTGTTTCTGTTCCTTTGACATATGTTTATTTAATTTGTTTATGTATTTAATTGTGTGTGTTAGAACATGTTTATGGTCCAGCCTTTTTTTTTTTTTTTTTTTTTTTTTTTTTTTTTTTTTTTTTTTTTTTTTTTTTTTTTTTGGTGTCATCAGTCTACTGACTGGTTTGATGCGGCCCGCCACGAATTCCTTTCCTGTGCTAACCTCTTCATCTCAGAGTAGCACTTTCAACGTATGTCCTCAATTATTTGTTGACGTATTCCAATCTCTGTCTTCCTCCACAGTTTTTGCACTCTACAGCTCCCTCTAGTACCATGAAGTCATTCCCTCATGTCTTAGCAGATGTCTTATCATCCTGTCCCTTCACCTTATCAGTGTTTTCTACATATTCCTTTCCTCTCCGATTCTGCGTAGAACCTCCTCATTCCTTACCTTATCAGTCCACCTAATTTTCAACATTCGTCATAGCACCACATCTCAAATGCCTCGATTCTATTCTGTTCCAGTTTTCCCACAGCCCATGTTTCACTACCATACAATGCTGTACTCCAGACGTACATCCTCAGAAATTTCTTCCTCAAATTAAGGCCGGTATTTGATATTAGTAGACTTCTCTTGGCCAGAAATGCCTTTTCTGCCATAGCGAGTCTGCTTTTGATGTCCTCCTTGCTCCGTCCGTCATTGGTTATTTTACTGCTTAGGTAGCAGAATTCCTTAACTTCATTGACTTCGTTACCATCAATCCTGATGTTAAGTTTCTCGCTATTCTCATTTCCACTACTTCTCATTACCTTCGTCTTTCTCCGATTTACTCTCAAACCATACTGTGTTCTCATTAGACTGTTCATTCCGTTCAGCAGATCATTTAATTCTTCTTCACTTTCACTCAGGATAGCAATGTCATCAGCGAATCGTATCATTGATATCCTTTCACCTTGTATTTTAATTCCACTCCAGAACATTTCTTTTATTTCCATCATTGCCTCGATGTACAGATTGAAGAGTAGGGGCGAAAGGCTACAGCCCTGTCTTACACCCTTCTTAATACGAGAACTTCGTTCTTGATCGTCCACTCTTATAATTCCCTCTTGGTTGTTGTACATGTTGTATATGACCCGTCTCTCCCTATAGCTTACCCCTACTTTTTTCAGAATCTTGAACAGCTTGCACCATTTTATATTGTCGAATGCTTTTTCCAGGTCAACAAATCCTACGAACATGTCTTGATTTTTCTTTAGCCTTGCTTCCATTATTAGCCGTAATGTCAGAATTGCCTCTCTCGTGCCTTTACTTTTCCTAAAGCCAAACTGATCGTCACTTAGCGCATTCTCAATTTTCTTTTCCATTCTTCTGTATATTATTCTTGTAAGCAGCTTCGATGCATGAGCTGTTAAGTTGATTGTGTGATAATTCTCGCACTTGTCAGCTCTTGCCATCTTCGGAATTGTGTGGATGATGCTTTTCTGAAAGTCAGATGGTATGTCGCTAGACTCATATATTTTACACACCAATGTGAATAGTCGTTTTGTTGCCACTTCCCCTAATGATTTTAGAAATTCTGATGGAATGTTATCTATCCCTTCTGCCTTATTTGACCGTAAGTCCTCCAAAGCTCTTTTAAATTCCGATTCTAATACTGGATCCCCAATCTCTTCTAAATCGACTCCTGTTTCTTCTTCTATCACATCAGACAAATCTTCACCCTCATAGAGGCTTTCAATGTATTCTTTCCACCTATCTGCTCTCTCCTCTGCATTTAACAGTGGAATTCCCGTTGCACTCTTAATGTTACCACTGTTGCTTTTAATGTCACCAAAGGTTGTTTTGACTTTCCTGTATGCTGAGTCTGTCCTTCCGACAATCATATCTTTTTCAATGTCTTCAAATTTTTCCTGCAGCCATTTCGTCTTAGCTTCCCTGCACTTCCTATTTATTTCATTCCTCAGCGACTTGTATTTCTGTATTCCTGATTTTCCCGGAACATGTTTATACTTCCTCCTTTCATCAATCAACTGAAGTATTTCTTCTATTACCCATGGTTTCTTCACAGCTACCTTCTTTCTACCTATGTTTTCCTTCCCAACTTCTGTGATGGCCCTTTTTAGAGATGTCCATTCCTCTTCAACTGTGCTGCCTACTGCGCTATTCCTTATTGCTGTATCTATAGCGTTAGAGAACTTCAAACGTGCCTCGTCATTCCTTAGAACTTCCGTATCCCACTTCTTTGCGTATTGATTCTTCCTGACTAATGTGTTGAACTTCAGCCTGTTCTTTATCACTACCATATTGTGATCTGATATCTGCTCCTGGGTACGCCTTACAATCCAGTATCTGATTTCGGAATCTCTGTCTGACCATGATGTAATCTAATTGAAATCTTCCCGTATCTCCCGGCCTTTTCCAAGTATACCTCCTCCTCTTGTGATTCTTGAACAGGGTATTCGCTATTACTAGCTGAAACTTGTTACAGAACTCAATTAGTCTTTCTCCTCTTTCATTCCTTGTCCCAAGCCCATATTCTCCTGTAACCTTTTCTTCTACTCCTTCCCCTACAACTGCATTCCAGTCGCCCATGACTATTAGATTTTTGTCCCCCTTTACATACTGCATTACCCTTTCAATATCCCCATACACTTTCTCTATCTGTTCATCTTCAGCTTGCGACGTCGGCATGTATACCTGAACTATCGTTGTCGGTGTTGGTCTGCTGTCGATTTTGATTAGAACAACCCGGTCACTGAACTGTTCACAGTAACACACCCTCTGCCCTACCTTCCTATTCATAATGAATCCTACACCTGTTATACCATTTTCTGCTGCTGTTGATATTACCCGACATTCATCTGACCAGAAATGCTTGTCTTCCTTCCACTTCACTTCACTGACCCCTACTATATCTAGATTGAGCCTTTGCATTTCCCTTTTCAGATTTTCTAGCTTCCCTACCACGTTCAAGCTTGTGACATTCCACGCCCCGACTCATAGAACATTATCCTTTCATTGATTATTCAATCTTTTTCACACGGTAACCTCCTCCTTGGCAGTCCCCTCCCGGAGATCCTAATGGGGGGACTATTCCGAAATCTTTTGCCAATGGAGAGATCATCATGACACTTCTTCAACTACAGGCCACATGTCCTGTGGATACACGTTACGTGTCTTTAATGCAGTGGTTTCCATTGCCTTCTGCTTCCTCATGTCGTTGATCATTGCTGATTCTTCCGCCTCTAGGGGCAATTTCCCACCCTTAGGACAAGAGAGTGCCCTGAACCTCTATCCGCTCCTCCGCCCTCTTGGACAAGGCTGTTGGCAGAATGAGGCTGACTTCGTATGCCCGAAGTCTTCGGCCGCCAATGCTGATTATTTATCAAAATTTAGGCAGTGGCGGGGATCGAACCGGGGACCGAAGGCGTTGGTCCAGCCGTAGGAATATTTATTTAAATTTAAGTTATTTAAATGTAAATTCAGTATTTTGTATGTGTTTCAAAATGTTTGTGAGTGTGCTTTGGCTTTGAGACATGATGGGAGTGCTATCGCTAATCACAGTCCTCAGTACTAAGAGAGCTGACTACCGAAGTGAATGGAGGACAGTTTGGAACAGTGCAGTGCAAGGGATGGTCGCACAGGACACGGGAAGTGCTGGATGCGATGGCACGATGGACGCACGGTTGCGGGAAAGACTTGGACAGTGGAGCAGTTTGCTCATTGTCGCGAAAGATAGAAATGTTTTGTAGTGGCGGCCTGTGCACTTTTGAGATTTCCGTGGCTTTTTCAGTGAAGACACAGTATGCGTTTAGGAGTGAATAACTTGTGAGCTACATTATTGTTCATAACTAATTACATCAAGTAGGAATCTGTTGTTTCCCTGTTATTCAACTTATATTTTATTTAATTGCTGGACCATCGACAACAATAAGTGTTTTGCAGAAATATACCACATTCTCAAATGTACGCCTACTATCTTACTTTTCATTTAAAGTCATTAAGATAATACCTGCAAATTTTATTTAGTTGCAATCTTTCATTTATAAATTTCTACATTACTTTCACAATTGCCAAGTGATAGGAACCTTCAACCATTCGATTCATGTGTGTATTCATATTGTATACTGTAGACTCAGCAGTATTTGGCTTGTAATGTGGCTACTACATATCCCAGCCCCTAGAAAACAAAACCAGCCAAAACGTTTAATATTTCTACACTGAGTCTGAGGATATGTAGTTGAGGGCCACCACAATCATTTCATTTATTTTTTGGTGAAAGCCCTCATAGTGTGTTGGTGCTAGTGTGTTTGCTGGGTATTTGGGATGGAAACCATCCCCACATAGTTTGAGAAATGATTTTCTATGGTCAGAACATGGCAGTTGCCCACTGGTGCCTGCCTAAAAGATCCTAAAATGTCCATGCTGATAATTTCAGAAGATTTAGTGGTTTTCAGTAACCTATACAGTGGAACATGTTGATGATTTAGTTTCACCTGCCGTGCACATATCACACAGTCTTGTGTAAGTGACTACTCTTTGGTACATGGTTCTGTGCCTCCTGTGACCGGGTGGCTCATGCTATGTGCTTGTTTTAATAGTTCTTCTTGCAGTACAACAGAAACCGCAAATAATTTACAATCCTGTTTAGCAGCCTGCACTGTCTGCCACTCTGCAATATAATGACCTACTATCCATAGTAAACCAGTCTTCTTTTTGAGGCCATCAGCATTATCATTTTTCTTAGCATGTTTATGAACTACTTGGAATCAAATTCGCCCAATTTCAGTGCCTGATGTGCAGGTCTACATCCACGTACACGTATGTCTACACCTATACTCTGCAAACCACTGTGAAGTCCACGGCAGAGGGTATATCCCATTGTACCAGTTATTAGGGTTTCTTCCCATACCATTCACATATAGAGCATGGGAAGAATGATTGTTTGAATGCCTCTGTGTATGCAGTAACTATTCTAATCTTATCCTCACGATCCCTACGTGAGTGATATGTAGGGGGTTGCAACATATTCCTAGAGTCATCATTTAAAGCTGGTTCTTGAAACTTTGTTAATAGGCTTTTTGGAGTACTTTACACCTATTTTCAAGAGCCTTCCAGTTCAATTCCATCATTATCTCTGTGACTGTCTTCCATGGATCAAACAAACCTATGACCATTCGTGCTGCCCTTCTCTATATACATTCAATATCTCCTGTTAGTCCTATTTGGTATGAGTCTCACACACATAAGCAATATTCTAGACCTGGTCACACGAATGATTGGTAAACAGTCCCCTTTGTAAATTGACTGCACCTTCCCAGTATTCTACCCATAAACTAAAGTCTGCCACTTGCTTCATGCATGACTGAGTCTACATGATCATTCCATTTCATATCCTACAAAGCGTTATACCTATGTACTTCTAAGATTCCAACAATGACTCATTGATATTACAGTCATAGGATACTGTGTTTTCTTCATTTTGTGAAGTATGTGATCTTACATTTCTTACAATTAAAGCAAGTTGCCAAACTTGGCAACACTTTTAAACTTTATCAAGATATGATTGAATATTTATGCAGCTCCTTTCAGAAAATACTTCATTGTAGATAACTACATCATCTGCAAAAGTGTGAATTTACTATTAATATTGTCTACAAGGTCACTAATATACAACACGAAAAGTAAGTTTCCTACATACTTCCTTGGGTCACCCCTGAAGTTACTTCTACATCTGATGATCACTCTTCATCCAAAATAATATGCTGCAGCCTCCCTTCCAAAATGTCCTCAATACAGTCAGCAATTTTGATTTATACTCCACACAACCCTACTTTTGACAGTAAGTGTAAGTGTGGTACTGAGTGAAATGCTTTTTTGAAAATTAACAAATACTGCATCTACTTGCCTGTCTTGATCCAAAGCTTTCAGTATATCATGTGAGAAAAGTGCTAGTTGGGTTTCACATGATTGATGTTTTTGGAATCCATTCTGGTTGGCTTTGAGGAAGTCATTCTGTTCAAGATACCTCATTATATTTGAGCCCAGAATATGTTCTAAGATTCTACAACAAATCAGTGTCAAAGATATTGGTTGGTAGTTTTGCAGATCACTTATACTACCATTCTTGGGTGTAACCTGTGCTTTTTCCCAAGAAGTGGGCACATTTTTTTTTGTTTGAGGGATCTACAATAGACTATAGTAAGAAGAGGGGCTAACCCAGCTGCAAATTCACTGTAGAATCTGAGAGGCATTCCGTTGGGCCCTGAGTCTTTGTTCAGTTTTAATGATTTTAGCTGTTTCTCAACATTACTAACACTAGTAAATATTTCATTTATCTTTTCAGTTGTATGAGCATTAAATTGGGGAAATTCTCCAGGGTTTTCCTCTGTAGAGGATCATTTGAACATGGAGTTAAGCATTTCAGCTGTAGCTTTGCCACCCTCAATTTCAGTTCGTGTCTGTTTCACTGTGGACTGGACACTAACTTTGGTCACACGAACAGCCTTTACATTCGACCTGAATTTCTTTGGGTTTTGTGAAATATAATTTGACGATATTCTCAAAATTCTGCTATGGTAATCCTTAAAGGCATCATTTGTTGCTACCTTGACAGCCAAAAACATTTCATTCAGCATCTCTGTAGCCCTATGCTATTATGCAGTAATCTCTGTTTCTTTAGAAGTTTCTTTACAGTGACTGTATACCATGGGGGTTCCCTGCCATTATGAACTGTTCTACTGCATATATACCTATCCAGTTGATGGTCGACCAATCTTAAATTTGAGCCATAGTTCCTCTATATGCCCCTGCCCTGTGCTGAAAGTTTCAAGTTACACATTGAGATATGACACTGCTGAGTTTTTATCTAGTTTATTCAACATACCAGGGTGGTTTGAAAAGTTCTTGGAATCACCATGAGAGATCAGCACTAGTGCTACAAGTTATTTACGTGATATTCATTGGACTGTTGCCTGTAAACATGTGCCACATCAGTGTTCTTGGAAGAGAGCTGTGGCAGTTACGTGGCTCTGTTGTTATTCCCATATAGTGATTTGTGAAGATGGAAAAAATTGAGATTCGAGCAGTGATTAAGTACTTCGTAAAGAAAAGTATGAATGCAAAGAACATTAATGCTAATTTGCAGAATACTCTGGGGGACTCTGCTCCTTCATATTCAACTGTTGCCAAGTGGACAAATGATTTTAAATTTGGTCAGGAGAGCTTAGATGATGATATGCACAGTGGTCAGCCAAGATATGTCACTACTCCAGAAATCATTGCAAAAGTGCACAAAATGGTCATGGATGATCGCCGATTCAAAGTATGTGAAATTGCTCATGCTTGCCAGATGTTATCTGAAAGGGTCTATCACATTTTAACAGAAGAATTAGAAATGAAAAAATTATCTGCAAGATGGGTGCCACGACTCTTGATGCTGGATCAAAAACGCATGAGAATGGACGTATCAGAACAATGTTTGGCCTGGCCCCTTTTAAGAGAAACGAACAACATCTTTTGCACCAGTTTGTGACCACAGATGAAGCTTGGGTGGACTACTGTACCCCAGAGACAAAACAAAAGTCAAAGCAGTGGAAACATGCTGATTCTCTGTCACTATTGAAAGCAAAGACAATTCCTTTGGCAGGAAAGGTCATGGCATCAGTGTTCTGGGATGTGAAGGGGTTCTGTTTGCAGATTATCTCCCCACTGGGCAGACGATTACTGGAGAATACTATGCTAACCTCATGGACAAATTGCAACAAAAGATACGCAAAAAAGGCAAAGTTTAGCAAGGAAGAAATTCACCTTCCATCAAGACAATGCGTGCCCTTGCACGTGTGCTGCTGCCATGGAAAAATTACATGAACTAAGTTATGAACTGTTGCCACACCTGCCTTATTCACCGATATGGCTCTGTCAGACTTCCATCTCTTCCCAAAACTGAAAATTTTTTTTGGTGGATGAAGATTTGCTTCATACAAAGAACTGATAGCTTATTTTGGAGGTCTGGAGGAAACTCATTTTTGAGATGGGACCAAGGCACTGGAACATTGTTGGACCAAGTGGATTAATCTACAAGGAGACTACATTGAAAAATAAAAAAAGTTTCAATTATGTAAATACTTTTTTCTATTCTGTTCCGAGATCTTTTCAAACCACCCTTGTATATATCTGTCTCCTTGCTTTACTTGTCCTTTGTACTTTGGTAATCATTGCCACAACCATGTCATGCTCACTGATACCAGTTCAACGTGGATATCGTCAAAGAGGTCAGGCCCATTTGTTGCCATTACACCCAATATATTTCTATCGTGAGTGGGATTCTAACCAATCTATTCTTGATAGTTTTCAGAGAAGGCAAGTTTCACAGGATGTCTTATCACAGAGACTACTAACACTCCATGCACGGGGCTGGTCTTCTCAACCTACTCTGCCAGTCACTGGAATCACCCAAGCATGACCACGGAGCCCAGACGACAGTTATTATTTGTTCCATGCATGCTGAATGAGGCCTCCAGTGTCCTTCCCTGCCCCTTGCTGCCACTTCCCTTGGGGGTACCATAATTCGCTGTAAATTTTAACTGCCTTATGTGATTGCCTCTTCTTGACACAGGACAAAACATGTGAAGTGAGTCCCACAGGCCTACTTTCAGTTTTAGTTAAAGACAGCACTTTAAACTTCTTGGTTGGGGGGATCAGTTCAACACCCTGAGTCTTTTCTGGGCCCTGATCACCCTGGACAGGACACCTAGATCTGCCATTGTTATGCCACTTGCAGTCATACAGACAAGTAATAACAGATCCTGTACTTTTTGCTTAGGAGACATGATCCACAGGTGAGGATACTACTTGAGGAACTTCTGATACTGGTATCACAGGTACACGACTCTCGGCAGCACTTCCACCACACCGATTCACAGCAGCTGCCAATCATTTGACAGTAGTCAGGGCAAATTCCATGTGATTATGAATATCACCCAACTCATCCCATGTTTGAGAACAGCATTCAGTGGGGCAGCATTTTGCCTGGTGCAACGTATTACAAGGCAGTGAACAGATAACTTTCAATTAAGCCCGCTGGTTATCATGTAATCTGTTGAGTTACAAAGTTGCTAATTGAATGCCTCCTGGTATTGTTGGCAGGTACGTGATGCAGTAAGGAAAGAACGTAAACAAAACAAAGACAAATAGACAGTTATTACAGTGAAGATAAGGACCACAAAAGCAGAAATCCACTGATATAGTTCTGACAAAGGACACATTGTTGTGGCCCTGCAGCTGGAAATGAGTATCTCTGAAATGGCAAACCTGCTCACCTGTTGGTGTACTTCGGTAATAAGCACCTATGGAAAGAGGTTGGAGGATGGTGAAACAACAAGTAGGCCATATGATATTGGAGAACCACATTTCATCACAAAACATAGAGGTAGGAGGACCCACCATTGTGTAATCCAGGTTAGGCAGAGATCTGTGGCAGATGTGATGACGAGGTACAATGCTTGTGCAGGCACAAGTGTTTTGGAGCAAACCAACCAAAGGCTATTGTTAGACATGGAACTCCCCATCTCACAAACCCTATGTGCTCCTGTGGTGACCCATTGACATTCTCAGTTATGATTACAGTGGGCACAGCATCACTGAGTTTTCATCGTAGATTAATAGAAACATGTCACCTGTCAAATTAATCGCATTTCTTGTGACACCAGGTCAACAGTTGGGACCTTACACACCATTATCCAGGCAAATGGCTACATGGAACGTGCACCGCACATCAGATGCAGGCCGATGAGAATGGAAATATGCTATGGGATACATTGAGTTGAGCTTCCATGGGATAAGTGGTGGTAATCAAAGGAATCATGACACCAGTGAATACTTAAACATTACTGTGGACCACTTGCATTGTGTCATGTTTGAAGCCTCCCCCTATGGTGATGACATCTTCCAGACAAATAAATGTTCATGTTGCAAGGTCAGAATTGTGCTACAATAGTTTGAGGAACATTATGGTGAACTCACATTGATTCCTGTAATTTGCAACATTGATTCCTGTAATTTTCAGGAATTACTTGACCTGTTTATAAACATCTGGTGTCACTTACTTCTGGAATCCTATAAGAACTTACAGAATCCATCCCAAGCAGAATCTCTGTTGTACTGTGTTTGAAAAGTGGAACAACATGCTATTAAACAGGTGGTCGTAATATTTTGGCTCATTGGTGTACAATGAGATGAGAGGAAGGTTGTTTTGAACAAGGATAGGCCTACCATTCTCAAAAATTTTGAACAGTACTATTAAGTTTAAGTCTACAATTGGTGATAACAGTTGAGTTTATCACAGCATTCGTGAATGATTCTGTTTTGCCATTCATTCATATAGTGCAGTGACGTAAGACATGGCCACTGCCTTCTTGAACACCATGTTCCAATGCTCCAGTAGCAGTAGCATGGCATACTGCAGAATACTTACAGTGGGGGTACTATAGGAGATGAAGCGGTCATACCACTGGAGTTGATGGAGCCAATCAGGTTGCAGCCCCATGTGATTAGGTCCCATCATCACGGCACGGAAGGGGAGGCATCTGATGGGCCTCCTGAAGTACGGAGCAGGTCTCCTCTCAGTCGACTCTGTTACTGTCACAATGTTTGCGGGAGATGTACTTTGGCTACGGACTTGGATATGAGCGATTATGCTGAGTTATGTTTCACCTTGTTTTCAGAATAAATCTTCTAAGTTTTAATTAATTCCGACTTTCCATTTCATAGTTTATACCTGGGACACAACAGATACAGTCAATGAAAGATTACACGTAAGCGATATGAACTGTTAAAAATGTGAATCTCGAACAAAAATTGGCACATGAATTTTATACACACCATCTCACAAAAAAATATTCTGAAGTATACTCAACAGAGCCTTTAATCCTAGTAATCACTTCAGTCTGTGTGACCAATAAGCAGCTAAAACTTCTTTCCATCAAATGGTAGGATAAATATGTCACAGCATATATCAGGCTGAACATCTTCTTTTCTGAGGTAGAATAGTTCCTCTCTGCTTTATTCTGTTGTAGTGACATGTAGGTAATGGGATGATTCTTACCCTCTCACTCCTGTCTTAAAACATAATCTACTGAATGACTGCTAGCATCACATGATGATATGAACTCTTTCTCATAATCCAGAAAGACCAATGCTGGACTAGTTTCTAACAATTCTTTCAGTTTCCTGAATGTGCTTTTGTACTCTGCACTCTGTTGTACGATGGAACGTAACACTCTTCTTCAATAGGTGCATGAGAGGTCATTCTATTTCTGCAAATCCTGAGACAAATTCCCCCGTAGTAATTTGCTGACACCAAAAATGACTGTATGAGATGTTGGAAAACTCCATACAGTGTTCACCAATCTTGGACCTGTTCTTATTCCATCTTGGCTAATTAAATAGCCCAAGTAATTCACTTCTTATAGTGCTAAATGACACTTTACTATACTAAGACATAGGCATGCTGAGCATAATCTCGTAAAAATTTCTCTGTCATTGCACTTGCTCTCTCATACGCTTTGCAAACAGAATGATATTGTCTAGAGTCACCATGCACGGATTTGGATTCATTCCCATCAAAACTCCATCCAACACTCACTGTAACATGACAGGCACATTTTCTAATCAAATAACTTCTGCCAATGCTCGACAATAACCTCAGTCAGGGATTGTCAAATTGTGGCCCATGGGCTGCATGCATCTCAAATAAAGTGTTTGTGTGGTCCATGGCTCTAAGATGTATTTCATAATATACATCTAGCAACTAACAGCCGAATCCAAAAATGCCAACTAAGTTCCTCAAGAGCGTAGTATCCCTGCTCAGTAACAAAAACACTTACTGAAACAGAAAATATGAGATTTGCCTAATTTCAGTTGATTTTCATGAATTCAGCCATTAGCTGTGTGAAGTTGGCCAATTGGCCACTGCAGTGGTTGAGGATGTAAGAGGAGGGATTGTTTTATTGTTTTTCTCCCAGTGCTGACAACTCACAGGCATGTGCGTTTTGTAGGAATCAGCTGCTTTGGTATAAATTTTGACACAACAGTAATATACACTCCTGGAAATTGAAATAAGAACACCGTGAATTCATTGTCCCAGGAAGGGGAAACTTTATTGACACATTCCTGGGGTCAGATACATCACATGATCACACTGACAGAACCACAGGCACATAGACACAGGCAACAGAGCATGCACAATGTCGGCACTAGTACAGTGTATATCCACCTTTCGCAGCAATGCAGGCTGCTATTCTCCCATGGAGACGATCGTAGATATGCTGGATGTAGTCCTGTGGAACGGCTTACCATGCCATTTCCACCTGGCGCCTCAGTTGGACCAGCGTTCGTGTTGGACGTGCAGACCGCGTGAGACGACGCTTCATCGAGTCCCAAACATGCTCAATGGGGGACAGATCCGGAGATCTTGCTGGCCAGGGTAGTTGACTTACACCTTCTAGAGCACGTTGGGTGGCACGGGATACATGCGGACGTGCATTGTCCTGTTGGAACAGCAAGTTCCCTTGCCGGTCTAGGAATGGTAGAACAATGGGTTCGATGACGGTTTGGATGTACCGTGCACTATTCAGTGTCCCCTCGACGATCACCAGAGGTGTACGGCCAGTGTAGGAGATCGCTCCCCACACCATGATGCCGGGTGTTGGCCCTGTGTGCCTCGGTCGTATGCAGTCCTGATTGTGGCACTCACCTTCACGGCGCCAAACACGCATACGACCATCATTGGCACCAAGGCAGAAGCGACTCTCATCGCTGAAGACGACACGTCTCCATTCGTCCCTCCTGTCGCGACACCACTGGAGGCGGGCTGCACGACGTTGGGGCGTGAGCGGAAGACGGCCTAACGGTGTGCGGGACCGTAGCCCAGCTTCATGGAACGGTTGCGAATGGCCCTCGCCGATACCCCAGGAGCAACAGTGTCCCTAATTTTCTGGGAAGTGGCGGTGCGGTCCCCTACGGCACTGCGTAGGATCCTACGGTCTTGGCGTGCATCCGTGCGTTGCTGCTGTCCGGTCCCAGGTCGACGGGCACGTGCACCTTCCGCCGACCACTGGCTACAACATCGATGTACTGTGGAGACCTCACGCCCCACGTGTTGAGCAGTTCGGCGGTACGTCCACCCGGCCTCCCGCATGCCCACTATACGCCCTCGCTCAAAGTCCGTCAACTGCACATACGGTTCACGTCCACGCTGTCGCGGCATGCTACCAGTGTTAAAGACTGCGATGGAGCTCCGTATGCCACGGCAAACTGGCTGACACTGACGGCGGCGGTGCACAAATGCTGCGGAGCTAGCGCCATTCGACGGCCAACACCGCGGTTCCTGGTGTGTCTGCTGTGCCGTGCGTGTGATCATTGCTTGTACAGCCCTCTTGCAGTGTCCGGAGCAAGTATGATGGGTCTGACACACCGGTGTCAATGTGTTCTTTTTTCCATTTCCAGGTGTGTATTTTAAATTTTTCTATGCATTTTTGATTTTGTATGGTGACTACCTTCTCAAGTATTTTTGACAGTGATGGGAGAAGAGAGACTGGACGTTAGTTTCTCATGTGATCTTTTGTGCCTTTTTTGAATAGTAGCTTAACTACTATGTACTTCAGTGTTTCTGGAAAAATCCTTCTTGAAGGGACTGGTTGACTATTGTAGTTAGTGGCTGCACAATTATTTTAGAGACTGGTTTTAACACTTTTGTTGGTATCCCATCCCATCCCATCCTGCTAATGTTTTACTTTTTAGTGACAGTATCACATTTTCTATATCTTTTACAGTAGTTTTTGTAAAGGTACGGAAAAATTCACTGCCTAGTTGCTCACCGTTGAAGAAATTTACCATGTCTGGATACTCTGATACATTGACATTAGATTTGTTTACATTTATAAAGAACTCATTAAACAACTCAGAAATTTGAGCAGGATTTACGATAGTTTTATCCACTTTCTTGATTTCAGAAATATCATGGCCTCTACCTGTGGCACCTGTTTCAGCTTTGATCACTGACCATTATGCCTTTGATTTGTTTTCACTATCCTATATAAATCTATTATTTGCCAGCTCTTTGGCTGCCTTTACAACATTTTTAAAATTATTTTTGTAATCTTTTACATAGGTAACAAAATCAGGCCTTTTATTATTTTTTAGTTCCCTGTGTAACCGTCTTTTTCTTGTACTCAAGATTTTTATTCCTTAAGTAATCCACTTCACTTTATTTCCTACTTTTTTATAATGTACAGTAAGTGGAAAGTTTCATTTAAAACAAGCAGGATTCTTTCCAGAAAAGTAGCAAAATTTTCAGAGCATGAAATACTATGATTTATAGACCACTCCACTTTATTTAATACATGACAGAATAAGTATATTCTTTGCTGAACTGGCGTTTGGTGTAGGTTTTTTTGTGCAAGGTTCTATTCTTTTTGGTAACTCCATAAACAGAGTGCAATGATCAGAAAAAACAAGAGCACAATGATCAGAAAGTCCTAAATCCAAACAAAACTTATTTGCCTCATTATAAGTGTAATTGGTTAAAATATTATCTATAGGCTGCATGTTGCAGACACTTCGTTTACTCGAGTGAAATCAGTGAAATGTGCGCAGAAACCCGATGTTTGAACCATATCAATGAATTTTGTTGAGTTATTGGCTTCACTGGCTTGATCTATGTTGAAATCAGCGGTTCTTATGATTCTTTTCTCGGTTTCTTTTTGAAGTTTTTGCAATAGACAGTGGAATTTCGACAAAAAATGTTTCGTTATTTCTGCGCCCGGAATTCTATACATAGATAAAATTACAATATTTTGCCCTAATTCTACGCAGCAGCATTCTTCATTAAGGGAATCGAAATCGAGTCTTGCTTTATATTCCATTGATCTTTCCACTAGTATGCACGATCCTCCACGATAAAAATTATCAAGGTTATTTAAGATTTTGATACTATCCTTTGTAAGCCAATGTTCATTCATGCATACAATCTTGATATTTGGTATTTCCGGCAAAATCATATGCAAGTCGTTAAGTTTAGTTTCTCTGCCATTTGTGTAATTTGGGCTTAACCCATTTATGTTCAACTGCATTAAGAACGTATTGTTACCTTTTTGAATATTCCTAATGGCATTGGTTTGAAACGGTTTGTGTATTTTGGTTTCAACTTCATTAACAATTTTTACACCCCAATCTTTGCATACTAGTTTCCCTTACTAAGTATGATCTCACCTGTATCACTAAAAATATTGCTGAATGTTGCTGTTCAAATGGTTCACATGGCTTTGAGCACTATGGGACTTAACATCTGGGATCATCAGTCCCCTAGAACTTAGAACTACTTAAACCTAACTAACCTAAGGACATCATACACATCCATCCCCCAGGCAGGATTCGAACCTGCGACCGTAGCGGTCGCGCGGTTCCAGACTGAAGCGCCTTCAGATGCAGTCCATCTTGTCCTAGACATTTATCACTAATAAATTATTCGAATCCACAAAAACTGCACCAAGTCTGTAGCACTGCTCTCTAATGCGATTGTTTATCCTGTCTATGTATTTATCACTTACCGATCTTCTGTGTAGGATACTACTAACAATTAACCCGATGCTGGGTACACGTTTTTCACCGTCCGGATTAGATTTCTTGCTTCGTTGTTTGTTTACCATCTCTTCTTCACTGCTGTTTCGCAGAGAGTTCGTCCCCACGTGAATGAATTCTCCGTTGTAGTTTTTATCGCGATGTACCGGCGGGAATGCATTTTGTTTCGTTGTCTGCATGTTCTTGAGGTGACTATTTAATTGGTTGGTTGTTTGGGGAAGGAGACCAGACGGCGTGGTCATCGGTCTCATCGGATTAGGGAAGGAAGTCGGCCGTGCCTTTTCAGAGGAAACATCCCGGCATTTGCCTGGAGTGATTTAGGGAAATCACGGAAAACCTAAATCAGGATGGCCGGACGCGTGATTGAACCGTCGTCCTCCCGAATGCGAGTCCAGTGTCTAACCACTGCGCCACCTCGCTCGGTCGACTATTTAATCGATGAATACGTAGTAGTACAAGTAGTACAGCAGTACAAGTTTATATGCCAACTAGCTCTGCAGATGACGAAGAAATTGAAGAAATGTGTGATGAAATAAAAGAAATTATTCAGAAAGGGAAGGGTGACGAAAATTTAATAGTCAAGGGTGACTGGAATTCGGTAGTAGGAAAATGGAGAGAAGGAAACGTAGTAGGTGAATATGGATTAGGGCTAAGAAATGAAGGAGGAAGCCGCCTGGTAGAATTTTGCACAGAGCACAACTTAATCATAGCTAACACTTGGTTCAAGAATCATAAAAGAAGGTTGCATACATGGAAGAATCCTGGAGATAATAAAAGGTATCAGTTAGATTATATAATGGTAAGGCAGATATTTAGGAATCAGGTTTTAAATTGTAGGACATTTCCAGGGGCAGATGTGGACTCTGACCACAATCTATTGGTTATGACCTGTAGATTAAAACTGAAGAAACTGCAAAAAGGTGGGAATTTAAGGACATGGGATCTGGATAAGCTGAAAGAACCAGAGGTTATACAGAGTTTCAAGGAAAGCATAAGGGAACAATTGACAGGAATGGGGGAAAGAAACACAGTAGAAGAAGAATGGGTAGCTCTGAGGGATGAAGTAGTGAAGGCACCAGAGAATAAAGCAGGTAAAAAAACGAGGGCTGCTAGAAATCCTTGGGTAACAGAAGAAATACTGAATTTAATTGATGAAAGGAGAAAATATAAAAATGCAGTAAATGAAGCAGGCAAAAAGGAATACAAAGTCTCAAAAATGAGTTCGACAGGAAGTGTAAAATGGCTAAGCGGGGATGGCTAGAGGACAAATGTAAGGATGTAGAGGCTTATCTCACTAGGAGTAAGATAGATACTGCCTACAGGAAAATTAAAGAGACCTTTGGAGATAAGAGAACCACTTGTATGAACATCAAGAGCTCAGATGGAAACCCAGTTCTAAGCAAAGAAGGGAAAGCAGAAAGGTGGAAGGAGTATATAGAGGGTCTATACAAGGGTGATGTTATTGAGCACAATATTATGGAAATGGAAGAGGATGTAGATGAAGATGGAGTGGGAGATACGATACTGCGTGAAGAGTTTGACAGAGCACTGAAAGACCTGAGTCGAAACAAGGCCCCCGGAGTAGACAACATTCCATTGGAACTACTGACGGGCTTGGGAGAGCAAGCCCTGACAAAACTCTACCATCTGGTGAGCAAGATGTATGAAACAGGCGAAATACCCTCAGACTTCAAGAAGAATATAATAATTCCAATCCCAAAGAAAGCAGGTGTTATGTGAAAATTACCGAACTAGAAGTTTAATAAGTCACAGCTGCAAAATACTAACGCGAGTTCTTTACAGATGAATGGAAAAACTAGTAGAAGCCGACCTCAGGGTTGATCAGTTTGGATTCCGTAGAAATGTTGGAACACGTGAGGCAATACTGACCTTACGACTTATTTTAGAAGAAAGAGTAAGGAAACGCAAACATACGTTTCTAGCATTTGTAGACTTACAGAAGGCTTTTGACAATGTTGACTGGAATACTCTCTTTCAAATTCTGAAGGTGGCAGGGGTAAAATAGAGGGAGCGAAAGGCTATTTACAATATGTACAGAAACCAGATGGCAGTTATATGAGTCGAGGGACATGAAAGGCAAGCAGTGGTTGGGAAAGGAGTGAGACAGGGTTGTAGTCTCTCCCCGATGTTATTCAATCTGTATATTGAGCAACCAGCAAAGAAAACAAAAGAAAAATTCGGAGTAGGTATTAAAATCCATGGAGAAGAATTAAAAACTTTGAGGTTTGCCGATGACATTGTAATTCTGTTAGTGACAGCAAAGGACTTGGAAGAGCAGTTGAACGTAATGGACAGTGTCTTAAAAGGAGGATATAAGATGAACATCAACAAAAGCAAAACGAGTATAATGGAATGTAGTTGAATTAAGTCGGGTGATGCTGAGGGAATTAGATTAGGAAATGAGACACAATAGTAAAGAACTTTTGCTATTTGGGGAGCAAAATAACTGATGATGGTCGAAGTAGAGAGGATATAAAATGTAGACTGGCAATGGGAAGGAAAGCGTTTCTGAAGAAGAGAAATTTGTTAACATCGAGTATAGATTTAAGTGTCAGGAAGTCATATCTGAAAGTATTTGTATGGAGTGTAGCCATGTATGGAAGTGAAACATGGACGATAAATAGTTTGAACAAGAAGAGAATAGAAGCTTTCGAAATGTGGTGCTACAGAAGAATGCTGAAGATTAGATGGGTAGATCACATAACTAATGAGGAAGTGTTGAATAGGATTGGGGAGAAGAGAAGTTTGTGGCACAACTTGAGAAGAAGAAGGGTTCGGTTGGTAGGACATGTTCTGAGGCATCAAGGGATCACCAATTTAGTATTGGAGGGCAGTGTGGAGGGTAAAAATCGTAGAGGGAGACCAAGAGATGACTACACTAAGCAGATTCAGAAGGATGTAGGTTGCAGTAGGTACTGGGAGATGAAGAAGCTTGCACAGGATAGAGTAGCATGGAGAGCTGCATCAAACCAGTCTCAGGGCTGAAGACCACAACAACAACACGTTTTCCTGGGCGGACATCAGTTTTAGTATTCGATACTGCAACGTTTTTATTTAGTGAATCACCAATTATCAAGAAGTCATTTGCGGTGCTGTGTTTGCTACGTTCTTGATGCTACTTTCCTTTGTTTTTGTACGTCACTGTAACCCACTTGTATTTATTTCTAGGTTCGACATAGTTTGTATTTCTATCTATGCGATTTTCGTCATGATCATCACTGTTTTCGGTTTGCATGTCGCTTTTAAAACCTTGAGTCTCACTGTGTTTTTGGCCATTTTTCGTCACCGATTCTCTGTTTCCACGGATCCATAAACGTTTCTCATTTAATAGTTTCGCGTTTTCTTGCTACAAGATTACATTTTCTTTTCCGAGAGTCTCAATGTCACTATTCAGTAACTTGATAATTTCGTCTTTTGAATTTACCGTATTGAGGAAGTCTTCACGTGCATCACTAACACAGTTACGGCATGACCACCTAATATCGTCATTTACGATTTTGAGATTCACATTCGCACATTTTTCGTGTAACCAGAAGTTGTATTTTACACAGAGGATGCCTTTAATCACACGTTTTTTGCAATCTTTAGTCTCTGAGCTGTTATGAAACTTCTTTTTAGCTGAGACTGAAGTGTCACTGCACTGTTCTACCGGAGCCATCTTTGTGTTACAGATCAAAAAGCAGTGCCCAGTTACTCAAGACTTGTGTGTTATCTCTTCAAACCTAAATAGAGGAGACCTTTACGCTTGTCGCTTTGAGATACATTGGGAAATACTGCTGGGCACAAAGACCATTCCATCTAGTAACGGATATCTGAAATTTTTTTTTTTTGATGATTTGGCACTTGGAACAAGTCAGGGGACATGCATCAAAATACTAAAAACACAATAGTACCCAAAACATGTATTGTGATAAACGGCACTGAGAATGTCCTAAATGTACACTTTTCATTTGTGGTTGTATCTCATACCACATAGCGCATTTAAATGTAATTACAATTACTGCTATTGACCAATTAATAGCCACTCATGCAGACAACACAACAATATTACATCAGGAAGAGTTTCAAATCGTACAGACTTTTAAAAATAAGTAGTTGGGGGGTTGGTGGCCAACTTATCAAGCTCTTACTGTAGCTAGTATTTATGTGTTTTACTAACTAAGAGATCATTATGTATGTAGCCCAAGGTGATACCCCGCAATGTCAGTATTGGCTCTTGAGCAAACAAGTTTGATGACCACTGCGTTAAGGACCTGTAAATACAGTTTGTGACCAATCCTCTTTCATTACTTCGAGCTGATGATAGCCACCACGTAGATATACAGCGGAAAAATATGTAGATTGCCCCAAGTTGTCAAGGCTTCCATTGCATTCGGTATTAGATACATGCCTGTAATTGTACGACTGTTGAAGTACCTATTGTTAGAGCAGAGACTACACTTTTTCATTCTGTATGAAATTTTCTTCGGCGCTATTAGTACAGGTGCACCCCATGGGCTAGTTCTTTCATTAATACTATCACATAATTATTGGTTAATCAATTTCGCCTTCGCTGTTTGTAGGTTATGGACGCCCCATATGGCTTACAGTCAGTGGTTTTTTTCTAAAAAAAGTTTGAAGGTACTCCGACATATGATATAATGCGAAAATTACTTATAACTGAAGCATGGGATACCACCACCCGTCTGCTTTTAGCCATGACGTCATCAACATGTCGAGAAAAAAAAATGGTATCTTACTCTAGCTCAAATAAATCAGGCAATTCCGAGAAACACCCAAACATACAAGAGAATGTGGTATTGAATAATCATTAATGACATGTTTGATTTTGTTTCAAAAATTGTTTTTCTCACTGCCTTTCTCATTTCCTGTGCAATGTGATTAATAATGTTAGTGCATGCATTTCTAGAATGTAAGATGCGGCCCATGTCAACGCCATTAAGTTCTTGCAACTCAATTTTGATCTCAAAATCATTGAATGCATGGTTCTTTTTCGTGACTTTATAAGCTGTGCGAAATATATTTGCTGTCACCTCCTGTTCATTTTGAAACACACTAATGTAAGCGTTTTCCATAGTCTTCTGTTTGGCACAAAGTATTATTTGGGCAGCAGCTTGATGAGCGGAACTTTCTTTATGTTTAAATATTTTTTTACACATAGAAACCATTTCTTCTTTTCTGGAACCACCTGAAGATGACACAGATACTGTAGCCCAAGGATGTGCAGTGTTAGTGCGTTGTTTATTTCTTTCTGCACCTAAACTTCCTATTTCTTTTCGTATTCTGCAGCCAAGTTTGTTTTGTTTGAAATGATCAACCAGTCATTATTCTCTAAAATATAAAATTTCTTGTTCCAAAGGCCAGCATTCTGGACGATCATTTAATTTTCTATCATGCACACGTTCGTTCACTGCATTTTCACATGTAGGTTCAGTGCTCAGGTTTACAGTTGACTTTCGTCATTCACTGATGTTGAACTTCCTGTCTTTTCACTTGCACACGAATTATTGACAGTTTTTGGTTTTTTAGATGCAGGAGAACAAGTAAAATAGTTTGTTAGTTTTCTGCTCATCTCTCACCACCAACTTAACTTACAAGTTGCAACGAAAGTCAGGACAGACCGCAAAACTTCGCACGACTGACAAGAATGGAACAGTAAACGAAAACGAATAAAGGACAACAGAACAAAAATGGCAATGAATCGTGAAGGATCGTGGTAGTGGGGCCGTAGAGACATCTATCGGTAGCTCGGCGTTTGAGCGTACGCATATCTGTTTAGCACTACCATCACCCACTATTAGCAGACGAGGGCACTACATGTCCATGAAATAAATCTTTGGCACTCTTCCAAGTTCTGAACATGGTAAAAAATTACTTTGTCGATGAAAAAGCTTAGGGGTACGCATCTCCCAGCGTTCCCCCAGAAAAACAGCACTGCCTACAGTACACATATGGTACATTCTCAGCTGGGATTGTATAGAGTTGCTGGGAAGATTCCATGAGGATCAAACAAGTCCTCAAATTCTAACAGTAACTTCTCCATTGCTACTCTTTCCATTCCCTTTAAATGTTTCAGCTTCTCATGAAATGCTGTTATTCTGATGGCTTTTTCATGGCTAGGGTTTCAATTTGTAGTGTCTAGATCATCTTCATCTAGAATATCTGAATTGATTACCAACAGTCCTTCGGACAAATCCACGTCTATGGTCCCAAAATGGGCACTACTTGCTCACCATCTATTTCCAATATAGGTACAATACCCCCGTGCACAAGACACCATTCTTTATGTAACTCTCATTTTGTAACTGTGGTTCTACCACACACACTACTTTTACGGCTAGATCTGTTTCTATGCTCACCAACAACAGTTTCCCTGTACCTTGCAGTACTTTATCATGTGAATTGACCTTTAGTGATCTTGTATCTAGTTTCACTGATTCACCTTTCATGAGAGACAAAACTTGTGACAATATGTCGCCGACAACAGCTTCCCTCAGATGTACAATATTTTCCTGAGTACTACAATGTGTTGTCAGTTTAAGCATGATGCTTATACAGAAAATATAGTCATAGGATCGTGCAGTAACCTTTGCCTAAATGGGGCAAAGCCTCCATATTTTCTTGGAACTGCTCTGCTCCCGTCTGAAAAGTCCATGTTGCTCAACCTAGCAACTGTACATTGTTACTCCAAACTCCTTCTAACCAATGCAATGGAGGATTAGATCACCTGTTCCTTGTGAGGTCTAAACTTGTCACAGATATGAGGGCACCTCTGTCTAATGAAAACAAATGTCCCCTACCATTCACTACATCAATCAAGTTATATTCTGCATCAGCATGCATATTTGTTACATTAAAAATTTACAGTGATCCTATGGCTCCCTCTCCCCAATGTTATTCAATCTGTATATTGAGCAAGCAGTAAAGGAAACAAAAGAAAAATCCATGGAGAAGAAATAAAAACTTTGAGGTTCTCCGATGACATTGTAATTCTGTCAGAGACAGCAAAAAGGACTTGGAAGAGCAGTTGAACGGAATGAACAGTGTCTTGAAAGGAAGATACGTGATGAACATCAACAAAAGCAAAACGAGGATAATGAAATGTAGTCGAATTAAGTTGGGTGATGCTGAGGGAATTAGATTAGGAAATGAGACGCTTAAAGTAGTAAAGGAGTTTTGCTCTTTGGAAAATAATTGATGATGGTCGAAGTAGAGAGGATATAAAATGTAGACTGGCAATGGCAAGGAAAACGTTTCTGAAGAAGAGAAATTTGTTAACATCGAGTATAGATTGAAGTGTCAGGAAGTCGTTTCTGAAAGTATTTGTAAGGAGTGTAGCCATGTATGGAAGTGAAACATGGACGATAAATGGTTTGGACAAGAAGAGAATAGATGCTTTCGAAATGTGGTGCTACAGAAGAATGCTGAAGTTTAGATGGGTAAATCACATAACTAATGATGAGGTATAGATTGAATAGGATTGGAGAGAAGTTCGTGGCACAACTTGACAAGAAGAAGGGACCGGTTGGTAGGACATGTTTTGAGGCATCAAGGGATCACAAATTTAGCATTGGAGGGCAACGTGGAGGGTAAAAATCGTAGAGGGGGACCAGGAGATGAATACACGAAACAGATTCAGAAGGATGTAGGTTGCAGAATGTACAGGGAGATGAAGAAGCTCAAATTATCATTTCATCCAGCAAATATTTGTCTGCTGAAAAGTAACATTTCTTCCAGAGAATATCCTGTAGCCTTCATTTTTGGGGATATAGACTCAAGCTGAGTTTTTTGTATTAATTTGTCAATATTTTGTGGAGCCTGAGAATATAATTTCTTTCAGCGTGTCCCATGTGTGGGAGTCATGAAATTATCTTTATGCCTCATACTGTGTGGCTAAAATAGGTCTCCTTAAATAATTTCTCTCCATACATTATCATAAGTTTGTATAAGTATAACGTCAGAACAGATAAGACTTTGCTTCTAAAACAGTTGGTGCCTTTGTACTGCATAGTATCCGTGTATCTAACTGTTTCCTCCTGAAGCACAGTATGTCAGACACTCTTTGAATTTTCCCATGTAGATTTGTTAAAAAGGGAATCGCATGTCTATATCATTGTATGATCTGCCTACGCTTCAGTGTTAGTCCAGAATGAAGGAAACTTGTAATTCATCTAGGGGCAGAAATAGTGTATCTTCTAGAAAATGGACTAGCGTGGATAGTCTTTTGCAATAACCTTTTCCCTTGCTATGAGGAGATATCCAATAGAGAACACAGAATGAAACATTGACAATTTTTATTTTACATTTTAAGTTTGTGGACGCGATGAAATCTGAAAAAGTAACAAGACTCCTTCACACAGTGAAAGTCAAATTATGTTCTACTACAATTTCGAAAGAACAACTTCAAATATTTACCGAAAATCGTGAAAAAAATATATGAAGTAAAAATATCGGCTCTCGATACCGTCGTTTTGATATCAATATATCGGGCGAAAAATTTCGATATTTAAATGACAACCCAAGTTGTGTGTTCGGCCTCAGGAACTGACATGACCAAAACGTCCTCCACGTACAGATAACAAAAGTCTAGTTTGTGTGTGATCTCATCCATGAAATAATTGGGCAGCATTACAAAGTCCAGAAGATATTTTAGTGAACTCAAACAGTCTGAACAGTGTGCAGACGGTGGTCTTTGCAAAGTCGTCTGGTATTTGGTAGAACACATGAACTAAATCCAACGTAATTTAAACCTGCTTACCATGGACATTGAATGTGAAATCTTCGATATGCAGTATTCGGTACCAGTCAGATATGGTTCTGACGTTGATCTGTCTGTATGTCCCACATAGGTTCCATCTATAGTTCTTCTTTGGAATCACCTGCAGAGGAGATGACCAACTACAGATCGATGGGCGGCAGATGCCCTGTGCGAGCACGAACGAGAACTTCGGCTTCGCTAGGTTTAGTTTCTCTGGTGTCAGGTGGCGTGGTCGAACTGGCAGTGGTGGCGCCGGTGCGGCTAACATATAGTGTACAGACGAGTGCTGCACAGGTAGCAGTGTGGGCGTCTGGCATGTGATCTTCAGGAGTTGCTTGTGGAGCTCTACCAGTGGAGAGTCACCAGTTATCATCCGCATTGCAGTGTCATCCACATGACGCACTCGCCCTTGTCTTACCAGGTTACTCGCCGTTGGCTGACCAGGTTGTTAGTGGTACCAAGGAGGCACCAAAGATGGACTGAGTCAGGAGTCCATAGAACTATAGGATGTCCGCTCTGAGTATGTTGTGTGTTACGTCCGCTATGATGAATTGCTTATCGAATTTGCGTCACAGGGAATAGTTTAAAGTCAATGTGACTCGGTCATATGTGGAGATCATGGAGCTACTGGCTGCAAAAAGGAGGCAGTCGTCACAGCTGCGGTGTGGCAGACTGGCAGATGAATAAACCGACACATCAGCACCCGTTTCTATCGGAAACTGTAGCTTTGTATTATCCTTTGTCACGAACAGTCATTGGCTGCCATCTGAAGAGTCAGTGGTTATTATCACTGACTTTCTGCTCAGTTTCTGTGGTGTACGTACTGTAAGACCTTCAGTACACACACCAACAGATTATTTGACTTGTCGCTCTAACGAAGTAGGCGAGTGTCAGCAATATGTCTCGTGGTCTCATCGTGGCGTGTTTATCTTCTGCCGTTAGGTCACACGATAGAAATGCCACTTGCACGCTTAGAGTAGCAGATTGATGGTGACCAACTTTATTACTTTTCGCACACATTTATTAAAATAATAACAAGCATAAAAATTACTTAACTTGGTTCTGGATGTTATTTACAATTAACAATCTGCAGTTCCTTTGTATCGGTACGTTAATCTTATTCTCACATATGCCTCTGATACTTGCCAAAAGTATCTATACATTTATCTTCATGGCTATGTACAGGAATATGGTAATCTTATTAGGTGCAGACTGAAACTTGACTATAGACTGGTAGAGACAAATGTAGAACTTGTACATACTGGTACAGACTAATGCAGACTGGTACAGACTGGTGCAGACAAATGCAGACTCACTAATTGGAGGTCTGTGCACTCGTTATACCTCGAGCGTTCATGTATCGCTGCACGGGTGTGATCCGCGAGGAGAAAAGGTTCTACGTTAGCAGCAATCTCATTGGCTGTGTTACGTATTAATACGCGGATCGGCAGAAGCAGAATTTGGTCCGTCTCCATGGCAGCGCCATCTCGTAGTGCGGAGACGGACGAGCGCTGCGCCTGCGCTGTTGTCTTAGCGGGGTGCGCTCTAATGGGAAAGTTGTATACGCTCTGACTACGCGGAACTACAGGGTGTTTCCAAAATGAATGGTATATCTGAAACGGCAATACAAACTAAACGAGCAGCGATAGAAATACCCCGTTTGTTGCAATATGCTTGGGACAACAGTACATTTTCAGGCAGACAAACTTTCGAAATTACAGTAGTTACAATTGTCAACAACAGATGGCGCTGCGGTCTGGGAAACTCTATAGTACGATGAAACTTCCTGGCAGATTAAAACTGTGTGCCCGACCGAGACTCGAACTCGGGACCTTTGCCTTTCGCGGGCAAGTGCTCTACCAACTGAGCTACCGAAGCACGACTCACACCCGGTACTCACAGCTTTACTTCTGCCAGTATCCGTCTCCTACCTTCCAAACTTTACAGAAGCTCTTCTGCGAACCATGCAGAACTAGCACTCCTGAAAGAAAGGATACTGCGGAGACATGGCTTAGCCACAGCCTAGGGGATGTTTCCAGAATGAGATTTTCACTCTGCAGCGGAGTGTGCGCTGATATGAAACTTCCTGGCAGATTAAAACTGTGTGCCCGACCGAGACTCGAACTCGGGACCTGTGCCTTTCGCGGGCAAGTGCTCTACCAACTGAGCTACCGAAGCACGACTCACGCCCAGTACTCACAGCTTTACTTCTGCCAGTATCCGTCTCCTACCTTCCAAACTTTACAGAAGCTCTTCTGCGAACCATGCAGAACTAGCACTCCTGAAAGAAAGGATACTGCGGAGACATGGCTTAGCCACAGCCTAGGGGATGTTTCCAGAATGAGATTTTCACTCTGCAGCGGAGTGTGCGCTGATATGAAACTTCCTGGCAGATTAAAACTGTGTGCCCGACCGAGACTCGAACTCTATAGTACGATATTTTCCACATATCCACCATGCGTAGCAATAATATGGTGTAGTCTGTGAATGAAATTACCCGAAACCTTTGACAACGTGTCTGGCGGAATGGCTTCACATGCAGATGAGATGTACTGCTTCAGCTGTTCAATTGTTTCTGGGTTCTGGCGGTACACCTGGTCTTTCAAGTGCCCCCATAGAAAGAAGTCACAGGGGTTCATGTCTGGCGAATAGGGAGGCCAATCAACACCGCCTCCTGTATGTTTCGGATAGCCCAAAGCAATCACACGATCATCGAAATATTCATTCAGGAAATTAAAGACGTCGGCCGTGCGATGTGGCCGGGCACCATCTTGCATAAACCATGAGGTGTTCGCAGTGTCGTCTAAGGCAGTTTGTACCGCCACAAATTCATGAAGAATGTCCAGATAGCGTGATGCAGTAATCGTTTCGGATCTGAAAAATGGGCCAATGATTCCTTTGGAAGAAACGGCGGCCCAGACCAGTACTTCTTGAGGATGCAGGGACGGTGGGACTGTAAAATGGGGCTTTTCGGTTCCCCATATGCGCCAGTTCTGTTTATTGACGAAGCCGTCCAGGTAAAAATAAGCTTCGTCAGTAAACCGAATGCTCCCCACATGCATATCGCCGTCATCAATCCTGTGCACTATATCATTAGCGAATGTCTCTCGTGCAGCAATGGTAGCGACGCTGACGGGTTGCCGCGTTTGAATTTTGTATGGATAGAGGTGTAAACTCTGGCGCATGAGACGATACGTGGACGTTGGCGTCATTTGGACCACAGCTGCAAAACGGCGAACGGAAACCCAAGGCCGCTGTTGGATCACCTGCTGCACTAGCTGCGCGTTGCCCTCTGTGGTTGCCATACGCGGTCGCCCTACCTTACCAGCACGTTCATCCGTCACATTCCCAGTCCGTTGAAATTTTTCAGACAGATCCTTTATTGTATCGCTTTTCGGTCCTTTGGTTACATTAAACCTCCGTTGAAAACTTCGTCTTGTTGCAACACTGTGTTCTAGGTGGTGGAATTCCAACACCAGAAAAATCCTCTGTTCTAAGGAATAAACCATGTTGTCCACAGCACACTTGCACGTTGTGAACTGCTCACGCTTACAGCAGAAAGACGATGTACAGAATGACGCACCTACAAACTGCGTTGTCTTCTATATCTTTCACATCACTTGCAGCGCCATCTGTTGTTGACAATTGTAACTACTGTAATTTCGAAAGTTTGTCCTCCTGAAAATATACTGTTGTCCCAAGCATATTGCAACAAACGGTGTATTTCTATCGCTGCTCGTTTAGTATTTATTGCCGTTTCAAATATACCGGTCATTTTTGAAACACCCTGTATGTACACAACAGTTTCCCTTCTCGCATGTTGGACTGCACCTCCGCCTCTCTTAGCCGAACTGTTTGTGATACCAGCTTCGAGAGCTCGGTCATCTGCGCCTATAATCCAGCAAGAGTGTTAACAGCCTGAGGCTCATAGGAAACTGTGGTGATGCTTGCGGAAGGATACATTTTCGCTATGCGAACCACAATTTGTGCAGTTGCTTCGAGATCGCCAGCAAACACTGTTAATGTCCTCTGCAGCAAGGTGGCAGGCGCGGTAACCAAATATTCTGCAGGATGTCTTTGTTAACAGCACTCCTCCCTAACGTATGCAGGCGGAGCAGCAGCTGCGATGGAGTGCGATTACCAAGCTCTTAAGTGCGGACCAGCTTCTCCAATCTCTTCGTCTCGGATTGCGTGATGCAGGTAATCAGGACGTTCTTGATACACTCCTGGAAATTGAAATAAGAACACCGTGAATTCATTGTCCCAGGAAGGGGAAACTTTATTGACACATTCCTGGAGTCAGATACATCACATGATCACACTGACAGAACCACAGGCACATAGACACAGGCAACAGAGCATGCACAATGTCGGCACTAGTACAGTGTATATCCACCTTTCGCAGCAATGCAGGCTGCTATTCTCCCATGGAGACGATCGTAGAGATGCTGGATGTAGTCCTGTGGAACGGCTTGCCATGCCATTTCCACCTGGCGCCTCAGTTGGACCAGCGTTCGTGCTGGACGTGCAGACCGCGTGAGACGACGCTTCATCGAGTCCCAAACATGCTCAATGGGGGACAGATCCGGAGATCTTACTGGCCAGGATAGTTGACTTACACCTTCTAAGGCACGTTGGGTGGCACGGGATAATGCGGACGTGCATTGTCCTGTTGGAACAGCAAGTTCCCTTGCCGGGCTAGGAATGGTAGAACGATGGGTTCGATGACGGTTTGGATGTACCGTGCACTATTCAGTGTCCCCTCGACGATCACCAGAGGTATACGGCCAGTGTAGGAGATCGCTCCACACACCATGATGCCGGGTGTTGGCTCTGTGTGCCTCGGTCGTATGCAGTCCTGATTGTGGCGCTCACCTGCACGGCGCCAAACACGCATACGACCATCATTGGCACCAAGGCAGAAGCGACTCTCATCGCTGAAGACGACACGTCTCCATTCGTCCCTCCATTCACGCCTGTCGCGACACCACTGGAGGCGGGCTGCACGATGTTGGGGCGTTAGCGGAAGACGGCCTAACGGTGTGCGGGACCGTAGCCCAGCTTCATGGAGACGGTTGCGAATGGTCCTCGCCGATACCCCAGGAGCAACAGTGTCCCTAATTTGCTGGGAAGTGGCGGTGCGGTCCCTTACGGCACTGCGTAGGATCCTACGGTCTTGGCGTGCATCCGTGCGTCGCTGCTGTCCGGTCCCAGGTCGACGGGCACGTGCACCTTCCGCCGACCACTGGCAACAACATCGATGTACTGTGGAGACTTCCGGCCCAACGTGTTGAGCAATTCGGCGGTACGTCCACCCGGCCTCCCGCATGCCCACTATACGCCCTCGCTGAAAGTCCGTCAACTGCACATACGGTTCACGTCCACGCTGTCGCGGCATGCTACCAGTGTTAAAGACTGCGATGGAGCTCCGTATGCCACGGCAAACTGGCTGACACTGACGGCGGCGGTGCACAAATGCTGCGCAGCTAGCGCCATTCGACGGCCAACACCGCGGTTCCTGGTGTGTCCGCTGTGCCGTGCGTGTGATCATTGCTTGTACAGCACTCTCGCAGTGTCCGGAGCAAGTATGGTGGGTCTGACACACCGGTGTCAATGTGTTCTTTTTTCCATTTGCAGGAATGTAGATCATCGTCAATAAGGGAATTCTTAACATTTTTATTAGGTTAGCAAATAAGACAAGGAAATAGTCTCGTAAAAACTTTATTAAATTCCATATGTACATTTGCACACAGAAAGCAACTCTTTCTTTATTTTTGGTTGCTGTAGCTTTAATAACATGCGCCTTAATTTTTATCTTATAGTTTTAATCTACATTGGACTCTTCTAATTGTTTCTCCAGCCAGTAATTTAACAGGTAGAAAGAAGGTATGCACTCGAATTCCAAATCGTGTCTACTTTTTTCTGTAAACTGTGTCTTTTACAATTTTAACAATTAACTCTGTTTCTCCAGCAGCTCTTCTAGACGAGAGCATATGGTGATTTTAATCTTGCCACTTATTTCTTGCATTATACTATTGTTATAGCACTCCAAATCTTCCCGGGTGTAAACTAACAGCTCTTCTTCCGCACGGTCTTGTGGAATTTCCGCGTACAACTTAATGTTTACAGCGTTTGCAAACTAGTGACCGTTAAATGTTGTTATGTCGTCGATTTTATGCTCTGTAAACGGCTGATCTGTTGCTAAATGTACGACATCCAGTCCAGCATACTTAGAGCTATTGAAACCATCGTTTTTAAGCAGATCGAGGTGAGAATGGAGCTTTTTAAACAGTTTCTCGTATGTCCTTTAATGTAGTAAATGTGCTCCAATCCATTCTTTCCACCAGGACTCCAACTTATGGCCACTTAGCATTACTATTAACAGTAGATGCAAATATTTTATATTCCCAATGGTAACCAGACTTCGCCACACACTGTGTTTAAGGCAATATTTAAGCCTTATCTGTATATTTGCTTCATCTTTTTCCGATTGTAGTTTGTATTCTTCCTTTATCGCAGTTGTCTTCGCCATATACTGTAGTTTTCTTTTTTGGCTTCGATCTCTTCCATTTCCAGTTTTGGTTTTGGTACACACATCACATTAACTGCAATTGAAGTCGTAATTTCATTACTGCTGACTGGCTTAAGTCTGTTCGACACATTGGTTATTTTTCTTAAGACTTGTGGAATAACATTGTTCTTGGGTACCAGCCCCAATTTGGTGATAGCTGTATCTGACTTTATTGTGGAGAACAAAGTCCTGGATTGGGAGAGAGGAAAAAAAACATTGTAAATACTGTTTGCTAGAGTTTAAAACGCTTAAACAGTGTTATACAGGGTCAAACGCACGACGCATTGTTTAGTTTGATATTGTAGCTTTCAGTCTGGTAATACCATGTTGTTTGGCTACGGAGGACGTAAAAGTTTCTCGTACTTCAAAAAAGTGAAAAATTACCAAAAGTCATGGCGTTTGACCTCAGCCTTCCCTACAACAAAAAATAAAACAGTGTTTTTTCAGAATATGTTAACTAGAGGCAGAAACACCATAAGTAAACTGCATGCCAACTTCATGAAGAAATGCTGTTTTTGATCTATGAAGACCAAAATGTAGAGCCATATTACGTATCCATATTTTCAGATTAACCTCTCAGAAGATATTTTGTAAGTAAACGTGGAAAGTGTTTGGTGTAAAAACTCTTTAATTACTTGCATTACGCTTAAGACAGAAAAACCGATGATAACTGATTGTAATAACTGCTGCGTAAGATGGCCGTGCTCTTTTAATTTTTCTTCACTCACTCCACTGCTGATGACGCTGTACGCCAGCCCAGGATGTTGCCTAATGTCACTGGTCATTTCGGACAACGGTTCTAGCAGTGTGAGGATCGTCCTAAATGTTGTTGACCTCCTTACAGGCCATAACATCGGTGCGGGATGGAATTCAGAGCAGCAGGTATCATGAACCAGCTCCTCGGCCGTCAAATACTCATACAGGCAATGAGAATAATAACAAGTTTATTTCAATGAATTCATACAGCAGCCGAAGGCATCGTCTCAATGGTGCGTGATGTCTTCAGGCAGCTGAATCCGTGTCAGTGCTACATTGGTGATGAGCCAGCTATGTACAGGTTTCAGTGGTCAGAGTCACTTGCGACAGCGGCCTTACAATCGAATCTTAGGCAGTCATTCGCCAACAGCCTAAGTGAGGATGCACTGAATGCCAATAGCTGGTGACCCATGGTAAGGAACAAAGCACCCGCAGACATGCTGGTGAACCAAGGGGCCCTCGTTGGCAGCTTCAGGACCAGCTGCCGACCACAGACCCATGGCTAGCAAAGGCAGTGTCTCCTAATAGTTGTGGCTTGATGATGACTAGCATAGAGTACTTTTCAGGATAGGCTGAAGTCAATGACAGGTAGTGCATGACCATGGCAGAAATTATTTACAGCCGTTCGGCCTGGCCCTGTCATGTCAGTGCACCACTTTTAACGATGTAGACTGTGGAAGCGGCGCAGCACCAGGCCCACATATGGTGTAAATGGTTCAAATGGCTCTGAGCAATATGGGACTTAACATCTATGGTCATCAGTTCCCTAGAACTTAGAACTAGTTAAACGTAACTAACCTAAGGACATCACACACATCCATGCCCGAGGCAGGATTCGAACCTGCGACTGTAGCGGTCGCTCGGTTCCAGACTGTAGCGCCTAGAACCGCACGGCCACTCCGGCTGGTAGATATGGTGTAGTCCAGGTCATTTTTGCAGTGACCTGACCCTGTGTGCGTCAAAAATGTTCGAGCCCCAACAGCAATGGCAGGGCTAAAATTGCGCTAAACGGCTCACTTCAGTGCCTGAAAGCAGCCTATCCTCATGTCAGCTCGGCAGTGGAATGCGGTAACACCCTTCTAGCACACTCAGATGCACGTTGCGGGTTCCATTTGGGAAGTTAATGGTGTAACAGCGACTTTAACTGCTCTGTCTTGAAAGCAAATATGGAATGCTTTATTTTTATTTCCTAGAATTTTAAGCGGAATTTTCTTTTTAGGTTAATAGGCATGTCAAAGCACTTGGTGCAACGAGTGACATCATAGTCGAATTGAAATGTTGAGGCATAACGTATCACTTTAAGACAAAGCGCTCTTTTACATCTCACAGTTCCACACTTAGACGGATGACTTCGAGACACCCTTACTCTACAACTAAATGAAATCAGAATTAGCCACTTTTCATTTCACGTCTTCAGTGAGTCACATTAACGATAATAATTTTTGTTCCTTTTGTGCTAGTTACGCCTTCTGTCCCGTATTAAAAGTTATATTTCATAAATCTTACTTCACAAAAGAGTAGTCTCTTAAGGTTTTAACAATCTCTGACCATTTTGGCCCAACCATATTTAACCTAACATGCACATGAGCTTACACCGCTCCATGAATTTAACTTGAACTCGGTAAGAAGAATTCTATTTCCACACTAATGTTCTTCGTACCATCTGTTTCTCTTCTAAGTTTATTACCAGTGACGTGTGTGCTATAGAAACATACGATTGTCCATCGAGTACATTCCATATTTAACTACTGGCTTTCTATCTTGACGTAGAGTATTCTCACTGTGAGACTAGAACACAGTGCTTACTGCAGACAAATACTTCCAGCACAATCCTAAATTGTTACTGCAATATTCTCCTACTATCTCCTGTTACTCCCATTGTGGTATAGGTTCTCCCTTAATGGGGTCCACCTAACCAATTCATATCGAGGTGCATTATCCTGTACGTCATGAAGTATCTTTCTACCCTTCGACAACTTTTTTATTCTCAAGATGGCTTTTATATATAGAACTTATTTTTGGACTGCTTAGCTTACCCATATACTGTGGCTCACATGCTTTTCTCTGTCCTGAGTGCACGTTATTAAGGACTCATACACTATCCTTGCCCCATGCCAATGTGCATACATAGATACTAGCTCTTCGCTTTATGCCACGGTGGATGTCTACTGTCTGTTCTCCCCAGTGAACGTGGCGGTGCTAACATAGAGCACCTGTAACGGTAGCTGAATAGTCTTTTTACTATACTATTTATTATTTTATTGTATTAGAGGTGTTGACTATCGTATAAGTATTTTACGTTCTTCTCATCTGCTCTTACTGATGGTTTGTATTTGGAAAGTTTGATGGTATATTTAAATGATTCTCAATACTTACTAGTTTTCTACTTAATTTCCTCTCCTCGTTGAAGCTGCAAAAGGTCATGTTATTACTGTAAAGTGATCAATACCTGTAGTTATCTCTGAATAGGTATTATCCAATGTCCTCCATTTATACATATTGTCATTTACATTTACCTGCAAAAAAGAGAAAGGCAATATCGACTCTCTTGTCAGCTTGAAAAACAGAGAAGGGAGGTGGGAATATGCTATGCTAGGTATCTCTTTATCAGTTCTGCATCATACAAACCTTTTTCTTAGTCTGTGCAAAGATTCAAAAGAATTGCGGCTTTGGGACGGATAATACCTACTGTCTTATAAGGACCATCACATCACTGGAAGAACTTACTAGTTTCTATTTTTTAAATATACATCTGCATCTATACTCTGCAGACCACCGTGAGGTGCATCGCAAACGGTACGTCCTGTTGTAGCAGTTATAAAGGTTTCTTCCTTTTCCATTCACATATGATGTGCGGGAAGAATGATTGCTTGAATGCCTCTGTGCGTGCAGTAATTATTCCAGTCTTATTCTCACGATACCTAGGTGCGTGATACATAGGGGGTTATAGTGTATCCCTAGAGTAATCATTTAAATCGGGTTCTTAAAACTTTGTTAACAAACTTTCTCGGGGTAGTTTACGCCTCCCCTCAAGAATCTGCCATTTCAGTTCCTTCAGCATCTTTGTGACAACTTCCCATGGATTAAACAGACCTGTGACAATTCATGCTGCCCTCTCGGCATACGTTCAATATCTCCTGTTAGTCCTATTTGGTATGGCTTCCATACACTTGAGCAAATTCTACAACTGGTTACACGAGTGATTTGTAAGCGGTCTCCATTGTAAACTGACTGCTCGTTCCCAGTATGCTACAAATAAATAAAAGTCTGCTGCTTTGCCCATGACTGAGCCTATATGATCACTCCATTTCATATCCCTGCAATGCCAAACATGCTGCTTACTCTTTAAATGACATTCTACTTGCTTACAAAACTCACTGGCACGTAATTTATCCACTTTGGGCTAAGTAAATTTTTTAACAGTTGTTTACATATGAACGATTCGTGCATAACCTCTTTTGGGGTGAGTCCAGCCAAAAAATGTGGTAATTTTTTTTATTTTAATTGAATCAACTGTGGATTGTGGTGAAACATTGTAAATTAATTAAACAAGGCAAATAACAGTGTTTCCTTAGTTAATGTGGTAATTCAATGGGTATCTTTCGGAATTTGGGACCCATTGCTACCAAGATAGTGTGCGATTTGAAACAATATGTACGATACAGTTGACCATTCTTTGTTACCCTTGCTGAAGGGTTAGCCTGGGGATGGTACCTGGAAATGGCCTTTAAATTGTTGCTTATGAATTGTGGGCCAATCTTTGTTGTTTTCCTGTAACTCCAAAATATTCCTTAAAGAATTTATTGTTCTAATCATGTTGGCTTCTTCCATGTATACAACCTTCTTTCATGATTCTTGAACCAAGTGTTAGCTATGATTAAGCAGTAGGTGAATATGGATTGGGGGTAAGAAATGAAAGAGGAAGTCGCCTGGTAGAATTTTGCACAGAGCATAACTTAATCATAGCTAACACATGGTTCAAGAATCATGAAAGAAGGTTGTATACATGGAAGAAGCCTGGAGATACTGGAAGGTTTCAGATAGATTATATAATGGTAAGACAGAGATTTAAGAACCAGGTTTTAAATTGTAAGACGTTTCCAGAGGCAGATGTGGACTCTGACCACAATCTATTGCTTATGAACTGTAGATTACAACTGAAGAAACTGCAAAAAGGTGGGAATTTAAGGAGATGTAACCTGGATAAACTGACTAAACCAGAGGTTGTACAGAGTTTCAGGAAGAGCGTAAGGGAACAAATGGCAGGAATGGGGGAAAGAAATGTAGTAGAAGAAGAATGGGCAGCTTTGAGGGATGAAGTAGTGACGGCATCAGAGGATCAAGTAGTTAAGAAGGCAAGGACTAGTAGAAATTCTTGGGTGACAGAAGAAATAATGAATTTAAGTGGGAAAGGAGAAGCGGCAAAAATAAAACGTCTCAAAAATGAGATCGACAGGAAGTGCAAAATGGTTAAGCAGGGATTGCTAGAGGACAAATGTGAGGATGTAGAGGGTTCTCTCACTAGGGGTAAGATAGATACTGCCTACAGAAAAATTAAAGAGACCTTTGGAGATAAGAGAACCACTTGTATGAATATCAAGAGCTCAGATGGAAACCCAGTTCTAAGCAAAGAAGGGAAAGCAGAAAGGTGGAAGGAGTATATAGAGGGTCTATTCAAGGACGATGTACTTGAGGACAATATTACGGAAATGGAAGAGGATGTAGATGAAGATAAAATGGGAGATATGATACTGCGTGAAGAGTTTGACAGAGGAGTGAAAGACCTAAGTCGAAACAAGACCCCGGGAGTAGACAACATTCCATTAGAACTACTGAAACCTTGGGAGACCCAGTCCCAGCAAAAGTCTGCCATCGGGTGATAGGGAAATACCCTCAGACTTCAAGAAGAATATAATAATTCCAGTGCCAAAGAAAGCACGTGTTGACACATGTGAAAATTACCGAACTATCAGTCACGGCTGCAAAATACCAAAGCGAATTCTTTACAGACGAATGAAAAAACTGGTAGAAGCCGACCTCGGGGAAGATCAGTCTGGATTCCGTAGAAATATTGGAACACGGGTGGCAATACTGACCCTACGACTTATCTTAGAAGAAAGATTAAGGAAAGGCAAACCTACGTTTCTAGCCTCTGTAGACTTAGAGAAAGCGTTTGACATTGTTGACTGGAATACTCTCTTTCAAATTATGAAGGTGGCAGGGGTAAAACACTGGAAGCGAAAAGCTATTTACAATTTGTACAGAAACCAGATGGCAGTTACAAGAGTCGATGTACATGAAAGAGAAACAGTGTTTGGAAGGGAATGAGACAGGGCTGTATACTATCCCCGATGTTATTCAATGTGTATATTGAGAAAGCAGTAAAGGAAACGAAAGAAAAATTCGGAGTAGGTATTAAAATCCATGGAGAAGAAATAAAAACTTTGAGGTTCGCCGATGACATTGTAATTCTGTCAGAGACAGCAAAGGACTTGGAAGAGCAGTTGAACGGAATGGACAGTGTCTTGAAAGGAGGATATAAGATGAACATCAACAAAGGCAAAACGAGGATAATAGAATGTAGTCGAAATAAGTCGGGTGATGCTGAGGGAATTAGACTAGGAAATGAGACACTGAAAGCAGTAAAGGTGTTTTTCTATTTGGGGAGCAAAATAACTGATGATGGTTGAAGTAGAGAGGATATAAAATGTAGACTGGCAAAGACAAGGAAAGCGTTTCTGAAGAAGAGAAATTTGTTAACATCGAGTATAGATTTAAGTCCCAGCAAGTCTTTTCTGAAAGTATTTGTATGGAGTGTAGCCATGTACGGAAGTGAAACATGGACGATAAATACACTACTGGCCATTAAAATTGCTACATCGAGAAGAAATGAAGATGATAAACGGGTATTCATTGGACAAATATATTATACTAGAAATGACATGTGATTACATTTTCGCGCAATTTGGATGCATAGATGCTGAGAAATAAGTACCCATAACAACCACTTCTGGCCGTAATAACGGGCTTGATACGCATGGGCATTGATTCAAAAAGCTTGGATGACGTGTACAGGTACAGCTGCCCATGCAGGTTCATCACGTTACACACTTCATCAAGACTAATGACTGGCGTAATGTGACGAGCCAGTTGCTCGGCCACCATGGACCAGACGTTTTGAATTGGTGATAGATTTGGAGGATGTGTTGGTCAGGGCAGCAGTAGAACATGTTCTGTATCCAGAAAGGCCCGTACAGGACTTGCAACATGCGGTCGTGCATTATCCTGCTGAAATGTAGGTTTTCGCAGGGATCGAATGAAGGGTAGAGCCACGGGTCGTAACACATCTGAAATGTAACGTCCACTGTTCAAAGTGCCGTCAATGCCGACAATAGGAGACCGAGACGAGTAACCAATGGCACCCCATACCATCGCACCGGGTGATATGCCAATATGGCGATGATGAATACTCGCTTCCAATGTGCGTTCACCTCGATGTCGCCAAACACGGATGTGACCATCATGATGCTGTAAACAGAACCTGGATTCATCCGAAAAAAATGACGTTTTGCCATTCGTGCACCCAGGTTCGTCGTTGAGTACACCATCGGAGGCACTCGTGTCTGTGACGCAGCGTGAAGGGTAACCGCAGCCATGGTCTCCGAGCTGATAGTCCATACTGCTGCAAACGTCGTCGAACCGTTCGTGCAGATGGTTGTTGTCTTGCAAACGTCCCCATCTGTTGACTCGGGGACCGAGATGTGGCTGCACGATCCGTTACAGCAATGCGGATAAGATGCCTGTCATCTCGACTGCTAGTGATACGAAACCATTGGGATCCCGCGTTCCGTATTACCCTCCTGAACCCACCGATTCTATAGCCTGCTAACAGTCATTGGACCTCGGACAACGCGAGCAGCAATGTAGCGTTACGATAAACCGCAATCGCAATAGGCTACAATCCGACGTTTATCACAGTGGGAAACGTGAATGTACGCATTTCTCCTCCTTATACGAGGCATCACAACAACGTTTCACCAGGCATCGCTGGTCAACTGCTGTTTGTGTATGAGAAATCGGTTGGAAACTTTCCTCATGTCAGGACGTTGTGTGAATGCTCTGAAAAGCTAATCATTTGCATATCACAGCATCTTCTTCCTGTCGGTTAAATTTCGCGTCTGTAGCGCTTCATCTTCGTGGTGTAGCAATTTTAATGGAGAGTAGTGTAGTATGGAGAAGAAGAGAATAGAAGCTTTCGAAATATGGTGCTACAGAAGAATGCTGAAGATTAAATGGGTAGATCACATAACTAATGAGGAGGTATTGAATAGAATTGGGGAGAAGAGTAATTTGGGGCACAGCATGACTAGAAGGGGTCGGTTGGTAGAACATTTTCTGGGGCATCAAGGTATCACCAGTTTAGTTTTGGAGGGCAGTGTGGAGGGTAAAAATCTTAGAGGGAGACCAAGAGATGAATACAATAAGCAGATACAGAAGGACGTAGGTTGCAGTAGCTAGTGGGAGATGAAGAACCTTGCACAGGATACAGTAGCATGGAGAGCTGCATCAAACCAGTCTCTGGACTGAAGACCACAACAACAACAACAACAACAACAATCATGTTGGCTAACTTCATCAGATATAATTATACACAATGTCAGTAACACTCAGTTAAAACTAAAATATAACTTATAACTTATAACTTATCCTCCACCTTTTGGCAGAGGTCCATGTAAGTCTGCTGTTGTCAAGTCATGTAAATCTTTTGGACTTACTAGATATGTTTTATATACATCATCCCTGTTGTCGTTTTTTACTTTCTGACAGAACTCGCAGGTCCTTATAAGACCTTCGATTTTCCACTCATGCCTGTGAAATAGTGAAATTTGGCTATATGTGTAATACATTTCCTTACACCTAAACGGCCATAACATTTATGTGAAAATCAACCCAATTCTTTATGGCTTCCTATAGAGTATATAACTTCCAAACCTGAACTCGTCTGTTGATCTCCAAAATTAGGCTACTTCTTGCAGCATATGTTAAGGCTTTTCAGTTTCTGTTAGCGTTCTCTGCTTGCACTGCAACATTTTTTCACCAAATAATTAACTGCATCGTAATCTTTCCCTAATGTTCTTCGCTAAGCGCCTTACGTCATTATTCATATATTTAATGGACAAAAGGTTACCTTTAAAAACAACACTAGGTGCTCTTGTTCTTGGCAGTGGGTTCATTTTTGAACGTAACTAGGACAGTGTTTCTGGGACCATGTTTAATGATTCATCAATATATCATATTTCTGTCTGGAATTCTTGTAAAAGCAACTCCCAGCACTTGAGTGTGGCGTGTAGTAATACATTTTCCACTGAAAACGCAAGTGCCTAATGGTGAGTGTGAATACAAAGAAGCGAAAAAAAGTCATGGGATAGCGATATGCACATAAACAGTTTGCTGTAGTATTGCATACATAAGGAATAAAAGCCTTAGCGTTTGTAATCAGGTGATTCATGTGATAAAGTTTTCAACGTGATTATGGCCGCACAATATGAACTGACAGACTCTGAGTGCAGAATGGTAGTTGGAGCTAGGCACATGGGACATCCCATATCGAAATTCGTTAGGGAATTCAGTATTTCGAGAGCCGAGTGAGCCGAGAATACGAAATGAGGACAGGCAAAAGTTTGTAGAGATTCGTGCTGCTGTAAAAAGAGCGATGCGCGAAGCATACAACCACTACCACCGTCATACCTTAGCAAAAGATCTTGCTGAAAACCCAAGGAAATTCTGGTCTTACATAAAATCGGTAAGCGGGTCATAGGCTTCCATCCACTCACTCACTGATCAGTTTGGCCTGGCAACAGAAGACAGCAAATTGAAAGCTGAAAATTTATATTTATCATTTGAGAAACTTTCACGCAGGAGGATCGTACAAACATACTGCCGTTTGAGTTTCGTACGGATTACCGTATGGAGAACATAGTGATAGACATCCCTGGGGTTGTGAAGCAGCTGAATGGGTTGAAAATAAATAAATCGCCAGGTCCTGATGGGATTCCAATTCGGCTTTACAGAGACTACTCTACTGCATTGGCTCCTTACTTAGCTTGCTTTTATTGCGAATCTCATCCCAAACGTAAAGTCCCGAGCGACTGGAAAAAAGCGCAGGTGACGCCTGTATGTAAGAAGGGTAGAACGACGGATTGAAGTAGTAAATGAGTTTTGCTATTTGGGGAGCAAAGTAACTGATGATGGTCAAAGTAGAAAGGATATAAAATGTAGACTGGCAATATCAAGGAAAGCATTTCTGAAGAAGAGAAATTTGTTAACATCGAGTATAGATTTAAGTGTCAGTAAGTCTTTTCTGAAAGTATATGTGTGGAGTGTAGCCATGTATGGAAGTGAAACATGGACGATAAATAGTTTGGACAAGAGCTACAGAAGAATTCTGAAGATTAGATGGGTAGATCACATAACTAATGAGGAGGTATTGAATAGATTTGGAGCGAAGAGGAGTTTGTGGCACAAATTGACAAGAAGAAGGGATCGGTTGGTTGGACATGTTCTGAGGCATCGAGGGATCACCAATTTAGTACTGGAGGGCATCGCGGAGGGTAAAAATCGTAGAGGGAGACCAAGAGATGAATACACTAAGCAGATTCAGAAGGATGTAGGCTGCAGTAGGTACTGGGAGATGAAGAAGCTTGCACAGGATAGAGTAGCATGGAGAGCTGCATCAAACCAGTCTCAGGACTGAAGACCACGACAACAACATTGCGAGCACACTCCAGAGAATCCCCTTCACTGTCTCCATCGAACTGTTTGTTGACATACCTCGACTAAATCATTTTCAGCTACCTCCAACATAATGCATCTCCCGCCACTCGACCGATTTGTGTCAGTATTCAACAACAGGATGCTTGTAAAATCCAGAAGGGGGCAGGAGCAGGGTTTGGATACCAGGCAGTTGTGGGGTCTAATACTGGATACACTGAGTGTGCTCCCTGCCGCCGTTGGATAAGCAGCTGCAGCAGCAAGTCGTATAACCCTAGCTTACTTATTTGTTAGATAGTTTAATTAATTTCTTTGCGTGTTTTTGGGTACTTGCATTGTTTAATTCATATATTTCGGGCGTATTATAGTATTTGGCAGTTGTAGCATCGCGCTTTAGTGTTTACTTCGTAGATTCTTATTTAAATTGCGTGTGAGTTTCGTATAGGAGGTGCAATTTCGAGTTTTAGTTACTGTAATCGTAAATTCATCAGATTGTAGCGCAGTCGTTAGGCATTTGTACAGGTTAGTTGATACATTCTTTGCGTGTTTCGCTTGCGTTATCTAGGCACGGACTCGTGTTTCAGTAACTGTTGTTCAACATCGATTAGAATGGACAGGGACTGCGATTGCTGTGTTCGGATGAGGGCTGACTTGGCATCCCTTCGCTCACAGCTGCAATCGGCGCTGACTTCGGTCGCGCAGCTTGAGGCTGTTGCCAATGGGCACCACTGTGGTTGCCCCGGTTGCTGCCCGCAGTGGGGCTGAGCCCTCGCCTGTGGTTGATTGGGAGGTCGTTCCAAGGCGTGGCAGGCAGCGAAAGGCGTCCCCGGAGGCTGATCAGAAAGCCTCCCCGGTGCGTCTGACAAACCGGTTTCAGGCACTGTCTCTGTCTGAGCCAGATGCAGCTGCCTGCCCTGTTTCAGAGGATCATTCTCAGCCTTCAAGGTCCGGGCAATCACAGAGGGTGGGCTTACTGGTAGTTGGGAGCTCCAATGTTAGGCGCGTAATGGGGCCCCTTAGGGATACGGCGGCTAAGGAGGGGAAGAAATCCAGTGTGCACCCCGTGTGCATTCCGGGAGGAGTCATTCCTGATGTGGAAAGGGTCCTTCCGGATGCCATGAAGAGCACAGGGTGCAGCCAGCTGCAGGTGGTGGCACATGTCGGCACTAATGACGTGTGTCGCTTTGGGTCTGAGGAAATTCTCTCTGGATTCCAGCGGCTATCTGATTTGGTGAAGGCTGCCGGTCTTGCTTACGAGATGAAGGCAGAGCTCACCATCTGCAGCATCGTTGACAGAACCGACTGCGGACCTTTGGTGCAGAGCCGGGTGGAGGGTCTGAATCAGAGGCTCAGACAGTTTTGCGACCGTATTGGCTGCAGATTCCTTGGAGTTTACTACACTCAGCTGGCGGCTACACGAGTAGCGGAGGCTGTGTGGCGTGGACTGGGCGGTTTTTTTAGGTTAGAAGGCCTCGGGAAAGTGCGGGATGGGCTGCAATGTCAAAGGGTGCTTGGCAATTACAGGACGTGCTTGGATCAAGGAACAGTCGGAATTATAGTTGTAAATTGTTGTAGTTGCACTGCAAAAGTCCCTGAGCATCAAGCGCTAATAGAAAGCACAGAAGCTGATATTGTTATAGGTACAGAAAGCTGGCTAAAGCCTGAAATAAGTTCTGCAGAAATTTTTACGAAGTCCAGACGGTGTTCAGGAAAGATAGATTAGGCAGAATTGGTGATGGAGTGTTTGTGTCTGTCAGTAGTGGTTTATCTTGTAGTGAAGTCGAAGTAGATACTCCGTGCGAATTGGTGTGGGTGGAGGTTATATTTAACAGCCGAATTAAGTTAATAATTGGCTCCTTCTACCGACCCCCAGACTCCGATGATACAGTTGCGGAACAGTTCAGAGAAAGTTTGAGTCTCGTAACAAATAAATACCCCACTCATACGGTTATAGTCGGTGGGGACTTCAACCTACCCTCGGTATGTTGGCAAAAATACTTGTTCAAAACCGGTGGTAGGCAGAAAACGTCTTCCGAGATTGTCCTAAATGCTTTCTCCTAAAATTATTTCGAGCAGTTAGTCCACGAACCCACGCGAATTGTAAATGGTTGCGAAAACACACTTGACCTCTTAGCCACAAACAATCCAGAGCTGATAGAGACCATCATGACTGATACAGGGATTAGTGATCACAAGGTCATTGTAGCTAGGCTCAATACCATTTCTTCCAAATCCATCAGAAACAAACGCAAAATAATTTTATTTAAAAAAGCGGTTAAAGTGCCACTAGAAGCCTTCCTAAAAGACAATTTCCATTTCTTCCGAACTGACTATGCGAATGTAGACGAGATGTGGCTCAAATTCAAAGATATAGTAGCAACAGCAATTGAGATATTCATACCCCATAAATTTGTAAGAGATGGAACGGATCCCCCGTGGTACACAAAAAAGGTCCGAACGCTGTTGCAGAGGCAACGGAAAAAGCATGCGAAGTTCAGAAGAACGCGAAATCCCGAAGATGGGCTAAAATTTACAGACGCGCGAAATTTGGCACGTACTTCGATGCGAGATGCCTTTAATAGGTTCCACAACGAAACATTATCTCGAAATTTGGTGGAAAATCCGAAGAAATTCTGGTCGTATGTAAAGTACACAAGCGGCAAGACGCAGTCAATACCTTCGCTGCGCAGTGCCGATGGTACTGTTATCGACGACTGTGCCGCTAAAGCGGAGTTATTGAACTCAGTTTTCCGAAATTCCTTCACCAGGGAAGACGAATGGAATATTCCAGAATTTGAAACACGAACATCTGCTAGCATGAGTCTCTTAGAAGTAGATACCTTAGGGGTTGCGAAGCAACTCAAATCGCTTGATACGGGCAAGTCTTCAGGTCCAGATTGTATAGCGATTAGGTTCCTTTCAGATTACGCTGATACTATAGCTCCCTACTTAGCACTCATATACAACCGCTCGCTCACCGATAGATCTGTACCTACAGATTGGAAAATTGCGCAGGTCGCACCAGTGTTCAAGAAGGGTAGTAGGAGTAATCCATTTAACTACAGACCTATATCATTGACGTCGGTTTGCAGTAGGGTTTTGGAGCATATACTGTATTCAAACATTATGAATCACCTCGAAGGGAACGATCTATTGACACGTAATCAGCATGGCTTCAGAAAACATCGCTCTTGTGCAACGCAGCTAGATCTTTATTCGCACGAAGTAATGGCCGCTATCGACAGGGGATCTCAAGTTGATTCCGTATTTCTAGATTTCCGGAAAGCTTTTGACACCGTTCCTCACAAGCGACTTCTAATCAAGCTGCGGAGCTATGGGGTATCGTCTCAGTTGTGCAACTGGATTCATGATTTCCTGTCAGGAAGGTCGCAGTTCGTAGTAATAGACGGCAAATCATCGAGTAAAACTGAAGTGATATCAGGTGTTCCCCAGGGAAGCGTCCTGGGACCTCTACTGTTCCTGATCTATATAAATGACCTGGGTGACAATCTGAGCAGTTCTCTTAGACTGTTCGCAGATGATGCTGTAATTTACCGTCTAGTAAGGTCATCCGAAGACCAGTATCAGTTGCAAAGCGATTTAGAAAAGATTGCTGTATGGTGTGTCAGGTGGCAGTTGACGCTAAATAACGAAAAGTGTGAGATGATCCACATGAGTTCCAAAAGAAATCCGTTGGAATTCGATTACTCGATAAATAGTACAATTCTCAAGGCTGTCAATTCAACTAAGTACCTGGGTGTTAAAATTACGAACAACTTCAGTTGGAAGGACCACATAGATAATATTGTCGGGAAGGCGAGCCAAAGGTTGCGTTTCATTGGCAGGACACTTAGAAGATGCAACAAGTCCACTAAAGAGACAGCTTACACTACATTCGTTCGTCCTCTGTTAGAATATTGCTGCGCGGCCTGGGATCCTTACCAGGTGGGATTGACGGAGGACATCGAAAGGGTGCAAAAAAGGGCAGCTCGTTTTGTATTATCACGTTATAGGGGAGAGAGTGTGGCAGATATGATACACGAGTTGGGATGGAAGTCATTACAGTATAGACGTTTTTCGTCGCGGCGAGACCTTTTTACGAAATTTCAGTCACCAAATTTCTCTTCCGAATGCGAAAATATTTTGTTGAGCCCAACCTACATAGGTAGGAATGATCATCAAAATAAAATAAGAGAAATCAGAGCTCGAACAGAAAGGTTTAGGTGTTCGTTTTTCCCGCTCGCTGTTCGGGAGTGGAATAGTAGAGAGATAGTATGATTGTGGTTCGATGAACCCTCTGCCAAGCACTTAAATGTGAATGGCAGAGTAGTCATGTAGATGTAGATGTAGATGTAGATGTAGATGTAGATAGCTCCATAATTTCCCAACAAATATGCCAGTTCTACTATCCACCAATAGGAAGCAAAGAGATACTATCCTACACAGAGGTTATCGTTTTAATTTACTGGTCAATCAATTTTATTGAATAGGGGATAGCATAAATGGTCTATTTCCAAGACATCGACATCCCAGCATTTGCGAGGGTGGGGAGGGGGGGGGGGTGCTGCAGATTTACCAGGCATCCACTAATTTGTTCAGTACAGAAGAGCAGTTACTGTGGTTTCCAGCGGCATACAACGGATGTTCACTGGACAGGAAGAAGACACTTGAGAGAGAGAGAGAGAGAGAGCATTTGTTCGATAGGAATCTCCCAGGTATTAGTATCAAAGAGTTGCCGCCATCTGACGCTTTGTCCAGCAAAACTATCCAGAGTGGGAGAGGGGAGGGGAGGAGGGGATTGGAGGGAGGAGGGGTTGGACACATTGCTTTCCCCAGCATCGTCTGCTGGTGGTATTGTGAACTAACAAAGTCAGTATCTGCACAGCAGGGCGAGCACACAGAGCAACTGCTTCCACTGACCTGATGTGGAATGTGTATGTATGGGAACAAAACAGGAAGTGAGTCTGGTAGCAAATTTCAAAAGAAGCTGACATTCAGTATTCCGCAGGTGGCCGGGGTCTCCCAGCCCAGTGCTCTGGACTCAAAGTATTGTCAGCAGTTCATCACGCGTGTACAGTCGGTGCCAAGACGCGATTGGATGGTTTTTTCGGCGGTCATTGGTTGTGGTGGTGGAGGAGGGGGCTTGAGTAATCATGCATAATTGCATAAAAGACCTCTGATACACAATGAGTGTTAATCCCACAGATCGCAATATTGTGGGATTAATTTAATAAGGATTTTGAGCTAACTGCATCAGTATCCACCAACAGGATGTGAGGTGACGTCATAAGAATGGAAGTACTGTACCACAGTTGAACTATTTCCCACCAGGTGGGAGATTTCTCTCCAGTAAACAGATTAAATAAAGAATATGCGTCAATATACTATTGTCTTTGATTTGAATTTAATGCCATGAGATTCTTCTTCTCCAGTACAGGCTATGTCTTTCTCCCGCCAATTTCCAGATGGAGAGAGGGAAGGAGAGAGGGTGGAATGGGGTGAGGAGTTTCTCAGGAGGATGGATTATCCGCAGGGGGTTATGAACCACTTAGCAGAAGAAGAGGTTAAAAGACCCCGGGGTCGAAGAGGGGTGGGGGGTTACATGAAAAACCATTCATCAGAACCATAGGTTAAGGTCATAAATCAATCAGCAGTCAAAATTTAATTAATTTGCATATTAGTTTGATATCACAAGTGGCGTAGCATTTGCTTTGCCCTAAATCGTCAGGCACATTTTCTCTGGTGTTTCGTGAAATATTTGCAAATTTGTGTTTTCAGTGTGTAGCTGAAGGCAGCTAAAGAAATAGTGCTCAACAAGTCTTTCTTAAGATACCAAGTGTCAGTTACGAATAAAAAGATTTTGAAGGTGCAGTTATACGTGGTCATTTGATGAAACAGTTCAGAATTAGTCTAGTGCTTTATTTCTTGGATAGATACGTGTTAGCGGAGACAGTAATACGAGAAGAACAGCTGGTTCTCTAGCAGTGACAGAACAGCGCTGTAGCATGATAGTAATAATCAGTGTGAACCTGAGCAGTTTTGTCGCTGCTGAAATAGTGGTTATTTTTTGTTTTCCTATCACTGTTAATATAGATCGATAAAATGAATATTGCACTAAACTAAATAGGGACCATTCAATTGAATGGACACACAAAAATTCTGCTTTAAAAGTCATTTTGTTTCGAACAGGAAACAAACCAACACTTTCCATCGAAACTAAACGTCGCGTCAAACATGTCATGAGCACTCTAACTACACACCACAAAAATCTGCCGAAACACCGGAGAAAATACATCTGACAACCCATAGGAAAGGCACCATATATATATATATATATATATATATATATATATATATATATATATATATGGTGGACGTCTTGAGCTAGAAAGAAGAACCAAGCAGTAAAATTGATCAGTTACACAGAGACTGGAGTTCTATGTTCTGCCGGCCGCGGTGGTCTCGCGGTTCTAGGCGCGCAGTCCGGAGTCGTGGGACTGCTACGGTCGCAGGTTCGAATCCTGCCTCGGGCATGGATGTGTGTGATGTCCTTAGGTTAGTTAGGTTTAAGTAGTTCTAAGTTCTAGGGGACTAATGACCACAGCAGTTGAGTCCCATAGTGCTCAGAGCCATTTGAACCATTTTTTCTATGTTCTATTCATAGTAAAATAAATTTTACTATAGAAAAAGAGCAAGATTGACAGTTAAATTTCTTGAACATTAACATAAAGATTCAGACCAACGTACATCTGACATACACAGAAGGTCGACAACAACAGCTGCAATAACACATCAGACGTCAAATCACCCAAACTCTCACAATCAAGCAGCACTTAGGTACACGCTTCCCGGACTACAGGAGACGAGTAGACACAGACAGCTACCAAAAGAAAGGAACATAACACTATAAATAGTCACAAACATTGGGTATAAAGAATACATAGTAACAAACCTGAACAATAAAATCAAGAAACAGAAAAGGGCGAACCTGCAGCGATCACAACGGAAGAACAGGAACAATGGAAACTGAAAAAGAGACGATTAAGAAATACTGTTTTTAATCGATGAACACATGTTGTCTATTCATATTTCCAGAAAAATCACAAAAAATGCTTTGTATATGAAAGTGAAATGCATCTGTGGAAAACACTCTTTAATCAAATGTAATAAGCTTATGACAGGAAAACTAATAACGACCGAAGACAAAGTATTCTTCTTGGTTGTGATTTCTTCAAGTATTGTGTATTGGCAGGCATACACGACTGGCGGAGTCAGGTGAAAATGAAGCCTGTGAAGGTTTAAAGAGGAAATAAACTCGTACAAGTTCATGAGTCACACGATGGAAGATAATGTTGGGAAGCGTCTGGTTATATGCACTCCGTGTTAATGACCCCCGTATGGTGTCATCCTAGGTGACATGCTTTAGTCATAGAAGAAACGAATTTTATGCTGGGCAGTGCGGTGATGGTTCAAAATGGTTCAAATGGCTCTGAGCGCTATGAGACTTAAGATCTGAGGTCATCAGACCCCAAGAACGTAGAACTACTTAATCCTAACTAACCTAAGGACATTACACACATGCATGCCCGAAGCAGGATTCGAACCCACGACAGTAGCGGTCGCGCGGTTCAAAACTGAAACGGCTACAACCGCTCTGCCACACCGGCCGGCTGCAGTGCGGTGACTGCGGATGTTAATTCCTAGGCAGAAAAATTGACTTGTGTTAAGATAGTGCTAGAAATAAATGTCGTTTTATTGATTAAATTGTGTTTTCCCCACACTCTTTGTTCTTGTATGCCAAATAGAGCCTTCACGATGAGTGACTCAAAAGCATAAGTGGTTGTCATTCAGTAAGTTAGATTAAAAAATGATGATCATTCCACTTGGTACCTGTGGAATGGTACATTAGCTTATTTGGTTTAGTTGTAAATATTTGTCACATATCGTTGTTTTTCTGACATGTTCCACATCCTGGAGGACCTCTTTACTACGGATCGATTGGAATGAAAGTAAATCTAATCTAATCTAAGTGGCTCAGTCTTTGCTATATCACGTAGCTCAACTGAGAGCAGATAGTATATACCTGCATAAGCATTCAGATGCTGTGAAAGGGAACCTAGTCTCATCTCGTTTAGCGATTCCCACTTCAGATTCAACTACTCCTAGCCCAGTTAATCGCTTTTCAGGTAATGCGTCTGAACATGTATTAATGTTTATGGACAGCTCGTTGACAGGTACAAAACAGGATTCTTGGCAACAAGCACTTCTTGCAAACAGTGAAATTACAATTGACGGAGGGGCACGAAACCTATGTAGAATGGGTTCAGCGATTACTAATTCTCATATTCAGGGTTTTTACCAGGTTTTTTCAGGTTACTTTGTTATTAAATCAGACACTAAAAAATCCTTTCATCAAAAGTATACAGGGTGTATCTCCTAAAACTGGGACTCCAAATATTGTAGAAACGGAAATTACTGTTGGTGTGCTTGTTGTATACATGCAAGAATCCTGGAGATACTAGAAGGTATCAGATAGATTATATAATGGTAAGACAGAGATTTAGGAGCCAGGTTTTAAATTGTAAGACATTTTCAGCGGCAGATGTGGACTCTGACCACAATCTATTGGTTATGACCTGTAGATTAAAACTGAAGAAACTGCAAAAATGTGGGAAATTAAGGAGATGGGACCTGGATAAACTGAAAGAACCAGAGGTTGTACAGAGTTTCAGAGAGAGCATAAGGGAACAATTGACAGGAATGGGGGAAAGAAATACAATAGAAGAAGAATAGGTAGCTCTGAGGGATGAAGTACTGAAGGCAGCAGAGGATCAAGAAGGTAAAAAGACGAGGGCTAGTAGAAATCCTTGGGTAACAGAAGAAATATTGAATTTAATTGATGAAAGGAGAAAATATAAAAATGCAGTAAATGAAGCAGGCAAAAGGAATACAAACGTCTCAAAAATGAGATCGACAGGAAGTGCAAAATGGCTAAGCAGGCATGGCTAGAGGACAAATGTAAGGATGTAGAGGCTTATCTCACTAGGGGTAAGATAGATACTGCCTACAGGAAAATTAAAGAGACCTTTGGAGATAAGAGAACCACTTGTATGAACATCAAGGGCTCAGATGGAAACCCAGTTCTAAGGAAAGAAGGGAAAGCAGAAAGGTGGAAGGAGTATATAGAGGGTCTATACAAGGGCGATGATTAGATTAGATTAGATTAGATTAATACTTGTTCCATAGATCATGAATACGACACTTCGTAATGATGTGGAACGTGTCAGGTTAATAAAAGATGTCTGTACAAGAAATTACATTACACAAAATATTGCATGACACTAATGATTAAGTTTTTTTTTTTTAATTACTTTATATCTAAAAATTCAGCCAATGAGTAGAAGGAGTTGTCATCTAGAAATTCTTTTAATTTATTTTTAAATGTTAGTTGGCTATCTGTCAGGCTTTTGATGCTGTTTGGTAGGTGCCCAAAGACTTTTGTGGCAGCATAATTTACCCCTTTCTGTGCCAAAGTCAGATTTAACCCTGCATAGTGAAGATCATCCTTTCTCCTGGTGTTATAGGTATGCACACTGCTATTACTTTTGAATTGGGTTGGATTATTATCAACAAATTTCATAAGGGAATATATATACTGTGAGGTTACTGTGAGGATCCCTAGATCCTATAATAGATGTCTGCAGGATGACCGTGGGTGGGCTCCAGCAATTATTCTGATTACACGTTTTTGTGCAATGAATACTTTTCTACTCAACGATGAATTACCCCAGAATATGATGCCATACGAAAGCAGTGAATGAAAGTAGGCATAGTAAGCTAATTTACTGAGATTCTTATCACCAAAATTTGCAATAACCCTAATAGCATACGTAGCTGAACTCAGACGTTTCAGCAGACCATCAATGTGTTGCTTCCAGTTTAACCTCTCATCAATGGACACACCTAAAAATTTTGAAAATTCTACCTTAGCTACAGACTTCTGTTCAAATTCTATATTTATTACTGGAGTTTTGCCATTTACTGTACGGAACTGTATATACTGTGTTTTATCAAAATTTAAAGAGAGTCCGTTTGCTGAGAACCACTTAATAATTTTGTGAAAAACATCATTTACAATTACATCACTTAGTTCTTGGTTTTTGGATGTTATTACTATACTTGTATCATCAGCAAAAAGAACTAACTTTGCATCTTCATCAATGTGGAATGGTAAGTCATTAATGTATATCAAGAACAGTAAAGGACCTAAGACCGAACCCTGTGGGACCCCGTGCTTGATAGCACCCCAGTTTGAGGAATCAGCTGTTTTAACATTACACGAACCACTTATTTCAACTTTCTGCATTCTTCCAGTTAAGTATGAATTAAACCATTTGTGCACTGCCCCACTCAAACCATAATGATTTAGCTTATCTAAAAGAATTCCATGATTTACACAATCAAAGGCCTTTGAGAGATCACAAAAAATACCAATGGGTGATGTCCGGTTATTCAGAGCATTTAATATTTGATCAGTGAAAGCATATATAGCATTTTCTGTTGAAAAGCCTTTCTGAAAACCAAACTGACATTTTGTTAGTACTTTATTTTTACAAATATGGGAGGCTACTCTTGAATACATTACTTTCTCAAAAATTTTTGATAGAGCTGTCAGAAGAGAGATTGGGCGGTAGTTGTTGACATCCGACATATCCCCCTTTTTATGCAATGGTTTTACAATGGCATATTTCAGTCTATCAGGGAAAACACCCTGCTCCAAAGAGCTATTACATACGTGGCTGAGAATTCTACTTATCTGTGGGGAACAAGCTTTAAGTACTTTGCTGGAAATGCCATCAATTCCGTAAGAGCTTTTACTTTTCAGTGAGTTTATTATTTTACTGATTTCAGAGGGAGAGGTTGGTGGAATTACAGCTGTTTCAAACTGTGCAGGTATGGCCTCTTCTATTAATAGCCTTGCCTCTTCTAGTGAAGATCTAGATCCTATTTTCTCCACAACATTTAAAAAATGATTATTCAAAATATTTTCAATTTCTGATTGTTTGTTAGTGCACTTGTCATTCAATTTTATTGCACTAAAGTCTTCCTGTGCTCTTGGTTGCCCTGTTTCCCTTTCAATAATATTCCAAATTGCTTTAATTTTATTATCAGAGTTACTGATCTCAGACATGATACACATGCTTCTGGACTTTTTAATAACTTTTCTTAGTACCGCACAATAGTTTTTATAATATTGAACAATTTCGGGGTCAGTACTCCATCTTGCTGTTAGATACAGTTCTCTTTTGCGGTTGCAAGATATTCTTATTCCTTTAGTTAGCCAAGGTTTTTTATATGTTTTCTTGGAATTATGTTTAACTATTTTCTTGGGAAAACAATTTTCAAATACCCTTAAAAATGTATTGTGAAATAAGTTATATTTCAAGTTTGCATCGGGTTCCTTATACACTTCATCCCAGTCTAGCTGCTGTAGGCTTTCCCTAAAGTTTGCAATATTTATATTGTTAATTGAACGCACTGCTTTGAAAGTCTGATTTATTATACTGCATGGAGCTATGTCATGTACTGTAACAAGCTGTGCACTATGATCTGAAAGACCATTCTCAACAGGATAAGCATTTATGTCCTTAAACTTATCTTGGTCTATAAAAAAGTTATCTATCAATGTACTGCTGTTCTTTGTTATCCGAGTAGGAAAATCAATGACGGAGCTCAAATTGAAAGAACTGAGTAATACTAAAAGGTCATTCTTCCTATTACACTCTTTCAGGGAATCAACATTGAAATCCCCACAAATGATAATTTGCTTCCCCCTGTCTGACAGATAGCACAACAAAGCATCCAAGTTTTCCAGAAATAGCTGGAAATTCCCTGAGGGGGACCTATACACTGTTACAATTATGAAAGTGCCATCCTTTAGTTTAAGTTCAGTGGCACATGCTTCCATATGTTGCTCTACACAAAATTTTTTAGTTTCTAAATTTTTTGCACTGTGGAAGCTTTTGACATATATGGCAACTCCTCCTCTCATCATATTATCTCTACTTACATGTGCAGCTAATTTGTACCCATTGATGCTAACCTTTTGCATATCAGTGACAATGTGATGCTCAGACAGGCATAGTACATCTATTACATTCTCAGTTTCTATATCTTCTAAACAAAGCAGAAGCTCATCAATTTTATTGTTCAATCCCCCAATATTTTGATGAAATATACTAACATTTTTCATTTTACTTTTGCAACTATCTTGAACTTTTTTGACATCTTTAGTACTTGCATGGCTGAGTTTCCCACTGGACACTGATCTTACACTAAAAAAGAGTTTCCACCATGAGATGTAGTTCCTCCCCCCTTTAAATTTCCTGCTATCAGCCCAGCCAGTTTACCCTTCCCTTTCCTGTTGAGGTGTAGGCCATGTCTAGTATAGTCCCACCTACAGAGTGAATCAACACGAACCACACCAATGTGTGACCCCGCACCAGATCCAAGTAGCCGTTCCAACTCCAAATTAACTCTCCTGACAGAAGAGGTCAAATAAGGTCGGTCGTGGCGCTCCAGAACCGACACAAACCCAACACTGGTATGATTCGATGCCGATGCAATCTTTGCCAGGTCACACTCTATGCTGTACCCCGGATCTCTGTCAATACTGTTGCCCGGCCCACCCACAATAACCACGGTGTCTTCCTTAGTAAAACCTTTACATAGTGAACCTAAATCCTCTGTAACCTGCCCAAGTTCAGCACTAGGTTTGAAAAAACTTGTGACCTGGTAATCCAACCCTAATTCATCCTGCAGAAGTTGGCCCACACCCCTAGCATGCGAACTACCTAGCAACAAGACTTTCTTTCTCTTTGCAGACTTCCCTACATTCTTAATCAATTTGCTGCTGAAAGCTTGTTGAGCCCTGTGTACATCTACTTCTGTGAGAGGCTCATCAGTTTCTGACTGAGGCAACAGGTCAAACCTATTTTGTACATTAATAACAAAGCGGTCAGAAGAATTTCTTGGCCTGTTCCTCATGCCTGTTGCCACTTCCCACCCCTGTTTACCCTTCTCCCCCCTTAACCTGCCCAGTTCTCGCCTAGCCTCATCTAACTCAGCCTGAAGGGCAGCAATTTTCCCCTCCTGTTCCACAATCTTCCTATCTCTACTGCATAGCCTACAGAACCACTGATGAGTCTCGCTCATTTTCCCAATTCCCACGCCACTACAGTCGCCCCAATGAAAAAAGTTACTACATCCATCACACCAGACCCCGGAGCTAACGATCCTACGGCACGTCAGGCACTTTACACTCATGGTACAAATCTATTTTAGTGACAGAAAGACAATTAAGTTACCGGAAAACAATGAAAATACGTGTACGAAAAATTAGGCCTACTCGCGACTATGTAAACAGTGGTTCAGAAGTTTTTTACTGGAAATTACTTAAGAGATGACGATACTCTACAGATATAAAGGGGCAGCAAACGTATTTAGCACACTAAACTATCAGTAAATGCACTTAAGATTGCGGTATGAAGTTTAATCTGAAAACTCAAAAGTTCGGCCTGGCCGCGATATGTAAACAAAATGAACTTTACGTGATTACTGTGAAAATACGCGAGTAAGACAAAAACCTTTAATGGTATGCTTGCAGAGCACTATAATTAACGTAATAAATTAGTTTAAAGTGTTAAAAAACAGTTTATTACTACTTAAATTACTTATCTTGTACAAGAGCTGTGACTCAGACGTCCGTGTAGCAGGCGCAGGGCTACCAACTGTTATTGAGGACAATTTTATGGAAATGGATGTAGATGAAGATGAAATGGGAGATACGATACTGCGTGACGAGTTTGACAGAGCACTGAAAGACCTGAGTCGAAACAAGGCCCCGGGAGTAGACAACATTCCATTGGTACTACTGACGGGCTTGGGAGAGCAAGTCCTGACAAAACTCTACCATCTGGTGAGCAAGATGTATGAAACAGGCGAAATACCCTCAGACTTCAAGAAGAATATAATAATTCCAATCCCAAAGAAAGCAGGTGTTATGTGAAAATTACCGAACTAGAAGTTTAATAAGTCACAGCTGCAAAATACTAACGCGAGTTCTTTACAGATGAATGGAAAAACTAGTAGAAGCCGACCTCAGGGTTGATCAGTTTGGATTCCGTAGAAATGTTGGAACACGTGAGGTAATACTGACCCTACGACTTATCTTAGAAGAAAGAGTAAGGAAACGCAAACATACGTTTCTAGCATTTGTAGACTTACAGAAGGCTTTTGACAATGTTGACTGGAATACTCTCTTTCAAATTCTGAAGGTGGCAGGGGTAAAATACAGGGAGCGAAAGGCTATTTACAATATGTACAGAAACCAGATGGCAGTTATATGAGTCGAGGGACATGAAAGGCAAGCAGTGGTTGGGAAAGGAGTGAGACAGGGTTGTAGCCTCTCCCCGATGTTGTTCAATCTGCATATTGAGCAAGCAGTAAAGGAAACAAAAGAAAAGTTCGAAGTAGATATTAAAATCTATGGAGAAGAAACAAAAACTTTAAGGTTCGCCGATGACATTGTAATTCTGTCAGAGACAGCAAAGGACTTGGAAGAGCAGTTGAACGGAATGGATAGTGTCTTGAAAGGACGATATAAGATTAACATCAACAAAAGCAAAACAAGGATAATGGAATGTAGTCGAATTAAGTTCGGGGATGCTGAGGAAATTAGATTAGGAAATGAGACACTTGAAGTAGTAAATGAGTTTTGCTATTTAGGGATCAAAATAACTGATGATGGTCGTAGTAGGGAGGATATAAAATGTAGACTGGCAATGGCAAAGAAAGCATTTCTGAAGAAGAGAAATTTGTTAACATCGAGTATAGGTTTAAGTGTCAGGAAGTCGTTTTTGAAAATATTTTTATGGAAGTGAATCATGGACGATAAATAGTCTGGACAACAATAGAATAGAAGCTTTCGAAATGTGATGCTACAGAAGAATGCTGAAGATTAGATGGGTAGATCGCATAACTAATGAGGAAGTATTGAATAGGATTGGGGAGAAGAGAAGTTTGTGGCACAACTTGAGAAGAAGTTAGGGATCGGTTGGTAGGACATGTTCTGAGACATCAAGGGATCACCAGTTTAGTATTGGAGGGCAGCGTGGAGGGTAAAAATCGTAGAGGGAGACCAAGAAATGAATACACTAAGCAGATTCAGAAAGATGTAGGTTGCAGTAGGTACTGGGAGAAGAAGAAGCTTGCAGAGGATAGAGTAGCATGGAGAGCTGCATCAAACCAGTCTCAGGACTGAAGACCACAACAACAACAACAACAACAACATGCTAGAAGCAACTGTACCTCAGTGTATCTATACAATAACCCATGCAGTTATTTTGACAATATCATGCAAGTATGAACCGTATCGTAAGGGTGTCCATGTATTGAGAGTAATAAAGGTATATGAAATGAAGCCTGAATTGTGGTTTGGCATAGAGAAATTATAGCCCAGGTAGACAATGAGAAGGAAGTTTAGTGAAACGAAAAAAAACATCAGTCAACGATAGCTAAGGCTTTCTTTTCGATTTGAGTGCAATTTCAGTGTGCCTGCATTAACATCTCAGTTGTGCATTGAACTCCGTCGATTGCATTCAATTCTGTCAGTTATGTGAAGAAGTATAGCCCCCAAGCTGTTGTCCGATGCAGCTGCCAGCATTATAATGCCCTTGGAAGGGTCATATGCCATAGGCATGTTGGATAGAGAAAAGCCTGTTAGTCTCAAAAATCCTTGGTGCGAGCAGAGGACCGTTGCCGCAAGATGACAAAGCGTGGAGCATGGTGGTGACGGTACGTGAAGCGCCGTGGGCGCTAATGAAATAGCATTCGCGAGATATACATTTAGTAGCTGTAGCTTATAAATGAATTGTCTTCTCCACAGCTAGCACACCTCTCGACTGCAACAGTGTAATAGTGTGTCAAGCACCATCAATTTGGTCGCAGCCTGCTGGTGCTAGACGCCTTCAAGACTTCACATTAGTGGAGGAGAAGCTGGCAGCTCATAGTGACTCAGCCCATCAGACCAGACTGGTTGCGGTCTCGAAAGTAGTAGTCATCTGGTGAAACGTAGGCAGCACACCACATGTCCTGCCTCAAGGCTGTCTCACTGCAAGTGCAAGACAAAGTGCCTTGGGAGCCAGAGTATTTATACTTGTCTACCGGAAGTAACGACGTTATGTTTTGAGAAAGATGACTAAATGTAGCCTCGCTTTCTAGGTTCATGATCAATCTTCATCAGCCCTCGTGTCCCATCTGTTGTTTACAGCTGTCCAGCTTGGTGCTTTTCAGCAATATCAACAGGCTGAGATGGTTCTTTTGTTGGATTTATGTGTAGTGATGGCACATTGAGCACTGTCAAAATGACATTACTTTACTTCCACATTGAGGTCGTCTTGCTGAATCTGCAATTCATAGCTCTCCCTCAAGCGATGTGTGGCAATTGTCTCTGTTGTGTGCCATGATACTGTAGTATTGGCTCTCTTACCCGTTGTCATTCCTGTTGCAGTACTGTGTTCGAGTCTGCCTTGCTGTGGCTCAGTTCTGGCTGGGAAAAACTTAAAAAAATTACATTCGCTCCGTTTATCTTTCTGTACCGAAACATCATCCAATATTCTTGCGAAGAAGCTGAAGCAGTGGTTTGGTGATAGCTGCTGCGTGAAGAATGAATTTTCTGTAACAGTTAAGTTGACATTACATGGAGTTGAGTTATTTGGCATCTCTGACAGGCGGTAGGTTTTGTATGGCCTGCATATGGTCGCAGAGTGGGACTATCGCTGATCCCAGGTGTTCCACTTGTGGCACAAAGAAACAGCATTTTTCCCTTTATGAATTTCGAATTAGCCCATTTGAGCTCACTAAACAAGGTGTCCGAACTAGCTGCTGGAAACCGAGCATTTTGGTCAGTGATAGAGATATCGTCCATTGTGTTGGTGATGCCAAGGGGAGGCGATTATATTTTAGGAATCTGGTAAGCAACTATATCAGATTGGGCATTGGAAGTTGATTTAAAATCTCCGCAAAATTCAATGATCGATTCAGTTTTTCCGTGATCACAATAGAAATGTCCCACTGACTGTTTGTAAGGGGGGAGAGGGGAGCTCAGATTTCCTTCTTCGTATAGACGTTGCAACTCAAGATGAAGCTTGTTGCACAGAGTAAAAAGAACATTCCATGCATAAAAAAGCCTGACCATCACGGAAGGCAGTAAAGAGATGTGTGCTTCAAACTCGCTGACACCGTTTTATGGATTTGAGGAAACCGAGACATATTATGAACAAAGGTACTGAATGTAGGAACTTGGAGTGAATGGCAGGAAGCAGTTTTTTTGAATCATGGAATTCTAAACTAAGGTCACTGAACAGATCCAAAACCAGAATGTCATGGGCTCCATTATGTCGTCCTCGAGGATACGGGTTGACAGAGACTCCGCTTGGTAGTGGACCTGAGTGCTGTACTAACCCTCCTACTTAACTATAACATTTCAGCTGCTTAAAAAATAGTTGTAGTGTAAATAAACCCAGTCGTCGGTACCTCTGCCAGTCGACAATCGTGGTTAAAGATCCAGGATTTAGAAAAACAACTGGGATAGCATTGCTGACTACTTATAGTGTTAATAACCTCTCTGAGATACGGAGGATAGCCTGGACATGACATATAGGGCATAGGACTGTAGATGCAGTGAGCTTCGCCTGCGTTAGAGTCCCTGCGCTCAAACAGGTACAATCAACCTCCATCTTCATGGACGATCTGCACACTTCAGCTTTGTGTCCATTCTTCTCACAGTATATGCACTTTGCCCTTCGAAAGTAGCACTGCTGGTGCTAATGTGTTAAAGATTAATTACAGCATGAAGATAATTGCTCGAAGCGCTGTCCACTCACGGCGACTTTGCTGCAGGAGGTTCTGGCCAGCGAATCAGGCCAGCTTTTGGGACAGGACTGAATCTAGGTCTGGCGAGCTCGGCAGGCGCCAAGCACCTACGTTAGGTTTTGCAGAGCTGCTGTGGACCTGATGGAGCGTTAAAATGTCTGGAAAAGAGGAAGATATGTAGCTACAAATGGGTCATTGAGCATTGAGAGATCACTCTGGAGTCCATTATCTGGAGTGTGGACCAGGATCATATTCCTAACCAGCGATTCCTCCTAAGCCTGTCTGCACTTAGAATTAGAATAAGGGAAACGCCAGTCTCTAGAAAGGCCATGGATATGGGCTATCCACTTCCTGTACGTTTTTTTTTGTTTTTGTTTAAGGCAGTTTAAAAAAATGTGGTGGACGGCTGTCACGTGGACTTGGCCATCAAAATATTCCAACAGAAAGAATTTTAAACGTTCATAAGGCAAAGCGTCTCAGGATTGAGCTGTTGCAAGAGATGACAGAGTTCTTCTCCGGCATGGGTCTAAGAAATGTGCCCCACTGAATACTACCTGGGATCTCGTGGGTAATGAAACGATGTTGGAGGTGGACGTTGTAGTTGGCCCATGGCTCTGCCTTTTTGTCAAATGCCTGGAACTGTGGGGTTGCCATGAAGACTCCCTGTACCAACAAGTCGAAGCGAGACAATTATGTGGAGATTGCTGGTAATGTGATGGTGATGGCAGACATCTTCTCTAACATCACTTGTTAAGAACGTTGCGTAATGTGCAGAAGTCGTAGCACTGTAGATGTAGATATACAGGTTGTTGTTGTTGTTGTGGTCTTCAGTCCTGAGACTGGTTTGATGCAGCTCTCATTGCTACTCTATCCTGTGCAAGCTTCTTCATCTCCCAGTACCTACTGCAACCTACATCCTTCTGAATCTGCTTAGTGTATTCATTTCTTGGTCTCCCTCTAAGATTTTTACCCTCTGAATTGGTGGTCCCTTGATGCCTCAGAACATGTCCTACCAACCGATCCCTTCTTCTGGTCAAGTTGTGCCACAAACTTCTCTTCTCCCCAATCCGATTCAATACTTCCTCATTAGTTATGTGATCTACCCATCTAATCTTCAGCATTCTTCTGTAGCACCATATTTCGAAAGCTTCTATTCTGTTCTTGTCCAAACTATTTATCGTCCATGTTTCGCTTCCATACATGGCTACACTCCACACATATACTTTCAGAAAAGACTTCCTGACACTTAAATATATACTCGATGTTAACAAATTTCTCTTCTTCAGAAACGCTTTCCTTGCCATTGCCAGTCTACATTTTACATCCTCTCTACTTCGACCATCATCAGTTATTTTGCTCCCCAAATAGCAAAACTCCTTTACTACGTTAAGTGTCTCATTTCCTAATCTAATTTCCTCAGCATCCCCCGACTTAATTCGACTACATTCCATTATCCTCGTTTTGCTTTTATTGATGTTCATCTTATATCCTCCTTTCAAGACTCTATCCATTCCGTTCAAATGCTCTTCCAAGTCCTTTGCTGTCTCTGACAGAATTACAATGTCATCGGCGAACCTTAAAGTTTTTATTTCTTCTCCATGGATTTTAATACGTACTCCGAATTTTTCTTTTGTTTCCTTCACTGCTTGCTCAATATACAGATTGAATAACATCGGGGAGACACTACAAACCTGTCTCACTCCCTTCCCAACCACTGCCTCCCTTTCATGTCCCTCGACTCTAATAACTGCCATCTGGTTTCTATACAAGCTGTAAATAGCATTTCACTCCCTGCTGCCTTCAGAATTTGAAACAGAGTATTCCAGTAAACGTTGTCAAACGTTTTCTCTAAGTCTACAAATGCTAGAAATTTAGGTTAGCCCTTCCTTACTCTTTCTTCTAAGATAAGTCGTAGGGTCAGTATTGCCTCACGTGTTCCAACATTTCTACGGAATCCAAACTGATCTTTCCCGAGGTCGGCTTCTACTAGTTTTTCCATTCGTCTGTAAAGGATTCGCGTCAGTATTTTGCAACTGTGACTTATTAAACTGATAGTTCGGTAATTTTCGCATCTGTCAACACCTGCTTTTTTTGGGATTGGAATTATTATATTCTTCTTGAAGTCTGAGGGTATTTCACCTGTTTCATATATCTTGCTCACCAGATGGTAGAGTTTTGTCAGGGCTTGCTCTCCCAAGGCCGTCCGTAGTACCAATGGAATGTCGTCTACTTCGGGGGCCTTGTTTCGACTCAGTCTTTCAGTGCTCTGTCAAACTCGTCACGCAGTATCGTATCTCCCATTTCATCTTCATCTACATCCATTTCCATAATATTGTCCTCAATAACATCGCCCTTGTATAGACCCTCTATATACTCCTTCCACCTTTCTGCTCTCCCTTCTTTGCTTAGAACTGGGTTTCCATCTGAGCTCTTGATGTTCATACAAGTGGTTCTCTTATCTCCAAAGGTCTCTTTAATTTTCCTGTAGGCAGTATCTATCTTACCCCTAGTGAGATAAGCCTCTACATCGTTACATTTGTCCTCTAGCCATGCCTGCTTAGCCATTTTGCACTTCCTGTCGATCTCATTTTTGAGACGTTTGTATTCCTTTTGCCTGCTTCATTTACTGCATTTTTATATTTTCTCCTTTCATCAATTAAATTCAATATTTCTTCTGTTACCCAAGGATTTCTACTAGCCCTCGTCTTTTTACCTTCTTGATCCTCTGCTGCCTTCAGTACTTCATCCCTCAGAGCTACCTATTCTTCTTCTATTGTATTTCTTTCCCCCATTCCTGTCAATTGTTCCCTTATACTCTCCCTGAAACTCTGTACAACCTCTGGTTCTTTCAGTTTATCCAGGTCCCATCTCCTTAAATTCCCACCTTTTTGCAGTTTCTTCAGTTTTAATCTACAGATCATAACCAATAGATTGTGGTCGGAGTCCACATCTGCCCCTGGAAATGTCTTACAATTTAAAACCTGGTTCCTTAATCTCTGTCTTACCATTATATAATCTATCTGAAACCTGTCAGTATCTCCAGGCTTCTTCCATGAATACAGCCTTCTTTTATGATTCTTGAACCAAGTGTTAGCTATAGAGGTATGAAGAGAAAATGTTAGTTTTCCAGAAACTTGGAAAAGACACAAAGAAGCACTTTCTATCATGGGCATAGCATAAGCGTGCGGAGTGACTCCACAGAAAATTTCGTCACTAACTGAAGTGGCCCGCGCTGGTTCCGACACAGAGAAGCCAGAGCCCAGGTAGCCAATAAGAAGCAAATTCACTGAAACACTGAAATGAACATAAAACTTAAATCCTTCTTCTTCAGAGCACAGTTACACAACACAAGAAACAGTTCACACTCTTCGAAGTGAGCGAGATGCACATCAGGTGGACTGTCAGCCATGGAAACCTGGATCACTAGTCATTGTACTGGTTCACAAGGAACTAATTGCCTTCAAATACCCTGAAGCTGCGGCGCGCCAAAATACCAAAATCTCAGAGGTTCACACTGCAGAGAACAAATCTGTGAGTAAATCGAGGATGATAGCTAGTGGCTCGACATAGTATTGGAGGCGAAGGTCCCAGGCAGGTAGACCGACGTTGGACAACAGGCTGCGCTATGATTCCAAAAGAGTTTCTGATTAAGGAACTGTGGCAGAGGTTGTCGTAAACCACAAGCTCGTCCTTGAAAAATTGCTGAGCTGTAGCCATGTGCCTAAATACTGTTGAGGCACCAGGATACCGTAAGACCTCTTATCGAGCACGCGATCGTGCGATAGCTGTTGGAGCGCTGCTGTTGCCTCTCGGCGAGGCGTGTACTCCGACTACGGTAGTGGTGTTCCCTGTTGCAGCCCCTGCGGCTTTTGGTGTAGGCTACCACTGGTGTAGCACTGTAAATTCTAGAGGGATACGAGCTCCGACATACCACAGCTGGTCCTTATGGTAGCGCTGCGCCACAAGGAAAGTTCTCGCGTATGTTAGTCGTTGCTCTGCTGCTGTCTACTGGGTGTGCACCATCAGGATTGAGTGAGTTGCTTTTGGGAGGGTACACATTGTCGTTACATCTGGCATGAAGTAAATCTGTGATGCTAATTGTTACTGCACAATTTTCATTTCATATGTTGGCTATTTTATTGAAATACTATTAGCATTTTGCAAAAAGAATTTCGGTAACAGAAGGTTTATTGCCTAAATTTTCTACAGCAACTGCTCATTTGTTACACTTGGTCAAATCATACAACAAGTAATCCTAACGGCTAAAAAAATGTACAACATTTGTACAGCAGCCATCCTAAATCACTTTGTGTCTCTGAAGTAATGCTAGGGAACTTCAAAAAGTAAGATACACAATATTACATTAGACTAAGTAATATTTATTGTATGCTGCATTACACTTCAAAGTGACACAGACATATTACACTATTTTTCAACATAGCCACCAAGTCTCTGCAAACAACAGTTAGAATTACTACCAATTGTCACTTCCTCGACCGTACAAAGCTGCTCCTTGGTCGCAAATCAAGTCAATAATCGCTGTGTGAACGTGGTCATTGTTTTAAAATCTCTTTCCTACCAAACGTACTTTCACACTTCCCGAAGATTGGAAATCGTATGCCACAAGCTCTGCTCTGTATGGCTGACGCTTCCATACCTCCCATCGGAAACACTTAAGACAAGCTTGTGTTTGTGCGCCATATGGCCTCTTGCATTATCTGTAAGGAGAACAATACCTTCAATTCTCCACGCCTCTTTTTTTTTTAAGTTTTGCCCACAAGAATCTTACTGTCCCACGTACTTCAACTGCAGAGAACATTTATAACTGCAGCGCCATTTCATTCGCAACCTGTGATGTACACACACTTGCTGAAAGGATCCGCGAGATCCCCTCGCCTTTCCGTTACGCTCAACTGCACAGCTTTACTGTCGCTTATGCCGTATGAGTTGCAAGGTGACGAAGTGCGGATGTGAAGTCGAAAAATTGTCCGAGAATTGTCAGACTGTTTTACGTAATGTGAGAGACTATATTGCAGCTGATTAATTTATCTCTTATGTTTTTCTGTTCATTGTGAAACAAGAAACACAAAGTACCAATGAGTTTTATAGTTTTCATACTACTTAAGACAGAGAGAAACCAAAGTAAAAAGAGGAGGTAACGCTAGATGAGTGTGGTACAGAATTTCTATGAAGCACCTCGCAGTTGGCGAGTTTGCTCGCAGTTTATTTCCAGGTTGCTTCACCTAACTACGCCTTTAGGTTATCACAACATTCATACGAGAATTATCAAAGTGGAATTGTTAAAGCTGGGAGTTCTGATAAATATAACAGAACCTGCGGCAGAACCTGACTCAGCGGACAAAGCTGATTGTAATTTAATTTCAATTTGGAGGCTACTGGAAAGGCATAACAAAGCTCCTAAGATAGACACTGCACGCATCAACTTGTAGCCTAGTACTATAGCCCATTACCTCTTGCTTAACTGGAAATTTGATAGTCACGTAAATAGGGCAAAACCAGAAGAACAAATAGACACGTGTATTAGAAACCTCACTCTTTACATCACCGTACAATAACCTGAAAATTTGAAAATTGGGCAGGCAACGAATTTAGATGAAATGAAGTGTTGAGCGGCTAGAACCTCCCGTCGGGTAGACCGGTCGCCTGGTGCAAATATGTTTTTAGGTGACGCCACTTTCGCGACCCGCGTGTCGATGGCGATGATGTGATGATGAAGACAACCCAGTCCCTGAGCGGAGAAAATCTCCGACCCAGCCGGGAGTCGAACACGGGCCCCCTTGCACTGCGTTCTTGCGCGCCAACCACTTTTTTTTATCTCATTTTGTTCGTTATTGGTTGTTGTATTTGTTCGGGGCGGACGTCCCATGATTCTTGTTCAAGTTAGTTGTTGATCCATTAACTCAGTTTTTTTTTAATTTAAGAAGGCAGCTAACCCTCTGACCGAACATGCTGAGTTACCGTGCCGGCTATACCACTCTTCTATCGAGGCGGACACGAATTTAGATGAAATGAGGATGTTGAAATGAATTAAACATTTCGAGAGCAAACCTAAATCGTTACTTCCGTAAGTAATTCTGTTTGGAGACCATCCCTATATAGCTAACAAACGGCAAATACGTGTCATTGAACTTCTTTTTGAGTCACTTTAAAAAACAATTGGGTAGCTCTACGGCGCAGTGGATGTGTCTGCCACCCAGTACTATCGTCACCCTGGACCGGTGCGACGCAACCTCAACTAACACCCTTTAGTTTCCTCTAAAAGTTTAACAATGATATACTTTCAGAAGGTGAATCAAATCCCAGGAAATGAAAGACATCACTTTAAAAAGCCTAATATCATCATAGCAGGGTCGAGAAACGCAGGACGTGGTGATCAGCTTCGACAGTGTGTTAGTTTCTCATGAGAGACATTTGGAATCCGTAGGGATTGGTTGAGCTGTATTTCTGCTGCGTAAATACTGCAAGAACTCGATGTTCCCTGCATAGGCGTGGTGTTAAACCAGCAGTTTCCTGAAAGGAGACCCCCCCACATAAGTTGTTCTCTAGTCGAAAGAAGTATGAAAACAAAGAAACACCTATCTTGTCTTAGTTGTCAACACTGTAAGTAGGCTGTTTAGATTTTTATGTTGGTAACGCCATGTAGCGCTCTATATGAAAATCACTGACTGTGCTGTGTGCAATCTGTGGCTGGTTTGCATTGTTGGAATTTGCTATTGTAGTGTTGGGCAGTTGGCTGTTAACAGCGCGTAGCGTTGCGCATTTGGAGGTGAGCCGCCAGCAGTGGTGGATGTGGGGAGAGAAATGGCGGAGTTTTGAGAGAGGATGATCTGGACGTGTGTCCATCAGAGGCAGTAAATTTGTAATACTGGATGTCATGAACTGCTATATATATATATGGAAATTGAAATAAGAACACCGAGAATTCATTGTCCCAGGAAGCGGAAACTTTATTGACACATTCCTGGGGTCAGATACATCACATGATCACACTGACAGAACCACAGGCACCATAGACACAGGCAACAGAGCATGCACAATGTCGGCACTAGTACAGTGTATATCCACCTTTCGCAGCAATGGAGGCTGCTATTCTCCCATGGAGACGATCGTAGAGATGCTGGATGTAGTACTGTGGAACGGCTTGCCATGCCATTTCCACCTGGCGCCTCAGTTGGACCAGCGTTCGTGCTAGACGTGCAGACCGCGTGAGACGACGCTTCATCCAGTCCCAAACATGGTCAATGGGGGACAGATCCCGAGATCTTGTTGGCCAGGGTAGTTGACTTACACCTTCTAGAGCACGTTGGGTGGCACGGGATACATGCGGACGTGCATTGTCCTGTTGGAACAGCAAGTTCCCTTGCCGGTCTAGTAATGGTAGAACGATGGGTTCGATGACGGTTTGGATGTACCGTGCACTATTCAGTGTCCCCTCGACGATCACCAGAGGTGTATGGCCAGTGTAGGAGATCGCTCCCCACACCATGATGCCGGGTGTTGGCCCTGTGTGCCTCGGTCGTAGGCAGTCCTGATTGTGGCGCTCACCTGCACGGCGCCAAACACGCATACGACCATCATTGGCACCAAGGCAGAAGCGACTCTCATCGCTGAAGACGACACGTCTCCATTCGTCCCTCCATTCACGCCTGTCGCGACACCACTGGAGGCGGGCTGCACGATGTTCGGGCGTGAGCGGAAGACGGCCTAACGGTGTGCGGGACCGTAGCCCAGCTTCATGGAGACGGTTGCGAATGGTCCTCGCCGATACCCCAGGAGCAACAGTGTCCCTAATTTGCTGGGAAGTGGCGGTGCGGTACCCTACGGCACTGCGTAGGATCCTACGGTCTTGGCGTGCATCCGTGCGTCGCTGCGGTCCGGTCCCAGGTCGACGGGCACGTGCACCTTCCGCCGACCACTGGCGACAACATCGATGTACTGTGGAGACCTCACGCCCCACGTGTTGAGCAATTCGGTGGTACGTCCACCCGGCCTCCCGCATGCCCACTATACGCCCTCTCTCAAAGTCCGTCAACTGCACATACGGTTCACGTCCACACTGTCGCGGCATGCTACCAGTGTTAAAGACTGCGATGGAGCTCCGTATGCCACGGCAAACTGGCTGACACTGACGGCGGCGGTGCACAAATGCTGCGCAGCTAGCGCCATTCGACGGCCAACACCGCGGTTCCTGGTGTGTCCGCTGTGCCGTGCGTGTGATCATTGCTTGTACAGCCCTCTCGCAGTGTCCGGAGCAAGTATGGTGGGTCTGACACACCGGTGTCAATGTGTTCTTTTTTCCATTTCCAGGAGTATATATATATATATATATATATATATATATATATATATATATATATATATATATATATATATATATATATATATATATAATGACTTTTGAACACTATTAAGGTAAATACATTGTTTGTTCTCTATCAAAATCTTTCATTTGCTAACTATAATGTAAGAGGTTTATCAGCACAGTAATTCATTAATTTTTCTAAGGAGACGTTTGAACACTAAACTTTCTGAGAAATGATGTAGGCTAGTTGTAACACTATGTCATCAGTTCACGTGCGTATGTAAAACTATCCGAGTCAACGGCGTAGTGGCTAAGAGCACATTTTCGATTTTTTGTGCTTGTCACTTTCCCCCAGTCCATATGACTGCGCATTCATTTTCTGTTTTCTATCAGCAAAATTTTCTACCGCCTCATAATGCTTCTTTGACATACTACCCAACGGCTCGCGAAAAAGTCTCGCTTTGTTTTGCTTCTTGTTCCTTAGTAGCATGCCTTTCTTTAATTCATCAAATGTATTCACGCCTCTTAGTCCCTTTACACATCTGACATAGATCTTGGCCACCCTTGCTAACTTGTCACATGTAATTATTGATCCTGTGCCCCTCCCCCAAATACTAGCTACTATTTGTAGGTCACCCAAAAAAGATATTACGTCGTCAGTCGACTTTCCAGGAAAGAGCCTGATGAAACTGGCTGAGGCTGGATCTAATAATGGAGAAGGCTGGTCGGTTAATTCCGATTCTTCTTTCCTAGATGTAATCCTGTTACGCAAGTCTGCGTTGTCCGCTTTCAATTGCCCCCATTTCATTAACCAGTTCTCAAACTGCCTCTTGACTATTGACACCCCGTACTTCAGACTCTGCCACTGCGTAACTTTAATCTCCATTCGCAACAGGCCGTATGACACAATGCACACTTACATCTTTCGTCTTATCATCATCCATCTTGACTCTGTTCACTGACTACTCACATGCCTGTATTAATGATAATTAATACAATTTACTGGGACTGAGTATGTACAAGTTGCAGCATCTTGACTCTGAGCACTGACTAGTCACATGCCTGTACTAATGAGATTTAATACAATTTACTGGGACTGAGTATGTACAAGTTGCAGTATGCCCTGTCAAGTTACAAAGACCACATCTCACATGTCGTAAATAACACTCCTTTGTGTTACCACGGAATTGCGAAAGATCAGACGGTTCCCCTGGCTGTACAAACGTAACACTCAAACGCCTGCAGATCACTCTGTAACTCCTTGCCGTCCACACGTAAAACAGGAAAAGCAACCAGAAAACCCACTAGCCTACTCAGTCACCCCACTGATTGACAAAACTGTGTGCTGTCGTTATGGAGCTACGCTGCGTAGAGGTCGACTGTGCTGACACCAGTTGCCAGACAACGTCCATAAGTACTTCTGGCATCGGTCTATTTCTCAGAAACTATTGAATGTTGGCACGTAACACAAAATAGACGTCTCTTTACTTTCATACTTCTTTCACCAAGTGCCGCAGATCAATTGGATAAGAGGTTCCGTGGCACCAGGAATCGACCCAGGCTGAAACATCCATATTACACTGAAGCGCCAAAGAAACTGGTATGGGGATGCGTTTTCGAATACAGAGATATGTAAAGAGGCAGAACATGGCGCTGCAGTCGGCAACGCCTATATGTGACAACAAATGTCTGTTGCAGTTTTAGATCAGTTACTGCTGCTACAATGACAGGTTATCAAGATTTAAGTGGGTTTGAACATGGTGTCATACAAAGTTGGCGCACGAGCGATGATGGGACACAACATCTCTGAGGTACCGATGAAGTGGGGATTTTCCCGTACGACCATTTCATGAGTGTACCATGACCAACAGGAATCCAGTAAAACGTCAAATCTCCGACATCGCTGCGACCGGAAAAAAATACTGCAGGAACGGGAGCAATGACGACTGAAGAGGATCGATAAAGGTGACAGAAGTGTGACCCTTCCGCAGATTGCTGTAGACTTCTGCGTGCGAACCATTCAACGAAACATAATCGATATGGGCTGTTGGCACTCACTCGTGTACCCTTGACGACTGCACCAACACAAAACTTTACGCCTCGCCTGGCCCGTCAACATCGATATTGGACTGTTGATGAATGGAAACACGTTGTCTGGAAGGACGAGTCTCGTTTCAAATTGTATCGAGCGGATGGGTGTGTACGGGTATGGACAATGCGACACCCCACACAGACTGGCTCCAGGAACACTCTTGAGTTTAAACACTTCTGCTGGCCACCAAACTTCACAGACATGAACGTTATTGAGCATATCTGGGATTCCTTGCAACGTGCTGTTCAGAAGAGATCTCCAACCCCTCGCATTCTTATGAATTTATGGACAGCCCTACAGGATTCATGGGGTCAGTTCCCTCCAGCACTGCTTCAGACATTAGTCGAGTCCATGCCACGTCGTGTTGCACCCCTTCTGTATGTTCGCGGGGGCCCTACACGATATTAGGCAGGTGTATCAGTTTCTTTGGTTGTCCAGTGTAGTGCGTGGTGTAGCCTCCACGGGCTGCAATGCTGGTGTTGACTCGGGTGTCCGATCGATTCTACAGATGACGAATACTGTCCTGGGATTGCTTATACGACATCTGCTCGACCCGTTTACGTAGCTCTGCATGAGTTATTTGTTGATGAGTCACTTTTCGTCCAATCATATCCCACACATGCTCGATAGGAGACAAGTTCGGAAATTGTGCTGGCCAGGAAAGTTGCTGCACGTGTGTGGACGAGCATTATCTTGTTGGAACATCACCAGTGCCAGTGCGCCTTGAGACAGTGTTCGCCGGGTCTATGTCGTACGCCCAAACGACCACCATCAACTGCCTGCCACCCGACCATCTCCCAAGTGATCCTCTGACAGCACCTGTTGAACCGAGCATTTCGATATTGTGGTGCGAGTGGAAGCCGGGCTAGAGGTGTGAGTTGTGAGTGCCAGTAATCCCAGTGCTAACAACCTTTTGTCAACAGTTCGTGTTGACACGTCTGGGCTCACAAGCCATCTTACCTGTGCCATGGTAGTTGTACTACCTGCCACTGCTGCCCTTACAATACGACGATCCTGGCGGGCGTCTGTGCTTCGTGGACGTCCAGAATCTCCTCTACGGGTGTGAGAACGTTCACGAGATCGTTGTTACTAGCATCGCTGCACAAATGGTGCCACACGTCCAACTTGTGTGACAGTTTTCTAAAAGGACCATCCCACCACTCGGAAGGCCACAATTTTACCGCTTTCAAACTCTCTCATTTGGCCGTAGGGAGCACGAGTGTTTCTCTGTGTCATGTTTACCCGTTTGCTTCAAATTTTTGTTACTGGCTGTGAACATTCCCTATTAAAGAGTAGATGCAGATAGCACTCTGGTTGCTGTGCCACTATGCTATCTGTTGGCGGGCGATGTTGAAACCATTATCGGTACCCCCTGGTGGTATGTGCCGTCATGATATGAAAACCGACGTCATCTTTCCAGGTGTACTATTTTTTCTCCGACAGTGCTTCGAGTTAGTTGTGTAGGGGCAGTTTCAAAATACACTCCTGGAAATTGAAATAAGAACACCGTGAATTCATTGTCCCAGGAAGCGGAAACTTTATTGACACATTCCTGGGGTCAGATACATCACATGATCACACTGACAGAACCACAGGCACCATAGACACAGGCAACAGAGCATGCACAATGTCGGCACTAGTACAGTGTATATCCACCTTTCGCAGCAATGCAGGCTGCTATTCTCCCATGGAGACGATCGTAGAGATGCTGGATGTAGTCCTGTGGAACGGCTTGCCATGCCATTTCCACCTGGCGCCTCAGTTGGACCAGCGTTCGTGTTGGACTTGCAGACCGCGTGAGACGACGCTTCATCCAGTCCCAAACATGCTCAATGGGGGACAGATCCGGAGATCTTGCTGGAAAGGGTAGTTGACTTACACCTTCTAGAACACGTTGGGTGGCACGGGGTACATGCGGATGTGCATTGTCCTGTTGGAACAGCAAGTTCCCTTGCCGGTCTAGGAATGGTAGAACGATGGGTTCGATGACGGTTTGGATGTACCGTGCACTATTCAGTGTCCCTTCGGCGATCACCAGAGGTGTACGGCCAGTGTAGGAGATCGCTCCCCACACCACGATGCCGGGTGTTGGCCCCGTGTGCCTCGGTCGTATGCAGTCCTCATTGTGGCGCTCACCCGCACGGCGCCAAACACGCATACGACCATCATGGGCACCAAGGCAGAAGCGACTCTCACCGCTGAAGACGACACGTCTCCATTCGTCCCTCCATTCACGCCTGACGCGACACCACTGGAGGCGGGCTGCACGATGTTGGGGCGTGAGCGGAAGACGGCCTAACGATGTGCAGGACCGTAGCCCAGCTTCATGGAGACGGTTGCGAATGGTCCTCGCCGATACCCCAGGAGCAACAGTGTCCCTAATTTGCTGGGAAGTGGCGGTGCGGTCCCCTACGGCACTGCGTAGGATCCTACGGTCTTGGCGTGTATCCGTGCGTCGCTGCGGTCCGGTCCCAGGTCGACGGGCACGTGCACCTTCCGCCGACCACTGGCGACAACATCGATGTACTGTGGAGACCTCACGCCCCACGTGTTGAGCAATTCGGCGGTACGTCCACCCGGCCTCCCGCATGCCCACTATACGCCCTCGCTCAAAGTCCGTCAACTGCACATATGGTTCACGTCCACGCTGTCGCGGCATGTTACCAATGTTAAAGACTGCGATGGAGCTCCGTATGCCACGGCAAACTGGCTGACACTGTCGGCGGCGGTGCACAAATGCTGCGCAGCTAGCGCCATTCGACGGCCAACACCGCGGTTCCTGGTGTGTCCGCTGTGCCGTGCGTGTGATCATTGCTTGTACAGCCCTCTCGCAGTGTGTGGAGCAAATATGGTGGGTCTGACACACCGTGTCAATGTGTTCTTTTTTCCATTTCCAGGAGTGTAGAAATGCCAATGGAGGTGATGATTTAGGTTAGATCTCGAAATGTTTAAGATACTCAACGGCTTCATTTCATCTAAATTCGTAGCCAGATTAATGTTGAACATTTTCAGGTTATTCCTAAATGAAGTAAAGAGTGAGGTAACCAAGTCTAATTGTAGTTCCGATTTTTTTGTTGACGTGTTATGTATCTAAATTAAAAGCATTATTACGCCTTTCCAATAGTCTCCAGAATGAAATGAAATTACAATTAATGTTACCTGCTGAGGCAGTTTCGATCCCAAGTTCGATTCTGTTTATCATAACACCCTTTCTTTACACTTACACATCGGTAATTCTCATATGAATGATGTGATAGCCTAAAGGCAGCGTCAGTGTGAAGCAATCGGGAAATAAGCTACGAACAAATTCGTCAGTTGCGAGGTGCCGTATAGAAATTGCGTCCCACGCCCATCTAGCGTTACCTCTTCTTGTTACTTTGGTTCCTCTTTGTCTAAAATTGTCTGAAAATTGGAAGACTCATTCAGTCAGGCGCTTTTGTCTTTAATTGACAAGATACCAGCAGCAGTTATATTGTAATTGAATGAGTAACGATAATTTGCGTTCCTTTGGTTTTAATAGAACGAAAGACAGTTTTGCTTAATAATGAAATATTCAAGACATTATTGTCGGAACTCTTTGTTTCTTGTTTAGCATTCTTGTCGCAGCTTCTCCTCTCACGTCATCAGAAGCTGGAATCGCACTACAATTATTTAGTTGTTCAATTTTCTTTCTGGGTTTCGAGTCGTGATTTTTGGACACTGGAAGATTTTCTTGCAAGATTCGCTTTTCTGATTTGAAACTATTTGTTATTCGCAGCTTACAAAATTCTTTGTGGATGTTTTTGCGTTCTGTAATCAGCATTATCTTGTCTTTTCCTTTGTGTTACGTGTCAGAGGTGGCGCCAGTGAAAACTGATTTCAAGTATATAGTATTAAAAATGAATGTTATTTATTCACAGTGTTAATAGCGTTTGATCAAGCTGAAAAAGTGAATCGCAAACAGTGAAAGAGTTTTTTTTATTTTACAGTCAGCTAAAGGCAGAAAAACAAAAGTAGCTACGGCAGCTACTGAAAAGGAGAGACGCCCAAATAATTTCCCCGTATTTATGTATCGTGTTCGAGATGCAGTCGGTGCATCTAGGTATTATTCGTAACTATCCTTCAGACCCAAATCATAGTCACAGAAATGCGAAGAAAAGTCATTGGCACGTACTAGGCGTTTCTGCATCCAGTCAATATGGAGACTGCTGCAGCATCTTGGAAGTGCGGGCTTCCGCAATGTTAGCCAGCGCAAGAAACACACTGGCCAGAATAGATATTCTGCCTGTTACCAGTCTAATGGAGAATTGGCAACATTGAGAATACGTTTCGCATCTATGTGACCATCGATTTACCTCCTGCAGTGCAGATCCATCCTGGTAAAATCACTAGACATTTTCTCGTCACCTAGATTAAACATTCTGAATGACTCTCAGTTAAAAGATGAATAGAGGTAGCAATGTTATGTATTGAGTCCAGGTTGCTCGTTCCAATAGAAACTGCAGCTTATTTCGTCATATACATTGCGAATTCTCCTTCTTAGCTATCATCCGAACACCAAGGGATCACTGTTTGCCACTGCTGCATGCTAGCTTAACGGAAAAAGAGAGGTCAGGCATTGGTCTTTCAAGGGAAGACTGCATTAGTTTTCAGTCCTAATTCCGCTAGAGACAAGATATTTTACTTCTCCTGTGAAAGAGCCACTAACAGACAGATCGACAATGAATAAAGAAATCTTAAGAAAACTTCTCTCCCATAAGTTTTGTCGCTGCCTTGATTCTGTACACTGTTATTATGAAGGTGAAAAACTTGCAGAATTGTGCTTTGTTTTATCAAGAAAGACTCTTTTCTCTGGTAAGGTGTAATGCGTATTTATTAGTACAGTGAATGCTAAATGTAGTACAACGCATTTCGAACATGTTCTGTTCATCTTCAGGCGTTTATACATACATACAGAGAAATGTTACTTAAAAATAAAATGCCTTAACCTCGAACTTTTTGTCCATTGTTTGTTACTGTAGTGGCAGGTGTGGCATTTAGGGGAGGGGGGAAGAGTGCAGCGGATGGCCAGAAATCGATGTCAGTGATGTTTTCTGCTGGCTTTTTCTTGTGGTTGATCATGTATGATATTACAGCCTGTGTAGGATGCAGATAGTTTTGCATCAGTTGTGTGTTGCGAAACTAGCTTGAAAGGCTTTTATATGACAACTGATCACTTACAATTTCATCACCTTGTAGCTTCACACCGGTGATGCAAGTGAAGGTACAAGCCGATGAATTAGTTCAAAATGGCTCTGAGCACTATGGGACTTAACTGCTGTGGTCATCAGTCCCCTAGAACTTACAACTACTTAAACCTAACTAACCTAAGGACATCACACACATCCATGCCCGAGTCAGGATTCGAACCTGCGACCGCAGCGGCCGCGCGGTTCCAGACTGTAGCGCCTTGAACCGTTCGGCCACTCCGGCCGGCGCGATGAAATAGTAAGTGATCAGTTGTCATATAAAAGCCTTTCTCGCTAGTTTCGCAACACACAACTGATGCAAAACTATCTACATCCTACACAGGCTGTGATATCATACGTAATCAACCACAAGAAAAAACCAACAGAAAACGTCACTGACATCGATTTCTGGCAATCCGCTGCCCTCTTCCCCCTCCCATAAATGTCACACCTGCCACTACAGTAACAAACAATGGACAAAATGTTCTAGGTTAATCTAGGTTAAGACAATTTATTATTAAGTAACATTTCTTTGTATGTATAAACGCCTGAAGACGAACAGAACATGTTCGAAACGAGTTGTATTATGTTAGATTACACATAAAACAAAAAATAAAAATGTGACTGGTAGCAGAAATTACAAATTAGTACTCGTCCAATAAGCCATAGCGCAGATGAAAGTGCTAGTTGAGTGATCGCGACAGACGATAACTCAAGAGGATTGTGATGCTGGGTTGGGTTGATATGGGGAGAAGAGACCAAACAGCGAGGTCATCGGTCTCATTGGACTAGGGAAGAATGGGGAAGGAAGTCGGCTGTGCCCTGTCAAAGGAACTACCCTGTCGTTTGCCTGCAACGATTTAGGGAAATCACGGAAAACCTAAATCAGGACGGTCGGACGCGGGATTGAACCGTCGTCCTCCCGAATGCAAGTCTAGTGTGCTAACCAAACTGCCACCTCGCTCGGTAATTGTGACGTAAAATAAGAGGACGCCAGTTGCAAAGGACACTACAGAAATGACCGTCGCCCTCGCGAACGTTTCAGAGCCAAAGCAAAACGAAGGGAGCTCCATAAGCGGGGAATTGCAGGGCGAGCTTGAATTGCAAAACCACGCATCAGTAATGAAAATGTCCGCAACATGAAAAAGTGGTGCCGAAGCCACAAAACCTGGACTGAGGAGCAATGGTAGAAAGTCGTTCACATGAGCCTCTTTTCATGCTGTTTCCAGTTTCTGCCAGAGTTTACGTCGGATGAACGAAAGATGGCGGGATTCGGTAACGATTTTGGCAGCCTTATCATGGTAACCAATTGGTCCCACAGTTACTCTGCAAGACCGCATTACTGCCAAAGGATTTTGTGACCATTTACGCTGATAAGGCCCAGCCCGTGGCACAGTATTTGTTCCTCAGTGGTGAAGCTGTGTTCTGAGACGACAGAGCCCCTCTTCACACTGCTCGCATAATTATTTTAATGCCCGGCTACCTACCACAGTAATAATATTATTAAAACAGTAATAATTCGTTTACATTAGTAATTTAGAAAAATACTGCATTTGAAGCAGAATTGGCTAGAAAATTTTGAGAAGTAGCTAGCCTGCGTCGTGCAACTGATTTACTCTAACGAATTTCACATCTACAACTACATCAACATTTATATTCCGCAGGCCACCCAACGGTGTGTGGCGGAGGGCACTTTACGTGCCACTGTCATTACCTCCTTTCCTGTTCCAGCCGCGTCTGGTTCGCGGGAAGAAGGACTGCCAGAAACCCGCCGTGCGCGCTCTAATCTCTCTAATTTTACATTCGTGATCTCCTCGAGAGGTATAAGTAGGGGGAAGCAATACATTCGATACCTCATCCAGAAACGCACCCTCTCGAAACCTGGACAGCAAGCTACACCGCGGTGCAGAGCGCCTTTCTTGCAAGCCTGCCACTTGACTTTGCTAAAAATCTCCGTAACGCTATCACGCTTACCAAATGACACTGTGACGAAACGCGCCGCTCTTCTTTGGATCTCCTCTATCTCCTCCGCCAACCCGACCTGGTGCGGATCCCACACTGATGAGCAATACTCAAGTATAGGTAGAACGAGTGTTTTGTAAGCCACCTCCTTTGTTGAGGGACTACATTTTCTAAGGACTCTCCCAATAATCTCAACCTGGCACCCGCCTTACCAACAGTTAATTTTATATGATCATTCCAATTCAAATCGTTCCGCACGAATACTCCCAGATATTTTACAGAAGTAACTGCTACCAGTGTTTGTTCCGCTATTATATAATCATACAATAAGGGATCCTTTTTTCTATGTATTCGCAATACATTACATTTGTCTATGTTAAGGGTCAGTTGCCACTCCCTGCACCAAGTGCCTATCTGCTGCAAATCTGCCTGCATTTCGCTGCAATTTTCTAATGCTGCAACTTCTCTGTATACTACAGCGCATCATCCGCGAAAAGCCGCATGGAACTTCCGACACTACCTACTAGTTCATTTGTGAAAAGCAATGGTCCCACAACACTCCCCTGTGGCACACCAGAGATTACTTTAACGTGTGTAGACGCCTCTCCATTGACAACAACATGCTCCGTTCTGTTTTCTAAGAACTCTTCAATCCAGTCACACAGCTGGTCTGATATTCCGTAGGCTCTTACTTTGTTTATCAGGCGACAGTGCGGAACTGTATTGAACGCCTTCTGGAAGTCAAGGAAAATGGCATCTACCTGGGAGCCTGTATCTAATATTTTCTGGGTCTCATGCACAAATAAAGCGAGTTGGGTATCACACGATCGCTGTTTCCGGAATCCATGTTGATTCCTACAGAGTAGATTCTGGGTTTCCAGCAATCTCATGATACGCGAGCAAAAAACATGTTCTAAAATTCTACAACAGATTGATGTCAGAGACATGGGCCTATAGTTTTGCGCATCTGCTCGACGACCCTTCTTGAAGACTGGGACTACCTGTGCTCTTTTCCAATCATTTGGAACCTTCCGTTCCTCTAGACACTTGCGATACATGGCTGTTAGAAGGGGGCAAGGTTTTTCCCCTACTCTGTGTGGAATAGAACTGGTATCCCGTCAGGTCCAGTGGACTTTCCTCTGTTGAGTGATTTCAGTTGCTTTTCTATTCGTTGGACACTTATTTCGACGTCAGACATTTTTTCGTTCGTGCGATGATTTAGAGAAGGAACTGCAGTGCGGTCTTCCTCTGTGAAACAGCTTTGGAAAAAGGTGTTTAGTATTTCAGCTTTACGCGTGTCATCCTCTGTTTCAGTGCCATCATCATCACCCCAGAGCGTCTGGATACTTACTGATTTAACGTAAGACCAGAACTTCCTATGATTTTCTGTCAAGTCGGTACATAGGATTTTACTTTCGAATTCACTGAACACTTCACGCATAGCCCTCCTTACGCTAACTTTGACATCGTTTAGCTTCAGTTTGTCTGAGAGGTTTTGGCTGCGTTTAAACTTGCAGTGAAGCTCTCTTTGCTTTCGCAGTAGTTTCCTAACTTTGTTGTTGAACCATGGTGTTTTTTTTTCACAGTTTTACTCGGCACGTATATGTCTAAAACACATTTTACGATTGTCTTGAACTTTTTCCATAAACACTCAACATTGTCAGTGTCGGAACAGAAATTCTCGTTTTGAACTGTTATGTAGTCTGAAATCTGCCTGCTATTACTCTTGCTTAGCAGAGAAACCTTCCTCTCTTATTTTATAATCCTATTTACTTCCATATTCGGGTATGCTGCAACGGCCTTATGATCACTGATTCCCTGTTTTGCGCTTACAGAGTCGAAAAGTTCGGGTCTGTTTGTTATCAGTAGGTCCAAGATGTTATCTCCACGAGTCGGTTCTCTGTTTAATTGCTCGAGTTAATTTTCGGATAGTGCACTCAGTATAAGGTCACTCGATGCTCTGTCCCTACCACCCGCCCTAAACATCTGAGTGTCCCAGTCTATATCTGATAAATTGAAATCTCCACCTAAGACTATAACATGCTGAGGAAATTTATGTGAAATGTATTCCAGATTTTCTCTCAGTTGTTCTGCCACTAATGCTGCTGAGTCGGGAGGTCGGTAAAAGGAGCCAATTATTAACCTAGCTCGCTTGCTGAGTGTAACCTCCACCCATAATAATTCACAGGAACTATCCACTTCTGCTTCACTAGAGGATAAACTACTACTAACAGCGACAAACACGCCTCTACTGGTTGCATGCAATGTGTCATTTCGAAACACCATCTGTGCCTTTGTAAAAATTTCTGCAGACTTTATCTCTGGCTTCAGCCAGCTTTCCGTACCTATAACGATTTCAGCTTCGGTGCTTTCTATCAGCGCTTGAAGGTCTGGTGCTTTACCAACACAGTTTCGACAGTTTACAATTACCATACCGACTGCTGCTTGGTCCCCACATGTCCAGACTTTGCCCACACCTTTTGAGGCTGTTGCTGTTTCTGTACTTGGCCGAGGCCATCTAATCTAAAAAAAACTGCCCAGTCCACGTCACACAACCCCTGCTACTCTTGTAGCCGCGTGTTGGGTGTAGTGGACTCCTGACCTATCCAACGGAACCCGAAACCTCACCACCCTATGGCACAAGTCGAGGAATCTGCAACCCACACGGTCGCAGAATCGTCTCAGCATCTGATTCAGACCCTCCATTAGGCTCTGTACCAAAGGTCCGCAGTCATTCCTGTCGACGATGCTGCAGATGGTGAGCTCTGCTTTCATCCCGCTAGCGAGACTGGCAGTCTTCACCAAATCAGATAGCCGCCGCAAGCCAGAGAGGATTTCCTCCGATCCATAGCGACACACATCATTGGTGCTGACATGAGCGACCACCTGAAGATGGGTGCCCCCTCTACCCATCATGGCATCTGGAAGGGCCCTTTCCACATCTGGAATGGCTCCCCCCGGTATGCACATGGAGTGCACATTGGTTTTCTTCCCCTCTCTTGCTGCCATATCCCTAAGGAGCCCCATTACGCGCCTGACGTTGGAGCTCCCAACTACCAGTAGGCCCACCCTCTGTGACCGCCCAGATCTTGCAGACTGAGGGGCAACCTCTGAAACAGTACAAGCAGCCATGTCCGGCAGAAGATCAGTATCAGCCTGAGACAGAGCCTGAGACTGGTTCGTCAGACAAACTGGAGAGGACTTCCGTTCAGCCCTCCGGAATGTCTTTCGTCCCCTGCCACACCTTGAGACGACCTCTCACTCTACCACGGGTGAGGGGTCAGCCTCAAAGTGGGCAGTATCTCGGGCAGCCACAATCGAAGTCCGATCGGGGGATGCGTGGGACGAGCTGGCCGTCCCCGACAAACCCCCATCCGGACCCCAACAGTGATGCCCATTGGCAACAGCCTCAAGCTGTGTGACGAAGCCAACACAGCCTGAAGCTGGGAGCGAAGGGATGCTAACTCAGCCCGCGTCCGAACACAGCAATCGCAGTCCCTCCATGCTAAATATTGTCTGAACTAATCTACAGAGAGCACAAACAATTCGACACAAAATTTAAACGGTAATTAAAATACAAGATTACCTAGTTATTGCAGTAATGCTGCTACTTGCGCTCTGCTGACACACTGCTCGGCGGCAGGAGGAGACTACCTATTCAGGTACTAAAACGCGATGCTACAACTCGCAAATACTATAATACGCCGAAAATTATGAATTAAACTATTCAAGTACCCAAAAACACGCAAAGAAATTAAGAATTAAACTATGTAACAAAAAAGTGAGCTAAGGGTATTCGACTTGCTGCTGGCAGCTGCTTATCCAATGGCGGCAAAATTTACACGATGGAAAATTGAAGTGAGTATTCACCAGTATCAGTGTTTCACCCAGCACTGCCATTATTGTGAACAGGGATCTGTAGAGTAAGGCTATGTGTGAGGGAATGTTGTTTCCTTCATTCATTTCTCCTCACGATGAGGCAGCTGATCGTTGTGTTATCTTCAGGGCTCCGTACCACAATCAAGAAAAAACGAAATGAGCTGTTCTAGGCGCTACAGTCTGGAACCGCGCGACCGCTACGGTCGCAGGTTAGAATCCTGCCTCGGGCTTGGATGTGTGTGATATCCTTAGGTTATTTAGGTTTAAGTAGTTCTAAGTTCTAGGGGAGTGATGACCTCAGTAGTTAAATCCCATAGTGCTCACAGCCATTTTTTGAGCCAAAAAACTAAATCCTAATGGGAGCACTTTGCTTAACGTCTGTCTGTGTCTTCCTATTAGGCCCGTTTTTCTCAGGAACGAGTAATCAAATTGAAATTTATATCAAATACTAAGGTCTACAGCCCCATGGTGACGCACATGATTTAAGCTTGTAAGTCAACGCAGACGAAAGATACCGTCGTGTGTCTCTCATATTTCGATATTTGCACCTCAGTCATCAAATCCTATACATCTATACAGGTTTCGACCATGGTGATCTAGCGGTAAATCGCGTGTCTGGAAATCGAGATATAGCGGAATCGAATGTTGGTTGGACAACGGATTTTTCTGTCTTCGTTTTAAGATAGCTTTCACATCTCATCGATGTGAGGCGTCGACAGAAACAACACACGGTTCGGATTCCACGTTGTACTTGTAGGTCCCGTTTCCCCGGCTCGATAACTGGGGTAGGTTAGGCACACGCAAGCCGCCGAAGTGACGAGGAGCAGAAAGACTTGCACGAGGCCACACGAAATTATTATTACAATCATCTCTATACATAATTAAGCTTGTACTTAACTCTCAGAGCACGATCTTTACTGTACTTTTTATTAGTGGGGTAGGGTGGGGCTAGGTGGTTTGCCTTTCTCCTGCTGTTTTGAGTTACTCATCTTCCTGTGGTTTGATGTTCCTACCTTTGGACAGCCATGAAACGTGCCTGAGTTACTTTCGGCAACAGGTACATTCAGCCAGTGAATGGGTTCCTTTACCTCGATAATATGATATCCAAGGGCGAACGGAAAGTAAGCACATCCGCTTGGGCAAGCAACTGGAAGATGTCTACATGTACATCTGCATACATAGTCCGCAGGCCATGACATGGTGCTTGGTGGTGGGTGCCTTATATCACTGCTAGTCATTCCCTTTCCTTTTACAGAGGTAAATGAGGCGACGGAAGAACGACTGCCTGTATCTTTCTGTACGAGCCCTGATTTCACTTATCTTGTCATCATTGTCGTTGCGCGAGTTAGTGGCAGTCGGATCGTTCCGCTGTCTGTCGCAGATGGGGATATCTAAACTTTCTCAATAGTGTTTGGTTAACTACATTGTACCGTGGATAATTTGAACGATTCTTTTATTGAAATGGTGTGGAACGAGTCAGTTTGCAGGTATACATGATTAATGTAAACATTGATGACGACATTATTTTTTAGTTCTACATATGCCCCCTCTTGTTTTTTTCAGCCCGCCAACATTTAAACAGAAATTTGTCCGCAGTTGTCCGAGAGAAACGATTTAGGTTTAAACCTGCCAGACATTTTATGGTATGGATGGGCTCACGAGCGCTGTGTCAGACGGCACATCATCTCCACCGCCATGACACGCTGTCTGAACGGGAAGAGGGGAAGGACGGGTAAAAGGCGAATGCGCCGTATTTAAATAACAACGCTCTCGTACTGCATACGACTTTGTTTCTTATTTCATATTTCTCGACAACTTAGATCGCAAACGAAAGAAATGTTCAGTATTAGTTAATTACGTTTGGCGTACTGAAGACAAAAAAGTAATTTTTGTGTGCTACAGATGTCGGTATACAGACAGACGGAGGTGTGCAGTCCATTCTTGACGTTCACCGAGCGAGGTTGCGCAGTGGCTAGCACACTGGACTCGCATTCGGGAGGACGACGGTTCAACCCCGCGTCCGGCCATCCTGATTTAGGTTTTCTGTGATTTCCCTAAATCGCCCCAGGCAAATGTCGGGATGGTTCCTTTCAAAGGGCACGACCGACCTCCTTCCCCGTCCTTCCCTAATCTGATTTAGTGGCGAGTTACTGCATCGATGATTTCAGCCATAAATAGAAATATTAAAAAAGGTAGGAAGATTTTTCTGTTTAGCAAAAGTGACAAAAAGCAGATTACAGAGTACCTGATGGCTCAACACAAAAGTTTTGTCTCAAGTTCAGATAGTGTTGAGGATCAGTGGACAAAGTTCAAAACCATCGTACAATATGCGTTAGATGAGTATGTGCCAAGCAAGATCGTAAGAGATGGGAAAGAGCCACCGTGGTACAACAACCGAGTTAGAAAACTGCTGCAGAAGCAAAGGGAACTTCACAGCAAACATAAACATAGCCAAAGCCTTGCAGACAAACAAAAATTACGCGAAGCGAAATGTAGTGTGAGGAGGGCTATGCGAGAGGCGTTCAATGAATTCGAAAGTAAAGTTCTATGTACTGACTTGGCAGAAAATCCTAAGAAATTTTGGTCCTATGTCAAAGCGGTAGGTGGATCAAAACAAAATGTCCAGATACTCTGTGACCAAAATGGTACTGAAACGGAGGATGACAGACTAAAGGCCGAAGTACTAAATGTCTTTTTCCAAAGCTGTTTCACAGAGGAACACTGCACTATGGTTCCTTCTCTAGATTGTCGTACAGATAACAAAATGGTAGATATCGAAATAGACGACAGAGGGACAGAGAAACAATTAAAATCGCTCAAAAGAGGAAAGGCCGCTGGACCTGATGGGATACCAGTTCGATTTTACACAGAGTACGCGAAGGAACTAGCCACCTTTCTTGCAGCGGTGTACCGTAGGTCTCTAGAAGAGCGAAGCGTTCCAAAGGATTGGAAAAGGGCACAGGTCATCCCCGTTTTCAAGAAGGGACGTCGAACAGATGTGCAGAACTATAGACCTATATCTCTAACGTCGATCAGTTGTAGAATTTTGAAACACGTATTATGTTCGAGTATAATGACTTTTCTGGAGACTAGAGATCTAGTCTGTAGGAATCAGCATGGGTTTCGAAAAAGACGGTAGTGTGAAACCCAGCTCGCGTTATTCGTCCACGAGACTCAGAGGGCCATAGACACGGGTTCACAGGTAGATGCCGTGTTTCTTGACTTCCGCAAAGCGCTCGATACAGTTCCCCACAGTCGTTTAATGAACAAAGTAAGAGCATATAGACTATCAGACCAAAGAAAGCAGAATGTCATTCTCAATGGAGAGAAGTCTTCCGAAGAAAGAGTGATTTCAGGTGTGCCGTGGGGGAGTGTCACAGGACCGTTGCTATTCACAATATACATAAATGACCTGGTGGATGACATTGGAAGTTCACTGACGCTTTTTGCAGATGATGCTGTGGTGTATCGAGAGGTTCTAACAATGGAAAATTGTACTGAAATGCAGGAGGATCTGCAGCGAATTGACGCATGGTGCAGGGAATGGCAATTAAATCTCAATGTAGACAAGTGTTACGTGCTGCGAATACATGGAAAGATAGATCCCTTATCATTTAGCTACAATATAGCAGGTCAGCAACTGGAAGCAGTTAATTCCATAAATTGTCTGGGAGTACGCATTAGGAGTGATTTAAAATGGAATTATCATATAAAGTTGATCGTCGGTAAAACAGATGCCAGACTGAGATTCATTGGAAGAATCCTAAGGAAATGCAATCCGTAAACAAAGGAAGTAGGTTACAGTACGCTTGTTCGCCCACTGCTTGAATACTGCTCAGCAGTTTGGGATCCGTACCAGATAGGGTTGATAGAAGAGATAGAGAAGATCCAACGGAGAGCAGCGCGCTTCGTTACAGGATCATTTAGTAATAGAGAAAGCGTTACGGAGATGATAGATAAACCCCAGTGGAAGACTCTGCAGGAGAGACGCTCAGTAGCTCGGTACGGGCTTTTGTTAAAGTTTCGAGAACATACCTTCACCGAAGAGTCAAACAGTATATTGCTCCCTCCTACGTTTATCTCTCGAAGAGACCATGAGGATAAAATCAGAGAGATTAGAGCCCACACAGATGCATACTGACAATCCTTCTTTCCACGAACTATACGCGACTGGAATAGAAGGGAGAACCGATAGAGGTACTCAAGGTACCCTCTGCCACACGCCGTCAGGTGGCTTGCGGAGTATGGATGTAGATGTAGATGAGACCGATGACCTCGCTGTCTGGTCTTCCCCAAACAACCCCAACCCCCCCACCCTCCATTCTTGACGTTCTAATTTTCATTCCTGCACTTCTTTTTCTTTCGTAAATTCGGCAATAGCGGGCTTTAAACCAAGGAATTGTTCCAGGCAAAGCCTTGGCTTAACCAACGTACTTTGCGGTAATATACCACGTCTCTATACTCTGTACCAAATTTTATCGAAAACTTTTGAAACAGACAGTGGAATAATGCATGTGGGGTTCAGAACTTCAATTTCTTCACACGACTCCATGCTTGCAAATGTAGTAAAAGGTGCAGAAAAAGGAACTGCGTCTGTAGACCGTTGGCCGGCCGCTGTGGCCGAGCGGTTCTAGGCGCATCAGTCCGGAACCGCGCTGCTGCTACGGTCGCAGGTTCGAATCCTGCCTCGGGCATGGATTTGTGTAATGTTCTTAGGTTAGTTAGGTTTAAGTAGTTCTAAGTTCTAGGGGACTGATGACCACAGCAGTTGAGTCCCATAGTGCTCAGAGCCATTTGAACCATGACAGATGTTCACAGCTCTAGTGGCTGGTAGCACAAAAAGAGGCGGTCTAGCTATATATCGTCACAAGCCTCCGAAAATGAACAATAATTACAGAAGAAAGGGATGAGAATGCTCAATATCTATCGTGCAGTTGCATAATTACGTGTACTGCAAATCTGCTATGAAACGACATTACAACACCATGCAGAAAGAATTTAAAGATCATAGTTTTAGATAACATTATTGGGAACAGCTATCTGTCAGTGAAGTAAGATCAGTTAAAAGAGTTTTTATCGCACAGTCACAACACTGCACAAAACTTTAGTTTTGAGACTGGGGTTGGCACAGTTGTCATCATAGTCAGCCGGATGGTGTATTATCTGAAGATGGCTTGCTACTAGAGGCCGAACCGGTCATATTTTTAATAAATGACTGTGTGATCAAGACTGTTTTTTAATAAATTTAATTAAAAGATTTATTTCACAATAGAAGAGCAAGAAAATACAGCGGTCGACAAAAATGGTTCAAATGGCTCTAAGCACTATGGGACTTGACATCTGAGGTCATCAGTCCCTAGACTTAGAACTACCTAAACGTAACCAACGTAAAGACAGCACACACATCCTTGCCCGAGACGCCTAGAACCTAGAACCACGCGGCCACTGCGGCCGTCGAACGTCTGTCATATGACGAATAAACGGGGAAGGATAAACAGTGGTGGCGCAACGATTCTATCGAACTGAAGACAGTCGTGCCAGCGAAAGACGCCGCACCGTAATACTAAATGGAATGTGGCGCTGCTGCACCTGGTGCTTCCGGGAAGTGCCGAGCAAAGCCGAGGCAGGCCGAGCTTGTGCCCGCCTGCGGCCCGAGTGCCGAGTGGCACCACCGTGGCCGGCTCTCTGTTACGGCATTGGCGAAATGATCAAAACTTTTTGCTGGTGTCTGTCTAACACCTTTCTGAGCTACTAAGAGCTTTAATAAAGAGTAATATTGGTCAATTTTCCTCTATCTTTGTAGGTATGAATATCAGTAATCTTCTCAAATTGTAATGGATTCTTTATGACGAATTTCATTAGCAAATATGTATTGTGACGGAGCAGTTAAAATTCCCAACCTATGGCTGCATGGCGACTGCGGGTGAACACGACATGTTATTCTTACGGCTCGCTTTTCTGCAATTAATATGTTCTTTCTAAATGACGAGTACCTCACGAAACTATTCCGTAAGACGTTACCGCGTAGAAATATGTAAAGTATACTACGAGGTTGATTCGGTTGTTTCCAAGACTAGTAATTATACGAAGAACAAAAGTAGGCGAACTTAATTGTTTGGGGAGCTCAGTAATATGCTTCATCTCGTTCAAATTTTCATCCACATGCACGCTATTTAGTGACTCCTTCTCGTCTGCTACATGGACTGTTGATATGATTCTATTCGTTGTTCAGAACTGAATATAATGTCTTTTCTCAAAATTTAGTGGTAATCTCTTTCCAGAGAACCACTTAATAATTATTTGTAAAGCATCAACAAGCTCCTCTCCTGCTTTCTCTCTAATTGGATTTATTATAAGATCGGTATAATATGCATAAAGTAACAATTCTGGTTGTTTCAAGTTCACATACATAAGGAACAGGAATGCCAAGTTCACATACATAAGGAACAGGAATGAACCCAAAATTGAACCCTGCAGGTCTCCCTTTTGATATCTCCCTGGTCACTACGCGTTTTCCTTTTCCAACAGTGTCTGAATTATTCAGCACAACTTTTCCATTTTGTTCGTTAAGTGTGATTCAAACCAGCTATGCGTATTGTGACAACTCCATAAAAGTTGAGTTTTGATTGACCACACTGCCATACACCTTGGAAAGATCACAAAATATACCAACTGGCGACATTTTATTATTTAAAGCTTGTACTATTTGATCAGTAAACGTATAAATAGCATTGTCAGTCGAGCAACCCTTCTTGAACCCAGACTGTGTTTTTAATTAAGTGTAAGGTTATTACTCTTGAGTACATAACTTTTTGGATGTAACGAAATTGGATGATAAATGTTTAAGCCTTTCTTGTCTCGTTTCTTATTCAGTGGCTTAACAATTGAATACTTTCACCTGTGGAAAAATTCCTTGTACCAATGACGCTTTACGTTCGGGATGGTCAGAAACGGTCTGAAAACTTCTGAGGGTGTTGCAGTTTGGGTTTTGCTGTGAAATAATTATTGATAAAAAAAATTCTAAACGTTCCGTCGTTTCCGAATTGATTAGCATTGAAGTTAGGCCATCAGGCCGTTATGAACCCAAATTCAAGCGACCCGCCCCCTCTCAGTTGTTCTCATAGCGTAAATGATAGCTCACGAGGCTGCTCAGCCTTTGGCCCGGGTTCGATCTCTACTATCATCCCAGGTCCAATTTTCGTATCGCTCTCCTGTTCTGTTTAAGAAACCAAACGAAGAAGACGCTTGGCGACGCCATCTCTGGCGTACCTCTTGCATTTACGGGCGCGACGGCATGGTTGGCTAACTTCAATGGCAGTTGAATCGGAAACGTTGAAATGTGTCGAATTGTTTTCTTAACAATTATTTCTCAGCACTACATACCCTGCAACACCTTTACAAACTTTTCATGCTGTTTGGGTCCACAAGGCGTATTTCTAAGGACATTACTTGTTAAATTATACCGAGCGAGGTGGCGCAGTTGTTGACACAATGGACGCGCTTACGGGAGGACGACGGTTCAAACCCACGTCCAGCCATCCTTGTTTAGGTCTCCCGCAATTTCCCAGATCGCTTCAGGTAAATGCCATGTTGGTCCCTTTGAAAGGGCACGGCCGATTTCCTTCCCCATCCTCCCGTAATCCGACCTTCTGCTCCGTCTCTAATGACCTCGTCGTCGACGGGAGATTAAACTCTAATCTCCTTCCTTAAAATTACAACAATTTTTCTGAATTATGTTTGAAATTCCATCAATACTGTATGAGCTATTGTGATTTAGAATTTTTTAAATTCTATTAATTACATTTAATGATATTTATGCTACTCTTATGTCGATGGAAATGTATCGCACAAGCGGTCTATACGTGTTCTCCTCTATAGATGAGCTACAATTTCGTAGAATTCTCCCAGTGAACCAAGCCCGACCATTGACCTTACCTAGAATCGACGTTATGTGGTCGTTCCATTTCACGGCGCTTTGTAACGTGACGGAACGGAGTCAAGTAACACACCACTAACATGGTAATCAGACACTGCAGGACTGCTTTCAAGACACATTTTGTTACATTTAGAGCAACCTGCCAGTCATCTCACAAAATAGATGTTCTATCGAAGTCTTCTTCTACAGTAGCTCAAACACGATACTTTACCGTTGAATACAGAGTCATCAGTAAACAGTTTCATATCTGAAATTTAGCTGAGAAACGTGGGGACGGAAATGTGTAAAAATTAAACATTTTACAAATTTATTATCCCGCAGATCGCTCTCCCCTCCCCCGAACACCATCCATTTTACATGGAGGGCTGGCAGCACACAAGCACTGTCAGGTAACGACATTTTACGAGCGACTTTCAATAAATAATGCATTTTTAATGGACCGGCCGTTGTGGCCGCGCGGTTCTAGGCGCTTCAGTCCGGAACCCCACGACCGTTACGGTCGCAGGTTGGAATCCTGCCTCGGGCGTGGATGTGTGTGATGTCCTTAGGTTAGTTAGGTTTAAGTAGTTCTACGTTCTAGGGGACTGATGACCTCAGATGTTAAGTCCCATAGTGCTCAGAGCCATTTCAATCATTTTTAATGAAAGCAGGTCGGTTTTAATCAGGAGTCCAATAACCATGTTATTCTCCATTCTTTTGATTACAAAACCCTATTTTTCAACATAATCTCCATGCAGTACAACAGCCTTGTGCCACCTGGGAGTGACCGTGTGGCAGCATCGTACCGCTCTACTGGTCGAGTTAGGAGCCAACGTCTTGCTAACTCAGTAACATCCCCATCATCCGCGTACTGCTTCCCGCGGAATTCATCCTTCATTGAGCTAAACATATGGAAGCCGAAAGGTGCGAGATCCTGGCTGTTGGGTGGATGAGGAAGAAAAGCCCAATGAAGTTTTTTGAGCTCCCCTCGGTTGCGCAGACTTGTGTCAGGCCTTGTGTTGTCGGAGAGAAGTTCGTTTTCAATTTTGTAGCATAATTACGCGCTGAACTCCTTTCTTCAATTTCCTGAGGGTAGCACAATTGAACGTCCTCTTTGAACGATTATACACGAATGTGCTTATATTGACACATAATATTTTTAGCGCAACGCAATCTGACTTTCAATAATCCCTACAAAAGAATGACCCTGACTAACATTAACCTATACCTTTCACAAAACACTTACCTCACCAAAAATCTTAGTTACTCGAACTACTGCAATACAGCGAGCGCCACTACTGCCAACTAAATAAAAGATTCAAACTACTGAAGGCACTAACTACTGATAGGCATAGTTAGCAAATGAAAGATTTTGATAGAGAAGAAACAATGTATTTAACTTAATAGTCATAGTATATATATAGCAGTTCATGACATCCAGTCTTACAAATTTCAAAACTCCGTCATCTCTCTCCCCACGTCCACCACTGCTTGCGGCTCCTCCAACTGCGCAACGCTACGCGCTGTTAACATCCAGCTGCCCAAGACTACAATGGCGAGTATTGCAACAATGCCAACCAGCCACTTACTGCACACAGCACAGCCAGTGATTTTTCATACAGAGCGCTATGTGGCGTTACCGATAAAAAAACCTAAACAGCCTACTTACACAATACACTTCAGAGACGATCATTGTACGATGAGGGAGGAGATGAAACAGAAGAACCCCTTCAGAGATCTAGAAGATTATCGCTACGACTTTGCCAGCTGAGAGTGCGGCTTTGAACTTTTCCTTCGGAGCGGAAGTGGAGTGGTGCCATTCCATGGACTGCCGCTTTGTTTCAGGTTCGAAGTGACAAACCAATGATTCATCGCCTATAACGACGTTCGACAAAAATTGTCACCACCAGGCTTGTAACGTGAAACAATTACGCACAGTTGGTCTTTCGTTGCTTTTCATGGTCCTCTGTCAAGTGGTGAGGAGCCCAACGGGCAGACACCTTTGAGTACCTCAACTGGTGGATGAGTGTGTCAGTACCAACAGAGTCCTCCAGCTGTGCAGCTAACTATTCCATTGTGATCCACACGTTCCAACATTGCAAGAGTCATAGTTGTGAATCAGCTGTGTCTGTTCTACCGGCTCGCGGGAGATCAGAAAAGTTTCCGCGACCTCGTTGAGATGATGACGGTCACCTCGCACAACGACTTACCGCGCTTTCGTTCACTGCCTGGTCTCCGCAGACATTCTGCAAACTCCTATGAATGTCTACGATGCTCTGATTTTCGCAAAAAGAAACTAAATGACAGCTGTCTGCTTGTAACATACCTCGGTTAAAGACGCCATTTGGGAGGCTATGTATAGCATCACCACCTTTCGGAACTTCGTGAAAGCACACTGAGGTTACAAAAGTCATGGGATAGTGAAACGTACATATACAGATGGTGGTAGTATAAAAAAAAATTCAAGTGGCTCTGAGCACTATGGGACTTAACATCTGTGGTCTTCAGTCTCCCAGAACTTAGAACTACTTAAACCTAACGAACCTAAGGACATTACACACATCCATGCCCGAGGCAGGATTCGAACCTGCGACCGTAGCGGTCATGCGGTTCCAGACTGGGGCGCTTAGAACAGCTCGGTCACAGCGGCCGGCAGTGATAGTATCGCGTAGACAAGATATAAAAGATATATAGAAGAGCTATCATTCTTACTCAGGTGACTCGTGTGACAAGGTTCCCGACATGATGATGGCGGCACGACGGGAATTAATTGACTTTGAATGATAGTTGGAGCTAGACGAATGGGACACTCCATTTCGAAAACGTTTAGTGAATTCATTATTCGGAGACCCTCAGTGTCAACAGTGAGACGAGAATACAACATTTCATATATTACCTCTCCACCGGACAACGCAGTGGCCGAATTCCATTTCTTAACGACTTCGCCGGCCGCGGTGGCCGAGCGGTTCTAGGAGCTTCAGTCTGGAAGCGCGCGACCGCTACGGTCGCAGGTTCGAATCCTGCCTCGGGCATGGATGTTTGTGATGTCCTTAGGTTAGTTAGGCTTAAGTAGTTCTAAGTTATAGGGGACTGATGACCACAGAAATTAAGTCCCATAGTGCTCAGAGCCATTTGAACCATTTCTTAACGATCTAGAGAAACAGCGTTTCGGTATAGTTGTCCGTGCTATTGGACTAGCAACAATGCGCGAAGTAATCGCAGAAATCGAAGCTATCCCACAGGACAGTGCGGCGAAATTTGGCGTTAATGTGCCATGGTAGTAGACGACAGACACGAATGTCTTTACTAGCAACACGACATCACCTTCAGCTCCTCTCATGAGCTCGTGGGATCATAGACGACAGGAAAACCGTGCCCTGGTCAGCTGAGTCCCGATTTCCGCTGGTAAGAGCTGATGGTAGGGCTCGAGTATGGAGCAGACTCAACGAAACCAGGTTGTCAACAAGGCTCTCTATAAGCTGGTGGTGGCTCCATAATGGTGTGAGTGCAACTCAACCGATCATTCACAGGAAAGGTTATGTTCAGCTACGTGCAGACCATTTGCAGTCATTCACGCGCTTCATGTTCGCAAACGACGATGGAACATTTATGGGTGTCAATGAGTCATGTCGGTGGGCCACAACTGTTCGTGATTGGCATCAAGATCGCCAACTTATCACTTCTTTCACATCTGGTGTTGTTTGTTAATGTCTAAATCGCCGAGTTGCATCGTGGTTCGGAGTCCACTGTATGCCCACGAACGCCATGCCGCACTCCACCTCATTTTCCGCATCCATTTATATTCCCCAACATGGATCCTCTGCATCAAGTTCCTAGCCCTGCTTACCTATATCGAACAACTTTGCATCTTCTACAGTATCCGGAAAATAGATTCCAACAATACCACTCTCTCCCTTTTGATCACCAACCGCGGTAAGCTGATGCGCCTTCACAAACACGTCCCTCCGCCCTCCACCTACACACATCCATGTGTCCGGAAACGCTTAATTTCCATGTTACAGCTCATTTTAGTTTCTTCCACCTACGCTCAATGGAGCACGTTATCATGATTTCATACGGGATACTGTACCTGTGCTGCTAGAACATGTGCCTTTACAAGTACGACACAACATGTGGTTCATGCACGATGGAGCTCCTGCACATTTCAGTCGAAGTGTTCGTACGCTTCTCAACAACAGATTCGGTGACCGATGGATTGGTAGAGGCGGACCAATTCCATGGCGTCCACGCTCTCCTGACCACAACCCTCTTGACTTTCATTTATGGGGGCATTTGAAAGCTCTTGTCTACGTAACCCCGGTACAAAATGTAGAGACTCTTCGTGCTCGTATTGTGGACGGCTGTGATCCAATACGCCATTCTCCAGGGCTGCATCAGCGCATCGGGGATTCCATGCGACGGAGGGTGGATGCATGTATCCTCGCTAACGGAGGACATTTTGAACATTTCCTGTAACAAAGTGTTTGAAGTCACGCTGGTACGTTCTGTTGCTGTGTGTTTCCATTCCATGATTAATGTGATTTGAAGAGAAGTAATAAAATGAGCTCTAACATGGAAAGTAAACGTTTCCGGACACATTTCCACATAACATTTTCATTCTTTGTGTGTGAGGAATGTTTCCTGAAAGTTTGGACGTACCTTTTTGTAACACCATATATGTTTGTGTGTCTGGGTCTTACGGGCATACAACGACCCTTGCGAGCACTTACTCGTGTTGACCACATGATCACTCTGTGAGGATGGGACTGAAACACAAATAAAACAACAGGGGAGCTAAAAGAGAGGCACAGGGAACAGAAAACACAGGTGAGCCAGTCACCCTGTTAACATGTGGAAAAGATCTACGTAAAATTTTCGGAAACATGTCGGACAAATCACAAATCCTTAAAACTGACACCGCATTCGTTTGAATGTTACTTAAAACAGAGGGCAGATACGTCGGCAATTCTGCCGCTGCTCGCTGGTCTGAAAATAAAACACAGTCGAATAAAGTGTAGCGCACAGTTACCTGTATGCGACAAGCACCACACTTTGAGGGGGTCTTCTCGCCGGAGCATGAGGCTGTGGTCTTTGCGAAGACGAATAAGTAGGACATCGCCTCGTCAATGTGACTGGAAGGACGTAATTCTCACTATAAACTTTTTAATTAGCTCAGATGAAGAGCAGAATATTGTACTGTTGACACCCCCGCCCCTTTCCCAAATAGGAGCGAGCGACATGAAAGAACAGTAACGGAAAGGAGAGGTGTCACAGGATCTCGTGCAACAGGGTGTCGTACGGGACCGTGCCTGGCACTAAGGTGGTCGAACGAGCTTTTTCCAAAGCTGTTCCACAGAGGAATAGCGCACTGCAGTTCCTCCTCTGAATCCTCGCACGAACGAAAAAATGGCTGACATCGAAATAAGTGTCCTCTGGCGTGCCACGGGTATAAGCTCCCGTCTCGTTAGAGATTAAATGCATTAATAATCATTAATTATGTTACATTCCTCTTGTTGTAGTTGACCGTGTATATCGAGACTTCGTTCATTGTTAAATGCAATGGTGTGGTACTAACTGATGGAGACGCATTAAGAAGTGGTAAAATTTAATTTATTTCCTTTATCACACTGCACAAACATAAACACACTATTATTCAAACTGCATGCCACTACTATTAAACAAAGAGATAAATCCTTCGCCACGCAACCGCCTTTGGCTCACGCAGCCTACACCTTCCACAGCCTCTCGACAACTGCCTCTGCTTGCGAATCTCTGCGCCACTGGGCATTGTCACCCTCCAAAGAACAACCACTTACAGATACTACACACCGGTACCCTCACAAGGGGAGTGTTATAGGACCATTGCTTTTCACAATATATATAAATGACCTAGTAAATAATGTCGGAAGTTCCATGCAGCTTTTCGAGGATGATGCTGTAGTATACAGAGAAGTTGCAGCATTAGAAAATTGCAGCGAAATGCAGGAAGATCTGCAGCTCATAGGCACTTGGTGCAGGCAGTGGCAACTGACCCTTAACATAGACAAATGTAATGTATTGCGAATGAATTAAAAGAAGGATCCTTTATTGTATGATTATAGACTATCGGCCATTAAAATTTCTACACCAAGAAGAAATGCAGATGATAAACGGGTATTCATTGGACAAATATATTATACTAGGCCTGACATGTGATTATATTTTCACGCAGTTTGGGTGCATAGATCCTGAGAAATCAGTACCCAGAAAACCACTTCTAGCCGTAATAACGGCCTTTATACTCCTGGGCATTGAATCAAACAGAGCTTGGATGGCGTGTACAGGTACAGCTGCCCATGCACCTTCAACACGATACCACAGTTAATCAAGAATAGTGAGTGGCGTATCGTGATGAGCCAGTTGCTCGGCCACCTTTGACCAGACGTTTTTAATTGGTGGGAGATTTGGCGAATGTACTGGCTAGGGCAGCAGTCGAACATTTTTTGTATCCAGAAAGGCCCGTACAGGACCTGCAACATGCAGTCGTGCATTATCCTGCTGAAATGTAGGGTTTTGGAGGGATCGAATGAAGGGTAGAGCCACGGGTCGTAACACGTCTGAAATTTAACGTCCACTGTTCAAAGTGCCATCAATGCAAACAAGAGGTGACCGAGACGTGTAACCAATGGCTCCCCATACCATCATACCGGGTGATACGCCAGTATGTCGATGACGAATACACGCTTCCAATGTGCGTTCACCGCGATGTCGCCAAACACTGATGCGACCATGATGATGCTGTAAACAGAACCTGGATTCATCCGACGTTTTGCCATTCGTGCAGCCAGGCTCGTCGTTGAGTACACCATCGCAGGAGCTCCTGTCTGTGACGCAGCGTCAAGAGTAACCGCAGCCAAAGTCGTCGAACTGTTCGTGCAGATGGTTGTTGTCTTGCAAACGTCCCTATTTGTTGACTCAGGGGTCGAGACGTGGCTGCACGAACCGTTACAGCCATGCGGATAACATGCCTGTTATCTCGACTGCTAGTGATACGAGGCCGTTGGGATCCAGCAGGGCGTTCGGTGTTACCTTCCTGAACCCACCGATTCCATATTCTGATAACAGTCATGGGACCTCGACCAACACGAGCAGCAATGTCGCGATACGATAAACCACAATCGCGATAGGCTACTATCCAACCTTTATCAAAGTCGGAAACATGGTGGTATGCATTTCTCCTCCTTACACGAGGCATCACAACAACGTTTCACCAGGCAACGCCGGTCAACTGCTGTTTGTGTTTGAGAAATCGCTTGGAGACTTTCCTCGTGTCAGCACGTTGTAGGTGTCACCACCGGCGCCAACCTTGTGTGAATGCTCTGGAAAGCTAATTATTTCGATATGACAGCATCTTATTCGTGTCTGTTAAATTTCGCGTTTGTAGCACGTCATCTTCGTCGTGTAGCAATTTTAATGGGCAGTAGTGTATGATAGCGGAACAAACACTGGTAGCAGTTACTTCCGTAAAATATCTGGGAGTGTGCGTACGGAACGATTTGAAGTGGGATGTTCATATAAAATTAATTGTTGGTAAGGCGGGTGCCAGGTTGGGGAAGATCGAAAGAAGAGTGGCGCGTTTCGTCACAGGGTTATTCGGTAAGCGTGATAGCGTTACGGAGATGTTTAGCAAACTCTAGTGGCAGTCTCTGCGAGAGAGGGGCTCTGCAGCGCGGTGTAGCTTGCTGTCCAGGTTTCGAGAGGGTGCGTTTCTGGATGAGGTATCGAATATATTGCTTCTCCCTACTTATACCTCCCGAGGAGATCACGAATGTAAACTTAGAGAGATTCGAGCGCGCACGGAGGCTTTCCGGCTGTGGTGTTACCCCCGGACACCACACTTGTCAGGTGGTAGCCTTTAAATCGGGCGCGGTCCGTTAGTATACGTCGGGCCCGCGTGTCGCCACTATCAGTGATTGCAGACCGAGCGCTGCCACACGGCAGGTCTAGTCTAGAGAGACTCCCCAGTTGTACAGCCGACTTTGCTAGCGATGGTTAACTGTCTACATACGCTCTCGTTTGCCGAGACGACAATTTAGCATAGCCTTCAGCTACATCATTTGCTACGACCTAGCAAGGCGCCATATTCAGTTACTATTCTGAACAGATAATATTGTGAATCATGTACCGTCAAGAGCGACGTTCATCATTAATGGATTAAAGTATCAGACTAGCTACGTCCGCTTTCTGAATTCTAATTCCTTGCCCTGTTCGAGACCTCACGTCAGTATAGTCCTTCCCTCCTCACGCCAGCCTGCGTGAGCTAAAACGCGTGCATTTCGGCCTCCACTAGTAACACGGTGTTGGCTCATCTGCCAACAGAACACCGGCAGTCGTTCTTCCCGCGAACCATACGCGACTGGAACAGAGGAGGGAGGTAATGACAGTGGCACGTAAAGTGACCTCCGCCACACACCGTTGAGTGGTGAATTGCCCCCTCTGTTTATTGATCGGATAGCCACTGAATTGCTATTTATTTATCTAATGGGATAATAATAATTATTAAAAGGTGGCAATTTTATTTAAGCACCATTTTTCACTCTTTCGATTGTTGCGCGTCAGCGATAGTGCAGTGCTGCTCGCTTTGGAGAACACACATTTTATAAGAATTGTTTGGTCCAGGAAACACGTTTGCGATCACGGTTGCGATTTAGACAGTATTCACGTAATTGTACTGATTAAAAGTTGTCGTTTCCGAAAGACGCAGGCTCGATTAAAGCTGTGTGCGCTTTTGCGTGTATAATGAAAATGTTCATAACACGTCGCGTAACAAAAGGAATATGCGAATCACAACCGTGACGAAACGAAGAAAATATATGATAACATAAATGTTCTTCGCTGTTATTCAGGACAGGCTCAGATTAGACTTGCAATTTTGAGTTGTAGGAAATGACAAGACGTTACACTTGAGAGATATTTGTTTTGAATAACTTGTAATTACCTTCTCTCTCTCTCCTTTTTACAGCCTTTCTACCTTCACATCGATTAAGGAACTTTTCCTTCTCTACTGACCAGTACGAGAACAAAATTCAGACTCAACAAAATGTCTTACATCGAATTATTACATGTTTAACCCTTGTTGTTGTTGTGGTCTTCAGTCCTGAGACTGGTTTGATGCAGCTCTACATGCTACTCTATCCTGTGAAAGATTCTTCATCTCCCAGTACCTACTGGAAGCTACATCCTTCTGAATCTGCTTAGTGTATACATCTCTTGGTCTCCCTCTATGATCTTTACCCTGCACGCTGCCCTCCAATACTAAATGGATGATCGCTTGATGCCTCAGAACATGTCCTACCAATCGATCCCTTCTTCTAATCAAGTTGTGCCACAAACTTCTCTTCTCCCCAATCCTATTCAATACTTCCTCATTAGTTATGTGATCTACCCATCTAATCTTCAGCATTCTTCTGTAGCACCACATTTCGAAAGCTTCTATTCTCTTCTAGTCCAAACTATTTATCGTCCATGTTTCACATCCATACAAATACTTTCAGAAACGACTTCCTGACACTTAAATCTATACTCGATGTTAACAAGTATCTCTTCTTCAGAAACGCTTTCCTTGCCATTGCCAGTCTACATTTTATATCCTCTCTACTTCGACCATCATCAGTTATTTTGATCCCCAAATAGCAAAACTCATTTACTACTTTAAGTGTTTCATTTCCTAATCTAATTCCCTCAGCATCCCCCAACTTAATTCGACTACATTCCATTATCCTCGTTTTGCTTTTGTCGATGTTCATCTTATAACCTCCTTTCAAGACACTATCCATTTCGTTCAACTGCTCTTCCAAGTCCTTTGCTGTCTCTGACAGAATTACAATGTCATCGGTGAACCTCAAAGTTTTTATCTCTTCTCCATGGATTTTAATACCTACTCCGAATTTTTCTTTTGTTACCTTTACTGCTTGCTCAATATACAGATTGAATAACATCGGGGAAAGGCTACAACCGTGTCTCACTCCCTTCCCAACCGCTGCTTCCCTTTCATGTCCCTCAAGTCTTATAACTGCCATCTGGTTTCTGTATAAATTGTAAGTAGCCTTTCGCTCCCTGTATTTTACCCGTGGGACCTTCAGAATTTGAAAAAGAGTATTCCAGTCAACATTGTCAAAAGCTTTCTCTAAGTCTACAAATGCTAGAGACGTAGGTTTGCCTTTCGTTAATCTAGCTTCTAAGATAAGTCGTAAGGTCAGTATTGCCTCACGTGTTCCAATATTTCTACGGAATCCAAACTGATCTTCCACAAGGTCGGCTTCTACTAGTTTTTCCATTCGTCTGTAAAGAATTCGCGTTAGTATTTTACAGCTGTTGCTTATTAAACTGATTAACAATCATATATAGTTTCGTAGTATAAACAATGCTAATTTATTCCGTGCACTAGAAAGTCTTTCATCCACTGAGCACAAAAATGAAAATAATAGAATTATAATTACATTTTTAATATCACGAATACTTCTTTAAATCATGAAAATAAGGCTTGACATCGTGGTAATATTAATTTGCATCGTTGTAGCACTACAGTGGCTTGCGGAGTGTAAATGTAGATGTAGCAGGGCCCGGAAAGATTGCAATGCGTGTGCGTTTGAGTGGCGGTAATGGTTTGGCAGATGAGAGCTAACGAGCGCCGGCCGCAGGAGCGCAGCCGCTGCGGCCGGCACCGAGGTGGGGGCCCGTGGAGTGCGGCGCGGCTGGTAGCGGCTGGAGCGGCCGCAGTGCGCGTGGCGCCGGCGCGAGCGATGGACGCGGCCCCCAGCCCTGCCCCAGCCCCAGCCTCCGGCCCTGCGTGGCCCTGCGACTCCGCGGCGTGCATCGCCGACCTCTCGGTGGCCGGCGCCGCCGCCCTCTCGGCGCTGCTGCTGCTGCTGTGCCGCGCCCTGCGCCCGCCTCCGGCCGACAGGACCTCCTACAGGTACAGCCGCCCCACTGCCTCCGTCTCTACTCGTCTCCATGTGCGTGTGAGCGGCGGAAGGTCCTTCTGGTGTCACCCACATTTACCTCCACCCTCACGTACTCCCATTTGCTGCTTCTACTAGAGGTGTCAATTCCGGGGAATGGGCCGGCCAAGATACTAGTCCGCTGCAACGATCTGGAAACAATTCGCGAAGAAATACTGTAGTACTTCGTGCACTATGGACTGGAGAACCATCGTGCTGGTACCACATGCCCCTCCCAGTCTTCAGAGGAACGTCGTATAGCATCTGAGGAAGATGGCCTGTTAGGAGGCTGCGATACTTGTTTACGTTCAGTGTTCTGTCTAGGAAAACGGGTCTATGAACTGATAGTTCACTATTCCACACCTCACGTTTTCACTCCATGCACAATAACAGGGTTTGTCAACAGACCAATACTACGTGTTTCAACGGCTTACCTAGCCATGATTGGTAAATGTGACTCCATCACTAAACGAGACAGATCATACGAGGTGCATTCAAGTTCTAAGGCCTCCGATTTTTTTTCTAATTAACTACTCGTCCGCATCTAGTGGTCGTGCAGTAGCGTTCTCGCTTCCCACGCCCGGGTTCCCGGGTTCGATTCCCGGCGGGGTCAGGGATTTTCTCTGCCTCGTGATGGTTGGGTGTTGTGTGATGTCCTTAGGTTAGTTAGGTTTAAGTAGTTCTAAGTTCTAGGGGACTGATGAACTAAGATGTTAAGTCCCATAGTGCTCAGAGCCATTTGAACCAATTAACTACTCACCCGAAATCGATGAAACTGGCTTTACTTCTCGACGTAATTGCCCTGCAGACGTACACATTTTTCACAACGCTGACGCCATGATTCTATGGCAGCGGCGAAGGCTTCTTTAGGAGTCTATTTTGACCACTGGAAAATCGCTGAGGCAATAGCAACACGGCTGGTGAACGTGCGGCCACGGAGAGTGTCTTTCATTGTTGGAAAAAGCGAAAAGTCACTAGGTGCCAGGTCAGGTGAGTAGGGAGCATGAGGAATCACTTCAAAGTTATCATCACCAAGAAACTGTTGCGTAACGTTAGCTCGATGTGCGGGTGCGTTGTCTTGGTGAAACAGCACACGCGCAGCCCTTCCCGGAAGTTTTTGTTGCAGTGCAGGAAGGAATTTGTTCTTCAAATATTTTCGTAGGTTGCACCTGTTACCGTAGTGCCCTTTGGAACGCAATGGGTAAGGATTACGCCCTCGCTAACCCAGAACATGGACACCATAATTTTTTCAGCACTGGCGGTTACCCGAATTTTTTTTGGTGGCGGTGAATCTGTTTGCTTCCATTGAGCTGACTGGCGCTTTGTTTCTGGATTGAAAAATTGCATCCACGTCTCATTCATTGTCACAACCGACGAAAAGAAAGTCCCATTCATGCTGTCGTTGCGCGTCAACATTACTTCGCAACATGCCACACGGGCAGCCATGTGGTCGTCCGTCAGCATTCGTGGCACCCACCTGGATGACACTTTTCGCATTTTTAGGTCGTCATGCAGGATTGTGTGCACAGAACCCACAGAAATGCCAACTCTGGAGGCGATCTGTTCAACAGTCATTCGGCGATCCCCAAAACAATTCTCTCCACTTTCTCGATCATGTCGTGAGACCGGCTTGTGTGAGTCCGAGGATGTTCTGCCTTCATTAAACTGCCGCACCCACGAACGCACTTTCGACACATCCATAACTCCATCACCACATGTCTCCTTCAACTGTCGATGAATTTCAATTGGTTTCACACCACCCAAATTCAGAAAACAAATGATTGCACGCTGTTCAAGTAAGGAAAACGTCGCCATTTTAAGTGTTTAAAACCTAATTCTCGCCGCTGGCGGTAAAATTCCATCTTCTGTACGGTACTGTCATCTCTGGGACGTATTCAAAATGAACGCGGCCTCATTTTAACACAAAATGCGCATGTTTCTATCTCTTTCCAGTCCGGAGAAAAATAATTGGAGGCCTTAGAACTTGAATGCACCTCGTACATCTGGAGTAACCTGTCTTAAAGCCCATGTACAGAAATGAACACGATTCTCATAATCGTTTCCACGCAGCTCTCAGTGGACAGAGATGTGATAGGGATGGAACCTATACCGATGGAGAATGCGTAGGGCATTTGCCTAACTCATGCCACTACCTCGTGCGGTTGCGCGGGAGCTAACGCGCGGATCGACTGAAACAGCAAAAACATTAATTCGGAAGTGTATCGAACTTCTTCCAGAATTCGAGGAGCATGACTTCAAACTGGGTGCCTGTATTTCCTGCTTTCTGAGGTCGTGAACGAACAGAGCGAATTGGCTTTTACGCTATCGTTGTTTTCGGAATTCATGTTGGTTCCTACAGGGAAGATTTTAGATCAACAGAAATGACATTAATGCGCGAGCATGAAACATTTCAAAAATTCTGCAACGTCAGAGATGTAGGTCTATAGTTTTGTGCGCCTGTTCGACGACCCTTCTTGAAAACTGCAATGAACTGCGTTCCTTCCCAAGCACTAAGAACTCTTTGTTCTTCCTACGACCTACCTTTTGTTGCTGTTAGAAGAGGAATAAGATCTCTTATTTACCTGTATTGGTATCTAATGGTTTTTCACTACTGAGCGATTTCAGTTCTTTTTGTATCCAGTAGTCACTTATTGTGGTATAAAAGGCGTCCAGTATTTCGGAATTCCTCCTGTCATCCCCCATTTCGATGTCATATGGTCAAAGAACGTCTGCACTCCTAGCTTCGATCCGTTTGCCGATTTAACATAAGACCGCTCAAGCTTCAGCGAGTTTTCTGTGAAGTCGGTAGATAGAATACTACTTTCAAGTTCGTTAAACGCGTCATACATGGCTCTCTTTACACTAATTTTAGTCTCGTTTTCTGTGAGTCTCTGGATACATTGCAATTCGCAGCGAAGCTGTTTTTGATTTCGTAGCAACTTTCTAACACGGCGGACGTCATAGCTTTGCTCAGCACGTATCCATCTAAAGAATATTGTTCAGTAGGCCTACTTCTGCAATTTGCCCGTTGATGCCTCATATTTTCGATCCTAGATATCTATTTTTCATGTTGTCCGTTCAAGTAGTCTAGCAAGCTTGTCTGTACAGACGAGAGTCAGTTTTCCTCTTCTGAGAATATTTAAAGGTTTTATGATTCTGCGCAAGTTTTGTGTTTTTCTTTCATCTTCTTCTGTTTCCTGTCTTATCTTCGCGGGGTCGGCATGTTGTTCTGAATTTGGCAATGCTAGTAGCAGAGGATCGACGGATCCCCTTCTTGTGGACTTCCCCCCCTTCCCCCCCCCCCCTCTCTCTCTCCAGGGGAACTCATTTTGTGTATACCGCCTGCCTGTATCTAGCGTTATCCGATGTAAAGTACGAGAGGGTTTTCGAATTTTTTATGATTTTATGCGTAAGTCTTGTGTTAACATATATAGATACATTAGTCCGTATCACGACTGGCAGATTTTGACCTCATAGTTCTCGAATATTAACTATAGATACCCACTTCTTAGACAGCTTAACGACACACAACGTATGTTTCTCTTCATTTAAAGCCGTTTGGGAGTACAGGTTTACTGGTTTAAGTGTCCCAGTGTGCTGGAGTTGTCTTCACATATTGCTAGATAGTAGTATAGGCGGTGGGGCTTCTGGCCCACGGATCGTAAGTTTGGTCTAATACCGGCCTTATACTGTTCCTGTTATGTTTCGCTGTTGGGTTGCCTACATGCAGGGGCAAGACTGCTGCGATGAGAGCAGCGGAATGTAAGTCGGCACATACACCTCTTCCCCCCACCCCACCCCCTTCCTCCCGACCCCTTCCGACACACAAACGCGTTTTGCTCTCTCTATCCCAACTCAGTATTTCAATGCCTTTCTTGTAGTACAATCTTTGCATGTCAGATACTTCAATCTCTGTTCCCAGCTCGGCGCCAAAATCGCGATGTCCGATCTCTGATGAGCAGACGAAAATTTGCAGCAAAAGTAAAATAGTACTTTAAACAAATCAAACGCTGTCCGTATTATTTGTCAACAGTATCAAACACACGTGGCTCACTTATTAGTACTACTGGTGTAAATTACATATTAAAGTACCAACACTACAGGTTAACGTACGATATTTGTACCTACTTGGCGCAAGGCGCAACCTTATTTGTACGTCTTAGTTACAAAACCACCTTCATTCATAATCCCCAAGACAGATTACACTGAAATAATTGTAGTAAGGAGGTTAAAGACTTGCTGTACTTCTAACAGCTACTGGAATGATAATGTCTTTGAACAAAGTTCCAAGGTTCATCTCTACCACGCGTGAAATTTGGGTCTCTGAACTGCGGATGAAAATTCGATCTTTGCACCAAAATCAAAATACCACTTTAAACAAACCAAAAAGTGTCTGTATTATTTGTCAACATACATAAATATCTGCTCTATAACAGCGCAAAACAGAACAAAACGGGTTAAGGTACACTTGGCACCAAAACCTGAGTTTTGATCTTTATACCCACTTGGTGCAAAGCAGAAAGGACCCTCAAATTAAGTGTCAGGATATTTTTACAAATTCTCACACACAAACACAGCGTCATTCATAGTCTCCAAGAGTGGAAAGATCTTTAGCATGGTGTATCAATTTGTAACAAAAAATGCTAAGGGCCGTGACGAGCACTTATTTAGCCGTGCAAGGCCAGAAATAAAGAATGAGTTGAGAAATAAACGATGCATATTATATCAGGTGACAGATTAAGGACCTTCCGATGAGGGACAAACTACGGCTGTATCCATAATTTGCGTATCAACTTTATTTCGAAGCATCTACAAATTCAGCCACGAGTTAGAACGAAATATACACTCCTGGAAATGGAAAGAGGAACACATTGACACCGGTGTGTCAGACCCACCATACTTGCTCCGGACACTGCGAGAGGGCTGTACAAGCAATGATCACACGCACGGCACAGCGGACACACCAGGAACCGCGGTGTTGGCCGTCGAATGGCGCTAGCTGCGCAGCATTTGTGCACCGCCGCCGTCAGTGTCAGCCAGTTTGCCGTGGCATACGGAGCTCCATCGCAGTCTTTAACACTGGTAGCATGCCGCGACAGCGTGGACGTGAACCGTATGTGCAGTTGACGGACTTTGAGCGAGGGCGTATAGTGGGCATGCGGGAGGCCGGGTGGACGTACCGCCGAATTGCTCAACACGTGGGGCGTGAGGTCTCCACAGTACATCGATGTTGTCGCCAGTGCTCGTGCACGTGCCCGTCGACCTGGGACCGGACCGCAGCGACGCACGGATGCACGCCAAGACCGTAGGATCCTACGCAGTGCCGTAGGGGACCGCACCGCCACTTCCCAGTAAATTAGGGACACTGTTGCTCCTGGGGTATCGGCGAGGACCATTCGCAACCGTCTCCATGTCGCTGGGCTACGGTCCCGCACACCGTTAGGCCGTCTTCCGCTCACGCCCCAAAATCGTGCAGCCCGCCTCCAGTGGTGTCGCGACAGGCGTGAATGGAGGGACGAATGGAGACGTGTCGTCTTCAGCGATGAGAGTCGCTTCTGCCTTGGTGCCAATGATGGTCGTATGCGTGTTTGGCGCCGTGCAGGTGAGCGCCACAATTAGGACTGCATACGACCGAGGTACACAGGGCCAACACCCGGCTTCATGGTGTGGGGAGCGATCTCCTACACTGGCCGTACACCTCTGGTGATCGTCGAGGGGACACTGAATAGTGCACGGTACATCCAAACCGTCATCGAACCCATCGTTCTACCATTCCTAGACCGGCAAGGGAACTTGCTGTTCCAACAGGACAATGCACGTCCGCATGTATCCCGTGCCACCCAACGTGCTCTAGAAGGTGTAAGTCAACTACCCTGGCCAGCAAGATCTCCGGATCTGTCCCCCATTATGTATGTTTGGGACTGGATGAAGCGTCGTCTCACGCGGTCTGCACGTCCAGCACGAACGCTGGTCCAACTGAGGCGCCAGGTGGAAATGGCATGGCAAGCCGTTCCACAGGACTACATCCAGCATCTCTACGATTGTCTCCATGGGAGAATAGCAGCCTGCATTGCTGCGAAAGGTGGATATACACTGTACTAGTGCCGACATTGTGCATGCTCTGTTGCCTGTGTCTATGTGCCTGTGGTTCTGTCAGTGTGATCATGTGATGTATCTGCACCCCAGGAATGTGTCAATAAAGTTTCCCCTTCCTGGGACAATGAATTCAAGGTGTTCTTATTTCAATTTCCAGGAGTGTAATTACAGAGAGGAAAGAAACATTAGAACACTTGTTCCGCACATATGGCGGAACCGAACGGAATTAAGAAATTTGTTCAATATAGTGGCAACTGTGAAAAAGATTCAAATTTGAACGGAGCGCACCTCGTCCATGAGATACGCAAGAATACAGGGGAGCCCGCCGCTCTGAGGGATGTAGCGGTGACAGGGCATGGAGCCTCTGGGACAAAAAATAAGTGGCCGGTTCCATGGCCGAGCCTGCGAGGGTTAGACATTGGTGCGCCCAACAAGTTGCTATCTTCACTGTTTTTTGAAGGCATAGGTACACCAGAGTGAAGCACCAGCCCGTTAACAAACCCCTAGCCACTGCTGCACCGGCCCATTCTGAAAACATCTTCTTGGAAGAACCACCAGCTGCTATCATGCCCGCGACCACGTCTTGGTATCACCATGCTGCAATAAAGTTTGACTGTTCATTACTTTGGACAGAATTTAGTATTGACGGTTGGGTTCGGTCGCCGTTTCGGTCGTTTGATACTCACGAGCATTTCGTGATACAACGGCAGAGCAGCAGGACCAGCCAGGCGCTGAGGTCCATCAGAGTCTGCCACCGGCCTTTTGTTGCCTAAACCCCGATCTCATCGGTCAACATTCTCTCTCCGATGTATTCTGAGTTAAGCTTGTGTGGTTCTAGTTCAGTGGATGTATTTAAGTCAATGGAGGCTGCCCTTAGTTAAAAGTATCTTGTCCTGTTCTGATTTCAAAATGCAGCTCTGTTGTATTTTATAAATTTATTATTTATTAGTAATGCGATTTCTACCACAACTCCCAAGTATCCACACAAATCAGTGGTCCCCTGCAGGTAGGGAGATTGTCAATGCCTCCCCACGGTCTGATACTGGCTAGGATAATCTGAGATCCCGATGACCTATTAATATTTATCTCGTCCGCTAGCACGCGGCAAGCTCTTTTCATTTACGCCCCTTTTGATACAAGCACTGTGTCAATCAGTTTAGGTGTTGTGGCTCAACCTAAACTGCATATTTCCGCAATATCTAAGTAAAAATGGCTTTGAGCACTATGGGACTTAACATCTGAGGTCATCAGTCCCCTATAACTTAGAACTACTTAAACCTAACTAACCTAAGACATCACACACATCCATGCCAGAGACAGGATTCGAACCTGCGACCGTATCGGTCGCGCGGTTCCAGACTGAAGCACCGAGAACCGCTCTGCCACAGCTGCCGGCGCAGTACGTAAGTACAGTTACGAAAACAGTAGTACTTCATTTCACCAAGCACCATTCTAGGGAGGAAAAGATCATGCATTATGCTCTACATTATAAAGAAATAAGTGATGCTGTTGACTGGTCAATATAGCTTTCTAGTATTTTCGATCTTTTGCCTACTTGACGTTATGCTACTGGTGGTACAGGAATGCAACTTTCATCACCTAACGTTTTTAGAAGTTTTTCAGTAATGCTGTACCTCACTAAGCACCATTTTAGGGGAATAAAAATTCGAGGGCATTTTTTCAACCTCTGTTTAGTTGCGAAATAAAAACCATAGTGAAAATCCGTTGAAGCTTTGTGGAGATGTGTTACGCAGTCTCTCTAGTGTGTCTGTCTATTGTCTCGCATCGCACTTTTGACTTCTGAGCACATAGTGAGAACGCCTAGAAAATAGTGTCTCCCGCAAAGTGTGCAATCCTGTTCAGGCGTTTCTCCTGAATTCATGGAATCGTCATAACATAACTGTTATAAGTTCCTTTAGTCATGGCAGTTATCGGCAGCATACTGCAAGGACGACAGGCAGAGTATAACAACAAACTGACAAGTTATTTATAAACATCAGTATTAAAATATCATTCTGCACAAACAACGAACTTTGACATCACTTATCTTAAACGCGGCAAACATAAACACCCCAGTAGCAGAACATAGTGGAATTTATAAACTACTATGCATTTTCCATAGGCAAAACAGGAAGAACTTTTCACGCGCGTTACAAAGAACACTCTTGTGCTTTTAGACTGGACCACTTTGACAAATCAACAGTAGTCAACCAGATGTATGTTAGTAGTCACAGATTAAGTGACAGCCACAACAGCCTAATTGTACTCTACACAGAAAATTATGGTAAAAAAACTTGTGATGCGAGAACAAGTAGAAATAATATTGTACAAAGAAAAATCTTCTGAAAAAAATGTTGAATGAACAAAGTTTAGCAGCCTCAGCCTTTTGATGCATTTAAAAAGTTTATTTTCCCTAAAGAAACAAATGCTTCATAGTGGAAGCATTTGATAACATACATCCACATGTTCACAAATTTTTTGTTTTGTAAATGATATCCAGTATAAATAATAATACAATAGCTTTGTATCTTCTTTAAAATAATAACAGCTGCGTATTTGTAGAAATGAAGTAATTTTACATCTGAAATTCTTTGGATTGTTTTGATTAGTGCACACAAATGTGCTGCAGAATGAGAAGTGTGTATGTGTACATAAACATGTTTACAGATACTGTACTTCAAAACCACTATCCAGTACTGGAAACAGTAAGTTACTTTTCGATTTGTTTTAGTTTTGAAAACTTACATTCATAATCTGCCACTTTGTAAAATACCATTGTCATTTTATCAGAACCTTAATTAAACCAAATCCGAAAAAAAAACCATGTAGGCTGTGAAACCAACTGAAGATGAGCCCTCAGGGCTTGAAATACAACGTGCATTGAAATAAAAACGCGAGTGTGACTGAAGGCGGTTGTTCATTACTGTAAAATTCTATTTAATAGTAAGTGGACCACCAATCTGACGCTTCGAATTCACATTGTAATGCTCATAAAAATACTGATATTGAGAGATAAAGTTATCAGTCCGAAAGACTAATGGCAACATGTAAAAGCTACGTAAGATGTCGCACAAGTACTGTAGTAATTGTTTTGGAATCAGGTAGTAGTCAGTTGCATTCAAATTATCACAGTCGTCTCTAAATTTCTAATAAACTATAAAAACTAATTAACATATATGTTTTATTTAATCCATTTAAACATGAAATATGAACTAGTAGAATCTGTAGCAACTTCTTATATTTCATTAGCACCGTTGAATCAATAGTCTTCCAGTTGCACCATTTTGACACCCTTAGGGATAATTTGTTTCTGAATGCCGAAGACTACTTGGCAAACCAACTTTGGTGGGAAAGATGAACAATCTACACTCCATTTTCTTTTTTTAACGGTAACTGAATGTAAGAATGTAAGACTTTAAAAGGTGCTTCTGAGTTCTCTCACTTAATAATTAATGCTCTTACTGAGTATTTGTCTAAAATAGCAAAAATGAAAATAATGTTATTGATTGTTGCCACATATTTGTCAAATAGTAGCAAACTGTAGAATAATAACCTCACAATAACTATAGATCTCAATATGTAAATGTTTTGTGTCTGTTCCTGCACGTTTTTGTAGAATATCCATGTAGAACATTTGTGCACAAATTACCTTTAAATTTGTTTACTCTGTCAGTTTTGGTGACACTAAGAAGTATTCAGTACTACACTAGTGTCCAAAATTAAAGCAACAAACTGAATTTTTTCAAGGTCGCGTTTATTTTGCCACAAAACAGGTGATCGTTAAGTAGAAACAACGCAAGCGACACAGAACGTAAACAAATGCAACATGCATAGCGGTAGACAAAAAAATCTTGGTTTTCTCCAACTTAACGGATTTGCATACGCATTCAGGCAACTGGTTAATGTGCTCAGCATGGGGCGTTACCACGTCTGAAAGCAGTACAGGCCTAACAAAGGCGGAGCATGCTGTGAGTGATGGCATCAGTCTCATGCTGAGGCAATGACGTTCATTCTTCCTGCAGAGCTGCTCGCAAGTCTTATAGAGTGTTTGGCGGATGTTGACATGATGCAACCTGTCTCCATAGTACATCCCAGACATGCTCTATGGGATTCAAATTAGGAGATGAGCAGGCCATGCAAGGCTGCAGTATCTTCCGTTTCCAAGAAAGCATTAACCTCCCGTGCTGTATGAGGTCGAGCATTACCGTTCATCAGTACGAAATCTGAGTCCACAGCACCTCGCAATAACCGCACATAAGGTCCCAAGATCTCGTCGTGGTACCTGGCAGCAGTTAAACCTTGCCGATTCACCCATACAAGTTCATGAGGAGGTGTTCCAATGGTCAGCATAATCCCTGCCCAAACCATTAAGGATCTTCCTCGATATCGGTCTCTTTCCAAAACGTTTGGATTCCGAAATCGTGTTCCACGTTCCCTCCAAATGCGAAATCGTTGAGAATCACTCTGCAGATCAAATCGGGACTTATCTGCGAAAAGAACATTGGATCATTGTTTGACCGTCCAGGTGGCATGTTGACGACTATATTACAGACACTCCATTCTGTGAAGACGCATCAGCGGTATGCATGCAGAAGATCTCCGAAAATATAGGCTAGTCTACCGAAGCCTTCTGTACGTCACTTATGTCGATACAACACGTCCACTGGATGCCGCGAGGTCAGATGCCAGATGCCGTGCAGTTCTCAGGCGGTACCGTCGTGCCCTTACGGCCAGATAACGGTCTTTTCTTTTTGTATCACACATGGTCGGCCCTGCCCTGGTCCTCGCGATACTGTTTCCGTTTCTGCGAATTGTCTCCATATCCGAGGAACTGCAGAACGATTCACATTAAGCCCTCGGGCGCATCAATTTGCGACTGCCCTGCTTCTTCTTCTGGCTCTCCACCACAGAGGGTCTGGTAGGGGTCTTCTTTGTGCCATATTGCACCGTCTGTGATTGTGTTCCCAGCGATTGTGGATGTGGGACTTCCCGGAAAACACTACCCACCTTGATAGGTGCTCTGACGTCATCGTTGACGTTGTTGTCCATTGACCGGAATGCAATCTTCCAAGTGCAGACCACAATTGTACGGATGTCTGTTGACATTTTGTATGATGACACCGTGAATTAGACACAACACGGGGAAATAGCGGTTTGTTGCTTTAATTTTGGACACCAGTGTAGTTAGTTGAAAGCATAGCAACCACGATTTCTGGAAAGCAGTGAAAGTGGGCAGTTGAAAGCATTGCTTGACCCATTAAGCACTTAAATCAAAGATAGTCGACAGTAGGTAGTTGAAACCATCGCATGCCTCACTTATAACCCCTTTGAGATGCGGAAATATTTTTTTGGCACTAAATTTCAGGGTCCATTCTCACTTTGCCGCTTGCACCAAGTGGGTACAAAGATCTAACAGCAATCGCGTTTTGGCACCAAGTGTATCTTAAACTGTAAGTTACACCATTAAAGCCGTCCGCTGTCGCCCAGCGGTTCTAGGCGCTTCAGTCCGGAACCGCGATGCTGCTACGGTCGCAGGTTCGAATCCTGCCTCGGGCATGGATGTGTTTGATGTCCTTAGATTAGTTAGGTTTAAGTAGTTCTAGTTGTAGGAAACTGATGACCTCAGATTTTAAGTCCCATAGTGCTTAGAGCCATTTGAACCATTACACCAGTAATGCCAGTAACTGACCCATGTGTGTTTTGTACGTAAGGGCGTATCGAGACTTGGGCTCTGTGTATGTAGCGAAAGATATCAAGGTTAGCGGAAGTAGGTAGTGTACTGTCCAAATCAAGCCTATTGCAGCCACTGAATAATGTTTTTCTAACATATCCAACGTTAACGTGCTCCAAAACCCGCATTTCACTTTTTTTCTTAATTAAATTTCTCCTTCCTACCGTCCATGTTAAGCAGAAGGTACTTTCTAGCGTTGAAACTCAGTGATGACAGGAAAAAATCGGCGAGTGAACAAGACCTGAAAAATCATTTGTATATGAGGGCAACAATTTTCCTGACGATGACCAGAAGAATAGTGTTTGATGGAACTTTCTATTCGCCTCGTTGTTGATGCTGGTGTAAAGTACGTCTAGATGAAACCCCAACGCTTAGCAGCGTGAGACGTATGAAAGTGGTGCCTCTCAGAGTAGATAGAAGCGGGCCACTTGTCCGAAAGCTCAACTTGGGGAGCACAGCGCTATCTCGGACAACCACGGCGCCGCGGGAGAAGTTGCTGCTTCTGACAACAGACTGGCGCCTGTCCGTCCCACAGATACCACTGCTGGTTCACAGCTAACACCCTGGGAGTTGGCTTGAGTAACGTCCACGCGTTAAGAACAATAAGGTAAGCGATTACTTAGGATTATCTAGTGCCAGTCATTCATGCTTTCAAATAGAGATTCATTACAATCGTCCTATTACTACTGTCTGCATATTATTCTCTCCGTCATCAGTCTGAGACGTACCACCAACAGATCTTATTACTAAAGATTAACGTACCAAGTTGGCCGAAGGCAGATTAGGAGAGAACGTTTAGATTTTAACAGCCCCGTCAACGCATCGAAATCATTATAGTCGTAATGTAAGCTTACAGTTACCAAGGTTAGGACTTTATGGTACAAGAACCATCCCAGAATGTGCTTCAAACCATTTTGGAGAATTATGGAAGTTCAAAGATTTATGTTTATGTTTATCACCACGTGCAGTAGGTAAATCCCAAAGACAGTCGTGTGTACCAATTTTTGGACTTAGATTCATCCACGACACTCGAATGGACATGGAAATGCAGAAAGTAGAGCAAATGCACTGCATCTGTAGAATATATGGTTGTGAGTGACTGGGTGCATTCATGCACAGTGCTAGACTATACCGTCCGACTACCGTGCTGTTCTCACCAGGAACTGTCTCCCTCCATGCAACGGATATCTACCACACAAAAAGCGGAAGTCGGGATGATCATGTGCTGTCATAGTGGACCTTTAAGAGTATGAAAGGAGGTGTGATAGGGGCAGCAGGATGCCTTGGTTTGTTGCTATTACTGGAGAACCTAGAGAATATTGTTAAGAAACATCGTTAATAAAACTTGCATCGAAGATGTTATGCTCTTCAGTAGGATGCATTTAAATGTGCATGTGTCGAATACACAATCGTTTTGCGAAGAGCTTTTCGCTATTTGCACGGCTGTGCACTGTCGAAATTAACGTACAAATGGTTAAAATCGAGGCTTCGCGAATAGTAATATGCATGCATAGTTTCTATACGTACACTATGTGATCAAACGTATCCGGACACCCCCAAAAACATGTTTTCCATATTAGGTCCATTATGCTGCCACCTACTGCCAGGTACTCCATATCAGCGGCCTCAGTAATCATTAGAGATCGTTAGAGAGCAGAATGCGGCGCACCGCGGAACTCACGGGCTTCGAATGTGGTCAGGTGATTGGGTGTCATTCGTGTCATACGTCTGTACGCAAGATCTCCACACTCCTAAACATCCCTAGGCCCACTGTTTCCGATGTGATAGTGAAATGAAAACGTGAAAGGACACGTACAGCACTAAAGCCTACAGGCCGATCTCGTCTGTTGGCTGACAGAGACCGCCGAAAGTTGAAGAGGGGCTTAATGTGTAATAGGCAGACATCTATCCAGACCTTCACACAGGAATTCCAAACTGCATCAGGATCCATTACAAGTACTATGACAGTTTGGCAGCAGGTGAGAAAACTAGGATTTCATCGTCGAGCGGCTGCTTATAAGCCACACATCACGCCGGTAAATCACAAAAGACGCCTCGCTTGGTGTAAACAGTGTAAACATTGGACGATTGAACAGTGGAAAAACGTCGTGTGGAGTAGCGAATCATGGTTCACAATGTGGCGATGCGATGGCAGGGTGTGGGTATGGCCAATGCCCCCGTGAACGTCATCTGTCAGCGTGTGTAGGGCCAGCAGTACAATTCGGAGGCGGTGCTGTTATAGTGTGGTCGTGTTTTTCATTGAGGGGGCTTGCACCCCTTGTTGTTTTGCGTGGCACTATCACAGCACAGGCCTACATTGACGTTTTAAGCACCATCTTTCTTCCCACTGTTGAAGAGCAATTCGGTGATGGCGATTGCACCTTTCAACATGATCCTGCACCTGTTCATAATGAACAGCTTGGGACGGAGTGGTTACACGACAATAACTTGCCTGTAATGGGCTGGCCTACACAGAGTGCTGACATGAATCCTACAGAATACCTTTGGCAGTTTTGGAACGTTGACTTCGTGCCAGGCCTCACCGACCGACATCGATACCTCTCCTCAGTGCAGCACTCCGTGAAGAATGGGCTGCCATTCTCCAAGAAACCTTCCAGCACCTTATTGAACGGATGCCTGCGAGAGTGGAAGCTGTCGTCAAGGCTAAGGGTGGGCCAACACCATATTGAATTCAAGCATTACCGATAAGGGCGCCACCCACTTGTAAGTCATTTCCAGCCAGGTGTACGGGTATTTTTTCTCACATAGTATGTATGTATAGAGCTGTCAGCGGTGAACGGTTGCGGTTCGAACGCATAACTTGCTAACTGCTCGTCTACAAATTACGCTGCCAGAAAGGCGCACTCTGTAGGTACGGAGAAGGGAAACTCCCAAGGTCCAGGATGGTAAGTGTAGTCGACACACTGTGAACTAATGAATAACGTATTACTAGGATAAACAAATACCCGACTTCCACAGTTTGTAGATGTCCTGTCAGGGTTGTGGGAACGTATTAAAGCAGGAAGGTATAGACAAAAGTAGCGAAGCTCATCTGGTGAGCAATAAGGCCATACATTTATGGGAAAATTATCAGAGGAATAGCAGAAATAGACTCTGCACACACGTCAACTCCCTTAAAAAATGTTCAAATGCGTGTGAAATCTTACGGGACTTAACTGCTAAGGTCATCAGTTCCTAAGTTTACACACTACTTAACCTAAACTATCCTAAGGACAAACACACACACCCATGTCCGAGGGAGGACTCGAACCTCCGTCAACTCCCTGTTGCAGATCGCTACGCAATAGAGTGTAAGTGAAACTAACGAGTAGAACTGTGCCAAGCTTTTATTTTCCATCAGGTGAATAGCTTCATGAGGCTGCAGACAAGCTCTCCGATGTGTCGTACCAGTACACGTAATTGTTTCCAGACTTCAAGTTTCAATCAACACCTCCCGTTAAGCCTCATCTAGGTATGAGGCAAGTGTTTTATACTTTTCATGATATTCCTATCCAAAATTCATAAAAGTAGATCATCGAGAAGGGGGGAATTCTTAGGCTTTTTAGTACGCTGGTGTACAGGACACGCAAAAATCCTCGTATTAAATCAAACAACGCATGGGTATGCCAACAAATGACTATAGACATACATACGGTAAACTATCTAAAAATATGAAAAAGACATAAAATCGGTAAAAATAGAGAAAAACCTGGCATACTTATGACAAATTGATGGGAAATACGTAAAATTGAGAGAAATATGCCGAAATATGTATAATCGCGAAAAATATACAAAATTAGGTAATTGGCTGATGATACATAAAATTAAAGAAAGAGTACCATGAAATGCTGGAAACTGAGGTGGGTTGTGCGTACCCAGACACTCAGGATCGAGAAAAGCTTAAAAATTATGCTCTGTCTGCATTCAGTTTTAACCATCCCCCTCCCCCTGTAAACTACGTGAATTTTCGCAACACATACTTCAACAATGGCGACGTAAGTGTCACACAGAGACGTTATATTAACGAAGCGAGACATACGTATCCCAATCTAGAACTGTGTTCTCACACGTGCACTTGAGTACAGATATTCCCATATTATGGTTGGTTCTCATAAGCAGTGTTATTCCCTAGGTATTAAGGAGAAGAATCAATGCGTTTATCAGACTTAAACCATTCCGTAGAGTATTCTGTGGGAGAGTGGACTGATACCACATATTTCAGCCTTAATAACAAGTTTCCTTTAATTTACGTCTATGGTCACAAACTTTTTGTTAACCGATTACCGATTTCGGTCTTTAATGACCATCATCAGATCCGTTTCATAAAAACAAAGTACTAATGTACAGCAGCCATAGTGGCATCGTCAAATGTTAAATGCGGAATCAGCACCAGCATCGTCAAATACATATAAATAACATCACATTGTCATTAGTACTGCTGGGAATAGTCTGAGGAGGGTGTACTCTAGAGACGAGGTGTTAGGATGAAATTTCTATATTATCCTACACATGAGCGCCGGGCGGGGCAGCCGCTCGGTCTGAGGTTCCCCCCCCCCCACCCCCCCCCCGCCCTCCACCCCCCCACCTCGTCGGATGTTCGAGTCCTTCCTCGGGCGTAAGTTAGTTTGTTAGGTTAAGTAGTGTGTAAGCTTAAGGACTGATGACCTGAACAGTTTGGTCCCATAAGGTCTTAGCACAAATTTCCAAAGTCCGCAGCTCGTGGTCGTGCGGTAGCGTTCTCGCTTCCCGCGCCCGGGTTCCCGGGTTCGATTCCCGGCGGGGTCAGGGATTTTCTCTGCCTCGTGATGACTGGGTGTTGTGTGATGTCCTTAAGTTAGTTAGGTTTAAGTAGTTCTAGGGGACTGATGACCATGGATGTTAAGTCCCATAGTGCTCAGAGCCATTTGAACTATTTTGAACAAATTTCCCAAATTTCCAAAGCTACCTAACATCAAACCAGGACTGCTACCAGGAATGCTACCAGGGCCATGGTGATGTTATTCTGAACAATAATAAGACTTACATCTCCTTTGATTACTGATCGTCGTGCAGACTCCCTTGTAAGAAATTGCTGCTTCTTCGTATGCATTTTCGTGCAGCAAAGCGTGGGTGGTGACTCAATGTAACTATCGAAAATATTCATGTCGTTCTTTCTCATTCTATTTCCTAGTGAGGCATAGTCAGATCCGTCAAAGCCGCTACTACTGATAATAAGCTGACGGACGTGGGAAGTGTGATTGAGGGTACGTACGTTTCTGACTTAAAAATACGTATAAAGTCCATCAATTTAATAAGAGACAGAACAGCAAATGTTCAAAAAATGGCTCTGAGCTCTATGGGACTTAACATCTATGGTCATCAGTCCCCTAGAACTTAGAACTACTTAAACCCAACTAACCTAAGGACATCACACACATCCATGCCCGAGGCAGGATTCGAACCTGCGACCGTAGCAGTCGCGCGGTTCCGGATTGAGCGCCTAGAACCGCGGCGGGCACAGAACAGCTGTTTCCCGACTTCGTTATTGTTAGTTTATAAGCAGTTCAAGTGGCGGATATACACCGACGATGCTTTCGCAATGAGAAACAGCTCGGTCGCTTTCTAGGACACCTGAATAGTGTAGAAGGATGTAGTTTTATCATCTTGAAGTTTGCCATACTGGTGTTTGGGGTAGAAAACTTGCAGCGTGGTTGTATGTGAGATGTTGGCCGTATTATGACCTCTAGTAGAATATTAAGAGCGTTGCATTCCGCACGACTAATACTTTGGAAACCCTATGACTTTAACAGTATAGAATTTTTAGGTGCCGAATAGTGCAGCCATAAGAGTGTGCGTATCATTTGTCTCGTGCCGGAACCACTTGGTACTTATTACAGACATTGGAATAGTACTCCAGAATTCATAGCACAGTTTATTTACGTAAAATATTTCAAACTCCATCTGGAGCTCCATCATGTATAAACCATCTGTTATATCACCACAACATTCCGAATTAGTGAATGCTTATTGTTTTAAGAAATGTCTAGTTGATAAGCTCTTTAAGAATATTCGCAGAGTGTGCTACTGCCTACAGCAACACAAGGAGACTGCAGTGAATTGGAGAAAGTTACGCATAGACTAGCAGGTGCACTCGGGGGTAAATAAATGTACGTTGCGGGTAAATATGCGAAGAGATCCATTACTGTTGCATTATCCCATTGACGGGTAATGACAGTACTTTTTACATGAAGAGATCCATTTCTGTTGGGTCGACCTATTGACAGTAAATCACCGTATCAACTGCAAGATAACTACAACTAAACGTGGAATGGAGTGACCACATAAAGATTGTTGTAGGAAAAGGAAATGTAACCCTGAAATTCATTGGAAGCATCTTAAGAAATAGTAGCCCTTCCTCGAGAGAAGTAGCTTACTAAATAATCGATCTATCGATTCTTGAGTGGTGTTCTTCGGTCTTGAAAATACGCAGAGGATCCAATGAGGAACGGCGGGTTTCTTCACGGAATCGTTAAGAGTGAGAGCGTTACGAAGGTGCTTAACAAACACCACTGACGGAGGGTTGTACATCTGAGTGCGTACGTTCCAAAAGAATACATCGTGTAAAACGATCATGACCAGCAAATAAAAAAGATTACAGCTCATATGAAGATCTATTCACGAATGGAGCAGGACAAGTGGAAAATGATTGTGTCGTCAGAAGTACCTTGTGCCACGTATCGCGAGGCGTTCCGCGGAGTATTGGCGTAGACGTGTAGCGCATTCAGTGGAATCCTGTACCTCGTGGTCATTTTGTACAAGGACGGTCCAGCGGCCGCATACACAGCACACATATGCGTCGAGAGCAGCCCCTGGCGCTCCGTTTTTTCGCCGCCTCTGCGCTGAAAGAAGTGACGTATTGCGCCTGGGCGTCTGTGTAAACCAGGACGCCTGCCGCTGTCCTTCAACTTGTGTGCGCCGTGGAGCGTGCCGTATGCCCACTCTACTCAAGCGACTGCCCTATCTCTAGCGGCTACTGGTGGCAACTGAGTCTACTGCATGGACCCTGTCGTTTCGTTCGTGTAACGAACCTCACCCATCACGAGTTGTAGTTTTCGTTTTACACGTCGGCGCTTTAAATTGCCCGTGTTGCGAGAGCTGCCTGCGGTGCAGTTTGCTCCTGATCAATGTGACGTTAGGGTGAACAACCCTTTTACAAAAGAAATCTAAACACACTGGGTGACAATTATTGAACTATATGAAATAAAATCATCATAAATTCCAAATTCCAAATGACACTTCTGGAGCTTAGCCAAAATAACTTTGGCAACGTTTGGGCGGGCATTAACCTGCAAAAGAATGATGCCGTCCTTTAACATTCTCGGGCGTTTGTTTGCGTGCTTCGCTTCTTTCACTGTCCATGTATCGTTGTGCGCTAATTGCGGCGCCGTGTTCCAGGAAGTCAATGCCCTGCTGGATCAAGGGCGGCATCACAGTGTTCGCAGGGTAATTACCACCCAGATGTTACCAAGTTTGTTTCCACTTTGCTGCATAGGTATCGCTGGGAAGCCCTTAAACTTCTTCCATACAGTTGCGTCTCTCCCCATGCGATTTCCATATTTTTGGAGCATTGAAGAATGACATTAGTGGCCGCCGATTTGATGCAGACGAGCAGATGCACTCCTGGATAAAATCACGGCTCTTCAGGCAACCGCAAACGTTTTTCCATTAAGGTACTGACTGTGTTGTCTCAGAGCGAGATAAATGTATAAAGAGTTATAGCGATTAATTTTGAAATAATAAACTATTGACTTACTGAGACTTCCTGGCACATTAAAACTGCGTGCCGGACCGAGACTCGAACTGGGGAAGTTTGCCTTTTGGGGGCACACAGTTTTAATCTGCCAGGAAGTTTCATATCAGCGTACACTCCACTGCAGAATGAAATTTCATTCTGTTTACTTATTGTTTTGAAATAATAAACTGTTTACTTTCATTTGTATGCACCTTACACGAGGGGCGTTCAGTAAGTAATACAACCATTTTTGTCTTGCCCAATTTCGGTTGAAAAAATGCGGAATTCGTTGTGCGACATCGTCGAATATTCCTGCCTCAGCCCTATAGTCTCATGACCTTCCGACTGGTGATGGCGCTCGCTATACGTAGCTTTCAAAATGGCATCTGTAACGGAGGTGTGTTCCAGGCAGGGAGCTGGCGTTGAATGTCTTTTGGCGAAAAAAATGGTTCAAATGGATCTAAGCACTGTATGACTTAACATCTGAGGTCATCAGTCCCTTAGACTTAGAACTACTTAAACCTAACTAACCTAAGGACATCACACATATCCATGCCTGAGGCAGGATTCGAACCTGCGACCGTGGCGGTCGCGCGGTTGCAGACTGTAGCACGTAGAACCGCTCGGCCACCCCGGGCGGCCTCAGCGGCTGGCTTTTGGCGAAAAACCAGAGCGTCAAAGATATTCATAGACGGTTGTAGAATATCATCGGAGACTTGGCACTGAACAAAACCGCGGTGAGCCGTTGGGCGAGGCGTCTATCAACGTCGCAACAAGGTCGCACGAACCAATCCGACCTCTCAGGTACCGAGTTTCCACAAACAGTTGCAATGTTGGAACGTGCGGGGTGGGCACTCTAATTCGAGGACATCGACAGATCACAATCAAACATCTCGCTGCTCAACTGGACGTCCGTGCTGGTAATGATACCACACTCGTCCAGCAGTTGAGTTACCGGGTGGGTTACTCGTCGCATAACAGAAGACAATAAAGAGCTACGAGCAGAATTGCTCGCTCATTAGGAGGGTACCGTGAAAATTTTTTTGTCGAACATGGTCAGAGGAGATGCACCATGGGTTCATCACTTCGAACAGGAAACAAAATGGCAACCCGTGAAGTGATGCCAAACCCCTTTTCCTCCGAAGAGTACTTCAAAGCGGCGATCTCAGCCGGTAAGGTAATGGCGACGGTCTGCTGGAAGTCTGTTTGATGTCCTCCATTATGATGCAACGATGAACGTATTGTGCTACGCTCAGGAAACTGAAGAACCACTTCAGTGTGTTCGTCGCCACAAAAATGTAAACAAACTTCTCCTTCTCCATGACAACGCAAGGCCTCACACAAGTCTGTGCACCCGAGAGGAGCTCACAAAATATTAGACTTCCATCTGTTTGCCCAAATGAAGGACACACTCAATAGGAAGGAGTACGTGGATGATGGGAAAGTTATTGATGCAGCAAGACGTTAGCTACGGCGCCAACCAGTAGAGTGGTACCATGCGGGCACTGTAATACACTACTGCCTATTAAAATTGCTACATCTAGAAGAAATGCAGATGATGAACGGGTATTCAGCTGACAAATATATTATACTAGAACTGACATGTGATTACATTTTCACGCAATTTGGGTGCATAGATCCTGAGAAATCAGTACCCAGAACAACCACCTCTGGCCGTAATAACGGCCTTGATACGCCTGGGCATTGAGTCAAACAGAGCTTGGATGGCGTGTACAGGTACAGCTGCCCATGCATCTTCAACACGATACGACAGCTCATCCAGACTGAAGCGCCGACAACCACTTGGCCACCAGTGGCCTGCGGACCTAGTGTAATTGCATTAACATCCTCGCCTTATAAGCAGTAGAGGGGACCTAACTAAACCGTGATTGGCAGGCGCCTGCAAGAGACCTGCGGGATTGGCTGGGTGGCTTTAAGTGGGAAAAACAGTGCCCCGACGCGACTCTTTAAAGCCCCTAGATTCCACATTTTGACGGAGTTCTCAGTCAGATGATCTGGGCGCCAAATACGCATCCGTAGACTCCAGCCTCGGTCCAGCTCCGCGTAAGTCTGCTCTCTCTCTCTTGGAGTGCCTCAGTGAACAGTGTCACATTCAGTATGTTTTGTTTTAAAACTAAATTTTTGCCTTAGGATGCTGCTAGTGTTTGAACTGTGTTTAGCATTCATGCTTTTTCTAACCTTGGAACTAACCTCCAGTGTATCAGTTCGTCCTATCGAGAATGAACAACTACTTCAAAACCTTGAGTCTCCACGACGAGTTCCCTACCAAGTCTCACGACCAGCATTTCTAGTAAATGCATGTACCAGTGATGGCTCAGATAGAAGAAAACAATCAAATGCTTTCACTGTGAATTGTCCTTCTGCCTTCTGCTCTGTACCGCTCGGGAGCGCAGACTGACCAGTATCCCTTTTCTGCGTCTCCCAGCTACGTCAGGACACGACAGCATACAGGCCCTCCCAGAAAGGTGGCGTATGGCCGTCGCCTTGGGGAGGATCTCCTGGCAAGAATTCCCGCTGCCTGCGATGCTGTTCAAACTACAACGAGGATACTAGAACGGGTAGGACAGAACATTTTGCAACGATGCCATTTTGAACAACCGTTGTAAACGTAGCGTTTTGTGAAATTTCTGCGAGTAATTGGAATTAATTATCATTGTCTCGTAGACTTAGGATTTACTCTCTGATATCAAGTTACGTGCACCGTTACTAGTACATCAACGGGGGAAATTATCTGAAGGTATTAGGGTGTATTCAGCGGGAATTCTGTACGCCATGGTCAGGATTCGAAAGTTGGGACCCTTACTTCGAGCGTTGGACGAGGCTAAGGCTGAACTTCGATTCGGTTGCTTCCGAACTATGGTCCCTTATCTCACACTGTTATATTTACCCTTCTCCATCATCCTTGAAAGCTTGTAATATAATCTCGGACTCACCCTGTATAGCACGACACAATTTGTGCAGTTACAATAGAATTCTACCCTCAAAAATTGCTCATACGATAATGTAAGTGTAGGTTTGTTAAATACCAAAACTATCTGATAAGCACTTAAATAACGTCTCCGGTTTCTTGATACAAAATTTGCGGAACGAAAGAGTGGTAACAGATCTCAGAGATAACGATGTGCATCAATGTTCTAAACTACTTCTTCCGTTAATTACTCTGAACAACATATAAAATATTACCATGAGATATTACATCTGTCTTCTTAAATGAAATTTACGAAACGTTTACTCCAGAGCACGAGAGAGGCTTCCCAGAGGCTCAAATGTTTTGCGCTGTTTCCAGAGAAGAGTTATGATTTCTTGTTTTTGCGGAAAAGATGATTATAGAAATTACCTACATTGAAGTGATGGAGACCTGGCTTTTTCACAATTTGTAGAACATACCCATTCAACTTTTTATGAGTACAGAGCGCCAACGTCGTGGCGCGAGACTGCACGCAAGAGCATTTCTGAACAATGAGCTGCCGGCCCTAGGACCGGCCGTCAGGAGCTGACCGAGCCTCTCATTGCACCAGTGGCTTCCGAAGTCGCCTTGTCTCAAGGTACGAGATGTTTTTTTGTTTCCGTCTATGTTGCTTCCATTTCACCATCTTTGGGTAAACTGAAGCTCTGCGTAGCTTACAACAGTGTATGTAGGAACTCCAGATACGCACGCCAAAACGAAAGACTAGTTTGAGTTTCGCCTGGATGTTCCTGGTTCGTCAGGTGATGTTTTTCTGGTGTCCTTGATTTTCTTTTAATTTAAATTTTAGTTAGTGAGATAGCCAAGTTGCCCTTATTTTCTATTACTTATTATTCATAACAATGATATATACGTGTTTACAGTAGCTATGGTCGTTTATCGTCTTATAGTGCCCCTACACTTACTGATTCGTAATTTATTTAGCGTTAAAATACGTTTTTTAGTTTTTGGAATTAACATAAGTCATTCATAAAAGTTCTGGAACTATATAAATAATTTTTTGTGCTTGAAAATGGCCCGAGGCCGAAAACTGGATTGAATAAGAATAAAATAAAAATTATTACAGTCAAATGTCGGCAGCATCATTCAGAAAATTTAACATCACTGTGGCTCCAGCCATAATGTTAAGCACATTTGATTGTTTAAAAGCGCTTATGGTGTTTACAAGATATTAGTTTTCACCTCTCTTCATGTCATTGCCGTGCGTGTATTAACCGATTTTTCGGCCTCCGTCTCGGCGACATGGCGGCACCACACCCTACCAACGACCAGGAAAGGCAGTAAAGCAGACAGCTTCAGCCTCCACCTCCTCGCCAGTTCTGCTCGCCTGTGCCACGGCGTGCTTCCACAGCGTCACCTGCCAAACCAGCGCGCGCCTTTAGGCGTGTCCGGCCCACCTGTAATGTCACAGTACCCGCACGTTCATTTACGTTAAAGCACGATTTTGACGAGGGGCCGTCATCAACTAACTATATAGCATCCAGATAGATACTGCCTACAGTTATATAGTACACTCCTATGATACTCCTGCACGTTCTCTGATGTCGTGAACGCAGCTTCCATTCGGTCGTTGTTTAGGTGGTTCCCGTCTTGGAACTCAGGGAAGAGCTTCCTTGACGCATCGTTCGCTCATTCACATGGCCACATGTCGATTTCATTTTCATTACAGTCAGAATTATGTGTCTTGCTTGATGTTTTTGTTTATTTTCTCATCTCTCCTACTAATTTCCAGCACACTTTTCTCTCTTTCTCACTGACCGATGCTCATTTTCTTTAACGGTTTTCACATTACATCTCTAAGCCTCAACACCGTAATTCATAACCGGTAATACATTTTCTGTATATTTTCCTTACATGACAAATCGGAAACTTCCTTTTGAAAACTCTGTTCAGTTTATCGGGAGCACTGTAAGTCATTTTTTCCTTCTGTTTATTTCTTTTGCTGTCCAGTCATTCATTGTCTTAAAACGGCCTAGGTCAAACCTCTTCTACTGATCTGAAGGCTTCATTGTTACCTTGTACTATTTTATTTTCGATGTATACTTACGGGTTGTGTTAATCGTGAATCTGCAGACACGGTCAGCATGGTATTTGGTGACACATCATGCAATAAAAATGTTTTCGATAGTCGCAACTGTGAAGGGTTTATTTATCCAATGGAAACACTAAATAAATTATCCGCACCCACCTGCCCATACCATTCAATCAATATATAGTCCTAGCCCGACGGAAAATCATTGATATGCGACCATCTAAAAATGATCTATCTTATCACTTGTTTATAGCGAATACATGTTTCACTTCGTTAATCGCCGGCCGGTGTGGCCGTGCGGTTCTAGGCGCTTCAGTCTGGAACCGCGTGACCCTACGGTCGCAGGTTCGAATCCTGCCTCGGGCATGTATGTGTGTAATGTCCTTAGGTTAGTTAGGTTTAAGTAGTTCTAAGTTCTAGGGGACTGATGACCACAGATGTTAAGTCCCATAGAGTGCTCAGAGCCACTTCGTTAATCACACGTTTGCTGAGATATGAAAATCTCATAATAAAACGGATTTGTCTGAAAAAATAAAACATGCATTCAGTATGACAGGATTGTGCAAAGTTTTTCAACAATAGTACCTGTCACGTTTATGTTGGACACATAACTCCGACTGTTTCTACTATCGCGTCAGCCTGCTTCTAATGCAGTGTTTGCAATTTTGCTGTAAAACATCGTTCCGTGGACTTCAGCTGCGCTGCAAAGTGAGAGCGCACAGTGACTCATCTCAGACCTCGAGGCAGTGAGTAGCTGTCTTGCTTCGTACGAATTTTTCGAGGAAAGAACTTGGTCAGTACACTCACTAAGTTTCCTCAAGTTGCTCATAACAGTGCGGCAATTGTGCTGTATCCTCCCGACAACTGCCGACATGTGTGGGTACAAGCTTTGACCACCAGAGCATATTAAAAAAAAATTCAGGGATTGTGAGCTTGTGATCATAGAGTACGAACCAACTTTTCGACCACTGTCACAAGCGGCCATCAACAGAGCTATAATACACCGGTCTGCAAAACGTAAGGACGAAAGTAGCTTTCGCATGCATTACGGGTGCATTATGTACCCCATTTAGCGAAAGGTGGGAATACACAAAACCCCAGAAACATTGTCCAGCATGTTTGTTTTGCTGGTCCATGTGTTGTGCTGTGGGGAGATATAATGTAGCATGGGCTTACTGGCTTCCAAATCGTTGAACATGGTGCACGCCAGTCAAAATTAGTGTGAAATCCTTCTCCCGTCCTATGTGCGTCGTTTCAGGGGTGGATGAAGATGCGTGGCTGCACGGAACCGCGAAAGTGCAGCAGTTCTTGGAAGGAGAGCATATTCAGCGAATGGACTGGCCTGCACATTCCCCACACTTAAATCCCACCATGTACGAGCGGGAGCGTTGGAAAGACGTACTGCAGCGCGTCCACCTGCACCATCGACGATTCACAAGTTTTCAACCGTGCTGGATGAGGAATGGAACGCCCTGTCACAATAACCTACCAACCGTGCGGCTACCGTGGGAACACATCGCAGAGCATGCATTAATCTACCTCTACATCGATACGATTACTCCGCAAATCACACTTAACTGCCTGGCAGGCTGTTCGTCGAACCGCCTTCAAGTCATTTCTCTACCATCCTACTCTCGAACAACAGAGCGCGGGAAAAATGAACACTTAAATCTAGCCGGCCGCGGTGGTCTCGCGGTTCTAGGCGCGCAATCCGGAACCGTGCGACTGCTACGGTCGCAGGTTCGAATCCTGCCTCGGGCATGGATGTGTGTGATGTCCTTAGGTTAGTTAGGTTTAAGTAGTTCTAAGTTCTAGGGGACTAATGACCACAGCAGTTGAGTCCCATAGTGCTCAGAGCCATTTGAACCATTTGAACTTAAATCTAGCTGGCCAGAGTGGCCGAGTGGTTCTAGGCCCTACAGTCTGGAACCGCGCGACCGCTACGCTCGCAGGTTCGAATCCTGCTTCGGGCATGGATGTGTGTGATGTCCTTAGGTTATTTAGATTTACGTAGCTCTAAGTTCTAGGGGACTGATGACCTCAGAATTAAGTCCCATAGTGCTCAGAGCCATGTGAACCATTTTGAACTTAAAACTATCCTTGCGTGCTCAGATTTATTTTATTATGATGACCACTCTGCCGTCCGCTTTGATCACACAGACTGTTAAGAATACGTCGCGTCTTTTGCTATGTCCAGAGGGCCATCATTAATCGCAACGACCACAGTGTAATTATTTTCCTTGAATAAAAGTGTAGTTTCTGTTCGAATCATTTTGTACTTCTTTCAGTTGCCTTCGGTACTATACTGTAGCAGTTCTTTTTGCGTATGGTCCAAATTTCACCGAACTGTGTTACTTGGTTGTGACACCATGCGAAAGCTACTTCTGTGCTTAAGTTTTGTACGCCAGTAAACGAAAATGTTTGATTGGTCAGCATACTGTGATTGATTGCGCTGCGAGATGTCCGTGAGGACTGGGTGAGGAGCACAGTAAGAACAAAGCGCCTATTCTGCATGCGCAACACGAGTAGCCAAGACTTTGCGGCAAATATTAGGCATTTCATTGTTAATGGCAGTAGTGTAGAAAGTGGGCCAAAATTGGTAGTTCGGTCTGAAGCGTCGGTGCCAGCTGGCATGCCTACAAGATGCCGCGACTACTCCAGGCGCAGGGACGTTAAGAGAGTATAAGACAAATCTGGCGTTGTCTAGGATTAGGAGTGTAAATGAAAACAATGAAACGAGACACCACTCCGGTATACGTCTAGTTTAAAGATGAAACTAAGAAATACGTGCTTGCCTGTTGGAATAAAGGCCATCAGTGGGTTTAGTTACAGTTCAAGGACGGCATTCACGCCATGCATTGTGTAGTTCCATCGAGCCCCAAAACGACTTCGGCAGCTGGCGACGAGCGCCGAGACAGCGGACGGCCGAGGCTGGCTGTAACGAGGGGATTCGGCTGGCTGTACCGCGAGAACTGACTTGAGGACTGGATGCGTGTCTTTGGTCTCAGGACTCATGTTTCTTATCAAGGTCCGATGGTGCCTTCAATCTCCCTTCTGTCACAGCTGGGGCTCATCAGTCTGTGTCCTTATTAGGTTGGACCAATGGAAGAGAGAGAGAGAAAGAGGGAGGAAACGAGAAGCTTCAACGAAAAGTGCCGCATTTAATTATGGGCTTTACAGAGATGATCATCAAACGCCAGTAGCAGGCGCTGTGAGAGGCACGTTGTATGTCACAGAGTCTGTTGTGTTTTCTGATGAAAAGTGGTTCTGTCTTGGTGCCAGTGATGGTCGCTTATTGGTTAGTAGGAGGCCAGTTGAGAGTCTGCAAACAACCTGTCTGCGTGCTAAATGCACTGGGCCTACACTTGCAGTTATGCCGTGGAGTGTGATTTCGTATAAGAGCAGGAGCACTCGCGTGGTGATCCCACTCACATTGACTGCAAATTGGTACGTCAATCTGGTGATTCGACTTATTGTGATGCCATTCATGAACAGCATTCCAGTGGGTGTTTTCTAACAGGATAACGGTGGCGCACACACCGCTGTCGTAACCCAACATGCTCTACAGAGTGTCGACATGTTGCTTTGACCTGCTCGATCACCAAATCTACATCTACATCTACGGGGATACTCTGCAAATCACATTTAAGTGCCTGGCAGAGGGTTCGCAATTCTCTATCATTCCAGTCTCGTATAGCGCGCGGAAAGAATGAACGCCTATATATTTCCGTACTAGCTCTGATTACCCTTATTTTATGGTGGTGATCGTTCCTCCCTATGTAAGTCGGTGTCAACAAAATATTTTTGAATTCGGAGGAGAAAGTTGGTGATTGGAATTTCGTGAGAAGATCCCGTCGCAACGAAAAACGCCTTCTTTTTAATGATGTCCATCGCAAATCCTGTATCATTTCTGTGACACTCTCTCCCATATTTTGCAATAATACAAAACTTGCTGCCTTTCTTTGAACTTTCTCGATGTACTCCGTCAGTCCTATCTGGTAAGGATCCCACGCCGCGCAACAGTATTCTAAAAGAGGACGGACAAGCGTAGTGTAAGCAGTCTCCTAAGTACGTCTGTTATATTTTCCAAGTGTCCTCCCAATGAAACGCAGTCTTTGGTTAGCCTTCCCCACAACATTTTCTGTGTGTTCCTTCCAATTTAAATTGTTCATAACTGTAATACCTAGGTATTTAGTTGAATTTACGGCTTTTAGATTAGACTGATTTATCGTGTAACCGAAGTTTAACGCCTTCCTTTTAGCACTCATGTGTATGACCTCACACTTTTCGTTATTTAAGGTCAACTGCCACTTTTCGCACCATTCCGATATCTGTCCGAGATCTGTCTCCAATCGAGCACGTACATACATAAATTAATCATTGTTCCATAGATCATGAATACGACATTTCGTAATGATGTGGAACGTTTCACTTTGACAAAGTTTTCTTTACACAAAAAATTAATTTTTTTTCTTTTTTGTTTTTGAAAATGTGGGACATCATCGGGCGACAACTCCACTGTCATCCACAAACAACATTAACCGTTCCTGTATGGACGAAATAAGTGAAACAGGCATGGAAATCCATCTCAAAAACTGACTTGTGGCACCTGTATAACACAATGCATGCACGTTTGCATGCTTTCATTCAACATTCTGGCACGCCGGTTATTAAGGTACCAGTATTTCATATTTGGAATGCCTTATCTCGCACTTAAATTAACCTGTAATCTTGCAGTGTAATCACTTAAATATGTTACCTTGATCAATATCTTCTCGTAACTGTATTACTCACCATAAATTATTTTTTGTTTTTGCGATTTTTTCCCTTCACTGTATAATTCCAGTTCCAGATTTCTTTTAAGATACCTTAATTGTTTGCTCAATGTACAGATTGAATAACAAGGGAGATAGGCTGTCTCGCTCCAACCGTTGCCTCCATTTCATCTGCCAAGACCCTTGTAAGGGCTATATAGGATCTGTACAAGTTGTACATAAGATTAGGCGTCTCCTGTTTTATCTCTTCTGTCTTCAGAACTGCAAAGAGTGTGTTAAAGTCAACATTGTGAAAAGCTTTCTCTGAATCCATAAATACTATATACGTAGATTTACCTTTACACCTTCTAACGTCTACGATGAGTTTTACGGCCTCGCGCGTTCCTACATTTTTCCTGAATCCAGACTGATCATTTCCGAGGCCAACTTCAACCAGTCATTCCATTTCCCCATGTGTAATATAATTCAGTAACTGTATGTAAAGTAAATCGTGATACGCGGTAATTAGTTCATTTCAAGTTTCTATTTCGTCATGACCACTGCCATTCGTTCGCTTACTCTTTCCGACGCATGTACATTGTTCATTAATGACGCTCATCTGCTGACCAAGACTGGACGACACATTATGTTACAGCTTGACATCATTTCTTGAGCCCATCCACTGCGCCGACGCCTACCAACATTTTGCTTAAATTTCAACATTTTGTTGAACTATTGTTCTTGTTCGATCTAGTGCTGTACACTGTTACAAATTCAGAATACTTTCTAAGTATGAGACTCTACCGCGGAGACGAGGACATCTTAAGAAGCTTTCTGCAAACATGGGTCTTCAAGAAAGCTGTAAGTCTTACCGTGGTACGTAGCAGTGAAACCTGAGCGGTGAATCTTGTCCTAGTCGGGATGTCACTTTGGTGTTGTAAATTCCACCGCAAATTAATGATAGAATGATTACAGACAATTATTTTTATCAGTGATCTGTAAAAAGACGTTTTTTTTTCTCAGTACATAACTCCGAGCTGAATACATCAGTTAGCCAGTGAGTAGCACAAGTAAATTGACGATTAACATGTACCAACTGAGGCGGTAGCCATTACCATCGAGAGCAAGCTTTACGGACGCAGCTCTAATTACGCGTAAGTAATCAAACGACGGCGGTACCACTTCAATTACACCGACAATTAGTCTCCATCGGAATGCCATAGCGAGACCAAACGAAATATTTTTTCAGTCATTTGTAGGCTTTGTAGGCAGTTAACAACCAGAACAGGAGAGCTGCAGAAAATATTGTCCATTTTTGAGCAGGTTTACTGTCTAGATCATAACTTAATTTACACGGCATATCTTCGTCGTCATGCTAAAACAGATTAAGCCTCGAGTTGAGGTCACATCAGGCCAGCAATGTGGGGCAAGCAGGCCGTTCTGCGTGCATCTGCTTCGTCATTCAGCTGCAGTAACGCCGATTACGTCGTTATTACGTAGCCGGAGCGCCACCGCGCAGCCATTAACCATATCGGCACACCGCTGCAAAAACCGTTCGCCACGCAGGCGAGCCCGTCCAGCTACGCGGCTGGAATACGTACTCCAGCTTCACGCTGCCTGTCACGAGCACTGCTGCTGGTACGAATGCGTAAACGCTCACGTTCATTTTGATCACTAAACAAACGTCAGCACAGTCTGACGGACCGGTCATTGCAACCTGTCACGTATATGTCTCGCTGCATAAACTATCAAGATTCCGTTTTTGTAGCCTCGCAACCACAGTGCTGCATGTTACGCTACGCACATTCGACGCGCGTATTTCTGGCGAGGCATTTCATCTATACAGCACATGCAGCACATACTAACGGGCCGCGTGGTTGGTAGCGGTATATTGCCCACACAGTATTTTTATTCAAATAATGCAAAAGCTGAGTCATGTACATACAAAATTAGCTTGAAATTTCTCGAGAAATTCCTGAGTTATGCTTCTGTGTCACCCAGTTTTCAGCTCGACACTCACGCAAGGTAGGTGGTTCTTACACAGTGCTTCGTTCCAGGTAGTAAAAATGTGTGTACGAAGTTTTGTTGAAATCGATCCAGTGATTCAGGAGGAGATGCGGTACATAGATACGTACGTATGTACGTACGTACATACATTCTCTTCGAACTAAAGCATTTGACACTCGGCGCAGTGGTAGATCGGAGCGACCATCAAGGCATTTCCCATTTACAGTCACTCCCTTTTGCCGCTGCGCTCAGCGTAAACCTAGGTTGCGCGAACAGTACATAGGAGGGGCGTCTGAAAAGTCCGTGCAAAAATAAAAACTACTTACGAGTTTGGGGTAAACATTTTTTATTTTTCGACATGGTATCCTTTTAGACTTATACTCTTCGTCCAACGCTGTTCTAAATTGATGATACCTTATGAATAATAGGAATTGTCCAAGTCTGCAAAATAGCTATTAGTTGCTGCAATCACCTCCTCATTTGAATAAAATCTTTGTCCCACTAGCCATTTCTTCAAATTGGTGGACAAATAGTAGTCTGAGGGAGCCAAGTTTGGAGAATTGAGGGGATGTGAAACGAGTTGGAATCCTATTTCCATTAACTTTGCGACCCTAACTGCTGAGGTGTGTGCTGTGCATTGTCGTGATGAAAAAGGACATTTTTGCGGACCAATCGCCGGCGTTTTTCTTGCAACTTGGTTTTCAAACGGTCCAATAACAATGAATAATATGCACCTGTAATAGTTTTACCCTTTTCCAGATAGTCGATGAGTATTATCCCTTGCGAATCCCAAAAGACAGTCGCCATAACCTTTCCAGCGGAATGCATGGTCTTCGCCTTTTTTGGTGCAGATTCTTCCTGATAACCCATTGTTTAGATTGTTATTTGGTCTGAGGAATATAGTAATGTATCCAGGTTTCACCCACAGTGACTAAACGACGATTAAAGTCCTGCAGATTCTTCCTGAACAGCTGCAAACCAGCCTTGCAACACTTCACACGATTCCGTTTTTGGTCAAGCGTGAGCAACCGCGGAACCCATCTTGTGGATAGCTCTCTCATGTCCAAATGTTTATGCAAAATATTATGTACCCGTTCATTCTAGATGCGCAAAGCACTAGCAATCTCACGCACTTTACATCTATGTCATCCATCACCATATCATGGATTTTATTAATGATTTCTGGAGTCGTAACCTCCGTAGGGCGTTCAGAACGTTCAGCATCACCTGTGACCCTACAGCCACTCCGAAACTTTTGAAACCACTTATAAACTGTTCTAATCGAAGGTGCAGAGACACCGTAATGTTTATCAACCTCCTCTTTAGTGTCCTGAGGCGTTTTACCCTTCATAAAGTAATGTTTAATCACCACACGAAATTCTTTTACGTCCATTCCTTGATTCACGCGAATGCCAAACACGAAGGTATAGACCAATATGGCTGAAACCTGGTGTGCGTTCTTTCCAAAGATGCTACTAACTAAACATGACCTCGATAGGCGCCGGTGGTGCCATCTCCCGGACTTTGTACGGACTTTTTAAACGCCCCTCGTACATTTCATGACATATGCAAAAGATTGCAAGTATGAGGTTTGTGTGAAGAGAATTAGTACGAGCCATGTGTTAAAACCAGCAGCACATTAGACGTGCAGAAATTTACTAAGCTATGCAGACGATTTTATAAAGTCGTTAGTAATATGAATGTAATGAACTTTGAAGTATGTAATCGGTTTTTGTTTTGTTTTGTTTTGAGTGCCCAGGCTCCTGGCGACCCATCCAGAATACGAACTGTAGTGTAATTGCCATATCTTCAGCCAACGCGCAGACGTTGCGTGTCTGCCGTTGAGTGCAGGGGCCAATCTAGATTACCCACACAAGCCACCTTGGGATATAAGCTGCAATAATTTATAATAGAGACATTCCACACAATTCACCACTTGCAATGGCTGACAACGTTTAATGTTGCATGCTGGTGATTCGAGCTGTGATAAAAACCTGAAACAACGGTCTTCTTTCTCTTCGCTCTTAGTACTCGCACTTCGCGAAAACAGCAGTAAGGATACCCTGATCGGTTGGTTAGTTTCATTGTGTATTTGTCCTAAGTATGTAGCGGTCATTTCTTCAATCTTAGGATATAAAACTTATTATTTCGCAAACAGTGCTTCTTACTTTCTGAATAGAGCCAATAACAATTAACTTGCAGGCATGTACTGACAGTAAAGAAATTCTACACAAAGAAAATGAAAAAAAAAAAAAAAACTGTCTATAGAAAGCAGAAGACGAATCTGAGTTTTGTTAATTTTTTAAGGTGATTCACGTAAGAAAGCTACGGAACCGAAGTCAAGATTAAGATATGAGCAACAGGAACACTTCTGCAACAATGTCATTAGCTACGGCAGGGAAGGAAAACTAACAGAGTGAAAATGAGTCCAGCTCTGCATCCAGTAAGCGGTCCGGCAGAAATATTGATGACTATTCGCGAACACTCAACCCAGTAACAAATATTGATGACTATTTGCACACCTTCACTGTAATGACTGATGCTGACTGGGTTTGTAGTGTCAACGTACCTGTTGTGCAGCATCACGCTTGTACATGAACTTTTGTTCCACCAACAGCATGGTCCGCAGCTCGTGGTCTAGTGGCTGACTCTGGATCACGGGGTCCCGGGTTCGATTCCCGACCACGTTGGGGATTTTTCTCTGTCCGGGTACTGGGTGTTTGTATTGCCCTCATCATTTCATCGTCATTCGTAATACTGGCTAAACTGGACTGAGTAAAAAACTGGAGAGTTAAAAAATTGGGACTTGGTACGGGCGCTCATGACCGCGCAGTCAAGCGGCCCACAAACCAGACATTATCATCATTACCAACAGCATGCGTTCCTGTAACTGGCAAATATCTGCTGGGCAGGGGGAAGAAGCACACTTTGAACCCAATCACACGAAGCTCTGGTAAAACTGTTCGTCTACTGAGACCAGAGAAACGTAAAGTAATTATGGCATGCCATTCGTTAGCTAACTTTAAATATTGCCGTATTCGTATCGCTTTGACTGTCGGATGCAGTTTTGCAGCACACAGATAAATTCCATTCTGATAGGCACAAGCCACAACTACTGGGTGACACTGAGTTGCTGTTCAGGAGGGCTCGCGCAACTGTCGCTACCACTCGTTGTATGAATACACTCGTAGTTTCCACACCGCTATGACAAACCGACTGTTCAGCCAATGGCGAAATACTGCCATTTATCGTAGCGATTTTCTTGCACTGAATATTTCATACGAAAGTATAACGTCTACACGTCCTCATCATGCCTCCCGGAACCGTCTTGGCTGCAATTTGTCGATATCGAAGACACGACGCACCAAGTCGGGAGACAATAATATTTAACTACTAACTGAGCAACCCACCACAGCCCAGTTATTAACTGTGTTTGTAGTTACGTACCGGAGAAATTGCATTCATATGTATTCGTGACATCTCCTTTGAAATTCTAAAACAGTCGTCCAAAGAAATATATATAATGCAGAAACATTTAAGTACGGTATCTAAACCGAACTACATGATCCTCGCCAGTTTCTATGCTCTGAGGGCAGGTGCTTCGCGTGTCTGCAAGGCGATTTCGTAAACGTCCCTATGGTAACGCCTGTTCATTGCTCCACAGACGGCTATCATTCTCGCCTACAGCCCTTTGCTCTTTGCAGTTTAAAGCTGTAGAAAGTCAGGGGTTTTCCTTAAGCTGACTCGACTGTAAGAGTGTCGTAATAGCAAAGAATAAATGTGTTAAAACTTCATGCATGATGCAGCCTTTTTTCACGTACTTCAGTGTTAATGACATCATATCTCCGGTACTATGTGTGGCACCACGATATACTTATGTAGATGTATTTAGCGGCATATGTGGATACCATTAACGAAACTTGTTGCGAATACAGTTAGTAGCACAGAAGTAATACATTTAAACGTCACGCATGAGGCGGCAGTTTTTCACATATCTCATTGTTTATGATGTCATATCTCCTTCAGCCGTTGTTGCCTGACAGTACGGTACATACCCTATGTACCAATTTTGATTGAAATCGAACCAGTGATTTAGGAGGAAATGTGAAACATATGTACACAGATACACAGTTACATACATTTGTTTTTATGTGGATTCATGCAAATATTCCAGATAGAGGATATACATAGGGTATCTCGATATAATGTCCCCAGCGTGATTGCAGCCGTTTGGAAGAGATTAATTAACTTTTCATTACTGGGATTCACAGTCATGTGAATTTTTTTTTTTTGAAAGACATCATGTTTACGCCAGTGATTGTTAAACTTTTTATTTCCACTATTGCAATTTCGGCCTTAGGCCATTATCAAATGCAGATGTTTTGGCTGTGCTGTTTACGATATATGGACATGTGTGCTCGCACTACTTAGCACCGTTACGAATGAGTGGTTCAGATGGCTCTGAGCACTATGGGACTTAACTGCTGAGGTTATCAGTCCCCTAGAACTTAGAACTACTTAAACCTAACTAACGTAAACACATCCATGCCCGAGGCAGGATTCGAACCTGCGACCGTAGCGGTCACGCGGTTCCGGACTGCAGTGCCTAGAACCGCACGGCCACCGCGGCCGGCTTCCAGTGTGGTTTTTTGGGCTTGTCCAGGACGTGCTACAGAGAGTCGCTGCTGTAACCTCAAATGTGACTTTTGTCTTGTGCGGGGAGCTTGAGAGTCTTGTACTGTTCCACCGACTAGATCAGTACGACCGACTGGTTGGCAGAGGCTGGCGCGGGCGTGGGTGACGTGGGAGAGCGCTGGGCGCAGGCCGCGACGCGACTCGGGCGTGCGTGGCCCGCGGAAGGAGCCGGTGCGTGGCGGTCGGTAGGCGGTCCCACGATGCGGTGTCGGCGCGTTGCGCAAGCCAGGCCGATCCGTCACCAGCCGCGCGCTGCTCTCGATCGCGTGGCTGGCGGGAGCGGAGCGGTTTGCAGCGCAAGATTCACACCGACCGGAACGGAATGTCTTACACTTTGACCCAATGCTACCAGACTAATACTCCAGTATTTCCGTGCCTTTGCTAAACGTGGGTAAAAATTTCATCCTTACGCGACCTTATGTTCAGTGTTTTCAGTGCATTAAAGCCATATACGCAGTAGAGATCAGAAACGGAGTGAGACGATTCTAATGTTCGTGTTGCATACTTAACATACAAAGGCTTAACTGTAGTTCCGCGAGTATAACGAGCTTCAGACCTGCATCGCTGCGTTCTCTTATACACTACTGGTCATTAAAATTGCTACGCCAAGAAGAAATGCAGATGATAAACGGGTATACATTCGACAGATACATTATACTAGAACTGACATGTGATTACATTTTCACGCAATTTGGGTGCATAGATCCTGAGAAATCAGCACCCAGAACAACCACCTCTGGCCGTAATAAAGGCCTTGATACGCCTGGGCATTGAGTCAAACAGAGCTTGGATGGCGTGTACAGGTACAGCTGGTGCAGCTTCAACACTATACCACAGTTCATCAAAAGTAGTGACTGGCGTATTGTGACGAGCCAGTTGCTCGACCACCATTGAGCAGACGTTTTAATTTGTAAGAGATCTGGAGAATGTGCTGGACGCGTCAGCAGTCGAACATTTCCTGTCTCCAGAAAGGCCCGTACAGGACCTGCAACATGCGGTAGTGCATTATCCTGCTGAAATGTAGGGTTTCGCAGGGATCGAATGAGGGGTAGAGCCACGGGTCGTAACACGTCTGAAATGTAACGTCCGGCATCCCATACCATCACGCCGAATGATATGCCAGTATGGCGACGACGAATACACGCTTCCAATGTGCGTTCACCGCGATGTCGCCAAACACGGATGCGACCGTCATGATGCTGTAAACAGAACCTGGATTCATCCGAAAAAATGACATTTTGCCATTCGTGCACCCATGTTCGTCGTTCAGTACACCATCCCAGACGCTCCTGTCTGTGACGCAGCGTCGAGGGTAACCGCAGCCATCGTCTCCGTGCTGATAGTCCATGCTGCTGCAAATGTCGTCGAACTGTTCGTGCAGATAGCTGTTGTCTTGCAAACGTCCCCATCTGTTGACTCAGGGATCGAGACGTGGCTTCATGATCCGTTACAGCCATGCAGATAAGATGGCTGTCATCTCGACTGCTAGTGATACGAGGCCGTTGGGATCCAGCACGGCGTTCCGTATTACCCTCCTGAACCCACCGATTCCATACTCTGCTAACAGTCATTGGATCTCGACCAACGCGAGCAACAATGTCGCGATACGATAAACCGCAATCGCGATTGGCTACAATCCGACCTTTATTAAAGTCGGAAACGTGATGGTACGCATTTCCCCTCCTTACACGAGGCATCACAACAACGTTTCACCAGGCAATGCCGGTCAACTGCTGTTTGTGTCTGAGAAATCGATTGGAAACTTTCCTCGTATCGGCACGTTGTAGGTGTCGCCACCGGCGCCTAACTTGTGTGAATGCCCTGAAAAGCTAATCATTTGCATATCACAGCATCTTCTTCCCGTCGGTTAAATTTCGCGTCTGTAGCACATCATCTTCGTGGTGTAGCAATTTTAATGGCCGGTAGTGTAGAACTATCTTTCACACCGAAGCCGTGTATTTACTGTGAGAGCATGAACAGTGTTATTGAACTTCCGTGAAAGTATTATTAGGCCTCCGATAACGTTTATATGCCATTTCCCTCGTGTGCGATTCCGTATGGGATCGTCGTGTAGAGAATTTTTTGTGACCTTGCAGTGGTGCTCGATAAGTGAAAATTAGACTCCATGAACTTACATTCAAATATTTCTGTTAGGCTGGCTCTAAAGACTAGTTTTCCTCAATTTTGAATAAACTAAGGAAGGGTCCTTTTATTTGGTTTCTTCCACTGTAGTGGCGTTGAGACTTTCCCACTTGCCGTTCCATTAGTCGTTGTTGATTGCATACATGTTAGAATCTGCGACTGGTGCAGAAGAAAACCAGTGGTGACAACGAGACTGCTATACAGGGTACGAGATAAGCAAACCTCCTCCTGTTTGGTTTGCAAGAAGCTTGCTGGACCTCCTCTTTACGAGTTAGTCAACGTAGCCCCTCCACATGACCGAGCGAGGTGTCGCAGTGGTTAGACACTGGACTCGCATTCAGGTGGACGACGGTTCAATCCCGAGTCCGGCCATCCTGATTTAGGTTTTCCGTGATTTCCCTACATCACTCCAGGCAAATGCCAGGATGGTTCCTCTGAAAGGGCACGGCAGACTTCTTTCTGCATCCTTCCCTAATCCGATGAGACCGATGACCACGCTGTCTGGTCTCCTTCCCCAACCAACCAACCAACCCTCCACATACAACAATTCACGAAGAATAACTTGCGCTGTTGGCATGTCCGACATAGTAACGTGTGACGGGAGAAACATTCCTTTTCTCACCCTCGTTAGTTAACTAGGTAGGAAGCGATAGGAACCGCTACAGAACGACCGACTCTGACGACAACAGGTGAAATCTGAACAGAGGTTACAGGCAGAGCTACACCACGAACTGTCGGTAACAGATTACCGGAACTTGGATTCACACCTCGACTTGTCATGTACTATTTACAGACAACACCATTCTACAGAAAACGTACAATTGCGTAGTACAGAGCCAGAGTCAACTGGGACACCAAGTGATATTCTGTAATGATCAGCGACGTCTCGCTACCCATTTGAACCGCAAGATTGTCCCCAAAGTGTCCGTAGTCGATACGGTGAAAGGTTACAGGAGGCAGCAGTTCTCAGCAACAGGACAAATTTGGTAGTTGATGAATAGCGTTTGAAGGCTCTCCGTCATGTGCTAAGTATGGTGTAAGCTTGTTCACATATTCTTCATGAACAGTGAACCAATGGCACATTCCGCCAGGGATAGTTGAAGTCGATGCCTTGGTCTCATAATACTTCAATATTTTTGAGCAGCCGATACCGATAACCAATTTTAATACAATATTATGTAACCAAGACACTGACTTTTAGAATCCAACACTATACAGAATTCATTGGTCACGTCAGTAGGTACAGACGATCTCATTTCACGACAAATCACGCCGCAAACACCTTGCGGAATACATGGATACCTGACTCGTCTGCCGAGTCCCTCTGTTTATCACGCACAGAGCGTGTCTGAGATGCTATGGGATGACGAAAACTTTGATGTCAACCTCCAATCAGCTTTTTCTTCTTTTTGCGGATTATCTACGGCTGGCACCGCTTCTATGCTCCCAGCCGCTAGCTTCCTCCGTCTTGACCTCCCTCAATGTTCATATCCCTCCACATCATTTTGTCAGTTGCGTCGACCGCAACCCCTTTTCTTCCGCTGCGGTGGTATCCATCGTAATATGCTATTCGGTATCCTGCCCTGATTCATCCTATTCAAATGGCCAAACCACATCAGTTTTTTTATTGGATGTCGTCACGAAGATCCGCATCCATTTTCATCCTTTGTCGGATTACATCATTTCTTATCCTATCCATTCTGATACAATTTGAACTTCGTCTTAAGTAATTCGTCTCAGTGGGAGCAGTTTATTCTTATTTTTTTGCTAACGTCCCAGGTTTCTGCTCCGTACAAAACTACGCTGTGGACTATAGTCTTATACATCCTCTTCTTCGTTGTTCTTTATAACTTTTTTCAACTCAGGAGATTTCATTGCCCTTTTTACACCTCATCCTTTATTAATCCTACCAGCGATGTCATCAGCAGCCGTGCCGTGTTTATTAAATAACGCTCGAAGATGTTTTATCTTTTCCACACCTACAATTACTATATCAACCTCCAGATCATTTACGTTATCCGTTCCAATGGCTCTTCTCGGTTCTTCATGTTCATCTTCAGGCCAGCCTCATTGTATTCTTCTTCAAGCTTTCTTATCATATAGCTCAGATCATTTGGATCTTCTATTAGTACAAATTGGTCATCTACAAAATACAGGCTGAATAACTTGCTTTCCTTTGCTGTCACTCCCGTAACTTGACATTTTCTATCCCAAGTCTCCTAGATATAGCTTACATGGGGTCGGTGACAGCTCACATCCCAACTGCATCAGCAATCCTCTTTAAATGACACAGCATATATTTTAGGCGTCCCAAGACTTTCCTCAGCATCGCCTCAGGAGGCCGTTTGCTTCCGTTCCTTAACGAGTGCAGAAGTTTGTGCCGGTAGAGGTCACATCTCATACTGATTATGATGGACGTCAGTTCCCATTGCGCTTAAAGTTTAATCATTTAATACCCGCTATGTGATGAAGATCTGTACAAAGTTGACAAATACCTGACTGTTGCTTCATGGTGTAACACCTCCCATTCCTCTCAGTGTAATAAGTACACCAGTTGCCTTCAGGCAGTTTCTATAATTCGATGCACAGTACGTGAGGTAAAGAGAAACGATCGTTTATGAAGAGAACAAAATACGTGCAGACGTAGTCAGCTAACGTGCGGCTGCTTAGTGTTTTACTGACGTCTGTGGTGAAGACATGTTGTATTCCAGAGAACCTTCCGATATCGCAAAATGAGATGCACAGTGGAAGTCCGTGTATCTTAAGGACAGGAGTATGGAAAGCGCCCACCACACGAGGACTGCATCGTGACTGTTTATCGGTTCTCTCGGTATTCAGCGATATACCTGACGGAAGTGCTCACAACCTCATATTTCACCTGTCACTGAAGACTTCAGTCACTGGGTGTTGCCACAAAGAAGCGTACAGCTGATGTGATGTCAATATTCAACCACAAACTCGGTCAACCTCTCTCTGCAATCACTCTACGACAAGGACTGCTCAAGCTGAACATTCGCATTAGGAACGTAGCTTTTAGATCAGCAAAAAGAATGTTTAATAGGATAGACACGGGGCCTACACCCAACAATGTAAGTCTGTTTGGTTATATTTCATCTCGTTTCAACGACATCAGGGTAACTTTATAACGGTAGCCTTCATTCTCAACAGAGAGAGACGACACGAGGGCCCAACGCTGAGCCAGATCACTGACCCTCCGCCAGCACTCGTCAGCCAGCGTTAATTCGCTCTTCCTCCATCACTGCCGCCCCTCCGCACATCTTAACTACCAGACGGGTCGCCAGAAGTAGGAGTGCGAGTCCAGAGATCAGAGATCACAGCCTGACTGCAACCAGATACAGCGACCGACTGTAGCTGGCGCTGTTTATCTTTCGTACATTCATTTGCTATACCGGATGGAATGAGGGACAATAGCTGGTCAGTAAACGAGAGTTAACGGTAACCCCTTCAGCTATGTGTTTAAATCTCTTTATATTCGGAAGCGACCGGTTTCGGTGACGCAATGCACTGTCATCAGGCCCCTTTGTTGGCAAAAATTGGACCTATAACCAGGTTCATATGCTGCCAAAACAGGGGATATCAATCAAGTCTACATTCGAAGACATGCTAATGCGTGAAGTGTCCGCTCCACACATTAAACAACTACTTTTTTTTTTGGAGTTGAAAAACGCTAGAATGGAGAAGAGTAAGGAAAAATGAAGAAGCGGCGAAACAGGAAAAAAGAAATCCTAGTTAGTACTTATTAAGTACAAAACTTTTTCGCTAGCATAAGGTAATACAGTTCCGAACTCAGGCAAGAATACTGTACACTTGTGATCTCCGGATTATTTGCTTCCACTAAGTGTGCAGTTACATGCACTCTGTCATTCTTTAAATACTGGAAACTCGGTCTGTTCCAGTTGACAATAGATATTTGGAAGAAAAAAATTATCATAGGGATACAAATACCTTCAACGTAAACATGAAAACCGCACTCCTGAAAACAAAGTCTTAAACCATCATGCTTCGTTTGTCAGCGGAAAGTCATGCACGATCTTCTAATTATACAGGGTTGACAAACTGAAACTAACCCGGAAAATATTTCCAATAAGACTGTCGGAAAACTGACCCTAGTTAATGAAAGCCACAGAAGGTGTTGGAAATGGCCACCGTTAACATCGATGCAGTGCTGTGCTCGATTTACGAAACAGGATTAGTTGAGTATACCTGTTCCTTCAAGTTTCACCTTAGTTCCCACAGGAAGAGAGATTAGGCGATCGTGGTGACCAGGAGATTGCACTGCCTCTGCTGATTGCCCTCTCCTCACCGAACACCTCACACACTCCTGTCAATATTGAGAAGGCGCTGTGTGCTGTTACTCGGTCTTGCCAAAAATGTCCACACAATCGTTCATCTTCTGTGAGTTGATCCACATATGGATTAAACACTTTTTGGACGTACTGATTAGAATTAACAGGTTGGTGAAAGACATCAGACAGTGCGCACCAAACACCGATTCTGAAATTATGCAACGGCTCTTCAAAGTACTAATGGGTATTATCTGACGCATAATGGTCCATGTTTTGAAAGTTCACGTACCGTGACGGGCTAAACCAGTTCTCATATAAGAAAGTCAAAAACTGAGGACCAATAAGTCTTGGTTCAACCTCACTCACAAACACCGTCAGAATTCATTTTGTAAGGATCTACATCTACATTTATACTCCGCAAGCCACCCAACGGTGTGTGGCGGAGGTCACTTTACGTGACACTGTCATTACCTCCCTTTCCAGTCGCGTATGGTTCGCGGGAAGAACGACTGTCTGAAAGCCTCTGTGCACGCTCTAATCTCTCTAATTTTACATTCGTGATCTCCTCTGGAGGTATAAGTAGGGGGAAGCAATATATTCGATACCTCATCCAGAAACGCACCCTCTCGAAACCTGGCGAGCGAGCTACACAGCGATTCAGAGCGCCTCTCTTGCAGAGTCTGCCACTTGAGTTTGTTAATCATCTCCGTAACGCTATCACGGTTACCAAATAACCCTGTGACGAAACGCACCGCTCTTCTTTGGATCTTCTCTATCTCCTCCGTCAACCCGATCTGGTACTGATCCCACACTGATGAGCAATACTCAAGTATAGGTCGAACGAGTGTTTTGCAAGCCACCTCATTTGTTGATGGACTACATTTTCTAAGGACTCTCCCAATGAATTTCAACCTGGTACCCGCCTTACCAGCAATTAATTTTATCTGATAATTCCACTTCAAATCGTTCCGCACGGATACTCCCAGATATTTTACAGAAGTAACTGCTACCAGTGTTTGTTCCGCTATCATATAATCATACAATAAAGGATCCTTCTTTTTATGTATTCGCAATACATTACATTTGTCTACAGTCAGTTGCCACTCCCTGCTCCAAGATCCTATCCGCTGCAGATCTTCCTGCATTTCGATACAACTTTTTAATGCTGCAACTTCTCTGTATACTACAGCATCATCCGCGAAAAGCCGCATGGAACTTTCGACACTATCTACTAGGTCATTTATATATATTGTGAAAAGCAATGGTCCCATAACACTCCCCTGTGGCACACCAGAGATTACTTTAACGTCTGTAGACGTCTCTCCATTGATAACAACATGCTGTGTTCTGTTTGCTGAAAACTCTTCAATCCAGCCACACAGCTGGTCTGATATTCCGCAGGCTCTTACTTTGTTTATCAGGCGACAGTGCGGAACTGTATCGAACACCTTGCGGAAGTCAAGGAAAATAGCATCTACCTGGGAGCCTGTATCTAATATTTTCTGGGTCTCATGAACAAATAAAGCGAGTTGGGTCTCACACGATCGCTGTTTCCGGAATCCATGTTGATCCCTACAGAGTAGATTCTGGGTTTCCAAAAACGACATGATACTCGAGCAGATGCAGTTTCTTTTTGATAATCTATTGAGACAACGACCTCTTAAAAATTTCTTCGGACTTCGTTACACTCTCTCCCTCTTTCGAGCGATGCTTTTTTTGTACTCGGAATCTTTTGGAATGCTTATAATTTTTATTCCCTACAGAGCCCGTTTGGCGCCACTTTGCCACTAAATTTTGCATTGCAGATTTTGCTGTTGGTTTTGCCACTACACTTTCATTTTTAAACTCTTGCACGAACAGTTCCAGTTCCTCACACGTTTTCCGCGAATTTGCTTCGCTCAGCACTCCAGTGAACATGCGCTGTTTTATCGCGAGCACCATTTTGTGCTGCATTCAGGTGCTGACTAAATGTGACATCTCATCTCACTCAAACGTAACGGTACAGTGAAGTCCTCGGGACAGAGCACATCGATGATTGCCTGCCTGCCCCCCCCCCCCCCCCCCCACACACACACACACACAAATTCCTCTCTCGTGCCAACCTTCACATCTCAGAGTAGCCACTGCAACGTACGTCCTCGATTATATATATTATTTGCTGGATGTATCCCAATCTTCTCCTTCCTCTACAGTTTTTACCCTAAAAAAAATGGTTCAAATGGCTCTGAGCACTATGGGACTCAAAATCTGTGGTCACCAGTCCCCTAGAATTTAGAACTACTTAAACCTAACTAACCTAAGGGCAGCACACACATACATGCCCGAGGCAGGATTCGAACCTGCGACCGTAGCAGTCGCGCGGTTCCGGACTGCGCGCCTAGAACCGCGAGACCACCGCGGCCGGCTTTTTACCCTCCATAGTTCCCTCTTATACTACGGAAGTTATTCTCTGATGTCTTAAAATCTCTTCTGTCGTCCTGTCCCTTCTTTTTTCCATTGTTTTCCGTACATTCCTCTCCTCGCCGATTCTGCGTAGAACCTGCTCATCATTTTCTTGTTACCCCACATAATTTTCAACATCTTCTATAGCACACGTCCAATGCTTCGATTCTCTTTTGTTCCGGTTTTCCCATAGTCCATGTTTCATTACCATACAATGTTGTGCTCCAAACGTAAATTCTCATGGGTTATTTAGAAGCCTAGGTAGCAACATTTCTTAACTTCATCCACTTCGTGATCGTAAATTCTGATGTTAAGTTTCTCGCTTTCGTTTTGCTTCACTTTACTCTCAGTCTAAATTCTGCATTCATTGGCCTGTTGATTCCATTCAAAAATATGATGATAATGTCACAGTGAATCTTATCACTGATATTCTTTCACTTTGAATTTTAAGCTCACTCTTCTTCGATGTATACATTGAACAGTAGGGGCGAATGACGACATTCCTGTTTTAAACCCTTTTTTCCGAACACTTCGTTCTTGGTCTTCCAGTTATTGTTCCGTCTTGGTTCTTGTACGTATTGTGTATTACCTATCTTTCCTACAGCTTACCCCTATTTTCAGAGAATCTTGCACCATTTTACATTGTCGAACGCTTTTTGCTGGCCGACAATTCCATGAACGTGTCTTTATTTTTCTTTATTATTGCATCCATTGTCAACCGCAACGCCAGGACTGCCTCTCTGGCGCCTTTACCTCTTCTAAAGCCAAACTTATCGTCATTTAACAGAACCTCAATTTTATTTTCCATTCTTCCGTATATCATTGTTTCAGCAACTTGGATGCATGAGGTGATAAACTGATTGTGCGATAATTCTCGCTCCTGTCGGCTCTTGATATCTTCGAAATTGTCACGATGATGTTTTTCCGAAGATCTGGTGGTATATTTGCCAGTCTCACACATTCTACACACCAATTAGAGTAGTTGTTTTGCTGCCATTTTCAACAATGATTTCTGAAATCCTGATGGAATGTTATCCATCCAAAGCTCTTTTAAATTCTGATTGTAATACTGGATTCCCTATATCTTCTATACTGACTCCTGTTTTTTCTTCTATCACGACATCGGTCAAGCCGTCCCCCCTCATAGATGCCTTCAGTGTACTCTTTCCATCTATCCGCTCCCTCCCCTGCATTTAACAGTGAAATTCCCATTGCACTCTTAATATTATAATCCTTGCCTGAATTTAATCGAAAATTGTTTTGACTTTTCTGTATGCAGTCGTTTCGAGAATCATTTCTTTTTCAATATCTACAGATTTTTGATTCAGCTGTTTCGCCTTAGGTTCCCTGCACTTCCTATTTATTTCCTTCCTAAGAGACTTGTATTTCTGTATTCCTGCATTTCCCTGAACATCTTTTTACATCCTTCTTTCGTTGATGAACTGAAGTATTTCTTCTGTTACCCATGGTTTCTTCGCAGTTACCTTTTTTGCATCTATGTTTTTCTTTTGAACTTCTGTGACTGCCCATTTTAGAGATGCCCATTCCACTTCAGCTGAACTACCTGCTGAGTTATTCATAATCGCCTCAGAGAACTTCAAGCGCACTTCCGTATGCCACTTCCTTGCCCCCTGTTTCTTCCTGATTAGACTCTTAAGCTTCAGCCTACTCTTCATCATTACTACATTGTGATCTGAGTCCATATCTATTCCTAGGTACACCTTACAATCCGATATCTGATTTCGTAATCTCTGCCTGACCATGATGTAATCAACTGGAATCTTCTCGTAACGCAAGGCCTTTTCGAAGTATACCTCTTCCTATCGTGTTTCTTGAACAGAGTATTCTCTATTACTAGCTGCAACTTATTGCAGAAGTCAATTAGTATTTCTGCTCTCTCATTCCCAGTAGCATGCCCACATTCTCCTCTAACCATTTCTTCTACTGCTGCTCCCACAACCGCATTCCAACCCCTTTGGCTATCAGACTTTCATCTCCGTTTACGTACTGAATTACTCGTGCAGTATCCTCATACACTTCCTCTGTCTCTTAATCTTCTGCTGCTGTGCTACCTTTGTCAGTATTGGTTTTCTATTGATTATGATGAGAAGAGTTGTATTATTGAACTGCTCACAGTAGCCCTCTCTCTGCCCTACCTTGTTGTTCATAACGAATCCTAATCCCGTTATACCATTTTTGCTGTTGTTGTATTGCTCTATTCTCATATGATCTAAGTCCCTTTCTTCCATTTCGTTGCAATGACCCCTTTCACCCAACTAGCACTTCCTTTTCAGATTTTCTAGATTTCCTACTACGCTCAGGTTTCTGACATTACACGCCTCAATTCGTAGAAGGTTACTCTTTCACTGATTATTCAATATTTTTCTCACGTTCTCCTCCCCCTAGGCAATCCCTTGCGGAGAACCGAACGTGGGACTAGTCCAGAATCTTTTGCCGATGGTAAGATCATCATGACACTTTTTGAATTATAGGCCAAATGCCTTGTAGATACACATTTAATGCAGTGGTTTCCATTGCGTTCTGCATCCTGATGCCGTTGGTCAATTCCCCGTCAGTTTTATAGATTGTTTTACGGGCCAGTTCTATTTTGTACATGCTATAAGAGGACAGCTCAGTATCTTTGTGGTATCAACGTTCGATACCACACTTGTTAGGGGTTGCAGATATCGACCGCGGTCCGTAACAGATATCGCTGGACCCGCGAGTCGCGAGTAGCGCCGAGGGCGCCGCTCCGCGGCTTGTGACTAGTATCTAGGGAGCTCTCGTCCACTCTCGCTCGGGACGTCAACTAGGAATGTAGGGTAGCCTTCAGCTGACAAGAAGCAACCTCTAACAAGGCGCTTAGTCAAGTATGGCATAAGTAATGCATCTCTAGATATCTGTTTGTAATTATATTCGTTGCAGATACAGACTATGCAGCCAGCTCCTTACCGACTTCACTGCCAAACCTGCAATACAGGGTATTACAAAAAGGTACGCTTAATTTCCATGTTAGAGCTCATTTTAGTTTCGTCCGTATGTACTGTACTTCCTCGATTCACCGCCAGTTGACCCTATTGAAGGTAGGTGACGTTGACTTCGACGCTTGTGTTGACATGCGACTCATTGCTCTACAGTACTAGCATCAAGCACATCAGTAAGTAGCATCAACAGGTTAGTGTTCATCACGAACGTGGTTTTGCAGTCAGTGCAAGGTTTACAAATGCGGAGTTGGCAGGTGCCCATTTGATGTATGGATTAGCACGGGGCAATAGCCGTGGCGCAGTACGTTTGTATCGAGACAGATTTCCAGAACGAAAGTGTCCCGACAGGAAGTCGTTCGAAGCAATTGATCGGCGTCTTAGGGAGCACGGAACATTCCAGCCTATGACTCGCGACTGGGGAAGACCTAGAACGACGAGGACACCTGCAGTGGACGAGGCAATTCTTCGTGCAGTTGACGATAGCACTAATGTCAGCGTCAGAGAAGTTGCTGCTGTACAAGGTAAAGTTGACCACGAAGTAATAAAATGAGCTCTAACACGGAAAGTAAGCGTTTCGGGCACATGTCCATATAACATATTTTCTTTCTTCATGTGTGAGGAATGTTTCCTGAAAGTTTGGCTGTACCTTTTTGTAACACCATGTATATGTTTCTATTTAGCATTGGCCACCTGTCATCATAACAACTGACGACGAGAATCATAACAATCTTACAGTAAGATATTTCTTCTAGTATGATTCGATCTCTTTAGCGTTTGTTCGGCGCTCTTGTATTAACGAAACAAGCAGACTTCCTCTGTGAGCCCATCAGCTCAGCCGCAGCGGTCGTTCTGGCCGCCGGCGTTCGCTCCTCGGCCTCGCCGCCGGAACCGCGGGGCTGCTACGGTCGCAGGTTCGAATCCTGCCTCGGGCATGGGTGTGTGTGATGTCCTTAGGTTAGTTAGGTTTAAGTAGTTCTAAGTTCTAGGGGACTTATGACCTAAGATGTTGGGTCCCATATTGCTCAGAGCCAATTGAACCAAATTCCTCAAAGTCCTTTCCTTTAGCATAGCTCTGTATCCAATTCAGGATTAAACTGATAGCTAGCATGAGTAGATACGGTGAATACCTACTGTACTTTCGTTGAAAAATAGAAATTTTAATATACAAACATAATACTCATAAGAACACAACGTCATGCCCACAACTGCACAAGTTTGGTGGGCAACCTCGTTTTACACAGGTTATCTAGTAATACCCTCCATTTTATATTGGCTTAATTTAATACAATTTGGAAGATATCGGGAATACTGGTAGTGAGGATCTACCACGCCTTGCCTCAAAAAATACAAATTTTGTTATACGTGCATGATGTACATAAGGAGACGACGATTTGTCGATAATTACACAAGTTCATTCGGCACCATTATTTTACAAAGGTTATCAAACAATTACCTTTTTATATAGGCTTAGCTTAATATACATCACTTATTGCGTTTTCTTACATCATTAGTGTAGGATTTAATTTATGATAAGTGTCCCCTAAAAGTTCTTTTACTCTGTGGTTTTCCATGAGCAGGGTAACTGAAGTCACAAACCAGAGGAGTTGTACTGATCCTGTGAACCTTGGCGACAATTTTCCATTATTTTATCTTTCGCTTGACTGACAACCTGGAAGCTCTGCACCCAGACCCTGCCACTGGCTTTGAGATTAGTAAGACTACTCCGCTTGTCATACATCTTCTCTGTCGTGATTACGCTTCAAACAAGTCCTCGTCCTCTTACGACTGTCTTAAATCTGTGTCGCATCAATTTTCTCAGGTAACAGTTGATTGACGACCAGCTTACCATTTTTGGACGTCTTGGTTACTAGGAGAGTGGATGTGTCACTAGGGCATTCTGTCTGTCGTGAGCCTATACATACATACGGACCTTCATCTGCGAGCATCGAGCTGCCATCACCCTTCACAAACTATTGGCGTCCTTACAACGTTGGTACACCGGGCTCATGTTGTTTCTGATGGAGGCAGCCTTACAAAGGAGCTGAAACACTTACTGTTAATGTTAAAAGATAATGGTTGTTCTCCACGTCTGATTAGTACAGTGCTAAGGAGGAAGAAACGTGACGATCCAAAACATCAAGAAGAAAAGCAGCCTTTCAAGTCCAGGGCGTTCCTTCCACACGTCGGCAACCTTTCGCCTAAAACAGGCAGAATACTAAGTAAACATCAAGTTCCAGCATACACTAGTGCCCTTCTCGGTTCGGTAAAGGACGACCTGGGCTGTGAAAGACGGGTATTTACAAAATTCCTTGCCAGTGTGCCAGAGCGTACATAGGTCAGACGATACGCACATTACACGAAAGGTGCGTTCAACATGGCTGCCACACACGCCTTTCGCAGCCCAGTAAGTCGGCCGTTGCGGAACATTGTATTACCACAGGACAGTCTATGGATTTTTCTGCCATAAAAACCTTGGCCTCGATGACATCTTTTTGGGACTCAGTAATTAATGAATCTGTGGAAATATATCTAGCACAAAAACTTATAAATCGTGAAGGCGGCTTTAAACTGGACAAGACATGAGACACGGTGATTTCTTTAATTGTTGTAAGAGAAACATTGCATTCATAATGACACGTCTAGCGATATCTGACGTTCGTTTTTAGTGACGCGATCGCGCATTCCGACAAAGGACGGACATGTAGTTTCACCTTTACGCATGCACCTGTGCGCCACAGATGGAACAGTATTTGCAGAGGGCGTGATTTCGATAGAGGACGCTCCTGTGACGGCTGCCAATGCGCATGCGTTTCCGCGCCAATTTTTGGTATAAAGCCGACTCCGTGAACCAGCAGTCTCCTTCAGTTTGCTAATGATACCTCCTTACTGGCCCTTTATCCTACCCTTCAACGGTCCCAATGTACCGTTCCAACCCACCTTGACCAGCTCACCTCCCAGTGCAACCAATGGCTCCTTCGCATCAACCCTTCCAAGACCCAGGCAATCATCATAGGTCATACAACCCACTCCTTCCAGCTCCATGATTTTTACCTCACCATTTATGTTCGTCCTATCCACCTCACTCCTACCCCAAAATACCCTGGTCTCAACCTCGACTGTCACCTCTCCTGCACTCCCCGTCTCCTTACGATCCAACACAAAGCCAACAATAGACTCTGCCTCCTGGAACCCCTGTCCGGCTGGACTTGAGGATTGCATCCTTCCACCATCTTTCACACCTACAAGTCCTTGATCCGCCCTATCCATTGTTATGCCAGCTTCACTTGGATTTCCGCCCCTCCCAGATTCTATAAAGTCCTCCAAATCTTAGAATGCCATGCACTTCGCCTCAGATTCCGTATCCACCTTCTGTCCCCCATGCAAATCCTCTACGACCTCACCCCCTTCCCCCATCTTCTTCTTTCCCTCGAACACAACTGCACCCTGTAGAGCGTCTGCCGATTCTATCCACCCCACCCCTGGTATCTTCACTCCTCTCCAATCCCAGCCCATTGCCGCGCCTTAACCGTTGTGTCTCACACTCTCTCCATCTCCACATCCTCCACCTTCTTTCCCAATGCAACTTCCAGCACTTGCCTCTCCCGGATGATGAGCTTTGCCCTGATCTCTATCCCTCTTACCAACTCTAACCTCACCTTCCCCATTCTACTCCTCAGGGCTCCCTCTTCCCTCCTCTTCCCCTCCTGTGAGCGGTTTTCCTCCCTCCCACACCCCCTATCCTTTCTCATGCCCCCCTTCTATGTCTCTTCGCTCCCTACTGACTTGCCTTCCTGCCCCACCTGTCCCCTGCCTCTTGTTCCGCCCCTGACCCCCCTTTCTTCTTTTCCTCCCACCCCACTTCAACCTCCCCTTCCCCCACTGCACCTTCCTCTCCTCTGTTTTTTTCCTCCTCTCAGGTCTACCTCCCTCAGCATATCCCTCCTGGCAGTTTTTATACTTTGTGTGTACTCCATGGCTTACAGTGCGTTGTAAGTGTCTCTCGTTCTGTGTGTTTTCAATACTTTGGCCGACTTTAACTTTAGGTGCCCCACAAATCGCCAGCTGTGTTCTTTTAACTTTATGTCGACTTTTTTAATTGTCCTACAATGGGCATCCCTGTATCAGTGTATATTTTAACTTCCACTGTCTCCATTTTCTATGTTTTTTACACCCCCCTTTCTTCCATCCTTTTTTATGTATGGTTTCCTATTCTTTTTTTTTTTTCGTGCCACTCAGCTGAAGAGCGGTGGATTGTGCCGCTGCCAGCTCTCCTCTGTCTCTATGGGCCAGGGGCATGAAATCACAATGAAAACAGGAGTCTCCAGTAGCGGACACTCAGCTGAAGATGGCTGGATGTGGCCAGTTGACATATTGTGTCAAGAAGTCGACATGATCCGGCTGCAACCTCGAAACATTGTAGAATATTCAGTAAGCTGGGAAAACTTAGGAATCACAGAAATTAATTACTCTTGCTATAAATCATGAAAAATCAATTCTCTAATAGCTCACTGCGATTTTTTTTAATATTCTTTAACGTCTCCTAACAATTATACTGCAATGCTTCTGCACATAACAGATAACTTACCTCATCTTGCTGCTGCAACCGCATAAATGTATTGTATCTAGGAATATGCTTAAATAATTCAAAAGAAATACTACAATTCATGCAGAATGCAATGTATGCTCACAACTACTAATGCAATTATTCCTTTGTTTTATTTCGAAAGAAATTAAATGATCAGGAGAGGTTTAGTCAACAAGTCTTAAGAAGCGTAAAAAGTGAAAGGAACCAATAAAAACTTTTAATTTACTATATTCTGAAAATTGAAGCTTTGTACACTGACGAACTTTACTCAGACCTTTCTTTTCCTTGAGCAGTTTGATTAGTAAAAACTTTAATTATTCCATAATGTCTATAATCAATAATCATGTATCTAATCACAATGAAGTTATCAATATCACTTTCAATGTGTGCAAACACAAATCCGACAAAATCTCTCCAGTGCGCCAGCAAGCAACAACTACGTGCAGCAAAAAAGGCAAACCGCCAAAAATCCTCGATTAATTTCAGAGCCTCCTTTGGCGCTACCAGCACGCTCAGACCTCTCCTGACGCGCGGCTTCTCTCCGCCGCACGCTGCCTCCGATTGCCGCCAACAATTGTTCGCTCGCTACCACGTGCGATAATAATATATCAGATTCAGAGTTTTTGTATGTATGCTACAGCAGAATCAGTAGCCATCTTTCAAAAAAAAAAAATTATATGAACGTCTAGCTTTCAAGTGACCCCCCTCCCTCGCTCCTTACGATCAGAGAATAATTGCGTCCAAAATGGAAGATACGTGTGCCACAATGCTCACAGAGTATGCTCATCCCTGGCGATTGGATATAGAAATTTGCATGATATTCGTAAACTGCAAGAGCATCAATGAAAAGGTCCGGAATTAGTACCGCATATTATATAGAACAAAGTTGGCTGAAACCTGAAATGGACAGCAACGAAATCCTAAGTTTAGATTGGAGTATTTCTCTTAAGGATAGGCTAGTCACCAATTGTGGCAGTGTATTCATTGCAGTAAAGAATTCGATAACATCTAGCGAGATTGTCACAGTTTCCTAATGTGAATGAACCTGGGTGAAGCTGTAATTGCTCGAATTTTTTCTTCGTGATCATTTCGCGAGATGTATGTGGGGGGAAATAATATACTGTCCGACTCTTCCCCGAAAGTACTCTCTCGAAATTAATTGTCAACCTCTACCTGATGCACAACGTCTCTCTTGTAGCGTATGCCATGCAGTTTGTTGAGCATCTCTATAGCTCTTTCGCGCCGCCTAAATGATCCTATGACGAAACGCTCCCCGCTTTGGTGGATCTCTATCTCTTCTACCAGTCCTACCTGATAAGGCTCCAGACTGACGAACAATACTCAAGAATCTGTCGCACAAGCGCTTTGTAACCCACTTCTTTCGTGGATAAGTTACATTTCCTTCAGATTCTTCTTATGAATGTAAGTCTGGCCATCTGCCTTTTCTACTATTTATTTAATGTGGTCATTCCACTTAAGGTCGCTGTTTCCAGCAGGTTATCATCAATAGCCTAGTTGTACAGTAGTGGATTTATTTTCCTATTTATGCGTAATAAGTTACATTACGTCCAGGGTCAACTGCGAGAGCCTGCACCGTTCACTAATCCTCTGCAGGTCTATCTGCAAATCAATACTATCTTCTGGCGTTGCTCCTTTCTTGCAGACAATCGTATCATGAGAGAACAGTCTTAAAGAGCTTGCGGCGCTTTCCAGTCCAGATAGGACTGATGGAGTACATCGAGAAAGTTCAAAGAAGGAGAACACGTTTTGTATTATCACGAAATAGGGGAGAGAGTGTCACTAAAATTATACAGGATTTTGCGTGGAAATCATTAAAGTAAAGGCGTTTTTTGTTTAGTTCTTACGAAATTTCTATCACCAACTCTCTCCTCCGAATGCAAAAATATTTTGTTGACGCCGACCTACGTAGGAAGAAACGATCATCATAATAAAATAAGGGAAATCAAGCTCGCGTGGAAAGATACAGGTGTTCGTTTTTCCTGCGCGCTGTACGAGATTGGAATAATAGAGAATTATTGTGAAGGTGGTTCGATGAACCCTCTGAAAGGCACTTAAATGTGATTTGCGGAGTATATATGTAGATGTACTAGATCATTTGGACGCATTGTAAACAGCAGATGTCCTATAACACTTCATTGGGGTACTCCTGAAATAACCTTTACTTCTGCCGATTCTGTTCCATGAAGAGCGACGTCTTGAGTTCTGTCTGTAAGGAAGTCTTGAATCCAGTAGCAAATCTGGTCCAATACTCGGTACGCCCGCATTTTTTCGATCGATGGCGGTGCACGACGGTGTCAAATTCCTTCCTGAAGTCAACCTGGGCGCCGTTGTCTACAGCGCTATGGATCTCATGGAGGAACAGAGCGAGCAGAGTTTAGCAAGAGCTCCGTTTGCAGAATCCATATTGATTTTTATAAAGGAGATTTTCATTCTTCAAAAACGTCATAATTCTTATTGTTGGTTGGTTGGTTTGGGGAAGGAGACCAGACAGCGAGGTCATCGGTCTCATCGGATTAGGCAAGGACGGGGAAGGAAGACGTCCGTGCCCTTTGAAAGGAACCATCCCGGTATTTGCCGGGAAATCACGGGAAACCTAAATCAGGATGGCCGGACGCGGGATTGAACCGTTGTCCTCCCGAATGCCATAATTATTATGCAGTAAACATGTTCCATAATTCTACGACAGGGTGACGTAAACGATTTAGGCCTACAGCTATGTGCATCTATCCTGCGACCCTTCTTGAAAACGGGAATTACCTACGCTTTTTGCCAGGCGAACTACGACAAACTGTTGCTAGAAGGCGAGCAAATACTTTCACAAAATCTTTGAAGAATCTTACGGGTATCCCATCCGGTCGTGATGCCTTTCCACTACAAAGAAATTTTAGTTGATTTTCTGTTCCTCCATTTCGACGATCGTACGACGTTTAAAAGGAGGGATCGAAACAATTACGGAAGACCGAATGCACTATTCCGGCCTTCTCTCTGTTATCTTCGTTTCGGTGGCTGTGTGGTCAGAACGAGTTCTACCACCGCTTACGATTACTGGTACACTCCTCTAAGTCAACTGATTCGAGTTCAGATCTGTTTGTTGCTCGGAGGTCCAATGCGGCACCTTCTCGAATGCCTTATGAATCCCTTCCTCTAGCACCAGTTTCCATAGAGTGACTCTCCCAATCTATGCCTCTCATGTTGAAGTCATACCCTGTTACAACGGTATTATCAGGAAAGTGATCAACAATATTCTGTAAGTGCTCTGTGAAGTGATAATCACGAGTGGAACAGGGAAAGGGGGGAGGGGGGAGGAGGGATCAGTTAGTGGTACCAGACGTACCCTTCCGCGCACAGCGTCAGGTGTCTTGCTGAGTATTGAGGTAGATGTAAATGTAGATGTAGATGCAGTGCAAATGTAGATGGTTCGATATCCTCTTTCTCAAACACACAACTAAGGCTGTCAGCAACAACGTTACCCTCTCCTCGCATAACACTCTCTATGCTCGATAATAGATATCCGAAATACCCATTTAGTGATACACCCTGTCTGCAGTGGTCTTCCCAGTGACCAGGTTATCGGTTTCTAGGATGAATGGACAGTGCTCCAGTGTATACAGAATTCCTGAAGGGCAAACCGAGCGGCCAACGCTTCTACTTCGAAAACTGAGTATTTAGGCTCTAATTTTAACAAACCCCAAGAGGCACACGTTGTCGTTCGTTTTCCTGAAGGGCATTCTCGTAAAGTAACAGCCGCCAAACATGGCATGGGGGCAATCGTTTGAAATACAAATTGTTTGTAAAAGTCGGGGGTTGGTAACGCAGGGGATGTTGTTAATGTCGTCTTAAGACCCTTTGAAGTCAGCCTATTGGGAAGCACCCTATTCGAATTTCCTTTCTTTCTTTTTTTCTTAATGCATTCAACACATATGCCATTTGGACAAAGCACGATAATATACAACAGGTTGAAATCCCCTATTTTCTTCTGGAACCACGAAAGTGGGTAAAGACTACAGAGAGTTGAAAGTTCTAATGATTCTGTGCTTAAACATTTCCTCACTAACCAACTTGAGCTGTTTCATCTTGGAGGATAAAGGCTGTACGATGGATGTCTTTCAGGATTATTGTCATGAAGTTAAATCTTGTATTCACGAAATTTTGCAACCCAGAAAACATCAGTAAGCACATCCATATGTGCCCGACTACGCACCATAATTGTGCGGCCTGCTCGGATGGCATATGACTAATGTTATTACTTTATTGTTCCTCTGTTTCTTTGTCTGTGACAACCTGCGCCACTACTTCACGAAAATTGTACAAAATTTATAAGTTCGCTCCCTAGATAGAAGGAATGAACATTCTCAAATCCTCCAATTAATAATAAAGCCACTGTGCTGTATTAAGTCAGAACCAAGAATCACGGAACGACTAACTGACGCACTTACATTCGTCTTAAACGTCCAAGTGAAACCCCGGATCCTCATCTTAATGGTGAGTTCCCCCAACACATACAGTTTACCAGAGTTAGCCACCGTACAGTTACCAACTTCCTTGCTCCGTGGAGAAATATGACATGGTAGGCACTTGCGATACAACTCTTCACTAATTAACGTTCATTAGCTTCCCATGTCAACTAGGGCCAAATTGGTTCTTCGCTCACACTAAGACAAATAAATCGAACAGGAGCAATAGGCAATGCCGCGTCCTATTACACAGACTAGGGCTTCAATTGCCCTAACCTTGCCCCCATTAATGGGCTCTGGTCAATAGGAATCCCCACCTCCATTTTTGGCTGGATGGCTGTACAGTTGTTTATGATGATTTGGAGTCCCACATCTAAAACACATCTAGGCCAACGGAGTGCTATTGTCTGTAAGACAGCCCTTTCCGCCTCTCTTAGGTGGCTTCGAATCCTGTATCCAAATCTCTGCCTTTGACTCACATCCACATAACGGACAGCAACCGCTTGCCATAACACACCTTCTAAATTCGCAAGTGATTGTGTTCTTGACGCAGACAGCAACATAGACCTATCCGCCAGACTTATCCCTTTGAGAATATTGTTGATAACCTCCGCTTCTTTATGCGGCAAACATAGCACTCAGCAGTAGTACCTTTGTACTGCAGGGTATCAGTTGCTCACAGAAATACGAGTACTTTTGAAATTCGCCAATGCTATACTGCACCACCCTAGCTGCATTAACAGAATCCATTAACTGCCCTGTACACCTTGGATTTAGCACTTAGAGAAGTGACGTCTCATCAATCCACAATTTTCGCCTTGTTCTTGTAACACAACTAGGAACCACGGTATTGACTGATGCTTTGCCTTTCTCGTTTAACAAGCCAATTAAAGGATAAGACAACTTAGCAACAAAATCAGTACATCGTAGATGTGTTGTGCCACCTCGGTTATCAACCACTCGCCTATTGATCAGACTACCGCATCCTGTTTTCCCTTGAGTAGTTTGCAAACACTTCGCTTCTGATTACTCTCCTATATTTGGAGCATATGTTTCTCCAATACATTTCAAGAGAGGCTTGTTTCTTATCTCTTCCCTGTTTATCCCTCTGCTTGCTGCTTTTGATGCAACTCAGATTACTTGACATACTCAAATAACGCGTTATTCGGGCATTCGATCCCTTACTTAAGCACAGAAGGTTTCCTTTACTGCAAAGAAATACACAACCAATGCTGTTTCGGTTAGAGATGACTCAGTGATGGCTATGGCCTCACTCACCTCATTTGAACAGGCACTGCACGAGGAAGCAGTTTTAATTCAGTGATTAGCTCCAATGGCTAAACGTAGGCGTTGCCCCTGATTAACTAAATTTCTTCAAAAACTTTTACACCTTAGTCGCTAAAGTCCGAAATTTAAAACCCACACTAGTACTGCCATTGGCACCAATACAAAACAGAGAAACGTTTTAACATACAAATTTGATCAGTCGTTTTACATAAACATACATTCAGAGACTGCCTTCAGGACATTATTCTACGAAACTCCCCAGCTGGGGGAGTGCTGTTGACATGGCTATGTAGGACGGGCCCCCCAAACTCAACCGAGGCATAGCTGTCGCTGTATAACAGCAGTAACAACCGGCCTGGCTGCCACACCAGTATTGACTCCATCATCTCGGCCACAGCTTTCGGTCTTCCCGCCGGTCCTCGCTGCTCCACCGTAAGGATGAGCGCAATCTCGAGGCCAGGCGGCGCATAGCGCGGCCGCCGCCAAATTCAAAGCTGCGCTGCTGGCAGCCGTGTCCACCACGGCACAGTCGCAAACACAGATAGCTCGTATATTCTATTATAAAATGCACCAGTTCTTACTTGGAAGGACGCACGATAAGACCTATCAAAATCCTAGCATCTCATCAGTGCAAGGATGACAAATAGCAAAAGTTCATAAAATATTTGTTCGCCGTAAAATACGGGTGTTCCCAAATGTCAGAAATGCGTTTCTCCTGTTACGACGTTTTTATAGTACGGTACGGAATACACACGAAAACGTTGAGAAGGCCCCACTTAAATACTTTACTTGACACATGCGGCAAGGGCCTTATCGAATGTGTCTGACCTACATGCTTATTTCTTTTCCTTATGTCTGTTTGTTCATTTTGTGTTGATGTTGATTCTAGCTGAGTCCTCCTGTATGAGTTCTCCTGTTTCTCTCGTTCCATCTACTAGTCTGCAGAGTGGTATACTAGGTAGTTGTTATGGCCTGCCCTGGTCAACATTGTCTTCTTTTAGCATGTCGACAATGTTTCGGATTTTGTACATCCCTTTTATCCTCAATTTAAAGTTATTTTCATCATACACCGATTCAAATGTGTTCCTGAGTATTTTTTCTACATTAACAGTTTTCATCATCTTTCTTTCTGAATAGTAATGCTTCACGTCCGTATAATGCTACCAGTATGATAGTAGATTCATATAAGCAGATTTTGAAGTTACTACTGAAACGCCCCTTAGAAAAATTGTACAATACTGGTCTATGTGAAACGTCCTCTTTGAACAATTAAACACGAAAGTGCTTAAACTGACACACAATATTTTTAGCGCAACGCAATCTGACTTCCAAAAATCCCTACAAAAGAATGGCCCTGACTAACATTAACCTATATGTTTCACAAATCACTTACCTCACAAAAATCTTTGTTACTCGAACTACTGCAATACAGCGAGCGCCACTACCGCCAGCTAACTAAAAGATTCAAACTACGGAAGTCACTAACTACTGAGGCACAGTTAGCAAATGAAAGATTTTAATAGAGAACAAACAATGTATTTACCTTAATAGTCACAATATATATATCAGTTCATGACACCAATTCTTACAAATTTCAAAACTCCGCCATCTCTCTCCCCACGTCCACCACTGCTGGGGGCTCACCTCCAACTGCGCAACGCTACGCGCTGTTAGCATCCAGCTGCCGCTGCCCAACACTACAATGGCAGACAACAATGCAAACCAGCCACAGACTGCACATGGCACAGCCAGTGATTTTCATACAGAGCGCTACGTGGCGGCGGCGTTACCAAGAAAAAAACCTAAACATCCTACTTACACTACTAAGTAAAATGTAAATGTCGTGTGACTAGGGCCTCCTGTTGGGTAGACCGTTCGCCGGGTGCAAGTCTTCCGATTTGACGCCTTGCGCGTCGATGGGGATGAAATGATGGTGATTAGGACAACACAACGCCCAGTCCTTGAGTGGAGAAAAATCTCCGACCCAGTCGGGAATCGAACCCGGGCCCTTGGGTTTGACATTCTGTCGCGCTGACCACTTTTTTATCTCATTTTTTTCGCTTTTGTTCGATGCATCTGCTAGGGGCGGACGTCGTAAGATATCCGTTTTAAGTTCGTTGTTGATCGATTAACTCAGTTTTTTTATTACAGAGGGCAGCTAACCCTCTGACCGAACACGCTGAGCTACCGTGCCGGCGACCACTCAGCTACCGAGGGCGGACTACTATTAAGTGGTTTTTCGTGTATGATGAAACTAAATGCTGTCTTGTTCGTTGCTGCTAGACGGCATCTATTACCACATTCCTTTTATTGCCGGTATTAAATAAAAGACTCCCTTAGGCGCGAATGACCCCATTTGTCTTTGCTCCCTGAAACAAAACAAGCAACAACACTCCCTTAGTACGTGAAACGGTTAACTGCCTTGAGAGTGAATCCATATACAGCCAAACGTGCATCACTTCTAATTTTTCTACTTATGACCAGGTATTTATGACCAGGTATTCTGACTTTTCTTCATGAACACGTAATCCTATTTCCTCGGCGATTTTGTCATACTCTTGCACTATTAAGATTAATTCTGTTTTGGATCTACCACCAATGCTACATCTGATCGTAATTATTTTAAACAGTACACATATGAAACTTACAGCACGCACACGACAGAATTACACTCCTGGAAATGGGAAAAAGAACACATTGACACCGGTGTGTCAGACCCACCATACTTGCTCCGGACACTGCGAGAGGGCTGTACAAGCAATGATCACACGCACGGCACAGCGGACACACCAGGAACCGCGATGTTGGCCGTCGAATGGCGCTAGCTGCGCAGCATTTGTGCACCGCCGCCGTCAGTGTCAGCCAGTTTGCCGTGGCATACGGAGCTCCATCGCAGTCTTTAACACTGGTAGCATGCCGCGACAGCGTGGACGTGAACCGTATGTGCAGTTGACGGACTTTGAGCGAGGGCGTATAGTGGGCATGCGGGAGGCCGGGTGGACGTACCGCCGAATTGCTCAACACGTGGGGCGTGAGGTCTCCACAGTACATCGATGTTGTCGCCAGTGGTCGGCGGAAGGTGCACGTGCCCGTCGACCTGGGACCGGACCGCAGCGACGCACGGATACACGCCAAGACCGTAGGATCCTACGCAGTGCCGTAGGGGACCGCACCGCCACTTCCCAGTAAATTAGGGACACTGTTGCTCCTGGGGTATCGGCGAGGACCATTCGCAACCGTCTCCATGAAGCTGGGCTACGGTCCTGCACATCGTTAGGCCGTCTTCCGCTCACGCCCCAACATCGTGCAGCCCGCCTCCAGTGGTGTCGCGACAGGCGTGAATGGAGGGACGAATGGAGACGTGTCGTCTTCAGCGGTGAGAGTCGCTCCTGCCTTGGTGCCAATGATGGTCGTATGCGTGTTTGGCGCCGTGCGGGTGAGCGCCACAATCAGGACTGCATACGACCGAGGCACACAGGGCCAACACCCGGCATCATGGTGTGGGGAGCGATCTCCTACACTGGCCGTACACCTCTGGTGAACGTCGAGGGGACACTGAATAGTGCACGGTATATCCAAACCGTCATAGAACCCATCGTTCTACCATTCCTAGAGCGGCAAGGGAACTTGCTGTTCCAACAGGACAATGCACGTCCGCATGTATCCCGTGCCACCCAACGTGCTCTAGAAGGTGTAAGTCAACTACCCTGGCCAGCAAGATCTCCGGATCTGTCCCCCATTGAGCATGTTTGGGACTGGATGAAGCGTCGTCTCACGCGGTCTGCACGTCCAGCACGAACGCTGGTCCAACTGAGGCGCCAGGTGGAAATGGCATGGCAAGCCGTTCCACAGGACTACACCCAGCATCTCTACGATCGTCTCCATGGGAGAATAGCAGCCTGCATTGCTGCGAAAGGTGGATATACACTGTACTAGTGCCGACATTGTGCGTGCTCTGTTGCCTGTGTCTATGTGCCTGTGGTTCTGTCAGTGTGATCATGTGATGTATCTGACCCCAGGAATGTGTCAATAAAGTTTCCCCTTCCTGGGACAATGAATTCACGGTGTTCTTATTTAAATTTCTAGGAGTGTATTTTAAGCCTCCACGCGTGCTCCTCTCCAGGTACAGAGTGCAAAACTCGCCGTAAAAATTTCAAACTACAACACTTTCTTAACAAAATGCTGCCTGGTAAAAAATATCTTACGTGGGAACTTCAGAAGATATGTTGTGCATTTTGTTCCGCGCGTAAAACCTCTAAGCGACAGGAATGGCGCATTGTCAACGAGTAAATGTTCCGGACGTCCTGCAGATACAGGTCTGCTGCGGGACGGACAATACGTGCATCACTGTGTGCGTCTGAAATGGCCCTGCAAGTGGAAACGTGTTCGAAGTGCGCGGGGCAGTACAACTTCCACTGGCACGCAGATTCGCCGCGAAATTTTGGCGGTATTTGGACCAAATGCAATGTCGCGTCCAGCCGAAGTGAAACAGTGCCAACAATTTGAACAAGAACTCACAGACGGGGGCAAGGCTGATTCCCAATACGGTCCAGATGTTTCACGACACCATTTCCATCTTATCGGCAAGCTGAGACAGTGTATGGAGGGTACGAGATTTTACAGCGATGAGCACATTTACGCAGCGCTTCTCGAATGGCTTCGTGACCAAGGAGTGGAGTTCTGTCGTCGTGGATCTGAACGTCTGGCTGAGTTGCGCTAAGATGTCTTGTTTGTTGTTTGTAATTCCCTCGACGTTTAGGCTTACAATCGTCAGGATTGTCTCTGAGAAGTGCCTATATATTACCTTCTTCCAAGGTTTCCGGTTGTGGAAGGATTGGCCGTTATCGTTACTGATAACGTTTCCAGGGGACGCCGGCATGCTATAATCTGATGTTGCTATAGAATGCTCTCGCGGAGGCTCTTTCCTTGTCCCCCACTTGTCTCTGACTTACAGGTACCATTGCGAAGAGACGCAACTAAAGGTAACTGCCAGAAATACAGTAATATTCTGCGGAAACTAGCTAACAGCAAATGGGGTGCAAACCTTCCATATTAAGAACCACCGCACAAGCCTTATGCTTCTCTACAGCCGAATATGCCTGCCCAGTGTGGTCCAGATCAACCTAAGCAAAGAAGATCGGCAGAAGTTTTAATGAAACATGTCGATTAACAACGGGATGCATGAAACCTACTTTCTTATCAAAACTATATAGAGCTGCCGGGTTTGCGAATCCCAACTCTCGGAGAACACCACATGAATTCACAGAGAGGCTCAGACAAAATATTGATAATCGGTATCCCCGTTTTGGCAGTGAGTGTAAACCCGGGCGATTGAAATTCCGTAAAAGGCTCTTAGCCACGATAATAGAAGAACCACCATCTGATTACCCACCTGCACAGGAAGTGCCCAGCGGATTCAGCACAAACTGGAAGACAAGGAGGACACCGAACTGAATAAGGTCAGAGGTGGCCCCAGTGAAGACAAATATGAGTAGGTGGGCTCTTGGAACCACGGATGATTAGTGTGACTGTGGCGCTGTGTTGCTCGCCTGTCCAAACTGGCCCTATAGGTACAACCCCGACGATTTATGGCTGGACAAGAAAGAAGCCTTGGATGTGGCCCTATACTGGGCCTGGTTTCCGGACACGAAAAAGTAATTAAAATTTTGGAACGTTCCGACAGTTGTTTACAGAGACTTGCTAGATATGTTAAAAATAGCATCATGTATCTGTGTCAGTTTGAAGTGTAGTAGCATTCAATAAAAGTTACTTGAATTGCTATGACAATGTGGAATTCATTTTTGAAGTCCTCACTTAAGCCCGTAGTTTTGTAACCACCGCAGGTCAAAGAACCGAAGGACGTGATCTCGGCGTAACTTCACTGTCGATTAACTGCTGCGCTAAAATTGCTGCGCCTTATAAATATGAGGGGAGCGAACTGACTGCAAAACACTTACGTATTTTTACACTTGCACAGACTTCTTAAAGTCAAAAGATAGCCTGAAGCATTCAACCGCTTCCCGCTACCCATCTCGGACATGTACCAGTTCCATGTAATTTTTTTCTTAGAAACGCATTACTTGCTTTCTTCTTACGGTACTACAAAGCTTATCTTCGTATCTATATATGTATGGCCGAAGGAATTTTTCTAACTGATAGAATTCTATTTAACGACTGACATGAGATCCTTAAAACATTCGCAAGGCCAGCGTTATCGATACGATGAACATCAAACTTGGCACAGCTTCCTTCTTTGAACTGCCTTACTCAATGAAATTAATAATTTTGACCCAGACCAAAATTGGTATCGGATAAAGTACAACGACACAATTAAAAACCGAAAGAAACACGATAACTCAAAAGCTGCTGCTCCGATCACATAATAGCACTAACCTCACCTCAACCAAGATCTTCATTAGAAATGTTGTGTTCGTAGGTTTAATCCTGTGCCGCTGTCGGTATCAGTCTAAGTTCGATAAAACACTAATAACTACTGAAGTACTGCTGATACGAGGATGAATCTTCGGTTTTGTCATGTTTAGACACATCGGAAGAAAACGCCGTAACCAAAATGATAGGTGATACAGGAACGCAATGTGAGCAATCGGAAGATACGGTTGTTTAACTACAGTGCACTCGCGTGTAACAGTTCGATGCTGGGCTGCAGTGGCCGGACAGTCCGCACCGTGTCGAAATAGACCGCATATCCCCGCAGAATCTTGGCAGAAGGATAGGAGTAAGTCTGTGGGTTACATGGTACCAGAACAGTTAACTTTGCCCTGGAAGAAGCAGCAGAGGAGAAAATACTAGGGGCAGAAAAATATTAGAATTTTCAAAACGGATTATACAGGATGTTTTAATGCTTATGTAAGGATAAGTTGAGCACAAGACAGAGAAGGATGGAATACAGAATAAAAACAGAGAAATAGCTCTCTCATAAGGGACTAGCTGTCTCTCACAACTTCGCAAATTTATTTTACTTAACTTCCTGAAATCTACTCAGCCCGCAGCTCGTGGTCTCGCGGTAGCGTTCTCGTTTCCCGAGCGTGGGGTCCTCGAGATTGGGTGTTTTTGTGTCGTTTCTTGGTCATCATCATCATTCATCCCCATTACGGTCGGAGGAAGGCAATGGGAAACCCCCTCCACTAGGACCTTGCCTAGTACGGCGGTGCGGGTCTCCTGCATTGTTCCCCTACGCTCTGTCAAGGAGTATGGGACATCATCATCATCATCAATCTAGTCAGTTAACCTCAGGAAAGGAAGTCATGTTCCCCATCTGTCTCTACATCGTGTAAACTTTTTTTCTCCATGCTATTGTATTTCAAGTGTTTGTGTATCGCATTTTCAGAGGTGGTTACTATGTACCACGCAAGCATTCGTTTATACGAGAGTGGGAAACCACCTAAAAACCACGCGATGCGAGTAGGTAAAAACAGGCTGGCAGTGGGAGGTGTCCGGCCGGTGCCGGAACCCCATGGTGGGGCGGCGGGCACTATCCGGAGCTAACAGCAGTGCGGCCAGCAGCGGATAGGAGGGCGGCGGACACACAGCCGTCGGGCCGGCCACGCACTCGCAATTAGAGGCGACGAGGCCAATTGCTGGCTAGGGTCGACGCTCTCGCCCACGGGCTGCCATCGCCGCTTTCACGGCCCCCGCCCCCACATGTGCTGGTCCGACATGGCGCTAACTGATGATGTCAGCTCCCCGAGTTTGACGTACCGCTTCTTGTCGCTATTAAGCGCCTGTATATAGAAAGCAGTGAGGGAAACGATGTTAGCGACGAACACAACATCAAAATTGGGAACCAAGCGATATACGAAATGAATTAATTCTCCTGCCTCGGAAGCTAAATAACGTACGACGTACGAAGCAAGGAGGATATAAGAACCAAATTAGTCGAAGGACGAAGAAGAATGCACGGCAGAGGCAGCTGACTGCCGACCATGCAGGAAGAACTACGAATATGACGTCACCGGCCGCAGGGCGCGCGAGCGTCAGTCCTCTTGGGACCGGCACATCACGGCCAGCTACGCGAAGCCCCCGTCTTTCTCACCCTGCTGTACTTACTGCAGCGCGATTTTGATACCAGCAGCAGCCTCGACTATACGCGATACATTTCTTGATGCAATAATTTACCAACGGCCGTATGTATTGTAGAAATTTATTTTATAAACTTAATATGTGCTACCTGTTTCGGCGTTACATTGACGCCATCTTCAGGCCTCACACGTCACAGTCGTAAAATCGCTATACACTTGTGGGGCCTCAAGATGGTGTCAATGTAACGCCGAAACAGGTAGCACATAAGAAGTTCATAAAATAAATTTCTACAATACATACTGCCGCTGGTAAACTATTGCATCAAGAAGTACGTGTCAGCCGTTGTCCCACGGTCCGTAATGGATGAACGAAGATACGCGACACTCTCTGAAACATTTCAAATGGTTCAAATAGCTCTGAGCACTATGGGACTTAACATCTGAGGTCATCAGTCCCTTAGAACTTAGAACTACTTACGTAACTAACCTAAGAACAACACACACATCCATGCCCGAGGCAGGATTCGAACCTGCGACCGTAGCAGCAACGCGGTTCAGGACTGAAGCGCCTAGAACCGCTCGGCCACCGCGGCTGGCCTGAAATGTATCATCTGGTTGCCTATGAAATCACGGGCTATGTCGCGTGGAATGCTTTGAACTTATGTTATTATTAAGTAACAGATGCTGAACTCGTCGAACTTACTGTTTCAATTCATTCAACTTCGTTTATTTCCTTTTAGTCTTTAATTTTTACCAGGTACAATGATACTGCGATTTAAGATGTATTTGTGTTAGGTGGCTAGTAAATACAGTAACTATGTAAATGTTTGCTAATTGCTGTAACTCAAAACAAGTATCCCAGACAAAGAACGCATTCCTCGCTAAAGCAAATGAGGAAATGACATGCAAAGACGAACATATCCACTGAATGCAGTTTTTCATAATCAACACAAAATTTATTTCAAGCATATACATGAATAAAAATAACAAAAAATGTTCAGATGTGTGTGAAATCTTATGGGACTTAACTGCTAAGGTCATCAGTCCCTAAGCTTACACACTACCTAACCTAAATTACCCCAAGGACAAACACACACACCCATGCCCGAGGGAGGACTCAACCTCCTCCGGGACCAGCCGCGCAGTCCATGACTGCAGCGCTTCAGACCGCTCGGCTCATCCTGCGCGCCTAAAAATAACAAATTGCTACGTAAACGTCTTTACTTTTGGGCTAAAAGGCAGTTTATAATGAATACCAGGATTCGAACTTATATAGTGGCAACTATTTATTCACAACCGATACAAGAGTTACATGTTTGCATCTGTTACTGTCCTTCAAAGTAGTCACCACCGTTGTATGCCACCGATGTGGAAGGCTTAGTGTACCGTTTGCAGAGCCTGTTCTGTTGATGGTGCGAATGGAGCGGTCTGAAGTTATGGTGATTATCGTGTGCGACTGTGATGGAGTTATCCTAACGCATCGTTCCTCTGCGGCAGACCGTCAATGCACAGTATTACTGTTCGTTTTTGGAGCATCACCCGCGACCAGCTTTGCGAAAGAAGCGGAGACACTTTCTGCGCAACCCACCCATCATTTTGCACGACAATGCGCGGGAGCATACAGCGCAAGCTGTGGCTGCGCTGTTCGGTCGATGGGACAGGGAAGTACTGCACCATCCACCATACTCCCCGGACTCAAGTCTTTGTGACTTTGATTTGATGAAGGAACCGCTTCGAGGTATTCGCTACAGAACTGTTCCAGAGATTCGACAGGCAGTAGACCGCTCCATTCGCACCATCAACAGAACAGGCTCTGCTAACGGTATACTACGCCTTCTGCATCACTGGCAACAGGTTGTACGCAACACTGGTGACTATTTTGGAGGACAGTAACAGGTGCAAAGATGTAACTCTTTTGTATCGGTTGTGAATAAATGGTTGCCATTATTGAAGTTCCAACCCTCGTGTATACCTGTAAAACTCCGAACATGTTCAGCTTTCAATTATTTTCAAAAATGTTTGCTGCATATCACATTACTATTTGGAATAATTTAGTATGTGATATCATGGACAAAATTTTAAATTGGCAACTGTTTTCCGTGTTTTACCGACAGGCTTGATTTTATTGTTGCTTTACAAGTATTTAAAATATTTCAAATTTCCATAACAGAATGCAGTGATGTAACAATGGAATTAACTGTTATTAGAAAGATTCTTTGAGGTAACTTTTTCACTTAAACATATAAGCCAGAATCATCTTATAAATAATTAGAAGCAACTTTCCCTCTCTCTCTGTTAAACAATATGAATGTCTCGTCAATGATGGATATATATATATATATATACACTCCTGGAAATGGAAAAAAAAAACACATTGACACCGGTGTGTCAGATCCACCATACTTGCTCCGGACACTGCGAGAGGGCTGTACAAGCAATGATCACACGCACGGCACAGCGGACACACCAGGAACCGCCGTGTTGACGTCTAATGGCGCTAGCTGCGCAGCATTTGTGCACCGCCGCTGTCAGTGTCAGCCAGTTTGCCGTGGCATACGGAGCTCCATCGCAGTCTTTAACACTGGTAACATGCCGCGACAGCGTGGACGTGAACCGTATTGTGCAGTTGATGGACTTTGAGCGAGGGCGTATAGTGGGCATGCGGGAGGCCGGGTGGACGTACCGCCGAATTGCTCAACACGTGGGGCGTGAGGTCTCCACAGTACATCGATGTTGTCGCCAGTGGTCGGCGGAAGGTGCACGTGCCCGTCGACCTGGGACCGGACCGCAGCGACCCATGGATGCACACCAAGACCGTAGGATCCTACGCAGTGCCGTAGGGGACCGCACCGCCACTTCCCAGCAAATTAGGGACACCGTTGCTCCTGGGGTATCGGCGAGGACCATTCGCAACCGTCTCCATGAAGCTGGGCTACGGTCCCGCACACCGTTAGGCCGTCTTCTGCTCACGCCCCAACATCGTGCAGCCCGCCTCCAGTGGTGTCGCGACAGGCGTGAATGGAGGGACGAATGGAGACGTGTCGTCTTCAGCGATGAGAGTCGCTTCTGCCTTGGTGCCAATGATGGTCGTATGCGTGTTTGGCGCCGTGCAGGTGAGCGCCACAATCAGGACTGCATACGACCGAGGCACACAGGGCCAACACCCGGCATCATGGTGTGGGGAGCGATCTCCTACACTGGCAGTACACCTCTGGTGATTGTCGAGGGGACACTGAATAGTGCACGGTACATCCAAACCATCATCGAACCCATCGTTCTACCATTCCTAGACCGGCAAGGGAACTTGCTGTTCCAACAGGACAGTGCACGTCCGCATGTATCCCGTGCCACCCAACGTGCTCTAGAAGGTGTAAGTCAACTACCCTGGCCAGCAAGATCTCCGGATCTGTCCCCCATTGAGCATGTTTGGGACTGGATGAAGCGTCGTCTCACGCGGTCTGCACGTCCAGCACGATCGGTGGTCCAACTGAGGCGCCAGGTGGAAATGGCATGGCAAGCCGTTCCACAGGACTACATCCAGGAATGTGTCAATAAAGTTTCCCCTTCCTGGGACAATGAATTCACGGTGTTCTTATTTCAATTTCCAGGAATATATATATATATATATATACCAACGTAAGTCCTCTTGGTATCGCAAGCATTCTCCGAAAATAGTTTCCGGTAAATCATCAACATATTTGTTCTTGTGGCATGAGATTGGATGGATGAGATGTATTTCAGCTCGTGGTTAAGGAAAGAGTTCCATAACGGTCCATCCTCATTTCTAAAGAGACTTCCGGTCTTTTACGTCTTGAAGGGACCTTTGGAATGCAGTTGCCTCCACACTAATACGGTCTTCCCCACAGATTCAGACTTGTATATGGAAATTCGTTTTATTTCATTTATGTTATCTTGATTTCGTAGAGCTTTACATAGGGATTTCACATCTATCACTCTCCAGTCTTCACCAAGGCCTCTTAATTCACACAGTCATTGCTAGTCCTCATTGTATTCCTATTTTGTTACAATTGGTGGCCTTTTCCGTAGATGCTTATCTTCTTTACCGAAACTGTGGACCTGGCCGCGGTGTCCAAGCGGTTCTAGGCGCTTCAGTCCGGAACCGCGCGACTGCTACGGTCGCAGATTCGCATCCTGCCTCGGGCATGGATGTGCGTGAGGTCCTTAGGTTAGTTAGGTTTAAGTAGTTCTAAGTTCTAGGGGACTGATGACCTCAGATGTTAAGTCCCATATTGCTCAGAGCCATTTGAAACTTTGGACAGCAGGTAAGTAACGGTGTCCTCATAGTAATAATTATTAATATTAGTACTATGCAAGTACGAGGGAGCACACAATCACAAACTAATGCTAACATCTACTGTGCATGTCAGCGTCTGGCCTGGACTGGAATGAGAATCACATGACCGGATCAGAGTCTCCTATTGACTGTAGTGCTCTAGTTTTCCTTTGTATGAAATGTATATGTGGACAGGTTCGTATTTGCTCTGAATCATTTATTTTCAAGAGCTTGTTTTCAGCACATGTTCGATTTCTGCCTATCCTAAATGTACCTTTCTCTTCCGTATCTCATTTTGCTTTATATTGAAGACATGTTCGCCTTTGGGTGTTACCTCCTCAAATGTACTAGCATCACACATAGGTCTTAATTCATCGAAGAAATTTCTGAGAATTAAGAGGGGCGAGGAAACAGGAAATGGGCATAATGGGCCCTTTTGGGATGTGGTGATATGTAAGGATGCGGAAAATGTAGTGGACTGATAAGATAAGAGACGAAGTTCTCCACAGAACCGGCATGGGAGAAATATGTAGAGAACACTGACTAGAAAGAGGATCAGCATGTACTTCATGATATAGCGTAAAGTGTTTAGTGGGAGAGGGAGGTAGGTCAGACCCACATCGGATCCACAAGGCGGGTTAAGAACAGCGGACTGGGCAACAGGCCATCCAAGAGTGCGCTTTATAGTCGTTTACTCACGCTTGCTTCGGCAAACACTTGATTGGTCCCCAGCTTCCATATCAGAGAATACGATACGCAAACAGTTAACGTACTACAACAAACAGAATAGAAGTTACCGCGATTCACAGACAAGTGTCGCACACGACTTCCCTCCCTTAGCTTATCTTGACGACTGTGACTACAGGAAGGGCACCCAACACAAAGTTAAATGAAAAAAAAAACTGTCATTCTGAGAAAGAAAACCCCGTACTAGACAGGATAAACACTAGCAAGAAGAAGAAGAAGAAGAAGAAGGAGAAATAGGATGACATGACGTCTACTAACACATCACAGAAGCTTTCACGGTACTAGAGGGAGCCGTAGGGGGCAGCAAATGACGTTAGTATATCGCACAAATAACTGACGAAGATCGTGCAAGTGCTGGTCTGAGATAAAGATGTCGGCGTCTCATCCAAACAGTCAGAAAACTGATGCCCCCTTTTTTTTAAAAAAATCTTTCCTATCCACAGTCAATTCTTTCCGACAGAATCCTTCAGATATCATGCACTAATCTATTTCTAACGGATCAACAGTAGTTCTCCTAATGTCCTCCAGTGTGTGACGAGTTTTCTCACGACGAAACGCTTCAAGTTTCAACTGGTCCCAAGTAAGCTCTATCGGATTCTTTTTAGGAGATCCCGAAGGCCATTCTGTTTGATTCCTGCATCAGGAGGAAGCGGTACACGACATATGTGTGGTGGGCTCGTGCACTGTCGCGTTGGACGCATCATCTAAATGTCCCGCTTCTGCACAACCCTTGAAGTTACACTCAGTCGTTATCCATAAATCATACCGGACCAGAATCTACTTTCCTGCTTACCGTGTCATTCAATGGCATTTCTAAAGTTTGTCAAAGTTGTGATACAGAATCAACGAAAACTACTATGTTGCTGAAGAGAACATCAAGCTACTAACCCAGATGCCATTCATGGTCTTCCCCAGCCAACATTACTGCATGACACTGAAGATTTTGTACCACTGCTAGCAGTGGACGCATGCAGGCCAAATAGATCGTAATTAGACGATCGTATTTTGTCTGGGTTGACACAGTACTCCAAGCTGTTTTTACAAAGACAGTACTCGGTTCACAAATGGAGACACAGCACACTCGACTGACGTGCAGATTTGTTTGTCCTCCAGTACACGGGAGGCTGTAGGCAGCAGTCAAATTAAGAAAGATGTTTACGATTTATAAAAGAAAAACTAAAACACTACAAAACTCATTCTGAGCAGTTCACTTAACTCAAGGCATTGATACCCAGGCTGGTTATAATAAAACCTACACCATTTCATGTAGAATGTTGACAGCAGACAGTAGCAACTATCCATAGTTTGTCTTTTATTTGACAAAATAGCACACGCTACATCTAATCCAATCAGCAGCGAACTACTGGTTATAGAATTTTCTTCTACTGCAGGATTCCCTAGGTACCTCCGAGTTGAACTCCCCTGTCGAAACATGTGTCATCAACCTCAGCTATGGATTCAGGTAGAAAGGTGGTGTCTAAGTGATACCCAACAAGTGAACTTTGGGCGAAACGCTTCCTAGCGGCCAGAGGTACGAGCGCAGGAAATAACAAGGGGGACCTTCGTTACCAAAGTGGATTGTTCAGGCTGATAAAGTAATATTATTGTATGCCCTGCTGCTCTGGTCTTGTGTTAACGAACTTACATATACAATTTGTCATATAACAAGTACTCGCTTACACAGCGGATAGAAATTATGGCGAGCTAACTGACTTTTAATCTCTGTCGATTATCATTACAAGTGACAGTAGGTACGAATCACGGTGGTAGCACAGGAAAGTTTAGCTTGATGATGGATAACTCCACAAGTTCATATAATTGGTAAACATGTCAATTACAGCAATTTTTATTTATTGCAACTGAAATTTTGATGAAAATGTGTCTGTTAGTTCATTAAAGAAGTGACCAGTTCAGCAGAGAATAAAACACGGTAGTTTATTAGACTGAGCAAACTTTCTGGATGCAAATGTCGCCATCGATATTCTACACGTTTGAAGGCAGTGCTGCTGTTGGCCTGGCCATTGGTTACAATCTTTCCCACAGTTCATCATTAGGGTTGGACAGCTAATTGTGGCGGAGCTGCTATATCCTACAGGTTCTAATGTTCTTCGGGTAGAGGTGTTCGATGAACCGACTGTCCTGAGAAAACCGTGGTGCGTCGAGATGTAGTCACCAACTCAGGTAGGAGCCACACAAAACTGAGCTTTAATAGAAATTCCCGTAATTAATACGATTCTACTAATAGTTAGTAAGCTCTGATTTGTCTCATTGAAATCTGACTACTCAGAAGAAGTCGAGGGGAAACATTCATAACTACGACAATACGCGAAAAATTCACCAAAGTCGAAGAGTGATCTCATTGCCATCGAGTAAATAAACTCTCGCTCGCGTAAACCGTTCTCAATCTTATTTCAAGAATGTTTCTAACTAAGCACAGGTCCAATTCACCACAGCATACTTCGTAAACCTTCAACAGAAGCAGTACTCCACGTCCAAACTATTAAACATTTCCATCAAAATTCAAATCCGAGATCGTTATATTTACTTGGAACGAACACATTAATGCGCCACTTAAAATCCCCAACTAGTTCTCAGTTCAATACAATATTCAAGAAAACATCCACAATCCAAACTGTCGCCGTATAGATTAGTACATGACCAAGACTGATATATCTCAGTACTGTTTTTGTTTCTTTAATATGTTATATTTAGTCAGTCTTCGGCCGTTGCTATCATGTGTACTTGAAGCCTGCTACATTCTCGCTCTGTCGTCGGATATCCACTGCTGTCGGCCAATTGACAGCTGCAAGTTTGACAGCGGTGCTCTGTGATACATATCGTGCTTTTTGCAGTACACTTTTCAAGGGGATTAACAATAGAATTTCTCCACTTTTGGACCATGGTTCCTTCCTCAGCTGTGTTTACCAAACATCATTTTCAAGCGAGATTGGCTTACGAAGTAAATTACCACGGTCGCGGTAATCAATCCTCTAGAACCTCCGTAGCCGACGTTAATAGTGATGGAGCACAATTTCGAATAGGGCAAAGATGGGAAATGAGGTGAATCTTCGTGGTGAAAAGGTATCAGTGATATGATTCGCTGTTGTCATTCCTACCCTCAGTGCAAGTGAGGATGAGCTACAGCACCAGTCGAATGGAATGAACAGCCTAATTATCACACACTGTGGATTGCCTGTGAACCGAACAAGAAAGACGAAAGTAATGAGAAACAGCAGAAATGGAACATGCGATAATATCAACATTGTAGACCACACAGTAGACGAACTGAAGCAACACACGGCCGACGAAGCGACGAGGACATAATAAACAGTCTAGCACAGGCAAAGTGGACATTCTTGCCCAAACGACGTGTACTAATTTTGACGAAGAAATTTGCGAGAGCACACCATTGCGTGGAAGTGAGTAATCAACTGTGGGAAGACCGAAGAGGAAGAGAATCGAAGATTCTGAGAGACGGTGCTATAAAAGAACATTCAATATTAGATGGACTAATAAGGCAAGGAAGGAGGAGGTCCGCCACAGAGTCGGGAGCAGATGAATGTATGGAAAACAACGTCTACAAGAAGGGGCGGGATGAAAAAAGACTAATGAAAAAAGTGTATGTGTGTATGTATATGTATATGTATGTATGTGTGTGTGTGTGTTTGTGTGTGTGTGTGTGTTTGTGTTTGTGTGTGGTGGGGCGGGGAGGGGGAACGCGAAGGACATCAGCTTTAAGGATTTATCGTGACATTCACGGATACCGTAAATATGAAAAACCAGATGGTATTTGGACCCTGATTCCCTCGAATAAGGGTCTGTTGTGCTACTCTCAAGCTCTCTCGCTGTTGCTGTGGCTGGTGACGACAGAGGTTGTTGTTCGGTATCGGGCAGAGGGAGAAAGAGACAGCCTTGAGGTCAGTAAAGGAGCCAGCTTGCCCTCAATGTACATAAGCGACAACCTGTCTCGCTCATCTCTGCGCTAACGTGTGCGACTGCGTTAAGAGCCCCACCTTTTGCTCCTGAAGCTGCTGAAGTTCAACGTGAGAGCTTCGCGTAAAATTTCCTGTGTACGACGGCAGTCGGGAACAGTGGAGGGTGAGAATTGTGGAGGAATATTTTCAACAGACAAGTGAATACGTTGGGTGCAAGTGGGACTCCGAGAAGGAGGAGAAGGATAGGAGAGGAATTTGTTGTGGGCGCTGTCAAATAGGTCAGGAGACCGACGAAATAAAAACACGGAATTTTTTCACTTAATTATGATTTTGTGAGATCACTTTTCGTGAACTTCGTTAATCTCCTATAATGATTAAAATACAGTCCAGCACACATGTCTTGAGGATGGCTTTGCCAACTTTGTGCTCGATGTCAGTATTCTTGACCATAGGATAAGAATGCTTGTATACACAAAACTAAGGCGAATAGATGAAAATGAAAATTGAAAATGTAACGATTTCACATAAATAAGCTCAAAAGCTTGTTATTGCTTAATTACACGATTCCCGTCCAATCACTGGAAACATTCAAATTCATTTAAGTCTGGGAGTACGCGTGCGGAGCTATTTAAAGTGGAACGACCATATAAATCTCCTCGTACAAAAGGCAGATGCTGTATTGAGATTCAAGTAAATAATCCTCAAGAAGTGTCGTCCAGCCACGAACAAAGTAGCTGATAGGTTGTAAAACTCTCGTCCAACTGATATTTCAGTACTGCTCCTCAATTTCGGAACGTACTGATATAGGAAATAGAGATCCAAAAATTATGAGCACGTTTTATCGCAGATTCGTTTAATAATCGCCGAAGCATCACAAAAAATGTTCATCCAGCTCCAATGGCCGACTCTACAATAGAGGCTTTGCTAATCGCAGATGTGGTTTGCTGTTACAGTTACGTGAACGTATCTTCCTAGACGAGTCAACCAGTATATTCATACCTCCCACGTATATCTCGCGAAAAGATCATGAAAGTAAAATTAGAGAGAGTCGAAACCACACGGAGGTTTACCAGCAGTCATTCTACCTGCTTACCGTTGGCGACTGGAACAGGAAGCTGGTAAGTATCACCGGTACACAAAGTAGCTCCGCCACACACCGTAAGGTGGCCTTCGGATTGTAGATGTGGGCATAGATATTTAACTGTCGACGGTACTATTATTAGTGGTGTACAGTAGTTTAATGAAGTGTGCAAAAAACTTTCATGGCGAATTCGTTTCGAGCGTTAATCTTTTCATATTACTACTTATGCTCTAATAAAATAGTATATTTCTTGCTTATATTTCATAAGAAACTGCGAGTGAAAAATGACGAAATATTAAGGTTCAATGTCACATTGACGGCGGAACTATCAGAGACAGAGCATCAGGTATTCTCTAAATGGGTCCATTTCTTTAACGACTGCATCACCTAGCAGAGTTGCAGAAAGATGTTGCTGGAAATCATGATGGCTAACGATCCAGTTATAAATGAGTTACGCGGTTTTTCTTTAATGCGGTTCCTTCAAAAGTTAGTGTCCACAAAACTTTCGAAGAGAGAGTAAAATTTTATTGAAAGGCCTAAAACTCTCTTTCCGTATGATACTTCACAAGTGAAAATCAAAAAGTACTGTGCCTATTTTACTGCTGTATCACCCTGTAAAAGTTCGCTTTGTAGTTGTGTCGAATTATAAAATAAGAAGCTGGGCTTGACCTACACCTTACGACTTTTTCTTTTATTTTTGAGTCATCATTCTTCTGAGTGGTTTGATGCTGCGCGCTATGAATTCCTCTCCTGTGCCAGCCCTTCATCTCAGAGGGCACTTGGACCCTACGTTCTCAAATATTTGCTGTATGTGTTCCAATCTCTGTCTGCCTCTACAGTTGTTACCTTCTACAGTTTATGCTAGTATCATGGAAGTTATTCTCCGATGTCTTATGCGGGTGCTACGGTCGCAGGTTCGAATCCTGCCTCGGGCATGGATGTGTGTGATGTCCTTAGGTTAGTTAGGTTTAAGTAGTTCTAAGTTCTAGGGGACTGATGACCACAGATGTTAAGTCCCATAGTGCTCAGAGCCATTTGAACCATTCTTTTTGTCTTATGAGATGTCCAGAGCCCCCTTCCTTTCTTCTTGTCAGTGTTTTCCATAGATCCTTTCCTCACCGATGCTGAGGTGAACCTTGTCAGTCCACATAATTTCCAGCTTTCTTCTGTAGCACCACATCTCAAATGCTTAGATTCTCTTCTGTTCTTGTTCCCCGACAGTCCATGTTTCACTACCATGAAATGTTGTGCTCCAAACACACGTTCTCAGAAATTTCTTCCTCAGATGGAGGCCCATGTTTGACACTACAGACATGTGTGTCGGGACTGGTGATACGCGCCGATCTACTGCTGGAGCATCGCTGTACTGTTCGTCACCTTCAGTTCCAACGGCTGCCCGAATAACAGTACCTATTGAACCCTATTGAACAGTACGCTAAAACAGTATATACCGTCTGTCCAAAACGTTCCTAGGTTGATTTTATTTCTGGTCCGGTAGTATACGTCGGACCCGCGTGTCGCCACTATCAGTGATTGCAGACCGAGCGCCGCCACACGGCAGGTCTAGTCTAGAGAGACTCCCTAGCTCTCGCCCCAGTTGTACAGCCGACTTTGCGATGGTTAACTGTCTACATACGCTCTCGTTTGCCGAGACGACAGTTTAGCATAACCTTCAGCTACGTCATTTGCTACGACCTAGCAAGGCGCCATATTCCGTTACTATGAATGTTATCTGAACAGATAATATTGTGAATCATGTACCGTCAAGAGCGACGTCCATCATTAATGGATTAAAGTTAAGTATCAAACTAATTAGGTCCGCTTTATGAATTCTAATTCCTTGTCATGTTCCAGACCTCACGTCAGTATAGTTCCTCCCTCCTCACGCCAGCCTACGTGAGCTAAGACGCGTGCATTTCGGCCTCCCCTAGTAACACGGTGTTGGCTCTTCTGCCAACACAACAGAACTAACAATTGAAAACAACGTATGTGCATTCCACCAAGCAGTTGTGAGCAGTGTTTCATAGTGGACGTGCGGCTGTAGCGTGTTTCGTCCTAGATCACAATGGAACGTCATCTCCAAATTAAGTGTCCAAGACATTCTCCAGTATGGTTTGGAGAAGAGCAAAGTGTGTGCAAAGTTTGTTTCGCACATCTTGACATACGAACAAAACGACTTGAGTGAAATGTAAAACACGGGCAATGCTTTTCTGGAAAAATCATCACAGGTGTCGAGACTTGGTGTTATCAATACGATCCTACCAAAAGACAGCAAAGTGCAGAAACTCACCTGAAGGTTGATCACATATAAGGTCAACGCTTTGACGACATGACAGACATTCAAGCGAATGTGACGTGCGAGATGAACAACACCCCAAAGAAGGACTTCTCCAACAGTTTCATACGGTTGCATGAACGTTCAGAGCGTTGTACTAATGAAAAAAGAAGACCTGAAGTGTGAAAACCACCGGCCGGCCGAAGTGGCCGTGCGGTTCTAGGCGGTGCAGTCTGGAACCGCAAGGCCGCTACGGTCGCAGGTTCAAATCCTGCCTCGGGCATGGATGTGTGTCATGTCCTTAGGTTAGTTAGGTTTAACTAGTTCTAAGTTATAGGGGACTAATGACCTCAGAAGTTGAGTCCCGTAGTACTCAGAGCCATTTGAACCATTTTTTTTTGTTAAAACCACCATCGTATCTGTTCTCTATTTCTTATTAATCCAGTCTCGAAACCTTTTAGACTGACGGTGTAAATATTGTTCTAACGTTATTTCCTTACTAGTGCCATACCAACAGCTGAAATCTACAAAAATGAGTGTTTCACAAGCCTCTCAGTAATCGCTGTCATGTCCTGCAAAAAAACTGCTGTCGGGTCATCTTCGCCCTCCGTGATAGTTTACTGGAAATGCTCCAACAGAAATGTGATATCAGCTGTTGGAAGAGATCATATCCATGTCAAAAATACCACACAGAAATGGCACCTGCACACTACTGTCCTATGAACACTGACTTCTTACTGTAGCACAATTCTAGAACATAATTACGGTATCTATCCGGAACAATACGGAATTATAAACTGGAATAAACATGGGCCCGAGAACACCTATCAAGTCAGCCCTTTCTCTCCTAATCTGGAAACTATTGTGTGGAAACAGCCGGATGCATTAGGTGCTCTCGACTATCGGAAAGCTCCGTATCACTGCCAACTGAATAAAATTCATTCATCTGGGTTGTCTATCCACGTATACTACTGGAGTGATCACTTGTGAACAGATAGGATGCATTATCTTATACTCGGGGGTCATATACAAATACGTAACATTTATATATGTTACGAAAAACTGTAGGTATTGCTAATATTTTTACAACAATTTTGTAACATACCCTTAACCTGAAATGAGGTTTGTTCAACATGCGCTGCCGGATAACGGTCTTCCCGAAACCGATCCACTTCATTGTTTAAACAGCAGTCTACAGTGTTATGTACTGTCACTTTCAATCTGTGGAACACAGTAAAAATTTTTTTGGAATCTAAACACTTGATCAAAGGATGAGTTGAAAGACTTTTGGTTGCACATGTGAGCACAGTCGTTGCATTGGTGCTCCGTTAAGAGGGCGGGCACAATATTTTGATGTCTGTCTGTATCACACACTAGACTGAGCATTTGGTAGATTGCATCAGCTGTATGGTTCTAACTGTACTGTTTTGCAGTTTCAGTGGTGGCAGTGCAGCAATTTACTCTAATCTCTGCCAATGCCTTGTGGTGTCTTACCCACATAGACAAATGAGTGTTTACCCTTATTGTACTTTCTTCTACGTGCGAATTTCTCAGTAAATTTTCTTTTACCCATCCCACCACATAGCAGCAATCGAAGCCTGCTATTCTACAGATAATATGGCGCATATGATTCTATGCTTTGGTGTAGCAAATGGAAGTAGCCTGCGAGCCCGTGAACTCTTTGGTAAAAATTTAGACCGTGAAGAGTACCATCTCACAAGCTATTCGTCCAACTTTTGCAGCCTCTTACGGGCATCTGTACACAGCGTAAGGCCTCGCCCAGGTCGCAAGCCTGAGTGGAGGAGCGTGTGCTACATGTAATGGATGAAAGTCTTGTAACCGGTGTGTGACGATTAACACCAGTGGGAGGCGTGGGCCATCATCTTTCCTGGGTGAAACTTCAAGAACAGTTAACTGTGTTCGGAAAGACGTCAGGGAACGGGAATGCAGGCCCTAAAGCCACAAGACCATCATTGCCGTATTGCAGTATTGTCAACCGTTCGTGTAAAAGTGTGATGCTGATCCATTGTTTACACCTAGAATTTAAATTACTTACGACACAGTATTCATAACAGTTCGTGTTCAGAACTTTTGTCATCAGATTGGGTGTGGGCCAACTAGTATCCCCGTGCAAATGTTGAGAGTGGGCTTCAGTATCGCCACTCAGTCAACATACAGCATTCTTGGCGATAGATTAATAGTGCCATATGGGCTACAAAAGAAATTAAATGAGGTTCATTACCAGTGCTTATTCATAACTTATTGTCTACCCTGCAAGAAGATACGCCATCCTCATGGAGAGTACACTGTATCAGGAAAGACTACAGATGTGGTTCCTGTAAGATGACGCACCACCACAGTTTCACAACGTACATTAACATCTGACGCTGACTTTTCAAGACTACAGGACTGGTACCCCACACCTTGGCCCCCTTCTTCCACAGAGCTCAATACCCAATATTCTTGGTTATCGGGATACTTGAAACAGTTGGTCCACGCCACTCCAGACAACGAAGTGCAGAGACTACAGGATTGTGTCTTCAGTGCTTACCAACGAGTATAAAACCAACTAGATCAATCTCAAAGATGTGTCATTTCTTACCTCGAAAGATAGAGGGATGCAGTGCTATGAACGACGTCACGTTGTGCCTTCCTAGAAAGAAATGATCAGATCTCAGAATGTAGACTTTCTGGAACTTTGTTTATTGGTCATATTTATCTTCTTTCGATCAGTATTATGACTTCTCAAAATATTCATCCAATTTTTAAGTCTCTTTACCTGAAACGTATGATCAAAATTATATCCAAAATCTTTATACTTTTCAAAGCCTTTCTTTATTTGCTTCTACATGTTACATATTAACAGTTTCTCACTGACTAATCTGAACAACAACTGCCACAAAACTGAAAACATTTTTAACAGAAACTAGTATGTCAAATACTCAGTACGGTAAGCACAAATGCTCTTCTCCTTCTCCTCCGCCTTGGTAGTTGTAACGAAGGTTTCTGGGCGATGACCTGCAGTCACAAGCCCCTGGACGGGGCACCCACTGTACACGAGTCTCTGGCGCAGGAAACTAGCCGCCGTACCGTCGTCTACAAACCTGGAAACGTAAGAATCTCCAGTACGAGTATCGTTGTAAAAGTTCTCAAAACTTAACCACGTATATGATCCATTCGATTATGTTTTGTATTTCGTCACGCATCTTACACAAATATACTGCCTGAACAAAAGTATCTGGACTCCTATTAGTGGCCATTAATGTGGGGTGTGTCCACCCTTCGCCTCTATGACGGCTTGACCTCTTCTGGGAGACTTGCAATGAGGTGTCTGAATGTCTATGGAGGAAAGCCGAAACCAGACGAGGTAGCAATGTTGGACGGTGGGGTCAGAGGCGAAGTCGAGTTCTAAATCAACCCAGCGGTGTTCCATTGCGTCCATTTCAGGAAGGTTATTGCGTCCACAAACTATTGTCTCAAAGATGCTGCTATATGACAGGGTGCATTGTCAAACTTATACAAACAGTCATCTCCCCCGTACTGTTACTCTACTGTACGCACCGCACAGTGCTGTAAAACGTTTCCATATTCTTCCGCATTTATTGTTTACTTCGGCGCAATAAGGAAACCGCAGCCTGACCACGAAGAACATACCCACACTGCAACACTACCTCCTCTGTGCTTCACTCTTGGTACTATACATCATGGCAGGTAACGCTTTCCAGAAACTCGCCAATCCCAAACTCATCCACCTGAGATTCATCGCTGCAGACCATTTGTTTCCAATCATACATCACCCAGTGGTATTGCTCTTTTCACCACCTGAAGCTTCGCTTGCCATTGACTACAGAAATGTGTGTGTTATGAGGAACTGCTCGATCACTGTACGTCTTTGTTTTTAGCTCCGTACGCACAGTCAGTTGCTACCTGGACTGCTAATAGCATCACGAGTGACTGGTAGCTGCTGATTTCAAGCAATTTTTTTAACCACCTCCGCATTGCTTGATTACACCTGTCCGTCAGTACCTGAGGTCTGTATGGTCTTGGTTTAGTTGTCCCTTCGCCTTCTCACTTCAGTCACATCACCGACAGTCAACTTGGGCAGCTTTAGAAGGGTTTCAACGTACATCATTCCTGATGGATCTGTTATTGAGGTGACATCCAATAACTATGCATAGAAGTCAATGAGCTCTCTTGACCGACTCAACCTGCTATTAGTACTACTCTACATACACTATGTGATCAGAAGTATCCGGACACCCCCAAAAACATGCGGTTTTCATATTAGGTGGATTGTGTTGCCAGGTATTCCACATCAGCGACCTCAGTAGTCATTGGACATCGTGAGAGAGCACAAAGGGGCCCTCCGCGGAACTAGCGGACTTGGAACGTGGTCGGGTGATTGAGTGTCACTTCTGCCGTACGTCTGTACGCGAGATTTCCACACTCCTAAACATCCCTAGGTCCACTGTTGCCGATGTGAAGGGACACGTACAGCACAAAAGTGTACAGACCGACCTCGTCTCTCGACTCACAGAGACTGCTGACAGTTGAAGAGTGTCGTAGTGTGTAATAGTCAGGCATTACACAGGAATTCCAGACTGAATCAGGACTCACTGCAAGGCGGGAGGTGAGAAAACTTGGATTTCATGGCCGAGCGGCTACTCGTAAGCCACAAATCAAGTCGGTAAATGTCAAACGACCCCTCGCTTGGCTTAAGGAGCGTAAACATTGGACCACTAAACGGTGGAAAAACGTTGTGTGGAGTGAGGAATCACGGTACAGAATGTGGCGATCCGGTGCCAAGGTGTGGGTGTGGCTAATGTCCGGTGAACGTCTTCTGCCACCGTGTGCAGTGCCAACAGTAAAATTGGAGGAGATGGCGTTGTGGTGTGGTCGTGTTTTTCATGGAGGGAGCTTGTACCCCTTGTTGCTTGTTGTTTTGCGTGGCACTATCACAGCACAGGCCTACTCTGATGTTTTAAGCAGCTTCTTACTTCCCACTGTTGAAGAGCTATTCGGGGATGGTGACTGCATCTTTTAACATCGAGAACCTGTTCAAAATGCACGGCCTGTGGCAGAGTGGTTACATGACAATAACTTCCCTGCAATGAACTGGCCTGCACAGAGTCCTGACCTGAATCCTACACAACACGTTTGGGATGTTTTGGAACGCCGACTTCGCGCCAGGCCTCACCGGCCGACATCGATACCTGTCCTCAGAGCAGCACTCCGTGAAGAATGGGCTGCAATTCCCCAAGAAACCTTCCAGCACATTACTGAACGCATGCCTGCGATGTGGAAGCTGTCATCAATGCTAAGGGTGGGCCAACACCATATTAAATTACAGCATTACCGATGGAGGGCACCACGAACTTGTAAGTCACTTTCAGCCAGGTGTCCTGATGGTGTATGTTCCATGCCTCCCTTTCTTCTGGCGCGTCCGCCTCTCGTGACATGCAGTGGTCCAGTCCTCATTACACGGAGGTGTCCGCACACTACTGATCGGATGGTGTACCTGCAGCTACTCCGCAAGTCACCCTATAGTGTGCGACGGACTTTTAGTATCACAACTTCTCCCCCCCCCCCCCCCCCCCGCCCCTTCTCTGTTCTGTACGCGAATGGCGCGTGGGAAGATTTATTCTACATAAAGAGCTCCGTAAAAGCTCATTTTCTCCAACTGTCTCGTTGTGGTCATTTTACGAGCCGTATGTAGGCAGAAGTAATACAGGGTGCTCCATCGATAGTGACCGGGCCAAATGTCTCACGAAATAAGCATCAAAAGAAAAACGAAGCGTCATTCACCAAAAGCAGTAACGTAAACCGGCATAATATGCACTTTTGGGCAAAGGAAAATCCACGATAGCTGCGACAAGTGGAACATCAGCGACCTTGGCTGGTTAATGTATGGTGCGGCATTATGGGAGGAAGGATAATTGGCCCCCATTTTATCGATGGCAATCTAAATGGTGCATTGTTCGTTCAAATGGCTCTGAGCACTATGGGACTTAACATCTGTGGTCATCAGTCCCCTAGAACTTAGAACTACTTAAACCTAACTAACCTAAGGACACCACTCACATCCATGCCCGAAGCAGGATTCGAACCTGCGACCGTAGCTGGTGCAATGTGTGCTGATTTCCTACGTAATGTTGTACTGATGTTACTACAACATATTTCACTGCATAACAGAATGGCGATGTACTTCCAACATGACGGATGTCCGGCACATAGCTCGCGTGCGTTTGAAGCGGTATTGAATAGCATATTTCATGACAGGTGGATTGGTCGTCGAAGCACCATACCATGGCCCGCACGTTCACCGGATCTGACGTCCCCGAATTTGTTTCTGTGGGGAAAGTTGAAGCATATTTGCTATCGTGATCCACCGGCAACGTCTGACAACATGCGTCAGCGCATTGTCAATGCATGTGCGAACATTACTGAAGGCGAACTACTCGCTGTTGAGAGGAATGTCGTTACACGTATTGCCAAATGCATAGAGGTTGACGGACATCATTTTGAGCATTTACTGCATTAATGTGGTATTTACAGGTAACCACGCTGTAACAGCATGTGTTCTCAGAAATGATAAGTTCACGAAGGTACATGTATCACATTGGAACAACCGAAATAAAATGTTAAAACGTACCTACCTTAACTTAAAAAACTTATCTGTTACCGTCTAAAATTGTGAGCCATATGTTTGTGACTATCACAGCCCCATCTATCACAAAGCGACAAAAGTGGTCCAACTAAAACATTCATATTTATTTACGTACTACACGAATATGTAAAAAAAATGAGGGTTCCTATTTAAAAAAACGCAGTTGATATCCATTTGACCTATGGCAGCGCCATATAGCGGGCCAACCATAGCGCCATCTGGTTTCCCCCTTCAAGCTAGACAAGTTTCGTTCTTTGTAGTTTTTTCGTTTGACGCTTATTTCGTGAGATATTTGGCGCGGTCACTATCAATGGATTACCCCGTATATTGTCCGACTCTAGACCTCTCCGTTGTGCAAAACGCCTTCGTAGTAGCGTCTGCCACTGCAGTTTGTTGAACATCCTATTAAAACTCTCGTGTCGAGCAAACGATCCCTTGGCGATATGTGCCGCTCTCCATTGCTCTTCTCTATTTCATCTGTTAACCTACTCGGTTAGGGAACCAGGCAGAGAAACATACTCAAGAATCGGCCGAACAAGTGTTTCATAAGCCAGTTCTTTCGTGAATGAAATATGTTTTCTTAAGATTCTTCCAATGATTCTCAGTGACACTGTTTTCATACTATAGGTTTTATGTGGTCGTACCACTTTCGATTGCTCCAGATGGTTACTTCTTGGTATTTTAAGGCAGTTACCTTTTCCATTGACTTGACGCCAGTAGTTTAATAGAACAGCAGTGGATCTTCCCACTTATTTAGATATATGTATTTACTTTCAGGGTCAACTGCCGTTTTCTGCAACAATCTCTATCCCCTCTTGTATTTTGTTACAGTCTTCTGGTGTCCAATCTTCCTGTATACAGTAGCATCGTCCGCAAAGAGCTTCACTCAGCTTACAAAGTTATTCTCTATGCATAAGCTGCAAACAATCACGGTTCTGCGACATTCGTTTGGGATACTTCCGAAACTACGTCTGTCGTTCTTGTTCCATTAAGAAGGACGTGTTGCGTTCTAGCTGCAAAGAAGAAAAACTAAAAAATCTTGCACGATGCTCGATAAGTTCGCATTTTATTCGTTAGACGACAGTCCGGCACCGTATCGAAAGCAAGTCAAGAAACAACGAATTAACCAGGAGGCCTTTATCTACGGCGCTGTCGATCCCATAGACGCATACAGTTTCGGAAGCTTGTGGTGTTACTGGCTGTCGTTCCGTTAAGTAATGGAATGACATACGTCACTATGACACACGTTTCCGTGTGGATCTCCTGACACGGAGTGAAACACTTCACGATGTAACACATACCTACGAGAGTTGTAATATGATTTGTCAACATTTGACGTGTCTATCTTAGCTTCTGTCAGGTTCTTGACCATTGCAATTTGCACGCTCGTGTACGTGCGATGGATAGAATTAGCAGTTCTTCAGCCAAGGTAAATTCTGTCATTCTTTAGGTATCGGTCTATAAGAATGTTCCATCGGTTTCGCGTGTGCAGATCGGACTACATCGCTGTGTGCGTGCTCTTATTTGAGCTATGAAGAGAAATTTGATCCGCCGTCAAAGCTCTCTGCAGTAGTGTTCTGTGTATCTTTTGTATCTTTAATGCTGCTCTGCAGTTACAGTTCTAACCTTGAGTGGCTTGACCAAGTATAGTATGCGTGGAAAACGATGGAATGGGGATTTAAACGGGATCCCCCTCCCTCCCTTCCCCTTCCCCCATCCTGCCCACCACACATGTCCATGTCTTGCCATCACGCCGCATATTTGGTGAAAAGATGCTAGCTCAAGAATTATTGTTTGCACAGATAACAAACGAAGTCGCTGTAGCCTGTTAAGAAAAAAATGGTTCAAATGGCTCTGAGCACTATGGGACTTAACATCTGTGGTTATCAGTCCCCTAGAACTGAGAACTACTTAAACCTAACTAACCTAAGGACATCACACACATCCATGCCCGAGGCAGGATTCGAACCTGTGACCGTAGCGGTCACGCCGTTCCAGACTGAAGCGCCTAGAACCGCACGGCCACACCGGCCGGCCTCTTAAGGAGCCTGCAACATCCGACAAACGTGTCTTCATTAATGACGTACCTGTACTTAGTCGCACTTGGACTAAGCTGCTGTATATGTAATGAAATGCAGAGATAATTGAAGTAACGCAAAAGGAAAGACGACATGTGATCGTTAGCCACAAATAATCCCGATCGCAATAAGGGTACAGTCACTTGTCTTGCAAGGTATTCAACAAGTGCATAACATTTTCTGCCTGCAGAAAAAATTTAATAGTATCTCTAATTGTGAGTAGTGAAACCCAGGTCGTTCTTAGCTTAGCAGTCGCGTAGTCGAGAGCGTAAAAGTACCTCAAAAATATGAAATCACTTTTTTGTACCACAGCAATGGGTACATGCGTAAATCCTTCACCGGGGGATGGGTAACGAGATATTAGCATTTGATAAATTTCAGACGCTTGTGCTAATTTCAATATCTGATATCCTACGCGGTGGGATATCATCTAAGGGTAATCGAAAAACTGTTATTGAAAGACGGAGTCACCACGCAGACATATACAGGTTAAAGTATTTCCGCAAATTACCTCGCAGAGTAGAGAAACGAAGAAAAGCATACAACTTTGAACGTGAACTTAAGTCTGTTGCAGTTCCTACCATTCAAGACGTTACTAAAGGTAAATCTGCTTGGACGGCAGCTGTAAGACGTTACCGTCGCAATGTCTTCCATGCTCACGGAAATATTAACAGGCTTCGCACAGCAAGAAACAAGCCGAGGAAATGTATTCTGTTTCTAGTGAGAAACCTGCCCCTTTTAAGATCGCTATAACAAAGTTTGAAATGTTGAAATTCAGGCCTCTGATCCATATATGGGAGTGTGGGAGGATGGAGGACGTGGGGGATAACTAACCAGTGCTTATTTTTCTCATGTGCTCAAGCCTCGCAGCGACGATAAAGAAGTGCTGCTATGGAGTTGCAAAAATAGCATCCTGCCGGTGCTTCTTACGGACTGGTATCTAAAAAAACTGCAAATGGTTTCATCAGACGAAGACGTGCGTGTGAATTGCCGTAGTCAAGAAACTGACATAAGCTAACATCGCCGTGTCATACGAGTATGTTGACAAATCATTACCACAGATGCGTAAAGTACGTCGTTTTCTGTTCCACTTTGTGTCAGCTGACGGGTTGGAGGATGTCCTCGCGTCGACACGTGTTATAATGTCTTTTCTCGTTCTCGTTACGTAATGATGTGAGAAGTAATAGTGGCCAGAAGGTCGGCACTTGTGTCAGGCGGCGCATTACATTCGCAGTTAGTGCCGTTTAGGGTCGTGGACATTAAGACGATGTCGACGTAACGACGTTATAGGTCTTGCACCTGTGTCACTTCTTATACCTCGCAGGTTGCACATTAATGAGGACTGTGGAACATTCGTATGTCTGACCGCTGGATGTGAACGACTACTTCAGAGATCGCTCAAGTGTTGATCTTTCAGAAATGTGCTCGTAGATGGATTTTCACGTTAAATAACGGTAAACTGTTTTAGTTTCGTCACTTGTGACAAACCTTAAAGACACTGACTGCTTCATATTAATATCTCTGTATTAATCAAGGGCTGGGAAGTTCAGGATAGCATCGTCAGATGATTTACTCCCTAGAGAAAATAAAACTCCAAACTACGGAAACGTATCAGTTCATCGATATGAAGCACGGTTCCGGTGTTTGCTGTACAAACCGTTTCCTGGCGACTGTCGGCGAGTTCTTTGTGTAAGATTTCCTCTTCAGAAATGCGCGGTTACAGTAGCGGTTGCTGTAACAATCTCGTGGTATTTTATTATTGTATCTACTTCTCGGACATAGAAGGACAGCACAATTGAATACATGGTCGCTAATTTTTCTCTAATAATAGCTAATGTGATCAGCCACAGGAGCTTGATAGGGACACGTGAGTGATACGTTCTGCGGAAACGATGTTGGAATTCCGTACTGACTCCACGACTAAATCCTTGGAAGGCAACCGTGCTGACCATAGGCACTAAACATGGTGACGTACGTTGCACATTCAGAAACTGTTCAGTAATGCACCAACAAAAGAAGGCACCAAAATTCAGTAAAATGAGGTGTCGAGCACAGCTAGTAAATATGGAAAACACCGTAAAATACAGAGCAGCAAATGCCGGTAAAGGAACAGTACGATCAATAGATAGAAATATGAGATTCAACAGAAGAGAAGCAGGCGCGCCTTAAAGCCGCGAATCAGCGCAATAAAGAGTTTGCAAAAGATCCATTAAGACAGGATGCACAGCGATGTACAAAAAAAGAAAAAGAAACTAAACACCCGAACAGGCCATGAAGTCCCCACTGGAGCAACAGGCCGCCGTGCCATTCTCAGCCCACAGGCGTCATTGGATGCGGCTATGGAGGAGCATGTGGTCTGCACGCGGCTCTCCCGGCCGTATGTCAGTTTACAAGGCGAGAGCCGCTACTTTTCGATCAAGTAGCTCCTCAGTTTGCCTCGCAAGAGCTGAGTGCACCACACTTGCCAACAACGAACGGCAGGTCGCATTTTACCAACGTGATGCTATATCACATTGGCGTTTTCGAAACAAATCGTGGGAGCCTGTCTTGTAATAGAACCTCCTATAAGATTTTACTATATCTCTCTCTTCCAATACATCCAAAACAGGTACCATCTGCATGTTTGCATTTGGCATTTTTGGTCCATAGCTCCCCTCGACCGACCTGCCTGCAAAGTTTCTGTCATCCAGCGGGCAGTCATTTGCAATAGCAGCAAATTATTGCCTTCTAGTTTTGTAATCACTTTGATCACCACAGCCTGTATCACGGAATCTTTTCACATGTCAGGAAAAACACTATCATTTCTAGGTTCCACAATGAGCTATGATCCATGTGGTGTCTCCTTTATAATTAGAGGTTATGAATTATGAAAGAGCATAGTACTTGCGGTAACACCTGTTTTTAAACGTGAAATGGTGGCGATTATAATAAAAACAGTCATGATTCCACAAGAATAGATACAGCTAATTTCTATTAGTTTCAGGAACAAAATCGGTATAGTTTTGAGAGAAATATCTGCATCCAAACTTTAAGTCATACCTCTCCTTGTAATAGAACCTCCTATAAGATGTTACTGCATCTTGTAATGGTACTTGAATTACGCAACCATTACGGCAGCTCAGCTGAACCTCTGGATACCAGCAATTCTACTGTGTTTCTGTAAAGTAGTTAACATATTTGTGAGACAACAATCAGATTTCATTAATGTAGAGGTACTTTGATACATCCATGTGTGTATGTTGCAATGATATTATTCTTATGTGTATTCTTTCTTTTATCACTATGATCTTTGACGTACTTGTAACTCTGATTTATGGGCGTAAGCGATTATTAGTTAGTTAGAGAGTCGGACCTTGAGAAAGTCAAGCCTTGGACGTCATGTTGGAAAGATGCATATTGTAGTCAGCTTATAAAATGTGAACTTCAACAGCGAGGAAGATGTTTTCAAGTATGTTTTGTATTGTGAAGTGATGTTTTGTGTGTTACGTGATATTGCAACAAAAGCAATAAAAAGGAAGTGTAACTTAAATTCGGAGCGCTGGTTATTTTTTTAGATCACCATTGTGGTAACTTTGAAAGGTTTAATCTTCAAGAATGGTTTGTGAAGCGCATCTACAAAACTTTTGAATATAGCGGAATAAAACCTAGGCCTCTTTGCATCCGAGCTTGGAATCACCACCACCTAGATTTTCGACGATTGAACCATGATTTTACAACGAGACCAGCGTGGGAAACACAAAAAGATGAGTGCCTAGTTTATTCATTATTACATGAAATGACTTTATTAACTGTGCTCTAGTGACACCTGCCACATAATCACTTTGTTGTTGCCCGAAAATGCAGTATTTAGCAGCCTGAGCAACACCACAATCATTATTAAATTTTGACCTTTGTTGTGGTAGGGTTGTTAGAATCACTCTCGTACAGTATACCGAAAAACAAATACCATCTGCATGTTGACATCGAGCATATTACATATATATGTATCGCACCATTGGAGCAGGTGACCAGAGATAGAGGTCGCTTGCATTGACCTGTGTAAAGGTTTGTCGACTGTACTGGAGGAAAACCATGTCCAACAGACTATCAATCACAAGAGAGGGATGCTGTGTTGTTCTTTTACAATCAGTTTCATACATTGTTTTTTGGCTGCAGCACAACAGAGCAGTGTATGACCATAGCTCTGTACACTGTCATACAGTTTGTTTTTCTAACTTGACTTCGAGGTCTGTGTCAGGTGCTAAATTGACATTAACACATTTCGATCCATTGGCTCTCACAGAAAGCTGAACATCGCATGGTGTAAACTATGCTGATACCACAACACATAGGGTGATGGAAATAAGGCACAGAGGCGATGTTTCTTATTGACAAAAATGGGGGAAACATCGCAACATATAGAAAGTGGATGAGTTTGCGGCATTGAGAGCGTTTCCAAGCAGCTAGCCATAGGTGATGACCCATACATTTAGTCTCGTGTTCCACCCGCCCCAGATGAGTGTAACCCGGGGTGCCAGCGGGACGGCATTTCACTCTTCAGCCAAAATCTTCAAAATTTATACGGGGTGTTTCAGAAGGGATGATCAATATTCAGGGATATGACAGGAATGATCATTTGAAACAAAAAAGTCATGGGGTCTAAAACACAAACCGTAAGAACTATTAGCAATTCTTCAGCTTTGATGCTGTGAAACAAATCTCTTCTATTGCAAGCTCTTTGCGTTCCATATTTTGGGAAGTGACAGTATGGACCAAAACAAGAAAAAAATATCCATAAACATATGCTCTAAAATGCATACGTTTAGAGCTATGAGCACTTTTTCATCTTCGCTACTTTGAAACATAACTCTTCTAATGAACAAATGCTCATAACTTTTAAGGTCTGCATTTTAGAGCACATGTTTACTGTACTTTTTTTCTTGTTTTGGTCCATACTGCCACTTCCCAAAATATGGAAAGTAAAGAGCTTGTAGTAGAACATATTTGTTTCACAGTATCAAAGATCAAGAATAGTTAATAGCTCTTAAGGTATGTGTTTTAGATCCCATGTTTACTTGACTTTTTGGTTTCAAATGTTCATTCCTGTCATATCCCTGAATATTGACTACCACTTCTGAAACACTCTGTATTAAGAAGAAACAAATACAATTAAAAGGTAAAAAGTTTTACAAAAGTTTTTGAAATATATAAAAGAACGGTTGCTAATGGTATATAACAGAACTAAACTGATAGTTTACTTTGGTTTTTAAATGAAAATCGACAGACTAGAATGTAAAGACAAAAACAAAAACATATTTACAACACTTTCCATAGATGGCAATGCCCTTTACAAAGGAGCACAGCACTTTCCCTAAAAAGGTGAAGCGACTGCAGTGGGGAAAGATGATTTTGTGAAGAGGAACGTTTGGTTCTCTGTAGAACTGAAAGGTGCGGTTGTAAATATACGACATCGCTGGGTCATACCTATGGAGACGAAGCTATGCGTTCGGATGGCTACTGTGAAGACAGGGAGGAGATCGTGGGTGTGTGAGCAGGGGACTAGTACCAAGAGGAGAGTGGACGACGAAAGAGACAGAGAAGGAGAGACCTGTTGTGGAGTGGGGTAGACAGAGAAGAGTTACAGTTCGTAAGATGCATAAATATTGCGGCAGATTTCATCATCTGGAAGGTGGCTTCGGTTGAAGTTGGGTATGGTTAGGAAATGCAGCATGTGCACTGAAGTGACCTAATATCGTGTCGGGCCTCGTTTTGCCAGGTGTAGTGCAGCAACTCGACCTTGCATAAACTCAACAAGTCGTTGCAAGTCCCCGACAGAACTATTGAGCAACACTGCCTGTGTAATCTCCATAATTGCGAAGATGTTTACGGTGTATTATTTTGTGCACGAGCTGACGCCATCAAGTGTCCAAACGATATGGTCACGAGCCCAGAAGAGGCGCTACAGGCGATGTGCTGTTAGGAAAGGTTCTCACGTCGGCAGTCTGCTGCCAAGGCCCATTAACGCCAAATTTAGCCTCACTACCCTAATGGATACGTTCTTCGTACATCCCACATTGATATCTGTGGTTACCTCAAGCAGTGTTGCTTGTCTATTAGCACCGACAACACTACACAAGTGCCGCTGCTATCGGTCGTTAAGTGAAGGCCATCGCCCAGTGCGTTCTCCTTGATGAGACGTAACGCCTGAAATTTGGTATTCTCTGCACACTCTAGACACTGTACATCCTGGAATGCTGAATTTCCTAACGATTTCCCAAACGGAATGTTTCATATGTTTATTTCCAAAGTCTGTTAATTCCCATTGTGGGGGTGTAATCACGTCGGAAAGCATTTCACATGTATCACCTGAGTACAAATGACAGTTCCACCAATGCCGTGCCCTTTTATACATTGTGTATGCGATACTGTCTATATATGTGTATATCACTATCCCATGACTTTTGTCACCACATCCTATATTTGTCGGGATGGAGAGACGTATGTTATAGGCACAGCAGCAAACCAGAATTAGTGAACACAGGAGGAACGCTAGGGTTATTGGAATCTAGTTTGCGGATAACGTAGCAATTGTGGAGTTCAGTGTGTACTGAGAATTGGAAGATGTGGTAGAGAATCAATTTGAGGGGCAAGCTAAAAGGATTTGAAAAGAACGACTGTGCTCATGGCACTAGGGATTAGGAAAGAGTGGTGTAATTTGAATGGAGCCATTATGCATTAAAACTGGAGTAGGAATGGATAATAGGGGGATCAACGTGTTGTGAGTATGGAGTATAGCGGAGTGTTCTGATCCCCATGTTCGGTCAGTCAGTAGTTTTAGCTATTGTCGGCTTCCTATTGGATAGTTAAGAGATGAGGTTTCCATGTTTGTTTCTGGTCGAGCTTTAGTTCGAGATTTTTAGAGTGTTAGTTAAGTGGATGAGAAGGTTCTAGATTTTTAGGTAAAGGTTATGTGACCGGAAGTTACAAATGCATCGTTCTGTAATTCTTGCCTGTGTTCTGGAGGACTTCTACACTTGGCTCTCGCATACCGATATAAATACTCCGTAGGCCACTGTAGAGTGCGTATTAGCAGTAAGAACCCTGACGTGGTTTCCACCTGTGAGGAGGTGATGACGGTCGCCACTCCCTCTCCCATTGTGAAATTCGCATGAGCGCGCGGAGATAATGCAGCTGGCGGAAGGGAAACCGGCTGCAGCCCAGGCGTGCACTTGTTTTGTTTTGGGTAGCCAGCACGCGACCTCTGGTGGCCGGTCGGGGGGGGGGGGGGGGGGGGGCGGAGTCAGTTTTCTTCCCGGCTGCCGGCTGACTGCGGGCCTTCCGCGAACTGCTGCGGCTGCCTGTGCGTTGCGAAGCCCCGTCTTGCCTCGTTCATTCTCCGAGAAGGCCAGCTACTTCATAATTCATGCTCGCGGCCAATGCAATAGCCTCTCCGCAGTAGTCTCTCTCACAAGGTCGTTCCAGATTTATTTCATTCAATCTGCCTCGACAAACTCAATAACAAACATATCATCTGTAGCAACATTTCCCAAACCTTCACTCTGTAATACCTGCAACCGATCGCATTCCACCTACTCCTAAAAATGCAAAGCTAAGTCACCTCCAACCAAACCTAAATTGACCGTCCCAATCCGTCCTGTCGACACGCAACTTCAGCAAACAACTCTACACATCTACACCTTACAGCATCTTCTTCACACTCATAACTACAATGTCAGGTCCCCGTACTTACTCTCCGGTCACTCTCTGTCTCTACCACGATCTCGTCACATATGTCCATTACCTGGAGCTGGTAATCAAACAAGAACAGACACCACAATCATCTTCGGCAACTCCGAGCAGCTCATCACGCAAAAGTCAACTCCACCGAATCAGCATCATACGCTTTCTAAAAACATTGTATTTTTATCGTCTTTAATGTTGTACAATACTAGTATTTTTTTCAACATTTGGTTCACGGTCCAATCTCATTTTAACAAACTGTAGGCAACAGAGTGGCTACATCGCCTGTAACAGCCCACCCCTACATGGGGAAGTAAAATTGCATTAAAGAACACACACACACACACATAGAGAGAGAGAGAGAGAGAGAGAGAGAGAGAGAGAAGAGAACACGCTGCAGCAGGAGTAGTCGTTTCTACGTCTGATGAAGCGTAAGGTCGTAATCCTCTAAAGAGCAACCCACAATTAATACGGTTAGAACACCGAGAATAGTTCGCAACTACTGAAGCTAATTCAGGGTGTTTTTGATAGATTCCTTTAAACGTTTTATGAGTATATCTTAACATAGCTCTGATCATGGTAAAATCTCTTAAGCTGCAACGTTGGCTCAGTTGCGTATGAATCGGGCAGAAAGTTTCTCGCAGCCATGACGAAGCGCCTTTCTCGCTACCCGTGAGAATACACTCGCAGAAAACTTAACCAAGGATGACTACCCAGTACTTCGAACTCTACTTTTCCTGAATGCGCGGCATCGGACAATGGCGCAACATCACAAGCTGCCAAGATGGTTATGAACCTTGGGAGGCCTGCCAAAATAAGAAAGAGATGATACAGCACATTGTTGGTTCGGCGGCTAGCTGTAACAACGGCATTAGAGCGATGTTTTGGGATGAAAAGGAAAAAAAAGGTTCAAATGCTCTGAGCACCATGGGACTTAACATTTGAGGTCATCAGTCTCCTAGACTTAGAACTACTTAAACCTAACCAACGTAAGGACATCACACACAGCCATGTCCGAGGTAGGAGTCGAACCTGCAACCGTAGAAGCAGCGCGGTTGTGAACTGAAGCCCCTAGAACCGCTCGGCCACAGTGGCCGGCGATGAAAAGTAAACAACTAGGAGATGCGTATATGGCGTTGAATTGCCACCACAAGTTATCCAAGGCTCTACTTCTGCATGAGTGGAGTGTGTGTAAGACAAGACGAATCAGAAGCGCAAATGATTGAGCAGAGAGTGTACGAAATGTCTTATGAATATGCCATGAGGTTCCAAGATCGCAGAGGGATGACGAAGACACCTTACCAAGATGTTTCGGCTGAGAACCATTCAGCCTTCTTCAGGTGAATGGCAAGGAATCGTCGTCACCCGGGTGCAATTCCGAAACCTTAGTTCATTACGCCGGGAAAACATCAAGAATCATAACATTTTATCAGCTGGCTATTGGCGAAGGAGTAAACCAAAATGGGATTCTTGTCGTTAAACGTTCTGGACAGACGGTAGAAATTGGCGGGAGCGGTGTCGCATGCAATCATGACGTAATTTAGAGAGCCAGGGATGTGAAGTTACAGGTGTAGATGATGGTGGAATGACGGAGATCCTCCTGCAGGCAGCTGCTGTTGTTAGTACTTTACAATCTTGTTTTCCCTCATTCAGATTCGTCAGAAGCAGCTTACTTCCTTAGTATATAAGATTAGTTCTCGGAATTAATCACATTAGGGGAAACATTTGAGTTCCTGACAGATATATGGAAATTCGCTAAAGCGTTCATGAAGTGGTCAAAAGTAATATACAGCTTTCATTCCACATGTTGCGTCATTCAATGAGGAGATTTGTATTACGCTGGGTATCGTTCGTTTCGTAGACACGTGAAGTTCAAAAGGATGTGTTCAGTGACCCAATTGCAGTAATTTATACAGAATAAAATTTAATGGAATAGCGAAGCCTCAAATCCTGATGTCGATACATCTATTTCTGAGAGTAAAAAACGTCGAATAATAATCTGTTTTCGCATTTGGCTTTCGTCTATGCAGTCCTTCAGTCACCTCAGCATATCTTTTGAATCAGCATTTATTTTTGTTTTTGTCGCAGAGGACAGTGACGGAGTATTTGAATCCTGCACACATATATAGAGGATTATTCATACGTACCTCCAGTGATTCACAAGAATTTCAATTCGTAGCAAATGCCGTGGCATTGTTGCATTAGAACACATAGACAAATCATCCGATCCGTGCTGTTGCACTGAGTTAGTTCGAATCTGTAGGTAGGCAACCCAGTGAACACATTTCCGAAGCGGGCTGCTGTTGCGCCTTCTGGGGTAATTAAATACACTCCTGGAAATTGAAATAAGAACACCGTGAATTCACTGTCCCAGGAAGGGGAAACTTTATTGACACATTCCTGGGGTCAGATACATCACATGATCACACTGACAGAACCACAGGGACATAGACACAGGCAACAGAGCATGCACAATGTCGGCACTAGTACAGAGTATATCCACCTTTCGCAGCAATGCAGGCTGCTATTCTCCCATGGAGACGATCGTAGAGATGCTGGATGTAGTCCTATGGAACGGCTTGCCATGCCATTTCCACCTGGCGCCTCAGTTGGACCAGCTTTCGTGCTGGACGTGCAGACCGCGTGAGACGACGCTTCATCCAGTCCCAAACATGCTCATTGGGGGACAGATCCGGAGATCTTTCTGGCCACGGTAATTGACTTACACCTGCTAGAGCACGTTGGGTGGCACGGGATACATGCGGATGTGCATTGTCCTGTTGGAACAGCAAGTTCCCTTGCCGGTCTAGGAATGGTGGAACGATGGGTTCGATGACGGTTTGGATGTACCGTGCACTATTCAGTGTCCCCTCAACGATCACCAGAGGAGTACGGCCAGTGTAGGAGATCGCTCTCGACACCATGATGCCGGGTGTTGGCCCTGTGTGCCTCGGTCGTATGCAGTCCTGATTGTGGCGCTCACCTGCACGGCGCCAAACACGCATACGACCATCATTGGCACCAAGGCAGAAGCGACTCTCATCGCTGAAGACGACACGTCTCAATTCGTTCCTCCATTCACGCCTGTCGCGACACCACTGGAGGCGGGCCGCACGATGTTGGGGCGTGAGCAGAAGACGGCCTAATGGTGTGCGGGACCGTAGCCCAGCTTCATGGAGACGGTTGCGAATGGTCCTCGCCGATACCCCAGGAGCAACAGTGTCCCTAATTTGCTGGGAAGTGGCGGTGCGGTCCCCTACGGCACTGCGTAGGATCCTACGGTCTTGGCGTGCATCCGTGCGTCGCTGCGGTCCGGTCCCAGGTCGACGGGCACGTGCACCTTCCGCCGACCACTGGCGACAACATCGATGTACTGTGGAGACCTCACGTCCCACGTGTTGAGCAATTCGGCGGTACGTCCACCCGGCCTCCCGCGTGCCCACTATACGCCCTCGCTCAAAGTCCGTCAACTGCACATACGGTTCGCGTCCACACTGTCATGGCATGCTACCAGTGTTAAAGACTGCGATGGAGCTCCGTATGCCACGGCAAACTGGCTGACACTGACGGCGGCGGTGCACAAATGCTGCGCAGCTAGCGCCATTCGACGGCCAACACCGCTGTTCCTGGTGTGTCCGCTGTGCCGTGCGTGTGATCATTGCTTGTACAGCCCTCTCGCAGTGTCCGGAGCAAGTATGGTGGGTTTGACACACCGGTGTCAATGTGTTCTTTTTTCCATTTCCAGGAGTGTATTACGCACGTACTGAATGAAGTTGCCATAGCACGAACGGCGCCCATACTGTGCACCTATAACGTGAGTTAAAAACTTGAAGAGAGGCCGTATCCATTGATTGTGTCAATTCTCTTTAGGCATATACTTCGTAGTTTTCGCACAGTCGTCTTGTAAAATGCTGGGTGACAATAATTAAAATTACGACGTTTTTCGCTGCGACAGTACCTTCCCATGAGATTTCAATCACCAACCTTCTCCTCAGAGACCGAAAATATTTTGTTGATGTCCACCTACAGAGTGAGAAACCTTCATCGCCATTAAATAAGAGAAATCAGAGGTCGCAGTAAAAGCCGTAAGTGATCGTTTTTCGCACGCACTGTTCAAGAGTGAAACGGTACAGAAGCAGCTTGTGGTGGTGCGATGAACACTCTGGCAGACGTTTAATTGTGAATTGTAAGGTGATGATGTAGATGTAGATTGTCATTGACAAGATGCGACAGTCATCTCCATTCTCTCTGGTTTATGTTTTATATTGTGAATCTTCAGGTTTTGGAGGTGTAAAGACTGTTCCATTAAGTTTCGGGTGTGCAGCCGCAAGAATTCTCCTTCTTCTTCTAATATTTCGGTTGTATAACGTTCAGCCATCTTCAGAGTGAGCCGCAAGACTGCCGCTCCAGTGCTCGCTTCGCCCCTTTGCACTCGTGTACCGCGCAACTGCGCATGCGGCCACAGATGCAAATGCGCCAGAGACGTTGTAGTATCATGCACAATGCGCGAGTTACATCTATGACTCTGCAGTCGATCTGTGTTGGCATGTCGATATGTCATTGTGAGCTGCACTGTGACGACATCTTTGTGAGTTTATTACAGCAAGTGCCGGATTCCATGATTTATCAAGGTTGAAACCACTATCTGTATTAATTAAATTCGTCGTCAAGAGAATTTCAATTGCCTCCTTCACTAAAGAGTCCCAAAAAGATGATGTAGTTGCCCAAATTTCGACGTTGTCATACAACACGCTGTGACGAGTGTTAATACAGTGCTCTGGCACTGCCGACTTGTTAGGTTGTAAAAGTCGTGTGTACCTACGGTGTTCTGTACATCTTTATTGGACAGTACGAGCTGTTTGTCCAATGCAGGAAAGGCCACATTCACAGGGAATTTTGTAAACTCCAGATTTTCGGAGCAGCAAATCATCTTTGACGGAGCCCACAAGTGCAGCTGTCTTGGGTGGAGGACGAAAAATCACTTTTACTTCGTGTGTGCTGATAATCCGTCCTATTTTTGATGAGTGGCTATCCACATATGGCAGGAAGACCATCGATTTAAAGGTTTCTTCGTTTTCTCCTGCTTTCTTTGTGGCCTCTTTCGGTTTCACTTTCAGTGTCTTGTGTACATGTGGGGAGTACCCATTATTTTGAAACACTCTTTGTAAGTGGGGAAGTTCATCTTGCAGACTGCTTTCGTCAGAAATAATATGCGCTCTGTAGGTCAAAGTTCGGAGAACACTCTTCGTCCGGGCAGGATGGTGGCAGCTATTTGCACGTAAATACAAATCCGTGTGCGTTGGCTGCCGATACACTTCGTGTCCCAACGTGCCATCCTCTCTGCGCCGAACCAGAACATCCAAGAATGGAAGGCATCCCTCCATTTCAATTTCCATTGTGAACTTTATTTGATCGTGGAGGGAGTTCAGATGTCTTAAGAAGTCTTGCAAGTTTTCTTCGCCATTGGGGGCCAAACTAGCACTGCACTTTGCGATATGAAATGTATCGGAAGCCGACGCACACGGATTTGTATTTACGTACTAATAGCTGCCACCATCCTGCCCAGGCGATGAGTGTTCTCCGAACTTTGACCCAAAGAGCGAATATTATTTCTGACGAAAGCAGTCTGCAAGATGAAGATTTTCACTTACAAAGAGTGTTGCAAGATAATGGCTACTCCTCACAGCATGTACAGAGGGCACTGAAAATGAAACCGAAAGAGACCACAAAGAAAGCAGGAGAAAACGAAGAAACCTTTAAATCGATTGTCTTCCTGCCATATGTGGGTAGCCTCTCATCAAAATAGGACAGATTCTCAGCAGACACAAATTAAAAGTGATTTTACGTCCTCCACCCAAGACAGCTGCACTTGTGGGCTCCGTCAAAGATGATTTGCTGCTCCGAAAATCTGGAGTTTACAAAATTCCCTGTGAATGTGGCCTTTCCTGCATTGGACAAACAACTGGTACTGTCCAATAAAGATGTACAGAACACCGTAGGTACACACGACTTTTACAACCTAACAAGTCGGCAGTGCCAGAGCACTGTATTAACACTCGTCACAGCGTGTTGTATGACAACGTCGAAATTTGGGCAACTACATCATCTTTTTGGGACTCTTTAGTGAAGGAGGCAATTGAAATTCTCTTGACGACGAATTTAATTAATACAGATAGTGGTTTCAACCTTGATAAATCATGGAATCCGGCACTTGCTGTAATAAACTCACAAAGATGTCGTCACAGTGCAGCTCACAATGACATATCGACATGCCAACACAGATCGACTGCAGAGTCATAGATGTAACTCGCACATTGTGCATAATACTACAACGTCTCTGGCGCATTTGCATCTGTGGCCGCATGCGCAGTTGCGCGGTACACGAGTGTAAAGGGGCGAAGCTAGCACTGGAGCGGCAGTCTTGCGGCTCACTCTGAAGATGGCTGAACGTTATACAACCGAAATATTAGAAGAAGAAGGAGAATTCTTGCGGCTACACACCCGAAACTTAATGGAACATGTTTTATTTTGTTTGTTTATTAATCTGGTTCTAAAGTAGCCACGTCGTAGAACGTGTCAGCACATAATTAACGGAATGCTTGTTAGAAAATTTGTGAGCAAAGAAATAGACCTCTAATAATGACTTAATATAACACGAAAAATAGTTTCTACGAATATATAACACTTTACAGGGGAAAGTTCTCAACTACAATGAGGAATTCCTGTACAGAAGATTGGGAGGGTATGACAAGGAAACATTTTTAATTGAATTAAAATACTTAAGGTTTATCAATCAGCTCTCCTGGAAGTTTATTGAAAATAGAATCTTTTGAATAGGGCACATCTTCTGCACAATGCTTATGGAAGGGTTATTGATTTCCCTACTAGTGTTCACTGAATGAATGTATTAGCATGTCCTGAAAGAGTTAATATTGTCAGCAACATATCTCATGATGGAATATTTCCGTAGGGCCTCTAAAATTACAATTTCGAGGCACTTGAACAAAACACGAAGTTCGCGAACTGACATTTCACCTGAGTCTGACCGCTCGTTTCGGGATTAAGAATATTCTCGCCGAGTGCACAGACTTCCCCCAAAATTTTACACCGTACCACGTAAAACAGAGAAAGTAAACAAAGGAGACAGTGGCGACAATTCATACAGTGCATATAGCAGCGTTCAGTTCTTGCACAACATCCTGAACGTGATACTTCCAGGAAACTCATCTGTCAACTCTCAGGCCTACGAATTTAAAATCTTCGACTTTGCTGACTACGCCCACATCAAGTGAATGAAATTTCGATGTTACATGAGTTTCGCGTCAGAGCGCGCATGCATTGCATTTTGTTACAGTTAAGCGTTAATCTGTTCTCTGAAAGCCACGCCCCAATGTTACCGACTACTCTATTAGCTACATCATTTTTATGTACCACCTCCTCTTTATCTGATAAGCTCGTAATTCCTAGAACTAGCACGAGGTATCACTCGAACCGCCAATTAAATATGGAATAAGTAACAACACATGTATTTGATACTGATGATTACTACAATAATAAATTATATGCCCAAACCTTCCTCGTGAATCAGTCTATCTATTAGTCAAAACAGTATTAAAATCCATTTGGTAGTTCCTGAGTCAGGCTTCACGTACAGGAATAATATTTCCAGCCTTTTACCAGTTGTTTTGCCCATGTACTCATACGTAATGCATACTGCACATATCTCCTCCTACTCTTTCTCTCTCTCTCTCCCTCCATTTCCTTCTTCCCACGTATCTCAACCGTCTCCTGCTCTGCATTTTATCTCCTCTTCCCCCTTCGCTGCATCCATCTCGTCTTCCCTCGTCTCTGTATACATCTCCTCTTCCCCGTCTCTCAGTCCACCTCCTCTTTCAGCTTCTCTCTATCTATCTCCACCTCCCTCTTTCTCACTCATCCTGCCACCTCTGTCTGCCTTCTCCTCCCCCTTTCATCTGTACATCTCCTTCTCCCACACTCTATTTCTCTATCTGCTTCATTCTCTCTCCTCTAATTGTTCATCTCCTCCTCCCACTCACTGTCTGTCCATCTCTGACTCCCATCCTCTCTTGTCTATTCCCACTGTCATCTCAACATCCACCTTGATCTGTCCATCTCCTCACCTTCCTTTCTCTATTTATGTCATACTTCTCCCTCTCACTATCCATGTCCAACTATCTCTCTCCCTGCTGAGCGATGTCCATCCACATGCAAACCCCTGGAACGCATTCCAATACTATCTGCACAACATGCCATTTGTGCAAGTCAGCCTGATATCAGATGTTACCGATCATTTTTCACCCTCACCTGCACCTATATGGTAGCTAGGTGGTACTTGCCGCCACAAGTTTTCTTTTTCAGACAAGAAACAGTGTGTGTACCAAATTTGCTTGAAATCCATCCAGTAGTTTAGGAGATGTGCGACGTACATTCACACAGACATCACGTTTTTATATAAAGGTAGCTATAGATTTATCAGTTTCCATACTTGTCAGGTACCTTTCAGGGAAAAAAGAAGCAAGAAAACCAAGACTCTCGAAAATGGCAAAGAATTGTGGGACATCACAAGCAAAGTTTAACATGGAATGTTTTTCAATTGCTCGTCTGAGAAATTATGCACTAGGATGGGACTGCAGTCGAACCGACCACAGAAAACTATCTGAAGAGGCAAAGGCGCCGCTTCACTGACTGACCATACATGCTGACATGAAGAAAGCTGACGCCGTTTGTGGGTCCACAGGTGGAACCGACAATCGACAGGAAGTTGAGCGAAGGCAAAATAAAAGATAGACTAACTTTCCCGAACGTTGGGGGAAAGAAACAGCTCCTTCCCATTTACATGGTCGCATAACAATATTGTATAGACTTGTGACAAAAGCCGTAGTGCTAAGTGAAATTCTGACAATGGTGAGTGAACACTTCGGTTGTATATCGTGTAGATTGTGACTTGGTCAAAGTTGTGAGTGGTTCTAGCTATTATAGTTCTTAAATCACTCTCATGACACATTCGCTTCTCAAAGTTGTGGACGAATGCTTTTCAAATGCTGTATTACTCTGAACTGCAAGTTACTTTATTATTATTATCACATTTTATACATTTTATTGTCATTGCGATTAAAATCCTAGGCATTTATGCCACGATTAATGTAGAGATGACAAGAAGCAATATTTCGGGAGGGAGGGGAGGGAGGGGAAGTCGAGAGAGAGCAAAAAGCTATGACCTACCTCCCCACCTCCCACACCACCCCCACTCCCAGAACAGAACACGCTCCTGCTACTCCTGTGCGTGAGGCGGTGGAGGCTGGTTTCGCCGCAGTCTTCTGAGACGCTGTCTACACGCGTTTCTCGGAAGGCTCGCGCCGCCTCACGCCGAGGCCAGCCTCTTTCCCAGGAGCTTACCTGTGGGCTGGGTGACGTGTCATCGCTTCCCAGCTGCGTGCCACACGGGGTTTCCCCACCAATCGCCACGTTCACATGCAACACAACTTGAGAAGCACGAAAACCAATTACCCTCACAGATTTTTGTTGTCTTGTTTACGTGTTAGAGCTGGATCGATTTTGCCAAACCGAATCAAATGTCTATTTTCTGAGCACCATTTGTTTCGCTTGAATGGTGTTTGTAAAACGGCAGTTTGGCCATCACGGAGAAATCTGGCTACAGAATTTTCGTGATTTCTTAATAAAGACAGGGAGTGCACATTCCATGCTAATGTCAGTGAATACTCGTATGGAGGAGGAGGAGCTCATTCAAGCTGAGCCTCAGCTAGACAATCATTAGGTCTCTACTTTGGCATCACCTAGTGAAGTCTCTAGCCTCGAGATTCGCCTTGAAGTGTCTCCTTTGCTGCCTCGAAGAGAAGTCTTCCACTAAGACGTTCTTAGCGTTCTGCACACAGTCCTGCAGCCAATTGGCAGCCCATTTCTTTTCTGGTCCATCACATTCTTTTGCAACAATTTTCTTAACTGTTGCGTACCGCCTACAGTGGTTACGGCAGAAATGCTACACACAACCGCCAAGAATGTTTTTCCTAGAAGGCGTTTCCTCAATTGGCAAGTGGTGTCTCATTCTTTTAGGTGTTGATGTTCCATATCCTGCGTCCTTTACATCTTCAAACGTCTGTTTTCACTCCAGAATGACGATATGGGTTTCGGTCCACGACCGATCTAATAACTATTCGGGCATACAACGGGCTGGGGGAAAGCCGTGTAGCGCCCTTCGCTGGCTAAAAACGGTGCAGGTGTTTGCGGCTTTGTTTCCAGGCGGCCATTCTACGAGGTTATTTAAAAAAAATGGAATTTTTTTAACAGTTTTGTTTACTCGGCTACATCAATCTCATCACCTTCAAAATAGTCCGCATTGGGTATTATGAGTTTTTACCAGATCTTTTTTCAAGCTCCGAAATACTTCTGGAAGTCGAGCTTTGGGATAGATTTTAACTCTCTCTCCTGACAGTGTGTCCTTCATCTCACCTATATTTGAAAACGACCATCGTGGGGTATGCGTGACAGATATTGAGACTGGTACATCACTACAATACTGTATTGTTTTAGCCAAAAATTCATAAGCGAGGCTGGCCGCGGTGGCCGTGCGGTTCTGGCGCTGCAGTCCGGAACCGCGGGGCTGCTACGGTCGCAGGTTGGAATCCTGCCTCGGGCATGGATGTGTGTGATGTCCTTAGGTTAGTTAGGTTTAAGTAGTTCTCAGTTCTAGGGGACTTATGACCTAAGATGTTGAGTCCCATAGTGCTCCGAGCCATTTGAACCATCACGAGCAAGCAACGAAGTCTGTGCCGGTGTAGGCGTATTATTGTGGTGCAAAAGTCATGAACTGTTTTTCTGCAACTACGGGATTGATTCACGCAAACGGTTTTGAACTTGTAACTAGTACTCTTTTTCGACCGTTCGAAATGTCGAAACCACAAAAACGGATGTAACCTTTTTGACAGAACTAGATAATGGATATTGCTAACACCGTACAGATGATTTTCATACGTGTTTACTGACACAGCAACGAAGATATAACACGAATCAGACTAATATAGCAAGAAAAACTACAAAATTCCCGTTACTTTTTAACGCTCTTCGCATATGGACTCCAGGCTAAGTGTCGTTTGGCCGATAAATTACACATTCTGCTTTCCTCACTCAAAACATTGTAAACATGAAATATCCATTTATAATATTCAGCTTAATTTACAAAAAGCACTGTTTCATAAACTTCCCGTGCTTTATTTCCTATATTCCCTTTGCCACAGTGTTAGGGCCACTGATAGATAACTGTCGTTCCTGACAAAAATGAAACTGCAATAAAACTTGCAGATTTATCTCTCGTGGACAGGCCGCGAAGGTTATCTCTGACGCGTAAAATCTTGAATGGGAATGTTGAATCAGTCACGGTGGACATTTTAATTTAGTGGTATTAGACTGGTAACGAAACGCACTCAATTAGGCAGTATTGACTATGAACTGTTTTAATGTAAAGTATATGTTAAGAGATTTGAAGATGACAATTAAGTGAATATGTGCGATATTCAGTTCGCAAAATATTTAAATATCTGAGTCTGCAACTGAGACACCTATACAGATTTTGGGGCGCGAATAGAACTAGTATGGTTACAAGACATCACATCTTAAATCTGCAAACTACATTGCTACATTTTGTTAAGAATTTCTTGACATGCCGACAAGCGGCTTACACTATGACAGTATGCAGGTTTTCATCGACCCGTGTATTTCAGTTATAATTTCCATACTTTGCTTGTCACATATTGGAATACGCTGATGTGCGACTGAATTAGAAGTAGCTGTCGTGTAAGGAGGGGGCTCGTTTATGCCCTATCAGGGAATGGAATAGTTTGGCATTGTATGTGACTACTGCGTCTTTGACGTTTTACCAAAAGCAACAAAAATGATATATACTGGCATTTTCTCGAGGCCAGACCAACGAGGTCAACGAGAACTCCTGACGACAGACGTTAACTGTAGATATCACAGACACAGTCCCTTTGACTGTCCAGAGATGTCACTAAACCCGCCCGAAGGTGTAAACAACCATGCATGAGCAGCGCCTATTAGACGGAGGGGGTCCGACAGCTGACCAGTTTCCGTCATTCCACCAGGAAGGAGGTACACGGCTCGTGCTGTCTATAGTTCAACCATGCCTAGACGGTCAATACCGCGGTTCGGTCGCGTCCGCATTGTTACTTTGTGCCTGGAAGGGCTCTCAACAAGGGAAGAATCCAGGCGTCTCGGAGTGAACCAAAGCGATGTTGTTCGGACATGGAGGAGATAGAGAGAGACATGAACTGTCAATAACATGCCTCGCTGAGGCCGGCCAAGGGCTACTACTGCAGTGGGTGACCGCTAACTACAGATTATGGCTCGGAGGAATCCTGACAGCAACGCCCCAAGTTGAATAATGCTTTTCGTGCAGCCACAGGATGTCGTGTTACGACTCAAACTGTGCGCAACAGGCTGCTTGATGCGCAACTTCACTCCCGAAGCCCATGGCGAGGTCCATCCTTGCAACCACAAACCATGCAGCACGGTACAGATTGGCCCAGAAACATGCCGAATGGACAGCTCAGGATTGGCATCAAGTCTCTTCACCGATAAGTGTTGCATATGCCTTCAACCAGACAATCGTCGGAGATGTTTTAGAAGGCAATCCGGTCAGGCTGAACGCCTTAGACACACTGTCCAGCGAGTGCAGCAAGGTGGAGGTTCCCTGATGTTTTGCGGTGCCATTACGTGTGGCCGACGTACGCCGCTGGTGGTCATGGAAGGCACCGCAACGGCTGTACGATACGTGACTGCCCTCCTCCGACTGATAGTGCAACCATATCTGCAGTATATTGGCGAGGCATTCGCTCCCCCATCGTGCACATGTTGTGAATGACTTCCTTCAGGATAACGACATCAAAAAATGGTTCAAATGGCTCTGAGCACTATGGGACTTAACTGTTGAGGTCATCAGTCCCCTAGAACGTAGAACTACTTAAACCTAACAACCTAAGGACATCACACACATTCATGCTCGAGGCAGGATTCAAACCTGCGACCGTAGCAGTCTCGCGCTTCCAGACTGCAGCGCCTAGAACCGCTCGGCCACCCCAGACGGCATAACGACATCGATCGACTAAAGTGGCCAGCATGTTCTCCAGACATGAACCCTATCGACATGCCTGGGGTGGACGACGTGACCCACCAACCACTGTGAGGGATCTACGCTGAATCGCCGTTGAGGAGTGCGACAATCGGGACCAACACTGCCGTGATGGACTTGTGGGTAGTATGCCACGACGAATACAGGCATGCATCAGTGCAAGACGACGTGCTACTGGGGATTAGAGGTAGCGGTGTACTGCAATCTGGACAACCACTTGTGAAGGTCTCGCTGTACGGTGGTACAATGTGCAATGTTTGGTTTTAATGAGCAACAAAAACGGCGGAAATGATGTTTATGTTCATCTCTGTTCCACGTTTCTGTACAGATTCCGGAACTCTCAGAACATTAAGTGAGATATAGTGGGATCCGCAATAAATGCGTCACTCAACCTCGCCTGATAACGATTTACTGAATAGGTGATAGATCATTTGTTGTTTTATAGCACTCCGCAGGAAACAAGTGTGTCCCGCAAGACAACTCACGTAACTCTCATACCGTGTAAGGTTGATTCGGAGAACTGTCTTCTTGGGGAAAAATGACACTTGCCTGACCCCGAAGTGAGCTGATCTTAGCCCTGTCGACCACCACATGTGAGGTGTTCTCGAAAAGACTGTGTGACACGTAGTTGAACCGGCAACGGCTTCCCCAGACCGATCGACTGAGGTGCCGCAGTGGTAAGACTCTAGACTCTCAGTCGGGAGGATAATCGTTCAAAACCTCGTTCAGCCAGACAGATTTAGTTTTCCGTGAGTTCTTTAAATCGATTGAGTCAACGACCGCGATGGTTCCTTTGAAAATGACAATGATTGCTCTTCGTTGTAGGAGCTTGTGCTGCGGGTCCAACGTCCTCGTCAAGGACGGAACGTTAAATCCTAATCTTCCTTGCTGCCATGGCCGAGATCGTTATTGGCCGATAGTAGGGTCGTTCTCTACTCGGCGACAACCGGAGGAATGTGTTCGAAAGTATTCGCTTTCTTCTTCCACCATCGCATTTTCGACATCAGGGGGAAATGGGTGAATTGTTTCTGTCTGTCAGATTTTCTTTCTTCTTCTCTTCCTTGCTATCCACAGCTACGTAAATACATCGGAAGCCACTGTACAGTGTATACCAATATTATCAGTTTTCTTCCCTATCCCTTCGCGTAGTGATCAAGGGGAAAGTGACCGTCTATACGTGCACCTAATCTCTTTTAATGTTATTCTCATGTTTCCTTCTTGTTACTCTTTGGTAAGGGATATCGACCCGTTTCGATCCAAGCAACGCGTCTCTGAATTGGTTCGATGTCTGCTGTTGTCTGCTATCATATTTCCCTTGTGTGTGTGTGTGTGTGCGTGCCTGCGTGTGTGCGTGCGCGCGCGCGCCTGTGTGTGTGTGTGTGTGTGTGTGTGTGTGTGTGTGAGAGAGAGAGAGAGAGAGAGAGAGAGAGAGAGAAAGAGTAAGTGAAAGTGTACATGTGTGTGTGTGTGTGTGTGTGTGTGTGTGTGTGTGTTTCAGGATCACTGTTAAGAGATCATGGACCTGTAAGGGTCTAGTGTCCAGACGACTAAATGCTGCAAAGAGTCATGTTCATCGTCCGAGAGATAGGCTCGCACTTACAGCATTGCAGACAGTTTGGTTCACTAAAGATGCTGCAACCAAAACCACCTATCACAATGGAAGATGCACATCTCGACGTCTTCTATTGTGACAGGTGGTTTTCACTGCAGTATGTTTAGTGTAGCGAGATGTGTGCAATTCTGTAAGTGTAGTCCTATCGCTGCACCACAACATCTGCCGTCATGATTGCATCGGAAGCTCATGCCCGGTTAGCTCCATCTGGACACAGTTGCTGTGCCAGTCCGCTAGATGGAGCAGGAGATAGTTTAATTTTACATAAGGTGCACTGCACATGTTGAACAAGTCATGACTTTGATGCACTTAAAACACACACACACACACACATTCATGTGCCCTAAGCTTTCTTACTTTTAGTTTGGGACATTTTGGCCCGGGAATTAATTTAAGAATTGTTCCCATCTCCCCCAGTCTACTCACGACGTTATTAGTGAGGTTTCACTTGGTTGTGAGGCAAATAACAGAACAGGGAATTACTTGCCAAATATTCCCGCTTGGGACTTCCTCTGCCGCATTACCAGCTCGGACGGTATGTGGTTGCAACGTCCCTGGGTCATTACTCAAACTAGCCGCTCTACCTTGAAGCACCACTGTTGCGATGGTACGTTATAGATTATGAAGCGCTAAAAACTTCAGCTCTCTGTCGATATGTGATCAGCGACCCCCAAACTCGCTGTTGGCGAGTCCTGACGGCGAGTGTCGCAGACACGACTGCACCTGCGTCGGCTGGCCAGGCACACATACGGCGTACCGTCAGATACAGGTACGTTAACATTCTCTCGGTTTATCGTCCAAAAACTCACGGTCTCCTTGAGCCGGCCCCTGTCACAGCTGCCTTTGCATCTGCAGTATCGCTATTCGCGTCGCGTCTCGATAATCCACAGCGCACATGACCGAACTACCCAATAACTCGGCGGGTGTCGCCCGGCGCAGTCTGACGTCACGGCGTCTTGTTTGTTTGTTTGTCCCACGGCCGAACAACTTGTGGCGCAACGACGCGTTGCACGTCAGCACATCCTCTTTATATTTTCTAAGATTGCGGCTTATTTTTACTTCCCCACACCAGCGCATACAGCGTTGTTTTCTTGAGCTTGCCACCAACATAGTAACAAGCTAAATTATTACTCGAGTAAGAAGCAGAACGTGTCTAGTGTTTGCAAACACATGTAGATGACGGCATACTGCGCTGCTATAACAGGACACACAGTTAAAAAATTAAAGCACTGATTTTTTTCTGTTTAGCGGTGATGGATACGAGATCCGGGTCTAGAACGACAAAGAGAAGCCTAGTTTCGCTCTGGTAGACTTGGCATTGACTGGGAGCACCGAGAAGTGAAGAATTCAAGGCCACGAGTGGAGGCCCTCCGCCCATTGAGCAGCCATTCGTAGTGCTGCGGGATTACGTCACGGGGAATCAACAATTACGTCCCGCCTTGTTGGCGCAGGGGCGGGCGCGCAGAGGTGGCGAAACTTACGACCGTATACAGAAGCGCAGCTGCTTCTTTCACAATCTGATGCGAAATTTACTCTGCGTCACAGCCATTGCGACCTGCTTCCGCAGCCGAAGTCACTAACACACTGCAGCACCGTCTCGAAAGCGACTGGTGGTACAAATTTTCGATATTAGTAAAATGCTAAAAAAAAGAGTTATATATGTTCCTCAATAACAATAGCCTTCCTTCGTTGAATACACCGAACGAAACGTCGGACGTCGCCGTTACTTGGATAACAATCCGAATGCGCCACGTGCTATTGACAGCTTTCGCTTTGCGTATCCGGCAAATGGTAGTGAGAGCATGAGACGCTATCGATAGTGATCCGTCCTTCGGGTGGGGACCTTAAGGTTGTAAGTAGGCTTGTTTTGGTTTTTATGTTGGTAACGCCACGTAGCGCTCTGTATGGAAATCACTGACTGTGCTGTGTGCAATCTGGCTGGTTTACATTGTTGGAATATTTGCTATTGTAGTGTTGGGCAGCTGGATGTGAACAGCGCGAAGCGTTGCGCAGTTGGAGGTGAGCCGCCAGCAGTGGTGGATGTGGGAAGAGAGAAGGCAGAATTTTGAGAGCGGACGATATGGACGTGTGTCCGTTCTTTTGTGGGGATTATTGAAAGTCAGACTGCGTTACGCTAAAAACATTGTGTGTCAGTTTAGTGATGATCAGAATAAGTAAAGAGAGAAATGTCTGAGTACGTTCAGTTTTGCTAAGCTGTATGAAAATCAAACAACGTAACAGGTTTACCGGCACAGTAATTCATAAATTTTTTAAGGAGATGTTTCAAGCTTGGCGGCCCTGTTGCTCCTATTCGAGTGGCGTAGGCAATGTGCCGACTCCGAGTTTCACCCCCCTTCTCTCATGATCACACAACGCAAATATTACACCATACTACACACACACACACACACACACACACACACACACTCTTTTTTTTAAAAATTTGTGGTAAGGTACTATGGGACCCCCCCCCCCCCCCATGAACCATGGACCTTGCCGTTGGTGGGGAGGCTTGCGTGCCTCAGCGATACAGATGGCCGTACCGTAGGTGCAACCACAACGGAGGGGTATCTGTTGAGAGGCCAGACAAACGTGTGGTTCCTGAAGAGGGGCAGCAGCCTTAAAGTAGTTGCAGGGGCAACAGTCTGGATGATTGACTGATCTGGCCTTGCAACATTAACCAAAACGGCCTTGCTGTGCTGGTACTGCGAACGGCTGAAAGCAAGGGGAAACTACAGCCGTAATTTTTCCCGAGGACATGCAGCTTTACTGTATGATTAAATGATGATGGCATCCTCTTGGGTAAAATATTCCGGAGGTAAAATAGTCCCCCATTCGGATCTCCGGGCGGGGACTACTCAGGAGGATGTCGTTATCAGGAGAAAGAAAACTGGCATTCTACGGATCGGAGCGTGGAATGTCAGATCCCTTAATCGGGCAGGTAGGTTAGAAAATTTAAAAAGGGAAATGGATTGGTTAAAGTTAGATATAGTGGGAATTAGTGAGGTTCGGTGGCAGGAGGAACAAGACTTCTGGTCAGGTGACTACAGGGTTATAAACACAAAATCAAATAGGGGTAATGCAGGAGTAGGTTTAATAATGAATAGGAAAATAGGAATGCGGGTAAGCTACTACAAACAGCATAGTGAACGCATTATTGTGGCCAAGATAGATACGAAGCCCACACCTACTACAGTAGTACAAGTTTATATGCCAACTAGCTCTGCAGATGATGAAGAAATTGAAGAAATGTACGATGAAATAAAAGAAATTATTCAGATAGTGAAGGGAGACGAAAATTTAATAGTAATGGGTGACTGGAATTCGAGTGTAGGAAAACGGAGAGAAGGAAACATTGTAGGTGAATATGGATTGGGGCTAAGAAATGAAAGAGGAAGCCGCCTAGTAGAATTTTGCACAGAGCACAACTTGATCATAGCTAACACTTGGTTTAAGAATCATGAAAGAAGGTTGTATACGTGGAAGAACCCTGGAGATACTAAAAGGTATCAGATAGATTATATAATGGTAAGACAGAGATTTAGGAACCAGGTTTTAAGTTGTAAGACATTTCCAGGGGCAGATGTGGACTCTGACCACAATCTATTGGTTATGACCTGTAGATTAAAACTGAAGAAACTGCAAAAATGTGAGAAATTAAGGAGATGGGACCTGGATAAACTGAAAGAACCAGAGGTTGTACAGAGTTTCAGAGAGAGCATAAGGGAACAATTGACAGGAATAGGGGAACGAAATACAGTAGAAGAAGAATGGGTAGCTCTGAGGGATGTAGTAGTGAAGGCAGCAGAGGATAAAGTAGGTACAAAGACGAGGGCTGCTAGAAATCCTTGGGTAACAGAAGAAATATTGGATTTAATTGATGAAAGGAGAAAATATAAAAATGCAGTAAATGAAGCAGGCAAAAAGGAATACAAACGTCTCAAAAATGAGATCGACAGGAAGTGCAAAATGGCTAAACAGGGATGGCTGGAGGACAAATGTAAGGATGTAGAAGCTTATCTCACTAGGGGTAAGATAGATACTGCCTACAGGAAAATTAGAGAGACCTTTGGAGAGAAGAGAACCACGTGTATGAATATCAAGAGCTCAGATGGCAGCCCAGTTCTAAGCAAAGAAGGGAAGGCAGAAAGGTGGAAGGAGTATATAGAAGGCTTATACAAGGGCGATGTTCTTGAGGACAATATTATGGAAATAGAAGAGGATGTAGATGAAGACGAAATGGGAGATACGATACTGCGTGAAGAGTTTGACAGAGCACTGAAAGACCTGAGTCGAAACAAGGCCCCCGGAGTAGACAACATTCCATTAGAACTACTGACGGCCTTGGGAGAGCCAGTCATGACAAAACTCTACCAGCTGGTGAGCAAGATGTATGAGACAGGCGAAATACCCTCAGACTTCAAGAAGAATATAATTATTCCAATCCCAAAGAAAGCAGGTGCTGACAGATGTGAAAATTACCGAACTATCAGTTTAATAAGCCACGGCTGCAAAATACTAACGCGAATTCTTTATAGACGAATGGAAAAACTGGTAGATGCAGACCTCGGGGAGGATCAGTTTGGATTCAGTCGAAATGTTGGAACACGTGAGGCAATACTGACCTTACGACTTATCTTAGAAGAAAGATTAAGAAAAGGCAAGCCTACGTTTCTAGCATTTGTAGACTTAGAGAAAGCTTTTGACAATGTTGACTGGAATACTCTTTTTCAAATTCTAAAGGTGGCAGGGGTAAAATACAGGGAGCGAAAGGCTATTTATAATTTGTACAGAAACCAGATGGCAGTAATAAGAGTCGAGGGGCATGAAAGGGAAGCAGTGGTTGGGAAAGGAGTGAGACAGGGTTGTAACCTCTCCCCGATGTTATTCAATCTGTATATTGAGCAAGCAGTAAAGGAAACAAAAGAAAAATTTGGAGTAGGTATTAAAATTCATGGAGACGAAGTAAAAACTTTGAGGTTCGCCGATGACATTGTAATTCTGTCAGAGACGGCAAAGGACTTGGAAGAGCAGTTGAACGGAATGGACAGTGTCTTGAAAGGAGGATATAAGATGAACATTAACAAAAGCAAAACGAGGATAATGGAATGTAGTCAAATTAAATCGGGTGATGCTGAGGGAATTAGATTAGGAAATGAGACACTTGAAGTAGTAAAGGAGTTTTGCTATTTAGGAAGTAAAATAACTGATGATGGTCGAAGTAGAGAGGATATAAAATGTAGACTGGCAATGGCAAGGAAAGCGTTTCTGAAGAAGAGAAATTTGTTAACATCGAATATAGATTTATGTATCAGGAAGTCGTTTCTGAAAGTATTTGCTTGGAGTGTAGCCATGTATGGAAGTGAAACATGGACGATAACTAGTTTGGACAAGAAGAGAATAGAAGCTTTCGAAATGTGGTGCTACAGAAGAATACTGAAGATAAGGTGGATAGATCACGTAACTAATGAGGAGGTATTGAATAGGATTGGGGAGAAGAGAAGTTTGTGGCACAACTTGACTAGAAGAAGGGATCGGTTGGTAGGACATGTTTTGAGGCATCAAGGGATCACAAATTTAGCATTGGAGGGCAGCGTGGAGGGTAAAAATCGTAGAGGGAGACCGAGAGATGAGTACACTAAGCAGATTCAGAAGGATGTAGGTTGCAGTAGGTACTGGGAGATGAAGCAGCTTGCACAGGATAGAGTAGCATGGAGAGCTGCATCAAACCAGTCTCAGGACTGAAGACAACAACAACAACTATGGGACCAAACTGCTGAGGTCATCGGTCCCTACACTTACACATTAGTTAATCTATATTACGCTAAGGACAACACACACACCCATGCTCGAGGGTGAACTGTAACCTCCGACGCGAGGAGCCACACGAACCGTGACAGGGCGTCCCAGACCGCCCGTCTACCCCGCGCAGCCACACACCCACCCACCCACACAGTACAGTCATCCATGCGTAAGGTGCACTGAACACAAAACTGTCACAATTCACGAAGGAAAGGTTCCAGTGCGCGCGAATGACAGGGAAAACCTATCCAAAGAAGTGGCTGAACCTATCCTCGGGGTCTCCCAAGCAAACATGCCTCGTAGATACCCCAAGATGTATGCAATACAACTCTGTCCTCGAATTTTGATGGCAACTGGGACGGATGTTTCGACCCAGACTGTACATAACCCTTTCCAAAATACCAGTTTGAGCTCTGGGCGTCCATTATGAACAAAAGTACTAATTCATCAGTTCTGTGACGTGTGAAGAAGGTGGGCAAGAGGATACCTGGAATGGAATCTCGATCTATGGCATGTTCTACTCAGCGACTTCTACGCCTGATAACCGTCCTAGAAGAATGCGGACGCACCTTTTCTCAATGGGTTCTTACAACGCATATGTATGCAGTCACGAAAAGAGGATGGTGGTGGGGGCGGAGGAGGGAGCGGGGGACGGTTAATCATGTCCTGGACCAGTGTCATGGAAGGTCGTGAGACGCTTCTCATGACTGTTTCAGTTCATTTGAGGGCTGTCCACTATCGGGGCAGGATCTCCAATCTATTATCCAGGCTTACAATCGACAATACGGCAACTCGTTCGTTTTTTAAGACGATAATGCTCGAGCACGTCGCGCCCAGCTAGTGAAGACGTACCTCCAGGAGGCAGGAATCAACAGAATGGAAGGGGCAATGGTATCTACTGGCACGAACCCAACTGATCGTGTTTGAGATCAGTTGGAACTTACTGTTCGTGTTAGGAGGAACCTTCCTCGCACTCTACGTCTACATCTACGTACAGTCTCCGCAAGACAAGACACCGTACGGTGCGTGGCGGGGGGGGGGGGGGGGGGGGGTCACACCCTGTATCGCCGAGTGAGAGAGCCTTCAGCTGCAGCGTCTCGACCACGCTGTGGAAAGCGTGTCCTGCAGGCTGCAAGCATGTTTCAGTGCACGGGTGGAGTGACGACGCTCTAGTGTGACCTTGCAGCAGACTTTAATTTCACGAATAAACAAAAAAATAGACTTATTAAAAGATTGCGTTTTCTTTTGTATTTATTTCACTACTGGCCATTAAAATTGCTACACCACGAAGATGACGTGCTCTCGACCCGAAATTTAGCTGACAGGAAGAAGATACTGTGATAAGAAAATGATTAGCTTTTCAGAGCATTCACACAAGGTTGGCGACCGTGGCGACACCGACAACGTGCTGACATTAGGAAAGTTTCGAACCGATTTCTCATACACAAACAGCAGTTGACCGGCGTTGCCTGCTGAAACGGTGTTGTGATGCCTCGTGTAAAGAGGAGAAATGCGTACCATCACGTTTCCTACTTTGATAGAGGTCGGACTGTAGCCTATCCTGATTGCGGTTTATCGTATCGCTACATTGCTGCTCGCGTTCATCGAGATCCAATGACTGTTATCAGAATATGGAATCGGTGGGTTCAGGAACGCCGTGCTGCGTCCCAACGGCCTCGTATCACTAGCAGTCAAGATAACAGGCATCTTATCTGCATGGCAGTAACGGATCGTGTAGCCACGTCTCGATCCCTGAGTCAACAGATGGGGACGTTTGCAAGACCATCTGCAAGAACAGTTCGACGACGTTTGCAGCAGCATGGACTTTCAGCTCGCAGACCATGGCTGCGGTTACCCTTGACGCTGCATCACATACAGGAGCGCCTGCGATCGTGTACTCAACGACGAACCTGGGTGCACGAATGGCAAAACGTCGTTTTTTCGAATGAATCCAGGTTCTGTTTACAGCATCCTGATGCTCGCATCCGTGTTTGGCGACATCGCGGTGAGCGCACACACTGGACATACTAGCGTATCACCCGGCGTGATGGTATGGGTGCCATTGGTTACACGTCTCGGTCACCTCTTGTTCGCATTGACGGCACTTTGAACAGTGGGTGTTACATTTCAGATGTGTTACGACCCGTGGCTCTACCCTTCATTCGATCCCTGCGAAACCCTACGTTCCAGCAGGATAATGCACTACCGCATGTTGCAGGTCCTGTACGGGTCTTTCTGGAGACAGGAAATGTTCGACTGCTGCCGTGTCCAGCACATTCTCCAGATCTCTTACCAATTAAAAACGCTTGGTCAATGGTGGCCGAGCAACTGGCTCGTCACAATACGCCAGTCACTACTCTTGATGAACTGTGGTATCTTGGCGGCTGTACCTGTACACGCCATCCAAGCTCCGTTTGACTCAATGCCCAGGCGTATCAAGGCCGTTATTACGGCCAGAGGTGGTTGTTCTGGGTACTGATTTCTCAGGATCTATGCACCCAAATTGCGTGAAAATGTAATCACATGTCAGTTCGAGTATAATGTATCTGTCGAATGTATACCCGTTTATCATCTGCATTTCTTCTTGGCGTAGCAATTTTAATGGCCAGTAGTGTACATGTCGAAATAATTTTTTTAATATTTCATAAATATATTTTCATTCCCTGCACCCTTGATATCTAAGGCTATACATGTTTGCAGATATACAAGTGATGCAAAACAATTTGACTGACCCAGTTTGTTGTACTCTTCTATCACGACTATAAATATCTTCCAAGTAGGATAATATCAGATGCTGTGCTTCATATCTAGCTGGACTAGGTACAGTGAAGTTTAGAAAGTACAAGTTCGGGGTAGGTGCGGTGCCGAATTCGAATCTGCTCCGGCACACAGTTTTAATCTGTCACCAAGTTTCGAAACAGTGTATAACCCTCTAAAGAGCGAGAAAATCATTCTGTGTCTTATTGTTACATTAGTGTCATGTATAGCCGCCACAGTTTGTAGTTCACGGCCACGATAAGATTCGTACCTATGTATCCGTAGATCTCCTTTACAAGGATATTGGACATCTCTTGGTGTTACAATTTCAGAACAACAAAAATAAAGCATTGTACATATACAGTCATTTACAGACTTACAGGTCTAGAATGACAAGCACAGGACAGTTAGTCAGCCGTGGCCTTAAAGCAGGAACCATCCCAGCATTTGCCTGAAGTAAGGTGGGGAAACCACGCGAAACATAAATCATAATGGCAGAAAGAAGACTGGATCCTTCACCCTTCTGAATACGAGGCCAGTCTGTTTTAAACAGTGCCATCTTATTCGACTAATCCCTAATGTTCAATAGTGTTTTATGCAGAAGTTATTCAATAATGTTAAAGGCAGGTGCTATACTGTTCATTCATTTCCCACTTGCAGTCACTGCACACAATACACACACACTATTTCTTAATATTACACCCATTATCACCCTGCTCTCAGGACCATTTCGTGAACCGCACTGAGTCAGCATCCCTCTATAACGAGCCCCAGATGTTGAGCTCCGAAAGACAGGTGTTAATATTATATGCTGAATAGCTTTAAGAGTAATTCTTTCCATAAAAGGAAAAGAGAAAACAAGGAAAAAATATAGTGCGAAAGAGTTATGTGGGATGTTATATATTTTATTATCATTAGTATTATTTGTATTACTATTTCACTAAATACCAACTCCGTGTAATCCTTCAATGTATAGAATGTTTTGGTTAACTGCGTCTATAAACGAGTCTGTTGTAGCAATTTCCTTTGTTGTCTCTGCCAGAATCGACAAGCCTCAAAGTTTTTATTTCTTCTCCATGTATTTTAATTCCTCCTACAAAATTTTCTTTTGTTTCCTTTACTGCTTGCTCAATATATAGATTGAATAACATCGGGGATGGGCTACGATCCTGTCTCACTCCCTTCCAAACCATTGCTTCCCTTTCATGGTCCTCGACTCTTATAACTGCCATCTGTTTTCTGTACAAATTGTAAATAGCCTTTCGCTCCCTGTATTTGACCCCTGCCGCCTTCAGCATTCGAAAGAGATATTACGAATGATAACAGTGCCTAATTCACGGTTTTATCTCTTCACAGTAATAATTTTATATTTCGCCTAACATGAAGCTGTGAATATTTTTATGGAACTGATTATGGTCAGTCGACCGAAGCTGGTGATATAAATAAAGAATTTTACCAGAAGCTCAAGGCCGTAATATGACTTTTTCAAACTTTAAAAGACACTGTTTGTTCCACACTGATGACGGGACTATAAGGGCATAACACGCTGATGGCATTCTGTTTGCAAGTATCTTTGCATGTTCACACCACGTCAACTGAGAATCAATATACATTCCTAGAAATTTTTCATTTGTTACTCCTTGTACAGAGGCGCCATCTTCTATTAATTTAATAGTGTCATTTTCTCTCATCAGACTGAAATTCATGGCGTTTCTTTTCTTCGCGTTCAATGTCACTTTGTCGCTTATTGATCAATTGTAATCTTTCTGGAGGGCTTCATTTTATTTCGGTGGAAGGAGTTCTCTTGTTTTCTCAGTGACTAGAACATTGCTGTCAGTCAGTGAAGACAATTTTTCCCCATAACTAACACTAGTGAGGAAGTCATTGATGTATATGAGGAATTGTACAGGTCGTAAAATGCTACCCTGAGGAACTGCTGTGTTAACGTATTTTGGCTGTGATAAATGTTTCACTAAAAGTTTAGACTCATTTGAGAAATGTGTTTGTTACCTCTGCTCTTTGTGCCCTGTGTGCTAGGTATGATCGGAAACAGTGATTTACTTATTGCTAAAACTTGTAGCTTATTTAGTAGAATGTTATGGTCAACAGTATCAAAAGTCTTAGAAAGATCTGCCTGTGACACACTCATCTTTGTCAAGAGCATCAAATACCACTTGTGTGAATTCTACTATGGCTGATTCCTTACTCCTACCACTTTGGAAACCAATCTGTGATTTACTTAAATCGCTGTATTTATTCATGTACCTCATTAATCTGTCTTTCATAACTCTTTCTAGTAGTTTTGAGAATGGTGACAGCGTGGAAACGGGCTGATAACTTTCTGTGTCTTCTGCCTTACCGGGCCGACTATCTCTTAACACAGTGAAGTCCTGAAGGTCAGTGGACGACGGAAGTGGTGAGGCGACGGCAGAGTTCTGGCCACTTCCTCTGTTCTCGCTGCTATACACAGCCGTTTACTTCCCTGTTTTACGCTGTCAGTTCGTGTCCAAATACGAAACTTGCGCCATACAGGGCTTCCGTACAACTCAGCCATTCACTGCAACAGGTCGTCACAGAATGAATCTAAGAAACAAACATTACATTGTGTGTGCCATAAGGTAGTGCAACAGAGCCACAGATGTTCATGGTAACCATAAACGGTTAATAACATACTGTCAGCTGCAGTGTAAGAAGTTGTTGCCTGCAGATAACTACCATTTGTGACTGAATGTACTAAGACCACCTGTTCGTGTATCGTAAGGTACGGGGCGCTAGTTTCCGAAACAGGGCAGTAGAGCAGTCCAGGATCGAATCCTCGTAGCGGATTAACGGCGATGGCTGGTGCGCTGGTCAGTCGGAGTGTTGTCCTTAGGCGGTTTTCCGCACTCATTTAGCTAAATGTCGATTTGGTACCCACTTTCTGCGTCAGCAAATACGAAACACGCACAGTTAAAATACGATCTCACATGAAACAAAGTTTACCTAGTACACTGATAGGTGGTGCGCACTAATTGCCTCCCTAAGTAACTGACGAGGGGGTGAGAGGAAGGGCATCCGGCTGGAGAGTTAAATAAAATAAATTTGTCTAAACTTGAGTACAGCAGGATCCTTAACCAGACGGGGTAAGCACTAACGAAAAAAAAGAGAGAATAATATAACAACTTGCCCATCAAGTTAAGAGTCTGATAGTGTCTGACACAACATCAGTAGTAAATTATCAGAGTCAGACATAGCACGGGCGAATCGATACGAAGCGCAACAAACTTGTGAAAGCAGTAGCAGGGAGGAAAACTGAGAACAGATTTGATTGAATGGTTCTGGGGAAGTGCGGTGCGTCTGCTAAGAAAGCAAGCACTTGAGGCTCATATCAAGTACGCCTTACAGCGGAGGTCGCATGAGTTCAGTAAACCGATCGTAATAGGTCTGTATAGCCCATATTACGTCGTTAAGAGGAACTCTCAGGAAACTCACTGCGAATGTCTGGAGGATGGTCGAGATTACTTGTATGAAATTATGTTGCATAAATTTAGAGAACTGAAATTCGATGTTCATTGCACATGAGCTGTCTCTATCAGTTATGTCGCGTAGGCATTGCAAGAGAAACGTAAGAGAGCACAGGGCGTGTACGAAGGCGTGTACAGGCAGCCAACGTTCTCTCGCTCCGCGTTTGAATGGAGTCGGCCAAGTTATGATTAACAGTGGTACAATCTACCCTACTCCGAGCACTGCTTCAGTAGAGTCTTCATACGTGCATTGTTGTCTCACAAAGGCTGCAGAACGTTGCAATTATTTCTTTGCGTTAAAAAAAAATCAGTAAATTTTCAGACACAGTACGATTAACTGGCGTCTGCCGGTCATCTTTCTTGTTTCACTGGCAAGTTATGGGAAACTGATCTTACAGAATAAGGGACACGATTAGAATGCTATTTAACGGCCCCTAGTACTGGTCAGATAGATTCTTTTATTTGCTATTTACAGGGCTCATATGGTAGATTCTTCTTAAAAATAGAATTAATAATCAAATTCCTGAGGAAGTGTATGTGTGTACATCATTCTTCTCCTGTGTCGATCTTTTCGTCTCAGAGTAGCACTTGCAACCTATGTCCTTAATTATTTGCTGGATGTATTCCAATCTCTGTCTTCCTCTACAGTTTTTACCCTCTACAGCCCCGTCTAGTAACACGGAAGTTATAACATTACAGATATCCTATGATCCTGTCGCTTCTCTTCGTTTTCCTTGTATATTTCTTTCCTCGCTGATTCTGCGGAGAACTTCATCATTCCTTACCTTATCAGTCCATCTGATTTTAAACATTCTTCTGTAGCACCACATCTTCAATGATTCTAGTCTCTTCTGTTCCGGTTTTTCCACAGCCCATGTTTTACTACCATACAATGTTCTGCTCCAAACGTACATTGTCAGAAATTTCATCCTCAAATTAGGGCCTATGTATGACACCAGTAGACTTCTCTCGGCCAAAAATCCCGTTTCTTCCTGTGCTACTTTGCTTTTTATGTCCTCTTTCCTCTGTCTGTCAGGGGTTATTTTGCTGCCTAGGTAACAGAATGCCTTAAATTCATATACTTCGCGATCACCAATCCTGAAGTTAAGTTTCTCGCTGTTCTCATTTCTGGTATTTTCGTCTTTCTTCGACTTACTCTCAATCCGTATTCTGCACTCATTAGACTGTTTATTCCATTCAACAAATCTTGTAATTCTTCTTTACTTTCACTGAGGATAGCAATGTTATCGGCTAATCTTATCATTCAGACCCTTTCAGCTCGAATTTCAGTCCGATTCTTAAACCTTCCTTCTATTTGCGTCATCCCTTCTTATATATATAAAAGGGGCGAAAGACTGCATCGCTGTCTTAAAACCTTTTTAATCCGAGCACTTCATTCTTGGTATTCCAGTCTTATTATTCCAGCTTAGTTCTTGTACATATTGTGTATTACCCGTCTTTCCCCATAGCTTACCCCAATTTTTCTCAGAATTTCGAACATCTTGCTCCATTTTACATTGTCGAACGCTTTTTCCAGGTCGACAAATCCTACGAACGTGTCTTGATTTTTCTTCTGTCTTTCTTTCCACATTGTCACTAGGAAAATATGGCGACCGTGCAATTCAGGAATCATTTATTGAAACTTCCACGTCGCAAGCAAGACAGAGCTGTTCTAGACTCACTTCCTGGTATTAGATATTGCATGTATTGGAATTATTTTGTACTGTCTTTAATCTCTCATTAGTTATTGCACTGTGCTTGCAAATCTGCGTGGAATTTTGACGATGTGTGTAAGTTTGTGTTAACTGGGGCATGAGAAGACAGATTATTATTTTCGTCTTCTTTGTCATCGTCAGCGACTTCAGTTAGACCCCGCATACTAGCTTTTTTACCTCTATTATCAATATTTTATCTCCGTGGACGGATGATATTTCTGTCGCTACAGCGTAGCGTTATCCTTAAGGGACTGAAGTCGGGTGCAAATTGCATGTGAATCGAACAGTCTGAATTCACTCTGTGTTAGTGTGCTGTGTAGTATTACTGACGGTAGGGGTGGGTAACCAACGCGGCTTTTGCCTGTGCCATCTTAAAATCAAACTTGTGCTGGCTGCTTTAGCAGACCAACAATTGTTATTAGGCGCAAGTATCTGAACCGCTTATGCATGAGGTCATTGTTTCGCAAGCCGATTCTCTGCTGCACTAACCGAGTCGAACAATGAAAGACACAAAATATCATTTACCTAAAGAACGGCGTCACAAAATCACCACAAGCTGCTGTAATGTTTATTTATTAATAACCAGTTTCGCTCAAGAGAGCATCTTCAGGTCACGAATACTATTACATTAAGCTACAGTAAGATTCCTTGACGTATTAATAATAATTATGTTCTTAATATCAGGGGACCTTCCTTTAATTTAATGTACAGCGGCAGGACAAAAAATTGGAAACAATGAGAGAAAAGCGTGCTTCAACGTTAGTGCAGATGTTAGTCTAGCTTCCAGGCTGCGCTGTTATTTGACCACGAACGGCACCTGTGCACTGCGCTTCCGTAACCCAGGTAGCCGAAGTGTTTAGTGTCTCAAGAGGCACCAAATGGAATAGTTATACGGCATACAGGGAAAGCGGGAAAACTTCCGTTAACTCAGAACGCGAACAATAGAGTATGTTGAGTGATCGTGAAACATGGTTATTGAAGCAGACTATGACGACGGCTGCAAAAGTCACTGCTGAATCGAATGTCGCTCTCGCAAGCCCCATCAGCACCAAAACAACGCGAAGGGAGCTACACAAGCAGAAATTTGCAGGGCCTGCTGGACTTTCAAAACCACCAATCAGTGATGTGGGATCAGTCCTGTTTCACACCGTTTCCAACTTCTGGACTAGTTTACGTCCGAAGATTGAAACATGGCGGGGTTTCGGTGGTTCAAAATGGTTCAAATGGCTCTGAGCACTATGGGACTTAACATCTGAGGTCATCCGTCCCCTAGAACTTAGAACTACTTAAGCCTAACTAGCCTAAGGACATCACACACATCCATGCCCGAGGCAGGATTCGAACCTGCGACCGTAGCGGTCGCGCGGTTCCAGACTGTAGCGCCTAGAATCGCTCGCGCACTCCGGCCGGCGGGTTTCGGTGATAATGTGGGCAGTCATGTCCCATGATTACTCTGCAAGGTCACATTACTGCTAAGGATTATGGTCCACTTTGGCTGATCAGGTCGACCCCACGGTACATTGTCAGTTGGCCAATGGTGATACTGTGTTCCGAGACTACAGAATCCCTGTTCACACAGCTTGAATAGTCCAGGACTGGTTTTGTGAGCACGCATATGAATTGTCGCATCACCTCTGGCCACCACAGTGGCCAGATACCAATATTGTTGAGACGTTGTGGTCTACTTTGGAGAGAAGGCTGAGTGGTCGCTATCCTCCTCTATCTTCGTTACCTCAACTTGCTACTATATTACAGGAAAAATGGTATAAGATAACCTTAAAAAGCACATAGGACCAGTATTTATCTATTCCGAGACTACATGAAACTGTTTTGAATACCCAAGGTTTGCTTGCACAGTTTTTGGAAAGGTAATGTTTTGCGTTTGTGGCGTTTCCATATTTGTGTCCACCCCTTGTAGTTACATTCGTGACTTAAAGAAGGCCGCTTGACTGAAAGTGGTCATCGATAAATAAATACTCATTGCAGCATCTTTTCGTGATGCCTTTTTCAAGGACACTGAAGGTGTGCGGCACTCTTTCAGAAAAATAATATCATATGGAAATAAGTTTTGAGTGATGTAAAGGAGCGAGAGTGGCTCCCGATATTTGTGAAGTGAGATACATATGACACGGTCAGTTAGTGCTTGCTTCCCAGGAATAACTGCTGGCATTTAGTTAAAACGACTCGGAAACCGTGTGATCGTAGTTGAAGAAAAACTACATGGAAGTCTGCACGAAGTACCTTCGTGACTTTATAATGTAGAGCACTACCGTAACGAAAGTAAGTATCGGCACCTCTGTTGGAAGTTGATTGCACGTCTTGTATATTTTCTCCATTTTGCACTTTCGGGCCTTTTCCGTTATCCGTCCATAGACCATCAAAAAATCCACATGGAGACAAAGAAGTTCTCCAAACTTGCCTTGCAGAGTTCAGACTCACTCAGGTAGTGACTACCAGTGATTCATTTCCAAGCCATCCGTCGTCAATAAGAAGTTCCATTACCGCAAAGAACAAGCGTACGAACCTTTGCATATACACAACAGCAACTCAGCTTTGTCTATTACAGTTCATCAGTTTATTCCAATCCACTGAATATCTCAATCGTCATGTTTGCGGGCATCAGACACACCGGGCCACAATGTTGGGGGAAAAGGCAGCAAGAGGGAAGTATCAACGCATCCCACGCGGAGATAGAGTCACTGCGGTTGCCCGTGTTGCTTCATCTTCCTGAGTCCTGGTACGTTGAACTTTCCTTTTGCACAGTGCCCAACACAATTAAAGGACCACTTTTCCGAAACGCCCTAACTGTCTACCATTGCGACGTAGACATTTGAAATGTGGCTCAAAGGTGCCTATAATCTTCCTCTGTAGAGGTAAAACGTGAAGCTCCCTGCAACGTCGCCCTCAGGCTCGACAACTCTTCAGACAGCAAGGTGTCGACAAATCTCCAAAGATCATGTGAGTTTTACAGCCGGTTAGTGGTTAATTGGCACCAAATTTCATCACAATTCTGCCCAATGCCATCACATGATAGGAAGGTCGTCACACCCGTCTTGCCCACATTTCACCCATTCCTTTGCCGCCTGTTCGATGGAGTTGAGAACTGCGACGTCCAGCGTTGAAACCACGCCGTTTTCTTATGGGCGGCCAAGGAAAACATTTCAGACACACCGATCCTCAGAATCGAAACGGAAAGGCCTCAGTGGGTGGCGTAAAAGTGCGTCAATCAAACCACAACTTTGCTTCGGGCACTGATTCCCACAGATTTCTCGCTCCAAAACGACAGTTCGCAACAGGGTGAGCAACAGGACGACATTCTTGGCAGTCTTTAATAGTGCTGACATCCCCGTATTTTTCAAATCTTCGCTAAGACATCGTGGGCCAGCAACCACACTGAAAGTGCTCGCACCCCTTTGCAGTACGATCTGATAGCAGTTTTTCTCTGGCGTACACAGTGGAACCACTAGGAACCGATCAAAACTATTCAACGAAATTTGAACCTGATCAGAAACAGCAAAAGGTGCTTATGCATTTTCAGCCCTCTTGTCGTGCGAGCTCCTATGGCATGAACACCGAGGGGGAGAGGAGGGTCTACACTGACATATACGTGAATAAAGCAGCAAAGAGGCCTCTAAAACCAACCAGTTTGGCTACACTCTGGATGTCACTCTCCCTTGTTTATAGAGAACTTTGAAGGTGTACCCTGAACAGATACAATCTGTGAAAGTGTCCTAGACACTGTCAGGCAGGCAACCCCGTGACACCTCTCCGATTCCATACGCCCGCCAGCAGGGTATAGAGCAAAAGCATCGCCTGCCTCCACGTGCGTAGGTCTCCGTCATGTCCGCACTCGTCGTCTAGCGGCTAGTGTTACTGCCTCTGGATACGGGGTCCCGGGATCTATTCCCGGCCTCGTTGGGGATTTTCTTTTCGCGGGGATTGGGTGTTTGTGCTGTCGTCATCATTTCATCATCATCATAATTCGTGACAGTGGCTAGATCGGACCGTGTAAAAAATTTAGTAAAAACTTTGTTATTCGAACGGGCGCAGATGACAGCGCAGTTGAGAGCCCCATAAACCAAACACCATCTTCTCCGTCATGGGTACATTTTTAAAGCTCACAAGAAAGGAGGTTGTGTTGCACTCAGGATATTATCAAACCGGGTGGTCTTAGAGGGACCCTGTGCTGTATTATTCATGGATGTGGCAATCTCTCCCCCCCCCCCCCTCTCTCTCTCTCTCACTCTCTCTCACTCACTCACTCACTCACTCACTCACTCTCTCTCTCTCTCTCTCTCTCTGTCACACTGTCACACGCACACACATACACTCATACACACACACACTCGCACACAGTGATGACGCACATGAGGGCACGAAACAGCGGTGCTGAAGAAGCATAAGCACCCTTTGCTGCTTCGAATCGTGTTCAGATTTCGTCGCTTGGTTTTGAATGGTCCTTAGTGGTTCCTCCCTGTACACCAAAGCAAAAATGGCGGGTCGCACTGCACTACAAAGAAGTGCCATCACGTTCAGTGTGGTTGTTGGCCCACGTTGTCCTTAGAGAAGGGCCGCGCGGAGTAGCCGTGCGGTCTAGGCCGCCTTGTCACGCTACGCGCTCCTCCCCCCCCCCCCCCCCCCCCGTCGGAGGTTTGACTCCTTCCTCGGGCATGGGTGTGTGTGTGTGTGTGTGTGTGTGTGTGTGTGTTGTCCTTAGCGTACGTTAGTTCACAAAATTTCCTTATAGAACGGCTGAATAATTTAAGGGGTGTCAGCAGCGCCAGACGTTGTCAAGAATGTCCTCTTATTGTTCATAGCGCAGCGAACTGTCGTTTTCGATCCCGAAATATGTGGGAGTCAGCGCCCGAAGGAAAGGGGTAATTTCATTGACGTCCTTTTTGTCAACTCCTGAGGCCATTTCGTGTCGATTCCGAGTGGCGTTGTGTCTGAAATGTTTTCCTCGAGCGCCCACAGGAAAACCGCGTCATATCAACGCTGGGCGTCGCGGTTCTGACCTCCATCTCACAGGTGCGTGACAACCTTCCAGTCGTGTGAAACGTCCACAGTGGCGTCGGGCTGCATTGTGTTGAAACCTGTGCCAATGCCACATCATTAACCCACCTTACGCGTCATATGAACTTCTGACCTCTGGCCTTTATTTCTCATGAGTCCACATCTTACCGTTTGAAGCTTCACCGAGACCGAGGGCTGACATTTCAGGGCGCCACGCTTTTACACACTTAATAGAGGAAGGTTGTAGGCACCTCTGAGCCAAATTTCAAACTTCTACGTCGCCATGGGAGACAGTTAGGGGGTTTCGAAAAAGTAATCCTTTAATTGTTTTGCACACGGTATATATGAGTGTTTGTCCACCGAACTCTGAATAGTAATGACATAGCATCGCACTCTTGATTTACCACCGAGCGAGGTGGCGCAGTGGTTAGCACACTGGACTCGCATTCGGGAGGACGACGATTCAATCCCGTCTCCGGCCATCCTGATTTAGGTTTTCCGTGATTTCCCTAAATCGTTTCAGGCAAATGCCGGGATGGTTCCTTTGAAAGAGCACGGCCGATTTCCTTCCCAATCCTTCCCTACCCCGAGCTTGCGCTCCGTCTCTAATGACCTCGTTGTCGACGGGACGTTAAACACTAACCACCACCACCTCTTGATTTACCACTTCCGAAACTGAGGTCGCAGGAAGTACGTCGGTGCAATGGACTTGAAGTTAGGCAGTTTTAGAAGAGTTTTTCCCACCAGGCTTTGGCTGTGTTAAATTCAAAACCTCTTCGCAGTGCCTTGTGGAGTAAGGGCGGGTTATCCTGTTAATCATAATCCGTCCGTCGGACGGGTACGTTAAGCTCAGCGTCCTCTTTGGTGCTGTCATCAGGAATAAGCTATGTGTGGGCCGCGGGTATCTCCTCTCATTTCTTTATCAGCAAAACGAGCAAAGCACAAAAACACTGACTGCATTCACCACAGTCACTTGACCCAACATTCGCACTCTGAAAAGGAAAGCTGCTATTCGGCGAAGAAGGAAATCTTTTCCATTTGGCCAGCTGAACTAGCCATCGCGATCTCCCAGCCAACAACGCCAGTCATCGTGCCTATAAAGAATTCTTATGAGCACCCATCTGTACCATGATGTGCATAGTCGTGAGCAGTAACAGAGCTATACCACATCAATATCAACTGGTTCGATTACATCCTCTGTAGCGGAGATTGCTAACGCAATTACTGTAGAGTAGTTCACCCTGCATGTAATGGGATCGTAACCTGGTAGTAGAAAGAATACTCTTCACCAATAATTTCGCTGGCAAGTAGATGGCAAGCGATAGAGTGCCGTTCCTCACCAGCAAACAGTTCGCCAACGTCCAAGGTTGAGTCCCAGTCTTTTCTGCACTATCTCGTATAGTGAGGGGGCACGTGACCGCTGTTGATGCTCACACGTCACTCTAATATGGATATTACGCTCACGGTTCCCTTGGTGGTAGACTATATACCACCATTATCATTTTCTCCTATCTGAACTTCAACGACACAGCATCTGCACTCAATGCGCCGCCGTATAGCTTCATGAAGGATTAGACTAGATGGGGAATACACATGACAACAGAAATCGGTTTCAATTAGTTGGTTGAACCTATTCTCTAGAGCACCAGAATATAATAAAACCACGCGCCTATAGTCCGTACCACGTTGAAATGATGTCTTCAATTTCCACGTTACTTGTCTATTACTTCCGAAACACGATCTGCGCGTCATCAAAAAAGGGAAAAAAGAGCTTTCGTGAATAATTTTAAAAAGTAGATTGTTGTCGTAGTTCCAACATGAAACGCGCGTAAAATAATTCTGTACACTTTCATCTATTTAAATGCAAAATTATCCTTGAACCAAATACATCAGTCTCTTAGTAAGTACAGACTTCGTAGTGTTTTGTCCTTTACTCAAATGATAACTATCTCAGATCACTGTTTGGTTCTATGTATTGCTTTGAATGTAGTGTAGTCTTGTTATTCTTTCAGGCGCTATTACTACTTCCTACGTAGAGTTGGATGTTGCGTAGCGTGATTCGGTATTGTCACTCATTTCTCCTTGTTAGTTTTCTAAGATGTCAGTTTTCCACGTTGTACTTCTATTTCGTATCTACTGCTTTGAAAACATTGATATTTTCGTCGTTAGCAAAGTATATGTCAGAAATAAAGGCACTAAGTTATCGTTCTGTTGTGAATTCCATATGGTTTACGACATGCAAGTATTGTTTTTCTACTCATTGTTTACAATCTGAGCTTATTTTAGACAAAAAATATTTGTTGCAGTAGTGGATAGTTTCAACTTGTTTAACAGGTCTCTTCTCGCGGACAACCTCAGTCTCTTTCTCACGCATCGCCCCGAACAGGAAACATGGTCATGTCCCTGTTGTTGTATGTAGGTCATTCTAACGTACACTGGCGACTGAAAGCCGTGCTACCCATGAAACAACAAGTAGTATGAGTCACTCATCTTATGTCGTACTCATTGAGGGATCCGAGTTGTTGCACCGCTCGTATGCTACCCGTGACCACGTTTGCCTTGTCGTCTCGCGTTGCGCCAGCTACAAGGACAGAGGCTGCGTACATATGCGCAGCGGCTCTAAAACCAGATAACGTAAGCATATCATTCTCTGCTAGCGCTCCGTACGACGTATAACGGACCACTAAACTCAGAGAAGACAGGCGATTAAAACACGGCCGAAGGCGATATGGAACATCATCTACGTTCGTCACGCCTCTGAACGTACTATGGTTATGATACCTTAATGAGACAATAATTCGATTGACAAGTACGTTATTTTCTTTTTGGACGCACAGTACTCCAAAGTTAAGGGTTGTTATGTTTTTTCGTATAGTAGTTCCAAAGATGGTACACTGTTTTCTCTGTTAGAGATGTAATAGCTGAATCATGCCAGAAGTCACAGAAAAGAGATTAGTCATATCTGACGTTGACATTCCAGAAGAGTTGATTCAATTCTTGGAGCTATTGCGCCATATTTGATGTTAATCAGCTGCGGCAAACGTCCCAGTTGGTGCATAAGTTATATTCTTGCCCTTTTCAATTACCTCGTTTCTTTTTACTGAGAATCACTTGTTACCTTCTTGCTTTTACTTCGGTATACATGCGTCTCATGTGGAATATTATGCGATTCACTATTAAGTACATTTTACGAAGACACGGAGGAAAGACACACTTTACTATCCACTGATTTCCACTGCTGTCTCCATTGTAATTCGTCCTGTTTTCGGAAGCAATTTTTCTAGAGGTTTTGTAAGATGTGAGGATGGTAGATAAGATGAACGAAAAGCAGATGAAAATAATCGGTATTACTTAGTTCGCGGTGCTAATCGCTTGTAATGCATACACTATGCGATCAAAAGTATCCGGACACCTGGCTGAAAATGACTTACAAGTTTACGGTGCCCTCCATCGGTGCTGGTATTCAATATGGTGTTGATCCACCCTTAGCCTTGATGACAGCTTCCACTCTCGCAGGCATACGTTCAATCAGGTGCTGGAAGGTTTCTTCTGGAATGGCAGCCCGTTCTTCACGGAGTGCCGCACTGAGGGGACGTATCGATGTCGGTCGGCGAGGCCTGGCACGAAGTCAGCGTTCCAAAACATCCCAAAGGTGTCCTATAGAATTCAGGTCAGGACTCTGGGGACGCCACTCCACTACAGGGATGTTATTGTCGTCTAACCACTCCGCCACAGCCCGTGCTTTATGAACACGTGCTCGAACGTGTTGAAAGATGCAGTCGCCATCGTCGAATTGCTCTTCAACAGTGGGAAGTAAGAAATGCGTGAAACATCAATGTAGGCCTGTGCTGTGATAGTGCCACGCAAAACAACAAGGGATGCAAGACCCCTTCATGAAGAACATGACCACACCGTAACACCACCGCCTCCGAATTTTACTGTTGGCACTACACACGCTGGCATATGACGTTCACCGGGCATTCGCCATACCCACACCCTGCCATCGCATCGCTACATTTTGCACCGTGATTCGTCACTCCACACAACGTTTTTCCACTGTTCAATCGTCCAATGTTTACGCTCCTTACAACAGGCTAGGCGTCGTTTGGCATTTACCGACGTGATGTGTGGCTTATGAGCAGCCGCTCGACCATGAAATCCAAGTTTTCTCACCTCCCGCGTAACTCGCCTAGTACTTGTTGTGGATCCCGATGCAGTTTGGAATTCCTGTGTGATGGTCTGGATAGATGTCTGCCTATTACACGTTACGACCCTCTTCAACTGTCTGTGCTGTACGTGTCTCTTTACGATTCAGCTTCACTTTCACATCGGAAACAGTGGACCTAGGGATGTTTAGGAGTGTGGAGATCTCGCGTACAGACGTATGGCAGAAGTGACACCCAAGCACCTGACCACGTGAGTTCCGCGGAGCGCCCCATTCTGCTCTCTCATGATGTCTACTGAGGTCGCTGATCTGGAGTACCTGGCAATAGGTGGCAGTACAATGCACCTGTTATGACTAACGTATTTTTTGGGGGGCGTCCGGATACTTTTCATCACATAGTGTATGTTCTACTACAGCTAGTCAACGTAGCAGGAGAACGCTGTAACCGTACATAAGAGAAGAAAATATGTATGACCATTTCGAGAAACTTGAATTTATATAAAAACTCTAACATAATCTTCACTAGTATGTTCAAATAAAAAGTGAGCACATTAAAATTTCTGGGCACAGAACATTCCGAATACAAAGCATCTGACAACTACTTAAAATACCACAAGAAACATGTTCGATAGTCGTTCTTACATTAAAAAAAAAAATAAACTGGCTTACATGGCCGATTGTGACTTCTACTTAAAAGCGGTATTTGTAAACGTGACATTTGGCGGATATGATTTTATGGTGAGGTACGGAGATTAAAGGCAAAGCTGCTCGGTAAGCAAAGAGAGCTCCGTCTACGATGTAAGCTAAGTGTAATAATACGGCTAGTAGACGAAAAAAAGTTGAATGAAGCCAAAATAAACGAAAGAGCACTACAGAGGTGATCAAAAAAACTCCAGTGGCAGACACCCGAAGAGAGGCATTCTGCATCTTGGAGAGGTTCGATGCTGAAATTCCGAGAGTGTACGCTGTGGAAAGAGTCGGGCACCAACTTACTGCCTCTCACTGTCTCGCGAAATTAGCACGACAAAATCAGAGAAATTGGATGTCATACGGAATTTCACCAATAATCCTTCTTCCCACACTCCATTCATGAGAGAAACAGGCCGGCCGCGGTGGTCTCGCGGTTCTAGGCGCGCAGTCAGGAACCGTGAGACTGCTACGGTCGCAGGTTCGAATCCTGCCTCGGGCGTGGATGTGTGTGATGTCCTTAGGTTAGTTAGGTTTAAGCAGTTCTAAGTTCTAGGGGACTGATGACCACAGCTGTTAAGTCCCATAGTGCTCAGAGCCATTTGAACCATTTTTGAGAGAAACAGGCAAAAGGCGAGGGGTGGGGGGGGATATTCCAGAAGTGCCGTCCTCCACACCCTGTAAGGTAGCTTGCGGAGTACCGATGTAGATGAAGACGATATCAACAAAACAGGAGCTTTCTAATTGTTTATATCGTAGCGTACGTATAGTGCCGTGGACGGCAAAAACAACAAGTGAGGAAGCCCTTAAGCTTGCAAGTAGAGTCCGGAAACAAAAAGACAGTGTATTTAGGACATATGATTTGAAACAATGTTTACGGACTCTATTTGTTCATAACAGAAGGATGAAGAAAAACTGGAAGGAAGAGGACACCTCGGCCATGATACATCAAGCAATGGACGAAACTACACGATATTCTAACTCTGATAAACGCCGCGGGAAACGGAAAAACTACGGAAAATGTAACTGTCGATATCCATTAAGTGTGTATGCAATAGAAGAAGAAGATTTCTAGTGACGTCAGGAAAGAAATCAGACTCTGACTTAACAGACGATGCAGTGGTTATATGCACACAATAAATCCTCGGTACAGAACAAGGTCTGTACCATATACGTTGTATTAAAACCCCAGATGGTTGCACGTTATTGGCGGTTAAGAAGTCCTTGTACAAGAATAATAGGAACAGCAGAGACCGTTGTATAGCTGCTCACACCTTTACGAAACTGTTTCCACGGTTTTCAGAAGAAACCCAGTTGTGTTGTGGAGAAATTCTGCATTTGTACCATACTAGTTTGTAGCGTATTCCATTTATGGCTGGTACGCTGGAAGACAAGTGTCTTTTGTTGTGTGGCGCGTAGTACGTTTCTTTAATGATTTTGGACTACACAAACCAGCTCAGTTCTATTATAAAGCTACCCTGTTTCTTCTGTTAATCCAATCTGATAAGCGTCCCATAAAAAAAAGTCTAACGAGAATGCTAAAAGGGGATTGACGATTTGGGATTACCGTATTAGCAAAGTAATAAAAGGCCGAAAGGAGGGGTATCAAAAAATTTTGTCATTACCTAATAATATGTATTCTTCTTCTCACGGCGTGGCAGCTTTGCCCGAGTCTTAGCCTCTTCAACAAGTTTCCTCCTTTCTGCACTCTCTAGCGCGGTTCTCCCCCAACCTTTGACTGAGAGCTTTTATATCTTCTTTCACATTGTCTATCCACCGCTTTCGTGGACCTCCTCTCGATCTTCTACTAATTGGTCTCCATTCAAAAACCTTTTTAGTTGTTCTTCCAGTATCCATCCTAAGGACGTGTCCAAACCAGGCTATTCACCTACTTCTTATTATTGTTAGTGTTAACTCTTTGAAACGGGCAATCCAGCGTAATGTTCGATCTATATCTCCACAAACCATTGTCATCCTGAAATGACTCCTAGATCTTGCCCAGAACCCTGCGTTCAAAAATCTTGAGCTGCTGCTTATCAGTATTCGTTAGAGTCCATGTTTCACATCCGTAGATTGCAACTAGCCTGACGTTATAAATTTGCAGTTTCAGCTGTCTATTTAATAACCTAGAGGCCAGCAATTTCTTAAACGTGTAGAAGCATCTACTAGCGCGTAGGATACGCAGTTTAATTTCAGTTGACATGGAATGTGTCCCATTAGTATTAGATCCCAGATAGACCATGCTCTGCACATATTCAAAATTAATAATCTATATTACAGAGCGGATTATATAAGTAAATCTGTATTAGTAAAGAAAGAAATACGAAAAATTTAATGGAAAATTTGGGATCGATAGCGAGTCGAACAGAACATGAGAATCATGGAAGACAAAATAAACTATACCAAATTATGGAGCTCTTGAATAAACAAGAACAGTATTATTAACAGCAATTTATTAAATTGGTTATTTTGCTTTTACAAGAAAAACTGGTTTTAATGGATAATGAGGTTAGCAACCTCTATATCTGTAGTGGAATAACTAAATTGCAAATGGAACCATGCATCTGACTGATATTTGGCTTCATCTATGAACTATTTAGTAAATATGATGAACAATATACTTACTATGTTTTAATAAAGTGAGATATAATATAACGATAAAAATATTTAAGCCATATCAACTAATAGGTGTATACAGCATGTGTCTTCTTGTGTCTTATAACTTTTTAAAAAATCTAAAAGTTTTAGCCATCTGACGTAATTTAGGTGTTTTAATAATAATAACTCACATGGAGTGAACATGGAAATTTTATTAAGTGCCGGCAAATATGAAATAAATCGGACTACAATGTAAAGAATTTTACTTATGTTTCATTTTTTGTAATTCTCTTGCAAATTTGAAGTGGTTTACTTCCCTTGAATTTTATATACGTAGTTCACGCAGATGGCGCCAAGTAACCAACTGATGTGTTCTCCATACAGCATGCATTCCGCAAACAGTAGTATTCAACGAATTGTGGGGGAAGCCCGATCAACAGGGACTTAAATGCTTTGAGCGGGAATAATAGTGGTATGTAATATACAAACCATATGAGTTAAGCCAGTACTTGTAAGTTTTTATAACATCATCTGACTATGTACTTGTTGTATTCTTAGCATTGAGTACGGCTAGCTTCTAGCCGAAATCTAGATACGCATAATAAAATTTAAAAAGGACGACTGATTGCTGCAATCTATAATTTACAAGAACGAGATACTTTACAAGTAAACATAGCATCTGAAAAGGTGTTATTAAAGTACTTTGAGTGTTTATAGACTGATAATGAAGAAGAGCCAAAGATAAACACCGATTCCCGTGGCTCTTTAGATCTGATAACAATGGATGAACTGCAAAATGGGATCCAATAAACGAATAAAAAAGCAGAAAGCTGCTGGACGCTAGTAATATAAACATGAAGTAGATTAAATATGTGTGCGATCAACTAAAGTAAAGGTTTTTAAAGTTTATGAACGTTTGCTGACTGAGCGGATATGTGCCAGACGAATGGAATGAAGCTTTGGTGTGTCCCATTTTCCAGAAAGGCGATAAATCGGAATTCGCAAATTACCGAGGAATAAGGCTACTAAAACCCTGCTACAAAATGTATTCTAAAATTATAAGCAAGAGATTAATACCAATAGTGGAAACACGTTTGTTAAAAGCACGTGTTAGTTAGATTATGTTCTGATTGTCTTTTCACTTGGGCACAAGTAGTTGAGAAAGGAAGAGAATTTAGATTACCAACTTACTGTTTTTTTATCGATAATAAAAAGAAGTTTGAAGATATTAAGCGGAAAATGCTATGTGAACCACTAAAGGAAATGGGTGCTCCAGCGCATCTGATTACGGCAATTCGGTCATTGTACAAAAATAAATTGAAAAATTGGTCCATACTGTAACGAATGCGAGACAATCTGCCGATATTGATCAAGCAGTTTGAAAAAACTGCCCACTGGCCGTCATCATTTTCATTGGCTACACTGACGATTACGTTATTCACAAATAGTTGATTATATTAAATGACACATTAAGAAGTGACAATTTTAATTTCATAATCATGCAATTTGCTGATGAGCAGCTTATAATAGCAGAATCTGAAGAATAGGTTCAAATTGCAGTACATAAGCTGAGTCGAACTGCCATTAAATGTGGAATAACAATATCGATAGATAAAACACAAGTAATGGCATTTTAAGAATTGGGCCCCATAACAGCAAAAACCGAACAAATAATTCACGTTACCACAGACAGGTCTGTCTAACACCAGAACTTAATACAAACGTTTCAAAAGCTGAACTCTTGTAGCGGCCGTTCACCACCCAGAATCTATCACCTACTCGATCAGATACCACACACTGCCACGGGCAGGTCTGTAAAAGTCTCGAATCGCTCCCTTCAGCGCACCATTCGAAAAGAGTCTGTCTCCGACTCTGCCACAGCCTACCTCTCATTGACTGAAGGCCGTCCCCATCACAAATATATCTTTCTTATGTTATACACACATGATGTGCCACGACTTAACCATTTGCTGCACTAAACTAATATACTGCAACAATATTTAACTATAGAAATGTTTTAGACTTTCTGTCACACTCGGACCTTTCACAAGAAATATAAATAAAGTTTGCTCATAAATAAATGTGCTACCACTTTGTGCTACTGCTCTCATGTTGAAAGACAGCAAAGAGTTGTTAAATATCGTTTAAACAATTATCTATGTATGCCTGGCAGAAGCGGCTATTGGTACTTTTTTCAACCTTAGCATCAGCTGACACATGTGACTGACCACTTTTAAATTACCACATTTTTTTAATCTCTGTTGTAATCATATTTAAATAAAGTTACTGCCAAAATAGTAAGACATGTAATAAACGACTACACAAGCATAGCATGATGTGTGTTCAGTTGCTGTCTTGTTGTGGAGGATATGATGTTCTGACGAACATGTGCACAAAGAAAAAGATGCAAAAGGTAATAAATCAACGAATAAATTAGATACAGATGAGTGGCTTTAAGGGATGAAAACTACAGTGCGATGACATCCTCCGAGATTTCATTTGGTGACGTCACATGAAGTGTTTAAAAGTTGTTCATTCTAAGGTTCATTGTGACAATATTTAGTCACTGTAAATTAACTGTAAGTTAACTTCTGCAGTTCTCAGGACACCGAAAATATTAATATTTCAGTGAATGCCCCTTATTTTTCTGATTTGCTTTATTATGTAGCTGTGATTTATTACAAAATTTCTAAGAGCTGTAAGTTGTGATATTTCTGATGGTCTGACACTCCGCCATTTCTGGTGCATCGTGTGTTCTTCAGCTAAGCGACCAACCGACGTCCAAATTCCCTGAACTACGAATTTTCCCATTTACGGCGACGCTGACCGTCTTCGTACCTCGGCAGGACCGTACCGGGCACTTTGCTGGACTAGCAACGCCAAGTCCTCTTCCGTCTGACTTGCACTCCTGAGTCGAGACGTTCCACATCATAACGGTTTTTCCATGCTGTTGATCAATGGAACACGTAACTAACTAATTAACTAACTAATCTGCACGATCTAACTATTCGTACATTATGTAAGGTATCTGACGTTTACAAAACCCCTCGAAACATAATTATCTGGTAGCAATCTGTTTTCGCCAGAAATTGTGGTCTTAAGCTATGGATGGAGCCATGTCTAACACCACAATTTCAACTTCTGTATGCTAGTGACATTAGCACATGTGCCTGTTTGGGCGGGGGGCTCTACGCCAGGAGAGTTTTAGAAATTTTCGTCCATCCATTCGTATAAAAATTAGTGAGTGAATTTCGATAGGATTTTATTGGTGTATTCATTAGAGCACAGGGTAACATGTAGTTAGTTAGTTTGCACCTCCGGTTTCCCCACCAGATTCATGGCTTAGATGGTATGAACAGACGTCGAACTGACCTCTATCACCTCCGGCGCAGTTGCGTTGCGATCAAGAGTAGGATTTCGTCCAGCATGGTGTTTCCAGCCAACCTGACCGGGCTGTGTGCGCTGGCCTTGGAGGCAGTGGTGCCTTTGTGACCGGCATCCGTTGCATTGGCCTTGTGTAGCGTACGAGACTCGTCCCCTGATGCACTCCGCACAGGCAAGGCTTCCCACTATCTTTACATTTCATTACTCTTGACTTTCAAGATGGTCACGGCACCAGAAATCTAAACAATCGGATCTGTCACATCAGTACTTTCAGACAGAGCGCCGCTCCACGTTACTAACAATGACTTCTTTGAAAGAGTGGTGAGGGGGCATCTTTAGACACATTACACCTTAGTTACATGCACTTGTGAGCCATGCGAAATGCATAGCTTTGTAAAGGAAGAACATGGTTCAAATACCTTGAGTTAGGTTTTCATCGGTTTCCCAAATAACTGCAGACCATTGTGTGGCTAGCCGTAACCAGCCTCGCCTTGTCCAGCTGAGCTGCTGCGTCGTTTTCAGTTACCACAGTGTTGGAGTTCTTACTTTTGTTTTCCCCAGTCCGATTATCTGCTGCTAAGTTAAAACTACTACTGAAATACCCCATTGACGGTGGCGATATCCGTAGCCTAAAACGACGATGACGACATTTAAATAGGAATCTTTAGCAGGCTTGTTTACAGATGGCAAAATATTAAAAAACCAAGTATGGATGTTTAATGTTAGTAAGGACATAACAAAAGCCTATACCCTATCAATTCTGTTGTTTACTTATATGTATAGGAGTTATACGAGAAAATTGAACACGCAATATTTTTAGCGCAACGCAAACTGACTTTTAATAATCCCTACAGAAGAATGGCCCTGACTAACAATAACCTATACTTTTCATGAATCACTTACCTCACAAAAATCTTCATTACTCGAACTACTGCAACACGGCGAGAGCCAATAGTGCCAACTAAATAAAAGATTCTAACTACTGAAGTCACTAACTACTGAGAGGCATAGTTAGCAAATGAAAGCTTTTGATAAAGACCAAACAATGTATTTACCTTACTTGTGTTAAAAACTCATGATATATATATCAGTTCATGACATCCAGTCTTACAAATTTACTGTCTCTGATGGACACACGTCCAGATCATCCGCTCTCAAAACTCCGCCATCTCTCTCCCCACATCCACCACTGCTGGCGGCCCACCTCCAACTGCGCAACGCTACGCGCTGTTCACATCCAGCTGCCCAACACTATAATAGCAAACAACAATGCAAAACCACCCACAGACTGCACAGTGATTTTCATATAGAGCGCTACATGGCGTTACCAACATAAAAACTTACTTACATAACTTACAAAGTGAAAGAATTTCGTAATCGGACTGAAGGAAACTATAAAAGAAGAACATGGAAGGATTTAAAATGATTTACGAAAGAAGGATGAAAATATAAGTCGGCATACAAAAGCGTAATAGAAGAGGTATTACGTACAATGAGAAAAAAAAAAAAAAAAAAAAAAAACACGAAATTATTAACAACCTTCACCACAAAATGGTATAATGTGCATTCGTATTTAGCAGGCAAAAATGACAGGTATTATAATTATCTATTCCATCTGTTGGCGCATGACAAACAACCTAAATAATTTATTCGTAAGCTATTGTGAAGGGTAATCTCTAAAATGAGTTCTCTACCGTGCAACTACCAATAGCCTGTCCAGACAAGAACACACACACATAGCTCACTATAAACAGTCCGAAAAATTCTGCCGTTACTGCGCATTAAAAATCTTTCTCTGAAGTAATAAATAAAACAAGAAGTGAAGCAATGTAATAAGAATGCGCATACAACGTTAACACATTCAGTTTATTTCTATATAAATACATGTACCTTGGAAATCGATAGGTCATGAAGCCAGCTAGAACAGAAGAGGGAATTTAAAACGGCCGTAATGAGTTTTACAACACTTTTCAGTAACCATAGAGTCAAGTCAGAAGAGGACAGCGATTCATATTCAGAGCTTCTAGCTTTGATGAAACCTACGGTGTCCTTCGTAAAAATTCCTGTTGCATTATGCTGTAGATTCGTGTCGACGCGTTTACACAGACCATAAGGTCGAATTTCTCATACATCCCGGATCAGTTTTAACTACGCCCCAGCATTCGGTCTTAGTTTCTTGGAAATATGTGCAAAAACCACGAAGGAGGTCTTTAACCTTACTTTAATTACATCGAGTATTTGACATTTGTATATTTGACATTTGTTTTAAATATATTGAATAGCTATTATCAACAACCAAAAGGTTTCACCACATTTCCTTTAGACGACATATTATGTTACAAGTTTTTGATTACAGATGTTTCGTTAACAGAGTGTGTTCGTGATTTGCAATAAACTTGGGTCTGTTTTTGGTTTCACTATGACATTAATCATTTTGTATGGAAAGTTATTCAATCTGTATATTGAGCAAGCAGTAAAGGAAACAAAAGAAAAATTTGGAGTAGGTATTAAAATCCAGGGAGAAGAAATAAAAACTTTTAGGTTCACCGATGACATTGTAATTCTGTCAGAGACAGCAAAGGATTTGGAAGAGCAGTTGAATGGAATGGACAGTGTCTTGAAAAGAGGATATAAGATGAACATCAACAAAAGCAAAACGAGGATAATGGAATGTAGTCGAATTAAGTCGGGTGATGCTGCAGGAATTAGATTAGGAAATGAGACACTTAAAGTAGTAAAGGAGTTTTGCTATTTGGGGAGCAAAATAACTGATGATGGTCGAAGTAGAGAGGATATAAAATGTAGACTGGCAATGGCAAGGAAAGCGTTTCTGAAGAAGAGAAATTTGTTAACATCGAGTATAGATTTAAGTGTCAGGAAGCCGTTTCTGAAAGTATTTGTATGGAGTGTAACCATGTATGGAAGTGAAACGTGGACGATAAATAGCTTAGACAAGAAGAGAATAGAAGCTTTCGAAATGTGGTGCTACAGAAGAATGCTGAAGATTAGATGGGTTGATCACATAACTAATGAGGAGGTATTGAGTAGAATTGGGGAGAAGAGGAACTTGTGGCACAACTTGACTAGAAGAAGGGATCGGTTGGTAGGACATGTTCTGAGGCATCGAGGGATCACCAGTTTAGTATTGGAGGGCAGCGTGGGGGGTAAAAATCGTAGAGGGAGACCAAGAGATGAATACACTAAACAGGTTCAAAAGGATGTAGGTTGCAGTAGGTACTGGGAGATGAAGAAGCTTGCACAGGATAGAGTAGCATGGAGAGCTGCATCAAACCAGTCTCAGAACGGAAGACCACAACGACAACAACAACATGGAAAGATATACAGGATGTAAATTTTAAGTTGACAGACCAGAATAACTCGAAAAATAAGGTTCACAAGAAAAAATGTGTAGAATCCAAAGTTGATTGTCTTCGAGGGGGACATCTACTAGTGCTAAAATTAGCCCGCCACCCCAGCCCCCCGGGGGTGGGGCGGGAGGCCATATTAAAATTTCAAATGGGAACCCCCATTTTTTATCGCAGAATCAGATTCTCCATAAAAAAACTACGTACATTTTGTCTTAAACATTTGTTTTGGTTCTTGGTAGTTGGCGCTCTAATTCAAGAAAGTCCATGTTCTCATTTTTGCGTGGAAAATGGTGAAGAAGCATGGGATAGAAGGGAAAAGGTTCAAAATGTAGTAATCTCACAAAAGGTGCAACCAACTACGCTTATTTTTCATCATTTCATGTTCCCAAGTGCATGCGTTGACCTGACTGTATGAAAATAGTTACATTTTTGGACAGGAGTTGTACCTTCAAGTCGATTCCTTATTAATTACTAATAAAATACTAATGGCTGAACCCTGTGCTGTTCTAAGCGTTTGGTCTGACGCAAGTAAGCAAATACGAAAATACATAAATTTTCGTTTTACGTGTGCTGCTCCATCGGCATAGTTTCTCCTCTCTCGTTGTGTTACAGTTTTTTGTATTGCCTTTCATCTCTGTCCCCACGGATATTCATGAAACAAAGCAATAATATACAATTTGGTTATAACATTGTATTAATATTTACAGAATCCCATTAACATGTAATGTCACTGTGCAACAGTTTATAAAGTCATGTGCGCGAAAACCAGTTTATAATGTGTGTACGTATTTAGCAAGCAAAATAAAAATATTATGATTGCCTGTCCTATCTGGTGCACGCGGCAAACAAGAAAAATAATTTATTCTTAAACTGTTGTAAGAGGTAAATTCTTAATCGAATTATAAGGGTGCAGGTTTTGAGCACATGTTGTCTCTAGCAGTTGCCCTTCCAGATAAGAACACAAATACATAGCACACTATAAATTGTTCGACAAGTCTTGCCGTTTCTCGCCGCTTAAAATTTCTCTCTGAAGTGATAAATAATTCAAAGAGTGAAACAACGTAATGAGAACGCAGTTCCCGCATATAACGTTAATACATTCACAGTTATTTTCTGTATAAATACTTGTACCTTGGGAGTCGATACGTCGCGTAGCCAGTTAGAATAGAAGTGGGAATTTAAAATGGCTGTAACGAGTTTTATGATATTTTTCAGTAAGCAGTGAGTCTTGTCAGAAAACGACAATGATTCATATTTAGGGCCTATAGCTCCTGTGCGATGCTACGTTATCTCCGGCAAAGATTCGAATTACATTTCGTATCTATATATTATAAATGGGAGTCATCCTAAGGCATATAAAGTATGTATTACACAGAAGAGAGGCAGCAGGGATGACAAAGAGTGGTGTAAGTGCCGCTACAAGTTGAAGTTTCTGAGTATGAAAAGATGAAGAAGAAGATAGAAATAAATGGAAGCAGAAACCAGATTAAACGAAGGACTAACGATATGCCAAAAACCTTTTAGATCGTGACCCCATGAGGCGATGACCCTAAACAGCAGTGGCGTTTTACCTTAGGTAGTTAGCATGAATCCATCTGATTAGACGAAAGGAGACCTGTGGTATCAATCCTAGGCTCTAATGTGAGAAAGAAATTTTTGAGATTGTATCTGTGGCACTGTATGGAAGTGAATTGTGGTCTGTGGCAAAACCCGGAAAGGAGAGAACAGAATACCATGAGACGTGTTTCGAAAATTAAGTGTGCCCGTAAGAAATTATGTCTCACACAGTATTGGCGAGGAAAGGAATACGTGGAAAACACGTAACAGAAGAAGGTACAGGATGACCGGACCGTGTTAGGACGTCAGAAAATAACTTCCAAAGAAATATAAAGGGCATTAGAAAACAAAAACTCAAGAGAAAATAAGAGATTAAAAAAATAAACAAAAAAAGGTTAAGGACATTCTATGTAGGTGCTACTCGGAAATCAAGAAAGTGGTACAGGAAAGGAAACTGTGACGAATCACACCAAACCATTCGGAAGACTAATTTTCCCCCTCCCTCCAAATAAAACGGACTACTATTGCTTTATGTTCTTTCGTGTTTTTTCGTTAAGTGCTCACACATTTATTTCAAAATATATCAAACTAAAGAATATATTTTTAGTGCCATGAACGATTTGTCACTGTACTTCATTAGCTGTTGTCTATGTTAAAGTTGATACATTCCATATGTTTTGTACTACATAGGTGCGTAAGGACCTGATCACAACAAAATATCATACAGTTATGAGTAAAATTGTGTATACCGTGTAGGAATAAGACTTAGAAGTTTCCTGTGTGCACTTTGCTCTATGGGGATGCTGGGCGAATCCAGCTGTGTTTGTACAAAGAATGCATCCATTATTATATCATGTTCCTCATTATCACGATACGTTACCACAAAAACCGGCGCGTTTAAAAGTACAGCTGAGTAAAGTGTTAATAGAAACTGCACAATAACTTTTTTATGTCTATCATTTCCGTTCAGTCTCACTTTCCACATTTGTCATTCAAGTAAGCTAGTAGTCACAGTGCACAACTAGATCATTTTTTGAAGGAAAATCGTAATTATTTTGGCTTGGATATTCACCTCGAATCGTTGTCACTACCTATTACAATCCTACAGTAATATACATCATACTACTGAACCTCATCGTTTTTTAATAATTCTACTGTCACTTGAAGATTGAGACAAAGTCGTGGCGTTTTAGTTGCCGACTTTTGTATCCCTCCTGGAAGGCGGCACATGGGTCTGCTCCTGAAAACTGAAAGGTTGGCCGAATGTAGGAGGTGAGCAGGAGCAGGAAAAGGTGAAAATCTCTCGGTACTGCTCTTAGAAATGGTTTTACTGTGTCACAATATTAACTGAAAACATAACTTTGCACTGAGGTGCGAAGCCTTAGACCCGTCGTAAGTAGTTCATAGTCTCTTGCTGAAGCGAAGTGTCCCCGGAATCTGGAGAGGAGCTCGTAGAGCTCTCCCGCTCCGGCTAGAGTGCGCTGTCGTCGGTGTCTGTCGTAGTGCCACCCCAGCAGAGCGCACCTACGTTGTGGCATCGTAGCTATCGATTCCACACCAACACCTGAAGATAATGAGGGTGCACTATGACTACTTCTCTGTGTTCATTGCCGGCCGTTGTGGCCGGGCGGTTCTAGGCTCTTCAGTCCGGAACCGCACTGCTGCTACGATCGCAGGTTCGAATCCTGCCTCGGGCGTGGATGTGTGTGATGTCCTTAGGTTAGTTAGGTTTAAGTAGTTCTAAGTGTAGGGGACTGATAACGTCAGATGTTAAGTCCCATAGTACTTAGAGTCATTTGAACCATTTTTTGTGTTCATTATTGGTTTCTTACATACCCTGCTGCTTAAAACGATTAATACGCTCACGACGTTGGAACTGTACAGTACTTATTTCTTCCATATTAATGAAAAATGACTGATTTCTAGCAAAATTATTGCTTCTATTGTCCTTTAAAAAGTCATATTTAAAAAATAATCTGCCGAGCAGTAATTATTTATTGTTTAAGTAACATAACAGAATTTCTCTCTTAATGACAGTTAATACTGACGCTCTTTCAGTTTTGTTCTCGGACTTTTTATTTTTATTGTTGCTGTCAGTGCTTCGCCCCATCATGCTGTTAGCTGCAATGTCTGGGATACGACTTGACTTAGCAGAGAGCACCACATTTAAACGTAGCATCTAATACCATAGAAACCTCTTTACTTTGCATATAAATGGTTTACCTCTAAAACATACCCCTTAATCACGACACAAAAAAAAACAAATCGGTGTATTTTGTAGTATAAATTAAATAAACCCTTTAGGAATTCTTTTCGACCTCAAACAAAAATTTGAGAAGCATAAGTACTTCAGGGGTGTAAGTCAAAATATTTTTAAAAAAATTATGGTGCCTGTACAAACAGCGATGTCTTTAATAGTGATTTTGTTAGAATATTTTGAATGTTATGGTCTTACCAACGGTTTCTTCTCACATCAGTTCACTTAAGTAACGCTCAGGCACCCTACACGTCTACACATGAGCTCACTGTCCCCCCCACTATGATCGTTGTTAATGGTGCACGAATATTAGCACACTGTTTGTGTGAAACACTCGGTTATTGGGGAAACACACACACACACACACAGGTGGACTAAACACAAAAATGTCACAGCTCTGAAAATAAAAAATCTAGGAGTGATTGTTGATTGTAAGCAAGTAAGATTCGGCCTTGAACGTTTACCAGATCAAGTCCCAGTACATAAGAAGAACTTGCAGAACAGACGGCCGCAGTGTTACTGTAAGGCATCAGCCCAGCCTTCTGTGTGTCAGAGTCGCCCTCCTGAGCTGCCCCGAGATCGTGTCATCTGTCCACAAGAGACGCCGTGTTGCAGAGGTGCGGTGCGTGTCCTGTGAGTGAGGCGCCACTGTTGCTCGTGGCTAATGCCTTTTGCACGCCTCTGATCACATCGCCGTCTTCCGTGTCCGAGTTGGCGTCGGGTATAGCAATTACGTCTAATGTTCCTAGAATGCACATTGTTTTCTGATGGGAAAGTTGTTCATTATCGATGCGGACTTGCCCGATGATACGAAATGTGTGAAACGCCCAATTTTTTAAAATGAATATCATTCCTAAGACTTTGTCCATTCTTGTTTCGGTTTCTTCTACGAGCTAATTGTATTTTGCGAAACATGAAATTCTTTTTCTAGACATTTACAAATAGTTCTTTACTTTAATTTTATATTTATTTGCTTCTTAATTAAATTCGAAGTATCCCATACTCTTACATGAGACATTACCGGACAAATCTCGGAGACAAGTCCGACAGATATATGACCAGAAACACATACTTGTTGAATTATCATTTTAGTTGCTTAGTCAGTAGTCAGTCGTGTTGGCTGTCCATTGTTCATTACTTTTTGATTGTATTTGCCTCGGTTTTTACATAGTTCTCTGTGATACTGTTGTTAGAAATTCGTATATATCTTTTTGAGATTTGCTGGCAGAAAATAAGATTCGTAATTCCGTGAAGTAAAAATGACTCCTATCGTTTCACATGGGAAATAACAGACGTGATATTCTGCAATGGTTTAACCGACGGTATAAATCGACACCGAAGGACAAACTCAGCTCTGGGACTGGATGAGCAGTTAATTAAGATGTCGTCTTAAGTTGCCCCGGAAGGCAACTGCGATGAATGTACAGAGGACGCTACGGTCGCAGGTTCAAATCCTGCCTCGGGCATGGATGTGTGTGATGTCCTAAGTTTAGTTAGGTTTAAGTAGTTCTAAGTTCTAGGGGGTCTGATGACCTCAGAAGGTAAGTCCCATAGTGCTCAGAGCTATTTGTACAGAGGAGACTAACGAAAAATAATAAAAAGGGAACGATTTTGATTATTGCCACAGCGTAAGAATACATTTCTTGGTCGTAAAACTGCTACGTGTTAATGCTCCAGAACTAATAGTTCCTTATAATACAAGCACACTTTTTTTTGTCGACGAACCTCGTTTATTATATAACTTCTTAAGATCGACAAGTCACAGTAGAGACTGATATACAGGCACGTTAAACTATTCATGATACACGATTTCGACAATGTTTTTATAGTACTAGTATCCTTGTATGTATACAGTCAGCTTCACTGTACGTGACCTACAGTCGTCACACTATTTCTCATGTGTTCGTTGCGTCACAAAACAAAGAGGCCGCTATGTCCCCAAAGTTTTTATATCTTAGTGCCACAGGGGGTCTCATCGAAGGAGACAGCAAGTTGACAGAAGCACACGAAAAACCGTTGGCACTGCAGCTAGGCGAAGTCATCAGCACGAATGGCGATGACATCAGTGGCGCGGGTAACTCTGATCCTTGCTATTTCCCACCAACACTTATTGCGATCTGCTTGTCCCCTGTTTAACCACTAGATAGCGGGTGACTCCATACACATTTATTTATTTATTTACACGTCAAGTTCCGTTGGACCAAATTGAAGAGCAAATCTCCAAGGTCATAGAACGTGTCAGTACATGAAATTACAAAGTAATAACAGATAAAGTAAAATATTTATGAACCCAAAAAAAGTCAAGCCATAATTTTATGTAAGCGCCATCAACAACATAACATAAGAATCAGCTTAATTTTTCAATAAACTCCTCAACAGAATAAATAGAGTGACCCATGAGAAAACTCTTCAGTTTCGATTTGAAAGCGTGTGGATTACTGCTAAGATTTTTGAATTCTTGTGTTAGCTTATTGAAAGCAGTATACTGCACAGCTTTCTGCACAAGAGTTAAGGAGGTGCGATCCAAATGCAGATGGGATTTCTGTCTAATATTAACTCAGTGAAAGATGCTAATTCTTGGGAATAAGCTGATATTGTTAACAAGAAACGACAGTAAAGAATGTATATATTGAGAGGCCAATGCCAAAATATACAGGCTAGTCAACAGGGCTCGAAAAGAGGTCCATAAACTTACGCCACTTATAGCCCGAATTGCCCGTTTCTGAGACAAAAATATGGTTTTAGAAGGGGAAGAGTTACCCAAAATATAATACCATACGACATAAGCGAATGAAAATAAGTAAAGTAGACTAATTTTCGTGTCGAACGATCACTTACTTCAGGTACAGTTCGAATAGTAAGAGCATTACGTGTTTGAAAAAGATCCTGAATGTGGGCTTTCCACGACAGTTTGCTGTATATATGAATACCTAGCAATTTGAACTGTTCAGTGCCCATTCTGTGAAATTAAAATATCGAGTTTCGTTGAATTGTGTGTTAGGAACCGTAAAAACTGAGTCTTACGGTGATTTAGCGTCAGTTTATTTTCTAAAAGCCATGAAGTTGTGACATGAACTGCACTGTTTGAAACAGAGCCAAGGTTGCACACGACACCCTAGTTGCACCCAACATCCTAGTGTCATCAGCAAACAGAAATATTTTAAAATTACCCATAATATTATAGGACATGTCGTTTATATAAATAAGGAACGGGAGTGGCCCCAATACTAATCCCTGGGGTACCCCTTATTTGCACTGTACCCCACTCAGACCGCACATCACAGCCATTATCAACACTGTGACTAATGACCTTTTGCTGTCTGTTGCTAAAGTAAGGGGTGAACCAAGTGTGAGCTACTCTCCATATTCCGTAATGGTCCAACTTCTGGAGCAATATTTTGTGACCAACACAAATGCCTTAGTTAAATAAAAAAATATGCCTATCGTTCGAAACCTTTTGTTTAATACATCCAGTACCTCACAGAGAAAAGAGAAAATAGCATTTTTAGTTGTTAAACGACTTCTGAAGCCGAACTGTGCATTATGTGATGTAAAATGATTTATTATCCTTACTTACACAGCCTTTTCAATAACTTTAGCAAGCACTTATGGCATAGAAATACGTTAAAATTGTCTACATTATCCCTTCTCCCTTTTTATAAAGCAGCTTTACTACTGACGTACTTTAATCGTTCAGGAAACAGACCATTCTTAAAGTAAAAATTACGAATATGGCTAAGTGCAGGGCTAACATGTGCAGCACAGTACTTAAACCCTTTCAGTCACGAATTATTTTTTCCCTAAAAAAGTCATAGCTTTGCTATCCAGTTCATCGAATTAAATTATTTTTCAGATGAATAAAATACTCCGACCTGCCTCCTCCCCCTCCCTCAAATGGGGGATAAAACGCGTCCCCAAATGAGGACATTGTGTTCATGTGGGTGCAGTATAAGTCGAAAAGTCAAAGTACTTTATTTGATTTTATTTTACCAAAATACATAAATTACGCAGAGCTTGCTTAACGATTATGTACCTTTGCAACCCGGTTTCTTGCAACTGTCATGATTTTTTTGTCACTGACCGCTGGATGATGTGCAAGTTGTCCAAACGAACTTGCGCAATAGCTCGTTTGTAAGTACTTGGACTTTCAGTAATGGGGCGCCCCCTTTCCTGGCAGCTGGCTCATCTATTTTAGTCAGTACTTTGGCCACATTTGTCCTAAAGTGAAGCAAATCGAGGGTCTTATTTTTAGGAACATCTAAATCTGATGCGATTTTCTTTTACTCAATTCATGCATTAACATAGGCAATATCAACTGCATGAGCAAACATGCGTCCAGTTTCAGGTTGAAAAACCGGCTACAAACTGCCGAAAATCGTGCTCGGTTTCAAAAGCGGCTAATTGCATGTTGTCTTTGGGTGCATAGCCCGCTAAAGGTCCAATAGGCGTGGCTGTTGCCCTACCATGTCCGGTACAAAGCACGTGAACAGACACATTTACCAATCTGGACGTTCAAAGCTACCTTTCAGTGCGTTACGATTAGAATGGATATTTTTTTTATTGAGATTTTGGTTGGCAGCGCTGTAACAAATTCATACGCAACAGTAACATTCTTGCTGCCAATGCATTGTCGTTTGGATGGGACAAGTGTTTCGTGATTATCTCGATGTCACTTACCATGCAGTTAGCGGGCTTTGCGTCTGGGCTACTCAGCTTACAATAAACCGTAAGATATAAAACGTCTAACATTACCTCCATCCAGAATGAGATTTGCCACTCTGCTGCGGAGTGTGCGCTGATATGAAACTTCCTGGCAGATTAAAAATGTGTGCCGGACCGAGAATCGAACTCGGGACCTTTGCCTTTCGCGGCCAAGTGCTCTACCAACTGAGCTACTCAAGCACGACTGACGACCGGTCCTCACTACTGTACTTCTGCCATTACCTCGTCTCCTACCTTCCAAACTTTACAGAAGCTCTCCTGCGAACCTTGCAGAACTAGCGCTCCTGAAAGAAAGGATATTGCGGAGACGTTTTAATCTGTCAGGAAGTTTCATATCAGCGCACACTCCGCTGCAGAGTGAGAATGTCATTCTGGAAACATACCCATGGCTGTGGCTAAGCCATGTCTACGCAATATCCTTTCTTTCAGGAGTGCCAGTTCTGCAAGTTTCGCAGGAGGGCTTCTGTAAAGTTTGGAAGGTAGGAGACGAGGTACTGGCAGAAGTAAAGCTGTGAGGACGGGTCGTGAGTCGTGCTTGGGTAGCTCACTTGGTTTCGATTCCCGGTACCGGAATGTGAATTTTAAGCCGGCACGATAGCTCAGCGTGTTCGGTCAGAGGGTTAGCTGCCTTCTATAATAAAAAAAAAAAAACTGAGTGAATGGATCAATAATGAACTTCAACGGGTGTCAGGGGACGTCCGCCACGAACAATTGCAACGAACTATAACGAACAAAATGAGATTACCAAAAAATAAAAAATAAAAAAAGTTGGTAGAGCACTTGCCCGCAAAAGGCAAAGGTCCCGAGTTCGAGTCTCGGTCCGGCACACAGTTTTAACCTGCCAGGAAGTTTCATTACCTCCATCATTGTCCACTTGTTCTCAGTTATCGCTAGGATCATCGGATAGATCGTCAGTTTCAGGTGAATTAAGGAGCTTTATAGCTTCTTATGCAAGTGGCCTTCATCTATCTTGGGCACGGGGAATTGTGAAATCACCGTAACATGACTAAAAAGACAGCGAAAAAATGTCATAAATTTCTATGCTATTACAACGTTTCAGTCACAATGTCCTCATTTGGAGACATGTATAAAGTTATAAATATGTCACATTTCGTTCTGAAAGACACCTTTTGTTTTCATCTTCAAGAATACACCTTTCTACTGACAAATACATTTTTTTACCTAAACTCAGATATTAACTGGTTGATGGGAGGTACAAAGATTAATGGGAAGCTTCTACGTGACTGCACCTTCAGTTTTGTTTGGTGGTATCACAGATTGACAGGAGATGACATTATTCTGAAATAAACTCTGCTTGTGGCAATATGAGGACAATTACAAATGGTAAAATTTAACGAATTTTAATGTAATAAGCATTTACTTAGTACGTCCTTATACGAGGACGCCATGACAGAAAGGGTTAATATTTTGCTAGGCACTTCATCATATCCTTAAGAGTCCTTAGTCTTCAGTGTTTTAATTACTAACTCAGTCTCCTCCTTGTCAGTATCACAGAGGAGTATTTCAGACGTCTCGGAAAGGCATTTTCCAAGACAAGTTATATGATTCCCCGTAGAAACAAAGTTTTTATTTAATTCACCAGCATGCTCAGAAAATTATCGTTAAATACTGTACATATATCTGACTTATCAGTAACAGAAATATTTTTACTACGAACTGACTTTATATCGCCGACCTTGTGCTACTGACCAGACACTTCCTTCACAACTGACCATATGGTTTGTTATTTTATCCTGTGAATTAGCTATTCTATTTGCGTACCACATACTCTTTGCCTTCCTAATAACATTTTTAAGCAGCTTGCAGTATTGTTTGTAATGGGCTACTGTAGCTGGTAGAGTTCCTGCACTTAACTTAGGATCCACTTAGCAACTAATAAATACACGAAACCCACCGTTGCCAAATTTACCTTTATTGTAATTTTAATTAACGTGGAAGCCATAAAAACACCAAACATGGAGGCAAAATGTACGCATCTAAAGGCTACTTAAAAAAGAGTATAGTGACAAATTTGTTACGCAAGAGGAGAATACAGCGTCCCAATTCGAACCTCGCTAACACTTACATTTTACTGACATTAAATATAACAAGGTAAATAATCATACATGTGAGGAGAACAAATGAATAACACTATCAATCTTTACAGATGAGAATACGACTATATCCACGAAGGTTCGCGCCCTGACAAGGGAGATACTTTACTTCAACATATAAGGTGATTACAGTAAGCCCTAATTTCACTCGACAAATGTAGTAACGATTTAAGCGAGACAAATGTACTGAAGGAGGGTAGCCGGATGTGACGTAGTAAAAAAGCGAGACTATCAACCCCGTCAGGACGCGACCCCCGTGAACACGTCACTTTCAGCTACCTGCAACATACACAGAGTCATTTGTAGCTTCTTAAAAAACAATCAACAGGAAAAGGCACAACGCGTAACACACTAATAAAATATAAACGACTACTTCACAGAACTAGCTCCTCTGTAGACAAAGCAAACAGCAGAATACTAATAACACGTAAAATACTTCTAACCTATAACAAACTAAGGTACCACGTAATAGAATATCGTCTTGAGCTCATAGAATACTCAGTTTGATTTGCCTGTTTATAGGTCTTACAGCTCAACTTAACAGTGCCAGCTTAAGCTAACCCGCGAATACGAAACTCGAAATATGACAGGAATAATGACTGAAGCCACTGACAGTGCTAGGCTGCCACACAGAGAAGACAATAGTAATTTACAGCGGCACACAACCGCCCTTACATCTCCAATTTAGTATATTCAGAATAAACAATTTTGTGTATAATAATTACTTACAGTACCATGACAACCTCCGAATAACACCTGTTACCCAAGGTAGGTGCTGGTATCGAAAGGCACCTTTAGTAATACAGAGTTCGAGTGTATTCACTTATTGGAAGGGTTTCAACATTACATACCTTTCCACACAGATCTTTGTTTACACAATTCTATAAATTCTGCAACTAAAGAAGGGCATATAAATGCACATATACCTGACATAGATTTAAGCAGAATAAAACAGTAACTTAGTATGGCGCAAATGGCTTCATTTACTTTACACGTGGGATATCTTCACCATTCAGTAATTCCGAAATATATTCAACAACGCGTGAGAGCAAGACGTCGCCGTGGTGTCAGCTATTTACTTTACATAATTTCCTGCACAGATACAAGGCAGACGAAGCGTTTTCACATGGAAGAGCGAAGAGCATCACACATTTCCTCCGTCACGCCATAAACACATCTCAATTTCAATGGCCAGTTACAAAAACTTGTACATGCCCTCGCAGCAGGAAAACCCCAAAACACAGCAGTGCACCACCGCGATACCAAACCCGGGGTCCCATCAAGTCACTGCCGGGATCTCTCGCTGACCCTGCCCATAGCGTACAGGCGTCGTACCACAGGCCTCACGGTAAACGCCAACAAGCCACCTCCGACCTTGCGACTATCCACTCCGCTGTCTCTTTTTCTCTCTCCGTTAACCACCCGACCACCGGCCTGAATCGCGGAAGGCAAAGATGGTGACCCTATAATCGATGGCAGCGATACTGCTTCTAACGTTTTGATACAATTCCTGCTTTGTTCTGCCTTTTACTGATAGTACCCCCGTTTAGAACGTTCTAATGGAAAGTAACTCTTAGAGAACATGAGAAATGTGTTAGGGAAAACATTATATTTATTATCTATGTTGTCGGCTCTATAAACATCCTGCCACTCTTGTTCCTTGACAAGATTTTAAAAACTCTCTATTGCTGTTGGATTAACTTTCGTACATAGTTTGTAATTATATGTGACATTTCTTTGAGTACAAAATTCTTTTAATCTTAAAATCTGTGCATGATTGTCTGAAAGGCCATTCACACTTTTACTAACAGAATGCCCATCTAGTAATGAAGAATGCATAAAAATATAGTCTATTCCTATGCTACTGTTCCCCTGTATCCTAGTTGGAAGAAACACATTCTGCATCACATCATATGAGTTTAGGAGATCTACCAACATCCTTTTTCTTGCACCATCATATACAGAATTCATATTGAAGTCACCACATATAACTAATTTCTGGTACTTCCTACAAAGTGAATCAAGAACCTTCTCTAGCTTGAGCAGAAATGCTCTGAAGTCAGAGTTAGGGGACCTACAACCAGGAATAATTAGAAGTTTAGTTTCACCAAATTCAACTACCCCTGAACAACATTCAAAAATATCTGTTCAGTGCAGTGCCGTTATACGTCTATGGACTCAAATGAAATACTGTTTTTACGGACATGGACACTCCGCTACCGAGCAAGGAACTCCTTGAAAAATAGCCATCTAATCTGTATCCTGGTAAAGGAAGCCTGTGAATTGTCAAATTATTTAAGTGCTGCTCCGATTTACCAATAATGTCAGAGTCAACAGCTATAAGCACTTCACTAACTTTATCTCCAATACCTCTTATATTTTGATGAAACTTACTAATTCCTTCTTTACTTGGACTCCTGACACCCTTTGAAGGTGATCCCTTTGTTAGAGGGACTTCCTTTTAGCAAGTATGCCTTTCAGCCGACTTCAATCTAAAGAAGGCGCAGCTCGAACACCAACTATTACAGGAATTTTTCCATGAGTGATCCCACCACCACCCACTACACTGTCACCTACAAGCTTTGCCAGTCTCCTCTTTCCATACATTGAGGTGCAGGCCATGTGCAGTATTTGCGCCTGAACATAACAAAAAAAAATAAAATAGATAAATACATGTTGTTTAAGTGGAGAGTCCCAGCAACTGTATATTTGCCCAACTTATGACACAGTTCACCTAAGGCAAATTACAGAGGTTCTGTTTCCGAGGTAAAAGTTATGGGTCTCTCAGCAAGGAGTGAAGGGGGCAGTAAGATGAGGGAACAGCGCTCAGTGTTTTTGGAATTATTCTTACTGACTTTTTTCCAAATAAAACGTCGTAGTGAGGCGATTTAAAGAGTATGCGGTTTAAGGACGATTAAAAAGTACCATACCAGGGAAACACAGACGTGCAGTGAGTATCTAAACATTCATGGTGGTGTCTGATTGTTCTATATCGTGTCTCCCCACCACTTTCGCGCAACGACGCTCTGAGCGTGTTTTTTAGGGAATTAACTAGTTTGAACCTGGGACCTGTTGCTGTTAAGGAGACGCCAGACCACACATGACATGTAGAATTCAAAAGAGTTCAGTGAGACTAGCGATGATATAACCAAATACTAAATGATCTCAGCGTCAGCTCCACTGCACTCCCTGTAAAAGAATCTTAATACTAACTAAATATAGTGGAAAGGGTTCAAGGCTTTCCTATTTTTAGTTAGCTGGTAAAATAACGAAGAAAAAGTAGTTAAGTTTACCATTGATAATTTTATTCTACTCACAAAACATCGTTTATAAATTGCAATATAGATAAAAGGAAATGTTTCAATACGGGATGGTAAAAACCAACTGCGTTCAACAAAAATGTGAACGAATATTCCCTGAGTGGTTTTCCAAGTTCTACAATGGATCGAAGGATGACCTATGCCATATCACATCTATAATCTATGTTTAAATTAAGTTTCACAAAAGAGTAAACTATCAAAATGGTCTACAGTGACCCTCAATTATCTTTAATTACTAATCTAACCTGTCGTAAATTACAGTGGCTGATGTGGCTTCTCAATAACTATAAAATAGAAAAATCATCGCGTTTCAGATCTTTACTTCTAGTGGCAAATGTGAACATCATGAGTTTTAATTAACGATCGACACTAGTATTACGCAAAAAGGGGTGGAACAGATGAGTCTTCTGCAGTTCTGAGTGAAGCCTTATGCGCTCAAAAATGCGGCATCGCGTGCGTTCATTACCTTGTCGGTGTTTAGGCAGCGCCAGGGCGACAGCGGCCGGCGCACCAGCCATCCAGCTCGCCGTCTCGGAACTCACTCTCTCCTAACTTCTCCCTACTACAATTTACGAAGTTGGTTTAAAAAAAATATCTGGCTGTGTTTTCATCTGACCAATCAGGGTCTCAATGTTAACCTTAAGCTCCGCTTACAAAAATTCTGTCTATCCAATGAGAAACGTTATACTTTTCGTGGTGGGGCAATGTTTTTAAAGTTTGCAATGTAACAGAGACGCGAAAAAGTCTCACGCTAAAACTTGCTGCTGGTAGTGGCCCTTTTTGTGTTATCGTAAGATCTATAATGTTTTTCTGGAGGGCTCTAGCTTTTAACATGGGCTGGGGGGTGGTCCTTGACGTACCTGAGACGCGAAAAAGTCTCACGCTAAAACGTGCGGGTGGTAGTCTTAGAGGTAGGCTGCCGACGTGGGTGTCCAGTCCATCCCTTATCGTAGGGCCTTCTAGCTTAACATGGTTCTGCTATCGGCTTCTGTCCTCGTTTCTCCACTCGGAACTGCGTCTGCCTCACGGTGGGAAGGTACGACATGCATTTAGGTATTCTTGTGTTAGTCTATGGTATTCCATTTGCTCACTCGTTACTCGTATTACTTTGGTTAATTTAATGTCACGATTTATTCGGAGCTATGTGACATACTACTGGATTTGCTTATCATGTCAGGGTTTTCATGAAAGGTGTTGTATTTGCCTGACACCTTACAAGTAACATTTGTTTATTAACGATACTAGGCTGTTACCTGCACCAGCTTACTTGTCTAGTTAGGAAGGAATAAACGAAACGAAAATTTTCATCTATAGAACCTGGTTATGATAGTCATCATGCAGCATCAAATTTTAATCGAAAATAAGGCTGAAAATGTGGAAAAATATGGCTTTCAATTACGGTAAATCATTATCACAAAACTGCTCCTAACGTATATTCTTTCGTTTTAATACCTAATTTTGTCTTTAATTTTATCTTCAGTAACTCTGGTGGTTCGACACAAGCACTTCGATTTTGTTTTATTTTCCTTTTATTTGCTCTGAATTTTCTGACATGGAGCAAAGATTGCAATGTGTGCTCCAGACTCGACAACGATGGCTATTTCTTTCTAATACCTGTGTTTACAGTCATTGCACCCTGATCCTTATCAGCATCAGACTTAGGAAGTTTAAAAAACTCTTTATCAACAGTGTAGTCAACTTCTGCACTTTCGGGACTGCTCCTAATAGTCACACTTTCGTATCTCCACTAAAAATTATTAGGAGGTCTAAATATATATATGGCTTCATATTTTAAAAGGTAATATATTGTTTAATTTGTTCAGCATGCTACTATAATTATAGCTATATGTTTCGTGTTACTGCGAATGCTTTATTTCTGGAACTTGATAAGTGATTTGTCACGTGTTTCTTCGGCTTCATGCTTTTGGTTCTTCTTGACTCCTATTTAAAAAGCAATTGAAATTATCAATTGAATCACATTTATATTTGCAATAATCTCTGAAAATAAATAAAGATAAAATAATTACCATCATCATACGTGGAGCTAGAATCGATGAGCTTTCCATCAGCTGAAACTTCCTGCAGATCTTCTGTACAGTTTAATAACCTTAGAATCTATTGATCTGATGGAATTACAATTTCCTTGAGACATAAGAGTCTCAAATTTATCTTCGAGAATGATACAAGCTGAAGAAATGAATTAAAATTTGTATCACAGTCAGGATTTGAAGCCAGGTCTTATGCTTAGGGAGCAGATGTGCCAATCACTACACCACGTTAGCAATTTAACTAGCACAGGCAGGTATACCCATTAGGAAGAAAGCTAGTGCGCTATTCCAGTGTCGGAGAGCCTCGACAAAATGACGATTTAAGAAGAGGAAAATAGGCTGAGGGTGTGAACTGAAATTTGTGTTAGTGAGGGCATTGGACGGAGCTGTGTTAGCCATACTGCTACAGCGGTGTAATGGTTCGCAGATCTGCCTAGTAATTGCTGACACGGTACCTGAGTCTGATCGGTCAGAGGGCTAGTTCTCTCTGTAATTAAAAAACTGCTTGAACGTATCAACGATGAATTTGAACGGATGTCATGGGACGTTCGCTCTCAACAAATGCAACGAACAGTATTGAAGAAAATGAGGACAAAAAGTTGGAAGCAGGCTTAGGTTCTAGACCCAGCTGTGGCACAAATTTTAATTCATTTCTTCAGCTTCTGTTATTACCGAAGAAAGAAATCTTAGAATCCTCTATGCTCGATGTCCATTCGTTTTGAGGGTCGATTACGACCAAGACTTTTTTTCTTCATTCGGAGAACAGGTGATTCATTCCACAGTCATTTCTATTATAATTTATCTCTACTGGAACATTTTAGCCTGACGATGGGTAGGATTATTTACCCTGTCGAATCGTTCGACAGTACTGTGCAACAACGAGTTTCTAATGTTGGATAATTTTCAAAATTTTCGAATAGATTCTGAAGTAAAATTTTTCTGTTAGCGCCAACCAATCTGGAAAGAAGAAATCTACTTTACAACTCTCCCAGAAAGCCATACGTGTTTGGTATGTTGATCACTGAACACGGAAACGTCAGATCGATGGTTCATACAACTTAGAAAAAAATTCTTTACCTGAACTGTAAAGTTGTGGATTACTTTTGTCAGGATTTATTGGCATAATTAGTCGACTCTTTATGACGGCAATTTTTGGACCAGGCAGAAGAAGACTGTGTTTATTTGCGTTAAAAAATGTGCTTTTTGTCGTACTCAATGTTTAGGTTATTACACTCTGCCCAACGTTTCTCCAGTGAATAGACACTATAGCTGAACTGTGACACTGGTAGGCCTGCAAAATACCCTTCTACGGCCAATATCGCCTTTTCATAGGACTTAACACGTTTTATAACCACACCTTTCTATAAATGTGAAAACAGCGGACATCAGAAGGTGTCGAATCCCCAATTTACTTTCAACAATCTTTATAGGAAGATACAGTGTCCTGATGATTCTACTTGCGTACCATTTGCCAGTTATTATACCAGTCTGAAGTAGTAAAGAAGAAGGGTTCCTGTTGTAAACAAGAAAACACAGACCACAGATTAAGTTGTAGGGCTGGACTTCCTTCATAAAATACTTTAATATGTTTGTGATCTCTATATTAAACCGTAAATATATCACCTTGAACTTATACCCGTATGTCTAGTAGACAATTCTCTAGATTTTATTAGTTGCAAAGTACTCACAAAAATTCTTTATGGAACGAGTCTGTTTGCCAGTATTATAAGCACATTTTCTAAGCGGAAAATAGGGCAACATGCTGACTATTTCCACAATTTCTTAAGCGTCTTTTATTTCAGGCGTCTATTATTTTATACTTAAGGATGTTCCATGTCTCTCCTTCTCACTCTCTCTCTCTCTCTCTCTCTCTCTCTCTCTCTCTCTCTCTCTGTCTGTCTATCTATATCTCTCTCCCCTCCCTCTCTTAAACACACACACACACACACACACACACACAGACATTACTACATAATGATAAATTCTTCTATAGAAGGAAAGGAGTGTCAAGCGAATATGGTTTCAGTTTACGGAAATTAATATTATTATCCATTAAACTGTTGACGTCACTCAGTAGATAGTGACACGCCTCTCGCTTTGCATGCGTGATCCGGGAATTCATTAAGAGGATTGTTTGTGACGTATTTATGAACTAAGGTTTTTTTGCTAACTGGTTCCTCTGTAGGCGTCGATTTTTATATTTGTTGTCTTCAGTCACTTCAGGATCTACCTTGTGTGCTAGAATTTATTACTATTGATCGATTCAAGTGATGACTGTCGATCAATTCGCGAAGAAGCTTTCTATAGCCAAGGTCTCTTTATTTTCGACAACCGGATCGATAGATATTGCTGTTGTCATCTGCTCTTCAAAAATTTTCTTTACAAAACGTGTTCATTGTGAGGTATAATCTCTTGCCATGTTGTCATATTAGCCAATAAAATGTAGCACATTACAAAAGCTTTGTCAAAAATGAAACATTTACAATGATAAAGCACCTTAATTGTAAATGTTTTATTTATGACAGACCTTTCTGTAATGTGCTACATTTTATACACTTGTTTGACAACATGGCATGAGGTTCTGACTCATAAAGAACATTTTTGTAACAAAAATGTTTGAAGTCCGCAAACCGGTTGTGGAAAACAAAGAATAATTTATGTGATTTTGGCCACAGAAAGTTTCTTTACCGAGATCGCTCCTTCTAATTTCCTAAGATGAGAAAATTCACACCTGTAAAAATATTCAACGAAAAGAGGATTTATGTACAACTTTTGCTGAAAGCGAGTTATGAAGTTTCAGCGTCACTATGGGAGACGCCGTTGAACAGCAAGACTACTGGCAGGGTTGCTTGAAGTGAAGCCTAAGCAACAGGCGACCCAGTACAGTGCGCGCAGAATACACTGTGTGTTGCGGCGTCTCCAGGCGGAATTGTCGCCGCCATGGGGCCGCGGCCAATAGTATACGTACCAAGCAAGCTATGGTTCTATCATCGCGGTCATCTTGGACTACGTCCCTTTCAAGGTAACGTCTCTCGTTCCGAGAGATTAGAAAACAAAGACAGAAAGTAACAAATTTTGACGAAGGTTTCTCTTTTCACATTCAATGGTTTACGTATTGAGAAGTTATCGAGAGATGTAATCAGGGATCGAAAGATTATCTGAACTTGAACAGACGGCAGACAACAGTTATAAGACACAAAAGATATAAAAGGCAGGCAACAGCTGAGAAGGAACTGATAGCGAAGGTTACATACCATCTCCCATGTTTTTCTGTCTATACAGAGAGAAGCAGCAAGCGAAACCAGAGAGAAATTTGGGAAGGGAAATAAACATCGGAGATAGGACGCTAAGATTTGCCGGTGAAACTGCAATTCTACTTGAAGAGGCAAAGAACTTGGAAGATCATCTGAATGGAATGAATAGCGTCTTGAAAGTGGTTACAAGATCGTGAACAAAAGTAAAACAAAGATACTGGAGTTTAGGTGATGGCTAAATGCTGGCTATTTACAAGTGCTTTCTGTGAAAAAAACTATTTATTTCTGTTCAAGAATTCCACTGCTTACCGGGTTCGATTCCCGGCGGGGTCAGGGATTTTCTCTGCCTCGTGATGACTGGGTGTTGTGTGATGTCCTTAGGTTAGTTGGGCTTTAGTAGTTCTAAGTTCTAGGGGACTGATGACCATAGATGTTAAGTCCCATAGTGCTTACGGCAATTGGAACCATTTTTTTAATTCCATTGCGGTTTAGGAGTTGTTAAGTAAAAACATCTTTAATGTACATTAGTAAACACTTCTGCTGTCATACTTTTTATTTCCACGAATATATTGTGATACCTGCACGTTTAACACATTTCTGTGCCAATGTTATATTCATTAAAGGATAATTCAGATTATATTTTATTCTAGTGCTGCAGTACTGAATCTCTCTGCTACTCTCAAAGACAGATGGATCGTTAATAATCATAACAAATTTCATAAGCGAAGAAACGTACTGTGAGGATTTGGTTAGTATTCTCATCTACTTGGGTGAATTAGATTAGGAATGCGGTATTAAATGTAGTTGATGAGTTCTACTACTTGGGCAGCAAAATAACTGACGATGGCCGAAGCATCGAGGATATAAAATGCAGACTGTCAATAACGAGATAAGAGTTTCTACAAAAGAAAAATTGGTTAACGTATAAATTTAAATGTGAAGTATGTTTTGTGGAGGTGTTTGTAAAGAAATGTTTTCTAAAAATTGTTGTCTAGGATGCAGCCTTGCACGAAAGGGAAAATTGGACCATAAACTGTTCAGACGAGACGAGAATAGATGACTTTGTAATCTGGTGTTGCAGAAGAATGTTCAGGCGTGTTTAAATATTGTAATGTATCCCATTCGATACACAAATCTTCAAATAACAGCTGACATAAGCCATTTTGATTTTAAGTGTTATACTAATTATAATGTACTCTGATTTCTGAACATTCGTTTTGCGTTTTGATAGACCTGATTTCTCCCAAGACCCCTAACAATATACGAGGCAGTCAATACTACACATGGAGGAATTTGTTTCGAAGTTTGTTGCTGGAAGTATTGGCCTAGGAAGAAGAACAAAGGTGGTGGAGTGCAGAAGCTGGTTATCATAGTGGGCACCAGTGTCTTCAATCATATCCCAGTCGTATCCGCAGTGTGACATGGAGGGGGACATTTAGCTCTTCGGGAAGGTCAAGCGGGGACATCATGTGTCATCCTTGCAGTTCTTTGGTTTTCGCAACCATACAAAGGCACTTATACATCAAACGACGTATTAAGTTATCCGCACAACACACACTTCGCTCAAGTAAAACGATGGACTCTAATTAGAAATTCAGTACATACCACGAACGCCCGCGTAAGTGGGTTACAATTTTGTTCAAAGCTCTCGTTTGTTTAGTTATTATTCAGCGAGTTGGACCAGTCACTAATCCAAAGACTTCGCATTTCGAAGAATATGGTTGAAATCCTTGTCCGATCATCTAGATCTAGATTTTCCGTAGTTTCCGTAAATCAGTAAATGCTAATGGTGGGGTGGCTCTTAAAAAATGACGCGGAGTGATTTTTGTCAAATTCTTGAACAACGACATCGATGAGACATTAAATCTCGATTTTCTTTCCTTATTTTAGTAACACGTTGTTCATTGTTTAGTTAGTCTTATAATAGCGAAATGTCTGTCTAGGGTTCAAACATCCAACACTTCAAAAGATTAAATGAAAATATAAGGTGGAAATGAGTTCTCATATGTATGATACGAACTTAAATATTCAAATGAATATTAATTAAATAATCGAGGAAATACAGGCAGATAAAATTAAAAATGGGACGGAAAATATGTATGGCATCTTAAGATAGGCAACCCAGCTTAGATCATCCACAATTGGGGGCGGAGTATGTAAGCTCGGTTGCCTACATTAAAGTACACGAAATGTTAACCGGGTCACTTTTACTTTGCGCACTCCATAATATTTGTAACAGTTATTTTGATAAGATGCTACATCAACAGAATGTTGTCCTTAGCTTCTGAAGCTACGGATGGAAGAACTCCTACAAGAAAATGCAACAAGGACAAACAACCAGAAGTTAAAATATGGACAAACTGTAGAGATGTAGTCGTATTGCTGTTTCGCGAGCGTTCCGATTTTTCATACAAGGATGTTTTTCCAAAGCTTTGGCCCTGCACGTGGTTATTTAACTTGCTGATGGCGATGTGAAATCGGATGAGGAGATGCCATATTTTAACCCCATACCCGTTCCAAATCTCTCAATTAACAGTACGTATTAATGTTTCGGAGTTTTTTTAAACAACCTTGTTACTTACGTCAATAAGTCCATTCTGGGCATGCCTTTCTTCAGTCCATACTGTTCTTTGTCAATATATGATGTTTTGTGTTACGATCTATAAATGCAACTTGGACACGTGAGTCGTTAAAATAATGTTTGTACATCTCATTTGGTTCACTACTTAGCGTCTAAAGCAGTTCAACTGAGATTCAACTCCCTCTTCTGCCAAAAGCATCTTTTCTGTTAATGTAAAACAATATTTATTCCTGGGGCTCATATTTATTCCTGGGACTCTTACCACCTTATTTTTTAGCTATTTTTCAACTGTCCAACGATTTCTGTAACTTAAACGTTTGCGTATAATACGTAGTAAAATGATCGTTAATTGGACTAAATGGCTTAGAAAAGCACCCACTGATCTTGGGCTAAAAGAGTTAGAGATGAGATAAACGCTGATAAGAGAACTCTTTTAATAGATGGTGGTTTTCATTTTTAACTGAACTGATATTACCGAAGCTGATACCTCACATTATATGAACAAATGATTTGATGATATCTTTCCAAAAACTAGATATATATTCCGTCGTTTCATATCTTGAGGGAAAAAACCTATAAATTCACAGCTTTACGTCAGCTTCCATAGTGATGACCGTTACACCTGCTCATTGTCCTATTTTGAATTTATTTTGAACCAATTCTGGTAGGAAATGTTAACTGTCTTACGATTTGGTGTTCTGGTTTCTGTTATATATACTGCTTTACTTTGGTACATGTTTTTCAGTTCAACAATTTGTCTAAATTTTTAATGCATGTAACCTTTGTTTTACGAGTGCCACTCTCATCTACTGTAAATCTATTACAACCATTCTTCCTTCGACTGTTTCTCGTCACGCCTTGCAGTATGAGCGCGAATTTATTTACGTCGCATTTTTAGTTTTTCAGTCCAATTGTTTTGCAATGTTTCTCTGTCTTCTACGATAAATTTTACCGATTCATTCTTAAACACTCTGTGTACCAGTTTTGTCGGCCTTTAGATTTCGTCAATGTTTTCTGAATGCTTTTTTTCTTTGAGCGCTGTATCTTTAGCTGGACATAGACTATAGAATTAAACAGGTGAAGAAAATTCATACGAAATTACATTAAGAAATGAATGTATCGTCTATTAATTACGGAATTTCGTCTCACAGCTCGGCAGTGGTTGGCATTAGTCAACATGTAATGACAATGGGCTACAGAGACCCGCGGTTGTTGCGTGTGTCAAATGTAGCCACGAAAGCACGAATGAGGATAACGGAGATCATAGATAAGATAGAACGAAACAGGCTGGTACATACCGACATCTTAGAAGGATGAAGGAGAAAAGTGACTTGTAAAAGTATGGAATTTGCTCCCTTTTGACAGATAGCAAGAGCCATGGACAGCACGCAGCTGAGAGACGACCTTGCACGTAATAGAAACTTCTGGCGTTCTGGATGCAACAATGATGAATGTTAAAGAACGCTTTTATTGTTATTTGCGTATGGTTCCCGCTTGCGTTGTTAGTACGTGTCACGTATGGTATTTTCTCAGAGAATAGGACTGTGCCAAGCGTGGCGGTGTGGTAGACGACAGCTTCGCTTTAAAGACAGGATAGTTCGTAGAATTATTGAGAGTGGAGACATACTTTCGGGCTTTCCAATGAATATCATCTGCTGCCGAAGATAAATGAGAGACTATCGCACAGTCACCTTGACAGCTTATGCACAAAAGTTGCTGATGATGATGTTCAGATGTGTGTGAAATCTTATGGGACTTAACTGATAAGGTCATCAGTCCCTAAGCTCACACACTATTTAACCTAAATTATCCTAAGGACAAAAACACACACCCATGCCCGATGGAAAACTCGAACTTCCGCAGGGACCAGCCGCGCAGTCCATGACTGCACCGCCTCAGAGCGCTCGGCTAATCCCGAGCGGCAGAAGTTGCTGACCAAAATGAAACATAGGAGTACGGAAAAGAATATTTGAGATATGTGAAATGACGATCAGTTTGACTTTAGAAAAGATGTCAGGGAGCCAGTTCTGACGTTCCGATTAATAATGGAAGTAAGACTTACGAAGAGTCATGACATCTTCCCAGCGTTTGTCAACCCGTGGAAAGAATTCGACGACGTAAAATGGTGCAAGATGTGCGAATTTCTCAGAAAAATAGGTATCACCTGTTCAGGTTAACTGAATAAAAAATTAAAACAAGTTAAATAGAAAGACGCTTAATATACGATATGGATAAGAATAAGTAGCAATAATTAGAGACCAAGAGAAAATAACTCCAATTAAACGATGGGTAAGGCGATAATGCAGTCTCTCTCCCTAATAACCAACCTTTACAACGACGAAGCAATGAAATAAAAGAAAGATTCTAAAGTGGCATTAAGATTCAGGGAGAAAGAATATGAATAATAATAGTATTATTCGCAGTGAAAATGAAAAGTAATTACAGGACTTGTCGAATAGAATGAAGTCTTCTAAGCAAAGAATATGGACTGAGGGTAAACCAAAGAAAGATGCAAAGACTGAGTAACAACAAATGAGATTAGTGATGTACGTGACAACATAATTGAGAACTACACACCGGCCGCTGTGGCCGAGCGGTTCTAGGAGTTTCAGTCTCGAACCGCGCGACGGCTACGGTCGCAGGTTCGAATCCTGCCTCGGGCATGGATGTGTGTGATGTCCTTAAGTTAGTTAGGTTTAAGTAGTTCTAAGTTCTAGTGGATTACCTCAGATGTTAAGTCCCATAGTGCTCAGAGTCATTTGAACCATTTGAGGACTACACAGTATACGAAGAAAAAAGATTCTGTTGCGTTGGAAGCACAGTAAGGCACGATGAAAGAAACAAGGAGGATGTAAGGAGAAGAGTAGGACAAGCAAAGACATCGTTTCCCACCAGAAAGCTACAGACGTACATAACGTAAAAATAGAGAATGCTGCAAATTAGAGTAACTGATAAGTTAAGAAGTAACTAGATTCTGCTCCGAATCCGCGAAGAAAGGAATATTTGGAAGGACTGGGCATGATGCTAAGACATATTTTAAGACAGGAGTGAATTTGTTTTTCACACTATCCATTTATCTACTTTCGTGGAAAGTTAGAACAGATTCGTTCAGTTTTGAAGTATTGAAGTGGCGTCCTTCAAAAACCTTCCATAAAAATGTGTATTTTTCACGTAAGACCCAAAGAACGCATTTTTTTTCAAACATTAAAACTTATCTTACACCAAGATCCGATACACCGGTGGACAAAATTTGAACCATCAGTCTCGTTCCAGTCCAGTGTTATTTAAGTGTGACTTGTTTTTGGACGTAAAATCCGGACGAGGGTGACTACTTTTGCAAAAATGGCTCAGAGCACTATGCGACTTAACTTCTGAGGTCATCAGTCGCCTAGAACTTAGAACTAATTAAACCTAACTAACCCAAAGACAACACACACATCCATGCCCAAGGCAGGATTCGAACCTGCGACTGTAGCGGTCGCTCAGTTCTAGACTGTAGCGCCTAGAACCGCACGGCCACTCTGGCCGGCCACTACTTTTGCACGTAAAATCCGAACGGTGCACACACAAGTGGTGTCAGTAGTTGAGCATTAATTTCAGTGCAATTAAAATCTTTTGCGGGCGCCAGCTCCTGTTCGTCGTTCAAACCTTGAATAATATACTGTTACACAGCTACGGTAAGACAGATGCTCGAATGGCTGTACAAATGGCCACTGCTCCGGGCTAAACCGAAAACTTTTTGCCCCACGTCCCTGGCTCAAATAGGAACAGAGCACCAAGAAAACGACCTCCCCCCTCCCGCTCCCCTCCCCCCAAATCGCGATTCTGCGCGCAACCTTTTCAGACATACTTGTTACAGCACGTATGCGGAAGACACTACATTCAATTCCGAGTATTTCCTGGGTTTTTCCTTGATGGCAGGAATGGAACCGGGTGCACTCAGCCTAGTGATGAAAACTGAGGAGCTACTTGAACGTCAAGTAGTGGTTCAGAGGTCTGGGAGGGCGACAAGGGCTGGGAGCGCGGTTCATTGACGCGACTGCTCTCCACACCGCATCCACGTGACGCAGTTATTAGAAAAAGACACAGCGGTCGGTTAGCACTGGAAGGTCCTTCTGGAGCAGAGCTTCAGGCTAGTACAGAACAGGAAAACGTGTCGCGCCGCATCGAACGAGTGGGATTCAAATGGTTCAAATGGCTCTGAGCACTATGGCACTGAACAGCTATGGTCATCAGTCCCATAGAAGTTAGAACTACTTAAACCTAACATCACACAAGACCCAGTCATCACGAGGCAGAGAAAATCCCTGACCCCGCCGGGAAGAACGAGTGAGAAGATTCAGCAACTCCCCGTCCGCCTCCTCCAAAATGTCGCGATGTGTAGCGCCTGGCTAAATTGCGTCACGAGTGTCTGGTGCCGTGCGCGACTAGTCGGAGACGAGGAAGGCTGGCGGCGCGTGGTGGGGACTTCCCTCGTCGCGTCACGTCGCCCCCTGGGACGCGGATGGCGCGCTGCGTGTTTGCCGCGCTTGAGAAACCGTGGCCGGGCCGGGCGCGGGCACTCGGCTGGACGAGAGCAAAGTGTAAATATTTGGCTCGGCCGACCATGTGGTGGGAAGCTGCCGCCAGCCGCCGCCTGCTACGGTCGCGCAAATCACTTTACCAGTCAAGGCCCGCTCGAGGACACTCCACCTAACTTATCCACGCAGAATATTCTCCGGAAACGCAGGGCGCACGGCCAAATGCAGAACTTCTCTGTTTGGACTAAGCGGATAAAGCTTTATCATACAAATTCCACCAATTGCCTATTTCAAGCTCCGATAGTACATAAATACACTGCTGGAAATGGAAAAAAGAACACATTGACACCGGTGTGTCAGACCCACCATACTTGCTCCGGTCACTGCGAGAGACCTGTACAAGCAATGATCACACACACGGCACAGCGGACACACCAGAAACCGCGGTGTTGGCCGTCGAATGGCGCTAGCTGCGCAGCATTTGTGCACCGCCGCCGTCAGTGTCAGCCAGTTTGCCGTGGCATACGGAGCTCCATCGTAGTCTTTAACACTGGTAGCATGCCGCGACAGCGTGGACGTGAACCGTATGTGCAGTTGACGGACTTTGAGCGAGGGCGTATAGTGGGCATGCGGGAGGCCGGATGGACGTACCGCCGAATTGCTCAACACGTGGGGCGTGAGGTCTCCACAGTACATCGATGTTGTCGCCAGTGGTCGGCGGAAGGTGCACGTGCCCGTCGACCTGGGACCGGACCGCAGCGACGCACGGATGCACGCCAAGACCGTAGGATCCTACGCAGTGCCGTAGGGGACCGCACCGCCAATTCCCAGCAAATTAGGGACACTGTTGCTCCTGGGGTATCGGCGAGGACCATTCGCAACCGTCTCCATGAAGCTGGGCTACGGTCCCGCACACCGTTAGGCCGTCTTCCGCTCACGCCCCAACATCGTGCAGCCCGCCTCCAGTGGTGTCGCGACAGGCGTGAATGGAGGGACGAATGGAGACGTGTCGTCTTCAGCGATGAGAGTCGCTTCTGCCTTGGTGCCAATGATGGTCGTATGCGTGTTTGGCGCCGTGCAGGTGAACGCCACAATCAGGACTGCATACGACCGCGGCACACAGGGCCAACATCCGGCATCATGGTGTGGGGAGCGATCTCCTACACTGGCCGTACACCTCTGGTGATCGTCGAGGGGACACTGAATAGTGCACGGTACATCCAAACCGTCATCGAACCCATCGTTCTACCATTCCTAGACCGGCAAGGGAACTTGCTGTTCCAACAGGACAATGCACATCCGCATGTATCCCGTGCCACCCAACGTGCTCTAGAAAGTGTAAGTCAACTACCCTGGCCAGCAAGATCTCCGGATCTGTCCCCCATTGAGCATGTTTGGGACTGGATGAAGCGTCGTCTCACGCGGTCTGCACGTGCAGCACGAACTCTGGTCCAACTGAGGCGCCAGGTGTAAATGGCATGGCAAGCCGTTCCACAGGACTACATCCAGCATCTCTACGATCGTCTCCATGGGAGAATAGCATCCTGCATTGTTGCGAATGGTGGATATACACTGTACTAGTGCCTACATTGTGCATGCTCTGCTGCCTGTGTTTATGTGCCTGTGGTTCTGTCAGTGTGATCATGTGACGTATCTGACCCCAGGAATGTGTCAATAAAGTTTCCCCTTCCTGGGACAATGAATTCACGGTGTTCTTATTTCAATTTCCAGGAGTGTACTTTTTTTTTCAAGTCATCAGTCTAATGACTTGATGCGGCCCGCCACGAATTCCCCTCCTGTGCCAGCCTTTTCGTCTCTGAGTAGCACTTGCCAACTACGTCCTCAGTTATTTGCTGGTGTATTCCAATCTCCGTCTTCTTATACAGTCTCAGCTCCCTCTAGTTCAGGGACGTCTTAGCAGATGTCCTATCATCCTCTCCTTCCTTTTCAGTTGTTTCCGTATATTCCTTTTGTAATTAGGCTGTTTAGGTTTTTTATGTTGGTAACGCCACGTAGCGCTCTGTGTGAAATCACTGACAGTGCTGTGTGCAGTATGTGGCTGGTTGGACTCATCATTGGAATGTTCGCTTGTGTAGTGTTGGGCACTTGGATGTGAACAGCGGGTAGCGCTGTTGGTTGATTTGGGAGGAGGAGACCAAACTGCGTGGTCATCGATCTCATCGGGTTTGAGAAGGATGGGGAAGGAAGTCGGCCGTGCTCTTTCGAAGGAACCATCACGGCACTTGCCTGAAGCGATTTAGGGAAATCACGGAAAACCTAAATCAGGATGGCCGGGCGCGGGATTGAACCGCCGTCCTCCCGAATGCGAGTCGCCGGCCGGGGTGGCCGAGCGGTTCTAGGCGCTACAGTCTGGAACCGCGCGACCGCTACGGTCGCAGGTTCGAATCCTGCCTCGGGCATGGATGTGTGTGATGTCCTTGGGTTAGTTAGGTTTAAGTAGTTCTAAGTTCTAGGAGACTGATGACCTCAGAAGTTAAGTCCCATAGCGCTCAGAGCTATTTTTTGAACCGAATGCGAGTCCAGTGTGCTAACCACTGCGCCACCTCTCTCGGTGTGGGTAGCGTTGTGCAGTTGGAGGTGAGCCGCAAGCAGAGGTGGATGTGGGGAGAGAGATGCCAGAGTTTTGAGAGATTACAATGTGAGCACGATCTGGACGTGTGTCGGTCAGAAAAAGGAAATTTGTAAAGATCGATGCCAGTATATATATATACATATATATATATATATGGCATATATATATGATGACTTTTGAACATTATTAAGGTGAATACATTGTTTGTTCTCTATCAAAATCTTTCATTTGCTAACTATGCCTGTCAATAGTTACAATCTTTTATTTAGCTGGCAGTATTGGCGCTCTCTGCATTGCACTAGTTCGAATAACGAAGATTCTTGTGAGGTAAGTGATTCATGAAAGGTATAGGTTATTTTTAGTCAGGGCCATTCTTTTGTAGGGATTATTGAAAGTCAGATTGCGTTGCGCTAAAAGAATATTGTGTGTCAGTTTAGTGATGATCAGAATAAGTAAAGAAAGAAATGTCTGAGTACGTTCAGTTTTGCTCAGCTGTTTGAAAATCAAATAACGTAAGAGGTTTACCAGCACAGTAATTCATAATTTTCCAAAGGGGACGTTTCACTTTCCTCGACGATTCTCCGGAGAACCACCTCATCTCTTACCTTTCCAGTCGACATGATTTTCAACATTCTTCTGTAGTACCACATCTCAAATGCTTTGGTTTTCTTCCGTTCCGGTTTTCCGACAGTTCACGTTTCTCTTCCATACAACGCTATGCTCCAAATGTACATTCTCGGAAATCTCTTCCTCAAATTAAGGCCTGTATTTGATACTAGTAGCTCCTCTTGGCTAGGAACGCCCTTTTTGCCATTGCTAGTCTGCTTTTGATTTCCTCCTTGCTCCGTCCGTCATGGGTTATTTTACTACCTAAGTAGCGGAATTCCTTAACTTCATCTAATTCCTGATGGCTGATATTAAGTTCCTCGCTGTTCTCATTTCAGCTATTTCTCATTACTTTCATCTTTCTTCGATTTACTCTCAGTCCATATTCAGTATTCATTAGATTGTTCATTCCAATCAGCAGATCTTGTCATTCTTCCTCATTTTTACTGAGGATAGCAATGCCATCAGCGAAACCTTACATTGATATTCTTTCGCGTTGAATTTTTATTCCACACTTCAACCCTTCTTTTATTTCCTTCATTGCTTCTTCGATGTACAGAGTGAACAGCATCGGCAAAAGGCTACAGACCAGTCTTACATCCTTTTTAATCCGAGCACGTCGTTCTTGGTCTCCAGTCTCAGTACTCCCTACTGGTTCTAGTACATATTATGTTTCACCCGTCTTTCCCTGCAGCTTACCCTAATTTTTCCCAAAATGTATAAAATCTTGCACCGTTTGGCTTGTCGAAGGCTTTTTCTAGGTCGAGAAATGCTATGAAAGTGTCTTGATTTTCCTGTAACTCGTTTCCATTACAAACCGCAACGTGTGGTCTTAATATAACAGTCCGCATTTGCTGCACAGTTTGTAAGCTTCCACCACTACTCCTTCCTAAATTTCAACGGGGAATGGCGGCCGCGTGTTTGATTAAAGGCAATCGAAGTCTCTTTGGCGAGAGAGAAAAACTCACATACAGATAAACACGGAAAAGAAAAAAGTTGTGACCGTGGGCTTAGTACACGTCCCGTGTCCCTGTTCGGTTAAATACTGTTACATTATTATTCATTTCAATGCAGTTAGAAAGCAGTATGCACTTGGTTTATGTTCAGTAATTCAATATGAAGAAAAATCATAATTATAGTTACCATTTATTCGACAATGACTTCAACGATAACAGTTCCAGTTAGACTCTCACTCTTCACTATTGTCGCAATACGATTTTCCCTGCGGTCGGCCAGTGTCATTCTTGATTGTTCCCCATCAAAAGCACAAGAATCTAGATGAAACATCGAATTTAAATGTTATTATTCCTTTACATTCACACGCGAATGTTAACTTTAACCAGCTGAGCTATTTTAAATCAGGACACTAATTCTTTAACAACAACTTATTGCCGTCTTATCATGGCGCGACACTGCTGCTAAAAAACAAGGTTCTATTTTAAAACAAAGGACTACGGACAGTTTTTGAAAACGTAACTTACATTTTTGCAACTTGGAAATGTGTGTCCATATATGTACATGTTGTTGTGGTCCTCAGCCAAAGGACTGGCTTGATGCAGCTCTTCATGCTACTCTATCCTGTGCAAGCCTCTTCGTCTCCGAGTAATTATTTCAACCTACAGCCTTCTGAATCTCTTTAGTGTATCCATCTCTTGGTCTCCCTTTATGATATTTATCCTCCACGCTTCCCTCGAGTGTTGAATTGGTGATCCCTTGATGCCTCAGAACGTGTCCTACCAACCGATCCCTTTCTCTATTCAAGTTGTGCCTCAAATTCCTCTTCTCTCCAATTCTATTCAGTACCTCTTCATTAGATACGCGATCTACCCATCTAATCTTCAGCATTTTTCTGCAGCACCACATTTCGAAAGCTTCTATTCTCTTCTTATCTAAACTGTTTACCGTCCACGTTTCACTTCCAAGCATGCCTATAATCCACACAAATACTTGCAAAAACGACTTCCTGACGCTTAAATCTATACTCGATGTTAACAAATTTCTCTTCTTCGTAAACGCTTTCCTTACCATTGCCAATTTACATTTTATATCCTCCCTACTTCGACCATCATCAGTTATTTTACTCTCCAAATAGCAAAACTAATCTACAACTTTAAGTGTCTCATTTCCTGATCTAATTCCTCAGCATCACCTGATTCAGTTCGGTTACATTCCATCATCCTCGTTTTGCTTTTGTTGATTTTTATCTTATATCCTCCTTTCAAGACACTGTCCATTCCGTTCAACTGTTCTTTCAAGTCCTTTGCTGTCACTGACAGAAGTACAATGTCATCGGTATACGTCTTCTCCCTGGATTTTGATTCCTACTCCAAATTTTTCTTATATATCACAGGTATGTAAAACATTTATTCGTGATTTACCCATTAATTTAGTCATATTTCCGTATTATCTGAGCTTTTTGTAATTCGAGATAGCCTCAGCCCCAATTAACTGTACTGTATGCTGAAACTGCTTTCTTGAAATACACTGCCCAACAGAATTAAAGCGTCACCTTGTCGAAACGCCGTAACTTTATCCCATTGGGACGCATTAGTTTTAAATTTGGCTCGAAGGTGGCTACAAACTTCCTCTTTATGGTGCAAAAGCGTGGCGTGCTGTGACGTCGCCTCTGGTTCAACGTCGCTTCAAACAGCGAGATGTCGACACTTTCGGAAAAAAAAACAGAGCTCAGAAGTTCATGTGAGCTGTAAGACGGATTAATGATGTCACATTGGCACCAAATTTCACAACGATTATACCGAACACCGCCGTGGGCCTGTTACGCGATAGTAAGGTGTGACACGCTCTGTAATCTACATCTACATCTACATCCATATCGATACTCTGCAAATTACACTTAAGCGCCTGGCAGAGGGTTCAACGAACCATCTTCACAATAATTCTCTACTATTCTATTCTCGAACAGCGCGCAGGAAAAACGAACACCTATATCTTTCCGTGCGAGCCCTGATTTCCCTTATTTTATTACGATCATCGTTTCTTCCTATGTAGGTCGGCGTCCACAAAATATGTTTGCATTCGGAGGAGAAAGTTGGTGATTGAAATTTTGTGAGAAGATTCCGCTGCGACGAAAAACGCTTTTGTTTTAATTGTGCCCATTCCAAATCCTATATTATGTCTTTGGCACTCTCTCCCCTGTTTCGCGATAATCCACAACGTGCTGCTCTTCTTTGAACTTTCTCGACGTACTCCGTTAATCCTATCTGGTAAGGATCTCAGATCGCGCAACAGTATTAGAAAAGCGGACGGAAAAACGTAGTGTAGGCATCTCTTACCCGCATTTCATCCTTCTTTTGACGCCTCTGCGATGGAGGTCAGACCGCGCCGCCCAGCGCTGAAATCACGCGGTTATCTTGTGGGTGGCCAGGAAAACATTTCATATTCACCATCACGAATTAGCGGGTGGCAACCACCCCTTCCCTTAGGCGCTGATTTCCACACATTTTTCTGTAGAAAACGACAGTTCACTGTGTGGTGAGTGAAAGGATGACGTTCTTGACAATCGCCTATGCGGTTCAACCCTCCTCTAAAAACATCGTGGGCCAGCAACTCTTTTGAACGTGAACACACCCCCTTGGAGTGCAGTTTAGGGTGGAACCTCTAAGGATCTCTCAGAACCAATCGACGAAATGTGCACGCAATCCGAAGCAGCAAAGGGTTGGTGTGTGTGTGTAGGGGGGGGGGGGGGGGGGGTGAGGTGCAACATTAACACATGAGCAGCAAAACCTCCCAGTTCGGCAGCAGCCTCGATACCATCCATCCACCTTTGTTGAGCTCTTTAAAAACACACCTGAGTACAGACAACCTGTGACGAAGTACTAGGCACTTGCACAAAAGCAACCCCTGCGACACCCTTCCGATTCCGGATGGCCTATAAGCAGATGCAAGGGCAGAAGCAGAGCCGCGTAGAGGCACCTAGGACTTTCCTCATGGGTGCTGTTTGCAAATTCTTGAGGTGCTCAACAAAGATGCGCGGGTGGCATCGACAGTGTCGCAGACGGGAGTGGTCTTAGACGGGGCCGTTGCCGTTTTATTCTTCGCCTATGCTCACAACACAGAAGGGTGCGAAACAGTAGAGTTGAAAAAGCATAAGCATCGGCTTCAAACTTCGTCGAAAGGTTTCGAACGACCTCTAGTAGTTCCAACCTCTACATCAGACCAAAAATTGCAGTCGCACTGTACTCTAAAGAAGTGCGGTTACCTTCAATGAGGTTGTTGGTCGGCGATTTCCTTAGAGAAGCTATCATGTTTGGTTTGTGCAGCGCTCAACTGCGTGGTCATCAGCACCCGTACAAAGTCACAATCTTTAGACAGTCCAATCTAGCCACTTTCACGAATAATGAGGACAACACAAACACCCAGTCCCCAAGCAGAGAAAATCCCCAGTCCGGCCGGGAATAGCATCCAGTCCCGTGATACAGAGGCAGCTACGCTAACCAATAGACCACTAGCTGAGAGAAGGGTTGAACCGTGTGAGAGGTGTCAGCAGTGCCAAAGGCTGTCAAGAACACTGTCCTTGTTGCTCGCCACACTGCAAAAGGCCGTTTTCGACCGCCAAATGCGTGGCAATCAACGCCTAAGGAAAGTGGTGGTTCCATTGACGCCATTAAATTTATGCTACCCGCTAATGCCATTTCGTGTCGATTCTGAGCGGCGGTGAGCCTGAAATGTTTTCCTCGGGCCCCCACAAGATAACCGCGTGCTTTGGTTCTAATGGCTCTGAGCATTATGGCACTTAACATCTGAGGTCATCAGTCTCCTAGAACTTAGAACTACTTAAACCTAACTAACCTAAGGATATCACACACATCCATGCCTGAGGCAGGATTCGAACCTGCGACCGTGGCTGTCGCGCGGTTCCAGACTGTAGCGCCTAGAACCGCTCGGCCACTTCGGCCGGCAACATCTACATCTACATCTACATGACTACTCTGCAATTCACATTTAAGTGCTTGGCAGAGGGTTCATCGAACCACAATCATACTATCTCTCTACTATTCCACTCCCGAACAGCGAGCGGGAAAAACGAACACCTAAACCTTTCTGTTCGAGCTCTGATTTCTCTTATTTTATTTTGATGATCATTCCTACCTATGTAGGTTGGGCTCAACAAAATATTTTCGCATTCGGAAGAGAAAGTTGGTGACTGAAATTTCGTAAAAAGGTCTCGCCGCGACGAAAAACGTCTATGCTGTAAAGACTTCCATCCCAACTCGTGTATCATATCTGCCACACTCTCTCCCCTATAACGTGATAATACAAAACGAGCTGCCCTTTTTTGCACCCTTTCGATGTCCTCCGTCAATCCCACCTGGTAAGGATCCCACACCGCGCAGCAATATTCTAACAAAGTACGAACGAGTGTAGTGTAAGCTGTCTCTTTAGTGGACTTGTTGCATCTTCTAAGTGTCCTGCCAATGAAACGCAGCCTTTGGCTCGCCTTCCCCACAATATTATCTATGTGGTCCTTCCAACTGAAGTTGTTCGTAATTTTAACACCCAGGTACTTAGTTGAATTGACAGCCTTGAGAATTGTACTATTTATCGAGTAATCGAATTCCAACGGATTTCTTTTGGAACTCATGTGGATCATCTCACACTTTTCGTTATTTAGCGTCAACTGCCACCTGACACACCATACAGCAATCTTTTCTAAATCGCTTTGCAGCTGATACTGGTCTTCGGATGACCTTACTAGACGGTAAATTACAGCATCATCTGCGAACAGTCTAAGAGAACTGCTCAGATTGTCACCCAGGTCATTTATATAGATCAGGAACAGTAGAGGTCCCAGGACGCTTCCCTGGGGAACACCTGATATCACTTCAGTTTTACTCGATGATTTGCCGTCTATTACTACGAACTGCGACCTTCCTGACAGGAAATCACGAATCCAGTCGCACAACTGAGACGATACCCCATAGCTCCGCAGCTTGATTAGAAGTCGCTTGTGAGGAACGGTGTCAAAAGCTTTCCGGAAATCTAGAAATACGGAATCAACTTGAGATCCCCTGTCGATAGCGGCCATTACTTCGTGCGAATAAAGAGCTAGCTGCGTTGCACAAGAGCGATGTTTTCTGAAGCCAACCGCGTGATTTCAACGATGGGCATTGCGGTCAAGACCTCCATCACAGAGGCGTCAAAAGAAGGGGTGATACGTGGGTACAGAGTCGGTGTTACGACTTTACCATTGCGTGACACATCCACGGTGGTCTTGGGTATAATTGTTGTGAAATTTGGTGCCAATGTGAGTTCATTAACCAGTCTTACACCTCACGTGACCTTCTGAGCTCTGGCTTTTTTTTTTTTTTTTTTTCGTATGTGTGGACACTTTGCTGTCTGAAGCTTCGCCGAGCCCGAGGGCGACGTCGCAGGGCGCCGCACCTTTCCACCATTATAGAGGAAGGTTGTAGGCATTTTCAATCCAAATTTCAAACTTATGCGGTGCAATTGTATACAATTAGTGCGTTTCGAAAAAGTGATCCTTTAGTAGCTTTGCGCAATGTATGATAATAAGCCTCCATATCATACTGCTTATTCTACTTCCTGCACCTATATTAGATTTTTGGCATTCTGAAGATACAGCTTACAAATGCCTCTTGTTGACTTGTTGCACTTTAAATCGTATAGAATTCTGTGAAACTATGAATCATCTTTGTCATCCTCATTAACGGAGACAAATCTGTATATCCACTCACAAACTACACTTAAATAACTGTAACTCGTTTCGAGACATCGGTACTTAATTCCAAGAAGAGATCTGTCTTCGTCTTGCTAATAACAAGTAGACGTGTAATAGTAGAAATGTTTAACTTGTATAACGGTCGATAAGGATTTTTTTATATAAGGAGCGAGAACTCAAGTTCGGGAAAGAAGTTACAGAGTCCTTGTCAAAGGAAAGGCCCCAGCAGATTCGTCGAGCGAACTATAGTTCCACGAAAAACAACATGATTTAGTGAGGATGACTACTTTCGTAGGGTGCAATGGATTCAGTTCTGTACCTCCAGGAGAACATTGTTTCAATTTTCAGTTCTTTGCTTATGAACGTACTTAATTAAGCTATAGGCAGCAAAGGCATATGAGGAACAGCACTTTGTTAAAAATTACAGAGTTAAATAATTTTTTCTTAATGCGGGGCCACAGTCATAATATATTTCTTTAAAGTCAGTACCGCCATTAGACTGTTTTTTATTTACAGTGTTACTTTTACACTTACACAATCATGATTTCGGCTTCAAAGTGCCATTATTAAGTGTTTTATGAGTTATACAGTGCCTAAGATATCCGACAGTATGTCATCTTAGGCACTGTATAACACTTAAAACACTTGATAATGGCACTTTGAAGCTCAAATGGTTCAAATGGCTCTGGGCATTACGGGATTTAACATCTGAGGTCATCAGTCCCCTATACGTAGAACTACTTACAGTTAACTAACCTAAGGACATCACACACATCCACGTCCGAGGCAGGATTCGAACATGCGACCTTAGCAGTCGCGCGATTCCGGACTGAAGCGCCTAGAACCGCTCGGCCACCGCAGCCGGCTCAACTTTGAAGCCGAAATCATGATTGTGTAAGTGTAAACGTAACACTGTAAATAAACAACAGTCTAATGGCGGTACTGACTTTAAAGAAATGACAGAGTTGATGGATGACACGATGAAAGACCTAAGTAAGACGGTCATTCAGCAGGTTCAGAGTTAGGAATGTTTGAGTAAGAGCAGAGTACGGTAACGTACCGCCGCACCAGAGTGCTGGGAACCGCTGGTGTTATCAGTTGGCGGTGAAATCGTCGGACATTGGCCTCGCCTCCGCTGAGGAACAGAGTCGGGTAATGGTTGGCGACATTAGGGCGGAGAGGTAATATTTATGGCCGGTCCAGCGCCGGTTACATGCATGCATCGAGAAGAGAAATGCCTGACAGCGAGCCAGAGTGAAAGCTAATTGCACAGGAACCGACAACAAGCGGCCTCATAAAGCGTAAACACGCCTGGGAAGCCCTAGGGTCTCAAGTGTGGACACAGTGCTGGGCCAAATGTCAGAGTTGCTCCTCCTCTGTTAGGAGCGCACTGAGTTGTTACGAAGTATGAGGGCATGGTGGAAATTTATTGCCAGTTACAGAAATAGCGTCGGTATTAATTATAACCTTTTCTTGGCATTTTTTTTTACCAGTCTTTCGAGTGATATGATATTGCCCTCCATTTTTTCCTGTAGTTTGCTAAGCTTTCACGTAATTACTATATCCAACATCCTTTTCCCTGTAATGCTTCCCTCATTGCCACGTCTAGCATCCTCGTTTGCTGTAACACATGTTCCACGAAAATATTCCTTCTTACGGCTACGATCTTCCTACGTTTCATTCCACAGCTATTCCTTCTTGTATTTCTCACGTTTGCTCAATTTTTGACATTCTTCCAGTCTGGTTGAAAGTACACATTTGTGCAGTCAAAATCTGCTGCTGAGTATAATTCCGTGTTGCTCCGGAAGGTTCATTGTATCGTGCTTGGATCCTCGTTGTCATGATGTCCGCAGTGTTTTCGAGACTTTGCCGCTTGCTGCTCAAGTCTGCGCCGTTCTTTGACGGCTGCCCTCTAGAGGTCACCCATTGAATAATGCTCAATCCGGTTAATGTCACTAGACAGCTCAGGGCATTCTATTCTGTCGGTTCTGCGTCGCGGAGGAAGCCGTTCACTAGATGGCCGCAGTCTGTTCGTGCGGTGTCGTCTTGAAAGACGAACTCAGGGCTAAAGTGTTCACAGAAAGCATGAACAACAGGTTGGTGAATTCTGGTTGGTTGGTTGGTTGGTTTGGGGAAGGAGACCAGACAGCGTGGTTATCGGTCTCATCGGATTAGGGAAGGATGGGGAAGGACGTCGGCCGTGCCCTTTCAGAGGAACCATCCCGGCATTTACCTGGAGTGATTTAGGGAAATCACGGAAAACCTAAATCAGGATGGCTGGACGCGGGATTGAACAGTCGTCCTCCCGAATGCGAGTCCAGTGTCTAACCACTGCGCCACCTCGCTCGGTTTGGTGAATTCTGTCCCAATACTGCACAGCCCTGTAATTACCCTCTATAGTAATGAGAGGTTCCGCACAACACAAATTAATGCCAGCCGGAAGTATGACTGAGCTACTTCTCTGCTGAACTAATTAGACCGTACGCTGGAAGAGTGCACTCGTTCCTATCAGCCCCCATACTCATCTTCGACGGTCTGCAGACGTCAGAAAAATCTTGACTCGTCGTCACATACAGCCCTATGCCACTGACCCACGTTCAATTCCAGATGTTCCCTTGGCCAGTTTCTTTGCGAACAACAGTGGCCGGTCGGTGCATCCTAGCGGTTCTAGGCGCTTCAGCCCGGAACCGCGCTGCTGCTACTGTCGCAGGTTCGAATCCAGCCTCGGGCATGGATGTGTGTGCTGTCCTTAGGGTAGTTAGGTTTAAGTAGTTCCAAATCTAGGGGACTGAGGACCTCAGTTGTTAAGTCCCATAGTGCTCAGAGCCATTTGAACCATTTGAACATCAGTGATGTGGGGTTGGTGTTGTTTGCCGTGGTCACAGTGACTCTGATTTCATCGTGTTGCTTTCTGCCCGAGGCGATAATATTCTAGTTTTTTCCAAACGACAGTGTGCGGGTCCGTTGCATTCTTCTCGGGATACGTACGAGACATAATTTGTAGGTATCGGTCATCAGACGGTGTCGCTGTGTAGCGGGACTTTGAATTTCGCCGCGATACACTCGTTCCCTAAATATAAATTATACCGTCGGAGCGGTATGAGCGCTCGATGGCAGAGAAAGTATATAAGAAAATGAAGGTACAAAAATTGTAACTCAATTTGTTTTCTAACCGTCTTTTGTCTCGTGAGAGCGGAAGCTTAACTTACTTATTAGCTAGTCTTGGTCGGATTAAGACGGAAAAACTCATTGATGTGCAGACGTATAGTGGAAGTTGGTATGAAATTCGGAGGATGGAAGTAGCAACATAAAATACATTGCATTTAATATCAAGACGATTTTGATGTGTATACATTAGTAATTCATGGACAATGAATTTATTGCAAGATTTCAGAGCAGCTACGACTTTTCACGCAGAAATGAAGCAGGAGATTTTTGGAGAACAAGACCTGGACGCCGCACAAGAGAAGACATGTTAACATGGTAAAGGATGAATTCTTATCTACGCCATTTCCCCCTGTTAATCACACTTTGGTATTCTCTGTTATCTTTCAAATAATTTTTGTAGAGGAAATTGTTTTGACTTTTGCTCAGAAACGGCTCAAGGACCACCGCAACATTAGCTTTTCCGAATCACGAAGTCCGATAACTTTTCTGTAATACGAAGTTCGATTTGCATTTCGTTCTTTCCCTTTTTCACGGTCATTAACGATTTTAAAACCCCCTTTTTGTTCACCATTTCTTCCCACATTTACAACCTTTTCTTTTTTTCTCTTCTCTTTTTTATTTTTTATTAACCACTACAGCTAAAAGGCAGATCTCCCTCGTGTTGTGTCTCACGATAAACCTGGAATCTTCGTATGATGTTGCAGTGTACTCGCATCCCGCGGGTAACTTCCGATCTTGCCCTAAAGCGACAGCACGCGCACGGTATAAGCTTGAGATGATGCTTCGTGGCACGTTGATAGAACAAAACAGTGAACAACAGCCGCACCGCTCCGCTCTGAGTGTAGACTCAGAGGGGTGGACAAAAATATGTGACCACAACACATTAGCGTTCCTAATATAGTGTAGGAAACCCAGTGGTTCTCGAAGCAGCTTCTCCAGTCGCCTCTGTATGGATAAACACAGCTCCTGTATAGTTCTCAAGGGAAACTTATACCATACTCCCTGCAAAATAGTGCCAAGTTAGATAGCAAACAAACACCCTTCTATCCAAAATCAGCTACAACGGCTCAGTAATATCCAGATCTGATGACTGCGAAGGCCTGAGGAGATGCGATTATTCATGCAGCTCTCCATGCTACTCTATCCTGTGCAAGCTTATTCATCTCCCAGTACCTGTAACCTACATCCTTCTGAATCTGCTTAGTGTATTCATCTCTTGGTCTCCCTCTACGATTTTTACCCTCCACGCTGCCCTCCAATACTAAATTGGTGATCCCTTGATGCCTCAGAAGATGTCCTACCAACCGATCCCTTCTTCTGGTCAAGTTGTGCCACAAGCTTCTCATCTCCCCAATCCTATTCAATACTTCCTCATTAGTTATGTGATCTACCCATCTAATCTTCAGCATCCTTCTGTAGCACCACATTTCGAAAGCTTCTATTCTCTTCTTGTCCAAACTATTTATCGTCCATGTTTCACTTCCATACATGGCTACACTCCATACAAATACTTTCAGAAATGACTTCCTGGCACTTAAATCTATACTCGATGTTAACAAATTTCTCTTCTTCAGAAACGCTTTCCTTGCCATTGCCAGTCTACATTTTATATCCTCTCTACTTCGACCATCATCAGTTATTTTGCTCCCCAAATAGCAAAACTCATTTACTACTTTAAATGTCTCATTTCCTAATCTAATTCCCTCAGCATCACCCGACTTAATTCGACTACATTCCATTATCCTCGATTTGCTTTTGTTGATGTTCATCTTATATCCTCCTTTCAAGACACTGTCCATTCCATTCAACTGCTCTTCCAAGTCCTTTGCTGTCTCTGTCAGAATTACAATGTCATCGGCGAACCTCAAAGTTTTTATTTCTTCTCCATGGATTTTAATACCTACTCCGAATTTTTCTTTTGTTTCCTTTACTGCTTGCTCAATATACAGATTGAATAACATCGGGGAGAGGCTACAACCCCGTCTTACTCCCTTCCCAACCACTGCTTCCTTTTCATGTCCCTCACCTCTTATAACTGCCATCTGGTTTCTGTACAAATTGTAAATAGCCTTTCGCTCCCTGTATTTTACCCCTGCCACCTTCAGAATTTGAAAGAGAGTATTCCAGTCAACATTGTCAGAAGCTTTCTCTAAGTCTACAAATGCTAGAAACGTAGGTTTGCCTTTCCTTAATCTTTATTCTAAGATAAGTCGTAGGGGTCAGTATTGCCTCGCGTGTTCCAGTGTTTCTACGGAATCCAAACTGATCTTCCCCGAGGCCGGCTTCTACTAGTTTTTCCATTCGTCTGTAAAGAAGTCGTGTTAGTATTTTGCAGCTGTGGCTTGTTAAACTGATTGTTCGGTAATTTTCACATTTGTCAACACCTGCTTTCTTTGGGATTGGAATTATTATATTCTTCTTGAAGTCTGAGGGTATTTCGCCTGTTTCGTACATCTTGCTCACCAGATGGTAGAGTTTTGTCAGGACTGGCTCTCCTAAGGCCGTCAGTAGTTCCAATGGAATGTTGTCTACTCCGAGGGCCTTGTTTCGACTCAGGTCTTTCAGTGCTCTGTCAAACTCTTCACGCAATATCATATCTCCCAGTTCATCTTCATCTACATCCTATTCCATTTCCATAATATTGTCTTCAAGTACATCGCCCTTGTACAGACCCTCTATATACTCATTCTACCTTCTGCTTTCCCTTCTTTGCTTAGAACTGGGTTTCCACCTGAGGTCTTGATTTTCATACAAGTGGTCCTCTTTTCTCCAAAAGTTTCTTTAATTTTCCTGTATGCAGTATCTATCTTACCCCTAGTGAGATAAGCCTCTACATCGTTACATTTGTCCTCTAGCCATCCCTGCTTAGCCATTTTGCACTTCCTGTCGATCTCATTTTTGAGACGTTTGTATTCCTTTTTGCCTGCTTCATTTACTGCATTTTTATATTTTCTCCTTTCATCAATTAAATTCAATATTTCTTCCGTTACCCAAGGATATCTACTAGCCCTCGTCCTTTTACCTACTTGATCCTCTGCTGCCTTCACTACTTCATCCCTCAAAGCTACCCATTCTTCTTCTACTCTATTTCTTTCCCCCATTCCTGTCAATTGTTCCCTTATGCTCTCCCTGAATGTACAACCTCTGGTTCTTTCAGTTTATCCATGTCCCATCTCCTTAATTTCCCACCTTTTTGCAGTTTCTTCAGTTTTAATCTACAGGTCATAACCAATAGATTGTGGCCAGAGTCCACATCTGCCCCTGGAAATGTCTTACAATTTAAAACCTGGTTCCTAAATCTCTGTCTTTCCAGGGTTCTTCCATGTATACAACCTTCTTTCATGATTCTTAAACCAAGTGTTAGCTATGATTAAGTTGTGCTCCGTGCAAAATTCTACCAGGCGGCTTCCTCTTTCATTTCTTTGCCCCAGTCCGTATTCACCTACTACGTTTCCTTCTTTCCCTTTTCCTGCACTCGAATTCCAGTCACCCATGACTATTAAATTTTCGTCTCCCTTCACTATCTGAATAATTTCTTTTATTTGATCATACATTTCTTCAATTTCTTCGTCATCTGCAGAGCTAGTTGGCATATAAACTTGTACTACTGTATTAGGTGTGGGCTTCGTATCTATCTTGGCCACAATAATGCGTTCACTTTGTCTGGCCTCTCAACAGATACCCCTCCGTTGTGGTTGTACCTACGGTACGGCTATCTGTATCGCTGAGGCACGCAAGCCTTTCCACCAACGGCAAGGTCCATGGTTCATGGGGGGGTTCATTATGCAGTGGTGTTGGAAATGTCACCTTAATTCAACAATAAAGCATAATTAAAAGTTAGCAAACATTAAAGACTGTAAATACTTTTATTTTTAGCGAATTCCAAAATTAATGTTACATTCTTTATTTACATCTCATCACGAGTCAATACACACTTTGGACTCATTGGAAACACTAGACAAACATCCATGAGGCTGATGTCAGGGCCATGATGATAATGCTGCCTCTCAATTACATTCTTGGTGCGTTCCCATTTGTCTGTCTGAGAAACTGAGCTCCGGAAGACGAAAGGGGATTAGCATTTTCCATCACAGATCTGGGCATATCATTTTCCAGAAACACGCATTGTACTCTGAAAGTATGTTGTAAAATGAAAGATATGTTTTACTTTTCAGTTTTTACCACTTCTAACGTTGTTTACAGTCCCTACTTTGTCTTATTTAAGCAGTCCATTACTGTAGATAATACATTATTTAAGTAGTAGGCTTCAACCGCAATTTTAAGGTTGATGGTATTAGTTCTCTTTCATTTCCTTTGGGAACAAATTGTACAGTTTGATTCCCTACTAGAATATATAGTTCTTGTCCAAATCTGGATCTTCTTTCATCATCATGAATAGAGCTGTTACTGTAATAATCAGTAAAGTTTGTCTTAATATGTTCGATGGATTGGTAGATGTACTCAGATGGTAGAATTGTAATGCACAACTCTTTCCACAAATTTTTATAGTGGCCTTCGTTATTGTTTTTTTTGTTACTATTGTTATGGTTACATTCTGTTCTTTGAGTATAGCGCCCATATTTTATGCATCTGATCTCCAAGATATAGCTAGATACTGATTGCATATGGGGATAGTACATCAATACGAACCACTATCGGCGCTGATGACATTTTCTTTGCTAGCATCTTTCTGTGCTCATTTATTTCAACTGACTGTCATTCATATTTTGTGTTTTTTTACACAATCTATGGAATTATCACTTACATTTAAGGTCACGGTATTATTTTCCGTCTTCACACTGAAATTCATGCCCTTTGTTCTCTTTGTGTTCTCCGTTAGTTTAGTGCTTATTGACAATTGGAAACACCACATAGACTCTCATTTGCTTTATTTACCAGGAGGTCTGATGCAGTCTGTTGCAGTCTTTTGCTGATGCTTTATGAGGAGGTATTCCAGAATGTTCAGAACAATAAGTACAACACACAGTGAGGGCGGAAGCACTTGCTATAAATGTGAGATGTGCGCCAGTGATTTTATCTCTCTGCTCAGTGGTTCAAGGAAGTTGCGCTGAGAATGTGGAATATGGGACTCAGCTGTCGATGAGACTCTGGTCACGCTGCTTTTGGGAGCCTCAGGGAACTGCTTTGGTAGCTCCATCATAATCAGACCAGTTGCTCTATATTTCGAACCGCTTAAGCTCTAAAAACAAAATGACTCGTGGAAGTACCGTTCTGAATAAATTACGTTCTCGACTTGCTGTAAACTGTGGGTCTGGTGCGTGTTTAATAAAATACCGCTACGGATACTACATGTAGTCAAGGACTGCTGTGTCCGCCAGAGAATTCGCGGGGGTCCCTTCGATTACAAACATACTTAACTCGCAGGCTGGAGTCAGGGTTCAGATCTTTGCTGTCACTCCACCTTTAATGTGACACAGTTGCCTGGGATTTAATAATAAAAACAATAAAAATTAATAACATGTATCAATATAATAATAATAATTTTCTTACCTTAATGCTTAGTACATCCCTGTAGCTTAACTTATGAGAATAGTGATTTACACGGTATAAAATCAAGGTGTTCTTTCACCATTTTCAATATTTCACTTAGGGCTATGATTGTGGAAGTATATCTGCGGACTGCAACCACACATCAATAAAAAGTTTTGCATCACCTCGATTCCGAGAGTTCTGTACAGAAAATTGGAATAGAGATCAACAGAAAAATCATACCCGCCCTTTTTATTGCTCATGAAAACCAGACATCGCATGCTGTACCATCATACAGCGATACCTTGAGAGTTAGTGGTCCAGCTTGCTGTACACGCCGTCTGTATTGGTCGTGGCCTACTATCCACAAGTTCATCAAGGCACTGTTGGTCCAGAGTGGTTGGTGGGTCACACCATGAACGACAGCCCTTCTCAATCTATCCCAGGAATGTTCGATAGGGTTCATCTCTGGAGAACATGCTGGGCACTCTGGTCGAGCGATGTCTTTATCCTGAAGGAAGTCATTCACAACACGTGCACGATGGGAGCGCGAATTGTCGTCCATGAAGACGAACGCCTCGCAAGAGTGCTGCCGATATGGTTGCACTATCGGTCGGAGGATGGCATTCACGTATCGCACAGCCGTTATGGCGCCTTCCATGACCACCAGCGGCGTTCGTCGGCCCCACAGAATGCGACCCCAAAACAGCAGGGAGCCTCCACCTTGCTGCACTCGATGGACAGTTTGTCTAATGCGTTCAGCCTGACGGGGTTGCCTCCAAACACGTCTTCGACGATTGTCGTGTTGAAGGCATATGCGACATTCTTCGGTGAAGAGAACATGATGCCAGTCCTGAGCGGTCCATTCGGCAAGTTGTTGGGCCCATCTGTACCGCACTCTGTGGTGTCGTGGTTGCAAAGATGGCCCTCGCCATAGACATCGCAAGTGAAGTTGCGCATCACGCAGCCTATTGCGCACAGTTTGAGTCGTATCACGACGTCTTGTGGTTGCACGAAAAGCATTATTCAACATGGTGGCGTTGCTGTCAGGGTACCTTCGAGCTATAATCCGTAGGTAGTGGTCATCTACAGCAGTAGTATCCCCTGGGCGGCCTGAGCGAGGCATGTCATCGACAGTTCCTGTCTCTCTGTATCTCCTCCACGTCAGAACAACATCGCTTTGGTTCACTCCTAGACGCCTGGACACTCCCATTTTTGAGAGCCCTTGCAGGCACAAAGTAACAATACGGACGCGATCGAACTGCGGTATTGGCCGTCTAGGCATGGTTTAACTATAGACAACACGAACCGTGTACCTCCTTCCTGGTGTAATGACTGGAACTGTTGATGCAAGGTTGTTTACACCTTTGAGCGGGTTTAGTGACATCTCTGAACAGTGAAAGGGACTGTGTCTGTGATACAATATCCACAGTCTACGTCTATCTTCGTTCTGGGAACTGGGGTGATGCAAAACTTTTTTTGATGTGTGTATATGGGCGCTTAAATGAGGGTTTATTGAAAATTTCAGCCTACAGTCAGGGAAGTGAGTCTCTCAATTACATTTTCTCGTTAGTGGAGGGAGGGAATTTCCCTTTCTATTTTTCTTTTGTCAAGTTCCTATGCTTTTCTGGTTCAGGCCGTGGACTCTCAAACCGTCTCGGGTTAGTTGGCAGCAGGTGTGGTCATCCTGTCAGTTATCCAACTTTATTTTTCAGAAATTGTCTGACCAACTTAGAAATTGCCTCACAGATGCCGCTACATGGCAGGGTGCAATGTCATGCTGATACAATCAACCCCCATCTGCCAACTGCCCCTGTACTGTACAAAGTACACACTGCTGTAAAATGTGTTCATAGCGTCGTGAATTTTCCGTTCCTTTAAGCGCGTTAGCGGGATCAGACCCTAACCACCTCCGTATCGCACTGTCGGCACTACACGTGATGGCAAGTAACGTTCTCCAAGCACTCGCCAAAGCCAAACGCATTTCCGAAACGGCTTAATTTGTGAACTGTTTGCGTGCCGTCGTGGTTAAAGTATACTGTGCACGGCAAGATGAAGCTGCCCAAAACAGGCGCCGAGGCAACTGTGGTGCAGCAGGCGCCGTAGATGACAGGGGGAACGACGGCTGCGGAGACGTGCAACTGTTGAGAAAGTGACCGCACAGATCTACATCTACATCTACATCCGTACTCCGCAAGCCACCTGACGGTGTGTGGCGGAGGGCACCTTGAGTACCTCTATCGGTTCTCCCTTCTATTCCAGTCACGTATTGTTAGTGGAAAGACGGATTGTCGGTATGCCTCTGTCTGGGCACTAATCTATCTGATTTTATCCTCATGGTCTCTTCGCGAGATATACGTAGGATGGAGCAATATACTGCTTGACTCCTCACTGAAGGTATGTTCTCGAAACTTCAACAAAAGCCCGTACCGAGACACTGAGCGTCTCTCCTGCAGAGTCTTCCACTGGAGTTTATCTATCATCTCCGTAACGCTTTCGCGATTACTAAATGATCCTGTAACGAAGCGAGCTGCTCTCCGTTTGGTCTTCTCTATCTCTTCTATCAACCCTATCTGGTACGGATCCCACACTGATGAGAAGTATTCAAGCATTGCGCGAACAAGCGTACTGTAACCTACTTCCTTTGTTTTCGGATTGCATTTCCTTAGGACTCTTCCAATGAATCTCAGTCTGGCATATGCTTTACCGACGACCAACTTTATATGATCATTCCATTTTAAATCACCCCTAATGAGTACTCCCAGATAATTTATGGAATTAACTGCTTCCAGTTGCTGACCTGCTATATTGTAGCTAAATGAAAGTGATCTTTCTTTCTATGTATTCGCAGCACATTACACTTGTCTACATTGAGATTCAGTTGCCATTCCCTGCAAAGGCTAGCAACATCGTTTTCTCAACTATCTTTCAGCGACCGTTGCTGCGTATGAGCTTCTGCAGCAGGTTCCTGGTTGATGCACCCGTACTCACTTCCGCTCATCGCGACGAAGGATGGAATTTGTACGCAACTAGACGTCCGCTGATTAACTATAGGTAGCCTTTCCAGATGAATCACGTTTTACGCTCCATCTGACAGATGGCCGTTGGTGTATACGGCGTGGCACTTGCTGAAAGTAAACACCCTTGAACGCCCGTCGGAACGGTCAAGGTCGGAGGAGGTAGCGTTATGGTCTGGGGTATGTTTTCGTCGCATTGCCTGGGGGATCGCGTCATTCTGAAAGGTACAATGGGTCAACACAAATAGCTCTCTATCCTTGGGATACATGTTCACCCCTGCTTGGTGGCATCTACCAGCAGGATAGTGTACGTGTCAAAAAACTGGTTCAAATGGCTCTGAGCACTATGGAACTTAACATCTGTGGTCATCAGTCCCCTAGAACTTAGAACTACTTAAACCTAACTAACCTAAGAACATCACACACATCCATGCCCGAGGCAGGATTCGAACCTGCGACCGTAGCAGTCGCGCGGTTCCGGACTGAGCGCCTAGAACCTCTCGGCCACCTCGGCCGGCTGCAACGTGTCACACAGCTCGCAGTGCACGTGCGTGCTTCAAAGAGCACCAGGACGAGTTTACCGTACTCTCCTGGCCACTAAGCTCCCCGGACTTAAACTCGATCGAGAATCTGTGGGGCCACCTGAGTTGAGCTGAACACACCATGGATCCTCAGCCGAGAAAGCTAGCGCAGCTGTAGTCGGCATGGCTCCACATCCCTGCCGGTGCCTTCCAGGACCTCTCTGGCTGCCTCCCTGCACGTCTCTCAGCCAGAGCTGAAAAAAAAAAAAAAAAAAAAAAACTGGTTCAAATGGCTCTGAGCACTATGGGACTTAACATCTATGGTCATCAGTCCCCCAGAACTTAGAACTACTTAAAGCTAACTAACGTAAGGACATCACACAACACCCAGCCATAATGAGACAGAGAAAATCCATGACCCCGCCGGGAATCGAACCGGGGAACCCGGCTGTGGGAAGCGAGAACGCTACCGCACGACCACGAGAAGCGGGCCTTGGAGCTGCAAAAGCTGGCTATTCACTGTTCTGACAGACGGCCACATTAACGTGACCTGACTCGAACACAACAGCTACCAGTTTCGGAAATAGCGTATAGTACCATACTGTTAAAATACAGCGATAAAATTTCCTGAAAAGTTGTTTTCGAGTGTTCAAGAGAATGAGATGATGAGTAATATATGGTTGCACTGTACCGGCAAATTGCTACCACGCCGACGCACAGGTTCACTAACTTAATTAAAAATGTATTGCAATGGGAAGTTAACAGTAATATCCCTCCGAGATACGCTTTTCCACTCTTACAAGGAAGTTGAGCGTCAGTTAGTGAAATTAAACTTCTAATGAAAATTGTACTATTATTCGACTTTACGTAAATTATTCGGCAGCTCATTTGTTACGGTGGTAAACCGTGAAATTTAAAAGACAATGTTCGTGAATCGCTGGCTCAAATCCAACCCGAAAGAGTGTTTTAACTTATTTGTAAAACGAATCAACAGACCTCTCATATGAAACCAAACCACAACAACAAAACCTCACCACGCCTACCAGAAACGGAATATTATTGTGCTTTTCTTGCTGATTATATACGAGTACACTTACATTTGCAATCGCTGTTCACTCACGTCACGTTAGCTGACCGATGTAACCGAGCGGTTCTAGGCGCTTTGTCCGGAACTGCGCTGCTGCTACGGTCGCAGGTTCAAATCCTGCCTCGGGCATCGATGTGCGTGATGTCCTTACGTTAGTTAGGCTTAAGTAGTTATAAGCCTAGGGGACTGATGGCCTAAGTCCCATAGTGCTTAGAGCCATTTGAACCATTTGAACCACGTCACGTCAAAAAGACATTTTCTAGTTAATGTGACCAAACACTTTTTGCTTTATTAGAAACAAGGCTTTTTATCTTCGTACTGCCAAGCTAGGATTCTTGCAACAAACCTTTGAAGTTTCATCATCTTAAATAAAGATGAAGTAAGTCCGCTTCAGACACTGACGTTAGTTTACAGTAACAATTACGTTTGTGTTAACTGCATGTTGTACATGCTTTATTTCTCTCCGTACAGAAAACCTCATCGTCCTACATCTCGTTGTACTGTAGGCGTCTGGTAATATCTTCACTACCAGCAACGCTTTCCAAAAAAGTAAATTGTTTATTCGCAAGGTAAATGCGTGTATCCTCTGTTGTCCATTTCTCAGATTAAGATTCTGAAGCTATATATACTTCCAACCATCGAAACAACTTCTACAATCAGCTCTTGCTAACAGCGTTTTGGTGTATTTTGTTTAAAGATTTTAAAAATATATGACTTTTCCAGGATTCGAAGGTGTGAACTCTATATTCGCAATCAGATGAGCTGCTACCCGTTGCGCCTCCTAACACTTGCTCAGAATATTATTTCTGCCGAGTGTCTTCTATACACGAAATCACCACTAAGATTTGCCAAGAGTAATTTTATTGTGCTTTGTGTCTTTGTGTTCAAGACTGGTAGTCGACAATCTAGTTACAATATAGGGCTCGAAAGGTGGAGGGAGTATATAGAGGGTCCATCGAAGGGAGATGCGCTTCCGGGCAATATTATCGAAATGAAAGAGAATGTAGAAAAAGATGAGAAGGGAGAAATGATACTGCGTGAAAAATTTGACAAATCACTGAACGAATTAACTCGAAACATGGCCCCGGGAGTAGACAACACCCCATTAGAGCTACTGATAGCTTTGGGAGAGCCAGATACGACAAAACTATTCCATCTGGTGAGCAAGATGTATGAGACAGGCGAAATATCCTCAGCCTTCAAGAAGAATATAATACTGCCTATTCAAAAGAAAGCAGGTGCTGATAGGTGTAAAAGTTTATCGAACTACCAGTTTAATAAGTGATGGCTGCAAAACACTAACATTATAGAAGAATGGAAAGATTGCTAGAAACTGACCTCGGGAAAGATCTGTTTGGATTCCATAGAAATGTAGGAAAAAGCGAGGAAATTTTCACCCTAAGACTTCTTATAGAAGATAGGTTAAGGAAAAGTAAACCTACGTTTATACCATTTGTAGACTACGAGAAATCTTTTGACAATGGTAAGTGGAATACGCTCTTCCAGATTCGAAAGATGGCAGGGGTAAAATACAGGGAGCGAAAGGCTATTTGCAAATTGTATAGAATCACAAGGCAGTTATAAGAGTCGAGGGGCGTGAAAGGGAAGCACATCCCCAGTATAATTCAATCTATGTATTGAGCAAGCAGTAAAGGAAACAAAAAAAAAATTGAAGTAGGAATTAAAAGCCATGTAGAAGTTGTTGTTGTTGTGGTCTTCAGTCCTGAAACTGGTTTAATGCAGCTCTCCATGCTACTCTATCCTGTGCAAGCTTCTTCATCTCCCAGTACCTACTGAAACCTACATCCTTCTGAATCTGCTTAGTGTAGTCATCCCTTCGTCTCCCTCTACGATTTTTACCCTCCACGCTGCCCTCCAATACTAAATTGGTGATCCCTTGATGCCTCAGAACTTGTCCTACCAACCGATCTCTTCTTCTGGTCAAGTTGTGCCACAAACTTCTCTTCTCCCCAATCCGATTCAATACTTCCTCATTAGTTATGTGATCTACCCATCTAATCTTCAGCATTCTTCTGTAGCACCACATTTCGAAAGCTTCTATTCTCTTCTCGTCCAAACTATTTATCGTCCATGATTCACTTCCATACATGGCTACACTCCATACAAATACTTTCAGAAATGACTTCCTGGCCCTTAAATCTATATTCGATGTTAACAAACTTCTCTTCTTCAGAAACGCTTTCCTTGCCATTGTCAGTCTACATTTTATATCCTCTCTACTTCGACCATCATCAGTAATTTTGCTCCCCAAATAGCAAAACTCCTTTACTACTTTAAGTGTCTTACTTCCTAATCTAATTCCCTCAGCATCACCCGACTTAATTCGACTACATTCCATTATCCTCGTTTTGCTTTTGTTGATGTTCATCTTATATCCTCCTTTCAAGACACTGTCCATTCCATTCAACTGCTCTTCCAAGTCCTTTGCTGTCTCTGACAGAATTACGATGTCATCGGCGAACCTCAAAGTTTTTATTTCTTCTCCATGGATTTTAATACCTACTCCGAATTTTTCTTTTGTTTCCTTCACTGCTTGCTCAATATACAGATTGAATAACATCGGGGAGAGGCTACAACCCTGTCTCACTCCCTTCCCAACCACTGCTTCCCTTTCATGTCCCTCACCTCTTATAACTGCCGTCTTGTTTCTGTACAAATTGTAAATAGCCTTTCGCTCCCTGTATTTTACCCCTGCCACCTTCAGAATTTGAAAGAGAGTATTCCAGTCAACATTGTCAAAAGCTTTCTCTAAGTCTACAAATGCTAGAAACGTAGGTTTGCCCTTCCTTCATCTACCTTCTAAGATAAGTCGTAGGGTCAGTATTGCCTCACGTGTTCCAACATTTCTACGGAATCCAAACTGATCTTCCCCGAGGTCGGTTTCTACTAGTTTTTCCATTCGTCTGTAAAGAACTCGCGTTAGTATTTTGCAGCTGTGACTTATTAAACTGATAGTTCGGTAATTTTCACATTTGTCAACACCTGCTTTCTTTGGGATTGGAATTATTATATTCTTCTTGAAGTCTGAGTGTATTTCGCCTGTCTCATTCATCTTGCTCACCAGATGGTAGAGTATTGTCAGGACTGGCTCTCCCAAGGCCGTCAGTAGTTCCAATGGAATGTTGTCTACTCCAGGGGCCTTGTTTCGACTCAGGTCTTTCAGTGCTCTGTCAAACTCTTCACGCAGTATCGTATCTCCCAGTTCATCTCCATCTACATCCTCTTCCATTTCCATAATATTGTCCTTAAGTAGATCGCCCTTGTATAGACCCTCTATATACTCCTTCCACCTTTCTGCTTTCCCTTCTTTGGTTAGAACTGGGTTTCCATCTGACCTCTTAATATTCATACAAGTGGTCCTCTTTTCTCCAAAAGTTTCTTTAATTTTCCTGTATGCAGTATCTATGTTACCCTGACATGAGCCTCTACATCGTTACATTTGTCCTCTAGCCATCCCTGCTTAGCCATTTTGCACTTCCTGTCGATGTCATTTTTGAGACGTTTGTATTCCTTTTTGCCTGCTTCATTTACTGCATTTTTATATTTTCTCCTTTCATCAATTAAATTCAGTATTTCTTCTGTTACCCAAGGTTTTCTACTGTCCCTCGTCTTTTTACCTACTTGATCCTCTGCTGGCTTCACTACTTCATCCCTCAAAGCTATCCATTCTTCTTCTACTCTATTTCTTTCCCCCATTCCTGTCAATTGTTCCCTTATGCTCTCCCTGAAACTCTGTACAACCTCTGGTTCTTTTAGTTTATCCAGGTCCCATCTCCTTAATTTCCCACCTTTTTGCAGTTTCTTCAGTTTTAATCTACAGGTCATAACCAATAGATTGTGGCCAGAGTCCACATCTGCCCCTGGAAATGTCTTACAATTTAAAACCTGGTTCCTAAATCTCTGTCTTACCAGGGTTCTTCCATGTATACCACCTTCTTTCATGATTCTTAAACCAAGTGTTAGCTATGATTAAGTTGTGCTCCGTGCAAAATTCTACCAGGCGGCTTCCTCTTTCATTTCTTTGCCCCAGTCCCTATTCATCTACTACGTTTCCTTCTCTCCCTTTTCCTACTACCGAATTCCAGTCACCCATGACTATTAAATTTTCGTCACCCTTCACTATCTGTATAATTTATTTTATTTGATCATATATTTCTTCAATTTCTTCGTCATCTGCAGAGCTAGTTGGCATATAAACTTGTACTACTGTAGTAGGTATGGGCTTCGTATCTATCTTGGCCACAATAATGCGTTCACTATGTTGTCTGTAGTAGCTTACCTGCATTCCTATTTTCCTATTCATTATTAAACCTAGTCCTGCATTACCCCTATTTGATTTTGTGTTTATAACCCTGTAGTCACCTGACCAGAAGTCTTGTTCCTCCTGCCACCGAACTTCACTAATTCCCACTATATCTAACTTTAACCTATCCATTTCCCTTTTTAAATTTTCTAACCTACCTGCCCGATTAAGGGATCTGACATTCCACGCTCCGACCCGTAGAACGCCAGTTTTCTTTCTCCTGATAACGACATCCTCTTGAGTAGTCCCCGCCCGGAGATCCGAATGGGGGACTATTTTACCTCCGGAATATTTTACCCAAGACGATGCCATCATCATTTAATCATACAGTAAAGGTGCATGCCCTCGGGAAAAATTACGGCTGTAGTTTCCCCTTGCTTTCAGCCGTTCGCAGTACCAGCGCAGCAAGGCTGTTTTGGTTATTGTTACAAGGCCAAATCAGTCAATCATCCAGACTGTTGCCCCTGCAAATACTGAAAAGGCTACTGCCCCTCTTCAGGAACCACACGTTTGTCTGGCCTCTCAACAGATACCCCTCCGTTGTGGTTGCACCTACGGTACGGCTATCTGTATCGCTGAGGCACGCAAGCCTCCCCACCAACGGCAAGGTCCATGGTTCATGGGGGGGGGGGGGGGGGGGGGGGCATAGAGAAGAAATAAAAACTTTAGGGTTTGCCGATGACATTGTAATTCTATCAAAGATAGCAAAGGGCCTGGAAGAGCAGTTGAATGGAATGGACATGTCTTGAAAGGAGGATATAAGATGAGCGTCAACAAAAGCGAAAGGAGGATAATGGAATGTCGAATTAAATCAGGTGATGCTGAGCGAATTAAATTAGGAAATGAGACATTTAAAAGAAGTAAATGAGTTTTGCTATTTGGGAAGCAAAATAACTGATGATGGTCGAAGTAGAGACGATATAAAATGTAGACTGGCAATCGCAAGAAAAGCATTTCTGAAGAAGAGAAATTTGTTAACATCGACTGTAGATATAAGTGCCAGGAAATCCGTCCTGAAAGTATTCATGTGGAGCCATGTATGGAAGTGAGTCATCGACAACAAACAGTTTAGACAAGAAGAGAACAGAAGCTTGTGAAATGTGGTGCTGCAGAAGAATGCCGAAAATTAGATGTGTAGATAACATGATTAACGAGGAGGCACTGAATAGAACATGGGAGAAGAGAAATTTGTGGTGCAATCTGACCAAAAGAAGGGATCGGTTGATAGAACATGTTCCGAGGAATCAAAGGATCACCAATTTAGTACTGGAGGGAAGCGTGTGGGGTAAAAATCGTTGAGGAAGAGCAATAGATGAATACAGTAAGCAGATTCAGAAGGATGTAGGTTGCACTAGTTACTCGGAGATGAATAGGCATGCACAGAATGGAGTAGCAGGAAAGCTGCATCAAACCGTCTTTGGACTGCGGACCACAACAACAACACATTTTCAAAAGTTCTACAATTCCTTAGTTTTGAACAAGTTTAATAATGCAGGGAGCAGAGAAAAGAATGTCCGTCGTTGCACATGTCGCCGCTCTAAATATATCGAGCATAAATGCATCAACTTTCGCAAGGTTTTCACCATAAGCGTTCACAAAAGTCCTTTCTGTTGTTACTTAAAAGCAGTGATTGCATTTTCCATCACAAAATACCTACTCTATTCGCAGAAAAAGTACGTAAAAACCTCGTAACTTGGGCGAACACTCCTATAACATACGTATAGCTCCGTCCTACTCCTAGCCTGTGACGTCACCAGAGCTTCAGCCAATAACAGAGCAATTTCGATCACTTGTCCAAATCTTGATGTTTAACGATTTTTAAGCTTTAATTACATAAAAAATAACAGATATTTTGTAAGAATGTTGACTGTAAATACTATTCGAATGTTATAATCAGTCAGAATGACAACAATCCGAACCACATTTTTGACATAGGAAAATAGCCTATTGTGCATTCAGCATTAAGCATTGAGATACTTATTATGTTAGAGGTAATTTTGCTGTGGATTAGTTGTCAACACTTTCGTTTACATGTTTGTGCAATATATCAGTAAGTGAAATATGTTTTCTCGTATTTTTGCTATATTTTCCTATAGACACAGTCGGTTAATGTTTGGAGACGGCATATAGGAGGGTCATAGAATTTTAAAAATATCGGTACATCTTTCCGTGATTTTTGGAAAGGGCCATCAGACGTGCGATGCAGATACATTCTGTTTTATAAAGGATAAATCGGAGTACTTTCAAAGTACTCTTCGCTTAGTAGAGACAGAAATATGATTAAGGTTTCATGTATCGTCGTGCACTGTCATTGCAATCTGACGAGTGATATCTGAAGAGGCACACAGCGCGCCTGTAACTATCGATACAAAGCGTAGGAACGCAAGGGCAGCCACAGGTATAGACTGTGGGCGGTCAGGCAAACATCCGGTCCGTAGAGCTACGCCTAGACAGACTCATCCAGTTCCGATACGACCGGCAGGACAGCCCGTGTTTGCTTTTGTCGGCGAATCGTCTGAGCTCACAACAATTTCGTCTCGGATACGAATATTCGTGTTGCAAGAAGTGGATGAATTTAGCCGTCGGTTTAGTAGACATCGAAAGATCTTACAAATCACATCGGCGGTAAAAGATTAAGTTCGGTATTTCAGTCAAGCGTTTTCAACCGACGTTAATTGAGTTTAGAGGTCGTTATCTTGTCATAAAGAATCTCATTAGTTCCCAGAATTTTACTCGCCCTACTGAGTCCGTCATTTTCATAATATGGCAAGTTTACTCCATATTTTAATGTAAGTTTAGGGCCCGAATATCCTTCCTGTTGCCGCAGTGGTGATCTAAAGGGGGCGGGCTAGCTGAAGTTGTGTCCTGTCACGTTTTCAGCTGTACTGTGCTCCCCTGTTATGTATGCAGCATAGTATTTTCGTATATTTCCACTGAAATGATACCAAGCTTGTGACTTCGGCAACACTATTCGATGGCAGAAGGCAGGAAAGACTGTAGAGTTCCTGCTGAAGGGAGAGATACAACAAAAAGAATTTTTGTGCATAACTGTAAATCATCTTAAAATCTGAGATACGCCGAACGATTATGTCACAACAAACATCTTCCGTGTTTTAACTTCAACAAAGTCATGATCAAAATTGCTGTGCAATGAATAATGTGAGGTTAGGTTCTAGACGCGTGACGCTTTTTCTTTGTTTGCAAATGGTTGAAACTTTCAACTAAAGATGATATGTAGCTGCCGGCCGAGGTGGCCGAGCGGTTCTAGGCGCTTCAGTCAGGAACCGCGCAATTGATAACGTCGCAGGTTCGAATCCTGCCTCAGGCATGGATGTGCGTGATGTCCTTACGTTAGTTACGTTTAAGTAGTTCTAAGGGAATGATGACCTCAGATGTTAAGTTTCATAGTACTCAGAGCCATTTGAACCAATTTTGACATGTAGCAGCGCCAACACCTATGGTTATTGTTTCATTTCGTGCCGGCCGTAGTGGTCGTGCGGTTCTAGGCGCTGCAGTCTGGAACCGCGAGACCGCTACGGTCGCAGGTTCGAATCCTGCCTCGGGCATGGATGTGTGTGGTGTCCTTGGGTTAGTTGGGTTTAACTAGTTCTAAGTTCTAGGGGACTAATGACCTCAGAAGTTGAGTCCCATAGTGCTCAGAGCCATTTGAGCCATTTTTTTCATTTCCTTCCACAGCTAATGCTAAAATCTAGTAGACTGTTTCTTACTTTTCTCATTCGTTTGCTTGCGTTTACTGTGTCGTTGCAGCAAAGAAAGCAATAAAAGGAAATTCAAAAAAGCAGAAAAGACATGCAAATGTAAGCGGACAGTAGAGCCTTTTCTTTAATCCTCGAAATTTCACAATTGATTATATGCTAAAATAACAATTTCAGACTAGGTGCAATATTTGATTCAGAGAATGTCTGGTGCATATATTTGGGGAAACTAGTTCAGAACATTCAGAACATAGATATAGTGGTCTGCACATGACATGTAACAAGTACAGTCCAGTCGATATATGTAAATGTCGGCTGTTAGCTTTCAAGCAGGGATGTTGTGTTTGCTCATGCTTGTATGATACATTTATAATGAGGATACTGTTCATTGCATGCCTATTGTCCATGAGGCAGTTTTGTTTTGCACAACACTGTGTTCAAGTAAATATTTCTTGACAAAAAAATACAACGTATTACACGCACTACGTCATTTACTGCAATTTTGCCTCGTTTATAAAAGCATTGCACTAAGAAACTTTTCCAGGAGAAAACAGTCTAATGTCCTGTCTTCAACCCAGAGGAGCATGGTTTCTTTACTTGTTAATGGTTTGTTTTAGTTAGATTCTATCAGATTTCGTTAACGAAAACTGATCAGTAACTGTGACGTGTGACGTGCAACCTTGATTTTTGCTTGTAGAAACGACACTGCCGACGTATTTTAGCTATGTCGTCCGCTGCTGTAGCTGAGCATTCCAGATGATCAGTTTAAAACTACTTGTAGCAACACTTGATGTATGACCTCGCTATCGTACCAGGAACTCGAATCCTATCGCTGTCGCCACTGGTTACGACAGCAGCGCGAAAATTGCGGCTCATTCTCACAAAACATAATATCCAACTCACTTTTCTTATATTTCTTTTTGTTGCTGGCGATTCTAACTTCAAGCTATTACTCTCCTGTAGCAATACGTGAAGTAGTTTAGCTCACTTCTTTAATAGAGGCGTCTAAATACACTGATGTGCAAAACTGAAGGACGGGTAGATAAAGTAACGTAACATGTTAACAACTGGACGGAAATGAATAAATGTGCGGAGGCACGTTGTCGGAGTTGTAGCAACATCGTACAGAAAGCTGGACGCAACATGGCGTGATGTCAGCGTGACTACAGCGCCCCTACAAAAAAGAGAGCACGCGTCAATCAGAGAGCAGCTAAGGCGCCTTGTGGTTGTCGTCTTCATAACAAAATGGCCCGGGAACAACATCTGGATGACTACACAGAGGGAAGACCCATCGGAAAATTTGGCGAAATGCGAAGTGTGACGAGTGTAGCGCAAGCTCCGTTCCGAACCTCAGGCACTGCAGCCTAAGGAGAAGAGGCGGTGACCACATCAACTATAGCAGCAGATGCTCGTTACATTATGCAACAGGCAAGTAGGGACCCACGTCAAACAGCGAGTGTAATTACAACATCCACATTTAACATGAATACGAGGCACGCAATTTCAGGGTCCACAGTGGCAAAGCCGCTGTATGGAAGTGGTCTCCTTCCCTTTCAAATGGTTCAAAAAAAAAATGTTCAAATGTTTATGAAATCTTATGGGACTTAACTGCTAAGGTCCTCACTCCCTGAGCTTACACACTACTTAACCTAAATTATCCTAAGGACAAATACACACACACCCATGCCCTAGGGAGGACTCGAACCTCCGCCGGGATCAGCCGCACAGTGGCGCCTGAGACCGCTCGGCTAATCCCGGGCGGCTCAAATGGTTCAAATGGCTCTAAACACTATGGGACTTAACATCTGAGGTCATCAGTCCCCGAGACTAAGAACTACTTAAATCGAACTAACCTAAGGACATCATACACATCCATGCCCGAGGCAGGATTCGAACCGGCGACCGTAGCAGCAGCGCGGTTCCGGACTGAAGCGCCTAGAACTACTCGGCAACAACGGCCAGCCCTTCCTTTTCGACCAATACATTGTGTTCCGTTGACATCCGCACCATTCGCGACATCGTTTATTATAGTGCCAAGAGCTTAGGAAATGGACCACCGAGGGCTGGGATCACGTGCTCTTCTCTGATGAGAGCAGATTCAGCCTTAATAATGATTCTAGACGTACCCTAACTTAGCGAGACGTGGGAACACATAATTCACCCAGGAGCGTTGCCGAACATGATCGTTTTGGTGGTTCAGTTGTAATGGTGTAGTCTCAGCAGTGATTCTGAATGTACTCTCATAAGGCGGAGGTGGGAACACTTTTAGTCACCCAGGAAAATTGCCGAAAATCGATTGGCGGTCCAGTTGTTATGGAGTAGGGAGGCGTGCTGCTGTATGGACGTACTGGCCTCCAAATCTTTGAACACGGTAGACTCAATGGTCAAAGCTATTCTGACACTGTACTGCATCCACATGTGGATCTTTTCAGGGGTGTTTTCGGCCCTGACTTCATTTTTATGGATGGCAATTGGTGATCGCATTCAACAGCGCTGGTGAAGGGGCTCTCGAAACGAGAGGACATTCAGAGACTGGACCGATCTGCATTGTTCCCTCCCCCTCCCCCCTCCCCACTTAAATCCCATGGAGAACATGTAGGATGGGGTGATGAGACCTATTGCTGCACGTCACACCCACCAACGACAGTCGAGCAGTTGTCAGCTGCGCTGGTGGAGGAATGGAACGCCGGCCGTGTGACCGAGCGGTTCTAGGCGCTTCAGTCCGGAACCGTACTGCTGCTACGGTCGCAGGTTCGAATCCTGCCTCGGGAATGGGTGTGTGTGATGTCCTTAGGTTAGTTAGGTTTACGTAGTTCTAAGTCTAGGGGACTGATGACCTCAGATGTTAAGTCCCATAGTGCTTAGAGCCATTTCAACCGTTTGATGGAATGGAACGCCCTGCCACAAGACCTTACCAACCTTATGATCAGCATGGGACACGTTGCAAAGCACCCACTGCTGTTCGTGGTGATCACACACCCTACTCACAACAATGTTCTGCCTTGTGTAATGTCCACAGGATCACTGCAAATCGCGATGATTTCTGTGTAATAATTGTCTTTGAATAAAAGTGTCATTTCCGTTCGCCTCATTAAGTATTTCCTTCAGTTATCTTTTGTACTATACTGTAGCAGTTGTTCCTACGTATGGTTCAAGTTCCATCGTGCTATATTACTTAGCAATAACACATCATGCGAAAGTTACTTTCGTTTTACACACCAGTGTATACTGCAGTGGGCAAAGTGTGAGCAGCAGCGCGATAGGTCCAGAATGGCGCCCGTCGGCAATAAGCAAATTTAAAGCGAGGTAAGCCGCGCGCCCCATCTGTCTGCGAAGCGTGTGCACCTTGTTCTGCCTGCGTGCTATCATATTTTAGCAGCTTGTGTATCGCATTTTCTGAGGTGGAAATTTGGGATAATGTCAGAATTTTCCTAAAAGAGCGTGGAAAACCAGCTAAAACCACAGGCGGACTGGTCAGTGTCCCACATCAACACTTGTTAATCCACTGCGCAGACTACACGCTGCTCTGGCTGACCTCTCTGTCTTGCAAAATGGTTCAAATGGCTCTGAGCACTATGGGACTTAACATCTGTGGTCATCAGTCCCCTAGAACTTAGAACTACTTAAACCTAACTAACCTAAGGACATCACACACGTCCATCCACGAGGCAGGATTCGAACCTGCGACCGTAGCAGTCGCGCGGTTCCGGACTGAGCGCCTTAACCGCGAGACCACCGCGGCCGGCTCTGTCTTGCAAGTTGTCATTCTGTGCGTTGAGCTATACGAGCATGTAATGAATACATTGTACAACCGATAATCACTAGGCAAGTTACGATAGTTAATACTTTAGAAGAAGTTATCTCGTATGGACGGACCTAAAAATATTGTGCAATACTGACAACCGAGAATTCAAACAGAAGACCCGTCCGGGCTAATGACAGAACTTCCGCTTTGCTGCTGGGCTTGTTAGACGTCTGCCACATTTTAAGGGCTATGACGTCGTTGTATTTCGCAAGTTTCGCTCCGGACTCTCCCCACTGCAGTGAATCAACGACCCGGCGTTCAAACAATGACGCACGCGCCGTTTTTTCCCTGGCGCAGTGCACAAATTTACGCCTCGACGTGAAATTTGCTTTGTGCCGCTTCTTGGATAGCGCGAAAGGTTACTACGGCATGACTGCCACGTCGTGTGTTTGTTTCACAGTACGCCTGGTTCCACAGCAGTTGCTACTGACATGCAATTACTTTAACTCTTTCCTGTAAAAACGCTTCTGACGTTTCGTCAGCACGAATGGCCTGGTAGCGTATGCAGACGCACACCGACGCGTCTTAGAACTTGTGTTTCTTCACATGTTTCCAGAAAATGAGCTCTCTCTTAAGCGCGCAGTCTTTGCGAATTTATGTGCAACAACTCGTTTGATTTTTAAGATCGTCATTATTCGAAAAAGAGCCGGTATTAATGGAAGTCCAATAGGGATTCGATCATTTTCATTAAGCTTCACACCCCAGAAATCTGTTTTATATTTGTACTGTTTCACGTGTCGTCAACAGTATTTATTTACTCTTATTGCTGTTACTGCAGGAAATAAATCTCCAGTTACTAAGGGTAGTTTAGGAGAAGGCGCACATACATGAGTACGAACTATTGTGACGGAAAAAAACTCCAGATAAACAAATAAACTATGTGATCAAAAGTATCCGGATACCTGGCTGAAAATGACTTACAAGTTTCCAGAATGAGATTTTCACTCTGCAGCGGAGTGTGCGCTGATATGAAACTTCCTGGCAGATTAAAACTGTGTGCCGGACCGAGACTCGAACTCGGGACCTTTGCCTTTGAGGGCAAGTGCTCTACCAGCTGAACTACCCAAGCACGACTCACGGCCCCTCCTCACAGCCTTACTTCTGCCAGTACCTCGTCTCCTTGCTTCCAAACTTAAAAGAAGCTCTCCTGGAGGAGATTCTGAGCTGATAGTCCATGCTGCTGCAAACGTCGTCGAACTGTTCGTGCAGAAGGTTGTTATCTTGCAAACGTCCCCATCTAATGACTCCGGGATCGAGACTTGGCTGCACGATCCGTTACAGCCATACTGATAAGATGCCTGTCATCTGGACTGCTAGTGATACGAAACCGTTGGGACGCAGCACGGCGTTCCGTATTATCCTCCTGAACCCACCGATTCCATATTCTGCTAACAGTCATTGGATCTCGACCAACACGAGCAGCAATGTCGCGATACGATAAACCGCAATCTGACCTTTATCCAAGTTGGAAACATGATGGTACGCATTTCTCCTCCTTACACGAGGCATCACAACAACGTTTCACCAGGCAACGCCGGTCAACTGCTGTTTGTGTATGAGAAATCGGTTGGACACTTTACTCATGTCAGCACGTTGTAGGTGTCACCACCGGCGCCAATCTTGTCTGAATGCTCTGACAAGCTAATGATTTGCATATCATAGCACCTTCTTCCTGTCGGTTAAAGTTCGCGTCTTAGCACGTCATCTTCGTGGTGTAGCAATTTTAATGGCCAGTAGTGTACTTATCGGCTTCCTACACCAATCCTTTGTTGTTTGCTAATGTTATGTCATTCTCATTTTTCTACAATTAAACCTTGCGGAATAAAAAGGAGCCAGGTTCTAAAGCATTGAAGTTGCCGTTCTGTTCACATAAACAATATATTAAAATGCATTTTTTCGGGATGGTTAATATGGAATAACATAGGAGGGACGGAGAGGGAAAGAGAAAGAGCAGGCTGTCCGACATCTAGAGCCGAGTCTACGAGACGGTAAGCGCTTGTGTTACCTTGCGTAGGTGGTCGTTGTGCTGGCTGTGCCTGGCGCTAAGCGAGTTGGTCTCCCTGGGAGAAGCCTCGCTGTCTGCTGCGGGGTCGCGATGCCCGCGGCTCCCACACGCGCTGCTGGCGTCTGGGGCGGCGCTGCTGCAGTTGGCAGCTCTGCAGGCGGGGGCGCCCCGCGCGCCGCGCTGCCTGCCCGCCGGCCTGCTGCTGGTGTACGGGGCGGCGCGCGCCGCCGCTGGCGCCACCTGCTGGGCCGGCGCCGGCCTCGGCCTTCTGCACGTGCGGCCCGCCAGCTCCGCCCTCGCCGCTGCTTTCGCCCTCCTCCTCGCCTACGCACAGGTAACTCCTATGTCTCTGCACAATCTACAACGTAAGGCCACTGTACAGTGTGTAAGCTTTTAGATGGCAGACCTGTCCCTAGTCCCGAATCGGTAGAAGTCGGTAAACGTCGGGAGGCTTCGGTAAGCACGCAGTTTCGACTGCTGCCAACATTACGCAGCTGACTGTGTTGTACAAGGTAGCCATTGTCGTCTGCTTCGTTATTGTTTTGCGCTGTACTGTTCTCCATGTTGTGCTAAACATTACGAAAATCAGTGAAGAGGCAGTTGCTGGCCCATCTCGGGAGTCGCCAACAACCCCTACCGGTAAGCCTACGGTTAGAAGGAAACCAGTATTACGTAGCGATGCTCGCAAAATTATCGGATGAATGGTTTGTGAGTGCGTAGTAGACAAACATGTACATGACGATTTCAGTTTCGTTTACGAACAACATTTAAAGCGAGTTTTACTGCCAAGCCTTTCGTCTGCTTTCGTTTAAGCATGACGCGCAATTTGTAGTGCCAGCACTGCAACTGCTTGCCCCCCCCCCCCCCCCCCCCCCATCCCAACAGCTCAACTCTCCTCGGCAGCCGATGCTTGCTTCCTCTTCTACCCGCACTCCCCTCGCTACTCTGCCGTCTTACTGTTAACACACTATTCAACAGTTCTATTCGAGCCGCATCGAAAGCTTACATATTGTTATGACTACATCCTAGATATGACAAACGTGCCTCCCTCCAGAGATACATTTTACGATGAGCGCCGTTGAAAATTCAAATTCCCACTTCCCACTGATATTTACCTCTAACAATGTAATTCCATTGTACAACGCTACAGGCAGGTATGTATTTCTAAATAGATGGCAATTGAGACTGTTCGCAGTGTTGACCTATGCAAGCTTACTACTTTCTTTTATGATCTGGACTTTAACAAAAATGGCAACGTACTGTTAATCAGTACACAGGGTAAGTTTTTATCTAAATGACAATAGATTTATTCATTCTTAACATCACAAGACAAAAAAATGACTAAAAAACCTTCACACAAACATTTATATTTGACAACCGCTTTCACTAAGATCGGGTCTATGGTGGACAAAGTGATCAGCTGGAGATCGACACACGACATTAATCACTTTATCTGACTTGATACACTTGAATCCAGATTATGGCACAAAAACTACGTCACCACCAAGCATCTATATTCTTCTATTCAAAAGAAGAAAAATATGTTTCGAAAGAACAGGGTGCTGAGAAACATATATTGGAGCCCTAACGCCATGACAGCGAATACTTTATCCTCTGCTGGTCAAGGCGGCACCCCATGATGCGTTCGGCGATTGAAGTCATGAATGGCCACAATTAATGGCGTGCGCCCAAAAAGTCCAAGAACACGGTCTCGCGTTCGGTTAATTCGGAATCCAGGTACTTCCCTATGAGCCTCTGAAACCCAGTGGATTCCAGTATGCAGGTGGACCCATTTGCTGGTCTACCAAACCAATTCGACTCCGTTCCACGACTAAGTGTGAAGGAATATGTCAAATGTTTAGATGGCCGACTCAAGACGAGCTAGTACACCCACGCATCACTAGTTGTGTGCATGTTGCTAGAAGCAGTACCTCTGATAGTTCAGAAGGTGACTGGCACAGGCTCTTAGTGGCACAGTAGCAAAGGACACAAGTCTCTCTGTTTAGGTAGAGACCTGCAGTTCTTTATTAGCGAAGCGCCAGTTCCAGAGTGATCTTCCTCAGCCCTGTACCAAAAGCCCATTTACATCTTACACTTTCCCCACTTAAGGACAAGCCAGTCACGAGCTGGAGCGCGGCATTCGAAGCTCGGAGAGCGCCCCGTTCTATTTGACCAATCAGAGACTTTAAAGTTAACTGGGAGAAAAGGAAAAAAGATTCAGCTTCGCAGCTTCTTTCCCATGTGTTTACGCAGTGTCTTTTGCTAACAACATGACCAGGATGGAACCACACCCCACCATGAAAAGCTCCCCTGTTGCATCCATTTCGAAGCTTCCAAAGAACGGCCATAAACTTGCTAAAAGCCTTGTACTTTCACAAATATGTTTTGTAACAGAGTCTGGACGTCTGGGTGCCTGTGACCTGTTCCACAGAAATTCGCAGAACGCTCAAAGTTGTCTCGTCGGCTTCCTGCCTAACAAGGGCTCATCCTCTGCTTTATTGCCGGTCTGCAGTCCGCTGGCCATTGCAGCAGCGACTTCTCGGCGCTAGCCGGGTTAGCTGGACGTGGACGCCGACCGACTGAGACCGTGGAACTCGGCCGTCCGGAAATGTTTACACCCAGGTTCCGCAGAAAAAACGTTCCCTCAGCCCACCGTCACCGTGGTTTTACTGTAGAGATGGGTAGTTCGCGAACGAACGGGTGCAAAGGTACGGTTCACCAAGACGAACGAAAGGACCGAGGAACGAATTTCAAGGAAGGATCGGTTCATAGTTCACTTCGGTCGCGGCGGTCTACTTACAGTTTCCGGGAACGAGGAACGATCGGTTCGTAGTTCACTTCGGTCGCGGCGGTCACTTCGGCAGTTCTCGATCCAGCCTCGGCCGCGTGCTCGTCTCAGTCTCGGTCTCCCTCGGCGGCACTCGTTCTTCTCAAGACCACCTGTCGCAGTTGCACTGCCGATGCTCCTAGTTAGCTCAGTATCCAGTTCGTTTCGTTCACTGCGCTCGCCCATTTTACATGTGTTCCAAACTGTTGTTCCACTTGGATCTGGCTATTCAGCGTCCACGACCGGTAATCAAACGTATTTTATTGTTGCGTAAATTACATAAAAAGCACGTTTGAATGTAATAGGTACGTCTTTTCAGTAACAAAAGGGCATATCAGCTCACTTCATTATATCGATGAACAGCAAAAGACATACTTATAATAAGGCAATTTTTTTGTTATTCATATATTTTTTGGTTTCATCAACTTGATTTAGCAACTAACTTTCAATAATTTGCTTAATTTCTAGTGTAATAAAATTTATGTAAAACGATTTTGATGTATCTTTCATATACAAAACATTATTAGGCTCTAATTATTTTTAAGTTTGGTTGTTTCTAATTTGCATTACCTGCTAGTTTGGTTTCTTTGAAAAAAAAAGTGGGTTGTGGGTCATTTTGTCTCAGTAGCAAAAGCGCTGCTTCTCCATTTGAAAAGACATAGATTGCCATAAAATCATATTTACTTATTATCTCAAAACATTTGTTCAGAAGGAGCTTTTAAACCAAAAACTTTATTAATGCGAACTTTATTATTATTATTATTATTATTATTATTATTATTATTATTATTATTATTGCTGCATTAACTTTAATAATGCAACATAAAAATCTAGTTTTTACTAATCGTATGACGCAAGTATGATGAGAAAACCACATTTTATTTTATGCTTCCATAAAGTCTACTTCGCCTACGAACTCAGAGACAACGTGAAGTATATATAGGGTGTAAACGATTATTTTTACAACGTAGCATAGCTATGTAGTGCAAGTAGAAACGAAGAATTTTATAGAAGACACTTGTGGTCTATTAAGTTGGGAAACAGCCACCAACAGGTTTACAAGACTACACGTGCTATAGCCCATGCGTGTCGCGTGAGATTTTCATGTTCTCTTCTCCAGCTCTCTACACATAGTCATCGGTTGTTTCGCAATTGTTGCTTGCCTTAGCTTCTTGTTTCTTCACTGCCTAATTATTACACGTTTGTCTGTTTGTTGTATCTGCTCGTAACGGGCAACACATCGTCCCTAATTAGCGAGCAGTCTGTACTCGGGGTCGGTTTTCCGTGCGCCACCCTATATTATTTCCCTGCGATCAGCCACACAACGCTACATTTGGCTATACGAGAGGTTCTGCAGAATCACAGAAATTACTTCCAAAAGTGTGTAAGAATTCTGTAATGAATAAAAACTCTGTGCTCCAGGGGGGAGGCAAGTGCCCCCTCTTGGTGCCCTCCATCCTTCAGTCACCTACACTACTAGTTTTCAGTTTTTCATAAGAACCATATACCAAGCACAAATGAACGGTGAACGAGTAAAAATGAACGGTTCCCAAAAAAGAACTATCAGCAGTGAACTAGTTCCCAAGGATGAACGAGTTTGCCCATCTCTATTTTACTGCAGTCGTTTAACTTGGCACCCTGTTCCTTTGAATACAGGTAAAGCTTACCGTTATTTCTTCCCTAGAGCATGCAAGCAAGAACATTGACTACTGCCCACCATTTCATCATGATGTTTGAAGTCAAATCGTAATAAAGATCGTCTTCCCTAGGAGCACGAAGTGGCATAGCACCAGATCCGAAGTGAGAGCGCCCTGCAATCTCTCACCTATTCAAACAATATCTAGTGTGTCGCCCTTTAGCTTATATGTCATAAAACAGGATTACAACTATCTTTGTGGCTCCAAAAATGTCGAAAAAGCATCGGGAGACACAGAGACTGCATGGAGGATGCATAAGGGATTCCAAGCGAAACTTCTGCAGCATAGCCCATTTCTAAAACTTAAGCAGTAGGTTAAGTTTCTTATACTCGATCATCAAAACCAGTATTTTAATAAACTACACCCTGAAATATAAAAATAATAATTATAACATTATCAAATGTAATAAATATTAATTTTATTAAATTAAGTCATCCTGTAGCAATAATACTCTCTACTATTTTGCAAACCTTTCTTATCGATGTATCGACAGGAACAATAATAAAATCCTAAACGTTCGTAAATAACATTTGACAAGCAAAATAAACCAGAAGAACGTAAACCATGACTAATTACCGAAGAAAGAAAACCCAAAAAAGCCCACCAATGTCATTAAACTACGAATAACAATTCTTGTATGAGCAACAGAAGAATAAACTATTCAAAACTTTAAAACAAATTGTTAAGCAAAAATACATCCAACAATAACAACAACGCCTGATAAATCTAAAAACAGTTAAAAATAATTAAATCTTAAACGCAAAGAAATAGGTTAATCACCTTTATGACATGAAAACTGTCCGCCGCCGGCAGCTGAGTGGTCAGCGTAACAGAATGTCAATCCTAAGGGCCCGGGTTCGATTCCCGGCTGGCTCGGACATTTTCTCCACTCAGGGACTGGGTGTTGTCTTGTCCTAATCATCATCTATTCATTCCCACCGACGCGCAAGTCGCCGAAGTGGCGTCAAATCGAAAGACTTGCACCCGGCGAATGGTCTACCCGACGGGAGGCCTTAGTCACACGACATTTTACATGAAAAATACCATTTCCACCTAACTGCCGGTGGCAACTATTGGGAGGCAAGGCAGATGGATGGTTCAAATGGCTCTGAGCACAATGGGACTTAACATCTGTGGTCATCAGTCCGCTAGAACTTAGAACTACTTAAACCTAACTAACCTAAGGACATCACATACATCCATGCCCGAGGCAGGATTCGAACCTGCGATCGTAGCGGTCACGCGGTCCCAGACTAAAGCGCCAGAACCGCACGGCCACACCGGCCGGCAGATGGATGGTGTGTCAGGAGGCACTCTCACAGTTCGCCACTTGCCGGTTCCTCAGGGAAGAGGAGGTGCTTACCTGAGTACGTCGGTGGCCACAGTAAAAGAAGAGCGACTTTTATCCATTTATTTCTGCAAGTACATCTCTCCCTTAGCGATACTACGGAGGTCCTCTGCCGCTGCTTCTCCGGGTGCGCCGCGAGCGCTCACGAAATGGATGCTGCGTCTTCACCCTCTGCACTTGAAGAAGTTGGCACGTGTGTATGTGGCTTACACACGACGGCGTAGGAAGTCTTCGATCCCCTCCCGTAACTGTGGCTTTCTGCTCTCTGAACCGCGATGCCGGTTGTCGTATGGCCGAGAACTACGCCGACCCTAGCGTGCCGTGCAGGTAGGCCCCGTGGCTCCGCTGAAGTGTCAGGAGCGCTGGTGTCCTGACCCAAGTCGACACGGAAGACCCCCCTCCTCGGGCCTTCCCATCTGCTGTCAGCAGCGCCGAACCAGTGACTGGTGCTTACGGAGAGGAAGGCCTTAACACATTTGTTATACCAACAGACTGGTCCGTAACAATAATCAGTACGCTTTCTTGCGCTAGCGACGCGGCGCGATGAAGTGCTGCTAAGAACCAGAATGCTTATGTGGTATCAACACGATGGATGTCCAGCACATAATGCCTTGCGTGCAGGTCGTGTTCTGAACCGAAGGTATCCGGCAGATGGATTGGTCGAGAAGGAACAGTTGCTTGTCCTGATAGGTCTCCTGATGTAAATTATCTGGACTTTTTTCTATGGGGATGCATTAAAGACGTTGTCTATCGCGATATTCTAACAACTCCAGAGGTCATGCAGGAATGTATCGTGTTTGCTTGTAATTCTCTTCGGCAGGCAACACTGGAAGCAGTAAATAATTCTTTCAGTCAACGAGTGCACCAGTGTATCGGTGTCCAGGGTCACCACTTTGAGCACCTTTGAATGCTCTACTCCTTGGCAATAGTAGAGTCAAAGGCAAGTTTGTGTTATGATTTTACTTGGTTTTCATTTGTTTTCTGACAACTCCAGAAACTGGACGACTTTGTGATGCTGGGTTCTAAGTCAGTATTGTGTTGTGTAATTAATAACGTTGTGTTTCAGTGGATGGTACACTGTGAAATATTTTTGAGTAGGTCTTTAGGAGAGAAAAAAAATTACCGAATACAAAATACAGGGTGCCATTTAAAAGCTACAACAAAGGCTGTCATGCTGATTGATGTCCCCCTGGCGGCTAAAGAACATTTGCTTGAAACCTGGACAAACAGTTATTTAGGGGGTCAAGATAAATGGGACACCCTAGGGTCATTCACTAAGATATGCGAATAGGTTAATATGTTATTCTACAAGTAAAACTGAAGAAAAAAGTTCATATAAACATAGGTCCGTAAATGTTTAGTTACGCAGTTACGACTAATAAAAGATTTTGTCCGGAATTTAGCAAGTTCTCTAATATGAAGCGATCGCAAAACGGTACGAGGTTAATGTAAAGCGCGATTTCCGTTTAGTTTGTTGTCCCTGGTCTGGTGAATCTAATAAAACATGTCCCAGACGTGTATCTCCAGTAGTTTTCCAGAAGATCCATTTTGCAGAAGATCCAGAGAAGCAAAGAACTACAATAATTTCGTAAAATTTTTAATTTATTAACTACCCCGTTTTCTAAATTCCAGATAATTGCATAAAGATTTAAACAAAAGTTGTAGAGAATTTAATTTTGAAAAAATGATAGCAATAACGTTAAGTGAAACTGTATGAATGTGTCAGATAATCAGTTTTTATTAATACCATAGCACACATGCATTCATTTTAATCCGTAAAAAAACAACAGTTACTCTGTGGTTTTACTTAAATACACTGTTTTTATTATGTTCTTTCACAGAACAATACGGAAAACTAATTCGTTTCAATGTTAGGAAACGACTGAAACAACTCACTAACGCTTGCCGACAATGACATAAACGTTTCTACATTCTTAATGGAAAGTAAATTTACTTGTATAATAATCTTTGCTCCTCTGGATGTTCTGGAAAACTACTGCAGATACACGCCTGGGACATGTTTTATTTGATTCACCAGACCAATAACAGAATAAATTGAAATCGAGCTTCTCTTTAACCTTGTACAGTTTTGCGATCGCTTCATATTAGCTAAGTTGCTAAATTTCAGACAAAATCTTTTATTAGCCGTAACTCTTTAACTAAACATTTGCGGGCCTATGTTTGTATGAACATTTTCTTTAGTTTTACTTGTAGAAAAAAATATTAAAGTATTTGCACATCTTCGTGAAACACCCTGTATATATATACTGAAGAGCTAAAGAAACTGGTACACATGCCTAATATTATATAGGGCTCCTGGAAGCACGCAGAAGTGCAGCAACACGACGTGGCATGGACTAAACTAATGTCTGAAGTAGTGCTAGAGGGAATTGACACAATGAATGCTTCAGGGCTGTCCATAAATCCGTGAGAGTAAGACGGGGTAGAGATCTCATCTGAACAGTACGTTGCAAGGAATCCCAGCTTTGCTCAGTAGTTCTTGTCTGGGGAGTTAGGTGTTTAAACTCAGAAGAGTGTTTCTGATGCCTTTCTCTAGCAATTCTGGACATGTGCGGTGTCTCACTGTCCTGCCGGAATTACCCAAGTCCGTCGGAATTCACAATGGACGTGAATGGATGCAGGTGATCAGGCAGGATGCTTACGTACGTGTCACCTGTCAGAGTCGTGTCTAGGCGTATCAGGAATCCCATATCACTCCAACTGCACACGGACCACACCATTACTGAGCCTCCAACAGCTTGAACAGTCCCCTGCTGACACGCAGGGTCCATGGATTTATGTGGTTGTCTCCATACCCGTACACGACCACCCGCTCGATACAGTTTGAAACGAGACTCGCCCGACCAGGCAACATGTTTCCAATCATCAACAGTTCGAGGTCGGTATTGACCGACCCAGGCGAGGTGTAAATTTTGTAAATTTGTGGTAAGATCTCATGGAACCAAACTACTGAAGTCATCGCTCCATAAGCTTACACGCTACTTAATCTAATTTAACTTATGCTAAGGACAACACACACACCCATGCCCGAGGGAGGACTCGAACCTCCGACGAGGGGAGCCACGCAAACCGTGAAAAGACGCCAGACCGCGCAGCTACTCCGCGCTGCGAGGTGTAAAGCTTTGTGTCGTGCAGTCATCAAGAGTGCACGAGTGGGTCTTCGGCTCCGAAAGCCCATATCATCGTGTTTCGTTGAATGGTTTGCACACTGACACTTGTTGATGGCCCAGCGTTCAAATCTGCAACAATTAGCAGAAGGGTTGCACTTATGCGACGTTGAACGACTCTCTTCAGTCGCCGTTGGTCCCTCTCTTGCAGGGTCTTTTTCTGGCGTCAACGATGTCGGAGATTTTGGTGTTTTATCTGATCCCTGATATTCACGGTAACTCGTGAAATGGTCGTGCGGGAAAATCCCCACCTCGGAGATGCTGTCTTATCGCTCGTGCGCCGACTATATCACCACGTTCAAACTCACTTAACTCTTAACCTGCCATTGTAGCAGCAGTAACCTATCTAACAACTGCACCTGACACTTGTTACCTTATATCTTATATAGGCGTTGCCGACCGCAGCGTCGTATTCTACCTGTTTACTTATCTTTGTATTTAAATACTCATATCAAAACCAGTTTCTTGGCGCTTTGTTCTTATGCCCCGCCCCCTCTCCCCTCGGCGATTGTTGCCTGACGGTAAGTTACTTGTGTACCAAATTTGTATGAAGTAGGTCCATTGTTTTAGGAGATATGGAACATACATAGACACACACAGACACAGACACACACACACACACGCACACACACACACACAAACGAGAAAATGTATCTGTGCATGAAGTAAGTCCATTGTTTTAGGAGATTTGGAACACACACACAAATGCATCTTTGCATGTGTGGCATGTGTGTATGTTTGTATATTCCACATCTCCTAAAATAATAGACTTACTTTAAACAAATTTGGTACTCAAAAACCTTACCATCAGGCAACAATCACCATGGAGGTAGGGGGCGGGGTGTAAGAACAACCTAGCTATCAAAGGAGTGAGGGTGGCGTTTAAGAAGTGCAGCCCACGAAGCGTGTATTCTCAGATCCTATTCACCCAGTATCTGAGAATGAGAGCAGTTATCGACTTGCAACAAACTTTACACATAATTTCACACCATTACAAAATTTTTTCTCGCTCACAACGCCTGCAAAACGATGAAAGGACAAATGTTTATCGTTCACTACATTTCCACTATTCGTGTAGTGAAAGTACCGCATGAGGCATGAAGTTATAATTTGTTACTTCTTTACTACTAACTCTTTTCGACACATTTTGCATACAGTGTGCACGTATAGTAGTGAATGTAACTGCAAATTACATCGTTTTGCGACACTTAATTCAGGAGATATGACATCAAAAAAATTGAGAAGCGTGAAAAACTGACGCATCTTGCATGACGTTTAAATTTTTTACTTCTTTGCTACCAACTCTGTTCCCAACACCTTTTGCAGACAGTATACACATCTGTCGCCGAATGTTCCTATTATATTATATCATTGAACGATACATAGATCAGGAGATATGACGTTATGGGCGCGAAAAACTGCATCGTGAATGACGTTTAAATTTATTATTTCGTTACTACTTAAACCATTAGCAACATATTTTCAAGACAGTCCTCACATATGCCGCTGAATGTGCCTACACAATTATATCATTGCACGGTACATAGTTCAGCAGATATGATATCGTAAACGTTTTACCACCTCTGACAGTTGCCCACCCTCCAGTCTTAACAAAAACAGTACCGGTACATGTGCTCCACTTTCAGAGGTATCAGAACGGTTTTCGCTTATAACTTTCTGGTAGAGGGACTCTTACCTCAAATTGCTACATTTCCCTTCTCAATCGTCCTTCAAAGTTTGTAACATCATCACGGAATCACCCGGCATATACATATATTTTCAGGCTCCGGCGCCTTTGACGCTCTGTAGCGTCGTTGCATAACGTTCCCGGATATGGGTTCATTTGTAAAACTTGATCGGCTGAGTCACCTCTACAACTTCTGGAAGTGTGTAACATGAGTTGTGAAACACTCTGTATATAATATTTCGCTAACTGTGTTTTACCACAGTTATCTTCAGAATTTCAAAGAGTGTATTCCAATGGACATTGTCAGAAGCTTTCTCCAAGTCCACAAAAGCTATAAAAGTCGGTTTGCCTTTCCTCAATCTGTCTTAGAACATAAGTCGTAGGATCAGTACCACATCGCGTGTTCGATTATTTCTCTGTTATTCAAACTGATCTTCGCCATAATCTGTCCTTTCTATTCAATAATTTCCCACAGACTTCTCTCTTCTCTGTTTCTTCCTAGCATCCTCGCACTCCATAACTTATCTGCCCACTTAAATTTGAATATACAATACTGGCCATTAAAATTGCTACACCAAGAAGAAATGCAGATGATAAACGGGTATTCAATGGGCAAATATACACTCCTGGAAATTGAAATAAGAACACCGTGAATTCATTGTCCCAGGAAGGGGAAACTTTATTGACACATTCCTGGGGTCCAATACATCACATGATCACACTGACAGAACCACAGGCACTTAGATACAAGCAACAGAGCATGCACAATGTCGGCACTAGTACAGTGTATATCCACCTTACGCAGCAATGCAGGCTGCTATTCTCCCATGGAGACGATCGTAGAGATGCTGGATGTAGTCCTGTGGAACGGCTTGCCATGCTATTTCCACCTGGCGCCTCAGTTGGACCAGCGTTCGTGCTGGACGTGAAGACCGCGTGAGACGACGCTTCATCCAGTCCCAAACATGCTCAATGGGGGACAGATCCGGAGATCTTGCTGGCCAGGGTAGTTGACTTACACCTTCTAGAGCACGTTGGGTGGCACGGGATACATGCGGACGTGCATTGTCCTGTTGGAACAGCAAGTTCCCTTGCCGGTCTAGGAGTGGTAGAACGATGGGTTCCATGACGGTTTGGATGTACCGTGCACTATTCAGTGTCCCCTCGACGATCACCAGAGGTGTACGGCCAGTGTAGGAGATCGCTCCCCACACCATGATGCCGGGTGTTGGCCCTGTGTGCCTCGGTCGTATGCAGTCCTGATTGTGGCGCTCACCTGCACGGCGCCAAACACGCATACGACCATCATTGGCACCAAGGCAGAAGCGACTCTCATCGCTGAAGACGACACGTCTCCATTCGTCCCTCCATTCACGCCTGTCGCGACACCACTGGAGGCGGGCTGCACGATGTTGGGGCGTGAGCGGAAGACGGCCTAACGGTGTGCGAGACCGTAGCCCAGCTTCATGGAGACGGTTGCGAATGGTCCTCGCCGATACCCCAGGAGCAACAGTGTCCCTAATTTGCTGGGAAGTGGCCGTGCGGTCCCCTACGGCACTGTGTAGGATCCTACGGTCTTGGCGTGCATCCGTGCGTCGCTGCGGTCCGGTCCCAGGTCGACGGGCACGTGCACCTTCCGCCGACCACTGGCGACAACATCGATGTACTGTGGAGACCTCACACCCCACGTGTTGAGCAATTCGGCGGTACGTCCACCCGGCCTCCCGCATGCCCACTATACGCCCTCGCTCAAAGTTCGTCAACTGCACGTACGGTTCACGTTCACGCTGTCGCGGCATGCTACCAGTGTTAAAGACTGCGATGGAGCTCCGTATGCCACGGCAAACTGGCTGACACTGACGGCGGCGGTGCACAAATGCTGCGCAGCTAGCGCCATTCGACGGCCAACACCGCGGTTCCTGGTGTGTCCGCTGTGCCGTGCGTGTGATCATTGCTTGTACAGCCCTCTCGCAGTGTCCGGAGCAAGTATGGTGGGTCTGACACACCGGTGTCAATGTGTTCTTTTTTCCATTTCCAAGAGTGTATTATACTAGAACTGACATGTGATTACATTTTCACGCAATTTGGGTGTTTAGATCCTCATAAATCAGTACCCAGAACAACCACCTCTGGCCGTAACAACGGCCTTGATAAGCCTGGGCATTGAGTCAGACAGAGCTTGGATGGCGTGTGCACGTACAGCTGTCCATGTAGCTTCAACACGAACCACAGTTCATCAAGAGTAGCGACTGGCGTATTGTGACGAGCCAGTTGCTCGGCCACCATTGACCAGACATTTTCAGTTGGTGAGAGATCTGGAGAATGTGCTGGCCAGGGCAGCAGTCGAACATTTTCCGTATCCAGAAAGGCCCGTACAGGACCTGCAACATGCGGTCGTGCATTATCCTGCTGAAATGTAGGGTTTCGCAGGGATCGAATGTAGGGTAAAGCCACGGGTCGTAACACATCTGAAATGTAACGTCCACTGTTCAAAGTGCCGTTAAAGCGAACAATAGGTGACCGAGAGGTGTAACCAATGGCACCCCATACCATCACGCCGGGTGATACGCCACTATGGCGATGACGAATATACGCTTCCAATGTGCGTTCACCGCGATGTCACCGAACACGGATGCGACCATCATGATGCTGTAAGCAGAACCTGGATTCATCCGAAAAAATTACGTTTTGTCGTTCGTGCACCCACGTTCGTCATTGAGTACACCATCGCAGGCGCTCCAGGCTGTGATGCAGCGTCAAGGGTAACCGCAGCCATGGTCTCCGAGCTGATAGTCCATGGTGCTGCAAACGTCGTCGAACTGTTCGTGCAGATGGTTGTTGTCTTGCAAACGTTCCCATCTGTTGTCTCGGGGATCGGGACGTGGCTGCACGATCCGTTACAGCCACGCGGATAAGATGCCAGTCATCTCGACTGCTAGTGATACGAGGCCGTTGGGATCCAGCACTGCGTTCCGTATTACCCTTCTGAACCCACCGATTCCATATTCTGCGAACAGTCATTGGATCTCGACCAACGCGAGCAGCAATGTCGCAGTACGATAAACTGCAATAGCGATAGCCTACAATCCGACCTTTATCGAAGTCGGAAACGTGATGGTACGCATATTTCCTCCTTACACGAGCCATCACAACGTTTTACCAGAAACGCTGGTTAACTGGTGTTTGTGTATGAGAAATCGGTTGGAAACTTTCCGCATGTCAGCACGTTGTAGGTGTCGCCACCGGCGCCAACCTTGTTTGAATGCTCTGAAAAGCTTATTATTTGCATATCACAGCATCTTCTTCCTGTCGGTTAAATTTCGCGTCTGTAGTAGGTCATCTTCATGGTGTAGAAATTTTAATGGCCAGTAGTGTATTTTGAATCCTTCTGTTTTAACAGATTTCAAGTCTTTCCCGTGTCTTCTTCCCTGATTTTCCTATTTCCGCGCTTTGCTTCCACACAATGTTCAGCTCCAGTCTTTTAGTGGCAACAGAGAAACCTCTTTTGAGATCTTTATTCTCCTACTCCTGCTTGTCTAGTCTTGCTTCCTCGTAGGATAATTCTTGCACTTCTCGAATCACGTCTCCTGTCGATTTTTAATCTTTAATAAGTGGCTTTTCTCCTTTTTCTGCTCTTCATGACTCGTTTTTGCCGTGTCCGCCCTTACTCCACTTTCAGTGCGATGTAGTCTGTCTGTTCCCTTCAGCATTCTCGTCCCTGATTTAGGCCGGAAACACTACACTGTCGGCGAACTTTATCACTAGGGTGTACTCCGCTTACCATTTTGATCCTCGTTTGCAACATTCTTTTGTTTCCTTGCTCGACATACAAATTACGCTACAACAGCTATTAATTGCAGCTCTGCCTCATATCCTTATTTTCACGAATTTGTCTTTGATGGCCTGTATTCACGATTCCCCTTTGATTTTTGTAGTCATTGTGGATTACTCGTCTGCCTCTACACTTCATTGTCGTTCGGCTAGGGTTTCGTAACTTTTTATCCTATCATACGTACTCAACATCATGATCTAAACCCACAGTGATGTTAAAATGCCGAGCGCAGGCTGCTCTAGCGTTCTATGATACGATTTTTGCCAGCGAAAGCCGCATAACATCTGAAACAGTAATCCAAGATAATAAGTCCTTCTGTGACTACGGAAACATTGACGGTGATTGGTGGTTGGGGCAGCAAGAGACGGGGGAGGGGAGGGGGGAAGTGGGGAAAGCTGCGAGATACCAAGATATTTCTAGGAGACGCAAAGCTTGGTCAGCAGCGCTGGAACAGTATCCGACTCGACCGGAAATTCGCAATCTAACAACGTCAGGAACTGGAAGCTTCTCAAGTCGGAGTCGAAGTTTAGCTTGGACAACAACGCGTTACAGCAGGTCGTAAGACGAGAGTATCGCCCTTTTATCAGACGTAGCGCAGGCTGCGCTGTCGCTGTTTGCCCGTAAACAGGAATGCTACGCGCGCTGTGAACTGTGAGAGAGCGTAGCCGCGCCACGTGTGGCTGTGACCCTGCCATCCAGGTCATAAATCTCGCACAAGTGGGAACACTCCACTCCAGCAATTCACGCCGGTTTCCGCATTAAGGACGCGCTTCTGTTTGGCCTCCATAAGCACGCTCTGCGTCCCATCGCCGCACAACTCATCTACCGCTCCCCTCCGAGGCAGCGCTGGGGCCCCTATCACGTTTCTTTTTCTGTTCTTGTTTTTCATTTTATTTCTAGAGACCATAAAGTAACATTTAGATTGTTTACTTATATCGCCATTGTACTATGTAATTTTAAGAGTGATTGACTCACTAACCAACATCTTAAGGGGAAAAACGATAATTGGAGGATTCTTCCAGTGAAATTTTTGGGCTTACCTTCAGTTAGTTTTAGGAGTCGTTTCTCTTTAAATATTTTCATATATGTATGAAGTGGCTGATTTCAGTGGTTGATCTTCCAATCCTGCAATCACACAACAATGGGTCTTTCTCTACATCTGCACATACATCGACATTTGCACTATCACTCTACAGTTCACAATTAAGTCCCTGACAGAGGGTTCATCGAACCACTTTCAAGCTGTTTCTCTACAGTTACACTCTCGAAAAACGCGCGGGAAAACGAGCACTTAAATCTTTCCACGCGAGCTCTGATTTCTCTTATTTTATTACGATCGTCATTTCTCACTATGTAGGTGAGCGCCAATAAAATCTTTTCGCGCTCTGAGGGCAAAGTCGGTGGCGGAAATTTCACGAGAAGGTCCTGCCGCAGCGAAAGACGCCTTTGGTTTATTGATTGCCACAGCAATTCGTGGCACTCTCTCCTGTATTACGCGGTTAAGCAAAACAAAACGAGCCACCGTTCTTTGGACTTTTTTGATGTCGTTCGTCAATCGTAACTGATGCGGATCCCACGACGCACAGTAGTACTCTAGAAGAGCGCAGACAAGCGTAGTGTAAGCAGACTCTTTAGTAGATCTGCCGCATTTTCAAGGGTTCTGCCGGTAAATGGCAATCTTTAGTTAGCTTTCCCCACAATTTTATCTACATGGTCGTTCCTGTTTAATTTATTTGTAGTTGTAATCACTAAGTGATTAGTTGAATTTACAGCCTTTAGATTCGTGTGATTTGCTGTACAATCGAAATTTAGCAGATTCCTTTCAGTTCTCATGTGGATGACTTCACACTTTTCATTATTTAGAGTCAATAGCCACTTCTCCCAGTCACTTGTGTCATAGTCTGTACGCCAGATTTCCACACTCCTAAACATCCCTTGGTCCACTGTTTCCGATGTGATAATGAAATGGAAAGGTGAAGGGACCCGTACAGCACAAAAGCGTACAGGCTGACCTCATCTGTTGACTGACAGAGACCAACGACAGTTGAAGTGGGTCATAATGTGTAATAGGCAAACATCCATTCAGACCATCACACAGGAATTCTAAACTGCATCAGGACCCATTGCAAATACTATGACAGTTAGGCGGAGGTGAGAAAACTTGGATTTCATGGTCAAGCGGCTGCTAATATGCCATATATCACGCCGGTAAGTGCCAAACGAAGCCCCGCTTGGTGTAAGGAGCGTAAAAATTGGATGACTGAACAGTGGAAAAACGTTGTGTGGAGTGACGAATCACGGTGAACAATGTCGCGATCCGATGGCAGGGTGTGGGTATGGTGAATGCCTGGTGAACGTCATCTGCCAGCATGTGTAGTGCCAACAGTAAAATTCGGAGGCGTTGGTGTTCTGGTATAGTTGTGTTTTTCATGGATGGGGCTTGCACCCCTCGTTGTTTGGCGCGACACTATCACAGCACTGGCCTAAACTGATGTTTTAAGCACCTTCTTGCTTCCCACTGTTGATGAGCAATTCGGGGTTAGCGATTGCATCTTTCAACACGATCGAGCACCTGTTCATAATGCACCGGCTGTGGCGGAGTGGTTGCACGACAATAACAACCCTGTAATGGACTGGCCTGCACAGAGTCCTGACCTGAATCCTATAGAACACGTTTGAGATGTTTTGGAACGCCGACTTCGTGCCAGGCCTCTCCAACCGACATCGATACCTCTCCCAGTTCAGCTCTCCGTCAAGAATGGGCTGCCATTCCTCAAGAAATCTTCCAGCACCTGATTGGACGTATGCCTGCGACAGTGGCTAAGGGTGGGCCAACACCATATTGAATTCCAGCGTTACCGATGAAAGGTGCCACGAACTTGTTAGTTATTTTCAGCCAGGTGTCCGGATACTTCTGATCACATAGTGTATATCTTTTCTAAATAATTTTGCAATTGTTTTTGATCAGTTTATGACTTTACGAGACAGTAAATGACAACATAATAAGCAAACAATCTAAGTAATCTGCTCAGATTGTCCCCTAAAACATTTATGTAGGGCAGGAAGAGCGTGGGGCCTATAGCACCTCGTTGGCGGTGCCAGATATTACTACAGTTTTACTCGATGACTTTCTGCCCTTTTATGCGTAGTACGTTACACTTGTTTATTTTGAGAGTCAGTCAGCAATCCCTGCACTAAGCGTCGATCCTTTGCAAGTCTTCCTGCATTTTGTTACAGTTTTGTATCTTTTCGAATTCTCTGTATACTAGAGCATGTTCCGTGAAAAGTCTCACTCAACTTCCTACGTTATCCACTGTGTCATATATTTGAAAAGTAATGCTCCTGTAACATTTCTCTGCGGTATGTCTGAAGTTCCTTTCCCGTCTGAGGATTTCTCTCTGTGGAGAATAGCTCTAGATTGTCCGTAACTGCGGAGAACACGTAGCTCTGTGTTCATGACTTGAATCAGTTATTTAAAATTATTAAAACTTATGTTTTATTGGTCATATGAGCGATGCGCTACGTGTTTGGATCTTTCGGCTGTTAACTAATGCGTTATTATCAAGAGCATATGCAGGATCTGAGGTAGAAGGGGCAACTCTCGTAAATTTGATCGAAGGGGGAAGAGTGAGAAAACGAAGAACAATTACTTACAAAATAAAACCCAAATCTACTGAAAACCAATGTATGTTACTCACCTAACACATACTTTATAATATGTACCTGTTATCTACAACGTACGTACAGACAAAATAATAGTTTGTTTGATATTTTGCTGTAAGGCAGATAACGTTCAGAGATATGCGAGTACTCCCTGTATACACGTTTTTAGCAGATTTTGGCAATAACTGGTAGCAAGAGAAAAAATCTCACTAACTGAAGGTATATCACCACTGCAAGCTTTCAGAATCGAGAGCCGTTCAAAAATGGCTCAAATGGCTCTGAGCACTATGGGACTCAACTACTGTGGTCATCAGTCACCTAGATCTTAGAACTACTTAAACCTAACTAACCTAGGGACATCACACACATCCATGCTCGAGGCAGGATTCGAACCTGCGACCGTAGCAGTCGCACGGTTCCGGACTACGCGCCTAGAACCGCGAGACCACCGCGGCCGGCCGAGAGCCATCTTGTAGATTTAGTTGCTTGTAGAACAGCTGCGAATGGTGAAACAGTTACGAGATTTCATCGCGAATGACGCTCGGTACACTTCCTGCTGGTCAATATTCATTACATATTCTGACATTCTTCAAACTGATACTGAACGGTTATTTCTGTTTTTGTGGCGAGGGAGGATCCGTAATTTTTTTTTCTAGAGAGGTAGAGGGGGGCACCTGCCTTCCGGCCCTTGTTTTACAAAACATGTATATACACTACATTATAAAATGTAGCCTAACCTAACCTATCGTAGCGGTATGGTTGCTGTTACTATTGACAGCCTATAATTTATCAGCAGCTGGGCAGCTTTATATGATGTTGCAAATTCGATATAACACCGTTATCGTCATATTTTGCGGCAGTGTCTGTTATCGCTATTAGTAAAAGTGCAACTCACTAGTATTGGAGGGGAAGCAGGGTTATGGCTTGATGCGGTAGCGCAACGTTGAGTCCTTTTCAGTGACTTAACTGTTTTCATTAGCGAAGATCGTATAGCTCACACTTAACGGATGCTTTTGGTTCCGCGCATCCATAACACTTTTCAGACGACATTGTTTATTCTTCTTTCCAAATAATATAACCTTGGTAGGTGATTTTTGTATTTCTAGTTGATTGAGCTGTTAAATACACCTCTGGGAGAAAGAAAAAAGAAAACTTACACACAAATGCGTTTTACTATCGAGAGGCTTTTACTGTTTCAAATCACGTTCAATATAATGTATTAAAATTGGCGAGGATTTATGACTACATTTTGTGGTTCTTTACTGAATACATTGCAGCTACAAATGTTGACTAGTATTTTTATCTTTCCCAGTAGTATGCAAGCTTTCAGAATCGAGAGCCGTTCAAAAATGGCTCAAATGGCTCTAAGCACTATGGGACTCAACTACTGTGGTCATCAGTCACCTAGATCTTAGAACTACTTAAACCTAACTAACCTAGGGACATCACACACATCCATGCTCGAGGCAGGATTCGAACCTGCGACCGTAGCAGTCGCACGGTTCCGGACTACGCGCCTAGAACCGCGAGACCACCGCGGCCGGCCGAGAGCCATCTTGTAGATTTAGTTGCTTGTAGAACAGCTGCGAATGGTGAAACAGTTACGAGATTTCATCGCGAATGACGCTCGGTACACTTCCTGCTGGTCAATATTCATTACATATTCTGACATTCTTCAAACTGATACTGAACGGTTATTTCTGTTTTTGTGGCGAGGGAGGATCCGTAATTTTTTTTTCTAGAGAGGTAGAGGGGGGCACCTGCCTTCCGGCCCTTGTTTTACAAAACATGTATATACACTACATTATAAAATGTAGCCTAACCTAACCTATCGTAGCGGTATGGTTGCTGTTACTATTGACAGCCTATAATTTATCAGCAGCTGGGCAGCTTTATATGATGTTGCAAATTCGATATAACACCGTTATCGTCATATTTTGCGGCAGTGTCTGTTATCGCTATTAGTAAAAGTGCAACTCACTAGTATTGGAGGGGAAGCAGGGTTATGGCTTGATGCGGTAGCGCAACGTTGAGTCCTTTTCAGTGACTTAACTGTTTTCATTAGCGAAGATCGTATAGCTCACACTTAACGGATGCTTTTGGTTCCGCGCATCCATAACACTTTTCAGACGACATTGTTTATTCTTCTTTCCAAATAATATAACCTTGGTAGGTGATTTTTGTATTTCTAGTTGATTGAGCTGTTAAATACACCTCTGGGAGAAAGAAAAAAGAAAACTTACACACAAATGCGTTTTACTATCGAGAGGCTTTTACTGTTTCAAATCACGTTCAATATAATGTATTAAAATTGGCGAGGATTTATGACTACATTTTGTGGTTCTTTACTGAATACATTGCAGCTACAAATGTTGACTAGTATTTTTATCTTTCCCAGTAGTATGCAAGCTTTCAGAATCGAGAGCCGTTCAAAAATGGCTCAAATGGCTCTAAGCACTATGGGACTCAACTACTGTGGTCATCAGTCACCTAGATCTTAGAACTACTTAAACCTAACTAACCTAGGGACATCACACACATCCATGCTCGAGGCAGGATTCGAACCTGCGACCGTAGCAGTCGCACGGTTCCGGACTACGCGCCTAGAACCGCGAGACCACCGCGGCCGGCCGAGAGCCATCTTGTAGATTTAGTTGCTTGTAGAACAGCTGCGAATGGTGAAACAGTTACGAGATTTCATCGCGAATGACGCTCGGTACACTTCCTGCTGGTCAATATTCATTACATATTCTGACATTCTTCAAACTGATACTGAACGGTTATTTCTGTTTTTGTGGCGAGGGAGGATCCGTAATTTTTTTTTCTAGAGAGGTAGAGGGGGGCACCTGCCTTCCGGCCCTTGTTTTACAAAACATGTATATACACTACATTATAAAATGTAGCCTAACCTAACCTATCGTAGCGGTATGGTTGCTGTTACTATTGACAGCCTATAATTTATCAGCAGCTGGGCAGCTTTATATGATGTTGCAAATTCGATATAACACCGTTATCGTCATATTTTGCGGCAGTGTCTGTTATCGCTATTAGTAAAAGTGCAACTCACTAGTATTGGAGGGGAAGCAGGGTTATGGCTTGATGCGGTAGCGCAACGTTGAGTCCTTTTCAGTGACTTAACTGTTTTCATTAGCGAAGATCGTATAGCTCACACTTAACGGATGCTTTTGGTTCCGCGCATCCATAACACTTTTCAGACGACATTGTTTATTCTTCTTTCCAAATAATATAACCTTGGTAGGTGATTTTTGTATTTCTAGTTGATTGAGCTGTTAAATACACCTCTGGGAGAAAGAAAAAAGAAAACTTACACACAAATGCGTTTTACTATCGAGAGGCTTTTACTGTTTCAAATCACGTTCAATATAATGTATTAAAATTGGCGAGGATTTATGACTACATTTTGTGGTTCTTTACTGAATACATTGCAGCTACAAATGTTGACTAGTATTTTTGTCTTTCCCAGTAGTATGGTAAGTCATTTATAGCACTTGCGTAGCTCGTCTTTTGGATATGGGTTGCTATTATAGATTTGGGTGCTTAATTCATGTGTGAAGTAATAAATATGTTCTCGGAAATGTTTGAACTTTCCCCCAGTTCGTCTTACACAAAAGTATTGACACTGGGAGCCCTTAATTCCGTACGTTGCAGCCTAATGAAGATTATTCTCTGTCTGATTGATGTTGTGCACTTTCCGTTTACTCGGGTTGTTAATAGTATTGAAGGACATAGTGAGAAGTTCTCCCGGACAGCGTACTACATACTGCGCGGGAGCGCAAAGCTGAGGCGAAGTTTACACCCGCCATGCTTTGTTGCTCGACTTGCAGCTGACGTACTGTCTGTTGCCTTTTGTCTCGGGTTCCACGGCCGACGTTTGTTCAATAATTTTTCTAACATTTCGCGAGGGCAGGTAACTGGCAATGTCGAAGACGCTTCCATTGCTAGTGGTGGACAGTTTGAAATGTGAATCTTGGACAATACCACCTGTTTGAGATTATACAGATGAAAGGTCAGAAAATCATGAAACAAACGTCGGCCAAAGCACCCGAGTCAAAAGCCAACAAATAGCCATTAAAACCTCATAATTTTTGTACAACTCCCAACTATTCCCGTTGCGACATTTTAGCTATCCAGATGCACTCTCCACTAACCTATCTGTTGATACTTCACAAACTATAGTGGTAGTGAGTCTTGTTAGTATTTCCCTACGTAGATTTTTGCATATCCCGTTCTTCACATCAGTTTTATACTAGCTGTGAGTGGTAATTTTGCCTTGCCGTTGAGAAAAATTGTTTTCTTGTCGTTTCTAAAATTTGAACGTTTTGTATCCATTCGATAAGTTCTTGCGAATCTACGTTCCACATACGTGCGATTTGCAGTTTTTACACTGAAATTTTGTTAAGCAATAACAGTGAACCACAGTTATGCGTTCAAAGCCTAAACGAGAAGGACTAGCTATGAATCCCATTAAAAACATTAAGTATATACTGAGTACAAAAGTAAAGTAACTTTACATCTTAGTGTTTCAGCTTATTTGCTGAAAGTACTGATCCTTCACTACAAGATCAAAATTCCCTTTTTGTCATCATTTTATGTACCTGTCTGCATTCAGGGTAGCTTCTGGAACATTTTTGCATACAAGCGGCTTATCATTTAGCGCCGCCTCCCTCACTCCCCTTCTTTTTCCTCGTACGCTTTCCCCCGCGTCAGTTTTCGGTCCTAACTGCGGTACACACGTACACAAATCTTACTGCTCAGCACCCTTGGCGTCCCCTATAGCTTGGCGGTTTGTGCCCTTTGGGCCTTAAACTGGCCCTTCCTACATTCATAATCTCCCAACCATTACGACGCGCGTGGCGAAAGGTATGTTCCACTGTATGGAGCGCGATAAGAATGACTGCTGAAATATTTCTTTGTGCGCTGTAGTTAGACTGATCTTCCCTAACATAGGAAGCTATAACATGATTCAAGATTCCTCGCTTACTAGTAATTTGTTACGTAGGCTTCCGTGGGATATTTGGCGCCTTCCTTGAAGCCTCTGCCAGTTCAGGTCTTTCAGCATTATCGTGCGTCAGACAAACCGGCACTTCTTTGTATTCAGCCAATATGCCCAGCTAGTCCTGTTTGGTGTGGATCCCACACTATTGAGGAATATTATAGGATGGAGCGCATGAGCGTTTTGTAAACAATGTCCTTGGCGTTTTGCAAACAATGTCCTTTGCAGCCTACCTTTTCGCAGTATCCTATCAGTGAACCGAAGTGTGGAACTTGCTTTACGATTGAGCCTATGTGATTGTTCCAATTCATATCCCCACAAACTGTCACACTATGGTATTTGAATGAATTCACAAATTCAAGTTGTTATTCAATGATATTTCAGACCCAGGATATTAGTACATTTTGTGAAGTGTTCAGCTTTACATTTCTGAACATTTAAACCAAGTTACCAATTTTTCACCGCTTTGTTTCAGTATTAACTTCATCTGTCAGTAGGTATCTTTCCCTTTCTTTGTCTTTTTGTCCACTTACTGGTCGTACCAGTGCATTGTATGTCATGTATCAGTTATCATACACGAAAGAAGAAATGCATCAGCTGTCGAAATGAATAGTTATAAATCTACCAAAGAGACTTTATACGGCTGTCGAAATATGTGGCGGACCAAGGACTAAAAATAGACGTCTCCCGGATTTTCTTTTCCCATACAGTTTTTCATTCAGAAGCTAGTTTGTGAATCTGCCTGTCGTCGTTCATTTCCCGGTGGTCGATAGATACTTCCTGTGTTGTTCTTGTAGATTTTTCAGAGGTGGAGTTGCCTGTTCGTACAAAAAGAGAAGTAACAGAGCGTAGACTGTCAAAAGAAACAACAGCTTTCTCTGGGGAGCAGTCCACGCTGTACTTAATCGAAACAGAGGAAGCTAGTGAGCCGTGACCCTGAGGTTGTGAGCGCACCGGTAGAACTTTCACCACTAGGGCGTATAATAAGATTGTAGCGTAAATCTGAGATGCATCATTCGCCCGTCTTTTGGTCACTTTCAATTGCGGAAGATATCCGTCTTGCTGTCAGAGGGATAAGGAGGAAGATTTAAGCTATCGTCTCTTCAACTTCAAAGTCATTCGACAAGCAATCGCCTCAAGCTATGTATGAAAATCACGGAGAAACTTAATCTTGATAACCAGACGGGGATTTGAATAGCTGTCTTCCCAAATACGAGCTCATTGTCTTACCAATGCGTCACCTCACTACGTTGATAATTAGGATCCCCCACGATGGCTGGAAGTTGGAAAACAATTGAGAACTGACGTCTCCCAAGCTTCATCACCGACGGCGCTATTCCATTTTCTTCATGATTAAAGATCAGTGCTCGGGCATCAGTTTCCTAAAGCAGCAAGGCGAAATCCTGAAAAAAAGTATACCCTCAAAATCTCTTTCAAATTCTAAAGGTGGCAGGGGTAAAATACAGGGAGCGGAAGGCTATTTACAATTTGTACAGAAACCAGATGGCAGTTATAAGAGTCGAGGGACATGAAAAAGAACCAGTGGTTGGGAAGGGAGTAAGACAGGGTTGTAGCCTCTCCCCGATGTTATTCAATCTGTATATTGAGCAAGCAGTAAAGGAAACAAAAGAAAAATTCGGAGTAGGTATTAAAATCCATGGAGAAGAAATAAAAACTTTGAGGTTCGCCGATGACATTGTAATTCTGTCAGAGACAGCAAAGGACTTGGAAGAGCAGTTGAATGGAATGGACAGTGTCTTGAAAGGAGGATATAAGATGAACATCAACAAAAGCAAAACGAGGATAATGGAATGTAGTCGAATTAAGTCGGATATTGGAATTAGACTAGGAAATGAGACACTTAAAGTAGTAAAGGAGTTTTGCTATTTGAGGAGCAGAATAACTGATGATGGTCGAAGTAGAGAGGATATAAAATGTAGACTGGCAATGGCAAGGAAAGCGTTTCTCAAGAAGAGAAATGTGTTAACATCGAGTATAGATTTAAGTGTCAGGAAGTCATTTCTGAAAGTATTTGTATGGAGTGTAGCCATGTATGGAAGAGAAACATGGACGATAAATAGTTTGGACAAGAAGAGAATAGAAGCTTTCGAAATGTGGTGCTACAGAAGAATGCTGAAGATTAAATGGGTAGATCACATAACTAATGAGGAAGTATTGAATAGAATTGGGGAGAAGAGAAGTTTGTGGCACAACTTGACCAGAAGAAGGGATCGGTTGGTAGGACATGTTCTGAGGCATCAAGGGATCACCAATATAGTATTGGAGGGCAGCGTGTAGGGTAAAAATAGTAGAGGGAGACCAAGAGATGAATACAGTAAGCAGATTCAGATGGATGTAGGTTGCAGTAGGTACTGGGAGATGAAGAAGCTTGCACAGGATAGAGTAGCATGGAGAGCTGCATCAAACCAGTCCCAGGACTGAAGAACACAACAACAACAACAACCCTCAAAATATTGCCTTTGGAGACTTTAAAAGTTTTCAACGCTTTTAAGTATGAGACTACACTGGTGTGCAAAGCTTACGGACGAATGTAATATTCGCATGATGTGTCACTGCCAAGTGACATAGCTCGATGAAAATTGGACCACACATAAGAAGAACTACACTACTGGCCATTAAAATTGCTATACCAAGAAGAAATGCAGATGAAAAACGGGTATTCGTTGGACAAATATATTATACTAGAACTGACATGTGATTACATTTTCACGGAATTTGGGTGCATAGATCCTGAGAAATCAGTACCCGGAACAACCACCTCTGGCCGTAATAACGGCCTTGATACGCCTGGGCATTGAGTCGAACAGAGCTTGGATGGCGTGTACAGGTACAGCTGCCTATGCAGCTTCAACACGATACCACAGTTCATCAACAGTAGTGACTGGCGTATTGTGACGAGCTAGTTGCTCGGCCACCATTGACCAGACATTTTCAATTGGTGAGAGATCTGGAGAATCTGCTGGCCAGGGCAGCAGTCGAACATTTTCTGTATCCAGAAAGGCCCGTACAGAATCTGCAACATGCGGTCGTGCATTATCCTGATGAGGTGTAGGGTTTAGCAGGGATCGAATGAAGGGTAGAGCCACGGGTCGTAACACATATGAAATGTAACGTTCACTGTTCAAAGTGCCGTCAATGCGAACGAGAGGTGACCGAGACGTGTAACCAGTGGTACCCCATACCATCACGCCGGGTGATACGCCGCTTTGGCGATCACGAATACACGGTTGCAATGTGTGTTCACCGCGATGTCACCAACCACGGATGCGACCATCGTGATGCTTGTAAACAGAACCTGGATACATCCGAAAAAATGACGTTTTGCCATTCGTGCACCCATGTTCGTCGTTGAGTTCACTATCGCAGGCGCTCCAGTCTGTGATGCTGCGTCGAGGGTAATCGCAGCCATGGTCTCCTTGTTGATAGTCCATGCTGCTGCAAATGTCGTCGAACTGTTCGTGCAGATGGTTGTTGTCTTGCAGACGTCTGTTGACTCAGGGATCGAGACGTGGCTGCACGATCCGTTACAGCCATGCGGATAAGATGCCTGTCATCTCTACTGCTAGTGATACGAGTGATACGAGTTAGGATCCAGCACGGCGTTCCGTATTACCCTCCTGAACCCACCGATTCCATATTCTGCGAACAGTCATTGGATCTCGTCCAACGCGAGCAGCAATGTCGCAATATGATAAACCGCAATCGCGATAGGCTACAATCCGACCTCAATCCGACCTTTATCAAAGTCGGAAATGTGATGGTACGCATTTCTCCTCCTTACCCGAGGCATCACAGCAACGTTTCACCAAGCAACGCCAGTCAACTGGTGTTTGTGTATGAGAAATTGGTTGGAAACTTTCCTCATGTCAGCACGTTGTAGGTGTCGCCACCGGCGCCCACCTTGTGTGAATGCTGTGAAAAGCTAATCATTTGCATATCACAGCATCTTATTCCTGTCGGATAAATTCAGCGTCTGTAGCACATCGTCTTCGTGGTGTAGCAATTTTAATGACCAGTAGTGTTTATATCGACCACAAAAAACTGTTTTGTGCATTTGAATGCTTACACCACAAATATTCTTACTCTATGTGCAAGTGGCAACGTCGTTTACATATCTACAGTCAGACCGCATATGACGTGTTCACCTGTAGTCTAATTCCCCAACAACAATTGCTAGAGGACTTAAATCAACGAAATATGAATGAAGTAAACAAAAATGACAAATTGTAGGCTACGAAATACTTGCTTAGTAACTAATTCGTTGTTTTACTCCCAAAAAACTTGATATTGTTATATGAAGATTATTTTACGCTCAATGGAAAGTTGGCAGGATCATGAAATCTAAGAGGTCGATTGCATTTGAATGTAGCTTCTGAGCAGGGTGATGGCGAATGGACGCCTACCGTCAACGTGAAGCAGTGGAGACCGTCATCGTTCAGAACGGGCGTTACTCTCGCTTTTCAGTGGATTATTGTCGTTCACATCAAAAGATGGGCCGCTACTGCGAACTGGAGCAAGACGAGCATCGCTAGCCGCGTCTGGCGTGCAGCGCTCCGCAGCCATCCGTCGCGCACCGCGAAAAAACCAGCGCGGCCCGCTTCCCACGGCCCACTTGTCCACTGACCGCCTCCCGTGCGTATACCCGCCTCAGGCCAGCATCAGCCACACGACACACCCTCCTAACAGCATCGCATCTGCCTAGCCCGAGTATAAAGGGCGTTACAAAAAGGTACGGCCAAACTTTCAGGAAACATTCCTAACACACAAAGAAAGAAAATATGTTATGTGGACATGTGTCCGGAAACGCTTACTTTCCATGTTAGAGCTCATTTTATTACTTCTCTTCAAATCACATTAATCATGGAATGGAAACACACAGCAACAGGACGTACCAGCGTGACTTCAAACACTTTGTTACAGGAAATGTTCAAAATGTTCTCCGTTAGCGAGGATACATGCATCCACCCTCCGTCGCATGGAATCCCTGATGTGCTGATGCAGCCCTGGAGAATGGCGTATTGTATCACAGCCGTCCACAATACGAGCACGAAGAGTCTCTACATTTGGTACCGGGGTTGCGTAGACAAGAGTTTTCAAATGCCCCCATAAATGAAAGTCAAGAGGGTTGAGGACAGGAGAGCGTGTAGGCCATGGAATTGGTCCGCCTCTACCAACCCATCGGTCACCGAATTTGCTGTTGAGAATCGTACGAACACTTCGACTGAAATGTGCAGGAGCTCCATCGTGCATGAACCACATGTTGTGTCGTACTTGTAAAGGCACATGATCTAGCAAATGGTTCAAACGGTTCTGAGCACTATGGGACTCAACTTCTGAGGTCATTAGTCCCCTAGAACTTAGAACTAGTTAAACCTAACCAACCTACGGACATCACACACATCCATGCCCGAGTGCAGGATTCGAACCTGCGACCGTAGCGGTCTCGCGGTTCCAGACTGCAGCGCCTAGAACCGCATGGCCACATAGGCCGGCCATGTTCTAGCAGCACAGGTAGAGTATCCCGTATGAAATCATGATAACGTGCTCCATTGAGCGTAGGTGGAAGAACATGGGGCCCAATCAAGACATCACCAACAATGCCTGCCCAAACGTTCACAGAAAATCTGTGTTGATGACATGATTGATCAATTGCACGTGGATTCTCGTCAGCCCACACATGTTGATTGTGAAAATTTACAATTTGATCACGTTGGAACGGAGCCTCATGCGTAAAGAGAACATTTGCACTGAAACGAGGATTGCCACATTGTTGGATGAACCATTCGCAGAAGTGTACCGTGGAGGCCAATCAGCTGCTGATAGTGCCTGCACACGCTGTACATGGTACGGAAACAGCCGGTTCTCCCGTAGCACTCTCCATACAGTGACGTGGTCAACGTTACCTTGTACAGCAGCAACTTCTCTGACATTACGGTTATCGTCAACTGCACGAAGAATTGCTTCGTCCATTGCAGGTGTCCTCGTCGTTCGAGGTCTTCCCCAATTGCGAGTCATAGGCTGGAATGTTCCGTGCTCCCTAAGACGCCGATCAATTGCTTCGAACGTCTTCCTGTCGGGACACCTTCGTTCTGGAAATCTGTCTCAATACAAACGTACCGCGGCACAGCTATTGCCCCGTGCTAATCCATACATCAAATGGGCATCTGCCAACTCCGCATTTGTAAACATTGCACTGACTGCAAAACCATGTTCGTGATGAACACTAACCTGTTGATGCTACGTACTGATGTGCTTGATGCTAGTGCTGTAGAGCAATGAGCCGCATGCCAACACAAGCACCGAAGTCAACATTACCTTCCTCCAATTGGGTCAACTGGCGGTGAATCGAGGAAGTACAGTACATACTGAGGAAACTAAAATGAGCTGTAACATGGAAATTAAGCGTTTCCAGGCACATGTCCACAGACCATCTTTTTTTTATTTGTGTGTGAGGAATGTTTCCTGAAAGTTTGGCCGTGCCTTTTTGCAACACCCTGTACACCTGTTGCTCGAGGCACAGCCAAGAAGCAAGATGCCGTGTACACTCTGCTCACCACACGAATAAACCTGATCTAAATATTACGCCATGTATTTTTCCGCATTTGCGTGAATCTAATTGGATTTCGTTTCTCGTGGAGCGGAAGCCATATTGTGACCAGTACAGTCAAGCACGATCATAAGAAGTACGATCATAACATTTTATGCTGTCACACACACTCACAGAGACTAAGGTGACCATCCGTCCCGTGTTTTTCGGGACAATCCCGATATTTGTGTCTCTCCCGAATTTTTTTCAAAGGTAGTTCGGGACACCTGTTTGTCCCGAAATTAACGATCATGATCCAATTTGTCCCGAATTAGACATTTATTTCACCTGTATCGGTATATTTTATTATTCGTTTTAGTTATGGTGGGAAACTGTTAGACAAGAGGGTACGACAAATTGTCGAAACCGTTACCAAACTGTTTCTACTGTACAAACACGTGTTGGCCGCAGCTCGAACAGCTAATGGGCAGTCAGAGACCACGGCAACTGGGAAAACGTCGCACTAGAACGCATTCGCGCGGTCGAAACGGTTCTAACCGTAAATCGAACAGAAAAAGGAAGAAATCTGCATATTTTCTGATAGCCGTGGAAGAGGCACAGGAGGTTTTATGGCAAACATGCAGACGAAATACAAAGTAACGCGAACAGACGAACAGTAATATACGCTCCCGTTGACTTTGGCGTCGCCAACGCAGTGTATGTTGGTCTCTAGAATACTACCATTTGTCATCTGTGTGCGCCATATTGTATCAGATTGAATTTTGTGTTACGTCGTGTTATGGTATATTACGTTTGATAAGTTTAGTTGTTTTTCCTCGTGAATAACAATAACAATACTTCTTCGCAAGAATGAGTTCAAAGAAGCGTAAGTGCTCCTTCAATGAACAATTGCAGAAAGAATTTCCATTCATCAGTGACATTAGTTCTTCGGACTCAAAAGGAAAAGTGAGGTGCAACACATGTGCTTCTACTTTCTCACTAAGTCACAGTGGACATGGTGATATACAACACTAATTCTGCTACTGAAATGGTATTTTCCCACATGAACAATATATGGACAAGTGACAAAACACAGTTGGCTGTAGAAACCATGAAAGCAATGTTAGTAAGTAGAATAAATTATGATGAAACTTGTGTCGAGTTTTTTCATATGTTGTTGAAAAATACAGACTTGTTAAAGAAAATTCACAAGACTGATAAATTCAGTTGCACGGATCACACTAATTCATCTTCAAAGGTATTAATAAAATGTAAATGTGCATTTCTTTGTAACAAATTTAATTGATATTTTGTATTCATTTCATTTAATTGAAACCTTCTTCTCATATAATAAATAAATATAGCCTATTTTGCAAAATTTTTAATGTGTCCCGGATTTTGGCCTAGGAAATATGTTAATGTCCCGAATTTGAGTCTAGAAGATATGGTCACCTTAACATAGACTGAGCAATAATGGGAGGGACAACAGCTTTACCGGCGCATTAAACTTGGACGGCAGTGGCCAGCCAGCGGTCCAACTAGCCTCCAATAATGAGAGCAGTTGCATTTCAGACGTAAAAAGAAACGGGCAAAGAAATAACATAGCTTCGAATGTCATTTAATTTTCAAACAGAATGAAATAATACTGGGCAAAACTCCAGCACTACCGCGCGCTTCTTAGGTGACCAGACAGTAAACATAAAATGCTCTCGTTCTCACCTGACACAGTATTCTAATTACAAACAAGATTGACGAAAATTCCTAACTTTAAGCCATGGTAATTTTTCTGAGCTAGCTATGAATGATGCAAAATCATACTGCAGGGATTTCACCGTTCTGTTGAATACTGAAGACACTGGAAGTATTAATTACAGTCAGTCGTTTGGTAATCTCTCAGCTCCTTTCTTGTCTGAGAAATACATTTCAGTACCGGAACTGTCATCTGCTACGTGGATAACGAGTCATCAACAACAGAATCCACATGGCGTTCTATATCCCGCCAAAGTTCGGCACTGACATGTGAAAAAGATGCGTGAGTTAGTTACAGTACGTCTGGCAGCTTAACAGTCTTGTTATTTCTCGGGCCAAATCCCTTAACTTTGCACCATCAGTTCCGTTCCGTACATATTGTAATAGTACAGTGGCAAATGTAAAAATGCAGCATTTGTAATGTGTGCTCGATGCTGTGAAAATGATTGCTTTTCGGGTTTTTACTACACATATCTACATCTGGGTTATAAAACAATCGACATAGTCAAAATAAAGAGTATTTAGTTTTTCATTTTTGCCTTAAAATGAAATTGTTATTTTTTTAAAATTTAAACAATCTTTATTAACAGTCTTACATAAAATATCGATATCTGAGAATTTATATTTGAAATGAAAAAAGGAATTCCTCTAGCAATATGTAATTAAAAACAGGAAGACGTGCATTATTCATAAAATATGATGATGAATTTTACAACCTACGAGATGTAGGTATTTCAAATTGAACGAGAAACAAAATTAACTGGGGCGAGACTTGCACCAGCGCACCCTGTACTACCATGAATTATCGAGCTACTACGCTACCGATTTCGCTATACACGACTGTGTACGTAAGGGCCAACTCTACCCTATACAATACCTCGGAAACCTTCAAAGCCAATTATCTCTGTAAATTTATGACAAACATTAAGAACAATATATTTGTCGGCACTATTTAACCGTGTTTCACAACGGAGCAGGACGCAGCCTCAGCCATTTTCATACTGCGTATTAACAGCGCCGGCTGGTCCCGGCGGAGGTTTGCGTCCTCCCTCGACCATGGGTGTGTGTGTGTGTGTTTGTCCTTAGGATAATTTAGGTTAAGTAGTGTGTAAGCTTAGGAACTGATGACCTTAGCAGTTAAATCCCATAAGATTTCACACACATTTATTAACAGCGCGACTATCAGTGCACAACAGTGCATTGGCTGGGACTATACACTATTTTTGAAATAAAAACTACATAACTAAAACGTGATTAAGAAAAACTTCGATGGTTGCTTATATATTTGAATATCTTTAAGTTTCATTTAACGTAACTTAGTAATAATGTATCTAGTACATAAGTAGGACCTACTTCCAAGAGCGCAACAACATCAGTGTACGTGTGCTACGGCTTCTGACCAATCATCGTGTTTGTATTTGTTTACATCAGGTTTATTCTTATGATGGACGGAGTATGGCACAAGAACACGCTGTCGAGCTCAATTGTATACGGAGCAACCGCCCACTCTTGCTCTGCCCTGCGTGGTGCCATATTACCTGCTCGTTGTCTTCAAGCTGCAGTGAGCACTAATATCGAGGTGTTGTCACAGATGTGTTACGACACATGGAATTCGCGGTCCATTAAAGTAAATATTTTCATAGTCATGTTCTTCCAGTCATTTATGGAAATTATGGATATTCTAGAAGGGTGAAGAGCCAAACTACTCCGCTGTCAGCTGCCATCCTCCCAAGAACACATTAATTACGCACGTCTCTATTATACGAGGTATGTCCACAAAGTAAGTTCCGTTTGGTTATATAAAACAAACGTGTACATATACAGAAAAAATATTTATGGTACAAAAATCTACAACTGTTAAACTACATTTCTATATAGCTTCCGAAATTTTGCAGACACTTGTCATAGGATGGCACAAGTTTTTGTATGCCTTCTTCATAGAAAGCTGCCGCCTGTGTATTCAACAATGTTCTTTCAGCTCGTCGTCATAGTTAAAGTGTTGACCACCAAGGACAGATTTTAGGTGTAAGAAGAGATGTAAGTCGCTAGGAGCGAGATCCGAGCTGTACACAGGATGATCAAACGCATCCCAGTGGAATTCCCATAAGAGTTGTTTGGTCACATTCGCCGTGTGAGGTCGAGCATTATCGTGGCAAAAAACAACACCTTTTGACAGTAATCCTCGGCGCTTGTTCTGTCTTGTGTGGCGTAATTTCTTAATGATCTCGCAGTAACCGTATGCATTGATTGTTTGGTCTCATAGTAAGAAATCAATCAGCAAAATGACTTTTCTGTCCAAAAAACGGTGCACATAACTTTTCGAGGTGTCAGGATTAGCTTAGGCTTAACCTTGGTAGGGGATGAAGTGTGCCTCCATTACACTGATTGCCGTTTCGTTTCAGGGGTGTCATACGATACCCAAGTTTCATCCCCCGTGACTATCCGAGAAAGAAAACCATCGCTTTCTTCACTGTAGCGTGTCAAAAACTGAAGTGCGCTGCCCATCAGTTGTTTTTTGTGTTGTTCAGTAATAATTTTGGATACCCAACGTGAGCAAAACTTTCGAAATTCCAGTTTTTCATTAACAATTTCATGAATTAGTGAGCGTGCGATTTGCGGAACTTCTATAGCAAGGGCACTAAGTGTAAACTTACGGTTGTGCTTAATCTTCTCTTCAGTTGTGTGAACCAGTTCATCAGTAACCGCAGACGGGTGCCCACTTCGTTCTTCATTGTGCACTTGATCACGTCCTTCATTGAACAGTCTGACCCATCTTCTAACCATTGAATCACCATAGCATTTTGTCCTTAAACGTAGCAGATTTTCCGACGAATTTCCTTGGTTTAACTTTCTTTGCCTTTAGAAACCGAATCACCCATCTGATTTCATACGCGGCGGCATTTTCAATTGCGGCTGACATTATAAAGAAGCACTGCAAAGCACACGTCGGCAGCAGCGATCTGGAAATGGCGTACTTGTCTTCTCCTTGAGTCAGACTAACTGCCGCGCATGCTCGGAACTGCGATCGTAGCGCTGCCGCGGATAGAAAAAGAAACGGAACTTACTTTGTGGGCGACGTGCGACATAAACTAAAGTTTGTAGGCGTTTTTATATTTATGAAGGATGATGTGTGTTCAAATTTCGCGCCAGTCGCGTAAGAGCGGCGATAGCAGCGCCACTATGAGAATGCAAATCAGATTTGGTGTAAACACACGCTGCTCAAATGTGTGTGAAATCTTACAGGCCTTAACTGCTAAGGTCATCACTCCCTAAGCTTACACACTACTTAACCTAAATTATCCTAAGGACAAACACACACAGCCCGAGAGAGGACTCGATCCTCCGCCGGGACCAGCCGCACAGTCCATGACAACAGCACCTAAGACCGCTCGGCTAATCCCGCGAGCCAGTACACGCTGTAATGACTGTGAGGATCACTTATCTTTGAGATTAGACATAGTGAGTTGATGTTAGTCAAGAATGACTTTAAGGCGACAAAGGCGCCGCTATCAGCACCTTGCTGAGTTTGAACGAGGAGTCAGATGTCCCTTCTGCGACACTGCACAAAGACTTGGCAGGAATGAAGCCACAGTACACATTTGCTGAGAGCGACGCTCAAGAGAGTGTACGGCCGCAAGAAGACTGGGCTCCATACAGCCAAGTGTCACTACCGAGACGGAAGACCATCGTATTGGACGTTTGGCTCTGGCATCTGTAACAGCAATCTGAGCAGCAGCTGGTACCACAGTCACATAAACAATTATTACAAATCTGTTACTTCGAGGACAGCTCCGAGCCAGACGCCCTGAAGCGTGCATTCCACTGACCCCAAATCACCGCCATTTGCGACTTCAGTGGTGTCAGCCGAGAGCTCATTGGAGGGCAGGGCGTCTGTCGTGTTTGCTGCTGAAAGCCGATTCTGTCCCGGTGCCAGTGATGGCCGTATATTGATTAGAAAGAGGCCAGTTGGGGCCTACAACCAACCGGTCTGCGTGCTACACACATTGGACCTACAAGTGGAATTGTGGTCTGTGGTGCGATTTCGTAAGACAGCAGCAGCTCTCTCGTCAATCTCGTGATTAGACCTATTGTGGTGCCATCTATGAACAGCATTCCAGTAGGAGTTTCCCAACAGGATAACGCTCGACCGCGTACCGCTGTGGTAAATCAAAATGCTCTACAGAGTGTCGACACGTTGCTTTGGCCAGCTCGATCACGAAATCTGTCTCCAATCAACCACCATCGGACAACTCCAAAGTCATCCACAAACAGCAATAAACGTCCTTGTGTTGACCGACGATCTGCAACAGGCATGGAACTCCATCCCTCAAACTAACATCCGGCACCTGTACAACACAATGCTTGCTCGTTTGCAGGTTTGCATTCAACATTCTAGCGGTTAGTCCGGTTGTTAATGTACCAACATTTTACATTTGCAATAGCTTCTCTCCCACTTACATTCACTTGTGCAATGTTAATCACTTAAATATGTTACCTAGACCAATGTGTTCAAGAAATTTCAGTACTCTACATTAATTATTTTCGGTGTTGCGATTTTTTTCCGTCAGTGTACGCCAGTAATCAAAACACAAGACATTTTCGTAGATTCGTCGACCTGTAAAAAGCCTTTGGCAATTCGAAACCGTGTGTGATGTTTGAAATTGTGAGAAAAATAGGGGTAAGCTATAGGGAAAGACGGTAATACATAATATCAACCAAAATTAACAGGGAAGAAGAAGAACGAAGGACCAAGAACGAAGTGACCGGTTTAAAAAGACAGAGACGTAGTTTTTCGCCCCTACTGTTCATTCTGTAGATCGAAGAATCAGGACGAAAATAAAAGAAAGGTCCAAGAAGGGTTTCGGCGCGGATAACCACACCTTCTTCGGAACACACTGAAACTACAAACTGCCTAAAGAGGCATGGTCCAACATTAATACAGAACGCCCAAAAGGGCAGAAGACTCGCATAAAATGTAAAATAAACGGTACGTGTGTACCACGTCAATAACTGTACTTAGCTCAAACGTCAGAAGCGTGCTTCCTCACCCCAGCCAACGTTCAGTGGGCCGTGGGCTCTCAGGTAAACTGAGGCGGCGCCGGCAGCTAGGCTGTGAGAATGTCGGAAAGGAACACGCATGCGCAAATTGAGAAATCCTCTTCTTCCATGTGATTGGCATAAAATGTGTTACGAAAATGATCCGATGAAAAGGTCAAAGGCGCCGGAAGTTAATTCGTGTGTAGGTATAATGTCCTAGCTCGAGGACAATTTTATAGAACTGTAGAATGTGGATAGGCTGAAACTATATAAGTGGGATAGGAAATTCCACGGATGGTCAAAACGCACGCAGAACAGGCAAAATACCATCAGCTAGTTAAAACGTAAACGGACCTCATTACATGTAAATGTAACAAGATTTATTACGTGAGGTTCATACGTATGATGCCACCACGCAAGTCGAGGAAACAGACCGCCTGCGGTAAACATTGGAGGAATTAAACATGTTAACGACTCACTTCAAACTAAAGTTTACATTAATTAAATATAAATACAGATAATGTGACCACTCACTTATGAAATACTGTTAAAATCCATCAATTAATTTCCGAGTTTTCTCGGGGTCATTTAGTAATGGTTGTCTAGAAGGTATACAGGGAGACCCAGAAGTCGGTTCACATTTGAAAGTTCAATACTTCACAGTGCAATGTAGGTAGGAAGGTAAAAATTGACAGATATGCTTGAAACGACATGAGGTTTTATTGGAACCAAGAAAAGTGCACAAAATGACCAACACATGGAGCTTCTTATGATACAAAAGCAGTTAACTATAAAAACAATTGATTTTTAGTAAAAACGATATTCTTTATAACAGATGCTGAGCATGTCGGCCGTCATTCATCAGCAGTACCTGTAGTTGAAGGACAATGTTGTTAACAGCACTGTAGAGCATATCAGTAGGTAAGATGAGAAACTGCCATCGGATGTTGTCTTTCAGCATCCCTAATGGGATCAGACGATCACGATAGACTTGCGATTTCAGGTAACACCACTACCAACAAACAAATGGATTGAGGTCTGGGGACTTGGGAAGCCATTTTCTGTGTGTCTATGTCCAAGCGTGCGTTGTGAATCGATCCCATCACCCAGGGTAGGCTTGAGCTAGTATCAAAATGTGGGTCCACCCCCTGTTATATCTGAAGTGGTGTCTAGATGTGGATACACAGCTGCGTCTGGGACAGGGTTCGAAGTTGGATTCACCACACGTTATATCCGGAACAGTGTCTAGATGATGATCCGCAATGCGGTACATCTGAGACAGATTTTGAAGGTGGATCCATATGCGAGAGGACTGGGTCGAGTTTATTGGAGCCATCCAAGACGCACACATGGACAAAGACATACAGAAGATAGAGCAAATGCAATGCATCTGTAGAATATATGGTTGTGACTGATTGGGTGCATTCGAGTATAGTACTAAGCTATAGCCGGCCGGCGAGTCCGAGCGGTGCTACGCGCTACAGTCTGGAACCGCGCGACTGCTACGGTCGCAGGTTCGAATCCTGCCTCGGGCGTGGTTGTCTGTGATGACCTTAGGTTAGTTAGGTTTAAGTAGTTCTAAGTTCTAGGGGACTGATGACCTCAGAAGTCCCATGACCTTAGGTTAGTTAGGTTTAAGTAGTTCTAAGTTCTAGGGGACTGATGACCTCAGAAGTCCCATGACCTTAGGTTAGTTAGGTTTAAGTAGTTCTAAGTTCTAGGGGACTGATGACCTTAGAAGTCCCATAGTGCTCAGAGCCACTCGAACCAACCATTTGAACTAAGCTATACCGTCCGACTAATGTGCTGTTCTGTCTTATACGGAAGAAAAATACTCACGAAGGACTGTCTCCATCTTTCCCATGGACATCTAGCACACAATATAGCGGGAATGGGATGATCACGGGCCATCATCGTGGATCTTTAAGAGAATAAAAGGAAGAGCAGCAGCCGGCCGGTTTGGCCGAGCGGTTCTAGGCGCTTCAGTCTGGAACCGAGCGACCGCTACGGTCGCAGGTTCGAATCCTGCCTCGGGCATGGATGTGTGTGATGTCCTTAGGTTAGTTAGGTTTAAGTAGTTCTAAGTTCTAGGGGACTGATGACCTAAGATGTTAAGTCCCATAGTGCTCAGAGCCATTTGAACCATTTGATAGGAGCAGCAGGATACCTTGGTTTGTTCTTATTACTGGAGAATCTAGACAATATTGTTAAGAAATATCGGTAATATAACTTGCATTGAAGATATTAACCTCTTTGGCAGGATGAATTTAAATGTGCTTGCATCCCCTACAGAATCGTTTCACGAAGAGTATTTCGCTATTTTCGGGGCTATAGCAGTGTCGAAAATAACGTGCAAGTGGTTGAAATCGAGACTTCGCGATTGGTAATACGCATGCATAGTCTCTGTATGTATGTGTGTAGAGCTGTCAGCAGCGGACGGTTGCGGTTCGAATGCATAACTTGTTATCTGGTCGTCTATAAATTATGCTGCTGGGGATACGCACTCTGTACGTACAGAGAAGGGGAACTCTGACGTTCGAGGATGCTAAGTGCAGTCGACACACTCTCAACCAACTTACTATTAGGATAAGATGGTTGTAGATGTCCTGACACAGTTGTGGGAAAGTATCATAGTTCGTAGGTATAAACAGAAGTAGCGAAGTTTATCTGGTAGGCAATAAGAGCATATACTTCTGGGAAAAAGTATCAGAGCAGCAGCAGAAATCAACACTGTACACATGCCAGTTCGCTGTTGCAGGTCCCTACGTGGATGAGTGGAAATCAAACGAATAGAACTGTGCCAGACTTTGCGCTTCCATCGAGTGCATCGCACATGAATCTGCAGACAAGCTCTCTCATGTGTTGCAGCAATACATGAATATGTTTTCAGAATACGAGTTTTCAATGTGCACCTCTCGTTGAGCCTCATCTAGGTATAAGGCGAGTCTTACTATACCTTTCATGATTTTCTATCCAAAACGCATGCATGTAGATCAGCGGGAAGAGATGAATTCTTAAGATTTTTTAGTGGGTTGGTGTATTAGAAACGCAAATATCCTTGTATAAAATCAAATAATGCATGAGTATGCCAGCAATATGGCCATATATGTACGGAAAACTACCGAAAAAATACGAAAAATAACATAAAATCAGTAACACTCGAAGAAAACCTGCTATAATTACGACAAATTGGTGAAATATATGTAAAATTGATGGAAATATGTAAAACCGCGAAAACTTGCAAAATTACGTAAATTGATTGGAATACATAAAAACAGAGAAAAAGTACCAAGAAATGTGGGGAATCGAGGTGTGTTTGGAGTATCCGGACACTCAAGAGCGAGAAAAGCTTAAAAATTATGCTCTGTCTTCATTCTAAAAATTATGCTCTGTCTGCATTCAGTTTGAACTCTTCCCCTCCCCCTGTAAACTACTTGGTCATTCCTTAATTGTTAAGGAGAAGAATTAATGCATTTATCAGACTTAAGCCATTCCCTAGAGTGATTTGTAGGAGAGTGGAGTAATGCCATATATATCACGTTAAACAGTGTGAGGAAGGTGTACTCGAGGGATGAGACCAGGACTTCTTTGTGCAAGAGGAATGCTTTTTATTTCTATTACCTCGCACTTGTTGTGATTAGCACCTTCTGGCGATGGTCAACTCCAGAACAGTAATCATGTACTTGACTGCAAAATGAGGAAGCAATGCTCTTTGAAACGGAACACTGAGACATCTGATACCCCATCATTGTGGAAGATGAGATTAGCTGTGTATGTTATCACCTTCGGATAGCCATTTGAAAAAGCTCTACATGCTACAAGCTGTTCCAGTTTCCATGTGCTGTGATGTCTTCCACATTTTTTTCAATGAGGAACATTGCCTCTATGTTTTGTTGCTACCATCCTGTGTGTTGTGGGAATTGCACAGTTTACACCATGCAATGTTCAGCTTTCTATGAGAGCATATGGAACGAAACATGTTAACGCTGGTTTAGCTTCTAACACAGGTCTTGAAGTCGTGATAGAAAAACAAAATGTATCGCAGTGTACAGAGCTGTAGTCATACATTGCTGTGATGTGTTACAGCTGAGAAACAACGTGTTAAAGTCTTTATGAGAGAACAATACAAGAACCCTCTCTTGTGTCTTGTGATTGACAGTCTGTTGGATATGGTCTTCCTGCAGTACAATAGACAAAACTTTACACAGGTCTGACAAGCGACTTCGACCACTGACCACATGCTACAGTGGAGCGATATGTGTATATATGATACTCTCGATGTCAACATGCAGACGGTATTTTTTTTTCTCGATATGCCGGAAGAGGGAGAAGTGGTAAAATCTTATAGGAAGTTCTATCACAACGAGTGGTATAGCTGGTTAAAGTCTGGATGCAGATAGTTCTGTCGGAACTACACCGAATTTGCTAAAAAACTAATAGAAATCAGCTGTATCTATTCCCATGTAATCATGCCTGCTTTTATTATTATTGTCACGATTGCGTGTTTGAAAATAGGTGTTACCGCAAATTCTGTGTTATTTCCTACTTCATAGCCTCTAATTATAATGTAGACACCACTTGAATTATAGCTCGTTGTCTTATCTAGAAATGATAGTGTTTTTCCCGACATGTGAGTAGATTGCGTGAAACACACTATGATGATCAAATTGCTTACAAAACTAGAATGCAAGAATCTAATACTGTTGTGAATGACTGTCTGCTGGAAGACAGGAACTTTACAGGCAGATCGGTAGAGGGAAGTTATTGAGCAAAAATGTCAAATGTAAGCATGCAGACAGAATTTGTTTCCGATGTATCTGAAAATAGAGACGATGTCAAATCTTATAGAAGGTTCTGTTGCGTAAATGGCAATGTGATATATCATCGTTTTGGTAAAACAGGACCTGCCATAGTATACAAAACAGCATCTTCAAAATGGTTCAAATGGCTCTGAGCACTATGGGACTCAACATCTGAGGTCATCAGTCCCTAGAACTTAGAACTACTTAAACCTGACTAACCTAAGGACATCACACACATCTATGCCCGAGGCAGGATTCGAACCTGCTACCGTAGCAGTCACGCGGGTCTGGACTGAAGTGCCTAAAACCGTACGGCCACCGCGGCCGGCTAAACAGTATCTTCATAGCTTGTTGTTGTCTAACGCAAAATGATTGTCTTTTTTCTGATGTGTGAACAAATTACGGGAAAGGCTGCATTCTCTAATTTTATTTCACGTGTCTGAAATGTATGATCAAATAAAAGAAATTATTGAGATAAAGAAGGGAGACGAAAATTTAATAGTCATGGGTGACTGGAATTCGGTAGTAGGAAAAGGGAGAGAAGGAAACGTAGTAGGTGAATATGGACTGGGGCAAAGAAATGAAAGAGGAAGCCGCCTGGTAGAATTTTGCACAGAGCACAACTTAATCATAGGTAACACTTGCTTCAAGAATCATAAAAGAAGGCTGTATACGTGGAAGAAGCCTGGAGATACTAAAAGGTATCAGATAGATTATATAATGGTAAGACAGAGATTTAGGCATCAGGTTTTAAATTGTAGGACATTTCCAGGGGCAGATGTGGACTCTGACCACAATCTATTGGTTATGACCTGTAGGTTAAAACTAAAGAAACTGCAAAAAGGTGGGAATTTAAGGACATGGGACATGGATAAACTAAAAGAACCAGAGGTTGTACAGAGTTTCAGGGCGAGCATAAGGGAGCATTTGACAGAAATGGAGGAAAGAAATACAGTAGAAGAAGAATGGGTAGCTTTGACGGATGAAGCAGCGAAGGCAGCAGAGGATCAAGTAGGTAAAAAGACGAGGGCTAGTAGAAGTCCTTGGGTAACAGAAGAAATATTGAATTTAATTGATGAAAGGAGAAAATATAAAAATGCAGTAAATAAAGCAGGCAAAAAGGAATACAGACGTCTCAAAAATGAGATCGACAGGAAGTGCAAAATGGCTAAGCAGGGATGGCTAGAGGACAAATGTAAGAATTTAGAGGCTTATCTCACTAGCGGTAAGATAGATACTGCCTACAGGAAAATTAAAGAGACCTTTGCAGATAAGAGAACCATTTGTATGAACATCAAGAGCTTAGATGGAAACCCAGTTCTAAGCAAAGAAGGGAAAGCAGAAAGGTGGAAGGAGTATACAGAGGGTCTATACAAGGGCGATGTACTTGAGGACAATATTATGGAAATGGAAGAGGATGTAGATGAAGATGAAATGAGAGACACGATACTGCGTGTAGAGTTTGACAGAGCACTGAAAGACCGGAATCGAAACAAGGCCCCTGGAGTAGACAACATTCCATTGGAACTACTGACGGCCTTGGGAGAGCCAGTCCTGACAAAACTCTACCATCTGGTGAGCAAGATGTATGAGACAGGCGAAATACCCTCAGACTTCAAGAAGAATATAATAATTCCAATCCCAAAGAAAGCAGGTGTTGACAGATGTGAAAATTACCGAACTATCTGTTTAATAAGTCACAGCTGCAAAATACTATCGCGAATTATTTGCAGACGAATGGAAAAACTAGTAGAAGCCGACCTCGGGGATGATCAGTTTGGATTCCGTAGAAATGTTGGAACACGTGAGGTAATACTGACCCCTACGACTTATCTTAGAAGCTAGATTAAGGAAGGGCAAACCTACGTTTCTAGCATTTGTAGATTTAGAGAAAGCTTTTGACAATGTTGACTGGAATACTCTCTTTCAAATCCTGAAGGTGGAAGGGGTAAAATACAGGGAGCGAAAGGCTATTTACAATTTGTACAGAAACCAGATGGCAGTTATAAGAGTCGAGGGACCTGAAAAAGAACCAGTGGTTGGGAAGGGAGTAAGACAGGGTTGTAGCCTCTCCCCGATGTTATTCAATCTGTATATTGAGCAAGCAGTAAAGAAAACAAAAGAAAAATTCGGAGTACGTATTAAAATCCATGGAGAAGAAATAAAAACTTTTAGGTTCGCCGATGACATCGTAATTCTGTCAGAGACAGCAAAGGACTTGGAAGAGCAGTTGAACGGAATGGATAGCGTCTTGAAAGGAGGATATAAGATGAACATCAACAAAAGCAAAACGAGGATAATGGAATGTAGTCGAACTAAGTCGGGTGATACTGAGGGAATTAGATTAGGAAATGAGACACTTAAAGTAGTAAAGGAGTTTTGCTATTTGGGGAGCAGAATAACTGATGATGGTCGAAGTAGAGAGGATATAAAATGTAGACTGGCAATGGCAAGGAAAGCGTTTCTCAAGAAGAGAAATTTGTTAACAACGAGTATAGATTTAAGTGTCAGGCAGTCATTTCTGAAGGTATTTGTATGGAGTGTAGCCATGTATGGAAGTGAAACATGGACGATAAATAGTTTGGACAAGAAGAGAATAGAAGCTTTCGAAATGTGGTGCTACAGAAGAATGCTGAAGATTAGATGGGTAGATCACATAACTAATGAGGAAGTATTGAATAGGATTGGGGAGATGAGAAGTTTGTGGCACGACTTGACCAGAAGTAGGGATCGGTTGGTAGGACATGTTCTGAGGCATCAAGGGATCACCAATTTAGTATTGGAGGGCAGCGTAGAGGGTAAAAATCATAGAAGGAGACCAAGAGATGACTACACTAAGCAGATTCAGAAGTATGTGGGTTGCAGTGGGTTCTAGGAGATGAAGAAGCTTGCACAGGGTAGAGTAGCATGGAGAGCTGCATCAAACCAGTCTCTGGACTGAAGACCACAACAACAACAACGTGTCTGAAATGTTTATAATATGCATTTGCATGATAATGTATTTACAGACACTGATTTAAACACGAGGGACGCTCTGAAACTACGTAATTTGTCCATCAAGCTGAAAGAAATCACTTAACACATACTTTTTTTCCTTTGGAGTTTAAATTCGCTCTTTTTCTTTATTCCAATGTCAGTTTTGAAGCAATGAGGACATTGTGCAACGCAGGGTGGACATGTATAGGGTATGTGTAGCCCAACCTCTGCAGTTTGGTCATCTGTGATTGGCAGCGGTGGCGTAGCTTTTTTTTTTCACATCTCTGGACGTCGCAAAATAACAGGAGGCAGGTGGCAGAGAGAGATGTGAATTGTATTCCGCAGTTGAACATAAAAATATACAGATTTTGCCCATGAAACTAAAAGAAAACGGACCGAGGAAAGAGGTCATTTATTATCGTCACAGTTGTGGTTTCCTGTGCTCGTTCATAAGAGATGCGTTGACGTTAAATACGGTTGTTTAGTTACAATGAAGTGTTTTTCCCGCAGAACCGCGTGCTGCCGCAGATGTTGGGAACGGGCCTACTGTGTTTGTGTGTTGTTCCAACTAAGGTACAGTTACACTTTGACGTCATCTATCTAGATTTGTTTAGTGGGTGTACACCATTTTGTGTTAGTGAAGGGCCGATGCCTGGACCGTCGCCCCAAGGCAGGCTGGGTGCGACCAGCAACCGTGCACATGTCCGCCGGTGGTATGCCACAAAGAAATGCGCCGTGTGTGGTAGCAATTGGCTGTTTGATAACAGCTTGTGTCTCCACTCTAGGTGGAGGAGGCCAGGGCGGGAGGTGGGGGGGGGGGGGGGGTGAGGGGTGGTAGGAGTCTCTATAATTTCGCTAGTTTCTGACTGTACAGCGATGAGAATGCACGTTCAACTGCTGCCCCTCTCTCCTGTTGCAATCTTTGGGGATGGCGATTTTCCCCAGTACATGTGTTGCATTAAGACCCGTCGATTACAAGTGCAGCTTTTCTATTCACAACCATTTCAATGTGTAATTAGGGCAGAGAAGCATTTCCCATCAGCTGAGGCAGTGTATATTGGCTTCATTTAGCTGGGCTGCAGGGTGATTGTTGAGCAATGCAGGCGGAGGCGTCTGTAGTGAACTCTGACTTCAAATAGCGATAGCTGCAGTCGTCAGTTGTAGGCTTACAAGTGATACACTTATATCTCTCTGTCCAGCTCCAGCATCTCATCAGCTGAACATATTTCCGACCAAAAAAGTAAAGAGAGTGCCTTTCACTTTAGTCTTTTTTCCACCAGCTTGTAGGTAAGGGGTAGAGTTTGATTACGTCTGCCATTAGTTTCGAGTGATATTGTGAAATTTTTTTCTTGGAGGATAACACCAGTTGTGTGGCATCATCAATTTTTGAGCTGTATTGTGATTTTAGACACTCATTGTGTAACACTGTGCATACAGTTGTTTAATTTGCGCTGATGTTTATAATTAATTGCGTAATTAGGACCGATCTCTACTTCAGCTTCCCAACCAAAACAAAAAGTACAATAACCTCACCTTCCTCTCCTGCATCTGGGCGGTTTCCATGTGTCGGGGGGCGACTTGGGTTTTCCTTGCAGGACTGTGGTTCGAGTGCCAGAAAGGGCACTGCCATTTTTAATTTCCCACCAATTCCCGGTTAGAGGATGGGGTGGGACTTCAGTACAGCCCTGGGACAAAGAAATTCTTATCACTTTTGAAATTTCCCCGGAATTCGAAATTCGCACCAAAATTCGAAATTCTCATCAATAGGGGAGGTGGGGAGTGGGTAGGGATTAGGAGGGGAGGGTTCGGGGACCCATGTGCCGCCTGAGGAAAACACATGACGTCATCTAATGGCGGGGGTGTGGTGGTGGTGGGGTAATTAATTGATCAATTCAGTTAATTTACATATCAATTTGATATCAAAATCGTGCTTAGATCCCCTACCCTACTACTGGTGGTTGTAATAAATTGCATGAAATAAGTAAAAGGAATTGTTCTTGAGTTCCAAAGTACTATCGGCATTCCAACTGGCAGAACTACTGTGTGTCGCGAGTTAAAAAGAATGGGGCGCAATTGGCTATCAGCTGCTCGTAAAGTGCACATTTCTGTAGTGAGTGCTAAGCGGCAGTTGAGGTGGCGTAAAGAGCGACGCCACAACACAGTGGGTGACTGGAAACGAGCCATTTGCAGTGACGAATCACACTGTTCTCCGTGCCAACCCGACAAGAATTTGGGTTTGCCGAACGCCTGTAAAACGATATTTGCCAACCCATCATGTGTAGCGCGAACGGTGAAGGACGGAGGAGGTTATGTTACGGCATGGATATGTTTGTGTGGTCAGGGTGTGGTCCACTGACTGCACTTAAGAGAACGTGTAATGTGGAAGGATATGAACACATTTTACAGCACCGTGACTGCGTGTTGTAGAGTAACAGCTCGGAGACAATGACCGTTTGTATCAGCATGGCAGTGCCCCCTGTCATAAAGCAGCATCTTTGAGACAGTGGTTCATGGATTTTGACGTTCCTAAAATGGACTGTCCTGTCCACTGTGAGGCAGTGGTTTGTGGACAAGAACATTTCCAAAATGGACCGTCCTATCGAGAATTCCGACCTGAACCCAATTGAACGCTTCTGTGATGAGTTAGAACGTCGACTTCGTTGCAGAACCCAGCGTCGAGTAACACTACCGTCTTTGGGTTCGGCTCTTGAGGAAGAACGAGCTGCTGTTCCTCCAAAGATATTAAGACGCCTCTTTGAAAGTGTCCCCAGCAGAGTTCAAGACGTCATTCAGGCGAAGAGTTGACACACGCCATATTAACGTCCATGAATTGGAGTCCGGGTACTTTTGATCAACACATCTACCTGGAGGCTGAATGAAAACATTCGTTTAAATTAGGTAAACGTGAGAGTCTTGTGTCAGTCGGTTCTTTCACATTAAGCGAAACAATTGAAAGACGGAGAACGAGTGAGAAACATTCATACAGCCGACGTGGCCGCAGAGAATGGTTTCACTCGGTTGTTTCGTTGGACTCGAAACCGCAACTGAACGAAAAAAGAAAACAATCGATTGGTTAATAGATTATTAAAACCAGTTGGTTACCCCGTCACTACTAGTGGGTGAGCTGTAGGTCAATGCAAGGTGAGTAGCTTTAATAAACTGTGTTCGGATGACTTTCTCACTCTGTCAAAATTGTGGAAGCCCATGCGCTTTATATGTAACGTGCGAGGTGCGAAGTTCAGGCGCACAGTTCGTCTGCCAAAGAACTGTCGTACCAGCGAGGATAGGAAAACGCTAATATTGTACTTTAGCGTTAAGACCCACAGAACCACTGGAGATTGTTTTTTTTTGTTTGTTTATACCGTACAAATCTGAATTTTCTCTCAAAGTTTCTAAGTAGAGTTCGAATCCGTCCTGTATTTCGACACGCTTGCGACAGCATGCGCTACCAGTATGTTTCAAAACGCGGCGCAAAGAAACAGGATTTTTCGGGGCCTCATACCGCAAGCTCTGTTGGTCATAGAAAGGTAGGGTTACGTGTTTTTGATAGCCTTTGGGCTAGGGACTAATTGTATACCCAACAGAAGGAACGTTATACTGGAACTATCGTACAGCACACGGTCAAAGTTTTAATATTACACGCACCCTCCAGCGCAGGCAAATAGAGCAAATCGCTTGGTTCTTTTTGCTTTAGATGTGGTCTACGGTGGGCCTTAAGGGGCTTATTGAGGTACCATTTATTTCACGGGCGGTTCCTGAGAAAACACGGAAAAAGCGGTTTAGCCATTTTTTGCCGTCAGTAGCGGATATCTAAATAGCTAACCACAGAAAATTGCTCAAACTTTACCCGTGTGTTCTCTAGGCATTTATCTATCAGCGCCATCTTCTTGTTTTCAAAAATTATCATGTTTGTCGAGATACACCTCAGTTGTGGGTACAAAGACACAGCCGCGGATTTCAAGACGGATATGCACAGTAAATAGCTTGTCCATTATAATTATCCGAGCTGTTATGCCGTGGTCGGTTGATGAATTCTGAGTCAGTTCCCAACGTTTCGTCTCCGACTGCGGGAGAAATCTTCAAGGGGGTCCATAGCTCGATGGAAGGTCCAACACACCCACTGGCTCGAGTAGGTGTTGGACATTCCATCGAGCTACGGACCCCCTTGAAGATGTCTCCCGCAGTCGGAGACGAAATGTTGGGAATTGACTCAGAATTCATCAACCGACCACGGCATAACAGCCCGGATAATAATAATGGACATGATAATTCCGGCCGTGAAAGTCTACATTTTAATAACAGTAAATAGCTGTAATTTTTATGATATATTCCTAAGATCCCGATCTCGAATAGCCTTGAAAATTGCCTTGATACCTTTATTCTTTTCGGAGATGAGGAGGTTCAAAGTTGCCCTGTTTGCACTCGTAAAATACGCAAGTAAAATCCTGTCTGAGGCGGAAACGTAGTTTATAGAGTGACGTAACGTGTTGTAATACTGAAGTGATGTAAAATTTTTGTACACATAACATCCGGCCTGAGGTTTAAGATTAGCTTTGTGTTATTTAAATTTCGCATAAGTAAAAGCACTCCGTCTTCAGGCCAAAGTGGCCCATCGGGACCATCCGGCCGCCGTGTCATCCTCGGCTGAAGATGCGGATAGGAGGGGCGTGTGGTCAGCACACCGCTCTCCCGCTCGTTGTGATGGTGTTCTTTGACCGGAGCTGCCACTATTCGGTCGAGTAGCTCCTCAATTGGCATCAAGAGGCTCAGTACACCCCGTAAAACGGCAACAGCGCCCGGATGGTCATCCATCCAAGTGCCGGCCACGCCTGACAGCACTTAACTTCGGTGATCTGACGGGAACCGGTGTATCCACTGCGGCAAGGCCAGGCCGTTGTCTGTCACATAAGGAAAGCACCAAAATTTTAGTGACTCGTGTAGTTGTTTTCAGATGAGTGACATGTCCTCCTGTAGCAGAAAAAAGGCAAATCTACTCATTTTTAAAAGATTCTATCTGAAATGTGGTATACCAGCTGTCTCATTCTACATTCCTGTGGACCTTTAAACAATTTCCTAAAAATTTTGGCATGCGGACGTATTTGCGCTCTTTCGTACTGAGATGGGAGAAAGTGGTAGTGGGCAAGAGACGAAAAAGTAATAAATACTGGAAGAGAGTAGAGGGTGGTTGTAGTACAGAAAGAGCAAAGGAGACAGTAGCAGTGCGAGACAAAGAGAGGGAGACGCTGGCTGTCAGACATATTTGACAGTGACACAACAGCGCTAGGAGAAAGTGAAGGAGGTAGTGACAGTGAGAGGGGAATAGAGAGGAGGAGAAAGTGGAAGAGGGTGAGAACCATTGATAAAGAGAGACCGAGGCTATGAGAGTAACAACGAATAAGAGAGAGACAGAGACAGTGAGAAGAAACAGCAGCATTAGGAAGGAATAAATGAGATAGTAGCAGTGAGAGAGAGCAAGCGGCAAACTGTGGCAGTGAGAGGAAACAGTAGTAGTAGGACAGTGAGAGGAGACGGTTGTAGTAGGGCAGAAGGAGGGAGACAGTGGCTAGGAGACAGTGACAGAGAGATGCGAAAAGAATAATGACAGTGAGTTGGGCTGAATGAGTGAGTGAGAATGGACAAGTGACGCTGTATGGGTATCAGCGACTTACAGCGATGTACTAGTGGGTGTGAGCGAGTTACAGTTAGGGGAGCTCTTATGAATGAGAGGAAAGCTGCATGTTAAAAAGAACGCAAATATGTCTGCATGCCTAAATTTTTTGGAACATTTTTAATGGTTTGGAGGAAAGTCGAATGAGGCAGCACTTTTCAAAGTCTTTTAAACAGGACCACATTTGCCTTTTTTTGTGTTCCAGCATTTTTCCGCCGGCCTGGTGACCAGAATCTCTCACAAGATGTCACCTTTGACAACTACGTAAATGTATTCTCTTACCTCTGTATTTTTTAGTCCATGACTACATGAGCTATTTTGTCTGTAACAAGGCAGCAACATTAGTATTTAACGTGCCAGCGATGAAGAAATCATTAAAGATGGAGCGCAAACCTTATTGTACTAGTCTATGGACTCTGCAGGGAAACGGGCGGCCGTTTCAGACGAAGCATTCGAACCTTCGTCTCGTTGATGTAGGGAAAAAATACGAAAAAACATCTGAAGTAACTGCCATAATTGTCAGTATGAATAGATTTCACTAGTCATAATTTATTCTTACATACTTCACAGAAGCAGCTTGCACTGATTACATCTATCCATTAGTATATGACTTGCCTCTTTGCACATCCTGAAGGTCGTCCTTCGTGATGGGATCCACGCAACATGATGTGTGAATGAATCAAGAAAACTTAGGTCCGGCGAGAATCTGAAGCGTGTTCCTCACAAATTGAAGTTATATGTCTCAGCTGATGAACTACCATCTAGTTCAATTTGTCTTCATCTCGTAAAAACGATGTTATAAAAACTTATATACGAGGAAAACTCCCGAATTAAAAAAAATCTTACGATTGTAGTCTGCCTGTGCCAAAAAATGTGGACTCCTTGTTGTGTGGGAGCAAGATAATTAGTTGAGGATGGACGAGCAGACAACTGAAATTTCTTCATGGCATGGTATTGTGTGATCATTTGATCAGATCTCGCCTGGAAATGACGGTACTAAGTGTAAGACAGGTCCTGGGAGAAACCATGTGGGACAAGGAAACAAATGAATCAAATAAATCGACAAGAAAACAGTGGGGAATTCAAGACAAATAAATGGACGAAGATAAGAAAAAGAAATGGGAAGGACCACGTGGAAAGGATGGACTCCACAAGACCAATTAAAATTTGTAAACTAGGACAACAGAAAAGAAAACGAGTGCCCGGACGACCACCCAAAGGATGAGGTGGCAGCTGGCCGAGCACATCCCCGGGATGGTGCCGACAAACGGGGGACCGCTAAGCCTGGAACATTGTGTAACGTGTGTGGTGTATATGTGACTTTCGTTTCCGTCTCTCAAACTGCGATACCCAAATATCGCGCAACAACAGCACAGAAAATGCAGCACCTGGTGAGTGAATTTTGATTAAGGTTCCTTTGCAAGGACACGGACAATTCTGTATTTATTTTGTTATTGTTATTATTATACTTTCAGTACGAGTTCTACCTCTGATTAAAGATTTTGTTCAACACGGTGACTTGAACACGTAAGTTTAGGGGTATAAACAATAATGCTTAAAAAGTCGGAAATGTTTGCTAAAGAATCTATGTACCTGTAGAAACAAATTCCACGAAGAATATGATGCCCAAAAGTGACCTGACAAAAAACGCGGGACGGTAACATAATCTCTAGTGGCATATGACCCAATACAAGGCTAAAACAGATGTAGATAACCAAAACTGTAGTGTTCTCTGAGCCTTATTTATTAGCCGCAGCACACAACTCTCCTATATTAAATGCTGTTTACAAGTCGCAATTATACAGTTATGTGGAAATTACAGTTCCAGCATTTATTTATTTTAAATCATCTCTTCATTTCACCTGTTAACATTACTAAAAGCTGTGAAAACAATGAGGGAAATAGACATTAGAATTATACGAATACTGTGGCTACTTGTGACAACACAGCTGAAATGAACGCTCCTTGATTACACTTCTACAGATGCCTCATGTGTGGCGAATACACTGTGGTGAACACACAGCGTGCTGATTCTTGCACTGAGCTCCTATGTGTCATCAATCCTATCGGTTACGTGATGAATTTATCTGCTGTTCTCCTCCATACAGTTCTTCAGGAGGCTGTACTATTGCAGTCTTGTCTCAGAAAGAGTATCCTCAGTCTTTGTAAAAGGGTCTCATGAAATAATCATGTGGCTTATTGGTCGGTGGATCCCGTACGTATTGTTTGGCCACCTAACGCAGGTCTTTCTATTTGACGCCACTTCAGCGGCTTGCTTCGATGAGGATGAAACGTTGATGAGGAGGACAACACAACTCCTAGTCGTCGAGCAGATGAAATTTCCGACCGGCCGAGCATCGAATCCGAGCCCACTCAGCTGTAGCTGAGGCCGACAATGGTCCTCTGAATCTCTCCTATACGTATTCTTGTTCTGTAATACGCGTTTCTCGTTTAACCATTACATTGTGTGTAGCCAACACACAAGAACTACATTGCCTAGCACTCCAGCGAGCCCAGAACATTAGGTTTCCATTGGTTTCTTGACATTTTTCTGTAGCCAAGTAAGGTGTAATCCAAAAACAGTTTTGAAATGTACGACTATGTACGTTCTTCAATTAACCTAACTTTTTTTCAAACGTTCCCATACATTTTGAGGGTAATTGGAAAACTACCCTGTCAGTCTCTAACGTATCCCACATTCTCCGTCATGATTTGTAAAACATTTTGGCGATTCTCTTTCTTTGCCAATTAGTTTTGCTATCGTGTTCCGAACAAATACTCAGTCTTTGTGAGTATTATCTAGTAACAACAGCCTCTTGATGTGTACATGGGTCTTGAACTGTGTACTCCCACATCGACGACTTTATGCATCATTCTATTGCGATATTGTATACCATTGTTCAGTCCATTTTCGTTGATGTATACCGAAATACTCGATTACTATTGCCTCTGCACTGCAATATTATTAACTTTCAATACGTGATTTGTTTCCTCTAGCAAGAAATAAGTCGAATGCAGCTATTAGCAGCACTTACTACTAAGAATTTCAGTGAGTTTTATGACATTTTCTGCATATGTTACATGCCATTTGTCTTGACAGCAAAATTACGTGTGTCTAATTTTTGTCCATACGATATACTGATCAACATATGGAGCCCTGAGGTGTTTTTAATGTAATGATGTCATTTCCCTATTTTTTTAAACTGTTATAGAAGCTTTAGGGATTAGCAGCTTCCTGGAGGTCAAAATATATTAGAATTTAGACGCTATGAACACAACGAATGCATTCGACAATTATCAGAATAATTATTGTGTGTATGAGAGTCACGGCGTACTGGGTTAAAAGTAAGACTGTTACCACCGTACACTGGCGCTCTGTTCAGATTCTGTTTTCAGTTTCTTAAGGATAAGAATAATTTTCATCTTCTTTTTCGTGGGAGATAATATATTACAGGAGGCAGCATTGCATAGTACAGGTTAACTAAATCTGTAGAGTAATAAGAAAGACGCTACAGGTACACTGTAAGTTCCGTGCAGTTGGCCAAGTATTTAATAGCAGTGACCAGTAAAATTGGAATAAATAGCTCGAGTGCAGCTAAAAGTACTTCAAAACACCGGTTGCTTGTATACGGTGAGTGTGGTCTTATTTTATGGACAAGTCGCCGTAGACGAACGCAAAGGTCTCCACTGTACTTCAGTAATGTTTTCACTATCCATTGTATCACAGAATAGAGCATTCAGTGTTTTCATAAGGGGTATTATGGAAGATCACGCGTGAAAACGCCGAATACTCGATGCGTTGCAAAAAAATTTCCATCTTTATTCATTGTTGTTTTCGGTGCAATCCAAACTAAGTGTAGTTCTATTTATATTAACCGAAATCTCCTAGTTCTAGTTGTATCACGAAAATTAATTAGCACCTTTATTTTTAACGCTTAACATATTTAACGGCAACTGCCATAGCACTGGCTAGTGCTGTCATCTGTATAGCGCGCCGAGTAACAGCTTGTGTTGGCAAGCCTGCTCGTCGTGCATAAAATCTTTGCGTTTAGTTGTAAGTTCTGTGACCAGAACCTATCGTGTTTCTGACACATCAGTCGTGAAAGGAAGCTGGTCAAAGTGACAGGGAATAGTGAAATTTTGTGTTGCGTGCCGTATTCGCGCGTGAAAAAGAAAATGTTTAGTTGGCTTAGTAAGAATGATTGTAAGACACAAGAAGTGTTTGAAACTGTTGCAGAAGGGCTCAAGAAAATTTATAAAACGAAGCTATTACCACTGGAACAGCAGTACCATTTCCACGATTTTCATTCACCTCAGTTGGATGATCCGGACTTCGATGCCAAACCCATGATACTGCTTGTTGGTCAGTATTCGACAGGTAAAACTACTTTTATCAGATATCTCCTGGAACGTGATTTTCCGGGTATACGTATTGGACCCGAACCAACGACTGACAGATTTATAGCTGTCATGCATGGAGAATCGGATGGTGTTATTCCTGGAAACGCACTTGTTGTTGATCCAAAGAAACAATTTCGTCCCCTGACGAAATTTGGTAACGCGTTTCTTAACAGATTTCAGTGTTCCATGTTAAACAGTCCTGTACTTGAAGGCATTTCACTTGTAGACACGCCTGGAATATTGTCCGGTGAGAAACAGCATGTTGATAGAGGCTATGATATCACAGGTGTTTTAGAATGGTTTGCAGAGCGTGTCGATCGCATAATTCTTCTTTTTGATGCTCATAAATTAGATATTTCAGATGAATTTAGGAGGTCTATTGAAGCCTTGCGTGGACATGATGACAAAATTAGAATAGTCCTTAATAAAGCTGATATGGTTGACCATCAACAATTAATGAGGGTTTATGGTGCCTTGATGTGGTCGTTGGGAAAGGTCTTACAAACGCCTGAAGTAGCAAGAGTGTATATTGGCTCATTCTGGGATCAACCACTGAGATATGACGTGAACAGAAGATTATTTGAAGATGAAGAAAGAGATTTATTTCTTGACATTCAGTCACTGCCAAGAAATGCTGCCTTAAGGAAGCTTAATGATCTTATCAAAAGGGCTCGGCTAGCCATTGTTCACGCATATATTATTAGTGAGCTCAAAAAGGAAATGCCCCCAGTTTTTGGTAAAGACAGCAAGAAAAAAGATCTCATTAAAAATTTGAATCAGATCTATGAACGTTTACAAAGGGAGCATCAGATTTCACCAGGGGATTTTCCTGACATGAAAAGGATGCAAGAAAATCTTGCTCATCAAGATTTCAGTAAATTTCAGTCACTGAAACACAATTTGATAGATAATGTAAATAAAATGCTTGCTCAAGATATATCAAGACTGATGGCAATGATTCCTCAAGAAGAGCAGCTACACAACCATATATCTGAGAAACCTGTTGAGAATGGAGCTCTGGAAGGTTTGGAGGACACAGTGACACCATTTGGCTACAGAAAGGGTGAAGGAGTGGATGCTGGAGCAGGCGAGCCTGACTGGATTGTTAATAAAGATAGGTATAAATATGACCAAATATTTGAATCATTAAGTCCTGTGGATGGTAAAGTTACAGGAGCAAAAGCAAAAACTGAAATGGTGAAATCCAAACTGCCAAATTCAGTTCTTTCAAAAATATGGAAACTGTCTGACATTGATAAAGATGGTGCGTTAGATTCAGATGAATTTGCCCTTGCAATGCATTTAATTGCCATTAAAGTGGATGGTCATGATCTGCCATCAGAACTCCCAAGTCATCTAGTGCCACCTTCGAAGAGGAGCTTCAACTGAGTGTGTCTCAGCATGTAAATACAGCAGTTTAATTGCGTTGGTTGTCGTAAACACACTCTCTCAATATCAAAGGTACACATCAACAATGTTCTAAGCTGTTTTATAGTTTTGCATAAGTTTTAAAGAGATTTTAATGACTGGCACTAAAAACTTGTCAAGGAAAATACAAAAGTTACACTCTGCTAGCAGATATTGTGCTTTAGTTCCCATAATGAAAACTCAATGGTCTGAGACTGAGTCAGCACTCGGACATTTCATTTGGAAAGATTTAATATGGGTGCAAAAAGGATTTTTAAACAGGTGTACAGCTTAGTTTTGTAAAAAGAGTATGTGCTCCATCATTGAGTGCTGTGATCTGGTGATACTTAAAGCATTAGACAAGCCATAATGAGTACTGTCTATGTGAAGAATGAGTGAAACTTATGTTTAAATAGTAAATTTCAGATTGTAAAAATTTCTGTTCACTAGTGCCCTTCCTATAAGAATATATATGCTTATTTCCGTTATTTGATATAACTTGTAGATTGCCAGTGTACTGGTAAAATTCTGAGTAAATAATGTTTCTCTTGTTATGTTTTCTACAGATTATATTTTTGTTATTCATAATTATGAAGATTATTGTGTATTCTCTTACTGTCACTATACCATGACGAGTTATTGTATTAGCCTTTTGAGGTATGTTACGCATTATTGTAAATATTTTTAGAAGAATATTGTTGACTGATAGATATATTTAGTCGTAAAGAACTGCTCAGAATAAAGTGTATTACCAAAGCAAAATTTACAGGAATCTCAGTGATAAATAAGTTTAAAAAAGAATGCTGCAAGGTTGGTACTTTTTTTTTAAGTGTGTGCTACAAGTATGAAACAAGAGTCCATGTATAGACTCTTGAATGAGCTATTGGCATAAGTGGTGACATCCTTGATATCTGAGCAATGGACAGCCAAAAAGTACCTGCGCTTTTTTGAATAAAGAGAATGAGAAGTAAAAGTTTCCAATGTGTTGTTCTGCTCATGTTTTAGGCTGCCATGCTTTCTCAGTTATTTCTCAGTAATCTTCTTTTCTAAGAACTATATGAATTACTGCATAATTCATTGGCATGTAAGTGATGCGGTCTTAAAATGTTCTTAGCAAATTATATTGCTAATCTAGACATATTAAGACAATTCGTCAAGATGAGGAATTCATAATCTGTTTTATATATTGTTTCCATCGCAACATATTATCGCCCCATTTGTGAAGCTAAATTTAGTGTGATAAACATTTGAATATAATATTTGCAGAGTTTGTTGTACATTTGATATGTTGTATGGGCTATAGTAAAATTTAGTGAAGCATCATTTTGTAAAGAAAAACGTTGAATTTTGGAGCAGTTCTGGTTTCTCGCTACATAATTGTGTGTGTGTGTGTGTGTGTGTGTGTGTGTGTGTGTGTGTGTGTGTGTGTACTGTCACATAAAGTACTGGTACTGCTATAAAGGCATGATGGTTGTCTAATAATCATACTGGAATTGTCTTTAGATTGTCAGAACCTGATATTTTTTAGTAATTTTTTAACAGTGTGTCTTCTGTATTTGTGTTGCTAGCAAATAGGCCTACTCTTTAAATATCACTTTATTGAGTTTTAGCAAATATTTTGGTCATATTAGATAGGTGTTCCAACATACTTCTTGCATATCTGTAGCACATTTTTCAAATATCAAGCCTACTGATTATGTGATAGTTCAGTAATGTTGTAGACAGCAGTTGATAGTAGTGATTGTATTTTTAGTTACATTTTATCATATTAGTTTCACCAAAACTCAATCTGTGAAACTGTAGCATCTGGACCTGTTGCAGTAACAGAATAGATAGAAAAGATACTAGAGTTGCCCTTTCTTATGAAAATCACTCGACCTACCATACTATGAATGTTATCATATATTTGGCCTATCAGGCCTGATGTAGTACTTTCCAACACAGTTTTTAAACTTTGTGTTGCACTGGCATTTTTGTGTTGGTGATACTTTCATATGTATGAAGTATGATCACATCTTCTGAATACATGTTGTTTGCATTATAGTCAATAAAATCTAATACATTTACGGTGCTCACTGTGTGTGTGTGTGTGTGTGTGTGTGTGTGTGTGTGTGTGTGTTTTTCATAGATTCATAGGTATTATGAAGAATGTAATACAATGATTGGAACATTGTAGTATGTGAATCCATTGCTAAAGATGGGTGCTGATGACAGCCCAATTGTGCACCCAACAAAACCAAACATCATCATCCATTGCTGAAGATTTCTTCACGTTAGCTTTTGTGTAATTGTGGTACGAAAGCACAAAATATTGAATCTCCTGTATTTTGTATGATTATTTGAGATATCAAGCCAAAGATTGTAAAATTTATTCTCAATAAATTATTTATTTATTTAATACTATGTTTTAATGCTATCCTATTTGCTCATTAGCATTTCTTTTGATACTATCCTAGTGTTTGTAACAAAGTACTACAAAAACTACAGTTTATACATGGAGAGAAGTGTATTAGTTGATATTAACAAATGAACGTGCTCAATTAAAGAAGCTTCATTTTAATAGAATTCTGGAGAGCTATATGTAACAACTTGTAAATTTATTGGAGCAATGTGGTATTCATGTACAGATTGTTTCTGTAAATACTGTCGTTACTGTGGTAACTGAAAACAGAAATTTCTTCAGAATTGGTGGGGTTTCGTATCTCAGTTCTTGGAGCAGAAATTATTTTCACATGACTTTGCTCTGCAAATAATGTATCCAGTAAATCTGCAAAATATTACATGTTGTTTTATTTAGTATTCTCAGAAAACCAGTTGTCAGCGTGTTTGGGAATTTTCTAATATGTTTTATAATGGCAAGAATACATGGATCTTGGAGAGTAGTGGACACTGCTGATATACTGAATATAGAGGCAAGGATTTGAAGAACATCTTCATAATAGCTGCCTTAATCCAATAACATAAAAATTTGAAAGACGTATGTAAGCAATTTTTGGTGCTTTTTCTACAATTTGGTGGGGCTGCACAACAAAATAGTGAGTGCACAGTAACTGATATGTTAGTTAAAGGTAAATGCAATTGCACTACTTCAAGGTACACAGCTGTTTGTCATTGGACATTACAGATTTTAAAATGTTGGATTGAGACCCCCCAGTCATAACTAAACCTTTTGTCAGTGCAGACAAGTACAGATGTGGTGTGTCCAGAATTACCAGTTCCGTCTTTTGTTCATTGTAAATGTGTGTTTACTTTCACTAAGAAGCATGTACATTAATGTAACTTCAAAGTTGACAGTACCAGAATAGGCTGTTCTCTGATCTTTTGTTGTTCAGCTGTCAATTGTTCTAAGACAGTGTTATACATCTTACGTGGTAACTGACATTTGATAACCAGTAACTTTGTCATTGTATGTGATGCATAATGCTCTTGATATTATTTAGTTTGGGACACCATTTTAAAAAATGCGATAACAAGTTTCAATTTGATTAATGTGTTATTCTTTTCAGAGCTATTTATTTATTTACTATTAACTTGTTCACATAAAGACCACTTCTCATGGGTAGGAGTAATATCATTCTATAAAATGTTTACCTCTGACAGTTAGCTAGGACCTTGTGCAATAAAATGATACAAGAATATTGCATGTATTAATTGTAGTTTTTCTAGAAATGGAAGAGGATTGCTAACATATTTCTCACTGCATAAACTTAAAGGACATGCATACCTTAGGGGAATTTTCTAATACCTTCAACTGTTCCTAGTAAATGATTCTTCAAAAATCTGCAATCATATTAGAATGTGCTCGTAGAAATACTTTGCTGTTGGCCGCATGCAGTTTCTATCTTTCTGATTTTAATGCTAGCACACTTTTACTAGATTGTAGTCATGCTGTCCTTCCAGACACCTGCTCATAATAGCAAAACTACATACATTCTGGTATTAATTTAACAGCAAGTTTGTTGCCCAAGCAAATGTAAGAGCTTTTGCCCAGTATAAACAAATTATTCTCGATTACAGAATAAAGAAACTAATGTCTTAAATGTTCTTATCATCCAAAGGTCAGAAAGTTAAAAATATGGGTATTCTCTACCTCTTTTTCAAAATAGTGTACATAACTGGTGTGCATCTTACACCAGAATAGTGAGATCCTGTTAAAAATATCATGAAGTCTAGGCAGTAGCTTTCCTTGGGCTGAGGACGTATTCATCTCCCGTACTAGTCAGACTGAGGTCCTGTCATTAGTGGCAGTCTCCCACATAACTGAAAAGATCTGAATCAGAATTGAATATTAGATACGGTAAACTTGCTTTAATGATTCATACATAGGTAGTATGAATGAAAACATATTCAGTCGCAATTTTTTCCTTGTTCCAACGGGTCCCTCCATCGTAATACATTTTTTTTTCCTGCTGTTTAGTAAGGTAAAATTTGTGTTTCTGTTATCATGTAATTCAATAAAACATGAAAAGATTGTGACTGGAGACATTTTTGTGTGTACTGCCTGTGTATTGAATAGGACCTCACATTCACAGCTGCAAAAAAATATGAATAAAATTAAATTGATTCATCATTTATTGATCTCAGTTCATGCAAAGCTATTACTTGTCGGTGGATGATATAAGTGTGCGGATGATATAAGTGTAGTTTGCTACATTTGGTACCTCCTCTGTACTGAAAATTGACTTTACCATGGACAGGTGGACCCCTATCCTGTAATATTGCTATATACTAAAATGCAGTGTAATTTCAGCTGGTACTACATGAGTATTTTTGCTAAATATGATACTGCCAGTTTATAAAAAAAGATAGACTGACATTGAAACCAGTTCTGGGTATGAAACTTTAAAACAATATTTCATCATACTGCAGCAATGAAATAAGAGTTGTGCATCAATCTGAATATAAGATCTCACGTAAATAAGATGGACTGATGTGGACCTTCAATTTCGTGAAGATATTAATAGTTCAGTTTGTGTCGAGAAAATTTTCCAAATATGAGTTACATAGTAATGGAATTTTGAATTCCACATTGAAAATAATTTTTAATCATTAATAAAATGCAATCAAAACTGTGGTATAATGTTTTAGAGTTATGTAGTTCTAGAAATATTTGATGCAACAGACAGGAGAAGACAAATTTCTTTTCAAATACTGCAGTGTAACAGCCTTCATTGGAAATCATCCAGAAGAAACTGATACAAAGACAAATGCCTTATTAGGTATCAAATTTAAATTATCTTTAATGTGCACAGGTGATGAGGCCATCCAGAATGAATTCAGCAAGGTTGTTGGCTTTGAATTGCCTTGAAATGCTAATCTAGAGGTAATAATTGTATTTTATGTCTGAAGAGAAATGTTGAAATAGGCTGGTAGTTGAATCTTTGAGATGCAGGTAATGACTTATCACCATCATGAAAAACTGAAATGGAGTCTGTTGGCAGGCTGGTTCCACATACATTTTTATTGAGTCTGAAATAGTATCAGCACATGTGAGAAAATGTTCAAGCAGCTATAAATGGTTGTTACCTGCATCTTGTGCAGCTGTTTTTCCAGGAGGTTGCGAAGAATGTAGAGAACAATTACGGGGTGAGACTGCTGGTGCTGTCGTGCAGTGATAGTTTCATATATAATGGCAATTCTGTTCATAATATGTAAGAAATTAGTTTGCATCATTTTACTGATTGTTAAATTTATAAAATAAAGGCAGTAAAAGAAACTGGTTTAGCAGACGCTATAGAGACAGATTTGCAAAATAGTTAGGTGATGCACCGTATTCATGGTTGCTATCACATTGTTTAAAACTAAGAAGAGAGGTTTTTTTTCCCCTGAAGTAGATTTCATAAGAAAATCGTAGGCAGAGATAAATAAGTTACAATCATCTTGGAAAAAATTAAAATTACTTGAAAAACAAATTGCCAACTAGAAATATGCTATTACTATTTCAGCCACCAGAATGGCAACACTCTTCAATGTAGCTGAAAAGTTATAGCAATATGGTTATGAGGTGTATCCACAATCAGAGCATAGTTGCAGCAGTACTACAAATAACAGTAGAAAATTTATTTTTAAGTATTACAGAATTTAGTATCTGCCTTAGTTGCTGACCGTAGTACCTTTTTATGACGACAACATGTTCTTCAGTCCAAAGACTATTATCCTGCAGCTGTACACCATGGCCTATCCTTCAACTCTTCATAACTACTACAAATTCCGTCCACATGAACTAACTTAGTGTAGTCAATTCTTGGTCTCTGTGTAAAATTACATTCTGTTTCATTGAGGTGCTCAAGCCATCCCACTGTGGCAAAGTCCATGATACATGGAAGAGGGGAGTTTTTATGCTTTGTGAAATATTACACTTAATTATTTTGTCCAGTAGTGACTCGTCATTGCAGTCAGCTCGACAGTACTTGGTACATAATGACTGAGAGCGTGTACACCATACGAATTTCCATAATTCTTAGATGCAACTAAGATAATTTCAGTCTGCATTTCATATTTTTATTCTTACCACTGGTGTTCACTCCTCATAGTTTTAACTAGTACATATGAAGTTGTTCATGTGGCTAAGAGTAAAACATTTCGCCTACCTACAGTCGTGCCTACTGAATTTTGTGTGTCATATCATAACACAAATACCGAGAAGGGCGCTATAATGGTAATTTTTAGGTGTATGTGTAACTCTGTAAAAGATATCTATAGTATGTCATGTCAATATCTCTTAAATTTATTGAAAAGCATCTTCAGTGATTCGAAAAAGTACTCGTGCAGCATATTTTGTGTAAAGATTTTAACATCATAATTTTGTGACTTAAGATAATTCTGTGCTCAGTGATAAATGGGAAAGTCTTAAGGGCAACTTTTGTTTTATTTTTGAGAGACATGATACGAGGAGAGTGGTAGTTCGTGGAACGTTAAGAATGAAGGACAGGACACTCGGACCCCAAAATGAGAAGGATCCACCTGTATTACCTGTATTAATTATGGGGGTAGGCAAAGATGAATAGGATTGGGGGAGGGGGGGGGGGGGCATCAGAGAGAGTGGGTCAAAGACGGCACCTGGTAAACAAGCTTCAGTCCAGAGATGCAGCAGAGAGAGAAGTAAAGAAAGGTTAGGGGGAAAGAGAGGAATAGTGCAGTTAACAATTAGGTCTTAGGAAAAAGAAATAAAGAAAATAAATGAGATACATAATGAAAAAGAGCACAGGGGAGTGCTGGTGGACATTAAGACCAGGATGGTGTTGAGATGCAAAGATCTGTTGGAGGGCAAATTCCCATCCCTGGAGTTCAGGGAAACTCGTATCGGGAGCAGGATCCAAATAGCTCATGCAGTGTGATAAGCATTTGGGTCCCTTTTGTTGTGGTGTAAAGCCTGTACAGCAACTGGGTACCAGGTGTACCTAAGGCAGACAGTTCTTCTATGCCTATTCACATGCTTAGCCAGTTTAGTGACTGTCATACCTATATAAAACATTGTGCAGTGGACACAATTTAGTAGATAAACAACCTGTGTGCTTCAACAGATTGCTCTGATTAGGATATTGTAGGGTTTAGTAGTGAAGGGGGTGGAATTAGGTGGTAGTAGGTTGGTGCATTGGGTGGATTTTATAGTGGGATAATTGTACAGGTAGGAACACTGGGGTAGGGATAACAGTTTGACTTGAAGGCCAACTGAATCTTACAGTGGATCGTGTGAGGTGGATATCAGGGAGAAAAGATTTTTTTTTTTTTCAGGGCTTGGATTGAGAAAGCCTTGGTGGATGTCACCCATTCGACATGTAAATCTTCCTTCTATGCAGAAAAGTTATCTGCAGAAAAGTTATCTGCAGAAAATGTATCTGCTCCACTGCTGAATCCCTCAACACTTATATTAAACACTCCTTTTTAATATTGTTCCTACTCCAAAAGTCTCAGAATTATCTACTGACATCCAGTTCCTCCTGTGTCTTGATTGCCATAATAATTTTCTTCATCAGGGCTATGACTTCCTCAAGTCAAAACTTGAAATGAGATACTCTCTTCCTTATATCCCTCAACACACCATGCAACATTTCATTGCTCTCATAATCCCTGTTACATCCTTCTCAAACCATTATGCCTGTTGCAACGTTCTTGTTGTTGTTGTTGTCTTCAGTCCTGAGACTGGTTTGATGCAGCTCTCCATGCTACTCTATCCTGTGCAAGCTTCTTCATCTCCCAGTCCTACTGCAACCTACATCCTTCTGAATCTGCTTAGTCTATTCATCTCTTGGTCTCCCTCTACGATTTTTACCTTCCACGCTGCCCTCCAATGCTAAATTTGTGATCTCTTGATGCCTCAAAACAAGTCCTACCAACCGATCCCTTCTTCTAGTCAAGTTGTGCCACAAACTTCTCTTCTCCCCAATCCTATTCAATACCTCCTCATTAGTTATGTGATCTATCCACCTTATCTTCAGCATTCTTCTGTAGCACCACATTTCAAAAGCTTCTATTCTCTTCTTGTCCAAACTAGTTATCGTCCATGTTTCACTTCCATACATGGCTACACTCCAAACAAATACTCTCAGAAACGACTTCCTGATACATAAATCTATATTCGATGTTAACAAATTTCTCTTCTTCAGAAATGCTTTCCTGGCCATTGCCAGTCTACATTTTATATCCTCTCTACTTCGACCATCATCAGTTATTTTACTTCCTAAATAGCAAAACTCCTTTACTACTTTAAGTGTCTCATTTCCTTATCTAATTCCCTCAGCATCACCCGATTTAATTTGACTACATTCATTAACCTCGCTTTGCTTTTGTTGTTGTTCATCTTATATCCTCCTTTCAAGACACTATCCATTTCGTTCAACTGCTCTTCCAAGTCCTTTGCCGTCTCTGACAGAATTACAATGTCACTGGCGAACCTCAAAGTTTTCACTTCTTCTCCATGAATTTTAATACCTACTCCAAATTTTTCTTTTGTTTCCTTTACTGCTTACTCAATATACAGATTGAATAACATCGGGGAGAGGCTACAACCCTGTCTCACTCCCTTCCCAACCACTGCTGCCCGTTTGCGCCCATCGACTCTTATAACTGCCATCTGGTTTCTGTACAAATTGCTCCTTTTGCTCCCTGTATTTTACCCCTGCCACCTTCAGAATTTGAAAAAGAGTATTCCAGTCAACATTGTCAAAAGCTTCCTCTAAGTCTACAAATGCTAGGTTCGCCTTTTCTTAATCTTTCTTCTAAGATAAGTCGTAAGATCAGTATTGCCTCACGTGTTCCAACATTTCTACGGAATCCAAACTGATCCTCCCTGAGGTCCACATCTATCAGTTTTTCCATTCGTCTGTAAAGAATTCGCGTTAGTATTATGCAGCTGTGGCTTATTAAACTGATAGTTCGGTAATTTTCACACCTGTCAGCACCTGCTTTCTTTGGGATTGGAATTATTATATTCTTCTTGAAGTCTGAGGGTATTTTGCCTGTCTCATACATCTTGTTTATCAGCTAGTAGAGTTTTGTCATGACTGCCTCTCCCAAGGCCGTCAGTAGTTCTAATGGAATGTTGTCTACTCCGGGCGCCTTGTTTCGACTCAGGTCTTTCAGTGCTCTGACAAACTCTTCACGCAGTATCTTATCTCCCATTTCGTCCTCATCTACATCCTCTTCCATTTCCATAATATTGTCCTCAAGTACATCGCCCTTGTATAAACTTTCTATATACTCCTTCCACCTTTCTGACTTCCCTTCTTTGCTTAGAACTGGGTTGCCATCTGAGCTCTTGATATTCATACACATGGTTCTCTTCTCTCCAAAGGTCTCTTCAATTTTCCTGTAGGCAGTATCTATCTTACCCCTAGTGAGATAAGCTTCTACATCGTTATATTTGTCCGCTAGCCATCCCTGCTTAGCCATTTTTCACTTCCTGTCGATCTCATTTTTGAGACGTTTGTATTCCTTTTTGCCTGCTTCATTTACAGCATTTTTATATTTTCTCCTTTTACCAATTAAATTCAGTATTTCTTCTGTTACCCAAGGATTTCTAGCGGCCCTCGTCTTTTTACCTACTTTATCCTCTGCTGCCTTCACTACTTCATCCCTCAGAGCTACCCATTCTTCTTCTACTGTGTTTCTTTCCCCCATTCCTGTCAATTGTTCCCTTATTCTCTCCTTGAAACTCTGTACAACCTCTGGTTCTTTCAGCTTATCCAGATCCCATGTCCTTAAATTCCCACCTTTTTGCAGTTTCTTTAGTTTTAACCTACAGGTCATAACCAATAGATTGTGGTCAGAGTCCACATCTGCCCCTGGAAATGTCCTACAATTTAAAACCTGATGCCTAAATCTCTGTCTTACCATTATATAATCTATCTGATACCTTTTAGGATCTCCAGGCTTCTTCCATGTATACAACCTTCTTTTATGATTCTTGAACCAAGTGTTAGCTATGATTAAATTATGCTCTGTGCAAAATTCTACCAGACGGCTTCCTCTTTCATTTCTTAGCCCCAATCCATAATCACCTACTATGTTTCCTTCTTTCCCTTTTCCTACCAACGAATTCCAGTTACCCATGACTATTAAAATTTCGTCTCCTTCACTACCTGAATAATTTCTTTTATCTCATCATACATTTCATCAATTTCTTCATCATCTGCAGAGCTAGTTGGCATATAAACTTTTACTATTGTAGTAGGCATGGGCTTTGTGGTTCTTACCCGTGTAATAGTCTATGCTGCAAAACCTGCCGTAAGCTCCCACCTGCTACCACCTACTCTAGCCCCAACACTGGTAAATCCTACAATATCATGTGCTGTGTAACACAAAATTATCAGTTTAGTATTTATAGCAACAGAGGATTCACTCATCATCTGCAGTAGAGGTGCCCATGAAACATTTTTTGTATGAACTAGAGCATCAGTTGCATGTTGGATTGATTCCACCAGTAACATGACAATTAATCTCCTTCCTCCAGGAAAAAATGAAAACAAAATATGCCTTGATTGTTTCTGAATGTAGTAAAATGTACTCCCCAAAGATTGTGTGACAGTATAAGAGCAAAATGAAGGCATTCATGTGATTGATGTCTTTAGAATAAAGAGGAAAGGGAGACAGGAAATTTCTGGCTGCGTACTATTACCGTGTCTCAGCGGAAACATAAGGTCTGTATCTACATCTACATACATACTGTGCAAGCCACCATATGGTGTTTGGCAGAGTGTACCCTGTGCCACTACTTCTCATATTCTTTACTGTGTCACTCTCAAATAGAGCGAGGGAAAAATGATTTCTGGATGCCTTCGTACAAGCCTCAATATCGCTAATCTTAATTTCACAGCTCTTAATGTAAATTGTATGTTGATGGCAGTGGAATCGTTTTGCAGTCAGCCTCAAATGCTAGTTCCCTAAATTTTCTCAAGAGTGCTCCTCAAAAAGAATTTTGCTGACTCCCATTTGAGTTACCAAAGCGTCTCCATAATACTTATAGTTTGTTCAAAGCTATCATAACAAGTCTAGCAGTCCACCTTGGAACTGCTTGGTTGCCTTCCTTTAATGCAACATGGTGCAGATCCCAAACTCTGTGTTGACATGGTTCATATGTCTAGTGATGAGTATTACCAAGCTCTATTAACAAGGTTTTCCTTTATGCTGATGGTCACTAGGTGACAGCAACGACTGTTACAACCAACCAGAATGTATCAGACCTGCAGGTGGTCCGTGTTTGTGACTCATCAGCAGAATCTGGTATTGCTTGTCTGCTGATTCCACTATATTAGCAGACAGTCAGCTGTGACATACCTGACTGGTTCCAACAATTGCGCAACTGGTCCTGCAAATGGCATCAGCTGTCCACATAGGTATAAAAGAGCGGGACACAGTACTTTCATCATAGTTGATAGTGACAGTGTCGGTGGTAAACAGTGTTTTGCTGATAGTGTTACTGAGCATTTGTCTATAGGAGATTATGTTATTGTGAAAGAGAAATACACATCAAGGAACAAAACACATTTACGTAAGTATCTTGAAGTTCAATGTGCTGAAACATGTAGAAAACCTGTTAATAGAGCTTAGTAATACTTATCACTAGACATATGAACCAAGTCAACACAGTTTGTGTTAGTATGGGTTGTGCATGTATTTGCAGCAGCAGTAGTGATCAACTGAAAATTGAGTTCTCCTAAGAGACATCCCACAAAGTGACTCTTGGCTCGAACACCAATTTGTCAATACTGTAAAATATAATTTCAGTATTATAGTTCCAGCATTTGAAAATCATCAACAGTCAGTAATAAAAGCATTATCTTTAATACATCAGATATTTACACTTAATTTGTTACAGTCGTTTCCACTTTATTTTGGACATTTGACTGTGAAGGTGCAAAGGCACCGAACTCGTGAAATAATTCTCACAGCCAAAACTGTACTGTGCCCAATTGACCTGCATAAAATATCTTAAATTCTTTATAAGTTTTTCGTAACTAATATATACAAGACTGCATCAGAATTCAGCTGCCTTGATAATAGAGGCCATACCAACACTTCCATACATCGAAAGAAGTCCATAAAATTTCAGTTTGCCTGCAACACTGCATTAAAACATGTCTAATAGCATTTAAGATATATTTTGGAAGAGGATTCCTGATCTGTACAAGGTAAAGTGTTCACCAGGAAACAAATCAAATGGTAAATAAATACAAATGAAAAATCCGTTACACCTCATCCATTCAGCTGGACATTGTCTAGCCAAGTAGATCGCATTTTCAATTATCATGAGATTTTACCAGTGATGTGACTAATGAAGGAAAGCCTTGGTGTCAGGACATTCAATGTATGTTACTAACGAACATTGAATGCCTGGATATGTGTTTCACATGTTGACTGCCGCATGCATAATGATGGATGTTTCCCCACCAGGCACATGACATTAGGTGTGAGGCTTTGCTATGGCCACTGGAGGGCACATGACATAAGGCTGAGGCTTTGACATGTCGACTGCCACATGCACAGTGATGATGTTTCACCACCAGGCACACAGTGTTAGTTGTGAGGCTGTGCCTTGGTCATTGGTGGGGTACGTTGCCAGGTGTGAGGCTTTGCTGTGGCTCTGATGGCCTCACAGCAGTCATCATACTAAGGAAACACTTAAAAGTGTTGTGACTAAATAAATCAGGTTGTGGGAAAGGTAGATGGCAGATTAATATCCATTTGAAGAATTCTCTGGAAGTATCCATACCTTTCAGAAGCTAAACTAAAAGAAGGCATCTTTGTCGGACCGGACATTAGAAAATTTATGTTTGATGTTAACTTTGAAGCCACAATGATCTTAAATGAGAAAGAAGCATTGGCATCATTCAAGCAAGTTGTTACAAAGTTCTTAGGACATGAACAAGACCCAGAATATGTTTCTATTATAGCTACATGTTAAAGAAGTTTAAAACTTGAGAATGTTTGATGAGCCTGAAAGTTCACTTTTTGAACAGTCACCTTGATTACTTCCTGGACAATATGTGAGATGTTAGTGTGGAGCAAGGAGAGCGTTTTCACCAGGACATTAAAGTGATGGAAAAAAACTAGCAAGGCTGCTGGAACAGCAACATGATGAGGGACAAGTGTTGGTCACTTCACCGAGAAGTTCATCAAGCAACTCATCATAGAAAAAACTACACAAGAAGCTTCAAAGAAAAAAGAGAAAGAAAATACAAACCAATTCCAGCTGACAAGTGAAACCTCTATTAACACATGTCATTGTTTTAAATAGCTTACTGTAAATACAAACAATACTTATGTTGTAACAAAGCATTTTATTAATTTCCTCATTTACTGTGTACTATATAATAAAAAGCATTGCTCAAAAACTATGGGTGATACAAAAAAAACTAAGGCTGGATTTGGATTCAGCTAATAAAAATCTATAAAGATCAGCTATCAAAGTAAAAACAGCGTTAAAAAAAAAAAAAAAAAAAGTAGGCATGTGGTATTGGACAAAACATTTTCCTGAAATTTAACCAGAACCAGCAAAATTTGCATAGTTTCTTGTTAAGGAATGTGGGTTGGAAAGAAAATCAAATTATTTAAGGCAAATTATTTCAGTTAGTATCTCATTAAGTATTACAAACATGACATACAGATAACATTGCTTAGATGTTTTTACAGATGGTACTGACAGTATTCACATAACTTTCAATCCATGTACAGTTCATATTATTTTAATTAGAATACATTGTCAGACATTACAACTCAACATTTGAACAAGACTGCCTCATAGACTTCTAAACAGAAAATATTGTGCTTCCATTCTTCAGCTGCACTGTCCACTATCCATTGGACTTTCTTCCAGAAATTTCATCATACAACAGATGTAATTTTTAGTCTAAACTCAGTGTAATTATCAATATTATAATAAAAAATAAATAATTTGTAATTGTATAGTGTATCACATTACAGTATAAAAAGTATGTCAGAAACATGTACACTGTTATCTATTCCTTGAATTAGAAAAGGCTAGTGTTATCAATATGCACCACTGGAAAAAAATGCAATGCCACTAATGACGGTGTTCAGTGGCAACAGGGTAATGTGTGTTTACTCATGGGTTGTAGCAAACTAATTCATTTGTCACAGTCATCAGTGATCAGAGGGCACTCAGGTGGCCTGTCTGTCCACTCTCCGTTTTGACTCTGCAGGCAGTAAAAATATTTGCAACATTTAGGGTACAATGATGGTATATGCTCTTGTTGAACAGGTTCAGACACAGGAAGCTGGATGAATGTACCGACAAATTGCTGCACATGTTGGGCACTGTGTATGGGTGGTGTGTCATTGCTGTTAACGGTGGTCTGTGGAACATTTTCACACCTGTAAACCAGGTTCTGGATGACGGTGTAATACAGATGCGCATCAAGATCGACACATTCTGTGGGCAGTGCTGGCCGACTGAGAGTCATCCAGTGATGAAATCTGAGAACGTGTTGCAATTGATGTGTCATGAGCCATTACTGGGAACCCTCTACTTGCAGCAGGACTACAAACATCTGTGAATCTGGTCAGGCTACCACAGATGCTTTGACTCTGCCACTCATGGCTATTCTGGTATTGTGAAAGAGTCTACTGGAGAGTGGAATGGTGCTCTTTTGTCTTCAGTGCTGGGGGTTGGAGAACCTACTCTTATCACTGACGACAAAAGAACATCTTTCTACTCACCAGTCGACTCCTTCACGTTTCTGTATGTGAGTAATGGAAATATATTAAAAACAAAGATTCCAAGACTTACCAAGTGGGAAAGCGCCGGCAGACAGGCACATGAACAAAACACACACACACAGAATTACTAGCTTTCGCAACCGATGGTTGCTTCTTCAGGAAGGAGAAGAAGCAACCATCGGTTGCGAAAGCTAGTAATTCTGTGTGTGTGTGTTTGTGTGTTTTGTTCATGTGCCTGTGTGCCGGCGCTTTCCCGCTCGGTAAGTCTTGGAATCTTTGTTTTTAATATATTTTTCCCACGTGGAAGTTTCTTTCTATTTTATTTACATCATGAGTAATGGAAATACATGTATATGGCATGGACCTGTGACCTGCCTATTGTAGAGTGCATTTGCCTGCTACGTACAGATCCCATGCCAGGTTTCATCATTGGGGGGGGGGGGTTCCATTAGTTACAACTTGTGGTCACATCTAGCATTCTTTCAGAGTAAAGTAACCAGTGCTTACTACATTGCACAGGCTGTTATTCACATGCTACTGCTATTTGTTTGACGTGAAGGTAATGTGCTTTTTCAGCAGGACAGTGCATGTCCATATATGGCTGCAGCAACACAACATGCTCTTTGTAGTGTACAACAGCTGCTCTGGCAAGAGAGGTCATGAAATCTCTCACCAATTGAACGTGTATGAGACATATTGAAGCAGGAACTTACTCGTTCTCCAGAGCCTGCAAGAACTATTGCTGAATTGCAACAAAAGCCATGAGATAATTAGAACAATCTATCACAGATTGCCGTTCAGCACCTTCATGACTGTTTGCGTGCAATAATACTGGCCTCCTACAGTGATCAACTATCCGTCACCTCACTTGTCCTTGAGGCTGTTGCATTTTTTTTCAGGCAGTGTATTTCCTCACATCAAAATAGTTACAAAGATACTGTCATGCAGCTGACTGGCCAGGTGGGCTATGTTATTTGTTCTTACATGTTCATGGAAATTGCAATATCATCTACAAACAGCTGCTAGAGCACAGAGAGGAGTCTTGTATATTTTTTTTACTTATTGTGGACATGTGATGAGCTGTCATTTCAATCCATTTAGTTCACGATTGGGAGGAAGTTCAGATTTTACTCTTATCAAAGCCTGGATGCCTTACATGAAAGCTCATTGTGGAGTAAGCAGCATCTATTCAGCATAGAAGGAAATTTAAAAATATAATGCCTCATTGATGCCAGGTTCACTGTAAATGGAACACTATAGTTCAATTCTTTTATCTTGGCGGTTCGCACATGCCAGCCCAGACGCGAGAGATTGCTGCGTTGCCAGTTGCACGCGCCAAGAGAAGCAGCGCCATAGTATAGTTCGCAGACTTATGTTTAGGGGGAAGCGCGCAGTTTATGAAGTAAAGCCACCACGGCCGCATTAACCCTTTCGCTGCTACAGAGAAGTGCTCTCCGCATTCCGCACTGTGCGCGATCTTGTCATCACTGCACTGCTTGCCTGTGCAGACACATGGTGTTTCGACTGCTTTAACACACTATCATTCGATTTCACAAAAACTATTTGGTTTTTATACATCTTCTTGACTGCAACCTTCCCCCCCCCCCCCATAAATGACTTAATTTTGTTTCGATGTTCCATGCAGTTATTGTGCAGCATTAGATGTAGTAAATCATTGCACGAAATTTTGAAGAGTTTGCAGAGGTAAAAGTCCATAGCATATACTTTATTATAGCTAATTGTAGTTACGACTAGAAATTTCCAAAAATTACATTCAAATGAATAAAATTCATGAAGTAAGACACTTCGAGATTGTTTTTAAATAAGGAAAATATCAAGCACCAAACAAGGTTTGAACACAGAACCTTCCACTTAGCAGTTTCACACTGTAACCATTACGCTAACGCACCTCGTCATCCAATAGAACTCCCAGAGGAGTTTATAATACACGCAAAATACCGACAAACACTGATGGTATGACTATGAAATACTCACATTTCCTTGGAGTACAATAGGAAATAAACAATTACTGCTGTTCTTTATTGCAAAAAAGGGTTTAGCGATGGAAACACCTTTCCTTGCTATCGCCTGAATTAGGGGGCTTATTGCTTGCTAGGTTTAATTAATTAATTAATAGAATATGAAGCAGTTGGTATAAATAATGCTTTTTCCAAACTTTCTATAAAAGAAAGTCTGCTATCAAGACATTGCTTTTGTTCAATTACTTTATTTATAACTGAATGTTTCTAAAACTGAAGACCCTTGTCCGTGCTCTGCACTGCAGTCGAGCTCTGGCAACTTCGCTCTCTGTTCATTGGCTGACTGTGTTTTGTGGCGCCAGAAGTGCAGAACGATCCTAAACTCGGCCGCCGTCGTAAATGATGCTTTGTAGGAGATGGTTGAGAAGAGGCACTAGCCATAATGTGGTTATGGAACCATTATTTAATCCTGATTTAAGGGAAAACTGTCTAACAGAGGTGACATCTTGCAACATATGAAATAGCATATTATCTCACTGTGTGAAGTGATATTCTTAACACTTGGCTGCGCCAATGTATGTTAGTCATTTTGGGGTGGAAGTATTTAACATATCAATCAAAAGTTAAAATGCATACATTCTGCTGTACAGTTTCATTTATACCAGTGTTAAAATAGATCTTATTCAAGACTTAACATTTTTGTAATTTTTTTCTTTTTGTACATACAAAACATACACAAAGGAGACTGCACTCATACAACAGAAACCATAACTGAATTCATAAAGTGCACCAAATGTAAATTATGAACTTCATGATTTTGGTATGAGAACTTCCAGCTGCTAAAATAAAGGAATAGCTGAGAATATGTTAAACGACAATACTGACCATTTGAATTGCAACACCAGGAAGAATAGCAAATTTTAGTTATATAGTAATAGTAGAAAGAATACTCATTAAATTTGTGGGCTGTTTTGGGGTATAGAGGGAGTGAAATTTAGTCTACAGAGCTGCCACCTTTAGCAACAAAAATGGTTGTATCTTGACTGGGCACTGAGTAGAACTGAGCTTGGATGATAAATACAATTAATGTCATTCATCTGCTTCATCTCTGTGCCAGAGTTCATCAATCATAGTGCCTGGCAAGTGGCAGGTCAGGGAGGAGGAGGGATAGCAGGGTAGGGATGGTACAAGATGATATGCTGCTGTGAGAGCAGTCAGGGATGTGATGGGCACAGGATAGACTGCTAGGTGCAGAGTTGTGAGGCTGTGCTGGAAAGGGAGGAGGGGCAGATGGGGGGAGGGGAGAGGATAGACATAAAGAAGGGGAAAGACTAGTAGATGTGTTTGTGGAAAGAAGACATGTGTAGTGCTGGAGTGGGAGCAGGGAAGGGGTTAGAGGACAGAGATGAGTAAAGGTTGAGGCCAGGAGGATACAAAAATGAAGAACATGTTGTAGGAAGAATTCACACTAGTGCAACTCAGAAAATTTCATTCATTCTGTTTCCATATAAACAAGTGTGTTCGTTATTTTGCATTTCTCACTCCCCATTGTCTTATGGAATTATTTTCTGGGGGAGAGCTAAATAAAGTGTCCGTTCAGCAGAAGCAAGCAACCAGAGTATTGTGTAAAGCGTATCTAGATCTACATGTATTCTCTCAAAGCACAATACTGTGCATGGAAAAGGGTATCTTATACCAGTACTAATCATTCCCTTTCCTGTTCCACTTGTGAATGGAGTGAGGGAAAAGCGACTGCCAATATGACTCTATACAATATCTGTTTCTTTATCTTGTCTTCGTGGTCATTATGCGAAATGTACGTTGGTAGCAGTAGAACTGTTCTCTAATGAGACAAGCAAATGCTGATTCTCTAAATTTAATCCCTCCAGGGATTCCTAGTTGAGTTATGGAGCATTTCTATAATACATGTTGAGTGAACATACTGGTAACAAATCTATCAACAAGCCTGAGAAATGCTTCAGTGTCTTCATTTAAACTGATTTGGTGAGGATCCTAAACACTCAAGCAGCTCACAAGGATGGATTTCACTAGAGTTCTATACCTGGTCTCCTTTGTAGATGAGGTACACTTTCCAAGAATTCTTCCAATAAACACACATACTTGCTCCATTTCATATTGCTCTGCATTGTTACTCCTAAATATTTAATTGATGTAACTGTGTCAAGTAGCATACTAACATCAGACTTCAGTGATTTGCAGAGTACAAGTGTGTCTGAAGACAAAGTGCACCAGACACTCCTAACAATGGGCTGCCACAGCCAATGACTTGTGCATGAGCCAGTGCTAACAACACGATATCGGCAGCTATGACTGTAATGGGCGCATGACCATTGGCAGTGGATGTTGGCGCAGTGGCAGAGTATTGCCTGGTCTAATTAATCCTGATTCCTTCTTCATCATGCTGTTGGGACGGCACGAATCTGTTGTCTTCCAGGGGAACAGCTTCTTGACACCTCTACTGCAGGGTGGAGGTGTGCTGGCAGTGGCTCCATTATGCTCTTGGGAACATTTTTGTTGACATCCACTGGTGGAGCTTGCACAAGGCACCATAATGGCCAAGGAGTATCATGGACTTGTTGCAGACCATGTACAGCCCTTCATGGCAATCATGTTTCCCGATGGCAGTGGCATTTTTCAGCAAAGATAAAGCACCATGTCACAAGCCCATGGGTGTGATGGAATGGTTCGAGGAACACAGTGGAAAGTCCCAATTGATGTCCTGGCTCCCCGACTCGCCAGATATGAACCTGATCAAACACATATGGGATGTGATTGACTGTGGCATCAGAGCTCATTGGCTCCCTCCCAGAATTCATGGAATTAGGTGACTTGTGTGAGCAGATGTGGTGCCAACTCTTTTCAGCAGCCTACCATGGCCTCATTTCCTGCATATCACAATGGATAGCCGCTGTTATCCATACTAAATGTGGCTATATGTAGGTGGTCATAATGTTCTCCCTGATGAGTGTATTTTGGAGTGCAAATAGTGTTATATACAAACATTTGTTTTGACTTTACCAATGCATATAATATTACATGTTACAAGCAAAAATAACTAAATAAATACCTTTCTCATATGGTCTCAAGAAAACTATTTTGTATGCAAATTGCAGAATTATCTATCTCAAATTTCCCTTTCTCTAGTATTATGAATTTTCCTTCTTCACATATTAAGCTTTTCCTACTGATACCAATACATGGTGGGAAAAGGAATTTGGTTTCATTGTTAGTAGTATTGTTCAACACTTTGCTACAGCTTTGTTGCTCTCTTTGCTTTCTTGGCTATCTTCTTCAAATTTATTTCCCTTTTCCTCTAAAGGGTCTTTGTAATGCTTTAAAAAAGTGATATATCTTGCTTTTATGATTTGCTATATACCTAGCACACAACAGCAAATATCTAATTCTTGGAAAGAGTGCCTATGACATAAATACAGGGGTAAATATAATGTAAATTTAAAACTTGTCATTCTTACAATGCGAAAATGTTTGTAACCTTACTTTTTTTAAAGAGAGTAGTTTGCAAACAGAAGCTAAAAAATGTCAACATAAACACAAGAGCACCCATTCTGAAAATATTTACAGGACTTCCGATGCCAGAGACTATTGCAATGAAGCTGGATGTTAGTGAATGAATTTAACATGAATTTATTATTAACAATGGAATGAACAGAAAGATTGCGTGCATACAATACAATCATTCACAGTAGGTATACTTTCTTGCAAGGGGGTTAACTAGTGTTGCTGCCAAATAGTTTTATTTGTCTATTATTTCATGTCATTGGTGGTAAGTGTCCTCCCCTTGCAGTGCAGAGCAGTGGCAGGAAGGGAGACCAACAAAAGTTGCGTGTTTTTTGCACAGTTGTGCAGGACCAGCTGTGCTGTGGCCAGTTGCTAGATAGAGCATAACTGAACCGATTTTCAGTGAAGAACCACTGTGATGGTGCTGCCTCTCCCTCCCATTTAGTCCAGGTGATTCTGGCTGCAGTACATCATTGGATACGGCCATAGTGAGTTTGCTGGTCAGTGTTGAGGTTCTTGAGTTGTGACAGCAGAGGGGTCACTTGTGGCAGTGAGAAAAAAAATCTGCCAGTAGGTTGAGCAGCTCACCGTATAAAATCTCTGCAACTGGATCTTGAAGGTCTTTGAATGCAGAATGAACACGCAGTAGGGCACAGAGTAAGGATGCCCCCAAGAAAGTGCTGCATTGAGTCTTCAATACCAGCATTCCACAAGTCCATTGCCATGCAGATTGTTAGCTGTGGTGTGGTAGTGCTTGATACCACAAAGGTTGCAGAGCTCAGAGAACAATACAGACTCGAATTGGTGAGCGTGATCAGCAGTGATGCACACTTGGCAGCCAAAACACAATACCCACACTTGTACAAATGACCTCTCACCATTATGCCTGAAGGAGGGATTGCCTTAACCACCAAGTGATTCAGTTCATTGTGGAAAGATTATACCAGTAACCTTCTGACTCTGGTAGCAAGCTGATCTGATTGAGGTGGAAATATTGTAACGGCCTTTCAGTATTTTGTATCATCTGCCAACTGGTCTTGCAGTGCTGGCAAGCAACAGTCAGCAGTCTTACTTCACACCAGGGCAAACGAATCAGTCTTTAACACGCTTACAAGGGGACCGCACCTACTCGTTATCACTGATTTCATCATGATTTAAGGCATATGGAGGGCTTGGCCAGAAATTAATGTGACGGTAACGGGAAACTCCAGATGGCCAAGTGTTTAGCAAAAATAACAGTTTTGGCACAGATCAGATGGGGCATGATGTATTTATGTTAGAGCGGTTTGCAGGCAGTGGTTGGCACGATAGGAAGAGTATAAAATAGTAATCTGAGATGGTCAAGGGATCAAATCCTTATGTCGAATTTTCTTTTTATTTTCAATGTTTACTTTACTTACACTGCAAAGAAACTGAAGTATTGCTCAGTATATTGGATTTATTAATACTGTCACAAAAGATAGGAAAAGGAAAGGCGATGAGTGCATAAGCTGTACTTGGTGTTACGAATAGTTCACACGGTTTATAAATGGCTGGACGGAAGTTAAAGATTACCCTTGTACAGGACGCCCTTTGATGTCTACCGACAACACTCATGTCATGAAACAGTGGATCCAATCAGAGACTATCTGTCTGAGAGATTGCACAAGAATGTAACATTTCAGTAGCATCATGTCATGAAATTCTGACTCAGCATCTTGGAATGCACCATGTAACCACCAAGTTCATCCCACAGCTCATGAGTCAAGACCAGAAACACCTTTGCCTTGCAATCTGTGAAAAGCTTCTAGATTGCTCAAATAAGAATGAGATGTTCCTTAAGATAATCATAACTGGTGAAGAGAAATGGGTTTTTGGTTATGAAGTTGAGACCAAGGTTCAACCTTCAAAATAGGTTGGGAAAGGTCCTCCAAGGCCAGAAAAAGCTGATCAGGTCACGTCAAATGCCAAAGCCATGTTGATAGTTTTCTTTGACTTTGAAGCATTGGTTCATCATGTTCAAAACACTATAGAAAGAACAAAGATTTGCAATATTAGATGAGATAAAAGAAAATTCACAGACAGTGCTTCATGTGATCCAACAAGAGGCATACCAAGACTGTTTCCAGAAGTGGAAACAGCATTGGGAGTGGTGTATCAATTGTGGAGGAGAGTATATCAAAGGAGACTATGCACAATAAGTAAAAGTTAAGCACAGAAATATTTTATGGACAAAGTACCAGAATGGTTTGAGCAGAGCTTCTAAGTATCTAATTTTACATATGAAGTTCCTACGTATTCCTTACAATCCCTCCCTGGAAATTTATGTACATTCCTAAATTGTCCTTTGCATACCCTTTTCATGCCTTTCACATAAAATATAAATAAATACAATATGTTGAGCATTATTTTGGTTTATTTGCAGTGTAAATAACATAAAAACTCAAAACAAAAAAGTTTCTGCGTTGCAAAAGCAGAGCTTTGTGTGATGAATCTAGGAATTTACTACAATCCCTTATGTACTGCTTCTGTAAGAATCACAAAGTCAAGATTAACTAATTACAGTTCACACAAATGTGTTTAAGTGATAATTCTTTCCATGCTCCATACATGAATGGATTGGGAAGGAGCCTTTATAACTAGTACAACAGTAAGTACCTTCTACCATGGACTTCACATAGATTTGCAAACCATTAATGTAGATGTAGACCCAACCTCAGAATGCTTGCATTACTGTTCTATACTCTCTCTGCTGTGCCAACTGATGCCTGGAAACTATGCTAACATAAATAGCTCATGCTTCGTCTGACCACCTCTAAAAATGCTATTTTTTTGTAAATTCTTGGCCACCTGGAGCCCCCTCTTCTGTCACTCTCATTTGTGGTCAAGCCCTGCAGATATTATGAATCTGGATGAAAGCAGTGATGATGAGTAAGTGTGCAGTGTGGTTAGCAGTAGAGAGAAACCTGGATGCAACAGCCAGTGTGTGCTACTGAAGATAGGCTTTCTCATATTGGAACTAGTGGGCAGAACTGTTGCTGCAGTACATAACACCAGACTTACCTGCAGCTTGTGGCATCGGTAGAATTTTATCATGCTGAAGAAGCAGTGTAACTTATGATAGTTCCTTAGCCATTTGGAGTTGATGAGTAAGCCCTGTGCTTTGGGTCATGGGTAAAAAACTAGTGTGACTGATGGAGTGTTGTAAAAATATTACTTTTGTCTTTGAAAATTGGCAATTGTCTTTGTTTATCATTGCTCTGAAATGTTAAGGGATCTCAAAAATAAGGTGTTCCTCATGCTCTTGCAGAGCCACTGAAAAAACTAGAATATTGTCCAAGTATGAGAAACAGTAAAGGAGTTTTGCTATTTGGGGAGCAAAATAACTGATGATGTTCGAAGTAGATAGGATATAAAATGTAGACTGGCACTGCCAATGGCAAGGAAAGCGTTTCTGAAGAAGAAAAATTTGTTAACATCGAGTATAGATTTAAATGTCAGGAAGCCGTTTCTGAAAGTATTTGTATGGAGTGTAGCCATGTTTGGAAGTGAAACATGGACGATAAATAGTTTAGACAAGAAGAAAATAGAAGCTTTCGAAATGTGGTGCTACAGAAGAATGCTGAGGATTAGATGGGTAGATCACATAACTAATGAGGAGGTATTGAATAGAATTGGGGAGAAGAGGAGCTTGTGGCACAACTTGACTAGAAGAAGGGATCAGTTGGTAGGACATGTTCTGAGACATCGAGGGATCATCAGTTTAGTATTGAAGGGCAGCGTGGAGGGTAAAAATCGTAGAGGGAGACCAAGAGATGAATACACTAAGCAGATTCAGAAGGATGTAGGCTGCAGTAGGTACTGGGAGATTAAGAAGCTTGCACATGATAGAGTGGCATGGAGAGCTGCATCAAACCAGTCTAAGGACTGAAGACCACAACAACAACATGAGAGACAGACCAAAAATTTGAGGAGAATTGAACTGATGAAGTGTTGCTGCATCTGAACTGCATTTTTTAAACTGTAAGGCATGAACAAGAATTTATAGAGTCTGAATGGTGTTGTTATCAGTGTTGGGGTATGCCCTCACTAGCTCTGGGAATTTGCAGATATGCTTTTTTACAGTCTAGAACACTGAAGATGGAAGTGAATCCAAAAGGGCATGTATTTGTTATTGGGTAATGATCAGTTGCTTTTTGGAGATTCAGAGCTCGGTTAACACCATACAGTTCTGTGTTCTTTAGGAACTGAATGTATGGGTGAAACCCACGGACTGTCCAATGTCCTGACTATGGCTGTCTGCAGCAATTTGTCAATAGTGGTTTTGGCCACTCATAATCTGTCACATGTCAGCCTGTGCATTTTATAGTAGTGTCATGTCCAACACCTCTCTGTTTATATATCGCACACTTTGTGTGGGGAATACAGGGGGCCCATGTAGTGGGCATAAGCACACTGTTTGAAAATTTCGTTGTACTGACCTGTATTTATGGTGACTCGTGCGGTGGATTATGCACTGTCTGTCCATATGTGAAGCCTGTCGACATCTTGGTGTATGTTGTCCTGTTTGCAGCATGAATTTGCAGATGGTGATGCTGTTCCTGCTCTAACAGCATTAGATAAGATTGTGTAGCATCCAGTTCTCTGTCTAACAATCATGCCTGAGCCTCCAACTCAAAATTCTCATTGTGTAGCCTGAGGCTACGCTTGTTTTCTTTTTCTTAACGCTTTGTCAGCATTTGTAATTCAGACATCACAGGTCAATTGTCTTTAATTAGGAGTAGGTGGATGTCATATATAACATTTAAAATAGGTTGTACTGGAATAGTCCCCTCCAAAGCTGCATGTGAATATGCTGGTGGACTACCAGTGGAGCCGGTTACTTACTTTCACTGCTGGTTTGCCTGAGGATCCCAAGATTCCTAGTGTTTGGTCAGGGGTGAAGTGAAATCCGTGGAGAAAATGTATGCCCAAGATTGGTTCATGTATGTCTATGTCTACAAACTGTTATATAAATTTCTTGAGGGAAGTGAGGTCCATGGTGTGCGTGAGTGTGTCAAACAGCCTGATATGAGTGTTGTTTGCAGCGTGCAGTTGGATGACAAATGTATGGCCACTTGTGGCTGCTCCATGGGAATGGTTCTCACTTCAGAACCAGTGTCTATAAGAAAGTATTGATTTATTGTGTCATCTAATATATACAGTCTACCACATTCACTTGTAACTGGTGAAAAACTAGTTTTCCCAAGTTGCCTGGGCTGTAGGCAGTTTTGTGGTGCATTCCAATCTGGAGGACCTATTGCAGACCTCATCTTGCAGTTGGATGTTTGTACCGTGTGGAGAATTTGCATGTCTGGTTGCCGAAATGTGACTGCCTTTCTGACATGACAGTCAGACTGATCAGTTCATGGAGATGTCTCTTCAACTGAAATGGCATCATGCTGCCCAATATTTCCTCATAAATTACTTGTAGCTACAGCTTTTGCTCTTGTGTCTTGCCACGTCAGTGGAGCAACACTGCTCCTTGTCTTTGGCTGGAGGTGCTTCTATGACTTCACTAATAATGTATGCATAATCCACTATGACAATGAACTTCGAGGTATCATTGATGTCTCCATAGCTTTGTAGTGTGAATTAGTTGATTGTGAAGCTTGTTGCTGGATGGTTGTATTGGAAGGTCAGTAATGTGAGTTGAGAACCTGATCATATATGTGCTTCACAGAAGGCCACCTGGTGATGTGCTGTAACATTTGTTCTGAGGTTGATGGTGGATGAGATCCTGTGGACCACTTTCAGCACTGACAGAAAATCCAGAGTCTTCTCGCATGGCCCAGCTACTTGGACCCCATGTTGGATTACAAATGGATTCATTTAGATCATTGCCATTGTGGATGGGCCAGTAAAACCACACTTGGTGGTGTCACACACACATGTATTAGATTCCTGAATGGATGATGTGAGGCAAGATTTACCTCATCACCAAAAGCACTGAGGAGGTCAAAGTGCATTGAACATTGTTTGTGCACATATTCATCATTGTTGCTGTCACTGGTGAGATGCAGTAGAATGTCAGTTTCATGTTTCACACCTTTGTAGTCTGATCAGTAAGGAAGGGAATACTGTGTGGCAACCCTTAGAGTCACCATTCTCTACAAATTGTTAAAAAAGATGGCAACTGTGGAGCGATTCCAGTGTCGAAACTAAAGCAATATCACAAATATGCCTGTTATGTTGAAATAGATGCTGCTGTTCATTGCAGGGTAACAGCTATAGGAATTCCAGTGTGAGAAGGTTGTAGAATGAATTTGAATAACAATGAGAAAACTAACAACAGAATGTACAGAAAGCTCGCTTTCATACTATACAATTGTTCCACTGAACCAAGGATTGCTCCAGTGATGGAGATATTTTGCCCTGGAGCAGGATAACTAATATCACTGCCAAAGAGCCTTATGTGTGTGATATTTCATGTCATCGATGCTGAGGTCCTCACATGTTTAATCAGTTTGAAAGCTACGACTTCTGTAGCAAATTGTCAAAAAAACTTAAGAAGTTTTGGTGCCATGTGAAGCAAGTAAGTCGGTCAATGGATCAGAATAAAATACTAAATCTTGTCTTTTGAAATTACATACTAAAAATGGAAGGTAAAGCTGTAAGTAGCTGAAAATGAGAAAACACGTAAAATGGCTCAAGAGAGGGAAGCACAGGGGCCTGATGGTAGAGTCCATGCAGGATAAAGTGGCTTAGTGTAGGGATCAGTTTCCATCCAAAGCACTGGACAAGTTCATTCATTTCTTTGGAAGCGGTGGTCAACATTCATTGCCACCTTTTGGTCAGTCGGCGATTGACAGAATTGAGGCACACAACGAGCAGTCTTTCTCAGAAGATTTTACAGAACAATTTGGTAAGAAAAATCATTTGTATGGTACTTACAGCTTTATAGCTCAGGCTGATAGGCAGGTTGTTTAGTTGTGTGCAGGCTCCTCAACATAATGCTAATAACAAAGAGAGTGACAACAAACAGAAAGCCTCCTTCATTTTGCAAAAAATGAATCTCTAATTACAGTATATTATAAAATAAGTTTTTGATTGTGATGCTACAAGTAATAATAAGATTTGTAGATGGTATTATTAGTCTGAAGGCACTAGCTTTCTTTTTGAAGGGAGGAATATGGAATGAGCCAAAGTGGAACAAAATGTTACAACATGTGACACACACACACAAACACATGACCACAGTCTCTGGCTGCTCTGTGTATGTATATGTTGCCTATTTTGAAGAATACCTGTTTGGCCAAAAGCTTTGTTTGACAGTCTTTATGTTGTTCCTATCTGTGCTATATGGTGAGTAGCAATGACACTTTTCATAATTTGATGTTATTTCAAAGAGGGTCAAGAAGACATTGAGGACAATGAACACCCTAAGAGAATCTAGTACATCAGTTACTGATGACAATATGAAAGAAGTATAAAAATGGTTCTGGAATCGCCTTCAGAGAGGATGTTGATGATCTCAGTGTATCCACTGGCTCATGCCAAGCTTTTTTTTTTTTTCAGGTTTTGGGCATGAAACATGTAGCAGAAAAGTCTGTTGTGAAACTGTTGAATTTCGACTAAAAATGATGTCGCAGAGATATCACTCAGGAATTGCTGAGTGAAATCAACAATGATCCAGAATTTCTAAAGAATATTATAACAGGTGATGAAATATGAGTACAATGATGAAACCAAGGCTGAATTGTCCTTGTGGAAACAGCCTATAGAGCCAGGTTTTTTTTTTTTTTTTTTTTTTTTTTTTTTTTTTTTTTTTTAATGTAGGTTCAATTGCATGTGAAGATTATTCTCACTGTTTTCTTTGGTCAAAATGGGATAGTGCTTCATGAGTATCTGCCTTATGGTTATATAGTCAGTAAGCAGTACTACCTGAAAGTTATGTGCTTTTTGTGTAAAGCAATCTGAAAGAAAGATTCAGAATTGTGGCCAAACCATTTGTGGAAATTGCATCATAATAATGCTCCTGCTCGTACCTCAATGCTTGTTTATGATTTTTGACAAGAAACAAAACTGTTATGTAGCCTGAGCCACTGTACTCATCAGAAACCATCTCCTTCAACTTCTTTCCATTCCTGAGGCTGAAGAGATCCGCAAAAGGACATCATTCTGCCACCATTGATGAGATAAAAACAGAATCGTTGAAGAACTTGAACACCACAACAAAAAGAGAGTGTCAGAAGTACTACCAAGACTGGAAAAGCGATGGCACAAGTGTATCATATCTGAGGGGGATTACTTCAAAGGGGACAAAGTTGATTTTGATGAATAAATAAAGATTTTTTAAGGAAAACAAATATTTCTGTTAATTTTTGACCACACTTTGTATCTGATTTGTGAAACATAATTGTCTGAAGTAGCCATTGTATCAATTACTCTTGCCATTTGGATTAAAAAATATGGGGAGGACTTGGCAGTCATCTGCATATGTGTCACTGCCTTACAGTCTGTGTTATGTGGAACTGCATCCCCCCACCCCACCTCATGCCTAATACCAGCTACTCTGAATCGGGTAGATGGGCATTCTCCTTACAACACATCCTTTGAGTCTGCAATCCTCCTGTCCATCATTTCTGATCAACTCTATCCCATGTCCACCATCATCCCTGTCCCGATGCCCACACCCATTCCCATTCCACTCATTCTTTGCTCACATCCACTCTACAATCTCCCTCTTTCTCTGTTGTATCTCCTGCTCTCAGACTACCCCTCTACATCATTGTGTGCCATATGCATCTCTCCTGCCTGTGCCACATTGCACCCACAAGTGCTACATTCCAATACTGTGCTCTTGCTGCCTTCCCCTCCTGGTTATCAGCTACTCTTCTGTCCAGCTCTCCCTCCCATTTCCCTTCTTCCTCTTTCCTTTTGCCCACACCATCCAGTACAACACAATCACCATAGTTGAGCTGCAGTGCTGTTGTTTGAATAGTGATGTTCACACCACTTTCGACTGATTCAGTTTGAATTAGTACCCATTAGATAACATTCCATATTTCCTCCAATCCCAAGGAGTCAGCACAAGGCACAATTCTTCTTGCAGTCTTAAGTTTTTGCATTGCTCCTGGTTAAGTTTTTGTATTAGAACAACTTAGTCTGGCACTTAAGTTCTGTTGTTGTTTACTACATAAAAATATCAGAAGTTTAAACAACAAAAGTAATTAATTTCAGATCTGCTTAGATGAGCTACAGTCTACAAATCCTATTGATATTATTTGTATTTCTGAACATCATTTAGGTAGTGAAATTGAAATGCTTAATTTGGAAGGTTATACCTTAGCTTTAAAGTATTGTAGAAAAGAGATGGAGAAAGGAGGAGTTGCCACTTACATTAGAAAGGGTCACAATCACAAAAATATTGACATTCTTAAATACAGCAGTGAACAGCATTTTGAAGCATGTGCCACACAAGTAGAAACACACAAAAGAGAAATAATTACAGTCATAATATACAGGGTTCCAACTGGTAATTTCCAGCTAGTCACTAAACAGCTTGATGCAGTATGAAATTTCTTAGCTTCTAAAAATAATGAACTCATACTAAGTGGAGATTTAAATTTAAATTTTCTGGAGGATAGTTACTCAAGATCCATACTAGAGTCTCTTACTACTTCTTATAATCTCATTCCCTTAGTTCAGTTCCCAACCAGGGTTATGGGTACCAGCAGCACTGCTATTGATAACATTTTCATAGATACTACCACACTAGCAAATCATAGTATAAATCCAATATTTAATGGCCTTTCAGATCATGATGCCCAGTTGCTTGCATTTAATATAGTGGGGTGTTATTCAACTAATAACAGGAAGTGAGAAACTATATGAATAATAAATGAGACAGGAATTGAAGGTATAAAAACTGTTTGAGGAATACAGACTGGAAAGATATATGCAATTCATCCGGTATAAATGAAAACTATAACTGTTTCTCTAATACAGTCATAGGTCACATTGAAAACTATTTCTGTAAGAGAGTAATCAAAGCAAATAGATTAAATGTTTCAAAACCTTGGATTACAAATGGAATAAAATTATTTTGCAATACAAAAAGAACACTGTACTTAATCTCAATGGAAAACAATGACTACAGAGCTAAATCACATACTGTAAAATTCTAAACAAAGTAATCAGAACCTCAAAATGTATTTATTTTCAAGAAAAAATAGATGCCTCTAATAAAAAGATAAAAACTATATGAAATTGGAAAACTATATGAAACAGGAAAAACTAATCAGGCAAATGAGGAAATTATGTTAAATGTACATAATGAGTTGATTAGAAATACCTCCAAAATTTCAGACAACTTAGGTTTGCACAGTTCCTCAGAAGACAGCTTCAAATATTTAAAAAATACATTTCCACAGACGTTTGACAAAATTCAACTATAGTCTACCTCACCAAATGAGATGTCTAATGTTATTAGCTCTCTTAAAAACAAATGTTCCAAGGTTATGATGAAATCAGCACTAGCTACCATAATTCAATGTTGCTCCTCAGAACTTTGTGACCGAGCGAGGTGGCACAGTGGTTAGCACATTGGACTCACATTTGGGAGGACGACGGTTCAATCCTGCATCCAGCCATCCTGATTTAGGTTTTCCGTGATTTCCCTAAATTGCTCCAGGCAAATGCCAGAATGGTTCCTCTGAAAGGGCACGGCCGACTTCCTTCACCATTCTTTCCTAATCCCATGAGACTGATGACCTCGATGTTTGGTCTCTTCGTCCAAAGAACCCAACTCAGAACTTTGTGACACACTGAGTTACTTATGTAATGAATCCCTCCACAGTGGTACTTTTCCGGATAGGCTAATATGCTATTGCATAACATTTACACAAAAAAGGAGACAAATCGTCAGTGGAAAACTTCCATTCTATCTCATTAAGGCAACATTTTCAAAAGTGTTTGAAAGGGTTATGTACAATAGACTTAATCAACACTTAGTACAGAAAAAATATTCTCATTTGCAATCAGTTTGGATTTTGGAAAGGATTGTCAACTGATCAAGCTATATTCACTTTTTCAGATGATATATTAGAATCAATAAATCAAAAGTTATTACGACTTGGAATATTCTGTGATCTGGCTAAAGCTTTTGATTGTGTTAAGCATGATATCTTTATACAAAAGTTAAAATATTATGGGATAACAGGAGTAGCAGGTTCATGGTTCTCATCCTATCTTTTTAATATAAAACAGTGTGTGTCTGTATCAGGCTTACCACATAACAATAGTCATTCAAAATATGAAACCATCAGACAAGGGGTGTCCCAGGGCTCTATTTTCAGCACCTTGTTGTTCCTATTATATATTCATGACATTTGATATGCAGTGTCATAAAATGCAAATTTTGTCTTATTTGCAGGTGATACAAGTATTGGTATAAAAAACAGTACCCGTGATCTCCTGAGCAATCAGCTAATGAAATATTTGTAAGTAACAATGGGTGGTTCACAGCAAATGGATTGTCACTGAATTTTGAAAAGACCCAGCACATACAGTTTAGTACCTCACAAAAAATACCTGACCCTATAAGTATAATGTATTCAAAGAATGAAATTAATGCTATAGACAGTGTCAAATTTTTAGGGTTACAAATTGACCACAACCTAAATTGGAAAAGTCACACTCTAGACTTAATGAAACGCCTTAGTTCAGCTACATTTGCAGTATGCATGATAGCAGAAATATGTGATTTAAAAATTAAGAAGTTAGTTTATCTGGCCTGCTTCCACTCAGTAATGAGTTATGGAGTCATCTTTGGGGGAAACTCCTCTCACAAAGAGAACATTTTCAAAATTTAGAAACGAGTCATTAGAATTATATCTGGTGTCAGTGCTAGATCATCATGCAGAGACCTCTTTAAGAAACTTTTTATTCTAAGTGCTACTTCTGAGTATATGTACTCATTGATGTCCTTTGTCATTTCCAACATGTCTCTTTTTACACAAAATAGTGCAAAACATGATTATAATACCAGAACCAAAACAATCTGTGCAAGGACTATAAAAGCTTAACATTAATACAAAAAGGAGTCAAATACATGGGTACTCATATATTCAATAACTTACCAGAACATATCAAAGGTCTTGTAAATGATAAAGATCGGGATCAGAGTGAATTAAAGAACTTCCTGTTGGCCAACTAATTCTACTCCATCAATGAAGATCTGCACAAGGGCTATAGCTCATAACTGCCTGCATTAGAACTGTACAATATCCAGGTATCTGAGTTTTTTTTTTTTACAAAAAAATAAAAAAGCTTTTTACTCTTTCCACATCCCAGAGGCTCCTCTCCCCAAGGGATCCATGCAAAATGATAAATGTAATGTAGTCATGGAAATAACTAATTTTGGCTACTAAATTTTGCTGTAGCGAGATCATGATGAAGGACTAGGGTGCTGTTTGTGAACAGAATGTGAATTTCACTGGTGAATGAGTGGCAGGGTTATCTTCTATACTGAAGATCTCACAGAGCTTGCAAGCCACTCCTGTTGCTGATGTAGTTCACTGAGCAGTCGTTTGCTGGTGGGACATACACAGTCCTGGAACTGTCTTGCATGGAAAATTGTGTGTGGTTAATGGTGGATAATGAGACAGAGCCCCTTCTGCAGTTATCTCTTGTCTGTTGCATTCAGGGCACCCACAGAGTGGAATCAACAGACTACAATGTTAGGTGCATGAGGATCATTCTTAGAGAAATAGTGCCACGGAAGGGAAACAAACCAAATGTGTACTTGTTATATATCCTGGGAGAGGCTGTCTGTCATATCAAATAATCCATCCCATGAGCAATTGAGAACACATTTTATAGTCAGCTACAGAGCATCACTCATGTAGGCACTGACAATGTCTGTCACCTGGATTCTGAGATGATCCTCAGTCCTATCACAGACTGGTGGAAATGATTAAGACAGCTATCTTTACTCATGATGTCTCTGCACAGCTGTCAGTTTGGAGCATCATTTGGAGGACTGATTGAGACCAGATTTGCAAAGTTGGACTGGATAGGTCAGGTGAGTGCTTCATACCAGAAAAGGCCACTCGAGAGGCAAAGGACATGTGGAATGCACATGGATTTCTTTGGACTAGGCAAAATTTTGAAACCTCCAGTAGAAAAACTGGCACCAGATAAACCAATTATTACAACAGATTGTTTAACGAAACTGGAGGAGGAGTATCTCAAAATATCATTTGTTAGTTGCTGGAGTGTTTGTATCAAAGTCCTGAACCTCATAACTGTCATAGAAAGTAGTGGTTCCCACATCTTATTCGAATCTGAGAGTTGACAGAAACTCGAAGTAGAGAGTAGGAAATTTTTTGCTGCAGTGACTGTACGTGGTAGGTTAAAACTGTGTACAAGATTTTGATCTGCCTTGTATCCATGTCTAGCACAGGGTTTTGAGTTGCCACATTGAATGATGTGGTATAAGACTGTTGGTAGGTTATTTTTATGAATGATGTAGTGATATAAAGGTGGCTCAGTGGTTCAGTGGTATAATGCCAGACTACAAATCCAAAGATCTTAGGTTCAATCTGTGGTCATTCCATGGATTTTTAGCTTTGTTTATCACTTTTTCACCTTTGGCAATGTTCACTGATATGAAAAAGTTGTACTGTGGTCCAGACTTCACGTTAAACTGTAAGTCCCCCTAAAACTAGGACCATGCTGCCAAGTAAAGCACTGTGATGTTCAAAACGATCTTAGGGTTGATGATTATTTTACTTTACTTAGTGGTAGGAAACAATAGATATCTATAGAAATTCTTCTCAAAATGCAGGAGGATGTGCAGATCACTATTGCTTTGTGCAAAGGTTAGCAACTCACGCTCAGTATAAGTGCATGTATTATACAGAAATAGGCAAAATGTCCTAGTATTTTTTGATAACTTCATCAACAATCAGTCACTAGGATCAGTCATAATTTTCAGATGTGTCAGGGTATCCACATGAGTGATTCAAGGTGGAATGAACATGTACATTTTATTCTTAAGAAGACAGATGCAGTCACTGGAATATGCCTAAGGAGATTTAGTATACATCATTGTAAGAGTTGTTAAGATTCTCTCCCAATCAATTATTGTTTGCTAGTGTGGTACCTTTCTCAAGTTGACTAATGGAAGACATAACAAATGTTTCAAAAAAGCTGTATAATTTATCATAGACTTTTTATTCTACACAAGAGTTTCTCACAAAAACTCAACAACTTACTATATAGGACAACTACAGTAAAGGCATTGATCATAATGGAAAGACTTGTTTTTATAATTCCATGAGCAGGTGTTCCAGGCTGACTCAAGGTATATATTGCATCCTCTTGTGTAGTGGCCATGATGCTAAAATTTGAGAAACATAGGCCTATATGGACGTGTTCCAACATTTGGTTTTCCTCACAGTACTGCCAGTTGAAACAGGAAATGGAGGAAAATTGTAATAGTGCACTGTGTTCTCTCTGCCATGTCACATGTGATGGCTTGTGGGTTAGAGACATGGATGTAAATGAAGTGTACAATGCTGCTTTCAAAGTTGACTTTTCTCTTGTACTTAGAGTGACCTCCACTGAAAAAGTGCTACATGTTCTCCTTCATTTGACAGATGTTTATAAACTATTTGTTCTTTAAAAATGAAAAAAAGTATATACTGGAAATGTCAAGCATATACAAGTAAATAAATAACAATTATTTTTTCATTGCAGCAGATTTTCTGTAATTAGTCATAAATGTGTTATTGAAGCCATTTTAATGTTAAACAAGGTAACAAATGCTTTTAATTAATGCTATATTAGTGGACAATTGTCACTATTTTATTGTAGAACAGAGTAAATGACATTCATTTGATTACAATATAACTTTAGCAGCTAATAGAAAGTGTACTATGCAGCTTTAATGGTACATCTTGGAAGACAGTGTATTTTCTTTTACTGTTTAATGTCCCCTCAACAAACAGCAGAGGTATACATTACCCACACCATGATACTTAGAAATGATCTTGCGTTTTACTCCCTGGTACACTATGATAGATGCCACTCTATTGGTAAATTCCACACTTGCTGGTGATCATCTCTCATCACTAGACACAACAATGCTCTATTTATCCTTCCATTGGTATCTTGCTATTCCATCATAGGTGTGCTGCGTGAAAATGAGTTGTGAGAGTAAGCATAGTGAGGGCAATCTTTCTTGTAATCCAGATTGCAGCAATTGTTTCCTTGTGGTGACAGAGCCACTGTAGATGCAACATTGCTTATATTTTGTGCTACAGCCCTCATGTGACCAGAAGAGTCTTTTTGTCCTATGTGTCAGTCCAGGCTACCGCCCACAACTATAGTACTGAGAATGTAGGGGAAAAAAAAACCTCATTAGTGCTGTACTGGCATGTCATTTATCAGCTAGTAAAATGCAGCTGCTTTGCTTTCTGTATGTGGTTCTTACTCAGTCCACAGACCTGCATTTAGAGTTACTGCTACTAATGATTCCTATCAATGCCTCTTACAAATATGGTATTTCAATAACTATATTTCCATATTGAACAATGGAAATACCAAGGTGGCATATCAACAATATTAAGAAAAGTATAGATTGATACTCTCCATAAAGATGATCCACTGATTTGCAGACGGTCACAATGAAAAGACTGTTACTGACTGGAATGTGATTGTCACACAAATAGCAATCTGTAGTGGGGCAGGGAAGGTGGAAAGCTAGCAGGGTACAAGTCTTGTCTGGCATGGTGTCCAGAGACTATATGGCAGCCTGACGAGACTGCCGGATGTAATGTCAGGAGGTGGGGTGTGAGGGGAAAAAATGGGAAGCAGAAAAAGAGAGGAGCAGGGGAGGTGAAAGGATGCCTGAGTGCATTGGCAGAGGACAGCACACAGTAAGCATGAGGGGATGCGTAAAGGGAGGAAATTATAGGAAAGAGGTGATAGAAACTGTTAAGTGGAGGGCATGGACAGCAGGTTACCATGAGTTGAGGCCAGGATAATATCGGGAGTGGAGAATGCATTGTAATGGTAACTCCCATCTGTGCAATTCAGAAAAGCTGGTGGTTGAAAGGAAGATCTAGATGGCCCAGGTTGTGAAGCAGTCATTGAATTCAAGCATGTTATGTTCAGTGGCATGTTGTACCACAGGGTGCTCTACTTTAATCTTGGCCACAGTTTGGTGGTGGCCATTTATCCTGGTGGACAGCTGGTTGGTAGTCATACCAAAATAAAATGCTGTGCAGTGCTTTCAGCAGAGCATGCATATGGCATGACTGCTTTCACAGGTGGCCCAACCTTTGATGGGGTAACATAAATCTGTGACAGGACTGGAATATGAAGATGGTGGGTAAGTGAATTGGGCAGGTCTTGGACCTGGGTCTTCCACAGGGATATAGCCCCTTTGCCAAGGGTTTGGGATTGGGAGTGGCAAAGGGATAGACTAGTATCTTAGGAAGGTTGAGTGGGCAACGAACATCACTTTAGGAGTCCCCCATTTCAAGGCATGACGACAGATAATCAAAGCCCCAAAGAAAGATGGGGTTCAGCTGTCCCAGTCTGAGATGGTACTGGATGACAAAGGGGGCATTCTTTTGTAGCTGGAGGGAGGGTAGGGGGTGTGTGGGGGAAATGGCATGGGAAATCTTTTTTGTGCCTGTCAAATCATGAAGATATCATCAAAGAACCTGAACCAGACCAGCAGTTTGATGTTTTGGGAGGCTAGGAAGTTTTCCTCTAGATAGTCTCTAAGCAGGTTGGCAAAGGAGGGTCCCACCTGGGTGCCCATTGCTGTGCCATTGATTTGTTTGTATACCTTTCCTTATCTGAATTGCACAGATGGGAGTTACCATTACAATGCATTCTCCACTCCCGATTTTATCCTGGCCTCAACTCATGGTAACCTGCTGTCCCATAGCCTCCATAGGAAGAAGCAATTGTGTGGTAGGATTAAGTTGGTTAGGTACATGAGGAATGAAGTGGTGTGTTTGGATTCTGAAGAACACTGAGAAAGGCAGTGTTGAATTGTGGCAAGGCCTTGGGCATGAGTAAAACAGAAGTGATTTCTGGTATTCCCCAAGGTAGTGTTATAGGCTCTTTGCTGTTCCTTATCTATATAAATGATTTGGGAGACAATGTGAGCAGCTGTCTTCAGATGTATGCAGATGAAGCTGTCATTTATTGTCTAATAGAGTCATCAGAAGATCAAAACTAACTGCAAAATGATTTAGAAAAAATATCTGAATGGTGCAAAAAGTGGCTGTTGACCCCAAATAATGAAAAGTGTGAGGTCATCCACACGAGTGCTAAAAGGAACTCATTAAATTTCAGTTACATGATAAATCAGTCTAATCTAAAAGTCGTAAATTCAAATAAATACCTAGGTATTACAATCATGAACAACTTAAATTGGAAGGAACACATGGAAAATGTTGCGAGGAAGGCTAACCAAAGACTGCGTTTTATTGGCAGGACACTTAGAAAATGGAACAGACCTACTAAGGAGACTGCCTACACTATGCTTGTCCATCCTCTTTTGGAATACTGGTGCATGGTGTGGGATCCTTGCCAGATAGGACTGATGAAGTACATCGAAAAAGTTCATAGAACGGCAGCTCGTTTTGTATTATTGTGAAATATGGGAGAAAGTGTCACTGAAATGATACAGGATTTGGGCTGGACATAATTAAAAGAAAGGCTTTTTCATTGCAATGGAATCTTCTCACGAAATTCCAATGACCAACTTTCTCCTCCAAATGCAAAAATATGTTGTTGACACCAGCCTACATAGGGAGGAATGATCACGTTAAAATAAGGGAAATCAGAGCTTGTGTAGAAAGATATAGGTGTTTATTCTTTCCACGCACTATACGAGATTGGAATAATAGAGATTTATGAAGATGGCTCGATGAACTTTCTGCCAGGCATTTAAATGTGATTTGCAGAGTATCCATGTAGATGTAGATGTAGATGTTGGTGTATAGGGAAGTGGCATCGACAGTGACTAGTAGGGAATCAGGAGGCAAAGGAATGGAGATGTTGGAGACTTGGTGAAGGATGTGGTTGGTATCTTTGATGTGGGAGGCTAGATTATAGGCAGTTGGCTGGAGTAGTTGTTCAATAAGTGCTGAAATCCTTTCAGTGGAGACACAATAACCAGCTACAATGGGACATACAGAATTGTTGGGCTTATGAACTTTGGGGAGCATGTAGAAAGTGGGTGTACAGTGTGTCATAGGGGCAGGTAAATGGATTCATGGTAGAGGTTCTGGGAATGGTCTAAGGTTTAAAGAATGAATTGGAGGTTATGTTGGACTTCTGAATTGGATCATTCTGCCAGAGTTTACAGGTGGATAAGTCACACAATTGGTGGAGGCCTTCCTCCAGATAGTTACTGCGACTCATCATGAAAGTGATGGAGCCTTTGTTTGGAGGGAGGATGATTAGTTTAGGATCTGTTTTGAGACTACATATGACTGTCCTTTCCTGTGGTGAAAGGTTGGTGTTTATAGGAGGGGACCTGGTGAAGAATGGTGAGACCAAGTTGGAGGTAATGAATTCCTGGATGATGACTGGGGAGTGGTTAGGTGGGAGGGGAGGAAGGTCACTGTTGGATGGTTGCATGAACTGGAAGAAGCAGGATTCAGTGTTGGAATTAGGTTGGCTTTAGTTGGAGGGATTTGTGGCAAAGAAGTATCTCCATTGAAGGTATCAGGAGAAGGAGAGTAGGTCTTTGGCAGTCCAATAATGGGTGTAGGGCTAAAGGTGAGGCCTTTGGATAGAACTGACAATTTTAGTTGAAAGGTTGAAAACCATGCTTGGTGATTGTTTAGGCTCTGGATTTGGATTTGGAGTGTTATTAGGGAGTTATGGGGATGTTGCAAGTTGAAAAGGACTACTAGGCGGTGTCTGGATGCTTTGTGGGGTTGGTGAGGAGGAACACTGTGGATAGGATAGGGGTTGGATAGTGGTGCACCAAGCCAGTGCTAGGATGTCAACATGTTGGAGAACTTATGGAGGTATTGTCTGGAATTCTCTTCCAGGTGCTGGAGAGCAGAGGATTCAGTTTCAGAGATGTGATGTATGTAGTAGGGATTATGTAGTAGCAGCATCTTGCAGAGGGAGCAGAGGTGGTTCTGGGATGCAGGTGTTTTTCAAATCGATGTAAATATGCTGTAAATATAAGGGTCAGTCAAATGAAGATGAGACAAATGGTGAAAAAAGTAGGTAAACTGTTAATACATTTGCCCCAGTATGAGACAAGATGATTAATACTTCCATGGAAAAAAAATGTTTGCAGTTGCCTACAAAACTATGATTGTTTGTAGGTGTGCACCTTCTTATCTGAAGCAACTGACAGCCATGAATGTCTTCCTTCAGAGCTCCAAAAATATGGAAATCACATGAGGAGGGATTGGGATAGTGTGGAGGATGTGTAAAGGCTTCCCAGCAAAATTTTGATAGCAAAGTCGAAACAACCTTGGCAAGAAGTGAGCCCACTCAAATGATGCCAAGGTTGTTCTGAGTATGCTGCAGAGACTTCACTGGGAAGACCTCCCCATCTTCATAGAGTCCCAAAATCTCCCCATGTGATTTCAATATTTTTAGTACCATGAAGAGAAACATTGATGACCGTCAATTTACTTTGGTTGAAGAGCTGCATGCATGGTGTTATGGACTGGGAGAAGTAGGATTCAGTGTTGGAATTAGGTTGGCTTTGGTTGTGGAGGCATCCACAAACATTTTTCTGTGGAGGTGTTAACTCTCTTGTCTCACACTGTGATAAATGTATTAGCACTTTACTTATTTTTTACCCATCTGTCTCATTTTCTCTTGACTGCCACTTATATATAACTACATCCATATAATGTATAATCCTAGTGTATGAGTAAATAAACTGAACCATGGGGACTGTATGAATATGAGTTATCAGTGAATGTAAATTATTGATTTTCAGTCTGATTTATAGTCATTTAAAAACATTCACTGACACTCTGTAGTTCTACTATTTTTTTCTATATGTTTATTGACTGTTTTCCCCTGATGATGATGATGATAGAAGACATTTTACCTGTTTGTAGACAATAGTGTCTCCTATTTTTTACCTCAAGTTTTCTTCTTTAAATTAATATTATGGGAATTTTGCAGATGGGTCCATGGCCAGCCTATAAACCTGAGAGTGACTGCAGCTATAAATATGCAGGCTCAAGCTTCTTTTCCAAGGCAACATTCTTCTGGCTTCTACCACTCTTTCGTGGAGGCTACAAATCCCCTTTAGAACTTGAGGATCTGGGAAACTTACCATATTCTGAAAGCACTGAAGCTCAGTATCGCAAGTTTAAAAGTGTCTACTTTCAGGAAAAGGTATGTATATGAACTGACATAATGTGTGATCATTTTCCAGCTTATTGACATTTCTTTCATAACTTCTGGATGATTTTCGTTAGGATGTTCAAACCGAAAGGTTTCCCATTGGGGATGATGGGAATTAGTAACTGCATGTAGCATTGATTTAGCAAAGAAGCACACTTTCTTCCAGTAATTTTCGGGTTTGTAGCTGGATCCCATCAACAATCTGCCATTATATTTCGGCCCAGAGATGTCTGGCCATCCTCAGGTGACTAGACAAAGTGCTGAAGAGACCTGATTCACTCATGGTATTTATAGCAAATTCCTCACATGCGAATCGTACTGGCAGTTTACACCACATGCATTAGAAGATGACATGCACGAGGCAGCCAAGTTGTGTGTGCTGACCTCGGTGGTGAAGTAAGACCAAACTAATCACTGAATATCAACTGAGCGTGTCGATTCTGTTGTGACCACAAAATTTTGATAATAGCATTCCAATTTTTATCAAGCTGAAAGCCATTTTCACAATTCATTATATTATCAGCAAGACATATTTCCACAAATTCTTTAATTACAGAGTCCCAGAAGCTGGAAACTGGTGCTAAAATGTTGGTATTATTGTATTGCATTGATCTGTCACAGCTGATTTTAAACATTGCTGCAGATGGGTGTGTCTTTTGTGTTCTATGCAGTGTTCCTGGACTGCTCTTGTTGTCTGACCTATAAAGGCAGAGCCACACTCTCAGAGAATTTTATAAACACCCGCCTTCCTCAATTATAAATCATCTTTAATGGATCTAACTAAGGCCCTGCTCTTTGCTGGTGGATGGAAGATGACATTAATATTATTCTTCTTAAGCAATTTGCCTATTTTAGAAAACATGTTCCTGGTATATGGAAGGAACGCAGTTGATTTATAGTCATCATCAGTCTCCTCAGAGCATTGCTTCTTGTTATTATAATTGTGAGTGGACTTCCATATTTGACACGATGTAAAGCCGTTCTCTTTAAAAACCTTCTCCAGATGCACTAACTCTTTCTGAAGGCTATCAGCATCCAAAATTACATACACCCAGTGAATTAAAGTACTGAGAACACCAGCAGTTCATGCGGAGTGATGGCAGCTGGACACCTGAAGATATAAATCTGTATGTCTGGATTTTCTGTACACCGAATGTCCCAAAGACTCATCATTCTTATGGCGTACTAACACGTCAAGAAAGGGTAAAGTCCCATCTTTCTCAATCTCCATAGTAAACTTGCTGTTCTCATGTATAGAGTTTAAATGACAAAGGAATTTTTCCAGTTCTTGTCTGCCATGAGGCCATACAGCACAAGTATCACCAGAAAACTGTAGGCTTTAAGATGGCAAACTCAAGAGCTTTCTCCCCAAAGTTTTTCATAAAAAGATTGACCACCACAGGGGACAAGGGACTTCCCATGGCATCACCGTCAGATTGTTCAAAAAATTCATTATAAAATAAAAAATAAGTTGAGGAGAGAGTATGTTCAAACAAAGCCATCAAATCATCACTGAACAAGTCACCAATAAGATGTAGAGAGTCAAATAAAGGAACTTTGGTAAAAAGTGAGACCACATTGAAGATAACTAGTAAATCTGAGCTGCTCAGCTTAACGATTGATAAAATCCATGGAATTACATTTATGGTGGCAAAACTTGTGTAAGGAGGCCAGGTGTTTTACATTCGAATACGTTGAAGCACCAATATTACTCACTATCAATTGTAGTGGAATGCCATCCTTGTGCATCTTGGGCATCCCATACTGCCTTGGTGGAACAACATTGTGTGGTCTCAGCCTCTTGATAACTTGTTCAGGTAAAGAACTATCATTCAAAAGCATAACAGTTTTTCTGAATATATGGCTTTGTTTGAACATACTCTCTCCTCAACTTATTTTTTATTTAATAACAAATTTTTTGAACAAACTGATGGTGTCACCATGGGGAGTCCCTTTTCCCCTGTGGTGACCAATCAATTTATGGAAGACTTTGAGGAGAAAGCTCTTGTCTGCTGTCTTAAAGTCTATCATTTTCTGGCAGTATGTAGGTGATACTTTCGTTGTATGCCCTCATGGCAGACAAGAACTGGAAAAATTCCTTTGTCATTTCATCTGTTCTCATGGGAACATCAAGTTTACTATGGAGTTTGAGAAATATGGGATTTTACACTTTATAGACATGTTAGGATGCCATAAGAATGATGGATCTTTGGGACATTTGTGTACAGCTGTCCACCAGCAAAGAGCAGGGCCTTAGTCTGATCCATTAAAGATGATTTATAATTGAGGAAGATGGGTGTTTATAAAATTCCCTGAGAGTGTGGCTCTGCATATATAGGTCAGACAAAACAAACAGTGCAGGAACGCTGTGTAGAACATGAAAGACACCCGTCTGTGGTAACCCTTAAAATCACCAGTGGCAGATCATTGCATTTCCATGGGACATTCATTTGAATACAATAATACCAAAATTTTAGCACCAGTTTCCAGCTTCTGGGACTCTGTAATTAAAGAATCCATGGAAATATATGTTGCTGATAATTTAATGAATCGTGATAATGGCTTTGAGCGTGATAAAAACTAAATTCCTACTATTAAAATTATGCGGTCACGACAGAATTGACATGCCCAGTCAATACTCAGTGATTAGTTTGTTCTCACTTCACCACTGAGGGCAGTAGACACAACTTGGCTGCCTCGTGTATGTCACCTCCTAATGCATGCACCGGAAACCACCAGTATGACACACATGTGCGGAATTCACTATAAATACCATGACTGCATCAGGTCTCTTCAGTACTTCATCTGCTCACCTGAGGATGGCTGAAAGTCTCTGGGCCTAAATATTATGGCCGAACGAAACTTCCTGGCATATTAAAACTGTGTGCTGGACCGAGACTCGAACTCAGGAACTTTGCCTTTCTCAGGTAAGTGCTCTACCAAACACGACTCACGCCCCATCCTCACAGCTTTACTTCTGCCAGTACCTCGTCTCCTACCTTCCAAACTTTGTGAGGATGAGGCATAAGTCATGCTTGGGTGGCTCAGATGGTATAGCACTTGCCCGCAAAAGGCAAAGGTCCTGACTTCGAGTCTCGGTCTGGCACACAGTTTTAATCCCCCGGGAAGTCTCATATCAGTGCACACTCCGCTGCAGAATGAAAATCTCATTATGGCAGAATGTTGATAGAATCTGACTATAAACCCAAAAATTACTGGAAAGAGAAATAAGCTGGGAAAATTTCAGAAGTCACAAGCCCACTTTCATGTGGATGGGTTCATCAGTAAGCAAAACTGGCACATTTGGGAGACTGAGAATCCACATTTCATGATTGAGAAGTCTCTTCACCCTCAATGGGTGACTATGTGATGTGCTATATCCAGTTTCATAAAAAAATCATGGAAGTTGGAGAGCAGTGGCACACAGAAATAAATGACACTCTACCTTTGACCTTCAGTCAGTAGTGATCATATTCATAAAGTGAACACTCTGGTCTGTGCTAACTGTCAGTGAACTTGCAGAATAATTGTACCTCTATTAGTTCAGTACTGAGATTTTACCCAAAAATTTGAACATATATTGAGTTACAGCAATATTTAGCTCTTATTTAATGATAGAACATTTGTAAAGGAACCCTTTGAACAAGTTGATAATGTCAAAATATTCTTGCAAATGATCATTATTGGAGATCAGTGTTGGGTTTATGTGAACAACATTGAGTGAATAGAAGTGCACTTGTCAAACTGGGAGGCAAATAATTACCATAGCTAAGAGGTTGAATCCAGTCTCAAAGTAATAATCAGAGTCTTTTTATGGCAATGAATTGTGCCCTTAGAAGTTTTGCCTCAAGGAGAAATCACCCCTTGTCATTATTGCCTAAGCATTTTAAAATGAATATGTAAAAAAACTGCCAAAGCAGCTTATTGTACACAGCATGCCATGTCTGCTCACCATAATTTCACCAAATGACCAGCAAAGTGTTTGGGACTGGATTTGGTCTTTAACATTACATTTGACAACCAGACCATCTATGTCATGACTTCAGCACACCTTGGCAACCTGAAAATGTTGAATGAACAAAACAACAAAACAGGTCCTAACACCATGAAAGTGTAATAATACAGCTGAGGTGGGTTTCTTTACTCTTTAACATTAAGGAATAAAAAGGAAATTGTTACTAAACAAATGGTCATAATACTGGTAGAAGTTAGGAGGAATAGGAGACATAAAAGTTAGAACAGAGAGAAGTGAAGAAAAGAAGTAGACAGTACACAAATAATTTCAGGAATAACATAACAAGGTGGAAAAAACAGGGTCATGGTAGAAGTAAATATTGGAAAAGGGGCAATAGATATTTAAGGGAACTGAAGGAGATGGAAAAACAAGTGCAGAATTCATTAGTGCAATAAATAAGTTATAAGGTAAGGTCAAATGCTAATTGAGTTGGAAAAATATGTTAAAAGTGTGATTAACAATTAAACAGATTTAAGGAATTGGGTAGCAGTAAGTATGATGACAATATAAAGTGCATTACAGTTCATCATGTCATGTTTCAGAGCATGTTTTAAAACATTAAATGAGAAAATATCAGTGCATACAATGTGGTTAGTCCAGTTCATTACTTTTAAACATTGTTTACTTTTAAAGAGTCATTGCTTAATATCAGGTTGTTATTAAAGCCAAATGATGGCTTTGAAACAAATTTGCAATCCATATGTTGCTTCCAGAAAGATAGTGTCCATTATTTCCTATTTTTAGGGCTTACTGCTTATTTAATATCATTAAGAATTAATTTTATCCTTTTTTATTATATTGCATGAAGATTCAGTCCCAATACTATTTATATTTCATTACATGCAAACTGATTAAGAAACATTACAAAAAAATGTGCGTATTTGTGTGTTTCAGGTAGCAGCTCATAAGGAGAAACGCCCAATTTCACTGTGGAAATGTTATTTCCGTAGTTGTTGGTACCTGTTTTTGTGTGGAGGGATCTTCAAGCTACTTGGTGACATGGTTGGTTTTGTTGGTCCTCTAGGTATCTCTGTTATAATTGATTATGTCACAGATCTCCAGATCCATGAAGAAATAAAAAATGGCTCACAGACTCAGGATACAGAAACATATTGCATGGTAAGTAGTATTCTATTAGAAGTGCAGCTTTTTATTATTACACCAGATAGTGCAGATGGGAAGAAACGACACAGCTAGAAAGAAGGAGAAAACAAAAACTTCAATATGTGACATTTGGAGATGAATATTGAGTGAAAGATGGAGTACTAAGAGAAGAGCAAAGTTGTGGGACAGAAGACAGTTAAATAAATATTTTTAGTAAATAAACAGTGATTTCCTTCAGTACGTGAAATTCAGAACTGCTGACAGACACAGCTGAAATAAAAAATGCTAACACTAGCCTTCAGAACTACATTTTCATCTACAGCTATACTCTGCAAACCACGGTGCGGTGCATGGCTGTGGATATGTCCAATTGTACCAATTATTAGGCTTTCTTCCTGTTCCATTCACGTATGGAGTATGGGAAAAATGACTGTTTGAATGCCTCTGTGTGTGCAGTAATTATTCTAACCATATCCTTACAAACCCCATGCGAGTGATATGTAAGGGATTGAAATGCATTTCTAAAGTCATCATGTAGAGCCAGTCCTTGAAACTTTGTTAATAAACTTTCTCAGTATAGTTTATGTCTGTCTTCAAGAGTCTTCCATTCAGCTCCTGTGGTATTTCTGTGACACACTCCCATGGATCAAACAAACCTGTGACCATTCATGCTGCCCTTCTCTACACACATTCAATATCACCCATTAATCCTATATGGTACGAGTTCCACACACTTGAGCAATATTCTAGAAATGGTCGCATGAGTGATTTGTAGGCAATTACCTTTGGAGATTGATTTTACTTCCCCAGTATTCTAACAATAAACTGAAGTCTACCACTTGCTTTACCCATTACTGAGTCTATGTGAGCATTCAATTTCATACCCCTACAAAGTGTTACACCCAGGTACTTGTATGAGTTGGCCAATACCAAACAGTGACTCATTGATATTATAGTCATATGATGCTATGCTTTTCGTTTTGTGAAATGCACAATTTTACAATTGTGAACATTTAAAGTAAGTTTCCAATCTTTGCACCACTTTAAAATCTCTTTCAAGACCTGAATGAATATTTATGCAGCTTCTTTCAGATATTACTTCATTACAGATACATCTGCAAAAAGTCTGAGATGACTGTTAATATTGTCTGCAAGGTCATTAATATACAGAATGAACAGCAAGGGTTCCTGGAGCCCAGCTGTAGGTACTTCTACATCTGATGATGACTCTCCATCCAAGATAACATGCCGTTTTCTCCCTACCAACAATGCAGTCACAAATTTCACTTGATACCCCCAAGAAACTGTTCAAATGGCTCTGAGCACTATGGGACTTAACTGCTGTGGTCATCAGTCCCCTAGAACTTAGAACTACTTAAACCTAACTAACCTAAGGACATCACAAACACCCATGCCCAAGGCAGGATTCGAACCTACAACTGCAGCGGTCTTGCGGTTCCAGACTGTAGCGCCTAGAACCGCCCAGCCACTCCAGCCGGCTGATACCCCATATGACTGCACTTTTGACAATGGGGATAGGTGTGGTACTGAGTTAAATACTTTTCAGAAATCAAGAAATACTGCATCTACCTGACTTTTTTGATCCAAAGCTTTCAATATGTTATTTGAGACAAGTGCAAGCTGAGTTTCGCATTATCACTGTTTTCAGAATCATTTCTGTTTGGCATCAAGGAGGCCATTCTGTTCCAAATACCTCATTACATTTGAGCTCAGAATTCATTCTAATATTCTGCAACAAATCAATGTCAGGGATATTGGGCAGTAGTTTTGAGGATCATTTCTATTACCTTACCCTTCTTGTAGTCGGATGAAACCTGTGTTTTTTTTCCCCAAGAACTGGGTGTAGTCTTCTGTTCAAGGGATCTGTGATAAATTGTAAGTAAAAGAGGGGCTAACTCAGCCACAAATTCAGTATAGAATCTGACAGGGTTCCATTGGGTCATGGAGCTTTTTTAGGCTGTTTCTCAACACCACTGACATTAATAGTTACTTCATTCAACTTTTCAATGGTACTAGGATTAAATTGGGGCTATTATCCTGGGTCTTCCTTTGTAAAGGAACATTTGAAAATGGAGTTAAGCACTTCAAGCTTTTGGTTTATTACCCTCGATTTCAGTTTCTATCTCATACAGTAGGGCCTGAAAACTAACTTTGGTGCCTCTAATGGCCTTTACGTCCAACCATAATTTTTTTGGTTTTTGTGAAATATCATTTGACAGTAATCATTGAAGGCATTATGCATACTCTCTTGACAGCCAAATGTGTTTCATTCAGTATCTCTCTAACTATAGCCCTACACTTTGTTTTGCACCTATTATGCAGTAATCTCTGTTTCTTTAGAAGTTTCTTTTCAGTGACTGTATATCATAGAGTATTCCTTCCATTGCCGGCCATTGTGGCCGAGTGGTTCTAAGTGCTTCAGTCCAGAACTGTGCTGCTGTTATGGAAACAGGTTCAAATCCTGCCTCAAGCATGGATGTGTGTGATGTCCTTAGGTTAGTTAGGTTTAAGTAGTTCTCGGTCTAGGGGACTGATGACCGCAGATGTTAAGTACCATAGTGCTCAGAGCCATTTGAACCATTTTTATTCTTTCCATTGTGAACTGTTCTACTGGCTTCTTATCTATCCAGTGTATGCTTACCTATTCTTTTACACTTGAGCCATATTTCTTCCACATGCTCCTACTCTGAGCTGAAAGTTTCAAGTTCCTCATTGAGATATGACACTACTGATCTTTTTTTCTACTTTACTCTACATATATATATCTTTCTATTTGTTTTAGTTGTCCTTTGTTGCCACAACTTAGCCATGGTCACTGTTACCATTATCAATGTTGGTCACTGTTACCATTATCGATGTGGACATCCACAAAGAGGTTGGATCTAATTGTTGCCATTAGATCCAAGATATTTCCATCATGAGTGGGTGCTTTTACTTGAGGGCATGCAGCTTTACTGTATGAATAAATGATAATCGTGTCCTCTTGGGTAAAATATTCCAGAGGTAAAATAGTCCCCCATTCAGATCTCCGGGCAGGGACTACTCAAGAGGACGTTGTTATCAGGAGGAAGAAAATTGGTGTTCTACGAATCAGTGCGTGGAATGTCAGGTCCCTTAATCGAGCAGGTAAGTTAGAAAATTTAAAAAGGGAAATGGTTAGGTTAAAGTTAGATATAATGGGAATTAGCGAAGTTCAGTGACAGGAGGAACAAGACTTTTGGTCAGGTGAATACAGGGTTATAAATAAAAAAGCAAATAGGGGTAATGCAGGAGTGGAGGAGTGCAGGTAAGCTACTACAAACAGCATAGTGAATGCATTATTGTGGCCAAGAGAGACACGAAGCCCACACCTACTACAGTAGTACAAGTTTATATGCCAACTAGCTCTGCATATGATGAAGAAATTGAAGAAATGTATGAGGAGATAAAAGAAATTATTCAAATAGTGAAGGGAGACCAAAGTTTAAAGTAATGGGTGACTGGAATTCGGTAGTAGGAAAAGGAAGAGAAGGAAAAGTAGTAGGTGAATATAAACTGGGGGTGAAGAATGAAAGAGGAAGCCGCCTGGTGGAATTTTGCTCAGAGCATAACTTAATCATAGCTAACACTTGGTTTAAGAATCATGAAAGAAGGTTGTATATGTGGAAGAGCCCTGGAGACACTGGAAGGTTTCAGACTGATTATATAATGGTAAGATAGAGATTTAGGAACCAGGTTTTAAATTGTAAGACTTTTCCAGGGGCAGATGTGGACTCTGACCACAATCTATTGGTTATGAACTGGAAATTAAAACTGAAGAATGTGCAAAAAGGTGGGAATTTAAAGAGATAGGACCTGGATAAACTGACTAAATCAGAGGTTGCACAGAGTTTCAGGGAGAGTATAAGGGAACAGTTGACAAGAATGGGGGAAATAAATACAGTAGAAGAAGAATGGGTAGCTTTGAGGGATGAAGTAGTGAAGGCAGCAGAGGATCAAGTGGGTAAAAAGATGAGGGCTAGTAGAAATCCTTGGGGGACAGAAGAAATATTGAATTTAATTGATGAAAGGAGAAAATATAAAAATGCAGTAAATGAAGCAGGCAAAGAGAAATACAAACGTCTCAAAAATGAGATTGACAGGAAGTGCAAAATGGCTAAGCAGGGATGGCTAAAGGACAAATGTTAGGATGTATAGGCTTATCTCACTAGGGGTAAGATAGATACTGCCTACAGGAAAATTAAAGAGACCTTTGCAGAAAAGAGATCGACTTGTATGAATATCAAGAGAGCAGATGGAAAACCAGTTCTAAGCAAAGAAGGGAAAGCAGAAAGGTGGAAGGAATATATAGAGGGTCTATACAAGGGTGAGGTACTTGAGGGCAATATTATGCAAATGGAAGAGGATGTAGATGAAGATGAAATGGGTGATATGATATTGCGTGAGAGTTTGACAGAGCGCTAAAAGACCTAAGTCAAAACAAGGTCCCAGGAGTAGACAACATTCCATTAGAACTACCAACAGCCTTGGGAGAGCCAGTCCTGACAAAACTCTACCATCTGGTGAGTAGACTGTATGAGACAGGCGAAATACCCTCAGACTTCAAGAAGAATATAATAATTCCAATCCCAAAGAAAGCAGGTGTTGACAGATGTGAAAATTACCGAAGTATCAATTTAATAAGTCACGGCTGCAAAATACTAACATGAATTCTTTACAAACAAATGGAAAAACTGGTAGAAGCCAACCTTGGGGAAGATCAGTTTGGATTCTGTAGAAATATTGGAACATGTGAGGCAATACTGACTCTACAACTTATCTTAGAAGCTAGATTAAGAAAAGGCAAACCTACATTTCTAGCATTTGTAGACTTAGAGAAAGCTTTTGACAATGTTGACTGGAATACTCTCTTTCAAATTCTGAAGGTGGTAGGGATAAAGTACAGGGAGCGAAAGGCTATTTACAATTTGTACAGAAACCAGAAGGCAGTTATAAGAGTCGAGGGGCATGAAAGGGAAGCAGTGGTTGGGAAGGGAGTGAGACAGGGTTGTAGCCTCTCCCTGATGTTATTCAATCTCTATATTGAGCAAGCAATAAAGGAAACAGAAGAAAAATTTAGAGTAGGTATTAAAATCCCTGGAGAAGAAATAAAAACTTTAAGGTTCACTGATGACATTGTACTTCTGTCAGAGACAGCAAATGACTTGGAAAAGCAGTTGAACAGATTGGACAGTGTCTTGAAAGGTGGATATAAGATGAACATCAACAAAAGCAAAACGAGGATAATGGAATATAGTCGAGTTAACTTGGGGAATGGCTGAGGGAATTAGATTAGGGAATGAGACACTTAAAGTAGTAAAGGAGTTTTGCTATTTAGGGAGCAAAAAAAAAAAAAAAAAAAAAAAAAAAAAAAAAAAAAAAAAAAAAAAAAAAAAAAAATGATGTTCGAAGTAGAGAGGTTATAAAATGTAGACTGGCAATGGCAAGGGAAGCGTTTCTGAAGAAGAGAAATTTATTAACATCAAGTATAGATTTAAGTGTCAGAAAGTCGTTTCTGAGAGTATTTGTATGGAGTGTAGCCATGTATGGAAGTGAAACATGGACGATAAATAGTTTAGACAAGAAGAGAATAGAAGCTTTCGAAATGTTGTGCTACAGAAGAGTGCTGAAGATTAGATGGGTACATCACATAACGAACATGGAGGTATTGAATAGAATTGGGGAGAAGGGGAGATCGTTTCACAACTTGAATAGAAGAAGGGATTGGTTGGTGGGACATGTTTTGAGGCATCAAAGGATCGCCAATTTAGTATTGGAGGGCAGCGTGAAGTGTAAAAATCGTAGAGGGAGACCAAGAGATGAGTACATTAAGCAGATTCAGAAGGCTGCAGGCTGCAGGCTGCAGTACATACTGGGAGATGAAGCAGCTTGCACAGGATAGAGTAGCATGGAGAGCTGCATCAAACCAGTCTCAGGACTGAAGACCACCACAACAACTATGGGTAACTTTCAGAGAAGGCATTTAGTAATGCTTCACAGGGTGTCTTTTCATGCCAAGCACTAACAGTAATTTTCCCAGTTAATTGCTGGATCATTTAAGTTTCCTCCAATGATCAAAATGTGATTGGGGAATTTAAGTACAAGTGAAATGAGGTTTTCTCTAAAGCTTTCAGTTACATCAGTAGGTGGATCTGGTAGGTGACAGGATCCAATTATCATTTTATGCCCAACCCTGATACTGAGTCTTACACAAACAATCTCACATGCAGCTTCAATTTCAATACCAATGGATTTCAGTGTCTTGTCTGCTGCATCAAATACACCACCTACATTTCTCATTTTCCTATCCTTTTGATATACACTTTGATTTTCCCCGAAAATCTCACTGCTATCAACTTCAGGTTTCAACCAGCTTTGTGATCTAATAGTATGTGAACTTCACTGCTTTTCATGAGTGCTTAAAACTCTGACACTTTGTTGTGAATACTTCGGCAGTTTACCATTAGGATTTTAATACTCTCACCTGCTGGAGGCATTTCTTTCAATCTTACACTGATACTTCTGGGCTTCCTTCAGCTACTGTTATCTCTATTGGATGGATTGTTGACTAATCTTGTGTGCACCCCACACACAGTCAGCTATCTGAACTGCAGCCTCTGATGTGTGGTGCATACCTGACCTATTTAGGGGGCGCAAGCCCAGGCGCAAGTATGGCGCAAGGCTAGGAAGTCACAGCCTAGCTTGTCACAGAAACTTTGAAGCCTCTGGTTCATTCCTTCCACTGACCTCAGAACTAAAGGCCCATGATCAGTTCTGGGGAACATGCTGCAAATTTGAGCTTCATTGAAACTCGATGCAAAAGACTGGTCTTCTCAACCTTCTCTGCCAGTTGCTGGAATCACCCAAGTACGACCTCAGAGCCTAGATGACAGGCATCATTTTTTCTAACATGCACCACAATCTGCAGTTGGTTGCACCCTATTCTCTCAGTGGCTGCTAGAATAGTGTCCTGAACGTGTTGAATGAGGTCCCCATGCATACACACTGAGTGCACCTAGTGTCCTTTCCTGTCCCTTGCTGCCATTTCCCTAAGGGGTACCATCATTCACTGTATGTTTGAACTGCTGGCAATTAATAGACCCCTACCCTTTTGCATTTGCCTCCTCTTGACACTGGACAAAACAGGTTGCCCCAGAACAGGTGAAGTGAGTCACACTGACTCAGTTTCAGTTTCAGTGAAAGATAGCACTTCAAACTTATTGGTTCAGGGGATCAGTACAACACCCTGAGTCTGCCACGTGGATGAATAATGACAGATCATATACTTTTTCCAGTGGAGACAGAATACAGTATCACAGGGGGTATACAAATCTCAACAGCTCTTCCAACACATCAATTCTTAGCAGCTGCCAATCATTTGACAGTAGTCAGGGTGATTTCCAGCTGCCGACTAATTCAACCAACTCATCCCATGTTCATGAACAACATTCACAGTGGGGCTGCGTTTTGGCTGTACAATGGATTACAAGTCAGTGAACAAATAACTTTAAATTAAGCACACTGTTTATCTTTTAATCTGTTGAGCTTAAAAGTTGATAATTCCCTGTTAGGATTGAAGCAAATACACAAAATGAGATTTCTATTAAGGCAACACAAAAACCCGTGGTAAAAATCACATTTCCAAAAACATTTTGAGATTAATTTTAGTTGTTAGCAAATTTGAAAACAGAGTTAATTTATGATAAATTCAGATAATATTTAGGGATACTCCTCTTGAAGGGAAAACTAGATGTAACACAATATGTTAGAATATCTGCTAAAGTAACTAAATGCTGATTTACTACAGATTGCTTGTAGACTATGCAAAGGACAATGGTAGCTTCAAAAAATTCTCAGTAATGCTTGTTTAGATGCATTGATATATGATTAAATTCAGAGGTAATCTATTCTTTGACAGTACTGTTAACCACAAACACTGATTTGCTACGAAAAAGTTATGTATCCAAAACACTTGTACTGGTCACTTATGAAAATATAGTCTTGTAAGCATCTGAAAATTCTCAAAAATACATATTTCTCATATAGTTGTACAACAAAATTCAAGAACGTTTATTCTGAATGAGGATAGGCCTACTGTTCTCAAAAATTTTAAAAGAGCACAATTAAGTTTAGACCTATAATTGGTGATAACAGTACGAGTTTATCGCAACACTCATGAATGTTTGAAATTTCACAGTGTATCGCAATACAAACTGGTATTGATACAATCAATGGAAGATTATGCAGAAGCAATTCAAACAATAACACTTCATACCAGCACACGAACCTCATACACATGGTCTCACACAAAGGCTAATTCCAAAGTCGGCTTGTTCCTTCCTCAGGGACGAAAGAGGGATAGGAAAGAAGGGAGTGGCAGGTTACTCAGGTGTGAAACAAGGGGGGACCCCATGTGGTGTAAGGATGAATTAAAGATGAAGAGGGAGGCTTCAGAGTTCTTGTTACATTCAGAGGGAAATATATTAGCTATGGAATACTTCAAATGCAACAATAAAACTGATGTGGTGCACTGCTTTTATGATATATCCAGTGGCAGCCACATCTTCTCCATTTCATAATGCTATTGTAACTGGTTTGTGTTTGTCCATTGGTGTAAGCTCTGAGCAAGCATTCATGGAAGACAGTGTATGCTGAGATGACTATCAGTGTGATGAATAGTTCATTTGACAAAATAACTTCATTCCATTGTTCCATGATACACTTACAATGGCCTATCCACTGTAGTCATAAGTAATGAGTCAGTTGCATCCAGGAAAGGGACATATACAGGTCATTTACAGCAGAGTCTCATTTTCAACAAGTGTAATGACTGATGTAGTCCACAATACATGGTTCCATTGCTGTGTTCTGGTGTTATCAGCCTCTTCTACTTTGCAGAGCATACATATCTTTGGTGTTCACATTCTCAGGTTTAGCATGTGTATCCAATGTTTTGTTGACTAGTTGTAGTCTCACCACCATTCATGCACTTTTAGGAAATAATAATGAGGACATCGTGTGAACATCTCATAAATTATTTCTTTTTTTTCATTTTTTTTAAAAATAAGGAACCAGCCTTTGGACCATCTCAAACAAACTTTATCACAGTCAGTCAGATAAACACCTGTTACAATGCTTTGCATATATAATACCTAGGATGTGTTTTTGCATTCTCTGTGTTCGTTATATACATTTGTACTGAGTGTCATCTTGCTATACAGCTGGTGTATAGCATAGCCACTTTCATATTTGGACTCCTCCCCAATAAGACAGAAAATGCTTATAGTTGGACTGTGTTAAAGAAGAGGTAGATAAGTCAAGTGTCTGGCAAAATTATAAGCCTAAGTGAGTATCTCCTGCTTCCCAATGTAAATGCAGTGCTTAGTCTGCCAAGGCAGTAGAGGAATGACTCCGTGGCACCAATGATGTAGATAGGTAACAGCTCTCTGAATGCAGTCACCATTGATGGTTGGTGTGTTCAAAATAAATATGATTTGTAGAGCTGGAAGTTAGCTTCTAGGGAGGTAGGTAACTGATTTGAAAGTGCCCATATAAAGCAGTTTTGACAACAGCTGTTGAGGTTCTACCAGAAGAAACAGACACCAAACTTGCAATGTTTCTACAACATGAAGATGGTGTCAGTGACTCTAAATCAGGCAAATGTCAGTCCAGTATTATCTTTTTTGTTTTGTTTTTTCTTCCCATAAGAAATTTATGTAAAAAAATAATAATGAGGCCAACTGATAAAGGCTGGCACCATAGCACATTGGCTGGATGTCAGTATGGGCGGAATCTCCCCCTACTCCCAGTGTCCCTCCTGTAACCAGTGAAACTGCAAGAAGTTCTTAGCATGGTGCCTAGCAGAGAAGATCTGTTATATTTCCCATGGCTATTAACATTCGAAGATTAAAACATTTGCAGGAAAGTACACACTAGTAAATTAAAATTTGAATAATTCTTGTTTGATGTTTTTGATAAAGAAAACTGACATTAAACTCTTATTCCATGAACTTGGTTTGGATAAGCTAATTAGTAACAAATGTATGTATTCTTGAAAGCACATGATTAGTCAATAATCTGATGCTGCCAGCTTACCGAAGATTTTTGTGATAGAATGTAGAATGATACTCTCTTCTGTGGTATGAACAGCAATTTATATGATGTGTGGGAAAAAATAATATGTTGACATTGAATGCCAGTATTGCAATCACTAATTGTTCCTATCTATATTTTGCAGATTTATTTTCCTACATGGGATGACTTTGTGAGAAATGGGTACATTATGGGATGTATTGTTTTCATAGCAGCAATTGCTCAAGGAACTTTATCACAATGTTCAACTCACATTGTTAACATTGAAGGAATACGACTGAAAAATGCATTACAGGTATGAATTTATCCTGAGGTAAATTTAACAGTTATTTTTTCAAGTGCTTCCTTTGATAACCATAGTAACTATAGTTTTATAATGTACAAACAGTACCTATTATTAATAAAGTACCCTCCAAAACCATAAAATGTTCATTGGTTATGTGTAATACATTTATTAAATTTACTGAGTACTTTAAATTTTAAGAAATCCTTTACAAATTACATTTTTTTTCAACCAATGACTTTCTAATTGTTAAATTTCACCAGCAAAATTAAAATTGCAGCAGGCAGAGTACAATTTATTACTAGCCATAAATAATGGTAGGAGTAAAGGTAAAAAGTCACTGTACCATTGAGACTTAATAGTAATAACAACACTTTATTCAACATTGAATGATTTGTTTCACTTGTACAAAGACAACAAAGGTTTAAGTTTTTTATACATAACACAATAATACATACTTCAAAATACAATATTGATTAACATATGGTAAGATTACAAATAAATGGTTTACTAAACTCTGTTCACATATTTTTGCAAAGCGTTTCTTATTCCACATGTATGTATGCTATTTTTCTAACGTGTAAAAAGGGTTTCTAAAAGGGAATTATGTAAGATGAAACTTAAGCCTCATTGTGGAAAGAGTCATAATTATACTGGACAGTGTATTGTGCCTAATCTTAATCCTGAATTTTATGGATGCTATTTGTAGAGTGCTGTTCTGTGGCTGCTGATGTCATTTTTTTCTTTATTTCTGGTATTATACTGACACAAAATCAGGGGATACACTTGTGTTTAAGAAGTGGTTGGAGATAACTGTTATAGTGGACAGAAATGGGTCAATAATAAGCTTTACAATTTGGACTGTGATGCCAATGTGTACAATAGAAGCTGATCTGATATGCATGATGACGTTTTATGATTGTAGTGCAAGTAATATACTTTAGATAGAATTTTCTATGGCTACAATCATTTATCCTCATGACGTAGTCAATGAGTCTCTGATTTGTGGTTCATTTATGGTTGTAGGTAATGTGAATTACTGGTTCAGTTCTTCAGCTGGGACAATGGGATCAGCTACAGGTTTTACTTTTCCTGTACCAAGACCACATAGGTTTTTCCACAGGATAGCTAATCTATTTCTGTGGTTGGTTAATGTATGTGCATACCAGAATTTTGCATTTCTCACAGCTGGACTGATTCTGTTCTGCTTTTGTTTGTAAACAATAAGATTTTAAGGCATGGGATGCAGTTTGCATGCCCAATATACAATGTCTCTGAGAATCATGAGCTGTTGTAATTCTTCAGTTAGCCAAGGTGCAGGTTTCCTTTTTACTATTCCTGTCTTTAGGGGAGCATATTTTTCACATAGTTGAGTAAGTTTGTTAGTAAATCCATGAAGTTTCTTGTTTTGTTTGAGAAGGGAATATAAGACATTCCACAAACTATTTCTTGCCAATTCAGATAAATTAATGTGTTTGAAGTCTTGGTATATAGCCAACTATGGCTTCTTTCTGGGAAATTCTAGCAAGTGCATCATGAAAATTATGTCATGGGCAGACATGCCAGGTGCAGATATCTGAGAGGTACAAATTACTCTATTTTGGGATTTTGCTGCAAATATATCTATAAGAAAGTGACTGCTGTTTTTTTTATAGGTAGGAGCAAGCTGAAATAGTGACACATTTTAAGAAAAAGTCGTCTGCTTAGATTTCACACTGGGGGGACTATTATCTGGAAAACTTATGTTACTGTCATGAGGTATAATTATATGCTCATATATAGATTTAAGACTTGAAAGAGTAGTTTCAAAGCAAGCAAACTTGCCTACTTTAGAGGGTTGGAAGAGGACACATATCAGAAACTTTCTGTTAAGGGATTTGATCTCTATGAAAATATATTCCACTTGTTTATCTTCATTATTGTTGGATGTGTGTAGCTTAGTAGTTGATAAATCACAACATATGAATGCCCTTATTCGTTCCCCTCTTCTGTAACATCTGTCATGTTTCAGAAAGATGTAGCTGTCTAAATTTACCAAACTTATGGGAATACTTGTTTTGAGCCAGGTTTCTGACAAAAGTATTCATGGATGTGTATGACTTTAAATAGAGGGTGTTTCATAATTCATGTTATACACTACAATAGGGGCCTTAGTAGATCAAGTTTTACATAGTAACCCATGTCCAGAAATGTCATTCAACAATGCTCCCAAGCATCAAAGTTATAGGCACTGTAAATGTATGTATATATGGGGTGATTCCATGATGATGTTACAAACTTTCAAGGATGATGGAGAAGGATAAATGTAGCAATTTGAGGCAAGGGTCCCTTTACTGGATACAAACAAGTCAAAAGTTATAAGCAAAAACCATTCTGACACCTCTTATTCCGGAATACATGTACCATTACTGTTGTTGCTAAGACTGTTACTCAGACAACTTTCGAGTGATAGTATGGATCAAAACAAGAAAAAATGTCTCATACACATGGGCTCTAAAATGCATACATTAAGAGCGATGACCACGTGTTCAATAGAGGAGATATGTTTCACACTAGTAAATATCAACAAGAGCCCATTGCACCTCAGGTATGCATTTTAGAGCCCATGTTTTAGACATTTGTGCCTGTCTTAGTTGATATTACTGCTCTGAAAGTTGTATTCCTTACATTCTTAACAACAGCATTACCAGTGCATGTATTCTGCTGTCAGAGGGATCAGAATGATTTTCACTTGTATCTTTCAACTTGTTCATTTCCATACCAAGGATCCTTACCTAAAACTGATACATTTATCCATTTCCATCATCCTCGAACCTTTGGGAGATCATCATGGAACCACTCTGTCCATACATGCATTTACCAGTGCCAGTGCCTATAACTTTGATGCTCTGCAGTGTCATTACATGACATCTCCAGACTTGGGTTCCTGTGTAAAATGTAATCCACTAATTCCCCTCTACAACTTCTAGAATCATGTAACACAATTGTGAAACACCTCATATATGACAGAATTCTCTGAAATGAGCTGGCAGAGATTGAACATTTGCATGTGCAGTGTGAAGCTAGGTACATTTAGGTGCAAAGCTTATGAGGTTGCTGCTGCTGGACATTAGCAAATCTTTATCAGGGTGGGCAAGGGAACAGTGCATAGCAAAGTACACTGAGGTTGAGGAGCATAGCTACAGCAGCAGGTATCTTGTGGGAGGAGGGAGGTTTAGTGCCAAGGCTAGTGGGCTTTGCAGTAGCTGTTAAACAACTGACTGGTGACAGGAAAAGAAACTCGATAAACAGAGCTAGAATAATCTGTGGGCAACAGTACTGAAAGCAAGATAAATGGAATAAAAGCAGTGTGTGTTATTAAGAGCACTAGTGATGAGTAACAACAATAATATAATAATAAATTCCAGAATGAGATTTTCACTCTGCAGTGGAGTGTGCGCTGATATGAAACTTCCTGGCAGATTAAAACAGTGTGCCTGACCGAGACACGAACTCGGGACCTTTGCCTTTCTCGGGCAAGTGCTCTACCATCTGAGCTACCGAAGCATGACTCACGCCTGGTCCTCACAGCTTTACTTCTGCCAGTATCTCGTCTCCTACCTTATAAACTTTACAGGAGCTCCTGTAAAGTTTGGAAGGTAGGAGATGAGATACTGGCAGAAGTAAAGCTGTGAGGACCAGGCGTGAGTCGTGCTTCGGTAGCTCAGATGGTATAGTACTTGCCCACGAAAGGCAAAGGTCCCGAGTTCGAGGCTCAGTTGGGCACACAGTTTTAACCTGCCAGGAAGTTTCATAATAATAAATTGCTAATATAAAAATGAGAGTAAGACTTACTTGTTACAGTAATTGATAAAAGTAATAAGAAACAATAAAAGACAGGAATTAGTAGTAAAAATGATGTATACACTAGTTAAGTTCTGGTTCACATTAACATGCAATAACAATATAAATAACAAGCAATACAAACTGTTTTCAGTTATTCATGTACAATTTTATTAGGTCATGAGCAATGCCTCTAATGTCAATGTTCCACAGCTAACGTAATAGGATAGTAATGTTCGCATAGTCAAAAGCTTTCTCAATTTATATATATACCTGCAACATATTTCTTGTTCTTGATGCCATTCGATAGCTCTTCAATTAACAGAGCAGCTGCTATGCTAGTTGATTTACATTTTAGAAATCCATTTCGATTTTCAAACATTAGATTGTGTTTGTTGAGAAAATTAATAATTCTACTATATATGACTTTTTCAACTAGTTCATAATATTGGAACGTAGGAGGCAAGGTACTGGCGGAATTAAAGCTGTGAGGACAGGTCATGAGTTGTGCTTGGGTAGCTCAGTCAGTAGAGCACTTGCCCGCAAACGCAAAGGTCCTGAGTTCGAGTCTTGGTCCAGCACACAATTTTAATCTGCCAGGAAGTTTTAGTTCATAAAAGATAAGAAATATCAAGATTGTTATGTAAATTTCAGTTTTGTACTTCCTGTAGAGAGGAATATTAAAAAGGTTGCAGTCACAGATAAGGTTTAGGAAAACGTGCTTTCTTGGACAATAAATTAACACAGACACACACACACACACACACACACACACAAATGCACTGAAATTTGCTGGGTTTGTTATTCAGGTTAGTGTTTGCTTTTGAAGTGGTGATTGGATTTGTAATCCTATGCTTTTAGCTTATTTTTGAATTTGAGGGATTTCTATTCCCTTTTATATGCTCATGGGCAAAGAATTTTTGTTCAAAATAGAGAAATAACTTTGAACCATGTGTAAGGTAACTATGTCTGTATGTAAACTTCTTTGAAATGTAGCATTGTGATTGTGCAGATCACGGTTTGTAAAGAGTAACTGTAATTATTAATCAATTATTCAAAAATTCTTCATGGGATAACACACTTTGCCAGAGTGCCAGAGACCATGAGGGAATCTGTACTGTTACAGACAATACTTAATATTTTCACAAACTGGTTGCTAGGAAACAATATATTAAAGGAGTTGGTAACACTCTATCAAATCCAACAAAATAAATAAATAAAACTATACAAAGATCATGGTTGAAAAAGTTACCAGCTATACAAATAACAAAAATATTGTAATAATTATTCCAAGCCTCCATTGAAAATGTCTGTGACATAGGCAGCTTAAAATGCAAATAATAATTTTCATTGATTGCAGTAGTGGAACAAGCGAATCTGATATGGGTGAGTCAAGCAGCAGAGGGAGGGGGAGTGGGCAGGGGGGGGGGGGGGGGGGGGCAGACAGTCTAGGTGTGATGCAGCTAATGCACTTGCATTTGAATTTGTTGTACTTGGTGGCATATCTTTCTTCTGCTATGGGGTGAGTGTCCAAGTTTGCCCTTGATCACAGTTCGGCAGTGGCAATTCATTTGACAGAACAGCTAGTATGTGGTATTACCTACATAAAAGGCTGTGCAACAGGACTGCTATAAAACATGACTTTCAGCCCTGACGGAAGGGTTATGCTTGTGATGGGGCTGCAACAGGACGTGCTTAATGGCTACATGGAGATGGTCATGGATCTGTGTTTTTTCACAGCGATATGTCTCATGTGGGAAAGTACTGGGAGTATGTGTGGCATAAGGACTAGAGGGGTGGGTACCAGAATACCACTTTCAGAGTTGTCAGAAAGATTTTGGAAAGGTTGTCCTCCATTTCAAGGCAAAATGAAATGTAACTGAAATTCTGGCAGAGAATGTAGTTTCACTCCTTCACTCCAGGGCGCTATTATTTTCCAAAATTTTTTCCACCTCTCACAAAATGAAGATTCAGCCAAGAGGACAATGATTTTATGTATATTAGGAGCTCCTGCTGGACTGCGATGATGAATGTAATCAGTAACCAAAAGATACTTGGAAATATTTTTTTAATGAAATATGATAATGTCACGTAATTTCAAAACAAAATTTAATGTAAAAAACAGTTGCATTCATGATAAACTTACAGGAAAAGAACTTGCTTGATTTTATAAATATTAATAATAAGCAAGTGGAGACGAGATGCCTGTTTAACGAATGTTTGCAAGTGATGACAGGGTCCCCTAAGTAATACTGTGCTTGATCATGTCTTGAATGAACTGAGCAGCTTAAGAAATCTTTGAGCCAGCTCAAGCTTCTTCCAGTTCCACAATCTAACAGTGTCTGTTGGTACCAACTCTAAGATGGATTTTATGCAGCAGTTAATTCTTGAAATCACAAATAAGTTTCAGTTTTATTCTCTGTTTTATTTTGTTTGTTGTGCATTTAATTTGTGATTAATGTCTTTCCTTATATTATCAAAATATTTCCAGCTTGTTTGTAAATGAAAGCTAATAAGTTATTTTACTCATTGTTCTATTATATGGACGTAGCCTGAAATGCACATTTACAAACCATATGATGAATTGTTACAGACTTTAATAGTCAAATTAAGCATGCTGAAAAACAGTTAGAAAGTCCAGAGTAAAAATGTTGAAGCAAACTCCAGAAATGAATTTATGCATTTTAATTAGAAACATGAAGATAACTGCATGAAGTAAAACTTGGGCCTCTCCAAATTTTTGATTGGTCAAATAACTTACCAGAATGCAGCTGGGTTACATCCTTGAAAAATTTCTATATTTTGACAGGTGAACACCTTGTCATTATCAAAACACAAATGAGATGAGAGCTCACCCTGCGTACCACCTTAATTCCTTGGTGGACAATGCAATGTCAACCAGAAACCAAAAGATGGCATATTTAGAAACAAATGTTTCCCTGACTTGTAATGTGATATTACAACTCACCAGTAAGTCTTTGGATGACACATCATTATCTATGCTAGAGAAGAGCTTGAACTTTGTATTGGAACTCAAATGCATTTTTAGTTATTGATTTCATAAGTTCTGTCAAAGGGGTTGATTTTAACTTATCATGGGTGCTACCGAGGAGTCTATGATAGAAGCATGTCACATTGATGGGTGCATGTTTGCCAAAGAATGTGAGAATTCTACTTTCCAGTTTATCAGTGTGGATTCTGATATTGTTATCTGTGGACAAGAGGAAAAGAACGATGCTATGGTTGAGATGAACAAATGGTGTTGTTTTCATAAGACACAGCGGTTACTAGCTGAACCATTGCATCACAGACTCAGTGCTGACCAGACAAAAATAATTGAGAGGAAGATTACCACCCTCTTGAAGAAAAGTAAATAGCTCAACATGCATGGTGTTGTCTCCTTTAGATTATCTGAAGATCCATAAGGAAGCAGTTCCTCTATACTCAGTAATAGATTAATATAGGTGAGCCAACACACCGTGTAGCAAAACACCTTGCTACTCTGCTTGAGCTTACTTGTTGGTCAGTACGTATCTACATCAGCATCTGCGTGACCAATTGTCAATTCACAATTAAGTGCCTGGCAGAGGGTTCACTAAACCACCTTCAAGATATTTCTTTACCATTCTACCCTCAAACAGCGCAGGAGAAAAACGAACACTGAAATATTTCTGTAGGAGCTGATTTCTTTTATTTCATTACTGTGATTCTTTCTCCCTATGTAGATGGGTACCAACAAAATAATTTCCCCTTTGGAGGAGAAAGTTGGAAATTTAAATTTTGTGAATAGATTCTGCTATAAAGTTCTTTGTTTTAATGATTGCCACCCTAACTTGTGTATCACATCCATGACACCCTCACCCCTACTTCACAATAATATAAATTCAGCTGGATTTCTTTGAACTTTTTTGATATTCCCCATCATTCCTATCTGAAACAGATCCTGCACTGCAAAGCGGAACTCATGATGAGGATGCACAAGCATACAGTAGGCAATCTCTTTAGCAGATCTGTTGCATCTTCTAAGTGTTCTGCCAATAAAACACAGTTGTTAGTTAGCTTTCCACACATTAACTATGTGAGAATTCCAACTTAAGTTATGCATAATTGTAATCCCTAAATATTTAATTGAATTCACAGCCTTTAGATTTATGTGATTTACTATATGACCAAATTTTTGTATTCTTTTTAGTACTGTACTCATGTGGAAGGTTTCACAGTTTGTGCCATACAGATATCTTGTCCAAAACATTTTTCAGTTGTTTTGATCATCTGATGACTTTACCAGATGGTAATTGAAAGCATTATCTGAAAACAATTGAAGATGACTGCTCAGATTGTCTATTAAATCATTTATATAGATTAGGAACTGCAGAGGGCTATAATACTTCCTTGGGGAATGCCAGATATGATTTCTGTTTGACTTGATGACTTTCCATCAATTACTATCAATGTGACCTTTCTGACAGGGAATCATGAATCCAGTTGCACAACTGGGACAATACTTCATGGGCACAGAATTTGATTCAAAGTTGCGTGTGAGGAACAGTGTCAGAAGCCTTCTGGAAATATAAAGACATGGAATCAATTTGACATCACCTGTTGATAGCAGTCACTACTTCATGAGAATAAAGAATGAAATTTTCTGAATCTGTGTTGATTGTTTGTCAGTAAATCATTTTCTTTTCGTTGATTTATAAAGTTCAAATGCAGTATATGTTCCCAAATCCCACTGCAAATCAATGTTAGTGACATGGGTCTCTAATTCAGTGGATTAATCCTATTTCCTTTCTTGGGTGTTAGTGTAACTTGTGCAGCTTCACAGTCTTTTTGTATGGATCTTTCAATGAGCGAGCTATTGAATATGATTGCTAAGTATGGAGCTATTGAATCAGCACACTCTGATAGGAACCTAATTAGCATATAATGTGACTGGAGGGCTTGCCTTTGTTAAGTGATTTATGCTGCTTCACTACTCCATAGATATCTAGTTGTGGGGTATTCATGTTGGCAGCTGTTCTTGGTTTCAATTCTTGAACATTTACTTCGTCTTCTGTGGTGAAGGAATCTTGGAAAGCTGTGTTTAGTAACTCCGCTTTAGTGGCAGTGTCATTGGTAACATTATCATTGCTATACTGCAGTCGAGGTATTGATTGTATTTTATTTTTATTTTATCCATACTTTGCAGCTGTGAATATGAATTTATTAAATACACATTAAGTTTGAAAAAAATGTCTTGAAGTTTGAATAAAATGCCTTCAGTCAAAATCTTTTTACGTTTTATGAAATTACTCAGTAAATTTCAGATCTTGTGGATCTACCTTCAGGTGCAAGTCATCTAATACATAACTGCTCTTGAGTGAGTTGAAATGCATTTTCCTGCTATGAGAAAGTTAGATGATAGGTTTCATATTTCATGAATTAGTGTGGAAGTATGTCAGAAACAGGGGAGAAAACAATAAAAAAAAACTTATCAAACAAATGAGACTGACCTCCAAAGATTAAAAATGTTCTTCCTTGTTTGTTTGGTAAGTCTTTCACTGTTATTTTTTCCCCACTGATTCTCTGATATCGCTGCACTTGATTCACAACAGAAAAACCTAACACCTAACTTTCTCATAACAGGAAAATGCATTTCACCTCATTCAAGAGCAAATGTAAACTGTGTATTAGATGATTTCCACTTGAAGATGGACTGATGGGGTCTGAAATGCATTATTTAATTTCATAAAACATGAAGAAATTGTGACAGAAAGCATTTTATTTAAACTTCCTAGGTACAGATTATGTATTGCTGCTGGTGGACTTTACATACAACCAGAATCTCTTTTTATATTCTGTCACATTTCACGACAGAGTTTCATTGCGGAAACTGTTAAAAGTGTCTCACATTAAAGTATTTTACATTCTTTTAAATTTTGCATCTAGCCCCCCCCCCCCCCCCCCTCCAACAGTGTTCTGACCTGTTTTGTGTATAATGGAGGATCAGTACCATCTTTATTAATTTATTTGGTATATATCTCTGTCGATACTATTTCTTTGAATTTAAGCCTCACTGGATCTTGAAGGGGGAGGAAGAGAGTTGAAGGAAATGGACTGGAGAGGTCTAGAAAAAAGGGTAGATTTAGCAAAAATCACCCAGAACTGTGGGTCAGGGGAGACTCACCAGCTGGGATGAGAAGGAAAGCCACTGGCTGTGAATGCTTGCTAATTATAACCTTCTTTTATTAGTATGCTCTGCCACCGCATGGTGAATAGATTTTTGTATCTATTCAATTATGTTATATTGTCAACAATTGATTGCTTTCATTGTTATATTAGCCCATGTGACCATCACTCCTTCTTATGCAACACTCTTGTCAGTCTTTGTTGTCACCTGCCTTGTTCAAACTGTTGTCTGCCTTCAACCTTATGTGCTAATCTGTTCGTTTATTTATCTGTGTCACCAAGACTAATCAACACTTTGCCCCTACATCTTTTCTTGTACTGAATTATGTGCAAGTAGATGGATCCATTTTTAGTTGAATATAACAATTCCATTGTTATTTATGAATTGGCCTCTAACAATTTACAATTCACTACACTGCAGGGCTTTCTCCTGATCATCTTTCACCAATTTATTTACAAATTTGACAGCTACTTTCTTTTCCACCCTCCACTTATCTTGTTTATACATAATTCTTTTAGGTTTTTGTGTTTTGGTTTTTTGCCAAGCCACTCTAATTGACTTTTACTGCCATCTCCTACATTACCCTAAGTGCCAAACTAAATAGTTTACATTTTATTCTATGACTTTATCTTTCTATTTGCCCAGTTTTTAAAATTTGGCTCTTTTCACAACTTTCCTAATTGATTTTTTTCTTCTCCAACATTTTTTTCATACCATATAGACCACTTTTCTGGTGAGAAATTCTTACCCATTCATTACCTCTTGTTGACCATTGTCTGTTATCATGAATTCCATATGAATTTTTCTGATTTTTTCCGAGTTTTTTCCTTTGCTTTTTCTCTGGCTTTTTATCTTTTATCATCCGTCTGCTTGTCTCTTTTGTCACTCCTATGGTTTCTAACATTTTAAACTGTCTTCTCTTGCCGTGATGAATCCCATCACATATTACATATGTTGTTTTTGAAAACATGCTTTTGCACCATCAAAACTAAGGTCCCACATTCTATTTTTTGAAACCTGTTCATCCCTTGGAGTCCTCCAAAAGGCCTAGCATGGAAAGTCCCCGTTTCCGTATGTAATCCTACTCTACACCGGCCTCTTTAATGGTTTCAAATAAAGCAATCTCTTGCTCTTACTCAGCTAATCTGCAACCTATATGTCTCATCAGCCAATTCCCACTCCACCAGACTTCTCTCCTTCTACAGAATCCTACTGTTATCTGCCCCTAATGTTTCCTTGGATGCACTTTCCTTCTCATCCCATCCGGTAAGTTTCCCCTGACCTGTGATTCTGGGTGACTTTTCTGAAATGTACCCCTTTTCCTAGACCTCTTCAGCCCTTTTCCTTTGCCCCTTTTCCATCCTCTTCAAACCTTCTGCCTGAAGAAGGAGCCACTGGCTCCAGAACCCTGCCTAATCATAACCTTATTTTGTATGTGTGTTCTGCTGCTGCTTGGTGAGTGGATTTTTTATCCATCCAATTACATTTTATTATTATTGATGTTGTGTTTTAATATTGGTTCTGCAATATTTCATCACTTATTCTTCATTAACATTTTTCTGGAAGCTACTTGAAGTAGGGTCTTTTTTAAGCCCATTATTGCTTCTCTGTATGAAGTACTCTCAAGTGAAGGGAATGTAAAAATAAACCAAATCAAGTGTAAGAGTTTGTTAATAAGAAAATATGCTTTTACACTATGTGGCACTCATACTGCTACTACACAACAGAAAATAGTAAATAATAATGTCACACTTCAATAATGTGGATACTGCTGTTAAAATAATGAAATCTTTATGAGGTAATATTAATGTTATCAGAATGTGAAATCAAATAAATCCATAATTTCACAGTTAATTTTCCACAAAATGTATTACCAAACTCATATGCTCACCAAATAATGTGCAAATTGTTATAATAAAATGATATATTTACTGTTCTGCCTATAACCAGGTGATACAGATTAAAGAATGATGTTGCATGCCATATGAGAACTCTTACTTCAAATTCAAACAAACACAAAAGGAGCATCTACTGTACTCATCAATGACAGGAATTAATACTACATCACTTGCTGTTCCCTGAAATGATTCCAGCAGCACTTGATATGTATCCAGGTCTGTGGGGTATTCAGTAAACTTGGGGCCATTCCACTGTGAGCATCATTTGTCCAGCCCTAGCACTTAGTGTACTGGGAAATATTTTGAAACCTTTCATTAACTGGTGTTTGTGTAATATTTTGAATATCTGTAGTACCCATCAAATGCAGAGGCATTTAGGTCTCCCTGGAAATGCAATTTGAAAGATCTTAACCTCTTTCCTTACCCATGTCTGCTCCTTTTGCAAGACTTTTTTACTCTGTTAAAAGCAGTTACCTGCACCCCAACCCAGAGATATGGTTTCTTGTGCCAGTTACAATATTCTCAGGATCATTTGAAGGAGCTATGTCCTAAATGTGCCTTTTCTGTTTGCTTTTGCTTCTAAAGGCAGTGATAACTTCATTTGACAGATAATTAAAAAATCTGATAAATTAAATAAACAAACACTGTTTCTTAGCCTTGTTTCACAATGTTATTGCACAACCTAGGTTTCAGGTTATAAGCCCATTTTCAAGTATCCAGAATGAGACCAGAATGAGAAGTTTCATTTTCAAGTACATTACTGATTCCCAAAGATGATAATGTACAGATAAACATGATGACAAGGCAAAGATAATCTCAGCTTGTTAAGATGTTGACCCATAACTTAATGTACAAGTACATCATGACCACTTTTTAACAAATTACATACATTATTGCACATTCACCACTACATTGACCAGACTAAAGTTATGCATCAGCCATGATATTTTTAACTACAATGGACTGGGGCCTGAAGTTTTGTTTCTATCCTGGGGTTGTGATCTCATCTAAGAGAGGCGAAAAATTGAACTGGATTTGCTCATTTAATAATGGGTGTGGGGATGGGTATATCCTTACATCTATTATTAAACGAGGAAACCCAATTCAATTATTCACCTATTTTAGATGAGATCACAACTCCAGGATAGAAGCAAAACTTTGGGCCCCAGTCCATTGTAGTTAAAAGTATCTTGGCTGATGCATAATTTTAATGCAGTCACTGTTGTATAATTGGCGAATATGTAATAATGTATGTATTTTTTTTTAAAATGGTCATTGAATGTAATTGTACATTAAGCTATAGGTCAATACCTTAAGAATTTGAGATTATCTTTTCCTTGTCATCATGTTTATCTGTGCATTATCATCTATGGGAATCAGTAATGTACTTGGAAATTGGCTTATAACCCGAGACCTAGATTCTGCAATAACATTAATAATAAATTTTGAAACAAGGCTAAGAAACAGGGTTTGTTTAGTTAATTTACAATGTTTCACCAAGAACCCACAGTTGATTAAATTAAAATATAACAAAATTTTGCTTTGGAACTGCATTACAGTTGTCTTATATCTACTGGCCCATTTTTTTAGAGAAGCTTCAATCATTTTCCTTTTTTAAATATATATCTTAACACTGCAATAAAATTTGAAAATTAACTCTTTGAAACATAGATATTAATTGTTAATAACACCTGTGGCCCCCAAATAATTTTACTTAGACTGTAGTTACATAATTACTCAACTAATGTGTTGTACTGCAGAAGTAAGAAGTGAGTACCTTACTGGTAGCATCCTCTTTCTTATGTGTGGTTATTTTCTTTTCAGGCCTTGGTATATAAGAAATCACTGCAACTTTGTGTATGGGCAATAAGAGAACACAAGGATGAGCATGAACAGCAGCCAATATATTTACGTAAATCAGATGGTCTGATTAATAGTCACAATGCAGGCATCAAAGAGAAGAGATCAGAAAGTAATCATGGTTTATCAAATGGTACAGTCAAGCATACCATGGAAAAACATGTGAAATGTCAAACAGCAGTAGATACTGGAACAATAACAAACTTGATGTCAGAAGATTCATTCAACATAATGTCATTTTTTTGGATTGGACATTATATTTGGGCAATTCCACTGAAGGCAGGTATTTTACTGTTTAAAGTTTAACTGTTAACATTCTGCTTTGCACACAAATGAAATATTAAATTGATATTGGTATAATTGTTCAAGGGAAGTACTGATAAGAAATATAAACATCATGGTCTGAATATTTCTGATAAGAGGCAACATGGATGGCTAATAGGCAAAAGCATTCAGTCTTTTGATAAATGAGGATCTGTGCAATAGTAGTGACTTTCAGTAATTTTTCTAGGACTTTGTTTAGAATAAATATTTCAGAAATACAGTTGCACTGTAACTGTAGGTACAGTCAAAATGGCTAGAAGTAGATTTGTGCTCAACCGAAACAACAGTTTGGTGGATTTGATACACTACATAAACAATGTAGTAAATGGTAGGTCCGTTATTGGTAGCATTGGCAGGGAAAGGAACATAAATAAATGAATTTGTAAGAGAGGAACTGGGAGCTTACTATTTTCTTTGTTTGATTGTTTATTTCATGCATAATTAGAACTGCACATCATTCAGGGTTAGTCCACTGCATATTTTATATCCTTACAGAACACGAACTGAGTTTTAAAAGTAATAAGAATTAGTTGAGTGCCTATCTTCTGCATTTTTATGTAACCACAGCAAGATGCTGATTATATACATAAAGAAAGTGATTGTTATGACACCTAATGTACAGGCAATGTGGATATGATCTTAACTTAACAAAGCTACTAGGAAAACTAGAAGACTACCATAGTCTATGCCTGCTTATAGTATGCTACAGTAGCCTATGGTAATTTTACAACTCTAGCTACAAGTAATGAACACCACTGTCATTCACATGATCCTAACAACAACAACAGTGTTTAGCAAACTAAAGCATTTCAGCCTGTCCAGAGCCAGTAGTTTCAAAGGGAGGGGGAGGGGCGGCAGGAAGCTGGATGTAGAGATGAGCTGGGAGACGTAGCTGTGGAGGATGGTGTACTCCCAGCCGTACCCAACCATCTGGTTTGTGAGAGCAGCGAAACATTCTCCTGGAAACACTGCTCAATATACACGTCCAGTCCTGAGGGCATCTCCTGGGGCAAAGACAGTGATGGTGGGTCCAAGTCCATCAGGTCGGAGAACAGTGATGGTGGAGACAGAGGTGAGAGTGCGATGTTCATTGGCTCATCCTCAGGTGCCATGGTGTCACCTGTGGGTGGTCTCATGAGGCCATGAATCTGGGAAAAGAAAAGCAGCAGAGTCATGGGGCAAATGACAAATGCAAATTAGATACTGGTGATGGTGCTGCAAATTATCAGAACCTGCAATTAGATACATATATGTGCCAATGAGTATCTGGATCTCACCTTGCTCCCAGCACTGACTATGGCCAAAAACCCTGTAAAGAACAAGATTGTGCAGTGCAAAGTGATACTTGTGGACCAATGGCAGTTCCAAATGTTATGGCGGGTGGAGCAAGTGAAGCGGCCATGCAGAAGTTCCACTGGTGATGGTCTGTCGCGTGTGTGGGAGTGATAGGAGGTAAGAAAAGAGTTGCAACATCTGTACCCATGTGTGGGAGATGGGTGGGAGGTGCGAAGCTTGGCCATTTGTTGTTTAAAAGTGTGTACGAAACATTCTGGACTGGGCATGGAAACGATTACTTGTTAGATGACGAATGCCATTTCATTCACAAAATTGTCGAAAGTCATGTGATGTGAATTGAGGTCCATTGTCTGTAACAATGACTTTAGGCAATCCTTCAAGGCAAAAAATTGAGGACAACACTTGAATGGTGCTATGTGATGTGGTAGAGTTCATACGCATTGCAAATGGAAACTTGCTAAAAGAGTCACCACAAAAGCCAACAGGTGTTCCAGAATGGTCCTGCAAAGTCAATGTGCACCCAATGCTTTGGTGATTGAATCTTAGGCCAAGCTACAAATGTCTGTGGTGGAACAAATTGGTTTACCATGCATACGCGACACTGTGATGTCATCTATTCAATGAGGACGCCTCTGCCCTGCCAAGTACAGTGGTGGTGTGCTAACTGTTTAGTGCGAACAATTCCCCAATGTCCTTAGTGAAGCAATTGTAACAACATATTTTGCAACACTGCGGGAATGAGCTCATGCGATTGTCCACTGTCAGATTGTACTATCATCACGCATAGTTATACTGAAAGATTATGCCAATGAACAAAGTATTGGCCACTATTGAGCTCAGAATACAGTCCAATAAGTGAGGTCAATACATTTGAATGTAAAGCAACTAAATCTTCAGCTCAGTATCTGCTTCTGTAGTCTGTGCAATTTTTCTGTCTTCAGTGGAAAAGACTGCAACAATTTAGAGTCCTGCACATTGATTTGGCAAAAAGATACATCAGAGGAATCAAAATCAGAGCCGGGGACAATTGGAAGGGCGTCAGCAATTCCTTGCTTTGCCGCAAGTCTGTACATAATTTCATACTGATACTGGGATAGAAACAAAGCCCAATATTGCAATTTTTAAGCAGTACATGTAGGAACCTTGATGGATGAAACAAGGACTGCAAAGGCTTGTGATCTGTCACTAAACAGAACTTGTGACCAAACAGATAGTGATGGAGTTTTGTTGCACTATACACAGTAGTGGCAGCTCCTTTTTCAATTCATGAATAATTGCATTGAGTTTGATTTAACTACTTTGAGGCAAAAGCAATAGGTCTGTCTTGTACATCAATTCTGTGTGAAAGCACAGCCGCAATTCGGTAAGAGGAAGCGTCTACTTGCAAAAATCACTGGTTTGGCAGGATCAAGAGGTACTAAACATCTGTCACCAAGAAAGGTATTTTTAAGTTTCTGAAATGTGTCATGACACTCTTTGGTCCACACCAAAGGCACATTTTTCCACTGCAAGTCATGCAATGGAGCCGTGATCTGTGAAGCACGTGAAATGAAACAAATGTAGTATATCAATTTGCCTAGCACTGAGATTGGAGGTGGTGCATACCTTGACTGTTTATCACATTACCTAAGTACCACAGTTTTGTATGAAAATGTCCCACTTTTCGAGATGATACTTGAGTCCTGCATCTAACAACGCTTGAAAAAGAGTACACATATTGGCATACAACCTGAGATGACAAAATCATTGAGGTAGTTCGAACAGAACTACAGTCAGCTGTTCTAAGTAATGTTGAAGAATGCCAGGTGCGGAGGCCTGCCAAAGGGCAAACACAAATACTTGAACAGGCCTAAGTGTGTATTAACAACAAACACTTTCTGTGATTCTTCATCGAGTGGTATTTGCAAATAAGCATCACCAAAAGCTATCTTAGGAAAATAAGGGTCTGTGCGAAGCTTGTCCATAAGTTCCTCAGTGCAAGGCAATGGATAACTGTCAATTATATCTGTGGATTGACTGTAGTTTTGAAATCAACTGAAATGTGAATGCGACCAGAAGTCTTGGGCATCAAAACCAATGGACTTGTCTACTGACTAGCCTGTATGGGAGTAATCACACCATTGTCTGGTAATTCTTTTAATTCATTGGCTACTTTGTCTCAAAAAGCAATGGGAACGGGCCCAGCCTGAAAAAACTAAGGCTCTGCATTGTCTTTCAGGGTAATGTGTTCTACAAAGTTATTGGCTTTCCCAAGTCCATCAGAAAAGAGTTCAGCAAATTCCTTAAGCAAACTAGCTACAATGTCTTTTGGACTAAAAACAATCAGTGAAACTACATTGTCTTGGATGCTAAGCCAAATAAGTCAAACAAATCTGTCTCTTGACTGAAACACAGTAAATTTCACTGTCCTAATGTGAGATTTGTAAGTGGTGGGCAAACTGCACTGCCCAAGTACTGGGGTTTCCTGTCCATTGTATGCAGTGAGGTGCGTGCCAGATTTTGAGAGGTGTGGTAAGCATAACAGTTTGTACATGGCATGATCAAGCAAAGTTACAGAAGCACCTGTGTCCTATTGAAAGTCAACATAAGATGAGCGTGTAACCTTACTCGAATTACTGCTAGAACTTGTAGTCGGTTTTGAAAACACTGTATCCACAGAATGTGCATGAGACCTGTTGTTATAAGAGTGGGCAGAATTGGTATTGTTTTGCTGTTGCAAGCAAACGGCCTGGACATGGCTGGCCATTCTTTCCACTTGAGTAACATGTCAAATGGTGCGATGGGCAATCTTGTTGCACACGCAAGAGGCGACTTGACCTCACAAATCGGGATCTGATCAAATTTATCAACAGCTATGGTGCCGGAATTGAATTGTTCTAATATTTGTGACACTTGGTGGAGTGAAGGATCTGAGTAATTGAGAATCTGTTCTCTAATTCTGCTGTTGGGGACATTGTATGTGACTGCACCCTACATCATCATGTCACTATAAAAGTTGCCACAACTGCACTTGAATTTACTCTTCCTAGTGAGACTCTATAAGTCAGCATACTGCTGATGGTATGCCTGTTTCAGCTTTTTCTTGAAGCAAATGAACTGAAATCTGGCTGCTATGACCTGAATCTGCTGTTCATAATACCGATTGAGGCACCTACTATTTCATCATAGGAGAGAGCTTAGGGAGACAACATAGGGAAGAGTTTTTGAATTAACTGAAACACTATGGTTCCCACAACAGACAGGAAATAATGAGATTTCACAGTACCTTGAATTCGATGAACTTGATAGTGGACCTGTAACTGGGTGAAATATTCAAGTCATTCCTTCTTTTTCATCGAATTGCTGAAATGGTGGAATGTTGTTTGACCAGTTGGTTGGTCAGTGGGCAGCTGACACAGCTTGTGTGGCAAGCAATTGCTGTACAGTAGACAGCAATGTGGCAATTTGCTGGATCTGAAACTGACACAGGGGCAGAGGGTGGAGGGGGTGGGGTAGCCGTTCTGATGCTAACAAATTACAGCAAAATATCAAAAGACAAATAGCAAAACAATGTGCTAAGTCTCAAAAAAGAGAGATAGATTACTTCTGCAGTCCCCCTCCTGTAATATGTGCATTAACAAGAACAAATGAGCAAATAGAGTCACTGTAATGATAACTCTCCTGCAGCAATCTAGAACTCATGAAAAGCAAACAAAACTTGTCAATCAGACCCATTGCCACTTGTTTTGACTGTGTCCTCTTCTATGTTTTGTGGTTCCTGGCTGAATGAGTAGATGGTGGTATGATAGGTGGGTGGCCAGTTTCCTCTCACTACAACACAAAATGCACACTTGGTTAAAATACACTTTATTTCAGTAATCAATTGAGTACTTAACTTAAATGATGTCCAGTCAGAAGTTCTGTGGTTAGCAGCAATCAAACAATGTGTACTAATTCTTGACTCTTGTCTGTGTCCATATTACAACTATGCACAATGACTAATGTTCCCTCACAGCTAGTTAAGGTGTGAGACAACAACTATCACTGTGGAAGACTAGAGCACATTGCAACATATTGAGGTTCAATGCGAATTGAGTCCTGATGCAACATACTGAGGTACTGAGTGAGTGGCTGAAGTAGCTCAGTCGGTTGCAGTGACCTATATGCATGCTGCCCAGGGGGTGCTATCGGCATGTAGCCTGGGGGTGTGTCTTGGACTTCTCTTGTCATAGGCACACCTAGTTGAGCACCTGCTATACTATGTTTCCTAGTGCCAACTGGTGTGCTGGTGAAGGCATATGCCAGAACAGTGATTGCAATAATATAGTTAGATCTTTCTGGAAACCATATTAGTTAAAAGTAATGAATAATTGAAATTCTTACTACAGTAGGTAATGAAGATATCTAAATGGGTTAACCACCAATTCTGGGAGGAGTCACACCACTCAGTAGAAAATCCTGAATCCACTCTTTATTGCAAACTACTTCAGTTTTCCTAAAAGTAATTAACTTAAGAGATAATTGCAATCAAAGTCTGGAAATGTAAAACTACCGTTGCCCTTTTATGTCATCATGCCTGTTAGTTTCCCAAATTTGATACTATACTTTTGTTTCTATAATTTATCTGGTCCTAATGACACTTTCACTAATTAATTAAGCTGTTAATTGAGTTTCTGCTTAAATTATCATAAATAATTTTAAGTCTAAAGATGGCACATGCATTCTTAACTCTTTCGCGGCTGCAAGGACCGAGCTTCCTGGCTGCCCGGCTTGCCGATGGGAAGAAAAACAGTGTGCGCCTGGCTGGTGGGCGGTGGACTCAGCCCTGTGGTCGCTGTAGGCTATGGCCACTGCAGGCTTCCCGCATGTCCTGGCATGCACAGAACCACTGTCCAGTAATGTTCTTCCTAAAAACAGTATACCCTGTATGATCACAGTGGTTTTAATTTCTGATAACCACGAAAGAGAGCTTCGAAACTAACCAAGACTTTTAATTACATGTTTATTATAGGCTGAAAAACAGTGGGTTTATAAAAATGATAGGAACTTTTTTAATAATAATTCCTTTAACTTGAGACTTACACCGTTGATGTATGTGTCTACAACATATTAAAATTTCATTAACATCGAACAAATGTGTTTCAAGATTCATAATTTTAAAGTGAGTAGTGCGTAGAAAAAACTCCCAAATCTCGGACAATTCTTGCTACTATCTTAAATAATAAATAATTACAGAGATTTAAAACCAAAATGTGTCACGTATCTGGACTCACAGGTAAACAAAAATATATCCGGATAACTCATTTTGTGATAGACCCATGGCTTCATTTGCAATTAAAGACTAAAGTGATTCTCAACAGTAAGAAATCGAATAGTAAATGCCTGCCTTCTTCTTGCTTGCTGTTTTCTTTTTCAGCTCATCGTATTCAGTACAGTTTACTTTAGTGGTTTCCCATCCTCATTTCTGACACAGGCTCTGTACTGCTACTGGCTGAGTAAAAACCATTTTTTTACTTTTATTTACTTTTTATTTTTATTTTTTTACTTTCCTTTACTTGAAATGTACCCAGTTACTAAAACATCATAATACTTCTTTAGTGTGTGATATTTTTCGAAAAATGGCACCATGCAGAGAGCCACATCACACTTTTTGCATCTTATGCATGTCACTTTTCACTGTGAATGAGCAGTACATACTACACAGCATCTCTGAGGAATCTCCTTTTTCTTCATTGCTACGAGGAATCCTGGATACTGTCCCTCTTTATTTTGCTGTTGGTATGGACTTTCTTCTTTGGTTGTCCATGGGATTCCACTTTTACACATTTGAGTATGAAATTTATCAAACAACTGATGGATTATTTCCAAGAAGAATACTTTCTTGTATTGTTCCATTGTCTTTCGGATGCACTGTACAGAAGATAACAGCATGTCTGTCTCATCGATTGCACCCATTGACTTATTATAGCTGACAACACAGACAGGTTTCAGTTTGTTTTGGCCCATTCTATGTTCTTTTTTCTCAGTCTCCATAAACTCTGGTCCATTTACGGTGGAAAGCATCCAGTCTTCTTTCGTATCTATCCATTTTAGTGCTATTAATGTTCCACAGGACTTGATCTGTATTTCCCTAGTTTTCAGCTTGTCTGGCAATGGTGCTAGATGTTTCCTGTTTTTGTGTACTGTTCCAATGATGTTTTTACATTTATCATGGAGCCACAGGAATAATTGGGGCTAAAATACCAATTGTCTTAATAAATGGTATGAACTTTGTTGAAGTATGGTAACAGCAAACTCACAACAATATCACCTGATTTTCCCCAATCAGAATTTCCAGATTCTATTTCCATGGCGGCACCAATGTATACAATATAATCCAAAATATAATTGTTTGTACATCACAAAGGATGAAAATTTTAATGCCAAAATGGCTTTGTTTATTTGGAATGTACTCCTTAAATCTGAGCCTTCCTTCAAAAAGTAGGAGACTTTCATCGATCAATAGCTCTTCAAAGGATACTACTGCCTCGTGGAATTTATTTTTTATGTGATCTTCAATGAGATGTATTTTTACAAGAATATCTTGAGATGCAGTGCAATTGTCACTGAAGTGCAATAGATGTAGGGTCACCTTGTATTGGGCCCTGGCCATTATGTTAGAGAATATTTGCTGTCTGAAGCAAAGAATCTGTTGACCAATAGTCATTCACTTCTAACTTTTTACTTCTAGGCATAAGAAGACATGCTTGGAAGCAATAAATTCTGCTGGCTCTTTATGTTTCCAGCATGCTAATCTCTGGGTATTGTCATCATTTTTTCAGTAATAAATTTATAATAAGTGTTGATCTGTACAGAGATGGCAGATGGGGGAAAAATCTAAATGACTTGCTGACTCTTTGAAGTTTGCTTTTAACCCACTAAATGTGTTCACAAAACGGTATTGTTTCATCACTGGTTGATTCTCCATCCAGTCATACTTTCTTTTACCTGATAAAGTTTCACTTGCTTCATCTTCAGAGGAAGAATCTTCTGTTTGCCATGTTGACAATTCAGCAATATGTCCAGATGCACCCAACTCTTTGTCGGAAGAAAGTTCCAAAGTATCACTACAATCTTCATCGCTACTATTCACAAGAATATCCATTAATTCCTTGTCCAATAAACTGTGTCCCAACATGGCAAAGGCTACACACGTGAACACTATCATCTCACCAGAAGCGAACAGAGGACTGGCCGGACAACATTGAGTACCTGTTCTATTGTGTACGTTTACCTGCTACTGAGCTTGGACGTATATGAATGCCATTCACTGTCAGGAATTTCGCCTGCTGGACATACTTGAATGCCCATAGCCATCTGGACTTCTGCCCACTGGGCATACATCTGCTCCAATAGCCGTCTGGCTTTTCTACCTCCTGGGAATACAAATTAGCTCATCCAAATTAGCAAGAGCTAACAGTTTTTGAAACTATTACATAGTTTCTGAAATACTGAACTGTTCACACCCCAGTCACTATAAGTCCAGCCCCAGACCAGAATAGTCTTTCTTGTGTGAAGTAAGCATGCAAGCCAGAACTATGTTATGAGTCCGTGAAAGCCCATGCACCATTTATGAACTATGTTAACAGAACATGACCAGTAACAGAGCCACTTGGACACCATGTGTATACTGTGAGTACAGGGTCTGGCAAAAAAGTCTCTCGTATTTGGAGAGGCCACTGTGTGAGTTGTGCTGGGGTTACTGATGTGGAGGAGTTCAGTCGATAGTGGTGGATGTGCCATTTTCAGAAGGTGCAATGGCTTGGCCAGGTGAGCATTCTGGGTTTGTCTAGGAGGGGTATATTTGTAATGGTGGGTCTGTGATTGCTACTCATTGAGCATTCCACATTCACTTTGAACTTGGCTGACATGATTCTGTTTCTGATAGAAAAACTATTCAAATTTGGGTGTCAAACTTTAGAGCATCAGGTTCTGCACTGAATAAAAAATATATTGGCTAACCTCAGACTGTAACAACAGCAGACAATGTGGGTCCTGGGATTTTCTGACAGGACCAACTCCACAGAGACCTTTATAAGCACTCTTACAAAATGATTGTTCACCAAGAAGGAAGTGAGAGAGATTTTGAAACTCACAGGGCTGTTAGGAAGAAATTCTTCAGAGCATTCCCTCAAGCATTGTTTTGATTTCTTCTGATGAGGCCCACTAACACTTTTCAGATACTGTAAATAAACAAAATTTCCGCTGCAGCAGAATACCCTCAGGAACTTCACCAATGACAATTTCACAACTATCATGTCCCAGTTCGGTGTGCTGTTGCTGAATTAGGTGTGTGGGGTCTGTATTTTCTTAAAGAAGTACCAGTTAATTCAAATTGCTGGTGTCACATGATAGGGACCAAAATTAAACCAGTTTGTTGGCCACCATGAAGAGGGAGAACTCTTGTTCCAATGATACAGAGCCAAAGCTCACATCTCTCAGCATTCCCTTGAAATTTTGAGAAAATTGTTCCCTGGATATTTTCTTTCTTTGTGCAGAGACATTGCCTGGCCCCAGAGTTTACCTGATTTATCATCTTGTGATATTTTTCTTTGGGGACACTTTAAGGTTCAAATGCACAAACATTGCCCCACAACCCTGCAGCCGTGTACGGTGGCAGTTTCCACCATAAATGCCGTGAAGAACTATGGATAACTTCTGGGAAAGGCTTAGTCAGTGGGTCAATGATGGAGGATGCCATTTACCACACATAATTATTAAAATCAAGTAATGTAACATGGCATACTATTTGTTGTCCATAAATGAATTCTCTATGTCTTTGTTTGTTTGTAACTATCTTTTGAAATTTGGGAGGTCTTTCTGCTGGATACTGAATTTGACCTGGAGGATGTAGGTCTTGTTTCAGCAATCTATCTTTTGCTGCCATAATGAATGAATCTATTTTAAAATTGTAGTACATCTTCTCAGAGGAAAATATGCCAACATACTGACCATTTAGTGTAAATCACTTCTCCTTACAGTATTATATTTATGAATGTCACTGTTGTTTGCAAACTGTGACTGATTGTTAAAAACAAAATTCATAAAGGAGTAAATGTTTCTGTGAAGCAGTTGTCAATATGCTGAACTCTTTAAAGAGCGTCTACAAGAGTTTCTGGAGGGAACACTTCTCAATATCCTTCTTACACACTTTTGTACAACAACACTTTTTTTCTCTGTGATGAGTTACCCCAGAATATGATACTATAAGACATTAGTGAATGAGAATATGAAATTAAATGATCCTTTTGACATTTTCACATCCAAAACCTGCTGTTATGACAAAACTTTTTGTGTAAACATGGAAATTTCTATGTTTATCCTTCATGTTGTTACTTCAATCCACAATCAATATACTGATAAAAGTACTGATATTATGTTTCAGATAGCTGTACTAATGTATTTACTGTACACAAAACTTGGCATTAGTGCATTAATTGGATCAGCAGTCTGTATAATGGCCATGACACCACTGCAACTTTTTGTTGGGAAAAAGATGTCTGTGAACTCAAAATCAATAACAGTAAGTCTAACAAAGAATATAAAACTTTTTTTAAAACAAATTCACAGAACATAATGAAAAACATGCTTTTTATGTTATCTGTATCTATATATGTAAACACACCAAGCAAAAGAACAATCATGGAATGTTAAACAGTATAACTGCAACATGCTTTTGTAATAATTGATTCTTTTGGCTAGAGCTGGAAAGAAATAGAAAAAGATGAGAACACATACTCTAAAACTAGACTGTAATTACTGACACACACAGTAGATTATGAGAACATAATTATCAGGTTAAGCTGATTGGTACAACAATGGATCAGAATGAAAGGGACATTACACAAGTATGGAATACAATAAGAGTTCAGTGCAGCATTAGAAATTTGAACTGGGACTATATCTATTTTCTCAATTGTGCTACTCCAGCAGCTTAGTAGGAGAGCCTCTGTGTGAATGGGATAGAGAAGAACTAGTGGTGAGTTGAATTTCAAATATGTTAAGCTTGCTTGCATAGGCAGTTGGTAACACACTGCTCACAAAAATTAGGTATCCAGGTTTAAGTTTTGATTGAACTGACTTGTTATTTATGAGTGTATGAACCCTGATGGTTGGCTGGCACATAATTCTTCAGTGTTAGCCAGAAACAGCACCTGCAGGCACCACTTGCTGGGGATATCACAACCATTAGAAATTAATGTGAAGGTGAACTGTAGAATGTCATCTTTTCTTTGTTTTAAATAAGACTCACTCTTGCAGTTATGTACCTGAATTATCATTGGCTCTTCTAGCATTAGACACTGTTATTTCAGTATGTGCTTAATATTGCAGAACAGGGATGATGTAAACTGAAATTCGTAGAAGAATGATCATACGAGTAAAATTTTATATACATCTTTGCAATGGTTCCAAATTTAAGGCTCATTTCTTCTTTGTCTAGTGATGAAATGGAAGTCCTGGGTTTTATATTTCGTAGCAAAGAAGCTTTTTCACAATGACACTGCATGATGTTTAATTTCACATTTCTGTTAGTTGCCATGACACCAAAAATTAACATTGAACACTCTTTTTATACTAAAAGAGAGCATCTCTATAAGTACAACTTTTCAATGTTAACCACATCTGGCACAGAGTCCATTTAAAGACAAAACAATATTCGCATAGACATGCTGCCAGCTACTGATTCTCTTGGTGCAATTTACATGCTAGATGACAGGCCAACAATGTCGTAAAACAACTGAAAGCTTTGGCACAGATTTAATTCTATATGTTAGAACCAAAGGGTCTAGTATTTTTTAGAAATGGCAGTGGTTCAAATTAATAATTATATTGACCTCCTATCTTTCAGTAGTGGACAGTTTAAACAAAACCATATCTTTTGAAGTTTACAAAAATGTGTGGATGAAATTAGTAAAATAATTGTTTTCAATAAAGATCAACTATGACTTTTCAAATTTTCAAATATGCCACATGTTTAAGACAGTAGGTATTTAGGTTTTTTCTACAATGTGAATGTAGTTATGAAAAGTATGTTTTTGGGATGCAACAATAATTTCAGTGTAGTGAACAAATAAATTTTTTGAACAAGTGAATAAATAATATTTTGAAAAATATATGAAATGCCATGCAGTTTTGGAAGTGAAATCTACAGGATAACTTATTTTTGCACCATAACGTTATCTCATTAAACTATGTAAAATTATTATGATGTTGTGGAAACATTTGAAAAGATAGAAGATTTTGCAACTGCACCATTGTATAGTGTAGCTATTTGAGAAATATGAGTCCTGTACTTTGCAGCCCAAAATCAGAATAAATATTATTGAAAAGAAAGTGGTATTACAGTACCACAAATTTGGTTATCCCAGCAGGTTGCCGTAAATCTTGGTTTGGTAGAACTGCCACATGTCAGGCAGTATTTGATTTATTACTTCTTCCACTCATCAGGAACAATCATCTACAGATGGCAACAGGACATTAAATATCTTAAGATGCTTGTGACTGTTGAACAAAACTAGTAATAAATCAGACAATGTATGACTTCTTTATCTGTACATTAGTTTTTGACATTCCAATAGATTTAAAATCTGGGGACTTCATAGATCACTCATTGAATAGTCCTCATGCCATGCAGTCACAATTTTAACTCAGTGGATGTGAATAAAATTCTCTACTTGAAAAAAAGGGCTAGTAATGTTGTAGTATTCATCAAGATGAGATTTTAACAGCAAAACCTGAAGGTCCATCTCTTTAATGTAGATGTTCCTATTCCATATTAATGTCATTTCAACCAAAATATACCATTCCACAAATTTAAAACATCTGTAAGAGAATATACATGGCTTCCTCCAATCTTAAACAATCCTGTTATACGATACTCCTGGATGGATTCCTGAGTTTTAAGTTGAATACTATGCAACACATCAGTTGCTTAAAGGCTGAATTGTGATTCATATGACCATAATTATGATATGATTCTGTGCTCTCCATAGTAAGTACAAATTAGCAATGATCTCTAACATCCCACTGAGCAAAGTGATGAGATGGTTAGCACACTGGACTCACATTTACGAGGATGGCTCACAATTGTATCTGGCCATCCAGATTTGGATTGTCTGTGATTTCTGTCAATTGCTCCAGAGAAATGCCAGGATGACTCCTTTGAAAGGACACGGTAAATTTTCTTCCCCATGTTTGGAACATTTTCAAACCTTGAGCTCCATCTCTAAAGAACTCGATGTCGACAGGACATTGAACCTGTACCTTCCTTCCTTCTTACATCCAAATTTATTCTAGATATTCATGTAATACCCTGTCCATACATTCATAAATAGGCCAGGTATATCCACTGCTGACACCCTACAGCAATTTTCCCCTAATAGGGATGTGATTGATAGCTACAGTCCATAACATGTTGATGATCCCAGTCCATCACAACTGTGTCTCTGTGCTGCAATATTAATGTGAATTTTGTGTTGATTATAATATCTATACAGTGACACTCCTGCAAAGTTCACCACTTACTTCACTGTATAACATGTATGGTACGAATGTAGCCACTTCATTTAACCAGTATGGTACCCAGTGTTTGTGGACTCCCAGCTCATCTTACCTGCTAATAGCTTTGATATATCAAGTGACAAATTATTAGCCTTAAGAGATTATTTAGGATTACCTGGAAGATAGATGAATCAAGTTTAGACTGTATTATAATTTTGCACAAACACAGTATCAGAATTCCATCCAGCCAGCTTTTAATTTGCTTCCCACATAAAGGGAAATACATGCACACTGAATCTCATAATAATAAGTACAAGCACAGTCTATGTATGTATTTATGTGTGTATGTATGTATTGAACTGGGGACCTAGAAACAACTGAGAGGCTTCATCATCGCCATAGCCCTCAGTGGTACACAACCCCATAACAGGCTACAGCAGTCCACTCACCCCACTGTCGCCCCACACTGAACCGATGGTTATTGTGTAGTTTGACTCCTAGTGGCACTCACTCCCCCATGACAGACCATAAGGGAGCACCAGTGACAGAGGCACCATGTCCATGTACACCTCTGGGCAGGCACTCAGCAACAGAGGTAGCAGAGAAGACAAAGGTGGCAGCAGCAACATGGCAGCAACAGGGCCGGCAGAGATGGAGGTGACCTGATGCTAACTACTTCACCTGGCAGCAGTGGCAAACAGAACAAAGATGGTGCAGGAGCCAAAGGAAGTGTGGACCATGCCTTGGGGTGTCAGCACGGACAGTTGATTTGGCTGCAGATGCAGTGGGTTCTCCAGCATGTGGTCAGTCACACACGGGCAGAGCTGGTCGCAGTGTTTGGGTGCCAAGCCATCGGAGGTGCACACGTGCAGAGGTGGTGGCCTCAAAAGTGATTTACAACCACCAGTATCCACTTAGGGCACTGGCCAAATCTGAGGACCAGACAGCAGAGCCAGGCTGGAACCACTGTGAGGCAGGTGCCAGCAGGTGGGCGGGAATCAGCCAGACCACGTGAAGCACCATAGGGGGCTGGCAACTGTGAAGCAGCTCCACTGGGCTATGGTCACCAACTGGAACGAACCTGTAGGAGCTCAAGAACCTATTGATGGCTTCCTTGAGAGAAGATGGCATACTGTATTTTTTCATCTGAGTTTTGAATGTACAGATCAGCCACTCCCCCTCACCATTTGACTGAGAATGAAATGGAAGGGGTGTAACATGCTGAACGCCACTCTTTGTATAAAAATCATCAAAATTCTGAGGCACAAATTGTGGGTCATTGTCCATCACTAGTGTACACCGTAATTTTTCTGAAGAAAAAAGTCTTTGTTGTGAGGGCCATGACCTTAGCTGCCATGGGTGTGGACAGGCAGTGAACCACATAAAGAAATTCTGAGAAAGAATCAACTACAAGAAGCCAAAAGGAGTTAAGGAGGGACATGCAAAATCAGCACGAATATACTCTGAAGGGCATTGGAAGGTGGGCTACAGGGAAAAGAGACCCATACTGCTGCCTGAGCCATGGCACACTGCAGGCAGACTGACACAACATGCATGATCTCATTGTCAATACTTAGCCAAAGCATGTACTGATGGGCCAGCAATTTGTATGAGAAACACCCCAACAGTCCAGGTGGAGAAGGTGCATTCTGTCCTGCCACAATGTGGATGTGATCACAATCCTGGACACTGACTCTTCAGAAGCCAACAATAACAAATCATCAAAAACTTAGAGGCATTGGTGGAGGGCATAACAATTATGCAAATGATCCAGTGCTCAAGATCAAGACAACCCTTGAGGATGAATTGAATATCCAGATATAAGACAGAATTGACTGCAACAGCCACCAAAATCCAAGAACTGGTAATGGGAAAACCATTCACAGTGTTTTGGGCTTCAACATCTAAATGGAAACATGAGAGTTCATCCTGATCAAATATTGGAATAGGGCCAATTGGCAACCAAGAAAAAGTGTCCTCATCAGCTTCCTGTGTGTGGGATAGAAGTGAATCTCATAGTTGTAGTGTGACAAAAACAGAGTCCACCATTAAAGGTGTTGGGCGGCTTTGTCTAGAAGACACACTGAAGGATGGAAAAGAGAAACCAGAGCTTTATGATCAGTAATCAAATGAAATTTAGAATTGTAGAGGAAAAGATTTTTGAGTGTGTACACAATAGCAAGAATTTCTTTTTCTGTCTGGGAGTAACACTGTTGCACCTGATTCCGGGTTTTGGAAGTGTATGCAATAGGACATTTGGAACCATCCATATATTTGTGTGCAAGAACGGCCCTTAAGGCTTAACTGTGAGGCACCTGTGGCCAAAATAAAGGTGTTAGACTGTTTGTGAGGTAGCCAAGAAAGGTGCCAAATGTTATTTGGACTTCAACAGGATAAAAGCAAGCTTGTAGGTGAGTGACCAGTAAAAAGGAACACCTTTACATAAGAAATCATGAAGGAGCTGAGCCACTGTGGCTCCATCAGGAAGAAGTTTATGGTAATACTCAATCTTTCTGAGAAAGGCCTGCAACTCTTTGATATTGGTAGGACATGTCAAAGCCATAACGGCATCGAACTGGTGGCAAGATGCCAACACATGAGACTTCAAAACTGAGATAGACAATAGATGGCTGAAGAATGAAATTTGTCCATGTGTGTTTCAACCTGGCCACATGCAGCTCTACGAACAAGGCCCAAAGTTTCTGCAAGTGTTCACATGTTGAGGAACTGGAGACCACAATATCATACAGGTTGTTAATGCACCCTGTCAAATAGCCCATGAGTTGCTCCAAGGTGCTGGTATGAGTATTACTCAAAGGGGGTATTCACTATGAGGATACATTTTGAATCCTCATACAGAGGCAGTTTCAAATAGGCTTCAGACAAGTCTGTTTTGGAAAAATATTGGCCCTGTGAAAGCTGAGCTAAGAGTTCATCCTGACGGAATATGGGATAGCTATAAGTAATAGAATCTTAATTTACCGGCTTTTTAAAATCGCCACAGAGCCATAAGTTGCCATTAGGTTTTGCCGCAATTACCAATGGAGTAGGCCAATTACTAGAGGATGTAGGTATGACAACACCTAAGTCACTTGAGTTGTGTATTGACTTCCTCCCATAAAAGTAATTGGGAGTGGTTGGGCATGAAAACAGTGGGTATGTGTCATTGATTTCATTACGATCTGAGCGTTTAAATTGGTAGATTGCCCTAAACTGTCCAAAAACAGTGAGGAAAATTCCAAGCAAAACGCGTACAGTTGCTACAGTACTTCATTTGATACCAGACGCACTTCATCAGAACTAGAGAATCCAAAAATTTTCATGCCATCTAACCAAATGAGACTTGCTGGGAAGAACACCACACACATCACCAGAAATATTGTAACACTGTACAAACACAGTATAAGAATTCCCAATAACAAACTTTCAATGCAAAGGAAAATACAGACACAATGCATGACACAGTAGTAAGTACAAGAACAGTCTAACAGTGATGTGTTGCATAGTCACAGAAACATTAAAATTGCCAAGGGCCCATCAAACTGGCATATATACTTGGCACAGTGCTTGCCGTGCTGTCTGTGCCCATGTGAGCTGGCCTCTTAAGGATGGTGTGGACCCAATCACTATATAGGATTACAACAGATTGAACTGTATGTCAGAAATGCCTTATTTGCAAGAAAGAAGAGCTGTATATGAATCTATGTAAAGTAGGAAAATAAGCTTTAGTTTCTCATACTGGTTGCGCAGTTTTACTTAGGCCTTCTGTGATCACTGGAAAACTTTGGCCGTCTGTGACATTGGAAGTCTCTTGAATTCATTCCACTCTAGAACGTTTATGCTCATTGTGGACCTTAGCTATGTGACAGTATTGTATATCATAACAATAAGTATCCACTGAGGATATAGCCTTGATCTGTGCATGGGATTGTGCTTAGTTTTGTTAATACACTACTGGCCATTAAAACTGCTACACCATGAAGATGATGTGCTACAGATGCAAAATTTAACCGTCAGGAATAAGATGCTGTGATATACAAATGATTAGCTTTTCAGAGCATTCACACAAGGTCGGCGCCTGTGACGACACCTACAATGTGTTGACATGAGGAAAGAGTCCAACCGATTTCTCATACAAAAAACAGCAGTTGACCGGCTTTGCCTGGTGAAATGTTGTTGTGATGCCTCGTGTAAGAAGGAGAAATGTGTACCATCACATTTCCGACTTTGATAAAGGTCAGATTGTAGCCTATCGCGATTGCGGTTTATCATATCGCGACATTGCTGCTCGCGTTGGTCGAGATCCAATGACTGTTAGCAGAATATGCATCGGTGTGTTCAGTAGGGTAATACAGAATGCCGTGCTGGATCCCAATGGCCTCGTATCACTAGCAGTCAAGATGACAGGCATCTTATCCGCATGGCTGTAACGGATCTTGCAGCCATGTCTCAATCCCTGAGTCGACAGATGGGGATGTTTCCAAGGCAACAACTATCTGAATGAACAGTTTGATGATGTTTGCAGCAGCATGGACTATCAGCTTGGAGACAATTGCTGAGGTTACCCTTGACACTGCATTGCAATTTTTCGGATGAAGGGTCGTATCCGTGTTTGGCGACATCACAGTGAACACACATTGGAAGCGTGTATTCATCATAACCATACTGACGTATCACCTGGCGTGATGGTATGGGGTGCCATTGGTTACATGTCTCAGTCACTTCTTGTTCGCATTGACGGCACTTTGAACAGTGGATGTTACATTTCAGATGTGTTATGACCTGTGGCTCTACCCTTCATTTGATCCCTGCGAAACCCTACATTTCAGCAGGATAATGCATGACCGCATGTTGCAGATCCTGTATGGGCCTTTCTGGATCCAGAAAATGTTCGACTGCTGCCCTGGCCAGCACATTCTCCAGATCTCTCATCAACTGAAAATGTCTGGTCAATGATGGCCGAGCAACTGGCTCGTCATAATACGCCAGTCACTACTCTTGATGAACTGTGGTAATTTGTTGAAGCTGCATCAGCAGCTGTACCTGTACACACCATCCAAGGTCTGTTTGACTCAATGCCCAGGTGTACCAAGGCTGTTATTACGGCCAGAGGTGGTTGTTCTGGGTACTGATTTCACAGGATCTATGCACCCAAATTGCATGAAAATGTAATCACATGTCAGTTCTAGCATAATATATTTGTCCAATGAGTGCCTGTTTATCATCTGCATTTCTTCTTGGTGTAGCAATTTTAATGGCCAGTAGTGTATTTTTCACAGAAATGAACAAGGAAGCTGTACATGGTTCTTCTACTGACTCATCATTGACTTTTGTATCAATTGTGTGACATTTTAATGCATTATATTTTCATTTCTTTTATAACCTTTACACTGGCTGCTCTGGGAGGAGGAGGCAGGGCTTGTATCAGCAGCCAGTTTCCTATGAACCAATCACAACCTTCCACTCTCGATATCCTGCATTCATGGGCCAAGTAAAATTATGCAATCAGTACTCCAAAAATTGTTATGTATCTATTTATGAAGCAATGTCATAATTTATGAATCAGCTTGAAATTATAAAAGTTTTGTAGGATGTGGAATTAAATGTTTAACGACTTTATTATTCAAAGGTGTTATTATGTTCACAATTACTGAATACTGTCTTCTGTCTGTTCACAAAATTTATCAGTCATTTATGAAAATCACTGAAACTGTAAGATTTTTGAGTGGTGTGTCCACTGTTGTCATAATGACAGAAGCATAATAATGTGCTTGAAGAATTTCCTGTTACTGATTAAAGTTAATAGTTAAATGAAATATTACCTGTTGAGAGTAAAAGACATTGAGAGACTTAGTGAAATGCTGCTATAACAAGAACAATGCAGGAACAAGAAGACTGTATCGCTTACTGCAATTCTTGTCTTTTATAAATATGTAATTATTGTGCTCTGTCTATGCATCTACATCCTTTTTCTATATTTGTAGGAAATCAGTGATGAACGACTTAGAAAAATTAATGAAATTCTGCAAGGCATTAAACTTCTAAAATTATATGGCTGGGAAGATATTTATGCTTCTAAAATCCTAGAAACTCGAAGAAAGGAGCTGTTCTTATTGAACAAAGAATCTTTATATTGGGCAATAATGAGTAAGTTTTATTAAGTCGAAAAAATTCTTCTTTTTCTGTGCTCAGAAGTATTTTAATTAACAGTTTTCCAGAATGTGCATTGTTGTAGCTCATTAAAAGTGTTGGTCAATTGAGAATAATCTTATTAATTGCTGTTTCATAAAAATTGTAATTCTTTCTGTCTGATGTGTAGTTCAAAACTAGCGAGTAATAACATGATATTCATTGCTCTTTAGCATTTATCTTTCTATTCACTTCATAGCTGTTCCTCCATATATTGTTTTTTTCCTCTGCTTTCTTTCCATGCACTTGGAATATTCTTCTTTGATGCTTTTGTTCCTTGAAAATGATTTCATTATACAGTTAAGCAGTTGCAGTTGTAATAATTATATATGTCTTTCAAGAAGAAGGTGTAGATTTTATAAATGTCTCCATTCTTTTCAGCATTTTTAACCCATGCATCATCAGTTCTTGTAACTCTCGTAACATTTGGTGCTTGCTTTCTAATGGAGGAGCCACTCACACCTGCAAATGTGTTTGCAGGGCTTGCATTATTCAATCAGCTAACTGTTCCCCTATTTATTTTTCCTGTGACAGTACCAATAATCATTAGTGCTGTGGTGAGTAAAAAAAATTAATTATTCAATATAAAATATTAATTTACACTTAAATATTGCCTTATGTTAACTAAACAAAAATAAGAATATAAACAAGTTAAAAATGTCTAACATAATGCTGTTTTACAGTGCTTACTTATTACAACTGGTTTTGGTCACTGGCTATTCCCCAGATAAGAATGAATACAATCACAGCATCACAAGTCATACATGTCTTCATGTGTATGGCATGATTTGTGATTGTATTCTTTCTTATCTGGAGGACATACAGTGACTGAAACCAGCCATAATACATAAATATTACAATTCAGCATTGTCTCATGAATTTTTCCAAGTCTATATATGCTGTTAACTGACACCTGGTATAAAAGTTCAAATTAAACAAGAATATTGAGTCAACTGGGAACTCATGTGTGTAATCTATACAAAAATTTTCTTGTGCTTTTATTTATACAATGAACAGATGGTGCCAGTCTGCTATTATTAAGTACTGTATCAAGACTTTCCTCATTCAGTTGTGAAATGTAATACTGGAAATTGAAGGTACATGGACATTAAGAATGTCATAACTTTTCAAAATATTTTTATTGTAATGATTAGCAAACATGATTGTCATTCTAAAAGCCTTAAGAGAGACTGGGTTCTGGTCCATTGTCACAGTCCAAAGGAGGATGTGTGTCACCAGCATCCATCTACACCTGCTATTGCCACATTCAACACTATGTAACCAGCAGAATCAGTGGAAAAAGCCTCTAGTCTTATGCTCTACTCAGTATATGGACACTGTCTCCAGTATCATTGCAACAAGAGTCTTTTAATTGAAGATATTTTATTACTTCAAAGTGGGTTTGCAAATGAATTATCAGTATTTTGAGCAAGTACTTTTGGCCAATGTTCTCCATATATGAGAACAGCCATCTTTGGTGTAAGTCTGATTTTACTAATCACAACTTACTTCCAAATAAGACACATAAATGAATAGTCAATACAGTACTGTGAATGTTTGTTGAATAACTCACATGCCTGTGCTGGAGAATGCTGTTTTTAAGTTTGACTGGAATATAGCCAGTGCACCAGTAAGCTGACAGTCCAGTCACTGAAAACATAATGGTCTATTCAACAGTGATCGAGTGCAGTCTTGCTTTAGACAGGCAGGTAAATCAGTGTACAAGCCAAATGTTGTTGACAGGTAACAACAAAGTTCAAATCACAGTCCAGGAGCAAACCATATAGTGCAGGAACATTGTCAATAGATACACTGGAGAACTGGCATTAATATTAGTTGGTCAAAAAGTCAGAGTTTGGTGGTCTCTGGCAACCTTTAAATCTGTCACAAGTGTTTTTGCCTCACGACCCATTGCTGGCAGCTATATCCTTCTGCGCTGCACCTAGTGACTTTGCTGGATTTATGCATAATCATTAAGTGATCCATCAATGAGTCTGATGGGATTACAAGACTTGATTATGTAAGAGTTGCTGGTGCTGGGTCAGACAATATGGTGATACACAATATAGATTGAGATCAGGTGTAAAACAACCTTCTCTATGGGTCCCAGTATGAATTTCAGCAAAAAAAAAAAAAAAAAAAGAGGTGGGGGGGGGACTCATTACACAAAATCCAACAACATATGCTATAAGAACCATGGGTAGAAGTAGTCAGATGTATGTGGTACTTCATCACCTTTGAATAGTTCTGTACTACACAGATGCTTACTAAAGAAAATAAGTGGGTAGGAGACAGTGATCTGTTACTGGGTTTAAAACTTCTTCTTACCCTGAATGGATAACCATGCAGAGATACAGGAGTAATTTCAGGTAGAGCCTAAGAAAAGAATGGTATCAGAATGACTGTTCCTTGTTGTATCTTAAAGACATACCAAGTAGTGCCAGTTGCATTCTCTGTCTTTGTGAATGATGTAGTCATCTATGAGGAACTGTTATCCAATGAAAATTGTGGTGAATCCCAATCAGATTTCCAGAGAAATATAAAGTTATGCATTTCACCTAAGATTAACATGTAGTAGCCTTTAAAAGCAGAATTAATGAGTCATAACTGCAGTCAGTCTAGTAAAGAAAAAATGATAAACAACATATGAGGTTTGGAACTTAAATAGTGGCAACTATTTATTCACAACTGATACAAAAGAGTTACATGTTTGCACCTGTTACTGTCCTTCAGAGCAGTCACCAGCATTGTGTAAAACCTGTTGCCAGCAATGTGGAAGGCATAGTATTCCATTAGCAGAGCCTGTTCTGTTGATGGTTCAAATGGAGCGGTATAAAGTTATACTGATTCTCATGTAGGACTGTGATGGTGTTATCCTAATGCATTATATTCCTTCATGGCAGACCATCAATGCACAGTATTACTGTTTGGTTTTGGAGCATCACCTGCGACCAGCTTTGCGAAAGAAGCAGCGACACTTTCTGTGCAATCCAGCCATCATTTTGCACAACAATGTGCAGGCGCATACAGCACAAGCTGTGGCTGCTCTGTTCGGTTGTTGGGACTGGGAAGTACTGTACTATGCACCATACTCCCTGGACTAAGTCCTTGTAACTTTGATTTGATTCTGAAGATGAAGGAATCACTTCGTGGCATTCGCTTCAGAACTGTTCCAGAGATTTGACAGGCAGCAGACCGCTCCATTCGTACCATCAACAGATCAGGCTCTGCTAACGGTATCCACATCACTGGCAATGGGATATGCACAAATCTGGTGACTACTTTGAACATGTCCAAACATGTAACTCTTTTGTATCAGTTGTGAATAAATAGTTACCCCTATTTAAGTTCCAACCCTCGAAGCTGTAATAATGTAGAGGAGTATGGAGTGAAATGATCATGTATGTTGAACTGTGGCTAACAGGAATGAGAGGCTTTAATTTATTAGTAGGATATTGGGAAACTATTGATTGTCCATAAAAGATATCACTTACAAAACACATGTACAGCTTATAATGGTGTACTTGTTCCTGTGTATGGCATCTATGTCAAGTTAGACCAACAGATGGCATCAAGTATGTATGAAGAGAGGGAACATACTTACAAGCACACTTGTTTAGCTCATGAGGGACAGTAACATAAATGCTGAAAAATCTCAGTTGACAGATATTTGAAGAAAGATATATAATATATTGCAAAAATCAGCTTAGGACATTCCAAATGCTAATTTTCATAGAGGACCCAATGAATATTCTTTTTGCCTTTATGTATTTTTCCCATGGACTGTTTTTTAAGATAAAATTAGACTAATATGAACACTTGTATCAAGATATAAGTAGTCATTTCTTCAGTGCACCATATATGAATAGAACTAGCAGAAATCTTAGAAATGATGGGAAAAGTACTTTCTACCATGTATTTCATAGTGATTCACACAGCTATACTAAATGTGCAGAACTAACTGAATGTGATGTGGAAGAAGATATATCATGTAGAAACAGGTTTCATGTTTTGTTTTACATGTATTTTCATGATTTAGATTGTGAAATAATAGTTCCTTTTCTTCATTTTTTGTTGCATTAGGTGAGTACCAGGAGGTTACAGGAGTTTCTTTCCCTTCCAGAAACAGGCAGTGGTTTTCACAATCATCAACATTATATTGAATCTAAAACTGTTTTTAAGAATTTTGACAACAGAAACATCACCAATAAAGGATATACAATGATGCCTGCCAGCAGTAAAAATGTATGTATATATCATACAGTTCACAGGTTTCACTGTCAGTTTGCCAGTAATGCAAACATTTTTTCATTTCCTTAATTTATTTCATGCATTTCATGTGGGGCAGTAGTGGAGCATTTCTTTTCATTTAAATACTAATGTAAGTAGTCATCAAGAAAGTAGATAAATTAAAAGGCACCATAAATATTTTATATTAATTTAACTATCCATCCATTTCAAACACTTTTGCCAGTGCAAGAGGTGAGATTTCATTGCTGTCAATAGGTACATTAAGGAAAATATTTAATACACACACAGCATAGTTAGAGATGGTTGTTTATGTTTGATGTCAATGTGCAGAAACCACTAAACCGATGGCAGGTGACATCACTAGCAGTGGAGGATATATAAAGCTTGTCAGTGTGTCAGTGAGAAGGGGGGGGGGGGGGGGGCTCTAGAAAACAGTGCAGTCACTGAGTCACTGACATAATCGGAAAATGGAGATATTTATCTGGGGTTGGCTAAGTTTATAAAATGTTTGGGTACCAATGTGGTTAAAAGATACTGTGCATGCCAAAATGTCACTATCCAAAACCCACGCTAAGTCAACTGTAGTGCGACAAGGGCAATAGATGACAGGTGTGAATGATGGCTGCAGAGGCGTGAACAGGCAAAATGACATGCACCTGTTGAGAAACTGGCCATCTGGATGAACTAAGAGGCTACCAACAGTGTCTCCTTAATGACTGTTCAGCAACTGTCGCTGTTTAATGGCCTCCATAGCAAGCACTTCGTTCTTACACCTATGCTAATTGTTGTTCATCAGCAATGAAGACTGGAATTTGCATGCCAGTACGATAACTAGAAATGCACTGAGTGGTGACAGGTGGTCTTTTTCAGATGAATCACATTTTATGCTCCATTGGACATATGGCCATTGGCGTGAACGGCATGAAAAGTGTGAAAGCAAACACCCTGCAACCAGGAGGGAGTGTTATGATCTGGAGAATGTTTTCATGGCATCCCCTGGCTGATCTTGTCATTTTGGGAGGCACAATAGATCAAACTAATTATGCCTCTACCCTTGGAGGCCTTGGAGTTGGTTTTTCCTTGGCACAAAGACATCTGCCAACAAGACAATCCAATGTGTCACACAGCTTGCAGTGGACTTGCGTGTTTTGAAGAGCACCAGGATGAGTTCACTGTACTCATTTGGCCACCAAATGCCCAAGATTGAAACCCAATCAAGAACTTGTGGGACCACCTCGTTCGGGCTGTTCATGCCATGGATCTTCATCCTAGAAACCTATAGCAGTCGCCTATGTCTCTGGAGTCACCATAGCATCACATCCCTCTTGGTGCTTTCCACAACCTCAGTTTTAAAAATATTTTTTGTTTTATAAGCAGCTCATCTTACTTCTTAAAATAGTCTCCTTTCTGTCAAATTCTGTAAAATAATGATTGAGTGCAACTATCATTTCCTCATATGATGAAAATTTTGTCCCAGCAAGCCAAAGTTTCAATTTAAGGAAACAGGGCGATATCTGTTGGGGCTAGGTCTGGTGAATAGGTTGGATGAGGAAACAATTCAAAGCCCACTGCATGCACCTTCACCACTGTTATCACTGATAGTGCATTATGCTTGTAAAATAGCACTTTGTTGTGTGCCAACCTTGGCCTTTTTTCAGCCGGTGCAAGATTGAAATGATCCAACAGTGAAGCATAATAAGGTCCAGTTATCATTCTGTCTTTTTCCAAGTATTCTACGAGGATTATTCCTCTAGACTCTAGTGTCTGATAATGGATACAGGTTTCATCAACAGTCACAAATCAGTGCAATAAAGTCTAGTGGATTGCAATTACATGTCACTAGACATTCTGTTGGTATATTGTGCTGGATGCTGGTTGACTGTGAGCAATTGTGACACCCACCTGACACGCAGCTTTTTCATAGTAAATTCTCTTTGTAGAATATTATGGACTCACTAAGCTAAGATGCCTACAGTCTCAGCAATTGCATGAATTTTTATTCATTGCTCATCCAAAGGACTCACCATTGTGAATAATGTATTTGTCAAATAACTGAATCCATTATTGGAATCATTTTTTTTATTCATCTGCAATGATAATAGTTTCTCACTAATTTCTTTCTTGTTTGCTTTTATGTAATTAAATCAATGACCTGCTCCTCTTCATGTGCAGAAGCAGGAAGCAGTCACATGGAGCTGTTCAGGTTGGTAGGGTGTGTGAGCCATGGGAGTCATGCTGTTTTAGGCCAAAAACTAGCACATGAGATTCAGAGTGGGCAACTTGTCTGGAAAATCTGGAACATTAGTAGTTATCAGAAAAACTGCAATTACTGGAAAAGTTCAGTAGATCCCAAGGAATTGTGACAGACTCAGAAAATTCTGAGAGACTACAGGGGGAGCTGAACTGTTCATTGATGAGAAGAAATATTCTGAGTTATTTTGTTGTGAAACACTTTGAAATTCTGTTCCAAGAAATTGGCTCTGTACCTGTGTAAGGAGAAGGTGAAGAAGGATATTAAACTGATGTGGTGTTTGTTTATTGTTCATGGCAAACTAAAATGTAGTTACTGACTTGGGGAATCTCTGTTATTATCCATTGGTTCTTGGGCTTCAGGTCCATTTTCAATTGCAGGGTTGTGTACGTGATGAAGCATAACATGAATGTGAGGATTTTTCATACAGCTGTGGATACATCACACATAAGAACATTGTTTACTCAGATTAGGTGGTACTGGATGTAATCTGCATTACCAAAAATCTGGATAATCCAGAAATGTTCTACTAAATATAAAATTTAATATGCACTACAGTATACAAACATTTTACTGTGACACTAACAAGAAAAACATTTTTCTCACTTAAACTATACTTACTGTAGTCTACAGACATTTATTTACTGACATAATGTCTACATTTCTTTTGTTTCAAACTTCTGTGGCATCTGAGAGCAGCATGATAATGAGATGTTTTACTAACTTGTTACCAGCAGATGTTCTAGGTAAACCAATAGTTTTTCCAGCCATTGTCTCTGCAAGATGCATTATTTATTCCCCTGAAACATCACCTTCATTGTCCACTTCACCATAACAGTAAGTAACAGGAAGAAATACAAATTTACTCATTGGTTGTCATACTGTAACCAGCATCACTATCATTCTGCAACCAGGCATCTGTGTTGTCAGGTTTGCTAACATTTCAAGGAGTTCAGAGATATTGATAACTTCACAAACTTCAGCAGTGGACTCACAAACAGCAGGCCATACTGTTTTTGTGTCTACAGAATCAGTAGTTCAGTAACTAGGTCTCAAGAAGATGCACCCATAAAAACCAAATTTTAGATATTTACTGATCACTTACTTACCAACCCAGGCTGGCTGTGAAGTTAGTATTGCCATCGGGTACCTTGCTGTTTAAGTTTAGTGCCTTTTTCTGAAAGACTGCACCAGGTTCTGGAACACCATGTTCTGGAACACCATGTTCTTTTTTCTCAATGAGCCAAACAAATAATGCTTCATCTAGTGTTTCATTTCTTGCTATCCTATTGTACCATGGAGCTGCAAACTGTCTTTAATTATCAATTTGAAGCAGAAGTCTTCAATTTATTTTTGATTCTTCTTTCTGTCTGACTCAGGTGATTTTCTAAACCATATTCTGCTGGTATGTTTTTCAGCATTTCTCCTTTGTTTACTCTGTTTAGCACTTTCAAATTTTTGCCCATCAAAACAGCCACTTTCTTTCATTTCAAAGTCATTTCACTCATTGCACTCAAAACACGGGAACAAAAGAACAATATTGGTACAGCAGTTATTAAACAGTGATTTAGCTCATATAATATAAGTTTATTTTAACATTGTTTAATTAAACAAAGATTATACTGTGATTTTGCTCATATATGTTTACCTTGGTAACATAAAGATAGTTATCCTTTACATATGTATAAAGTACACCACACATCTGTTCATGTTATGGAAATCAGTACACCCACTTGAGGGCTAATTTTGTTGCAAAGTAGTACTCTGCTGCCTTTCTCATTATGTCATGCTTCAAGTTAAAAATGACCTTAGGGTCAAAAGAATATGGTTTGAAACATGAGTCTCATTGTTCATTTTATTGTTATTACAGTCCAGTGACAACAGTTTGAATTGTGTTGTTGTAAGGATTATCGTATGCTTGAGGTCATCACAAAATGACACAGCATGGCCTGGGATGGTGGCAAAGGAATATGCAGGGGCTAGAAAACCTTATACCTTACTGGTACAGAATTGTTGATAAAATTCTAAGTACTAGCTGTAGTTTGAATAATTGCTAATAAGTGATGTGACAATTAAAAAAATAATAATTTGCACCCAGGATAACTAGTAAAGTAAATCTTCCTCTCACATATGACAGAAATTGTTTCGGGGAAATTGGGAATTTCAATTGGGGAAAACCAGGCATCTCAGGTAAATCTTTTGATGAAACCCTGAGATGCATGTGTGAGTAGCATTGTCACGGGGTGAAAGCAGCACTTCATTTGCCAAAGATTGGGTCGTTTTGGACATATACTGCTACTCAATCTTCTCAGAGTCTAATATCTAGTTTCAGCAGTAAAATGGTTTTCTCATCAATGCAAATGGAATTCACAGTGGAAAATACCCTTTCTACAACAGCATTTGTGCCTGGTACATGAAGTGCCTATACTTTAAGTGTATGGAATACAACTCACCATCTCTTATCTGTTTCCCAATTAGCTATTTTCCATTCGTCAAGGTTCTTAGATACAAAGTTGTTCATGCATCCTACCTCATCAAATAATACACCTTCACCTGTCTGAAATGTTGTACCTGAATCTACTGTCTAAAGAAATTTCAGACAGAATGAAATTTTCACTCTCCAGCACAGTGTGTGCTGATATGAACTTCCTGGCAGATAAAACTGTGTGTCAGTCTGAGACTCAAACTTGGGACTTTTGCCTTTTGCCGGCAAGTGCTCTATGATCTGAGCTACCCAAACATGACTCATGCCCCATCCTTACAGCTTTACTTCCACCAGTACCTCATCTCCTACCTTCCAAACTTCACAGATGCTCTCCAGTGAACCTTGCAGAACAAGCACTCCTGGAAGGAAGGATATTGTGGAGACATGGCTTAGCTACAGCCCAAGAAATAGAAATTTTTAGTGTTACTCAATGGAATGATTTTAGAGGTTGAAATGGAGAAATCACAAAAGTGTCATAAAATAAATTGGCAATTGTCTTGTGCTTTGACTGAGTGAAAATACCTTCCTTTTTCAAGTTAATTAAAATGGAAATAAATGAAGTTTGAAATTTACTAAATTTCATGTTATTGATGTTTTCTTTAAACAGCTCTAACTTCTCAGTTGGTTCTGTAGCTGAAATTGTGGCTCTTTCCAACTTTTGGCTTGAATTTGAAAACATTTTCAATTGGCTTTGTGTGAAATGAAGCTGAAGAAGTGACTGTGGGTTCCCAAAAACTGTTTCAGCATGTAGAACACCTATCTTGAGACAGAAAATAAGATTTAAAAGGTTCACACATATCAGTAACTCTTGTAGCTCATGGCAACATTAACAACTATCTAGTTTTAATACCATGTAGAACTTGTATTCAGTATAAACAAAATCCCAGAATGATTTCAGTTTCTCCACACTAACACACACACACACACACACACACACACACACACACACACACACACTGTGTAATGTGAAAATATTGAAAAATTTTATGCAACATTCTTTCTATGTCAATGGAAAAGAATGTCTGATCTCCGTAAGTTTATAATAATAAAGTTATTGGTTTGTCAGCTGATTCCAAACAATAGTTTTTTAATTTAAAAAAATAAGATTTTTTTTCCTTTTTCACAAGTAAGGGCTTAGGAGTATGCCTTACCCTTCTCTTATGGAGCCCAAATTACAGATCAGTCATAATTTTGTACAATGGAGCCAAACTATGGGGTAATCTAATGAAAAAAACAAACCTGAAAAATACGAGCCACACTACTATGCAGCTTCACTGTGCCAGCTGAATAAACAGACTGTAACTGTGTGTGTATGTGTGTGTGTGTGTGTGTGTGTGAGAGAGAGAGAGAGAGAGAGAGAGAGAGAGAGAGAGAGAGAGAGAGAGAGTATAGTATAGCTTGTTAACGTATTTGTATGAAAGTTAGCAAAATTTTCATTCTTTTTCATCTACTTGTTGGTGTCTCAACAGTTCTACTATTCGATGAGTTCTTTCCTTGATTCTTAAAGTATTTACACCTGTCATAACCTCCCATACCATATTAATTATATTTGTTTATTCCAAGATATAACAGCTGTAACTAATTTTGTAATTGATAACAAGACTCAGTCACAGTGGTAGTCCTTCCATACTTAGTAGTAACTGACAAATAATTATAGTTGTTTTCTGGCTGTAAGAGACTCAGATGGTGTTATTAAAGGGTATGTGTGCCCTTTAGTGAAATATATTACAGAGGGTATAGTTTTATGTGTCAAGAAAATATGCCAGTACCTCACTTTATCCATATATGAAATACTGTAGTTCTTCACATGACAGTTTTTGTTTATTAAAAAATATTTATTTTATGATAAATATTTCAGCATTTTTGAAAAAGATGCCAAAATGGACCACTGACTATATTACAATTTATTTTTGGTGATGGCATTTATATGAGTTTATGCCAACTTAATTCTCTCTTATCTTTTAGATTTGTTAACATGGAGCTCAATTTTGCAGCATTGTTCTGTCTTAAAATAGCCTGAAATAAACCACCAATTCAAATTATGTTTATCAGTGCATTTTCAAAAAGCATTTATCACAAACATTTGACCAGCTTAAAAATTTGGCTTAGCAGTTTATTTTCTTATTTTGAATACCTGTCTTTTAATTTTCCTGGAAGATTTTTCATCTACTACACTCCATAAAAATTTTCACACAAACACTCACTTTATTAAAAGTAAGAACTGCTTTTGAATAAAAATTCAAATACAGGTAAACATCACACTTAAACTGAGAGAAGAATATTCTGACAGTGTGTTCAGCTTGCACGATATTCCTGAAAGTAAAGAGTGGCAACATACTGATGAGGAAGATGGCACAGATGATAATGAGGATGAAGAAGATGATAATGCTGATGATGTGAATGAAGATGCTGTTAGAAAAACAGACAATAAAGAGAGTGTTGTCAGTGGAGACTTTTCTAATAGTGAAACAGATACAGTTGTTTCTGTAAGAAATGGTGTTTTTTCATGGAGTGAGCAGTCAAGACTTAATACCCTTACATTAACAGATGTTACTATTCCAAAAGGTAATTTGAATTATTACTCAGTTGTAACTTAATACACTATTATTATGTTATGAAAACTATTTGTAATCCCTGCAGTAATTTGAAATTAATTATTCTGTGTAGAAATTTCATATGTTTATTTATTTTGTTCATTCATTGATATATACATCACCTTCCATACATTCTGTCATGAAGCAGAGTCTTCAGGGATGTGGAATAATTCAAGTTTTACATTAACACTTGAAATCAACCTACCACTGCTGTCTGCTTCTGTTAATAACATTAACAACAAATTATGGGTAGTGCTAACTTGCTTAAACCAATAATTAAGGTAATTACTTCTAGATTACTTTATATATGTACTAGAAAACTTGGGAATGCTTCACAAATGCTAAATAGGCATGGGAATTGGAAATACATCCTAATGTCCTTCTCCTCTCTCTTTCAGTCTATCTCCTCCTCCCCCTCTCTTTGGCCATCTCCTTCTCCTGCTCCTCCCCCCTCTCTCCATCTCCTCCTTACCCTTGTCTTTGTACATCTCCTCCTCCTCACTACTGTCTCTCCATCTCCTCCCCCATCCCTCTCCATCTCCTCCTCCCCCACTCTCCATCCATCTCCTTTTTCTCCCTCTCTACATCCCATTTCCTCTCTTCTGTACAACTTCTCTTCCTCGTCCGCTCTGTGAACTTGAGCCTCACTTATTGTTACTGTAAATGAAATTTCTGTTGGGAATTGAAATCGCGTAAAAGAATGAGTAAATTGGCTGGGATCATGTGTATGTAGAGTTTTGTTGAGAGACCTCTTCAGCTGCTGGATTTGTGAGTACAGAAGCTGAATGATAGTATTTCACTTAGTTTTAATCTGCAAATGGATAGGATGACAAAGTTTTGGGTGATTCAGTTTCTGTAGCAGTACTCTAATCATAAGCCAATAAACCAAAACTACAACTTCCCTGTTTTCTGTTAAAACAACTGTGAGATAGAAAACAAAACAACACACTGTTGTGTATACAATGTTTGTTTAAAATTATGTATAAGAAGAAGGAATGTATATGGGAGAAACAATCTGTCTATTGTTTTAATGCTCTATTATCATAGTTAAAACTGATGGTGACAAAGAAAGTGAAACCACACATTATCACAGCCCATCATTTTTTTTTCACAGTCAGTTTTAACAGAAAATCTGTACATTGTTGTCTAAAAAACTATATATATGTCTGTCTGAATATGTATTAGAATACTGTGTACAATTTTGAGATAAAATGGTCAAGAGTTTTTCAGAATATTTGCCAACAACATTTCCCTGTCATGTTCTACATATTTTAAAAAATCATTAGTCTATGTCCATCCAAAAGTTAATTAGAGCATCATGTTCAACTCTGAAGAAAATCAGTCAAGAGCTTTTTGAGATTTTTAGTAATAATGTTTCCCATTTATACATATTTATTAGAGGATTGTATAAAAATTTGAAGTAAGTTGGTCAAGTACTTTTTTATGACTTTTGGTAACAACACTAAACAACTACTTGTCTTTATATAGTAGTGTAGATGAATTATACCCAAATCCATATTTAGATTCAAGGATTGAAAAATTCTATTAGCTGCATGGTCATGTATTATTCTGGTCTTCAGTCTGAAGACTGGTTTGATATGGCTCTCCATGCTACTCTATCCTGTGCAAGCCTCTTCACTTCATCTTATCTCATTCTACAATCCCCACCCCCACAATTCCCACCAGTACTACATTGGTGATCCCTTGATATCTCAGAATGTGTCCTATCAAACCATCACCGAGCAAGGCGGTGCAGTGGTAAGGCACTGGACTCACATTCGGGAGGATGATGGTTCAATCCCGCGTCCGGCCACCCTGATTTAGGTTTTCCGTGATTTCCCTAAATCACTGCAGGCAAATGCCGGGATGGTTCGTCTGAAAGGGCATGGCCGACTTCCTTCCCCATCCTTCCGTACACCAATGAGACCAATGACCACGCTGTCTGGTCTCCTTCCCCAAGCAAACCAACCAACCAACCTATCAAACCATCCATTCTTCTAGTCAGATTGTGCCACAAATTTCTTTTCTCTCCAGTTCTATTCAGTACCTCCTCATTAGTTATGTGATGTATCCGTCTAATCTTCAGCATTCTTCTGTGACACCACACTGCAAAAGCTTCTATTCTCTACTCATCTAAACTGTTTATCATCCATGTTTCACTAACATACATGGGTGCACTCAATACAATCTCTTTCAGGAAAGACTTACTAGCACTTAAATCTATATTTGATGTGTATGAATTGTATGTATTTACCTACATTTTATATCTTCTCTACTTTGGCCATCATTAGTTATTTTATTGCCCAAATAGCAAAACTCCTCTACTACTACAAGTGTCTTGTTTCCTAATCTAATTCCCTTAGCATTGTCTGATTTAATCTGACTACATTTCATTATCTTTGTTTCACTTTTGTTGATGTTCATCTTATATCCTCCTTTCAAGAAACTGTCCATTCTGTTCAACTCTTCTTCCAAGTCTTTTGCTGTCTCTGTCAGAATTACATTGTCATCTGCAAACCTCAAAGTTTTTATTTATGCTCCCTGAATTTCAATTGCTACTCCAAATTTTTCTTTGGTTTCCTTTACTGCTTGCTCATTGTACAGACTGAAGAAGAGCAGGGATAGGCTGCAACCATGTTCCACTCCCATCTCAAGCACTGTCTCCCTTTTATGGTCCTCGACTCTTTATTACTGCTGTATGGTTTCCGTAAAAGTTGTAAATAGCCTTTTGCTTCTTGTATTTTATCCATGCTACCTTCAGAATTTCAAAGAGGGTATTTCAGTCAACTTTGTAAAAAGCTTTCTCTAAGTCTACAAACACTGTAAATATATGTTTTCATTTCCTTAAGTTATCTTCTAAGAGAAGTCATAGGATCAGTATTGTCTCGCGTGTTCCTACACTTCTTCAGAATCCAAATTGATCATCTTCTACTGATTTTTCCATCCTTCTGTAAAGAATTCATGTTAGTATTTTGGAACCTGGTGGTTTTCAAACCTGTCAACACCTGCTTCCTTTGGAATTGGAATTATTATATACTTCTTTAAGTCTAAGGATATTTTGCCTGTCTCATACCTCTTGCACACCAGATGGAAGAGTTGTGCCACGGCTGGCTCTCCCACGGCTATCAGTAGTTCTGACGGAAAGTCATCTGTTCTTCTTGAAGTGTCAAGTCTCCTGTGTCACCTTCATCTGTAGCCTGCAAGTTCATCTTCCTTGTATAGGCTCTCTATATAATTCTTCCACCTTTGAACTTTCTCTTCTTTGCGAAGTACTAGTTTTTCATCTGAGCTTTTGATTTTCATACAGCTGCTTCTCTTTTCTCCAAAGGCTTCTTTAATTTTCCTGTAAGTGGTCTCTAACTTTTCCCCAATGATATATGCTACTAAATCCTTACATTTTGCCTCTAGCCATTCCTGCTTAGCCATTTTGCACTTCCTGTCAATCTCATTTTGTAGATGTTTGTATTCCCCGTTTGCTTCACCTGCTTCGTTTACTGTATTTTTGTATTTTCTCCTTTCATCCATTAAATTCTGTATCTCCTGTGTTATCCAAGGATTTCTCCTTGACCTTGTCTTTTTACCTATTTGATACTCTGCTGCCTTTACTGTTTCATCTCTCAAAGCTACCCATTCATCTTCTACTGTATTCCTTCCCCCTGTTCTTGTAAATTGTGGCCTAAAACTCCCTCTGAAACTCTCAGCAACTTCTGGTTCTTTCAACTTATCTGGGTCCCACCTCCTTAATTTCCTACCTCTTTGCAATTTCTTCACTTTTAATCTACAATAAATTGTGGTTAGAGTCCACGTCTGCCCCTAGAAATGCTGTACAATTTAGAATCTAGTTCCTAAATCTCTGTATTACCATTACATAATCAATCTGAAATTGTATGTAGTCTTCTTTCATTGTTCGTAAACCATGTGGTAGCAATGATTAAATTACAACATCTGTTCAAAAAATTCCAGAACATTATCTACAAAATTTGTCTATGCTTACCTTTTACACATTTTGCACGGTCTCCTTTGAAATACTGTCCTCCACAATTGGTACACCATTCACAATGGCATTTCCATTTCCAGAAGCAGTATTTGATGCCTCTTGCTTGATTGGATGGATTGCCATATGCAAATTTTCTTTTATCTTGTCTATCATTGCAAATCTTCACCTTTTCAACAGGGTTTTCAATTTTGAAAATAAAAAAGTCCACAGGGGCCAGCTCTGGAGAGCGTAGAGGATGAGACAGCTTTTGTGCATGTATTTGTGGGTGCTTTATCATGATTCAAGAGCCATGAATTGCCTCACACATTTCAGGCCATTTCCTCCTCACATTTTCTTACAGGCATCGCAACACATACCTGTAGTACCATCAACTAACAGTTTATCTCTGTGGCATGAATTAATGATGAACTAATCCTTCAAAGTCAAAGAAAACTATCAACATGGCTTTGACATTTGACCTGACCTGATGAGCTTTTTCTGGCCTTGGAGAACCCATTGTGAAGGTTGAACCTTGGTCTCAACATCATAACCAAAGACCCATGTCTCTTCACCACCTATGCACCACCTATCATTCTCTTAAGTAATATCTCATTTGCGCAATCCAGAATCTCTTCACAGATTGCAAGGCGAGGGTCTTTCTGGTCTTGACTCATGAGCCATGGGACAACAAACTTGGCAGTAGCTTGACGCATTCTGAGATGCTGTGTCAGGATTGCATGACATGATCCAACTGAAATGTTACAGTTTTGTACAATCTCTCAGACATTTAGTCTTTGATTGGGACTCACAATTTCATTGACATTCCTGACAAGAGTTTATCAGAAGACATTGAAGGGTGCCCTGAAAAAGAGCCATCCTTAACTTCTGTCAAGCCATTTTTAAACTGTGTGTACCACTGAGCGTGGCTTAAAGAACTCATTGCTGTAGGCTTCCTGAATTATTTGGTGATTCTCTGCAAAGGTTTGCTTGAGTTATATGCAAAATTTAAAGCAGACGCATTGGTCCTCTAACTCTAACATATCAAAATTCACAAACTGTGCGAAACAATGTTCTAGTTAATATGGCACTGAACAATGAGTAACAGACATACAAATATGTAATTTCTGGCAGTTGCACATTAAATAAATGCATGTGCAGCAATGCCAACTGCATTCTGCTCCAACACATCATTGCCATGAAATTTACTGAACAGGCCTTGTATGCTCTGTGCAAAATTCTACTAGGCAACTTCCTGTTTTATTGACTTGTGCTTTGATGGGGATGAAGTGATGATGATTAGGATAACACAAGACCCAGTCCCTGAGCGGAGAAAATCTCCGGCCCAGCTGGGAATCAAACCTGGGCCCTTAGGATTGACATTATGTCTCACTGACCCCTCAGCTACTGGGGATGGACATAGTGGAGATGAAGATGGAAAGAAAGAGGGGGAGGAGGATATGGTCAGAGGGAGGGTGAAGGGAGGTAGGAAGATACGGTCAGAGAGGTGGAGATGAACAGACAGAGAGGGAGGAGGGGTTGGCAGATGGAGGTGGGAGGATGAGGTGGGCAGACAGAGGAAGAGGTGGTCCCAAAGAAGGGGATGAGGAGATGTGTTCAACATAAGTGTTGAACCCAAATGTGAGCAAAGCTGTGGGAAAAAGACTAGTCTACTATAAATAGAACTTGGTATTTACAAATGCAGGTAACAAATATCTTTGGTAAAGAAAATCAGGTAAATAGCAACTTTGTATATGTAACTGTAGGCTTTCCTGGCATAAACTATTGATGAAGGTTTCTCGGGTCTCCAGCCGGGTGGTAGCATTGATATCTCGTGATGTTTCGGGAAGTGTCATACTACCCATCTTTGCCAGATAAATGATCCACTAAAATATTTATTTTACTTTTGGCTCACAATAAAATGTAAAATAAATATTAGTGTGGAATATTGATATTTTGTTTTTCAGTTCCTCTGGGTACTGGTGGAATATTCCTTAAATTTAATACAAATATATTTAAAATGCTTTTTTCAACCTGTATGCAATACTTTGTATTGAAAAATTTGCTTTTCTATGTATAACTGGTTCTCATTTTCCATTTCTTACTGTCAATCTTTTTGGCATTTCTGCCATTTTCTCCTCATTCTATTCTTTGATATCTTATGACTTGAGCATCTGTAGATGAAGGAACATTTTTTTGTTTTCCATGTTGCATAATCTTTTGCCATCCCATGCTATTTTCTTTAAAATAATTTTATGTGATTCAGTGGTATGGCGCAAGTCTTTCAATTGGATGTTGCTTTGGTAATTTGTGTGTGTCACTAATCTACCCCAGTAATCCTACTGGAGATGGGATATACCATTTGATGTAAATTCCAGTCCACACATTCCTGCCATATGTTCACAGGTGAAGGCTAGGATAATGTCAGACTGAATTTTATGTGCCTCTTGGGTCTTACTCTTTAGATACACTGGAGTTTTAATTTCAGCAGTTATATTCAGTGTTACTTGTGTTTTTTACTCTTTGCCTGTTCTGTGTCTCTTCCATGAGCCTTGGAAGTATCTTGAGGTAGGAAACCTTGGAGGTTGTTGGTGTCAATTCTTTTATCTTCATGTCAGCATTAACCATGAGTTTGTTTTTATAAATTTAATACGTAGTATTTAGTTGTCTGCTTGTAGTATATAGTTTTGTTTTTTCATGTTTTAAATTACTTACAGAAATATACAATGTTTGATGCTTAACAGGAAAACTGACTGTCATTGTTGGAACAGTTGGAAGTGGAAAATCTTCTCTGCTCTCAGCGATACTTGGCGAGATGCATGCCATCAATGGAAAAGTGTCGTGGACCAGGTAAATTTTTATTTAAACTTAGTGTTGAATGACAAATTGGAAGTAAATTTATAAGGAACAGTTGAATTCATTTTTCTACAATTTAGGTTAGTGCCTGCTAAGACACACTGAATGCCTCAAACAAAACGGTTCATTGACATACAGTCAACATGGATTTAGAAAACATCATTCCTGTGAAACACAACTAGCTCTTTATTCACATGAAGTGTTGAGTGCTACTGAAAAGGGGTATCTGATCGATTCTGTATTTCTGTATTTCCAGAAGGCTTTTGACGCTGTACCACACAAGTGGCTTATAGTGAAATTGTGTGCTTATGGAATATTGTCTCAGTTATGTGACTGGATTTGTGACTGTCAGACAGGTCACAGTTCATAGTAACTGACAGAAAGTCATCGAGTAAAACAGAAGTTATTTCTGGTGTTCCCCAAGGTAGTGTTATAGGCCCTTTGCTGTTCCTTATCTATATAAACGATTTGAGAGACAATCTGAGCAACCGTCTTAGGTTGTTTGCAGATGACGCTGTTGTTTATTGACTAATAAAGTCATCAGAAGATCAAAACATATTGGAGAATGATTTAGAAAAGATATCTGAATGGTGTAAAAATTGGCAGTTCACCCAAAATAACGAAAAGGGTGAGGTCATCCACATGACTACTAAAAGGAATCTATTAAACTTCAGTTACACGATAAATCAGTCCAATATAAAGGCCATAAATGTAACTAAATGCCTAGGAATTACAATTATGAACAATTTAAATTGGAAGGAACACATAGAAAATGTTGTGGGGAAGGCTAACCAAAGACTGTGTTTTATTGGCAGGACACTTAGAAAAAGTAACAGTTCTACTAAGGAGACTGCATACACTACACTTGTCCATCCTCTTTTAGAATACTGCTTCATGGCGTGGGATTCTTACCAGATAGGACTGATGGAGTAAATCGAAAAAGTGCAGAGAAGAGCAGCATGTTTTGTATTATCATGAAGGGAGAGAGTGCCACTGAAATGAGACAGGATTTGGGCTGGACATCATTAAAAGAAAGGCATTTTTTGTTGTGACAGAATCTTCTCATAAAAGTTTCAATCACCAACTTTCTCTCCGAATGTGAAAATATTTTGTTGACTGTGACCTACATAGGGAGAAACAATCATCACGATAAAATAACAGAAATCAGATCTTGTATAGAAAGTTATAGGTGTTTGTTCTTTCAACGCACTATATGAGATTGGAATAATAGAGAATTTTGAAGGTGGTTCAATGAACCCTCTGCCAGGCACTTGAATGTGATTTGCAGAGTATCCATATAGAAAGAGATTCTGGTCATATGTGAAGTATGTTAGCAACAAGAAGCCACCAATGCCTTCTCTGTGCGATAGCAATTGAGATACTAGTATTACATAGTATCTTTACTTCATTATTTGCAGAATGATTATGCAGAGAAATTAAATGTGTTCTTGTTGGGATTATAACTTTGAATTGCACCACTAGAGTAAATAAAATACAGAAAATAGGAGAAGTATAAAAAAAGCTACATGGATTGGTTTTCTGCAGAAAAGTCAGATACTTAGATCATCAAGTGTGTAATGGCCACACACATAATGATATGTTGGGCCACTTTTGCAGGCAAAACAAGTGGTATTTATTGTTGAACAGATTCTATAAGGATTTAGTATGTGAGCAAAAGATAGAGGTCATTATCATCCCATACACAGGGCACTTGTTCCCTGTAAATTATGATGTGGGGATTTGTGGTTTCTGAGATCGCTTTCAGCAATGTCATGAATATTTGCAATGGATCTGGTGCCCTACAAATTTGAGGACATGTTATGAAATTATCACTATACTTCTCATTGCCCTTTGGAATGTTTTAACTTTGTGGCATGTACAATGATATGGCTTCATGATATGGCAACAATCCATACCCATGTGAAAAGAGATCAGGCTTGGGCACAAATTGTCATTGATGTAATATACAGAATGTCAAACTTGCAAAGTGCTCTCTGAAATAACTACAGATCTCGTCCAGGCTAATGTAATCCATAATACAATATTGGCACCATCAGTATATATCCAACCCACAATGTATGAGTCAAAGAGTGATTCTGTTGGAGGCAGCATACCTTGACAAAAATGTTGTGTAATTTAACAAGAAGCTTGGATCATCAGAGGTTTGCATTATTCTGATGTTAAAGCTAATGTTCCAATGGCCATCCTAGTCAGCTTACAGTTATGTTGGATAGTTGTCGAATGAACGGTGAGCTCTGAAATCCTTGTTCCTTCTACACCATTGTACGTTGCTGTCATTCCACTACAGATTGCCAATAGTTCTGCATTACAGAAGAGCTTCACTCACCCACATGGGGAAATATTAATGCTGATCCTATACCAATATACCCATTCCTACCAACTGAACCATCAGAGGAGCATAAATGAAAGTGATATGAGAGCAAGAATGGAATTTGGATGAGGAGAAGGAAGAAGAAGATGACTGGAGCAAGGAAGGGGTAGGAAAGTATTGGCAAGATAAAATGGAGATGACAGAAGCTTATCAGCAGCAGAAGCACAATTGAAAATAGTGCATTATTAATGGCAACAAACATAGGGGGCAGAGTTTGAAAGTGCGCACTTGTATGTGGGTGTGTGTGTGTGTGTGTGTGTGTGTGTGTGTGTGTGTGTGAGAGAGAGAGAGAGAGAGAGAGAGAGAGAGAGAGAGAGAGAGAAGCAGAGAGAGAGAGAGAGAGAGAGAGAGAGAGAGAGAGAGAGAGAGAGACAGGGTAGAAGATTAGAATAAGAAAATTATGAGAACAATGTGAATGGAGAGCGACAAGAGAAAATGGAGGTTAGTGAAATGGAGATGGCAGGGGGAAAGCTAAGATTGGGACCAGGGGAGGCTAAAGAGATTGTGGGAATGAAACGTATTGTGGAGGAAATTTTCTACCTTGCAAACACCCAGAAGATAGGAAAGGAGAGGCAGTGCATGCTTCTTGGGTTGCTAAATCTACATTTCATTTTGAAAACAAAGATTCCAAGACTTACCAAGCGGGAAAGCGCCGGTAGATAGGCACAATGAATAAAACACACACACACATACATTTCATTTTGGGAATACCTGCCTTAAAATTGGTGTACCTTATGGATATATGGCTGCTGAAATAAGACCATGTTTTTGTCTATGTATGTATGTATGTTCCTCTGAATACACTACAATCGTAATATCACTGTACTTTTAATTGTCTATACTCTACAGGGTAGAAGGCATTCAAAGTGATAGTAATTAATTCTGGTAAGACTTTTAATATTTCATGTTATCAAATTCAGTACTCGTACTCTAAAATGCTCTCTTGTCATCAAGTCATATTGTATAGTTTCTATCAATATGCAGCTTGATACAATAGGTTTGCTGATGATCACCACAGTACCTAAAAATTCTACATGTAATCAGATGTATGTGACTGGGCAGGATATCACTAGAACGGCATTCTTCAGAAGCTTACTTTAAACACTAAAACTTCACAATAATCAATATTTAATATCTTTGGTGCATTGTTCATGGCACAACTGATTGTTGAAATTATGAACATACATAACCCCTCAGTCCTGCCACCCCCACCCAGTCCACACTTCCATGCCATCTTCATGCCATGCACCTCACCGGCTCCAGTACCAGTGTGTCACATGATTAGCCTGTGCACCTCACAGTCCTCCCTCCCAGTTCTTTCCTGCTCATCTGCTGTCTTCCTTTAAGCCAAAGCTACCCATTTCCAAACTTCTTGCTTTCTGCCTTTCTCCCTCTACTCCCACTTGCCATAACCCCCACCCCAGTACACCTCCCGAACTGCAATCTCGATACTGAAAACTCATACAAACTCAATATGTAACTCAAAGAAATATGTTTCTCTCCTTGCACACCTCATTCTCCTAATAATGCTATACTCAGCAAATGTTACTCAATTACCTATTATTGTTCTGCATACACTCGAACTATGTATCCAATTTATGTCATGCTTACATTCATACTAGCTTGTATCTACAAAAATGCAGTGGTCTCGACTACAGTGCCAGTAATGCTGATTGTTGCAAAGCAGCATTTTTATTTTACTAGACTCACAAAATGCATAAAGAGCTGGTGCTATAAGAGGAATTCCAAGTGATATGGGTACTGGATTGCCTTTAGAAATCATGAATGTTGTCCTGGGAGATAACTTTGGATGGAAGCCAAACATGTTTATTTTACTCAGTTGTTTCATATTAGAATGATGTGAAAGTCTTGATACAGATTTTAAGACAACCAGGAAACATTGTGCTAAATGATTAACTTACTGGACACTAATTTTAAGAATAAAAAATAATAAAAACAATCAACAGCAAAAACAACATGCCCAGATGAGTGCCAGAAGTTGTAAATGTAGTGTTATGTTGTAATCACACTTACTTTAGAAACAGAATATTGCCACATCATCCACCCACTTCATGAATGTAGCTTTGGTTGAACTGTTCTGTATTTGTTTCTGCACTAAGTTACTTAATCTTAATGACTACCTGTGACCCATGTGCTTTCCATATGTCAGAAAGTATAGGCAGCCCCAAACACACTTAATCCTGCAGGTAACTGGTACTGCTAATGAACAAAACCTTTAGGTGCAATCCTCTTGCAGATACAAAGTGGATTAATCTAACAACTAAAACTCCATTAGCTTTAATTTTGGAAATGGCACTGACAGAGGAGAATAAAATATCAAGGTGATATACATAAGAAAAATCATGGAGAATCTTGCAATTAAATACCAGAAAATATTCTGTCATATGAGCAATGAAGCTTGGGAGGGTATAGACCTTCTTAAAGAAGAGTCCGAGTCCTTTGAAAGCTAAGTTAGAACTTTCTTTTCAGTGAAATGCTCCTGTTACCAAAGTAAAAGTTAAAGTAACATTACTATTATGAATATTATTGTTAAAACTACTCCACATACTGAATTCTGATAATGGCACTAACTTATGTATTTTTATCCTTTCAGTGGCACAACCATTGCTTACTCTTCACAGAAGCCTTGGTTGTTAAATGCAACAGTAAGAGAAAATATTCTCTTTGGGCAACCATACAGACCACGAAGATACCAGAAAGTTATATCTGCTTGTGCTCTAGAGCCAGATATTGACTTACTTCCTGGCAAGGACTTGACTGAAATTGGAGAGAAGGGAATTACTCTCTCTGGAGGACAGAAGCAAAGAATAGCTGTAGCACGAGCTTTATATTGTAAGGCACATGTTGTCATTTTGGTGAGTGGCTCTTTTCTATTGATGACTGCATGTGTTTTCTATCATTTAGTGGGAATTTTATTGATGGAGTATAATTGGTGCTTACCTGTGATAACAGGAGGAACAATTTAAAAAAATATATATTATTATGAGAAAACACTTATGCAGAATGCTTAATCCTAACTACAAAACCGAGCAAGGTTGTGCAGTGGTTAGCACACTGGACTTGCATTCGGGAGGACAATGGTTCAATCCCGTGTCCAGCCATCGAAGTATACCTGTTACTTTAAACTGATGTGTTGACCTTTTTTGGTTTCTCTGTGTTTCAAACCTGGAAAATAAGGTAAAGCATGATCTCTTGACATGACAAAAACAATATGGGTCATTTTAAACACTGGAAAAATGGGAAGAGAAGCTACTGGAAATTTGGAGAGGTTGTTGCGTGGAAGGAACTGACAAACTATTTTGGTAACTTACATTTGTATTTTTAACACCATAATCATGACAGATTGTCTTACTCTCATCTGCATGCAACAAATGGAAACAAAAACAGCTTTCACTATTCACAGGCGACCCATAGTATTACATAGAATGTAGAAAATTGTGCAGCTGTAAAAATATTTGATGACATCCATTATGAATTATAGAAAGATTTTAAAAAATCAGCTTCAAAAACAAAGTGAAATTATTTCTGAGTTACAATTTCTTGTATTCTGCAAATGAATTTCTTAGTAGATAATATTCCTGTGTTGGCGTGTTTCATTTGTATCTAGCTTAAAATTAATGTAATAGCCTTTCGTGTAAATGGTCTGTGTGTAGCAATATTTTCACTGAGATTATACATGGTATTTGTGAGCCCATTGACACATTCAAGATCATAGTGGAACTTTACAGACTGCACAGAACAGAAGCAGAAAATGAATTAAGCAGGCCAGTTTTGCGCTCGGACCCATTACCCATCCCATTACAAATGGTCTCACCCTAGTCTACACACAGTCAGCAGGCACATTGTTTACTTCTATCTTTTACCCATACTGTATTTCTATGAACTTCTCAAGGAAACAGAAAAAAATCAGAAAAAGTGGATACTATGATTTCCAAACAAACTTATATTTTGAATGTATTGGTCAAAATGTATGAGAGATGAAATCCAGACTTAAATCTTTCCAAAGATTCTCTGGATTAACTGCATGGAGACTGAAGGAAAAGAGCTACTTGATAATACTGATGGTCTCTGGTCACTTCTGTTTATTGTTTCTATTATGTAAAATTATATAACCATATAAAAAAAGTTTTCAACCACCTGCATATCTGCAAAACAGTTTAGAGTTAGATCCACAAGTAGCAGGGAGTGGGAGAAACTTATGAAATAAGTTTCATATAAAATACAAAAAACAAAACTGACCAAAATAACAGATTATATTATAGGTCAAAAGTGCATGTCTTTGCAGATCTGTGAAATTAAAACTTTTTGCTCAGTAACATCCAATGCTGTTTTGCTCCAATCCATAGACTGTAACATACTTAGATCCTCCTTGGTATGCTGTACACAAAGATAAATGTGGCACTTTTTGGAGGAAACAGGGAAGACTGCATTCATCCAGGCAATATGCAACCACTGGCACACAAACAATCTGTCCTCTAGGTGAATGAGACACTCCTATTCAAGGCTACCTCACTCTTAGTTAGCACACCCCACACATACACATACAACCCTCCCACACTATCTCCCAAGGTCACTGAAATAATGCACTTTACATTTTATATGGCACAGAATTCCTCCCCCCCCCCCCTTCCCCACCCCACATGAACCATAGACCTTGTCGTTGGTGGGGAGGCTGGCATGAATCAGTGATACAGATAGCCATACCGTAGGTGCAATCACAATGGAGGGGTATCTGTTGAGAGACTAGACAAACATGTGGCTCCTGAAGAAGGGCAGCAGCCTTTTCAGTAGTTGCAGGAGCAACAGTCTGGATGGATGATTGATTGATCTGGCCTTGTAACACTAACCAAAGTGGCCTTGCTGTGCTGGTACTGTGAACGGCTGAAAGCAAGGGGAAACTACAGCTGTAATTTTTCACGAGGTCATGCAGCTTTACTGTATGGTTAAATGATGATGGCGTCCTCTTGGGTAAAATATTCCGGAGGTAAGATAGTCCCCCATCTGGATCTCCGGGCAGGGACTACTCAAGAGGACGTCGTTATCAGGAGAAAGAAAACTGGTGTTCTACAGATCGGAGCATGGAATGTCAGATCCCTTAATCGGGCAGATAGGTTAGAAAATGTAAAAAGGGAAATGTATAGGTTAAAGTTAGATATATTGGGAATTAGTGAAGTTTGGTGGCAGGAGGAACAAGACTTTTGGTTGGGTGTATACGGGGTTATAAATACAAAATCAAATAGGGGTAATGCAGGAGTAGGTTTAATAATGAATAAAAAAATAGGAATGCAGGTGAGCTACTACCAACAGCATAGTGAATGCATTATTGTGGCCAAGATAGACATGAAGCCCACGCCTGCTACAGTAGTACAAGTTTATATGCCAACTAGCTCTGCAGATGACGAAGAAATTGAAGAAATGTATGATGAAATAAAAGAAATTATTCAGATAGTGAAAGGAGATGAAAGTATAATAGTCATGGGTGACTGGAATTCGATAGTAGGAAAAGGAAGAGAAGGAAACGTGGTAGGTGAATATCAATTGGGGCTAAGAAATGAAAGAGGAAGCCTCCTGGTAGAATTTTGTGCAGAGCATAACTTAATCTTAGCTAACACTTGGATCAAGAATCATGTAAGTAGCTTGTATACATAGAAGAAGCCTGGAGATACTGACTGGTTTCAGATAGATTATATAATGGTAAGACAGAGATTTAGGAACCAGGTTTTAAATTGTAAGACATTTCCAGGGGCAGATGTGGACTCTGACCACAATCTATTGGTTACAAACTGTAGATTAAAACTGAAGAAACTGCAAAATTGTGGCAATTTAAAGAGATGGGACCTGGATAAACTGACTAAACGAGAGGTTGTACAGAGTTTCAGGGGGAGCATAAGGGAACCATTGACAAGAATGGGGGAAATAAATACAGTAGAAGAAGAATGGGTAGCTTTGAGGGATGAAGTAGTGAAGGCAGCAGAGGATCAAGTGGGTAAAAAGATGAGGGCTAGTAGAAATCCTTGGGGGACAGAAGAAATATTGAATTTAATTGATGAAAGGAGAAAATATAAAAATGCAGTAAATGAAGCAGGCAAAAAGGAATACAAACGTCTAAAAAATGAGATCGACAGGAAGTGCAAAATGGCTAAGCTGGCATGGCTAGAGGACAAATGTAGGGATGTAGAGGCTTGTCTCACTAGGGGTAAGATAGATACTGCTGCAGGAAAATTAAAGAGACCTTTGGAGAAAAGAGAACCACTCGTATGAATATCAAGAGCTCAGATGGAAACCCAGTTCTATGCAAAGAAGGGAAAGCAGAAAGCTGGAAGGAGTATATAGAGGGTTTATACAAGGGCAAAGTACTTGAGGGCAATATTATGGAAATGGAAGAGAATGTAGATGAAGATGAAGTGGGAGATATGATACTGCATGAAGAGTTTGACAGAGCGCTAAAAGACCTAAGTCAAAACAAGGTCCCAGGAGTAGACAACATTCCATTAGAACTACCGACAGCCTTGGGAGAGCCAGTCCTGACAAAACTCTACCATCTGGTGAGCAACATCTATGTGACAGGAGAAATACCCTCAGACTTCAAGAAGGATATAATAATACCAATAACAAAGAAAGCAGGTGTTTACAGACGTGTAAATTAGCGAAGTATCAATTTAATAAGTCACGACTGCAAAATACTAACACGAATTCTTTACGTATGAATGGAAAAACTGGTAGAAGCTGACCTCAGGGAAGATCAGTTTGGATTCAGTAGAAATATTGGAACACGTGAGGCAACAGTGACCCTACAACTTATCTTAGAAGCTTGATTAAGAAAAGGCAAACCTACATTTCTAGCATTTGTAGACTTCGAGAAAGCTTTTGACAATTTTGACTGGAATACTCTCTTTCAAATTCTGAAGGTGGCAGGGATGAAATACAGGGAGAGAAAGGCTATTTACAGTTTGTTCCGAAACCAGATGGCAGTTATAAGAGTCGAGGAGTATGAAAGGGAAGCAGTGGTTGGAAAGGGAGTGAGACAGGGTTGTAACCTATCAGCAACGTTATTCAATCTGTACATTGAGCAAGCAATAAAAGAAACAAAAGAAAAATTCAGTGTTGGTATTAAAATCCATGGAGAAGAAATAAAAACTTTGAGGTTCGCCGATGACATTGTAATTCTATCAGAGACAGCAAAGGACTTGGAAGAGCAGTTGAACAGAATGGATAGGGTCTTGAAAGAAGGATATAAGATGAACATCAACAAAAGCAAAAGGAGGATAATGGAATGTAGTTGAGTTAACTTGGGTGATGGTGAGTGAATTAGATTAGGAAATGAGACACTTAAAGTAGTAAAGGAGTTTTGCTATTTGGGGAGAAAAATAACTGATAATGGGCAAAGTAGAGAGGATATAAAATGTAGACTGGCAATGGCAAGGAATGCATTCCTGAAGAAGAGAAATTTGTTAACATCGAGGATAGATTTAAGTGTCAGGAAGTCGTTTCTGAGAGTATTTGTATGGAGAGTAGCCATGTATGGAAGTGAAATGTGGACGATAAATAGTTTGGACAAGAAGAGAATAGAAGCTTTCGGAATGTGGTGCTACAGAAGAATGCTGAAAATTAGATGTGTAGATCATATAACTAATGAGGAGGTATTGAGTAGAATTGGGGAGAAGAGGAACTTGTGGCACAACTTGACTAGAAGAAGGGATCGGTTGGTAGTACATGTTCTGAGGCATCAAGGGATCACCAATTTAGAATTGGAGGATAGCGTGGAGGGTAAAAATCGTAGAGGGAGACCAAGAGATGAATACACTAAGCAGATTCAGAAGGATGTAGGCTGCAGTACGTACTGGGAGATGAAGCAGCTTGTACAGGATAGAGTAGCATGGAGAGCTGCATCAAACCAGTCTCAGGACTGAAGACCACAACAACAACAATGGCACAGAACATCCTGTACTTATACTGCACCACGCTCAAATTACCATAAGAATGAAGGGCATCCAAAATCTGTACGTGATATCACCCCAAAATGTGATTGACCCACCTCCCTGATTAATCTATCGTACACATCCCTGAATCACACTTTTCTACAACAGACAAATACTGCACTCAGTGCTGGAGAGAACCTCACTGTCAATGGCACAGATTTCATTACAGGTATTCTCTTCATTACCGTGGGGATGTTTATACTGTTTTTTGTAATGGATGCTTAGAGGTCAAATTCATTGTGTGGAGTCAATTGCGTACTGTGCAGATTAGATTAGATCTAATCAAACAATGGAAACTCCAGGTTATAATATCAGCAATATTACTAAAAGGATATGTTGCTATTCACCATAAAGGTGACCTGTAAAGATTGTTAAGTCTTTTTGGTGTGCCTGGCTGAAACTTAATGGGTTATCTTCATGGTTAGTAGCAATCTGTTCTTTCATTAATTGTTATATTAGATATACTCTTCTTCTGTAGAACCATAGTGTTGAGATCCTCAAAGATATCAAGCATGTCAGAAAAGAAGACTACATATGATGATGAATATTTACATAAAAATAGATATGCCAGTTTCCACAGATCTTAAGTGAAATGATTTTTGTTGGTGTTGAAATAAGTCAAGAAATCTTAAACATAGTGTTATTTTAGAGGTGATAGTAAATTTGTCACAAGGTGTGGATGACATCATCAAACAGAAAATCAGTTTACAATGCTTATTTATGTTGATCATATTACTGCACACAAGAGGAAAAGAGATGTTTCACTGCACACTTACATTATTTGATGTTGTAAATAATATGTACAAAGGACATTTTCTTACAAAGTCCTGTTTGAGCTAAAAATAAAAGAAGTGCATTTTTATTCTCAATTTTATTTTTACATGAAAGCCTGTACTTCAGTCTACTTTTCTGCATAATCTCCACTAATATTAAGGCAGTTGTAGTACCACACAACCAGCATTAGAGTATTGCCCTTGTTGAAATCTGCCATACGATTAAGCAACAGTTGCATAAAGCTCACTTCTTGATGCTTGAGGAAACTCGTTACATAATGTTGAAATCATAAATCATCTGTTTTCTCTCAGTTTTTCATCAACTTTCTGCACTAAATCATCTGTAGTGACTGAAGGTCACTCGTTTCACTCCTCATTATGCACATTTGTACAGCCATATTTAAAAGCTCTCACTCATTTCCATATCATCCCTTTGCTCATAATATTTTCAGCAAACACTTCACTGATTTGATGATGAATTTCACCTGCTTTCACACCTTTAACACTAACAAAATGAATCATAGTGTGTATTTCACTGTTGGCCAGATTCCCATCGGAAGAGTCATTTCAGATATTCTCAAACAAGCATAAAGATGCCAAAAATTGGTGGGAATTATGTAGACAGATAGAATACAGTACATGCTTTCATATAAAAATAAAATTGCTAAGAAAACTCTAATTATTGTATTTTTATTTCAAAACATTTCTTACTTGAAAAACATATTTCTTACATCAGTTTGTTTTACTATGAAATTCATCAACGAAGCAGAAGAAGGTAGCCACCAATACACCATTTAGGCACCTGTTTAACTGAAGTTTGTTAGTAATTAAACTTTTTGTAGCTGCTGGTACATTTTTGAAAACGTATGTTCCTGAATAATGTACACCTTTCTGGGTCAAAGTAAGTGGTTTTAAATATTTATTATAGTACTGATTTCATGAATTGATCTGTTGGTTTGTAAAAGAGATATTTGTGATTTCATAAAGGAATAAACATGTATTATGCAGTAATTATTATCTCCAGTTTCTTATAAAGGCCTGTGCAGGGAGTTCCTGATTTCATACAACAAACAGTAATTCATATTACACACTTTTGGATTTGGGAAACATTAGCTTGGCATGATAAGGTACCCCAAAAAATTATCCTGTTGATGTTATGGGATGAAAGTAAGTGAAGTGTGCTAGATTTTTTGTCTCTGTTTCTGACATTACCTGAATTCCAAATAAAAATTTGTATAGGTTCTTGTAGGTTTACATCTCCCATCTAAGCATATATTAAAATCCCAGTTGAGCAAACCAATTTTAAATTTACTTCCCAAAATTAGCTACATAAAAAATAAATGTCTCATTCTCAAAATAGTCAAGAAGCTGAATATGAGCAAATAAAATCTGCAGTATCACTCATTATTAGCGCACTTCGGGTTTGCTAGATAACCATCATTGCACCATGGAGTTATCAGTAGGAAGCAGTACTTACAAACTTTGAATGACCTGAAGAATCAGAAATGTTTGAGGAAGAAGAAGAGAAGAAAACTTGCAAACTTACTTACAACATAAATTTGTGTTCAGCACCAGAATATTTTAGAATAAATACTTCTTAAATAATTACATTAATTTTGTAATTAACTACAATTAAAGTGTAAATTTTCATAAAAATAGAAAAACCATAGTTTTTAGACAATAGCTGATTTCTGAAATAATTACACTTTCTGATTAAAAATTTGTAGAACATGAAAATTTTGAATATCAGTAGCTTTTGAAGTAATATGTTTTGTGGCAAACTAAAGTATTTTCCTAAAATAAGATAATGAGAACTTTCAAACAGGATCTGTTCAACCACATTCTAATAAACTTTGGTTAGATTTTTTTTATCCAAGGATCCTCTCACAATTTGTGGCTTACACATCTCACAATGATGTAGAATTTGTACATTATAATACAACTAAAATAAATAGCCCAAAGTATACATACATGCAGAATATATAACTCTAGTTTAATAAGAATAGGACAGGTGGTCAGCTGCAGACTTTAATCATCCAGAAATGTGCAACATTCTGCAGTGGAGTGTGTGCTGATATGAAAATTCTTGGCAGGTTAAAACTGTGTGCTGGACTGATACTCAAGCTCAGGACATTTGCCTTTTATGGGCAAGTGTTCTACTGACAGCTATCCAAGCACATCTCAAGGCCCATCCTCACAGCTTTACTTCTGACAGTGAAATACCAGTCTGGAAACATATCCCAAACTATGGCTAAAAGTCTCTGCAATATCCTTTATTCCAGGAGTGCCACTCATTCATATTTCACAGGAAAGCTTCTGTGAAGTTTGGAAAGTAGGAGATGAGTTACTGTCAAAAGTAAATCTGTGAGGCTGAGTTGTAAGTCATACTAAGGTAGCTCAGCCAGTAGAGCATTTGCCTGTGAAACGCAAAGGTGTTGAGTTTGAGTCTCAGTCCGGCACACAGTTTTAATCTTCCAGGAAGTTTCATATCAGTGCACATTCTGTTGCAAAGTGAATTTTGGAAACATTCTGCATACCGTGGCTAGACCATGTGTCTACAGTATCCTTTCTTCCAGGAGCACTAGTCTTGCATGTTTTGCAGGAGAGCCTCTGTGAAGTTTAGAAGGTAGGAAATGAGTTACTGGCAAAAGTAAAGCTGTGAGGACTGGTCATGAATCATGCTTGGAGATCTCAGTCAGTAGAGTACTTGCTCAGGAAAGGCAAGGATCCCAAGTTTGAGTATCAGTCCAGCATGCAATTTTTATCTGAAAGGAAGTTTCATATCAATTCAAACTCCATTTCAGAGTGAAAATTTCATTCCTCCAGGCTGAGCTAAGCTGCATCTCTGCAATATCCTTTCTTCCAGGAATACTAGTCTTATATGTTTTGCAGGAGAGCTTTCGTGAAGTTTGGAATGTAGGAAATGAGTTACTGGCAGAAGTAAATCTTTGATGACAGGTCATGAGTGATGCTTGGGAAGTTCACTTGGTAGAGCACTTGCTCATGCAAGGCAAAGGGCTCACATTCGAGTCTTGGTCCAGCACACAGGTTTAATCTGCTAGGAACTGTCATGCAATATCTTGTTTAAAATACAGTTTTTAATTATACATCTTTGAATAATACATTTTAGTTAAATTAATTATGTACTTACAATCAGCAAAGTGTCAACTAAGCACTGGATAATAAAGTTCTGCCTAAAGCTGCTTAAAAGAACCTTTTCAAATTTTGCACATTTATGTATTCCTCAGTAAGTATCTAATAAAATACAGAAAAAACTTTAACATAAAATAGGAACTGCATGCCTACATAACAGTTTCTATTCATAAACAAAACTAATAAAATAAAATAAAATTAGTACTTGACGTGGCTACTGCAGGAGGTATTAAACATGGAGAGTGATGCACAAGCCAATTAAAAGAAGAAACAATTATCGATGTATCTACAGAATATATAAGGAACTTAAGCAAAATGGTTTTTCATTATTTTCCACCATGTCTGTTCCTACATATTCCCATTTTCCTCTATTCATTAAGTTCTTTTATTTTTATTGAAGTTGACTATGTGTTCCATATAGACTGTAGTTTCAATTGTTAAGGCTTTCTTTTAACTGGTTCTTGTATTTCTTTCCATGTTTAATACCCCTTGTCTCAACAAATATTGTTTATCTTTTACATGGTTCATTTATTTCTTGCAAACTGTTACATAGTCACAGTTTTGAGTATAATAATGTTTTTTCTGTTTGTTCCTTTTGTATTTATGTGTTGTTCAGCCTTTTTACCTTTTAAAAATGCATTACCACCACACTCTCAAAGATTGCATTACTGTATGTTCTCTCACACTCCTCCATTTTCCTGCATTTATTCATTTCTGTTTATCTTATCGATATTGCTTAAGTTCCTTATATATACTGTAGATACATTGATAATTGTTACTTCTTTTAGTTGGCTTGTGCGTCACTCTCCATGTTTTATACCTCCTGAAGTAACCTTGTCAGGTACTAATTTTATTTTATTTTATTAGTTTTGTTTATTAATAGAAACTGTTAGGTAGGCATGCTGTTTCTATTTTGTGTTAAAGTTTTTCCTGCCTACTCCATCTTTTGTTATTTACTGTTCAATTTTTTACTTTTTCATTACATTACCACCACTTTGTCAAAGGTGTTATTTACTGAATGTTTCTGCTTCAATCTAGAAGTGTAATTTCTCTTCCAATGTTGTTTACAAAAATTGTAACTTCTTTGGTGACAATACTCAGTAAATTTCTGAAGATGGCCTTGTAAGCCAAAAGCCGATTAATACAATAAAAGTAATACTGTAGAACAAAAGCAAACTAGTGATTTGCATTTATTATAATGTTGTTCTACCAAGAACCGACAGAAGGTTCACTTCACATGAAACTTATGTAACTAGGGGAGAAATGTAACCTGAATAACTAGGGAGTGAAAGGTTAATTACAGCTTGTATGGAGATCTTGAAGGGGAACAGTAATTTGTAATTTTGTAATTTATTTGCATGAAACATGTAATTACATGCATAGCAATTGGTAGTACAATACAACAGCATACAATCTAATTTTACTTTATAATTGGAACTTAAGAATGTAGTCCAAATTATTTTACATAATAATACTTTAGGTTTTAGTTTCTACAGTAGGCTGTAGAAGCACTCTTCAATGAGCCACTATTTTAGATGTTTTTTGAATGTCTCTCCAGTTATTACCTTCAGTTCATTTGGCAGTGCATTTAAGTATTTTGCTCCATAAATATATGGACTGTTTGCAGTTTTGTTCAGTCTCCTGTGTATCATATGGTAATTTTATACTTGTCTAGTATTGTGATCATGAATTTCTGCATTATGACAGGTATATTTCTTATCTTCTACAGTTAATACTATTGTTTCAAACATATACATTAAATAGATAGTCAGAATTTTAAATTCTATAAACAATTCCTTACATGATGTTCGAGCATCTTTTTTGCCTAATATTCTCAAAGCTCTTTTCTGCAGTTTAAATACTCGGTCTACATGAGTTTTGGAAGCCTCGGCCCACAGTGCAAGACCATATGCTAGAAATAGATGTATTAAACCAAAACACATCATCCTCATTGTTTGGGTATTGTCATATGGAGCTATTCTTCTTAAAACATACAGCCTAGATGATAGCCTTGCACATATGTTGTCAATTTGTTGTGTCCATAGTAGTTTGCTATCTATGCATATACCTAGGAATTTACATTCACTGCAGACTTTCCCTACGATATTGCTATCTTGAGAATCAATACAAGTTTGTAAATCACCAACATTGAGAGGGATTATAGTCTGCAGCTTGTGGTCGTACGGTAGCGTTCTCGCTTCCCGTGCCTGGGTTCCCAGGTTCGATTCCCGGCGGGGTCAGGGATTTTCTCTGCCTTATGATGACTGGGTGTTGTGTGGTGTCCTTAGGTTAGTTTGGTTTAAGTAATTCTAAGTTCTAGGGGACTGATGACCATAGATGTTAAGTCCCATAGTGCTCAGAGACATTTGAACCATTTTTTGAAGGGGATTATATTTGTTTTTTGTAAGTTGGCTTTCAGATTGTCATTTTAAAACTTTTCCTTTGCAATATCTATAAATTTTTTTACCTCTATGCCGAGATTAAGAATATCATTTCCCCAACAAAGGCCTGAAGTGTCATCTGCATACATTGTAATGAAGGTATCATTTTTTTACTATCTTTGGGAAGTCATTGACATAACATATAAAGAGGAAGGGACCAATTATCGATCCCTGACGCACACCCTTGATGTATAACTTTTTAATGTTTCTCCACTATTGTGTGAGATTGAGGTACACTGTCTTCTGTTTTTTAAATAAGATGTGATGAGGTGCAATAATTTTCCACTTATGCCATCTCTGGCCAGTTTTGACAGAAGTACCTTCGGATCAACCCTATCAAAAGCCTTTGATAGGTCTAGGAAAACTCCAGCTAAATTCATCCCTTCATCAATTTTGTCAAGAGCTTTCAGCATAAATTGAAGTGTGGCACTCATGGTGCTATTGCCACTTCTGAAACCATGCTGAAAATCTCCCAGGATGTTGTGCTTATTATAATGCTCTAACATATATTTCAGAATTATTTTTTCAATTAACTTGCTAAAAACAGAAGTTAAGGCGAGTGGTCTCTAATTTTCTACTAGTTGTTTATCACCTTTTTTTGTAGAGAGGTTTAACGATGGATAATTTTAGTATGTCAGGGAACACTTGTTCTTTTAAGACACTATTTATTAGATGCACCAAGTGATACGCTAGATTGTTTTCACACAGTTTAAGTAAAAATAGAGAAATTTCATCCCATCCAGTGGACTTTTTGTTTTTAAATTCTGTGATGAGCTGCAAAATATCCTCGATTTCAAGTTCATGGAGCTGATTAGCTTCAGAATTATCCTCAGCAAGACTTCCAACAGGTACTTTATCTGTGGTACAAAAGTCAGATTCTATGATATCTATGAAATAGTCATTAAAAATGTTACTGATCTCTTGGGGATTGGTGACATCAATATTGTTATTAGATATCTGTATGTTGATATTACCTTTTAGTTTTGTTTTACTGTCTCTTATTTCATTTACTATCGACCAGCAGGTATGGGAGAGTTAATCTTTTCACCCTTCAATCTTTTGACTTGCTTGCAAAACTGGTACTTGTATTGTTTGTATTTATCCCTGTGCTCATTGTTTTTGGTCTCTCTTTGTATCATATACATTTCTCCCATTTTTCCTTTCAGTTCTTTGGTAGTATTATCAAATTCCACGGGCTTTGGCTGTCTTGCCTTATTCTTATTAATATTTATCTTTCTGATGGGAATAGTATGATTTAGATGATAAGATAATGTATCTAGAAAAGCATCCCATTTATTATTCATTCCTTCGGCTTGAAATACTAGATGCCAAGATTCATGACCAAGACTCTCTCTCAGTTTGGCAATGTTGATAACAGAGAGAATCCTTTTGTATTCATAAATTTTCATTGGTTTTATACAATGATCTCGCTTTAGCACTAATAGCTGGCCTAGATGGTCAGATATGTGACCATTTACAACAGCAGCTGTGGCAATATTTTCACAATTAGTAATAACATGGTCTATAGAGCTTATACTAGTTGGAGTGATTCTAGTGGGTATGTCTCCCAACAGATCTTTTGCGCCATAAGAATAAATACTGTCTTTGAAGCGTTTCTTTCTTGGGAATCTTGTAACATGTTGACATTAATATCCCCTAATAATATAACATTTATATGCTCTTGCTTGGACATTAATTTACATAATACTTTATCTCCCCCCCATGAACCATGGACCTTGCCATTGGTGGGGAGGCTTGTGTGCCTCAGCGATACAGATAGCCGTACCGTACGTGCAACCACAACGGAGGGGTATCTGTTGAGAGGCCAGACAAATGCGTGGTTCCTGAAGAGGGGCAGCAGCCTTTTCAGTAGTTGCAAGGGCAACAGTCTGGATGATTGACTGATCTGACCTCGTAACAATAACCAAAACGGCCTGGCTGTGCTGGAACTGCGAACGGCTGAAAGCTACAGCCGAAATTTTTCCCGAGGGCATGTGGCTTTACTGTATGATTAAATGATGATGGCGTCATCTTGGGTAAAATATTTCAGAGGTAAAATAGTCCCCCATTCGGATCTCCAGCGGGGACTACTCAAGAGGATGTCATTATCAGGAGAAAGAAAACTGGTGTTCTATGGAGCAGAGCATGGAATGTCAGATCCCTTAATCGGGCAGGTAGGTTAGAAAATTTAAAAAGGGAAATGGATAGGTTAAAGTTAGATATATTGGGAATTAGTGAAGTTCGGTGGCAGGAGGAACAAGACTTCTGGTCAGGTGACAACAAGGTTATAAACACAAAATCAAATAGGGGTAATGCAGGTGTAGGTTTAATAATGAATAAGAAAATAGGAATGCAGGTAAGCTACTACGAACAGCAGAGTGAACACATTATTGTGGCCAAGATAGATATGAAGCCAACACCTACTACTGTAGTACAAGTTTATATGCCAACTAGCTCTGCAGATGACGAAGAAATTGAAGACATGTATGATGAAATAAAAGAAATTATTCAGATAGTGAAGGGAGACGAAAATTTAATAGTCATAGGTGACTGGAATTCGGTAGTAGGAAAAGGGAGAGAAGGAAACATAGTAGGTGAATATGGATTGGGGCTAAGAAATGAAAGAGGAAGCTGCCTGGTAGAATTTTGCACAGAGCATAACTTAATCATAGCTAACACCTGGTTTAAGAATCACAAAATAAGGTTGTACACATGGAAGAAGCCTGGAGATACTGACAGGTTTCAGATAGATTATATAATGGTAAGACAGAGATTTAGGAGATGGGACCTGGACAAACTGAAAGAACCAGAGGTTGTAAAGAGTTTCAGGGAGAGCATAAGGGAACAATTGACAGGAATTAGGGAAAGAAATACAGTAGAAGAAGAATGGGTAGCTTTGAGGGATGAAGTAGTGAAGGCAGCAGAGGATCAAGTAGGTAAAAAGATGAGGGCTAGTAGAAATCTTTGGGTAACAGAAGAAATATTGAATTTAATTGATGAAAGGAGAGAATATTAAAATGCCGTAAATGAAGCAGACAAATTGGAATACAAACGTCTCAAAAATTAGATCGACAGGAAGTGCAAAATGGCTAAGCAGGGATGGCTAGAGGACAAATGTAAGGATGTAGAGGCTTATCTCACTAGGGGTAAGATAGATACTGCCTACAGGAAAATTAAAGAAACCCTTGGAGAAAAGAGAACCACTTGTATGAATATCAAGAGCTCAGATGGAAACCCAGTTCTAAGCAAAAAAGGAAAAGCAGAAAGGTGGAAGGAGTATATAGAGGGTCTATACAAGGGCGATGTAGTTGAGGACAATATTATGGAAATGGAAGAAAATGTAGATGAAGATGAAATGGGAGATACGATACTGCGTGAAGAGTTTGACCGAGCACTGAAAGACCTGAGTCGAAACAAGGCCCCCGGAGTAGACAACATTCCATTGGAACTACTGATGGTCTTGAGAGGGCCAGTCCTGACAAAACTCTACCATCTGGTGAACAAGATGTATGAAACAGGCGAAATACCCTCGGACTTCAAGAAGAATATAATAATTCCAATCCCAAAGAAAGCAGGTGTTGACAGATAATTACCGAACTATCAGTTTAATAAACCACAGCTGCAAAATACTAATGTGAATTCTTTACAGACGAATGAAGAAACTAGTAGAAGCCGACCTCGGGGAAGATTAGTTTGATTTCCGTAGAAATATTGGAACACGTGAGGCAATACTGACCCTACGACTTATCTTAGAAGAAAGATTAAGGAAAGCAAACCTACGTTTCTAGCATTTGTAGACTTAGAGAAAGCTTTTGACAATGTTGACTGGAATACTCTCTTTCAAATTCTAAAGGTGGGAGGGGTAAAATACAGGGAGCGAAAGGCTATTTACAATTTGTACAGAAACCAGAAGGCAGTTATAAGAGTTGAGGGGCATGAAAGGGAAGCAATGGTTGGGAAGGGAGTGAGACAGGGTTGTAGCCTTTCTCCAATGTTATTCAATCTGTATGTTGAGCAAGCAGTGAAGGAAACAAAAGAAAAATTCGGAGTAGGTATTAAAATCCATGGAGAAGAAATAAAAACTTTGAGGTTTGCCGATGACATTGTAATTCTATCAGAGACAGCAAAGGACTTGGAAGAGCAGTTGAACAGAATGGATAGGGTCTTGAAAGAAGGATATAAGATGAACGTCAACAAAAGCAAAAGGAGGATAATGGAATGTAGTTGAGTTAACTTGGGTGATGGTGAGGGAATTAGATTAGGAAATGAGACACTTAAAGTAGTAAAGGAGTTTTGCTATTTGGGGAGCAAAATAACTGATGATGGTTGAAGTAGAGAGGATATAAAATGTAGATTGGCAATGGCAAGGAAAGTGATTCTGAAGAAGAGAAATTAGTTAACATCAAGTATAGATTTAAGTGTCAGGAAGTCATTTCTGAAAGTATTTGTATGAAGTGTAGCCATGTATGGAAGTGAAACATGGATGATAAATAGTTTGGACAAGAAGAGAATAGAAGCTTTCGAAATGTGGTGCTACAGAAGAATGCTGAAGATTAGATGGGTAGATCACATAACTAATGATGAAGTATTGAATAGGATTGGGGAGAAGAGAAGTTTGTGGCACAACTCGACCAGAAGAAGGGATCGGTTGGTAGGGCACATATTCTGAGGCATCAAGGCATCACCAATTTAGTATTGGAGGGCATTGTGGAGGGTAAAAATCGTAGGGGGAGACCAAGATATGAATACACTAAGGAGATTCAGAAGGATGTAGGTTGCAGTAGGTACTGGGAGATGAAGAAGTTTGCACAGGATAGAGTAGCATGGAGAGCTGCATCAAACCAGTCTCAGGACTGAAGACCACAACAACAACAATACTGTACCAAGGGAATTAAATTCAAAATTTCTATTTGGTGATTTATACAATGCTAAGATAAAGTGTAGAACAGACAAGAATTTTAACTTAATTGCTACAATTTCACAGTGAAAATTAGTGAAATACTCTTTTAACCGAGCAATATTTTCATAAGATTCTACTGGGTTATTTGTTCTCAGGTAGATAGTCACTCCTCGACCTTTATGGTTAGAATGACAGTAAAAATCAGTTAAAGAATAATTTTGGACTTTAAACAGGTGTATGTTATTTGCATATTTTTGGTGTTCACTGACAACTAGTATGTGGGGTGTAATATCTGAAAGACAGTGGTTGAAAACATCTATCTTACTGCCTAATCCTCTACATTATAATGAAGGAAAGAAATATTGCTTTCTTCAGGCACATTTTGTGCATGATCATCCCCTCTTCTGCCTTTTAGTTTTCCTTATTATTTATAATGTTGCAAATATCAGTAATTATCTTAGTAAAGATCTTGGAGCCTAACCTGTTTGAGTGAGTACCATCTTTCCCCAGACATTTGTTGCTTAAAAACTTATTTAGATCGATAAATATTACTCCTCGATTATTAGAGATCTCACAAATATTACAATTTATCCTCTCTATATACGTATCACTCACAGACCTTCTGTAGATTATTCCGCTGACTACAGTTCTTGAAGACCTGTATAAGTTTCTAGCTGATCATATTAAGTTTCTAGTTTCACTGACAATTTCTTCCTCGGTGGTGCTACATAGTGAATTTGTTCCTACTTGAATGTAAACACCTTTGTGGATTCTTGTGGCTTCACCTGAAGATCTCGGATTTGAATTTCGAATATTGATTAAGTGATTATTTAATTGATGGATCCTGATACCAGGGCAAACATCAAGTCTCGATTTTGGCACATCAACATTTTTTAGTAGTGAGTCACCTATAATTAGAAAAATCTTCTTGATTATCCTTTTCAGTACTGTGATGACTAATTGGTTTTTTTATGTATGTGTTGTTGTTCCAGTGATATTTGTTTCCTGATTATGTGTTTTCACTTTGCACTTCTTCATGAACAGTGGATATTAAAGGTTCAGAAAATGAGTATCGTCACTTCATGAGTTTTCACTGTTAAGATTGCTTACAACAACTTTCCTGCTTTTGATAGAAGGTTTTACAGTTTCCGTAAGACCATCAAAAACCGTGGCACTTAATGATTCAGTATATTGGATATCATCACTTTGTAAATTTTCACCATTAATTTTGCTTGAGGATGAAGTGAGACAGGGTTGTAGCCCATCCCTGATTTTATTCAGTCTGTAAGTTGATCAAGCAGTCAAAGAAACCAAAGAAAAATTAGGAAGAAGAAATAAAAGCTTTGAAGTTTCCTGATGACATTGCAATTCTGTCAGAGCTACAGAGACTTCAAAGAGCAGTTGAATGTAATAGACAAGGTCTTCAGAAGAGGATGTTAGATGAACATCCATAAAAGCAAAATGAAGGTAATGAAGTGTGATCAAGTTGAATCAGGCAACACTAGTGCAATTGGATTAGGAAATGAGACACTAAAAGTAGTAGATGAATTTTGCTGTTTTGGGAGTAAAATAACTGATGATGGCCAAAGCAGAGAGAATATAAAGTGTAGACTGGTAATGTCAAGAAAAGCATTTCTGAAGAAGAGAAATTTGTTAACATCTAATATGAATTAAAGTGTTAGAAAGTCTTCTTTGAAGGTACTTTTTTTCCTTACATTGTGCCATGTATGGAAGTGAAATGTGGACAGTTAATAGTTACAGTGAGAAGAGCTTACAAATTTTTGAAGTGGACGCTACTGAAGAATACTGAAGATTAGATGGGTAGATCACGTAACTCATCAGGAGTTAATGAATAAAATTGGGGAGAAAAGAAATTTGTGGCACAACTTGACTAAAATAAAGGATCAGTTGACTGGGCACAAGAAATCATCAGTTTAGAATTGGAGGAAAGTGTAGGGGATAAAAACTTTAGTAGGACACCAAGAGATGAATACAGTAAGCAGATTGAATGGACATAGGTTGCAGTAGTTATTCAGAGATGGAGATTCTTGCTCAGTGTAGAGTAGCATGGAGAGCTGAATCAAACCATCTTCAGATGAAGATATCAACAAGAACTAACAACAAAAACAACATTTCATGTAAATGTACAACAATACTAGTTAAAACAGCTTAAAAAATAAATTACAATCTTTCACTGATGATGTGGCCTATGTTCTTCAATGTCACAAATACAGATTTCAATCTGAAACCAAATTGGCACTAATATATAAAAGCTGAGCTATGATTAAATTTTATAAGTCATGTGAAGTGTAATTGTGACCTCACCATTCGGAAGCAGACTCCAGAGGCATACAAATGCCAATGACAAACAAATGTCCATGTGGCATGATACTCGAATAGTAAGAGGCCAAGTACTGTATTATCCTAGAGGGGTATGACTTTATTATTATGTTTTTATGAATACAGTCATTCCTAATTTGTTCATAGTAAATCAAAAGTAGTATGACAAAACCTTGTATCCATCAAGATGCATCTTCAGAATGAAATTTTCAATCTGTAGTGGAGTGTGCACTGATATGAAATTTTCTAGCAGATTAAAACTGTATGCCGGACCAAGGCTCGAACTCAGGGCCTATGCCGTTTGTGGGCAAGTGCTCTACACTTGCCCATGATTTACATGTGATGTCCCAATAAGCACACCTCATCTGCCAATGTTTCACCTGCCATTTTATTTTCATATGTGTTTATTAGAAGTTTGGGATCTTTATTTATTAGGTTTCAGATAGTTTGGTAATTAGCTCTGCAAGTAGCCTCTTAGCAGAAGCAGTCAGATGCAGCCATGCTGCATTGATGTGGCTGAGTGAGGGATGATGAACCAGTCAAACCTGTGTGTAAATCAGAATGAGATTTTCACTCTTCAGTGAAGTGTGCACTGATATGAAACTTTCTGGCAGATTAAAACTGTGTGCCGGACCGAGACTCAAACTCGAGACCTTTGCAGGAGAGCTTCTGTTAAGTTTGGAAGGTAGGAGACAAGGTGCTGGCAGAAGTAAAGCTGTGAGGATGGGGTGTGAATCATGCTTGGGTAGCTCAGATGGTAGAGCACTTGTCCATGAAAGGCGAAGATCTTGAGTTCGAGTCTCGATCCAGCACGTAGTTTTAATCTTCCAGGAAATTCCTGTGTGTGAATACCCCTCTCTCCTGAGGAATTCTCCAAGCTCTACACAGGCTACTTCATTTAATACATATTATATTGCTCAAAGAGTCCCACAAGGAGCATTTTCAACAATGTGCTGATGTTATCCTCAACTGTATAACAGAGGTTGCGGTCCAAACTGTTATTTGCATCATGTACTTAAATGAGCTTTTTAAGTAGCTCCTTCCCACAGGAGCCAAAATCACAGGTGACATTCCTGAGCCCTGCACTTGGCATAAAATACTGGTTATCTGGTTTTTGTTCCAGACCTGACACTCCCTCTCAAGAAATTCTTAGTTTGTTAAACATTTACCCTACTAGCCATAGTTTGAACCTTTTGTCTTGTACTATCAGATTGCTTCTGAACCTGGGATGTTTGCATGTTGCTGTCTGCAGTCTTCAAAGGACTGAAGGTATTAGAATTATGTAGACTGAAACTATCAGACTTGCAGCATATATGGTGTATTTCTCTGACTATACATTCTACAAACCCAGTTCATTTTAGCCTGATTGTGAAACCACATTTCTAATCCAAAATGGTTATATTTTCAACAAAAAATAGATTGAGTTGTCTACTTCCCCTGACAAAAATTATCACATTACTATCATCTAATGTTATCCAGTTAAGTAATTAGGTGAGTGTCTCAGACCAGCACTCAGTAGATGTAATTCAGGCACCATTTGACAAATTCCTCCTTGGTGAGGAAGTTTTTCAGAATATGAAGGTATGTAAATTGGGCACATGATTAATTTTTATTCCTTGGTTGTATAAAATATGCATACTATATGAGTTATCTTACCTTCAAAGCTTAAAAAATTCTTCCTTTCAGTTATACAGAAAAAATCTGGTGTTCACTGGAAAGCCATTTTAATGGAAAAGCTTTCCAAAATGTGTTGTAATGTGTTTCTGTTAACTTGGAACAACTAAAGATCTCTAAAAAATATCTATAATTTGAAAAAAAAAATGTCCCAGATGAAAAGTTAATATTTTCAGAGGGGACGTCTGTGTGTGCTGATAACTTCCCAGCTCACCACCTCCAAACCTCACTCCCGTAAGAAGGGGAGAGTTCAACTTTTCATTTTAAAATGGGAAACCACCACCCCCCCCCCCCCCCTCCCATTTTTACTGAATATTTAGATTCTATGCCAAAAATTACCTAGGGTTCACTGAAAACATATTTTTTTCATTCATGATAGATGGTGATGTAATAGACCAAATACATTTCTTTTTGTTTTTGCTGTTAGGGACCAACTCATTTCATTCTACATAACATTTACAATGAAAATGTAAACTTTTTTGATCTAATCGTTGATATTTTCGTTCAAAATTTAATTTAGTTTCCCAAATTTGGTTGTAGGAAAACTTTTACATTTATACATTTAAAAGCCTAGAAAAAAGTTGCTTGTAACATGGTATAGCTGTTCCCTTTGGGGTTGATTTCAGTGAGTCTCCACACCAATGATATGCTCGATTTTGGTGAGTCCCCTCAAATCTCATCATCAGGGTGACTGATTTCAGTGTGTTCTTCTGTCTTCTGCGTTCTTCTGCTGTAACTCTCATGCTGGATAGAATATTGCTGCTGGTGGAATACAAAACACAACCATTATAAGGAGAAATGTTCATAATAATTGTGATGAGGGCACCTGTCATGGATACACACATGCCGACTGCGCCCTCAGACACAAGCCCCATCCCTCAGTGCCCCACCATTTGGTGTGCCCCACTGAAACACCAGACTCTGATAGGCATTAACACCAAATGACTCAGCACCACTCCTCTCCAGAGCCTTTCTCTGACACATTTGAAGTTATTGATGTTTCATCAGTAGAAAAGAAAATCCAACTACTTTTAATTTATTGTGAGGCTGAAATAAATTTTTCCCTTTATGCCAAGCATTTTGCTGGTAGACCATGATCTCACATGGCTATTTGTTATGTTGTAAAACAGTTTACTACCAAAGGAAGTGTTACACCTAAAAAAAGAACTTGCAGACCAACTGTTATGGAGAACCACAATAATGAAATTACTGTAATATCTGACTTATAATCCACATGTGAGTACCCAAGAAATATATCAGGAAGTGCACACTCAAGTTCTAGGTGATCCAAAACATCACAAACAGCATCTCTGCCGTATCTCCATGCACCAAGAACTTTGTCAGAATAAATTTTGTAACTGAAAGAGGTTTTGCATTTGGGCACTCATGCAAATGCAGAGATTCTCAGTTTTTTCTCAAGTAGTGTTACTCAATGAGTCAACTTTTACAAACCATGGTGAAGTTATTCAGCATAATGTGCGTTATTGGAGTTTGGGAAACCCACACTGGATATGTCATCATCAGTATCCATGGCCCTTAAATTTTAGTGGGGAATCATAGGTGACAAACTAGTTACCCCTTTTGTGGAAGGCACATTGAATGGAGAAAGAAATTATAGCTCGTTGCAAAGTAAGTTACTGATTCTATTAGAAGATGAGCCCCTCGAAGTGTGACAGAACATGTAGTTTCAACATGTTGGTTGTCTGGCACATTACTCTGCAAGAGCCCAAGAGGCATTAAATTGTGAGTTTAATGGCCAATTTATCACTAGTGGTGATCCACCACATCACCCGACCTTATGTCACCAGATCTTTCTTGTGGGGTTATCTTAAAGGCAAAGTGTATGTAGAAGTACCAACTTCTTGACAGAACATGATAGACCTTATTAGAAATGTTTGTATAAAAGTTAAATCAGACATGCTTTTAAGTTGTATGCATGAATCTCAAGCACAAATTAACACTGTATTGAAATGTAAGGTCACCTTTTGAGCATTTTTTGTGAATTACAATAACGTTGAGGGGCAAGGGACTCATTGAAATCAAGCAACCTGATATGTGAGTAGCAAGGGGATTTACTGAAATCTGTTACCCCAATGGCGAGAGGCAAGGGACTCACCAAAATCAAGCACCTCAATGGGGACAGAAAACTGTTATGTAGACATCATTGTTCCCATAACATGCTAAAAATAGTGTGTTGACCAGGCATTTAAATGTCTAACTGTAAAACTTTTACTGTACAATCAAATTTGCAAGACTAAATTAAGTGTTTAACAAAAACATCAAATGGATGGAACAAAAAAGTTTACATTTTTATCACAAATGGTAATGTAGAATCGAAACACTCAGTTCTCAATTGGAAAAATTGAGTACTGTCAATTACAGTGCCATCTGGCATGAATGGGAAAAACAAAATGTTTCAGGTAAACCCTAGAAATTTTTTTAAATGATGAATCTGGATCTATAATAAAATTGGTGAGTTCTCATTTGACACCAGTTTCTACACTAGGCTAACCTGTGAGAGTCTCTTTATATATGCATAATTGATTGAACCTGCATATTGCATTCAAGTTATAGTCTGCCTTTGGTATTTTTATCTCCCATGTTTCCTTCTATTAACGAATTCTCTGTTATCTGGTGCCTCAGGATATGTCCTTTCATATTCTTTTGGTCAAGATGTCCCATTGCTAATTTTGCTCAGTACCTCTTCATTAGCTTTTAGATCTTTCTATGAAATCTTAGGCATTGGCTGTTACACCACATTTTATGCTCATCTTGTTTGTCCTGTTTATCATCCATGCATTGCTTTAACGTAAGGCTATTCTCCAGACAAATGCCACCAGAAATAATTATCTAACACTTCGTGCTATCTGTTAATGTACGTAGGGACTTAAGTTACATATGTCATCCCATGCTAAGACCAGTGCACAACTTTGAGAGGTTAACATTAGTATAGATACATGGGTACATATATATTCAACAACCTGCCATAGTTCATTACATGTCTTGCAGGCAATATGTTGGGGTTTAAGACTTAACTAAAGATCTTCCTGTCAGGCAACTAGTTTTACTTCATTGAAGAGTATCTTCACAGGATCTCTTAAAATTAGTGTTTTTAGTTTTTTATAATTAATTGTTGTTCCATAAAACAATAATATTAAAAAGTGTTTAGTTATTCCTTGTATGGGATTAAAACAAAATTTTAAATCTTTGAATTCTTTTGATATCACACAGACACCCCTCTGTAGTGTCAGTGGAATGCAACTAACATAATGTCTGGCACATCTACAATGTCATCATCTAACCACACAGTTAACTTTTTATTTCTTTTCCAGATGTCTCTTTTATTTCATTTACTGTTTGCTATAGGTAGACTTGAATAACATGGGGGATAGGTCACAATCCTGTCTTACTCAACTATTGCCTCCATTTCATATGCTGACCAGTTAAATTCAGATCACAGAGTAATGTATTATAGCACAGAATCACAAACAATGACTCGATCATGGTATTTAAAGAGAAATTATTTGGTGTGTGTGTAAGTGTAAGTGTGTGTGTGTGTGTGTGTGTGTGGTTGTGTGTGTGTGTGTGTGCACGTGTGTTATGTAGGGTTTCTGTATTAGTCTGCTCTGAAGGACCTATCCCAAAGCTTAAAAATGTTGTCAATTATATTTACCTGCCATTCAACCTCTCAACACCTCCTTCCCTTATTAAAAATTTTCATATCTTGAAATTACTTTTCTGGTGTGACGATGTCATCACATTACTTCTGTCAAGCTGAATTAAATTTCTTATTCTTAATTTTTATTTGATTAATTGTAACTAATAAAAGGTTAATTTAATAATTTATTTAATTTTAAGGATGATCCCCTATCAGCCTTGGATTACCAAGTTGGCAAGCAGGTCTTTACTGAAGGAGTGAAAAAACTTTTGCTAAGGCAAAAAAGGACAGTTATTCTTGTTACACATCGTTTACAGTTGTTATCCTATGCAGATAAGGTAAAAAAAACTATTTTATAATTCTGAAATAATCAATTTTTGACAATGTAATGTGATTGTATAGATAAAAAATCTATTCACCAAGTGGCAGCTGGAGAACATACTTATAAAGAAAATATAATAATAAAAACGAATAGGACACTGAAAAAAGTATGCTACAGCCTACACTTACTTGCATGCAAAGCAAACTTCCAAACTGTCAGAATTGCATACGTTGCCCAGTTCCACAGTATTCTACAGTATGGAATTAAGTTCTGAGGTAGCACAGCTGCTAGCTCAGTAATCTTGCAGACCCAAAAAAGAGCTGTAAGAGCAATGCACCATGCAAAACAGACTGACTCATGTAGGCCCCTCTTTCGAAAGTCTTCCATCCTCATTTTCCCTGTTTTTTTATTCTAGAAGATTGTAAGTATGTGAGGAAAAACATCAAAGAGATAAATAAAAACTGTAATGTACATGAACATAATACCATGCAAAAAGACAAACTCCATGTTCAGTCAGTACAGACAATAAAATTAAAGTTATTTCTTCATTTCCTCTGTTTCACAAATCCCTAAGGATATTCTTATTAGATCACTCCTTCTAGTCAGTGGTAGAATTCTTAAACCGTGTGAAGTACAACAGTCATGAAGCAAGAATATGCAAAAATTGCTGCTGCTGCTAAAGCAAGAATAAAATATAATTAATTTATTGTACTATTAAAATAAATGATGAAGTTATATGTAACCTGTGTGTGTGTCCCATGCAAATGACATCTGACAATCTGTAGAGATTTACTGGATGAATAAATAAATAGTAATTTTAAAAGAATGTTTTGTGTACACAAGCTTTCGAAGCCAGTAGCTCCTTCTTAAAAGAGAAAGGTTGAATGGGGGAGGAAGAGGGGTGAAGGAAACGGACAGGAGAGGTCCAGGAAAATTGGTAGAGATCAGGAAAGTCACCTGGAACCTCAGGTCAGGGGAGATTTACTGGATGGTATGAGAAGGAAAGTCTTTTTAGATTTTTTATCTATCCAATTATGTTATATTTTATAACTCTGATACACTAATAGTTTGTTTCATTAATATATATTAAGTTGCTTAAAAATATCATTATTGCAAAGGTTATGCAAATTTATATGGATTTAAACATTGCTTTCACAGGAAATAAATATAAGCCAGTACTCATAAATACATCAGACTTTAATCAATCACATGTAGATCAAGCAGAAATGCAGTACATAGGAACAAATTATATGTTTTAACATATTGTCAGAAAAGTAACAAGAGACATGATAATATAATGTTGTTTGTACTGTTACTGTTAATTTGATTTTTATTGTATTTTATAAGATTATTGTGTTGAAACATGCAATGTACTTATACTACTACTAATCACAAACTGGCTAATGTTGACCAGCATGATCTGTTCATAAGTATTTTGTGCATACAAATTGATTAATCATGGCCAACAGACAATCATGACGAGGAGCAGCCTACAGTATACAGACTGTTTTGTTCATTGCTGTGAAGGCTGAAGAGTATGATTGAGGGAAGTGAAAAGATATGTAGAAGTGGTGACAAGCAAGAGGAAAATGGGGGGGGGGGGGGCAGAATGCCAATGAACTTACTTCACAGAGCCACCCATAATACTTTTTATTTGTTGTAGTTACTGCAAAATACAACCTACATTGGCCATTTTGTCTTTATGTCAACAGCGTACTTATTTTTTGCAGCCATGTACAGAGTTTTCATGTTTTATTTTTGAACGTAATGTCATTGTGATTCATGGTTGCAAAGGCATCAGTGTTGTTACTTAACACTTTAAAAATTGCCACATTAGCAATTTACCATTATTTAAAGCATTATTTTCACTGTACACATGTATTCTAACATGAAATTTTATGAGATATTATCACGCTGTACTAAGGCTGCTGTGTGTCATCTCTCTCTCTCTCTCTCTCTCTCTCTCTCTCTCTCTCACTCTCTCTCTCTCTCTCACACACACACACACACACACACACACACACACACACACACACACACACCACACACAGACTGACACACACACACACACACACACACACTCGCAAGTCACAACTGCAATCAATCAACCAACTAATTGTTACCTGGCATTCTAAATATGTATTCAAAAAGGGTTGTAAACAAGGAAATATTAAATGCATTTCAGGCAGCAGTATTTACAGTGAGGAAGCAGCCTGGATTGCACAAAATAGCAGCAACTGGTGCATTTAAAGAGTTTTTCCAGACCACCAAAGTCAAATGTGATTATATCTGCCCAAAGAAGACCAAAATATTGTGTTCCAAGCATGTCAGAACACAGCCACAGTGTCAAAGAAAAATGATGGTATATTGACAAACTGAAAAAAAAAATGCACATACTGCTGTTACATGATCACCAACAACACAGCAACAGATCCCAGTGCAAAGGAATTGTTCTGGAGCAGATGTTTACAAGCAAAAAGACATTATAGAAATGATGTAGAAGGATCCAAAAAGAAAAATAATGATAGATTCATTGAAGGAGCTCATGGCTCATGCAAGGCAGCCTGGGACATGATCAATGAACACAGGAAGGAAACCACCTCTGCATTAAGCTTGTGTAGTTCAGCTGACATTAATAGTTAGTTTATTGACATTGTGGAAAACACTGTGAGTACAATCCTACACCTCAATATAGACCTTGCAGCTGCTGTAATAAATGATGAAAGAGTCACCATGTTGAACTGGAGTGAATTTAAAATGTTCCTCACTGCTTTCTGAATCATTAGTGCTGTAGAGTTGATACACTTCTGCTGCTGTATAAAAGATAGTTGAGATTTCCTGGTGATATGGCCACTCCCCAGGCAGTCAATTATGTGCCATTAACATGTGCTATGTATATTGTTTTCATAGTTACCCAAATGTTTTATTCACATCTTGAGGTTGTTTCAACAGAACAAAGAAAAGCTATTTGTACCACTGTGCTGCCATTTTACCTCACACCAAAGGCCAAAGACCCAAGAACTTCCACCGCCACCTACAAAGATCTTCCTCCAAAAAAAGGATGTCCTCTTATTTTTACTAAAGTCGTTGGTATGGTGGCCACTTTGAAATCTCCCAAAAAACTGGCATAAGTCAATAACTTTTCAGGGTATATACAGGGTAGAGAAAAATTGTCTCATGAAATTTTAACCCTGAATAGCTGATTCTAGTAGGAATGAAAATTACAAATGTTTTGTGCGTCGACAATGCACAATTTTTAAACTACCAAAACTTGGTGCCACGTGCTCTAATTGGCCATGGGAATTCCCTGAGGAATTAATGGATCGCATTCAACATGCCGCCAATCACATCAGGGCAATGCCAGGAATCTTTGAAAGTGTTTGTCGAAACACCATTTGATGTTACCAGCTTGTTTCGCTTCAGAGGGTCACCAGTTTGAGCACCTGCTTTAAGCAAACTATGTCCTAGCTAAAACAAAACAAAAAAGGGGGGGGGGGGGACACAATTTGTAAGTTTTTGGAATGCAAAGATGTCTTATCATGAAACTACAATGGGTGTTACCTTGGCAAAATTATGTCCCAGGCCCCCAGAGTGGAAGGCTGGCGTGCTACTACGAAGCATGCGGGCCACCTTGGATACATCATGATATCTGGCAGGCAAAGCATTTGTGGTTATGCTCTGTTCAGAGCATCCAGCAACAGGGCAATCTTGCAGTAAATCAGAGTCTCTGGTGCCAAGTTTCCATATTTTAAAAATATCCTAACATTATTAATTTTGGTTCCTACTGGTATCAGCTATCCAGGGTTAAAATTTCATGACATAATTTTTCTCCACCCTGGATGTGTATATATATATATATATATATATATATATATATATATATATATATATATATATATATATATATTTTGCAATAATGTCATTCATCTTTCTTTTTAACACAGAAAATTAACAAAATACATTTGATTTTGACAATGTCAACCATAAAATATAATGCCGCCAGATTAAACTTGAAACAGCCTTCACAGTAATTTCACAAAATATACATGTACAATATTTCATAGGTACAATGTTTCACATGACCTGTTGATCATACTTCTCAGTTTGGAATTATCATAACTAGTCTCAACGTATACTTTTAATTTAAAGTGGGTGAGAAACTGCTTGCTAGCTGTTATGTTTCAAATTACAAAAAATTAATTAATAAAGACTGTAAAATCTTATAGACTTTCTTATAGTCACTATGTGTACAAGATGTCTACTAATGTAGTCAAGAAAATTATCAATGAAATTGCTGAATCATTAACTACAGTAATTAATAAATGTTTCACTGCTGGTGTATTTCTGGACTTTCAAAATTGTGTGAACAGCACCAGTGTATAAAAGGGTGACCCAGCCTTGGTAGCAAGCTTCAGACCACTCTCAATAATTACAGTCTTTGCTAAAGTGTCATTAAGATTACAATGAAAGACCAAATATCAAATTACTTTGAAATTAATGAACTTTCCACAGATACACACCGCAGTTTCTGCAAAGGCAAATCTGTAATAACAGCAGCACTAGATCAGGTTACTAGGATAAAGCAGAGTTTTGAGAAAAAAGAATCTGTAGCACTGACAATTTGTGACCTTGGTAAGGTGTTTGACTGCATTACTCATGAAGGACTCCTAAACAAGCTCAATAAATGTGGAGGCACTGTTCTAGCAACCCTCAAATCATATTTGGAAAACAGAAGACAGGGTGTATCAGTCCAAGGTGCACTATTGTATGATTGGAAGTTGAAATATTTTTAGTATTTGTAAATGACAGAAGCTTTCCTGGACAGTGCTTGCAATTTGCAGATGACATAACTATGTACTCAAAAGGCATTGATGGCAGCAAGGCTGAAGGAGAAGTAGATGCATTTTTAACTGCTACAAAGGAGTGGTTTGTTATGAACAAAAAGAAGCTAAATTAAGAAAAAACAGAAAAACTGGTGTGTATCCTCAGTGACAAAGCATACATAACCAGCACAGGGACTGTGAAGCTTCTGGAGTTCTTGTTGGCTTGTAAACTCACTGGCAAGAACACATTGGATATGGGTGTGACAAACTGTTATGACTCATATACCTCCAGAGGGAACTGAAGCAATTCGTAATTGAGTTACTGCTGATGATACATTACTCATTGTTCCACAGCCATATTAGCTGTGGCCTGTTACTGTGGGGTCACTCTACATACTACAAGAAAATTCTACTATGACAAAAAAGTAATAAGGATCATAGCTCCAGTCAGAAAACTAGGCCACTGCAAACCCATCTTCATATGTCTAGGAGAGATGACAATTTTCAGTCAATATCTTCACCTGTCTCATGTATGTGAAAGAAAATGATGAAACATTTCCCAACAAGTGTGACATTCACAATTATAACACATGCGAGAAAGTAAACACACACAGATATCCCAAATTGTCATCTCTCCATGACAAGGGACAGTTTTCCTACTGTAGCTATTACAATATTTAGTCCTTGGAATCAGTGGAATTTTGAGGAAAGATGTAACAAAATCTATGCCAAAAACCACTATAAAGTTTAAATGAGTTTGTTTACAGTGAAACAGAAGATTTGACTCCCTAAACAATGCACTACTATATGAAATGAATTATAAATGTACTTGTTTAAAAGTTTTCATTATATGTCATTAAGTGTTATGCTATAACTAGGCAAATTTGTTTTTGCATTATTACACATACTTAAGCTAATTTGTACTTGTATTATAATGCTTGTGCACTCTTAACCTTGTAACACTAATGCTGTCTGTCCAGACTTGACTGGTGAAAGATTTAGCTATGGTAATAAATGCTAATAATAAGCCGCAGCTTCCTCCAGATCCTAAATCCATACTCTGATATCCATTCCAAATTGTCCTTCTTAGGTGAATAAGCTGTCTTCCTTGATATTGAGCTTCTGATGTATTATGGTTGTATGATAGTCTCTGTTTGTGTTAAATCCACTAACCCAATGCAGTGCTTCTGTTTTTCAGATAATTGCACTTGAAAAAGGAAGAATACGAGCACAAGGAACACTGAAAGATATTGAAAGTATTGACAAAGAACTTGTAAAAAGTTGGCGAACTGTGATGAACCGTGAAGCTTTAGAAGAAAAAAAGCTTTCAAAAAGTCACACTGCAAAAGAAAGATGGCAACTAATCAGACTAATTTCTCGTTTTGGAATGCAATTGAAACAACAAAGTGTAAAGGATAACATCTGGCAGTCTGACACTGGTTGTCTTGCGGTAAGTGTATCATTAAATTATCAGCCTATTTATGAAAAATGCAGCAACATTTCCATCATTTTGTTTCCCTGAGGATCCATTTCTTCATGTCACTAGTAAACCATTTAAAATAGTTGTTTATTATGTGATTTAATTTGAATACAGCTTACAATTAAGTTAACTAACTCATTTACTTGCCATTTGATTTCATTTTAGAGTTATTTAGTTTCTAATAAAATTGTCATAATTCAGAACAGAAATGTGTTCCAGGGTTCTACATAAAACTGTCTTCTGTGAAATATAATGTTCAGTTGTATGTACTGAACTTGTGGCATTTCTGTAAAATGGTACTTAAGCTTTCCTCTTTTATGTAAATGAGAAAATTGTACTGGGGAAGTAAAAGATTGTGGTATTAAAAGGTACACCTAAGCAAGAATGGGATCATATACTAACAACAGAAAACAGAGGGCCATATAAACAATTGATACCACAGTAGGAAAACTAAGTAAAAATGAGGTGGAAGTGTGTGTGTGTGTGTGTGTGTGTGTGTGTGTGTGTGTGTGTGTGTGTGTGTGTGTGCATCTTATGGGTGCTCAATGGCAAGGTCATCAGCACTCTTACAATTGCAACAAGTGAGTGTGGAGATAAACTCTAAAAATGTTGCCCACTCATGCACTCAAAATGATCACACAGTTACTGTCTCACATGTGTGGAAACAAATTAGAAAGAGGGGAGTATCTATACATGAGATAGAAGCACAGAGAAAACAAGACAGAAAAACTAAAAGAAAAGCACAGGGAAATGTGAGTGGCTGAACACTTACAAAAAACTTGGATGAGCCAATCACCCTGTTAACACATTAAAAACACCTCCCTAAAATCTTGTTAAAATGTTGGACAGTTCACAAAACTTTAAAACTTGAATGCCACTTAAGATAGTGTGTAGATCCTTCGACAAATCTGCCACAGCCCACTAATTAGAAAGAATGCGCAGTCCAATGAAAAGTAGCACACAATTATCTGTACACCACAAGCATCACGCATTGGAGGGTCCTCTTGCTGGAGTACAAAGCCACTGAAAGAACTGAGGATCATGATATGGCACCTTGGCTGCTGGATCCATCATTTTGTTCCCTGCAATACCCATGTGCTCTGGTACCCACCAGAATGACACCTCCTTCCCCAGTCTTTGTAGTTGGTATCATGAAGTGGAGAAAAGTAAAACATGGTGTACAACTAGTTGGGAAAATTGGCCACTTATATTCCTGATGTATATAAATGATTGACCAAAGATATTGGAGCAATATTTAAAAACTGTGATGTGTACTGATGATACAAATATCCTGATGAAGTATCGCAAAACATGTTTACTAGGCACAGCTTGAGGGACAGTGGAACAGGCTGACAACATGCACAGAAAACAGCTTAACTGTTAATGTTAAGGCAAAGTATCTAAGATCAGGAGCATCCTTGGCTGTGATCACTCATAACAACTGGTGTGTGATGATTAATGATGTAGCATGTGCTGTAGGGTGCTCACATGAAACTGCTTACAACATCATGCATGAGCAGTTGAAGTATGTGCACATGTGTTGACCGAGGTACACAAAATGAACAGAATGGGCTTGTCTTTACAGTATCTGGTTCAGTGCTTTGAGGAAGGAGAGGACTTCATTGCATGAACTGTTACATGGAATGGATCTTGAGTGCATCACTTTCAACTAGAAACCAATTGATTTTGGCCCTGGAATGGAAATATTCCACCTGCTCAGAAATGAAAAAGTTCAAGACCATTTCATCAGTCCACAAGGTTATTCTTATCTAGTTTTGTAACATGCAAGGCATTTTCTTACTGAAATTGCAGTCTCACAATGAGACCATGAATGCTGCATCATTTTGCATCACTTTGCAGAACTTGAATAGACCATTTGCTGCAAATGACCTGGCCTCATGACAAAGGGAGCAACTCTTCTGAATAACAATGCCACCATGCAGAAGGACAAACACAGGAACTTTTACAAACATTTAATTTGGATTGCTCGTAAAATACACACTATGATACCTACTTAGAGCCCAGTGACCTTCATCATCTGTGACCCTAAAATCTCATTTTGGTGGCAAACATTTTTAAACTGATGAAGCCTGTGGCCAAAGAGGTTACACACTGACTGTGACAGCAACCTAAAACTTCTTTGTTGCCAGGTATCAAGGACTTGTAAAGAGACGGACAAGTGTTTGAACATATAGGGCAAATATGTAGCAAAATTAAATAAATTTCAGGAACTTACAGTGATTATTATTGGTTCCATCTCGTTTTGTGACTTATTTATTGACTTACTCTTGTAATATTCTAAGTTACTTATTTATAAACACTTTGTACGAAAATACATTCTCAGAAGAAAATTTTGGATTCCACAATGGACTCTCAAATGAACAAGCTATATTAATCTTGATAGGTGATTCATTACAATCAATAAATCAGAAATTATTTTCTGTAGGAATATTTTGATAGTTAACTAATGATTTTGATTGTGACAAGCGCGATATCTTCATCTAGAGCTTTAAAAAATTATGGAACAATATATAACAGTTTCATGGTTTTTATGTTATCTGCATATTAGAAAGCAGTATATATTAGTTCCATGTTCATCACATAGCAATAGGCACTGTACCACAAGATTCTGTTTTTTGCCCTTTATTGTTTCTCATGAACGTAAATGATCTTCCAGTTACAGTACTTTTAAGTCTTTTTATTTGCCTGCTCACTAATGCTTTTTTACGTGACACATACTAGTGGTCAACAGATAATAAACATATAAACTCATGCCAAAGGGTTGACAGGACTACAACATGAGGAGTGGTGTCTTCTGTAGCTAACAGCAGCATTCTCTCCTAAACATAAAGACGAGTTTATAATGCAAAATAATTTCTCAAAGGATCAGAACCATGGCCCACAAGTTTTTTCAGCCAGCTGTGTTGCACAAAAGGATCAGCTTCATTTAAAACAGGATCCACAGATACTGCAGCTGTAATTTTAATGCTAGTAATACAAAAGCCCTCAACAAAATTTTGAGTTTCCAGATCTAAATGTAAATAAAGTAATTCGTCTTTATGAAACTCTGGATCCAGACCAATCAGCAAATACAGTAAGGAGTCAGCATTTGTATGATTCCATATGTTGAAAATGTATCTCATAATTGTATTGCAAGTGGACAAGAGCCCACTGCTGTATGTGGTGCTGGCCTAGCTGTAAAATGACTGAACAAGGGGCTGACTGCAGCTTAGATTTCAACCACTTTAACGCCCAATCACAAGCTGAAGACCAGTGGAAAGGAACATCTTTGCAATAATACATGGAGTGTGTAGTCTTCCCTTCCATGCATTACCATTAAATTTAGCTCTGTCTTTGCAAAAGAATTTTGAAATCTCCAAGGGGTGTAAGACACACAAAAGAAAACTTTTTTACCTATCATCATTTTCTTTTGTTGTTGGCTACAGTTCTCACATCTAGGAGTACATTTTTGAGGCTGAAATTTTGATTTTGTGGGTTCCAGTTGGCTAAATATCTGATGAAGATTTGCCTGTCTTACTATTTAATTTTATTGTTGTCACATTTTTCAATATTGCACCGTCTTTACAATTTCTGCTTCTATAACACCACAAGTTACATTGTTTGTGTCAGTCATAAAAATATATCTGATTCCATCAGAGGCATGCCCACTACTACTTACATTTTGCAGTACTAAGAATATTCCAAGGAATTTACAAAACAAAAGAGTTTATAAACTTTCTTGATGAAAGAAGAATCTTCACCAAGTTATGTCATTATTTTGTAAATGAGTCCAGAAATAAATTTAATAATTAGCAGTACATTGAGCAATTAATTATACGAATTTTAAATATGCTAGACAATTTGTAATTTCAGATGTTTTTAAAAGAAGAATAATTTCAACTGTTAGGATTGTAACAAATTAATTGATTGCAACAAATTAATTTCTTTTTATACATTTTAGCCTGAAATAAAATACATCGTAAACAAAATAATATGAAATACATTTAGTTAAACAGCTGAGATAATGTTCACCTATACAAGTTTTAAAATACTTTTTTGTATCACCTATTTCTATAAATAAAGGTAATGTCAGAGGAGAGTGTCCCATTACAAGTGGTTGTGCCACAGTAGCACCATCAGTGCTGACACAGTGTTCACATCCACATTTACTTCATCCTCACTCTGGTGTGGAATTTGTGGTAGTATGCAATTTTGCCTCAAAATGCCTGTAATGCCTTGACAGATGTGGGGTGTGGCAACATGGCAATAGCATCAATATGCTGGTACAATGGTTTCATGGCAGCATGCATCACTTCAAAACCCAAATAAATAATCAATGGTGGAGAAACTGTGTCACGTCCAAACTGCACTTTATCTGTGCAGATTGTAAAACAGAAAATAGAGCATGACGGTTCTGCAGATGTTCCTCTATAGAACCATCAGACTCTACTGTGTCATTTAAATAGTTGCTGCAACTTGGAACTGATGCAATAAGTTGCTCTAAAAAAAGCTGGTGCACTTGCACCCAACAAAAGGCAAATGGTGGTATTGATCGAGCCCAAATGGGGTATTGATAACTAGAAGGCATTTAGAATTCCCCATTGAGTAGCAGCTGTAAAGATGTCTCTGCCAAGTCTATCTTTGAAAAATAATGCCCCCACCCCCCACCCCCCCAAAAAATTCTGCTAACTGCTCATCAGTGCATGGCAAAGGATAGGTATCAATGATTGATTGGCCATTAATAAATTTCTAGAATCACTGCAGAGGCATAATTTACTGATAGGTTTTTTGACTAGCCCAGGTGATGATGACACAGTGAAATCCAAGTAAAAAAAGTCCTTGCACAAGTTTACATCTATTAACAAATGCCCAGAAATGTTGCCATAGGCATTTTCTGTATGTGTCTGAGTCGTCTTCTGCATTGTCATATGCCAGGAACAGAGGTGGATATGTTGCTGTCAGGGCCACAGGATGTGCCAGTGTAGTTGTTAAACTGGAAATAAAAACTGTCAGTGCCTGCAGTTGCTTGAGAAGAGATTTAAGCACTGTCTCCATGGAAATTAATCTCAAAAGACCAATGACTGAAGTGGAACACATGAAGTCAAAAACAGTACAATTAGCAATACACAAATGGCAAACAGAGCATTGCATTCTAGCCTATAGAAACATTAGGTCCAACAGGCAGGCTGTGTATGCAACTGACATAATATCACCAGGCCAGGTAGCCTCTAGTGGCCAAACCATGCACGAAATTTGCACACAAACTATGAGACAGTGCATACACAACATTGGTGGTTACAGCAGTGAGGAATTCTTCTTGGAAAATCAGGTGAATAATATGTTAATTTAGTAAGTTTTGCTGCATTTCCTACATTTCACCTTGTGGCAAAACTGTATGGCTCTTGTAGGTGCTATTATCTATGTACTGGGTTATGTCTTTCAATTGGATTTGCATCAGAGAGAGGAATCATGAGTGTTCAAAAGTTATAGACCCAGAAATGGTGAGAGAATGTCTGCATACTGAGTGACTGAGCTGCTAGTCCATCCTGTCCATTGCTAGAATTCTTACTGCAGTTCACAGAATTGTGGCACACAGTCAGTACACCCAGGACAAGATGTGTTTTATAATGAAGCGGTGCGGCCTTAGTAAGAAATGCTGAGAGAAGAGCTGCTCAAAAATGCTCTACTCAAGTGCTGCTTTCAACTTGCTTCTGTCCTTTTAGCCTACACATGGTAGTGGGCAGACAGAAATGCATGTATCTCAGGTAGCTCTGCAAATGAGAAAGCACAAAAAACAGAGCACACAGTTTCAGTTGCTGCCTGAAGTGTGCCTACAAGGAGCTGACATGACAGGATGAGGGACCCACATCTGCACTCAAAAAAGAACTCATGTAACACCAGTTCTAAAATGCTCTCCAAAAGTAAATCACTGCAGCATTGAACATGAAGTCTCAGGGGAAATCAAACTGTGCAAAATCGAAAACTTCATAGGAGAATACAGTGCAATACATGTTCTCACACTGACAAAGACTTCTGTGTCTTAGCGGCAGGTGAAGGCATTCTATTGTATTGCTGACAACAGAAAATTGGGACCATACTGCAAAACACAATGTACAAACAAGTGATGAAGGATCCTACACCAGGAGTGTCACAGAAGACTATCTCACTCCTCAACAATTTGTGCTTAGAGGAGGAGATTTGAGAGTATTATATCCTTTAGAAACAGTTCCACTCTGTCACTTCCAAAAATATATGAAGAGCGAGTGCTACTGTGACTAACAATTTGTAGCATTAATGCTCAATCTGTGGTTTGGCTAAATATCTAGCAATGCTTCTGAAGCCTCTGGTGATACAATGTCAAAACTCAAGATGGTTTATGGCAGTTCTCTGAGATAAATACCTGGATAAGAGCTGATTTGCTGTCAGCTTTAATGTCATGTTGCTCTGCACATGAGTGCAAGTAGAAGACTTCTTACAACGGCTATAGAATCACTATGATAAGGAGACAATAGAACTACTTTGACATGTACTAATTATGATGTATTTTCAATGTTGTTTCAAGTTCTGTGTATGGACAGATACATTCTCCTCTCCCTACACTAATCATCAACTTATACACAGAGCACTTCAAGGATACATCACTTGACATTAATTGGATCAAGCCAATTTTCTCCTATAAATTAAGAGAAAAACACCTTTATGTTGTGACCACAAGTGAAAGGAAATTCTGTAGCATGGTGGTGGTGGTTGGTGGGATGTTTAAGGGGGACTAAACAGCTAAGGTCATCAGTCCCCCTCTTTAGCATGTTAACAGCATACATTAAAGTGTAAAGTTCACATTGAAGTAGAAAAAACTAATTGTTTTCCTTTGTTGGACATTTTAATAAAGATAAAAGAACCGATGATGTGCTTGGACTGTCTGTGAACCACAAGAAGGTGCACATGAACTTCAACTTAAATTCTGGATGTCTGCCACCATCTAGTGCCTCACTTCATGGTAATCATGACCATAGCGAGCAGACAAACCATCTACAACAATGAGTTGCAACACCTTTGTGAAACATTCTATAGGAACGTTGACTCACAGGCAACAAAAAGATGTACTATCAGGGTGGCTGATTGGAAGAAAAAGTAAGAGACGAATGAATGAAGTAAGGGCATTGTGCTCATCCCATACGCTGGATAGCCCAGTGCCAAGATTGCCAGTTTCCTGAAAAACAATAATATGAAGGCAGTTTTCTCCACGTATGCAAAATTAAGAGCATGCTGGGCACCATAAAAAATTCATTAGTTCTGAAAACACATGGTATGTATTGGATCATGTGCAAGAAAGGCCACCAATACACCAGCAAAACAGAATGCTGCACCCCAATGAATTGTGGAGCACATCGTTGTGGATACACATTCAACTTCACAGACCCAAAGATGCTATGTTTTGTCAGGGGTTTCTGTAATTCGATAATCAAGAAAGCTTTTGAAATAAGAATGCATGGAAATCTAGTGAACAAGAACAGCAGCTTCTACCTCTCCCCGCACTTGGGATCATGTGACATCAAACACATGCCAGAAGGAATTCCTACCTGGAGTGCCGTTAATGGACAGGATGGAATAGTGACCCCCCAAGACACAAAGTGCAGACATTTTCTCATGAACTCGGTCTCCACTGCCCAAAACTCTCATTTCACTTGTGATTGACCAAACTGGTGGTACTCCAGAAGCTGTAAGACATGACTTGGAATATACAAGTAATAGCATCTGAGAGAATCTCAACACTTCACTGGAAGACAACAAGAAACTTCTCAACCTACTCACCTAATGTTCTGAGAAGAGTTGATCAGTGCAATTTATTAAGAAAGCATACAGCTTCATAGGTGAAACTGAACTCCTATTGATGCGGAGAATCTTCAACCAAACATGGTACACATATTATATAATATATGAAAAAAATAGTGCTGTGGGACCAGGACAATCTTAATACCTTCAGGAAAGAGGGTGGGGATAGAGGACGAAAGGGAGTGAAATGTAGGCATAGTCGGTTAAATGGATCTGAGAAAAAATGTTTCTCCCGCGAGCAAATTTACATTTCTCATTCAAGAGTGGGTTCACATAAGAGTTTATTTGTTCTTTCACTTGGAGGGTAAGCTAAAAATATTGTATTTAGTCAAGTTTTATGTTCAATTACGATTGCAATTAATTTGTAAAGGATTTTACTTTATAATTTGCATATTGTATTTTTACTTTTAAAAAATGTAAATGAACTATGTCTATTTATCCACAATAGAAGTAGTTAATTTCTCTTCCTATCAACTACATAAGTTAGTAAATGGAAAATCAGTTGTAAAGAAAAATGGCACATCTATTCGCACAGCAATTCAGATTTATAATAATGGATTTTATTTTTGTAAACTATAACCACTGTTATTTTAATGTTTACTCATTTACAGATATAATTAATTTTAAGTAAATCTATTCCTTCCTGTTTAATGCTACCCTTATAAACTAACAATCCTTTTGCACACAGGGATTACCACAGTTTGTGCCATTCCGGAAACAGAAGAATGCATTTGGTGGCTCGAGACATCTGACACATGATCTTCCACTTCCAACAGATGAATATCAAGATGAATTTATCTGTCCAAATGAACAAGATATTCTTCGTGGAAGGCGGGCAAGGGCATCAACATTAATAGAACCTCCAGCACGTCACAAAGTTGTCCTTCGAATGTCCTCACTGCAGGCCAATAGAACAGTGGAAAATATTCCTTTTCCTGTTATGAGGCAACTCTCATCTCCAGCTATTACTAATGGCCAGTTTATACCAATACTTTCAAGGTAAATCATAGCAAATAAGTTTTATATGAACACTTACATTCTGTATGATAGTAACTTATGCAACAATAAATTGTTGTATAATCCTTTACCATATCTACATTTACAGTTACTTAGTAGTATACATAATTCAGTTTTAAATGAATCTACTTTCTTGCTATATGCCTAATGAGAGGTTGCTGAAGAGCTCTGCACCAGATTAAAAAATACCCAAATTCAGTCCTAGGTAAGAGGGCAAAGTCCACATGGAAATTATTTTTCCATCCTGTATTATTGTTACAGAAATCAAAGAAAAACTCAGAAGGACTTTTATTAATAGCAACAAATACCATTCATAGGTAAATGTGTTGGGAAGTATGTGTTAAAATTTAACAATCTTCAAAGAGGCCTCTGCAAATGCTCAGTTATCTAACAAGTTGTTGTTGTGATCTTCGGTCCAAAGACTGGTTTGATGCAGCTTTTGATGCAGCTCTCCATGCTGTTCTATTCCGTACAAGTCTTGACATCTCTGTGTAACTAATGTAACCTACATCCTTTTTAACTTGCTAACTGTGTTCATCTCTTGGTCTCCCTCTATTATTTTTACCTCCCACATTTCTCGCCAACTCTAAACCGGTGATCCCTTGATGTCTCAGACTGTATCCCCTTAACTAATCCCTTCTTTTAATCAAGTTGTGCCACAAAATTCTTTTCTCCCCAGTTCTGTTCAGTATCTCCCCATTAGTTATGTGATTTTCAGGCATCTTCTGTAGCACCACATTTCAAAAGCTTCTATTCCTTTGTTGTCTAAACTGCTTATGATCCACTTGTCACTTTCATACATGGCTGAACTACCGAGAAATACCTACAGAAGGTAACTTCCTAATGCTTAAATTTACATTTGATATCAACAAATTTCTCTTCTTCAAAAACATTTTTCTTCACATTGCCTGTAAACACTTTTTATCTTGTTGACTTTGGCTATAATCCATTATTCTGTTGCCCAAATAGGAAAACTTATCTGTCCAACTTATCTGTCCAACTTATCTGTCCAACTTATCTGTCCAACTTATCTACTAGTTAAAGTGCCTTGTTTCCTAATCTAATTCCCTCACAAATACCTGATTTTATCTGACTACATCCCATTACTCTTATTTTGCTTTTGTTGATGTTCATCTTATATCATCCTTTCAAAACATTGTTCATCCCATTCAACTGCTTTTCGAAGTTATTTGCTGTCTCTTACAGAATTTCAATGTCTTCTGCAAACATCAAGGTTTTTATTTCATCTCCCCGAAGTTTAATTCCTTCTCCAAATTGTTCTTTACTATTCACTCACTGTACAGATTGAATAACATCAGGGATAGACTACAATCCTTTCTCCTCTGCCACTACTTCCCTTTTATGCCTTTCAACACTTATAACTGCCACCTGATTATTATACAAGTTGTAAATGGCCTTCACTCCCAGAACTTTATCCCTGATACCTTCAAAATATCACTGACTGTATTTCAGTTGACATTGTCTAAAGAAAAGCTTTTTCCAAATCTAGAAAAGCTTTAAATCTAGGTTTGCCTTTCCTTAGTCTATCGTTTAAGATAAACTGATGTTCCCTGACGTCGGCTTCTACCAGTTTCTCCAGTCTTCTGTAAGGGATTTGTGTTAGGAATTTGCAACCATGACTTATTAAACTGATAGTTTGGTATTTTTTGCACCTGTCAGCAACTGATTCTGTGTAATTGGAATTATTATGTCCTTCTTGAAGTCTGTGTGTATTTTGCCTGTCTCATACATCTAGCCCACTAGATGGCTCTTCTAATAATGTTAGTAGTTATGATGGATTATCGTCTGCACCCAAGGCTTTGCTTTGAATTAGATCTTTCAGAGCTCTGTCAAATCCTTCTCATAGTATCATATCACCTTCATCTCCAACCACTTGCTTTTCTATAATATTGCCTTCAAGTTTATCTCCCTCGTATAGATCTTCTATATATTCCTTCCACCTTTCAGTTCTCCCTTCTTCACTTAGGACTGCTTTTCCATCTGAGCCCTTGATATTCATGCAGCTGCTTCTCTTTCCAGCAAAAGGGCTCTTTAACTTTCCTGTGGGTAGCATCTATCTTTCTCCATATTAAATACATTTCTAAATCCTTACATTTGTCCTCTAGCCATTCCTGCTTGGCCAGTTTGCACTTCCTGTCAATCTCATTTTTTAAATGTTTGTATTACCTTTCACCTGCAACATTTGCTACATTTTTATATTTTCGTCTTTTATCAGTTAAGTTCCTTTTCTCTTGTATTATCCAAGGATTTCTAATAGGCCTTGCTTTTTACCTATTTGATCTCTCAACACTACCCACTCACCTTGTACGGTATTCCTGTCCCCTGTTTCAGTGCCCTGTATTCCTCTCCCCTGTTTACCACTGAAACTCAACAAGCTCTGGTTCTTTCAACTTATCCAGGTAACATCTACTTTTTTGTAATTTGTTCAGTTTCGTTATATATCGTTCACAACCAACAAATTGTGTTCACTGTTCACTGTTCACATCTGCCACTGAAAATGTTTTACAATTTGAAACCTGGTTCTGAAGTCACTCTCTTGCCACTGTATGATCAATCTGAAACCTTCTGGTGTCTGCAGGTCTCTTCCACATATATAACCTTCTTTCATTAATCTTAAACCAAGTGTTAGTGATAATTAAATTATGATCTGTACACAATTCTACCAGGTGTCTTCCTCTTTCATTCCTTTCCCCCAGTCTATTCACATACTGTTTTTCCTTCTCTACCTTTTCCTACTATCAAATTCCAGTGTCCCATTCACAACTGAATTTTCCTCTTTCATAACTATTTTATCTCATCATGCATTTTTCCTATCTCTTCATTTGACAGTGGAGGGTGTTGGTTTCATGTGTATCTTGGCTGTGATAATGCATTCACTATGCTGTTGATAGTAGCTTACCTGTGTTCCTATATTCTTATTAATTACTAGACTAAAATTATCCATATTTGATTGTGTATTTATAAACCCATACACATGTGACCAGAAGTCCTGTTCCTCTTGTCACTGAACTTCATTAATTCCAGCTATATCTAACTTCAACCTATCCATTTTTCTTTCTAAAGTTTCCTAAACAGGTCTTGCAAGTTGGAGATTTTTTGTGGTGTGGAAGCTAATTCCCAGTACCTTTCAGAATCTATAATGAGCCTGTTGGTACTGAGTCATTGTGCTGAAATATGTGACACTTATGTTGCACTTTCCTGCAGATTTCTCTCACAGTGTGATTTAATTGCGACATTAGTGTCACCTGCAAAGAGTACTGTGGTCCCATCATGTATTTTGTCAGCCAAGTTATTTACATACAGCAGAAATAGGACAGGTCGCAGAACTAACATTGTGGGACCCCATACTTGGATTTTTCACTCATTACTGCAAAAGCTAGAAATTTTTCATGTTTCACTGTCTTTTTATTTGAGGACAGTCCCAGAACTGACTGTTGTTCAATTCCATAGCTCCTTTTTTTGCTTGTTATTTTGAAAACTAGAATTTTTTGTGTTTCACTGTGTTTATTTAGGTCAGGTACCAGAATTGACCCTTGTGGGACTATATACTTGATTATTTTGTGTTCAGCATTGCAATGACGAGGTTTCAATGTCTTTTTACTTTATTTCTGTAACATATTGATGACTATTGACATATGATTGCCACCTTTTCGACTGGCCTTTAATTCCATAGTCACTTAACTTATGCAAGATATTTCATGATCAGTAAAATGAAAGGCTTTACTAAGGTCAAGAAATATTCCAGATACATGTTGCTTATCATTTACTGCTGTTAGTATTTAATTTAAAATGGCAAAAATTACTGATTGGGTTGACTTTCCAGCTGTGAATCTATGCTGTGAGTCATTTATCAGCCTTTCTGTATTTATGAAGGCTGTTAATCTCCTGATGAACATTTCTTCCTAAATTTATGTCATACAGAATTTGTAGGTTTACATATTTAGGAGTATTTGAAGTGGAAGATGGCCCTGAAAAATCTAAATAAAAAACTGAATATGCTTATGTATGCTGTTAGGATTCTTGCTCAAAACATAAGTTACTCATCAGTGCTAACAGTGTTTCAGGATAGTACACAAACAGTACTGATGCATGGAATAATTTTTTGGAGGAATTCCACAATTTACAAAAAAGAAAAAAAACTTTTAAATACAGGAAAAGATTATCAGAGTGATAAATGAAGCAAACTGCAGGGATTCCTGTTGAACTCTTTCTCAAATTCTGAAAATACTGCCTCAACGATGTTTGCTCGTTTATGACATACTAATTTTTATTAAATAGAGCCTTTCAAAATGGAAAACATCTTCAAACATAACTATGATTTATACCTGTGTGAAACTAGGCAGGATCTTTACTTAAATGTAAACACAGTAATTAAAAACTTATGCAAAATATGAGTGTAATATAGTGGAGTTATGTTGTATAATGAAATGCCTTCTTCCCTGAGATGCTCACTGACATTGAATACATTGAAGCTAAAGTTGAACTATTTCTTGCTTGACACCTGCTTCTACTCTGTCTCTGAATTTCTGGAACATTATAATAAGGAAACCTCACTTATCAAACATTGTTGATTATTGCATGTGTAATGTTACATTATACTGTAATTTAACAATATTATGAACAGGATATTTTCTGATCAACATATAGCAAAAATGCTGAGTCACAGATAGGCACAACAAAAAGACTGTTAGTCTTTTTGCTGTCCCTATCTGCAACTCAGCATCTCTGCTATATGTTAAGTAACAAGTACCCTTTTCATAATATTGTTAAATTCCATCCTGAATTTTCCATTGTTGATTAGACAATAGTTTACTTTGATTGCGTTGATGAGGTAGTCTCACTTAATAACTACTGCTATCAAATGTACAAGCTAGGTAGTATGTCAATATTTATTATTATGTGACAATATTTGAAAAGGAAAATTGCTACCGTATTTACTCGAATCTAAGCCGCACTCGAATCTAAGCCGCACATAAAAATGAGGCTCGAAATAAAGGAAAAAAAAAAATTCCCGACTCTAAGCCGCACCTGAGATTTGAGACTCGAAATTCAAGGAGAGAGAAGAGTTTTAGGCAGCACCTCCAAATCAAAACAAAGTTGGTCCATTGTAATATGAGACACAATTTAGGTCGAATGAATGACGATACAGCTACAGTAGTTTGGTGTGAGTCGTAAGCTTAGCAGTTAAGCTTTACCAGGTAGCCATGGCTATGCGTCAGGCGCACCGTCCGTATTTATACGGGTACCTTTCCCTTTTCACGTGCTTCGTCTGGTTTGATGAATACACTAAGCAAATTCAGAAGGATGTAGGTTGCAGTGGGTACTGGGAGATTAAGAGGCTTTCACAGGATAGAGTAGCATGGAGAGCTGCATCAAACCAGTCTCAGGACTGAAGACCACAACAACAACAACAACATCGTTGGATAATGTATGACAATGCAGTGGTCGAAACTCGGGGAGGAGAAAAAAAAAAAACCCTCATCTTCCACCTTTTTGTTTTTTAATTTATTTACTGACGCACAGGTTTTGGCGCCAGTATTTATCTTTGTGCCTACAAAGCATGCCTGTGTAGCGCTACGTATATTCGATGGCACAAGTTAGTTGTGGCGGCACCTACCAACATTTTTCAGAACTTCTGCTTGCTTTGCACACGATTCTAAACCGCAGGCGGTTTTTTGGATTACAAAAACCGGAAAAAAGTGCGGCTTAGATTCGAGTAAATACGGTACTCACAATATATCAGAGATGCTGAGTCGCAGATAGGCATAACAAAAAGACTCTCACAATTAAAGCATTCAGCCATTAAGGCTTTTACAAATTAATGATCCCTTTTCCTATACCATATATACAAACAATGTATTATAAATTATTTTCTGTTCCAAAATAAAATGAAACAGTGATTAATATCCAAATGATCCAAATGGCTCTGAGCACTATATGACTTAATTTATGAGGTCATCAGTCCCCTAGAAATTAGAACTACTTAAACCTAACTAAGCTAAGGACATTACACACATCCATGCCCGAGGCAGGATTCGAACCTGCGACCGTAGAGGTCACCCGGCTCCAGACTGTAGTGTCTAGAACTGCTCGGCCACTCCGGCCTGCAGTGATTAACACTGCAGAGACATGGCCCACATGTAGGACCAGTGACACCATACCCTGTGCAGCTGGAGAAGTCTGTCACACTGCTCAGAAAATGTGAACAACCATCAAATAAAACAGAAATGTGAAAATAAGAGCCAGTTTTGCTTGTTGATGTGAAATGGTGCAATAACATTATGCTTGTGAGTGTGAACACAATAGAATGACCATCTCTGGAAAATAAGCTTGCCAAATGTGAGACTTTAGCTTGTACAGGCCATGCTGATCTGATTATTATCTATGTACATAACTAGTGAGTGTAAGCAGGTTATCCACAATAAGAATTAGATATTTGTGCACACAGTGTGACCACATAGAGGAGAGAGTGGTACCTTGTCAGCATGGCCGTAACAGATCATACAGCTGGTTCCACACTTTTGGCTCCATGTCAGAGAGCACTGCAATGGATCTGGATCTTTTTACATCAGTGGCTCAAAACTCCTTGCAGTAGTCCATACTGGTGGCACATGTGCTAGCTTTAATCATCAAAAATATTCATACTGTAACGGGCATGTGGGTACTGCCACAGACATGCTGAGTGGAAATATATTGTTTTTACTTCAACTTGTCCTACAGTAATGACTCATATATGTTAGATTCTACCATGGTGACAGCAGTCTGGCAGCTTGCATAGCGGAAAGGCATATCACACACACACACACCAAGTGTGATGGCTTGTGATAGGCCCTCTTTGAGTCCTAGCCACAACATTTGGGAGTACTGATTACAGCTGATTAGGGCAGGTTAATTCTAATATTTGGGTATTGTAATGTTTTTGATCTGCGATATAATGTTCATTTCAGACACATATGTCTTCTGTATCTTCCAGATGTGTGAAACCTTAGAAAGTATTTTCATTGAACTGCACACTCCTTCACCACACATTACACTGTTACTCACACAGGACATCAAAATAAAATTATGTACATCTGTTTCTTAGCATGCATTGTTATTGCTGTTCCCAAGGAACTTGCATTATGACATAATACATGTAGATGTCATTCACTATTTTTTTCTTCCTTTTTTTTTTAAATTGAGGCCAGTTCCTATTACTCCTCCTGCTGCTGCGAAAGATAAGGGTGTCCTGAAGAAACTGGCATCATCTACTTCATTTAAGTGAGTGTAATATATGTTTTTAAATTTAAACTTAAGTATTCAATGCTTTTTTGTATTAATTTGTAATTAAATTATTGTCAAACTCAGGTTTTCACACAGTGGAAAATCTTTTTTGAATATGTAGATCTTATAAATTATTTCTTACTGTTTCTGCATTTTACAAAAAATCCAGTAACTTGATAAAATATTTTATGATACTTAGTAAGTACAGGATATATAGCTCAGGTGTTCAGTATTATAAATATTATTTTGATGTCTACACTTGCTTAAAACTACATGAAAGCTTTTAATAGAGAAATTATATGTAAAAATTAACACATGTTTCATGTTTGAAATCTTGTAAGTGATAAATAGTTACTCTTTGACAGATCAACCACATCAGTAACAGAACAGGAGCAACAACCAGCTAGACGGCTACTCTCAACAACTTCTAGTTTGAGTGATGACTTAAGTGAAGATGATGATTTGTGTAAGTTGCACATTACTTGTTAATATCCAAGTGGCTCTCTAACAAATAGTGAAGGTTTGTGATGTTTTGATGTGGATTGCTGATGACAAAAAGAGTGGTGCATGAATAATATTTTTGTCTTTGCTGGATATTACATTTATGAGGCAAACAGTGCCAGTGCACTTCAAGGGTCTTAATTTGAATCTGTTTGGAATATGTTTTAATTTGCCATTAAGATTAATAACACTGTGCACTCCACTGCAGAGTGAAAGATTCATTCCATCATAGGATATTTATAAGCCATCTTATGCACACCACTTCACTCACTCCACTTCTTCCTCTGCATGCTTTCTTCAGTAGTATGTTGTGTACTTGCAGGTAACTGAATTAAGCACTGAATTTCAAGCTGTACTTCCATGTTCTTTAAGCATGTTAGTTGTTTGTTTTATGTACAATGAAGGGACAGTCTACATGTACATCTCTAAATAACAATGGCTATTGGGGTGCCTTCTTTTGTAGCTTCACTAACCGGTCTAATTGCTGCATTCCCCAAATTATAATGAAGTAAAATAGATGTGCATGCTGGTATTTCATTATTAAAACCATATCTGCAATTATTATTCAAAACATTCTAAGTTGGCTGTTGCAAATTTCTTTGATGTCATCAGAGGTTATCAGGATGCCAAATTAATTAAATTCATTGCTGTTAGCAAAAATTGTGTTATTAATTGGCAGTGCATTATTAGTTTTTGGATGACAAATTAAGATGAAGTACATAGTTTAAACTCTATTCTTCTGAAGACCTATAACTTCCACAGCAGTTATTAATTGTGTTGTAAGAACTTTAACTCATTCTCATTGTCAGCTAATACAACAGTGCCATCAGTATATGTGAAGATCTTAATATTGCTCCATTTTGTAATAATTTTACTTTTTCAGATATTTTGATAATTAGGGGCCTATAATATTTAATACAAATGGAGATAGTGAATTGCTTGTTTGACTCATGTTTTGACCTCAAGTGCAACTTTTATTTTGTATTTTGAGTTCAAAGAGCAGAATTTTATTAAAATCATAAATTTTATTGGGATACCAAGTCACCTCACACATTTCTATAAATTTGTTATGTTAATACTATAAAGCAATGGAAAGACATGGATGAAACAACAACAATATGGAAGTTGTAGACTGCTACTCATCATATACAGGAGGCATTGAGTTGCAGACAGACACAATGAAAATGACTACTAAAATGTTAAAGTTTCCAGATAAAGTCCTTCTTCTGCTCTAGAAAACACTTACACAGAAACACAACTCATGCATACGTGGTAACTGTCTCAAAGCATTAGAGCTCTGAGGCTCTAGTGCCCTGAGACAGTTACCATGTAAGCATGAGCTGAGCTTGTGTGAATGTGCATGTTTTCTATTGCAGAACAAGGTCTTTATCCAAAAGCTATAATATTACAGTAATATTTTTAATTGTGCCTGTCTGTGACTCAGTGCCTCCTCTATATGGTAAGTGGCAATCACTCCTTCTCCCATTGTCGTCAATATTATGAAAAGCTATTTTAAAATTGAACAGAGGTATATGTATATTTTGACTGAATTCATTTACTTGCAACATCCTTAGCAAGTATGCACTGTGAATTATGGATCTGTCTGATCTAAACCCAAATTAGGAAAACTTAAGTATATAGCCGTATCTTTGCTAAAAATAAATGTTTGTAATTTGTGTTCAACAGCACAAATCCTTCATAGTTTGAACAATATGTTAGATCTCCCTTTTTATATGCAGGGTGCATACCACCTAAAATCAGCACACACTCCAGTGCAGAGTGAAAATTTGTTCTGAATATACCAACTTATTTTTAATTCTTTCAAACAGTAGTGTAATAATTTTTAGAGGCTGCTCTTAAACACAAATTCATTGAACTTCCAAATCTCTTTTTTCATTTCTCATCGCTTCCAGTAGGTTTATGGCTTTTAATTTTCTTATGAATTTCTTTATTTCCTACTAAACTGGATTCTTCAAATAGAATACTCCCTGTTCACTTGATGATAGTTATATACTGATGTACAGTTCAAATTTTGTTAAATTACCCTTTCAATCTGTTCGAAATCCTGCTTTTTTAATTTTTTTATTTTTAGAAACATGCTGTCTTGGGCTAGTATGAACTGTCCTAGTGCTTTTACATTCTGGAGTTTGTCATATGGTGGTTTTCTGTCTTATTTATTGTGTAATTACAATAATATTTTTTTCTTTTACATAAGAATTTCCCTGGAATGTTTCTGCTTTTCTTCAGCAATAAGTCTGTTGTGACTAACACAATCAGCTGGCTTTGAAATGTCAAGGAACAAAGCACAGACTTTCATATGCTTATACAGTCTTTCTATTACAGGAACTAAAAAAAATTCTGGTATATCTAACTTAATAAACAAAGCTGTACCTCATTCATAATGTTGTTTTTGTTTCTGTGAAATTCTACATTCTTTCTTAAATCACAATTTCCACTATTTTAGCAAAGATTTGTTATTACTAATTGGCCTATCACTCCATGGTTTTTCTTATACCTATAGTTTTTTAAAAGGCAGTAGAAAGTGCTCTACAATGATTTAATTTGAGGGTTTTATGGCTATGATGAGGGACTACGCACCGAAAACTCCAACTTATTATGATAAGACACTTTATTTACAGTTTGTATATTTACAGAAACACCGGAAAAACAATGCACAATTTCACGACACGTGTATCACTAGTCAAGTCGCAGACGGAACTACCAACAAAGCTAGAGTCTCCAAAGACCGTTTACTCCGCAATTCGCCGGTGAATTACTGGCAGTCGACTGTCGCCACAGAGGCCCCCCCCCCCCCCCCCCCAGGAGTGTGGAGCACTGAAGGAAGGACGTGGGCGTCTTCCTGTGTAGTGGTGTTGTAGGATGCTTGCTGGTTGATAGCAGCGTGTGCTAAGTGTCCATACTGTCTGTGCAGGGTGGACTAGTGCTCGTATAGTCCACCATCCAGTGGGGGGGGGAGCGGACTGGTCGACATGCGCGCGTGAACTGGACGGGCACAGGAGATGTCGTTGCAGTACTGGCGGGGAGGGGGATGTGAATCTTGAGCATCCCGTCGGTGCTGAACGTTGCAGTTATGGCAGCCGTATCCACCCCATTTGGGATAGGGACTGAGCGCAGGATGGTGATGTGTGACGTGGGTGTGGACCCATGTAAAGCGTCTCCTGTGCGGAGGACAAAGATGGATCCCTCGCGGAGCTGCAAGGAAAGCTCTTCATGTTGGCACTCAGAGGCGTTGATTGCGATGCAGATTTTGTCGACAGTGGATGTAGGGTGCAGTAGGGGGCCAGGAGGTGAAAAGTAACGTAGTTCAGGAGAAACAATCTGTGGGGGTATTGGATACCAACACTTGGGATGGTGTAATGTCACACGCAACATGATTGTCACACGCAGTGCCTGTTTGGAACGAGGGTAGAATATCATCGTAAGCAGCAGCCGCTGAGTTGCCCTCAGGTGTAGGCTCGTTGCACATACGATCATGGTGGGGCGCAGGAGGGTGGGTGGTCTGTGTGGGACGGGGACATCCCCATCTGATGGAAGAACACTCGACTCGGGGGGGGGTTACAGATTCTTCGATCATCCACGCTGGTTTCACACGTTGGAGGGAAACTGTATGCTGGCGACCACTGACAAGAATGTCCATAGTATTTTTCGTGCGGGCCACTACTTGATATGGGCTGGAGTAGGGTGGCTGTAATGCCGGTTTGACTGTGTCATCCCGTAACATAACAAACTCCCAAGAGTCCAGTGCCTTATGCCTGAACACCCGAGGGTGGGTATGTGGCCGTGGAGGAGGTGTGCGGATCGCGGCTATGTGTGTCCAAACCCGTTCAACTAGCATGGGTAGGTCAGATAGGATGGCGATTGCTTCGTCGTTGACGAACTCTGCAGGGAGGACTAGGGGCTCGCCTTACAGGAGCTCTGCGAGTGAAACTTGGAGGTCTGTCTTGTAAGCCGTGCGTATTCCTATCATAACCCAGGGAAGGGCATCGCACCATGCACCACCGTGGCACATGAGTGCCGCTTTCAGCATTCTGTGCCACCACTCGACCAGTCCATTGCTCTGGGGATGGTAAGCCGTAGTGCGGAATCTATCCACCCCACAGAGGACGCAGAGTTTGTTAAACAGCAGGGATTCAAACTGTCTTCCCTGGTCGGTGTTGATGGATGTAGGACAGCCAAATCGAGCTATGCAGGAGGATACAAATGCGCGTGCTACGGAATCTGCTGTAATGTCCTGCAGGGGGATTGCCTTCACCCAACGTGTAACGCGATCAATGCCGGACAGGATATACCTGAAACGATCCGACACGGGTAATGGTCCCACGAGATCCACATGTACATGACGGAAGCGGCCTTTTGGGATGTCGAATTTACCTAGACTGGGTTGTGTGTGCCTGCCGACTTTGCTGTGCTGCCACTGAAAACAGGCACGAGCCCAAGTACAACAATCCCTCTTCACACCTGGCCACACAAAGCATTCTGTAACCAGGCGCGTAGTAGCCTTAGCACCAGGGTGTGCCAGGTTATGTAAAGTAGTGAACACTTGGCGACGCAGCGCAGAGGGAACAATAGGCCGAGCGGTGCCCGTGGATGTATCACACCACAGTGGCTTGGCTGAGCCCGGTAGGTTGCACGAAACGATCTGAAGGGAAGTATCTGGGTCCTGTCGGAGGTTGTGCAATTCGGTGTCACTGTCCTGTATGTGGGCCAATTCATCGAAATTAATGGGGGATGAAATTGCAGTGATACGTGATAGGTAGTCAGCCACTACATTTTCTGACCCTCGAATGTAACGGATGTCTGTTGTGTATTGGCAAATTAAATCCATTTGCCGGAACCTACGTGGGGGAAGGTCAGTAGCTGGGTTACGGATAGCCTCCGCGAGTGGGCGGTGGTCCGTGAAAATTGTTATACTCCTTCATTCAATGTCTGTGCAGAAATATTTCACAGCTTCATAAACTGCAAGCAATTCTCTGTCGAATGCTGACCATTTACGTTGAGCTGTAGATAATTTTTTGGAAAAAAGCCGCAGTGGTTGAGTTGTGTCATTGACATGCTGTTGTAGGACTGCACTGATTGCAAAATCACTTGCATCCGCTGTAATCAAGTTGCAGGCATCTGGCAAGGGATGGGCGAGGGTGACACCACGTGCTAACACTTATTAAAGGTCTTCGAAAGCTCTCACCATGTTGTCAGACCATGGTACTCGGCGACTGCCTGAGGTTTGTATCCTGGCCAATTCATTAGTCAAAGGGGCTTGAATTGCTGCTGCTATCGGCAGATTACGACGGTAGAAATTGACAGTTCCTAAAAACCGGCGTAATTCGCGAAATGACACTCTGTGGGGTAGCTCATGAATGCAGTCAACCCGCTCCTGTGGGGGGTGTATACCATCCGAGGAGACAGTGTACCCCAGAAAAGTGACCGCGTCCTGTATCGTGGCCAGGTGGAGTTCGTGTTCCTTGTCAGAGGGGGAGAAAATTAGTATGTCATCGAGGTATGCATAGCAATATGTGCAGTTAAAAAGAAGTGAGTCTATAAAATGCTGCCAAGTTTGGGCCGCGTTTTTGAGACCATAAAGCATGTAACAAAATTCGTACAGGCCAAAAGGTGTGATTACTGCTGTCTTTGGGATGTCACTCTGTTCCATTGGTATCTGTAAATATGCCTTGCGACAGTCTAAGACACTGAAGATACGTGCTCCGCTAAGTACTTGCACAAAGTCTTGTATGTGAGGTATCAGGCAATTGTCTAATACCGCCCACGCGTTGAGGCGGCGATAGTCGCCGCAGAGGCGCACGGTGCCGTCCTTTTTGGGAACTAAATGTATGGGGGAGGACCAGTTACTGTCTGACAGGCGAACAATGCCTGTCCTTAGAAGTTCCTCCACTGCGGCTTTAGCAAGGCATAGTTTATGTGGCGGCAGTCGGCGCACCTTGTGGGGCACTGGAGGCCCATCTGTCGTGACAATTTTGTGTGTCGTGCCATTCGTGATAGCGTTCAGCTTGGCTGGCAGACTCATTCAGGGGCTGTCATGAACGGGGATCGGTAGCACACAAGAGTCACTAACCTGATGTGCCAGAGGAGCTATCTGCTTCGGTTTCGACAAAGTTCCATGAGGTGCATCTCCGGCGTCAGATGGTGGCAGCGTTGGTAGGCGTTGTACGAGGCGTCGTGCCTCGGTGAAGGCTTGCGTAGCCAATGATCTGGTGCGGTTCCATTCGGCGTTGTGGGCACGGAGATCGTCGACTGCAGGGCGTTCGGGCTGGAGATGGGCAGTGGAAATTGTGAGGCTGTCCGCCAATGAAGAGCATCTGATGGCAGCTGTGTCCATGTCGTCGGGCAGGTGAGGGGGAGAGGGGCCGAAGGAGCGACTGAACTTGCAATGTGCGTAGACGAGGCGTGGTGCAATAATGCAGCTGACTGAAGATCTGGAGACAGTCTGAAGTGGAAAAGGAAGTCGATGCCTAATACTGGATCTTCGACATCACCCACGTAGAAGGACCAAGTGAACTGTTTACCAGGTATGAGTTCAGTAGGTAACTTGGCCAAACCCTCGACACGAAGTGTCAACTTATGTGCTGCTTGAAGGGACAGTTTGGTTGGTGTCGTGTCCTTTACAGAAAATGTGGGAGGTATGACACTAACGTCTGCTCTGGTATCGACGAGGAAATACCAGCACGAACCTACATCCCAGGCGTACGTACGTCCTCGTGGGCGCCCCTGCCTGTATCAGCGGGCCGTGGCGCCTACTGCGGCTCGCGTGCAGCGTTTGGGAACGCGCAGGGTGGGCGGCAGTTGCAAGTGGCGTCCCTGAAAGTGGTGTGAAACCAGCATATGCGTGAGTCAGCTGTACTCGTCCTGCCAGCTGAAGCATAATGCGGGGGGAAGGAGGGGCGGGCAGGCGCTAGCCCGGTTGGGGTAGGGAGTGGCTGTTGCCAACCCGCTGGCGGTTCCCGGTCTTGGCCACTAGGTGGCTGCAGTTCTGTGTGCTGTCCGCGATACACACGCGCCCAGCCTCTACCGCCCGATGGTGGAAGTATACCCACAGGGTTACCAACCTCGGCGATGTTAGGGACTGTGCCATGCGGGGGAAGGTGGCTGTGTCAAATAATGGCGTATGCCTGGTCCGCCAGCTGTAGTTTATCCACGAGTGACGCTGCGGTATGTGGGAGCAAATGTAACTGTAGTTCTTGCGGCAACTTCACCAACCACAATGCCCAGAGCGCTAAGTTTTGCAGGATCTCAGAACCCACCTGTGCACACAAGTGTCGCCACAGCTGTGAGGGTGTTCTGTCGCCTAAAGTCTCGCCGTAAATTATGTTGTGAATAGTATCGGCTGGCGGACAAGACAAGCATTCGATAAGTAATGCCCGAGCAGAGGCATACTTGTCGCTCTTAGGTGGGTTTGGCAATAAGTCACTGATTAGGTCAGGGTGGTCGTGCAGGTGGTTCACTAAACACACGAAACAGGTGCTGTCATCCATAATACCGTATATGTCCAACATGTTGTCCACCAATGTAAACCATGTCACTGGGTTGTCCAGTTGTAACGGCAGCAGCTTTGGAAAACGGCCGGGGGCCAGTGTTTGCGGGGGAGAGGCACGAAAAGCACGGGGGTTCTGCACGGTGTTCACTGGTGCGAAATGTGCCTCAGTGGCAGGCGATGTGTTGCATTGAATGTCCGTTAGCTGTGTAGGCGAGACATGGTATCCAGTCCTTGTAGGCACGGAATCTGTACGGCCACATGACAAGCACGGCGCGGCAGGCGCGGGCGGGTCAACTGACGGAATCTCGAGCAGAGGTGCGAGATCGCGATTGAGCGCCGAGTGATGGGGCGGAACCACAGCAGGTGCATCGCCCGAAGTGAGCGCGGGGTGGAAGGATGGATAGGCATATAAATGGTCTGGCGCGGTTGGCGCGAATGTCCCTTCGACCGGCGCGAATGGGGACACGTTAAACGGCGGCCGTGCATGTGGCCCCAGAAACTGGCCCGCCGCGTGGTCCATGTTGTGCGGTAGAAACTCGGGGTTTCCGGGATCCTGGGCTGAAGGGGCATTCTGTCGAATGTAGAATGCCGTAGAAGGTGTCCGCGGTGATGTGTACAGCGCCCGGTGTGGTATGCCGGCGGAGGTTAGAGTCGTCCGGTCAGGCGAGGCAAACACGGGAGATACGAACATTCCCGGTGTATTAGTGGCACACGGGGTGAAGCATTGTGCTTCACAGTCGAATGTCCATTCTGCGGTCGTGGCGTCGTGCACTGCCGTAAAAACTGGAGGCTGCGACATTGTCTATTGGTGTGAAACCGGTGATACACAGTGAGCGACTGCAACGTATTTTCGTGACCCGGGGTCACCAGTGTGGGTTTTATGGCTATGATGAGGGACCATGCACCGAAAACTCCAACTTATTACGATAAGACACTTTATTTATGGTTCGTATATTTACAGAAACACCAGAAAAACAATGCACAAAATCACGACATGTGTATCACTAGTCAAGTCACAGGCGGAACTACCAAAGAAGCTAGAGTTTCCAAAGACCATTTACTCCGCGCTTAGCCGGTGAATTACTGGCAGTCGACTGTCGCCACAAATTTATCAGAACAATCATTAGCCTGATCAGCAAACATGAGCAACCATTTGTTGGCCTAGCTGATGTACCTGCTAGACCCTCAAAATTTTATTTTATTTTTGGAAAGTTGGCTATTTATACTACGTTCATTTGTTGGAAGCAAGAGGAAGAATTCTTTTACAGTGTGAATGCTACTTGCCCTACTTTACTTTTGGAGAGCTGTCATTTGTGAGGCTGTCAACTACTCCAACATTGTATACATTAAAAACAGGACTAACCTCAACTTGGCTCCTCTTCTCATTCTCTGTCTTTCCCAATATAATATCACCATTGTCTCTTTGAATTTTGTGTCTGTATTTACATGAGACCATAAACTCTCCACAATATTACTTGAGATTGCAAGTTCATTTTAGCAGAAGCTGTATTTACTTTCTGTTATTAACTTTCTGTGTGCTTCTTTTCCTCCCTGTAAACATAAGAACTGTCATTGGTTTTCATGTGCTCCTGTTACTGCTCCCCTTGACTTTATAATATTTGTTACAGTGCATTTTTTGCTCTTCACTTTATTTACAACTGGGTGTTTAGTTAGCCGCTTACTCGGTGTTTATACACTAGCTTAATGTTAAGCAGAAGACTTGTCATCCTTTCTCATGGTTTCAGATAAACAAATTCCTCTCTAGTTTTATGACTTCATTAACATTTGTAGTTTCCTTAAGTTTTCTGGTTTTGTCTATCTTCCTTCCACAAATTCATTTTTAGTCATGTTGCCATCTGTTTATTAAACTCTTTTACCATAATAATTCAAAATTTCTGTATTTATTGCTTGCAAATCCTGCTTTTTCTCTAGTACATATATAATTACATCTACATGTACATTCATCCTCACAAATCAATGTGAAATGTTTGGCAGAAGGGGCTAAGCATTTTTTACACGTTAGGGTTTCTTCATATTCCAATCACATATGGTGCATGGGAAGAAAAACTGCTAAATCTGTCTGTGTAAAGCTGAAATTAGTTTACACTTGTCTTCCAGGTACCTACACGTGTGATACATTGGCAGCTAAACTATCACTTTAAATTCATCATTTCCATTTGTTGAGGCTTTGTATATGGGCTGTTGCAAGATAATTAGTGTCTGTCTTCATGTATCTGCCAATCCAAGTCAACATGATCTAGCTGCAGTCCCAAAACACATTTTTGTATATCGGCTAATCCATGTTGTTCAACATTTCTGTGATGTTCTTCCATCAGTCAAACAAACCTGTGACCATTTTTTGCTGTCACTTCTTTGAGTACAACTGATATCTCCTGTCACTGCTGTTTGGTATGGATCCCACAAACTTAAGCAATATTCTGAGATTAGATGCACAAGAGTTTTGTAAGCAGTTTCTTGAAGTCTGCCACTACCTATACCTAAGCCTATGTGATCATTCCATTTCCTATCCATACAAACTGTTACCCTCAGGTGTTTGTAGGAGTTGACTAAATACAGTGGTGACTCACTGACATTTCAGCCATAAGATACCACTTTTTTGTGTAACGCTCTGTCTAATGGCATCATCCCATCCTTGGCAAAATGTTTCTAGAAGCCTCCACCACCATCACACCTCTATTTAACTCAAACAGAAAACTGTGTTTGAAATGTTCCAATTTCTCCACTTGGCACTCCATTTTCTAGTGTCCACCATTCACTCACTTTCTACAGATGACATAATGAACATATGTAAACTCACATAGCAACAGCGAACTACAAATAAAAAATGACAACCAACAAATAAACCCAGAGCAGCTGGAATACCAACATGCAAAACAAAAACGCTATGAACTTATGCACTAATCTAATACAAACCTTATCATTATACCAGAACAATTACAAAAATTTATGTTGATATAATGAGGCAAGGAAACCATCATGTTCAAGTCAGCAATTGTGTTTTGCATCCCTTGTCCAGACAGAATTTGCAACTGAACTCCATTTTATGCCATCCTTGGCATGTGCGGTATTGATTACAGGGATAAGAAAGGTAAGCCATTCTGTTATGTGAAGCAGACTGGAATAATCAACAGTGGTGGCATGATAAATAAACAAATAAATAAATAAAATAGAAAGAAACTTCCACATGGGAAAAATATATTAAAAACAAAGATTCCAAGACTTACCAAGCGGGAAAGCGCCGGCAGACAGGCACGTGAACAAAACACACAAACACACACACAGAATTACTAGCTTTCGCAACCGATGGTTGCTTCTTCAGGAAGGAGAGGGAAAGACGAAAGGATGTGGGTTTTAAGGGAGAGGGTAAGGAGTCATTCCAATCCCGGGAGCGGAAAGACTTCCCTTAGGGGAAAAAAAGGGACAGGTGTACACACGCACACACACACACACACACACACACACATACACACATATCCATCCGCACATACACAGACACACTTGTGTCTGTGTATGTGCAGATGGATATGTGTGTGTGTGTGTGTGTGTGTGCGAGTGTACACCTGTCCTTTTTTTCCCCTAAGGGAAGTCTTTCCGCTCCCGGGATTGGAATGACTCCTTACCCTCTCCCTTAAAACCCACATCCTTTCGTCTTTCCCTCTCCTTCCTGAAGAAGCAACCATCGGTTGCGAAAGCTAGTAATTCTGTGTGTGTGTTTGTGTGTTTTGTTCACGTGCCTGTCTGCCGGCGCTTTCCCGCTTGGTAAGTCTTGGAATCTTTGTTTTTAACAAATAAATAAATAGATACATGAGAAGAAAATCTAGGAAAGTTGCTCATCATCACCATTGACATTTAATTTGTAATTGATGGAGCAAAGAGGGAAGTATAAATTCAATAAATTACACTTAGCCTATTTACCTGTAGCTGAATTGAAGAACACAGATAGAACATAAAAGAATAGGTAATGAAGCTGTAGTGTATTCATATGTATGAGTGCTACTTTGTTTAAATGTACTGAAAAATAAGCTTTTTCTTGTATCATATTTAATAAAAGCTTATTATTTCAAGCAATAATTCTGAATATTTCAACTTACTGGAATATTACAAGAAGTATGATATCATGAAGGAACATATATGCTTTATTCAGTCACTGAACCTTCTGACTGCCCTCATGTTTGAACTTTCACCATTGAACATTTTCCAACTAAACAGAACAAGAGAGAAATGTGCAGATCACTCCAACAGTGGTGTTGCATATTAGAAAACAGAAATCTATACCAGATCAATGCATGGAGCACAGAAAAGAGATATAGGAAGAGGGAGAGGAGAAAAATGGGAGGTGGCAAAGGAGAGAAAGGTGAAGATGAAGAGGGAAAAGGGGAGGGTAGAGACAAGGGAAAAGTGCTGAAAATGGAGAGAGAGCAAGAGAGAGGGAAGGGGAGGAAGAATGCCTGCATTTGGGGGGGGGGGGGGGGGGCTGTGAAACAGGGAGAAGGTACGAAGAATCCAGTTCACTTTCTGGATGGAAAAGGAGTGGTGTGGACAAAAGAGAGAAGGGAAAAAGCAAGATTAGGCAGTGAGAGCAGGTTAGTGAAGGTTTAGGCCAGAGCAATTGTGAGAGCATGGGATGTTTCAGAGAGACAATTCTGATCTACACAACTCAGAGAAACTTTTGCTGCAAGGGAGTATCCAAACAACACGCATAGTGAAGCAGCTGTTGAAGTCATTTGTGTTGCGTGTGCAGCATTTTCGGCAACTGGATGGGCGAATCTGCAGTTCACCACAGTTTGGCAATGGCCAATCATGCGAGTAGACAGTTGGTTACTTGTCATGCCCACATAGAATGCTGTTCAGTGATTGCAGCATAGCTGATGTATAACATGACTGCTTTCACACTTTGTCCTGTCCTTTATTGGGTAGAAATGCCCATAACTGGACTGTGGTAGGAGGTGGTGTGTTTATGGACAGGCCTTGGACCTGGGCTGAATGCAAGAGTTGTTCCAAGTAACCAACTGTCTATTCACATGAATGACCATAATTAAACTGCAACAAAATGCAAACTTGACCATCCAGTTACCAAACTTATTGTGCACCACAACACAAATGACTTCAACAGGTGGTTCATTATACAGGCAATTTGGATACTCCCTTCCAGTACAGGTTTCTCAGACCTATGCAGATGGGAATTATCTCTCCAACACATACAGCACTCTTGCAATCCTCCTGGCCTAAACCTCTGTCAATCTTTTCATGCTGCCCCACTTTGGCTTTTTCCTACTCTCTTCTGTCCCCACCTCTCCTTCTCCATCCATATCATGCACTGTCTTCTCCCAACACACTTCCTCTCCCCACCCCCCTCCCCATTCAGACATTCTCCCACTCCCTTAACCTCTCCTCTCCCCCCTTTTCAACCCCTCTCCCTTCTCTCTCCCCTTCCTTTCTCTCTCTTCATCTTCACCTTTCTCTCCTTTTGCACCCTCCCCTGTTTTCCCACTCTCCCTCTTCTTACATCTATTTTTGTTGTACCCTCTGTTCTCCTTTCATCTTGTTGTGTAGCCCACCTTGTGTTCTTCCATACCTCTTCCCCTCCTTCATCAGCTCAGTTAACTTATTTAAGTAACTGAGTTCCAATAATTAGTGTTGCCATTTGTTGCATTTGGGTGTCTGGCTGTGAGTGTGAATGTGTGCACTACTGTTAGAGGGAAAGGTGTTTTCTATTATGTTTCTGTCCTCCACTCATCGATCTACTATAGGTAAGTAGTTGCCTTTCCTTTGTTTCACATGTTGCTCCATCCAGGAATTTCCATTATTGTTATTCAAATTTGGAGTTTGCTTAATAATTTTTTGACTAGCTTTCATTATACACATTTTATCTAAGAAAAGTTATGTTATTGTGCTTGAAACTGACTTTGCTGTGTGCATGGTGGGCATTGTATAAGAAATCAGAAGTTCAAAAATGTAGAAGGAAATAAAAGTAAGTGATTTCTTGTTTTTAAGTAAGAGTGTTTTTAAGTAAGAGTGGCCCCCCCATGAACCATGGACCTTCCCGTTGGTGGGGAGGCTTGCGTGCCTCAGCGATACAGATAGCCGTACCGTAGGTGCAACCACAACGGAGGGGTATCTGTTGAGAGGCCAGACAAACGTGTGGTTCCTGAAGAGGGGCAGCAGCCTTTTCAGTAGTTGCAGGGGCAACAGTCTGGATGATTGACTGATCTGGCCTTGTAACAATAACCAAAACAGCCTTGCTGTGCTGGTACTGCTAACGGCTGAAAGCCAGGGGAAACTACTGCCGTAATTTTTCCCGAAGGCATGCAGCTTTACTGTATGATTAAATGATGATGGCATCCTCTTGGGTAAAATATTCCGGAGGTAAAATAGTCCCCCATTCGGATCTCCGGACGGGGACTACTCAAGAGGATGTCGTTATCAGGAGAAAGAAAACTGGCGTTCTACGGGTCGGAGTGTGGAATGTCAGATCCCTTAATCGGGCAGGTAGGTTAGAAAATTTAAAAAGGGAAATGGATAGGTTAAAGTTAGATATATTGGGAATTAGTGAAGTTCGGTGGCAGGAGAAACAAGACTTCTGGTCAGGTGACTACAGGGTTATAAACACAAAATCAAATAGGGGTAATGCAGGAGTAGCTTTAATAATGAATAGGAAAATAGGAATGCGGGTAAGCTACTACAAACAACATAGTGAACGCATTATCGTGGCCAAGATAGATACGAAGCCCACACCTGCTACAGTAGTACAAGTTTATATGCCAACTAGCTCTGCAGATGATGAAGAAATTGAAGAAATGTATGATCAAATAAAAGAAATTATTCAGATAGTGAAGGGTGACGAAAATTTAATAGTCATGGGTGACTGGAATTCGGTAGTAGGAAAAGGGAGAGAAGGAAACATAGTAGGTGAATATGGACTGGGGCAAAGAAATGAAAGAGGAAGCCGCCTGGTAGAATTTTGTACAGAGCACAACTTAATCATAGGTAACACTTGGTTCAAGAATCATAAAAGGAGGCTGTATACATGGAAGAAGCCAGGAGATACTGACAGGTTTCAGATAGATTATATAATGGTACGACAGAGATTTAGGAACCAGGTTTTAAATTGTAAGACATTTCCAGGGGCAGATGTGGACTCTGACCACAATCTGTTGGTTATGACCTGTAGATTAAAACTGAAGAAACTGTAAAAAGATGGGAATTCAAGGAGATGGGACCTGGATAAACTAAAAGAACCAAAGGTTGTACTGAGTTTCAAGGAGAGCATAAGGGAGCAATTGACAGGAATGGGGGAAAGAAATACAATAGAAGAAGAATGGGTAGCTTTGAGGGATGAAGTAGTGAAGGCAGCAGAGGATCAAGTAGGTAAAAAGACGAGGGCTAGTAGAAATCCTTGGGTAACAGAAGAAATATTGAATTGAGGTCAGGTGAATACAAAGTTATAAATACAAAATCAAATACGGGTAATGCAGGAGTAGGTTTAATAATGAGTAGAAAAATAGGAATGCAGGTAATCTACTACAAACAGCATAGTAAGGAATGACAGAGGTAGCCGCCTGGCAGAATTTTGCACAGAGTATAACTTAATCATAGCTAACACTTGGTTCAAGAATCATAAAAGAAGGTTGTATACATGGAAGAAACCTGGAAATACTGGAAGGTCTCTGATAGATTACATAATGGTAAGACAGAGATTCAGGAACCAGGTTTTAAATTTAAGACATTTCCAGGAGCAGATGTGGACTCTGACCACAATCTATTGGTTATGGACTGTAGATTAAAACTGAAGAAACTGAAAAAAAGTAGGAATTTGAGGAGATGGGACCTGGATAAACTGAAAGAACCAGAAGTTGTAGAGAGTTTCAGAGAGAGCATTTGGGAACAATTGACAAGAACAGGGGAAAGAAGTACAGTAGAAGAAGAATGGGTAGCTTAGAGAGATGAAATAGTGACAGTAGCAGAGGATCAAGTAGGTAAAAAGATGAGGGCTAATAGAAATCCATGGGTAACAGAAGAGACAGTGCATTTAATTGATGAAAGGAGAAAATATAAAAATGCAGTAAATGAAAGAAACAAAAATGAATACAAATGTCTGAAAAATGAGATCAACAGGGAGTGCAAAATGGCTAAGCAGGGATAGCTAGAGGACAAATGTAAGGATGTAGAGGAGCATATCTCTAGGTGTAAGATAGATATTGCCTACAGGGAAATTAAAAAGACCTTTGGGGAAAAGAGAACCACTTGCTTGAATATCAAGAGTTCAGATGGAAATCCAGTTCTAAGCAAAGAAGGGAAAGCAGAAAGCTGGAAGGAGTATATAGAGGGTCTATACAAGGGCAATGATCTTGAGGACAATATTATAGAAATGGAAGAGAATGTAGATGATGATGAAATAGGAGATATGATACTACATGAAGAGTTTGACAGTGCACTGAAAGACCTAAGCTGAAACAAGGCCCCAGGAGTATACAACATTCCATTAGAACTACTGACAGCCTTGGGTGAGACAGGCCTAACAAAGTTCTACCATCTAGTGACAAGATGTATGAGACAGGCGAAATACCCTCAGACTTCAAGAAGAATATAATAATTCCAATCCCAGAGAAAGTAGGTGTTGACAGATGTGAAAATTACCAAACTATCAGTTTAATAAGCCACAGCTGCATAATACTAACATGAATTCTTTACTGATGAATGGAAAAACTGGTAGAAGCTGACCTCAGGGAAGATCAGTTTGGATTCTATAGAAATGTTGAAACACGTGAGGCAATACTGACCCTATGACTTATTGTAGAAGATAGATTAAGGAAAGGCAAACCTACGTTTCTAGCATTTGTAAACTTAAGGAAACTTTTGACAATGTTGACTGGAATACTCTCTTTCAAATTCTGAAGGTGGCAGGGGTAAAATACAGGGAGCAAAAGGCTATTTACAATTTGTACAGAAGCCAGATGGCAGGGATGAAAGGGAAGCAGTGGTTGGGAAGGGAGTGAGACAGGGTTGTAGCCTCGCCCCAATGCTATTCAATCTTTATTTTGAGCAAGCAGTAAAAGAAACAAAAGAAAAGCTTGGAGTAGGTATTAAAATCCATGGAGAAGAAATAAAAACTTTGAGGTTCACCGATGACATTGTAGTTCTGTCAGAGACAGCAAAGGACTTGGAAAAGCAGTTGAACGGAATGGACAGTGACTTGAAAGGAGGATATAAGATGTACATCAACAAGAGCAAAATGAGGATAATGGAATGTAGTCGAATTACATTGGGTGATGCTGAGGAAATTCAATTAGGAAATGAGACACTTAAAGTAGTAAAGGAGTTTTGCTATTTGGGGAGCAAAATAACTGATGATGGTCGAAGTAGAGAGGATATAAAATGTAGTCTGGCAACGGCAAGGGAAGCGTTTCTGAAGAAGAGAAATTTGTTAACATCGAGTATAGATTTAAGTGTCAGGAAGTCATTTCTGAAAATATCTGTATGGGGTTAACCATGTATGGAAGTTAAATGTGTATGATAAATAGTTTAGACAAGAAGAAAATAGAAGCTTTCGAAATGTGGTGCTGCAGAAGAATGCTGAAGATTAGATGGGTAGGTCACATAACTAATGAGGAGGTATTGAATAGAATTGGAGAGAAGAGAAATTTGTGGCACAGTTTGACAAGAAGAAGGGATCGGTTGGTAGGGCATGTTCTGATGCATCAAGGGATTACCAATTTGGTATTGGAGGGCAGCGTGGAGAGTAAAAATTGTAGAGGGAGACCAAGAGAAGAATACACTAAACAGATTCAGAAGGATGTAGGTTGCAGTATGTACTGGGAGATGAAGAAGCTTGCACAGGATAGAATAGCATGGAGAGCTGCATCAAAACAGTCTTTGGACTGAACACCACAATAACAACAACAACAACAACAAGTAAGGGTGACATGATTTTTTTGGTGTCCTATTTCAGACACTCATTTCTGTGATATTTGTAGTCTTGTAAAATTAGCTGAGTTTCACAAGAAAATTACTACATAATCAGAAGAACATCAGAAATTATCTGATAAATGGCAGCATTCATTATAATTGAACAAGAGGCAGACTAACATAGAACATTTTCTTCAAGGGAATAAAACTGTGCAGTAAATTTTCCAAGGAGATGTAAGGGACAAATAAAATCAAAATATTTAAAAAATTAGTTAAAGCGCATGTCTTAAGTAAATCATACTACAGAGTTAAGGATTATTTAGATGACACAGAAAAAAATGATATTATTTCATAATAAACAAATGGAATTCTATAGTAAACTTTCATGGTTTATTGAGTATTATCATAAAATCCTGGACCCAGAATTTTTGCCAGAAAATTGTAACCCTTTTCCATTCTCTTGACCTCATCACCACACTCATTGTTGTCAGGTGTTAAATCAGCTTTTTCAGATGAGCCAATGGGACAAAATGAAAGATTTGGTACAATGACGATGTAGCATAAAAAAAAAAGAAATCTCACAAGAGAACAAGAGTAGGTTAGCCAGTCCCTTCCGTTCGTCCTCTTCTGCTACTAATGTAACTTTTATTACTACATCTGTATAATATTTATCACAAAATATGGATTTCTGTTAAATTGTAGCGTACTATACAGCAATATCTCTCTCACATTAGAGAATTTTATTCTTGGAGTGATCTATTTCATTTTTTCTTATATAATGATAGATATTCATTTAACTTTTTCAGTGATAAATTACCAGAACAGAGTAAACTAACTCACCTAAGCTACACCACCACTTCATGATACTGCTATACTGAAATGAATGAAATTGTTGAACATAAGAAAATACAGTCTTTTTTATAACAACATTTTAAGCATGAAAATATTAGATAAGGAAAGAGAAGGGAAAAGTCTGCTAAATATTGTTGGCAAAGTAAAATGGATTAGAAAAAAATTACTATATAACATTGATGAATGTAAAAAAATTACTAGATAATACTGATGAATGTAAATTTAAGAGGTAAACAATGGATATGGGTGGAATGCAAACATGTGATTAAAATGTACTTCTTGTACTGTATTTTCTCAAAAGCTAGTGTTCTTTCACCGCATTTACATTATCTTTTAATTTCACTGCATTTTAATCCGACTATTATGACTTGTACAGGAAATGTTTTTTTATTCAGGTGATGAAACTGCGGAAAATTCAGGAAGATTAGCTTCAGATGAGGAACGAGAATATGGAAAAATTCCCAAAAAGCTTTACATTGAATATCTAAAGGCCTGTGGGATTCTAGTAGGTGGAACTTATTTAATTCTCACTTTTTCTTGGCAGGGTCTAAGAATATATACAGACTACTGGTTAAGTGAGTGGAGTGAACAGGCAGATTCAACTGTTGATAATTTTGAAAATCAGGTTTGTAAAATACACCTGTACCTTAAAAACTTCTGTTTTATTTTGATATACTGACTTAATGTAACACATGATTCTTTACATGATTAATTAGTTATGAAATAAGAGTTCATCAATCATTTCACAATATACTTCTTGTAACTGGTTATGTGCATTTCACTTCTTCAATATTCATTGTTGTGGGATCTGTGTTTTACTTTACCTTATGTTATATTTTTGGTTATAGGCTTCCATAGCACACTACTTCCAAATTTATGCAGGGCTGTCCATATTGTCAATTGTGTTGTCACTATCTTCCAATGCAATTGGGCAGTTGTCAGGCTCAAGAGCAAGAAGAATTTTGCATGAAGCAATGTTATTCAATATTCTCAAATGCCCACTTAAGTTTTTTGAAACAACTCCTGTTGGAAGAATAATAAACAGGTTCTCAACAGATACAAATGTCATTGATAAGGTAAGAACTGAGACAGATCATAAAAGTTAGGCAGAAATATAATATTTTTATTCTTATAATAAAATAAGAATGTCAGTGGTAAATATTAAAGTTATGAAGAATAATCTATTAACTAAATGCTAAATTCATTTTGTGGTTGTGGAAAAAAGAGATCAAAGTACAAATTTGAGGGTATGATCTTTTTTTCCTTATTTGATCCTTTGCTTTATACTGACTATGTTATTGTGACTCTCACTTATGCTGTATGTCTGTGAAAGACTCAGAATCACATTATGCTGTGCTTTGAATTTCATGTTGCACTAGAGACTTCCTGTCACTAGTCAGCCATTCCTAATTCAGTGGTTTTTGTGGGTATTTAACCGTAATAATACAGCTATCCAAGAACAGTAATATTCCAATCAGCCTTTGAGATAATGACTGTTTTTAATTGCCAGATATAGTATTTTTTTCAACTAGCCATAAACAATTTCTCTGATGTCTTCCAAATCTGTGTTTAATTTGAAATAGTTTACCCTTGATGTCATAAGTTCATTCCTGCTGATTTAAGATCGAAGAAATTAGTTACATATGGGCACAAATTTTATATCATGTAATTTCATAAGATATTTGTAAAAACATTCACTGTCTGTTGCACGTGCTGAAAGACAGTCCTGAAAAGCAGTGCTTGGGTTCAAGTCCACAATCAACAGAACATGTGTTCCACAAAGAGCTGTTCCAGCCCTTGTTGTTGTCACAGGAGGACAGAACAGCTGTAATTCCAATTGCATCCCATATACAGGAGAGCCTTTTACCTCAAACTCATAAGTAGTGATCTACAGCTGTTGGATGAAAATATGGAAACACCACAAGAAATGCAGGTTTGAACATAAACACAGATGCTAGCCAATCCTACAGGTTGTACTTGTGTGTTTGATCATGAACAGCTCCTGCGCAATGTCCTTGTCACATTGCGAGTGTCAGTCATGGTCAGAACAGTGTTCTGTGTCGTTGTGATTCTATTATGTCAGAGCTAAGTGAATTCAAACATGGGCAAATTGTTGGTGCTTGTATGGGGGGGTGATTCCATAACCAAGGTAGTTGAAGTGTTTCGTGTTTCGAGAGGCACCATACTGAAGATTTATACTGGATATGGGGAAAGTGGGAAAAAATCATCTGCTAAGTCACAAAGCAGATGAAAGAGTTTGTCAAGTGATTGTGACACAGTTGTTGAGGAGGATTGTGATGAAAAATAAGAGGATGACAGCTGCAAAAGTCACTGCAGAACTGAATGTCACACTCATGAACCCTATCAATCTGTAATCTTACTCTCCTACGCATCACTATTAAAATTCCCTGTATTTGCACAGATTTTGAAAGCTTCGAGAGGTGTAAGATGTACAAGAGGAAAACTTATTACTTATCTTGATTTTTCTCTTCTTATTGTTGGCTCTATTTCTTGTTGTGTGTGGGGGTACATTCTTGAGGCTGTAATTTTTATAACATTGCGGGTTCTTGAAGACGAAATAACTGATAAAAATTTGTCTGTTGCTATGAACACCTTTTTATTTTATCCCATTCTTTTATATCATACCGACTTTACAATTCCACTTCTATCTATCACACCAGAAATTACATTGTTAGAAACACAATCAAAAATGCAGAAGTATGCCCACCACTATTTACATTCTGCCATACTCACAATTTCCAAAGTGTTTACAAAGCAAAAGAGTATATTACAACTATTTTTATCAGATGACATTATGGCGGATTTTCCAGTAATTTATTGTTTCTATGTCACCTACTGATTTTTATTGTCAGATGATATAGTGGAGTTTCCAGTACCTTATTGCTTCCATGTGACCTAGTGATTTTTGTAACTTCTTTAACAGTTGAGTTGGCAAAACTGAGATCAATAGGTTCAATACGCAAAGCTTATTCAAGGAACTGAATGCAATTTTGCTTACACAGTCAACCTGTTATATAACAATGCAAATTCCTCTCTCTCTCTCTCTCTCTCTCTCTCTCTCTCTCTCTCTCTCTCTCCTCCTCCTCCTCCTCCCTCCCTCCCTCCCTCCCTCCCTCCCTCTATCCCTCCCTCTATCCCTCCCCTTCTCCTTCCTTCATCTCTTCTCCCCTCTCTTTATTGCATATAGCATATTATTTTTGGTTTTTTGGTAACATAATAAAGTATATTGCAATATTGCCTGTAGTGCATCTGTAAACCTTTCTCCTGGCTTCCGCTGTAATGGTCTGTGAGCCTCTGTGAAAGAACACTGAATTGATAGTGTTGTAGGAACATTTTTAGGAAATAATTTAATTTCCTACTTTATTGTCACAGTAAAAAAATTGAGTAATTAATAAAAGTCTGTAACCCAAGATTCAATGGACACAGAGATTTAATTCTTGTCATAACTGTTAAAGGAGAACCACAAAAAAACAAGATGCTTAAGGTCAAATGCAGGTATTTCACTCAAGATAACATTAACAATATTTCAAGAAAGGAATTTTCACTCTGCAGTGGAGTGTGTGCTGATGTGAAACTTCCTGGCAGATTAAAACTATGTGCTGGACTGAAACACAAAGTCAGGACCTTTGCCTTTCATGGGCAACTGCTCTACCAACTGTGCTACCAAGCATGACTCATGACCTCACCTCAAAGCTTTGCTTGTGTAAGTACCTCATCTCCTACCTTCCACACTTCATAAAAGCTCTCCTGCGAAACTTGCAGAACTAGCACTCCTGGAAGAAAGGAGGTTGCAGAGATATGGCTTAGGAGATGGGAGGTAGTAGATGAGATACTGGCAGAAGTAAAGCTGTTGAGGAAGAGTCATGAGTCATGTTTGGGTAGCTCAGTTGGATGAGCACTTGCTACAAAAGGCAAAGGTCCCAAAGTTACATCTCGATCCAGCACACAGTTTCAATCTGCCAAGAAGTTCCATATCAGCACACACTCCACTGCAAAGTCGTAGGCTGTGGCTAAGCCATATTTTTGCAATATCCTTTCTTTCAGAAGTGCTAGTCTTGCAAGTTTAACAATATAGCTTCTCTGAAATTTCGAAGATACTGGCAGAAGTAAAGCTGTGAGGACGGGTTGTGAGTCATGCTCGGATAGCTCGGGTGATATAGCACTTGCATGTGAAAGGCAAAGTTCTTGAGTTCTAGTCTTGGGCCATCACATACTTTTAATCTGCCAAAAAGTTTCATTAACCATCTTAATGCATTACTAGTAGTATGAAAATGGTAGACTGTTACTCATCATATACAGGAAGCATTGAGTGACGGAAGGGCACAGTGAAAAAGACTGCTAAATATTATTCAGCTGTTGGACTAAGTCCTTCATCAGATGTAGACACAAAACTCACAACATGGTCACTGTTGTCTCTGGGAACTAAGGGCCAAATGTGACTGCATCAGAGGTGTGTCTTTGTTAGGTTAAGTAATCAGGGTACAGAAGAGTTATGAGGGTGAGGATGAGGAGAGAAAGCAAAAAGTATTGGTGGAGGAAATTCCTAGCAGCACAAAGGGGAGAGGACAAAGTAGAGAATGGGGAAAAAGACTTTGCAAACAAATTGTAGGTATAGAAGGCTTGTATAGGGCTGGCGTGGGAGTAGGAAGGGGACAGCAGAGGTTGTGTATGTGGCAGATTAGAGGAATGAAGGATATTGCAGGGAGAGTTTCCACATACACAAAGCAGAAAAGCTGGTGTTAGCAGAAAGAATACAGGTGATGCAGGCTGTGCAGCAGTCACTGAAATCAAGCAAATCATGTTGAGCAGCGTGGTCAGCAACTGGGTGTATCAGTTTTTGTCCATAGTTAGATGGTTGCCATTCACATGGACAGATAGCTTACTAGTGATCACAGTCAGATAGAACAGAGCACTGTGGTTGCTGCAGAGTTGGTAGATCACATGTCTGCTTTCGCAGGTGGCTCTGCCTTTGAGTGGATAGGGATTGCCTCTGACAGGACTGGAACAGATGATAGTAGGAGGATATATGGAGCAGCTCTTGCATCTAGCATTTTTACAGGGATGTGAGCCATGGGCCAAAGAGTTTGGAGGAAGGGTAGAATAGGGATGGAAAAAGATATTATAAGGATATATGTAGGTGGGATGAGCAGTGGAATAACACTGTTGCAGGGATAAGGACGATATTTATGATGCCATGGTAAGATGACAAGTAGTCAAGTCACTGGTGGAGAACAGATACAGTTGCTCCAGTGCTGGGTGGTAATGAGCCACAAGGGAGGCATTCCTTTGTGGTTGGTCAATGAGGGTGGGGTGTGGATGGAGGTAAGTGGGGAGATAACACATTGGATTTTTGTTTCTGGACATAGCGGGGAGTGTGAATTTGGTCTGTGATAGCCTCAGTGAGGCCCTTGAGATATTTTGAGAAGGATTTCTCATCACTGTAGTTGGCTATGCTTATGGAGGGGACTTAATGTTGTGGAATGGATGGCAGCTGTTAAACTGGAGAGATTGTTGGTGGTTGGTAGGTATGAGGTATGTGCAGGAGCAAATTTAGCTATTTGCTGCCCCTAGACAGAGAAGAATACTTCCACTGATCTCTTTTACATAATTGCACAACCTAGTAACTTATATTTGTACATAACTGAATACTGTGACTGTTCCTGCTCATAATAATAATAAATACATGCATATTGAACTCACAAAACCCAAGTTAGGCAAAGCTGTTTACAACACACTTTTTTTGTGGCCAGTTTGTCAATCTCTTCTTCATAGTACTCACATAGATGCTATAGTATTCAGAATTCATGGAGAGGATGCCAATACTATTGACTGAATGCTCTAATATGGATGACTGCAAATAATCCTTGAGTCTTTTGAGGAGTGAGAAAGAGCACTGGGTCAAACAGTTGGTTGCAGTAGTTGGCAAAAATATTCTTAGGGCAATCTCCAGTTTAGGAAACAGTCTGTGAACATGTTTTTTCATGCAACATGCTGTACAAAGTACTTGGGGAGGAGGATTTAATTTTGTTACTTTTCAGATATACTTTGAAATAAATAACCTCATCACTCAAAAATTCTTCTAAGTCATCTTTTTAATGCTGTTGCACCTTTGTAGCACATTTCAGTAGTTCAGTTTTGTCTCACCCAGAAAAAATTCTTAGGAACTCAAAATTGCTATAAAACTCTTTCAGTATTTTTTTCTTTTCTCAAATTCAGATCTCAATCTGTCTATAATAAATAAAAATGTATTCACCCAAAAATCTTCCTTCCCTTCAAAAGTTTTATCAAGTTTGGGTATTTTGTTTATTTTTCTCTTATTGATGCAAGATTTTTCATTTGTGTTGTCCACAGATTGATTCTGTCAAACATATTCAAATAAACAATCACACAATTTTATTACCGTATTGGTTGCTGTATGCCGTATATGGATTGAGAGAATGTCTCTTTATTACAGTATCCATATCAACCCTTTGTAATGATTTATTTGTAGCATCAAATCTCTTAAATAACACTGAGCAAAAATTTGTCAGTATCACAGATTTCAGACACTGCATACTGTTCAGCATTCCAGTCACCATGCATCTTAACTGAAGAGCCTTTTAAGTTTCATCATCCTGAATAACCTTGAAAGGTAATATTTTAACCAGGTAACACTGAGACTGTAATAGGCATCATACACCCAGCCCAACATTTTTGTAGAGGTCATTTTACAGAGACTGAAGTATTTAATTTTGACTGTAAAATATTCCAACAGCTCATCAAAGCAGAAAATAACATGTAAATTTGTTGCGACAAACAGAAACATGAAGCTGGCCGACCGGAGTGGCTGTGCAGTTCTAGGTGCTACAGTCTGCGACCGCTATGGTCGCAGGTTTGAATCCTGCCTCTGGCATGGATGTGTGTGATGTCCTTAGGTTAGTTAGGCTTAATCAGTTCTAAGTTCTAGGTGACTGATGACATCAGAAGTTAAGTCGCATAGTGCTCATAGTGCTCAGAGCCATTTGAACCATTTGAACCATGAAGCTGTTTGAGGAACACTCTGCTGCACTTGATCTTACTAAGTTAAAGGTGTGAGCTGAACATGGAGGTTACAAAGCAAAAGGGTTAATTTGGTTTAAGTGAATGTCCAAATCATATTTACTTATTAAAATTTATTAATGAATCCACTGATTCTTCTGTTTTGTGCCCTGAATTTAGAACAAAACAGATAAACCTTTCAACAGGAGATATATCTTTTGATAAATACCTTATAACAAAAGATGGCTTATCTACATGTGTAATATCAGAGGTGGTGTCTAACATTGTGGAAAAATATTTAGTTTCCTTCAGTTAATCTACAATATACTTCACCATCCTAAGTGCCAGAATTTATATACTCTTCACATGTTTGAAAAGAAAGATGTGATATACTCCCTTTTCCTTTGTTTCCATAAAGTTCTATATATGTTTAGCTACAAAAGGATTGAATTCTGCTACTAGTTATAGTCTCATCTTCTTACCATATCGATTTATCATCCAGTCATGGGATCATCAGAAACTAAATCACTGTCACCATTACTGTTTTAAATATTCAATATTGTTCACCAGATTATTGTACTTCATATTAGTACACTTTGAAGTGTCTAGGCTCGAGCTCAAGCTAGCTGCTTGTTTATGATTTTTAAATAGCACATTGATTTTTGCACTCTTTCTCACAATTCCCTGTTTCTTTATTGCCTTATCTTTTGCGAGTTTCCAGTCCCAAGAACCTCTTACTCTTCTCCAATTGTCACTCATTTTAATTAATACTAAAATACAAATCACATATAAATGCAGTCATTTGCACTTTTTACAGTTTCAAATTAAACTGAACTTTTAGTGAAGTGGCCAGTTGTCAGAATGAGTGGTGGTATTGTCTTTGAATATGAAGTCTGAATGGTCATTATTGAGTGCTAACAATGGCTGCTTGTATGACAGTGCCAATGGCATCTCCCATCACAAAGCTTAATTGTGAGCAATGACATTTGCCTTCCTAACTTATGTCACTTGAGAGGGCTTGACACTGAATAAAGCAAATAATGGTCACACTAACCTGAAGTAATGTCATTACTAAAACAAAACCTGTCCTTTTTCCATTGCCTTACAAGACTGATCATAAAATCTGGGCTGATTGTTGCCAGTTTTACAGTTTTATTCATATCCATTTCAAGTTCTCATTCTCTTCTCATGACATGTGAATTAAAAAAGAAACACCACTTTTACAGCTTACTTATAAGCCACCTCTTAAAATTCATTGCCCCTTGAAATCCACCACCCAAGACAGCTGCCTAGTCTGCCAAATCCTAAATATGCCTCTGTGTGAGGGGAGGTACTTATGTAACCATCCTTGAGGTGGAGGTTGACAACAAGGAAGGTTGATTGTTTGGATGAGAAGGATCAGGTGAAGTGAATGAGGAAGAAAGAGTTGAAATTTTGGAGAAATGTAGATAGGGTGTCCTAAATTTTGATCCAGTCAGCAGCTCATGGTCTTGTGGGCCGACTCTTGATTGTGGGGTCTGGGTTCGACTTACAGCTGGGCCAGGGATTTTCGCCACTCAGAACTGGGTGTATGTGTTGTCCTCAGCATCATTTTATCATCATCATCAACACACAAGTCACTGAAGTGATGTCAAATAAAGACTTGCACCAGGTGGCCGAAGTCCCCAAATGGGCTCCTTACCAAATATGCTGGATGCACATTTCATTTCACCCTTGGTCCAGATCCTAAAGAAGTCATCCATGAATCTGAACCAGGTGAGAGGTTTGCAATTTTTGATGGCTGTGAAGGACTACTTTAAATGGCCGATGAGTAGGTAAGCACAGAATCGGAATCAGGTGAGAGGTTTGGACCCCTGGGTGACCGTAAAGGATTCCTCTAGCTGGATCAAGAATAAGTTAGCATAGGATGGTGCAGGTGGGTGCCCATCTTGTCCAGAAAACATCTCTGACTGTTATCTCCCCTGTTATCTACAAACCCACACCTACCCTATATCCAATCACAAAGGAGCTCCCTCTTGTGACTCAGTATTATCCAGGTCTGGAGCAATTGAATCACATTTTCTGCCAATGTCCTTCCCACACTGGTATTCCACCACCTACCGAACCTACAAAATATGGTTTTCTGTCCCTACTCCACCCCTGCTCCCAAACCCCCATCTCCATGGCTCATTTCCCTGAAAAAAAGCTGGATACATCAACTGGCCCATACATTCACTTACCACTACCCACTCCACTCCTGTCACAGACACCTCTTACCCAGTCCAAGGCAGGACCACCTGTAGAAGCAGCCATGTGACCTACCAACTTAGCTGCAACCATTGAGCCACATTCTGCATAGGCACTGAAACTAGTAACCTGTCTACTTGCGTGAATGGCCACTGTTGAACTGTAGCCAAGGCAAATGAACCAACCAGTGATCAGCATGTCACCCAGCATGATGTATTTCATTTCAGTGACTGCTTTACAGATTGTGTCTTTCCACCAAAATCAGATTTTCTGAAATGTGTAGGTGGGAACTCTCCCGGCAACATATCCTTCTATACCCCAACACCCCTGGCATCATCCTTCATAATATTTCTTTCACTTTCTCCACTTCCTTCTCTCCTCTTGCCCCCCCCCCCCCCTCCCCCACAGCACAGTTTCCTGATGCAGTATCTAGCAGCCACTACACTGCCTCACCACACCCTGCACACTCCCATAGGAAGCACTAGCATCTTCCGCCAACCCTGTCCTGCTGTCCCTCCTCTTCACCACACAATGTCTTTCTTGTACATTCACTTCCCATGGCGAAAAGATTGGTGTTCACCATACATGCAGTTTGCAATGTTACCTTAGCACCCAGGGATGACAGTGGCAATTTGTGTGTGAGTTGTGCTTATGTGAATGTTTTGTTGTCAATGTTTGATGAACAGGGTGAGGACCCATAGTGACATTTTCAAAACGTGACAAAATATTTAAAACCTGTAATTTAAAAGGCAAGCAAAGATTCTAAAAAGGCAATTACATTTTGACAGATTATTTTAATAAATAAAATGATATGGTACAAAATGAATTGTTTTCATTTTTGATAGTCCCTACCAAAAAGATTGGTTAATACCATAATAAATTTCTCTATCATAATCCTAGATGGTGTATGGCCATTTTTTGCTTCATACAGATTTATCAACATATGCAGGCGCATTGGGAATTTTGTATTGGTGATTAAATAGTACTGGTAATCATAAACCACAAACAAACTCTATATTTTATTTCTACAACTAATGACATTCTGCATTTGAATACTAGGAAAAGAACAACAAAATATATTTTGATTTCTCTTTCTTAGGAATCTTGGCAAAAAATGAAGTAATAACAGTAGATTCTCTTTTCTTAAAATTTTTCTGAATGGTTTCCACCTCCCATTCTTTCACTCTTTCTTCTACTTTCATGATTTGTGTACCATCAAACATACCTTGGGCCAGTTTTACTTTCTTCAATTTAGCTCAAGTTTGAGAGCGAAGTGCCTCCTTAGTTGGTTTTATTTTCTTTTTTTCTAGAGCAGTCGTCTCTTATTCAATTGATTTTATTGTGTTATTCATTTTTTAATCTCCTCTTCAAGACGCCATTGATATTGTTCCTCTTTCTGTTTTTTTTTTTTTCTAGTTCAAGTTTTCTTTTCCATTCTAATTCTTCCTCATAAGCAGCATAATTTGCATGTTTATGCTGTCCATACCTAATGAGTCATGAGGCAATGAGTGCAGAAAGTAAATGGGGTTATTGTCCCAAAGTACCCCTCATAGTCAAAACACTGTTTAAAAATCTTTATGTCATCACTGCTGTGTCTTCTCCTAATGTGTGCTTTGTAATGGACTATCGTCTTTCTATGTTCACATTTCCATGGGACTAAGAGAAGCCTTAACAAGTTTCAAAACATTGGATACTTTAACTGTATGGATAACAAGTCTCTTTTTGTCATGTGCCGCAGTAATTGTCAATAATCTAAAGCTGGCTCATCTTTTTCAAACTGTAGAACCTCTCACTCTTCTGATAAGTAATCTTGCTGAACCTTGAACTGCATCCTTTTTGCAACCGTTAACATGTCAATGCAGCTTTTGCTCTTTATTCTTTCTTTGTGGTCTAAAATTCTAAAATTATGCACTTCACAAAAGAAAAAACAAAGTATCCTATGACTATAATATCAGTAAGTCACAGATGGAATCAGCGAACTTGTACAAATAGCTGTGTGTAACACTTTGTAGGGATATGAAATGAAATGATCACGTGGGCTCAATCATGCGTAAAACAGGTAGTACACTTCAGTTTATTGGGAGAATACTCATTGTCTACCAGAGAGATTGCTTACAGATCAGTCATGCAACCGACTCTATGATATTATTCACGTGTGTGGACCACCCATACCAAGTAGGACTAACAAGGGATATTGAATGTGTATAGAGCAGGGCAGCACAAATGGTCATGGATTTGTTTGACCCATAAGAGAATGTCACAGAGATGCTGCAGGTACAGAAATGGCAGATTCTTGCAAACAGATGTAAACTATCCTGAGAAAGCTTGCTTATAAAGTTTCAAGAACCAGCTTTAAATGATGATTCTAGTAATGTACTACAACCCCCTATGTATCCCTGCCATAGGATTCAAGAGGACAAAATTAAATTGCAGTGGAACTTTGATTTTAAGTTATTCAATTTTACAATTTTCATGATTATACACCATAAATTTGTAGCCCCTGTGAAAACCTCATAAGATCAATGCTAAAAATTCCCTGATTTTACATTTATTCCTAGTAAGGTTTACCTCGATTCTAAGTTCTTACCTGACATCTCACTTGACTTTGTCCCATTTTCTTCCTACTGACATTTTGGTGTGACTGGATGAGTTATAAGTGGCACAAAAGACAGATGGTTCACACCATGGATGGTGGCAGAGTTAAGGGAACATTTTAGGCCTTTGTAGTGAGGGGAGACATGAGACAGAAAATGCTGACAAAATCCATGATTGGTGTTGCCAACGCAACTTGCAACCTTTAGATTCACAACACTATTATGATATAACTACTGCTAGGTTGCAACAGTGATAGAAAAACAAGAAAGTTGACAGAAAATGTTCCAGACTGAGCTAGTACGTGACAAAGGGGCCCTGCCAACAACTTTTCTTGTGCCACTTATAACTCAGTCTCATCTCTTAGCATAGCCAGCGCAGTCACCATACCACACTAATACAGGTAAAATGAGCTCACCTAATGGATGTGTGATGAGAGGGAGTGGCCCTTCAATGACAGGAGTGCAGGCAAAGGTGAAAGCATTTTGTGAAGTGCTGGAAATATACTTTTTGCACAGATGGTGTGCTATGACAGAGGTGTCATGTGGAAATAGGACAAGGGTTTTATGATAGCAGGTTTTAAAGACTTTCATGTTAAAATCTGATACAATACAGTTGCAACAACTACATACACTACTCACACATATACCTTTCGCCACACATTGTAGATAGTAAAGACTGTCAGTAGTGGCAGAGAGTACGAGGCAAAAGTGTAGCACCTGAGCTTTCTTTCAAATTTACATTTTATAGAGTGTATAGAAATTCACTGAGCTTACTTGTAATAAGCTTATAACATGAGGTGAGGTAAACACATTTTTTCATGTCTCTTTTTCTCTCAACAAGCCTAAAATAGCACTTTAACAGTGGTGATCATATGAAATGCAGCTTGTACAAAAAATGTTAAATAATAACAGTAAAGGTGACAAAGTTTGTCATTAAGCAGATGTCTGCATTTATGCTTATGGTTTATCCACATAGTCACTGTGCTGTTTTCGGTTTAATTCAACATGTTCATAAATTTTTGCTTTTTTTCTGGGTGAGCAAAGGATGATCTCTCAAAAATGTGTGTTTTGAACAGACAATTTGTGGTCATAGCATGTCAGAAGATACCTTGATTACCTTCTATTGAGATACTAATTTCAATTTTTTGATGAATTTTTACTTGCTGTTACACATCTGTGATTTTTTAAGAACTGATGAAATTCATTGCCACAAATTATTGTATACACATTGTTTTATACATTTAACTTCCTTCACAGAGACAGATTTTATATGAAGTATTGGAGATTATTGCGATTTTTAATCATATATGCCAGTTACATGTGATTTTGCTTATATTTTAAGGATTTTAACATTAAATACTGAATACCATCTCACAGTTCCAAAAGCCTTGTGGTGAAGGTCCTGAAGCAAGCCACCTTGTGGTTGTATGCCTCAAAAACTTGTAATTTGGAATGTTAGACATAGAATGAATTCCTTGAAATTATCCCAGCAAGCAGGCCAGCCATCACTTAAGTACTCAAAAGCCTTTACATAGACATTATGTATTGTCATGAAAGTTACAAGTTCTGATATCTCCAGGTCTCACAGAAATCACTATCTAAAAGTGTAAACATTGTTGTTATTGATGTTAGTTCTGTCTGATCCCCAGATAAGGCATTTATTTTGGAACAATTTGGCTTCAGAATGTGCCTCTTATAATTTCTTATTTAACGTTTCACCATCTATTTTGCGAAAAAGGAAGTTCTTGGGTGGCACATTGTTATGTAAAACTTACTCTCTGATCAAAATACAATGGTTGTTTGTTGTTCTTTTTTATTCTTTTTATTCGTAAGTTCACCAAAATACAATATACAATATGATGAATGTGCTTCTTCCAACATAAGTTCCTGGAAGTATGGTGCCAGTCCATCGATTATTACTTATTAGGTATTTCATTTTCTTGGATGAAAAGTGAAAGATGTTCAGGAATACCATCAGGGGGCATCTTCTTAAAAACACTATGGATATAATTTGGTAAAACCACAGAGTAATTGGAAATCACTGATTCCATTGTCAAAATTAATTCAGCAGTTGTGGAACTATTCTTGGTACTTAACATCCATATTGTTGATGCATGTACCGAACTTGAAGGTTGTGTCTGATCTGAAAGTTTTAAATATAATTGATATGGTCCATATTTAATTTCAGAATCACACTTATGTTTTGTTGAAAGTGAGTGGTTAAAACTTGCCTGAAAACCTACCGGCTCAAAATCAACAGAGCAAGAACACACAATGCAAAGTAGTTAACTGTCACTAACTCCCTTTCCCCATGCAGAGACTGTACTTTTCAAACTATCTTCTTTTCAGTCTCAAACAGTTTAATTTAAAAACTGATCAAAGTATCACAGCAGCAGTTTTGTTACTACAGCAAAATTAAAATTTGGAACAATAATAGAAGCAGCTGTAATACAGGTGTATTTAACACTAATAACAGTTGTGCAAAATATATATGAAAAACACTCAAAAAATAAAAAATTAACAATCTATCACAAATGTCGGAAGCCTCTCAGGTTAGATTTTATCTGCATTAATCACAGAAACATTCCAGAAAGTTAAATGTACAAACTTGAACACAGAAACTTGGAAACAAAAGTAAATCACTTATTTTCTTCCTAAAAGAGAAAAAAAGGTTGAAAAAACAGACAAAATTTTTAAAATGTGACAAAATGTGGCAACATTAAAAAAAAAAAAAGTATGACTAGGTGAGAAAGGTGACCGATTCCTCACCCTGGATGAAGCCATTTTCTTAGTGCCTGTCTGCCACTCAATGCCTTGCGTATGTGGTCTATCCTTTTCATACTGTTGCTAATCCATCCCAGATTTTCAATTGTTTGTAAATGCTTACGGTACTAAATGGAGCAGACTGATCTACAGTCTATTAAAATAGAAGTACTGAACAAAATACAGCAAATACCTAAAAACAATGGTGCAGCATTTTTACCCAGCCTTCCCTCTAAATGTGGGAAATATCAGGTATCAGAGCAGCAAGAAAAATAGTGTCACAACATATACAGGGTGTTACAAAAAGGTATGGCCAAACTTTCAGGAAACACTTCTCACACACAAAGAAAGAAAATATGTTATGTGGACATGTGTCTGGAAACGCTTACTTTCCATGTTAGAGCTCATTTTATTAGTTCTCTTCAAATCACATTAATCATGGAATGGAAACACTCAGCAACAGAACGTAGCAGCATGACTTCAAACACTTTGTTACAGGAAATTTTCAAAATGTCCTCCGCTAGCGAGGATACATGCATCCACCTCCGTCGCATGGAATCCCTGATGCGCTGATGCAGCCCTGGAGAATGGCATATTGTATCACAGCCGACCACAATACGAGCATGAAGAGTCTCTACATTTGGTACCGGGGTTGCGTAGACAAGAGCTTTAAAATGCCCCCATAAATGAAAGTCAAGAGGGTTGAGGTCAGGAGAGCGCGGAGGCCATGGAATTGGTCCACCTCTACCAATCCATCGCTCACCGAATCTGTTGTTGAGAAGCGTACGAACACTTCGACTGAAATGTGCAGGAGCTCCATTGTGCATGAACCACATGTTGTGTCGTACTCGTAAAGGCACATGTTCTAGCAGCACAGGTAGAGTATCCAGCATGAAATCATGGCGGTGAAGCGAGGAAGTACAGTACATACTGACAAAACTAAAATGAGTTCTAACACTGAAATTAAGCATTTCCGGACAAATTTCCATATAACATCTTTTCTTTATTTGTGTGTGAGGAATGTTTCCTGAAAGTTTGACCGTACCTTTTTGTAACACCCTGTATATACACTGACTATAAAATATATGTAGAAATATATTAAAAGTAATTAAACAAGCAAGATTCATGTGATATGGCATTACTTAAGACACTATCAATGAAGTAAAAGCTATGCTGGGTATCACAATAAAATAAAACTTGTGCAAGTGGATAAGCCAATAAGAATATTATTTTATTAAAAAAAGAAATTACAAATACAACTAAAACAGCAAAAATGTTCCACAGATACTTGACTGGTATAGCAGAAAAATTAAAACAAAGTAACCTCAGTGCAAAATTCCAGTAGGAAACAAAATCAACACATATAAGTTATCAATATTTATCAGAATGCTAGCAGAAAAGAAACAGTAATGGCTGTTAAAGAGCTACAATACATACTCAGCAAGCAAACTATTACAACTATTTCTCCTAAATATAACTGAGCCTCTCACATAACTGCTCACTACAATTCAGCAGCTTGTTAGAAGACTAGAAAACTTCTAATGTAATAGCTATTTATAAAACTGGTGAGGAAGATAAAATGGTGAGCAACTGTCCTGCCACTTTATCTTCCTGTTTGTTCACAGTATTGTGTAAAGTAAGATGCAACAGGTAAATAAAGTTTATAAACAAAAGGTGAGTATTAACTTATTCCCAACATGTTTCAAAAGTCATAAACCAAAAGAGTGCATATACATTATATTAAAATCAATTTTGGAAAATCAGCAAGTAACAGAGATACTATTGGACTCGTTCAAAACATTTGGTGGTAGAATTGGTGTCTTTACAGAAGTGAGAGATTAAATATGTCATTAATGTAGACTGTTTCAAAAGTGCCAAACATGACAGAGACTTGTATGAATAAATTTACTATTACGTGTTGGAATATTAGAAGACTAAGGCTAGTGTTAACAAACTTACTATCTGTGTACATGACCTAGAATGTCAAAAGATAGTTGATGCAGTGTGTCCAGCTGAGTACCAAGTAAATGCACAATCCAAATGTTGAACCCAAAGAACTATAAATTCAGGCCATTTCTGTAGGCTAATATGGGGAAAGAAGGTGTTATCATAGATGTAAAAAATAAAATCAAGCTCAAATTTATTGATACCAGTCATTTCTGCTTAGGTGAACAATGGGAAGGTTATACTTGTGAATTGCTGCTGCCAGAAAAGCCATTTATAACTGCTACAGTGTATGGATCCCCATTGGGAAACTTTCAGATATTCTTACAAGAATTTGAGTCATTATTACGCCACCTAACAGACAAAAGAAAGTATAGCAGACAAAAGATAAAAAAATATCTGTGAAGATTTTAATATTAATTTTATGAAAGATTTTTAAAAAAAGTTTGGAAACGCTGCTTAACACATACAATATGTGCTGTGTTGATAATTTTTCCCACCAGAATTGCACAGGAAAGCAATATACTAATAGACAACATTTCTGCAGGCGAACACTTAATCAGTGGTATATTATGCAGTACTGAATGGCCTCTCTGATAGTCATACTAAACAATTTATCTGATTACCATGAAATGGTATAGTGGAAAACAGAGTATTTAATGAACAGACAGCAGAAAGATACAAGGTACTCTTACAGGAACTCTTCTATCCTATTCATCTTTGGTAGAACACAGTTTACGGTAATGTAGACTGGCAGAACACAACAGGCAGTTCCACAGGTAAATGACAGTGGAGATCACAAAGTGAATGAACAAGCTAAGCAATTACAGAGCATAACAAAGTTGTCTTAGGCCTGTACAACAATGTAGGGACCATTCCAAGTCATAAATGTAAATCAGGCAAGAACAAAACTCCACTTCCAATGGCACGTAACTAAAGGCTTCAGTGAGTAGCAAGAGCCTGTCTTTCCATAGCCAGGTAGCATTATTTAGCTGTAAACATTCATCAGAGGTTCTTGCTGTGGTGGCTGCACCTCACTTAGGTGTGAGCTTCAGCTGTCACCTGGAGACTGAATATCTCTAACCTGTTCTCCCTATTGATACATGGGTTAGGCGGAGAATCTGAATCACCAACAGACACAACCTCTCCCCCTTCAACTGACACATAGGGTCAAAAATGGCTTGGTCAGTGTTGACTTCAACAAGAAGGAGGAGGGGGAGAGGCAGGAATGCGTGCCAAAGTCTCTTGTGGTAGGCCCCATCATGATCGGCCATATAATGCACAACCTCTGTCAATGGTGAGGGGAGGGAACACCAGTGGTGGGGAGTGGGACCAGAAGTATTTGTAGCCATCTGAGCAACATGTAGAAAGTTAGTGAGACAACTGCATTGCTCTGCAGAATGGATTGACAAAATCAACCTACCCTCTTTGTCATGGGTCGAAACGCTGTGCTGGGACCATTTGGCTCCATCAGCTCAAGGTGAATACACATGAAGCTGTGCCATTGCCTTCATTTGCACATTCCCCAATGTGTATTTTGGACAAGTTCAGTATGTGGGAACGAAGTGTGGGAGGAACTAACATCTGGCTTACAACATCATCTGTAGCCAACAAAATTACTCCCTCAGATACGTTAAGCTGTGCAGTAAGGAAAATAGGTGTTCCATTCCAAGTCAGTGTCCTTAGGGAAATGCTCTGGCCAGCAAAGGAGCAGATCATGGGCAGTTTCTGCTGCTTCTTTGTGTGCAATAATCAGAAATTCATGGAGGGTGTGTCACTTATTTGTGGCTAAGGCAAAACACAGCACCTTATGCCTACCAAATCTGACATCCGGGCCACACAGCAAGTGGGAAAGTGCATCAGCAGTCAAGTGCTGTGTGGTGGAATGATAAGGGATCACATAGGCATAGTTATTTAGGAACAGCACCCTTCATTGCAGTCACTATACAATTTTATAAGGAAGTTTTGAATGGGGTCTAAACAGCAAAAGAATGAGGTTGCGACTGATGATCAGGTGAAACTTAGTACCACAGACATACAAGTTAAACATACAAATGCCATGTATGACAGCGAATGCTTCTGTCTCAATTTACAAATAATTCTTCTGTGATGCATTTAATGTTTTACATGCAAATGCAATGGTTTCTTCTGTGCTGTCAGCATATTTATGTGATAGCATGGCACCAATGACACAATCCAATGCATCAAGGGCAAGTGTTAAATGCATACCAAGATGGAATGTTGTAAACAAGAGGCTGATGTATGCACTTTTTCAGTTGCATGGAAGCCTTCTGACACTCCTCTCTCTACCCAAATTTAACACCTTTTTCACCAAATTTACTGAGAGTCTGGGAAATATGAACTGCATTGTTAATAAACTTGGCATCATAATTTACTTTGATGAGGACCATTTGTAGTTCCTTGAGGATTTTAGACTGTGGCTATAACACCCACACTTTTTAGCCTATCTTGTTTTGCTTTAACTTGCTCACATATGGCAAAAGGCACAAAAATTAGCCACTGCCATATTCTTTAAGGATATATCTGCCTGGAACCCAGTTGCTCATCTAATGTAGGTTCAAATAGCTGCTTTAAATGAGCACATGATCTATCAAGTTCCACCATTTGAAAAGCAAGAAGTCCAAAAGCATATAAACTAAAAATGTTAGTTGTCATCCAAGAGTTGACTTCTAACAGGTTAGTTGGAAAGCAAAACTTTTATCAAATGAAACTATGTAGTTCCAGAGATTCAAACCTGATCTTCTGCTTATTAGACAGATGTGTTAACCAATGTGCTGACTCCAGCCTGTCACAGTGTCTTTGCACAATTGGATGGACTGCCCTAACATGCATCCCTCTTCAATCCAAATTCCCATTCACACCTCAGCCAACTTGGTATTCCCATAAACTTAGGCAACATTGAAAACGCTCTCCAACTGTATTGGAATAGCACCTCAGCATCAAATGAAATGGAGGAACCTGACTGAAACCCAGGCATAGGTGCTTTCATCAAATTAAACTAAAAGGGGCCAGGGACCTTTCCAAGTCACAAGCACCTATGATGTATATGTTCAGACTGAAACAATGAACATTTAAATGGATAAAGTAACATTATATGCAAGAACCAAAGCCTAATAGGTAGAGGTAAATTACCATTACCCTGCTGTGCCAAAGAAATTAAGAATGTAATTAACTCCCTCAAAATCAAAAACTCTCAATGAGCAGACAATATCTCCAGTAAAGTACCAAACTCCCATTCTTCACATATATGTAACATTTTTAGTCACATATTCAACACATCACTATGTCAAGGGATGCTTCCAAATAGACCTTTGTCAGACACTTCTCCATTATAATTAATAAGACAAATATTAGTAATTACTGACCAGTCTTGCTTCTTAGTTCCTTTTTGAAGGTGCAAGAACCATAAGACATTTATTCATCTTCAATTTGGGTTTCAAAAGGGGCCTCTCCACAGAAGATGCAATTTATAATTTACATCTCAGATAATACAGACTTGAATGGAAATATGTCATCAAATGGTATTTGTGACTTGTCAAAAGCATCTGATTGTGCACTTCACAGTATTCCTCTATAGAAGCTTAAATATCAAGGCATCAGAGATCTTTCTGGCATCTGATTTTCATTCTGTCTAACTAAAAGGATGCAGCATTGGTGTTAAGGAATACAGCAATTATACACAATGACACACCACCTTCAGAATGGAAACAATCACTGCTTGTGTACCAGAGGAATGATACAAGTATTATCAAACCTAATGGAGCAACTGCAACACATGAAATGCAACTTACTTTTCTTATTTTCGTTCTCTAAGGCCTTATAGCATCATATTGTGGGTTTACTTGTCACTGAAGGAAACAGTGTTTGTTGCACAGAAACATATAATAATTATGATGTGTAGTGTCCCTTCCAGAGCCTCTTTAAACAGTTGAGCATACTAATAACAGCTTCACACTATGTTTACTCTCTTATGGAGTTTCTTGCCAACAATTGGTAACAATTTGAAAATGAAACATACACAAATACAATACTAGACAGAGAAATTATTTATGTTATCCATGGATCAAGTGTAACTCAGAAAGGAAGGGTATTCAACAATAAAAATCATTGACCACCTATCCAGTGATATAAAGAATTTGATGGAAAATAAAACGAACCACAAACACAAACTAAAAACATATCTCCTTGACAAATCCTTCTACAATAGGGAAGTATTTTGGATGTGTACTAGTATGATTGTGTGTTTGTATTTAAGACAGGGAGAGAAAAATATTGAACATAGTTCAGTACAAATCACTGTAAATACAGAGTTTCCATCTTAAGACTCATGAGGCCCATTTTCTCAGTACTCTCCCCCAGCAGATCTAGGACAATAGGCTTGATGTTGACATCATCAGGACGCCTAGTCAAGCTCTGTGGGGGCAGTGGAGGCAGCATCCACAGCAGTAGACTGCTGAGTGCCACCAAGGTGAGGGAACGTTGGGACAGAGGGACTGGTTCCAGCTCCATAGACTTCTAAACTTTGATCAACTCACTCACTCACCAGTAAATGGGGACATAGGGGTGGAGTTCTTGCTGAAGTACACAGAGAGGGCAAGAATTCCAGCTGGTAACAACCCTGGTACCCACTGTCTTACATCAGGGGGCTAGGAGTCCTTTCAGTGGTGAAAATACTCTCAAGGGTAGGAATGGTTGGTAGCAGGGTGGTAGTGAATGGCATCTAAATCCCACATGGGAAGTTCAAAAGGGTATCCACCACCAGCAGACACTTAGCTCCTTGCAATAATCCAGCCAAATTGATGTGAAACCTTATGGATAGCCAGTGTGGGCCATGGTACTGGTGACCCTGACTAAGGAAGTGGCCATGGCTGGAGTGGGATGTGTGTCCAATGTTGGCATCAATGCTGCACCATTACATAAGCCACCTGGCCAATGCTTTCATGCATGTCATCCTCAATGCGACGCATGAAGGAGCTGGAGAATGTGGCGTCAGAACAGTGACCTAATGATACCTGTCAATCAGAGTCCTCTGTGGCCAAATTTAAGATGCCTTACATGGTGTTGCAATGGTAGGGTAGCACATAATAATTGTGAAAAAATAGGTCAGGTTGGTGGGAAATGGGCTCTGACCATCTGTTTTGGACCACCAACAAAACCTTACTCAGGGCTTGGTCACAGGTTGTACACCATCAGAAGGAATTCATCCAGGGTTGTTCTGTAGGTGTTGATCAAGGAGAAAACAAACAGTATTCTGGTGACTGAATGCCATATTGAGGCCAAGAGGAAGGTGGGACAGGGTATCTGCTTTGGCATGTTGGCCGGTGTGGCGAAAATGGATTTCATACTGGTACACTCTCAAGAACAATACCTAGCACAGCATATGCTGTACCATATTATCAGGGAGCTTAGAATGATGCCCAAACAAGGAAATTAAAGGTTTGTGGTCCATCAACAGGTGGAATTTGCTGCCATGAAGAAATTTATTAACCTCATAAATGATTGCTAAAGCTTGCTTTCTCTATTTGGGAATAGTTAAGCTGCCCAGTGTTCGGTGTTTTGGATGTGAAGGCAACTGGGAGGTCAGAATCCACCAACAGCTTGTGGGGACAAAACTGCCACAATGCCATACTGGGATGCATCTGTTGCCAACATCAACAACAGGCCCAGAATGTAGAGCACCATCCCCAGACTGCCTTGGGACCGTCTGTAAGGCACTGAAAAGCCTATTGACAGGAGGCTAACTGCAGAACTTTATTGCCCTTCATGTACAACTGATGAGACTGTGCACAATCTGTACTACTTGGGGAGTAAGCTTGGAATAATACCTGATTTTATGTGTTGACATTTTTATGATCATGTTCATGTAGTAATGCATGACCGTATTTCCTTTGTGACTAAGAATATGACTCAGGTATTTGACAATGGGGACAAAGAAACTGCATTTTTCCAAATGACATTATAAACCATTTCCCTGGATCTGTTTAAAAAGAGGATTATGATTTTTTTGATGTTCTATGTGTGTCGACCCAGTAAAAATAATACCTTCTAAATAGTTAACACAATGGGGAATACCTTGAATCAACTGTTCCAAATACTTTTGGAAAGATACTGGTGCACTTGCAACCCCAAATGCTAAGCAATTATACATGTATAAGCTCAGTGGTGTATTTAATAATAGCAGCTGACATGAAACATTATCAAGCAGCAGTTGAATATACAAGTCCTTTAATTCTATTTTCAAATAATAATCACCCCCAGCCAGTTCAGTTAACAGCTCCTCCGGGTTAGGCAGTGGATAGATATAAATATTAGATTGATAATTAATAGTGGACTTAAAATCACCACAAATACTTGAAGTCTGTTTGCTTTTTCTGTTTGCTTTTTTAATGACTACCATAATCATCACCCATGGACTAGTGAAGACTAGGGGAGTAATGCATTGGTCCGGAAGCTGTGTAAGTTCTGCCTGAACAGCCTCACTAACTGCAAATGGAAGTGGATGAACTCAGCAGAATTTAGGCATTGTAGAATGCTTTAAAGAAACATAGCTATAAAATTACATGCATGCCCAAGCATTGATCTAAAAATTTACTTTTAGAAAGTGCATAGTGAATTCAGATCAGAAAATGTAACTGTGTCTGACACTAAATTAACTTGGTCCTCTAGTTTGAACCCAAAACTGGTAAAGGCATATAAGCCAAAAATTTCAGTGACAGTAGGGGAGTGCCCAACTAAGAAGGTTAGGATGCATACAACAGTTTTGTACTTAGCCACCAGTGACAGTTCTCTGGGGTAAGGAATGGCTCTGTGGCAGTAAGGAAGCACCTAGTGCCAGCGCTATTACAATGGAAGTGAACTAAGCTACTGATAGGTGACCTTGTTGATTAAGGGCACAACAGCACTGGGGTCCAGCTGGAATTTCATGGACTGGCCAAACAGTGTGAAATCAAAAGTGAACTTTCGAGTCAGCAGGAGGGTTGCCTGCTCTTCACCTCTGATACCAACTGTTGTAGTGTTTCTGTCATGCCACAGCTGATCACATAACTGGTGCTGTTTCTCGATACATGAGTGCAATGTTACCAGACTTGCTGTAGATCCAACAGTTTGCTGCACAATGCAGGGGTCTGCTTCTTGATGCCCGCTGATGCAGTATGGATGGGAGTGTAATTTGTTCAATGTGGATGAAGTACAGTGCAACACCAAGGAAGAAGCATTTCTGACTTGCTCTGTTAACATTACAAAATCGGTCACTCAAAGCTGAGGGAGCAGCAAAATGATCAACGTACTTCAGTCTCTAAGGAGACACAGGCGATTTAGATGCTTATGAACTTAGAGACATAGGTACATAAATAGAGGATGGTAAGTCAGAATTATCAGGTGAGTGACTACCTGCTTTTAAAGAAATTTAATATCATTTGTAAATCCACTCTGAGCTGCCAAAACAGTCTCTAAAGATTTAGCATTTTTAAGAACTTCACAAAGACTAGGGTCAGACTTGTCCAAAGCTTTAGCTGTGGCCTCCCTGTCAGGGGAAAGATGGACACACACAGCTGAAATCCATGATTTGGCATATGAAATTATACTGCTGTGACACTTGAAATAGCACTTGCATGTGAGACTCTGCTAATTGCCAGTGCCTGCTGCATATGACTGCCCATGTTATTTATGACACTGATTAAAATCTAGCCTAGCTGCAACAAGTTTCATCTGCTGACAGTAGTAATGCTTAACAGATTACAGAGATAATTGGACGACGATTCCCTAGGGTCCAAGAGTGGTCGTAATTCCTGCAGCACTTCATGCTAATGTCTCCTGGAAGACAAGATCAGAATAGTTTGTGTATAGCAGAACTGACATAAGCAAACCCATACAGTTTGAAGACTTGCTAATGGTAGTGAATGGCAGTGGGGGCATAACCATGGCCAATGAGTGATATTACTGTTGCTGCAGAGTCACATCCACATCTTCATCTATACACATACTCTGCAAGCTACCAAGCAGAGGGTGCCTTGTACCACTATTAGTTATTTCATTTCTTGTTCCACTCAGATATAGAGTGAGGGAAAAGGAATATTTATATGCCTCCATACAAGTCCTAATTTCTCTTATCTTTTGTTCTTGGTCCTTAAATGAAATGCTAATTGGCCTCAGTGGAATTGTTCTGCAGTCAACTTCAAATACCAGTTCTCTAAATTTTCTCAACAGTTTTAACAAAAAGAATGTTGTCTTTCCTCCAGGGATTCCCATTTGGTTTCATGAAGCATCTCTGTACTGCTTGCATGTTGATTGAACCTACCAGTAACAAATCTAGCATCCCGTCTCTAAATTGTTTCAATGTCTTCCTTCAGCTCAACCTGGTGATGACACAAAACACTGGAGCAGTACTCTAAAATGGGCTGCATTAGTGTTCTGTAAGTGGTCTCCTTTACAGGTGAACCACATTTTTCTAAAATTCATCCAATAAACCAATTGACTATTTGCCTTCTCTACTACTCTTCTCATGTGCTCATTCCATTTTACATTGCTTCGCAGTGTTAAGCCTTGATATTTAATTGATATGACTGTGTCAATCAGTATGCCACTCATACTGCATCCAAACATTATGGCTTGTTTTTCCTTCTCATCCGCATCAACTTATGTTTTTCTACTTTTAGAGCAACCTGCCATCCATCACACCAACTAGAAAGTTTGTCTAAGTCATTTTGTATCCTGTTACAATAACTCAACAACATGTTCCCATACACCACATCATCAACAGAAAACAGCTACATATTACTGCTCACCCTGCCCTTCAGATCATTTATGTATGTAGATAATAGGGCAGTCCTGCCACACTTCCCTATGGCACTATTTGCTCTGATGAACATGATCTGCAGGAGCAGGTCCTGCTGTTCTTTGTGCAGTTGCTGTAGCAGTGACATCTGTTGTTGGTGTCAATCTTCCTGGGGCACAAACTATTGCAGTTGTAGTTGTAGCTGTTGCTGCCAAAGTTCTAGAAACTTGGGATCCAGTAACATTGGCACTGGCTACAGATATCTCACTATAAACACCATAGAATGAGACCTTGTTACCACCTTTATGTCCATTCCCAAAATAAACACATAATCCATAGACAAAGCCAAGTTTGTTGTGAACTGTAAACTGAAGGAATACCAATAATGGTCAAAATCCACAGCCAGGTTGATATCCAGATAGCAGTGACTGGAGACTTGTAAGAACTTATAATTACCCTAAATCTCTCTTCTCAATGCTTGTAATTTTTGTGAACTTTCGCCATCTTTTATTATGAATGGCTAATCATGCGTGCAATTCTGCATGATCTCGCTGTGGCCTTGAATGGCTCACGTAGTGTCTAGCTATGAATTTACAAAGAATAACAAATTTCTACTTTGAGAATACTTTAGATTTAAAATAAACTCTCTCGCAAATATAACCATGTGTAACCTTGTTAGTAAAATATTTTGACTATTGTACCTTTTTTATAGCATTTAGTGAAAAACTAGGGGTCATTCAATCAAGAAAGAAAATTAAACACTTCGTTTCCTGTCCTCATCTTTTAGTGCCATTTTGATATTTAATGCACAGTGCTTGCATCCACTGATGAGTCAAAACCTAAGATTAACTGATGTTATGAAACTTCTATCTGAAAATGAAAGGTTCTGCTTTCTACTCCCGGTCAGCAGCTCTGCAAGGATGAATTTTCAAAATCACTCCGATCATTTCACAGGATAGAATCAGCGAGTTTATCTTTGAATAAATAGAAATTTTAGCTTTCATTGCCAGATTGAAACTCACAAGATAAGAACTTTACATAGTAAACACTTTATGCTACTTTTTAAATGAAAATGATGTTAAACATTCTTTCCTGTTAAATTTACTTCAATCTTAACAAACTATCAAATGAATTTTGTAAGCCAGCCAGAGTGGCTGAGCGGTTCTAGCCACTACAGTCTGGAACTGTGCGACTGCTACGGTCGCAGGTTCGAATCCTGCCTCGGGCATGGATGTGTGTGATTTCCTTAGGTTAGTTATGTTTCAGTAGTTCTAAGTTCTAGGAGACTGATGACCTCAGAAGTTAAGTCCCATAGTGCTCAGAGCCAGTTGAACCATTTGAGTTTAGTCAAGGTACGCAGTTCACATGTTAGTGAACCAGGCTAAAATAATATTAAATGCAATTACTTTTCCACCAAATAATTAATGACTTTATGATAGTTTTTAATTGATATTAAACTGTTGCCATATTAATCACAGTTATTTTTAATACTAGTCTGGCTTTACTTTACAAACATTATTATGAAATGAATTGTGAGTACCTTACCTTGTCTGAAGCAGTGCAGTCGAGAATTTAGTTCAGAATTGTTTCCATGATTATACATTTCTCTCAGTAATTAGATAGACCAAATACACCATTACGTCTACCATTTGGAAACCATTCTTCATGTACCATGATATAATTCTTGCAACATCATATTTGTGCTTAGAAATAACTTGCATCCAAAGGTACAATTTGATAGAAATGACCTATTGCTGTAAAATACTAATTATCACCTTCCACCATAAACGGCTTCAAGTTAGCAAAAAATATTCTAAACTTGAAGTGCACACCATTATGTGACTACACTCGACCACTTCTAGCTGGTTGCTTCTCATTTCAATGTATCTGCTGTCTTTCTTGTTCCAAAGAAAAGCTGTTCCAGAAATGGAACATGACAAAGCTACCTGTCAACCCTTATTATGAAACTCTCCTCTGTGCTTGACTGCTGTGCAGTCCTCCAATAGAAAAGACATTCCAGAGATGGAAACACAACCAGGGAAAAATGTACCAACTCACTGGCCTAATAGCTTCCCCACATTGGTACTGAATATCAGTCTTTTCAATATATTAAATTATTATTCTCTCAGGAAGCTTCAAACTTTACAGAAGTGTTTGATTTAAATACTTAAATAAATAAATAAAATAGAAAGAAACTTCCACATGGGAAAAATATATTAAAAACAAGTCTTGGAATCTTTGTTTTTAATAAATAAATAAATAAATATTTATATTAAAAACAAAGATTCCAAGACTTACCAAGCGGGAAAGTGCCGGTAGATAGGCACAATGAATAAAACACAAACACACACACACAGAATTTGAGCTTTCACAACCGGCGGCTGCTTCGTCAGGAAAGAGGGAAGGAAAAGGAAAGATGAAAGGATGTGGGTTTTAAGGGAGACGGTAAGGAGTCATTCCAATCCCGGGAGCGGAAAGACTTACCTTAGGGGGAAAAAGGATAGGTATATGCTCGCGCGCACACACACACACACACACACACACACACACACACACACACACACACACACACACACACACACACATGCATATCCATCCATACATACACAGACACAAGCAGACATATTTAAAGGCAAAGAGTATGGGCAGAGATATAAGTCAAGGCGGAAGTGTGGAGGCAAAGATGATGTTGAATGACAGGTGAGGTATGAGTGGCGGCAACTTGAAGCTAGTGGAGATTGAGGCCTGGTGGATAACGAGAAGAGAGGATATATTGAAGGGTGAGTTCCCATCTCCGGAGTTTGGATAGGTTGGTGTTGGTGGGAAGTATCCAGATAACCCGGATGGCGTAACACTGTGCCAAGATGTGCTGGCCGTGCACCAAGGCATGTTTAGCCACAGGGTGATCCTCATTACCAACAAACACTGTCTGCCTGTGATACATTCATGCGAATGGACAGTTTGTTGCTGGTCATTCCCACATAGAAAGCGTCACAGTGTAGGCAGGTCAGTTGGTAAATCACGTGGGTGCTCCCACACGTGGCTCTGCCTTTGATCGTGTACACCTTCCGGGTTACAGGACTGGAGTAGGTGGCGGTGGGAGGGTGCATAGGACAGGTTTTACACCGGGAGTGGTTGCAAGGGTAGGAGCCAGAGGGTAGGGAAGGTGCTTTGGGGATTTCATAGGGATGAACCAAGAGGTTACGAAGGTTAGGTGGACGGCGGAAAGACACTCTTGGTGGAGTAGGGAGGATTTCATGAAGGATGGATCTCATTTCGGGGCAGGATTTTAGGAAGTCGTATCCCTGCTGGAGAGCCACATTCAGAGTCTGATCCAGTCCAGAGAAGTATCCTGTCACAAGTGGGGCACTTTTGGGGTACTTCTGTGAGAGGTTCTGGGTTTGAGGGGATGAGGAAGTGGCTCCGGTTATCTGCTTCTGTACCAGGTCGAGAGGGTAGTTGCGGGATGCGAAAGCTGTTTTCAGGTTATTGGTGTAATGGTCCAGGGATTCAGGACTGGAGCAGATTCGTTTGCCACGAAGGCCTAGGCTGTAGGGAAGGGACCGTTTGATATGGAATGGGTGGCAGCTGTCATAATGGAGGTACTGTTGCTTGTTGGTGGGTTTGATGTGGACGGATGTGTGAAGCTGGCCATTGGACAGATGGAGGTCAACGTCAAGGAAAGTGGCATGGGATTTGGAGTAGGACCAGGTGAATCTGATGGAACCAAAGGAGTTGAGGTTTGAGTCCAGATCATGAAGATGTCATCAATAAATCTGTACCAAACTTTGGGTTGGCAGGCTTGGGTAACCAAGAAGGCTTCCTCTAAGCGACTCATAAATAGGTTGGCATACGAGGGAGCCATCCTGGTACCCATTGCTGTTCCCTTTAATTGTTGGTATGTCTGGCCTTCAAAAGTGAAGAAATTGTGGGTCAGGTGTGGCTAAGGTGACGAGGAAAGAGGTTTTGGGTAGGGTGGCAGGTGATCGGCGTGAAAGGAAGTGCTCCATTGCAGCGAGGCCCTGGACGTGCGGGATATTTGTGTATAGGGAAGTGGCATCAATGGTTACAAGGATGGTTTCCGGGGGTAACAGAATGGGTACGGATTCCAGGCGTTCGAGAAAGTGGTTGGTGTCTTTGATGAAGGATGGGAGACTGCATGTAATGGGTTGAAGGTGTTGATCTAAGTAGGCAGAGATACGTTCTGTGGGGGCTTGGTAACCAGCTACAACAGGGCGGCCGGGATGTTTGGGTTTGTGAATTTTAGGAAGTAGGTAGAAGGTAGGAGTGGGAGGTGTCGGTGGGGTCAGGAGTTTGATGGAGCCAGGTGAAAGGTTTTGTAGGGGGCCTAAAGTTCTGAGGATTCCTTGGAGCTCCGCCTGGACATCAGGAATGGGATTACCTTGGCAAACTTTGTATGTAGAGTTGCCTGAAAGCTGACACAGTCCCTCAGCCACATACTCCCGACGATCAAGTACCACGGTCGTGGAACCCTTGTCAGCCGAAAGAATGATGATGGATCGGTCAGCTTTCAGATCACGGATAGTCTGGGCTTCAGCTGTGGTGATGTTGGGAGTAGGATTAAGGTTTTTCAAGAAAGATTGAGAGGCAAGGCTGGAAGTGAGAAATTCCTGGAAGGTTTGGAGAGGGTGATTTTGAGGAAGAGGAGGTGGGTCCCGCTGTGATGGAGGACGGAACTGTTCCAGGCAGGGTTCAATTTGGATAGTGTCTTGGGGAGTTGGATCATTAGGAGTGGGATCAGGATTATTTTTCTTCGTGGCAAAGTGATATTTCCAGCAGAGACTACGAGTGTAGGACAGTAAATCTTTGACAAGGGCAGTTTGGTTGAACCTGGGAGTGGGGCTGAAGGTGAGGCCTTTGGATAGGACAGAGGTTTCGGATTGGGAGAGAGGTTTGGAGGAAAGGTTAACTACTGAATTGGGGTGTTGTGGTTCCAGATTGTGTTGACTAGAATTTTGAGGTGTTGGGGGGAGTGGAGCTGGAAGTGGGAGATTGAGTAGATGGGAGAGACTGGGTTTGTGTGCAATGAGAGGAGGTTGAGGTTTGTTGGAAAGGTTGTGGAGGGTGAGTGAGTTGCCTTTCCGGAGGTGGGAAACCAGGAGATTGGATAGTTTTTTGAGGTGGAGGGTGGCATGCTGTTCTAATTTGCGGTTGGCCTGTAGGAGGATGCTATGAACAGCCGGTGTGGATGTGGGAGAGGAAAGATTGAGGACTTTGATTTGGGATAGGAGTTGACGGGTGTGTTCACTGGCCGAGTCGATGTATAGGTGAAGGATTAGGTGGGTGAGGGCTATGGATTGTGCTGTTTGGAACTGGTATAAGGACTGATGGAAAGAAGGATTGCAGCCAGAGCTGGGAACTTCAAGTCTGAGGCCTTTTGGGGTAATGCCAAAAGTCAGGCACCTACTCCAGTCCTGTAACTCGGAAGGTGTACACGATCAAAGGCAGAGCCATGTGTGAGAGCACCCACGTGATTTACCAACTGACCTGCCTACACTGTGTGGGAATGACCAGCAACAAACTGTCCATTCACATGAATGGACACAGGCAGACAGTGTTTGTTGGTAATGAGAATCACCCTGTGGCTAAACATGCCTTGGTGCACAGCCAGCACATCTTGGCACAGTGTTACACCGTCCGAGTTATCTGGATACTTCCCACCAACACCAACCTATCCGAACTCTGGAGATGGGAACTCGCCCTTCAATATATCCTCTCTTCTCGTTATCCACCAGGGCTCAATCTCCGCTAGCTTCAAGTTGCCGCCACTCATACCTCACCTGTCATTCAACATCATCTTTGCCTCCACACTTCCACTTTGACTTATATCTCTGCCCATACTCTTTGCCTTTAAATATGTCTGCTTGTGTCTGTGTATGTATATGGATGGATATGTATGTGTGTGTGTGTGTGTGTGTGTGTGTGTGTGTGTGTGTGTGTGTGTGTGTGTGTGCGCGCGCGCGAGCATATACCTATCCTTTTTCCCCCTAAGGTAAGTCTTTCCGCTCCCGGGATTGGAATGACTCCTTACCGTCTCCCTTAAAACCCACATCCTTTCATCTTTCCTTTTCCTTCCCTCTTTCCTGACGAAGCAGCCGCTGGTTGCGAAAGCTCAAATTCTGTGTGTGTGTTTGTGTTTTATTCATTGTGCCTATCTACTGGCGCTTTCCCGCTTGGTAAGTCTTGGAATCTTTGTTTTTAATATATTTTTCCCATGTGGAAGTTTCTTTCTATTTTATTTAAATAAATATTTATTTATTTATTTAGTACTTCTAATCGTACATGTATAGACTATATAAAAGGATATTGGACATGGTTAAGTCTTTACAACATAAAATACAGAATGAGATTTTCACTCTGCAGCAGAGTGTGCACTGATATGAAACTTCCTGGAAACATCCCCCAGGCTGTGACTAAGCCATGTCTCCGCAATATCCTTTCTTTCAGGAGTGCTAGTCCTGCAAAGTTTTGCAGGAGAGGTTCTGTAAAGTTTGGAAGGTAGGAGATGATATACTGGCAGAAGTAAAGCTGTGAGGACAGGGTATGAGTCATGCTTGGGTAGCTCAGATGGTAGAGCACTTGCCCGCGAAAGGCAAAGGTCCCGAGTTCGAGTCTCGGTCCTTCACACAGTTTTAATCTGCCAGGAAGTTAACGTAAAATACAGTTTGTGTTGCATTCCAAGGAATTAGATATTTAAGTTATTTAACGAAGAATCATATGTACAATAAAAATTAGAGACAAAGTAGATTATTCATAATACATATTTATTTTTGTTGTTTGGTTTATAGGTACTCTGTCAGACCATAAAAGCAATGATCAATTAAATATGCCTTTAGTTTAGTCTTAAAACTACTGAGTTTACTTTCTGATTTAATATGGTTAGGCAGATTTTTGTATATATCTCAATATGTAGAGTGATTTTTGGCACAACGATGTTCTCACGTGCTTCATGTGAAGAACAGATTGTTGTCAAGTATTGTATGCATGTATATCTTCATTTTTAATAAGATATCTGTGTGTCTATCAATATATTGTTTTATGAAAACTGACATTTCATAGATAAAAATACAAGGAGGAAGAGTTAATATATTTTTTTAATATGGGTCTGCATGATTTCCTGTTGTTTACTTCTTCAATATTTCTTAATATTCTCTTTTGCATCCTGAAAAGTTAATATTTGTTGTTGCTTTGCTCCAGAAGATTATGCCATATTTAATTACAGAATACACATAGAAGTAGTACATGTTAACAGGCTGGCCTTGCTGCAACAACTTTTTACGATCCTCATCATGTAGCATGTTTTGCTTAGTTTTCTTTGCTGATATTCAATGTGTACCTCCCATTTTGTGTTGCCCTGGAGACAGAGTCCCAGAAATTTTGTGCTGTAAACACTTTGGATAGCAGAGTTATTAGTTTTTCTTCTGTTTTGCCATTAATGAGGAAACTCATTTCACCTGCAAATGGAAGGGTATTTTGGCAGTATTTGTAGTATACAAGATCACTGACATAGAGGAGAAACAGAATGGGTCCTAATACTGTATTTCACATTTTCATATCTTGAACAGTAGCAGCTGATTTTGTTATGACCAGTATATTGCACTTCAACCACCTGTTTGCATCCACATAGGTGTGTCTTGAGTCACTCATTGGATAGACCTCTAATTTCTAATTGGTCAAACTTCTGCAGTAGGGCATTATGGTCAATGATGTTGAAAGCTTTGGATAAATCAAGACATGTGCCTGTCACAAATGCACTCTCATCCAGTTTAGCATAGATTTCATTAAGAAATTCAAATATTGAACTTTCAGTTGAATAGCCTTCCCTGAAACCATGCTGTGAGAGAGAGAATGACAATAACATAAAAGGTTCGATTGTTAATTGCAGTGTAGTTTTACACATGTCTTGCAACACCTTTCTCCTCATTTTGATACTGAAACAATCATTACTAATGCTGTAGCAAATAATGGCAACACACTGTGAAAATGTAAATGTGACATTGTTGCGTTACAAGCTGTTGTGGGTTACTACTAAAATTGATTCATGGCCACCAGATCTAGCTCTGTGCTGCTGTCAGTTGGGCCTACATGATCTGTTGTTCATGCCTCAGATATTACCTGATGATTGCTAATAGTAGGGATCCAATCCACTGTTGATATTGTTCATATTTGGAGTACTAAAGTACTCATAAATTATTAAATGTTATCATAATTTTAAATTTAGATTTTGTTTGCTAATATGTAATTACATTTGTGCCAAGATTATACAATTTCAAAAGTTTATCCACCTACTTTTCCCACTGAACTCTTGTAGGTCCTAACTTGTCATATGCTCTTCATGCTCTTTGACCAGACTTGTCATCAAAGTGTAACACACATGAGGTGCAACAGAATTTTTTTCTGTGGCATTATAGCAGGAAAGATGGCTCTGACTGTTTCTGGATCCCATAGTCTCTTTGTTAATTCACTATATGATTTATGTGTTCCAGCCAGTTACAATGTGGAAAACCAATATACACTTCAAATATAATTTTATCTAAATGTTTCCAGCTGTTACCATAAACTTTTACACCTCAATATTAGTCATTTTCACCACAATACTCTAAATATTATCATTGATCATAATTTGAAAAGATGATTTTATACCACTTACTTTGGATACAGCGTGTCTTGTAGGACAAGGAATCAGTTTTATAATGTTTGCATGGCTGATCTTCCAGTTTGTGAAAAAGTTTCTAAGTTCTATATGACATTTTTGTCTTTTACTGAACCACTTGCACATTGCCCTATTAGGTACCAAAGTGTCTTTCGATTTAGATGTAATCTTGTGCAATTTTCTTCATCAGAAATATTCATCTTAGTTTCAGATGCATTTACCAATGTTTCCAGCAACTTGTCAGATAGAAATCATTTTGTTGTGAAAGCAGTGTCTCAATAGACAGTTGATGAAACATTATTGGTAGTGATAATGTGCAAGCAGTATGAACATACTAAAAAGAAAACCACCTCTCTGTTATGTATGTATGAAACAAAAAGACTGAAGACTATCACAAATAAGCTTTCGGCCAACAAGGCTGTAGTCAAAAGTAGACGACAGACACACACCCTCATGCAAACGCAACTCACACATACATGACTGCAGTCTCTGGCAGCTGGTTAGCTTTGGGAACTATATGTTCCTTCCTTGTGGAGGAGAGAGGAATAGATTGGGAAAAGTAAAAAAAGACAAACAGATCCATCAGATGCCAGAATGAGAGGAACTCACTTGTAATGAGGTTAAAGGTACATTTACTTTTACATGTGTCTATTGCCAGCTGTAAATTTTTCACCTCCTGATGTAAAATGATGGGCAGAAATTCTGTCTCATAATTTTACAGGAAATAACAATGCACTTGAGAAATCTGTAGGGGGTAAATATAGTAACAATGGCTCCATTCAATAAGTCAATGTATGAATTTCTTGTACATATGCCTTCAAACATTAATATTTTTTCTAGATGAAAATGATTGAAGTCAAACATCTCACAACATCTAATGCATTGTACTAAATAAAATCAAATTTGCTAAACAAATAAATTTATACATTTGGATGACATTGTTGAAAATACACCCCTTTCACAAAATCTTTGGTTTATGGGGAAAATACTTTCAAATTTATGTGTGAATAGGACTAGAATGTGTTTATTATTATAGAACACAGTCATTCCAACAGCGTCTTACATCTTTTCATATGCACCTCATTTGTCATCATTTTCTGTAGTAGCGTCTGTATGCACAATAATCATTTTACAAATCTCTCATGAACATGTTAAAGCAATTCGAGGTAATGATAAAACCCTGCCTCTGAGATATTGCATATCACCTTTGCTGCTTTAAAAATTAAATATCTGAAAGGCTTCTCATCAACTACCAAATTATGATTTCCTCATTTCTACAGTTACAAACAAAACTTAAAAATCACAGGGAATACATGCTTCAAGGTCAGACACTTATAAGTCATGGGAGATCTAGAGGCATAATGTTATCAGAAACACCGAGGTAGTAAATTCTGAAAACAAATCTCACTCGCTCACGGGCACTTACATGTGTTCCTCCACTGCTGGGCTTACCATGCACAGCGCTTTTAAAGTTGTCCAGGGACTTCTAAATTTAAATCATACATTACTGTAAAGTCTAAGTGCTTCCAAAGGAAATAATAATGTAATATTTTGAAAAGAGTGATATTATTCAGTTGTGAAATAGGGAATCTATTGGGTTGGTGAGCTGGTACATTCTTTCACAGCATGTTTCCATGTATGGTAAGCCTTTTCTGCAGAAGGAGTGCACAGTAGCCAGGCACAGAGGACAGCATTGTTATAAGGTTGTCAGGTGCCCTCATTGTGTTTCATTCTGGAACACCTTTTCTTCGGAATGAGGAGACTGAAATGAGAAGCAGTCAGCTAGTAGTAGTTGAATGTGGTCACATAATGGTGTGCACTTCATGTTTTGAATATTTTGTGCTAATGTAGATGCAGTTTTTGTGGAAGCTGATAATTAGTTATTTTATATTAATAGTTGTCTCTACTTAATTACAGCCATGGAGGCAAACTATTTCCAGGCAAAAATATGATGTTGCAATAATTATATAATGGTACATCAGGAATGATTTCTGAACAGTAGACATAGTGGTGTGTTTGGTCTGTCTAATTATTGAGACACATGAAGAACCATGGAAACAGGTACTGAAAATTCATATCATGGTAACTAAACTAAACTCCTCCCGAACAGTCCATGAAATGGTACCAACAGGCCAGCATGTCATCCTCAGCCCATATGCGTCATTGGATGTGGATATGGAGGGGCATATCATCAGCACACCACTCTCCTGGCCATATGTCAGTTTCTGAGACTGGAGCCACTACTTCTTGATCAAGTAGCTCCTCAGTTTGCCTCACAAGACCTGAGTGCACCCTGTTTGCCAACAGCACTCGGTAGACTGGTTGCTCCCCCATCCAAATGCTAGCCCAGCCCAACAGTGCTTAACTTTGGCGATCTGACGGGAACTGGTGTTACCACTGCAGCAAGGCCATTGGCATATTGTGATAAAGACTGTAAAGTAAAGTAAGACTACTGTTCAAAATAACTTTGACAAAAGTGCCTTTGAATTAATATAGCAACAGTTTAATATCAAAGTATTAGCTTTTTTTTTATTTCAAGTACCTTTTATTTTATTTTCTTATATCCTACCTTAAAGTTACTAATTATTAAGTGAAAAAATAATTGCATTTAATATTATGTTAGCATGGTTCATTTACATACACAAAACTTTGATGGATCACATTTTTGCAGACTGGTTTATTGAAATTAAAGTAAATTTAATCAGAAAGAATGATCAACTTAATTTTCATTTAAAAAGTCATGTAAAGTATTTATTGAGAAAAGTGACTTAATGAAGTTCTTGTGAGTTTCATTCCTACAATGGAAGCTAAAACTTATATTTATTCAAAGATAAACTTATTGATTTATGCCAATTTCCAAAATTCACCACTTCAGGACCGGTGACAAGAATTAAAATGTATAACTTTTCATTTTCAGAGAGAAGTTTCTTAAGGTGAGTTAATCTTGGTTCATGATTGAGTGATGGATACAAGAACGGTGCATTAAATATAAAAATTATATTTAAAGGTAAGAATAGAAAATGAATTCTGATAATGGTAATGCATTCAAACAAGTGTAAAGGCCTAAACAACGATACCAATAATTATGGTTATTTTGAAGGTGGGAAATTTGTTGAGTTGCCAATGTGCACATCATATCCTCGAAAGGAACACAGTAGTTATAAATTGTGAGTCAGTACCATCAGTCTACTTTCTATTGGCACACTCATTTGTGTAATAATTTCTTCACTATTTCAGAACAATTCAAGATAGCAAGTTATAAAAAATATGTCTGCAGTATGGAGCATATTTTCTACATTTCATTTCCACACACCTACTGCACCTCCAAATTGTGCAGCAGTGTATACTTTCTTCTTCTCTATATAACGTTTCATGTCCATCAAACTAAGATATTTGCCATTTTAGCATGATTACACTTTCATGATAATTTTTGATACACATTTTCCCTTCTTTCACAGAAAATAGCAATATCCATTCAGCGATTGGTGCAATTCTTACTTCTGTGTGTGTCTGCAATATTCGTAAATGCCATCGTGACACCATGGTTCCTTCTGATTGCAGTTCCAATATGCATAGTTTATTATGTCGTCCAGAGGTTCTACAGATGTTCTTCAAGGTAGGAAACTAAAATTTTATCTTATTTGTCATTCAGCTATTTTTGTTTCATCACAACGTAGGATTTACATACATTATTTGTTAGATATAGGTAATACCTTGCTTGTAAGGGAAAGGCAAATTTCTTTTGAGCATGTGCAAAAGATAACCAATTACCATAAATCTTGAGCAAGGGATGGAAGCATAAAAAATAAGATGACACACACACACACACACACACACACACACACACACACACACACACACACACACACACACACACACCAAAGAGAGTGGCGAGAGATGCAAGAGGCAAGTTGTAGAGGATAGAATAAGAACAGGAGAGGGTAATGGCAGGCTGTACTCCAGAAACATGATGGGAAAAGTGTGAAGGGAAGATTCAGTAGAGAATTCTAAAGAAACCATGAGGAGGGAGTTGGTGGACTCATAACTGGAGCCAACAATAAATAAGGCTAATGATCTGTGTACAGTTAGAATAAGTGATAGGAGGGATGCAAATGCAGGATGAGAACTTTCAGAGATGCAGTTTAGAAGGATGTGGAATCAACCTCCTGCCTCTGCAATAATGAGACTAATGTTAGTGTGGAAGATTCATATGGTTTTAGTACTGAGACATCTATAAAGCTGACAACATTTTGCTGTTCGTTATCTCTGGACGTGGCTAGTCACGCTTGCCCTTTGCCTCCAGTTTCATAGTGGTTGTTCATATGGGTAAAATGTTGATTTATGCTCATGCCCACAGAAAACAAAACTGTGCGGTACTTGTAGAACAGTTGATATATGGCAAGAGTACTTTTGCCACTGGTGACATTATGAATCTGTGCTATAGGCAGGACTTACACCCGATAGAAATACACCGTTTGTTGCAATATGCTTGGGACAACAGTACATTTTCAGGCAGACAAACTTTCGAAATTACAGTAGTTACAATTGTCAACAACAGATGGCGCTGCAGTCTGGGAAACTTTATAGTACGATATTTTCCACATATCCACCATGCGTAGCAATAATATGAATGAAATTATCCGAAACCTTTGACAACGTGTCTGACAGAATGGCTTCACATGCAGATGAGATGCACTGCTTCAGCTGTTCAATTGTTTCTGGATTCTGGAGGTACACCTGGTCTTTCAAGTGTCCCCACAGAAAGAAGTCACAGAGGCTCTGTCTGGCAAATAGGGAGGCCAATCCACGCTGCCTCCTGTATGTTTCGGATAGCCCAAAGCAATCACACGATCATCGAAATATTCATTCAGGAAATTAAAGACGTCGGCCGTGCGATGTGGCCGGGCACCATCTTGCATAAACCACGAGGTGTTCGCAGTGTAGTCTAAGGCAGTTTGTACCACCACAAATTCGCGAAGAATGTCCAGATAGCGTGATGCAGTAATCGTTTCGGATCTGAAAAATGGGCCAATGATTCCTTTGGAAGAAATGGCGGCCCAGACCAGTACTTTTTGAGGATACAGGGATGATGGGACTGCAGCATGGGGCTTTTTGGTTCCCCATATGCGCCAGTTCTGTTTATTGACGAAGCCGTCCAGGTAAAAATAAGCTTCGTCAGTAAACCAAATTCTGCCCACATGCATATCGACGTCATCGATCCTGTGCACTATATCGTTAGCGAATGTCTCTCGTGCAGCAATGGTAGCGGTGCTGAGGGGTTGCCGCGTTTGAATTTTGTATGGATAGAGGTGTAAACTCTGGCACATGAGACGATACGTGGATGTTGGCGTCATTTGGACCGCAGCTGCAACACGGCGAATGGAAACCCGAGGCCGCTGTTGGATCACCTGCTGCACTAGCTGCGCGTTGCTCTCTGTGGTTGCCGTACGCGGTCGCCCTACCTTTCCAGCACGTTCATCCGTCACGTTCCCAGTCCGTTGAAATTTTTCAAACAGATCCTTTATTGTATCGCTTTTCGGTCCTTTGGTTACATTAAACCTCCGTTGAAAACTTCGTCTTGTTGCTACAACACTGTGTTCTAGGTGGTGGAATTCCAACACCAGAAAAATCCTCTGTTCTAAGGAATAAACCATGTTGTCCACAGCACACTTGCACGTTGTGAACAGCACACACTTACAGCAGAAAGACGACGTACAGAATGGCGCATCCACAGACTGCGTTGTCTTCTATATCTTTCACATCACTTGCAGCGCCATCTGCTATTGAAAATTGCAACTACTGTAATTTCGAAAGTTTGTCCGCCTGAAAATGTACTGTTGTCCCAAGCATATTGCAACAAACGGTGTATTTCTATCGATGCTCGTTTAGTTTTTATTGCCGTTTCAAATATGCCGGTCATTTTTGAAACACCCTGTAAAATCTTCCCATCTATTTCCACTTCCTTCCTTGACACAAATTTATTCTTTATTCTCATATGTAAATCAGGTAGAGTAACGATTTCTGGTCACAACAAGAAACACTTTTTTCTTCTTTGTGGTGAATGGTAGCCACATATAAACCATATTAGACAATCTGTTGAACAAAGACATTTAGCATTGTGATTGTGATTGATAAAGGGATTTGTTGTCAAAAACATACCTTTGGTTGGCATACTTTTCTCCACTCTTTTACACAATGAGATGCAATATAATTTACAGTAATTTCTGTATTGTTATTATTTTAATTTTCTCATAACTTAAATTTTATATGAATTTATATAGGTACTTCCCTTACAGAAATCTTAAAATGTAACTTCTTGTTGGTGACTAGTTCCTATTTACAATACATGTACATTTAACTGTAAGCATAAGTGAATGGCAGTCAACATAAATACTTTTATTTATTTATTTGTATATTTGAACTGTATTACAGAGAACTGCAGAGACTAGACAGTATCACACGATCACCTATATTTTCACATTTCTCAGAGACATTAGGTGGTTTGACAACTATCAGAGCATTTAATCACCAACAGCGTTTTGCAGATTTGTTGTTTAAAAGAATGGATTGTCATACAAACGTCTTCCTCATTATGAATGCTGGAAACAGGTGGCTAGGAATTGCCTTAGTAAGTAATTTTTTATCATTTGTCTAAATTTAAATCTTAATGTGTATACAAATGGTTCTTGTGTTTTTATATTTATCTGGATTTGCACTGTACACCCATGCCATTTTGTTGCATAAAGGAAACTGTGTTCTACAGTGTATTAGGAACAATGTAAACATGCTATTTAATATGGCTTCATTGTGTTTTGCTAAAAAAAGAAAAGATAATGTGGAATCATGAAGGAATTATCTGAATGGGACAGAAGTGGGATTGGTAGATGTGATGTACATGTACAGACAAGCAAATCATAACAATTTCAGAAAAACTGAATGATTTATTCAAGAGAAAGAGCTTCACAAATTGAAAGTGTTTGGAGCATTATGGACAGGGCCCTCTAGACTACATGGGATTTGAATGATTTTACACACCAATTGGACAAAATTTGGCACAATGTCCCTCAGAAAAACCTCCAACATCTCCATCAATCAATGCGTGTGCTATTTAGTGTGGCTTCATTGTGTTTGGCTAAAAAAGAAAAGATAATGTGGAATCATGAAGGAATTATCTGAATGGGACAGAAGTGGGATTGGTAGATGTGATGTACATGTACAGACAAGCAAATCATAACAATTTCAGAAAAACTGAATGATATATTCAAGAGAAAAAGCTTCACAAATTGAAAGTGTTTGGAGCATTATGGACAGAGCCCTCCAGACTACATGGGATTTGAATGACTTTACACACCAATTGGACAGAATTTGGCACAATGTCCCTCAGAAGGACCTCCAACATCTCCATCAATCAATGCCAAACTGAATAACTGTTTGTATAAGTGCCACAGGTGAACCAATCTGTTATTGACTGTCCCAATTTGTGAAGCTCTTTTTTGTTGGATAAATCAACCAATTTTTCTGAAATTGTAATTGTTTGTTTGTTTGTACATATATGTCACATCTACTGATTTCTGTCCTATTTGGATAGTTCATTCATGGCGAGTCCCTCACTTTTTCCCTTAGAGGGTATAATGACTTCACACAGTCCTCATTGCAGTAATTTTGTGCATCTGATTATTTTATTCTCACCATGTGCCTGCCACTGAGTGGCAGACAGGGACATTTGAAAGTTCACTGTTGGATTTTAGTAAGCTATCAGATAAAGTTCATCGTCAGCATCAGATCTAGAAACTCACATATTCATGGCTCACTGTTATCTTCAATCACTGAGGCCCAGCTTTGCTGAACAATGATCTCAGCTGGGTTTGGTAGAGAGGCTAAAGAAGGGGCATGAGTTGAGAATGGAGAAGATAGCAGGGTAGGTGTGGGGAAAGGTGTAGAAGTGCTGTCTGTGTAAATGTGCAGGGACATGATGGCAAGTATCAGCATCAGGGTCACAAGGATATGCTTGGGGGAGGGGGAGGGGGAGGAGGGGAGGGGAGGTGAGGAGCAGAGGAGAACGCACCAAGCAGATGCACTTTCAGTGGATAGTTGGTCTTTGTAAGGTTCAAATGGCAGCGGGGAAGGGATTGAGGCAGGTGGGAGACAGCAACCAGTACAGACTGAGGACACATGGATTATGGGAACAAAGCATACATTGCATGGGGAGTTCTCACTTGCACAATTCAGAAAAAATGGTGTTGATGTGAATAATCCATGTGGGGCATAAGCTGTGAAGCAGTTGTTGAAGTCAAGCCGGGTATGGGCAGACATTACCTGGCTGAGAGACTCCACCATCTGTCAGAACCATCCACCTACATGCCCTGCCACATTGACCACATTCCAGAAATCCAGTGTGGTTTCTAGTCTCTCATCAGATCCCTATATCCATCTCTGAACTCATTCTCTGAGTCTGTCTGCCTGCTCACTCTTATTCCTCCTCTTCTACAAGCTTCCCAAAATACATAAGCCCAATCACACAGGATATTCCATAGTGGCTGGATACTGTGCCTCCACAGAGAGAATTTGTGCCCTCGTGAACAAACACCTTCAGCCCATTACCTGTAGCCCATTACCACCCATTATGCCACATTGCTCATCACTGTTGATGTCACATTCCTGTACACCAACATCCCCAATCCTTATGGCTTTTCCAGCATTGAAAACTATCTTTCATAATGCTTGACTGATTCCCAACATACAACCTTCTTCTTGGTCACTATGACCATCTATTTCCTCATCCACAATTGCTTCTCTCTTTGAAGGCATCACCCACAAACAAATCTATGTTACAGACAGGGCCACTGATAGAGAACCATTGTGTCCCAAGCCAATTAGAAAAATCCTTCACAGCCACCCAGAACCCAAAGCTCTCCCAGTTCAGATCCATTTACAACAACTTCATGATATGGACTGAGGGTGAGTGCATCCTATCCATATTCTTCCAGAACTTCAACACCTTCTCCTCCATTTACTTCACCTAGTCATACTCAGCACAAGAATCCACCTCAGGAGTGGTCCCATCAGTACCTCCTCCCACATCAAGCCTCCATTGCAATAGCTGCCAGCTATTCCACATCATACAGCTCAGCTACCCATGGTTAGTGCATCTACAGTGACAACCAGTTCTCCTCCAAATAAGCTGTGGGTCTCACTGAGGCTTTCATATGCTGAAATTACTCTCTCCACTTTGACCAGAAACAAATATCTGTGCTTTGTCTCCTCTGTCACCAACCATCACCCACACACCCACTGACCAACCACTAAGGAGTGTCCTCAATGTGACTCAGCACCACACAGGCCTGGAGCAACTCAATCACATTCTCAAACAGGATTTTGACTACCTCTAATCATATACTGAGATGTGAAATATTCTCCCCACACCTTCCACAGTGATATTCTACCACACATCAAACCTGCACAATATCCTTGTCTGTCTCTATTCCACCCCTGCTCCCAACCATTTGCCCCATGGCTCATTCTCTATAAAAGTGCTAGGCCCAAGATCTGTCTCACGAAACCTCCTACTATCTACTACAGTCTTTTCATAGGCATTTTCCACCCAATTGTATCACCCCAACTGTTTTTGATGATTTTATGGAAGCCTAGTTGTAAAGTATTGCAAAAGATAAAGGCACTTGTCAGGCACAGTATGATAGCATGCCACTTGTAGCAGTAGGGATATTCCAGGATGGCTAGCGTGGGCACAGCATTCCTGGCAATGCAGTGCAAAGCTGTTGTTTTTACAGGCCATACCAGGCAATTATTATTTCTTTAGGCTGTGAAATTGTTTTCCTATATGTGACCCGAAGTAGTACAATATCATAACAACTGAGTTTATACACAACTCGCCAATTTAAGTTAAAGGATGAGCAGTCCAAAAGTGCCTATTAGTATGAAAGGGTGACATTGGGTGAAGAGGAGACATAGACCAGCCAGTGCACTGCATCATTTTAGGGGCTTCACCATTGTGAGCCATGTCCTGGTTCTGATTTGTACTGTATCACTGAGTGAGCCTCTTCCTGGCCAACTGCAGCAGCAGCACAGCAGCAGCAGACAACTACCCAGGGAGGTAGTGGGTTGACTCCAGGCAGGTGCCACTGCCCACCTGACTACCCTACAGATGTTATGGTGCTTCATGCTGCCATTCATTGGGTTGGAACTTCCCTCTGCGAGGCCGGCTTCCCCTAGCAGCATTCTGGCCATCCATAGAACCGCTGATACCACCAGTCTGCCACGCAGCCTGCCATATTGGGTCGCATGTTGCTAAGCTAGGGACTGGTATCAGCAACCCTGGAAGCAAGTCACAGTGGCAAGCCATGTGGGTTTTGTCAACACACTGCACACAGAGACTGACTATGGGCCAAGAGGGCACACGACTGCTGCACTGAGGCATCCACATGTAGCTACGTGATTCATAATAAAGAACTAGCCTTATGCTAGTGTTTCACCAAAGCCACCACCTGTCAGCATCATTGCCTCAACCCCTGCTGCCAACCATCCTCTCACAAGAAGTAGCCTAACACCCTTGAATCTACATCAGTCCACAAAACAAAATTAAAAAATTACAGTATTTATGAAATGTAACAATTATGTAGTTTGTATTGCTCTTGGGTATCCAGCTGGGTGCAACCATTTATGCCACACAATATTTTGACAGTATACTTTCCCATCATCATCATCTGCTTCTTCTTCACCACCATCATGTGAGACCGGTAGAATGAGTGTCTTCACTACATTGTACCTCTTTTATACTATTACCCTTCCAAACTCGTTCTTTCAATACTCGGTGGCTACCATGTCAGAATATGAGTGGTGATGGTGGTGGTGGTGGTGGTGGTGCTGGTAGTGGTGGTGGTGGTGGTGATGGTGATGATGTTGATGTTGGGGGGGGGGGGGTGACCCATCACCAAATGCTGGCCATGAACTCCAGTCCCTCTGTGATTCTGCCACTCCCATCAGGCATGGAAGTAGCTGAGTGTTTAGTCATACACTTCACTGAAAGTGAAGCCACTGTTGCTACTGATCAGGCCATCAGCCATCTGTATTGCAGTAGCCTCCTATAGAACACAGTCCAAAATAGACAAAGTCTGTCTTAGCACTTCCGTTTGTCTGTATTTCGTTGAGCACAACATAGCTATGCAATGATCTGCAATCACAGAATTTTTTGGCTGCAGGAGTTTGATGTGTCCCCAGTGTTGCCTGCACCTTTGTTTCATTGTCCCCAAGGTATGCCTGATGTATGCCTTACCAGATTTGTACAAAATACAATGGACACCTAGCTTATGGAGCTAGCTCATTGTTCATAGTACCTAGTAGTGCACTTTGTTTCAGAGATGGGTGAAAAATGCATTTACTGTTATGTCAAACCAAGGTTCAGTTGATTCTTTGTGATACTTTGCCAGCACATGGCAGATATGCCATTGTACTATACTCCTCCAACTTGTATTTGCTGGGTCTGTGCCTTCCGCATGAAAGCATATTGGATTTGTCACCAGCCATTTCTAATCTTCTTGAATACATTCTCAATGTGGTTGAGGCCCCTTAATAGGCTCCTTTCATCTCATATTGGATGGGCTCTGAGGACCAGTGAATGTATCGCACCCTCAAGCTGTTACAAATGATTGCAGCTGGATGTATGGAGATAAAAATCAGTGTGGGTGGCTTTCTTGTACACACTGTGTTCTAGAGTGCCATTCACTTTGCATTTTTGCATTGATTAGGATATCCAAAACATGAGTCCACCAATCTCTTCCACCTCCATAGAGAATTTGATGGTGAGGTGCAGACAATTCAGATGTTGGAGAAACTCCTGAAGCCTTTCACTTCCATTGACAACACCACAAATGTGTCATTAACATATTTAAAAAATATTAAGGGATGCAGCGTTATCCAGAGCTTTTTCTTCAAAGTCCTCCATGTATAAGTTGGCCATAACTGGTGAGAGTGGCATGGCAACACATCCCACTTTTTTTTATAACACATTTGTGGTGTGGCCACATGGGAGTGAAAGGCTTCAGGAGTTTCTCCAACATCTGAACACTGCACCACAGCATCAAATTCATTATGGAGGTGGAAGACAATGGTAGTCTCTCATTTTTGGACATGCTTGGCAAGCACAAAGTGGAAAACTCTAGGGAACACAGTGTGTGAAGGAAAACCACCCACACTGATTTATACCTCCATGCTTCCATTTGCCATCATTCTTCACATCATGTGGGTGTGCTGGCTCAGCCACCTTAATGATGTATTCAAGAAGAATAGTTGGCAGGAGACATATCCAATATGCTTTAAGGAAGAAGATATGGTCCCAACAAATAGAACATGATGAGTAGGACATGACACTGGCATATCTGCCATATGATGACAAAGTATCAAACAAAATTGTCTGAACCTTGTCTCACTGTAACACTAAATGTGTTTTTAGTCCACCTCCAAAAACACATGCACAATAAAGGATAATGTAATTGAAGCCATTACATAACTGACATAAATTGTAATAATTTGTTAGATTAATTACAACCAAATAATTTGTAAACATTGAGCTGATAAAAATCTAGTAGTTGCATGAATATACTAATCTCCTGGTTAACTAAAAATTAAAACTAAGCCTAAACTGTACAATCTGATTAAGCCGTAGTCCCTTACAAATATTTTCTAAGTGCAGGCACATTAATATTTCAATAGCTGCACATGCTTTAAAATTAAACTTCTGTAATTATAAAATGGCAAACAACAGTGTATAAACTGTTACTTAGCTAATTTGAGCAGCACTTCAACAAAAAAAAAAAAAAATGTTCATTATAGTACAACAATCACTATATAGGCATCTCTTTCAACAATTAAAAATATTTATATGTGCTAAGTTCAGACTTTAAAGCAAATAAAAGAATACATTGCATAGAGAAGTAGTTGTAATAAATTGCTATTGTATGCTACAGTAAATACTAACTATAATTGATTATATGCAATAATAATGTGACCATGTGATTGGAATGGATTATTTAAAAGTTTGCACACAATACACACCTACAGTTACCCTCAAAGCCAATACAAATTGAAGGAAAACAGAATCAACTGATCATTTGCTCTCCTATGAGGTGGTATGGAGAACTTTTTTACTGAATATGAATTATTTATTTTTTTTTGGATGCAAGATTGATAGAGCAGTTTTACTCAATTCATCAAAACATTTACTGAAAATGTGGCATTAATGAAAGGCTGTTGGGATATAGAGGGACTCATTCTTCTGGATTTGAAGAAAGAGATACTACATTAATCTTAACACACAAAGTTACAACTTCAAGGAAACTTTCAGCTTACCAGTGATGACCTAATATCACCCATTTTTTTGCTTCAGACTGAAAAGGGCAGTTCTTTAGTGACACCATTTTCAGAATGGTGAGGTACTGAAAGATGTTGTGCAGAAGTAGCTGAAGAACCTTCAATGCCTAACAATAATCAGAGCAAATGTTGTCGAAAGCCTCCAACACCAAACAGCATTCAGAGCTGGGGAAGGAGATTGTTCAGTTCTCTCAACAGGAATGACTTGAAATGGTGGTTCTCCTTGTCCTCCTTGGCACCGGGCACTGACACACGTCCTAATATGTTCAAAACTAAAATTAAGATGGCCTTCTTTCCTGATGGTGTATATTCAGAGATGCTGTATCATGTAGTACTACAAATTAACCTATTTCATATAAGGCTTCTGTATGATTGTCTTAAACTGGGAAGGGTACCAGAGGTATGCAAAATTTCCATATTAGTAATAATTTTAAAAATTCTTAAGATATTGCCATGCTGATTGTAAGTCATTTAGGCTCATCTGCTTTATCAACACACTTGCTAAAGCACGGGAGAATCTCTTGTGTGTCTAAATTTCAGGAGCATATGCAATGCTTAGGCATTAGGCAGTGTCAGCTTGGATTTAGAAAAAGGCATTTGATTGATGGTAATCAGGCACTCCAAGGTGTCAACAACACAATTCATAAATATGGAATTGTAGGTGAATTTATCAATGTCTGGAGGCCTAAGGCACCTCCTGATTTTCATCAAGTTCCACTCTAGTTTCTGAGATTACTGTTACGGCACAGGTTGAATGGCTTGCATGTAGCTGCATGTTAATCAAGTGTGTTGATAAGAAATGCCTCAGATCTTGATCTGTGGATTGGTCTTGTGGAGCATTTGCATAGACCTCAAAGATGAGAATGGGTTCATGGACAGGATAGTTGCTCCCTCACCCCAACAGAAAGTGTTTGTATATACTACGGGAATTAAGTGGAATAACAATAGCTGTGCAGGAGCAAGTGAAAACTTCATCTGATCAGGTAGCACAACAAGTTAACCAATGAGCAAAAACTGTGCCAGTAGAACCAATTATTCAAGCAGAAGTAAAAGATAAAACTGCAAAAAACTGAACAAGAATACAAAAATGGCCCTGCATATGAGGTTTTTTTTTCTCGAATAGATAAAGTCAAGGTAGTTATAAAATCAATAACAATAAGAAAAGTAGCTGGGATTGATGGGATTGTCCGTGAATTTATAAAATACCTGGAGGAAGAAATGATAAAAAAAAAAAATAACAGATGTTTACTCAAATATACTACATTCAAGGAATGTTCGAAGCCACTTCAAAATTTCCAACATTTTAGCAATCTTGAAAACAGGAAAAGCTCCTGATAACCCAGCTATCTTCCATCCAGTAGCCCTTTCACACATATGTTACAGATTACTAGAGCAAATTCTGTACAAGAGAACAGAAGCTGTTGGCTACACTAATTTTCCACCCTGTTAGGCCAGTTTCAGAAGGGACAGAAGCTACTGTGAACAGATGCCAGCATCAACCACACTCATAGAGGGAGACTTCCAGAAAGCTCTAAAATCTCTGTCACACTTGTGTACCTGTCTGCAGGCATGACACAGTTTGCCTTGACGGACTTATCCTAAAACTTAAACAGTGAATACCTAGCACATTACTTACAAATATAATTAAAGACATATTAATTAAGTGATCATTCATAGTCACAGTTGGATCCTCCACTAGCAAGTCTACAAAATCAAAAATGGACTTTCCCAAGGACTGGTGCTCAGACCACTGCCATCCAATATTTATATCAACAAGAAACCATCTACCACATATCAGAAATTCATGTGCGCAGACACTCTAGTCTTTACAACTCAAACTAAATTACTTGAAACAAGACCTGAATATTCTCTATAACTATTATAAGAAGTTAAGGTTTTTCCCTAACTCCTACAAAACTGAGGTATTAGGACTTCATTTAAATAACCATCTAGATGTCGAAACAACTAAATGTCACATTCAATGGGAAGAGAGTATGTACAACTTTCATCCTAAATACCTTAGTGTTCTACATCTACACTCAGCAAACCACCATGAGGTACATGACAGAGGGTACATCCCATTGTACCAATTATTCTGCAGGGAGAATGATTGTTTGAATGTCTCTGTGTGTGCAGTAATTATTCTAACCTTATCCTCGTGATACCTCTATGAGTGATACATAGGGGGTTGTAGTAAGTGTATCCCTATAGCAATCATTTAAAGCTGATTCTTGAAATTTTGTAAATAGACTTTCTCAGAAAAGTTTATGTCTGTCTTCAAGAGCCTGACATTTCAGTTCCTTCAGTATCTCTGCGACACTCTCCCCTGGATTGAAAAAAACTTGTGACCATTCATGCTGCCCTTCTCTGTATACATTCAATATCCCCTGTTAGTCCTGTCTGGCATGGGTCCCACACACTTAAGCAATAGTCTAGGATGGGTTACATGAGTTATTTGTAAGCAATCTCTGTAGTAGATTTATTGCACTTCCCCAGCATCTTACCAATAATCCGAAGTCTGCCACATGTGATCATTCCATTTCATATCCCTACAAAGTGTTACACCCAGGTATATAAGTTGGTCAGTTCCAACAGTCATTCAATGATATTATAGTCACAGGTAATTAGGTTTCTTTGTTTTGTGAAATCAACAGTTTTACATTTCTGAACATTTAGAGCAAGTTGCCAATCTCTGCACCATGTTGTAATCTTACCAAGATCTGACTAAATATTTATGCAACTTCTGTCAGATAGTACTTCATTATAGATAACTGCATCAACTGCAAAAAGTCAGATTTTACTATTAATATTGTCTGCAAGGTCTTTAATGAACAACATGAATGACAAGTGTCCCAACACACTTCCCTGGGGCACAGCTGAAGTTACATTTACATCTGACACTGACTCTCCATCTAAGATAACATGTTGTGTCCTCCCTACCAAAAAGTCCTCAATCCAGTCACAAATTTCATTTGATACCCCATATGATCATACTTTTGACAACAAGCGTAGGTGCGGTAAGGAGTCAAACACTTTTTGGAAATCAAGAAACACTGCATCTACCTGATTTCCTTGATCTAAAGCTTTCAGTATGTCTTGTGAGAAAGGTGTAAGTTGGGTTTCACATGATTGATGTTTTCGAAAACCATGGTGGTTGGCATTGAGGAAGTTATTCTGTTCAAGAGACCTCATTATGTTTCAGCTCAAAATATGTTATAAGATTCTACAAGTCAGTGTCAAGGTTATTGGACAGTAGTTTTATGGATCATTTCTGCTAGTCTTCTTATAAACAGGTGAGACCTGTGCCTTTTTCCAAGAACTGGGCATGGATTTTTGTTCAAGAGATCTATTATAGATTATAGTGAGAAGAGGGGGCTAACTCAGCCACAAATTCAGTACAGAATATGACAGGGATTCCATTGGGGCCTGGAGCTTTGTTCAGTTTTAACAATTTCAGCTGTTTCTGAACACCACTGACACTAATACTTATTTCATTCATCTTTTCAGTTGTACAAGGATTAAATTGGGGCAGTTCTCCTAGATTTTCCTTTGTAAAGGAACATTTGAAAATGGAGTCAAGCATTTGAGTTTTTGCTTTGTTACCATCAATTTCAGTTTCTGTCTCATTTGCTAGTGACTGGACACTAACAGCCTTTACATGCGACCAAAATTTCTTTGGGTTTTGGGGAAGATCATTTGACAATATTATGCAATGGTAGTCATTGAAGGAATCATGCGTAGCTCTTTTAATAGTCAAATGTATTTCATTCAGCAGCTCTCTGTCTATAGCCCTACACTTTGTTTTACACCTGTTGTCAGCAATCTCTTTAGAAGTTTCTTTATAGTGATTGTATTCCATAGAGGTTGCCTTCCATTGTGAACTGTACTACTGGGTACATATCTATCCAGTGCATGCTCAACTATTCTTTAAACTTAAGCCAGAGAACCTCTACATGCTCCTGACCTGTGCTGAAAGTTTCAAGTTCCTCGTTGAGATAAGACATTACTGGTTTTTTTATCTAGTTTACTGAACATATATATCTTTCTGATTGTTTTAATTGTCCTTTTTACTTTGGTAATCATTGTTGCCACATCCATGTTGTAGTCACTGATACCAGCTTCAATGTGGACATCAAAGAAGTCAGGTCTATTTGTTGCCATTAGATCCAATATACACTCCCGGAAATTGAAATAAGAACACCGTGAATTCATTGTCCCAGGAAGGGGAAACTTTATTGACACATTCCTGGGGTCAGATACATCACATGATCACACTGACAGAATCACAGGCACATAGACACAGGCAACAGAGCATGCACAATGTCGGTACTAGTACAGTGTATATCCACCTTTCGCAGCAGTGCAGGCTGCTATTCTACCATGGAGACGATCGTAGAGATGCTGGATGTAGTCCTGTGGAACGGCTTGCCATGCCATTTCCACCTGGCACCTCAGTTGGACTAGCGTTCGTGCTGGACGTGCAGACCGCGTGAGACGACGCTTCATCCAGTCCCAAACATGCTCAATGGGGGACAGATCCGGAGATCTTGCTGGCCAGGGTAGTTGACTTACACCTTCTAGAGCACGTTGGGTGGCACGGGATACATGCGGACGTGCATTGTCCTGTTGGAACAGCAAGTTCTCTTGCCGGTCTAGGAATGGTAGAACGATGGGTTCGATGACGGTTTGGATGTACCGTGCACTATTCAGTGTCCCCTCGACGATCACCAGAGGTGTACGGCCAGTGTAGGAGATCGCTCCCCACACCATGATGCCGGGTGTTGGCCCTGTGTGCCTCAATCATATGCAGTCCTGATTGTGGCGCTCACCTGCACGGCGCCAAACACGCATACGACCATCATTGGCACCAAGGCAGAAGCGACTCTCATCGCTGAAGACGACACGTCTCCATTCGTCCCTCCATTCACGCCTGTCGCGACACCACTGGAGGCGGGCTGCACGATGTTGGGGCGTGAGCGGAAGACAGCCTAACGGTGTGCGGGACCATAGCCCAGCTTCATGGAGACGGTTGCGAATGGTCCTCGCCGATACTCCAGGAGCAACAGTGTCCCTAATTTGCTGGGAAGTGGTGGTGCGGTCCCCAACGGCACTGCGTAGGATCCTACGGTCTTGGCGTGCATCCGTGCGTCGCTGCGGTCCAGTCCCAGGTCGACGGGCACGTGCACCTTCCGCTGACCACTGGCGACAACATCGATGTACTGTGGAGACCTCACGCCCCACGTGTTGAGCAATTCGGCGGTACGTCCACCCGGCCTCCCGCATGCCCACTATACGCCCTCGCTCAAAGTCCGTCAACTGCACATACGGTTCACGTCCACGCTGTCGCGGCATGCTACCAGTGTTAAAGACTGCGATGGAGCTCCGTATGCCACGGCAAACTGGCTGACACTGACGGCGGCGGTGCACAAATGCTGCACAGCTAGCGCCATTCGACGGCCAACACCGCGGTTCCTGGTGTGTCCCCTGTGCCGTGCGTGTGATCATTGCTTGTACAGCCCTCTCGCAGTGCCCGGAGCAAGTATGGTGGGTCTGACACACCGGTGTCAATGTGTTCTTTTTTCCATTTCCAGGAGTGTATTTCCAACATGAGTGGGGTCCCTAACTATCTGTTCTAGATAGTTCTCAGAAGAGAAGGCATTTATGAAGTTTCAAAAGATATCTTATCACACCTACAACTAACAAAATTGTAATTTTCCCAATTAATTATTGCTGATTAAATCTCCACTGATGATTAAAATATGATTGGGAAACTTACATACAGGTGTACTGAGGTTTTCTCTGAAGTTTTGATTATATCAGGAGATGAGTCTGGTGAGCAATAGAAGGATCCAGCTATCATTTTATGTACACCCCTGATATTGAGTCTTGCCCTAATGATCTGATTTGATTTGATTTTTATTGTTGTAGAGACCTCAGAGATCATCTGAGGCATTACGAAAGTCAATATTACACAGTATAAATGTTACACAAATAATTACAAAAACTAGAAAAATGTTACACAATATAAATATTACACAAATAATTATAGTACCTTCACACACATATACAAAACAGAGAAACTTCTGGTACATATTGATATTGCATAGTAAATTTAGGCAATTAAAGACTTACTCAGATATAGAAGCATATACAAAGTGATCACATAAAGTGCAGTTATGCGATATTATTTGCCTCTCTTAAAAATTCATCTGTTTCATAAATGCTGAGATCAATAAGAAATTCTTTACTCTCTCCCTCTTTTTTTTTAATTGCAAGATCCCTGATATGTTGGGGTATGCCATTAAAACATTTTATGGACTTGTATAGGATGCACTTTTGTGTATGTTTATATTTACAATGGAAAGAAACTATGTCCTGCTTGTTTCTTGTGTTATAATTAGTTATAATTATGTCATACTGTTGATAACTGGAATAGTTTTCCTTAATATGCATTACACACTGTAGTATAGATATTGATGGTAGGGTCATAATATGTAATTTTTTAAAGCTTGGCCTACAGAGAGCTCTGCATGCCAAGTTACATATCAGTCTTATTGTCTTCTTTTGTAGTTTGAAGACATTAGCTGCCTTGCTTTGAGGTCCCCACAGTATTATGTCATAGGAAATGCGACTGTGTATTAAAGCAAAATTATCCATTTTAAGCACTGGCACATTTAGACAAAGACAAAGCTTCCTTAGAGCAAATATTCCTTTCCTGATGTTGCTTCCCACTCTTTCTATATGGCTGCCCCAGGATAATTTTGAATTAATTGAGATTCCAAGGAAATCAATAGCATTTGAACTCTGCTCAAATTCAATGTTATTATTAAATGATACATACAGGTCTTGTATTTTTTTCGGTTGGCACAAAGGGTATTAGCTTTACACCAATTTTCAACTTTGACAGTGCACTGGTTGGCTTCATATTTCACCTTCTGTGCTGTTTGTACAGCTATACAGACTGCAAGAGCATCTGAAAATAAGTAAATCCTAGTTGACGGTCCAACTGTGTTACTTGGTAAGTCATTGGGCCACGTACAGAACCCTGTGGGACACCCATGCCCACAGGTAAGTAATCTGATTCTGCACCATTAAAAACCACCTTCTGCAATCTATCACTTAGATAAGATTTTACCAGTTCCAGAGCACTTCGTGTAAAGTCATAGAATTGCAGTTTGTTCAATAAGATTTCATGAGACACAATGTCAAAAGCTTTTGATAAATCAAAGAGTTTATTCTGAACCACTAGCTTGCTTTCTAGTTGCTTCACACACTGTGTTAAAAGTAATAAGGCAGATTGAACAGTTCCTAACCCTGATCTGAAGCCAAATAGACTATCAATTGATTATTTAGTATAGTTTCTATCACTTTAGACAAGATAAGCACAACTGAAACAGCACTAAAATTATCACAACCTGAGAGGCTGCCTTTTTTGTGTATTGGAGTGACTTTAACAAACTTTAGTGCCTTTGGGAACTGAGCCTCCAATATACGTGTGTTTACTACATGTGTTACTAATTCTAGCAGTTGAACTGAGTCACACATTAATTAACTGAGTCACACTTTAACATGGCTGAACGTAAACCATAAACATCATTACTGAAACTGTTCTTCATTTTCTTCAGTATGTTAGTAACATCCTGTACCTTGACCAGTTTAAAGCTAAATGTACTTTCTGGCTTTGTGGTGTTTCTGACATGCAGCTTCAATTTCTTAACTCAGTGGATTTGAGTTTTTTGTCTACTGCAACAAATTCACCACATCCATTTCCCATTTGCCTATGCTTCAGATAAAACCTTCAATTTTCCGCAAAAATCTCATTGCTATCAATTTCAGGTTTCAACCAGCTTTCTGTACCTAGTATTATGTGAGCTTCACTGCTTTTCATGAGTACTTCAAACTCTGGCACTGTGTTGCAAATTCTTTGGCAGTTTACCACTAGGATTTTGATGCTCTCACCTGTGGGAGGCTTTTATTTTGATCTTACACTGATAATTCTGGGTTTCCTACAGCCTTTGTCATCTGGAATGGATGGAGAGTCTCCTAATCTAATAAAAAACCTTATGTGCTCCCCTTACATAGTCAACTAACTGAGTAGTGGCCTCTGATGTGTAGTGCACACCTGATCTATTTAAGGGGATCCTACTGTTCTCAACCCTATGGCGCAAGTTCAGGAAGTCACAGTATAGGTCGTCACAGAATTTTTAATGTCTCTGGTTCAGTCCTGCTACTTGACTGAGAACCAAAGGGCCATGATAAGTTCTGGGGACAATACTGAAAATTGTGAGCTTCATTGAAACTGCATGCACAAGGCTGGTCTTCTCAACCTTCTCTACCAAATGCTGTAATGACCCAAGAGTCACTTCAAAGCCCACATGAGAGGCATACTTTGTTACAACATCACCAAAATTTGCAGTTGGTTGCACCCCATTCCCTCAATGGTTGCTGGAATAGTCTGTTCAACATACTGAATGAGGCCCCCAGTAGTATACAGAGTGCACCCTGTGTCCTTCCCTGTCCCTGGCTGCCATTCTTCTAAGGGGTACCATCATTCACCATTTGTTTGAACTACTGGAGATTGATAAAGCCCTACCCTTTTGTGTTGGCCTTCCCATGACACCAGACAAAACAGGTTTCCCCAAAACAGGTGGAGTGAGTCCCACTGGCTCAGTTTCAGTGAAATAGAGCACCTAAATTTGTTGTTTAAGAGGGATGGTACAATACCCTGAGTCCTCCGTGGTCCCTGTCCACCCAGTACAGGACACCTAGATCTATAATTGGCATGCGACCAGCAGTAAAGTGGATGGATGATGACAGATCCTATACTCGCTGCAGAGGAGGCAGGATCCACAGGAGAGGATAGTACTTGAGGTACCTCTGGACCACTCAGATAACCGCACAGTTGAGTGTCCCACAAACCAAACCAACCTCTGGTACAGGTATCTCAGGTATCTGGTACAGGTATCACAGGTACATGACTCTTGGGAACTCTTTCAACACACCGATTCAGAGCAGCTGTCAATTATTTGATAGTGGTCAGAGTGATTTCCAACTGCTTACAAATGTCAACCAGCTCATCCCATGTTTAAGAACAACATTCACAGTGGGGCTGCATTTTGACTGGTGCAATGTATTACAAGGCAGTGAACAAAGGAATTTAAATTAAATCTGCTGATTATCTTTTCATCTGTTGAGCTAGAAAGTTGCTAATTTCGTATAAGAATTGAAGCAGACACACAAAACGAGGTTTCTATTAAGGCAACACAAAATATCTGCTTTCAATATTTGCTACTTCAGTACTTCTGGATTGTTCATTATCATATAAGGAACACCTTGAATGTGAAAGCCAAACAATTAAAACTGAGACCAACATGGTTAAGACACGTCTGGGACAATGCAGGGAGCATGAACAAGAATTTTTCTCCCAGGGACAATTGCTATGGTCTATTTGATCACAGAATATTATGCTCCCATGTGGTTCTAAAGCTCACACATTAAAAATATTCGATGCACAACTGAATGAAACCATGAGGATAATAACTGGTACCTTAAAATTTACTACAACACCATGGTTACCTGTGCTCAACAACATTGCACCACCTGAACTAAGACAAGTACAGGCAGCTTTGCAAGAGTGGAAGAAATTCCATGACCCTGACTGACTGCAAAATTCCTGATCCATGTGGGCACAAATGACTCATCACAAAGTCAGGGAAGTCCTTTTTTTTTTTAAAAAAAAAAAAGTGTGGATGGGCCAGTCCAGTGCAATTCCATGAAACATAGGTGTGACATTACAATTTCTGCATGTGTGGCTGTGGGGAATTTGGCCACACTATAGACCGCATAATGCAAGAGTGCCCAACAACGAAGTATGAAGGACCTTTGAGAGATGTGATCAAAGCAAAATTCTGAAATTACCTAGTTGATGCATTGTTCATAGAAATATAGTATGAAATTACACAACTTCTAGTAATGTATGTTGTATTCTTATGGTTTTATATTTGTATATTTTAATATCCTATGCAATGTTACTCTGTATTGCCTTTCACTAAATAAATAAATAGCTGCCTATCCACATGATCTGTTGGTAGTGGTTTCTGCCAACTCTAAAGTTGTTAAAGGAACATGCATGTGGTGCCCTTGATGAAATGCAACAATGGTATAGGAATAATATATTAACTGTTGCTACCAACAAGACTAACTATATAGTCTTGAAGAAGAAATTTCATTAAGCACAAACCTAATCATTCAGTTAGGAGAAGCTGCTATTACTGGGCAGGCAGTGTGGTTTTATCTTGATGTATAGTTAGATGAGAGGCATAATTTCTTTCATTTCATAAATTCAACAGCAGAGGGAGCTCATAAAGCAGTGGACAAATGAGTCGCTGGAGGGACAGTTGGACAGCATGTGATAACAGATTATCATTATACTCTACTCACTGCCATTCCTTCCTACATAGTGAAGAGTAATTCTATTACACTTGTTATAAAATTATCTTGGAGTATACAGTGGAGCATGCTACTGTGACTAACAGGAATTCTTGTAACCATCCCATTGTATTCATTACTAGTCATATTGACTTTATTGACAGGTATCAAGTGGCTCCATAGTGATAAAGAATTTGAGTTGGACAAATTCCAGAGTGTAAGTGACGATGAAATTGCATTTGACTGTACTTTGTATAAACCATATTAGGCCTGAAGTAGGTCATGGCAGTCCATGCAGAATGATTGTTTTAGTTTCTGAACTGTGGGAACTGACAGACATTCCAAGCTGTGATCTCACAATGTTGGGGCATCAAGGTAATTTGTTGTATATGCACATCTGAGAAGAATCAGTGATAGTAAATGTGAGAGCAAAAGCTGTGTGAATGATGTATTTATTTGTAATATGTATTTGATAGAGATTGCACCAGTTGACACTCTCTACAGTGTACATCACTGATTTCAAACAGCAGTCATTGTGTCATCACCATTGCACACCACACCACAATCACAGCCATAGATTATGCTGGCATTTGAAGTAACAGTGATGACTATCAAAAATGATCTTAGAAAGCATGCTTGAAGCAGCTTTCACTTCAGTATTATTCAGTCGATGCTTAAGCCTCTTGATGCTTGCAATGTTAGGTGAAAATAAACCATGGTATTATTGCCATGCAGGATGTTTATGATTATGGTGAAATGGATTGTGTTTGTACCTAATGTAAGAGATAGAACAGTCACTAATCCTACAGGTAAAGTCCCTGCTGGTGTATTAGTAGATATGATGTCTTTCCTGGACACTTTTATAACCAGTGAGGTGGTTAACAGGAATTTATTTCTCAGTTATATCCTTATAAGTTCAATTAATCAATCTCTTTATTCTTCCATTAACAATCTACATTGTATAGATGTAGTCAATTACAATATATGAGGGTTGGAACTTAAATAGTGGCAACTATTTATTCATAACTGATACAAAAGTGTTACATGTTTCCACCTGTTACTGTCCTTCAAAGTAGTTACCAGTGTTGTGTAGAACCCATTGTCAGCTATGTGGAAGGCGTAGTTTACCATTAGCAGAGCCTGTTCTATTGATGGTGCGAATGGACCGGTCTATTGCCTGTCGAATCTCTGGAACAGTTCTGAAGCAAATGCCATGAAGTGGTTCTTTCATCTTCAGACTCAAATCAAATTCACAAGGACTTAAGTTGTATTACTGTTCGTTTTTGGATCATCACCTGCGACAAGCTTTGTGAAAGAAGCGGCGACACTCTGCACAACCCATCCATCATTTTGCACAACAATGCGTGGGTGCATACATCACAAGCTGTGGTTGCTCTGTTCGGTCGATGGGACTGGGAAGTACTGTACCAGCCACCATACTCCCTGGATTTAAGTCCTTGTGACTTTGATTTGTTCCGAAGATGAAGGAACCACTTGGTGGTATTCGCTTCAGAACTGTTCCAGAGATTTGACAGGCAGTAGACTGTTCCATTTGCACCATAAACAGAACAGGCTCTAGTAATGGTATACTATGCCTTCCACATCACTGGCAATGGGTTCTACACAATGCTGGTGACTACTTTGAAGGACAGTTACAAGTGCAAAAATGTAACTTTTGTATCAGTTGTGACTAAATAGTTGCCACTATTTAAGTTCCAACCCTCATAATTTCTTATATTTAATTTGTTTAAAAAACTTGGATAATAAATACAAATATTTTATATATATATATATATATATATATATATATATATATATATATATATATATATATAATATTACTTTTCCATATTTAGATATTCTTCCATGTTATAAAAACTATATGGTTAGTAAACATTGTTTAAGTTCTACCTTGAATTTATGACATTCTTTAACTTTCTTTTTTGTAGCAGGCAATGTACTAAAAAGTATTTTGGGCTGATAGTTTACACTTTTTTGGTAGAGCACTCCTCTGTGAAAATAATCTCTCTGAAAATTCCTGGTGAGTTTTCAGAAAGCAGACATATTCATAGATCAATAAGCTAGGAAGAGTCATTATTTTAAATTCTCTCTACAGGGAACCCCTTTCATTAATCTAATAGCCCTTTTTTGAAGTTTGAACGCTTGTTTTGCCATACCTGTATTTCCCCAGAAGATCACACCATATCTAAGCAAACTGTTTGTATAAGCATAATGGGCACACAGCAATGATTCAGTGTTGCAAAAGTCCCAAAGCTTTCTTAGCACATAACAGCATTTACTTAGTTTTTTACTCCAAACTTCTAGATGCTTTTCTCATATCAAGTGCTCATCCACCCATATATGTAGGAATTTTGTGTATGGAGCTTGTGCAATAACATAGTTCCCTAACTCAGCTTTTACTCCTCTTCTATCTTTACTTTTAATTTGACTGAAATTCATCAATATCGTTTTAGCATTATTTATGACCAAAGCATTATTGCTAAACCATTTTCCTGTCTCATTTATTGCCCTAGAGACACTCTGCTGCAAATGACCTTCGGTGTATCGTTTTATGAAAATGCTAGTGTCATCAGCGAACATCACCATTTCTGCAACTGTCAGATGGCTTGGCAAATCTTTTATGTACACCAAGAACAACAGAGAGCCTAACATAGAGGGCCTAACATGGGATCCTAGCTAGTTTTTTTTAGGGCCTAACATGGAACCCTAGCTTTTTTTTCTTTGGGGGGATACTCTTTGCCTTCACGACGTATTTGCACTTTCTGTTGTCTATCAGAGAGATAAGACTTGAACCATTTGAAGGCAAGTCCCCGGATCCCATAAAATTCTAGTTTCATAAGCAATAATCCATGGCTGATTAGACCAGACACTTTAGATAAATCTAAGAATATCTCACAGCTTACAGCTTAATTCATTCTTGTCCAAGGCATTTAGGACCATTTTCAAGAATTGGAAGATTGCCGTTTCTGTGGGTCTGTTCTTTCAAAACTCTTTTTGAGTATTAGTCAGTATTTGATTTTTATTCAGGAAGTCAGCTAACCTTTCATACATTACTCTTTGAATTACTTTAGAAAAACCTGACAATACTGTTACTGGCCTATAAGTATTTGTGTCAGCTGTACTATCCTTTTTGTGAAGTGGCTTTATCATAGAGAGTTTTAGTTTTGATGGGAACACCCCTGTCCTGAAATAAGTATTATTAATATATTTTACTATTAATTATTAATAATATTTATTATTAATTTAATTAATATTATTAATGTTTATTATTAATATATTTTCCCACGTGAAATGTTTCCCTCTATTATATTATTAATGTCAGTTAGATGACTATCTATACTGGAAAAAGTATGTTTGGTTACCTTGTCAGGAATTCCATCAATATGAGAAGACATTTTATTTTTTAGTTTATTAATAGCATTTCTAATTTCACATTCTGTTACTGGGTACAGAAACATTGCCTTTTCACAAGTTGGTACTTTTATGTTTTTGTTGTTTGAATTGCACAGACTTTTAATTGGGTTTGGTGCTATGTTCACATAATGTTCATTGACTATATTGGCTATCTGTTGAGCATCTTCTGTTATTTTACCCTTAATTTTAATTTTGAAATTATGGGTCTTGATTGTACATTTTCCTATGCTATTGTTTATAACCTTCCAAATCGATTTTGATTTATTGCTTCCCTTGTTAATATATGAATCATTCCTTAGCCTTTTTGCCACCTGTAAAACTTTCCTATAGACCCTTCTATATTTCCTATATTATGGTTTTATTATTGTATTTATTTTGGCATGTTTGCTTAGGTTTCTAAGGGTGACTGCTCATTTTTTAATCCCTTGTGTTACCCATGCTTTTGTCTTCTCACTGACTTTCTTTGTAAGAAGAATGCCACATCTTAGCAATACTTATAATCAGTAAGAAAAGTGTCATACCTTTTGTCTACATCATCAGTTTATTCTATGTCCCACTGCACTCTTTTTAGCATACTATTAAAAACCCTTATGTTGTTTGCATTAATAAGTCTTCTTTGTACATATTTTTCAGTGACTGTGCATTTCTTATTGTTCTCATTCCTTACTATTATTTTGAAAGCCATATGGTCAGAAAAGCCCATATTGTTACTTCAATATTGTGCTCACAGCACAGAAACCTCCTTCAAATTTCAGTTTAAAATTACTTCGAACTCTCACTTTTTGTTGCTTAGTCCTTGTACATTCTGATACATCAAAGTCAAGACACCTAGATTTGGTGCACAGCTCACCTTAGTGTCCCTTTCAGGCTGCTTGGTACAAAAACATCCTTCAAGCTATCTAAATTGCTGATACAAGATAATTTATTTGCTATACTAAATATTTTTTGGGCCAGCAGTCTCTTTCCTAATACACCTAGCTCTTGACCATGTCTTGTGTGGAAAGTTCTCAAGCAGTTACATTTGTCAGAGGGTTGATGGTTACAACTGATACATTCCTTAATATCTAAAAGAATTACATTTTTAAACTGTTTGCAAATTGTTTCAAAATACTGGTTAGCTTTGGTTACACATGGTTCTCTGTTTACACATGATGATTCAATTAAATCATAACCATGAGGATTTTAAATAATATAACATTTGTGTTTGTTAACTTGCCCAGTATTGTCTTCAGAGCTGTTGTTGCTGCAGCTGTTTCATTATGGTATATATCATTGGAACACCTATGAGAACTGCAAAGTTACCCCATTGACAAATTACTGCAGTTTTCAGTGTTGGTGAGGGTCTGGTTGAATCTTGCTACAGGTTTCGCTATGCCTTCAGTCTTAATGGGTTTACATATTTTTTAGTTGTTAGGATGGATTCTGATGTGTGTTGTTTTTCTCTTGGTATTTCTTGACTCTGTGTTCCATCTTGTTCTTTATCTGTTGCATTTGATACATTGTTTATTGTACTCAATTTCAAAACAGGCACCATCAAATCTGGGATGCTGCAAGATTTTTTGCTGTGGTTTTTATTAGCTGATTTAAATACACCGGCACTTTTTGTGCCACAGTCCATGTTGTTCTGTTTCTTGTGGTTAGCTTCAGATGTGACTGTGTGAATTTCATTATCTTCAAGTTCATTGTAATCGAGTATGTTAGTTTGCTTTCATCTACTCCATACTATTTAATTTTGCTTCCTTTAAGTTTTCACTGTAGCTACTTATCCATACATATTTGTAATAGGTATGCAGTTGAATAAAGAAGTTATGAACGACATCTCCTGTCTTGGAGCTCAGAATTGTTTAGAAAATTAGCCACATTTTACATTACCAGATGATGGTCTCCTGTGCGTATAGCAAGATAAATAAAAAAAGTTTGTTTCCATGAAAATATCATCACAATAACACTGCTTTTGGATAACGATTTTATTTGTTTTAATTTAGCAAGGACAGTGATAGCCTTGTTGCTTAGAGCTCGAAAATTAACATCATTTTAACAATCTCATGTGAAAATCCTTATTGTTGCATTATGCAATAAATATTCTTTTTTTTAGTATTGGCTGTAAGTGTGCTGAACATCCCTCTCCCCCTACCTCCACATACACATCTTAACAAAATGGGATTCCATTAACCCACTTCAGATGAAGAAGAATCTGCAAAAAAGAAAACGACAGTGTTTCCACTCGTCTTACTTCAACACATTTCCCAAAAGAATTTTGACTAGGCTTGCATGAAATTTAAAATAATTATGTTAGGCCTTTCTATTGACAATGTAAAAAAAAAAAATCCTTGGGAGAGGGAAATCATCAAAATTTCAATACTTCTAGTGTGTCCCTACTTCAGCCCATCATTTTGCAGAAGAAACAAAACCCACAAAACTATTACATTTAGATATGTAAAATAAGGGAAAGGCAACCCCACACCTATATTGGGCTAGTGGACAGTTGTGTGGAGCATACAATCACATAACAGAAAACAGTATTCACCAACAGAGGGCAGCAAGTGTTTGTTTTGAAGGCAGTTACTGTAGAGGAGAAGAAAGTACAGATATATTAAAGAATAAAAAATGGACAATGAGTTGTAGATAAGTAAAGAAAGACAGTAACAGAGATATAATGATATGGGAAGGAAGAGAGCCAAATCAACAACTTATAACAATAATGGAAATTCCTGGGTGAAATAATACATAAGATACGGGAGTGGACTGGTGTGTGGAGTATAGAAAAGCATAAGAAAAAACAATGTTCATGTAATGGAATATTTGGTACTTCATAGTAGTAAAACTCAGCTGAACTACACAATACCAATCTTAAAGACCAAGGTCAATCACTCCAGAGTCAATAAATATTTCTCTCTACACAATGGGCACTAATAAAGTATATAAAAATGAACTTATCTGCGGTCATTTGCTTTCTAATTTGAAAATAGGATCAGACACCATGTTTCATGAAGAAAATGTGCTTGCCCTTTAACTGATGTATGAGATACAGCTTATATAGGCACAGTGCATCATGTATTAGTACAATTGTCATGATGTTTGTTACTTGTAGTGCATCTGTTGTGTGTAGTTTACAAGTAGCCATGTAATTTATTAATTAGTTCTGTAATGCAATCTTCCACTACATGTTCCTGTGCTCCATAGGTTAGTGGTTGCCTTTCTCTTATTTTATGTGTTGTTGCATCCAGGGATTTCCATTATAGTTTTACTTGCAAATACAGGAGCTCAAGTATCACATGCTTTTTTTAATACTGTCATTCATAATAACGTGGATAAAGGTATACTATATTATTTCTCATATGCTTTCAAATTATGGATGGACTTGAAGCTATAAGCTACAGAAGGAATGAAAGAATTGCAAGTTTTGTCACACAAAAAAAAATTATTTAAGATTTAAAGACTTTTTGCCTTAGATGATATAACATTAACATTCTTTGATTAAATTCACTATTTATGAATTATGGTGCAACAGGTTTATACATTTGTGTGACACATTTTTTATTTATATTTCCCATCTAGGATTATTTAGGTGCTGTAATAGTTTTCATTGCAATAGTTGCTGCCCTAATATCAGTATGGCTATATCCAAATTATATCACACCAGCACTTGTGGGATTAGCAGTAAATTACACATTGCTGGTTCCTATATATTTAAACTGGGTAGTAAAATTTCTTGCTGACATGGAGATGTACATGTGTGCAGTGGAAAGAGTCCACAAGTGTGCAGTGATTCCAACAGAAGACTATCGTTATAGAGGTGAGATCACTGACCATTTCCTTCATTAAATGAAGGGGACTTCATTAACCTGATTCATGATTTTTATTATTTTATAACAACAGGAATCAAAGTACCAAAAAACTGGCCTATGGAAGGTGATATTGTGTTTGAAGATGTATCCTTGAGATATGATTCTGGTTCTCAGTCAGTTATTCATAACTTAAATCTCCATATACCAGCTGGACAAAAAGTAAGTAAAAGCCCTGTTGTCAAATATGTTGCAAATAAGATTAATTTTCATTCAGTTCCCACACCCCTTTTGGTGATTTTTTGAAATTGTTAATAAGATCCATTTTGGTTGGTTTCCAAGCTTAAGAAATTTGCTTTGTCTTGACAGGCTGCCATATTTACATCTGATCTTGCTACATTTAAAAAGAATTTGTTGAAAGAATTTGACATCTGATCAGGATTTATTGCAATATCATTTTAAAGTCTAATTTTCAAAATCAATTGACTTTTGACTCTGCCTCCTAATTATGACTGAACAACTGACTACATTGCTTTTATCTTATTCTGTGTATGAGGATAAATATATTATTTGGTATTTTTTAGCTGCCACTACAATTCCTCTGGATACAGATTTATAGCATTTGATGTACATCACAAAATTAGAATTTCATGTGATTTTAATTCACTGTGTAGCTCTCTTTCTGGCTCTAGGAATTTTTAGTTCTAGGTGTAATCCACTTAAGTTTACCTTGCTACAGTAGGAAGAAATATCAGTACACTCCGAGGAACATAATGTGCAGTGGAAACAGAAGCATTAAAAATTGGCCTCACAGTAAATGAAAACAAAGCAGAATGTATGATAATGTCACAAGAACCCCTAAAGATATAAACATCAATGGGAAATGCTTCAAAGGAATGGTCTCTTTTAACTACTTGGCAGCCCTATTAACAAATGATAACAGTATTGGAAAGGCTGTAAGGCAAAAAATACAAGAAGGAAACCAAGCTTACTTTGCAAATATGCAACTTCTCAGTAATAACTTTGTTACAAAAAAAAACAAAACTACTAATATATAACTCCTTAATCTACCCAGTTATCACATCTGGGTCAGAGGTATGGATAGTGGCAGAACAAGACAAAAATGCTTTAAGAACCTTTGGGCGGCAAATATTACACAAAATCTGTGGTCCAATAAGGAAGGAATAATGCTGAGAATACACTATAATGCCAAATTACAAGTATTAATATAAGGTAGGCACATAGTAACATTTGTGAAATCACAGTGAATACAATGGCTACAACACGTGGAGAGAATAGCAGAGGTTAGAATTCTAAAGAAAACGATGGAAGGTGTGATCCATTCAGCTAGGCAAAAAGGAAGACCTAGAAGAAGATGGACTGATGATGTAATAGTGGAGGAAAATCATTGAAGAAGCCAAAGCTCACCAAGGGCTGTTGTGCAACCGAAGAAGAAGAAGAACTTGCTCCAACTTGAAACATTTATTTTATTGGGAATAAATCGATATTACTTTTGCAAAATTCCTTTTTATATATCCTCCTGGATGAATTAATTTAGCTGGGTTTGGTGAACATTGTTGAATGATCTAAAATATGTAGTTCTAAGCAGTACTTATTTGTATTTTCAAGTTGGCAGTTTGTATTGTCCTAGTGCCATTGTAAAAGTTTAACTGGAAACCAGATTTCTGATATGAGTCATGAAATTTTGTGGAATCACTGCTCACAACTAACATATTTAATTTGAAGTCAGCTGCAATCACAACTTTTTGCTTGTTTTCTTTTTGAAGGTTTTCTAGAATGCATTGGAATTTAGCTAGAAACACTTTTGTTAGAGCACATCCAGGAATTATATAAATTGTTATAATCAATGTAGTCAGAACACTTAACTCTGCAGAACAACTCTCACTGCTAGATGGTAGTCACATGGGGGAAATATCAGAACTGGGACAGAATTCTTTGACTGGTGGTTACTGGGTAACTAATATTTCTAGGTCAGGTGCAGGATTCCATAATGTCACCTGTGTTATGCACTTGGAGAAAGGTCTTGGTGAAGGTAGACATGTAGTTGTATTTGGAGGTGCAAGAAATAATTTGGACCACATTCTTTATTACTCAGTTTAGGCTGAAAATATGGATGATTTTTTGAGAACCGCCTTATGCTGATGTAAGTATCATGCAAATTTTGAGCAATACAACAAGCTTTGGATAAAAGACTCTGTGAAATGTGAAGGGTCAGTCAGAGGAGAGGGGCATCTACTCACAAGTTTGACTGATACATCATCCATCACCTGGTCACCTCAAACACAGTATAATCTAAATATAAATTGTGGTCATAAGAGGCTACGTGGTCATAAGAAGCTACTTACGATGTTTATGGCCTATAGCAAGTAGAATGGTGAAAACAGTATCCATCCCATCTCAGTGTTATCCAATAATTTCACTAATCCCTTTTTATGGCAGCGTCTTTCAAAAAATAGAGCTGCAAAGTAAATATAGTAACAGCTAAAACAACTGCTAGAAAAGTGAAACAGTGCAGCTTGATATATCCATCACCTTGAAATATCCTTATTTGATAGGTTCCATCAAAACAAAAGGAACAAACTGTATAACAAAGATGGACTTCTATTATTTCAATATAAATTACAAATCACAGAAATCAAACACAAACAACTTAAATTGGAAGGAACACACAGAAAATTTTGTGCGGAAGGCTAACCAAAGACTGTGTTTTACTGGCAGGACACTTTGAAAATGAAACAGATCTACTACGAAGACTGCCTACACTACACTTGTCCAACCCCTTTTAGAATACTGCTGTGTGGTGGGGTATCCTTGCCAGATAGGATTGACAGCGTACATCGAAAAAGCTCAAAGAAGCATAGCACATTTTCTATTATCGCAAAACAGGGGAAAGAGTGTCACTGAAATGATACAGGATTTGGGGTGGATATAATTAAAACAAAGGCTTTTTGCTGCAGTGAAATCTTCTCATGAAATTCCAGTCACTGTCTTTCTCCTCCGAATGTGAAAATATTTATTTGACAGTGATCTACATAGGCAGAAATGATCACCATGATAAAATAAAGGAAATCAGAGCTTGTACGGAAAGATATAGGTGTTCATTCTTTCTGCGCACTGTACAAGATTGGAATAGTAGAGAATTGTGAAGGTGGTTCAATGAACCATCTGCCAGACTCTTAAATGTGATTTGCAGAGTATCCAAGTAGATGTAGATGTATGTATATGATAAAAAGCTCATATCACACTGTTGAAGTAACTCTTGTAAAATAAATTGGGGAGTGGTAATAAACAAGAGGATTCAAGGCACTAGATTTACTGCGATACACGCTATGTACATCACCAACAGACATTAATGTCTAAAAATACAGCCCCTAAGAAGGCTCCGAAATCATTATGCAGATAATAAGAATTGGTAATTGTTATGGATATGGTACAGTTTCCAAAAAAATCATGACAATCTTATGCCAACTGTATCTACCCATAATCTAGGAATATTTTCTGATAAATTTGTAATGACAGCACCTGGCTACAAAATGAAGAAAATTTTCTTTTAAATATGTTCTAACAAAATAAGTTATGACAGAGATAAACAAGACAAAGTATCCTATTGGCATATTCTTTGTGATTTTGCTAAGGCCTTTCATTGTATGAATCATAAATCATTGTTTGGGAAACTAAAAATCTTATGACACAAAAATGCAACACCCTTGCAAGGAAGGATTCTTTATGTCATAACAAGCTTAATTGTTAATTTTTTATTATTATTTAATAATTTTCTAGATTATTCTGTTGTTTATTCATGTAGTTTTTTCCTTGGAGTTGAAATGGAGATGGTGGTTAAGAATGAATGGAGGATTTTACAGTAATTGCTGATTAGAGTTAGCAGAGGGTTTTCATGCTCACATAGTGTTTTAATTCCATATATTATCCATGCATCATTCTTGCTACTGTTAATTTTACCCTCATTCATTGTAGTATTCAAATGACTATGTTTATGATGTATATTTTAATTTATTCCACAGCGAATAAATGATACTGGAGTTTCTGGATCTTCTTCTCTACAACCACATTTTTATTCATCGAAATTTATTTCCTATTTTCTCTTTCACTGATAAACTGCATTCTTTTGGAACATACACTATGTGATCAAAAGTATCCAGACTCCCCTAGATGACCGCTAGATATTGTGACAGGTGGACCTATCAGTGTAAAAGGAGCCATGGAGTATAGAGAAGCAGTAACAGCAGAATGGCTCAGTCAGGAGAGCCCAGTGCAGTGACTTTGAATGTGGACTACTTTCTACTGGATGTCATCTAAGTAACAAATTATTCAGGGATATTTAAACTCACTTCAAGCTGCTCAAGTCAACTGTTGGTGGTGTGATTGTGAACTGTAAAAAAAATGCTTGAAATTATTGGGTCGAGCAGCTCATCATAAGCCTGACAATTCTTAGCCAATGTTAGGGAATGCTTGAGGTGGTGTAATGAGTGATGTCATGGGCAATGAATGATTGCAAACAAGTGATGAAACATGCTACACCTTGTAGCAGTCTGATGAAATAGTTTGGATTTGATGAATACATGGAGAACATTATCTGCCATCTTGTATAGTGCCAACGTTGAAGTACAGAAGAGGCTACGTTGTGGTAGGGGGCGTTTTTCAGGGTTTGTGTGTGGTCCCCCTTATTGCAATAGAACTCTGTACTTTGTTAGGCCAAGTGTTATGTGTGTGCACAGACAAACATACAACAAACACACACACACACACACACACACACACACACACACACACACACACACAGACACACACACTCACACTTTTCTCATGCACAACTGTTCATTCATTCATGATGGTCTGTAGATCCCATGAAGAAGGAGAACCTCCACGGATATGGAATGAGTACAGCATATATTAAAAAGTGACAAGGTGATCATAGAAACTAAATCTGTTGCTCCCTCCTTAAGAGAATAGCGTCTCGGTGTTACATCCTCCTAGTCTGTAACGAGTCATTGTTCCTGCATACTCTGACTCCTAATGATTGATGTTCGCCCTGGCAGTGATCTTCTTATAAGTTCCCTTGCCGCTACGTTCTTCATCACCTTTCATGATATTTGTTTACAAAGCCGCCAAACAAGACACTACAGGATTTACACCATTTTTCCTGGTGCATGGGCGTGAGGTGACGACAACTATGGACACTGTGTTTCCGTTACATCCTGATGATGTGGACAATGACTACATCAGTCAGGTGTTAATGAGAGCTGAAGAAGCTTGGCAGTTAGCTCGACTCTGCATGCTTCAGGCTCAAGAAAACGATTGCCAAAGGTTTGACACGAGCCACTGCCCTATTGCTTACCATCCTGGTGACCTTGTCTGGACCTTCACTCCTGTTCAGAAGGTTGGTCTCTCTGAGAAGCTCCTCAGGTCCTACTTTGGACCTTATAAGGTTGTAAGACAGTTGTCTGATGCTACTTATGAAGATGACAATTTTGACCCTGACACAACATGATGAAAGGTCAGATATACAGTCCATGCCCTTCAAATGACTTTGAATGCTTGGTGCTATTCAAAATCATGCCATCTAAATTTAATGAAGTAAATGAGAAAGAAAGCTGCTACTTTGAAAACAGCTGCTGCTTGCCCAAATATATGAGGCCCTTTCGGGAAGTAGTTGTACTAGATTTTTTAAATATATTTTTTTAGAAATAGTGCAGTTGAAGAAAAATTAGGGATATTATTGACACTTCTTGTTGTCTATTTTTTCATATAATTGCCATCTTTTTAGTGACCTTCTCAAATAATGCTCCTGCCAGCTCCTTCCCCCACTTCAGAACCTCTTTCTGCACCTGCCATCAGTTGAAATTTATTTCCACTCATGTGTACCTTCAGATAGATGAAAAGATGATAATCTGATGGCGCCAAGACAGGTAATCCTGGAGATGATTCAAAACATCCCACCCAAATGAGCCCATGAGCACATGAGCACATTGGTGGCTAAAGCTGTGTAAGGACATGCATTATTGTGCATCAAACACAATCCTTATCATCATTCTCCTCCTTTTGTTATGAACGCCCCTTTTGAGTTTTTTAGGGTCTCACAATATCGTTGTGCATTTATGGTCTCCACCTTCAGCACAAATTCAACCAAAATGATGCCTCTTTGCTCCCAAAACAATGAGGTCATGATTTTTTTTGACCAAAATAGTGGTTTTGAATTTTTTGGCAGATGGGGAATTCATGTGACACTACTGTGGAGGTAGTATTTTTGTCTCAGGTGTGTAATGAACCATCCACATTCCATCTCCAGTCACAACAGAGCTCAGAAAATCGTCACCTTCCAATCCAAGTTGCTCAAGAAATTACCGGACGCTACAGACCTGATTTTTCTTGTACCACTCTATCAGCTGTTTTCGGACCCATCTTGCACAGTTTCCAGTATCCCAATATTTCTGTGAGTGTCTCATATAAGAGAGTTCTGGAGAGTTATGGAAACATCACAAAATTTCATCCACTGTTCAGTCAGCACTCTTCATGAACAGTTTCCTTGTGTTTTTCACCAACTCATGAATCAAAATACCAAATCTTCCACTCCTCTGTTCATCATGAACATTTTCTCTACTGCACAAAACTCCATAAATCACTTAAACACACTCATTCTGTTCATAACACTTTTATTGTAAACAGTTTTGATACAAGAAATATCTTCAGTAGGCGTCATTCCTTCCGCAAGTGGGAAGTGGAACAGAGCCAGTAGCTCGCTCTTGGAAGGATTTCCTACCAACATATTTCATGCAACTGGACACTACAGTGTGGGTTTAAGTACTACCATGTTCCTGTGATGCTTGTTCTGGTCAGAGGACCCCCCTCTACCAATCACTGTTGCCAATCCTCAAACCATATGTGGTCACAATACTCTTATTTTCTGAACATTCCTTGTTTTATAGAGATGTTGATTATCTTTCCTGGAACTTCTTTACACAATTTTTCTCTCCCTTTGAAACCTATGCTTGCAATATTATTATTAAGATTCACTGTTTTTCTGTTAATCCCACCACATACCTCTAACATGAAAGACAGGTATTCGTTTACATGACCAAAGAATGGTGTAATCAATAGCTGTTTGCAATGTAAGTGCTGCAATCAATCTTTTGAGTCTGGTTATGTACAAAAGAAAATACCTATGTGTTATCCAGCTACAGCTAAGTTCAAATTACTATCTCTGCTGCAGAGACTTTCACCCCACCTCCACCAAGGGAGAACCACACTGCCCTTTCAAAAATCTAAATAAGTTGAGCCAAATGATAACAGAATAAGTTAATATAGGACACCAAAGAAAAATAGTTTCTCCACATCCAGGGAAATGATTAAGAAGAGAAAGAAAAAAGCATTAGTAGTAAATCTGAATGCCATTCATTTGTAGTCAATCTTACCTGCAGTCACTAATTCCTAAAATTAACTATTCAGTGTGTGATGGTTTTCTTGTTCTTTATGCAGTTTCATTTTTGTATGTTCCATTATTTCACTCTCACATTGCTGAATCCAACTGCTTCCACAACCATATCTGATGTTAGAGCAGTCATTTTCTCTTGATAGATAAAATACATCAAGTTTCACATTTGTGTGAGCTGGATTATCAGTGGTGTTTCTGATTCATCCTCACTTTTACAATTAAGATCACTCTCCAAACTCTTTTCTGGACCCCCAATTATAACAAAATGATTTTCTTTCCTGTGTTCTTCTCCAAAAAAGCCCTTTATTTGCTTAGAATACCAATTACCTTGTGATAATCATTTAAAAGTACTCCACACCAGGTCCTGACCTCCCCCCCTTTTTTTAATGATTAGTGCTAGCAATAAGGTCTTCTCAGTCTACTTAACCCTCTTCTTTCAAATCTTGGCTTGCACTTATGCTTTGTACTAACAGTTTGCTTTTGAATTTATTAGCTTGTATGATTGCTTTTGTCCATTGTCTCCAAAACCATGAAACTATTGGAGGTATTTAGATTGAAGCTGCCAAGCTTGCAGCATCTCCAAAATCTTTTTACTGATTTGGAAGGATTGACTACAATTAAGTCCTCTGATTTAGCCCTAACATTACTACGGCAAACTGCAGCTGACAATTTTGTTAATTATTGTTGCTGACAAATCAGCTGTAAGATTCAGGATTAGTTGTTCATTTTCCAACAATATGTAGCATTAGTGCTAATCACTGCAGCATGGCTGTGATGGCTTGTTTGAAAGAAGTTTTCCCAATATGTTAGGAGAACGTATTTGAACATCAGCATGGTAAATTATAGATTGAGAGAGAGTTCTTGCTAGGAGGCAACACACTAGAGAAGGTTACAGTAAGTGGAAGAGAAAACAGATGCAATGATAGTTGTTATTTCTCAGAAAAAGCCAACCATACACAATGCTGGAAGGACAATCTGTGTAACTACTGTCTTGAAGTCAATCTAGACAAGATTTTAGAGGGGGCTGGTTGAAGATTTATTTGAATTTAAGTTGGGGCCTTCTTGAGTACCCTGCAGGCCACAGAACAGGCACAATAATGTTCTGGAATTACGTATTTTTAAGGCTATAATTATGGTCCAAATGGACCAGGAGACATAAAGTGTGAGAACTGGAGTGGGACAAGATAAAAAAAGTTGTCTTGATGGGATTAGATTAAAACTATGTTTTTTTGTAGATACCAGAGTTTCTGATTTGCTATGACTGACTCTCATACCTATGAACTGTTATACAGATAGTTTCCTCCCTACAGCTTCACTGCCATTTTGAGGAATACCTAGATAGTTTCCTCCCTACAGCTTCACTGCCATTTTGAGGAATACCTAGAGGCAGCTATTTCAAAATGGTGAGTGTTGTTATATGTTCTGTTCCTGTGGTAAGGTCTGTAAAGTGTTCTGAATTGCAACCAGAATGTTACAGAGTTAGTGTTAGTGAATAGGAGCTCTGACTATTTAAGATTACCTCACGTGTCAAACCAAATATGGCAATTTTTTTTCTTTTCACAACTTCACAAGTACTAGAACCTATGTAGAACATAGAGCCAATTATTAAACTTTCCTTACTATTATGGTGTAATTACACTGCGTAGTTAACATGCTCATGTTGTATTTCCATGGATCATGTACAGTGGGAACTGCTGGAGGAAAGGATTGTTTGAATTCTCTTAGTTCTTTCCATATCTGTCTCATATTGTGTGATGATCATAAATCTAGGACATTCCCTTTCTTTATTCCAATCAGCTGTCAACATTTTTGACATTACTCAAATGTTGTTTACTATTATTATTGTTATTATTAACTGAATTCTGCTAATATTTCCCCCCCCCCCCCCCCCCCCCCCCCACTGTGCTTTGAGTGGTTTGTGCTTCCTGTGAGTGTAAAGTATGATTTATTACTTATTTTTTAATATTGCCATGCACATTAAAAGTTTATGATATTTTTCTTAATGCATAAGAAACATCTTTGCCTCCACCTTTGTGTTTTCATGTTTGTGTGGTAGTTGATAGCAACATTCTTCTAAGTATATTGTAAGAATTGTTGATTTGTTTCATGTAACAGTTAGGTATTTGTGGAAGGACGGGCAGTGGTAAATCGTCACTTGTAATGTCACTCTTCCATATGATTGAAGTACATGAAGGCACTATAAAAATTGATGGCATAGATATATCATTGGTTCCTCTTCAAGTCCTACGATCAAGGCTGTCAGTCATTCCTCAAGATGTGATTATGTTCAGTGGATCAATAAGGTAAGTTAAACTTTTTTTTTCAGTTCCTCTTCTTCCTTTGTTGTTGTTTCATATTTTTCCAGTATTCTCTCATTTTCTCCCCATGAAGTCTCTTCCTTTCTTCTGTCCATGTTGTTCTCGATTGTTTATTTCTCCTACTTTGAAAACCTTCCAAATTTAGAATTTTATTTTTAAAACTGTTTCTTTCTGCTATTCCTGATTCTTTGATGTTGTTTCTTTCTAGATCTTTCCTTACTTCTGTAATCCATGCTATTCTCGATTTCTCCTTCCAGAAATCAGGAGTATTTGTTTTGTAAGTCTATTTCCATCCATTTGGTAGAGGAGTCCGAAAAACGTTAATCTTCATTTGCCCTTTCGAAAACCACCCTGATAAACTCCGAGTTGTTTGTCTAAGTATCTACCACTCTGTTCTGGAGAATTTTTGATAATATTTTGTATGCTACTGGAAGAAGTGACACTCCTCTGTAATTACTGACATTTTGTTTGTCTCCCTTTTTATGTAGCGGGTGGATTAATGCTGTTTTCCATTCAATTGGAATCTTTTCAGTTTTCCAAATGTTCTCAAATGTTGTAGGTCCTTTATGATTTTTGGTTCTGACCACTTCAATAATTCTGCTGTAATGGTGTCTTCACCACTTGCTTTATTGTTTTTGAGTGTTTTGATGGCTTCATGAATTTCTAACTCTGTTGGTGGGAAATCTTCCTCTAGATTTTGAGGTGTCACTGTAAATTCTAATTTATCTGTTAGAACCGGACAGTTTAACAGATTTTCAAAAAATGTTGCTAAAATTTCACAATGTTCTTTGTTATATAATCCCATTTTGCCATTTTCATCTTTGAATCAAATACTTGGTGCCTGATATCTGTGAAGTATGTGTTTAATAGTTTGATAAAAATTACTAGAATTATTTTTGGTGAATTTTCCTTCTATTTCAATAAGCTGAGAATTTTCAAAGTTTCTTTTGATTTTACAGATTATTATACCTATTATTATTATTATTATTATTATTATTATTATTATTATTATTATATCATTTATATGATTTATATATCATTTATATGATACTCACACTGCCTCTGTGATGGATTAAATGATTTTGTATTATTACTTCTGAATACACTATGACATAATGCATGTACTGAATTTACTATTTATTTAGCTGTGAAGTTTTCTAAAAACTTCTGAAACTGATTTTTACTAAGTATCATTTTATGGCACAGTAATATTTGTGTACAGCAAAAACTATTACAGTTCATTTTATTTATTATTTTTTAAATTAATGTAATGGCTTACCTTCTATAGGTGCTTGCGGGTGTAACATACTTTCATGTTCGCTACTGTAGTGTTTGGATGGATTCCACTGGGATGAAAACATTTTAGTATTTTATGCTGCTTCAAATAAGACAAGTGTCCAGCTCCTTAGTTTTGGTAGTGATGTGTTTGTTATATTGCCAGATTTAATAAGTTCAAAATTTTCATTTTTTCTTTTCTGTTGTTGCTTCTATGCTGCAGACTGTCTTTTACATTTCCTTCTAAATAAATAGAGCATTTACCTTCACTATAAATGTTTTTTAAGCATTTCTCACACACTTTTTTCTGTGAGCACTTCCTGGTTCATTGATCATCATCTCTCGATTATATGAGGTATATCCACAAAGTAAGGTCCGTTTGGTGATGTAAAACAAACGTGTACAGATACAGAAAAAAATTTATTGTACAAAAATCTGTAACTGTTAAATTACTTTTCTATATAGCTTCTGAAATTTTGTAGGCACTTGTCATAGCGTGGCACAAGTTTTTATATGCCTTCTTCATATAGGGTTGCCACCTGTGTATTCAACCATATGGTAACATGTTCTTTCAGCTCATAATCATTGCTGAAGTGTTGACCACCAAGGACAGATTGTAGGTGTAAGATGAGAAGAAAGTCGCTAGGAGTGAGGTCCGGGCTGTACGGAGGATGATCAAATGGGTCCCAGTGAAATTCCTGTGAAAGTCGTTTACTTACATTTGCCTTGTGAGGTCAGGCATTATCATGGAAATAAACAACACTCTTTGACAGTAATCCTTGGCGTTTGTTCTGTATTGTGCAGCACGATTTCTTAATGGTCTCACAGTAACCATGTGCATTGTTTGATTGGTCAGCGAAATGCCTTTTCTGACCCAAAAAATGGTGTACATGACTTTTTGAGGTGTCAAGATTTGCTTAGGCTTAACCTTCATTGGGATTGAAATGTGCCTCCATTCCATTGATTGCTGTTTTGTTTCAGGGGTGTCATACAGTACCCAAGTTTATTCCCCCGTGTCTATCTGAGGAAGAAAACCATCGCCTCCTTCATTGTAACGTGTCAAAAACTGAAGTGCAGTACCCATCCGTTGTTTTTTGTTCTGTTCAGTAAGAATTTTGGGTACCCCATGTTAAAAAAGTTTTCAAAAATTTCAGTTTTCCAGTGACAATTACACGAATTAATGATCGTGAGATTTGCGGAACTTCCATAGCAAGGTCACTAAGTGTAAACTTACAGTTGTGCCTAATCTTCTCTTCAATTGTGTAAACCAGTTCATCAGTAACCACAAACACGTGTCCACTTTGTTCTTCATCGTGCACTTGATCACATCTTTTATTGAACAGTTGGACCCATCTTCTTGCCATTGTATCACTCATAGCAGTTTGTCCGTAAACCTCACAGATTTGTCGATGAATTTCCTTTGGTTTAACTTTCTTTGCATTTAGAAAATGAATCAGAGATCTGATTTCATGTGCAGTGGCATTTCCAATTACGGCTGACATTATAAAGAAGCAGTATAAAGCACACGTTGGCAGCAGCAATCTGAAAATGGTGTACATGTCTCTTCACTGAGCAGAGTAACTGCTGCACATGCTCGGAACTGCGATCATAGTGCTGCCACAGATAGAAATAGAAACCTAACTTACTTTGTGGACGACCCTCATATATATAAAATTGGACTTCTGTGGAGTGTGTGTTACACAGATGGTATGCAGTCATTATCAATAAGAATAGTTCCTCACATTATATTGCCATTTTTAACTCAAAGTGAAAGCCAGCACTAAAACATAACACTTGCACAGTGGCAGTAACCTAATTAGTACACTGATGGAATTTAATTTTAATATGGCCTGGGATGTCTTGGTGCAAAGTAAATAATTTAAGGAGTAAAGACAACAACTTACTAAATATCAGAGGGGCTGAGACTATGAACTGGTGCATAACCAAAACTTGTGTGTGTGTGTGTGTGTGTGTGTGTGTGTGTGTGTGTGTGTGTGTGTGTGTGTGTGTGTGTGTGTGTGTGTTTTCCATGATAGCTCTGGAATGCCTGGAGGAGTTTCAATTATCCAATTTTAGAAGTGGTGACATGTGAGTGTAACTGTGCAATCCCTTAAGCAGATTCAACCAGGCTCAGTACCATCAAAAACTATTCTGTTCAGGCAATACGGCCTTGGTGCCATCAGGGGTGGGATGGGGCTGTGAAGAGAATGACATGTAAAAATAACCAAGAATCACAGCCCTGATAATGTTGAACACCTAGGAATGGCAGCGGCAAGAGGAAGGCATTACATCTAAAGCATACTCAGACCAATTCCAGTTTATTTTATTTTAAATGAAGCTTGCTGTTACTGTGTAATAAATTATACAATCAATGAGAATTGGCAAAGTGGTGACATGCTCATTTAACTTTAAAAAGTCTAGAGCAAGTAAAAAGAAAAATACACTGGGGAGATACCCCTAATACTGCTAAGAGTGGGAGTGGGAAGAAGGTGACATATTAAAATAATTGGAAAAGACCAATATTAGTGTTGAATTTATAGTTTTTGGTACAGCTAGGTTAACTAGTGACATTTCATCCCTACGAGTTTAGTAGGTAGGAATTATCTAGGAATAGGGCACCTTAAAAATGGTAAAAAAACAGAGAATAATAGGGTTGTATTTGTGGTATTTACAGTTATTTGGTTCAATGGTAACAGTCCTGATGAGAAGTGATGTACAGGGGTTGGTAAGGGAATGAGAATGGAAAGTGGATGACATTTAAAGTGCACGGAATGTATCAATAATTCCAACTCAGCATGGTAAACGATCACTCACTAGTGGCATTGAGGATGGGAAGATACTGACATTGAGGATGGGAAGATACTGACAAGAAAAGCAATAAAAATGACTGATATTTTGACATGTCAAAAGGCCTTCAGAGTTGGTGGCTGACTGGTGACAGTCCCTATTGGTGGGGTAGGGATGGGAGGAGGATGATATAAAAGTAAGTGACTGGACAATGCTGGATTAGTGGTACATATTTGTGCATGCTGTCAGATGCTATTGTGTTGAAAGACAGGCATTTGCATTTTCATTTATTATATATAAAGATGAAAGATGCAATATGGTGTAATGATGTGATTAGTGTGTGTGTGTGTGGGGGGGGGGGGGGGGTATAATATTCTGGGGAAATTGATCTGTGGTGCTATAAAGTGGACATCATGTAGGCACCTCTTCAAGACCATTGGGATACCGACACTTTCAGGATAGTACATCTACTCATTGATCCTATTTGTATCATTGGTGATATTTGTAATCAACAACAGAAAACAACTTTTCCAAACTAACTGTGACATTCACAGCCAGGACTCAAGGCAGAAGTAAAGCATTTGTAGAGACTCAATAACTCTCAATATACACTCCTGGAAATGGAAAAAAGAACACATTGACACCGGTGTGTCAGACCCACCATACTTGCTCCAGACACTGCGAGAGGGCTGTACAAGCAATGATCACACGCACGGCACAGCGAACACACCAGGAACCGCGGTGCTGGCCGTCGAATGGCGCTAGCTGCGCAGCATTTGTGCACTGCCGCCGTCAGTGTCAGCCAGTTTGCCATGGCATACGGAGCTCCATCGCAGTCTTTAACACTGGTAGCATGCCGCGACTGCGTGGATGTGAACCGTATGTGCAGTTGACGGACTTTGAGCGAGGGCGTATAGTGGGCATGCGGGAGGCCGGGTGGACGTACCGCCGAATTGCTCAACACGTGGGGCGTGATGTCTCCACAGTACATCGATGTTGTCGCCAGTGGTCAGCGGAAGGTGCATGTGCCCGTCGACCTGGGACTGGACCGCAGCGACGCACGGATGCACGCCAAGACCGTAGGATCCTACGCAGTGCCGTTGGGGACCGCACCACCACTTCCCAGCAAATTAGGGACACTGTTGCTCCTGGAGTATCGGCGAGGACCATTCGCAACCGTCTCCATGAAGCTGGGCTACGGTCCCGCACACCGTTAGGCCGTCTTCCGCTCACGCCCCAAAATCGTGCAGCCCGCCTCCAGTGGTGTCGCGACAGGTGTGAATGGAGGGACGAATGGAGACGTGTCGTCTTCAGCGATGAGAGTCGCTTCTGCCTTGGTGCCAATAATGGTCGTATGCCTGTTTGGCGCCGTGCAGGTGAGCGCCACAATCAGGACTGCATACGACCGAGGCACACAGGGCCAACACCCGGCATCATGGTGTGGGGAGCGATCTCCTACACTGGCCGTACACCTCTGGTGATCGTCGAGGGGACACTGAACAGTGCACAGTACACCCAAACCGTCATCGAACCCATCGTTCTACCATTCCTAGACCGGCAAGGGAACTTGCTGTTCCAACAGGACAATGCACGTCCGCATGTATCCCGTGCCACCCAACGTGCTCTAGAAGGTGTAAGTCAACTACCCTGGCCAGCAAGATCTCCGGATCTGTCCCCCATTGAACATGTTTGGGATTGGATGAAGCGTCGTCTCACACGGTCTGCACGTCCAGCACGAACGCTGGTCCAACTGAGGCGCCAGGTGGAAATGGCATGGCAAGCCGTTCCACAGGACTACATCCAGCATCTCTATGATCGTCTCCATGGGAGAATAGCAGCGTGCATTGCTGCGAAAGGATGATATACACTGTACTAGTGCCGACATTGTGCATGCTCTGTTGCTTGTGTCTATGTGCCTGTGGTTCTGTCAGTGTGATCATGTGATGTATCTGACCCCAGGAATGTGTCAATAAAGTTTCCCCTTCCTGGGACAATGAATTCAGTTGTTCTTATTTCAATTTCCAGGAGTGTAGTACAAAAAGAAGTTATCCAATCTGGAATATGAATTTGCAATAAGATCCCACTGAATATAAAATGGATAGTGACAGCCCTCAGATATTCAAGAGGAAACTGAAACAGTTCCTGATAAACCACACTCTGTGTAATGTAAATGAATTTCTAGAGCTTTAAGTTATGAAAGGTGTATCATATTATAAACAATATTGTAATATTGTATGCTCATGTATGTGAAGTTGTATATCTAGTATGTGTATTATTTGCTGTTTGTTTCTCTTCTCTTTTGAATTCTTTGACGTGTCCTACATTAGACAACATTTGTACAGACTGTGACTTAACAGGAACAAATAAAATTCAAATCAAATTGAATCAAATCTACTTAATCACCTGATGTAACATATTTTCAGGGAAAATCTTGATCCAAGTGCACAGTTTACAGATGCTGAGCTGTGGAAGAGCTTAGAACTAGCTCAGCTAAAGGAAACTGTCGGCAGCTATCCTGGAAAATTAGGTAAAGTAAAGCTAATCATTACCTTTAAAAATTTGCTGGGATGAATTATTGAATTCCATGGGTGGAGGTTACTGTTAGTGTGTTCTGTGTTTGTCTTAATCACACCACTTCTGTTTTGTGTTTTTCTCACTTGGCCATTCTTTAACATGGACGACATGCAACAGTTATGCCCTGAAAGATCCTATGAGCCTGGGGATAAGTTGTTAAGTTTATTTTGACTTGTTAGTGAACACAAGCAGACATGTGTCTGTGTATGTGCGGATGGATATGTGTGTGTGTGTGTGTGTGTGTGTGTGTGTGTGTGCGAGTCTACACCTGTCCTTTTTTTCCCCTAAGGGAAGTCTTTCCGCTCCCGGGATTGGAATGACTCCTTACCCTCTCCCTTAAAACCCACATCCTTTCGTCTTTCCCTCTCCTTCCTGAAGAAGCAACCATCGGTTGCGAAAGCTAGTAATTCTGTGTGTGTGTTTGTGTGTTTTGTTCATGTGCCTGTCTGCCAGCGCTTTCCCGCTTGGTAAGTCTTGGAATCTTTGTTTTTAATATATATATATATATATATATATATAGAAAGAAACTTCCACATGGGAAAAATATATTAAAAACAAAGATTCCAAGACTTACCAAGCGGGAAAGCGCCGGCAGACAGGCACATGAACAAAACACACAAACACACACACAGAATTACGAGCTTTCGCAACTGGCAGTTGCTTCGTCAGGAAAGAGGGAAGGAGAGGGAAAAATGAAAGGATGTGGGTTTTAAGGGAGAGGGTAAGGAGTCATTCCAATCCCGGGATTGGAATGACTCCTTGACTCCTTACCCTCTCCCTTAAAACCCACTTCCTTTCGTCTTTCCCTCTCCTTCCTGAAGAAGCAACCATCGGTTGCGAAAGCTAGTAATTCTGTGTGTGTGTTTTGTTCATTGTGCCTGTCTGCCGGCGCTTTCCCGCTTGGTAAGTCTTGGAATCTTTGTTTTTTATATATATATATATATATATATATATATATATATATATATATATATATATATATATATATATATATATATATATATAATACAAAATTTTGTTTTCAATACCTGATAAAGTTACATACCAATAGCTGAGTTTCTTAGTTATTTAAAAAATTACAAGTTAATTTTGAAACATGTCATAAAAGACACAAAAATTAAGGAAAATGAAATATATATTATGAAGTCATCAAATAAAACTAAGTCCATGTGGAAGGCTATGCAGGATCTTACGAGGATGAAGACAACTCACAAAAATATTGTGATACTACACAATGGCAAGAAACTCACTGCTCCTTGGGCAGTTGCAAAGAACTTCAATTCTTATCATGCAACTGTTGATGGAAAATTAGTGAAGGAAAAATGTGGAAATCCACCTAATACAACACTGAAAAAGCTTTCACCTATTGAAATAAATAATATATCCAAGTTCCTCAGTCCAGTAGGCCTAACGGAACTCCTACATACCATTAATTCACTAAAGAGTAATTATTCAACTGATATTAATGATATTCCAGATTATATTATAAAAATAACAGCAAGACACATACCCTCTCCTTTATTAGCCATATACAAATCACCCTTATCAAATGGTGTCTACCCACAGCAACTGAAAATGACAAAAGTGATGCCCCTATATAGAAAAGGTGATCAGCAATGTATGGGTAGCTATAGGCCCATGTCACTGCTCTCAGGGTTTTCAAAAATTATTGAAAAAGTGTTCCTTTCACAACTGACTGCATTGTTCAACAAGAATAATATTGTTTATGGGTGTCAACATGGCTTCAGACCATAGAGATCAACTAAACAGCCACTTTCAAGCTGATAAACCATGTCATAAACACAGTGGACAACCACAAAAAATCTCAGGTTTATTCTTGGACCTAACAAAAGCTTTCTACGTGATTGATCATTCTGTGCTCCTGAGAAAGCTTGAATGGTGTGGTGTAAGAGATGTGGCGACCCCCATGTATCACTCCTGTAGGGATTGCAAACACAGGAGACAACTAATTATAGTCACAGAGGTGTTTAAACCATGTTATGTACCATGCTCCATATGTAACTGGAACAGGAATAAGATGTAATAACTGGTGGAATAGGAAGTACTCTCTGCTGTGCACTTTTTGGTGATTTGGAAGTATGGATATAGATGAAGATGTAGAAATTTCTGTGAAAAGACCACATTTTTCCTTGACATGGAAGATTCTGCTAGGAAGAGTTATACACTCATGTGCTTGTGATATGTAAAATTGAGGAACATTATTGTTAGTGGAAAAGCTATATTTACCTATAATTTTTATAACACTACAATAATTTTTTTTCTCTGTTTTTGGGTTTTCAGATGCTGAAGTTCAAGAGGGTGGAGAAAACCTCAGTGCTGGGGAGAGGCAACTATTCTGTCTTGCTCGTGCTATCCTGCATGGTGCAGCCTGTTTGATAATGGACGAAGCGACAAGTTCTGTTGATCCAGAAACTGAAGAAGCCTTACTAGCTGCAGCATCAAAAGCGTTTGCTGGCCGCACAGTTATTACTATAGCGGTAAGACAGTTTTAAAATCATGTGGGTACCAGATGGATATAATAATTTAATACTGAATAAAATCAGAAGGCATGATGACTATTGACAATTGTTCACAACTTTCAATGGAATGTCCCATTAAAGAGTTATTACTAATGTCTCACTTCATTCGTATCATCCAAGTATGCAACAGAAACAAGAACACTAATAAAAATTAATATTTCTTCAAAATGAAAGTAAAATATGAACTGCAACAATATCTGTGGAGGATGATACTCATTCACACATTGTGTTTAATAAATCTCATCAAGGCAGGCAGCCTTTAGGGATGTGGAACCAGTTAAATTAAATATTATCAAGCTGAGGAAGCCACTGTAGGCTACTACTGTAAAGTACACCAACAGTCAGTTACAAATAGTTATAATTTATTCACATTTTTATTAGAGGAAATGTAGAAAGAAATGCAGCTGTCTAAATGATAATGCTTTCACTGTTTGACTGTTATTGATGTACTTCTGGATACTCTATTGCAGTTTCAGCTTTACAGTCATTGTCAAGTAATTCTGAAACTAACATACATTTTCTGCATTAATACATTATTGTAAAATTACAGTTTACACCATGAAGAGTCATGATAAGTGTACTCTTTTAATAGAGGCCATACCATTATCATCCTTTTGAAATTAGTTACCTTTCATGTTGTGTTTCATGTCAGTAATGTCAAGAACATTAATTATTTAATCATTCAATGATTGTCATGTTGAAAGAATTAAGATTCTGTTTCCTGTTTGTAAGCCTATGTCAATTATTAAAGTTTATGTGCCACATATCTCATCACAAGTAGTGAGTACTATTGAAGACTTAACCACAAAGTTGTACTTTACTTTAGACTATTTGTAAATTGTATAAACACCTGGGTTACAAAATCAGTATAACATTAGATAAATATGGCAAGAAAAGTTGTCACAAAATGTAAATATGTAATTTAGGAGTAAAGAAGACTACTCATTGAGTATTTAGAGTGAGCAGCTAATGTAAATATTTCATCAGTAATACATTATTATGAAATTACAATTTACACAATGAAAAGTCATGCGAAGTGTACTCTTAATAGGGATCATACCATTATTATTCTTATGAAATCAGTTGCATTTCATGTTGTGTTGCACAAAACACACACACACACACACACACACACACACACACACACACACACACACACACACACACACACCTATATGGTTACAGTGTGCTGGCTGAACATACAATACTGGGAGGTTGATGTTCAGTAGATAGGTTCTGGTGAGGATTGTGTTGGGTGAGGTGGGTAGAGGTAGAAAGAGGCAGGATGTGGGAGGAGGAGTTGGGGAGGGTAGTTGGCTGCTTGGAGAGAGGCAGCACATATGAGAGTTAGGAATGCAGGAGAGAGAGGTGGCATGTAAATGGGATAGGAATGCAATGACACACTGGTCCAGAGTCAGAGAGTTCATGCGATTCATGTCATTGATAACATGGAGGTGTGGACTGGGAGGGGGTGACATGAAAGAGGGAGGAGAAACTATTGTATACAAGATGCAGATGCAGTGGATTAGTGGAGATGGAGGCCAGAAGGATTACAGGAGCAAGGATATATTGCAAGGGTAAATCCTTTCTGCATAGTTCAAAAAGGCTGGTACTGGATGGAAAGGAACCAGATGGCATGTTGTGATCAATGGATGATCAGTTCTGTTCTTGGCCACAGTTTGGTTGTGCACATCTATTCTGGTGGATAACGAGTTGATGCTAATGCCCACATAAAATGCTGTAATGAAATGGCAGCAGATCTGGTCTATGGCATGGCTGCTTTCACAGGTGGCTCTAGTTCCAAGTATGATAGGATAAGTTTGTGACAGGACTAATCACAATGTTCTGTGTGAGTGAACCAGGCACTTCACTGGCTCTGATTTCCATGTGTCATTGCATTCATGTCCTGTGCACCTGCCTCTTTCTCCTTCTACTCAGCCCACCTGACACAAACCGCAGTTTATCTGCTGAATTGCAGAAGCTGTTTAACTTTTTCAGTTATTTCCAACAGACAACAGGTAAAATCTGCTATTATAAATACATGCAAATGACACATTGGTATTCATTTAGGATTCTCTTGACAAAACTGACTCTATACATGAAGAATTAAATGGTGAACATCAGGGTATTTTCCCAGATAGAATGAAGTATGCCATTGTTAAACCACTGCATAAAATAGGGGATACATCTGATGTCAACAACTACTGCCCAATCTCTCTTCTGACTGTCTTATCCAAAAGTCTTGAAAAACTATTGTATTGTAAAGTAGCTTCACACCTTTGTAAAAAAGTTTTAACAAAATGTCAGTTTGGTTTACAGAAGGGTTTTTCAATGGAAAATGGTATATATACTTTCACTAATGAAAAATTAAATGCTCTGAGTAACCGGAAGTCACCTGTTGGGATTTTTTGTGATCTATCAAAGGCTTTTGATTGAGTAAATCATGGAATACTTGTAGATAAGTTCAAGTACTGTGGCATGAATGGGACAGTGCTCAAATGGTTTAAATCATACCTAACTGGACGAGTGCAAAAAGTTGAAATAAGCAGTTCACATAATATGCAAAAAACTGGGGAACAATCAAGAATCGGGTGCCACAAGGTTCGGTCTTCGGTCTTCTGCTGTTCTTAATATATATTAATGACTTGCCATTCTATATTCACAAAGATACAAAGCTGGTACTTTTTGCCGATGATACAAGTACAGCTATCACACCCAACAGACAAGAATTAACTGGTGACATTGTAAATGATGTTTTTCAGAATATCATTAAGTGGTTCTCTGCAAATGAGATCTCATTAAACTTTGACACTAAATGGAATGACACCATTGATAAATATAGACTTCGATCAGAAATCGGTAGCTAAGGTAGAGTATTCAAAATTTCTAGGTGTATGCATTGATGAGGGGTTGAACTGGAAAAAACACACTGAGGATCTGCTGAAACATTTGAGTTAAAACAGAAAGAAACTTCCACATGGGAAAAATATATTAAAAACAAAGATTCCAAGACTTACCAAGCGGGAAAGCGCCGGCAGACAGGCACATGAACAAAACACACAAACACACACACAGAATTACGAGCTTTCGCAACTGGCAGTTGCTTCGTCAGGAAAGAGGGAAGGAGAGGGAAAAATGAAAGGATGTGGGTTTTAAGGGAGAGGGTAAGGAGTCATTCCAATCCCGGGAGCGGAAAGACTTCCCTTAGGGGAAAAAAAGGACAGGTGTACACTTGCACACATACACACACATATCCACCCGCACATACACAGACACAAGCAGACATATTCAGCAGACTGGCAGTTGCGAAAGCTCGTAATTCTGTGTGTGTGTTTGTGTGTTTTGTTCATGTGCCTGTCTGCCGGCGCTTTCCCGCTTGGTAAGTCTTGGAATCTTTGTTTTTAATATATATATGTATATTAACTTATGAAATTTGTTATTAACAATCCGAATGAATTCAAAAGTAATAGCTGTGTACATGGCTACAACACTAGGAGACAGGATGATATTCACTACTCAAGGTTAAATCTAACTTTGGCTCAGAAGGAGGTAAATTATGCTGCCACAGAAGTCTTTGATCACTTACCTAATAGCATCAAAAGTCTGACAGATAGCCATATAGCATTTAAAAGGAAATTAAAAGAATTTCTTAATGGCAACTCCTTCTACTCATTAGACGAATTTTTGGATATGTGGGTAATTCCCCCCCCCCCCCCCCCCCCCCCAAAAAAAAAAAAAAAAAAAGTATTTTGTGTAATGTAATATCTTGTATAGACACCTTTTATTAACCTGACACGTTCCACATCATTACAAATTGTTGTATTCATGGTCTATGGAACAAGTACTAATCTAATCTAACTTCACAATAGAATAAATTCACCAGGCTCTTTGATTTAAATGTTTACAATGTAAATAACATACATGAGATTGGTATGTTTGTATGAGTTGTAGTTGTGTGAATGTGTGTGTCTGTTGTTGTTTTTGACAAAGAGCTCATTGGCTGAAAGCCCATTTTGTGACAGTATTTTTGTTGTGCCTATCTGCGACTCAGCATCTCCACTATATTGTGAGCAGCAACAATACTTTTCATAATAATGAGACATGAGATTGGGGAATTCTTTAAGTCAATCACCACTGATCATGTCATTAGCAGCCTTTCTTCTCATCTACGCAGCAATAAATGAGCATTTTTCAATGCTATGATACATCATCTTGTTAGTCTGCCATTGAGTGCAGAGGAAGTAGATAAGGAACTATATATTTTAAAAGAAATCACTATCAAAAATAAAAACAGGGCAGACTTGATATTAGAAATGTGTGACAAGAAAATTTAAATGAATGTTCAATTGGATTGTGCACAACTAACAACTTAGAACAACTTTTAAGACATAAAATGAAAAAGACTGACCTGAAGGGTACATGCTGTATATGATATAAAATGTGATTCATGCCACATTAAATATGTATGGAAAGCTGTCCACACATTCAATGACAGATTTAAAGAATGCATAATACTGACAGGGTAATAATCCTTCATTTAGAAAATTTTATGTACATATGGACTTAATAATGTAAGTTACATGAATTGTCCCACACTAAGATCATTGTGCAACAAGAGTGCTGTGTTGTCAGAAGAGAATACATATTCCTGGTTTGGAAATGTATTTCTCTTTTGGGTATCCCAGAAGATCTCCCTTCCATTGGCCAAGGCAGTAGCTCTTCTGGAATCTGTGCAAGATGATCTACTTTCACAACAGCCTGTTATCTATGAAATTCCTTGTGCTTGTGATAAAAATTACATAGGACAAACAATGCATACTGCACAAGAATGCTGCATTGAATGCCGATAATCCCATCTTCTGTGGCCTATTAAATGTGGAATGGCTGAACATTGTATTTCCACTGCCCATTCCATGGATTACGGGATAGTCATGATTCTAGCCACTGTATCATCCTTATAGGATTCAATGGTCAACGAAGCAGTGGAATGCAATTAGCAGACAACCTGCTCAGCCAAGATGAATGTTTCCAGTTTGACAAATCATGCAAACCACTTGTTTCACATCTGTGCTCTCAAAGGAAATATTGTTCTATGTCTTCAATGCCTGGCATTCCAACATATGCCATCCATAATAATCAACCACATACTTTATCAGCACTGTGGATTTGCAGACTAGGTGCCTGATTTGTTTTACTCTAAGATGCATAACTTTTTATCTATGACTGAAGTTCTTGGAATGGAATAAAAAGATCTACACAATTAAAATATAAGACGTACCAACAATTCCCATATACTCTTTCCATCACTGATTAGGCTCTAGAAAGGAACTTTTTAGTTCAGATACAACATTCATTAACAAGTTTTTGGCCAAATTAAAGGTGGAAATTAGGATAGTGAAAACCAACAATTCATATTCTAGAAAGGAACATTTTAGTTCAGATACAACATTCATTAACAAGTTTTTGGCCAAATTAAAGGTGGAAATTAGGATAGTGAAAACCAACAATTCATATTATACACGATTTTTTTTTTTTAATTATTATGCTCTATGATACAACACCTGCCTCTATAGCCAACTGGTTAGCATCAGTGCCTTCAGGTTTTGTACCTGGTACCTCCTCAGATTGTTTCTGTAGTAGGGAGGTCTGATATAGGGTCCACTCAGCCCTTGTGAGGATAAATAAAAAATTGCTTGAATAGAAAAGCAGTGGTATCATTGGAATCATCTACTAGCAATAACAGTTGGAGGATTGGCAACATATTGCTCACATATCCCACAATAATAGATTGCTCATTGTACTGCCTTGTAGGCAGCGATTGACCCATCAGAACACGTCTAAGGTCTAATCCATGACTGGTATTTACTTTAATTAGAAGCTATGGCCTCAAAAGACAAATCTCCAACGTTTGCATGCACATAAAAGCAGTGGCAGCTCATGCAAAATTTTACCAATGTGCTATAATGTGGTGGACTACAGCCTTTTCACATACAAGGGTAGTAATCATAACTAAATTGACTAAATTAATTTTACATGTGTAAATTAAAATTTTTAAGTATATTTAAATTTTATAATTAATTGTCTGACATTGCCATGAATTAGAAAGAATAATAATGATAATAATAATAAATGGAAGCAGTGAAAATTGAAAAAGAGTCAATGAATTTCGAATCCATGCATTTAAATAGGAGAGTACAGAACTGCTACCTGAATCACTGGTCACAAATTCCTCATACCCTAACTTCAGGGATATTGCTGTGTTTACATGTCCTGTCCCACTGGCCCTCTCTCTGCTGCAGCTGAGTTACTTCCATATTAATTATAAAATATAAATGTCTCTTTAGATGCTATCACTTGCAAAATACCTCATTTTGAAATGATGAACCATTTATGAAGTATGATGGTTGTTATGATGACATGGGAGCCATCAAGAAATGCTGGCCCCATAAAGAAATTGTGATATCACACTGATTGCCTTGCCTGACATACATCACAAACATTCAGCTTCATCCAGGGCCAGAAGAAAATTAATATGCCAGTGGAAAGGTACCCATTGAAGGTCATAACTTTGTCATGTGTTATCGAGGGCTTGCATGTATTTAAATATTTAAACAGGCAGTTAGGAATAATTATAGTAATCTGAAATTATAAGCCACTCTCTGCTGGAAACACCTGCTGGAGCTTGTAAAACCTGCAGTGCCGTATGCTGTGATGCACACCGCAGGGCCCACACATCTTGTGACCACATGATTCCTGATGCACAGAGACAGCATACCTGCCAACCTTCAAAAACCAAAAATCAGGAGCTTCAGTTTTAAAAATCAGGCGAAATCAGGAGATATGAAAGATAAAAAAGCTGTGGCTCATTTTTTATACACCTAAGACAACTGAAAATTTTTCCTTTAAGGCACCATAAAGCTATATTAAAAAAATAGAAACATTGGAAATACCCAAAATGTTGATTCCGTAACCCATATTTGTAGTTTCACAGTTTCGCCCAGCTAATCTCTGTTAGGTTGGGATGTTTTTTGGCATTAGAAAAAAAAGTATGATTGCTGTAAAACAGCATCCACCATACTGTTTTGTGACAATTTTTTTTTTATAAAAAGCCATAACCCCAATTCTAATCATGCAATTAATCTCAAAATTTTATTGTAGTGTCCTGAGAAGGTTATAAGACTAGTGAACTACAGTTATTAATTTATGGTAAAAACTGTATCATTAACAGAGTTTTTAATTTTGCACAGCTAAAATTAACTTTTTTTCTACATAAACTCACCTAAAAATCTGAATGTAATTGCAGGATCTCATCTTTTTTAGTTCCAGGGAGACTGCAACATGCTGCGAACAGTTCCTGAAAATTTCATACTATTAACGCATACAATTTTTGAGAAAAAGCTTCTAATAATGTAAAACAGAGAAAATGAGATTCAAAGATTTTCTTCTCATACTTCTAGATGTAGTACGCTTACCACAATTTTAAAATCCTCCATGCTGATACTCCTCATCCTCCAGGTTTCTCTTCCCCCCTCTTTAAATCTGCCTGGCTTGTATTTGCAGGTACTACATGCATTGGCCTATTTGTTGTGAGTTATTTTGTTGTGAGCTTAAAAAGCTCTGATCTGTTAGCTTTCTTGACCCTGCTGTCGTCAATGGTGTAAAATGCTTGTGTTGTAACTGCATCATAGACGCCTATTTAGAGTACTTCAAGTCCACAGAATGTCTTTTTCTGAGCATCTAATCCAAATTAAATTATTGAGATTTTCATTTGCATTTTGTGTCTTTCCGTGAAGACACTTCCTCAATAAACCAGAGTTTGCAAGAAATCTGAATGTGGGCTTAGTTGCACTCATAACAGGTTCTAGCAATAACTGTTTATGTGAGTATGTCTCATTTCTGTTGTTGAACTTACACCACTCGTCTTTCAGATACAGATTGTGCATTGGTGTTTGGTCAGTAGGTAGTTTGTGGAAAAAAACTGCCCACACAGCACACCTTATTGCCTCTAAATTATGTGTGTTTTTCCTGATAGCTCTCCCATAAAATAACTGCAGAGAATAAATTTCTTTCAGAGTAAGCCTGCCTTTCCCTCATAGTGGTTTGCCATCCTCAAGTACTTCACCTTTCTTCTCTTTCAGCAAGCAACTAAACCCACCACCAAGCCTCTTTTGGATGTGGCCAACACATTCCAACTTTTCTATTATTGTATTGCATGGATTTTTATCTGTTACAGCTTTGAACGAAGAGAATTCCCCATCACCAAGGTATTTAGTATATCTAACGCCATACTGGTTCTCAGATCTGGAGAACATCCTCAAAACTGCAGCAGCCTCCACTTGAGCCACTATAATTTTTAGAGCATGCTTACTGCATGCTTTTCTTGCCACAGTTTCTCACTGTCTTCGTTGTTGGACATTTTCCTTGTTGCACACTGGTGACAGTATTTAGACATAATTTCTACATCAGGGTGTATACGTGGACAAGGTAAAAAAATCCCGGATTTTTCCCGGTGAAGAAACACACTTTTTCCCGGATGAAAATACTATTTTTCCGTGTTAAGTGACAGTATACTTTCCCACGGAACTGTAAAGCTTATCATTCCATTGAATGTCTGTTTTATACATCATCGGCATAGAACTTCCCGGCGCCACTTTGGAAAAAAAAAAAGTGCGCTGCATATTTCTGTTATTACGATACGCTGCATGTGTTCGTAATTACGATAGTTTCCAAAGCCTTGAAATCGAGATTGTGATGAAGCTCTTTTAGGCCAATCATAGCTCACGACACGTGATCTCTCCAACCGATGACAGCAGATATTCAGAGCATCACAGTTCACGAGATGTAGTCATCCAATAGCAACATCACAGTTAAGCAGTGTGAACACAGAAACAGGAAAAGTTTAAATTAATATAAATAGTGTAGGTACAAGAGAAGCTAAGCTTTCACTTATAATATTGATCTCAAAGATTAATGAGCTACAAGAGAAGCTAATCTTTCACATGTAATATTGGTTTTTATTTTGTGTGTGTTACTCTCTGTGGTTTACGAAATTCATCGCACATTCTCACACGCAATCTTTGAAAGTAACAGATTTCAAGCCACCATTCCAAATATTTTCCCGATACGTGTTAGAAATAGGTTCGTTTCAGCAGTTGCCAGAGAACAGGCATTACTGCGCTTGCGCAACTATGGTAGTAGAAATCTCGTATGTCCGTACGTATAAAGTATTATAGTGTGTTTAAAATAAGTTGCAACTTCTGACAGTTCAGTGCGGAGCGAGTGGAGGGAAGCGTAGTTGCAAGCCAGCGAGAGCTGGGCTCATCAGCAGATGACCACAGTATAATGCGCGGGAACCTAGCAGGCTCGCTTGACTGCGGGAACAGGAAGTCGTAGCGCAAGCCGGCTGATCTGCAATCTCTCTCAAACTATTTTGTAATAAAATCTGATTCTCGCACATCTTATAGTTTAATTCGTCAGGTTCGTGATGACCCTATCATTTCGTTAATGGTAATAGTTATTGCCATATTTCGATAGTACATAAACTAAGGTAATCCAAGAAATCTGTAGTTTGCAGTGAAAAATAGATGTCGCTATGAATTTGTGTTTTGTGCTTGTTAGGTTGTACGTTGCTGCGTATTCAATGTAGACAATACATTGAATTATTCTTTAAACTTTGAAGGATCGCTGTCTGTTTCCAATCTCGGGAAAATGGAATGTATTTTAAGAACGCCGTCACGAACTCGTGCGTCGATAAAAAAACTATAATGAAATATTCATAAATTCCTCGTATCTTATAAACGCAAAGTTGAGAGTGTTTTGCCATATGATTAATTTGAATTCCCATATCTACTGAGATATTCAAGCAAATACAGATTTTTTCAGTGAAATAATGTAGTTATTGAGGGGCATCGATAGCTGGTGAAATGAGAACTGCTGTGAGTTTTGCAACAATATAAGTCAAGAAGTTACACGTTTATTTTTATACTGACAATTGACTGTTCATAAACTATTGACCTGACTTGTACAGTTGTTAGTTTAATAACACACTGTTTGAGGATTCTTTCGAAATTTCAAGTCCATTAGAACATTTGGGAGATGAATATTTCTAAACTCTGATGTGTTTTTACAAAGAAGCAGATTTAACATCGCAACAAGATAAGTTAAGTATTCCTCAAAACCCATCACAGTCCTTCTCCATGAATCAATGTCTCATCTTGCCTTTTTGATATGGCTGACAACTCAAGCTTTTCAGTCTCAGTAAGCTTAAACTCTTGTTGCGTTTTGCCAAATCACTTTTCACCTAGACCCATACACTCCGTAAGGTTTAAATGAACATGGTAAGGAAGAAGCCTGCTGGAACTATGCCTTTACGATCGGCTAGTTCGTAGACCTGGTAGTATGAAGTTTTGGCTTATACAGAACTACAAGTTCCATTAACTTCCCCTTATACTTGGTAGGTCCAACTTTATCTCATGGAACATTTCTTTGTAACCAGAGCAAAGTATCTGCTTTCCTCCACTGCATTCTTGGAGCTGAACGGTGACCCTGGACGACCTTTTATTGCAAATTTGTTATTCAGATGTACTGCGCTGTTGTTATTAATGCAATGCTATCACAAAACACTTCTTCACAATACCTGGTGACTACAGAACATTTCTGTGCCACAAATTCGACTATATTACGAGAGCTGACGAACGTTCACGCATCTTATGCGTGACGCCACGTGGTATTACTTATTCATCTTGTGACAAACAGAGGCCCTTTACCAGACAAACCGCCACGGGCGTGTCAGGGTAAGTTGGCTCGCCATTGTTGTTACGTCAAAAGTCGCAACTAGTTTTAAACGCACCATAATATATCTTACATTAAGTCATAAAAGAAACAGCACATCAGAGGATACTCCAAGGGCATTGGTAGTTGGTAAACCATGCTAATATGTACAGTGTGTACATAAAGTCTGGGAACACTTTCAGTTATTTATTGCACAAGAAACAAACATTGTACAGATATCATACATATGTCATTTTTAAGAGAAACACTGAAAGATTTTTTTTTTCATGTATACCGTCATAGTGTAGTTTGGTAATTTGCCGATAGCGCTGGTCGCAAACAGGGCGAGTGCAGGTATGGAGCGAACTTTCTGTGTGTTGGAGTTCGACAAAAGCAAGTGTGCTACAGCTGTTCAACGGATGTTTAAAACCAAGTATGGTAAGAAGCCACCAACAAGGAACGCCATTTACCACTAGCACAACAAATTCGTTACGGCGGGTTGCTTGAGCCCGGCAAAGAGAAGTCCCAATGTGAGTGAAGCGAATGTGGAGCGCGAGTACGAGAGACATTCATAAGGAGTCTAAAGAAATTAGTGCGTCGTGCATCCCATGAACTTAAAATGGCTCCAATGTCAGAGTGGAAATTCCTGAGACAAAAGCTGTCTATGAAACCAGTCAAATTGGAGCTGGTGCAGAACCTCAATGACGACGACAAAGACAAGCGTTTTGAGTTTTGCTCACAGCTGCAACAATTGAATGAGGATGGGAATGGCATTGTTGATCGCTCAATTTTTAGCGACGAAGCCACTTTTCACAGTAATGGGGAAGTGAACAGGCATAACTGTCGAATCTGGGTACAAAGCATCCACACAAATGCATTGAATTTGAGAGTGAATCCTCAAAGGTATATGTTTTTTGTGTCTTATCACATCGAAAACTGTACGGGCCATTCTTCTTCACCGAGAGCACTGTCAATGGATATTCCTACTTGGACATGTTGCAGCAATGGTTGATTCCTCAAATGCAATTGAATTCTCTGTTCGTCTTTCAGCAGGATGGGGCTCCACCCAATTTTCATCGTGAACTTCTTGAGTACCTAAGCATGGAGCTGTCGCATCGATGGACAGCTGTTTCATGAAATTGCCTCCCCGGTCACCAGACCTCACTCGATATAAGTTTTTTCTGTGGTGACATATTAAAGATCTGGTGTATGTACCACCCCACCACGTGATGTAGCAGAGCTCCGGGAGAGAATATGGGAAGCGACTGTCGCAGTCAACGAAGCCGTACTGGGATGGGTATGGCAAGAATTCGATTACCGTATTGATGTCTACTGGTCACTCATGGTTTTCATATCGAATGTTTGTAAAAAAAACTTTCCAGATTATCTCTTCAAAATGCAATATGTATGACATCTGTACAATGTTTAGTGCTTGTGCAATAAATAATTAAAAGTGTTCCCAGACTTTATGTATGCCCTGTATAATTTGACTTGAAGTGCACATTCCCATGTCCAGATTCACAATAAAGTAGACCCCAACCTGATATTAAATTTTCCTGAGTGGTTTTCGGGATGTGATTTTCTTAGGGTGCCAGTACTGTACTGTCTCATGTTAGCTTTCTTTATTATAGCAAAATGCCATACATACCAGAAGATGAAAATGTGCACTTGAAATTCAGCGAACAGTTGAAACTAGCCTATACTGTGGAATGAAATGCTTTGTTTTAAACAAATTGACTGCCTCGGTAGAAAAGATTAATAAAAGCCAATTTTCTCTAGCAGGCTGATGAAAATAACTTCATTGTTCTGCAAGGCGATTATTGCTTGACTGCCAAAAACGTGGAAATGAAATAAAATCAGAAAACTGAAAAAATTATATATTTCAGCCTTCCATAATTATGTGAATGTATTTTAATTCACCTAATGGCTCCCAGCCACAGAAATCCATTCTGTTTCCATTTGACGTGGGAACTGTCAAGGAAAAAGTCGAGACTACCCCCCACCTCCCAGTATAACTCAGACTGTTCTGCGCATGCATGAATCTGGCAACTTGGGTGCGCCAGACAAATTTTTTGCATTTAGCGTCTGGCTTCAAGTAGCCAGAGAAGTCGGAAAAGATAAGATCATATGTGACTGAGCTGTACATACGCATGAGTCCACTGGCAGCTGCTCAAACTAACCTAATGTAAAACAGTTGAGACTTCACACTGATCATAAACAGTTTGTTGTTACGAATTAATGCAGTCTTCTTCCTAGGCCTTCAACACATTTTGCCCTTGGCAGACGCTTGTGTGTGCAGGTGCTTTGTTGCTGTAAATGCCACATTTCTTTTGCAACTCAAGTATTATTTTGGTATTTTTCTCTCGTTGATATTTGATTTCTGCAGTAGTGGGATAAAGATACATAATGTTAGAATATCAGTTCTTACCAGTCAAAATTAGAGAAACTTAACTGAAAATTAAAACCATGAAACATTCCCATTTATCTCGTGGATGAAAAATTTCCCGGGTTTTTCCTGGATTTCCCGGGACATATACACCCTGTACATCTAAAACTTTACCTGAATCAATACCAATAACAGATGCAACTCCATACAGAGATGTGTGAACCCTTTTCATCCAGGTCCCATCTACAGACACACACAGGTCAGTAACATTTGTAGGAGATTCACTGTCATGGATATCTATCTACTCCAGGATCTATTTCTTTTTGGTTTATGTCCACCAGTTCCTTCACTGCTTTCTTCATAGAACTTTGGCAATATCGCATCAGACATTTCTTTATGTATTTTTTCAAACGTTGCACAAGGTGGAAGCATGTTCAGAAAACCACAAAATAAATTATTTATTTATTTATTGAGTCCTTTGATCATATGTAGTACAGCGTACAGGATGATATTGGACTTATTACTAAGTTCAAAATGATACATATAGTTCAAAATGATACATATTTAAATAATCATTTTTCAACATGCTACCAATTTCAATAGTTGTAATTCTTACAATAATACAATGTTACAAATTACAGTAGCTTTAGTTCATAACAGTTATTCTGGTCCAAGTATTCCCTTACTGAGTAGAAACAGTGGTACTGTAGATATTCTCTGACAGATCTTTTAAAAGCACTAATATTTTGTAAGCATTTTATACTATTTGATAGTCTATTATAGAGTTTAATACCCAGATAGCATGTACCTTTCTGATACAAACTGGTACTGGGTGGTGGTACATGCAAGTTGTATTTTATTCGAGTATTATGATCATGTATATCTTTGTTTTTTAAAGTATTATCATCATTTCCAATCATATACTTTTTTATGTACATTAGTGTGTCAACAATAAACATATACGGTAGAGGTAGTATATTCAGTGCTTTAAATATGGGTTTGCAGGACTGTTGAGCACCACTCCCTGTCATAATCCTAATGGTTCTTTTTTGTATTCTGAAAGTCCCTTGAGCTGCTGGGGCATTTCCCCAGAATATGAGTCCATACTTGAGATGGGCATTGAAGTATGCATAATAGGCACACAATAGTGCCTGTTCATTTATGCATCGTTTGAGAACCCTAAGAAGATCACAGCCCATGCTCAGCTTGGCATTGATTTGTTCTATGTGTTTGTCCCATTTTAAGTCTCTTTGTATCCAGATGCCAAGAAATTTTGTAGCCCCATCATTTGCAATAGGGTGTTGATTGATTTTTATTTTTGGATATATCAATGAGGTGTTTTGGTGGTTATGGAAATTTAAGGCTAGTGTTTTGTTGTAGTTTATTATCAACTGATTTTCTGCTGTCCAATTACTTAGATGTTTTGTAACTGTGTTTACTTCTTCTTGTATATCTTCATTTTTTGCTGCTTTTACCAGTATTGTTGCGTCGTCAGCAAACAGTATTACTTTGTGGGAATCAATATGTATATCCAAATCATTGATATATAACAAGAAAAGTAGGAGTCCCATTACCGACCCTTGCGGTACCCCGTAAGTGATTGGGCTTTCTGATGATACATATTCTGTGATTATTCGTGCTTTATCATCTATATGCCTGATGGATACTTTTTGTTTACGGTCGCTGAGAAATGAACGAATCCAATCATTTGCCAACCCACTAATTCCATAGTGCTCTAGCTTCTTCAATAGGGTTTTGTGCTTTACCATATCAAAGGCTTTGGTTAGGTCGAAAAATATATCTGTTGTTTGTTATCTATTGTTTTTAATACAGTAGGTATGCATTCATAGATTGCTGTCTCCGTTGATTTCTTGCTTCTAAAGCCATGTTGGGTATTATATAGCACACTATTTTTGTTTATAAACTTTTAACAACTTACTACACATAATTTTTTCTATTACTTTTGAGAAACACGATGTTAATGTAATGGGACGATAGTTTATTACTACATCTTTGTCGCTTTGAAAATATGGGTGACTTTTGATGTTTTTAGTTGATCTGGAAAGATGCCTGACTCTAGGGAACAGTTGCATAAGTGAGTAAAGGGGTCAATTATATTATGGATACAGAGTTTTAGGATTCTGTTCGGTATACCATCAATTCCTGCTGCGTATGTTGTCTTTAGTTCTCTGACAGCCTTCAATGTCTCCTCCCTGTTTACTTGGTCCACAAACATTGAAAATTTATGACTGTTGCACTTATTTACCACTTGGTGCTGAGTTGAACTAAAATTAGTTTTTATTAAATTTTCAGCTATCCCAGTGAAGTATTTGTTGAATATGTTTGCTGTTTCTGTAGGCTGTAAAATCTTTTTATTGTTGTGTATCAAGACAATTTTCTCCTCAGTTCTCTTACTTTTGCCAGCTTCTTTCACTTTATTTGTAGAATTATTGATGTAGTAATCATTGTACATTCTTCTTGCCTGTATTTACCATTTTTTGAGGGAAGGCTGTATCAAAATGCTTTACCATTTTTTCTAGAAAAATATTGAATTTCGAATTCGGATTTTGCTTTTCATAGGCATCAGACCAGTCTTCAGTATGCAATAGTGAGTTAAAGTGGTCAATGCTTTTCTGCCTGTAGATCCTTCTGTTGACCTTTAGTAAGTTATTCTTAACCGGTCTTCCTTCCTTTGTGGTGGTAAGTTTTTTAGCATTGTGGTCACTATATCCTGTGTTAAACACTTTTACTGACCACTCCAATTTCTCTTTATCAATCAGGATTTGATTTAAACCTGTCTGACTGGTTGATGTTATTCTCGTTGCAACTTTAACTGTGGCTGTAAGGTTATGTGTTTTAATGAGATTACCAAGGGCAGTTTTATTTTTACATTTACTAAGAAAATCTATGTTAAAGACACCTCATACTACAACATCACACCTTGTTTTATGCAGCTTATTTAAGAAAATTTCCATTTTCCTAGAACTACCTCAAACTTTCCCGTTGGAGAGCGGTACACTGTAGCTATTATCAAACCTAATTTTAGAATTTTTATCACTGTCACCTCAAAGTGTTTTTCACAACTTAGGAAGGTGACATTACCTATTTTAGTAACCTCTATATTATCTTTTACATATATGGCTACACCTCCATAGTGACCACTAGGTCTACAATAGCACTCAGCCAGAGTGAAATTGTGTAGGCAGACAGATTTAATTAAGTTCTCGTCAAGTGTCCTGAAAGACACATTACAGAAATATCCTCTAGTTCATGCATTAATAAAATATTTAGTTCTTCTACTTTATTGCTTAGGGACTGAACATTTTTGGTGAAAGGTCTTTATTACAGAATTTGTGGGAAAATCTACAGTACCACCTACCTCCAGTTTAAATGTTTCTCATTTGTGCAGTTTGTAAATACTGCTTTTGGCAGTAAAAAATCATTCATATGAGAAGGCTGCCTGATGTTTCTTCTAGTTGGGTGAGATGAGTCTTCCCTAGTGATCCATTTCTCCAAGGTACTCTGACCTTCAATCTTTTTGTGGTTCTTGTCACTCTTGTTTACAAGACGGCAGATTTCTTCAGCCAAGAACTGTTTACCATAGTAATTCAAATGTAGTCCGTGACTGGTATGCATGTCTCTGTTTAATGTTCTGACATCTATTATATTTACATAAGGATATTTTTTGCACAGTTCATTTATCTCAATGTTCACTCTTTGTATCAGTTTGTTTACACATGACCAGGGCGGTAAGTCATACCTATGGGGTTGATTTACCACAGTTACGTTTGTTTTGTTTAATTTGGCCAGCACACTGTCGAGAACTGTGATGAGTATTTTCCCTTTATCTCTGCCAACGTCGTTTGCGCCTGCACAAATTACGACACAATCATTAATTTGCAAGAGACTTCGTAACTTCTTCCATTCCTGCCCCTCGCTGTATACATACTTGTACGCTTAGGTTTGACTGTGTGTCTGTCATGTTTTCCGCTAGTTGACGACTGTGACTATTGGCAAAAATTAGGACTTTTTTGTCTTTTTTGCGTTGGTCATGTTTTGAAACACTAGTAGATTTCACAGAACGTGACTCCTGCTGTTTTTTAATAGTTTCTGGACTCACTTGTTTTTCAGCTACACTGTTTGCAGACTTGTTTGGAGTTTTGTTTGAAGCAATTGCTTTGATATGTCCAAGTTTTGTGCTTGTGGCTGCTGTACGTATTTCGTTTACTTCACCGGTGTCCGATGTTGTTTGGAGCTTGTGTTGATAATGTTCTTCTTGATTATTACAGTCCCGATTTTCTAACTGTTTCTCTAGTTGGATTACAGTCCTTTTTAGTTTTTCTGTTTCACTATTTCTTGCGGATATCACAATACGAAAGTCGTCACAATGTTTACACTTGTTGTGCACTGAACTTGCTTCTGTCTTTTCACTTGCTTTCGACCTTGTGATGATTTCATGTACGTTTTTTACTTTTAACTCACAGCAATAACATTTCCCTGGTTGGATTAAACTAGTTTTTCTGTTTTTCTGCACTGGTTGCATAGAAACTCATTTTGTTTCATGATTTTCAAGGAACTCAAATTTCGCGTACCTTTTTTCACCGCCATCTGATGCACCTCCTTCCCTGCCCTGTCCAAGGTATCTCAGAGCATATGCTAACCTAAAATTGCTTTCATAGGTACCAGTGTTAGTTTTGTTGGAGGAGGAAAATGAAAACTCATAGCAACATGAATTACAAATTAATTTAAAATCACAAGTTATTCCCACTCTTCTTTCTGCAACAACAATCATGCATTCCATACTTTTTAAATCTAACACATGAACATGAAATCTTTATAGTCTGGTCTAAATCAATAAGTCTGAATCCTGTGGCATCCATATCTACATTATTCACACACTTGTACAATTCTCCTGTCCCAAGTTTCGAAGCTGATCCTGAGAGCTTATGTTATTCATTTCAAGCTGCTTCCTCTTTTTTGTTGGCAAAACGATTTCCATGAAACCTCCGTTTCCTAAACAGTTTTTCCATGACCCATTATGCATAAATCCTGACTTGCACGTAGAGGTTTGCGAATTCAACCTTCCACCTACTAATATGGTTTAGTATTGTCAAAACATAATAAACCACATACAAGAAAGTTTTCATGCAAAGATATAGATGTCAGCCAAAGACATCGAAAGAAAACAGCCTTCACACTGACAAAAATTCCACTGAAACAAGCAGTTTCGCAGATGCAAGAAAAGGTGGGCATGGTCACCAGTGCAGAGTGAATCAATTTAACAATTTAAAAGCATATCTAAAGCTGATATTGTGACAAAAATCACACACAACGTAGCTTAAACTATGTAGATCAAGAAAATAATATTTTTGAAAAATCGATTTTTTGGACCAAAATCCATTATATCCCCCCTTAAGTAAAGAACTTACAAATATAACTCAGCCCACTCTATAAAACACTTGCAGGGACTATACAGACAAGATTAGATTAGTCAGATTCTGCAGAGGCATTGGAACATGAAGAAAATGTGACATGTGGTTCCATGCACTTCAAAATGAATATTTGCTTGGATTCGAGTCTGAGTGAACCACCCCAAATTTTCTATTTTCACCAGCCAATATCTCTTAAGCCCTCATTTCTCTTTTAGGAAGGAACAGAAGAACTCTTGAGAGCTTGGAAAGTAATATTTTTTCCTATTTTTAAGTGTTTATATTGACATCAACTTAACTGTAATTTGCTTCTTGAAGTTTATTGACACAGTTTTTACAACTGAATCTTCATTCTGAGTAAAATATATACCTCTTATTTACTCTTCAACAACATTAGCATTATTTTCTAAAGCGAGTATCAGTTCAGTAGTATTGTTTAGTTTCTTATTTATTTCCATTTTTACCCATTGTGGTCTGCTGATTTAGTATAACAAACAAAACACAGGAATTCTGACCATTACCATATTCTTGCTCCTGGACTTTTTTTATTTCCATAGCTGTTGTCACCATTTAAACCATACCTTTCTTTTTTTGTATAGCATCGTCTAAGGACAATTCTGAATTGTGATCGCATCCTAGTTTTGGATTCTGGCCGCATTGTTGAAGATGGGACACCTACACAACTACTTAGTAGGTCTATGGGCATCTTCTCTTCCTTGCTAAGAGCAGCAGAAGAAGATGGCATCTGTACCTGAAATGTATAGACTCATTATTTTTTAGTATCTTATGAACTTAATTATTACTTCAAGGAAACCAGAAGAGTACCTTTGTAATTTTGCATTTGGCTTGCAGTTTGTTGTGAGTGAGAAGCCCTTCATCTATTTTTAAAGAAAAATGACTGTAGGTAGACAAACTTTTTTGTATACAGACTACTGCATAATTTATTTTTTCACTTTAATCTAAGAAGGTCTGAGCTTAACAGATAAGAGAAATGTACAAATAACTTTTTCTTATTTTATTATGTGGAGTTTTTATGTGTAAAAAACAGAATTTATTTTTATGGTGCTGATCTTGTATATCCTGATATTTTTTATGAAATCTTGATATTAGTTACGATGTTATGTACTTAAATTGACTATTGTTTCATAAGTATTCGAGAATAGTCTGAAAATTTCTGATCTCTAGGTAGCTAATCTACTGTTCGTCATAGCTTCCTTCTACTTTCATTACATTTCTCCACAGAAATATGTATCCCTTTACTCTCTGTATTTTACCTTTGTATGTATTTCAGTTTTATGATTTAGTATTTAACAATTATATTTTGTAAAAAAAATTAAATTTACTTAATGTTTTTTGAACAAACTTCTCTTCTTTAAACACTAAAAAAACTTTTTTCTTACTTTTTTGTTGGTTGTAAACCAATTTTACACCAAACATTAAATAAACATATTAGTTTATAGAAGGAAAGGTATTGTTTACTTCTACTTCAAATTTTAAAATCTTGCGATGATTACATATACATCTGTCCATTTCTAATCACTGCAAAGTGCATTTTTGGGAATATTTTTATCTGTCATATACCATTCATTTCGTGGATAATTTGTGGACCATTGCTCTAGCCTTTTATTTTACGAAATGCACGAGATACATCTTTATATATGGCCTTCATTATCCCTACTTGTTTTGGTTAATAACCATCATCACAGTACAAAAGTTCATGTATTATGTCACATCGGTAATGCAATGTTATCAATACAGCCCCACCAGAACTGCTGAACATCAAAAGAACAAACGGATATCCACAGAGGTGATGTTTCAGATGTGAAAACGCAATTATAATCTGTATGTTAACAAAAATATATATTCTAAGGAACTATTCTACACATAAAACAAGCAAAAAAGCTAGATTAGTAGACCAGGATAACTGGACAGCAGAAGTGAAAGCATAAATTTAATTTTTGCGGGACAAATCTGAATGGAATTGACAGAATTGCCAGTAGGGCTCAAGGCAATTTCCAATTATTGGGTTCTGAAAGTGCGTGGGCTCTGTGTCAGTTATTCACATCGAAGAATGCTGACATGTACAGGCTGCATACTTTTGGGCCCAAATGCTATACACATGTGCTGTAAAAAAGTGGTGCAGAAGGATAACAAGCAGTCACTGTTGCCTACAAACTTGTCAAAGCTTGACATCATGTCTAGTGAAGGTAAATCTGTGACAGCTGAATCATCATTCTAATGTGTTTTTATTGCAGCTTGTTCTCTCATTTGCCTTATATTGATTCCCGGTTTACTTAAAATTATTATGAACTTACGAGGCTGTGCACAGCTCATAAACTTCAAGGGTTACTGTGCAACTGCAACGGACCTGAGATTTTGATAACTTTAGTGAAGCTGGTAATCATTACAAAGACAAATGCGACAATAGACCACAATAAAAAATATTTATCAACTATGAATAAAAGTTACTTGACAAGTCATTCACAGAAGAGAAATTGTGTTTTAGCCATAACTTATTGGATAAATTCTGAGACTATTTTCAGATCAAATCAACATAAAATATAGACATTTCTGCGGTGGATTCTTGAAGCAGAGAATGTTTTTTTTTTTTTTGTCAAACAATGTATTGATGGAAAACTTCATCATTATAAAGGTACGCTTGTTGGTTGGGGTTTCAGTTAATGTGAGGACATTGACCATTATGAAATATTTAGTCTAGTTGTTTGGCATGCCATTATTACAGCAATATTAAATATTGTTGCTAATGAAGATGCAGAGGTGGTATAGTTCGATTTGAAGTCACCATTTTAACTGAAGGATGAAATATGCATGGAACAACCTGATGATGCCAGCAGAGTATCCAAACTCTTTATGGCTTCAAAAACAATCCTCAACATTCGTCATGTTCTCTAGATCCTCTCCAGAAGGAGAACTTTCAAGGATGTGAAATGAGGCAAGGTATACATTAACAAAACAGAAGCAAATTGTAAAACTTTAGTGCTGACAATAAACTATCATTAAAATGCTTAATGCTACTCAACTCATGCTCATGCCAGCTAACTTTAATCAAGTAAATCATATAGAATGCGCCTACTTAAAGAAAAGCAACTCTGTAGTCATTACACTAAATAGCAGATGTTATCTCCTATTGTGAGCTTATATTTACTTGGTTACATTGCTATTTTTCAAAGAAAAGAGTAATGTACATCAATAAATACTGAACCCTGCTTACAGTTGAAACATTATTGCTCACAATTAATTGAAAGTTTTACCTCACAATTTGCAATGTCCTCTTTATAACACAGCATTACATGCGAATGAAGGTTTGGAGCTGGAAATGCTTTGTTGACGCTACATAGGTTTACCAGATGTCCATGATTACATTGGACAGTCCTGGTTTTTCCAGAGCTGTCTGTGGTAATATCTAGGCTTGCAAAAATATGTGGGGTTCAACAATTTTATGATGAACTTTTTTTTATTTTAGACCTATATGTTCAAGATCTTAGTTTTAAACATTCTCTTATAGTTATGCTTCTTTCAGTTAACCTTTTTGCTTACTATTAGTCATTTGGTGGGGCAATGTGTTTGTGCTGTTTTCATGTGTGAAGTAACTCACCCATACATTTTTGATAATTTTATTTGTCTTGACTCTTGTTTTTGCCTCATCCTCTAGCAGTGTACAAGAGAAAGAGTGTGTTTAATGTTGACCTGCAATATGAAAATAATTTTTTGAAATTTTACTATGACAGTAAGAACGAATGTGCTTATTGGACATTTTGTACTGGAGAATTTTGTGTTGCACATAAACAAAACAGTGATATTGGAGACTACATAGAAATAGCCAAAAATGAGAGTGCCACTAGTGCTACCACTTCAGCTGTCATATAAGATTTTTAAAGCCAAAGATGGAAATTGTGATCAGAAGTGGGCTGCTGAAAAGGCTATATTTCTATAGACATGAACTCAATTTCAAAACCTCAGACAGCACATCTAAACAGTTAGATGACCAAAAACTTTTATCTGCTAGAGCTGAAACTGAGGCAATTATAGGTAATGTTATTTCACAATTTATAATTGATAATTTATAAATGATGATGTATTGCTTTTTTTTGGAAAACATTACTTATGTAACAGTAATGATGGACAGCTCAAACAAAAGTGAAGTAAATCTTGTTCTTATAATTTATAAAATACTTTAGTCTGGAGGAGACTATTCAAGTTAAACTTTTAAATTTCAATAAAGTGCCAGGTGAAACTGCTCAAATTTTGACTCAGTGTCTTTAGCAGTGTGTAAAAAAAAAAAAAAAAAAAAAAAAAAAAAAAAAAAAAAAAAAAAAAAATAAACTTGAAGTCAATTTGGTTTGTTGTATTGCTGATAACACAATTAATTTTAATGGTGTGAAGAGAATGAGGAATGAAAATGTGTTCATAAATTCCAGTCTGATTTACACAGATCTATTTTAGTAATTCTGTTCAAACTACTTTGTACAGAAACCATGTCTGAAAAAGGTCAAATCAAGTGAAAAGTATAATGATACAAATAAATGAAGTTTAATGTTTCAATAAACTGTTAGGATTTTATTAATTTCGAAAATCTGTCCTTGGCTGGATCCAAAAGATGGTAATATGTCCTTGGTTGGACCCAAAAAAATATGACAAGCCTAATACCATTTGATGAATCAGAGGTGTTGATAACTGCTGAATAATTTGGCATATAATTCTTCTTGTTCACTGCAAATGCCATGAGGTTGTTTCTTTTCAGTATGTATTCTATTCCTAAGTAAATCTGAATTTTTTTTAAATAAAGCATAAATGTAACCTCTCTCAATTTTCATCATTTTTCCTTAAAAGGAGTTGTACAAAAACAAATGCTGCCAACACTGAACAAAAACAGATGACTTACTGAGTGATACCCTTGGTCACAGCAATGGTCAGTTTTATAGCTTTTTGACAACAAAAATCTTTACTTCTTTCTTAAACTTATAATATAATTACACTTTTATAATACTACTAATTTAACTACAAAATTTACGTTTAAATTTGCTTGACAATTTAAAACTAACATAATTACAATGAGGATTCTTATTAACATTTTCCTTTTCAATAAAATTACGAGACCTTCCACGTTTATCCTTCACTTCATTTAATTTAATATGTTTTCTCACATACTTTTGATTTTAAAATTTGCCTACAAGAACATTAAGTAGGGTAGTCATTCTTCCAATAAAGCAGTTCTTTAATACTACCATTTTTTTATTTCTATAAATTACTTAACAATAACATAACAGTTTTTTGTATCCCTATTACTGATTTATTTAATTAACTTCTTCATTTATAGAATAATGAGTATAAACAAAAGAAAAAAGTTACAGGCATTGTTAGCTGCAACAGGCTGAAGATATGTAACTTAGATGCTGCACACTTTAGTTATTTAGTCGAGATAAACTTATGCTGCAGCCTCCTCCTTCAGCACTCCAGCATAGAAGTGTGCACATAATCAGCTAAGTGAAAAATCCATGCAATGCGCATGTTTATTTATGTATAAAAGCCAACTTAGGAATTCTGCCTTGTGTGAGACTGCTTGTACAAGATCATGTGTCGATTTAAAGATCTGTATTCGCTTGTGTTACTGTTCGTCATTTCTTCTGCACAATCTTTCATTGATTTTATCAATAGCCGTTTGTACCATGATATATTGTGAAATTTCAAACGTTTATGGGTGCTGTGATAAATTAGTACTGTTACCATCAATTGTAGGCTCAAACTAAATTGTGCTCTTTTAAAATTTTTGAGGACCATAGGCCTATCCTCATTCAAAACAATCTTTCTCTAACTTCATTTTATAATTACATGAGAAATAAGTTATTTCTGAGAATTTTTGAACAAACTATATTTTCATAACTTACTAGTACGAGGGTTTTGGATACATAATTTCTTTCACAGCAAATCAGCATTTGTGGTTCACAGTTACTCCAAAGGACCTTTGAATTTCATTGTACACCAACACAAATAAATAAAAGTTTGAGAATTTTTGGTAGTTACCATTGTCCTGCTCATAATCAAATTTGTAGTAAACTGGCATTTGTGATTTAGTTATTGTAGCCGTGCAACAGCTAAAATGCACTCCTCTTGTAAATGCTGTTCTCAAATGCGGAATGATGTGGTTGACATTTGTAAGCAGCTGGAAATCATCCTGATTACTAGCAAACGATTGGCATCTGTTGTGAGTTGTTGTACTGGAAGAGCTCTGGGGAGTTATGTACCTGTGGCCCTGGTACCAAATGTACCTGAAATACTGTCTGATCCTGTGGATCTTGTTGCCTCTGCAGAAGGCACTGGATCTATCATTACTCATTGGCTTTCAATGGTAGAGCTAGGTGTCTTGCAAAGGATGTTTGGGGACCAGGGGGGACTCAGTGTATTGTACCAATCTCCCTAACCAACAAGTCTGAGGTGCTATTTTTCATTGAAACTGAAACTGACCCAGTGTGGCTCACGTCTGTTTTGGGGAAACTTATTCTGTCAGGAGGAAACAAGCAACAAAGGATCGGAGTCTATTAATCACTGGCAGTTCAGACATAAGGTAAATGGCAGCAAGGAACAAGAAAGGACACCAGCTGCACTCAGTATGTATGTCTGGGGACCTCACTCAGCTTGTGGATGAGGCTATTCCAGCAGCCATTGAGGGAACAAGGTGCAACCAACTGCAGATTGTGGCACACATAGGAACAAATGATGCCTGTTGTCTGGGCTCTGAGGTCATTCTTTGATCATTCCAGCAACTGGCAGAGAAGATTGAGAAGACCTGACTTGTGCATGGAGTTTCAATGAAACTCACAATTTGCAGCATTGTCCACAGAACTAATCGAGGCCCTTTGGTTCTGAGTCAAGAGGAAGGACTGATCCAGAGACTTCGAAGGTTCTGTGACATGCTAGGCTCAACTTCCTGGACTTGCACCATAGGGTTGAGAACTGTGGGTATCACTAAATACATCAGGTGTGCACAACAAATCAGAGACTGCTACTCAAGTAGCTGACTGTATGGTGGGTGCACACAAGATCCAATTCAGATAACAATAGCTGTAGGAACCCAGAAGTATCAGTGTAAGATCGAGAGAAACGTCTCCTACAGGCGAGAGCATTAAAATCCTAACAGTAAACTGCCAAAATATTTGCAACACAGTGGCAGAGTTTGAAGTACTCATGGAAAGCAGTGAAGCTCACATAAAACGCTACTGGCCATTAAAAGTGCTACACCAAGAAGAAATGCACATGATAAACGGGTATTCATTGGACAAATATATTATATTAGAACTGAAATGTGATTACATTTTCACGCAGTTTGGGTGCATAGATCCTGAGAAATAAAAAAAAGAAAAAGAAAAAAAGAAAAATCAGTACCCAGAACAACCACCTCTGGCCGTAATAACGGCCATGATACGCCTGGGCATTGAGTCAAACGATACTACAGTTCATCAAGAGTAGTGACTGGCGTATTCTGACGAGCCAGTTGCTCGGCCACCATTGACCAGACGTTTTCAATTGGTGAGAGATCTGGAGAATGTACTGGCCAGGGCAGCAGTCGAACATTTTCTGTATCCAGAAAGGCCCATACAAGACCTGCAACATGGGGTCGTGCATTATCCTGACAAAATGTGGGGCTTGGCAGGGACCGAATGAAGGGTAGAGCCACGGGTCGTAATACATCTGAAATGTAATGTCCACTGTTCAAAGTGCCGTCAATGCAAACAAGAGGTGATCGAGACGTGTAACCAATTGCACCTCATACCATCACGCCGGGTGATACGCCAGTATGGCGATGACGAATACACGCTTTCAATGTGAGTTCACTGCGATGTCGCCAAACATGGATGCGACCATCATGATGCTGTAAACAGAACCTGGATTCATCCGAAAAATGACGTTTTGCCATTCGTGCACCAGGTTCATCGTTGAGTACACCATCGCAGGCGCTCCTGTATGTGATGCAGCGTCAAGGGCAACCGCAGCCATGGTCTCAGAGCTGATTGTCCATGCCGCTGCAAACGTCGTCGAACTGTTCTTGCAGATGGTTGTTGTCTTGCAAACGTCCCCATCTGTTGACTCAGGGATCGAGACATGGCTGCACGATCCGTTACTGCCATGCGGATAAGATGCCTGTCACCTCGACTGCTAGTGATACGAGGCCGTTGGGATCCAGCGCGGCGTTCCGTATTACCCTCATGAACCCACCGATTCCATATTCTGCTAACAGTCATTGGATCTCGACCAACGTGAGCAGCAATGTCGCGATACGATAAACCGCAATCGCGATAAGCTACAATTCTACCTTTATCAAAGTCGGAAACGTGATGGCACGCATTTCTCCTCCTTACACGAGGCATCACAACAACGTTTCACCAGGCAACGCCGGTCAACTGCTGTTTGTGTATGAGAAATCGGTTGTAAGATTTCCTCATGGCAGCACGTTGTAGATGTCTCCACCGGCGCCAGCCTTGTGTGTATGCTCTGAAAAGCTAATCGTTTGCATATCACAGAATCTTCTTCCTGTCGGTTACATTTCGCGTCTGTAGCACGTCATCTTTGTGATGTAGCAAAAATTTAATGGCCAGTAGTGTATTTGTTTAAATGGTGAAATTAACAGATATAGTTATACAAAATACTTTTGACAAACCTGGTAATTACTTTGGAATATATTTTCGAACAGAGCCAAATAAATACTTAAAGTATGCTAATGTGTGTGTATGTGTATGTATGTGTGTGGACGCGCGGGGGCCTCTCGGAGGGCCGCGGTTGGGCAGCAACCACGTGGTGCCGAACGTTAGCTGAGCATCCAACGCGTGGTCCATAGGCCGCTTGGCTGGGAAGTCATTGTGACGCTGTGACAATGGAGGTGACAGGCCGGTTGTGCGAGTGCCAAAGATGGCAGACTTTGTGAAACCTTAATGGCAGACATTTCACAGTTCGTATAGAAATTAATAGTAGCCACAGGAATCTGGAAGAGCAGTTGAACGGAATGGATGGTGTCTTGAAGGGAGGATATAAGATGAACATCAACAAAAGCAAAACGAGGATAATGGAATGTAGTCGAAGTAAGTCGGGTGATGTTGAGGGTATTAGATTAGGAAATGAGACACTTATAGTAGTAAAGGTGTTTTGCGATTTGGGGAGCAAAATAACAGATGATGGTCGAAGTAGAGAGGATATAAAATGTAGACTGGCAATGGCAAGGAAAGCGTTTCTGAAGAAGAGAAATTTGTTAACGTCGAGTATTGATTTAAGTGTTAGGAAGACGTTTCTGAAAGCATTTGTATGGAGTGTAGCCATGTATGGAAGTGAAACATGGATGATAAATAGTTTAGACAAGAAGAGAATAGAAGCTTTCGAAATGTGGTGCTACAGAAGAATGCTGAAGATTATATCGGTAGATCACATAACTAATGAGGATGTATAGAATAGGATTGGGGAGAAGAGAAGTTTGTGGCACAACTTGACTAGAAGAATGGGTCGGTTGGTAGGACATGTTCTGAGGCACCAAGGGATCACCAATTTAGTATTGGAGGGCAGCGTGGAGGGTAAAAATCGTAGAGGAAGACCAAGAGATGAATACACTAAGCAAATTCAGAAGGATGTAGGTTGCAATAGGTACTGGGAGATGAAGAAGCTTGCACAGGATAGAGTAGCATGGAGAGCTGTATCAAGCCAGTCTCAGGACTGAAGACCACCACAACAACAACAACAACAACAACCACAGGAATCATGATACCTCACAAAGAAACAAGTACATTACCATTATTTGCACGACGATTCTGATAGTGTATTCAGATTTCCAATATCTTTATTAGTTTAAAGTTTAGTATCTGACGATAAATCATACAAGTAACATGCAGTAACGAATTTCCAAAAACTAAACGGTTCATCCGATTTTGTCAATCGACGTGTCTTTAGAAAGCTATTATCGTAAACCTAAATTGGTGTAAATAAAAAAGGCATGTAACGTAAATAGTAGATGAGTTATTGGAGGTCAAAATGGCCGATTACTAGCGATCGCGTAAGGGCATAAGCACTCCACAGTTACACGAAAAAACGGTAGCAGCATGCTTATAAATATATTTATTCATCTATGTCTTTGTGTGTATCCGATATATACCATAAATTGAGAAATTGGTTAAATATTTACTGTGTTTTACAAAGTACAGACACATTAAGCTACTGGCTTACCTTTTGTTGCTATTCCTTTGATATATGTTTATTTAATTTGTTTATATATAATTGTTTATGTATTTAATCCATCCGCATGAACCTTGGACCTTGCTGTTGGTGGGGAAGATTGCATGCCTCAGCCATACAGATAGCCGTACCATAGATGCAACCACAACGGAAGGGTATCTGTTGAGAGGCCAGACAAGCATGTCGTTCCTGAAGAGGGGCAACAGTCTGGATGATTGACTGATCTGGCCTTGTAACACTAACCAAAACGGCCTTGCTGTGCTGGTACTGTGAATCGCTGAAAGCAAGGGGAAACTACAGCCATAATTTTTCCCGTGGGCATGCAGCTTTACGGTATGGTTAAATGATGATGGCGTTCTCTTGGGTAAAGTATTCCGGAAGTAAAATAGTCCCCGATTCGGATCTCTGGGTGGGTACTACTCAGGAGGACGTTGTTATCAGGAGAAAGAAACCTGGCGCTCTACGTGTCGGAGTGTGGAATGCCCGATCCCTTAATCGGGCAGGTAGGTTAGAAAATTTAAAAAGGGAAATGGATATGTTAAAGTTAGATATAGTGGGAATTAGTGAAGTTCGGTGGCAGGAGGAACAAGACTTCTGGTCAGGTGAATACAGGATTATAAATACTAAGTCAAATAGGGGTGATGCAGGAGTATATTTAATAATGAATAAAAAAGTAGGAATGCGGGCAAGCTACTACAAACAGCATAGTGAACGCATTATAGTGGCCAAGATAGATAAGAAGTCCACGCCTACCACAGTAGTACAAGTTTATATGCCAACTAACTCCGCAGATAACGAAGAGATTGATGAAATGTATGATGAGATAAAAGAAACTATTCAGATAGTAAAGAGAGACGAAAATTTAATAGTCTTGGGTGACTGGAATTCGATAGTAGGAAAATGAAGAGAAGCAAACGTAGTAGGTGAATATGGAATGGGGGTAACGAATGGAAGAGGAAGCCGCCTGGTAGAATTTTGGAAGAATTTTGCACAGAGCATATCTTGATCATAGCTAACACTTGGTTCAAGAATCATGAAAGAAGGTTGTATACATGGAAGAAGCCTGGAGATACTGGAAGGTTTCAGATAGATTATATAATGGTAAGACAGAGATTTAGGAACCAGGTCTTAAATTGTAAGGCAGTTGCAGTGGCAGATGTGGACTCTGACCGCAATATGTTGGTTATGCACTGTAGATTAAAACTGAAGAAACTGCAAAAAGGTGGGAATTTAAGGAGATGGAACCTGGATAAACTGACAGAACCAGAGATTGTAGAGTGTTTCAGGGAGAGCATTAGGGAATGATTCATAAGGATGGGAGAAAGAAATACAGATGGGTAGCTTTGAGAGATGAAATAGTGAAGGCAGCAGACGATCAAGTAGTATTCTTGGCTAACAATGGCAGTAGCGCAGGAGAAACAAGCAGTTCATGTCGTGAGTGCAGTCTGAGCTCAGTGGAACAATCCAGGTTAGCCAGTCTGAGCGTTCCCGCGATCTACCGAAAATGTCCCCGACGGTTTGCCGATCGCTGCTAAACCAACGTTTAAGCGTTTAAAGAGGGAATAAGATAAAGTGTCTTCACGATATTGTTAGACCTAAGCCATTAGCAAAGTAAAGCACATTGTTACCTATGTAGTGAAGAAACAAGTAATTTAATGTGTTGAAAACAAACATGATAATAGTATCAGCAGCAATAGCAATAATAATAGAACATAGAAAAATCAAGAAACATCTTGTCTACTTAGGAAAACCTAACAGGTTTTTGTCATTTGTATGTAGAATGTACGTCGAAATGGAAAGAAGGTTGTATACATGGAAGAAGCCTGGAGATACTGGAAGGTTTCAGATAGTTTATATATAATGATTAGGCTGGGATATGCAGATTGAATATATTAATTATGCTTCAAAGTGAACTGTTTCAATATGTTTAATTAAATAATCAATAATTTAACGCTGCGAGGAACAGAATAAAGCTGAAGAAAATGGGACGACTGGAAATCGAAACCAGGTCGGCACAGAAGGGGAAAAACAGCAGACGACATCATAAAATCTGTCGGAAGATAGTAGACTGCGAAAATGTAGAAGGTTATGTGTCATATATTCTAAACCATTGTAGAGTAATTGAAAAAAGATTTTGGATGATGAGCGAGCCAGAAGGTATGAAACCTTTTTGTGTTATAAATCGGTGTTTCTTTAATACGTTCGTTTCCGTATAGCTGCTATCATTGCTGTGACATTGACAACAAAAATAACATCTTAAACGCAGTTTGCAGTTCTTGACCTTGTACGTCGTTCAAGGTCGTACCTTTTCCTCTAGTAGATGCTTTGATAGGCTTTCCTCAGTCCACTACCTCGAAGTATGGTAGGCGGAAAGTACATTGAATACTAATGGCTATCACTGACGTTACGAGGAAATACTTTTTCAGCTCATACAAATGCGACTGTTGTCTAAGAAATATCGCTAAGTGGGTACATTCAAACAGTTCCTCAAGGTGCCAGTGTTTACAAAAGCGATGGATAAATACTTTGGTACGCATAGGAAAAACAAGTGAATGCTAACATGTAATGAAATCTTAGAGTTTGACAATCTATGCGAATGTAGAACAGAAATAAATAAATATTCTGCAGTGGTAAATGTCAGCCATGCCAGAAAGGCCAGTGTCATATACTTCTACAATTTCTGGAAAAAACATTTTGCCCTTAGCACATTCTTTCAGAACAAAAATAGAAAACAAATTTTCCAAGGACCAAATGAAACTAAAAGTTAAATTATTTTATAGAACTATGAGGGAATTATACAGACTCAGTCGATCCTAATCTACTTTAGAACCGCAAGAAACCATAGATCAGTAAGGTGCAGAGCATAGAAATAGATACAAACGTCCCCGGAGGCTGATCAGAAAGCCTCCCCGGTGCGTCTGACAAACCGGTTTCAGGCACTGTCTCTGGCTGAGCCAGATGCAGCCGCCTGCCCTGTTTCAGAGGATCATTCTCAGCCTTCAAGGTCCGGGCAATCGCAGAGGGTGGGCTTACTGGTAGTTGGGAGCTCCAATGTTAGGCGCGTAATGGGGCCCCTTAGGGATATGGCGGCTAAGGAGGGGAAGAAATCCAGTGTGCACTCCGTGTGCATTCCGGGAGGAGTCATTCCTGATGTGGAAAGGGTCCTTCCGGATGCCATGAAGAGCACAGGGTGCAGCCAGCTGCAGGTGGTGGCACATGTCGGCACTAATGACGTGTGTCGCTTTGGATCTGAGGAAATTCTCTCTGGATTCCAGCGGCTATCTGATTTGGTGAAGGGTGCCGGTCTTGCTTACGAGATGAAGGCAGAGCTCACCATCTGCAGCATCGTTGACAGAACCGACTGCGGACCTTTGGTGCAGAGCCGGGTGGAGGGTCTGAATCAGAGGCTCAGACGGTTTTGCGACCGTATTGGCTGCAGATTCCTTGACTTGCGCCATAGGGTGGTGGGGTTTCGGGTTCCGCTGAATAGGTCAGGAGTTCACTACACTCAGCTGGCGGCTACACGGGTAGCGGAGGCTGTGTGGCATGGACTGGGCGGTTTTTTAGGTTAGAAGGCCTCGGGAAAGTGCGGGGTGGGCTGCAATGTCAAAGGGTGCTTGGCAATTACAGGACGTGCTTGGATCAAGGAACAGTCGGAATTATAGTTGTAAACTGTTGTAGTTGCGCTGGAAAAGTCCCTGAGCTTCAAGCGCTAATAGAAAGCACAGAAGCTGATATCGTTATAGGTACAGAAAGCTGGCTAAAGCCTGAAATAAGTTCTGCAGAAATTTTTACGAAGTCGCAGACGGTGTTCAGGAAAGATAGATTAGGCAGAATTGGTGGTGGAGTGTTGGTGTCTGTCAGTAGTGGTTTATCTTGTAGTGAAGTCGAAGTAGATACTCCGTGCGAATTGGTGTGGGTGGAGGTTATACTTAACAGCCGAATTAAGTTAATAATTGGCTCCTTCTACCGACCCCCAGACTCCGATGATACAGTTGCGGAACAGTTCCGAGAAAGTTTGAGTCTCGTAACAAATAAATACCCCACTCATACGGTTATAGTTGGTGGGGACTTCAGCCTACCCTCGGTATGTTGGCAAAAATACTTGTTCAAAACCGGTGGTAGGCAGAAAACGTCTTCCGAGATTGTCCTAAATGCATTCTCCGAAAATTATTTAGAGCAGTTAGTCCACGAACCCACGCGAATTGTAAATGGTTGCGAAAACACACTTGACCTCTTGATAGAAAGCATCATGACTGATACAGGGATTAGTGATCACAAGGTCATTGTAGCTAGGCTCAATACCATTTCTTCCAAATCCATCAGAAACAAACGCAAAATAATTTTATTTAAAAAAGCGGATAAAGTGCCACTAGAAGCCTTCCTAAAAGACAATTTCCATTCCTTCCGAACTGACTATGCGAATGTAGACGAGATCTGGCTCAAATTCAAAGATATAGTAGCAACAGCAATTGAGATATTCATACCTCATAAATTGGTAAGAGATGGAACGGATCCCCCGTGGTACACAAAAAAGGTCCGAACGCTGTTGCAGAGGCAACGGAAAAAGCATGCGAAGTTTAGAAGAACGCGAAATCCTGAAGATGGGCTAAAATTTACAGACGCGCGAAATTTGGCACGTACTTCGATGCGAGATGCCTTTAATAGGTTCCACAACGAAACATTGTCTCGAAATTTGGTAGAAAATCCGAAGAAATTCTGGTCGTATGTAAAGTACACAAGCGGCAAGACGCAGTCAATACCTTCGCTGCGCAGTGCCGATGGTACTGTTATCGACGACTGTGCCGCTAAAGCGGAGTTATTGAACGCAGTTTTCCGAAATTCCTTCACCAGGGAAGACGAATGGAATATTCCAGAATTTGAAACACGAACATCTGCTAGCATGAGTTTCTTAGAAGTAGATACCTTAGGGGTTGCGAAGCAACTCAAATCGCTTGATACGGGCAAGTCTTCAGGTCCAGATTGTATACCGATTAGGTTCCTTTCAGATTACGCTGATACTATAGCTCCCTACTTAGCACTCATATACAACCGCTCGCTCACCGATAGATCTGTACCTACAGATTGGAAAATTGCGCAGGTCGCACCAGTGTTCAAGAAGGGTAGTAGGAGTAATCCATCGAACTACAGACCTATATCATTGACGTCGGTTTGCAGTAGGGTTTTGGAGCATATACTGTATTCAAACATTATGAATCACCTCGAAGAGAACGATCTATTGACACGTAATCAGCATGGCTTCAGAAAACATCGCTCTTGTGCAACGCAGCTAGCTCTTTATTCGCACGAAGTAATGGCCGCTATCGACAGGGGATCTCAAGTTGATTCCGTATTTCTAGATTTCCGGAAAGCTTTTGACACCGTTCCTCACAAGCGACTTCTAATCAAGCTGCGGAGCTGTGGGGTATCATCTCAGTTGTGCGACTGGATTCGTGATTTCCTGTCAGGAAGGTCGCAGTTCGTAGTAATAGACGGCAAATCATCGAGTAAAACTGAAGTGATATCAGGTGTTCCCCAGGGAAGCGTCCTGGGACCTCTACTGTTCCTGATCTATATAAATGACCTGGGTGACAATCTGAGCAGTTCTCTTAGGTTGTTCGCAGATGATGCTGTAATTTACCGTCTAATAAGGTCATCCGAAGACCAGTATCAGCTGCAAAGCGATTTAGAAAAGATTGCTGTATGGTGTGTCAGGTGGCAGTTGACGCTAAATAACGAAAAGTGTGAGATGATCCACACGAGTTCCAAAAGAAATCCGTTGGAATTCGATTACTCGATAAATAGTACAATTCTCAAGGCTGTCAATTCAACTAAGTACCTGGGTGTTAAAATTACGAACAACTTCAGTTGGAAGGACCACATAGATAATATTGTCGGGAAGGCGTGCCAAAGGTTGCGTTTCATTGGCAGGACACTTAGAAGATGCAACAAGTCCACTAAAGAGACAGCTTACACTACACTCGTTCGTCCTCTGTTAGAATATTGCTGCGCGGTGTGGGATCCTTACCAGGTGGGATTGACGGAGGACATCGAGAGGGTGCAAAGAAGGGCAGCTCGTTTTGTATTATCGCGTTATAGAGGAGAGAGTGTGGCAGATATGATACACGAGTTGGGATGGAAGTCATTACAGCATAGACGTTTTTCGTCGCGGCGAGAGCTTTTTACGAAATTTCAGTCACCAACTTTCTCTTCCGAATGCGAAAATATTTTGTTGAGCCCAACCTACATAGGTAGGAATGATCATCAAAATAAAATAAGAGAAATCAGAGCTCGAACAGAAAGGTTTAGGTGTTCGTTTTTCCCGCTCGCTCTTCGGGAGTGGAATAGTAGAGAGATAGTATGATTGTGGTTCGATGAACCCTCTGCCAAGCACTTAAATGTGAATTGCAGAGTAGTCATGTAGATGTAGATGTAGATGTATCAGATACGAATGCATATTTGTAAATCACATTTATTTAAAAATAGGGTGGTACACCAAATTAAATTAAGCAAGAATTTCAGGTATTAGGTTTCGAGGTCCGAGGCAGACTTTCATTTTATGTCCTTAGCTCTGACATTCAAACCTGCTGCCTTGCAGAATAAGGCGTTGGGTCACCGAAGGTTAAGTGAAGAAAACCTTGAAGAAAAAATCAGCGCTTCCTCCTGCCTTGCAGGATTAATGGTGCGGGAACATCAAAGGGTAGGAGATGCCAGAACACCGAAACAAAGGCTGTTGGGGCAGGCTGGGATCCTAAGCAGCCAGACCAGGGAAAGGAAAATCTTGAGAACAAATCCACCGACAGCCAGGCCAGCGATCTACTGGAGGTGAAATTTCACTGCTCAGAGTACCAAATACTGTGCTCGGAAAGAACAGAAAGAGTATGACCAGTACCTATTCAGCTATAGTGAAGTCGAGAAGGAGATAGAACTAAGGCTGGAATACGGATACTTATCCACAAGAAATACAGAAATCTTATTGAGAGGTGCCAATACCTATCTGTAAACAAACTGGCTGATCACAGAATGAACATTATCTCTTTGTATAGCCCAGAGGATTGTAAACCCGGGCGAAAAAGATTCTTCTATGAGCAATTAGAAGAAGTTATCAGTCTGATACCTTCAAACGAATTTTCAGTGATAATGGGGAATTTTAATGCTAGTAATGGAAATGGCACCATCCATGGAATTAAACAAAGCTTCAATGAAGACTTTCTAAATGATAATGGTGAGATTATCATCAACTTATGCTCAAGTAGCGAACTGAGAATAAATATTACCCTCTATAAATGCACTTTTCAGAAAAGACGAGGTCATAAATCTACGCTGGGTTACATTACTACAAATAGGAACATACATCCTCAGTCAGTGCTAGATGATAACACTCTAAACTCAGCTAACATTGGAAGTGAGCACAGTCTGGTCATTGCAAAAATCAGATTGCTTGTAGGAAGGAATAAGACTGCTAAAGAATCGATCTCAAAAGAAGAAAAAAAATAATATAGAGATTATGAAATGAATCTGCAAAAATTTTGTATGAGAAACGATTAGCAGAGAAAATAAGAAAGAATCCCATTAACGCAGAGGATAAGTAGGTCAGGGCTGGAAGAAAATCAAAGCTTTGAAGCAGCAGCTCAAAAAGCTTTAGGTACACGAACTATAAAACACGAGTGGAAAACGAACAGGAAACCATGGTTTCGCAAAGAGGTTAAAGAAATGTGTAAAAGAAGAAGTGTGCCTACACGAAACATAAATCACTGAAAACACAAAAGTCTTATGAAGGTTGCAAAAGCACTCATAATGAGACAAAATCACTAGTGAATCGTTTTGAACAGAAAGATTGGGAAAGATTTTTTAAAAATATATAGAATGTCACTTCTATGGGCTACAGGAACAAATTAGGAGAATAATACGAAAGTAGAGAAAAGATTTAGAAGAAATGTTGAATAACGAGGCTCAAGGGCTAATATTCAACATATTTGTGTAAGGATAAAAAAACCAGTGGAATACGGAAAGATATCAGATATCAACATACAAGTAAATGATGATGTTAGTGAAGATATTTAAATGTCAGTACCTGTGGGATGATTTCTCCATTCAATGCCAGTTTCCATTTAACTGGTACACAGATATTTAGTTTTTTGAGTGGATATGATCATACTTATGGTTTGCTAGCACACTGAATCGTCAGCACAACAACTGATTTTTGTTTTTTCGAGCTCCCATTCTATTACAATATCAGCCAGTAGCTTCTCTATCACCTCTTCCACGAATATATTAACTAGTAGTGGGTCCAGACTCACTTGTTTAGTACCATTATTAACTGCTAAACGGCTAGTTAAGCTGGATGTATTTCTTGGAATGAATTTCTTCGATTGTTTTTATGAAGTTGGTAGGAATCCTCCTATTGTGGAGCAGATCTATCACACCCGTTAACTGAATCCCATCGAAAGCCTTCTGTAAGTGAATAAAACAAAGATAAAGAGGAAAAAGGTAAGGATGTAGAGTCTTATCTCACTAGGGGTAAGATAGATACAACCTACAGGAAAATTAAAGAGACCTTTGGAGAAGAGAGAGCCACTTGTATGAATATCAAGAGCTCAGGTGGAAACCCAGTTCTAAGCAAAGAGGGGAAAGCAGAAAGGTGGAAGGAGTATGCAGAGGGTCTATACAAGGGAGATGTACTTGAGGACAATATTATGGAAATGGAAGAGGATGTAGATGAAGATGAAATGGGAGATACGATACTGCGTGAAGAGTTTGACAGAGCACTGAAAGACCTGAGTCGAAACAAGGCCCCCAGGAGTAGATAACATTCTATTAGAACTACTGACGGCCTTGTGAGAGCCAGTACTGACAAAACTCTACCATCTGCTGAGCAAGATGTACGAGACAGGCGAAATACCCTCATACTTCAGGAAGAATATAATAACTCCAATGCCAAAGAAAGCAGGTGTTGACAGATGTGAAAATTACCGAACTATCAGTTCAATAAGTCACAGCTGCAAAGTACTAACACGAATTATTTACAGACGAATGGAAGAACTGGTAGAAGCCGACCTCGGGGAAGATCAGTTTGGATTCCGTAGAAATGTTGGAACACGTGAGGCTATACTGACCTTACGACTTATCTTAGAAGAAAGATTAAGGATAGCAAACTTACGTTTCTAGCATTTGTAGATTTAGAGAAAGCTTTTGACAATGTTGATTGGAATACTCTCTTTCAAATTCTAAAGGTGACAGGGGTAAAATACAGGGAGCGAAAGGCTATTTACAATTTGCACAGAAACCAGATGGCACTTATAAGAGTCGAGGGACACGAAAGGGAAGCAGTGGTTGGGAAGGGAGTGAGACAGGGTTGTAGCCTCTCCCCGATGCTATTCTATCTGTATATTGAGCAAGCAGTAAAGGAAACAAAAGGAAAATTCGGAGTAGGTATTAAAATCCACGGAGAAGAAATAAAAGCTTTGAGGTTCGCCGATGACATTGTAATTCTGTTAGAGACAGCATAGGACTTGGAGGAGCAGTTGAGCGGAATGGACAGTGTCTTGAAAGGAGGATATAAGATGAAAATCAACGGAAGCAAAACGAGGATAATGGAATGTAGTCGAATTAAGTCGGGTGATGCTGAGGGAATTAGATTAGGAAATGAGACACTTAAAGTAGTAAAGGTGTTTTGCTATTTGGGGGGCAAAATAACTGATGATGGTCGAAGTAGAGAGGATATAAAATGTAGACTGGCAATGGCAAGGAAAGTGTTTCTGAAGAAGAGAAATTTGTTAACATTGAGTATAGATTTAAGTGTCAGGAAGTCGTTTCTGAAAGTATTTGTATGGAGTGTAGCCATGTGTGGAAGTGAAACATGGACAATAAATAGTTTGGACAAGAAGAGAATAGAAGCTTTCGAAATGTGGTGCTGCAGAAGAATGTTGAAGATTAGATGGGTAGATCACGTAGCTAATGAGGAGGTATTGAATAGGATTGGGGAGAAGAGAAGTTTGTGGCACAACTTGACTAGAAGAGGGGATCGGTTGGTAGGACATGTTCTGAGGCATCAAGGGATCACCAATTTAGTATTGGAGGGCAGCGCGGAGAGTAAAAATCGTAGAGGAAGATCAAGAGATGAATACACTAAGCTGATTCAGAAGGATGTAGGTTGCAGAAGGTACTGGGAGATGAAGGAGCTTGCACGGGATAGATTAGCATGGAGAGCTGCATCAAACCAGTCTCAGGACTGAAGACCACAACAACAACAACAACAACAAGCTGACCTGTTTTATTCAATGGGCTTCTCTACAACCTAAAAAATGAATGCTGCATCTGTGCATGACCTCTGTGTTTCAAAACCATACTGCGCTTCTGCAAGGGTCGTATTTTTATTTTTTTTACTTTATCTTATTTTTTTATACGTTTAAGAACTGAACTCAGTAGATTTATCCTCTGTAATTGGACAGGTCTTTCTTATCTTCTGTTTTGCACATGAGGGTAATAATAAGAGTTCTCCATTCATTTGGGCTTTTATTACTAGTTGAAATGTCGAAAAGGAATTTAGAGAAAAAATAACAAAAGCAGACAAAGTGGCAGGTTGTTTAAATGATACTATTTGGAAAAACAAACATATAGGAAAGGATGCAAAAGCATGAATAAACAAGATAATACTGAGACCAATGACGCACACAGCTGAGACAACCCCTGAAATATTAAAAACTAGAATACTTTTGGAAACCACAGACATGAAAATTCTTCGGAGGATTGCACGGAAGACGCTGAGAGATAGAGAGAGAAGTGAAAGCGTTAGTGAAGGATGTAAGGCGGCCTCCATTAAAGAGTGGGTTCCTAGGAGAAGGCATGAATTGAACGAACACAGACAGGATGGGCGAAGGGAAGATTATGAAAATTGTAAGGAAGAAATCATCAACTGGTATAAAAGGGCCATCTAAAGAAAAAAATGGAGACACAACCTCAGGGTAGACTCACGGGTATTGAAGCAAATGGATTGTAGCCTAAGATGATCAAAGGAGTGGTAATAATAATAACATTTTCAAATTTTTAGAAAACAAAGTTCCTACAGTCACTGACGAAAGCGGCGGTTCGGTTATTAACAATATCTAAGCAAACAGGAGAAAGGACGAAGTTTACGGTATTCATTGTTTCCCGATTTTCAATAATATGTGTAGTAACACACAGCTAATCATTACAGTCGTTAACTTATTCGAATGAAGAGTCCGTTTCACTTAAGATCTTGAACTGAGACCAAGGTGGTGCGCAGGCAACGTCAGTCAGTTCTTCGACAAAGAACAGACAGTGTAAATATTAAACAGCTTGCATTGTGGAACTCTTCTTAGTGACGTTAACGCCAGGAGGGTTACTTTGAAAAATACAAGGACGAGCTTCTCCTTCATCCTTCCGCAGTCCAAGCCTGTGCTCTGTTTGTAGAGTCCTCGTCGACAACGGGCTGTGACACCCTACTTTTCACTTTCTTCCTCACCGAAACACCATATCAACTTAATTTCTCGGAAAGTGAATAAATTTTACAAGGTTGCATTAATTCGCAATAACAAGTCTGAAGCCTATCTTAAGAAAACTCTCATCTTAGTTATATACCAACTGTTGTGTCTCATACGTTAGTACCTGTGGAATTACCCCATAGTCTTTGATGGACGATGTAATTTTGCAGGGAGTAGGAACCGCGATGTGCCGAGCGAGCTATTATTGGCTAAGATGCTGTGTCCATCATATTCGGATGATGCATAACTCAGTCATTTACATGCTTCTTGGTTTCCTAAATTATTGCAGGAAAATTGTAGGGTAGTTCCTTGAAAGAGCCATCGTATCTTCGTTACAACTGAGTCACTGCTACGTCTCCAAAAACTTCAAGGTTGATCAGACTTTAAAATTTTGACTTAACAAAATCGGTGCGCTCGCACTGTCCTTCATTATCTCATGCGGACCTACGACAAACTGAGCGACAAGGTGTCGAAAATTCAGTCCTACCTTAACTATCTTGACGTCGAACTCGAGGATGCCATCGAACCAAAACACTGTAACTATTCCCTGTGAAGAGCGCTGTTGAACGTGAGTCATGTTTTAGTGAAAAGCGTCTCACGTTCAACTATTTCCAGCAGGGTAATAAAAGATTGTTCCCAAGAGATAAGTGTGATTCTTAGCCATATACGTAAAAGCTCTCTGAAGCAGGGTATTTTCCCAGATAGACTGCAGCATGCCATTGTTAAACCACTGCATAAAAAAGGGGACACGTCTGATGTCAACAACTACATCCCTATCTCTCTTCTGACTGCCTTATCCAAAATTCTTTAAGAGTACTGTAGAGTAGCTTCACACCTTTGTAAAAATAAAGTTTTAACAAAATGTCAGTTTGATTTCCAGAAAGATTTTTCAACGGAAAAAGCTATATATACCTTCACTAATATACCTTCACTAATGAGTAACTGGAAGTCACCCTTTGGGGTTTTTTGTGATCTCTCAAAGACTTTTGATCGTGTAAATCATGGAATACTTCTAGATAAGCTCAAGTACTGTGGTATAAATGGGACAGCGCTCAAATGGTTTAAATCATACCTAACTGTAAGAGTGCAGAAAGTTGAAATAAGCAGTTCACATAATATGGAAAAAAAAACTGGTGATGTCTCAAACTGGGGAACAATCAAGAATGGGGTGCCGTAAGGTTCGGTCTTGGGTCCTCTGCTATTCTTAATATACAGGGTGTTACAAAAAGGTACGGCCAAACTTTCAGGAAACATTCCTCACACACAAATAAAGAAAAGATGTTATGTGGACATATGTCCGGAAACGCATAATTTCCATGTTAGAGCTGGTTGGTTGGTTGGTTGGTTGGTAGGTTTTGGGGAAGGAGACCAGACAGCGTGGTCATCGGTCTCATCGGATTAGGGAAGGATGGGGAAGGAAGTCGGCCGGGCCCTTTCAGAGGAACCATCCCGGCATTTGCCTGGAGTGATTTAGGGAAATCACGGAATACTGAATCAGGATAGCCGGACGCGGGATTGAACCGTCGTCCTCCCGAATGCGAGTCCAGTGTCGAACCACTGCGCAACCACGCTCGGTCATGTTAGAACTCATTTTAGTTTCGTCAGTATGTACTGTACTTCCTCAATTCACCGCCAGTTCGCCCAATTGAAGGAAGGTAATGTTGACTTCGGTGCTTCTGTTGACATGCGACTCATTGCTTTACAGTACTAGCATCAAGCACATTAGTACGTAGCATCAACAGGTTAGTGTTCATCACGAACGTGGTTTTGCAGTCAGTCCAATGTTTACAAATGCGGAGTTGGCAGATGCCCATTTGATGTATGGATAAGCGCGGGGAAATAGCCGTGGCGCGGTACGTTTGGATCGAGACAGATTTAAAGAACGAAGGTGTCCCGACAGGAAGACGTTCGAAGCAATTGATCGGTGTCTTAGGGAGCACGGAACATTCCAGCCTATGACTCGCGACTGGGAAGGACATAGAACGATGAGGACACGTGCAATGGACGAGGCAATTCTTCGTGCAGTTGACGATAACCCTAATGTCAGCGTCAGAGAAGTTGCTGCTGTACAAGGTAACGTTGACCACGTCACTGTATGGAGAGTGCTACGGGAGAACCAGTTGTTTCCGTACCATGTAAAGCGTGTGCAGGCACTAGCAGCAGCTGATTGGCCTCCACGGGTACACTTCTGCGAATGGTTCATCCAACAATGTGTCAATCCTCATTTCAGTGCAAATGTTCTCTTTACGGATGAGGCTTCATTCCAACATGATCAAATTGTAAATTTTCACAATCAACATGTGTGGGCTGACGAGAATCCGCACGCAATTGTAGTCACGTCATCAACACAGATTTTCTGTGAACGTTTGGGCAGGCATTGTTGGTGATGTCTTGATTGGGCCCCATGTTCTTCCACCTACACTCAATGGAGCACGTTATCATGATTTCATACGGGATACTCTACCTGTGCTGCTAGAACATGTGCCTTTACAAGAACGACACAACATGTCGTTCATGCACGAAGGAGCTCCCACATTTCAGTCGAAGTGTTCGTACGCTTCTCAATAACAATTCGGTGACCGATGGATTGGTAAAGGCGGACCAATTCCATGGCCTCCACGCTCTCCTGACCTCAATCCTCTTCACTTTCATTTATGGGGGAATTCGAAAGCTCTTGTCTAAGCAACCCCGGTACCAAATGTAGAGACTCTTTGTGCTCGTATTGTGGACGGCTATGATACAATACGCCATTTTCCAAGGCTGCATCAGCGCATCAGGGATTCCATGCGACGGAGGGTGGATGCATGTATCCTTGCTAACGGAGGACATTTTGAACATTTCCTGTAACAAAGTGTTTGAAGTCATGCTGGTACGTTCTGTTACTGTGTGTTTCCTTTCCATGACTAATGTTATTTGAAGAGAAGTAATAAAATGAGCTCTAACATGGAAAGTAAGCGTTTCCGGACACGTGGCCACATAACATATTTTCTTTATTTGTGTGTGAGGAGTGTTTCCTGAAAGTATGGCCGTACCTTTCTGTAACTCTCTGTATATTAATGACTTGCCATTCTATATTCACGAATATGCAAAGCTGGTACTTTTTGCCGATGATACAAGTATAGCTATCACACCCAACAGATAAGAATTAACTGGTGATATTGTCAACGATGTTTTTCAGAAAATCGTTAAGTGGTTCTCCCCAAGTGGGCTCTCATTAAACTTTGACAGAACACAGTAAATACAGTTCCACACAGTAAATGGAATGACACCATTAGTAAATACAGACTTCGATCAGAAATCGGCAGCTAAGGTAGAATATTCAAAATTTCTAAGTGTATGCATTTATGAGGGCTTGAACTGGAAAAACACACTGAAGTCTGCTGAAATGTTTGAGTTTAGCTACTAATCCTATTAGGGTCATTGCAAATTTTGGCGATGTACATTTCAGTAAATTAGCTTACTACGCCTATTTTCATTATCTGCTTTCGTATGGCATCATCTTCTGGGAAACTCCTCATTGAGTGAAAGAGTGTTCATTGCACAAAAGCGTGTAAATCCAAGCTCATACTGCAGACACTTATTTAAAGAGCTAGAGAGATCTTCACTGTAGCCTCACAATATATATATCCTAGGAGAAAGGATGATATTCACTACTCAAGGTTAAGTCTAACTTCGGCTCAGAAGGCGGCAAATTATGCTGCCACAAAAATCTTTGGTCACTTACCGAATAGCACCAAAAGTCTGACAGATAGCCATATAGCATTTAAAAGGAAATTAAAAGAATTTCTTAATGGCAATTCCTTCTACTCATTAGATGAATTTTTGGATATAGTAAGTTGGTAATTTCCCCAATCACACAAAAAAAAATTAAAAAATTAAATGTCATGTAATATTTTGTGTAATGTAATATCTTGTATAGACACCTTTTATTAACCTGACACGTTCCACTTCATTACGAAGTGTCGTATTCATGATCTATGGAACAAGTACTAATCTAATCTAACTATAGAAGCTACCTTGCGATGAAGAAGAGAATGCCAATTACATCTTTGGCTGTTCGTACGATACGATACTACAATTACAAAGTCTAGTCGACATAGGCTGTTCTCAGGTGACTTACATAATGTGCTGCCAACAGAATTTGGGATACTTCTCCTGCTGCATTCGTTTTTAGGGGTTCGTGCCACAATCCGTTAAAACGGAACCCTTGTAGGGTCACTTTGTTGTCCATTCGCCCGTCTCTCTGCCTGTCTGTCTGCCCGACCTTTGAGAACACTTTCTCTCAGGAACCGGTGGACATTTCAAGTTGAAATTTATGTCACGTACTAAGGTCTGCGGTCCCTTGGCAGTGTAAAAAATGTAAGCCTCTAAATGTTTGGAAACAAGAGATTTGGCCATTCACGTCACATACGCTATGTGATCAAAAGTATCTGGACACCTGGCTGAAAATGACTTACAAGTTCGTGGCGCCCTCCGTCGGTAATGTTGGAATTCAATATGGTATTGCCCCACCCTTAGCCTTGATGACAGCTTCGACTATCGCAAGCATACGTTCAATCAGGTGCTGGAAGGTGCTTGGGGAATGGCAGCCCATTCTTCACGGAGTGCTGCACTGAGGAGAAGTATCGATGTCGGTCGATGAGGCCTAGCACGAAGCCTGCGTTCCAAAACATCGCAAAGGTGTTGTATAGGATTCAGGTCAGGACTTGTGCAGGCCAGTCCGTTACAGTGATGTTATTCGCGTGTAACCACTCCGCCACAGCCCTTGCATTATGAACGGGTACTCGATCATGTTGAAAGATGCAGTCGCCATCCCCGACTTGCTCATCAACAGTGGGAAGCAAGAAGGTACTTAAAACATCAATGTAGGTCTGTGCTGGCATAGTGCCACTCAAAACAACAATGGGTGCAAGCCTCCCTCCATGAAAAACACGACCACACCATAACACCACCGCGTCAGAATTTTACTGTTGCACAACACACGCTGGGAGATGACGTTCACCGGTCATTCGCCATACCCACACCCTGCCATCGGATCGACACATTGTGTATCGTGATTCGTCACTCCACAGAACGTTTTTCCACTGTTCAATCTGCCAATGTTTACGCTCCTTGCATTAAGCGAGGCGTGGTTTGCGTTTACCGGCTTCATGGGTAGGTTATTAGTAGCCGCTCGACCGTAAAATCCAAGTTTTCTCAGCTCCCACACAACTTTCATAGAGATTGCATTGGATTCTGATGCTGTCTGCAATGAAGTTTTGTGAGTTCCGCTTGGATGCGCAGACTTGTGTAAGGCATCGCGTTGTCATGGAGAAGTAGTTCCTATGCATTTTTGTAGCGACGGACAAGCTGAAGTGGTTTCCTCAGTTTCCTGAGGGTAGCACAGTATGTTTCAGAGTTGATCGTTACATAACGAGGGAGAAAATTAAACAGAATAACTCCTTCAGAGTCCCACAGGTCGTTGTGGTGACTTTACCGGCTGCGGGTGCGCGTTTGAACTTTTTCTTCGGAGGAGAGGTAGTGTGGAGCAACTCCGTGGATTGCTGTTTTGTTTCCGGTTCGAAGCGATGAACCCATGTTTCGCGCTTGTGGTGACCTTCGCAGAAAAATTGTCACCATCAGGCTCGTAAAGTGCAAGAAATTCAGCACAGTTTATCTTTCGTCGCTTGTTATGGTCTTCTGTTAGCGAGAAAGGAATCCAAAGGGCACACACCTTTGAGTAGCCTGACTGGAGAACGAAGTGTGTCAGCACTACCAACAGAGACGTCTAGTTGTGCAGCGAGGTGTTCGATTATTATCAGTCGATCACCTCGAATGAAAGAGTCCGCAAGTTGCAACACTGCAGGAGTTACAGCCGTGTACACTCGGCCGGCATGCGGAGACCGGAACGCGTTCGCGATCTTCTTGCGGTGATAAGTGCCTCACCCGAGGACTCGCCGTGCTATGGTTCACTGCCAGGTATCCGTAGATTTTCTGCTAACATCTATGAATATCTGTGATGATATGTTTTCCGCCAAAAGAAACTCAATGGCAGTTCTCTGCTTGGAACGCACCTCCTCAACAAACACCATTTTGATAGCTACATATAGCGCCGCCACGTAACGTAACTTCATGAAACTATAGGGGCTGAAGTGGGAATATTCCACGATGTTCCAGAACAACCGAAATTGGCCTAGAAACAAAAATGTGTTGCATTGCTTGTTGAAAATCCCTCATACTTCTACATACGTACTCCGCAAGCCATCATATGGTGTGTGGCCGAGGCTACCCGCTACTCATTTAATTTCCTGTCTGGATAGATGTCTGCCTATTACACATTATGCATATTACGACCCTCTTCAACAGTCGGCGCTCTCTGTCAGTCAATAGACGAGGTCGGCCTGTACGCTTTTGTGCTGTGCGTGTCCCTTCACGTTTCCATTTCACTATCACATCGGAAACAGTGGACCTAGGGATGTTTAGGAGCGTGGAAATCTCGCATACAGATGTGTGACACAAGTGACACCCAGTCACCTGACCACGTTCGAAGTCCGTGAGTTCCGTGGAGCGCCCAATTCTGCTCTGTCACCTTGTCTGAGGTCGCTGATATGGAGTACCTATCAGTAGATGGCATGAAAAACGTATATTTTTGGGGGTGTCCAGGTACTTTTGATCACATGGTGTATTTTGATCCTCTCATATTCACTCATCAAAAGCTTTAGGCTATATCCCTTTAACTTAAAAACATGTTGACAGGAAGCACAGTTTCGCAGTAGAAGTAATCCGAAAATTGTTAAATATAATTATATCACATAAAAATATTTATTTGCTATTATAACTTGCACTGCATTCGTTATACTTCAAGAGCATAACAGAAAAGTATTACTGGGTGCAAACATAAAATGTAAGTTCCAGTCATGTCTTAGTAAGTGAATAAGAAATACTCGTCTTTCATAAAATCTTCTCTTGCAACTTACGTAAATTGAGTCCTACTTGGACTCGGCCAGTTTTTTAATTAAAGTATAGATCCTCTTTTAATGTAACATAAGTGGGCTTGTAAGTGAAGATTACATGTATTGTTTCAATGCTTGTAACCTCCCCCTCACTTATCGACCTTAATGACAGTGAAAAATTAAGCCGCGTGTACCTAATGGAAACTTGGGAAAGCAATCGTCACCGATGTTAATCTGTCGGTAAACAGGGAGGTAGGGGTTACATCTAAATGAAAGGAAAAATGCAAATGAAATTGGTGGAAATTAATTTTGAAAAAATGTAAAGTTAATAAAGAAAATAAATGTGCGGTCGTTAAGTTAACAATCAACTGGCGTTAATTAGATATTTCAGATTTGGAGAAAATTACGGTCGCCAGTCCTATGGACAACTACTATCATAACTGCTGGAAATGGAAAAAAGAACACATTGACACCGGTGTGTCAGACCCACCATACTTGCTCCGGACCCTGCAAGAGGGCTGTAAAAGCAATGATCACACGCACGGCACAGCGGACACACCAGGAACCGCGGTGTTGGCCGTCGAATGGCGCTAGCTGCGCAGCATTTGTGCACCGCCGCCGTCAGTGTCAGCCAGTTTGCCGTGGCATACGGAGCTCCATCGCAGTCTTTAACACTGGTAGCATGCCGCGACAGCGTGGACGTGAACCGTATGTGCAGTTGACGGACTTTGAGCGAGGGCGTATAGTGGGCATGCGGGAGGCTGGGTGGACGTACCGCCGAATTGCTCAACACGTGGGGCGTGAGGTCTCCACAGTACATCGATGTTGTCGCCAGTGGTCGGCGGAAGGTGCACGTGCCCGTCGACCTGGGACCGGACCGCAGCGACGCACGGATGCACGCCAAGACCGTAGGATCCTACGCAGTGCCGTAGGGGACCGCACCGCCACTTCCCAGCAAATTAGGGACACTGTTGCTCCTGGGGTATCGGCGAGGACCATTCGCAACCGTCTCCATGAAGCTGGGCTACGGTCCCGCACACCGTTAGGCCGTCTTCGGCTCACGCCCCAACATCGTGCAGCCCGCCTCCAGTGGTGTCGCGACAGGCGTGAATGGAGGGACGAATGGAGACGTGTCATCTTCAGCGATGAGAGTCGCTTCTGCCTTGGTGCCAATGATGGTCGTATGCGTGTTTGGCGCCGTGCAGGTGAGCGCCACAATCAGGACTGCATACGACCGAGGCACACAGGGCCAACACCCGGCATCATGGTGTGGGGAGCGATCTCCTACACTGGCCGTACACCTCTGGTGATCGTCGAGGGGACACTGAATAGTGCACGGTACATCCAAACCGTCATCGAACCCATCGTTCTACCATTCCTAGACTGGCAAGGGAACTTGCTGTTCCAACAGGACAATGCACGTCCGCATATATCCCGTGCCACCCAACGTGTTCTAGAAGGTGTAAGTCAACTATCCTGGCCAGCAAGATCTCCGGATCTGTCCCCCATTGAGCATGTTTGGGACTGGATGAAGCGTCGTCTCACGCGGTCTGCACGTCCAGCACGAACGCTGGTCCAACTGAGGCGCCAGGTGGAAATGGCATGGCAAGCCGTTCCACAGGACTACATCCAGCATCTCTACGATCGTCTCCATGGGAGAATAGCAGCCTGCATTGCTGCGAAAGGTGGATATTCACTGTACTAGTGCCGACATTGTGCATGCTCTGTTGCCTGTGTCTATGTGCCTGTGGTTCTGTCAGTGTGATCAAGTGATGTATCTGATCCCAGGAATGTGTCAATAAAGTTTCCCCTTCCTCGGACAATGAATTCACGGTGTTCTTATTTCAATTTCCAGAAGTGTATAATTAGCATTAAAAGCGTGGCAACTGGAGGTTGACACGTGTTGTGTGAAAGCTGAATGTTTGTCAGATGTTCTAAATTTCGCTACACTCTGACTTAATTTAGCAAAAGAATTAATAAGAGCTGAAAACTGAAAGTTAATTTAGTGACTGAAATTAATCGTGAACTTTGTTTCTGAAGCACTGCGGAATTAAATAAGATTCGTCTTGGGCTACCTCAACAATCATCTGAAAAGCAAATTGAATCTACACAATTTAGGTATAAGAGATTTAACTTTGAACTTGAATTAAATGATTTTGAACAATTAACAATAGTAAATTTTAGTACATACTAAGCTGAGCTACAGTCACAGGTAAGCTAAAATTTGGTAACAAAACTTGCACTCTTAATTTGTGATAGTGTAATCGAAATATTGTAGCGAGCCATGAATACTTTAATTGAATTCTGAAATTAAAGCAGTGAAATGGAATGACATTACTTTAATGCTGGCGTTTGAATATCAACGACACACGGGTTCATTTCGGAAAAAGAAGTGACCCTCCTTGGTAATGCAATTGGGACAATGAGCAAAAAAGATTCATGCTAAGTTGCTGTATTTTAGTGATGCAAATGGAACAGTTTGAAAAGCTGAGGTCTGCCATACAGTTCTAAAACTTTACGTGTCTTCCTTGTTGGTTGAGTGAAGGTTTGAAGTCGTTGATCGAGGAGGTGGCGACAGTCACTTATTGTCGGCCGTCGTTGTTGCAGAAGCTGGATGTTGGCGCGCCTTCTTCTCGACACGGTCACCAGGGGAAACGGGCTCTTGATGTGTGCCAGCTAATGTTTCTTGTCCGCGACACCGTACCAGAAACTATCATAGCAAGTCGAGCGCAGTTACATGCTGCCAAATCCCGAAAGCCGGCAACTCACGGGAGCGTCACACAACACACCTGCTCCACCGCCCTACTCCAGCCAGACTCCCCCTGCCCGCGCACCATGCGGCAGAGTTAACACTACCAAAGATCCTAAACACTTTGGTTCTCCACACGACCTATCGATGTAATCGTTCGATAACATAGTTTTCCCTAGGCAAGACCCAGCGTAAAAATACAAATAATATTTACGAATCAAACCTATTATACATCGACATAAATGTATAAATAAATATATACAAACAATTACAATATATAGAGACACAGAAATGTTATATCTTTGGGTAAAAAATAAGGAAAAAATTTATAGAATAATAGATGGAAATAAGAGGATACGCGGTTCCGGCGTTACAGGCTGATGATCCAAAACATTACGATCACTGCCGATCGTGGGACTAAACGCCACCTGCTGCCATTGGGGACACATGACGTGATATAGAAACTGTACTGTCGTAGACGAGAAGAATGAGGACTCGTTCTACGATACGAGACGCAAATGGGGAAATCGACAGACATAAACAACATTGTCAGAATGCAGATTTTTATGGCCGATGCCAGAAAAGGATCACTACGGAAACGGAGTAGCTGGTAGGCTTGCCTGCCATGTAAAGCATGACACGCGGCGATCTGTGTCAGATCTGACGAGAGAGTACAATACTGGTAGTTCGCGCAAGTGTTACGGAGTACACCGTCCACCGCGCGTTGTCAAACATGGAGCTCTGCAGCAGACAAACCCTACGTGTTTGCATATACAGGGTGTTACAAAAAGGTATTACCAAACTTTCAGGAATCATTTCTCACACACATATAAAGAAAAGATGTTATGTGGACATATGTCCGGAAACGCTTAATTTCCATGTTAGAGTCATTTTAGTTTCGGCAGTATGTACTGTACTTCCTCGATTCACCACCAGTTCGCCCAATTGAAGTAAGTTAATGTTGATTCGGTGCTTATGTTGAAATGTGACTCATTGCTCTACAGTATTAGCATCAAGCACATTAGTACGTAGCATCAACAGGTTAGTGTTCATCACGAACGTGGTTTTGCAGTCAGAGCAATGTTTACAAATGCAGAGTTGGCAGAAGCCCATTTGATGTATGGATTAGCACTGGGCAACAGCCGTGGCGCGGTACGTTTGTATCGAGACAGATTTCCAGAACGAAGGTGTCCCGACAGGAAGACGTTCGAAGCAATTGATCGGAGTCTTAGGGAGCACGGAACATTCCAGCCTATGACTCGCGACTGGGGAATACCTAGAACGACGAGGACACCTGCAATGGGACGAGGCAATTCTTCGTGCAGTTGACGATAACCCTAATGTCAGCGTCAGAGAAGTTGCTGCTGTACAAGGTAACGTTGACCACGTCACTGTATGGACTACGGGAGAACCAGTTGTTTCCGTACCATGTACAACATGTGCAGGCACTATCAGGAGCTGATTGGCCTCCACGGGTACACTTCTGCGAATGGTTCATCCAACAATGTGTCAATCCTCATTTCAGTGCAAATGTTCTCTTTACGGATGAGGCTTCATTCCAACGTGATCGAATTGTACATTTTCACAATCAACATGTGTGGGCTGACGAGAATCCGCACGCAATTGTGCACTCTCGTCATCAACACAGATTTTCTGTGAACGTTTGGGCAGGCATTGTTGGTGATGTCTTGATTGGGCCCCATGTTCTTCCACCTACGCTCAATGGAGCACGTTATCATGATTTCATACGGGATACTCTACCTGTGCTGCTAGAACATGTGCCTTTACAAGTACGACACAACATGTGGTATATGCACGATGGAGCTCCTGCAAATTTCAGTCGAAGTGTTCGTATGCTTCTCAACAACAGATTCGTGACCGATGGATTGGTAGAGGCAGATCAGTTCCATGGCCTCCACGCTCTCCTGACCTCAACCCTCTTGACTTTCATTTATGGGGGCATTTGAAAGCTCTTGTCTACGCAAGCCCGGTACTAAATGTAGAGACTCTTTGTGCCCGTATTGTGGACGGCTGTGATACAATATGCCATTCTCCAGGGCTGCATCAGCGCATCAGGGATTCCATGCGACGGAGGGTGGATACATGTATCCTCGCTAACGGAGGACATTTTGAACATTTGTTCTGGTGAAAGACGTATGGAAATGTGTAAAGCTCCATCTCTGACAATGTTGTTATTCTGAATGATATATGAAATTGTTATTGTTCTGGTAAAAGACGTGTGGAAATGTGTAAAGCTCCATCTCGGACAATATTATTACTCTGATTGAGAAAGAGAGAGAGAGAAAGAAAGAAATTTATTACTCTTCCAACAAATCATGAAAAAACAAATTCTCTCGTATCTGACTGCGAATATAAAAAATATTATCTAACAGCTACCAATGAATACAATAATGCTCCTGCACGCGACAGGCAACTTACCTTGTCTTCTCGCTGCAACTGCTTGAATATTCTACATCCAGCAACATGCTACAATAATTTAAAAAGAAATACGGCGGTGCAAGCAAAGTTCAATGCATGGCAACAACTACTGATACGTCTACTGACATTAGAAACTGAATGATCAGGAGGGGTCTAGTCAACAGGCGTTAAACGATGTAAAAAAATGAAAGAAACCAATGAAAACTTTTAATTTACTGTATTCTGAAAACTGACGGTTTAAACACTGACAAGCTTTACTTGATATACAAAAACTTTAAATATTCCAAAAGGTCTATAACCAATAATCACGTATCTGGATACAATAAATATACGAATATTACTCTCAGCATGTATACACAAATCTGACAAAATCCTTCCAGTGCGCAAGCAAATTTAAAAAAATCCTCTATTATTACCGAAGCCGTCTCTGGCGCTACTGTAGTTGGGAGTCACGAACGACGGCGGTCGAGTTTAGGCTTGTTCTGCGTACCTTTGCCACACTTAGACAGCCAATGAGCGTTCAGTAGTGTTGTGTGCGCTCCACTCGCCTGGATAATACACTACTGGCTATTAAAATTGCTAAACGTCAGCATTAAAAGTGATCGTAGCCAGTTGTTTAGTGAATTTCTGTTTCATCTGTTGCGAGCTGTTATCGCTGATGGTGGTGGTAAGTGATAAATTCCGCATAAGTAAGCGAGACTAATAATTTACAGGTACATGCTTCCTTCAAGCGGAACGCACGCGCATGCGCGTATAGCAACTGTCGCTTGGAATCGTCAACAATGCCATCCCCGTTCGTGCCTCGACATGCGCGAAACTCAATCATTTTTGGATTGGACTATGGCACAGACAAGTCAGGCTGCGACCTCATCTGTTACGCGGCTTCTCTGAACCGCAGGCTGCGTCTGACAACTCTCAACAACTGTTCACTCGCTACCACTCGCCTGGATAATACACTACTGGCTATTAAAATTGCTACACCACGAAGATGACGTGCTACAGACGCAAAATTTAACCGACAGGAAGAAGATGCTGTGATATGCAAATGATTAGGGTTTCAGGGCATTCACACAAGGTTGGCGCCGGTGGCGACACCTACAACATGCTGACATGAGGAAAGTTTCCAATCGATTTCTCATACACAAAGAGCAGTTGACCGGCGTTGCCTGGTGAAACGTTGTGATGCCTCGTGTAAGGAGGAGAAATGCGTATCATCACGTTTCCGACTTTGATAAAGGTCAGATTGTAGCTTATCGCGATTGCGGTTTATCGTGTCGCGACATTTCTGCTCGCATTGGTCGAGATACAATGACAGCAAAATATGGAATCGGTGGGTTCAGGAGGGTAATAGGGAACGCCATGCTGGATCCCAACGGCCTCGTACCACTAGCAGTCGAGATGACAGGCATCTTATCCGCATGACCGTAACTGATCATGTAGCCACCCACGTCTCGATCCCTGAGTCAACAGATGGGACGTTTGCAAGACAACAACCATCTGCACGAACACTTCGACGACGTTTGCAGCAGCATGGACAATCAGCTCGGAGACCATGGTTGCGGTTACCCTTGACGCTGCATCACAGACAGGAGCGCCTGCGATGGCGTACTCAGCGACGAACCTGGGTGCACGAATGGCAAAAATTTAAATTTTGTCGGATGAGTCCAGGTTCTGTTTACAGCATCTTGATGGTCGAATCCGTGTTTGGCGACATCGCGGTGAACGCAAATTGGAAGCATGTATTCGTCATCGCCATACTGTCGTATCACCCAGCGTGATGGTATGGGGTACTATTGGTTATGCGTCTCGGTCACCTCTTGTTCGCATTGACGACACCTTGAACAGTGGACGTTACAGTTCAGATTTGTCACGTCCCGTGGCTCTACCCTTCATTCGATCCCTGCGGAACCCAACATTTCAGCAGGATAATGCACGACTGCATGTTGCAGGTCATGTACGGGCCTTTCTGGATACAGAAAATGTGCGACCGCTGCCCTCACCAGCACATTATCCAGATTTCTCACCAACTGAAAACGTCTGGTCAATGGTGACCGAGCAACTGGCTCGTCACAATACGCCAGTCACTACTCTTGATGAAGTATGGTATGGTGTTGAAGCTGCATGGGCAGCTGTACCTGTACACGCCATCCAAGCTCTGTTTGACTCAACGCCCAGGCATATCAAGGCCGTTATTGCGGCCAGAGGTGGTTGTTCTGAGTACTGATTCCTCAGGATCTATGCACCCAAATTGCGTGAAAATGTGATCACGGCAAGGAACATCTACAAGGGTTCCTACGCCATCTCAATGGCATACATGACAGCATCAAATTCACCATGGAGGTAGAAGAGAATGGTTGCCTCCCCTTCTTGGATATTTTGATCAAGAAAAATCCGGACGGTACGTTGGGACACTCGGTTTACAGGAAGAAGACGCACACGGATTTATATCTGAATGCTCGGAGCTGCCACCATCCGGCACAACGTAACTCGGTACTAACCACCTTAGTACAAAGAGCCAGGTCCATCTGTGACAGTGAGAGTTTGCCGCGTGAGCTAGCACATCTACGGGAAACTTTCCGTAAGAACGGCTACACCGAGACACAAATAGGACGGGCCTTGCGTGCGGACAAGAGGCGGGAGGAGACAACAGTAGAAGACGAGGAAAAACGTGTAGCTTTCCTGCCGTTTGCCGGACCGGCGACAGCCAAGATCGCGAGAATATTAAAGAAGCACGAAATAACGACCATCTTTCACGCACCGCGGAAAGTTAAAGATATTCTTGGCTCAACCAAGGACCACCTGGGCTTACAGACGCCAGGAATCTACAGTATTGGGTGCGAATGTGGGATGGAATACATCGGGCAGACACAACGATGTATCTCCCAGCGCTGTGCTGAACACATCAGAAACGTACGACTGGGACAGACTAACAAGTCCGCGGTAGCAGAACACAGCATTACCGAGGGACACACCTTCGAATTCGAAAACACGAAGAAGCTGTGTAGCGCCAACGGTTTCTGGGACTCCATCTTCAAAGAGGCAGTGGAGATTCGTCTGCACAACAATTTAGTAAACAGAGACAGCGGATTTCAGCTTAGCGCAGCGTGGAACCCCACACTTGACATGATACGTCAGGAACGCTCCGATCGGAAGGCAGCAGCGCCCGCAGACAGAATGGATAGCCACCGGGCCTCGACGCCAGGGCCGCACCGCGGGCCCCCCACCACCGGCCGCGACGGGTTCCCCCACCACTGACGCGGCACTCCCTTCCGGAGAAGCGTGATTGGCCGGCCTACAGAGACGGACAACGGTCCAGCAACTATACAGATAGGTGGAACACAGCATCCCGACACTTCGCCAGAAGATGATGGGTACGAAACTCATCGAAACGTTGCGACAAGACGACGCCACCACTCGGCTGATAACTCGAGAAGATTTCATCAATGGAATACTCCGAGAAAGACTGCAATCGCATATACCATTATGTAATTAATCTGGATCCTTCCGGTGTCTGCTGGTCTCTTCCACGTATACAACCTTCTTTCATGATTCTTAAAACAAGTGTTAGCTATGATTAAATTATGCTCTGTGCAAGATTCGACCAGGAAGTTTCCTCTTTCATTCCTTTCCCCTGATCCATATTGACCTACTACTTTTCCTTCTCTTCTTTTTCCCAGTATCGAATACCAGTCCCCAAGCGACAGTTAAATTTTCGCCTCCCTTAACTATCTGAATAATTTCTTTTATTTAAACATAAATTTCCTCAATCTCCTCCTTATGTCCTGTGCTAGTTTGGCATATAAACTCGAAATTTATTTTTCGTGTTATTGGTACTTGCTAACGTTAAAAACCGCACACAAATATTGTAACACGCTATGTTGTTGAATACGTTCTGTGGATTTTTCTTTATGTTGGTAAGCCAGTTATTCTGACATTAGTGAATTCTCAATATTAAATTACTTGACAGAATTTTCGGTTTTCAGAGGACAATAATCGGTGACAGATTTAACAGGCGGTTCCGGTAGAACTCCAATGGACATTCAATTTGGTGGAGCTGTGGCGTCCTTTCAGCAAGAACGGTTTTACCTTTGTATTGTGTTGTAATAAACGAACGCACTCCACCATCTGCATAATATCTTATGTCTACATACATAATCCGCAACTCACTGAATAGTGTATGGTGTAGGGTACCTTGATCCCCAGCCAGTCGTTCTCTTTCATGTTCCAATAGCAAATGGAGCGATGCAAAAACGACAATCTATATGCCTTCTTACGAGCCGTAATTTCCTTTATCTTATCGTCGTAGTCCTTACTTTGGCGGCAGTAGAACCATTCAAAGAATACCTCTCTATTCTTCAAGTTAAATGATCTCTTAAATGGTTTGCATGCAGCAGAGCATGGCGCAAGGCTCGCTCGATTGCGCAGATAATGGTTGGCGTTGTTGAAGTTTCGAAACAATTAGTAAGAAAAGATGCAATTAAAATCATCTCCGATTACAGGCTCTCGATATAGAAGCACCTTTTGCTGCCAGTACGAATAATGTCACAAAATTCTTACCCTGGCATGAAAAAACAGTTACTCTTCCAATGCGAAATAACGGCACGGGCGCTGTAACAAGTGTCATCAAAAGCAAGAGTCGACTTTTATTTGTATCCTCTATTATAATACAGAAAGCACGATATAAATTTTGAATAATAATGATGACAATCTCTTGAACCAATTTTCCTTAAAAATTACTTCTATCATGACCGATACGGAGTCTCAGTATCTTTCTTTCCTTGTAAGAGAATCGATAACGAACAAATGACTGGTGACAGCGAGCACAATACGCACTGGGCGAAAAAAATGGTTCAAATGGCTCTGAGCACTATGGAACTTCATGTCTGAGGTCATCTGTCCCCTAGAACTTAGTACTGCTTAAACCTAGCTAACCTAAGGACATCACACACATTCATGTCCGAGGCAGGATTCGAACCTGCGACCGTAGCGGTCGCGCGGTTCCAGAGTGAAGCGCCTAGAACCGCTCGGCCACACCGGCCGGCCGCACTGGACGAAAAAGATGACTACTATACAGACAATAAGAGCTCTGGTGAACAGGAACCTCGTAGCTCTTAGTGCAACGTGATGTGCTATACATTCTGCAGTCAGCTGCAAATGTGGTTTCTCCAAATTGTCTCAATAGTGTTTCTCGAAAAGGAGCGTTGTCTTCCATCCACACACTCTCATTTTACACGAATCGTCTCCGTAACCTTCGCGTGTTGATCGAATCTACTGGTAACGATGCTAACAGCACGCCTCTAAATTGGTTCGTTGCACTCCGTAATCCGACTTGGTGGTGATCTCGAACACTCGTGCAGTATAGACGAATGGTTTGCACAGTGGTACATTCGGGGTCGCCTTTATAGATCAGCCACTCTTCCCTAAAATTCTCCCAATACACCGAAGTCTACCAGTCGCCTTCCCTACGACCGTTCTTACATGCTGGTTGCATTTCGTATCGCTTTGCAACGTAACTCCTAGATATTTAATCGAGGTTACTGTGTCAAACAGCACACCACAAACACTTCAGTAACGTACCAGGATTGTTATTCCTACTCATCTGCAATTAACTTACATTTCTCTAAGTTTAGAACAAGCTCCCAACCATCAAATACAAATTCCCTTTAATAGAGCGTCATGAGCAAACATTCACAAATTGCTGCTCATCCTATCTGTCAGATCATTATGTCTGTCGAAATTTCCAAGTTCTTTTATTTATTTATTTATTTATTGACAAGATTGTGAAATAATATCTGGTTCCTCAGCATTTTCCGGATTTTGTTATTAAATCATAGTCGGTCTTTTCCGTCCTTAATCCACTTACTCGGCACATATTTCAGCAGGGAGTGATTTAAAATCAGTTTAAACTTCGCCCATAGTTCCTCTAGATCAGTCATATTGGAACTAAATGATGTCCATTCATTGTCTAAGTAAGATGCTAACAACCGCTTATCTCCTCTTTCCTGCGTAAATACTCTTCTAGCCGTCCTGATAGATTTGTTAACTTCAGTAACCATAGCGACGACATCATGGTCACTAGTCACTGACTGTACTGACACTGTCGATAATGTCTGGCCTGTTTGTAGCTATGTAGAGAAATGCTGTAAAGGAGATGAAGCTGTGGTTTTTCGCACTTTTTTATGTTGAGAAAGGAGACAATGGCAGAAGGAAAGAGAAGGAGAAGCAGTAAGTATTGGAAGGTAGTAGACAGTGTTTGTCATGTACACTCATGTTCATAAATTAAGGATAACTGCAGAATGTGATGCCACACAACGTGGCACTACACAAAACTGGCGCTAATAGCATAGGCGCATAGTGAACACACACGACACAGATCTGCAGGTCCACTGTATTAGTGATAAGTTGAGAAAACTGTCCCGAAAGACATGTGCTGCAAAGTGCCACTGTTTCCTGAGCATGTACCCCGACGTCAGTATGGGATAGATCACCATGCACACATACACAGGCCACACAACGGGTTGGCATACTCTGGATAAGGAGGTCGTGTAGCTGCTGGGGTATAGTCTCCCATTCTTGCACCAGTGCCTGTCGGAGCTCCTGAAGTGCCCTAGGGGTTTGAAGACGTGCAGCGATGCGTTGACCGAGAACGTCCCAGACGTGCTCGATGAGGTTTAGGTCTGGAGAACAGGTAGACTACTCCATTCGCCTGATATCTTCTGTTTCAAGGTACTCCACCACGATGGCTGCTCGGTGGGGCCGTGCGTTATCATCCATCAGGAGAAGATAGGACCCACTGCACCCATGAAAAGGCCTACATACAGGTTCAAAATGACGTCCCGACACACCTGACCTGCTACAGTTGCTCTGTCAAAGACATGCAGGGGTGTACGTGCACAAATTATAATTCCACCTCACACCATCAAACAACGACCTCCATACAGGTCCCTTTCAGTGACATTAAGGAGTTGGTATCTGGTTCCTGGTTCACGCCAGATGAAAACTCGGTGAGAATCACTGTTCAGACTATACCTGGACTCGACCGTGAACATAAGCTGGGACCACTGTTCCAATGACCATATACTGTATTCTTGACACCAGGCTTTACGGGTTCTCCTGTGACAGGGGTCAGTGGATTACACCTTGTAGGTCTCCAGGCGAATAAACCATGTCTGTTCAGTCGCCTGTAGACTGTGTGTCTGGAGGCAACTGTTCCAGTGGCTGCGGTAAGGTCCCGAGCAAGGCTACATGCAGTACTCCGTGGCCGTCTACGGGCACTGATGGTGAGATATCGGTCTTCTTGTGGTGTTGTACACTGTGGACGTCCCGTACTGTAGCGCATGGACACGCTTCCTGTCTGCTGGATTCTTTGCCATAATCTTGAGATCACACTTTGTGGCACACGAAGGGCCCGTGCTACGACCTGCCGTGTTTGAGCAGCCTCCAATCGCCCTAGTATTCTACCCTTCATAACGTCATCAATGTGTGTTCTCTGAGTCATTTTCAACACACAGTTACCATTAGCATGTCTGAAAATGTCTGCACACTTACTCGCTGCACCAAAAAAAAAAAAAAAAGTCCAAATGTGTGTGAAATCTTATGGGACTTTAACTGCTTCGGTCATCAGTCCCTAAGCCTACACACTACTTAACCTAAATTATCCTAAGGACAAACACACACACCCATGCCCGAGGGAGGACTCGAACCTCCGTCGGGACCAGCCGCACAGTCCAAGACTGCAGCGTCTGAGACCACGCAGCTAATCCCGCGCGGCTCTGCACCAGATTAGATTAGATAGATTAGATTAGATTAATACTTGTTCCATAGATCATGAATACGACACTTCGTAATGATGTGGAACGTGTCCGGTTAATAAAAGATGTCTGTACAAGAAATTACATTACACAAAATATTTCTTGACACTAATGATTAAGGTTTTTTTTTTATTTTTTATTTTTTTTTTTTTTACTTTATATCTAAAAATTCAGCCAATGAGTAGAAGGAGTTGTCATCTAGAAATTCTTTTAATTTATTTTTAAATGTTAGTTGGCTATCTGTCAGGCTTTTGATGCTGTTTGGTAGGTGCCCAAAGACTTTTGTGGCAGCATAATTTACCCCTTTCTGTGCCAAAGTCAGATTTAACCCTGCATAGTGAAGATCATCCTTTCTCCTGGTGTTATAGGTATGCACACTGCTATTACTTTTGAATTGGGTTGGATTATTATCAACAAATTTCATAAGGGAATATATATACTGTGAGGTTACTGTGAGGATCCCTAGATCCTTAAATAGATGTCTGCAGGATGACCGTGGGTGGGCTCCAGCAATTATTCTGATTACACGTTTTTGTGCAATGAATACTTTTCTACTCAACGATGAATTACCCCAGAATATGATGCCATACGAAAGCAGTGAATGAAAGTAGGCATAGTAAGCTAATTTACTGAGATTCTTATCACCAAAATTTGCAATAACCCTAATAGCATACGTAGCTGAACTCAGACGTTTCAGCAGACCATCAATGTGTTGCTTCCAGTTTAACCTCTCATCAATGGACACACCTAAAAATTTTGAAAATTCTACCTTAGCTACAGACTTCTGTTCAAATTCTATATTTATTACTGGAGTTGTGCCATTTACTGTACGGAACTGTATATACTGTGTTTTATCAAAATTTAAAGAGAGTCCGTTTGCTGAGAACCACTTAATAATTTTGTGAAACACACCTCTGCATATGTGGACTGTCGCCAGCGCCACCGTGCGACGACCGCAGGTCAAATGCACCGCATGGTCGAACCCCGAAGTGATTTGAACCCGCAAACCGCCCACCAGAGCATTGTTTCACCATGTATCAGCATTATACTTAATTTATGAGCAAAATGTAGAAAGAGCAAAGGAGACAATAACAGTGCGAGAGAAAGAGAGGACACAGTGACATTGGAACACAGTAAACAGTGAGAGAACAGTGCTAGGAAAAGAGTGAAGGGGAGAGTGCCAATGGGAGAGGAATAAAGAGAAGGAGAAAGTGGAAGTGGGTGGGAGCCATTGACAATGAGAGACAGAGTCTACGAGAATGGCGGCGAGAGTTAGTGACAGTGAGAAGAGAGAGCAGCGGTGGGGAGGAATGAATGAGATAGTATCACTGAGGGACAACGACGCGGAGACAGAGACAGTGTCAGGAGATAGTCGTAGCAGGGCCAAACGAAGGCGACTGTGACTGCGAGACAGAAGACAGTGACACATAGAATGATAACGACAATGAGTTGCGCTGAATGAGCGAGTGAGAATGGACAAATGGGAATGGTTGGGCATGACAGACTTACAGCGATGCACTAGTGGGTGTGAGTGAGTTACAGTTAGGACAGCTAGAGGGACAGGGAGGCGATGTTGTTTGTTAAACAAAAGAGCACGAATATGTTCACATGCCAATATTGTTTTGCGAAAATGTTTAAAGCAGCTGAGGAAGATAGAATGATTCAGCTTTTCAGGTTAGAGTCTTTTAATAAAGAGAAGCATATTCACCTTTTTCGTGCTCTGAGAGAAGTATTTTTCCTCTGATTCCCTTCTTTTCCCTGCCACATCTGGACATATCACTCATGTGAAAAAACTTTGATGGCTCAGTAAAATTTTTGTTAGTTTCCTTATGTGAAATTACAGTAACTCAGAACTAATTTTACACCTCAGACTTGATTTTACGTGCATAGAAAATTTTGCACGTGCTTCAGTACTACAACGTGATGTTTCCAGAACATTCCTGACGGTTACGGAGACACTTTATATCATATTTATCCGTGCTACGTCACTTTATAAACTACGTTCTCGCCTCTCACCTCATTTTGCATGCATATTTTACTTGCGCAAGTAGGATAACTTTGAACCCCTGTATCTCAAAAACAGATAAAGGTGTCTAGAAAATTTTCAACATTGTTCGAGAATATATCGTAAGAATTACAGCCATTTGTTGCGCGTAGTCATCTTGGAATCCTCGGCTGGGTTTTGGTCCAATGCATGAGTACCGATTACTTTTTAGAAATGGGTCGAGACTATAGGACCACCATGTAGAAGACGCAGAAATACATGGCATACACGATCTGCTTCTCGAGGGTATTTGGGGGAAGGAAGGGTGGCGACAGAAACGCCATCCGGCCGTCCTATACCACTTCCAGATTAAAATGCTGATCCCGTGACGTTACGGGATAAATGCCAAAGAAAATGAACAATAGGAGGAAGGAAAATGGCGAGTGCGTCTTCTAGGGAAGGAGATTCTCGGAATTTCACCAGTAAGTAAGTATAAGCGGGCGGCGCCGGCGGCATGCTCAGTGCAGATCCCACAATGTGTCTGCCGCTCCTGCTGGCGCTCGTGCTATGGACGGCTGGCGCCGCCTCCAAGCGCCCTGCACGAGGTACAGTACTTCCTCAACGCGCAAGACAGCACTGCCCTCGGCCTATTTGTTTGTTTCTCATTAACCGCTCGTGTCTCATTACAGTAAGCTGGCAAAAAACACTCCTCGTTAACTACTACCTCTCCAGACATACGGGGAACGTACTTACGAAAACTGGGTTTAGCTTATCGATAATCTTAAGTTTCTTTTCCTTGTCCATTCGCTTACTGTCTTCAACTGTCCTAAATACAAAGGCTATATACTCTCTCCGTGACTTTATTATTACTTTGACTACTTCTTTCCAATGTAATGTGACTTTAGGATTGGGCGAGCGGTTCTAGGCGCTTCAGTCTAGAACCGCGCGACCGCTACGGTCGCAGGTTCGAATCCTGCCTCGGCCATGGATGTGTGTGATGTCCTTAGGTTAGTTAGGTTTAAGCAATTCTAAGCTCTAGGGGACTGATGACCTCCACTGTTAAGTCCAATAGTGCTCGGAGCCATTCGAACCATTCTTTTTTTAAAAAAAATTATTTTATTTTACTTTAAGATTGCAGGGAAATGCAGGATGATCTGCAGCGGATAGGCACTTCGTGCAGGGAGTGGCAACTGACCCTTAACATAGACAAATGTAATGTATTGCAAATACATAGAAAGAAGGATCCTTTATTGTATGATTGTATGATAGCGGAACAAACACTGGTAGCAGTTACTTCGGTAAAATATCTGGGACTATGCATACGGAACGTTTTAAAGTGGAATGATCATACAAAATTAATTGTTGGTAAGGCGGGTGCCAGGTTGAGATTCATTGGGAGAGTCCTTAGAAAATATAGTCCATCAACAAAGGAAGTGGCTTAGAAAACATTCGTTCGACCTATGCTTGAGTATTGCTCATCAGTGTGGAATTCGTACCTGGTCGGGTTGTCAGAGGAGATAGAGAAGATCCAAAGAAGAACGGCGCGTTACGTCACAGGGTTTTTTGGAAGGCGTGATAGCGTTACGGAGAATCCTAAGGAAATGCAATCCGACAACAAAGGAAGTAGGTTACAGTAGGCTTGTTCGCCCAATGCTTGAATACTGCTCAGCAGTGTGGGATACGCACCAGGTAGGGTTGATAGAAGAGATAGAGAAGATCCAATGGAAAGCAGCGCGCTTCGTTACAGGATCATTTAGTAATTGCGAAAGCGTTACGGAGATGATAGATAAACTCCAGTGGAAGACTCTGCAGGAGAGACGCTCAGTAGCTCGGTACGGGCTTTTGTTAAAGTTTCGAGAACATACCTCCACCGAAGAGTCAAGCAGTATATTGCTCCCTCCTACGTATATCTCGCGAAGAGACCATGAGGATAAAATCAGAGAGATTAGAGCCCACACAGAAGCATACCGACAATCCTTCTTTCCACGTACAATACGAGACTGGAATAGAAGGGAGAACCGATAGAGGTACTCAGGGTACCCTCCGCCACACACCGTCAGGAGGCTTGCGGAGTATGGATGTAGATGTAGATGTAGAAGTTTAGCAAACTCAAGTGGCAGACTCTGCAAGAGAGGCGCTCTGCATCGCGGTGTAGCTTGCTGTCCAGGTTTCGAGAGGGTGCGATTCTCGATGAGGTATCGAATATATTGCTTCCCCCTACCTATACCTCCCGAGCAGTTCACAAATGTAAAATCGGAGAGATTCGAGCCCGCACGAAGGCTTTCAGGCAGTCGTTCTTCCCGCGAACCATACGCGACTGGAACAGGAAAGGGAGATAATGACAGTGGAACGTAAAGTGCCCTCCGCCACACACCGTTGGGTGGCTTGCGGAGTATAAATGTAGATGTAGGATGCATTAAGACTACAGTCACAGTTAGGAACTTTTTATATAGGCAGTAATGCAAGAATCATCAACTGCCTTAATCTAAATACAGGCTGCATGTATACAGACTAAGAGATAACAAATTTCATGGACACGTTACCACTGTGAATAAAGAAATGCAGAACTATCGGCCTTTCGATTGGTTGCCGTCTACACGTTTCGACTCTCCCCCAAACAACCATGGACCTCGCACGTGCATAAGAAACAAAGATAGCCATAGCGTAGGTGCAACCACAGCGGAGTGATATTTCTGGAGAGAAGGAGGGGTGAGCGGCCTTGTCAGCAGGTGCAGGGGCAACAGTGTGCATCAGTGGTCGTCAAACTGCGGGCCGACGGCTGCGTGCAGCCCGAATCAAGTGTTCAAGCGGTCCTCAGTTCTTAGCCGTATATTGAGATAATGTACATCTACCAGCTAACAGCCGAATCCGAAGGCCTCTCTAAATTTAAGAACTTCTTAGTGACTGTAGTTTTCCTGCACAGTGACAAACAAAAATACTTAGAGAGGCAATAATAATTGAAGCATAGCGAACCCAGCAAGGCTTCGTAATTGCTAAATACGTATGGCAATTGGATATACATTCTAATCTCCCTTTTCCCCTATATCTGTATATCACCTCCTACTCTCTCTCTCTCTCTCTCTCTCTCTCTCTCTCTCTCTCTCTGTCCATCTCCTCCTCCCCTCTCTACACTCATCTCCCCCCCCCCCCCCCCGGCATTTCCTCTTCTCCTTTCTCTCTGACCTTGAGCCTTGTTTATTGTTATTGCCAATGAATCCTTGATAGGGAATTGAAATTGCTTAAAATGAATGGGTAAATCGTATGACAGATCTCACTTGCTGTTGCATCCGTGAGGACAGTAACTTCAGTGACATTATTTCGCTTAGTTTTAATCTGCACGCAGGTAGGATCATAGTTTTCGGACGATTCATATTCCGTAGTAGTATTCTAACCATACGTCGATTAGCCATAAATACAAGTTTCCTGTTTTCTATTAAAAACGACTCCGAGGAAGAAAACAAAATAGCACATAGTTGTGTATATAATTTTATTCAATTACATATATAAGGAGAAAGAATATGTCTAAGAGAAACAATTTGTCTTGTGTTTCAGGGCACTTGTATTGTAGTTAAAACTGATCACAGGAAAAAAGTAACAGCACATTTTCACAGAATAGCTTAAGATAAAATTTTCATACTCGCAGTAAATTTTAACAGAAAACTTCTAGATTGTACTTTAAAAAATATTCAGTCTACATCCGTCTGAATGCGCCTTCGATATCATGTAAAAATTTCAAGTACATCCGTCAAGAACATTTGCAAGAACATTTCCTGTAAATATATTACATACATACATAAATACATTTATATAACATATAAGTGTGCAGCATATGTCTGTCCAAATGTTTATTAGAATGGTATGTAATAATTTGAAGTAAATGTACCATGAAGTTTTGGATAGTTTTACTAGCAACATTTCCCCCTCTTATAGTACATATACATTTATATATCATATATTTTAAGGAAATGTGTAGCCTATGTCCGTCCAGACGTTTATTAGAGCATCGTGCAAGAATCTGAAGTAAATCTCACAAGGACTTTTCGAGAATTTTGGTAACAACGTTAAAAAACAACTTGTCTTTTTACTGTAGTATAGATTTTATATACGTATCCATATGCCATATATATTAATAAAATTTGTAGCCTATCTCTGCCCAAACGTTTATTAGAGTGTCGTGCAGAAATATGAAGTGAATCGGTCAAGAACTTTTTGAGATTTTAGCTAATAACATTTTCTCTCTCTCTCTCTCTCTCTCTCTCTCTCTCTCTCTCTCTCGTTTTTCGCGAAAACCTTTCTTTTTATTGATATACCATGACTGATGATGTTTTATTTCAACAAAAGAAAACGCATTTGATGACAAAGACTCATTTCCATATGGTTGCAAAGAAGGAATTAAAAAACCTTGTAAAGCAACTGCAGGCAATATGACAATTGGAATGAAGAATGTAATGACGTTGGTGAATTCATCGTGAGCTAAGTGCAGTTGCTCACTTGCCTCAGGGGCAGCGACGAAAGTAGAGCCATGCACTCTGCCTCACCTTCTGTATCTGCCTTCTGTCCCCCACGTGCATCCTCTACAACCTCATCCCCTTCCCCCACCTCCGCCTTTTCCTTGAACACATCCGCACCCTGTATATTGTCTGCCAACTCGACCCCCCCACCCCTTAGTGTACCCCCTCCTCTCCATCCCTAGCCCATTTCTGCACCTTTACCATTGCGTCCTGCCCTATCTTCATCTCCACACCTTCCACCTCCTTTCCCTACACTACTTCCAGCACGTACCCCTCCCAGATGATGAATTTCGCCCTGACGTCTACCTCTCCTACCAACTCTAATCCCACTTTCCTCCTGCCTCCTCCTCAGGACTCCCTCTCCTTCCCCTCCCTTCTTCTGAGTGGCTTTCCCCCTCCTACACCCATCCCTCTCCTGTGCTCCCCTTCAGTGTCTCTACACTTCCTCGTGCCTTGTCTTCCCTCTTCATCTCTCGCCCTACCTGTCTCCTGTCTCTTGGTAGACCCCCTGACCCCTTATTCCTTTCGTCCCACCCCCTCCCCCTCTGCACCTGGCTCTGCCCTCTTTTTCCATCCACTCAGGCCTCTCCCTCGGCAGGTCCCCCCTGGCAGGTTTTATTCTTTCTCGTGTGTGCTTCATCCCTTAAAGTGGTTTTAAGTTGTGCTTGGTCTGAAGTGTTTTAATACTGTGGCCAACATTTAACCTGTGCGTGTGACTTCAGTGTCTTTTTTTGTGCTCTATGAATCACCAACTGTGTTTTTTAACTTTATGTAGACTTTAATTTTCCCCTATGAACGTCTGCATGTCAGTGTATATTTTCCCTCCATTTTTTATGTCCCCCTTTTTATCGCCTTTATATGTATAATTTTCTCCTTTTACTAGTTGTCATGTCACTCGGCTGAAGAGCAGCGGCTTGTGCCGCTGCCAGCCCCAATGTGGTGCAGGGGAATGAAATCACAATAAAGGAAATAAAAACTCCACAATGACAGTTACTTCCAGCCAGACTCATATCCAAAACCTCGTTACAATTTACAAGTTTACAAATTACCACATGGAATCACACATTAGAAAACATCATTGGAATCTGTGCTCTATGGCGCTATTTAATCGAAATTTGCTCGATATATTTGCTTTTTCACAGTAATGACGCACAGTCGTGGTATTGTTATCGCGTGCACATTTAGAAAAATATTCGAATATTTGGAATATGACAAGCAGAATGTTTTTCGTGTTGTTTGTTATACATGAATTTGAGTTTGTCTTAAATTTTTAACACATTTACATTACATATTCATAGTCCGTGGGTCACTTATGCTACACGTATTCCCACATAAAATAGAGCTGAGCTTTACATAATCGTAAAAATATCTGTGTAAACATGGAAGATGGCCCTCCCAGTATCATCGATGTAGGCGGATGCTGATAAGTCGGCGTGTGCCGATGGGATAAGCGGAGAGCAGACGAAGCCAGAGGCCTCCCACCGAGTATCGAGTCGCAGTCGTCTGCGCAGCGGCACGCCGTCGGCAGCCGATGACGTTGTCGTGGGTGTTGGATCGCCCCCGCCGGTTCACTAAGAGGATCCACCCCTGGAGTTAGGGATCAGGGTGGCAATCGATTGGGTTGGCGAAACATGAAAAAGGTCCAGCGGCGTTAGCAAAAAGTCATTATAAATGTCTGCTGAAAAGAGTTTTTGATTGGCACACGAACACACGTAAAATGTCTCTCGTGTTCTTGTATTGTTTCATTTGTTGTCGGTAGTCAGTTTCGTATCCGTCGCCCGTTTATCCAGTCTGTGACAGGTAATCTTCGCTGTACTGCACTTACAAAATAAACCTATCTCACACACTATACTGTTCGGTATAGTTCATAATTTTTATTATTTCCCACTGCGGCAATATACACATTATCTACACAACAGAAAATTTTATTTTAACATAAAATGTTTTAAGTATTCAGTCTTGCACATGCTAGATGCCGTTATTTCAGTCATTACGGCACTCCGTCGCGTTGATGTGTAACAGGGTTCCCCACATGTTCTGACTCGCTTCACTGCACGGCAGTTCGAAATGCTTCACTCGACAGGTCTTTAAGTCTACCGTCACCACTTATATTGAACCTAGCACTGACGCAGCACTGTTGCTCCTCTCACGGAGTCTTTACAGTTTCACTAACGTCACTATTTAATGTCTGTCTCTTGGATAAATGTCTGTCCGATGCACACGCATCACTGTACATTGTCGTTCTCGAACTTACAATTATACAGATGCATATGCTTCTTTTTTGCAAATAGGATCCATAATTTTGCTGACAAAGCTTTTTTTATGTACCTCTCTATCCCAGTTAGTGATCATCTGATCATCTGGATTCTTGTTTCCGAAAAAAACAAGGTTCTGGCTCGATTTTTACAAAGTAATGCAGTTGTGATGTGTGGCTTGTAAGTGTACACTTCTCATAGGACACCAGTGTGTGTGTGTGTGTGTGTGTGTGTGTGTGTGTGTGTGTGTGTGTGTGTGTGTGTGTGTTTTCCTGCCACAACAACCGCAGAAAATGCTAATCTCAGTCAAAAGTAAAATGATTTGCACTTGATATTCCATGGTGCATCTTATTTCGCGTACATTATGACCACAAGTCTGTTTAATAATAGTCACACATAAAAACATACCTATCACTAAATGAAAAACAGCTAACTACTACTAACAGGAAATATATAAGATTATCTTTTTGAAATCTTTAAGAAAAGACTAAAGCTACATGAAAAGATAGGTTGCGTCATCTGCAACATCTTGAAAAAACATTAAATGTTCTTTGCTTTAAGAGCATTTCAGCTTGTGGTGTTGAATTAAATTCTTTAAAAGTTACCAATGAAATTCTTACTGAACTTTGTTTAAAAAATACAACTAATTAATAATCTGTGCAGAACTATTAAAAGTGGCCCCCAGGACATTGATTTAGTCATTACATACTGAAATCAGCACAGAGAGAAGCTGGCTGACAATCACTTACATACTAAAACATATTACATACTATGGCACAACATTCGAGCACCTTTTTAATTTCCTTATTTACTGCCACTTTTTTTAGTTCACGGGATTGAGTACGTGGCGCGTCAATAAGTCTCGTGTGGGTACACATGCATGTCACGCACAAATCCCTTAATAGTTCCTGGTTTCTCTGAAAACACTTCCGTGAACGAATTGCGTAAACCAGTGACCTGTGCTATCTGATGCTTATCCATACTTACCAATTCATTGGCCTCCTGTCTAAAGGGCTCTTAATTAGTGAGCGCCTCTGTTCTATGAGACAGGAGTGAGCTGCAGTACCACTGATTAGGTGAGTTACTGTGTATAAATAACAATTGTGGCCTTGTACACACGATACTGACATTGCGGCAATATTTGCCATGTACCCCTCCGTGGCTATCGAATCCAGTACTACTCACCGAGCGAGGTGGCGCCGTGGTTACCACATTGGGCTCCCATTCGGGAGGAGGACGGTTCAATCCCGCGTCCGGCCACGCTGATTTAGGTTTCCCGTGATTTCCCTAAATCGTTCTAGGCAAATGACGGGATGGTTCCTTTGGAAGGGCACGGCCGATTTCCTTAGCCGTCCTTCCCTAATCCGACGAGACCGATGACCTCGCAGTTTGGTCTCTTCCCCCAATCAACCCAACCCAGTACGACTCGCTGGTCCTCATTGTCTACCACGCAGGATCCAGAGGCTAGGTCGACAGTCGCATTCCTCCTCCTGATAAAATCCCAATCTAGGATGCATGGTGCTGAGAGACCTCTTAATACGAGGAACGTTCACTGAATGGCTCCATTTCCTATTGTAATCTCCAGCTGCACCTGAATCTCGACAACCAGTGTCTTGGCTGATATGGCACCTAAAACGCGGTAATCTTGTACCTGAAAAGTTGGTATTGTGTACAGACGACTCAATTTTTTATAAATTTCATAACTTATCACGCTCGGAGTAGCGCTAGTATATAAAATGACGAGTGATTGATACATCGCCTATCTTTATGTATACCGCAGCTTGCGCTACTGATTTCTCTGCATTACAACATGTTCGGGGCTCGGCGCAAAGTTCCTGACGCACGTCTTGTCCGTTGTTATTTCGAAACATGTAGACAGAATTTAGGGGTTGTATTGTATTGCATGGAACTGGGGACGTAAAAACGACGGGGAGGCTTCGTCCCCGCCGTAGCGCGCAGTGGTACACAACCCCACAACAGGCTGCAGCAGTCCGCTCACCCCACCGCCGCTCCACACCGAACCCAGGGTTATTGAGCGGCTCGGTCCCCAGTTGACTTAGCTAGGAATACTTTTTCAAATTCGTCAAGCGTCTTACAGCTATCAGCTGTTCACATAGCCCATAAGGCTGCTTCGCCAGTAATATGCGACGTAACGAATTGTATTTTTTCCCGCTCTGCCCACACTTTCGGCAGAAAGCGTTTAAAACTTTTTATAAATATCACGGGATGTTCTACTTTCTTTTCCGTAGAGAAGGTCTGAAATTTCCTATGATTCAGTAGGCTTTCTTGAAGTTTAATTTCTCCATCGGACAACGCATTTTGCAAGATAGATTCTCTGCGTTCCAGCTTGGCAATTCTCTCGTTTACTTATTTTCTCCACTGAGGAATGGCCTCAGTGAGTGGCTGCTGGACTTGGCTTAATTCCTCACGCAAACTTTCGATAGGTTTGCCGTTAGCTGCAAGTACTTCTCTAGCGACCTTTCCTACAACTTTATTTAATTCCGTAGTGACGTGTTCACGTATTTCCTCATCGTTTTGTTGCAACAACTGGGTTAGTTCACTTTCGATCTTTTCTGCTTGGGTTTTGAGACACTGATCTACCTGCTCAGTTAGTTCCAATGATAAAAGGTCTAACCTCACAGTAACATGTTCTACTTTAGTGCTTAGATAGTTTTGGTTATCTTGGCACATCTTTAACTGATCAGTAACTTCGTTAACCATCTTTGGTACGCTAGTGTAAGCCTCTTTCATGGGTTTGATTTCACTTTTAATCGGATCTAAGTGATCATCCAAGTTCTTAATTAAAGTTTCATCTCGTTTTGCTAAAATTTCATTTAACGGAGTACTCATATATTGGTCTCTCTCTCTTTCTCCAGTGGTGAGCCCTCACCTAAGCCTTGCGGTGTTAAATCTCTGAATAAGTTTCGTAATGAAAAATATTAACGAACTTTAATACTGAAAACTGACTGTCAAAATTCGTAAAAGCACTTAAGATTATCTTCCTTTGGCAATGAAGCGCGCAAACACTCAAATATTCTTTAGTACACGTAATGGCGGTCTCAGCGCCACCGAAACAGTCGAAGCCAGATGGGCAATCGACAGCAATATTATTATCTTTAAATAAATTTGACGTGGAGGGAGAAGTATTTTTAAAAGTAAACTTAAGAAACTTTCAATTAACAATATATTGTAGCCTTGAAGCTCATACAGTCAGCGAGTTATACGTACATGCATCGAACCACAGGCGAGAGGGAACAAACAGGTGAAAAACAGAACAAACAGGCGCGAGTAACATGGCTCTTGTGTTTATATACAAAACGAAGTTTCATGCTTTCATGGAACGTATTGAAATATCGTATTCTTTATCTCTGCGATTAATGGAAAATATTTACAATATTTGTCACAAAATATTATCCGACTCGACAAAATCACTCATAATATTACAGTCATTATTTTCTCTGTTGACATTTTATTCATATCAAAGTTACTTATAATCCGTCTTGATTGCAATAATGTTTATTCACATGACCGGTTTCGGTTCCTCTAGAACCATCTTCAGATCTGCAATTTCGGTTACAGGAGTAACCCGTCCACTCACAGCAATCTTCGTATGCTGAATGTGACACAGCATGTGAAGGTTGCTGTGTGTGGAAGGGTTACTCCTGCAACCGACATTGCAGATCTGAAGATGGTTCTAGAGGAACCGAAACCGGTCATATGAATAAACATTTTTGCAAATCAAGACGGATTAAGTAACATTGTGTAACCAGTGATTACGGTATCCCTTCAGACATTATATCTGTTTTTGCAAAACATCATTAATAAATCGCGTCATGCTTCCAGATGACGCCACACTGGCTACTCAGATACTCTGCAATCTACTTCCGTACACTCTCGCTAAGCAATAATACGAAGTGCATTCAAGTTCTAAGGCCTCCGATTTTTTTTCTAATTAACTACTCACCCGAATCGATGAAACTGGCGTCACTTCTCGATTTAATCGCCCTGCAGACGTACACATTTTTCACAACGCTGATGCCATGATTCCATGGCAGCGGCGAAGGCTTCTTTAGGAGTGTTTTGACCACTGGAAAATCGCTGAGGCAATAGCAGGCGGCTGGTGAATGTGCGGCCACGGAGAGTGTCTTTCATTGTTGGAAAAAGACAAAAGTCACTAGGAGCCAGGTCAGGTGAGTAGAGAGCATGAGGAATCGCTTCAAAGTTGTTATCACGAAGAAACTGTTGCGTAACGTTAGTTCGATGTGCGGGTGCGTTGTCTTGGTGAAACAGCACAAGCACAGCCCTTCCTGGACTTTTTTTGCAATGCAGGAAGGAATTTGTTCTTCAAAACATTTTCGTAGGATGCACCTGTTACAGTAGTGCCCTTTGGAACGCAATGGGTAAGGATTACGCCCTCGCTGTCCCAGAACATGGACAGCATCATTTTTTCAGCACTGGCAGTTACCCGAAATATTTTTGGTGGCGGTGAATCTGTGTGCTTCCATTGAGCTGACTGGCGCTTTGTTTCTGGATTGAAAATGGCATCCACTTCTCATCCATTGTCACAACCGACGAAAAGAAAGTCCCATTCATGCTGTCGTTGCGCGTCAACATTGCTTGGCAACATGCCACACGGGCAGCCATGTGGTATTCCGTCAGCATTCGTGGCACCCACCTGGATGACACTTCTCGCATTTTCAGGTCGTCATGCAGGATTGTGTGCACAGAACCCACAGAAATGCCAACTCTGGAGGCGATCTGTTCAACAGTCATTCGGCGATTCCTCAAAACAATTCTCTCCACTTTCTCGATCATGTCGTCAGACCGTCTTGTGCGAGCCCGAGGTTGTTTCGGTTTGTTGTCACACGATGTTCTGCCTTCATTAAACTGTCGCACCCATGGTGGTGGTGATTAGTGTTTAACGTCCCGTCGACAACGAGGTCATGAGAGACGGAGTGCAAGCTCGGGTGAGGGAAGGATGGGGAAGGAAATCGGCCGTGCCCTTTCAAAGGAACCATCCCGGCATTTGCCTGAAACGATTTAGGGAAATCACGGAAAACCTAAATCAGGATGGCTGGAGACGGGATTGAACCGTCGTCCTCCCGAATGCGAGTCCAGTGTGCTAACCACTGCGCCACCTCGCTCGGTCGCACCCATGAACACACTTTCGACACATCCATAACTCCATCACCACATGTCTCCTTCAACTGTCGATGAATTTCAATTGGTTTCACACCACCCAAATGCAGAAAACGAATGACTGCACGCTGTTCAAGGAAGGAAAACGTCGCTATTTGAAGTATTTAAAACAGCTCTCATTCTCGCCGCTGGCGGCAAAATTCCATCTGCCGTATGGTGCTGCCATCTCTGGGACGTATTGACAATGAACGCGGCCTCATTTTAAAACAATACGCATGTTTCTATCTCTTTCCAGTCTGAAGAAAAAAAATCGGAGGCCTTAGAACTTGAATGCACCTCGTATCTATCAACCTTTGTTAACATTCCTTAGAAAGCCCGTAGTCTTGGTTGCCGTCACAGCCTTATGGTTCCTAATATTTTCCTCTATATTAACTAATTCGATTAGTTCAGGTGTGTTTGTTGCTTGGAGGTCTAAGATGTTACCTTCACAAGGTGGTTCTCCAGTTATCTGCTCGAAGTAGTTTTCGGGCGAGACATTCATAATAATGTCTCACGAGTGCCTGTTCCTGGCATCAGCTCTGATAGCAGGACCCTCAAAATCTGTGCCGAGGACCGGTCCATGGTGCTTCGCGTAGCAGTCATCTGCACTCGCCACTCATCTACGGAGGCGAACACTACGAATGGCATGGTGAACCCATTATAGTAGCCTGGATTCATATACTGCCAATACCGACCTAAGCAACACAAGGTTACATACTAACTGGCTCCGCAGAGATTGAAATATGATGAGATAAAATAAAATTATTCACATAATTAAGGAAAATGAAAATTAAATTTTTTGGGGGACTGAAATTCGATAGTAGTAAACATGGACTCGGGTGTAAGGAATGATAGCGGTAGGCACTTCACTTCATAGAATTTTGCACAGAGTGTAATTTAGACAATGTGAACACTTTGTTTCAGAATCACGTAGGAAGAAAGCTTACGTGTAAGAGACCTGACGTTTTCGGAAGTTTTCAGATAAATTATATAATGCTGAGACAGATTTCGAAAACAGATTTTAAATTGCAAAACATTTCCATGAGAAGATATCGACTTTTTCTTCTTCTTCTTCCTGGTTCTACAGCCCTTAATGGTCCTACGTCTACTTTAGGACATCATTCCATTTGTCCGTTTCAGCGTGTTGCGTCTCCAGCTTGTGCCACCAATAATTTTTAAAACTTCTTATACGCCATCCAAGTATAGAAGTCTCTGTCTTCCACAGCTTCCTCGTGCTACTGCGTTTTGTAGCACCGTTATTTTTGTTGGGTTCTCATGTGACAAACAGCGCAGACCTATTTCAGGTGGTTTATTTTAATGAACTTTGTGATTTCAAGAACTTTTATATACATAAAGTTCAAAATTATGTTGCCTACGCCATGCTCCACCTTCATTAGTCGCCCACAGATTTTGTGTAACATCTTTCGCTCGAAACATTCTATTAGTCCTACACACTGTTGTATCAGTGTGCTTGTTTTTGAGCCATATGTTAATACCGGACGTATTAAAATTTTATACAGTTGGCACTTTGCTCTCCTGGATAGATTTATGGACTTAAGTTGTGAGGCCAGTGCATAACAGCATTTACAATGATTCGACGAAAGTCATGGGATAACGATATGCACACATACAGATGTCGGCAGCATCGCGACACGAGCTATAAAAGGGCAGTGCATTGGTGAAACTGACATTTGCACTCAGGTGATTCGTAGAAAAGCTTTCTGACGTGATTACGGCCGCTCGAAGGGAATTAACAAATTTTGAACGCGGAATGGTAGTTGGAGCAGACGCATTGGACATTCAATTTCTGATATCGTTGGCGAAATCAGTTTTCTGAGATCCACAGGCTGAAGAGAGTGCTGGGAATAACAAATTTCAGGCATTTCCTCTCACCACTAATAACGCCGAGGCCGACGACACTCACGTAACGACCGAGAGCAGCAGTGTTAATTTAGAGTTGTTAAATGATAACAGACAAGGAACACTGCGTGGAATAACCATAGAAATCAGTGTTGGACGTACGACGAACATATCCGTTAGGCGAAATTTGGTGTTATGATGCTATGGCCGCAGACGATCGACGCGAGTGGATATGCTAACAGAACGTCTGCTGAGCAACTCATGCGCTCCGAACATGTCGATTTGACCTAGGGTCTCAGATGAGTACGATTTCAATTACACTCCTGGAAATTGAAATAAGAACACCGTGAATTCATTGTCCCAGGAAGGGGAAACTTTATTGACACATTCCTGGGGTCACATACATCACATGATCACACTGACAGAACCACAGGCACATAGACACATGCAACAGAGCATGCACAATGTCGGCACTAGTACAGTGTATATCCACCTTCCGCAGCAATGCAGGCTGCTATTCTCCCATGGAGACGATCGTAGAGATGCTGGATGTAGTCCTGTGGAACGGCTTGCCATGCCATTTCCACCTGGCGCCTCAGTTGGACCAGCGTTCATGCTGGACGTGCAGACCGCGTGAGACGACGCTTCATCCAGTCCCAAACATGCTCAATGGGGGACAGATCCGGAGATCTTGCTGGCCAGGGTAGTTGACTTACACCTTCTAGAGCACGTTGGGTGGCACGGGATACATGCGGACGTGCATTGTTCTGTTGGAACAGCAAGTTCCCTTGCCGGTCTAGGAATGGTAGAACGATGGGTTCGATGACGGTTTGGATGTACCGTGCACTATTCAGTGTCCCCTCGACGATCACCAGAGGTGTACGGCCAGTGTAGGAGATCGCTCCCCACACCATGATGCCGGGTGTTGGCCCTGTGTGCCTCGGTCGTATGCAGTCCTGATTGTGGCGCTCACCTGCACGGCGCCAAACACGCATACGACCATCACTGGCACCAAGGCAGAAGCGACTCTCATTGCTGAAGACGACACCTCTCCATTCGTCCCTCCATTCACGCCTGTCGCGACACCACTGGAGGCGGGCTGCACGATGTTGGAGCGTGAGCGGAAGACGGCCTAACGGTGTGCGGGACCGTAGCCCAGCTTCATGGAGACGGTTGCGAATGGTCCTCGCCGATACCCCAGGAGCAACAGTGTCCCTAATTTGCTGGGAAGTGGCGGTGCGGTCCCCTACAGCACTGCGTAGGATCCTACTGTCTTGGCGTGCATCCGTGCGTCGCTGAGGTCCGGTCCCAGGTCGACGGGCACGTGCACCTTCCGCCGAACACTAGTGACAACATCGATGTACTGTGGAGACCTCACGCCCCACGTGTTGAGCAATTCGGCGGTACGTCCACCCGGCCTCCCGCATGCCCACTACACGCCCTCGCTCAAAGTCCGTCAGCTGCACATACGGTTCACGTCCACGCTGTCGCGGCATGCTACCAGTGTTAAAGACTGCGATGGAGCTCCGTATGCCACGGCAAACTGGCTGACACTGACGGCGGCGGTGCACAAATGCTGCGCTGCTAGCGCCATTCGACGGCCAACACCGCGGTTCCTGGTGTGTCCGCTGTGCCGTGCGTGTGATCATTGCTTGTACAGCCCTCTCGCAGTGTCCGGAGCAAGTATGGTGGGTCTGACACACCGGTGTCAATGTGTTCTTTTTTCCATTTCCAGGAGTGTATAAGTCCAGAGGTTGAAAATACCGCTTCAGCTGTAAAGTTCTTTTTATTCATACACGACCGGTTTCGGGGTCTTATAAACCCATCTTCAGGTGTCATAACTTGGTGCTGTGACCCCCGAGCGCCACGGTCGACGTGTAGTAGGCGCGGTGTGCTACCTATCAGCGCAGAGCAGGGAGTTACGACACATGAAGATAGGCTTATAGGAACGTCTAACTTTCAGTAAACATTTACGCATCTCCGTATGCTGTTGTTGTTGTTGTTGTTGTTGTTGTGGTCTTCAGTCCTGAGACTGGTTTGATGCAGCTCTCTATGCTACTCTATCCTGTGCAAGCTTCTTCACTTGTGCTAGCTGTTTCCCTTTCATGACCCTCGACTCTTATAACTGCCATCTGGTTTCTGTACAAATTGTAAATAGCCTTTCTCTCCCTGTATTTTACCCCTGCCGCCTTCAGAATTTTAAAGAGACTATTCCAATCAACATTGTCAAAAGCTTTCTCTAAGTCTAGAAATGCTAGAAACGTAGGTTTGCCTTTCCTTAATCTTTCTTCTAAGGTAAGTCGTAAGGTCAGTATTGCCTCACGTGTTCCAACATTTCGACGGAATCCAAACTGATCTTCCCCGAGATCGGCTTCTACCAGTTTTTCCATTCGTCTGTAAAGAATTCGTGTTAGTATTTTGCAGCTGTGACTTATTGAACTGATAGTTTGGTGATGTTCACATCTGTCAACACCTGCTTTCTTTGGGATTGGAATTATTATATTCTTCTTGAAGTCTGAGGATATTTCACCTGTCTCATACATCTTGTTCACGAGATGGTAGAGTTTTATCAGGCCTGGCTCTCCCAAGGCTGTCAGTAGTTCTAATGGAATGTTGTCTACTCCCGGGGGTCTTGTTTCGTCTCAGGTCTTTCAGTGCTCTGTCAAACTCTTCACGCATTCACGCAGTATCGCATCTCCCATTTCAACTTCATCTACATCCTCTTCCATTTCCATAATATTGTCCTCAAGTACATCGCTCTTGTATAGACCCTCTATATACTCCTTTCACCTTTCTGCTTTCCCTTCTTTGCTTAGAACTGTGTTTCCATCAACGCTCTAGATATTCATGCAAGTGGTTCTCCTTTCTCGAAAGGTCTCTTTATTTTTCTTCTAGGCAGTATCTATCTTGCCCCTAGTGAGATAAGCCTCTACATCCTTACATTTTTCCTCTAGCCATCCCCGCTTAGCTATTTTTCACTTCCTGTCGATGTCATTTTTGAGACGTTTGTTTTCCTTTTTGCCTGCTTCATTTACTGCATTTTTATATTTTCTCCTTTCATCAATTAAATTCAATATTTCTTCTGTTACCGAATGGTTTCTACTAGCCCTCATCTTTTTACCTATTTGATCCTCTGCTGCCTTCACTACTTCATCCCTCAAAGCTACCCATTCTTCTTCTACTGTATTTCTTTCCCCCATTCCTGTCAAGTGTTCCCTAATGCTCTCCCTGAAACTCTGTACAACCTCTGGTGATTTCAGTTTATCCAGGTCCCATCTACTTAACATCCCACTGTGCCATTTCTCTGGCACGTTGCGTATCTGGCACTATTGATAGCGACTTGTATTTTTGTTTCCGTCTGGTTCGGTCTGGGCAGGTGCTGAGGCGGCTGCTGCCCTCTGGAGCGTTTTTCGCGGGGGGCCGCGCGCGGTCGGCTCGGCAGTTGGACTCGCACCGAGCTGGTGGTATTTTGCCTTCCGCCCCGTCTCGCCGTTGGCGGGCCTCGTTGATTTGGGCGTTGGGCAGTGTGGTGTGTTGATGATGTGGTGTAGTGGACAACTGATGGATCTCCGCACGCGATCGCTCGAGGCTCTCCGCATCTGAAAAGGGTGCCACGATATCGCTTGTGTTATCGCACCCAGAGAAAAGGCAAAAAGATCAAATAACCAGCTTAACTTGACTAAGGTGGATTCTGAGGCTCTTGCTAGTGGCTAAATCCTTGACCAGCAAACTAACCGGCCCTAGAACCACAACAATTGAACATGGACTGATAAAGGAAGGGTAAACTTACCAAGTCTATTGCCATCCTGGAATCATCCCGGGTAGTTCCTAACAAAGATCTTAACCCCCTCTTATGCTCAAAAGGACGTCTGTCCTGGTTATAGCGCTCTGCCTGTCAACGATGGGCTGATTTGATATTTCTCCTAACCTACTGGCAATTTTCCTTAAGGGTATCAGAAGTGATAGATGCGGGCAGAAGATCATTAATATTCCAAAAATTAGATTGTGGAAAATTGTGGGGATATAACGACAGAAGGGCGACAGGATCAGCTATCGATGCTTTGTGTTGAGCGATATTAAACGCAAAGTTGAGCCAAGGGAGGGTAGTATCCCATTTTCTTGCGGACTTATCATGGTATATAATAAAGGACGATTTAAGATTATGGTTCACTCTTTCGACGAAGGACGCCTGAGGATAAAATGGCGTGGTAATGATGTGCGTAACGATATTGCGAAAACAGAACTGTTTAAATTTCTTAAAAACAAACGCTAGAGTGTTATCACTCACCAGAGCCTTGTTGTTGTTGTTGTGGTCTTCAGTCCTGAAACTGGTTTGATGCAGCTCTCCATGCTACTCTATCCTGTGCAAGCTTCTTCATCTCCCAGTACCTACTGCAATCTAGATCCTTCTGAATCTGCTTAGTGTAGTCATCTCTTGGTCTCCCTCTACGATTTTTACCCTCCACACTGCCCTCCAATACTAAATTGGTGATCCCTTGATGCCTCAGAACATGTCCTACCAACCGATCCCTTCTTCTGGTCGAGTTGTGCCACAAACTTCTCTTCTCCCCAATCCGATTCAATACTTCGTCATTAGTTATGTGATCTACCCATCTAATCTTCAGCATTCTTCTGCAGCACCACATTTCGAAAGCTTCTATTCTCTTCTTGTCCAAACTATTTATCGTCCATGATTCACTTCCATACATGGCTACACTCCATACAAATACTTTCAGAAATGGCTTCCTGACACTTAACATACTTCTCTTCTTCAGAAACGCTTTCCTTGCCATTGCCAGTCTACATTTTATATCCTCTCTACTTCGACCATCATCAGTTATTTTGCTCCCCATATAGCAAAACTCCTTTACTACTTTCAGTGTCTCATTTCCTAATCTAATTTCCTCAGCATCACCCGACTTAATTCGAAAACATTCCATTATCCTCGTTTTGCTTTTGTTGATGTTCATCTTATATACTCCTCTCAAGACACTGTCCATTCCATTCAACTGCTCTTCCAAGTCCTTTGCTGACTCTGACAGAATTACGATGTCATCGGCGAACCTCAAACTTTTTATTTCTTCTCCATGGACTTTAATACCTACTCCGAATTTTTCTATCGTTTCCTTTACTGCTTGCTCAATATACAGATTGAATAACATCGGGGATAGACTACAGCCTTGTCTCACTCCCTTCCCAACCACTGCTTCCCTTTCATGTCCCTCGACTCTCATAACTGCCATCTGGTTTCTGTACAAATTGTAAATAGCCTTTCTCTCCCTGTATTTTACCCCTGCCACCTTCAGAATTTGAAAGAGAGTATTCCAGTCAACATTGTCAAAAGCTTTCTCTAAGTCTACAAATGCTAGAAACGTAGGTTTGCCCTTCCTTAATCTAGCTTCTAAGATAAGTCGTAGGGCCAGTATTGCCTCACGTGTTCCAACATTTCTACGGAATCCAAACTGATCTTCCCCGAGGTCGGCTTCTACTAGTTTTTCCATTCGTCTGTAAAGAACTCGCGTTAGTATTTTGCAGCTGTGACTTATTAAACTGATAGTTCGGTAATTTTCACATCTGTCAACACCTGCTTTCTTTGGGATTGAAATTATTATATTCTTCTTGAAGTCTGAGGGTATTTCGCCTGTCTCATACATCTTGCTCACCAGATGGTAGAGTTTTGTCAGGACTGGCTCTCCCAAGGCCGTCAGTAGTTCCAATGGAATGTTGTCTACTCCAGGGGCCTTGTTTCGACTCAGGTCTTTCAGTGCTCTATCAAACTTTTCACGCAGTATCGTATCTCCCATTTCATCTTCATCTACATCCTCTTCCATTTCCATAATATTGTCCTCAAGTACATCGCCCTTGTATAGACCCTCTATATACTTCTTCCACCCTTCTGCTTTCCCTTCTGTGGTTAGAACTGGGTTTCCATCTGAGCTCTTAATATTCATACAAGTGGCCCTCTTTTCTCCAAAGGTCTCTTTAATTTTCCTGTAGGCAGTATCTATCTTACCCCTAGTGAGATAAGCCTTTACATCCTTACATTTTTCCTCTAGCCATCCCTGCTTAGCCATTTTTCACTTCCTGTCGATGTCATTTTTGAGACGTTTGTATCCCTTTTTGCCTGCTTCATTTACTGCATTTTTATATTTTCTCACCAGAGCCTTAAGGGTGCCAAACCAGGAGATGATGTCAGTGAAGTGTCCAGTAGTAATAGCGGCAGTAACGCCTTGGCTATGAACGAGCGAAACAAATCGCCAAAATGGGTCAACGACCACAATGAGATAATGGTTTCCTTTTTTAGTACGGGGAAGGGGCCCATAAAATCAGTAAAGATTTTATCCATAGGGTGCAGTTAGCGCTCTGATCGTAATAGCGCCCTCGGCGAGTTGTCATTGGGTTTGTTCCTTTTACAAGAGTTGCACTCACTAACCAAACGCCAGGTATCTCTGTACAATGACGGCCAGGTCTTCGCCAAGGACTCGTACAGGCCTAAATGTCCACCCACCAGCGAACGGTGGTAGTAATGAAAGATGGAGGGGACTAACTCAAGAGTCAAGCAAAACCTGAATTCCCCCGGGTTCACCCACTTGCTTATACAATATACCATTGTTCAGTGAAAAGCTGGGCACCTCCTTCCTGGACAATTGCCCACTAATCGTTCCCTACAGTGGATCCTGGTCCTGCTTAATTTTAAGATCGGCAAATAACTGTGGCACTTCGCCCAGAGCAGTACAAGCAAGTTCATCAGAGCCATCGGCTCGATCTCCCTCAGTTGTATCTTCCTCCTCAAACATGCGGTTGAGTGCATTGGCTATCTGATTGTCAGAACCTTTAATGTGGCGCACCTTAAAACGAAACGCTGAAATCTGGAACGCCCACCTCGCAATTCTACCAGTTTTTCCGGGTCTGGTCAGCACCCTACTTAACTCCTGATTATTGGTCTCTGAATCGAATACCCTATGTTCTAGATAGAATTGGAACTTTTCTAGAATGACCAATGTCTCACATTCATACTTGAAATAATTCGGTTTGGGACCGGACAGACTCCTTACGCAAAGTAAAAAGTGTCTTTGACCTTGGTCTCCTGGAGGAGAACCGCAGCAGTCCCTGTGTTTTTTCGGTCTGTACAATAAATCTCTTGCCATAGTTGGACACAGCCAACACCGGGGAGAGGGGTCTTAATAGCTTCAAAAGCACACTGTTGGCTCCACACAAAATTTTCTCCGTCCCTGGGTAGGTTATTAAGAGAGACAGCAACCTGAGCAAAATTTGGAAAGAACCGGCGGAAATAGTTGGCCATTCTAATAAACGTAGGTACCTTCCTCCTAGTTGTAGGTTGGGGACCTCTTCAAGTCCTTGATTCGCTCTTGGTCGATACTAACACCATCGCTAGAAATTAGATGACCCAAAAATGAAGCCTGACTCCTGGCGAGAGTAATCTTAGATTTCTTGACGGTCAATCCAGCATCACAAAGCTCGACAATACCTGTCTAAGATGGGAAAGGTGTTCCTCAAACGAAACACTATAAATGACCATGTAATCCAGGTAATAAAATACACAGACGAAAACAAGTCCCTCTAGACATGTTCCAACAAACGAGAGAGAACAGCAGCTCCGGTGGCCAACCCAAATGGTACCCTATTGAACTCAGAGTTCCAGTCAGTGCAAAAGGCTGTGACATGCTTAGATTTTTTGGTGAGAGAGATTTGATAATTGGCCTGATTCAAGTCAAACAGATTGAATCACTTCACCTCAGGGAACCATGTGAAATAGTTGTGAAGTTCAGGCAAGGGGACTGACTCTAAAGCAACTTTATCATTCAGCAGCCTATAATTCATGACTGCTCTGGAGTCCTGACCCTAAGCCTTGGGGACAAGAAAAATCGACTAGGCATAAGAAGAAGGCCTGATAACCCCATCCTACAACGTATTATCCAGCTTAAGCCTCAAGATATTCATTTTAGGGGGCGAAAGTCGATAAGGAGACTGCTGAAAAGGAACATCATCAATCATATAGGATCACACAAGTCACTCCTAGATTATTAGATAATACATCAGGAAAGTCTCCCAACAGACCCAACAAATGTGTGGCCTGCTCCAGTTGAAGATGAACCATGTCAAACTCCCCAGTCTCACAAGTTATAGAATTAATGACGCTTGGTTGGCGACAATAACAGAGGGCTATCTTCTCACCTGGCGAGAATTTAAAGAAGGCACGACTAGCAAAATCAAGGAACAACTCAGTTCTTTGAAAAAAATCGCAACTGAGCAATACGTTAACTGCTAGGTCCTTTACAACCAGGAGAGTAACCATGAAAGAAGATTACGGTTAATGAAGTAAAAGATCCACGCAGTGGACACCAAATGAAAAAGTTACTCCTTATGTTTCTGATCTAGACTGCCATAAAAATGCGAAGGAACTGTTAATCAGAACTCAGGGAGAAGTTGTAGTCTAATTCACAATCGATTTATTGATCTTAAACAAGACAAGACAACAAAATTATTAAAGAATCATCATACAAAAAATATTTATTTAACAAAAGCCTTACTAAAATGGGATCTATGGTGGACAAAATCATCTGCTGGGGATCGACACACGACACTAACAAGAACACTACTCGCTTTATCTCACCTCATACACGAGAATCCAGGTTATGGCATCAAACTATGCCACCACCAAGCATCTATATTCCACCATACAAAAAAGGAAAAATATGGTTCGAAAGAACAGGGTGCTGAGAAATAGGTATTGTAGCCCTATGTTGCAGCAGCGAATACTTTACTGACTTACTGGTAAAGGCGGCACACTATGATGTGTTCGGCGACTGAAATCATGGACTGCGGAGATCTGTTATTAAATGCGCGTTCCTGCAAGTACACGGTCTCGTGTTCGGTTAATTCAGAATGTAGGTACTTCCCTAAGAACCTCTGAAACCCTGATGGATTCCAGTGTGCAGGTGGACCAATTTGCTGGTCTACCAAACCAATGTTTAGACGGCCAACTCAAGACATATAAGTACACCCACGCGTCACTCATTGTGACCATGATGATATAAGCAGTACCTCTGATGGTTCGGAAGGTGACTGGCACAGGCTCTAAGTCGCGCCCTAGCAAAGGACACAAGTCTCACCGTTTATGCAGAGACCTGCAGTTCTTTACTAGCGAAGCGTCAGTACAAGAGGCTTGTAAAAGAGTGCCGATCTCCCTTTCTCCCCATTTCCTCGTCAGCTCGGTTCCAAAAGCACATTTCTCTTTCTTTGATTTCCCTCATTTCCACACAAGCCAATCACGAGCTGGAGCCCGGCATTCTAAGCTCGGTGAATGGTCTTTGCACTGCAAAGCGATTTGACCAATCAGAGACTTAAATGTTAATTGGGAGAAAACGGAAAAAATTCAGCTTCACAGCCTCTTTCCCACATGTTTTCCGTGTCTTTTGCTAACACAATACAGGGTGGAATAACAGCCCTCCATAAACAGCTTGTTACCTCCCCTGTTGCGTCCATTTCAAAGTTAGCAAAGAATGGCCATAAACTCACATTGACAAAAGATGTTTTGAAACAGAGTCTGGACATTTGGGCCACAGTTTTCCTGTCCCACGGACATCTGCAGAACGTTTACATTTCTTTTGGCGGCTTTCTCTCTAACAAGGCCTACAATGCGCTGTCGGCGACTTTCCGGCGCTAGGCCGTATACCTGGACGTCTGGCGCCAAAGCTTAATGTGTTTCTGCACAATGCGACCGCGGCACGGCCCGTCTGGAAATGTATCCTCACCGTTCTCCAGAAAAAACCGCGCTTTGTCGCCCCACCAACGCCGTGCTTTTACTGCAGTCGTTTAAGTTGGAACACTGTTCCTTTGAACGCAGGTAAATCGTACCATATTTCTTTCCCTAGAGCACGCAAACAAGACCATAAACTGTTGCCCACCATTAAATCACAATGTAAGAAGTCAAATCGCCTTAGATCGTATTCCCTACACCGAATCAGAAGTGAGAGGGCCCTGCAATCTCTCAACCAGCCAGAAAAAATTGCAAATGTACAAGCTGCTGTGCACCTCCCCAACCAGAGCGAACTCTTGCAGATTGGACACATGATATCTCTGAAGGCAGGGGCACACAGGAGATAATTTATACACATGACAAACTTCAAATACCACTTATAGTCAAGTAATAAAAAATAACTGCTGGAGTCCAATAATGCTCGCAGAGGTCGCTGTCCGTGATGGACACAAACGTAAGGGAGCGACGACCTCGTCGCAGCTTGAATGTGTGTTCACCAAGGGGTGACCATCTCTGACATGTACGAACCCTGCACCCCTCTTCCCCCCTCCCTCCCCCGCATCTCCCACAGTGTCAGCCGTTAGACCTCGAGGCCTGCACAGCCTGACACTTGCGTACAAGGTGGCTATGCAGGCAACAACGAAAACAACGCTTGCGCGTGAGTGAATCATATTTGAGAGAGGGTTTGTCAGCCCTGGTAACTGAAGGCACCAGTGCCAAACCTACATCTACCCTACGCTGCTCATCACCATAAGTGAGGGCCTCAATAGAATCTAAGAGTTCTTGCAATTCACCAAAGTTGGTGGGATGGTGAACAAACAGTAAACGTGATCGATCCTTAGGGCACATGCCCTCCAACATGTTAAAAACGCTATCAGACTCACTAATAGACAATCCAAGGACTAGCATGGCTGTGAACATTTGTTCCATATATTGGCTCAACATCTCCGACGATGTCTGAACCTGCCAATAATACTTCCGCTCAACCTCACTGAGCATATGTGTCGACAACTTTCTGCCTATAATAATTGCCCTCAACCGCCCCATAGAATACTGATGTCTCAAGATTTCTGAAACCAGAGTACCCAATATCCCTTTAGCTAAAGATTAAAGCAATGGCAGGCATCAGTATGAGAGTCAAACCTAAAAAGCAGCCATAAGGCTTTCTGCACTTTATTTGAACTGTCCACAGACAGTTCTGAAATACTGATTAGAAGGCACACAATCGGATTGAACAACTTAGCAAAGTGATCGGATGGCAAACTGCCTAGACTTCGGGGCTCAGAGCGCTCGTTGTCACTGAATTCATTACGTCTTAAAATTTCCTGCCCCAGGCCTACATACTTGCTTTCAAAACACAGGGATGCCAACCTAACCTGCAAGTCCCTTGCCTGGTCACTCGACTGCTTAACTTTGTCTCAAACACACACACACACACACACACACACACACACACACACACACACACACACACACACACACACACACACGAAACCTTCCACATAGAATTAATTAATTTCAGGCATAGCCGTAACAGTTTCCATATCGTAATTTTTGCTCAAATAATTTGTCTACATTAAATTGTATATGGTTGCAGATGACGAACTGGGAAAGAAAACAGTCACTGTAAAAACAGAATACATCAGGAAAATCACACCATGTGGTGAAAATGTATGAATTCATAATTTTATGTCTTTCTTCAAAAATCTGTAATTGCTAATATCTACATGTATACAAACAGTAAAGAACATTCTTGATATTTAACAACCATAAAATAAAAGCCCACTGATTATCTGCAACTGCAGTGAAACATGTTTGGGATAAAAAACAAAATTATGTTATGCTAAAGGCGGACCCCATCCAAAAACATATGTATTATCTAATCCTTCTTTTAGTCAGGCTGCATTGCAAATTTCTTTGCTCTCTGTTTCAATGAAGACATCTTCATTCGTTAACCAATCTACATATCCAATATTCAGTGTTATTCTGAGCACCATATGGGGTTCTTATATTGTCACTCGTCAAGATATTTATCATTGTGTGTAACATAGGCTCGTAAATTTATTGATGTGCATTATCGCACAGTGTAAGAGTATACTTCAGATACCTCTGGTTTTGCCGAGGCACCACTCCAAAATAATCGTAGCTCGCTGACAGTGCCTTGAACACCGTGTAATTTTGGTTGCCGGACTAGACCGCTTAGTCGAGTGGAGGGAGTCAGACTCTGTAATTCTAAGTCTGGGCGGGTGGAGCTCAGACGATGTGCTTGCAGGCATTGTTCCGATGGAACTGGTAATTCGCTTCTTATATGATGATCGGCGACGCGCTTGTTAGCTTTTGAATTTCAGAGTGAACCGATCAGTGCCGTGTGGCGGCATGTGGAATATTGCTAAATTGTGGAAATTTAAAAAAGTGCTTGAGATGAATAATGTTTTAAGTAATAAATCGTATTGTTGGTGATCCAGTAACAACTGTTCTGTATCGAACCCGTCATTATCCACTTCATCAAACTACCAACATATCATTAAATTCACGCAGGAGAGAGAGGCAGAATCTCAGTAATATAACATACGTATAAGTCATGTTGTGACAATATGTCTTCCATTTGCCTCTCGTCTGTCCTGGTTTTCGTCTAAGTTTCACTTTTATAATATTATAAAGCTACACTCCAGATAAATAATTTTCACAAAAGATTCAATAACAAATTTATAATCGATGTTTACATGTTTCTCTTTTTCAAGGGTGCTTAACTTGCTTTTGTCAGTGACGAGTTTATTTTCGCTTCTGCCGTCATCAGTTATGCTGCAACTCTTCAACTGATTTTAATGTTTACCATTTCGTAATCTAATTCCGTGACTTAACTATAATACACTCCATTATGAAATTACAATGAAATCCATACCTTTAGCTGCTTACAGGCGTTGATGAATATCAACGGGGACAGTGGAAATTGTCTGTTCCCTGTCAGGGACGCGAACCCGGGCTCTCCTGCTTACATGGCACACGCTCTATCCGACTTAGCCATCGAGGACACAGAGGACACTGCGACTGTAGGGACTGATCTCTGGCACGCGTGAGACCCATATGTCCAACTTGCAGTCCGCACACTACACTTGTAGTGCCTCTGCCCACTATATTCATTACACATGGCAGTCAATCTACCGATTCTCGTAAGAGTTCGGGCAATGTGAGTGCATCCGCACTGAAGATAAAAAAATGGTTCAAATGGCCCTGAGCACTATGGGACTTCTGAGGTGCCGGCCGGTGTGGCCGTGCTGTTCTAGGCGCTTCAGTCTGGAACCGCCTGACCGCTACGGTCGCAGGTTCGAATCCTGCCTCGGGCATGGTTGTGTGTGATGTCCTTAGGTTAGTTAGGTTTAAGTAGTTCTAAGTTCTAGGGGACTGATGACCACAGATGTCCCATAGTGCTCAAAGCCATTTTTTTTGAGCTTCTGAGGTCATCAGTCCCCTAGAACTTAAAACTACTTAAACATAACTAACCTAAAGACATCACACACAGCCATGCCCGAGGCAGGATTCGAACCTGGAACCGTAGCGGTCGTGCGTTTCCAGTCTGTAGCGCCTAGAACCGCTCGGCCTCCCCGGCCGGCTGAAGAAGATCATTGGCCAGTGAACCTTATGTATATGAAGATGGTATCTGTTCTTTCGGACATGTCCGATCCCATTGGTGATCTTACAGCTCTTGAAGAATGAAATTACAATGCTTATGGGCGTCATATTTATGAACGCCTGTAAGGCGTAAGACGTTCCAAGAGCATTGTCATTTCTATTAGATTTACAATATCATCTACTCTTTGTAATTACTTCTCCATCCTGAATTTTACTCCCATTTCTAAATTAGTCCTTGATTTCATTCTTTCTTGCTCTGTGTACAGATGTAGCAATGTTAGGAATAGACTACGGACCAACTTTTTTTGTAATTGCGCATTACAGAGCAATGGACTCGTGATCTCATTTACTGTGATACTTTTCTCATATGAACGACACATGTTTTAACGTAGTAATTTCAAACTTATGAAATACTGTGTGCGAACACTTCGGCTGTAGTACTGTAACGTTTTAAAAACCTGTTGCGAGTGTAATGTATCGGTGCAACAAGTATGAGCTTTCTGTTCAAATTTGCAGGCTGCCTGGTGGACGTGAATAACAGATCCGTGACGCCCAACCCACAGCCACTACTGCTAATGCCCAGTAGCAGAAAAGGCTTGCACGGCTTCGTGAAGCCAGACTCTTCGGGAATAATCTCGCTCAGTTATAACCAGAAAATCACCCTGGCGTGTCCTGGCAGCAGGCTCCGGCTCATCAATGGACAGCAAGAGACAGCCTCCTGCGTTTCGGCCTCCACTTTCAAAGTCAAAAGACGGCGATACGCCTTTGCTGACCTCGACTGCCTGTCCCCGCCAGAGCAATCGGCCCAGGTGACGGGCAGAAAGTGTGGCAGCAAACGTCAGTACCAGATGATCCGACTTGGCTACCAGGTCGGCTCAGACTTCTACACACTCATTGATGTCTGCTTCGACGATCGCTCCTACAATACAGTCTATGACAGTTTCACAATGGTCGCCAACATAGGGGGCAAGCAAAACGGTACGTTCCAGTCCACGTGGTTGGGCGGCGGATTCTTCGGGAACATCGACATGCATATGCAGTACAGTTTCAATACGCAGGTCAATACGTTCACCACACTACTGGGTCCCAGGGCGAGCAGGTACATTTCTAAATCTAACTTCCTTACCAGGGGACACCTCGCCGCTAGGTCCGATTTCGTGCTCCGTACTTCTACGTGAACGCCGCGCCGCAGTGGAATTCGTTCAACAGTGCCAACTGGAACACCATGGAGAACAACGTACGTTCCTACGCTAAGAACAGGTTGGTCGACCTGGAAATCTACACGGGCACTCACGGCATCACGACGCTGCCCAACGCGAATAATGTCGAGACGCAGTTGTACCTTTATGCTCACGGCAGGAGGTATATTCCAGTGCCGAAAATTTTCTGGAAGATCGTGTACAATGTGATCACTAAAGAAGCTGTGGTGCTCCTAGGCGTAAATAACCCATACGTTCACAAGCTAACCCCTGACTACATAGTCTGCCCAGACGTGTGCCGCAACATCAGCTGGCTGTCCTGGGACGCCAGCAACACGAGCAAGGGATACTCGTACAGCTGCCAGTACGCAGATTTCAAGGCAACCGTGCCCGATGCGCCAAACATCGTTGTGCACTCTCTGCTTACCTAACCCTTTCAGATAGCAGCACTTCGTATTGACTTTGGGATATCTATATTTCAGATGGTGTACGGTCTTGTGGTTTCTTTATATGTATAATTCAAATGAATCTTCTTGGTGCCGTCTTTGTACATCTAATCCTGAAATAAAAATTCACAAACTCCATATCTACCTGAAAATTATTCTACCAGTATCAATATAACAATCCAGTACCTTGGTTTTATTTGTGAGACATTTATTTTACATCATGTTTGGTGATTGGACAGCAACATTGGATTACTCTAAATTACGTCTACATGCGAAAACAAACACAATTAATTTCACACTTCTATCTAATTTTCTATTATATGAGACACTCTTCGTCTCCTCTTATGTCTTTCTAGTCAACTTGCTAACAGCCCAGACTTTCGACCGTACGTCTAATAGCTCTACCTCTGAATGATAATTTTTTTGAATGTTACTTGTAAAGAATAAGATAAGTAAAAAGTGCGGTTATTATGATGACAGGCGGAATTAAAATCTTCAAAGCCTGCGCTGTCGGTCCACCTTTAACACGATAATGCTTGGCCGCGGAAAGATAACTAAAAAGTTTTGCATCAGAATTCATCTTGTAATAAAATGACGTTCAAAAGTGACATCGCACATGAAAATAGGTTCGTTTTTGGAACGTGCAATAAGCACTTAAGGCTGCGACAATGGTTGCTGATCCATTGCATCATCGTATTAAGACGACCGACAACGAATACGTGCAGAAAGACGTTAAAAGAATCAGATAAGAGCAAGGAACAAATAAGTGATTTAAAAAAATTTTCATGACAATACAATTTAACCCAATCAGAATATTAGTACACGACACCATGTTCAAGTCCATTCGTTCGTGAGGAAGGCTAGGAAACGAGAACGTAAAACACCGCGCCGAGACACCAGCATTTGTCCCTTTTAAAACAAACCAAGAATAAAATGCGGGCAGAGACTGAACTCCTATGCAATTAACTATATCTTTGAGATCGGGAAACTGTGGGTATAAAGTACAATGTTGTATTGTATACGGTATGACAGGTGAAAAAAACACCACTTAGATCAGAAAACTCCGATTCCACTCTACCATTTTATACTGCCTTTGTATACAATTGCAGGACCCGATTATAGTGGAGCAAAAGCAAGGACAAGCCTACATTAATGGGCCACATACCCTCATGACAACTGGCCATCGCAAGATAGGATGTTGCCAGGTGGTGCAGTCAGCATTTGATACTGCAAGTGTATAGGAGGACCAGGGGCGAGCGGAGAATCATTCTAGCGACAGTAGAGGATGCATATGGGAAAATCTACTGACAAAGGGCAGCTTATTATGCCCAGGCACCAATGAAACTCCGAGTGGGCTACAAGGTGCTCCTCTAGCATTATGGGTAACTCGAAAATATTTCTGTTTGCTGATGACACTAGCTTGGTAGTAAACGATGTTGTGTGCAACATTGACTCGGTTTCAAGTAGTGCAATACATGACCTCAGTTCATGGCTTGTAGAAAATAAACTAACGTTAAATCACAGGAAGTCTCAGTTTTTACAGTTTCTAACACACACTTCAACAAAACCTGACGTTTTAATCTCACAGAACGGGCATATGATCAGTGAAACTGAACAGTTCAAATTCCTAGGTGTTCAGATAGATAGTATGCTGTCGTGGAAAGCCCACGTTCAGGATCTTGTTCAAAGACTTAATACTGCCATTTTCACTATTCGAACGGTATCTAAAGTGAATGATGCTTCGACACGTAAATTAGTCTACTTTGCTTATTTTCATTCACTTATGTCGTATGGTATTATGTTTTGGGGTAACTCTTCCCATTCTAGAAGGATATTTTTGGCTCAGAAACGGGCGGTTCGGGCAATAAGTGGTGTGAGTTCACGAACGTCTTGTCGACATCTGTTCACGAGTCTGGGTATTTTGACATTGGCCTCTCAATATGTATGTTCCTTATTGTCGTTTCTTGTTACCAATATTAGTTTATTTCCAACAATAAGCAGCTTTCACTCGGTTAATACTCGGCAGAAATCAAACCTACATTTGGATCGGACTTCCTTAACTCTTGAGCAGAAAGGTGTGCAGTATACTGCTGCATCCATTTTCAATAAGCTGCCACTCGAATTCAAAAATCTTAGCAGTAACCACCCGCTTTCAAATCTAAACTGAAGAGTTTCCTCATGGGTCACTCCTTCTATTCTGTCGAGGAGTTCCTTGAAAAATTAAGCTGATTCTCATTGTATTGCAGATAGCGTTTACTTAAACTTATGGACTGATTTTCTTTCAGGTTGATGAACATTTATTTTTATCTGTTATTACTTTTATGTTGTAAGTTCATGTACTGACACGTTTCATGACCTTTGAGATTTGCTCCTCAATTTGGTCCTACGGAACTTGACATGTAAATAAATAAATAAATCAATCAAAGAATGTGGAGGGTGGAGGCTTGCCCGTTCTGCAAAGTAGGTTAAGCGGCAATCTGAGTCAGACCTGACGACAGTGTATAACTCTGACATAGGCGTAACTGGTCTTGAGGTCACCGTTTAGCGCACGTTGTTGAAAATTGGCTTCTAGATTGTCGAGCCTGCAACGTGGATCAATGGAAACGTGTCACTTGGTCTGATGAATAACTTACCTTGTGTACACCCGACCGGTGGTCGTCACCAGATACACTGTCAACAAGGCATAGAGCCGCTCGAAAGAAACACAAAGGCCACTGTCGCAAGCAGGGGGGAAGTATTATCAAATGAGCGACGTTTACCTAGGCTTCCGCAGGACCTATTGTAGAAATCGAAGACACCGTGAGAGCAGCGCAGCTATGTAAACATCACAACAGACGAGCAGCATTCCTTTTTGGTTGATGTCTTCCACAACGGAGATGGCACCTTCCGTTAGGGTAGCTGTCAGTGAACACGCTCGGAACTGTGCTACAGTAATCTGAGAGACATAACAATAAATTCACGTTGATATCTTGGCACCAGATTCGAGTGTTCTGAACTCAAATGTAAATATTTAGGACGCTACTGGGAGCCAATTGCGCGACACGAACTACGGGCTGTTAATTGACGGTAGTAGCGTGACCTGTGCGTAGACGTTGTAAGTGGGCTGTTTAGGTTTTTTATATTGGTAACGCCACGTAGCGCTCTGTATGAAAATCACTGGCTGTGCTGTGTGCAGTCCGTGGCTGGTTTGCATTGTTGTTTGCTATTGTAGTGTTGGGCAGCTGGATGTTAACAGCGCGTAGCGTTGCGCAGTTGGAGGTGAGCCGCCAGCAGTGGTGGATGTGGGGAGTGAGATGGCGGAGTTTGAGAGTGGATGATCTGGACAGAGACAGTAAATTTGTAAGACTGGATGTCATGAACGGTAAATACATTGTTTGTTCTCTATCAAAATCTTTCATTTGCTAACTATGCCTATCAGTAGTTAGTGCCTTCAGTAGTTTGAATCTTTTATTTAGCTGGCAGTAGTGGCGCTCGCTGTATTGCAGTAGTTCGAGTAACGAAGATTTTTTTGAGGTAAGTGATTGATGAAAGGTATAGATTATTGTCAGTCAGGGCCATTCTTTTGTAGGGATTTTTGAAAGTCAGATTGCGTTCCGCCAAAAATATTGTGTCAGTTTAGTGATAATCAGAATAGAGCGAAATGTCTGAGTACGTTCAGTTCTGTTCAGTTGTTTGAAAATCAAATAATGTAAGAGGTTTATCAGCACAGCAATTCATTAATTTTTCTATGGGGCCGTTTCAACGTCAGGTGCCAAATACCTCAGGACACTCAGCAAGGACTTGTCCAATGCATGACACGCAGAATCGATGCTATGTTGCGTTCTGCAGGTGGACCAGTACATGATAAGCAGGCTGTAGTTAAGTAATGGCTCATCAGTGTATTTTGCGGTTGGTCCTCAAGTTATTCAGAGTATTCTCATAACATTTCAGTCATTGAGATTAAGCATTTCATTTGTAGATTGCATAGTGCTTGGGTATAAGAAAAAGAAACTGACATCTGAGACTCAATCTACCACTTACTCCCTCTCTGAAGGACAACAATTATACGAAGAGATGGTGTGTGAGAATGTTATATCAAATAACCTTGTTGCAGTCGTAAATTCCGATCAGCAAGGTAAGTCTGGATAGAAAATGGCCTCGTATCGTCGTCATAATGGTGCTGCATTCAGTTATGCAGTCATTGGGCATAGAGTCAGAAATTAATTATTTTTCTCTTAATTGAAAATTTTTATCTCACAAAAATTAGAACTGCTAAGATTATTTTGCCTTTGTTGTCAATTAAAAACCGACGAAATTATACAAGACAGTCTTACGTTGTTTTCTTGTTGGAACTAAGAATATTCTAAGAATAATAATAAAGAAATTTTAGAAAAAAATAAGTAACAATAAAAATAATCGCATGCAGGATAACGCTATAATGTTATATAGGACCCAAGGCGCTTCCTTTCTTGCTCCTGGTTTTAGAAGCCGCCTGGTAAATGCAGCAGAATCAGCAGTGGTCTACGGAAAATGTATGCAGAAGGTACGAGTAACACAACACTGAAGACACAAAAGAACGTCTACACGACATTCAGTATTTTAAGTTATTTGGAGTTCATCTCTTGTCCTGTTCGCCTGTTCATATCTCCCAACGAGAACACATTTGAATAGATGATACATATGAAGTTCAGTATTCGTGGTCTAGGAGTAGCGTATTAGACGAGCAATCAGGAGGTCCGCGATACTGGGCGCGAATCATCTCACTGCTTAAATTTAGAAAAAAAAGTCAACAAAGGCAGCGGAAGAATTCCAGCATAAGAAATCACTCTCATTCTGCCAACCGCTTTGTCCAAGAGGTTGGAGGAGCGGACAGAGATTCAGGGTACTCTCTAGCCCCTGGAGCGGGAAACTACTCCTAAAAGACAGACAAATCAGCAATGATCAACGGCATGAGTTTATAGAAGACAATGGAAACCACTGGATTAAAGATACATAATGTGTATGCCTTCGGGGTGGAAAAATCTCCCTATAGGCGGAAGAATCAGCAATGATTAACGGCATGAGGATGCAGAAGGTAATGGAGACCACTGCATTAAAGACGCGTAACGTGTATCCATGTGGCCTGTAATTGAAAAAGTGTTATGATTATCTCTCCATTGGCGGAAGATTGCGGAATAGTCCCCATTCGGATCTCCGGGAGGGGACTGCCAAGGGGGAGGTTACCATGAGAAAAAGATTGAATAATCAACGAAAGGGTAACGTTCTAATAGTCGGGGAGTGAGATGTCGGAAGGTTGAATGTAGTAGGGAAGCTAGAAAACCTGAAAACGGAACTGCAAAGGCACAATATAGATACAGTATGCGTCAATGAAGTGAAATGGAAAGCAGACAAGTATTTCTGGTCAAAAGAGACAGGGTAATATCCACATCAGCAGAAAATAGTATAACGGGAGTAGGATTCCTTATGAATTAAAATTCGAGGTGACAGAGTATCAATGATACGATTCGCTGATGACAGTGCTACCCTGAGTGAAAGTGAAGAAGAAGTACATGATCTGCTGAATGGAATGGATAGTGTAATGAGTACAGAATATTGACTGACCGTAAATCGAAGGAAGACGAAAGTAATGAGAAGTAGCATAAATGAGAACAGCGAGAAACTTGACATGAGGATTGATGGTCACGAAGTAGACGAAGTAAAGAAATTCTGCTACCTAGGCAGCAAAATAATTAATGAAGGACGGGGAAAGGAAGACAATAAAAGCAGTCTAGCAAAAAGGGCATTCCTGGCCAAGAGAAGTCTGCTTGTATCAAACATAGGCCTTAATTTGAGGAAGGTATTTATGAGAATATACCTATGGAACACAGCACTGTATGACAGGGAAACATGAACTATAGGAAAACCGGAACAGAAGAGAATCGAAGCATTTGAGATGCGGTGAAACAGACAAATGTTGAAAATTAGGTAGAATGATAGAGTAAGGAACGAGGAGGTTCTGTGCAGAATCGTCGAGGAAATGAATGTGTGGAAAACATTGACAATGTTAAGACATCAGTGATTGACTTCCATGGTACTAGAAGGAGCCGTAGAGGGCAAAAACCGTAGAGGAAGACCGGTATTGGAATACATCAAGCAGATAATTGAGGACATAGTTTGCAAGTGCTACGCTGAGATGAAGAGGTTGGCAAGGAGAGAAATTCGTTGCAGTCCTCTTGAAACCAGTCAGAAGACTGATGACCAACCCCCATAAAAGTATATCCACAGGGCATGTGTAATGATCTCCATTGGCAGAATATTTCTGGAGGGGCTGCCAAGGGAGAGTTAAGCATGAGAAGAAAATTGAATAAACAAGGAATGGATAATGTTCTACGAATCGGGGCGTGGAATGTCAGAAGTTTGAAGGTGGTAGAGAACTTAGAAAATAGGAAAAAGGAAACGTTAAGGGTCAGCTTATAGCGGGGACAGTGAAGTGAACTGGGAAGAGGACAAGGATTTCTCGTCAGATGAATATAGAGTTATGTCAACAACAGCAAAAAATGGTATAATGGGAGTAGGTTGCGTTATGACAAGGAAGGTAGGCAGGTAGGGGGTGAGTTTCTGTGAACGGTTCGGTGATAGGGTTGTTCTCACCAGAATCGACAGCAAACCAACACCAGCAATAGTTCAGGTATACATGCTTTCGTCGCAAGCAAAAGATGAAAAGATAAAGAAGGCATATGACGATATTGAACAAGTAATTCAGTACGTAAAGGGAGATGAAACTCCAAGAGTCAAGGGGGATTGGAATATAGTTGCAGGGGAAGAAGTAGAAGATAGGGTTACGGGAGAATATGGGTTTGGTAGTAGGAATGATTGATGAGAAAGACTATCTGAACTCTGCAATAAATTTCAGTTGGCAATAGCGAACACTCTATTCGAAGATCACAAGAGGGGTAGGGATACTTGGAAAACGACAGGAGGCACGGGAAGATTCCAGTTACATCATGGTCAGCCAGAGATTCCAAATCAGATATTGGATTATAAAACGTATCTGGCAGCAGATATAGACTCAGATCACAATTTGGTAATGATGAAGAGCAGGCTGAAGTTGGAGAGACTAATCAGGGAGCATCAGTTACTAAGGAATGAAGTGCTCCCTGAAGCTATAGATACTGCGATAATGAATAGCTCAGTAGAGTCGAAGAGAGACGGACATCTCTAAAAAGGATAATCACAGAAGCTGGAAAGAAAAAAAATAGGTACAAGGAAGGTAACTGCGATGAAATCGTGGGTAACAAAAGAATCAGTTGTCTTACGAAAGAAGGAAGTACAAAACTGTTCAAGGAAATTCAGAAATATAAAACTGCAAGTCACTTAGGATTGAAAAAAGTAGGAAGTACAGGGGGACTAAGACGAAAAGGCTGATGGGAAAAATGTGAAGAAATCGAAAAAGGGACGGCTGACTCAGCATTAAACAACCTTCAGTGTAATAAAAGCAACAGCGGAAACATTAACAGTGCAATGGGAATTCCACCGTTAAATGCAGAGGGGAGAGCAGATAGGTGGAAAGAGTACAGTCAGTCTAGTGCTTGTCTGATGACGTGATAGAAGAAGACAGGTGTCAACAGAGAAGAGACATGAAACCGAGTATTAGAGCTTTGCACGACTTAAGATAAAAAAGCAGAAGAGACAGATAATATGCCTTGTAAAATGCATTTTAACCTCAGCTGTTTTATTTAACCTCTATATCACCTACCGGTTTAGGGCATAGACCATAATCACAAGATGTAAGGTAAAATAGATCAGTTAAAAACATATCCCGTTTTCCTTTTAAGATGATACAACATCGAGATCACTAAAGAAAAACCATCAAAACATCTATCCTAACCCATCCTTGGAATACAAACGATCATATTTCACAAAGCTACAAGTAAAATAGACAACGTACCACAGAAGAGCGAGAAAAAACAAACACTGGCCAGTGACGTATGATACATTGTCTGTTTAAACGAAATAATTAAATAATTGTTTATCTCAGGAAACAAAGCATGTATCAACCACCATTGTAATGAATTACATGGGTCTACTTCACAGTCGAACAGTGTAACTGGGGGGTATCAGAAATTAGTAAAATATGCAAATTGCAATGGATATCTGGTAGTCTTAAAAGGCTTAAATATTTAAAAATGAGACGGAGGTTAATTTAGCATCACGTACAGGAAACAAATGATCAAGGAGAACTATCTGATTTTCACAACATTTCAGCTATTTGAAATGAGTGTGCTATAATTTCGCCCATGAACCATGGACCTTGCCGTTGGTGGGGAGGCTTGCGTGCCTCAGCGATACAGATGGCCGTACCGTAGGTGCAACCACAACGGAGGGGCATCTGTAGAGAGGCCAGACAAACGTGTGGTTCCTGAAGAGGGGCAGCAGCCTTTTCAGTAGTTGCAGGGGCAACAGTCTGGATGATTGACTGATCTGGCCTTGCAACATTAACCAAAACGACGTTGCTGTGCTGGTACTGCGAACGGCTGAAAGCAAGGGGAAACTACAGCCGTAATTTTTCCCGAGGACATGCAGCTTTACTGTATGATTAAATGATGATGGCATCCTCTTGGGTAAAATATTCCGGAGGTAAAATAGTCCCCCATTCGGATCTCCGGGCGGGGACTACTCAGGAGGATGTCGTTATCAGGAGAAAGAAAACTGGCGTTCTACGGGTCGGAGCGTGGAATGTCAGATCCCTTAATCGGGCAGGTAGGTTAGAAAATTTAAAAAGGGAAATGGATAGGTTAAAGTTAGATATAGTGGGAATTAGTGAAGTTCGGTGGCAGGAGGAACAAGACTTCTGGTCAGGTGATTACAGGGTTATAAACACAAAATCAAATAGGGATAATGCAGGAGTAGGTTTAATAATGAATAGGAAAATAGGAATGCGGGTAAGCTACTACAAACAGCATAGTGAACGCATTATTGTGGCCAAGATAGATACGAAGCCCACACCTACTACAGTAGTACAAGTTTATATGCCAACTAGCTCTGCAGATGACGAAGAAATTGAAGAAATGTACGATGAAATAAAAGAAATTATTCAGATAGTGAAGGGAGACGAAAATTTAATAGTAACGGGTGACTGGAATTCGTGTGTAGGAAAAGGGAGAGAAGGAAACATAGTAGGTGAATATGGATTAGGGCTAAGAAATGAAAGAGGAAGCCGCCTAGTAGAATTTTGTACAGAGCACAACTTAGTCATAGGTAACACTTGGTTTAAGAATCATGAAAGAAGGTTGTATACGTGGAAGAACCCTGGAGATACTAAAAGGTATCAGATAGATTATATAATGGTAAGACAGAGATTTAGGAACCAGGTTTTAAGTTGTAAGACATTTCCAGGGGCAGATGTGGACTCTGACCACAATCTATTGGTTATGACCTGTAGATTAAAACTGAAGAAACTGCAAAAATGTGGGAAATTAAGGAGATGGGACCTGGATAAACTGAAAGAACCAGAGATTGTACAGAATTTCAGGGAGAGCATAAGGGAACTATTGACAGGAATAGGGGAAAGAAATACAGTAGAAGAAGAATGGGTAGCTCTGAGGGATGAAGTAGTGAAGGCAGCAGAGGATAAAGTAGGTAAAAAGACGAGGGCTGCTAGGAATCCTTGGGTAGCAGAAGAAATATTGAATTTAATTGATGAAAGGAGAAAATATAAAAATGCAGTAAATGAAGCAGGCAAAAAGGAATACAAACGTCTCAAAAATGAGATCGACAGGAAGTGCAAAATGGCTAAGCAGGGATGGCTAGAGGACAAATGTAAGGATGTAGAAGCTTATCTCACTAGGGGTAAGATAGATACTGCCTACAGGAAAATTAGAGAGACCTTTGGAGAGAAGAGAACCACGTGTATGAATATCAAGAGCTCAGATGGCAACCCAGTTCTAAGCAAAGAAGGGAAGGCAGAAAGGTGGAAGGAATATATAGAAGGTTTATACAAGGGTGATGTACTTGAGGACAATATTATGGAAATGGAAGAGGATGTAGATGAAGACGAAATGGGTGATACGATACTGCGTGAAGAGTTTGACAGAGCACTGAAAGACCTGAGTCGAAACAAGGCCCCCGGAGTAGACAACATTCCATTAGAACTACTGACGGCCTTGGGAGAGCCAGTCATGACAAAACTCTACCAGCTGGTGAGCAAGATGTATGAGACAGGCGAAATACCCTCAGACTTCAAGAAGAATATAATAATTCCAATCCCAAAGAAAGCAGGTGCTGACAGATGTGAAAATTACCGAACTATCAGTTTAATAAGTCACAGCTGCAAAATACTAACGCGAATTCTTTACAGACGAATGGAAAAACTGGTAGATGCGGACCTCGGTGAGGATCAGTTTGGATTCCGTCGAAATGTTGGAACACGTGAGGCAATACTGACCTTACGACTTATCTTAGAAGAAAGATTAAGAAAAGGCAAACCTACGTTTTTAGCATTTGTAGACTTACAGAAAGCTTTTGACAATGTTGACTGGAATACTCTTTTTCACATTCTAAAGGTGGGGGGGGGGGGGGGGGGGGGGTAAAATACAGGGAGCGAAAGGCTATTTACAATTTGTACAGAAACCAGATGGCAGTCATAAGAGTCGAGGGGCATGAAAGAGAAGCAGTGGTTGGGAAAGGGGTGAGACCGGGGTGTAGCCTCTCCCCGATGTTATTCAATCTGTATATTGAGCAAGCAGTAAAGGAAACAAAAGAAAAATTTGGAGTAGGTATTAAAATTCATGGAGACGAAGTAAAAACTTTGAGGTTCGCCGATGACATCGTAATTCTGTCGGAGACGGCAAAGGACTTGGAAGAGCAGTTGAACGGAATGGACAGTGTCTTGAAAGGAGGATATAAGATGAACATCAACAAAAGCAAAACGAGGATAATGGAATGTAGTCCAATTAAATCGGGTGATGCTGAGGGAATTAGATTAGGAAATGAGACACTTAAAGTAGTAAAGGAGTTTTGCTATTTAGGAAGTAAAATAACTGATGATGGTCGAAGTAGAGAGGATATAAAATGTAGACTGGCAATGGCAAGGAAAGCGTTTCTGAAGAAGAGAAATTTGTTAGCATCGAATATAGATTTAAGTGTCAGGAAGTCATTTCTGAAAATATTTGTTTGGAGTGTAGCCATGTATGGAAGTGAAACATGGACGATAACTAGTTTGGACAAGAAGAGAATAGAAGCTTTCGAAATGTGGTGCTACAGAAGAATACTGAAGATAAGGTGGATAGATCACGTAACTAATGAGGAGGTATTGAATAGGATTGGGGAGAAGAGAAGTTTGTGGCACAACTTGACTAGAAGAAGGGATCGGTTGGTAGGACATGTTTTGAGGCATCAAGGGATCACAAATTTAGCATTGGAGGGCAGTGTGGAGGGTAAAAATCGTAGAGGGAGACCGAGAGATGAGTACACTAAGCAGATTCAGAAGGATGTAGGTTGCAGTAGGTACTGGGAGATGAAGAAGCTTGCACAGGATAGAGTAGCATGGAGAGCTGCATCAAACCAGTCTCAGGACTGAAGACCACAACAACATAATTTCGCAGCACAGCTCAAGTCTCGTAAATGTCAGCACTAACTATCATCGTATGAGTCGGGTAAGTGTTCGAAATCAAACTCAAGTTTTCTTTGAACCTTTCAGCAACAGTATCATCTGAATCGGGAGGTCGGTAAAAGGATCCCATTATTATTTTATTTCGGTTGCCAAGAACGAACTCTGCCCATACTAACTCACAGGAAGTATCTCCTTCAATTTCGCGACAAGTTAAACTACTACTAACAGCAACAAACACGCCACCGCCTACCGTGTTTGGAGCCGAGCGAGCGCTACGATCGCAGGTTCGAATCCTGCCTCGGGCATGGATGTGTGTGATGTCCTTAGGTTAGTTAGGTTTAAGTAGTTCTAAGTTCTAGGGGACTGATGACCTCAGAAGTTAAGTCGCATAGTGCTCAGAGTCCAGCCTACAGTGTCTAGCCTATCCTTTCGGAACACCGTTAGGTTCTTCTCAAAAATTTCGGCTGAACTTATATCCGGTTTTAGCCAGCTTTCAGTGCCCATAACTATTTGAACATCAGTGCTTTTCTATTAGTGCTTGGAGCTCTGGTACTTTCCCAACACAGCTACGACAATTTACAACTGTTATACCGATGGTTCATGTATCTTCACTCTTTCTGTGTTCGGCCTGCTCCCTTTGTGACTGAAGTCCTTCTTGTGTTTTCCCGAGACCGTCTAACCCAAAAAAAGCGCCCAGTCCACGACACACAGCCCCTGCTACCCGTGTAGCCGCCTCCTGGGTATAGTGACACCTGACCTATTCAGCGGAACCCGAAACCCAACCACCCTTTGACGCAAGTCGAGGAATCCGCAACTTAGGCGGTCGCAGAACCGTCTGAGTCTCTGATTCAGACCTTCAACTCGGCTCTGTACCAGAGGTCCGCAATCGGTCCTGTCGACTATGCTGCAAATGGTCAGCTCTGCTTTCATCTTGCAAGCAAGACTGGCAGCCTTTACCACTTCTGTTAGCCACACGAAACCAGAGAATCTCTTCTGATCCAAAACGACACACATCATTGGTACCGACGTGAGCCACCACCTGCAGTTGGCTGCACCCTGTGCTCTTCATGGCATCCGGGGGGACTGCTTTCCACATCTGGAATGACTCCACCCAGTATGCACACGGAGTGCACATTGGATTTCGTTCCCTTCTTGTCAGCCAAGTCCCTAACGGGACCCATAACGGCCTAACTTTGGAGCTCCCAACTACCAATAATCCCACCCTCTGTGATTGCCCGGATCTTGCAGGCTGAGTGGTTTCCTCTGAGACAGGACAAGCGACAGCATCCAGCTCAGCGACAGTGTCAGCCACAGACAGCACCTGGAACCTGTTTGTCAGGCAAACTGGGGAGGCCTTACGTGCAACCGCCTGATAAGTTTTTGCCGCCTGCTTCACCCCAAGGCGACCTCCCACTCGACCACAGGTGAGGGGTCAGCCTCAGTGGGAGCAGTACCGGGGTTGGTCACCGGTGAGGCCAAGCGGAGAACTCGGACATAATGGACGTCCGTTGGATCCCCATGGGCGGCCCACAACAGGTTGTCCATCCACTGCAACCTCAAGCTGTGTAACCGAAGCCATCACAGACTGAAGCTGAGAGTGAAGTGTCACCAACTCGGCTCGCATCCGCACACAACAATCGCAGTCCCTGTCCATACTAAAGACCGTCAAAAACTAAACTATGCGAACAGGCATGTGCTGCGCAACTCTGCTGTAGACCCTGACGAAAGCGCAGGAATTATGTCTAATAATACGCAGATATTCAAAATCCTAACTACCGAAGCACTCAGGCGAAACTAAATAATTCGTCCCTGATTAGGAACTTGTAATATTTCGCAAAATCTGTTTACTTTCCGACGCAAACAAAAACGCGAGTACTGTGGCTATTAGATATTATATTTTCAAGCAGAAACTGAAGAAATTAAACTATTAAAGCACACAGATGATATAATAAAATTCGCTCCTGGTTACGAATTCGTAAATTTCACAAAAGCAGTTCCTTCCCTGTTGCCGCGTCTGCCTCGGTCGGCTACTGCTGCCCGACTGCCGAGCAGCGTACTGATCGGAATTTGGTGAGAGAGCCGGGAGAAGCGGCATTGAAAGCAGGAGGTGTGCGTTGTTGAGCAGTGCCTGATTCCCGGTCTCTAGAGCCTTGGGGCGAGCAGGGGAACGGATGGAACTTAGAGCCAAGCCCATGGGTGGCTGTTAGCTGACAGTACATGGACAGTGGCATCGAGGAGACCTCTGCGGACGCGCCTTTTGGTGGTGTTTTGGTTCCCGAGCTGTCCCTGTCGGCTCTTGTGGGCAAGAGTGGAAAAGCATCTGTGAAGTCACAAGCTACACCATCTTATCTGTGATATCGTCATGTCACAAGTCACATGCCTCTTTCAGTGACATCATCAAGATTGGGGATTGTAGGTATTTAAAAAGTCCAAGATGGCAGATGGCGACGAATTTAAAAGTTAAAGATCGTTCTTGGAGTTAAAAAAGATCACAAACACTTAAAATGCAGGGTGACTCTGGCGTAGAAAATTTTACATCCAATTACTGTACAATATATTGTTTTTACGACAGCCCCCCATGTTCAAAAGTATCCACTCACTTTACAATATTTCCTAACAGCACACACACACACACACACACACACACACACACACACACACGTTATGTAACGTTCAGTCTCTATATTTCATATCTCTCTGCCTTTATGCTTAATGTCTATCTCAAATTAGGTACTGTCTTGTCAGAAAATTTCATCTTACATCTGTCTCATCAGTAAATTTCATCTGTTCCTCTCCCTCTGTTTTATATTCCACTAATGTTTCTGTCAAGTATTGTACTGCGTCATTATCAGCAAATTCTATTCCTTTCTTTATAAAATATTACTGATGGAACGATGAAGAAAAAATTGAAACAAAAAATTTTACTATATGCACTATGTGATCAAAAGTATCCGGACACCCCCAAAAACCTCAGCAGTCATTATACATCGTTAGAGAGCAGAATGGGGCACTCCGCTTAACTCATGGACTTCAAACGTCATCACGTGATTGGGTGTCACTTATGTCATACGTCTGTATGATTGGGTGTCACTTGTGTCATATGTATATACGGGAGATTTCCACACTCCTAAACATCCCTAGGTCCACTGTTTCCGATGTAATAGTGAAGTGGAAACGTGAAGGGACACTTGCAGCACAAAAGCGTACAGGTCGACTTCGTCTGCTGACTGACAGAGACCGCCGACAGTTGAAGAGGGTCGTAATGTGTAATAGGCAGACATCTATCCAGACCATCACAAGGAATTCCAAACTGCATCAGGGTCCAATGCAAGTACTATGACAGGCGGGAGGTGAAAAAACTTGCATTTCATGGTCGAGCGGCTGCTAATAACCCACACGTCATGCCGGTTAACTCCGAACGATGTCTCACTTGGTGGAAGGAGCGTAAACATTGAACGATCGAACAGCGGAAAAAACGTTCTGCGGAGTGAAGAATCACGATACACAATGTGGCGGTCCGATGGCAGGGTGTGGTATGGCGAGTGCCCGGTGAACGTCACCTGCCAGCGTGTGTAGGGCCAACAGTAAAATTCGGAGGCGGTGGCGTTATGGTGTGGTCGTGTTTCTCATGGAGGGGGCTTGCACTCTTTGTTGTTTTGCGTGGCATTATCACAGCACAGGCCTACATTGATGTTTTAAGCACCTTTTCGCTTCCCACCGCTGAAGAGTAATTCGGGGATGGCGATTACATGTTTAAAACACTATCGAGCAACTATTCATACAGCACGGCCTGTGGCGGAGTCATTACATGACAACAGCATCCCTGCAATGGACTGGTCTGTACAGAGTCTTGGCCTGAATCCTATAGAACACCTTTGGGATGTTTTGCTACGTCGACAACGTGCCCCGGATTCACCGACTCAGTGCTGCACTCCGTGAAGAATGGGCTGCCATTCCCCAAGAAACCTTCCAGCACTTGATTGAACGCATTCCTGCGCGAGCGGAAGCTGTCGAGGCTAAGAGTGGGCCAACACCATACTGAATTTCAGCATTACCGACGGAGGGCGCCACGAACTTGTAAGTCATTTTCAACCTGGTGTCCAGATACTTTTGATCACATAGTGTATATAATTTATTGTACAAATTGATTACATTTCAAAGAAAATTGTGATGGGTATTTCGTGATCACAAATTAAATTAATAAAGTTCTTTCTCATTTGTAAAAAACCTACTTAAATCGGATGAACTCTAGATAACGAGAACATATTTTCCTGGAGTCTAATGTAGACAGTCAGAAAGGAGTACCAGTATGTGAATTCACATAGATAACAAACGTGGTGGTGACGAAGTGCTAATATACAGCAAAAGACAGAAATTACAATCTTCAGTTTACATTTTTCATACACACACACACACACACACACACACACACACACACACACACACACACACACACACACACACACACACAAACACACACACTCACTCTTTACATTCTCTCAGGTATTTAAATTATTTACATTTTCAAGCACTTACATTAGTTACCATGAAGTCAACCATCATCATTTTTCAGGCATTAGTGGCCTCAAGCCAATTTATTTACATTATCCAACATATAACATTTATCATAATGTGCAAGTAAACTCAGTGTTGTTTAATAGTAGACACAACATGTTGCTTTGCTTGATTTTACAGCACAGTTGATTTTTACCGTCAAGCGTTAACAGTAATCATCAATGGTTAACCTGTCTGAAACGATCTAGGGAGCCGATATTAAGTGGTACGATACTGGGCTATACTTGTATTAAAAATTTAATAAAAATTAAAACACTTTATTGCCACATCAAAAAGATCTAAAATATCTCAACAACTACCACCAGAATTTAATTTACTAGTGACTTTTACTTTTGGAAACAAGATGACTGGTGGTAGAATTTACGAAACCTCTAACATATCCTTTAAGAAAAAATAAATAAATAAATAAAAATTAAGAAAGCCGGCCAGAGTGGCCGTGCGGTTCTAGGCGCTACAGTCTGGAGCCGAGCTACTGCAAGTTCGAATCCGGCCTCGGGCATGGATGTCTGTGATGTCCTTAGGTTAGTTAGGTTTAATTACTTCTAAGTTCTAGGCGACTGATGACCTCAGAAGTTAAGTCGCATAGTGCTCAGAGCCATTTGAACCATTTTGAACCAAAATTAAGAAAAAGATATTAAGAAAAGTATTCTGAACTCTTGATACAAAATTCAAGCCTTGACACAGATGTTTAATAAGATCAGGAATGTGGCATTTAACAATATATTCCAAATTTAAGGTTTAAAAAGCTACAGAAATGATTAACAGGAAATAATTCGACATCCACTGGTAAGTAAAACAGATCCAAGTAAATAGGCCTGCTAAGGCCATCGGTCCCTAGGCTTACACACTACTTAAAGTAACTTACACCAAGGACAACTCACACACCATGCCCAAGGGAGGACTCGAAACTACGACGATGGGAGCCGCGCGAATCGTGGCAAGGCGCCCTAGAGCGCGGCCTACCCCGCGCGGAGCTGAAGACAAGTTTACGAGCAAAACAAATAGTCGTGCAGACAAGGTGCCTGTGTAGAATCAAAATTACTTCTTCCTGTTGTTTGTTAACAACACTCAACCTGGTGGGTCATATGAGCTTTTAGTCTCTCACTTTAGTACGGTTAACAGAAAGAGCAAGCAATTTAGGATTAACCAGTTCTTTCATTCAAGATCTTTTTAGCGGAACTCACAAGATAAACCACATGTGTACACAAGCTACCCTGTAACATATAAATTACTAATTATCGTGTTTAGAAAAAAATTACGACACCAAAATACACTGGTGAAAATTTGGAAAAAGTGAATCGCGCTTGCCCTCCCTTGTGGTCGAGCGGTTCTAAGCGCTTCAGTCTGGAACCGCGCGACCGCTACGGTCGCAGGTTCGAATCCTGCCTCGGGCATGGATGTGTGTGATGTCCTTAGGTTAGTTAGGTTTAAGTAGTTCTAAGTTCTAGGGGACTGATACCTCAGAAGTTAAGTCCCATAGTGCTCACAGCTGTTTGAAGCCATTTTTGAATCGTGCTCTGAAATCACATTATGAGCTGCTTACTGCACACCCACGGTTTAATAGTAAAAAATACTCGTTAAAATAAATTGAATGAGATCACTTTAAAGGTTCACAATAACTACTTTACAGGCGATGAAGGATAACCAGTATGGAAAGTAAGAGAACAGTCCTTTCACACGTAAACTATAATAATTAGGACTGTAATTCAAATGGTTCAAATGGCTATGAGCACTGTGGGACTTAACATCTGAGGTCATCAGTCCCCTAGAACTTAGAACTACTTAAACCCAAGTAACCTGAGGACAACACACACATCCATGCCCGAGGCAGGATTCGAACCTGCGACCGTTGCGGTCGCGCGGTTCCAGACTGAAGCGCCTAGAACCGCGAGACCACGAGTGTAATAGTACATATGCTGATCATAATTCCCAGGGAGTAGGAACATAAGTCCACAACCACCCGACCATTGTTTGAAATCGGTTGACCATATCCACCAGTACCCCACGCGTTCGGTCCCTTGGGAGTGGCCCATAGGAAACCGTTCCGGCACCACAGTGGGCACAGGCTTCTTCAGAATGATCCACATCCAAGCGCAGTTAGGTGCCCAAGCAACACACCGAGAGAGTTTCTACATCGAGCAATCTCCATGGATCCAGCCAACACAGGACATGACGTAACCTGCTCTGCCCAACATTCCAAAAGTAGCAGAGAGCCAAGGATGTTAATCGGCCATGACTTCGCGCCGCTAACTACTCGCCGTCGCCACACAAACTGCTTGACACCCGATCGCTGAGAGGGGGCAACGGTCACTCGGTCCCCCTTAAATTGACCTAATCGCCACTGCACTTCCCTCTGGCGGCGGAGAATCGTTGTGACTCTGTCACCACCAGTCATCCTGGCAACTAAAGGGATGTATCGATATTGAATTGCGCCACGATGCACCCGTACGTCACACTGTTAACAGAAGAGTGTTTTATATCATTTATTCTCTATAGTATGTGTCCAGAAACGGTCTTCTGAGCTTTTTTGTCTCACAGACCGCCAAATTCACCATTCGGTTCGTCTTCTCTTTTTTATTCATATATCCTATCTGTTATTCACAGGTAAACTCGAAATTCCAAAACATGTAGGGAAATCGTTCCAGCTATCCTCGTAGATATTTGGCGTTGTAAGTGTTTAGCAAAGTTTTACATGATTTGCTGTAAATTTTTTTGATATACAGGATGAGGCATTTAAAACTGTTTCTCGGAATATGTGGCGAAATACACATCGGAAAAAAGAGTGGTAAAAATCGTTGTTCATCTCGAAGAGGGACATCCATTAACATAGCGTTCGTCCCCACCCCCTCTCCCCTGCACCATCTCCGGGTTGGAAGGGGGTTGGGTGACTTTGAAATCTTAAATAGGAACCACTATCCTTTCTCCGTGAAAAAATATTAATTTTTGTACGAAACATTTATTTCTTTTCATCATAGACCGCGCTGTGTTCGGCACCCACGAATACTGGGTGGCAATTGTAAAACGGTAATATCTCACAAAAATACACATCCGATCAGGAAAATCAAAGTACATTATTTCATTTGGGAAAATGCTATCACGTGACATCGTGCACCCTCCCGCAGTGCATTCTTAGACTTCATTTAGCGTTGCCCAGGAACAGCGACGTGGACGTATTAGTAATGCGTGCCCTTCGGGGTGTTTGATTTTGGTGAGTCCCCTTGCCTCTCACAAATGTTTCAGTGCAGCAGATGTTCGAAATGTTGTCCGTTGTTTCTAATGCTCATTGTATCTCTGTGTACTCCTACATGTATTAGTGTCTCTGAGCTAATGTTTGCACATTCATTGCGAATTCGATGCCACATATCTTCGGGAGTTGTTGGTACATCCATGTAAACTATCTCTTTTAGCCATTCCCACAGGAAAAAATCGGCAGAAGTCAAATTGGGTGAACATGCGGGTCACGTTTGAGGATCTCCTCGTACAATTCATCGACCGGTAAAACATTGTACACAATTCCGTTGTACATTTGACTAGTGAGATTACCTTCTATGAGGTATGAGCCAATTACCTGCATACCTAAAATACCGCACCAAACGTTGACACGCTATGGGTGTTGAAATCGCCTTACGCAATGGGGATTCTCCACTGACGAATAATACATATTATGTCGATTTAGTTTGTAACCTCCCCGTTACTACTCGGCCTATCCTGCTTGCGATATAAAATTTGACCGTGGATCGCGTGTATACCTAAAGGATTTTTACTAATTGGATAAGGCTATCTTTCCCGAAGAAATAATACCGATAAGTAGGAGGAAAGTGTCCAACAGATCCTTCTGATGGAAATGTCTACTAAAATTAAATGTAATTAAACTGAACAGAGCTATAATTTGGAAAAATGAAAGATTTTTGTGCATTCTCTAGCAAAAAACACTGGACAGAAAAGGGGTACCACTGATCATGAATCCAAATGTTTCACTAATGAACGGAAAGGAAATAATTAACGGTCGCCAGTCCATTAGGGTAATTTACATCCAAAATCCTGTACAACATGATGGGAAAGAGAAACATGTATTGTAAAACACTGACGTGGTAACTGAAGGTTGCCAAGTTTTTTTGACGCTAATTTTAAGTGAGAATGTAATGATAAAAAAACTGAGAAGTCACTCTTACTTTATGTTTGTGATTAAATTATGAAAAAAAACCAATAGAGTAATGATTTGAAAATATGCAATTAAACTGTATGTTAGTATTGAACGTCGCTACGTCAACAATGACTTCCAGTGACCTCAACGTAACATCATCAAAGAAATTTAGAAAAAAAACTAAAGAACAACTGAGCCTTTTTTTACTGACTTGAACAGAAATAAATAATGGAATACGTACCTAACCAAACAGCCATGTGCTCCAAGCTATATGTAAAATAAATAAAACTTCCGCACTCTTAATTTGTGCATTTATTTAGATTTGGATTTATTTTCAGTGATTGTTTTTCAAACTTGAAAAATGAAATATCTTTACTTTACGCATATACTGAAGTCTCCGTTGTAGAACAGTTAATTGAAAGTAGACTGAGGCTAAAATTATTGAAAGTGAAATTATTCATAAATAAACTGGCTGTATCTATTCAATTTGTTTCTTATGACACTCGGTTAGTATATAAGGAAAAAGGGAACAAGGACACTACTTGGTAACAATGTCTGAGGACAATGAGGACACAATCGCCTTGAGTTTAACTGATTATTATTTAAATAAATTTTATGAGTCAATCACATCCAGTGTGTTGTTGGGTTAGCCGTTAATACTTCCTACCAATGAACAGTCTTACTTCAATACTGTGTATATGACGAAACTCGGAGCCGACGACGAATCTGTGTTGCTGGAACTGCTTCTGTTGTTGAAGACAGTAGCATCTTGTGGAGCACGGCTAATTACAAGAAAGGGCAATCGTAATTAATACAGCCTCTTCCGCCTGTCCACTGTCCTTACTCCTGCTACTCGACATCTGGCCGGCGTGCGTACATGATGCCGCCAAAATGGTACACTCTACTGCGAGAGCGTTAACACCACACTTCACGCACACTATAAATGCTGGAACCCGCTTCCCTCTCTCCGTGCGCTCCGCGCAACTCCCTACCCAAAGATTTTACAATGCACAAGCACTGCTATTATCGTTGCTAGTTGATGCAAATAACAATTCTTTTGGCTTTTCCCCAGAGCTTAGAAGTTTCGCAGTAAGACACAAATAAATACAATGAAGTGTCAACAGACTTCAACCTAAATTTACACATACAGTGAAACAATGTCCTTACTTATTAAAAGAAAGCATTTAAATTACAAATATTTACATACAATTCAGCAAAAAAAAGTATCGGTAGCAGGTACAATGCATTCTGCGTTTTCAGTGTTACAAGTTGACCACGATTTGTAAAATTTGATTCATCGGAGAAAAGTGTCTGTGAAATGAAATTATCAGTGACTGCCAGTCATTCACGTATCCAGTTGCAGAAATTCAGGCGATTGTGAAAATCGTCACCATGGAGTTCTTGATGCAGAGATAAATAAAATGGGGGCCATTTTTGTGCATGCAGTATGCGTAGAAGACTTCTCTACGAAATTCCTGAACTTCGAACAATTTGCCGAGAATTAATGTGAGGAGTTGCAATAACAGCAGCTAGAAAATTCATTGTGTTATTTTCGCTTGTCACAGGCCGCGAGTAAACAGGTGGAAAGTACTGCGTAACGTCGTCGCAGATGGAACATTCCTATCAGGGAACAAAGTAGCTTACCTTTGACGAACTTTGTCAACATTTCTATGAGCTTCAAAGTACGTGGCAATGATACCGACCCTCTGGGCAATCGTTAACATCGTGGAACAATTGCGACGAGATGCGTATTTTTTTTCTTTATTGGATTTCTATCCGCCCCCTGAGGGGGGGGGGGGGGGAAGGGGGAGCTGGTAGTAGCGTAATACGTCGCTCTGCAGCCGACACAAAAGTGGAAAAACATAATTAGGAGATATATTTCAAAACAGGTGATAAAACGGTGACTGCTTGAAAACGAACACGCTGAAAAGTTGCGGAGAAAATATAAAAAAACAAAGGGTGGGCGACGCTGATTAAAACACATAGTAATTAGGGGGCGAGAGGGAGCCTGGGAAAAGGACAGAAGGAGGTAGGTGGAGATGAGGATCAGAGTTAATAGGAGGGATAAATGGAGGGAGAGAGGGCATCAACCAGGAGGGGGAGTTGATGGAAGCTACCTTGGGAAAGGAGATGAAGGCTGTAGAAGTGGAGGGTAGGGGGGCACAACGGTGAAGGCGCAGCAGCGGGCAGGGGTTGGAGAGGAAAGGAGCAACCAGGGGAGGGGGGCATCAAGTCGGCGAGTACGGAAGGCGAGGTGGAGTGCATGGTGCTCGAGGATCTGGAGCGACTTATAGAATCTGGGAGGGGGCGGATATCCAGGCAGGACTGGCATAACAGAGGATTGGACGGATTAAGGATTTGTAGATGTGGAGGATGGTAAAGGAGTTCAACCCCCATGTCAGCCAGATTGGAGTTTGAGGAGTTGGAGACTGGTGTGGGCTTTGGATTGGATAGAGTGGAAATGAGGGATCCACGTGAGGTGACGGTCAATGGTGAGGCCATGGTAGGTGAGGGTGGGGGAGAGGCAGGCAGGACAGGCACAAATGCTAAGGGAAAATGGAGGTGTCTAACATTCATGGTGGTGTCTGTTTGTTCTATATAGTGTCTCCTTACCACTTCCGCACAAAGACGCTCTGAGTGTGTTTTTTAGGGAATTGACTAGAATGAACATGGGACCTGTTGCTGGTAACGAGACGCCAGACCACACATGACATGTATAATTCAGAAGAGTTCAGTGAGACTAGCGATGATATAACCAAATACTTAATTATTTCAGCGTCAGCTCCACTGGACTCCCTGTAAAAGAATCTTAATACTAACTAAATTTAGTGGAAGGGGTTCAAGGCTTTCCTATTTTTAGTTAGCTAGTAAAATACGTCGAAAAAGCAGTTAAGTTTACGATTGGAAATTTTATTCTACTCACAAAACATTGTTTATAAATTGCACTATTGATAAAAGGAAGCGTTTTAATACAGGATGGTAGAAACCAACTGCGTTCAACAAAAATGAGAACGAATATTCCCTGAATGGGTTTCCAAGTTCTACAAGGGATCGAAGGATGACCTATGCCATATCACATCTATAATCTAGGTTTAAATTAAGTTTCACAAAAGAGAAAACTATCAAAATGGTCTACAGTGACCCGCAATTATCTGTAATTGCTTGTCTAACTTGTCGTAAATTACAGTGGCTGATGTGGCTTCTCAATAACTATATAACAGAAAAACCATCGCGTTTCAGATTTTTACTTCAAGTGACAAATGTGAACACCATGAGCTTTAATTGACGATCGACACTAGTATTACGCAAAAAGGGGGTGTAACAGATGAGACTTCTGCAGTTCTGAGTGAAGCTTCATGCGCTGTTATGCGGCATCATGTGCGTTCATTACCTTGTCGTTGGTTACGCAGCTTCAGGGGTGCAGCGGACGGCGCAGCAGCCATCCAGTTCCCTGTATCCGAACTAACTAACATCTCCTAACTTCTCCTTACTACCTTTTTCCGAAGTTGGATTTAAAAAAAAATCTATCTGGCTGTGTTTTCATCTGACCAATCAGGGTGCATACCATTCTAATTCTTCATCCTCTTTATCTCGCGTCATTCTTAATTGTTTGTTTATAACTGGTATTTCTTCTAATTTTAGCTTTTGCCCAAAGAAAAGTGTGACATTCTCGAATGTTACGCTACCTTTCCCAATATCTATTATCGCTCGTCTCTCATTTAAAAAATCTGCACCTATAATCATATCTACAGTTAGTTTAGGTATAATCTCGAAGTTGGCTTCTATCTTTTGACCTTGGCACGAAAGATTTAGCCTTGTTTGTCTCGTAACTTCCTTAACATTGTTTGTAATAGGACCTCATACTTTAATCTTACGTGTTTTCAGAACTGGCAGAACTTCCTCATTGGCATTACACTGCATGAATAAATTTTCTGAGATCGCAGTCAGTTCACTTCCGCTATCAATTACAATATTGACTGGGATATGCTTTACCATGGCCTTCATAATTGGTTGAATTTGAAAGGGTTGGTTCTGTTCTTCTTCTTCTTCTTCTTCTTGCATCAACGAATCCTCCACTGAATCATACATGAGTCTTTTTAGGAATTTCCCTTGTGAATTCGAACTTTCTGTAGGATAAGCTTCGACTTCTACCTCTCTCTCTTTTATTTCCTCTTCTCTACTTCTTCCTTCATTTACGCTTTCTTCTACATCCTCTACTTTTTCCTCATCCTCGTCTATCTTCTCCTTCTTCGTCGCTACTTCACGTAATCGCATCTAAATGCTCTAATTATCGCTTCATAATTTCCTTCATTATATACGTTGGGTTGTGTGCCCACTTGTAACTTATTTTCAACTTCTGTCGACTGCTCATTATCCTCATTGAATTCCCTTTCCCTGGTTTCCCTCTCAAATAGCTCTGCAATACTCATTACTTCATCCTTTCCTCCTACATTCGTTGTGCATGCCTCTGGTAATTCATCTTCCTTGGCAGTATTCTCCCAATTAATTTCGTCCCAACACGATATTGTTATTTTTCTGTCTTGGTTTTCATCTGGTCCCTGCGGATTTGTTTCTCCCTTCTTCTCTTCTCGTGATAAGATTTTTACTTCTCTGTTCAAGGTGCTGCAATTGTCCTGGGTCGGTGCGTCATTCTCTTTGGCATGGGCACTTAGCTGTCAATTCGAACTTTTATCAGGTTTTGGTGGTCTTACCTCAAATTCTTCTATCTGTATTCGCTTTTCTTGTTCAGCTTGTTGATAGTGGTTTCTTTGTTGATAATTTGTCGGTATATTGGTTCTCCAGTACCCGTTCCGGTTGTCGTTATTCCCTCTGTAATAGTTGTTGCCGTTCCGGGGTGAATTATAGTTCATCTACATCTACATCTACATCTACATCCGTACTCCGCAAGCCACCTGACGGTGTGTGGCGGAGGGTACCCTGAGTACCTCTATCGGTTCTCCCTTCTATTCCAGTCTCGTATTGTACGTGGAAAGAAGGATTGTCGGTATGCTTCTGTGTGGGCTCTAATCTCTCTGATTTTATCCTCATGGTCTCTTCGCGAGATATACGTAGGAGGGAGCAATATACTGCTTGACTCTTCGGTGAAGGTATGTTCTCGAAACTTCAACAAAAGCCCGTACCGAGCTACTGAGCGTCTCTCCTGCAGAGTCTTCCACTGGAGTTTATCTATCATCTCCGTAACGCTTTCACAATTACTAAATGATCCTGTAACGAAGCGCGCTGCTCTCCGTTGGATCTTCTCTATCTCTTCTATCAACCCTACCTGGTGCGGATCCCACACTGCTGAGCAGTATTCAAGCATTGGGCGAACAAGCGTACTGTAACCTACTTCCTTTGTTGTCGGATTGCATTTCCTTAGGATTCTTCCAATGAATCTCAGTCTGGCATCTGCTTTACCGACGATCAACTTTATATGATCATTCCATATTATTGCCATATTCTCTTCTAAATCCATAACCGGTTCTTTTTTGAAATCTATTGTCGTGTCTTAGTGCAAAGTTATCACGTGGTTCGTAGTTATTGTTTCTTCGTATTGTGTCTTAATAAGTAAAATATAGTTATTCTTTTATTTTCATGAGGAGAAAATAAATGGTACATAGTTTCTTTATATACTGTCCATTTCAGAACTAATGACTTGTTTTTATCGATAGTCTATTTTTTACTTAAGTCCATAGTCAGTGACTGTTATTTTGTAGTTTATTAGCTGTCTGGTGTGCTTAACGTATTTAGTTTTCAACACGTTTCTTTTGCACAATTCCTACATCACATAATTTGATTTCACACATTCACACAATCTTATGAATGTTCAAGCATGAGGATGGCGAATGTATTTGCACGAAGGTGATGTACTTGAGCGAGATGGATGTGGGGAAGTATTTGATGTACAGCTTCGTTCGTCATTCCTTGTTGGCTTTGCAAGTGTGTGTTGCTGTTGTGGAGGTCCCATAATGGAAAGGAGCTGTGAGTGCAGAAACTCGTGGTTTACTGGCTTTGTATATGTGAAAGCCATCGTTATATGTCGCTGAAAGCGGTCGGTTTTCGTTGTAATACTTCGCAGACGACTAGTTTACAATAGGATAGGGATTTGGGAAGATATGTCGTCTATTCTTCACCCATCTTCATTCTTGGCCTCAATCTTGCGAAGCTTCAACTTCTGTTCTTCCTGCTTTTTCTCTGCTTCTTACTTGCTTCTTGGTTCTTCTCTGGGCAGGATATGGAAATATTTATTGAAAACTAGTCGCTTTGAAGTTCTCCTCATAGTAACAGTTTGATAAATTGTTTGGGCGTGTCATTTTTACTTTGTGGAAGTTTTTCTTCAGTTTCGTGCATCAGCGTGCTGTTTAATAGCAGTAGTGTGACTTACGCATATTTTTTGCCAGTGGTGGTTTGCCCAAGCGGTCTTCTCGTCCGGCCGTTTTTTTTGCTCGCTCCGCTGTGTGGGGGCGCCCCGGGGTTTACGAATGGTGAAAATCCGGTGTCTGCTTGTCTGTCCGTGCAACCAGTCCCTTCGGACGTTCAGCGCGTCTCTGGAGGGCTCTGTCACTGTCTATCCCAGCAGGGTTCCACCTAGCGGGCAAATTTATTGCCCACTTTCTATACAAGGGCCTTCTGTTGGTTTTGCTGTCCTTTCCCTTCTCTCGACGCTCCTGCTATGTAGGAATCGTGTCTTTATAATTACGTGCTTTTCTTTCTTGATACATCTCGCGTTGCAACTTGTGGGTCGTTGCATCTCTTCCTTGCTGGAGTTTTTACAATGGTTCTTACAAAAGTTTTACTTATAATCATCTAACATATGTCTAGTATCTACTTGTTTTACGCCTTCTTAAATAGATTTACAAATTTCGGCGCTCTTTCCATGTTACAATTCTAAGATATTTGGAGTCTTAACGTCTACTCAAGAATCCTCAAATTCGTTTTTTATTTTTGTGTAGTGTTGTGGTGTATAGCATATTAGTATTTCATGCTGTTAGACTATCTACGCTTTATCCCTTCACCTTAATCTATAGTACTCTTGTGTTATTACTGAAACTACTGTCTTTTTCTCACCTTCCTCTCTCTTCATTCTTCTTTCTCCTGACGATCTTATGTGCAACATAATCTTGAAATATTGTGCTGATTATTTACCAGTAATAAAATTAATCTTCAAACTATTTTATATGGCTCACATGGTGAAGTCCTAAGGTTTTGCCTGTTTTTGGGTTCATTAGTTCCACAGCATTATCATGAGCAAATCGACTAATTATGACAGGTCCTTTGTATGCAGCGTAAAACTTATGTATTTTGTGTTTCTGTTTGCTGGAGAGATGGTGTGTTTTTACAAATACTTTCTGGCCTACTGAGAATGTTCTTTTAATTGCTGTTCTATCTCCTCTTTCTTTTCTTTTAATGGCTGACTTTCTGATGTTGGAGAGTGCTGTTGCTATGATTTGTTTGTGCTGTCTACATGGTACAATAGGAAATCTAACATTTTCTCTGGTTATGTTTGGGGGTTCAATATTTTTAAGCACAGTAACTGGAGGTAGTAGTGTAGTGCTATGTGGCATTTCATTTATTACTTCTTGAAAATCTTTAAGGTATATATCCCAAGTGTTGTGTCTTTTGCCTGCATATAATCGACATAAAGTGCCTATGTCCTTCATAGACCATTCTGCTGGATTTACGCTAGGTTTGTACTTAGATATGTAGACGGGTTTTATTTTGTTTTAACGTGTTCTGCCGTTGCATTGATTTGTATTGTGGGCCATTATCGGAAATTATTCGTGCCACTCGACCTACTTGTCTGAGAAAATCTTGTCTAAATGCTTTACTTATTGCAAGACCTGTTGCCCGTTTTAATGGTGTCAAGGTAACATATTTAGAAGTAAGTTCCAAAACGACAAATATGAAAATATATCCATTTTTTGTGCATGGGAGGCGCCCCATCAAATCTGTTGCAGCTATTTGTTTTAATCTTTTAGGGATTATTGGAAACATAGGTAGTTTGGTTTGGAAAGTGACGTGTTTAGCCCTCATACATTTATTGCATTTGACTAATACTGTTGTAATTCGTCTTTCCATATTAGGAAAATGGTTTGTTTGTTTTATCTTTAAAAAGCTTTTCTTTGGTCCAAAGTGGTCATTACTTAAATGTGTATACCATATGTACTTATTAATTAGTTCATCTGGGATATAAATTAACCATTCATTCGTTGAAACATTTCGTCTAAAAATAAAACATTGTTTTTTACGAGATAGTGCTGTCGAATGTCTGGAAAATCCTTACAACTCCACTTGCGTTTGATTCCTAGTATTTCGGGATCCTTGTCCTGTTCTTTGCCTATGTTTTTCAATGCTGTCGTAATGTAGTTTTCGAAAGGTACTTGTTTCATATAGTACATGGTAAACTGGTCTTCTGCTGCTTCCAAACCTATGTTTTTGGATGCACCCTGTGGACATCGTGATAAAGCATCTGCCAATACATTCGCTGGTCCTGGTATGTGTGTAATAGTGAAGTCAAATTCTTGTAGTATTAACATCAATCTGGCTAACCTCCCATGAGTTAGTTTGGCGGATAACAGAAATTCTAATGCTTTGTGGTCAGTATATACTTTTGTTTTTCTTCCGAATAGGAAATATCGAAAACGTTGGAAGCCCCATACAATGGCCAATGCTTCCAGCTCCGTGACTGAATAGTTTTTCTCGCTTTTTGTGAGTACCCGACTGGCAAAGGCAATTGTCCTATATGATCTTAGCCCTGCCTGTTCGTATTTTGGAATAAAACAACTCCTAAACCTGTTTTCGCGCTATCAGTGGTCATACAAAAATTTTGTGTTAGATCAGGATGTGCTAAAATCGGTGCTGTTGTTAGTGCGTTTTTCACTTTTAAAAATTCTTCATTGGCTTGTTGATCCCATACCCATGGCGTGTTTTTTCCAGTCAATGCACATAGGCGTGGTGTTGCGAGAGAGTCGATCCAAATAAATTTTTTATAGAATCCGGTAGGACCTAGAAATCCTCTGAGAGTTTTCTTATTATATGGAGTGCAGAATTCTTTGATTGCCGTTAGTTTTTCTGGGTCGGGCATTACCCCTTTCTCGGAAATTATGTGTCCTAGAAATTTGACCTCTCGCCTTCCAAATTTGGATTTTGTTATATTTACTGTGACCCCATGCTCTTTCATGATCTGTAAAAGCTGATTTAATGTGTCGTTGTGATGTTCCCAAGAGGGTTCTGCTATAATCACATCATCAACATAACAAGTAATTTTTTGTAAAATTTCAGGACTGAGTATAGTATTAAATCCCCTAATAAACGCTGCTGATGATATGTTTAAACCAAATGGCAATCGTTTAAACTGGTAACATCTACCGAATACGATAAATGCAGTAAATTTTCTACATTCTGGGGCCAATTCTATTTGCCAGAAATTACTCCGTAAATCAATTGATGAAAATATCTTAGCACCGTGGAAGTTTTGTATCAATTCCTCTAATTTTTCTGGGCGATCTGTCTCAGTGATTATGATTGTGTTGATCTGTCTGGAATCAAGCACTAACCTGATGCTCCCATCTCGTTTTTGTACAATATGGAGCGGGCTGTTATATGTGCAGGTAGCTGGTTCAATAATATCGTCATCTAACATTTTAGATATCTCCTGGAATACTTTATTCCTGTAGCTTAATGGGATTGTATAGGGTGGCACTCTAAATGGTTTGGCTGTTTCACTTCAAATTTGTAATGAAAGTGTTTAATACTGCCAGTCTTAGGTAAAAATATCTCTGCTTTATCTCCTAAAATACCTTCTAATTCTCTTTTACTGTGTTCCGAAATACCTTGAACTTCTTGCAGTTTTTCGTCGATTTCTTTATGGACTTCTAACATGAGTTGAGGCGATTCCGCCTTTTGTGCATACCATTCTAATTCTTCATCCTCTTTATCTCGCGTCATTCTTAGTTGTTTGTTTATAACTGGTATTTCTTCTAATTTTAGCTTCTGCTCAAAGAGAAGTGTGACATTCCCGAATGTTACGCTACCTTTCCAAATATCTATTATCGCTCGTCTCTCATTTAAAAAATCTGCACCTATAATCATATCTACAGTTAGTTTAGGTATAATCTCGAAGTTGGCTTCTATCTTTTGACATTGGCACGAAAGATTTAGCCTTGTTTGTCTCGTAACTTCCTTAACATTGTTTGTAATAGGACCTCATACTTTAATCTTACGTGTTTTCAGAACTGGCAGAACTTCCTCATTGGCATTACACTGCATGAATAAATTTTCTGAGATCGCAGTCAGTTCACTTCCGCTATCAATTACAATATTGACTGGGATATGCTTTACCATGGCCTTCATAATTGGTTGAATTTGAAAGGGTTGGTTCTGTTCTTCTTCTTCTTCTTCTTGCATCAACGAATCCTCCACTGAATCATACATGAGTCTTTTTAGGAATTTCCCTTGTGAATTCGAACTTTCTGTAGGATAAGCTTCGACTTCTACCTCTCTCTCTTTTATTTCCTCTTCTCTACTTCTTCCTTCATTTACGCTTTCTTCTACATCCTCTACTTTTTCCTCATCCTCGTCTATCTTCTCCTTCTTCGTCGCTACTTCACGTAATCGCATCTAAATGCTCTAATTATCGCTTCATAATTTCCTTCATTATATACGTTGGGTTGTGTGCCCACTTGTAACTTATTTTCAACTTCTGTCGACTGCTCATTATCCTCATTGAATTCCCTTTCCCTGGTTTCCCTCTCAAATAGCTCTGCAATACTCATTACTTCATCCTTTCCTCCTACATTCGTTGTGCATGCCTCTGGTAATTCATCTTCCTCGTCGGTATCCTCCCAATTAATTTCGTCCCAACACGATATTGTTATTTTCTTGTCTTCGTTATCATCTGGTCCGTGCAGATTTGTTTCTTCCTTCTTCTCTTCTCGTGATAAGATTTTTACTTCTCCGTTCAATGTTCTGCAATTGCCCTGGGTCGGTGCATCATTCTCTTTGGCATGGGCATTTAGCTGTCAATTCGATACGTTTATCGGGTTTTGGTGGTATTACCTCAAATTCTTCTATCTGTATTCGCTTTTCTTGTTCAGCTTGTTGATAGTGGTTTCTTTGTTGATAATTTGTCGGTATATTGGTTCTCTAGTACCCTTTCCGGTTGTCGTTATTCCCTCTGTAATAGTTGTTGCCGTTCCTGGGTGAATTATAGTTATTGCCACATTCTCTTCTAAATCCATAACCGGTTCTTTGCTGAAATCTATTGTCGTTTCTTGGTGCAAAGTTATCACGTGGTTCGTAATTATTGTTTCTTCGTACTGTGTCTTGTGGATTCCACTGCTTTTTGCCTTCGTTTTCACGTGCGCTTCGTCTTTTTCTTGCGTCATCTTCCGAAAATATGAACTCTAGTTCCCTTAGAATACCTTTAAATACTTCGACGTCATTGCCTCCGCGACCTACTAATGATTGCTGGTATTTCAATGGTAGCTTCATCGCGCATAATTTAATCAACTCTCCGTCACTGTATGGTACATCTAAGCATTGATTTTTGTTTGCCATTACTTCGAAAAATTTCACGGGACTCTTCTCTCCTGAATTTTCAAAATGTGGGTTCTATAATAATTCGTACTTCACTCTGTTCTGTGCTTCGCTGGACCAATATCGTAAGAGAAACTTCTCTCTGAAATCTTCGTACGATCGGCATGTCGCTGCAACATTTTGCATGATTTCTGCGACTGTTCCTGACATGTGTGCACATATAAAGTCTAATTTGTGTGCTAGCGTCCAGTGTTCTGGTAATCCTACTCGGAATTGATCAATTAAAGTTCGTGGATGTAATGAGTTTCCTTCTCGAAAGTGTTGAAATTTTCTGACTGTGAGGAAATGATCGTTGTCGTACTTCGTCATAGTTCCATATGAAATTCGCGATTCTTCGCCAGTTTTGTTTCTGATCATTTCTCCCGTCGTTCTTCACTGTTGTGGTAGATCCATTGGATATTGTCCACTGTAACTTTCGCCTACCCTTGCGTAGTATCTTTGGAGTGGTACGCAATAATTTTCTTCTGTCGGTTGTGAACGTGTGGCTGAATGCATTGCACTGTACTCTTCGCGACCTGGCTTTCCATTGTCACTTATTGGTAGGGTATCTTGTCTGGCTAACCTTACTGCTTCATTGCACGATCCAAACTGTCTTGAAACATACATTTGTGGTTCCGCATGTGTTTGTGATGACGTTTGTTCATCAAGAATTTCGAAACGTGTTTGTTGCGGTGCAGGCTGTCTGATTTCACATATGTTACTTTCTGCCTGAGATTGGCATCGCAAATGCGTAATATCTTCGTTAATTGCTTGTTTTTCCGGAGCTGTTACAGATACGGATGTGGTTGCAGACTCTGTGCTTGTTCGATCCTGTTCAGTACGCTCTTTAATGGTTTGCAACAACTCTGTTCGCAATTTCTGAAATTGTCGCTTTGTTTGCGCTTCTATTTTTACTATGCGGTTATCATATCTTTTCAGTGTTGCTTTTGTGATACGTTTGTGTAACACACTGTTTTCAACAATTTCACGCGCTGTACCTGCTGCTTGTCTAGTAATTACGTTTATCTGTTTCTCTACTTTCTTGAATTCTCCGTGGGTGTTGTTTCGTAATGTTTTGATCTCGTCCTGAGTGTCATTACGCAATGTTTGTACGTCCACTTGTACCTTGTCAATGTCTGTTCTCAATTTATTGTAACCTGTTATTACGTTTCCTATCACTTCTCTAGATTCTTTTGCCTCGTCTTCAATACGACTTAGGTGTAACTGAATTTTTTTGTTTTGTTCTTTAATCTCACGCATTTGTCTCGTGGTTTCTGCATTCTGAATTTGAATTTGGTTCGCTATGTCTTTATTTTGCCTTGTCATCGTTTCCCTAATTTGTTGTAATAATTCTGCCAGATTGGTGGGTCCTATTGCGTTTTCTTCCGACGGCCTAAGCTCTGTGGTTTCGCCCAAATGTTGGTTCGCAACCGATTGCATTGACCTCTGCTGTGACACGATTCTGCTCGCATTTCTTGTACTCTGTGGTGAGGGAGCTCTGATTACTTGTACTATGGGTTCTACGTATTCAAGACGCAAGTTAGAATCCTCATAGACTGGCTCTCTACTGTCCTGCTCCTCTGTCGTATGCTGACTTAGATTTTCTGTGCCTTGGCGTACATTATCCTCGTTATGGTGCGGTATCTGTCCTATTTCTCGCGATATTGCATCGTCTGTTGTACTGTCCTCTATTCTCTGTCCATTTTTATGCTGGGTCTCTACCTCAATTCGGTAAAGGTCACGATCTGCCATAGATAATCTTTCCGAATCCCTTATTTTCTGTTTTAAAAGCAATTCCCGCGCCCTACTTCGCGTCAACACGCGCTAATACGATCTCATGCCTTTCATAAACTTTTTGTTCACACGACTTGACAAACCATTCACTTACTTGTTGGGTCAGAACCAACTTGTCAACGATGTATCCGCCACCTGTGCGCTTGCAATGGAGAGAAAACTTAATTCTAACAATATTAAAATTCGTAACTTAATTATGCTATTGTTTCTGGTAGACTCACTTTCTACTGAATACGTTTGCTATCTATCGCTGCAGCTACTGTTCGCGACTATGTATAACTTTAAGAAAAAAAAAATTTTTTACTACGAAAATTTTTCAGCAGGTATTTTTCTGACCTAGTTAGGTATGTGGTCGACCTTCAATCACGGTATTTTACCATCCTGGCATGGTCGCCATTTTCTAACATTCTGCGTGGTGTCTGTTTGTTCTATATCGTGTCTCCCTACTACTTTCGCGCAACGACGCTCTGAGTGTGTTTTTTAGGGAATTGACTAGTTTGAACCTGGGACCTGTTGCTGGTAGGAGACGCCAGACCACACGTGACATGTAGAATTCAGAAGAGTTCAGTGAAACTAGCGATGATATAACCAAATACTTAATGATTTCAGGGTCAGCTCCACTGCACTCCCTGTAAAAGAATCTTAATACTAACTAAACTTAGTGCAAGGGGTTCAAGGCTTTCCTATTTTTATTTAGCTGGTAAAATACGTTTACCATTGGAAATTTTATTCTACTCACAAAACATTGTTTATAAATTTCACTATTGATAAAAGGAAGCGTTTTAATACAGGATGGTAAAAACAAACTGCGTTCAACAAAAATGTGAACGAATATTCCCTGAATGGGTTTCCAAGTTCTACAAGGGATCGAAGGATGACCTATGCCATATCACATCTATAATCTAGGTTTAAATTAAGTTTCACAAAAGAGAAAACTATCAAAATGGTCTACAGTGACCCGCAATTATCTTTAATTGCTTATCTAACTTGTCGTAAATTACAATGGCTGATGTGGCTTCTCAATAACTATATAACAGAAAAATCATCGCGTTTCAGATTTTTACTTCAAGTGACAAATGTGAACACCATGAGCTTTAATTGACGATCGACACTAGTATTACGCAAAAAGGGGGTGTAACAGATGAGACTTCTGCAGTCATGAGTGAAGCTTCATGCGCTGTTATGCGGCATCATGTGCGTTCATTACCTTGTCGTTGGTTAGGCAGCATCAGGGGGGCAGCAGACGGCCCAGCAGCCATCCAGTTCCCCGTCTCCGAACTAACATCTCCTAACTTCTCCTTACTACCTTTACCGAAGTTGGTTCTAAAAAAAATCTATCTGGCTGTGTTTTCATCTGACCAATCAGGGTCTCAATGTTAACCTTAATCTCCGCCTACAAAAATTCTATCTATCCAATGAGAAACGTTATACTTTTCGTGGTGGGGCAATGTTTTTAAACTTTGCAACGTAACAGAGACACGAAAAAGTCTCACGTTAAAACGTGCGGGTGGTGTGGCCCTTTTTGTGTTTTCTTAAGATCTATACTGTTTTTCTGGTGGGCTCTAGCTTTTAACATGGGCTGGGGGGTGGTCCTTGACGTAACAGAGACGCGAAAAATTTCACGCTAAAACTTGCAGCTGGCGTTGTCCTAGTGGTTAGCTGGCGACGTGGGTGTCCAGTCCGTCCCTTATCGTAGGGCCTTCTAGCTGAACACGGTTCTGCTCTCGGCTTCTGTTCTCGTTTCTCCCCTTGGGACTGCGTCTGTCTCACGGTGGGAAGGTATGACATGCATTTAGTCATTCTTGTGTTAGTCTGTGGTATTCCATTTGGTCACTCGTTACTCTTATTACTTTGGTTAATTTAATGTCCCGATTTATTCGGAGCTATGTGACATACTACTGGATTTGCTTATCATGTCAGGGTTTTCATGGAAGGTGTTCGATTTGCCTGACACCTTACAGGTGTACAGTCTGAATCGTTGTATCATGCCGAGTCTGACTACAGACGAAGCGCATGATCACGGTCTGTGCTTCATTCGCTTGTGGGAAATGTCATATGATACTATTATCAAAAATATCAAAAAAGTACTTAGATTGTCTTAATGGGATGTGTATTTGTTTGAGATAGCATCGTTTTACAACCATTGTCACCTCGTTTCCATGTCTGCCGATTGCAGCGCTATCTATCATGAAACAAATGAAGTGTTTCACACAAAAGTTACATACTTTTTCACGGAGAATTCAAATCTGCACTACAAATTGGGGTTCCTATTTAAGATTTAACCATGCCCCGCTGCCGCCTCTAGAGGTGGTGCACAGGAGTCGAGCGTTATGTTAATTGATGTCCCTCTTCGAGGTAAACAACGTTTGTTACCACTTTTCTTAATCCGATGTGTATTTCGCCAAACAGTTTTAAATGCCTCACCCAGTATATGCATAATGGAAATTGAAAATAATGGTTTACAAAACATCCAAAACGGCCATTGCAACTGAGCTTGTCGAAGACTACATTCAGTCTGCTCACCGCAATGGCAACTAAATTTTTGTTAAAATAACACTCCTTCGACAATTTCTTTTGAAATTAATGCAGCTGCTCCATATCTGCCTTCCTTGTTTGCTGCTAGTCACTCCCCGCATCTGTCGCACATTTTGCACGTTTTTTCCAAACACACTATTATTATCAGTTTGAAAAATTTCTTCTCGTAACCATTGCTTGCATTCATGCAAATTCGTGAATTAATCTCAATGTTTGTCTTCTTCCAGAGAGCTTGTCTTTTCCCAGATAGTACTGAAACTATTGATTTGGCGAATCCAATGTAGGGTACATTTTAGAAGTGGTACTCTCGAGAGTATTCATGATTTACACTCAAACTTTCCCTTGTGTCCAGATAAAAATGTCACCCAACCCCTTAGCTGTCGACCATAGCCTTCTCCAGCTGATGACTGACAGTGTCCCATTAAACAAATTTGCCGTATGAACCAGAAATTCTTACTCCCTCCCCTTCACTCCCCCCTCCCCTTCGTGCCCACCTCCCCCTTAAGTTCTACTCCAGTGTATTTCACTGTGGGTCGGATCCGCCTTAAGTCTAGCATGGGGGATCACGTTCGCTGGAGTGACTTCAGTTTAATCACTTTAAATGGTGCAACCAGAATTTTCAGTACGGCCAGTACCATATGTTTCATTACGCTTCACCGTTAATGAAGTTCACAACTGTGTAAATCTGAAGATATTGAACAAATCAGCCAAGTAATTGCAAAACAAACGTTATTAGTCCTTGACCTAAGTTTCGATATTTCTAAAAATATCTTATTCGGAAGTAGTGGGCCTCGTTACATCAAAAGATGGTACATTTACTCCTACTAGTGAACATTCATTCTGAAGTACGCTAAATGTAATCTGGCCGCTATGTAAATGACTTGGTATAATTCTTGTTTTTGTCAATTTTATACAGGGTGAAAAGTATTTACTCCGAGAAACTCTGGGAGGTTGTAGGGGACATTAAAACAAATATTTTCCCCTAATGACATTTTTTCCTACGAAGATTATTTAAACCGGTGGAGGCCGTATTACGCTCTTCAGTTGTTAGAGGCCGTATTACGAACTTCAGTTGTTAGAGGGCGTGTTACGCTCTTCAGTTGCAGGCAACTGCTTTCCGCCAGTGCAGTAGTGCATTGTCTTTGTTTACTAATGTAGCGATATACCTGGAGTGAGTACACAGATATGATTGGTGCGTACTACGTAGCGCACCACAACGGACGGTCTGCACAGCGGGTTTATCAACAACAATATCCTAATCGCCGTATCCCGCATCATACGACCTTTGCTGCTGTGTACCAACGTCTGCGTGAGACCGGGTCATTTAGCAGATTACCTGGACAGGGACGCCGTCGCTCGCTAAGAACACTGCAAGTTCAGGAAGCTGTCTTGCTGCATGTGGAGCGGGATCCTTCAATCAGCACTCCTGCAATTGCACGTAACATGGGGACGAATCAGACGAATGTAAGAACAGTCCTTCGAGAGCAATCGTTACGTCCATTTCACTTATAGCGTGTCCACAACCTGGAACCAGTTGATTATCCACCCTGGGCACAGTTATCGCAGTGGTACCTGCAAAAGTGTGAAATGCATCTGAAACGTCCTCTGTAAGTAGGCTGTTTAGGATTTTTTATTGGTAACGCAGCTTAGCGCTCGGTATAAAAATCACTGTCTGTGCTGTGCGCAGTCTGTGATTTTTATACCGAGCGCTAAGCGGCGTTACCAATAAAAAATCCTAAACAGCCTACTTACACATCCTACATGTCCATCCTCTGTGTTGTTTACCCATGAAGCAATGTTCGAGGGTGATGGAGCCTTCAACATGCACAATTCGCATGTTTGGAGTGAGGATAACCCACATGCCACGGTTACTAGCGCTCATCAAGTGTGGTTCTTCATTAATGTGTCGGTCGTTGTTGTTGTTGTTGGGGACTGTTTAATTGGGCCGTATCTGCTAGCTAGTTGTTGTCTCTTGGTCATAAAAAATGGAAAAGTGTTTGTTGGTTTAATTAATTTGCCGCCAGAGAAATCTCTCTCTACCAGTTTAAATACTCCTCATAGGAAAAAATGACTTTAGGGAAAAATATTTGTTTTGATGTCCCCTACAACCTCCCAGAGCTTATCGGTTTAAATACTTTTCACCCTGTATATGACAAGAGCCTCACGGCTTCAGCTAGTGTAATGTACCATCATGTGATGTAACAAGGCCCACTACTTTTGAAGAAGATATGCTTATAAACATATCGAAACCTACGTGAATGGCTAATAAACCTTTGTTTTGCAACTGATTGGCTGATTTTTTCAGCCTGTTCAAATTTTGGTCACATCTTTAAGCACATTTTTTAAATCAGAATGTAAAACAGTGGCTGCCAGAGCCTGTCGATGGAGAAAGCAGTGTGCCCATGAAAAATTTGGCATTATTGATTTTGATTTCGCAACGAGCCCACTTTTGTTGCCAGTCATAGCCTTAGCACATTCACTACAAATTGCGATACATTTTATACAATCAATCTCGTAGTTGCGTGTGGTTTCTAGAAGCATGTCGTACAAACACTGGCCGGTAGTATTCGCAGGATGCACTTTTCAAAATAAAATGTCTTCCATGATATACTTTCATTTGGTTCAAAGCACACAAATACGATAAATTGCGCACAATCTGAAACATTAGTACATCCATCAAACTGCAAAGCAAAATACGGGATCTTCTTTAATTTTTCTGCGCTCAGTGGAGTTGTCAGGAACTGATATGCACTTCACTTGTTTACCTCCTGCTTACGTAATATAATTTCAGCCATATCCTGGACTGTTGGCAAAATAAGATTCTCTGCATTGGTATGCGGTTTTCCTGCTTTGCGGTATGCGACTCAGTGGTTTTCTACTTGACACTGGATACATAAAATCAGATAAAAATATCGTTAAATCAGAAAGACATATAAATAACGAATAACATAATATTATTCTAATCAACTAATGACAATAATTTTATTAGATGAATAATGGTTAAGGGCTTTCAATTTGTTTCCCAAGACATCAAACGGTTTATCCACTTGCATGGAATGTTGCATACACTTTGGTGGTTTCATATTCATACGTGACAGCATTTCGTCACGAATTACTCATTGAGTATTATTATTCACACCAGCAAAACCACACTTCTAATAACTGTTTTCATGAACTCTACTTTTCTTTCTCCGGCCAGTGTGGCCGAGCGGTTCTAGGCGCTTCAGTCTGGAACCGCGCGACCGCTACGGTCGCAGGATCGAATCCTGCCTCGGGCATGGATGTGTGTGATGTCCTTAGGTTAGTTAGGTTTAACTAGTTCTAAGTTCTAGGGGACTGACGACCTCAGAAGTTAAGTCCCATGGTGCTCAGAGCCATTTGAACCATCTACTTTTCTTCGCTTTTGATTCACTTCCGCCACTGCCACTTGCGCCAAACGTGGAGGGCTGCGCACATGCTTTTGAGAAACTTGTCTATTTTATTCTTGATCGGAGCGAAACGCAAACACACACTAATCACGTCCGTACTCGCTGGCGTGCTCGTACAACTGACAGCAGAGAGCGAAAGTGTGTGCCTAGGCGAATGCTGACCCCTTCTCCCCTTCTCTTCCCCACGCCTCCACCGCGACAAAGAACATACCACTGTACGGAGAACGTTGCGACTACCTTGCACAGTGTACTTGAATTCTCAATCATTAAGGGTATTAGTAGAAAGAAAATTAAATACCTTGCCTTTGCAATCACTGACATAATTTCATTACGGTTCTGGTAGGTCTCTAGAACTTGCTTAGAAATGGATGCTGTATTCAAAAAGGTTGGAAAACTTTGCTTTAGAGTCTTAAGACAGCCGCTTCCTTCGGACTACATCTGTGTATATAAACACTGCTGACTTATGTGGAAACCTGCTTTTTACGTCAGTTAGAAACAAGACCAGAAAACTCAAATAAAATATTAAACATTTCGACCTTCGGCTTTCCAGCCAGTCAATGCTGTAAGCACAGTTTGGCTTTTTTCTCTGCCAGAGACATACTTCTTGTTTCTGTCCCCTTAAAAGCCGTGTACTATTTGTAAAATACTGACACCGTCTAAATTTTGGTGACTGAGTTTACTGTGGGACGAACTTTCGCCATACAACATAGACCTTCTCGTAATTACGTTTTTCCTTTTGAACAATCAATGCCTATCATTCTCTATCTCCCACTGAATGCCACACGAAACATATACTGAATTTGGTCCCAAGTCTTATAGTAAAGTGTTCAACCTGAACTGTATCAGATTTCAGAACGGTCGATCAGAGGATAAAAATTCGAAACGTGCCTTCCATTCATTTTCATTACATGGCAGTTGGAGTTAATGAGCTCAGGACTACTGAAAGGAGTGTCGGAATGCACATTAGGGAGAGGTTTAGCGCACTATGTTGACGCAAGTTACATATATTCTTAGAATTGAGCGAACTCCTCAACTTTAGTAATCATTTAATGCATATAAAATCCAGTCATTATGGTTCCTTAAGGGATATCTGTTTTCCATAAAGTTAGTCATCAGTATTCGGCGAGGAGTCGGTCAAGTGAAAAATGCAAGATGTGCTCTCAAGAGCTTCAAAAATTCAGACACTCAGAGATTACGGATGGCAATGTTCCTTAAGTGTAATCAGATCTATGCTTGTAAGTGATCTATCCGATAATATAGCTATGGGCTTTTTGTTTGTATACAATCCAAGCCTTTTCGTGCATGGTTTTAAATGTAGGCGTCTACTAATAGCGATGACCTCCATGGCTATATCATGCCTTAGATCTTCTTGTAATTACATCTCACCGTTCCAGACATCTTTTACTGTTTCAGTTACGGCAGCGGCTTTTCTAGCTAATTAACCAATGGCTGATATCTCAGCAAATGCAGGGACTGGAAACGGAATGATTTTACCAGATGTCGTTGTTATTGATAGAACCCTGGGCATTTTAACACGTCCTTTCCTTTCTTCTTTCTGTCTCAGGGCACATGTCGTTGCTGTCGCCACTGATTCGACGCAGTTTTTTAAACATAGCGTATTTTTTTATTCTTTAGTGTGCGAGGGGGGCATTCATTATCTGCTGGAATGTTATTTCAGCATCAAATTCGAGTTTGGCACACATTGCTCTCTCGACCATGAATCCAGTAATACGTTGTCCTGTAACAATATAATTCCTTTGACGCACCTGTCTAGGTTTATAAATGAATAATTGTTCTGCAATGCGACGATCTTTATTTGTAGCGAAAGCAATATCGTGTTCTTTGTATGCACTGTCTTGGTTATTAATTCCTTTGTCACCATGAGCTAGGCACCGCTTCAATTTTGTTTGGAGTCCACAAAAATTGTATCAGTGGATACGAAGTTCGAATGGCAGTTTCTCGATTATAGCGCCTCCACCTATGACGATGTGTTTCCCAGAGTTCATATCACGCTACTGCATGGTTTGAGGTTCATGTTTCCTATTATATAGCAAACTGCCAGCGTTGATAAAACTGCTGTAGTTTGCTGAGAAGCCAAGCTATTTCACTAGTGCACTAATCCCTTGATGTCTAATGGCCGTTCTACGAGGAACACGTTCGGTTCAAAGCTTGTCTGTAATTCCTCTGCGAATAACTCATCACTGTCTTTTAAAACGTATGTTCTGAGTGTAACATCCACGAGATAAATTTTTGGCTACAGTGCGGCGAGAGGAAATCATGCTTGTAACAGCTATAAACATTATCTATTCGACATATAAAAAAATAATGAAAACGATGATAAATATTAATTATTTATATAGTGTTCTATGATGTAATTGGACATATCGATGTGTATTATACAAATACAATGCTAATTGTAAATTCATTTTACGATCTGCGTTTGTCTTCTTTTTTTTACCTTTTGTTGGTTGGCTTTTGTAAGTTTCGGACGCATATCAATCTGAGGTCTGTTAAGAAATTGTAATTATTTGTTAATTATTACTTTAAAATAGAGTTTATTATTATTATAAATATGAGTGAACAATTATTTGTAACTTCAATTCCTCTCTCAGTGTTAATTCTCTCTCTGTGTTAATTATTTCTTTCCGCTGCAAGGAGCGCAGCCATTGATGATAGCGATTTGTATCGCGTTTTTGTCTGTGTTTTCCTTAGAAACAAATCAAATGTTTGGTTGATGAGGTCTAAATAGTGCACAATATGAAAGTATAGTTTATAGAATTTAATAATCATTTCAAATACTTACTTATTTGGTCTAACAATAGAAAGTCTCTATCAACTGTCTGCCGCCATCTTAACGATTATCTCAGCGGCAAATTCAAATTACGCAACTCTGCAGACATAAATGCCGAACGTAATACAAATGTGTAAAAATAAATGTGCACCGGTGGTTCCGAACTCCTTTTAATGAAAATGATTCGAATCAGATTGGTTCTTTAAAAACAGTACTCATAGCACGATCGTTATAACAAACTTTTCTAGCTGATGTATAGAACCGAAATTAATTATGCACGAGTTGCGAAGAATATTGTTTCAGGTAACATACGTCAGTGTTGTGCGCGGCTGATACTCGGTGGTTTTTGGTGATCATTTTGCTGAAGATAACTGTTTCCATCATAATCCATAGTTGTATAGAATCCGTTGTATGAACTGTGATTTAGCGACACTTACACAACTTACAGACAACACTTTAACACGACGTTAACTTGGAGTTCTTTAGCAACTTGATCAAATCTTTATCCGGGAGAAAAATTATTTAGTAATTACTCAATGTAATAAAATAAGATTATCATTTCCATTTACAAATTAGTTAAATACCAAACCACTGAATAACACAGCGAACGCCACATGAGGTTTGTGTGCTGCACCCTGGCAACAGTAACCAGTTCGGAAGCTATGACTTCTCAAACACTATTTTAGATTTCTAGACCACACCAAAGCACCTGCCATTGAACTTCTGCTTGCATGGACCCACATCTCAATGTGATTGTATACTGTATTTAGAAGTCCATTATGTTGGACATAAATCGATATATTCTTGATTGTATGGTGAGTAGTATGATTACACTCACCAATGATTTGTTAGGATTTTTATCCGTTTGTACATCCCATTAACTTTAAATTGCTTCCACATCTGGTTTGTTCAACCATTCAACAATACGAGCTACGAAATGAGACTTATTCCATGTCGTTCCATTACCACTTTGAAATGCCTGTTGTAAAATTTACTTGCATGGCCGGTCTGAGGTTGTGGCACACTGATTCATTCCAGTCTGTGACAGTTATTCAGAAGCCTACAAAAGATCTTTTCCCGTCTTTATCTTCACTGGTGTGGCCCAAGCGAATTTGGAGTATGTATCTATGGGCATTAGAATGTACTTGAAACTGTTATCCGATTGTGAGTAGTCTCACATATCTACGAGATCAGCCTGCCATAAATAATCCAATCCTCATATTATTACTTGTCTGTTCAGGAATTTTGTGCATGCCGGTTTGGGAAGCTCACTAGAAACTGTCTCCATAATTACTCCATGATGGGTCTTTCTCGAAGCTCAGATATGATTGATAATGTTTCGTTCACGTGACCTGTATTCCCTGTAGCAGCTGACGGTGCAAGCAGTCGTAATTGATCTGATTCCATTCAGGTGATTATAATATATATACCATAGAGGTAGATTTTAAGTCTTTTATGCTGAACTTCAATACCTTTACCCACACTATGTGCAGCTGCTACCGCTGGTTTAATTACTTTCTTGTATTTATATCTCTTTCAGGCTTTCATTCGTCCTTTTGGAGTCCTAATTGCATTGCTCATGAAAATATCTGACCGTATGCTTTCTGTCTTTCTGGTATACTTCGTGATGTTACACATTTTTCAGAAGATTAGGTCTAATAAACAGGGCGTTCTTTCAAATTCCTTATCCCTAAATCTTATTGTATTCTTAGTTAAACATACTGTGTGATTACCTAACATAACAGATTTCGACGTGCTGACACTATAAGGTCTCCTATTTTGATATAAATACATAGACCTGTTTATTTCTACAATGGTTTACATCAGTTTACAGCTTGAACATTTAGCTATGTTTCGACATAATCACCATTTCTGTCGATGCATTTTTGTAGACGCTGTGACAGTTTTTGTATGCCCATGTCATACCAGCTCGCCGCCATGCTGTTCAGAAAGTTATGAAACTTTTCTTTCACCTCGTCGTCGGAGCTGAATCACTTTCCAGCCAAATGTTCTTTTAACTTAGGGAACAGGTGATAGTCACTGGGCGCCAAGTCAGGAGTATAGGGTGGGTGGGTGATTCTGTTCCACTGAAACTGTTGCAGGAGAGCAACGGTTTGCCGAAAGATGTGTGAGCGTGCGTTGTCATGGAGAATGTGTACATCCTTGCTCAAGATTCCTCTTCTCCAGTTCTGAATTTCCCACTTTAGTTTTTTCAGAGTCTCACAGTATCTGTCAGCGTTAATTGTGGTCCTAGTGGGCATAAAGTCGACCAACAATACCCCTTCCCGATCCCAAAAACCGGTTGTCACGACTTTACCGGCAGACTGTGTTTGTTTGAATTTCCGCGGCTTTGGCGAAGAGGGATGCCGCCACTGGCATGATTGTTGCTTGTCTCAGGTGTAAGGTGGTATGCCCAGGTTTCTTCACCCATGACAATTTAGTCCAGATAGTTGTCCTGTTCGGCTGCAAGGCGGCGAAGAAATGCGCGGGAAGCATCAACTCGTTGCCGCATGCGGTCCTCAGTCAGCATGCGTGGCACCCATCTTATGCATTCCTTCCGATAGTTCAATGTTCCCGTAAAAGTTCTGTTAGTGGTGCTTTGGGAAACCTCAGGAACCAACGTGCAAAGATTATCCAGGGTGATCCGCTGATCTTCATGCATTCTTTGCTCAACCTTCAACTATGTCTCATCAGAAATGGACGGTCTCCCACTCCTTTGTTAGTCATGAATTTCGGTCCGACTAGCTGCAAACTCGCTACACCACTTACGAACATTTTTGACATCCATGCACGACTCACCATACATTTCCATCAATTGGTGATAGATTTCAATCAGCGCAGTGCCCTTTTTCAAAAACCGATTAACTGCACGCAATTCGCACTTGACGGTAACATCCAATGGGAGCTCCATTCTCAAAGGCTGCCAAGCCAAGGCTGAGCGCCTCAGAGCGGAGTGCGCATGTTTACACACAGCGCGGGAAGCACTCTTCATAACAGTTTGACCAACTGCCACACAAACGGAGTTCTGTACTTAAGAAAAAAAAGGGAGACCTTAATTTTGGGATTACCCTCGTACATTTATTATGCTGATATAAAACACTCCGCTTGGAGTGCTTGGGGTCACAGTAAATAGCCTACAGATCTGCGAACTGCTCATAAATCACAGTAGTAATGCAGTATACTAAGAATAAAAAATGTCGTGTGACTAGGGCCTTCCATCGGGTAGACCATTCGCCAAGTGCAAGTCTTTCGATATGACGCCACTTCGGCGACTTGTGTGTCGATGGGGATGAAATGATGATGATTAGGACAACACAACAACCTGTCTCTGAGCGGAGAAAAACTCGACCCAGCCGGGAATCGAACCCAGACCCTTAGGATTATGCTGTCGCGCTAACCACTCAGCTACTGGGGGCGGACTTGCAGTACACTCATGTACAGACACACAAACGACTCGTAAGTTGTCAAAATAACGGATGTATAACACTCTGCAAACATTATCACAACACTTTAAAAAAATGTTCAAATGTGTGTGAAGTCTTATGGGACTTAACTGCTGGCAGGCCGAAGTGGCCGAGCGGTTCTAAGCGCTACAGTCTGGAACCGCGCGATCGCTACGGTCGCAGGTTCGAACCCTGCCTCAGGCATGGATGTGTGTGAAGTCCTTAGGTTAGTTAGGTTTAAGTAGTTCTAAGTTCTAAGGGACTGATGACCTCAGAAGTTAAGTCCCATAGTGCTCAGAGCCATTTGAACCATTTGACTTAACTGCTAACGTCATCAGTCCCTAAGCTTACACATTACTTAACCTAAATTATCCTAAGGGCAAACACACACCCATACCCGAGGGAGGACTCGAACCTCCACCGGGACCAGCCACACAGTCCATGACTGCAGCGCCTTAGACCACTCGGCTAATCCCGTCACAACGCTTAAACAGCCAAAATAATACAGTGCACAAACACTCATTGCATGTAAAAACGCTTTCGGACTATCGTTAAGAAATTCGACTGCGATGTGTCAGTGGACTATCCCCTACAGAGTTACAAGGCGGAATGATCACCAGATGCATTCTTCCTAGAGATCCTAATGGGACAGCCCATCCCACATTGTTCAAACCAGTCCGTAGATGTTCCTATGTCCCAGCACAAGGGATGTCTTGTGAATCAATGGAGCATTCTGGATATTACTGAATTTACTAACCAAATTACTGCTGCTGCCGTTGTGGGAACACTGTCCATCTTTTTTTCTGCAAACGAGACTTTAAGTTGCAAAACTATTTTGTATAGATCGCCATACTGCAATGATAGTTAAACCCTGCAAAAGTGGTCTCCTGATCGTAAAATACGAAGACACACTTCCTCAATTAGACTGCCCTCCCAATGACGACGGAAGCTTGAATATTTTGGCGTGAAACCGATCTCCAAACCAGCTATATATATATCACCACAAACCGTATAGATGTAGTGAACACATGATGTGTATCCTGTGCCATGCAAAATCATCACTTCTGCATCCTGCATATAGCTATCGACCATCAGACAAACATACATATACCACGAAGACAAACAGCATAAGCACATAGATCATATATAGTACTCGCAGCACTAGATATTTCCCGTGAGCTCAGTGGTCATCCACCACAGCTGATGGCCACAAGTAATCTGCCTCCACACACACGCTGGTGTGACGCCTTACCAGAGCTCCCTCACCAGACTGAGGTCGATCTCCAAACTACTGTACAAAGGCTGAGTCAGTTGCCCTTGGCACAAAGGCATTACTGTTTCTAGCCCAAACCTGCTTCCTTGCTTTCTACACCCATCTCTGGACTCTGGGATCACATATGTATTTTCACATGGTTTACCAGAATCTCACCCATTTGCACGATACTTCTCGATATTAAGGACACAGCAATATCGCTTGCATAGTAGTATCGCTTGTTCAGAATGATTTCGAAGGTATAGACTGGAAATTGTTACTCTAGAAACCCGAAACGTTAGCGAGGTGCAGCAAGGTGGAGCATGCCGTAAACCACTGAGTAACTAGAGAATCAGCAAACATGTCTTCCGCCCGTCTTTCACCTTCTCGATACACACAACACAGACCACAATCGATGTTCTCTCAACAAAATAAAGACAGGAAGTGTGCAGAAGCAGACAACCAGACAGTTTACATGGGAGGAAATAATGGTCCAGCGCAAACACACGTCCATATTGAATCTTCTCAAATTTCCACAGGGAACACACGTGATCACGAAGGCTGTCCAACACATACTGAGTATTAGTTCACTATTCAGCCGTCTACCGGGCGACACGGTTAATTCAGCTACATTCCTGTACTACAACTGGTCTTTCCATTCGGACAGCTCCTACCGTTAACTGGAAACGTGAATCATTCCTCCCACAGGCCACAGCCGATGCGTACTCCTCATACACCAGACAGAGTCATCCTAGGAAACTGGCTACATAGATATTTGATCGCTATTCGTACAATTAAATATTACGTTTGTGGTCTCAATTGGAGAACATTCGACAATGAGCGAAATATCGGAAATATCCTCCTCTGACAGTTGTGGCTCTGGAAATATGAATATCTGTACCATAACTTGACATACTTTCCCAAGTAAAGAAAAATCTTCCATTCCTTTTGTTATCGCAGAATTCCACATAAAATCCATACCTTCCTTATGACTGGACATAGTCATTTTCTTTGCACATGTCGGAACATACACACTGTAATAACATTACTATCTGTTTTGATAGCTTAAATAAACTTACATTCGATAATCTAACCATGCAGGCTCATAAAAGCCATACAATTTGTGTAAAAATTTCTCAGATCGTCGCTGAGCAGCGACCAACTGATATTTCGAGAATACATTACGCGCCACGGCGCGGAATACGAATTGTTCATAAATAGTATTGATAGAGATATTTTGTGTTTCTTATTTTTTGACAGCCGAAGAATTGTAATCCTCTTCTGTTTCCACAGTCGTGATATTTTTTGAAGACGGCCGACGCGTATATGGCGTGGTCCGCAATCACTAATTAATTATAAAATATTACTATTGTTCAGTGCTATGTAAGATGAAATATCAAAGATGTTATATGACTTTATTTAAGGAAACAGCCAGAAAGATAGGAAATTGAAATTGTACGGAGCCTATTGTTAGCAATACTGACTAAGGTAATTAAATAAGTTATTGCACTCTCAAATGCAGCAGTGCCTGCTTATTACTTAAAGTATTTCTATGCTTTCCATCTCCTATTAATAGCAACAGAAATAACTGTGTTTTTCTTGTTTTTATACAGCTATCAGGGACCGACTGCATATCGGCAAACGTCGTGGTTAAGGCAGAAGGGCGCATTGCTATTTACCTTGGTTGTGATTTAAATCCAACTTCCTTTAATGAGTGGTGTAGTATAGCAAAAAACTTTCCAGCTCTGTCTGGTCCCTAAGGTTTCTCTGTTCGTAGTTGCTATGTCTCATATCCGGTCGTGATAGAATATGATCACGACACAAATAAATTAAATGGCAATGCGAACTCTGTTCTTGATCTTGAGCACGCTACGGCTTCTGCAAACGATTTCAGGTGAAATATAACTATGACTTACAGTACTTAAGTTTTTTGAAAAGTCTTTGCTCTTCCTGCCAAGAAGTGGTGCAAAACGCGCAACAGATTTCTGTATCTTCAAAAGAGAATTATAATTTGATCAAAATATAAATATGTTTAAGAAAACAAAAAATCAAAGAAAGACCACTTTGCGCCCAAATAGGGACTCGAGAATCAGTCCTCTTGTGTTTACTGCTACTATAGATGGATCTAACAATACATTTATTTTTCATGTGCACGCTACGCGCTTAAAAAATTGTGGACGAAAATTTCAAAGAGGAAAGACGAGACGACGGCGGAAAATGGAAAAATTTTATATCCAGTTGCCGATTTTCAAGACATCAAACGTAAGTTACGAAAAAAAAATTCATATGCAGTTGCGACGCTTCAGTAGTGCAGTTGTCTGTTGAGTTACATTACCATTCTTCCTTTTATTTCCATCTGCACAGTTACATTACCATTCTTCCTTTTATTTCCATCTGCACATTTAAAAAATCAGCTTAAAATTGTTTCTTTCAGTCAAAATTTAGTAGGATTTGCAACGTAGTGTCCAAATCCCATTGTTGAGACCTGATTTCAATGTATAAATATGGCGTCGTGTTGCATGTAAAATGCTAGCGCTGTGTGGTAATTCAGTTGTTTAGTGTGCTCATCTTCCAACCGAGCGAGGTGGCGCAGTGGTTAGCACACTGGAGTCGCATTCGGGAGGACTAGGGCTCAATCCTGCGCCCGGCCATCCTGATTTAGGTTTTCCGTGATTTCCCTAAATCGCTCCAGGCAAATTCCGGGATGGTTCCTTTGAAAGGGCACGGTCGACTTCCTTCTCCGTCCTCCCTAATCCGATGAGACCGATGACCTCGCTGTTTGGTCTCTTCCCTCAAACAATCCAATCTAAATCTCGTCTTCCATCTTGTCTTCTCCGCTTCAGTTCACAGTCGTTTGTTAGGTGAGTGCAACTCCCATACTTGCCAGGCAGCACGTGACCTGGTGTCACAAGCAAAGGACAGACGACGCGCGTAGCAGACCGCGTGTAGCTGACGTATTACTGTTGACAAACAGACACCGCGATATGGCAGTGGGTAAACAGAAATTAATCCCGACGGCAGGTGACAGTGACTAATGAACAGCACTCAATGTTCGTTGCGCTCACGTCCAATTAGCATGCGAGTGGAGGTGGAGGCTAACGCCGGTGATATGACTGACACAGACCAAACAATTCAAACGATTCCCGCGGGTAGGGTTAGATAAGAATGCTATGCTCCTTGAAATCCAAAACTGGATGGCAAATAATGATGGAGGTGCAGACATTAAAGAATAAAGTGAAAAGTCCCTCACATCCGGGTAGCGAATGGAATCACTCCCCATACCGAAATGACAATAGGCAAAATCATTACAGCCCTCCACTTGATCACACGTCATACGACAGTCCGACAGACACATTGCATAACCACACTGAAGTGAACAGCCCACCAACACTCATAACCCAAATGCAGGAAGAAAGTGTATTGAAACACAAATCATTTCCAATCTTTCACGCGCAAAAACGTGACATACACCCGATCGTATTTTGCGAAACTTCTCTGGAGTATTTCGAACGGCTGGACAGACAAGCAAAGAATACAGTTTGTAACGGGGTATACAGTGTGTTACAAAAAGGAACGGCCAAACTTTTAGGAAACATTCCTCACACACAAAGAAAGAAAATGTCATGTGGACATGTGTCCGGAAACGTTTCCTTTCTATGTTAGAGCTCATTTTATTACTTCTCTTCAAATCTCATTAATCATGGAATGGAAACACACAACAACAGAACGTACCGACGTGACTTCAAACACTTTGTTACAGGAAATGTTCAAAATGTCCTCCGTTAGCGAGGATACATGCATCCACCCTCCGTCGCATGGAATCTCTGATGCGCTGATGCAGCCCTGGAGAATGGCATATTGTATCACAGCCGTCCACAATACGAGCACGAATAGTCTCTACATTTGGTACCGGGGTTGCGTAGCAAGAGCTTTCAAATGCCCCCATAAATGAAAGTCAAGAGGGTTGAGGTCAGGAGAGCGTGGAGGCCATGGAATTGGTCCGCCTCTACCAATCCATCGGTAACCGAATCTGTTGTTGAGAAGCGAAAGAACACTTCGCCTGAAATGTGCAGGAGCTCCATCGTGCATGAACCACATGTTGTGTCGTACTTGTAAAGGTACATGTTCTAGCAGCACAGGTAGAGTATCTCGTATGAAATCGTCATAACGTGCTCCGCTGAGTGTAGGTGGAAGAACATGGGGCCCAATCAAGACATCACCCACAATGCCTGCCCAAACGTTCAGAGAAAATCTGTGTTGATGACGTGATTGCACAATTGCGTGCGGATTCTCGTCAGCATACACACGTTGATTGTGAAAATTTACAATTTGATCACGTTAGAATGAAGCCTCATCCTTAAAGAGAACATTTGCGCTGAAATGAGGATTGACACATTGTTGGATGAACCATTCGCAGAAGTGTACCCGTGGAGGCCAATCAGCTGCTGATAGTGCCTGCACACGCTGTACATGGTACGGATACAACTGGTTCTCCATACAGTGACGTGGTCAACGTTACCTTGTACAGCAGCAACTTCTCTGACGCTGACATTAGGGTTATCGTCAATTGCACGAAGAATTGCCTCGTCCAGTGCAGGTGTCCTCGAAGTTCTAGGTCTTCCCCAGTCGCGAGTCATAGGCTGGAATGTTCCGTGCTCCCTAAGACACCGATCAATTGCTTCGAACGTCTTCCTGTCGGGACACCTTCGTTCTTTAAATCTGTCTCGATCCAAACGTACCGCGCCACGGCTATTTCCCCGCGCTTATCCATACATCAAATGGGCATCTGCCAACTACGCATTTGTAAACATTTCACTGACTACAAAACCACGTTCGTGATGAACACTAACCTGTTGATGCCACGTACTGATGTGCTTGATGCTAGTACTGTGGAGCAATGAGTCGCATGTCAACAAGCACCGAAATCAACATTACCTTCCTTCAATCGTGCCAACTGGCTGTGAATCGAGGAAGTACAGTACATACTGAGGAAACTAAAATGAGTTCTAACAAGGGAATTAAGCGTTTCTGGACACATGTCCACATAACATCTTTTCTTTATTTGTGTGTGAGGAATGGTTCCTGAAAGTTTGGCCGTACTTTTTTGTAACACCCTGTATAACAGGAGATGCCGCCTTATGGGGAATAGAAATGACAGACAAGTGCAAAACCTATAATCAATTCTAGCGGACGTTTCTGAACAAATTTTGGAATGATGGTGTTCAGCAGCGCTTAAGAAAAGAAGTGTTCAACGCCGAAATGTTCAATTCGAAACACGGCAGTCTCTGAAAATATTTAGAAAAATATGTAACAAAAATTAAGTTATGGGACTCGCCAATTACAAATAAAGACGCTATCATGATTTTGAAAACTAAATTGCCCATCTCTAAAAGGGAGAAATTAGTTAATGTTTCCGAGGACGATACCGAAGCATTTCTTTCCATATTGGACTCATTGGATTTGATTCGCCCCGAATGAAGTGAGCAGGCGAAACAGTGGAGGTTACGCGGCCAACAATGGCAATGAGGGAAGAGGGCGCGGTAGCGACGCTTACTACCAAGTACCAACCATCCGGCGGCTACGGAAATCAACAGGTGTCGTACGGAAATGGATAGTTTCGACCGAAGAGAAATAGCAAACAACCGTGCAATCCAATGGATGGTACACAACGGCCACAGTACGGAAACTCAAAACACAATATTCCACAAAATCAGTATGGAAACAAACCCCTATAGCAAGGAAATTATCAGAGCGGACCAGCCTCTAACAGGACGCGTGAGTGGAAATCACATAAATGGCATGGGGCAAGTGGAGAACAACATTTTGCTAATAATGACAACACAATACACTACATGGCCCAGAATACATTCTGACCTCTGACAAATATAAATTTTTCCGGTCACTCAAATGATTATGCGGGAAATCCGAAGTCGAAACGGCAAAGGACTACACAAATTATTATGCGCAAAGTGGATCGTACACGGGACAAGAACCTTGTCCACCTACCTTCGTGCCACAGTCACAACACAAACACGAAACGGAGGAGACGTTAAGGGCGATATCCGATAGGGAAAACCACCAGAATCAGGAAAACTAGAGACAGCATTTTTTAGCCTCCACAAGAAACTGACACCAAAGTCAGGCACGCGTGACAGCGCGTTTATGAAGGCCCTCATGTTACTGTCAGGAAGCCGCACACAGGAAATTACTTGCTAGCCGACCCCGTGACTGGAAGGATTAAAGGTCTGTTCCACCACAGTGGCTAAAGAAAATTCCACAATGGAAACACAAGCGTTAGTAGTACGAGGCAATTGCAAAGCATCATCGGAGAACAAGTTAAGTCGTCGACGTCGAATGATAGCTCAAGAAAAATGACAAGCCAGCAGTTAATACGTCTTGTGGTCATCATACAGTGCTGACTGTATGAGGGAAGTTTGCACCGATGTGTTAATTGAATACAGGTAAAGGAAAATGTCAAAGAGAGAACATAGTACTAGTTTTAAGTTAGTATGTAATGCATGCTCGTGTGGTCATCAGCCCCCGATATGTATAAATCGAAGAGGAAGGAGTGATCAGTGCCCTTCTCTCAGGTCCTTTTTTTTTTCTAGAAGCTAAAATCTCTCGGAGGACAACTTTTTGTCCTGTGTAAAATAAAGGGTCATAAATTTTCGTGACTAGAATCAAAGAATAACAGAGGAATCGTAATGAGGGCGACATATTACCTAAAAAAAGGAGTAAAATATAATATGCTAACGAACATTTGTAAGAAGTAATGTATGTGGAAAACTTCATTAGGAACAGAGTTTTAAAGTCTATGGCAGGCAAGTTATGCTGGAGCTACTTCGGAGGTGTAGCAAGTAAAAGAAGGGGTAGAGATGACACATTATAAGTTCCGAGGAAATATTATACTTAAGAAATGCCAGCCGCAAGACTAAATGTAGCGATTAATAACAGGAGTCCGCAATGCTTTAAAGAGTGATACAGCAAAAAAAAAAGACAGCTTCTTGTAAAAGACTACAGAGTCAAGTAGCCGAGTAAATAATTGGTCAAACAAGCACATGCACAGAGGCATGTAAATGAATCAGTTACATTTTCTAAGTGAATGACACGCAAAAAGCAATTGCAGCAGCAAAAACACTCGCATATGAATGTTTCTTGTTTCGTATCATTTTTTCATAATGTCCAGATTACTTAAATGCTGATTTTATAAAATCTTATCCCAGATACCGACCCCTGATAATCATTCAAACATCCTATTTCAAGGATCAGCTCGTAGAGATTTACTTGTGCTGTCTGAGCGTAGCAACTCATATGAAAAGCGTGTAGGTTCGCGACGAGATCAGTTAAATTTTGCTTGTTGAAGCTCATTATAGTCAAGACACTGGTTTGGCATGCAATTGAGTTTGTTGTCTTTGTAGCGCGACATTAGTCCGTCATCAACGGTATATTTTTAAGCGAATATTATTCAGCATGGGAAAGGAGGCAGTCTCTGTCTGGAGGCTGTCCTCAATTTAAATAACACAGTAAACACACGTTAATGGAAACATAAATGAAAAGAGTAATAAAAAGAGGCGTGTTCTCAAAGAGGAAGTCAATTAGTTTGTTTTTGAGACAATTTAAAATGTAATAAGAATTTGACGGTAAAGAATAAATGAAACTGGTAGCTGAGTTTATAAGAGGAGATTGAAAAATAGTATTAAGTGGAAGACGTAAATTTTAACTGGTATGCAAGAGAGAGCCACAAAGAAAACGATCGACAGCAGTTCTGTACCGGACGTGACCATTAGTTTAAGAATATATATGTATATATAAGCAAACTAAGTAATATTATTGGTCAAGGTGTCTTGTTATCCTTCGGTGAAAGTGTTATTTTTGGAAAGAGAAAGTGAAATGAAGGACGACGTTTCGTTCACGAACGCCTATCAAACTGAAAGTGAAAAATTGTGCGTCGAAAAGCGAGTCTGTTTCACGACTCTTCACACCACACCTTGTGTATATCAGTTTTATTTTTAACGTTTGCAACGGTCAGTGAATAAGTATCGTTCGCCATGCAACCCTCGCAAGCCACCAAAATAACTTCTTATCGCTTACCTGTGAGTTTTTTATGGACAGTTGACACGTGTTACGACGAGATGACTTCGTGCAGGCTTCCTCGGTGAAGCAACAGCAGCAATCCTCAAACAAAGTGCTTTAAACGCAGCACGTTGTCGGCGGACAACACAACACACACCCAATCTGCGATTGCGCGGGCGATACTGGCCGGTGTTGGTCTGTCAACATTGCCGGGCAGCGGCGTATGACGAAGTAATGGATATTTGAAACTTTAATGGCCGGGTCCGCGTGGCTCGCTTAGGCAATAATTAAGACTTCATACTACTTTGAAGGACATTGTTCTATATGTACATAGCAGATATATTTTGGAGACTGAAATAGAACGATTTGTATTAAACAAAGAATAAAATGGTCACGACTAGAATAAATTTCGTTCACGGTCAGAACGATGTTGATATTTGACTTAACCGCCGTCATAAACAAGAGCAGAAATCAGTGGGAAGTGAAAGAAAGAAAGAAATTATCCTCGTGACATCCTGAACCCATTGTACTTAAACCGATAATTTTAAGTAATACTAATCCAGAGTATTCTCTATTTATGTTCCATATTCCATGAGTTGGCGTAGAATGGCAAATTCCGTTCAGTGAAGTAGTAGAAACGGGACTCCCATCGTGAGAGATTCTTGAAAAACAATTCGACGGCACAGTGTTATCCACGAACCAATGTACAAAGTGTGTAAAATAAGAAAGAATATTATGATAAAATAAACACGAGCCTATCGAGCTTGTAGAGACATTGTAAATTTCGAAACAGTGTGAAAGAATAATGAAAATGTCATGTCAATTTCATGGTTAGTAGCATTTTATGATTATATAGGTACTTCTATGTGTATGTATTATTTTCTGCGACAATGCCTGTCATCTCCACTTAATGTATATAGATCTTTATTGTGAATAGTAATACTTTCCATGTTGTTGTAGATGTTAAGAAACCCTGTGACCAAAACACAGATGCAGATGAACTGCACAAAGACAATTTTTATTAATGATCTTAACAATGAATGTTTTCTCTCGTATGGCAACTTTATGAAACGTCAAGTGTATAGTACTATATGACTACTCAATTTCAGCAACAGACATGTTTTAAAACCCACTAATATTACGAGTGAATGAGGGCGGAAGTAATACCTCCGGTATTCCTCCCCTCCTCATGGGAGGCAGTGTAATATTAGTATCTGTTTCGATAGCTTAAATAATCTTACATTTGATAATCTAACCATGCAGGCTCATAAAAGCCATACAATTTGTGTAAAAATTTCTTAGATCGTCGCTGAGCAGCGACCACCTGATATTTCAAACAATACATTACTCGCCACGGCGCGGAATACAAATTGTTCATAAATAGTATCGATAGAGATATTTTGTGTTTCTTATTTTTTGACAGCCGAAAAATTGTAATCCTCTTCTGTTTCCACAGTCATGATATTTTTTAAAGACGGCCGACGCGTATATCGCGTTGTCCGCATTCACTAATTAGTTATTATAAAATATTACTATTGTTCAGTGCTATGTAAGATAAAATATCGAAGATGTTAAAGGACTTTATTTGAGGGAACAGCCAGAAAGACAGAAAATTGAAATTGTATCGAGCCTATTGTTAGCAATACTGAGTAAGGTAATTAAATAAGTTATTGTACTCTCAAATGCAGTAGTGCCTGCTTATTACTTAAAGTATTTCTATGCTTTCCATCTCCTATTAATAGCAACAGAAATAACTGTGTTTTTCTAGTTTTTATACAGCTATCAGGGACCGACTGCATGCCGGCAAACGTCGTAGTTAAGGCAGAAGACGCATTGCTATTTACCTTGTTTGTGATTTAAATCCAACTTCTTTTAATGTGTGTTGTAGTATAGCAAAAAACTTTCCAGCTCTGTCTGGTCCCTTAGGTTTCTCTGTTCGTAGTTGCTATGTCTTATATCCGGTCGCGATCGAACATGATCACGACACAAATAAATTAAATGGCATTGCGAACTCTGTTCTTGATCTTGAGAACCCCATACCTTTTGCAAACGATTTCAGGTGAAATATAAACTATCACTTACAGTACTTACGTTTTTTGAAAAGTCTTTGCTCTTACCGCCAATAAGTGATCTAAAACTCCCAACAGATTTCTGAATCTTCACAAGAGAATAATAATTGTTCAAAATATAAATATCTTTTTTAAAAAAAGAAAAACATCACAACATACACACGCTTTATAATTCTGATGCTCAAGGCGAACATATTATGCACTCCCTGCTACTAAGTATAATACTTCTCCAGTAACTGATCCCTGGCGATACGAAACAATAGTGAGCGAAAATCAGCGATGGGTGGATATGTCTCGTAAGTTTTTCCTACGAGTAGTATCACTGTGTTTTAGAAAGAGAGGCGAAATTGTCTTGCAAACCTCCAGATGGAAAAATACGATCGCAGCGACCATGCTACTATCACAGTCCGTCTTGATTCTACAGGTGATTACTAGTATCGCTAACGATATCCGTGTTGAAAAAAATACAAGCCTTATAAATGGAGGTATGGTATTACCTCCGAATGAAGTGGTTTTTTCAGGCAAATACCGTGCCAGTGAATACAGACGGTTTTCGCCAGATTGCTCTGGCTAAGGAACTCCTTCATGCTGCTGCTAGATATTTATCCAGTACTTGTAAAACATTCTGTCTCGATGCCATGTCAGAGGTTCTGCGATATATCCACTGGGTTATAGGCGATGGTTGATTGACAAGGATCACGAACAGTAGATAGTGTGCTGATTGAGGTCGTAAGAATGGAGCACAGGCTTTGCAGATCTCTAGTGCTACAATTTCTGGTAGAAATGCTGTCTGCAATTTGGAATCAAGTCTTTCCATTCGACCACATACCTGTGTTGGATCTTGAAAAAAATTGTGGTGAGGTTTTATGGGACCAAACTGCTTAGGTCATAGGTCCCTAAGCTTACACACTACTTAAACTAACTTAGGCTGTGGACAACCCACAGACACCTGTGCCCAAGGGTGGACTCGAACCGCCAATATGGGGGGGGGGGGGGGGGGGGGAAGAGCCGCACAGACCGTGACAAGACGCCTCAGACCACGCGCCACGCGGCTACCATGTGCGGTCATTGGATCTACTGGAGAAGTCTTTTGAAGATTACAGCCACTAGTAAATCATCTCTGGCACTTCATATCTTGAAACGAGACACCTTTTTGGAAGCTGTCTGCTACAGTAAAATTTTAGATAATCCCTATGCATCTTACAACTGCCCCTCAGACTCTGGTGCTGTCATCCCTACAGTTTTGTGCATGTGACCGTTCCAATTAAAGTAAACTGGGTAGAAGTCGGAGAAAGCTATATGAACCACATTCTTCCGTCCATGTAGAAACAGGCTAAGCTGAGTTAGTGCGACAGGATCGTGATTTGACCTTTCGATGGAAATGGGAACATGTTGCCGTAGCTCCACCAATCGTGTATGATGTATAAGGTCAGCATCTAATGAAGCCCCGTCCTGCAACACGAGTGTGCTCCCTGCCGCCGTTGGATAAGCAGCTGCAGCAGCAAGTCGTATAACCCTAGCCTGCTTGTTTGTTAGATAGTTTAATTAATTTCTTTGCGTGTTTTTTGGTACTTGCATTGTTTAATTCATATATTTCGGGCGTATTATAGTATTTGACAGTTGTAGCATCGCGCTTTAGTGTTTACTTCGTAGATTCTTATTTAAATTGCGTGTGAGTTTCGTATAGGAGGTGCAATTTCGCGTTTTAGTTACTGTAATCGTAAATTCAGCAGATTGTAGCGCAGTCGTTAGGCATTTGTACAGGTTAGTTGATACATTCTTTGCGTGTTTCGCTTGCGTTATCTAGGCACGGACTCGTGTTTCGGTAACTGTTGTTCAACATCGATTAGAATGGACAGGGACTGCGATTGCTGTGTTCGGATGAGGGCTGACTTGGCATCCCTTCGCTCACAGCTGCAATCGGCGCTGACTTCGGTCGCGCAGCTTGAGGCTGTTGCCAATGGGCACCACTGTGGGGAGCCGGACTTGGGTATCACGGGGATGTCAACCTCGTCCCGTCTGTCCCCAGATCGGTCTGCCGCTGTGGTTGCCCCGGTTGCTGCCCGCAGTGGGGCTGAGCCCTCGCTGTGGTTGATTGGGAGGTCGTTCCAAGGCGTGGCAGGCAGCGAAAGGCGTCCCCGGAGGCTGATCAGAAAGCCTCCCCGGTGCGTCTGACAAACCAGTTTCAGGCACTGTCTCTGAGCTCCAATGTTAGGCGCGTAATGGGGCCCCTTAGGGATACGGCGGCTAAGGAGGGGAAGAAATCCACTGTGCACTCCGTGTGCATTCCGGGAGGAGTCATTCCTGATGTGGAAAGGGTCCTTCCGGATGCCATGAAGAGCACAGGGTGCAGCCAGCTGCAGGTGGTGGCACATGTTGGCACTAATGACGTGTGTCGCTTTGGATCTGAGGAAATTCTCTCTGGATTCCAGCGGCTATCTGATTTGGTGAAGGCTGCCGGTCTTGCTTACGAGATGAAGGCAGAGCTCACCATCTGCAGCATCGTTGACAGAACCGACTGCAGACCTATGGTGCAGAGCCGGGTGAAGGGTCTGAATCAGAGGCTCAGACGGTTTGGCGACGGTATTGGCTGCAGATTCCTTGACTTGCGCCATAGGGTGGTGGGGTTTCGGGTTCCGCTGAATAGGTCAGGAGTTCACTACACTCAGCTGGCGGCTACACGGGTAGCGGAGGTTGTGTGGCGTGGACTGGGCGGTTTTTTAAGTTAGAAGGCCTCGGGAAAGTGCGGGATGGGCTGCAATGTCAAAGGGTGCTTGGCAATTACAGGACGTGCTTGGATCAAGGAACAGTCGGAATTATAGTCGTAAATTGTTGTAGTTGCGCTGGAAAAGTCCCTGAGCTTCAAGCGCTAATAGAAAGCACAGAAGCTGATATCGTTATAGGTACAGAAAGCTGGCTAAAGCCTGAAATAAGTTCTGCAGAAATTTTTACGAAGTCTCAGACGGTGTTCAGGAAAGTTAGATTAGGCAGAATTGGTGGTGGAGTGTTTGTGTCTGTCAGTAGTGGTTTATCTTGTAGTGAAGTCGAAGTAGATACTCCGTGCGAATTGGTATGGGTGGAGGTTATACTTAACAGCCGAATTAAGTTAATAATTGGCTCCTTCTACCTACCCCCAGACTCCGATGATACAGTTGCGGAACAGTTCAGAGAAAGTTTGAGTCTCGTAACAAATAAATACTCCACTCATACGGTTATAGTTGGTGGGGACTTCAACCTACCCTCGGTATGTTGGCAAAAATACTTGTTCAAAACCCGTGGTAGGCAGAAAACGTCTTCCGAGATTGTCCTAAATGCTTCCTCCGAAAATTATGTCGAGCAGTTAGTCCACGAACCCACGCGAATTGTAAATGGTTGCGAAAACACACTTGACCTCTTGGCCACAAACAATCCAGAGCTGATAGAGAGCATCATGACTGATACAGGGATTAGTGATCACAAGGTCATTGTAGCTAGGCTCAATACCATTTCTTCCAAATCCATCAGAAACAAACGCAAAATAATTTTATTTAAAAAAGCGGATAAAGTGCCACTAGAAGCCTTCCTAAAAGACAATTTCCATTCCTTCCGAACTGACTATGCGAATGTAGACGAGATGTGGCTCAAATTCAAAGATATAGTAGCAACAGCAATTGAGATATTCATACCTCATAAATTGGTAAGAGATGGAACGGATCCCCCGTGGTACACAAAAAAGGTCCGAACGCTGTTGCAGAGGCAACGGAAAAAGCATGCGAAGTTCAGAAGAACGCGAAATCCCGAAGATGGGCTAAAATTTACAGACGCGCGAAATTTGGCACGTACTTCGATGCGAGATGCCTTTAATAGGTTCCACAACGAAACATTGTCTCGAAATTTGGTAGAAAATCCGAAGAAATTCTGGTCGTATGTAAAGTACACAAGCGGCAAGACGCAGTCAATACCTTCGCTGCGCAGTGCCGATGGTACTGTTATCGACGACTGTGCCGCTAAAGCGGAGTTATTGAACGCAGTTTTCCGAAATTTCTTCACCAGGGAAGACGAATGGAATATTCCAGAATTTGAAACACGAACATCTGCTAGCATGAGTTTCTTAGAAGTAGATACCTTAGGGGTTGCGAAGCAACTCAAATCGCTTGATACGGGCAAGTCTTCAGGTCCAGATTGTATACCGATTAGGTTCCTTTCAGATTACGCTGATACTATAGCTCCCTACTTAGCACTCATATACAACCTCTCGCTCACCAATAGATTTGTACCTACAGATTGGAAAACTGCGCAGGTCGCACCAGTGTTCAAGAAGGGTAGTAGGAGTAATCCATTTAACTACAGACCTATATCATTGACGTCGGTTTGCAGTAGGGTTTTGGAGCATATACTGTATTCAAACATTATGAATCACCTCGAAGGGAACGATCTATTGACACGTAATCAGCATGGCTTCAGAAAACATCGCTCTTGTGCAACGCAGCTAACTCTTTATTCGCACGAAGTAATGGCCGCTATCGACAAGGGATCTCAAGTTGATTCCGTATTTCTAGATTTCCGGAAAGCTTTTGACACCGTTCCTCATAAGCGACTTCTAATCAAGCTGCGGAGCTATGGGGTATCGTCTCAGTTGTGCGACTGGATTCGTGATTTCCTGTCAGGAAGGTCGCAGTTCGTAGTAATAGACGGCAAATCATCGAGTAAAACTGAAGTGATATCAGGTGTTCCCCAGGAAAGCGTCCTGGGACCTCTACTGTTCCTGATGTATATAAATGACCTGGATGACAATCTGAGCAGTTCTCTTAGACTGTTCGCAGATGATACTGTAATTTACCGTCTAGTAAGGTCATCCGAAGACCAGTATCAGTTGCAAAGCGATTTAGAAAAGATTGCTGTATGGTGTGTCAGGTGGCAGTTGACGCTAAATAACGAAAAGTGCGAGATGATCCACATGAGTTCCAAAAGAAATCCGTTGGAAATAGTACAATTCTCAAGGCTGTCAATTCAACTAAGTACCTGGGTGTTAAAAATACGAACAACTTCAGTTGGAAGGACCACATAGATAATATTGTCGGGAAGGCGAGCCAAAGGTTGCGTTTCATTGGCAGGACACTTAGAAGATGCAACAAGTCCACTAAAGAGACAGCTTACACTACACTCGTTCGTCCTCTGTTAGAATATTGCTGCGCAGTGTGGGATCCTTACCAGGTGGGATTGACGGAGGACATCGAAAGGGTGCAAAAAAGGGCAGCTCGTTTTGTATTATCACGTTATAGGGGAGAGAGTGTGGCAGATATGATACACGAGTTGGGATGGAAGTCATTAAAGCATAGACGTTTTTAGTCGCGGCGAGACCTTTTTACGAAATTTCAGTCACCAACTTTCTCTTCCGAATGCGGAAATATTTTGTTGAGCCCAACCTACATAGGTAGGAATGATCATCAAAATAAAATAAGAGAAATCAGAGCTCGAACAGAAAGGTTTAGGTGTTCGTTTTTCCCGCTCGCTGTTCGGGAGTGGAATAGTAGAGAGATAGTATGATTGTGGTTCGATGAACCCTCTGCCAAGCACTTAAATGTGAATTGCAGAGTAGTCATGTAGATGTAGTATAAAGACAGTAGGAACAGCTATGGTACTGCTTCCTATTGGGAAAGTTAGGAAGCCTCAACATCATACAGGTGCTGCAGTCCAAAGCAGGTCTGCGTCCTTCAGGGTCCATTCACGTCTATCACCCCAACATTGTATCATCGTTTTTCTGTTCAATCCAACAGAGAAAACTTGCGAACTATAAAAGCTCCGGTAACTTCATCCAATAGAGAACTTGTTAAGATTTTTAATGCATCTCTCTCTCTTTTTCGATACATCGAAAACAAATACAGTCTGTGTGCCGGCATTGAGCACATGTGTGATCCTATTAAACATACAGGTATTGATTCATTGTAGCAGGTGGCCAGTGATTGGAGTCACTTGCACCCGTACTGTAGGAGGGAGGGGATCACTGTTTCCCACAGACTATATTTTCCCCCACAAGAGAAGCTCGCTGTTCAATTGTCTGCAACTTTTTTCTGCTGTAACACGCTTTGTACACTGCCATACATTTTGGTTTCACCGCCAAGACTTCGAGGTCTGTGTCAGGTTCTAAACTGACATTAACACATTCTGATCCATTGCCTATCACAGAAAGCTAGACATTGCACAGTGCATATCATGTTGTTGCGCTGCCTCCACACACACAGGATGATTTTAGATAAAAGACCGTCACAACCTGAGGAAACAGGAAGAGTTTGGCGGTGTTGTGGATCGTTTCCAAACTGCTGTCTGAAGGTGATTGACGACCTCTCCATTTAAACTCATCTGTCATAGTGACAAGATAGATGATGACTCTGTGTTCCGTTTTGATTGATTCCTCACATTGCAGTCATGTACGTGATGACTGTTTCAGTGCTAGCCGTCCCCAGAAGGTGTTGCCCCTCCACCAAGACTGTTTTCCCATCTCAAACAAGCAATGTCAGTCAATCATTACGTGGTAGTCAACAGTGTACTAGTGGATGGGTGTGATGGAAAAGACACCATCGATGTACTGTAATAATAAGCACCACAGTTGATAGTGCGAACAATTTTAGCAATTTTACAGTAATTTCAACACTGACCAATGATGCGACAGCATGCTTCCCAATTTCAGGATCATTGGTAAACCGCCCCTCCTCTACTTTGCAACTACCATTGTGAATGTAGATAGACAACTGTGCAGTATGTCTATTCGTAGTTAATTCTCGAAGATATACAACACCAAAGTATACCAGATGGCGATCTACATATTTCTATCATCTCAAGCATTGTGCATAATTTGCGATCTTTCTCTATGCGGATGGGAGTCACGGGCCATTCTCGCATTCTTAGGATAAATTTAGAAACTGAAAGATCCCTCGCACTGTCTTTGACCAAAGCGAGCTGCAGCACCGTTACCGATTTAATCTGCAGCTGACCAGCAGTAAACTGCTACATTCCTCATCTTGAGCATGAATGCAGCTTGCCGAGTCTGCATCCTAAAAAGAGAGAACTATCTGCCTCTAACCTTACTTGCATCTGCATTAAAGTATGACACAGAGTGGATGGAGTGATTGTTTGAGATGGAGTTGCAACAAGTACTATTTAATGGTAGACTGGTGATGCATTCTAGAGGCAGAGTCATTTGGCAGATGAATTCAGTAAGAGCCAGTCAGAATGCTCCATTCTTCACAAGATGTCCTTTGTGCTGGGACATATGAGCCTCTGCAGACTGGTCCATACAAGATCGGGGCAAGGTATCTATGGAAAGTTCTTATGTCTTCTTTGTTGAAGTGTTCAAAGACAAGTTGAAGAAGACCATCCATTTATAGCGGGATGCTGCCCTCATCCGCCATTGTAGCATTAGGATATCTCCAGACCAGCAGCTGTAGGACACCCGAAAAATCCAACCATATTCCTCTTCTGTACTAGAGTGCTTCGAATTCTCTTTTGTGTAGTTCTACTGATTTTCCCGTCTGTTCTTAGACAGTGCTCTCTTCCCAAACAATAAGAATGCTTTTATTATTAACGGTGTTTTCGCAATCGTGCACATACATGATGAAGGCTTTTAGCAGTGAGAACGTTTACCGTTTCTGAGACATATGTTGAAAGCCAGACGTCATGATTGCCAGGGCGGGTAACATGGGATGTCTCATTAGGACCATCGGGAAGAATGCATTCGGTGTTATTTTGGGATATTTTCGTGAACAGTTCCTGTTAGGACAAGAATTTCCATGCAGACAAGCTGAGACATCACGAAAGCTCCTACAACAACAAAAACTACTATTAACTATTTCTGTGACACTTTATGCTTTCCGAGAGGGAGACTTAGCTCTTATTTACATAGATATGAGACATCAATATTCACTGACAACCTTTTAGCTGCGCCTGCGAGGGTGAGGCGCTATGCAAACATCTCACTCAGCACTGGACTCGTAGCTATGGACGCCACGTCAGCTGTGGTGGGTAGGTACACATGTGCGCGCCCCGAATCGTCTCCCATGTGGGACAGGCTGTGCCATTAGGATTACTAGGAAGAATGTATCCGGTCATCGGTCCTCCTTGGAACTCTGTAGGCAATAGTCCACTGACATGTCGTGGTCGAATTTCTTAACAACAGTCTCAAAGCGTTTCTACATGCAATGAGCGTTTGTGTACTGCCAATGTTATGCATAGTGAACGTGTCTGTAGGATGTGCAATGCATTATTTCGACAGTTTATAACTAGTGAGTATGTTTGCAGAGTGTTATACATGCATTATTTTGACAATTTTCGAGTTGCTTGCTTGTCTGTACATCAGTCTACTGCGTCATTTCGGTGATTTACGAGTAATTTGCAGATCAGTAGACTATTTACTGTGCCCCAAGCACGTCAGGGCGAGTGTTTTGTATCAGCGTAATAAATGTACTATGTGAAGTCCATTCCTAAAGAAATTGTTCCAGCTTCACACAGAAAATATAAATAAAAGTACACTCTTTCGTCTCTCCAGCAGCTGGACACAGACTGAGTGCTTTTAGTGCCATTTTTCCCCAGACCGCCATTGGTCGACAGCTTCCTCATTACATATTCACAAATAACAGAACTATACACAACATCGAAGAGCTGATACAAAAAACCAAAGACATCAATGTACCCACAACAGCCACACTCACATCATTTGACATTACATCCATGTGCACTAATATCACCACCACAGAAACCTTCAACATCATCAAACAACAATTAGAAGAACAGGCAGAAGTTCCCAAGCCCCACATAAAAAGAACTATTCACAGAGCAAATCTACTCACAAGAAGATGGACTTCCAATGGGGTCACCAATCAATGGACGTCTAGCCAACATTTTTCTTAATCACACTGAAAATAAAATATTTGAAACTATAGAAGGACCCAAATAATACCGGATAATGTATTGGTGTCGTTATATAGGTGATGTCATGTTCCTTCTAGATGAAACACCCAGTCGCATCCAACAACTCGATAGAGATATAAACAAAGTTCACCCAAAAATAAAATGCACCTTAGATACAGAAAACAACAAAATGTTAAATTTCCTTGACCTCACAATACACAGACACAACAACCAACACCAGTTCTCCATATTCAGAAAAGTAACCACCACCAGCACAGCCATTCACAAACATTACAATCATCTGACTACAGACGAACTAGCTGTTTTCCAATATATGCTACATAGACTGAACAAAAGGCCACTCACTGAAAGCAAATATAATAATGAATTACAGACAATCAGACAAATAGATGTAGAGAACACACGACCTTTCACATGAATTATTAATTTCAGACATAGCCTTAACAGTTTAGAAATCGTAATTTTTTTGCCTACATTATGTGGTACATAATTGCAGGTGACATATTGTAAAGAAAAACAGTCACTGTAAAAACGTAATACAGCAGGAAAACCACAGCATGTGGTAAGAAGGTATGAATACAAAATTTTATTTGCTCTTCAAAAACCGGTAATAACAATTTGGAAACTAATATTTATATGTATTTAAACAGTAAAGAATATTGCTTATGTTTAACAGCCATAATAGTAGAAAACCTACTGATGATACTGCAACTGCAGTGAAACATATCTGGGACAAAAAACAAAATTGTGTTTTGCTAAAGGCGGATCCCAGGACACCACTCAAAAGCATACGTTATTGTTAAAGCAAACACAGACAAAAGAACTTCAACATCAAGATGATTTTCACTGTTTTTTTTTTTTTTATTGAGGGAACTTTCAGTACAGTACATATGACTGCCACCTTTGTCAACACTCTAGCTCATGCTCTGTTGCAGAGCTGACTGGCATTCACTAATCTCTTAAAAATCCGCTCTCTAGATGTATGCAGTCTCTGTTGTAAAACATCTAACTGTGGTGGAGAAGTACCTCACAGAGATTGTATGTTCGCCCTGTATTATCTAGGAAGAGGAAATCTTTCTGGGGAACAGGAACGATATCTGCGTTGCATAATGGACGCCATTCATCCGTGGATAATATTACTTTGACGTCACTAAATCGAGGGTTTTCAAATACCATCTTCAGGTGCATCTCCCTATTCGATATCATACCGATACTAACATACTTACATGCACTGATGTTCAAATAGTAGGTTTGCTTGAACAGTATTGTGTTCACGTCAGATTCCTGCTACTGTAACGACTTCACCTCTCTTCCAAGGGAAACACGTATTATTAGTTAAACTTTGCTTCTTTTCCCTGTTCATCACTATCGCCGTTAATACTTACACTGTATCGCAGCTGGGACTGTTGGTACATGTCTTGAACTCACCGTTTGACGTTTCTTTTGCAAGTGGGTGAACTATTTACCGATCTCTGTAGATATACACTCCTGGAAATTGAAATAAGAACACCGTGAATTCATTGTCCCAGGAAGGGGAAACTTTATTGACACATTCCTGGGGTCAGATACATCACATGATCACACTGACAGAACCACAGGCACATAGACACAGGCAACAGAGCATGCACAATGTCGGCACTAGTACAGTGTATATCCACCTTTCGCAGCAATGGAGGCTGCTATTCTCCAATGGAGACGATCGTAGAGATGCTGGATGTAGTCCTGTGGAACGGCTTGCCATGCCATTTCCACCTGGCGCCTCAGTTGGACCAGCGTTCGTGCTGGACGTACAGACCGCGTGAGACGACGCTTCATCCAGTCCCAAACATGCTCAATGGGGGACAGATCCGGAGATCTTGCTGGCCAGGGTAGTTGACTTACACCTTCTAGAGCACGTTGGGTGGCACGGGATACATGCGGACGTGCATTGTCCTGTTGGAACAGCAAGTTTCCTTGCCGGTCTAGGAATGGTAGAACGATGGGTTCGATGACGGTTTGGATGTACTGTGCACTATTCAGTGTCCCCTCGACGATCACCAGAGGTGTACGGCCAGTGTAGGAGATCGCTCCCCACACCATGATGCCGGGTGTTGGCCCTGTGTGCCTCGGTCGTATGCAGTCCTGATTGTGGCGCTCACCTGCACGGCGCCAAACACGCATACGACCATCATTGGCACCAAGGCAGAAGCGACTCTCATCGCTGAAGACGACACGTCTCCATTCGTCCCTCCATTCACGCCTGTCGCGACACCACTGGAGGCGGGCTGCACGATGTTGGGGCGTGAGCGGAAAACGGCCTAACGGTGTGCGGGACCGTAGCCCAGCTTCATGGAGACGGTTGCGAATGGTCTTCGCCGATACCCCAGGAGCAACAGTGTCCCTAATTTGCTGGGAAGTGGCGGTGCGGTCCCCTACGGCACTGCGTAGGATCCTACGGTCTTGGCGTGCATCCGTGCGTGGCTGCGGTCCGGTCCCAGGTCGACGGGCACGTGCACCTTCCGCCGACCACTGGCGACAACATCGATGTACTGTGGAGACCTCACGCCCCACGTGTTGAGCAATTCGGCGGTGCGTCCACCCGGCCTCCCGCATGCCCACTCTACGCCCTCGCTCAAAGTCCGTCAACTGCACATACTATTCACGTCCACGCTGTCGCGGCATGCTACCAGTGTCAAAGACTGCGATGGAGCTCCGTATGCCACGGCAAACTGGCTGACACTGACGGCGGCGGTGCACAAATGCTGCGCAGCTAGCGCCATTCGACGGCCAGCACCGCGGTTCCTGGTGTGTCCGCTGTGCCGTGCGTGTGATCATTGCTTGTACAGCCCTCTCGCAATGTCCGGAGCAAGTATGGTGGGTCTGACACACCGGTGTCAATGTGTTCTTTTTTACATTTCCAGGAGTGTATTTTCGCGATATCTGCTACGATTATTATTATTATTATTATTATTATTATTATTATTTTCGATTATTCCCATTTATGAGAGCGTTCGAACTTGAATTCCTTTATGATGATTGTTTATGTTTTTTCTGAGCCCAAATTTTCTTCATGTGTTCACTGTGTTGTTCCTTTCGCTCCGCTGTCCATTTGCATCCTGGTCTCTTCTGTGCTGTGATGTCAAATTATGTTTTTTGATGGTGTTCCTGAATTCAGTTCCATTTTCTGCATCGTTTACTGTTTGTTATGTGTGCTTGTCTGAGGTCCTCTTCAACTTCTTTTATCCATTTTGTTTTTCCCCTGCCTGAGTTGATGACTTTAAGAATTCGCATTGAAATTCTGTTTTCATTCATCCTGTGGATATGTCCGTAGAACTGCATTCTTCTTTTACTTATTGCATCCGTATTCTTGTCTGTGTATTTATGTAATTGTGATGTTGGTCTCTTCTTCCAGATTCCTTGCTCTTGTATCGGCCCAAAAATTTTCCTGAGAATTTTCCTTTCTTGTTTCTCTATTTCTTTGATTTTAGTTTCCCCACCTATTTGTGTTGTTTCAGATGCATACAGTGCCTCCGGAAGTACGACAGTGTTGTACTGCCTCAATTTTGCGTTAATGGATATGGACTTTTTGTTATAATAGTTCCACGTGAGTTTATATGCTTTCTGTAGTTTTTTTATTCTTTCCTCATTGGCCTTTAGGTTGATCCCTGATGGCTGGATGACTTCTCCCAGGTACTTAAAATGTGGTACTTGTACGATTTTCCCATGGGTTGTCACAATAGGCAATTTGTCTTGTGGCACTCTTTCTATGTACTGGGTTTTCTCATATGAAATTTGCAGGCCAGTTCTTTGTGCAATTTCGTGTAACTTCTTATGGCGTTAGTGGCTTCTTTTCCATTATTTATGAGGATTGCAAGGTCATCCGCAAAAGCTAAACACTTCACATTGAATCTATTGTCTTTTCTAATGCCAATTTGGATTCCTTTGGCTTCTTTTTCCCATGTCCTGATAATTTTTTCAAGGATGATATTAAAGAGTAATGGTGAAAGTCCGTCACCCTGTCGCACTCCAGTTTGGATTTCAAATGGTTCCGAGATATCCCCCATAAATTTAACCTTGGAGACTGTGTCAGTTAATGTTTCCCGAATGATTGCTCTTGTCTTTCTGTCAATACTGAACTCTTCCAGCGTCTTACAGAGCGCTAATCTGTCTATTGAGTCGTAGGCCTTTTTAAAATCTACAAAAGTAACCACTGTGTTTCGGGTGTTTCTCATCTGGAGAATCATTTTCAGATTCCAGATCTGCTCTATGCATGATCGTTCCTGGTATTCTCCTATTTGTGGGTTAGCTTGTTCTTCTAATCTATTCATGAGAACTTTTGATAGGATTTTATATGTGACCGGTACGAGTGAGATACCCCTGTAATTATTTGGTTCAGTTTTGTCGCCTTTTTTGTTAAGTGGATGGATGAGAGCCCATTTCCATTCAGAAGGGATCTGTTATGTTTCCCAAATGTTTAATATGATTTTGTGAATTTTTCCTGTTAATTATTATTATTATTATTATTATTATTATTATCATCGTATTACGACATCTTCATCAGGCATTGTCAATGTCGAGATGCAAGTGCAGCGAGAGAGTGCTGTGCATGGATATTTTAAAAAAAATGACCTTGGAAATAAGGAATTGCTAATGTTGCTGTCAGTGAAATATAATATGCGGAATTATCTCAATTGTAATGTGACACCAAAATAAGTGTCTACTGAGTAAGATATTGTAAGATGGGGTGGATTTGTTGTGGCTTGACAGCTAAGTTCAGAAGCGGTTACAAAAGAAAAAAGAGTTTCATCCAAGGTTTACAAGCTCCCGGGGTCTTGCTGACAAACAAAAGATGACTGAAACCAAAGCACGGCTTTAATAGACGTGTTCGGTAAATATGATGCCAAGTAAAGCTGGTCATTGAGTCAATATCATACACTCGCTCGCAAATAATGCAGGCACTGAACTATCTAACAGTAAGTGCTTGCTGAATGGACCTTCCCAAGAAAACCAAATGTCACTGTCAGCGAAAAGGCAAAGGGCAGTTGCTAAAGTTTTGAAGATGTTTGCTGTCGTAAGGATGAACAAGGAAGACGTCAAAATAGATGGACCTTTAAAACTATACATTTAAAACATACTGAAAGACATACACAATAGGAAATGGATACTTTACGAGAAGAGAGACAACCAAGAAAGCTTACAGGCAATGAAGACGATACTGAAATTGAAGAACTAGATCCCAAGCCACAGTCGATGGGGAAGCATAGACAAATTGTGCTTTGGAAAGAACTCCCTCGAAGCCACCTTCAGCCGAGGATAAAGGACTTAAAGTCTAAGAACCTTATGGACTTCCTGTGTTTCATCTCATGGATCTGTCATTCATTTTACATAATTCTGCCTCACAAATAAAAGAGACGGTGCGTTCATCAAAGACAATAGCAGTACCAGCAAGGCGAACAGCTGTGAGTTTCATTTTTTTACAGTAATTTGTGTGAAAATATAAAAGAAATCTGTACTTGCTTTACTTTGTAATTCCCAGTTATGACAAAGAACACAAAAGCGACACGAGCAAAGGCCAGTACTCTATTAAGCAGACTCTGTCCATGAACCAGCTAGGACATTTTCAGTGAATTCCAGACGTTTAGTGTAAATAATCAGTGTACAGATAAATCGGAAACCACGTTACATATCACATTAAACGAAACAGAGAGAGCGTCATGCTCTAAGTTTTGAGCTTTATTTTCTCGCTACTCGGTTGATGGCATTCGACTACCTTGATTTCTAGGACCCTAAAACTGAAGTATCATTAACAGAGCGGGAACAATAGTGGGCTCATGACTGGCCCAGACGAACGCCTTCCTGAGGATTCCCCCCGATTTGTATTACCGTTTACTCGATATGAATTAAACCAGAAATGTGCTGAACTCCATAAATATTTGATTTCTCTAATAGAATATTATGATGCTTGTAGGCAAAAGCCTTCGATACGTCGCAGGGAGATCCCTGGCGGTGACACTGCATAATTAAAAAAAATTGTTTTTCAGCGAAAGTAATTCAATAGAGCAACCCTTTGTCAGTACAAACTGTGACTGACTAAGCAAGTTAGCGGTAACGTCCGTTACCTGCACGACCAGCAGTACAGGTCTGGATGAATTACAGTTCGACCGAAACCAACAAGTTCTGCCACTGAGGACGCTAGGGACAGCATAACGTGCCTATTCGACCCTGAGAAGTTTCTGGTCCCTGGAAAATGAATGCTGATGCAATGGCGTGCGTAAAGCAAGTCAACCGCAACTGGAGCTGCTGAGCTGTTGAAGCAGACAGATCAAATGGCTCTGAGCACTATGGGACTAAACTGCTCAGGTCATCAGTCCCCTAGAACTTAGAACTACTTAAACCTAACTAACCTAAGGACATCACACACATCCATGCCCGAGGCAGGATTCGAACCTGCGACCGTAGCGGTCGCGCGGTTCCAGACTGTAGCGCCTAGAACCGCTCGGCCACAATGGCCGGCAAGCAGACAGATCCACAACCAAAATTGTGCCCCTACGTCGAGCCCACATTCTTGACGTCATTGTAAACTTCGGTACGGCCTTGTGAAAAAGAGAGACATCCCTACATGCACTGCGTACAGTCATCGCTGTCAACGACCGTCTTCTTCTCGCTCACGCCATACGAGCATCACTATCGATTCCGCGTTTCGTATTCAGGAAACAACGTAACGGTATGACAGACAATTATCAGGGAGTCCGGTTATTTTGCCTCAACGGAAGTATCTCGAAAGTTGATAGCGCGCTTTATGGTGTCGACGAAGCCCCCTGGAATTAATTTACTCACTTTTTCTTAGTGAAAGACTGTTCAGTGTACGAACCTCGCATGAACTCACTTTTCTGGACATATTAGAGACACAGCACTGTTGGATCTCTATGTACGCCGTGTACAGAGTACTTACAGTCTTGAACTCTTTTTGTTTCTGCATTATGCTACACATATACTATGTGATCAAAAGTCTCCGGACACCCCCAAAGCAGGCAGCTGTGGCCGAACAGTTCTAGGCGCTTCAGTCCAGAACCGCGCTGCTGCTACTGCCGCAGGTTCGAATCCTGTCTTGGGCATGGATGTGTGTGATGTACTTAGGTTAGTTACGTTTAAGTAGTTCTAAGTCTAGGGGACTGAAGACCTCAGATGTTAAGTCCCGTAGTCCTTAGAGCCATTTGATTTGAACACTCCCAAAACACACGTTTTTCATATTATGTGCACTGTGCTGCAACCTAGTGCCAGATACTCCATATCAGCGACCTCAGTAGTCATTAGACATCGTGAGTGAGCACAATGGGGCGCGCCGTGAAACTCACGGACTTCAAACATGGTCAGGTGATTGGGTCTCATACGTCATATGTCATACGTCTGTACGTGAAACCTCCACACTCCTAAACATCCCAAGGTTTGCGATGTTCTAGTGAAGTGGAAAAGTGAAGGGAGACGTACAGTTAAAAACCATACTGGTCAGCCTCGTCTGTTGACGGACAAAATGGTTCAAATGGCTCTGAGCACTATGGGACGTAACATCTATGGTTATTAGTCCCCTAGAACTTAGAACTACTTAAACCTAACTAACCTAAGGACATCACACAACACCCAGCTATCACGAGGCAGAGAAAATCCCTGACCCCGCCGGAAACCGAACCCAGGAACCCGGGCGTGGGAAGCGAGAACGCTACCGCATGATCACGAGAGGCGGGCTGTTGACTGACAGAGACCACCGACAGCTGAAGAGGGTTGTAATGTGTAATAGGCAGACATCTATACAGACCATGCCAAGGAATTCAAACCTGCATCAGGATCCACTGCAAGTACTATGACACATAGGCGGGAGGAGAGAATACTTGGATTTCATGATCGATCGGCTGCTCATAAGCCACACATGACACAGGTAAATACCAAAGGAGAGAATTGGGCCAAAGCCAGTACGAGTCCATTCTGTATTGTTGCCAGATGTATCCAAGATCGCACCAATGACGTCATCCAAGATGGCGTCATGTAGACTAGGCAAAACTGCTTGACGTCACCCAAGATGGCGGCCATGACATCATACAAGATGGCAGGAAGTTTGAATTTTGGCGGGAAAGAGTCACCCCCCCCCCCCCCCTCTGCCACAAAAATAGCATGAAGTTCAAATTTCAACAGGATAATGCACCACACCTATGTTATCTCTACTATGCAAAGAAAATGGCTGGAAGATATCTCACTTAGGCTACCTCGACTAACCTAAGTCACCCGACCGTCACTTCCTCCTACAAACTGGCATCAAGTTTGAATTCCATCTGGATAATGCATCACACCCTTCTTATCTCTACTAAGCAAAGTAAATCTCGGGAAGATAGCTCACATGGCCTACCTATACTAACCTAAGTCACCCGATCGCCACTTCCTCCTATGGACTGGCACCAAGTTTGAATTTTGGTGGGGAGATAGCTCACTTGGTGTTTCGCTACCAACTTAAAAAAAATTGCGGGAAGATAGGTCACTTTTACTAACCTCAGTCGTCCTACTGCCACCTCACCCCCCTAAGGATTCATGGGAAAAAAGCACTTGTCTTTATTATTTAAACAATTTCATGCAAGTGTGTTCACCACAAGGTCCAGAGCCCAACTGACTTAGTACATATCACCACTACCAGAGGGCGCTGCCGTGATGTCAGATGATGATGCAAGTACCATTATTCAACATGGCTGCAACAAGTGTATTCGCCATGTGCTCTAGGACACACATTTCAATTTTAATGATATTCAATAACTGAATGTACCCTTTCCATATTCAATGATTAAGTAAAAAGTTCCACGTTTACCCACTACGGGCACAGTGTTCAGTCATGATGTAGCACCCTCTACGCCTAGAATGCTGCTCTCTTATTGGCTACTGCATTAGTCACGTGATTCGAATTCATAGAACCACGATCCTCAATCGACCGCCACATCCCCCTACCAGCCCATGTTGTCAGGCTAACGAGCGCTAACGTGTACTAACCTGCATAGTGCATGACGTAATCCAAGATGGTGGGGCGAAATGGCGGGAAAACCACTCTCTCTATTATGGACATAAGTTTTTATTTTGCAATCAGTGTATCCACCACGAGATCTATACTCCAACTGACCTACTACACATTACTGCCACCAGAGGGTACTGTCATCCCTGCTGTGACCTAATGCCAGATGGTGGTCTGTAGGGGGAAAATGACGCGAAAATGACTTAGCCTGCGCTGGGCTGCTGGGGAGAGTAAGGAAGGAGTGCACTCTATTTAGTTTGGAACATTTTATTTAGGGATGGAGTATATTATCACACTGACGCAAAACACTCACCATGTTGTCCTTGGGGTCACAATACACAGTCTGAAGACACACAAACAACTCCTAATTTTCAGAAATAATTTCAGTGTAGACCTGCAAACTGATCCTAAATAATGCAGCACAGTTATGTGTAGACACACTGAGTACCCGTAAATTCTCCAAATAGCGCATGACACAGCCTACAGGCCCGCTCGCAAAATAATGCAAACGATGTGTGCAGACGCTGCCCCCTGCCCACTAGAGCACATAGGAGGTTGGTGGCAAACGCTGCCAAGTGACACAACCCTCAGCTGTCAAACCATACACAGGTGCCCTCAGGCATGAGGCGGCCACATCCCTTTTCATAGTGGCCACCACAGAAATTCTTATCGCAATACGTGGTCACCCAGACGCCGATGATGATGTGATCGGACGGGAGCGAGGGCTTAATTACAGCCTGCGGATACTCCAAGCTGAGCCACATGTGTGTATAGTCAACGTGGCCGACGTGAATGGGTGGAAGCACACATGTGTACCGCCGCCGGACACAGGTGAAAGCTGCTTCTATTTTCGAGTATATATTTACTGTTATTACCGACGTTAGAGAACTCCAAGGCACAGATCCCATACGCGAGACACCTCAGGGTAGCACTTGTTTTTACCGCTCATGATAGAATAGCACAGCCTTCTCTCCCCCTAATGGAACATATGAGATGTGTACCCATCATACATCAATGACACCTCGCTGTGAAACGTCCACGTGGCGACTCGCCATCTGAAACGTTCCCATTGTTATACTTATGTCACATGGCTTTGTAATAAAAAGTAAGAGCCTAGTCGACCTCTCGGGAATTGTATAGTGTCCCGGTAATAGTTAACACTCGCTTTCTAGATGTCTCAGCTTGCATCCACGAAAATTCTTATCCCAAGAGGACATCTTTACTAAAATAGATCCGAATGCAGTCTTCCTCACTGGCCTAACCTGGTACCCAGTCCATCAAGAGTTACCCTTCATGCTTCCAACATACACAAACGTTTCCTCCCCTATATAGAGGCTCCTATATCCCACCACAAACGACGTGAATGAATTAAGTATTCTGACTGGCTGTTATCGAATTTACCCGCCGAATTACTGATACCGCTACTATCGAAGCACTGTCCACCTTCATTTTTTCCTTCTGCAAACGAGACTTTCGGCAGTCAGTTATTTTACGCACATCGTCATATTGCACTGAAAATCACATCATACAAACTACCATACATATCGTCAAATACGGAAAGACTCGTATCATAGGACACACTCATCCTCTCTACTCATGCTATAACGTAAACCATAGTAACTTTATAACACAATATATACACGTGTTACACAACATAAACCACAGTAACTATACAATACAATATATATACACATTTTACACAAACAGTGCAGTTATAATTTATATGTGTACAGCACACGAAGAATTATCTTATGCATACACTCAGACCGGCTATATGTTACCATGCTCCTCAGTCCTAGGAAAGAATCGTCTGCATGGACAACTAAACCTCGCAAATTGTCATACTTATCGTCAAATACGGAAACACTCGCATTCAACTACACTGTACTGTTCTCCCACTGAGGACAGGAGCTTGAATATTGAACTACAACGGCTACACAATAAAATGAACTCCAATTTGCATATTTGAAGGGGAGAGTATCACATTCATTAACATGCATAAACGCATACTAACGTGCACACATTTATCCTCGGCACAAACGCGTTACTGCTCCTCCGTCCCTGCTTGCTACCTTTTTTCTATACAAATCACCAGACTCTGGAATTACAAGAACACACGTATTGTCGCCATAATATTATACGATTTTCGTGGTACTTTTAGATATCAAGCACTAGACAGCATCCTACCGATTGCTACCGCAACATAATTCCCAAGATAGAGACTGGAAATAATTTCTCTACAACCCCAAACTTAAGCGAGGTGCAGCGTGCTGTAAACCACTGAGTAAATGGACACAAATAGGGGAAACTGTTATTTCCACTCTCAAATATCGATGTCGGTAATGTAAAAGATACCATATCAGCCCTATAATTAACAAGCCAACTCAGGTCTTTTCCATGTCTAGAGAACAGGCAAACTTATGTTCCACATACCACAATCGATCTTCCCTCAACTAAATAAAGGCGCGAAATGTGCAGAAGCAGTCAACCGAACAATTTGCATGGGGGGGAATAACAGTCCAACGCAAACGCACCATCTTCTCAAATTTCCACTTTATCACGAAAGCCACCCAACAGATACTAACTATTAGTTCACTATTCGGTTATCTAGAGGACTGAAAAGTTAACTCAGATACATTCCTGCACTCCAACAAGCCTATGAATTCGGATCGGTGCTGCCGTTAACGGGAAACCTGAATCATTGCCACCACAGGCCATGCATACATGTAATCATTCTAGAAAGCCAGTTACATATATCTTTTATCATTATACATACAATTAAATGCTACGATCGTGGTCTCAATTGAACGGCATTCAACAATGAGCAAAGTATCGGAAATACACCCTTCTGTCGGCAGTGGCTCTGGAAACGGAAATATCTGTACCTTCCTCTCGACTGGACATACTCTTCCCTTTGCTATCACAGTACTTCAAGTCAAATCCATACCATCCTTACGACTGTACATGCACGCTTCCTTCCCACAAACACATACTTTACAAAACCTGATGCTCAAATGCCAACATATGACGGATCCCTTACTACTAAGTGTAATACTCCGTCAATAACTGATTGCTTACGATACGAAATAAAACTGAACGAAAATCAACGATGGGTGCGCATGTCTGTTATGTTTTTCTTGCGAGTCCTAGCACCATGTCTTAGAAAGAGAGACGTAATCGGCGAGATGTTAAAGAAAAAATCGATCGCACCATCCACTGCATGTTACTGTCACAAGCAGTCTTTGTTTGACAGGTGTACGTAAGATTCCATGTTAAAAGCTATACCCGCTTTAGAAATCGAGGTACGACATGACCTCTGAATGACGTTTTCTTTTTCGGACAAATACCGTGATAGTGATCGTACCAATACGTATAATCCGTCCACGATGTAACTTCGTGATAAAATCACTGAACTTTGAAAGTGATTCGGCTAAGGAACGTGGTATGTAAGCGGTATTTGCAGCTTCCTCACACCGCCACAACTAGATAATTCTACAGTATTTGTATTGCATTCTCTCTCGATAACATATCAGAGCTTCGGCGATATATCGACTGATTGAGAAGGATCACAGACAGTAGTAGTAGATGATGTGCCGATTGAGGTCGTAAGAAAATGTACACTAGCTTCTCACATTTCTATTGTTACGCTATACAATAGAAATGGTGTCCATCATTTAATCAAGTCTTTCCATTCAAGCTCATACCTGCATCTGATCACACCCCAAGTGAATCATATTTCTGGCACTCTCATATCTCGAAAGGAGTCACCTTCCATGTCTGCTACAGTAAAATTACAACCTGCTTTTAGTCATCCACTACACATCGTTCAGGCGCACCCATTTCTACAGCTTCGCGCATGTGATCGTTCCATTACAGTGGAACTGACAAGGGAACCTCCCCATCGCACCCCCGTCAGATTTAGTTATAAGTTGGCACAGTGGACAGGCCTTGAAAAACTGAACATCGATCAATAGAGAAAACAGGAAGAAGTTGTGTGGAACTACGACAAAATTAAGCAAAATATACAAACTGAGTAGTCCATGAGCAAGATAGGCAACATCAAGGATAGTGTGAGCTCAGGAGCGCCGTGGTCCCGTGGTTAGCGTGAGCTGCTGCAGAACTAGAGGTCCTTGGTTCAAGACTTCCCTCGAATGAAACGTATACTTTCTTTATTTTCGCAAAGTTATGATCTGTCCGTTCGTTCATTGACGTCTCTGTTCACTGTAATAAGTTTAGTGTCTGTGTTTTGCGACCGCACCGCAAAACCGTGCGATTAGTAGACGAAAGGACGTGCCTCTCCAATGGGAACCGAAAACATTTGGTCGCAGGGTCATAGGTCAACCGATTCCTCCATAGGAAAACACGTCTGATATATTCTGTTCAACACTGGTGGTGGGATGTGCGTCACATGACAGAAATATGTTGTCGACCCACTTCACTTGTACACTTGGCGAATGGATAAAAAGATTCTTCTACCTTGCGAGATTTAGGTTTTCTTGTGCATGTGATAATCACTCCCAAAAAAGTGATTAAAACATAAGAGTTTGTCACATAAACTGCAACAAATGAATGCAACAGTTTCACAATCGCACAGTTTTCCCTGTGCTCTGTCAAAACATAAGTTTTTAACGTTTTCAAATTTTTGCGTGTGTAGACCGTCATGTGTTTCGATGTTTGTTTAGGTGTAGCGTCCCCATACAACGGCGCAGTTACCTCGCATCGGACGGACGGACGGACAGACAGATAATAATTGTCTGAAAATAACAAAATTAAACTTATCACCCGAGGGAAGACTTGAACCAAGGATCTCTCATTCCGCAACTGCTCACGCTAACCACGGGACAACGGCGCTCCTAGGCTCAAATTATCCTTCATGTTGCCTATCTTACACATAGACTACTCCGTTTGTATACTTTGCTTACTTTTTTCTTAGCTTCACACAACTTCTTCCTGTTTTCTCGATTGATCTGTGTTCAGTTTTTCAAGGCCTATCCACTGTGCCAACTTATAACTAAATCTGAGGGGGGTGCGATGGGGAGGTCCCCTTGTGAGCAGAACTCGGAGAAAGACACATCCACCACCTTTTACATCTCGTGTAGGAACAGAACGACCTGAGTTAGTACAACAGGAGCAGGTTTTGACCATTCGATGGAAACGCGCACAATGTGGTATGTCCCCTAACAACATACAACTACTACAGATCTGCGTCCATTGAAATCAATCAGCCCAACATGCTATCATTGTTATTCTCTACCCCGAAACATAGAAAAATTACGAACTATAGAACTTCCACTAACTTCATGTGATATAGGAGTCACATAGGCACCGGTGCTGACGCAATGACGCGTATCTGCAGTGCAGTGGGCCTCCAGTGCGGAGAACAGATTTCGCAATGCTCACCCCAGAATAACGCAGTGTGCAGCCCTCAAAGCATTCCTAACGGTATACCCACTCTCTCACCGAATTCAAACCTCAAACTCCTGCTGCTACTCTCGCCTATTACATATACAGACAGAACAGAGGCCACTTTAAAGTTCGATAACCTATACTCTAGGCGAATGATCCTATCCCACAAACTTTACTAAGCCGCAAGAGACGCTCCATGGTTAAAACACTGTTTTCTAGCACTCTTTTGTACAACGCCAAACATTTCGTTTTTCTGCCACGACCTCGAGACCAGTGTCAACTTCTAAACTGACATTAAGAAGTCCTAATTCACGATCTTTCGCAGGAAATAAGTTGCATTATGTAAATAATATTCTTACGATGGGTAGCATAACAAGCCATACACCTGTTCATTTTAAATAAAACACACTTACAAGATAAGCAAACTGGAACAGTTTTAATGCGTTGGTGTAGGTCTCCAAACTACAATCCGAAGATGGTTCACAAGCTGCACACTTTGACTACTCTCTCACTCTCATGGAATAGCTGATGACTCAGCGTTCCCTTTCGACTGATTCCTCATATTGCACTCATGTCCGCGATCGGTGTTTCGGAGCTCTCCACCCCAGAAGTTGCTATCCATCCACCAAAATTTTCCCCGTTTCAAACAACCCATACCATTCAGTCATTATGTGGTAACTAGTGCACGGACGGAATGGAAAAGACACCATCCATGTACTCTAATAATAACCATCACAGTTGATAGCGCGAACAATTTTAGAGTAACTTCAACACTGCCCGGTGATGTGAGAGCATGTTTCCCCAATTTCAGGATCATAGCTACGTCACCCCTTCTCCACTTTGCGAGTATCAGTGCGAACATGGATAGATGACTGTGCAGGACATCTATTCAGTCTTAATTCTCAAGCAAATAAATAATGAAAGTATACCTGACAGCGCTCCACATACACTCCTGGAAATGGAAAAAAGAACACATTGACACCGGTGTGTCAGACTCACCATACTTGCTCCGGACACTGCGAGAGGGCTGTACAAGCAATGATCACACGCACGGCACAGCGGACACATCAGGAACCTCGGTGTTGGCCATCGAATGGCGCTAGCTGCGCAGCATTTGTGCACCGCCGCCGCTAGTGTCAACCAGTTTGCCGTAGCATACGGAGCTCCATCGCAATCTTTAACACTGGTAGCATGCCGCGACAGCGTGGACGTGAACCGTATGTGCAGTTGACGGACTTCGAGCGAGGGCGTATAGTGGGCATGCGGGAGGCCGGGTGGACGTACCGCCGAATTGCTCAACACGTGGGGCGTGAGGTCTCCACAGTACATCGATGTTGTCGCCAGTGGTCGGCGGAAGGTGCACGTGCCCGTCGACCTGGCACCGGACCGCAGCGACGCACGGATGCACGCCAAGACCGTAGGATCCTACGCAGTGCCGTAGGGGACCGCACCGCCACTTCCCAGCAAATTAGGGACACTGTTGCTCCTGGGGTATGGGCGAGGACCATTCACAACCGTCTCCATGAAGCTGGGCTACGGTCCCGCACACCGTTAGGCCGTCTTCCGCTCACGCCCCAACATTGTGCAGCCCGCCTCCAGTGGTGTCGCGACAGGCGTGAATGGAGGGACGAATGGAGACGTGTCGTCTTCAGCGATGAGAGTCGCTTCTGCCTTGGTGCCAATGATGGTCGTATGCGTGTTTGGCGCCGTGCAGGTGAGCGCTACAATCAGGACTGCATACGACTGAGGCACACAGGGCCAACACCCGGCATCATGGTGTGGGGAGCGACCTCCTACACTGGCCGTACACCTCTGGTGATCGTCGAGGGGACACTGAATAGTGCACGGTACATCCAAACCGTCATCGAACCCATCGTTCTACCATTCCTAGACCGGCAAGGGAACTTGCTGTTCCAACAGGACAATGCACGTCTGCATGTATCCCGTGCCACCCAACGTGCTCTAGAAGGTGTAAGTCAACTACCCTGGCCAGCAAGATCTCCGGATCTGTCCCCCATTGAGCATGTTTGGGACTGGATGAAGCGTCGTCTCACGCGGTCTGCACGTCCAGCACGAACGCTGGTCCAACTGAGGCGCCAGGTGGAAATGGCATGGCAAGCCGTTCCACAGGACTACATCCAGCATCTCTACCATCGTCTCCATGGGAGAATAGCAGCCTGCATTGCTGCAGAAGGTGGATATACACTGTACTAGTCCCGCATTCTGCATGCTCTGTTGCCTGTGTCTATGTGCCTGTGGTTCTGTCAGTGTGATCATGTGATGTATCTGACCCCAGGAATGTGTCAATAAAGTTTCCCCTTCCTGGGACAATGAATTCACGGTGTTCTTATTTCAATTTCCAGGAGTGTATTTCTATCACCTCAAGCGTAGTGTTTACTTTACGATCTATCTTTCTGCGTATGGGAGTCACAGTGCATTCTCGCTGTCTTAGGGTAACATTAGAGAGTGAAACACCCTCCTCACGCTGTCATTGACCAACCCGCAATGCAACACCATTAGCAAATTAATCTGCAACCGTCCAGAAGAAGACCGCTACACTCCACCTCTCGTGAATGAATGGAGCTTCCCGAGTTCTCACCTATCTTGAGATGCATCCATGTCGAAGAGCTTAGCACTCCTTATCGATGTATGGTAACAGATTTGAATGTGTCGTGATGTAATAGCGGATAGTTAAGAAGAACAAGAAAGGAATAATTTGTATACGCTATAGAGCTCCAGACTGATAGAGTTCGACGCATTTTTACCTAAATCAACCAAGCTATCAACTATAAAGTACTTTTCTAGAGTCTAGGACCGGTACATGGAAGGTATTGGTAAGAGAGAACATAAACACACGCGCTCCTAAGGTTACAATGTTCTGCACTTAAAACGGGCCTATAATGTTAGATCACCAGCTTTTCCGACTTATCAGACGTATGGAATGTAGCGTTGTTAATATTCCTTTGTGAGAAATATATTTCAAGCGCATGGCATACGTCCTCCCTCCCTTTTTCTCTATGGAAATCTATGCTATTGAACGGTAAAACACTTGCTCTGCGTGATACGAGCACAATATAGCTTTCCGGTGATGTATAGTTTCCACTGTTCACATCCGAACACAGTTCAGAAATTATACGATACATGCATGAGACCTATATAAAATGGTAGTTAGTAGCAGGGGATACATCCTCCAAGGAATTAAATAAATGTTCGTCTTTAAAACACGATCGAGCATCTGTTCATAATGTACGGCCTGTGGCAGAGTGGTTACACGCCAATAACTTCCATGTAATGGACTGGCCTGCACAGAAACCTGACCTAATTCCAATAGAACGTCTTTGGGATGTTTTGGAATGCCGAATTCGTGCCAGGCCTCACCGACCGCCATCAATACATCTCCTCAGTGCAGCACTCCGTGAAGAATGGGCTGCCATTCCAGCACCTTATTCAACGTGTGCCTGCGAGAGTGGAAGCTGTCATCAAGGCTAAGGGTGGACCAACACCATACTGAATTCCAACATTACCGATGGAGAGCGCCACGAACACATTTTGAGCCAGGTGTCCGGACGCTTTTGATCACATAGTGTACTGAGAGTCTGAGTTATTAGAGCAGTTCTTCCTGGATGCGTCAAAGTTCACGAATGTTAGTGTATGTGACAAGTAAGATAATTCAAGATAAGAAACACCCACCATGGCTTAGTAGAAAAAATAAGACAGTGCCAACAAGAACGTAACCAAGATTTGAACGAAGGGTGAGGTGGCACTCGTAATCGTTCCGCGGAATGGAGAGGAAATGGAGCACAATTTATTAAGAAAAAAACTCAAAACTGTACAATAACAGTTTATTAATCTGCAAACATACTACTGTTATCAATTTACTTAACTGAGAGATTATACAAGGTGTTCACGGACGAATGCTCAATATTCAGGAATATGATAGGAACGCTTAGTTGAATCAAAAACTTTATGTGGACTTATGCTCTACCCCTAATGTTTTCCGAGGTACAAGACATTTAACGTGTTGATAGGTCCAGTCATTTCAGAAGAGTGAACGACGAGACAGAATTACTTGCACTTTTTGGAAAATTCGTTTGCTGAAAACCTCAAGGATGTTCCTTAGGCCACGTGGACTGCAATGTACCTGCAGCATGACAAAGCCCCCAGCATACCAGACGTATGAGGCAACATCTCAGCAGCGTTTACCTTAGTCGCTGAATTGGTCGTGATAGTACAGTTAACTTACCACCAAGATCGCCAGGCCTTACACCATTAGATTTTTGTTTACTTCGTTGGATGAGACCTGAGATGTACAAACGAAAGGTAAATACGCGAGATGGACTGCTCGGTCGCGTCACGGACGATGCTGGCGTCATTAACGCATATTCGGAGGCACTCAGACAAGCAACAAGACATGTTATCCCAAGTTAGAACAAATGCGTTGAAGTGAACGGTGAAGTTTTCTTTCAGACATTGATTGTGAACTCTTAAGCAGACGCTTATGGTAGTGGTTAGAGGTGAATGTGTTAAAAATACGTATTTTCAACTGTCGTTTTGTAAAACACATGTTGTAATGTGTACTACAGGACCCTACTGGGTTGGGGTTGGGCTGTTTGGGTTAAGAGACCAAACAGCGAGGTCATCGGTCTCATCGGATTAGGGAAGGATGGGGAAGGAAAACTGCCGTTAAGATAATCCCGGTTCTTTATCAAATTAAAACAAAGTAATTGCGAATTAAAAAAGCAGACTTCATACTTTCTTGTAAATATCTTTTGTAAAGGAAGTTTTTGCTACCATATACTTTCTGTACAGCTCTCCGAGGGATGTTGTTGCGTTAAAAAGGAGTAGAAATTAGTGGACTCGTTGAAGGTACTAGGCCCCAGTGCTCTTCATGTTCTGTTTTACACTGAGTTGACTCAGTCCTGCTCTCAGCTTGCACTCCCCAGGGATCTCTCGAACAGAGAGAGGTTGCACGGAATTTTATAAGAGTGTTCGTGAGGAGCGTAAGAGGAGACATCAGCAAACCAAGTACCATTAAGGAGCGCGTCTTCCAAGATTCTGGAAAACACTTTCACTTGCAAGATAGTGTTGGTGCTTAAAATATAAAAGCTTCTCTCCAAAATTCATCGCGCATTTAACTGGCTAATTTATACGTAACTCGGCTCCACATCCTTCCAAATCACAGGGGAAGGCGTAAATGTGGCCGTGAATTTCTAGGTTTCCAGAAGCCATTCTACGCTGTACTCCACTATCAACAACTGACATATGAAAAACAAAATCTCGAAATTTCGAGCAGAGCGCAGTTCTGTAGCGGAGACCACAAGACATTCTCAAAGATAAGTACCGTTGGTTATGTTCATGGGTCGCGAGGTACGGTAGTTCGCATACTAAAACGTTAATGTAAATTTTCGAATGTGACTTGCGGGGTTGCCCGTATTGCCGCCCGCGGCGCCCCCGCCAGTCAGCCCACACGCTATTCGTTCGTTTCTTTCGTCAGTCGACTCCACTGAATCGAGTTATCGGGTAGTTGTACTTTCCTATGTAGCACGCGCGTCTGCGTCATCGTGTTTTATACGTTTCTGTCCGATTAAAAAGAGACTAATGGGAAAGATTCTTCAATACAAGCAAAATAGCATAAATGCCCTTAATGATCGTGATTCTGTTATGCAAGCTTCTCTGTTTGTCACACATCTGACTATCCTACTTTGTACACACTGTACAAATATTTCCTTGTCTACCTGCATCTCCTGTTACAGAAGAAAGAAGATTTTCAACATTGCGGCGTTCAAAGATATGGCTGAGGTCGACAGTGGAGGAGGACCGACTTATTGGCGTAGTTCTGTTGAAAACTCACTCTCACATTGATTGTCCTATTGGCGATGTAATTAACCAGTTTGCCACGAAGAATAGGCGCATAGAATTAATCATTTAAGAAGGAGAACCACAATTGTAATTTGTTTATATCATAAGATGTGTATGTGTATGTGCATGTGTATGCGTATGCCGGCCGGGGTGGCCGAGCGGTTCTAGGCGCTTCAGTCTGGAACCGCGCGACCGCTACGATCGCAGGTTCGAATCCTGCCTCGGGCATGGATGTGTGTGTTGTCCTTAGGTTACTTAGGTTTAAGTGATTCTAAGTTCTGATGACCTCTTAAGTTAAGTGCCATAGTGCTCAAAGCCATTTTTTTGTGTATGCGTATAATTAGTTTACATAAAACTTTCTTAAACTTTGCATGTGACTTGATTATTTTTTATTACAGTAAAAGTAAAGGTAGCTCAAGGTATCTTTAGCGCCCCTTCCATGAGGTTTTTCTGCATCCGCCACTGCCTAGTTGCAGAATACACAAAGGGAAGACTTCGAATTTTAATAGAAGCAGAGACATTGCTAAATAAAATAGCCTACAAAACTTGTGTGCGACTTGTCCATGAGTACTTGCCTAGTGTTTGCGTACTCAACAAATCGACCAACGCCATGAAGTCGAAGCGCTTCCAGTAGAAGGGGCCAGGATAACGGGAAGTGTAGGGAGGAAGGTGAGGCTCTTGTCAGTAAACACTATCACCTGAATTAAGAGCTCTAGAATTTGATGTGCAGCGAGGTTATAATTAAACTTTCTCTTGTTGAGCCAGTGTAGAGGGAAAACTATTTATTATATGGCTACCCAACTTTATAGGAATTATGTTCAGGCCGTATGCTGCAAGTATCTGCGCTGTTAGAAGTGTTAGTGTCGTGACTTGCCATTATGTGCGGCTACTGTGTTGAAACACAGACATGTGAGTGCATTACCTTACAGACAGTCAACATGGGTGTGGACAAGGTGAGTAGGGCTTCACTCACAAAGCTTTTTTATCTAAACAAGAACAATAGTGCTGCTTCTCTTCGCGAGAATAGACGCATTACGGGAATACGAAGGTTGAAGAACGTGATTCGTAAGTTGGAATTAACTGACGATTTGGGAATTGCTCCTAGGAGAGGCCGACAGTCAGTTGCACCATAAATTTCGAAGAAGTTACCGTGGCCATGAGTGAGAATGCTGAGAGAAACGTGCAATCTTCAAGCAGTACAGGAGCTGTAGAATGATAGCTGAAAACTCAGCGGTCCACCCTTCGAAAAGTGCTGCGAACAATCGTAAAATGGGATCTTTATTGCGGTTCCAGTCTGTTGTGGATGCAGACTGCCGTCACAATGAGAAACGTTTGTGACCTAGAACGTAAACATTGTACTCAATTAACAAATGTTACCTTCTCATGTGGAAATTAAAATATATTTCTTTTAGTGGCTTAGTCGTTATTACCTTACAAATGTTTCCACAAAATTCCCATGGCCCACAAACACGCATATTGCATGGCGGTCCTCTCAAGTAAGCATTCCGTCTTCAGGCCACAAGTGGCACAACGGGACCATCCGACCGCCGTGTCATCCGCAGCTGAGGATGTGGATAGGAGGGGTGTGTAGCCAGCAAACCGCTCTTCCGGTCGTTATGATGGTTTCCTTTGACCGGAGGCGCTACTATTCGGTTGAGCAGCTCCTCAATTTGCATCACGAGGCTAAGTGCATCCAGAAAAATGGCAACGGTGCATGGCCGCCGGGATGGTCATCCATGCAAGTTCCGACCACGTCCGGCAGCGCGTAACTTCGGTGATCTGACGGGAAAGGTGTATGCACTGCGCCAAGGCCGTTGCCCCTCTCAAGTAGCGAAAGTTTAATGATAACCAACCTGTAGACTTTTTAACGACTTTAATGCCTCCATCATACTAATTGTGCAAGAAAAGCAATGAGACTGGTTTTTTATCTACTAAGGTTTTTATGTTTTCAAATAATAACATTGTACTCTTCGAAGTAGTTCCCTTCAGCAGCTATAAAATTCCGGCGGAGCCGTTGTTCTCAGCCGTGGCAGCAGCTCTGAAAGGCTTCAACTCGTAGAGCCTTTATCATGTCGGTTACATTCTCTTGAACGTCCCACAGAATTCTAAAATGACGTCCTTTTAAGACATTTTTCAATTCCGGGAAAAGAAAAGAGTCACAAGGACTCATATGAGAGGAATCAGAGGGCTGTGAAACAACAGGAATGCCTTTTGAGATCAAAATTTCCCCGATTGAAGTGGCCGTGTCACACGAAGCGTTGTCATGAAGTCTGCAATGTTCAGTTTCACTCGAGTCACATTTTTCTTGAGCCTTTCAAGCACACCTTTTTAAAACATTTGGTTGACAGCTTGTCCTGAAGGAACGGTCTCCCGGAAGCACGCGTAAGTTCCACGTTTCGTCAGTTTTTGAAGTTAAAGCTCTCCCTGAGCGAGGTTCATATTTAACGTGTTCTCGGCCTTCCAAAAACTTGTGAGGTTGGTAAGGTCTGGTTCAACTTTTCAAAGGTCATACCTGCAGATTCCCCGAGTTTAACCCAAAACTTGATGGCACAACGTTCCTCTAATTCCCGCTGTTCCACTATCGTAGATCACAGCAAAAGCACGACTTGAGCGATGGCGGTCTCAAAAATCACACAATGGCTGCACAGAGCTGAAATTCGGACTGAGCGTCTGGTAGGGATTAACACACTAGTCTTCACAAGTAGAATAGCACAGCGTTGCAAGATCGATCGCAGTGCTGTCAATCTCATTACTTTTCTCACACACCTCATATATTTCGTGTAAATAGTGTTATGAGAAGATTAGGGTGCGCACGTAATGTACAATCAATCATCAAATCTCTGTTTAATTTGCAGATGTCCTAGTCATTAGCTAGAAAAGGCGAATGATGCTAATGATTAAGGTTATTGTGAAAATCGAGAAGTTTATGTTGTAGCGGATTCCACTTTTCTGAAATTTATTTATCGTTGATTGTCTTTCAACGTGATATGCGATTATCAAATCTACGTGACACAAAATTACCCATCTGTTCACGTATATAGGAGTCCGTTTGCTCCTTCACGTTCTAATACTCCAGTAACTTGTGGGTAAGACAATTTTTCGATTTCTTGTTATATGTTGTCTTTATGCGAAGAGTCGATTGACATACATATCAGACTAAAGCTTTCCATGTACTTGGCTTCCAAGCCGACGTGCAACAGTCGGGTCGTAACTTTGTTCGATCGCCACCTAGGATGGCCGCGTCACGCCGTCGTTTGTTTCGGAGCTTGTGTAGAGGAGGCGTTGGCGCCCTTTCCTTTGTTTAGCACTGAGGCCCACAGGTCGTCTAATTTTAGTCCTCCTTCTTTTCTGTTGAAATTGTTTTTGTGTCTTTCCTTACATCTTAGCAGAGAAATGATTGGAACTTGATATATCTGTAGTATCAGAAAAATGAGTTGTGTGGTCCACTGATTCCAGTGCATCATCTGCTACTGTCGATTAATCTGTGTTGCCCAGATGACAATTAGTCTTGTGTTCTTGAAGCCAGGTGTGTATACTTCTTTTTGTAGTTCCTATGTACACATGACGACATGTAAATGTATTTTGTTTATTCTTTTTGTGGCAAGAGCAGGGCACAGGTAGTTTTCAATGTTGAAATATTCTTGCACCTTTCTCGTCAGTTTAAACTCAGTGGAAGCCTACATTCTACAAATAGAAGTAATACTGATACGGTCAGAGTGTTGTTGGGGGGATGTTTACACATTAGCGGAGCTACAGATACTTCCTTTCATTAATGTTGATCATCGCTTGTAACACAACATTTTTGTGTTAAATTTGCACTGTAAGTATTTTCAAGCAGTATAACTACAAATGAATCTTTTTAAGAGAGAAAAGAACTACAACTTTTATTTAAAATTGTCAGCTGATTTGCTACTTCCTCAAATACAAACTTTACAGAAGTCAGGAGGAAGTTATGTATTTCTTGGGTTGTCACAGCCCGTCATGAACCTCTTTTCAGTATATCCTATTTTTATAAAATACTAGAGGGCTAGAATTCGCTGCCCATCGCTGGCTGGCCAACTCGTCAGACGCCCCTACTGCGAGTGTTTAACGCTCCCGTGACCCACTTAGTACCCCCTTGTCTGCGAGCGCTCGGCCAGGGCAGCTTTATCACACAAGCTGTGGCTCGTTTACCTGACAGGCCACACTGTCATTTGTTTACCCACCCCTGCCTACCGCCGCCCACGGCTGCTAGCGTATGGGGGCTCTAGTCAGAACAGTGTAGGCCAGATATTCAGGATGATACAATAACACACAATATATTTAGAAAAGTATATGGTTTATTTCAACTTATTTTGCAGAACAGAAAGACCAGGAGACTAATTAAAAAAATTGGATTTATGGAGAAGAGTTTTGTTACACAGCCAGAAAAATGCTGTCCCTATATGACATAGTAGGGCAAGCTATAACTGAACGCTGCACACATGTGCACTCGCTCAAATTAGAGGTCTTGTAAATGTTGCTGGAATATGTGCAATGGTGTGTGGAAGATGGAGAAGAAGGTACAGTGGAGAAGTGAGAAGAGGCTCTCAGCCGTGGTGACCGTAGCCAATGCCGTGGCCGAGCCCGTAGCCTCCGTAGCCACCGTAGCCGCCTCCGAGTCCACCGTAGCCGATGCTGATGCCGCGGGAGTAGCCACCGTAGCCGATGCCGTGGCCGAGACCACCGTAGCCTCCGTAGCCTCCGTAGCCGCCTCCGAGACCACCGTAGCCGATGCTGATGCCGCGGGAGTAGCCACCGTAGCCGATGCCGTGGCCTAGACCGTAGCCTCCGTAGCCGCCATAGCCGCGGCCCAGGCTGTAGCCTCCGTAGCCACCGTAGCCTCCACCGTAGCCTCCGTAACCACCGTAGCCTCCGCCATAGCCTCCGTAGCCACCCAGCAGGCCTCGCTTCTGCACTGTCTTCTCCTCAGTAGCGCCGCAGTAAGCTGCCAGCACAGTCAGCAACAGGGCTGTGGTCTGTGAAGGAAGGAACTACCATCAGAACACTGAAGAAAAGTAGGGTGCACATCACCAAGGTAGAGGTAAGACAATTGTGAAATAAGCTATGTGGGCTATCGAAAAACCAGTAGAAAGTGTTGCATGTGGAAGGAATTGGAGGATTACAAATACCGCTGACTCCCCTTAAGTCAGACACGAAAACAAACAAGAAAATATGACGAGGGACAAGATGTATTCGATACTCTCACTAGCGAACTGCCCCGGTGGCATTAAGAAACTGGAAGAATGTGGAAACTGCTGAGTAGGCTCGAACGCGCGGAAAAGAAGACAGGCGAGTAACGAAACGTTTCCCTAATTCAGAATCTGATAAGGGATAACGAATTGGAGGAATACGAAAACTATCGACTCGGCCCGAGTTGGGCACGAACTGCAAGCGGGAAAGAAAACAGATGAGTGACGAAGAGTGTCAGGCACTAACGAAACGGTATTTCGAGTCTCATTGAATACTCGTTACTCAGAATTTCAAAAGTCAATAAATAAATAAAAAGAGACGTCAGATAATGACTGAACGTTATCAGCAGCACTCAGGCTTTCTACCGTTGTTCAGATGGCGCAAATAAATTCAATATCTTCGTCGACAACGATAACAGTTAACATGCATTGACATTTTTTGTGAATTGTCGGGCATCTTATTGCAGTGTTGGGGAGAGGATGTCAGTGAGCTCTAAGTGGACTGGTCGGCATTAAGTAGTCATCCATCCACGTATAACACACAGTTTTGATCCTTGTTCCCTTAAGTAGCATCTCAAGTCAGGATCAGTACAGTTTTCTTCAACTACAGTAACCCCATTGTGAGTGGATACACTAGCATTCGCATGAAAATTTTGAGATTCTCTCCTTTTTATTGAATTACTTTGCAAGAAAAATTTTAACAGACCATTGTCATGTACTTTTAGATAGACTCAACTCACCATTGTTTAATCACTCACCGTCGAAGTGTTAGAGATTATTTTGTCATGAGGACGTTTTGCCAAAAGATTGGTGGACTTTAGTACGCGACAAGTAACTGATCGGTTGAGTTTATCAGTGACGAGCCACGTATTTGTATCGACAGTGCCCGACATTCTGAAGAAAACTGGTGGTATGCGTTGCTGGGCTATTGTGAGGACCGCGAGATGTGTATGCTACCATCCAGTAGAAGCGCTGGAGACCATGCTGTTGAGTACCCTACATCCTACATCATCATTGTAATCAATAGTATCTTCGTGCGTGATCGTAAGGTTGGTAAAATTACTTTCAAACAAGAACGAAGATTAGCGTCGAATGTCTTGTTGAAGAAATGATCGTTAGAGGTGGAGTACGAGCTTAAGGGACTCGTGGAAAACCTAAATCTGGGTGACCGTCGGTGCTCACTCGTTCTAACTGCTGAGTCTCAAATGGTCCAAATGTCTCTGAGCACTATGGGACTCAACTGCTGTGGTCATCAGTCCCCTAGAACTTAGAACTACTTAAACCTAACTAACCTAAGGACATCACACACACCCATGCCCGAGGCAGGATTTGAACCTGCGACCGTAGCAGTCGCGCGGTTCCGGATTGCGAGCCTAGAACCGCGAGACCACCGCGGCCGGCTGCTGAGTCTCATTACTATGTGAAATGTTAGCGTTGACAGCAAGATACTACATATCCTAACAATCTCAGGAAACCGTTTTCTGCAGTAAAGTAACGGAGTATTGTAACGCAGTCCAAATATTGAGACTCAGGTGGTGAATATAGGAAGAAACTTAGGATGCCACCAAAAATGAGGCTTATAAGACAGTGCAGTGATACTTCCCATAGCTGATGTACAAAGGATGCGAGAACTGTTTCTGTTTATTTTACGTGGGGCAACCCAAATATTGAAACACCTATCACCGCTAGAATTCACTTCTTAAAGTAATGTAAGACTTACACACAGATCTTAAATGAGTTGCTGGATGTGATGTTAAGATGTTAAGCAGCTTGATTTATCTCTCTGTGTTCCGATACTGCAGATGTTTCCGATTGCGGTACGAGTATGCAGATTTATCGCTTGTCCTGCGGCAGTCGTGGAGCGTGCGGTGGAGGGAAGTGACGGCAGGCAGGAATTAACTGGTTCCGCCGAGTGAGCGCTTTCCATTTCGAACAACAGGTTTTGGCGGGCGTTCCCGAAGAGACGACTAAGACGCGGGATAGCTGAGAGCACTGTGGAAGTGAAAGTCGATCCTAGAGAATATGACACGTCCAAGTTTACAAACGTACTTGACCCAGCCGTGAAGAGTGCGGACTGCCTCTGCATGTACTTAAGAGCCGAGGCCAACATTCCAACGTACCCAGCTGGAGCAGAGAGAGAGAGGGACAGAGAGACGACTGGGAGACACAGAAAAGAACTGACAGCTAGAAGTTGGATCTGCGAACCTACTAGAATTGTGTCTTACCAATCAGTTTCGATATGTTGATGTTGCTACAAGCGTTCTGTACGTTCAAGAGCTTCTAACAAAATCTGCCAGGAGAACGAACATCCGGAAAAGAGGATACAGCGAAATTTCAGGATTGGTTCTATTGGGAACGAGCGAGTTGGGGTCGTAAGACACTAAACTCGCATTCTGACAGACTGTGGTTTAAATCTCCATCCGGTCTAGTTTCCCACGATTATTCTAAATCGCTTTAGGGAAGTTCCAGAATGGTCTCTTTGAAGCGGACAAGGTTGATTTCGTTCCCATCCTACCACATCCGAGCTTGTGCTGCATGTCTATTGTTATCTACGTCAACGGGACACTAAACTCTAATCTTCTTTCTGTTTTATCGGTGTGTAAGTTGCGACGTGTATCATGTGCGCCAGGAAGAAATGAAACAGAGTAGATAGAACAAAGAACACTCTCAAATGAAGTAGAAGAGAGCGCTTGGGTATCTGGTGTACACTGCTGCCCCTCAACCCCCACCCCCCTGCCTCAAGGCTGTGAAGCTGTTATGGTTGTCACAAAAAATTTACAAATTAATGGCTCCCAGACGTAGTCACCAAGAAAGTCGGGTAAACTGACTACTGTTCCTCTTGCAGTTATTAAACCGAGAATGCTGTTATCAATGTATAACGAACTGCAGATTTTTGGTGTCTGTCTGCTTGTAAGATGATCTATTCGCATTGCAAGTAGAACCATACAAACAGCAGCCTTATACAGTTATGTGTTTTAGAGAAATTGGATTCTTGTAAATGAGTAAGTAGTTAATGAGGTAGTGCCCTTACACACTTTATCAGCTTAGTCTGTTCCCGCAAGAAATATACTCTTACTAGTAATTAGAAACAACCGACTGTTATATTTCGAACCTTCTTCCATTTCTACAATTACAGTCTTTCAATTGTTTCATTGTCGGCAGGAGTTTCGTGTATTAGTGGTCACATGACGTTTACGAGGCTCTTGCACATAAAAGAATATGTCGGACAAACTACAAGAGGAGAAAATAGTACGACACACATTAGAAGAGCAATTTATTTACTTGCTACTCGATCACCAGACTAAGAAGCAAAATGTTTAAGTGTGAATCCTTAGTGTTAAGGACAACAAGGACAACTAAGAACCGGCAAAAACCTGTAAAATGCCCAACAGACACACTTAAGCTGATATTAACGCTCAGCCTAGAGTAGAAGGTGAGAGAACAAAGTACTTTGTGAGCTTCTGCAGCTCTGGAAGTAATCACAGCTTACTTTCTCGATCTGTTCTCCACTGATACATGAAAATCGTTGTTTGTGGGCTTACGAACAGTCCGGACTTAAAACTAGCTGAGTGCATTGGACCTAGTCTTTGGGTGGCGGTAATATGCGCCCAAGAAGACTATGGAACAAGCGTCGAGACAATGCGTTTGCCACGTACGCCGGGATGTCTACTACGCAGGCGCACTACAGTAGGTATAGCGGAGCGCTGTTATGTACAGGGGACGGGCGTTTGCCAGGAAATATGTGTGCATTTTTAATCCGAAAACTAAATGCATAAAACTACAGATTCTCAAAAGAAATCACATGCTGTATGTTGTGGTTCTCCCTCTACTGTTGTGAGGCGTGCCGAGAATAGATATATATGTAAAGTCGCTGTTTCTAATGAAGCCATTGACGTAAACATAATTTGTAAATTCCTTTGGTCGGATTTGCTTCATAGTTCTTGCAACTAAAATGCACATATAAATAAACAGTTTAGGCATCAATTTGTTTACTATGGAACATACGGCGTGATGACCTCTGAAATTTATTTTTATCTACAGTGAGGCTGTATTTAAAATCACACTTCCAAAGAGTATGGAAACCGACGGAAAAACACAGTCTTCAGATAGTTTCTAGGTGTTTTTGTGTATCACTAGAACCACTGATAGTAAACTTCGGTAACGTTATTAATTTTACAAACATTGAGACACATTAAAGTCTGATGACGGGATTGGAAGCCGAAAATCGGTTAACTAAATAAATTAATCCTGTAGAAGATACACAAAACTGTACTTTTCATTACAGACATTCAGAAAGGTTGGAATTTGTGACGATAAGATTGCTACATATAAGAAGGCATGCATCAACATGAAACTGTTTTTATGCAGTTAAAAATAGCTTTACTACGAAGACTACAGTTACACTGAATGCAATGTACGCAATGGGGTCGGCTGACCTATGTTTTGTGCTTCAGTGTATGTCGTTGTCAGTGGTTACGTGGCTGTCCAGAAATAATTGGACAGGTGGGCCAGGTGGGCAGTATCTTTCGGAAGTTCGAGCCACGGTAAGTCTGCAGAGTTACGTATCACTGAAGTCTAGTTGGAAATGTGGTTGGTTGCTGTTAATGATTTAAAGCCGTTAAAATGATCTGCACCTTAAAGTAAACTCGGTTTGCAATTCGACAGGACTACACTGTGGATCTAACCAGACGTAAATAAGAGTGCTTGCACTTGCGAGAGACTGCAAAAACGCCGCTCGTGTGCAATTCAGTGTCACCTGCAAAAGCATAGGCTCTTACGCAAAAGTTCAATGAAACTATGCTGTGAGTAAGACGTTGCTAGCCCGCGCGGTTGGCCGTGCGGTCTAACGCACGGCTTTGCGGGAGGGAGGGGGCGCCTGGTCCCCGGCACGAATCCGCCCGCCGGATTTGTGTCTAGGTCCGGTGAACCGGCCAGTCTGTGGATGGTTTTTAGGCGGTTTTCCATCAGCCTCGGCGAATGCGGGCTGGTTGACGTTATTACGCCTCAGTTACAATATGTCGGCGAATGCTGCGCAAACAAGTTCTCCACGTACGCGTACCCTACCATTACTCATTACTCTACCACGCAAACGTAGGGGTTACACTCGTCTGGTGTGAGACGTTCCCTGGGGGGGGGGGGGGGGGGGGGGGGGGGTCCACCGAGGGCACAATAACCCTGAGTTCGGTGTGGGGCGGCGGAGGGGTGAAGTGGACTGCGGTAGTCGCCGTGGGGTTGTAGACCACTGCGGCTGCAGCGGGGACAATACGAATACAAAAATACAAGATGTTGCTCAGAAGATGAGCATAACATTAAGTAGTGATAGGATCTAAAGAGAAGATTCATGCTCTGTTGAACTAGGTGAACAAGTAGAAAAAATATGAGCACAAAAAATTACCGCAGTTGGATATGTAAGTACGCGACACTAAAGATCATCTGAGAGATGAGAATTATCCTACAGTGCCATTTACTAACAATATAAAATGGAGTTGAAACATCTTCTTCGCGGTTGCGATCTGATTGATTCATTTTTCACTGTCAGAGGCTAGGAATTTGAATCACAGTGCTATTACACGTAGTGAAATAGCCTTCGGCTACGGGATCAAGAGTTTACAAATGAAGTCAACCAGAAAGTTTGCAGATATTAGGAGGAAAAATCAGTTACACTCTTTTGCATAAACACCGAAATGGTGGAAGACATTGCTTACAAAACGCTTGTACAATGTTTAGTGGACATCTGGTTGACTATGTGGTGTCTATTTTAGGTTGGCCAAACGACGAAATACTGCACGAATCCTAACAGGGATGTTTGACACGAGGGAGACTCTTATAAAAGTCCTGCAATATGTAAAATGACAGGTAACGACGAGAGACGCTTGGTATATAGAGAAAACCTGCATGGAAAGTACCAAGAACCTCTTTGTACCATGAAAATTACGAATATCCTTCTGCTATCTACATATGTACCTCGTAGATAAAACATTAGATAAAAAGAACAAGTGACGTAGACGTGTGTAAATTAGTTTTCATCCGAAAATAGAACTGAGAGAAACGTTAATCAATGATAGATTGGAAAATATTTCCGTGATTTATGGAGCATAGATGTAGAAGAGTACAAATGTAAATGTAGATGCAAATGAGTATAGAAGTAGATGGGTACAGATGTAGATGAGTGTAGATGTAGGAGAGCAGAGCACTCACCAGAGCCTTCATGGCGAGAGCGTGCTGTGGATGTCGCCGGTGCAAGAGCAGAGGAGGCTGTGATGGTCATAGCGGCGCCGGCAGGCTTTATATAGCGCGCGCTGTCCACCCCACGCCGCAAAAAACGGCCGCCGGGACACCCTTCTAGCGGCGGTGAAAGGCGTGCCGCTCCACGCGCTCTTCCGTTCAGCGAGCCGTGTGTGTGTGTGTGTGTGTGTGTGTGTGTGTGTGTGTGTGTGTGTGTGTGTGGCGGCATGGAAATCGAGCAGCGCTTACGCAAAGGCGGGCCGGGGCCTCGCGCAGCGTCCGGTCAGGGGCGCGACGAACGCTCCTAGAAGAACCACGTGTTCTCTCGGGCCGCTACCAAAGGCCACCGGTATCTCTTAGACTATGCGGCCGCATCCACAAACTTCCTCACTATGTGCTCGCAGTACACACCACTAAATTCGTTCTCATCTACAGACCAAACCAATTGCAGAAGAACGTGTCATCTTTTTTTGAAGAAGTCCCACAAGGATTCGTTCTTGGGTTCATAATATTAATTCTCTTAAGAAATATCCGATATGGAAATAGTACCGATAGGACTATACAAGGTGGTCCATTGATCGTGACCGGGCCAAATATCGCACGAAATAAGTGTCAAACGAAAACACTACAAAGAAGAAACTCGTCTAGCTTGAAGGGGGAAACCAGATGTCGCTATATGGTTGGCCCACTAGATAGCGCTGCCATAGGTCAAACGGATATCAGCTGCGTTTTTTAAAAATAGGAACCCCCATTTTTATTACATATTCGTTTAGTACGTAAATAAATATGAATGTTTTAGTTGGACCACTTTTTTCACTGTGTGATAGATTGCTCTGTTATGGTCACAAACGTATAAGTACGTGGTATCACGTAACGTAACATTCCATCAATGCGGACGGTATTTGATTCGTGATACATTACCCGTGTTAAAATGGACCGTTTACCAATTGCTAAAAAGGTCGTTGTCGTGTTGATGTATGGCTATTGTGATCAAAATGCCCAACGGGCGTGTGCTATGTATGCTGCTCGGTATCCTGGACGACATCATTCAAGTGTCCGGACCGTTCGCCGGATAGTTACGTTATTTAAGGAAATAGGAAGTGTTCAGCCACATGTGAAACGTCAACCACGACCTGCAACAAATGATGATGTCCAAGTAGGTGTTTTAGCTGCTGTCGCGGCTAATCCGCACATCAGTAGCAGACAAATAGCGCGAGAATCGGGAATCTCAAAAACGTCGGTTTTGAGAGTGCTACATCCATATCGATTGCATCCGTACCATATTTCTATGCACCAGGAATTGCATGGCGACGACTCTGAACGTCGTGTACAGTTCTGCCACTGGGCACAAGAGAAATTACGGGACGATGACAGATTTTTTGCGCGCGTTCTATTTAGCGCCGAAGCGTCATTCACCATCAGCGGTAACGTAAACCGGCATAATATGCAGTACTGGGCAACGGAAAATCCACAATGGCTGCTACAAGTGGAACATCAGCGACCTTTGCGGGTTAATGAATGGTGCGGCATTATGGGAGGAAGGATGATTGGGCTCCATTTTATCGATGACAATCTAAATGGTGCAATGTATACTGATTTCCTACTCAATGTTCTACCGATGTTACTACAAGATATTTCACTGCATGACAGAATGGCGATATACTTCCAACATGATTGATGTCCGACATAATGCTCGCGTGTGTCTGAAGCGGTACTGAACAGCATATTTCATGACTGGTGGATTGGTCGTCGAAGCACCATACCATGGCCCGCAGATTCACCGGATCTGACGTCCCCGGATTTCTTTCTGTGGGGAAAGTTGAAGGATATTTGCTATCATGATCCACCAGCAACGCCCGACAACATGCGTCAGCGCATTGTCAATGCATGTGCGAATATTATGGAAGGCGAACTACTCGCTGTTGAGATAAATGTCGTTACACGTATTGCCAAATGCATTGAGTTTGACGGACATCATTTTGAACATTTATTGCATTAATGTGGTATTTACAGGTAATCACGCTGTAACAGCATGCGTTCTGAGAAATGATAAGTTCACAATGGTACATGTATCACATTGGAACAACCGAAATAAAGTGTTCAAACGTACCTGCGTTCTGTATTTTAATTAAAAAAAACTACCTGTTACCAACTGTTCGTCTAAAATTGTGAACCATATGTTTATGACTATTACAGCGCACTCTATCACAGAGCGAAAAAAGTGGTCCAACTAAAACATTCATATTTCTTTACGTGCTACACAAATATGTAATAAAAACTGAGGGTTCTTATTTTAAAAAAAGCAGTTGATATCAGTTTGACCTATGGCAGCGCCATCTAGCGGGCCAACCATAGCGCCATCTGGTTTCCCCCTTCAAGCTAGACGAGTTTCGTTCTTTGTAGTTTTTTCGTTTGATGCTTATTTCGTGAGATATTTGGCCCGGTCACGATCAATGGACCACTCTGTATATTGAAGTGACAAAGTCATGGGATCACTCCGTTTGTGCTCAGATGACTAATGTCAGAAGGTTTCCGACGTGATTATAGTCGCCCGGAATTAACAGATTTTGAACGCGGAATGGATGTTGGAGCTAGGCGAATGGGACATTCCATTTCCGAAACCGTTAGGGAATTCATTATTTCGACATCCACAGTGTGAAAAATGTGCCGAGAATACCACATTTCAGCCACTATCTCTCTCACGTTGGATACCGCACTGGCCGACGGCCTTCACTTTACGACCGAGTAAGCGGCGCTTGCGTAGAGTTGTCGGTGATGACAGACAAACAACACTGCGTAAAATAACTGCAGAAATCAATGTGGGACGTACGACGAACGCATCCATTAGGACAGAGCGGCGTTAATAAGCTTTAGCAGCAGAAGACCGACTCGAGAGCCTTTGCTGGAAGCACGACATTGTCTGCAGTGCCTCTCCTCGGCTCGTGTCCACTGGAAACAGTGGCCTGGTCAGATGAGTCTCGGTTTCAGTTGGTAAGATCCGATGGTAGCGGTCGAGTGGGAGCACAGACCCCACGAAGCCATCGACCCAAGTTGTCAGCAAGGCATTGTGCAAAGTGGTGGTGGCTCCATAAAGACATGAGCTGTGTTTACATGGAATGGACTGGGTCTCTGGTCGAACTAAACTGATCATTGACTGGAAATGGTTATCGTTCAAATGGCTCTGAGCACTATGGGACTTAACTTCGGAGGTCATCAGTCCCTTGGAAATGGTTATGTTCGGTTACTTGGGGACCATCGGCAGCCATTCGTGGACGTCGTGTTCACAAACAATGATGGAATTTTTATGGATGACAATGTGCCATGTCACCAGGAAACAATAGTTCAAGATTTGTTTGAAGAACATTCTGGATAATTCGAGCCAATGATTTGGCCATCGGGGTTGCCCGACATGAATTCCATCGAAAGTTTATGGGACATAACCGAGGAATCGTTATGTGCACAAAATCCTTCACGGGCAACACTTCCGCAATTTTGGACGGCTATAGAGGCAGCATGGATCAATATTTCTGCAGGGGACTTTCAACGACTTATTGATTCCATGTATTCGCCGTGTCCTCAGCTCGCGGTCTTGCAGTAGCGTTCTCACTTCTCACGCCCGGGTTCCCGGGTTCGATTCCCGGCGGGGTCAGGGATTTTCTCTGCCTCGTGATGACTGGGTGTTGTGTGCTGTCCTTAGGTTAGTTAGGTTTAAGTAGTTCTACGTTCTAGGGGACTGATGACCATAGATGTTACGTCCCATAGTGCTCAGAGGCATTTGAACCATTCGCCGTGCAAAAGGAGGTCCGACACGATATTGGGAGATATCAAATAACTTTTGTCACTTCGCTGTGTATTACCATGGCCTCGGTCTACAGTCTGTGGTGACTTTTATTGATATGTTTTCAGTGAATACAATTAAAATATTATCAAAGCGTTTTGTTCTCAATTAAAGTTCGAAACAAACGCAGAGAGACTCATGCTGCTTTACGGGGCTGGGGGGAAGGGCGACTCCCACAGGCTTAGTTTTCGGCCTGTCAGTATTCACTTACACAGATACACTGCCTGATGAAAAAGTGAGGCATCCAGAAGACGTGGTCGGATGACAGTGTAACATCTTGCAACCACACACAATCAGCTGGTATGTAAAAGGTTAAGAGTAGCATTTCTTTCTGTGACAGGTGAAATGACCACCAAAACGAAATACTATTTTTCGTGTTTAGTGTTGTTACTAGGGCTTATAGAGGACACAGAAAGGGCGTGGTCAGCTTCAGATGTTGAGCGATTGCTGTGGTCACGGAGATGCTGCGCACTCGAGTGAGATAGCGTTATCAGCAGCTGACGGAGTTGGAAAAAGGCCTCATTTTGGGCACGATGGAATCGCGCAATATGCACATTTGCGGGACATCTGTATGTGACAGTGAGCCGACGCTGGACTACATGCGAACGTGACGTCAGCCACACTCGTCGTCGAGGTTCCAGTCGACCACTTCTGACTACCACAAGGGGCAATCGCCGTATTGTGGGCCGAGTTCATCGCACGTTCTTTCCATTTGAGAACAAGTAATGGCTCCTTGCAATATTCTGCGTCATCCAGCACCATCGGTCGGAGACTAGCAACAGCCGCACCGAGGAAATACCGTCCCGTGCGTGGGCTGCCGTAGACTGTTCGAACAGTTGACGTCGCAGTTCGAGAAATTTTGGACTTTGTTCGATCTTTCGACCGCCACGCGATCTAGCGGCTTTTATTGGTACTATCTCCATAACAAATCATAACGTTTTTAATGTACGAGGGTCATTCAATAATTAAAGAGACAAACTGGTCCGGTGAACAACGTTCTGTTATTCTTTTTTTACTCTCTGAAGTGAGAACCAGTGATTGTATACTGTAGAATGTTTGAAGTTTATTGTGAAGGTTGTATGAATCGCGCAAATTTTTACAAGTGAGTAGAGCAGTTCATAAATGGTCGCGACTCAGTGACTGACGAACACCATTCTTGCCGACCAGTTGCAGTTTCAACTCCCTCATTTGAAAGTCGAATTGTTGAGATTATGCGTGCTGACCGTCGTGTGACAGTGGAAATGATAGGTGATAAGGTTCAAGTTAGTACTGGCAGAGTTCATAACATTATCTGTAACAACCTGAAGTACCGCAAAACATGTGCAAGATGGGTCCCAAAATAGTTGACGTGGCTACACAGAGGAAACAAGGTTGAGAGTATGCACAGAGATGAAGGGAAGTTACGAAAGAGAAAGTGGGTACTTCCTAACCAAAATTTTAACTTATGATGAAACTTGGGTTCACTATTATGAGCCAGAATCATGGAGTGGATTCACACCAACTTACCTGTAAAAATAATAATAATAATAATAATAATAATAATAATAATAATAATAATAATAATAATAATAAATAAAATAAAATAAATCGAAACCCAAGCACCAGCAGGAAAAGTCATGTTGACAGTTTTTTGTGATTACCTCGAAGAGCAGCATACAATGAATAACCAGTACTGCTCGGATTTTCTTTTAAACAAGGCGAAGCCAGCCATGAGTGAGAGACGGCCTGGATCTCAGAGGAGAGGTGTGAGTCTCCAGAAAGACAAGGTACATCCTCATATTGCTCAACTAACCCGTGAAATCATCAACAAAATGTGCTGGGAAGTACTGCCTCATCCCCCTTACAGTCCTGATTTAGCATCTAGTGATTTATATTTGTTTGGTGCACTGAAGGAGGCATTACGTAGGATGAGGTTCCAAGACAACGAGGACGTGAAAAAGTTTGTGGGAAATTGGTTCAAATAAAGAGTTCTTTGCAGCCCGAATAAAAAAGCTTGTAGCCCGCTGGAACAAGTGCATAAATATTCAAGGGGATTATGTTGAATATAGAAAAAGTACTGTTTTGTAAAAAAAAACCTCTTTTTCCTCCAGACAAATGTCGCTCTTTAATTATGGAATAACCTCGTATAATGAATCTTATCATGAAAATAAACGTTAAAAATGTAATGCAGTGTCTTACAGATGGAGAATCTGTGTAAACACAGCCTTTAATAAATAAATAAATGAACACAATCGCGAGTCAATCTAATTCCTGACCTTTAGCTCGTCCAGTTATTTAGTGACGTTTATTGGTAGACTACTATCTCTACGAAGGGTATGGCCACTGTTAGTTATTCGATTGGTCGCAATTACATCCAATTTGGCAATACTTTTTATTGGTTAGATATTGTATTCCCAGCTAATTTGTTCCTTTATTTCATCTGAATGTACCATCTCTTAAGACTAATTAAAAAATATTTGCATTTTTATAAGTTACTTTAATATTTGAACGAGTATTGACGTACTCATTTACAGATCACTTGGTAAATTATTATTATTGTCTCTAATAACCAAATGAAACTTTGTATTACATTCAGAGTCGAGAAATATTTTTCAACGACAATACTTTCACCATTGACAGCTAGTCTTACATAACAGAATCACTACTGTATCCGCTATTCTCAAATTCTATACGAGAATTCTTACCTAAATTAGGTCAAATACAACAGGATTTAATACGATAGTAGGATTCATTGCCTTTTTCACCCTGTTTCACGAAACAATTCAAGCACAGCTGTAGCTTGTTCTTGTTGCAACTTCTCAGCTTCCTACGATCGCCAGCGTCACGTGAGTGAACTGTCACGTGATTGTTCCGGGCAGCACTCGACACTTCTTAGGGCTTCCAGTGTGTTGGAGGGTCGGCGGACATTTGCCACGCCGGACATTTGCCACGCTGGACATTTGCCACGATTTTACCTGCTCCGAAGGGTTGGGTCCCTTGTCTCCCCATCCTCCTCCTCATCGCTTACTGAGCCTTTCCGCTGGTTAACTTAATATAGAACCAGAATCTCTTTGGATTTTCCGCCACATTTCTAGAGAGAGTTTCGTTGTGGAAACTATTAAATTTATCTCGCATTGAAATCCGCACCAAATTTCGAGCCTCAGTAAAACTTCGACAATCTTGGAGATTTTGCGTTCGTCTAAATTATACTTGCTCTTTTCGGTGCTCCTGCAGCAGTTTTCTGTCGTGTTTTGTGTGCCATGGGGGATCACTTCCGTCTCTTATTAATTTATTTGGTACGAATCTCTCGAATGCTGTTGGTACTGTTTCTTTGAACTTAAGCTACATATGGTCTTTACTTAGTTTTGAAGGATTGGAGATTGTCTCTTAGAAAGATGTCAACCGAATTTTTAGTTGCTGTTATAAATAGATATAGTTCGCGTTTAGTTTTGGTGAATTTCTTTGTTACGGAATTGAGCCTCGCTACGACTGCGTGTTCACTAATCCCTGTATCCGTCGTGATGCTCAGGATTATTTGTGGCTAAGAGGTCAAGTGTGTTTTCGTAAACATTTACAATTTGAATCGCCTCGTCAACTAATTGTTCAAAATAATTTTAAAAAATGCATTTATAACAATTACGGAAGTTGTTTTCTATCTAAAATAGGGTCTGAAAATGTATTTTTGTCAACATACGGAAGGTAGATTGAAGTCACTGCCAACTATAATTATGTGAGTGGGGTACCTATTTGTGATAAGACTCAAGTTTTCTTTGAACTGTTCAGCAACTGTTTCATCTGAGACCGGAAGTCGGTATAAGGAGCCAGTTATTAATTTATTCCGGTTGTAGAATATAACTTCTGCTCATACTAAGTCACAGAAACAATCTGCTTCACTGTCGCTTGTGAGCTGGAATACATGTTACATTATTTTTCCTTATGTTGTACTTCTTGTTTCTGTTGTAGTGCAGATCATTACAATTACGGCTTTTCCTCCAAAACTTAGTATGCTTTCTCTGTGACTCTGTAAATACCAGAGCTAAACAATGTAGAACAACAACGTACGTTACAAGCACAGCATTCTGTATTACTTCATTTCCTTATTTCTAACATTTTAAAATTGTATGTCGACTTGAGATGACATGTCAATCATAGATGATCTCATCTAACGTAATTTGAGTCGTGTTGTGAACATTATCCCGCTACACTTTATTAACTAATGTTTCGCAGCAAGGGATATCGCATTTTAGAGAGTAAATTAATATGCAATATGTCATTCTTCTTATCAAACATTCACATACACGTTTCTTCTTTTCTTATTGTCTTTTCGGCATGCAGTTGTAGTAATTAAAGTAGGCGTAAATGCAGTGATCAAAAAGAAATGATTAGCGTACATTGGCATTCTCTTTACATCTTTCCTTTCTTGTTGCTCTCACCGCGATGGACTGTTTCTATCGGAATTAGTAAGCATGAAAGGAAGCTACCGCACGGACAGAGATCTATATTTATACTTGGCAGAACTAATTACACACTGACATAATCATCGGTACTGCTTCCGTTTCCCAAAAGTTATAAATATTTCTATTTCGGAAAAGAAGCTCTGTATTTAGGCAAGATGTCGAAGATAAGGTCCCTTACGTACTGGTGGCGTCGAGTAAGATGTGGAGACGGAGGTTGTAAAGGCGGGCAGAAGTGGGAAGGGCGTACCTTACGTGAGGGATCGCTACCTGGCTGGAGAAGGGGCAAGTGTGTCAAATGTCCAGCTTGGCATACGTCCGGCATTCCTGTTGGAGAGGCGCAGCGGTGTTACTCCAGGGCTCACAGTGTGGGGCGCTAACGGGCATGACTTCAGGTCACGGGTGGCAGTGACTGGAGAAACTCGATGGCACAACGGTACATCGTGGACAACCAGCATCCCCTCAGGCGACAGTCTCGGCCTTACGCACCCTTCCCAACGGAACCAGTGCACGCGCCCAGGCCAGAATGGCGCAGTGTCGTGCTGCTAAGTAGTCTCATACCAAGTTCTTTGTAAATTTGACTAGGTTTTGCAAATGTTAAAATAACTTCACGTACTTCCAGAACCTAGTGAGCTTCGTATCATTTCCTCCTTCCCTTCTGGTTGCTTGACATTTTACGTCAGGCAGTATACATGCTGAAACAGGAATTCCAATACCAGATTCGATACAGTATACCAATACTTTAAATGGTATTGCAACATAGATACGTGAGAACCAAATTATCAACACCGCTAGCGTTGAAAGGTATTTATTGCTTTTATATTTTGAGGTACTGAATACAAAAGTGTAATTTAGAGTAGAAAGCGAAATACAGAAGTTTTGATACGTTTTCAAGAACCACCTAAAGTATGAAATTAAATACAACTTAAGGAGCGTAACGTCCCTTTGGATCTTCAGTCTTGGCTAATACTAAGCGGTAGAGCAATGAGATTGTTATTTCTTATGTATCAGTATCGACGTTACAAACAGAACACTGATGAACTGAACTCGCGATTTGTGCGAGATATTTACTTCAAGAATTGTAATTAAATCGTTTATAATCGATGGTTTGTCAGTTGCTATTTCAATATTAATGATAAGTTCAAACTAGTTCCAGTGACATCAAATTCCCTATAGACTGGTTGTAATCTCAATTCTATAATTAGTCGTAACAGTGTTATTAATTCCTAACGTCAAGGAGTTTATATTAAAGCGCCGAGCGCTTCAGTCAAATAATATCGCAGCACGTTATTCCTATAAATAATATTGTAAAACTTGAATGATAAATGCGTGAATTGACACGATATGCTGATTTATTACACAATATTAGTCACTTTCTAACAGAGCCGTGAGGAAGAAGCTTTCCCAGGTGTTGGGGGAATTATAAATTATATGCTTCGTAACTATCGCCAAGTTCCATAGTCGATTAGTTATTACGAATGAAATTGTCTATCTGTGCTCACTTCCTAAATAATGTTAACTTCAGGTTATCTAATTGAAAGTCACTTCTGTCTAATATATCTAAGTCCTCTATCTGAATTCTAAATAAAGTAATATTTGAAGTCAAAGTATCGTTTCACTGTGTCATAGTAGATCGCAATAATCAATTCTGAAAAAAGCAATGTAATTGCGCCTACATATACGAGCATTCAAAAGTATGACCTGCTTTGGATAACTCTTGTAACGTAGTGACAATGGATTGAATTATCCTTAGCCATTACTCACGAATCTCAATGAGTACTCACACGGAGTATTCTTTAGGAATGTTGGTTCTACTTTGCGAATTTTAATTATAATGATTTTGCGGTGCACTATGATTTTGAATTTTGAGTTTAATTTTATAGGAATTCTATCTTTCTTTCGTATGTTAATAAATTACGAAGTATTAGATTCCTGATTCAATTACTGGTTAATATCCAGATAATAGTGTTAACTGGAAATTTCTTTGCTTGTTCATTTTCCATGGAATTTCGAGCTTATTTTGGGGAAATCTTTGTGAATTTTGGAGCTAATTTTTGATTTTCATTTCTCGTCGCAGGAAGTGGCATAACAGAAGTAAGGCCAAAATTTCGCACTGCAAACCAAATGTAGGCCACAAGGTAAGTTTTATGCTATTTATTTTGTTACAGCGCATCATTACAAACCCTTCTTTCTCATGTATGCATGAACGAACTCGAGTTCAAAATCAGCACTCGTACCACTTTTCTAAAGCAGTGGTTACGTGTGTAATATGGTTAACGATGCCCTTATTTGAATTTTTCGTTATACAATATGCGTGGTTTCTAAGTTTTGCTGCTGGTCTTGTAATTCATACACACTACAAAGTTGATACATACATTTTAATTCGCATTAAACTAGTAATGAAAGGTTGTTATTTTCCCTCAACAATATTTATTTGTAATATCCGAAAATGCAAGAGCAATCTGATGGCTTTGCATGCGAATATTAATCATATTTTTAAAATCATTATTAATCAGACCTAAATTATGCAGAAGCTCCAGTAGAATTTGAACGAGTCGTCACTTTTGTGTGACATAATAGGGATCATTGCTCCACAACTAAGCATTTCATTTCGCTAAGAAAACTAGCAACCTTCTGGAGGCTTCCACATGGAGTCATTGTCATTCTATAAAAATGATAAACAGACACAAGATGGAAAACATCCGATGACAATTCTAGAGCCTCACAGCAAGAAATATTTTATTTAAGTTGACCGTCTTATTGGACTAGCTTGATCTCTTTCTATCTTGAGACAGTTATTTCGTGTATTGTATATACTTTATCAAATGAGATATAACATCGATTGTGATGTATTGTCACAGTATTTCTACTCCCAATGAAGTAAGTGAGGGGCAACGGATGGTACAAATAAGTCACATGTGACTATTGTGATTTAAGTTTCTCTGTATCACTTGAAACAATTATTAGAATATTGTCTTCATCAAAGTCACGACTGATTTACCTCCCAACCACGTCCTACACGAACTGTGCTCCAGTTCATATGACCTCGAAATCGGAGGGATGTCAAACGCTAGCCTTTCTGTGCTTCAAGTAAAGAAAGTGTTTAGCAAATGGATGAAGGCAAGTGAAGAAGTGATTACTGTGAATATATATATATATATATATATATATATATATATATATATATATATATATATATATATATATATAAGAGTTTCAACGCTGGGGTGCAATAATAAAGGTCGAATTATTCATCATTATCATCGACGTAATCATCTTCGAGATGGACAAAACGCTCCATTCTCCTGAGACAGAAATTTCATTTTGTGCATTTTGTTTCCCTAGAATCCAACATCTTTCCGATTACTCGGCTCGTGAACTAAAATCTTATTTGAGTTTTTGAAGATTTCGGATGCAAACGGGTCACTGCTTCCAAATACTCGATAAACGACGTTTTCTAAAACTATGTCTTTAAACTGTGTATAAATTATTCATTATTAAAAACTTTACCGATAACGGTACAGCGGATAAACAGCAGTAACATCCAAGTACAAGTGAAGGAAAGAAAAGAAAAAAACAGTGCAGCCCAATAAGAATCAGGGAGTAAGGTGGAAATCGAAAAACATTACTAAACTACGGACAGGGCGGATACATAGTCATATTGTGGGTAACACGAAATCGTCTTTGATGGGTCAGATTGCCGAGAAATTGAACTAATGATTGGTCGAATTTGAAAAGAAAATAAATGAAATATAGCACGCATACACAGAGGAAGGCTACGACAGTTGTTGAAGGTATTATTGTTACATCGGCAGACTTGATCGTATTGAAAAAATACCTAAAGGACAGCGACATAAAACAGAAGTAACATCGAAAATTACATTGTTTACAAAAATACAATACCATCTCGCTACATGTGCGTCAAATGAACTCTCTTACGGTTTGTTCATCGTACGAACTCAACGATTTGTCGTTGGGTGAAGTAAACATCCACTGTATGTAAAACCGCTGGAACTAGGGCCTACATGTTGTTGTTGTAGTCTTCAGTCCAAAGACTGGTTTGTTGCAGCTCTCAATGTTACTACTTTATCCTGTGCGATCCTCTCCATCTCCGAGTAACTACTGCAACCTACATCGTTCTGAATCTGCTTACTGTGTTCATCTCTTGCTCTCCCTCTATGACTTTTACGCCCTGCACCTCCCTCCAATACTAAATTGGTGAGTCCTTGATGTCTCAGAATCTATCCCGTCAACCGATCCCTTCCTTTGGTCAAGTTGTGCCACAAATTTCTTGTCTCCCAAATTCTATTCAGTACTTCCTCTTTAGTTACGTGATCGATCCATGTCATCTTGCCCGCAACTCGTGGTCGTGCGGTAGCGTTCTCGCTTCCCACGCCCGGGTTCCCGGGTTCGATTCCCGGCGGGGTCAGGGATTTTCTCTGCCTCGTGATGGCTGGGTGCTGTGTGATGTCCTTAGGTTAGTTAGATTTAAGCGGAGCAGCTCGGACTTGTTTACGTCCCGGCTGCGAACGTTCGCGGAAGAAGCGGTGTTTACACCGTCGTCACTCGCGTGTGTTACTGTTAGAATCGAACGCCATGGCACATAATTTCCGAAAAACCACGATACAGTTCACGTTCTGTAACGAGTATGCACGACCGAAGGCTTTCGAAATCGAACGTTTCTTGAGAGACGAAGCGCAACTTAATTACACGGAGATTATTGGAATTCATTTGTCAATCGTGAACAGCACTCTTTACGTAAAGATGACTGACGACGCAGCATGCGATAGGATCATTGAAGCCGCCAAACAAGGATTCCAGTTCCGACACTCCGATGGTCATATTGGCGAAGTTTTAGTCGCTCATTCGGGCCTGGGCGTGCGTACGATTCGAGTCTTCGAGCTGCCTTTCGAGGTACCAGAATCATTGGTCACTGAATCGCTCCAGCCATATGGCAGAGTTATCAGTAATACGGCCGAACGTTGGGCAAGTTTTAGCACGTATCCAGTGCTCAATGGTGTCCGACAGGTGCGAATTGCCCTTATGAAACATGTCCCATCGTACATCAACATCGGTGGCTGTCGGGCTATTGTCATCTATGATGGACAGCCCCGGACATGCTCCGGGTGTGGTGGTGAAGGACATCTTCGATCTGCGTGTGTACAGAGGAGACTCGTGCAACTCCCCAGCGGAGACCCTCAGAATCCGACTACACCAACGTCACTGCCGATGACTTACGTACCGGCGCTTCGAGGGGAGGTGACGCCGAGGTCGGAACGCACTATCGAACCGACGCCGCAGTTGATTGAGGCGCCTTCGGACCCCACTGACGAAGGAATGGCTCCGACCAACCTCCAATCCCAGACATTACAGGTGGTGCAAAAAGAGGTTGACAGTATCACAACAGGTATGGAAGCTGAAGTGGAACGGCCCCAGGGCGTTGTGGCGACGGCGAGACAGCAGGAGATACAAGATTCACCGATACCAGAGGCCGAGGTTAGGGCCCGCAAACAACGCTCGCCAAAGCGCCGCAAGAAGCGCCGACTAAACTCTGCGGAGACGCTATCTTCTCTTCTTGGGAGCCCAGAGGAGACTAACACTATGGACCTGTCTGACTTGGAACCACAAGCTTCGGATGTCGCAGACCATATGAATTCGGACAGTGAAAAGATGTCACGTCGCTCAGACGACGCATCCGCTCAGGGGCCTGCTACCCCTTCTGCGGTGGAGTCTAAAGCTGCGAAAGAACAACAGCTGTCACTCATCAATGCTGCACAGGAAAATTTGGAGCACCCCAATGATATCAGCTGGTATGAGCAGGACGACGAAATCACCGATGCGGACCATTCTACTGGTGGGGACTCGCATCCGTCTGCATCTCAAGAAACCTAATACCGCAGCGACACGTCCGTCGGGCGGCCCTCTGCGGATGTGCAAAGGGACTGTCGATACGGTGAAACTTTGTCATTTTAACATCATGTGGAGATGACAGATACTCGACCCCAGGCATACAGAATAGGGACAGTGAATGTAAATACCATTAGATCGCCCGTGAAACAGCAGTTGTTTAGGGACATGATATACGCGTCGGATGTGGATATACTGATGGTGCAGGAAATCTACATTCCTGAGTTCCAGGAAGTCCATGGATACATCTCCTACACCTCGCCGCACGACAGTGGAACGGCGATATTGGTCCGGGACGGGATTCTGGTTCGCGACCTGGCTTATCTACCTTCGGCACGAGGACTGGCGATAACTGTTAATGGAATTCGCATTCTCAATGTTTATGCCCCTTCCGGCACCGACAACAGACGGGCGCGTGCGAGATATTATTCGGAAGAGATTGTGCCCTTATTTACCGGCAGATTCGATCATTTCATTATAGGTGGTGACTTCAATTGTGTTTTAGCCCAAAAAGACCAACTCCACATTACAATACCTCTCGTGAATTGCATGTGCTATGCCGGGATCTGGAGTTAAGCGACACCTGGGACATGATTCATAGGAACCGTGAGGGATATACTTTTTATACCAGTCACTCGGCGAGCAGACTCGATCGAATATATGTTTCGGTTGGCCTACAGGATAAGGTGGTTGACGCGGAGCGATGGCCTGCGGCATTTACTGATCATCTGGCTTACATTTGTACCATATCACTCCCTAGGCAAAGTGTGTGGAGAAGCCGCGGGACATGGAAGCTCAATTCGTCACTTTTGGCAGACCCCGAATGTCGTCAGAGAGTCGAGAAGGTATGGGCCACATGTCAACGCCGTCTCCCAACATATACCTCCGTGCTTCAATGGTGGCTCGAGTGTACTAAGCCGGCAATAAGAAGAGCTCTCATACAGTATGGTCGGGATAAGACGAGATGGCAAAGAGACACTCTTGATTATTATTACACCATGCTTCGTGAGCTGTCCTTCCAGGTGCCGTCTCCAGAACATCAAGCGGAAGTTCATCGTGTCAAGGCACAAATCCTATCGATCACGCGACGACGACTGGGTGGCATCCCAATACGGGCAAGATGTCTCGACACCATCACTGGGGAACGTACCTCGATGCACCATGTGTCGCGGGAACATAAACGTTACCGCCGGGCATTGGTAACAGTGCTCCACGGTTTAGATGGCCGTCAACTGAGAACACAACAGGACATTGCAAATGAATTTTTAGAGCACTTCCGCCACCTCTATGCCGGTACACCGATGGACCGCCTCGTGGGGGAAGAGATACTGCAACATCTGCAAACGACACTGACAGAGACGGATAAGGCAGCGCTTATGGAGCCACTCACAGAAGACGATATAAAGGTGGCACTCACGAAAGGAGCGGCCCATAAATCACCAGGGCCTGATGGGATTACGCTAGAGTTTTATCGAGAATTCGTGGACATGATGATGCCACAGTTGGTGTCGATATACAATGAGGCGATGCGTCCGGACATGCGCCTACCGTCGGATTTTGTGACGGGCTTTCTTCTTCCCATCCCGAAGATGGCGGGGAGTCGCAATGTTAATCAATATCGGCCTCTCACTATGCTAAACACCGATTATAAAATCTTTGCAAGACTACTAGCGTCTCGTCTCAAGCTGGCGATATCCAAGACAATATCCCCTGATCAGGCTTGCCTAGGGGTGCGAAGCAACATCTCCTCGGTGTTAAGTGAATACCGTGACGTTATCGCCCTTGCGGAAACGTGTAAAATGCGAGCAGCGATGATATCTGTGGACTTCAATCGTGCGTTCGATAGGATAAACCATGACTTATTGGCGTCAGTCATGAGCCGAATGGCGATTCCACCTGTTTTCATCTCCATCGTTATGAGGCTAATACGAGGGGCTACATCGAAGGTGATTGTAAACGGCCGGGAAGCGGGCTCGATTCCTATTAACAGCTCAGTCCGACAAGGGTGCCCACTATCCATGTTGCTGTTTGCGATAGCGCTTGAGCCGCTGATGTGTGTTATGAGGCGCTCACTTATTGGCATAGCGCTTAATGAGAACTCTTTCGTTTGTCGCGCATATGCGGACGACATGATCCTCCTTGTCAGATCAGGACATGAAGTGCGTCGGGCTGTTGAACATCTAGACTCTTACGGGACGGCGGCAGGCAGTGTCGTTAACATGACGAAATCCAAAATTATGCAGATTGGACGGGGTCTGGAAGACGTACCGGGACCGTTTCAGACGGTGGAAACGCTGAGATGTCTGGGGATTACATTTACCCGTTCACTACGGCGGTCAGCGGCGGCGAGTTCTCGGCGGCTTCTGCAGAATGCTCGTCTGACGATACGCAACAACTCACTGAGAGCCTTTGACATGATCCAACGTGTGGCATACACCAACGTTCACATAGCGTCACGACTGCCCCATTTAGCGCAGATCCTACCAATACCGAAGGGTATTGCAGATCGCCTCATGGCTGCCTTTGGTTACTATGTTAGTACTGGTATGTTATTTAAGATCAAGTATGATACGTTAACACTACAGTTCCGGAACGGTGGCCTCAACCTCACAAACGTGAGAAACAAAGCTCTGGCGCTTTACATGCGAGCGATGATACGAAATTGGCAACAAAGAAAGCATACCATAACGTCAGCTCTGATAGGAGTACTTGTTCCGCCTTCGTTCGAACCCCCTATTGCGATGGGCAATATTTCGCCTTCTCTTGCACACATTGCCTCATTTCTTATTGATTACAGTTATGTTCGTCTGAAAGTACCTTCGACGAGAATACCCACGACTCGGGAGATCTATAGATGCTTGATGGATCACCATGGCCGCAATATAATGGAATTCAAATACCCGTCGAGAACGTGGAACCACATTTGGTGTGCAGTGCACACTCCATTACTGTCAACAGCAGCGAGATCGATGTGGTATATTCTTATAAACGGTAAACTTGTGACCAGGAGTCGATTACATACAATTCATATGGTCGATTCTCCTCTTTGCACCAACTGTGGACTGTTAGCAACGGAATAACATGGTTTAGTGTGTGGCGCAGCGAGGGACGTCTGGATGCTGACGCGTCGAATACTGGCCTTCCTTCGGCGCACTAACTACACAGAAATCACATCGGATGTACTTTTTCTACCGGACAAGACCTTTTTTCCCAAACAAAAGACATATGCGGTCAATTGGATCGCTGGACATGCGACGAAATATTTGTATTCGTACGATATTAAGTCCGTGATGGATTATTGGATGTATGTACAAGAACAACACGAGCTCATACGGAGTCATACGAAATACAGGACTTACTTTTCCAATTTTTTAGGAAGTGTTTTTCACAATCCTCCCGATAGCTGGGGGGTCCGCCCGTGACTAGGATTGTCATTTACTTTATTGCTGTTACAAGAAAAAAAAGAAAAAAAAGAGGGCGGACTTTGTGTTGATTTTTTGGTTTCCAAATTGTTTTTTCTTCTCCCTAAACTTAATAATTATTCCTGATCCAGTTTGGTTTCCTTTGCCGTTTTTTCAATGTACATATTAAATAACATCGAGGATAGGCTACAAGCCTGTCTCACACCCTTTTCAACCACTGCCTGTCTTTTATGCCGTTCGACTGTTATAACTGCCATCGGACTTCTGTACATGTATGTAGCCTTTCGCTGCCTCTATTTTTTCCCCTGCTATCTTTAGAATTTTAAAGAGAGTGTTCCAGTTAACACTGTCAAAATTTTTCTCTAAGCCTACAACTGCTATAAATGTAGGTTTGCCTTTCCTTAACCTGTCTTGTAAGATAAGTCGTAGGATCAATATTGCCTCGCCTGTTATTTCATTTCTTCGGTATTCAAACCGATGTTCCACAAGGTTTGCTTCTTCCAGTTTCTTCATTCTTCTGTAAAGAAGTCATGTTAGTATTTTGCAGTCATGACTTATTGAACTAATAGTTTGGTAATTTTCACACCTGTCAGCGACTGCTTTCTTAGTAATTGAAATTGCTACGTTGTTCTCGAAGTCTGGGGTCTATCGCTTGTCTCATACTTAACGCACATCAGTTGGAGTTGTTTCGCGACGGCTGGCTTTCCAAAGGCTGTCAGTACTTCTGACGTAATGTGTTCTATTCCCGGGGTCTTGTTTCAATTTAGGTGTTTTATTGTTCTATCAAATTCTTCTCACAATATCATATCTCCCCTCTCATCTTCACCCAGGTACTCTTCCAGATCCTTAATATTGCCTTCATATTTATCTCCCTTCTACACAATCTACACATACCGCATCCATCTCTCAGCTTTCCCTTCATTGCTGAGGACTGGTTTTCATTTCAGCTCTTGATATTCAAAAAACTGCCTCTCTTTTTCCCAGAAGCTTCTTTAATTTGCTTGTAGGCGATATCTGTCTATCCCCTAGTGAAATACGCTTCTAAATCCTTACATTTGTCCTCTAACCACTCTTGCTAAGCCATTATGTTGTTACTGTAGCGCAAATGATACAACGAGGCACGTTAAATCATTGAAATTCTTCAAGGCTCATGATAATTAGTGTGTTAAATATTTAACCAAGATACGTATTGTTTCTAATGTCACTGCACCCTCACTTTCTCTGACGTACTCAAGTGGTCTTGTTCGTAAGCGTTGTAAAATTATGTGAAGTAGCTAGGTGTTTTGCGGGCCCGAGAAACCGTTGAAAGCATGGAGAAATGCTTACGCTTAATTCACGTTCTTTACGAAGTGTATTACATGCTATCCGAAGTTTTGTTATATGTTAGCAGTTAATCGGTATACAAGGAATTCGGCCTTTTATTGCTCAGCTGTTACGTTACATTCACGCTTTAGGTGCAGTCAGTCCTCGCATGGCGAGGATTCCAGTGACTTGTGGAGAGGGTAGCCCAGCTGCAGGTTAAACCAAGGCCTTGTAACTGTTTGGGCGGTTAAATGAGCCAGCGAGGCAATACACAAGTCGTCAAGCGGCTACGTAAACGTAACTTTATAAAAGTGCGCGACTGTTCTCTCCATTGGCGCGGTTTACGTTCCGCAAGAACGAGAATCCAATGACGTAACGACAGACGTGATTGAGTGAGTAGTGCAGTGTTGACTGCTGAGTTCAGCTTACGTACGATGAACAGAGTAAACCACAGAGTTGGTGCGTGACGATAAAGTTACCTTGGGGGCAGTCTTGTTTTAACGGCTTAGTACAATATCAAGCCCCACGCACTATACTCATAGCCATTAAACTTGGCGCAATGAATGTACTGATATGTTCATGGTAAACCTCTCTCTACGTAGATTTTTTCAGAACACATTTGTTGGTTGCCGGAGAATAGTGAGCAACAAATCGTCGATCAAGTTTATTCCAAGTACGTGGACACGCAACATGTCAGGTGAACGTGCAGGCCTATCTTTCTTGTCTTGTGGGTCCTCCACTTTATTTGTTCCGCTGAAATACGCCCTTTGGAGCTGCATCAAGGAGGAATTGTTCCTCGGACTTAAAGACCTTCCGAATATTCTTGTTAAACTCAATATGTGGAAGCGGAGATTATAGGGACCATCCAATCTTAGCCCAAATCACCGTAACAGATCTTGTCTGCTATGACATTCAACACTGGAGGCTACAGGTTTACAAGAGCGCTGGGAGCGTCTAATTTGGACGATTGTGTGACAATCGCTGTAGGACAACTTGAATACAGGCTCGGCCAAAAACAGTACATTGTGGCACATAGCACGACAGAAACGCTGCCTGTGTGTAGTTTCTGGACAGTGGAAGCCGATGCAATGCAAAGAGTGCTAGTAGATCAGTTCGAAACAGGTGGCGTTGAACAGTCAGCGCAGCCGGATCGACATTTGTTACAGTGCTCCAGCATCGAGCAAATTGTGGACGAAGCTGTTCATGGACAGTTGACCAAGAGGGCAGTCGTCTAGCACTGTGGCCACGCTGAGTGCTCCAGTACCCACGCTTCGCTGCGTATGGCTAACTTCTTTTCATTAATTCCACACGTTCCAACTCATGCGTTATTGATGTATCTGTATGCTCCCCATGACCCAGAATGTCACACTATGGAAAACTTCGTACTTCATTGTCGATCGTTCTTCCTCGTTCTAACATCTCACTTGCTGACTTTCTTCGGATTCTGCATCATAAGACTGAAGGGCAGGTGGAGTCACCTGGGCAAACTATTTACAGGAATAAAATTGTCTGACAGCTGCATATTAATTCATTTAGAATATTATCGATTGCGGAATAACAAATTCCATCTTAAGATGCTACTTGTTACCGCGCGGGATTAGCCGAGCGGTCTTAGGTACTGCAGTCATGGACTGTGCATCTGGTCCCGGCGGAGGTTCGAGTCCTCCCTCGGGCATGGGTGTGTGTGTTTGTCCTTAGGATAATTTAGGTTACGTAGTGTGTAAGCTTAGGGACTGATGACCTTAGCAGTTAAGTCACATAAGATTTCACATACATTTGAACATTTTTGATGCTACTTGTTGGGTCACTAAACTTCCACACCCATTATAAACTCAAATTCGCCGATGAAGTGGCACATATAAAGTCACGAACGCAAATAAATGAAAGATGTAGAAGCAACTAGCAGAAAAACAAATGGGACCTCAATAGCAACAAATGTGTGCAGTTTTAATTATCCGTCTTTAGGTGCAGCTCGTAATGTTACAAGTGAAACACTAGGAAATCTTTTTTTCTTTTCTTCTTTTTACGGTCGTCGTTCTTCTGACTTTTTTTTCGGCCCATCACGACCTCCAGTTGCAACCTTTTCATCTAAGAGCAGCAACTGGAATCTGGGTCCTCAATTGCTTGCTGGATGTATTCCAATTACTGTCTTCCTCTACAGCTTTTACCTTCTACAGCTCTCTCTAGTGCCATGGAAGATATTCCCTGATGTTTTAACACATGTTCTATCATTTCGTTCCTTCATCTTGTCAGTGTTTTCGATAGGATCCTTCCCTAGCCGATATTGCGGAGAACGTCCTCACTCCTAACCTTATCAGTTCCCCTAATTTTCAACATTCGTCTGTAGCATCACATCTCAGTTGCTTCTATTCTCTTATGTTACGGTTTTCTCGCAGTCCATGTCTCACTACAAAACAATGCTGTGCTCCAGATGTACATTCTTGGAAATTTTTTCCTGAAATTAAAGTCCATTTTTGTTACTAGTAGACTTCTCTTGATCAGGAATGCACTTTTTGCCAGAGATAGTCGGCTTTTTATGTTGTCCTTGTTCCGTCCATCTCGGTTTATTTTGCTGCCTAGGCAGCAGATTTGCTTAGCTTCGTCTGCATTTTGTTCGCCATTTTTGATGTTAAGTTTCTCGCTGTTCTTATTTTTGCTACTTCTCATACCTTTCGTCTTTCTTCGATCTACAGTGGACGTACAGTGTTCGTCCGGCATTAGACTGTATGACTCCTTTAATCTTTTATAGACTAGCATACTTGACATTATTTCTGATTCTATAGTGATGTAGTGATGTGTATGAGTTTATAATCGATACGATCCAAGAAGGAGCTCTAAGAGGCAAATTTATAATTTTGAAATCGGTAATGCTCTAAAGTGAATTACTGTACAAACAAGTTTATTCGTTCAAAAACAAACTTAAATAGTGAAATCTGACGTCGATCATGTATACCAGTACTTGTATTCAAGTTTCCACCTTGTTTAGCAGCTTATTACTGAAATGAATCCGAGACATAGAAATCTTCCCTCGGAGCCGCATCTGGGATTGCGTGTGTGTCAGCTTTCTACAATCAAAGTCATGGAATATTAGTTTCCAACATTTCCTGAAACTAACGATTTATTCTATGGACATAAATCATGGTGCAAAAAAACACTACTCAAAACATCAAATAAATACGTCTGGTTAAAGTGCAGCCTCCACACACTGCGGGTTAACCCGTTCGTTGGGCTGGTGGTGCACTTGACATCTTGAACCATTTTGAACAAGACAAAATAGCTACTCGTCTGGCCTGTCTACACGCCCCTAGTTAGTTACTGTCCACACACACACACACACATATATATATATATATATATATATATATATATATATATATATATATATATCTGTCTCCATATACACTCCTGGAAATGGAAAAAAGAACACATTGACACCGGTGTGTCAGACCCACCATACTTGCTCCGGACACTGCGAGAGGGCTGTACAAGCAATGATCACACGCACGGCACAGCGGACACACCAGGAACCGCGGTGTTGGCCGTCGAATGGCGCTAGCTGCTCAGCATTTGTGCACCGCCGCCGTCAGTGTCAGCCAGTTTGCCGTGGCATACGGAGCTCCATCGCAGTCTTTAACACTGGTAGCATGCCGCGACAGCGTGGACGTGAACCGTATGTGCAGTTGACGGACTTTGAGCGAGGGCGTATAGTGGGCATGCGGGAGGCCGGGTGGACGTACCGCCGAATTGCTCAACACGTGGGGCGTGAGGTCTCCACAGTACATCGATGTTGTCACCAGTGGTCGGCGGAAGGTGCACGTGCCCGTCGACCTGGGACCGCACCGCAGCGACGCACGGATGCACGCCAAGACCGTAGGATCCTATGCAGTGCCATAGGGGACCGCACCGCCACTTCCCAGCAAATTAGGGACACTGTTGCTCCTGGGGTATCGGCGAGGACCATTCGCAACCGTCTCCATGAAGCTGGGCTACGGTCCCGCACACCGTTAGGCCGTCTTCCGCTCACGCCCCAACATCGTGCAGCCCGCCTCCAGTGGTGTCGCGACAGGCGTGAATGGAGGGACGAATGGAGACGTGTCGTCTTCAGCGATGAGAGTCGCTTCTGCCTTGGTGCCAATGATGGTCGCATGCGTGTTTGGCGCCGTGCAGGTGAACGCCACAATCAGGACTGCATACGACCGAGGCACACAGGGCCAACACCCGGCATCATGGTGTGGGGAGCGATCTCCTACACTGGCCGTACACCTCTGGTGATCGTCGAGGGGACACTGAATAGTGCACGGTACATCCAAACCGTCATCGAACCCATCGTTCTACCATTCCTAGACCGGCAAGGGAACTTGCTATACCAACAGTACAATGCACGTCCGCATGTATCCCGTGCCACCCAACGTTCTCTAGAAGGTGTAAGTCAACTACCCTGGCCAGCAAGATCTCCGGATCTGTCCCCCATTGAGCATGTTTGGGACTGGATGAAGCGTCGTCTCACGCGGTCTGCACGTCCAGCACGAACGCTGGTCCAACTGAGGCGCCAGGTGGAAATGGCATGGCAAGCCGTTCCACAGGACTACATCCAGCATCTCTACGATCGTCTCCATGGGAGAATAGCAGCCTGCATTGCTGCGAAAGGTGGATATACACTGTACTAGTGCCGACATTGTGCATGCTCTGTTGCCTGTGTCTATGTGCCTGTGGTTCTGTCAGTGTGATCATGTGATGTATCTGACCCCAGGAATGTGTCAATAAAGTTTCCCCTTCCTGGGACAATGAATTCACGGTGTTCTTATATCAAATTCCAGGAGTGTATATTATGTGATCAGGAATATCCGGACACCACCGAGAACATATATTTTTCATATTAGGAGCATTGAGCTGCCACCTACTGCCAGGTACTCCATATCAGCGACCTCTGTAGTTATAAAACATCGTGAGAGAGGAGAATGGGGCGCTACGCGGAACTCACGGATTTTGAACGTGGTCAGTTGTCACTTGTGTCATACGTCTGTGCACGAGATTTCCACACTCTTAAACATCCCTAGGTCCACTGTTTCCGCTGCGATAGTGAAGTGGAAACGTGAAGGGACACGTACAGCACAAAAGTGTACTGACCGACCTCGTCTGTTGACTGTCAGAGACCGCCGACGGTTGAAGAGGGTCGTAATGTGTAATCTACCCACGCCATCACACAGGAATTCCAAACTGCATCAGGATCCACTGCAAGTACTATGACAGTGAGGCGGGAGGTGAGAAAACTTGGATTTCATGGTCGATCGGCTGCTCATAAGCCACACATCACGCCGGTAAATGCCAAACGACGCCTCGCTTTGTGTAAGGAGCGTAAACATTGGAGATTGAACGGTGGAAAAACGTTGTGTTGAGTGACGAATCGTGGTACACAATGTGGCGATCCGATGGCAGGATGTGGGTATTGCGAATGCCCGGTGAACGTCATCCTCCAGCGTGTATAGTGGCATCAGTAAAATTCGGAGACGGTGGTGTTACGGTGTGGTCGTGTTTTTCATGGAGATGACTTGCACCCCTTGTTGTTTTTTCGTGGCACTATCACAGCACAGGTTTACATTGATGTTTTAAGCACCTTCTTACTTCCCACTGTTGAAGAACAATTCGGGGATGGCGATTGCGTCTTTCAACACGTTCGAGCGTCTGTTTATAATGGTCGACCTGTAGCGGAGTGGTTACACGACAATAACATCCCTGTAATGGAGTGGCCTGCACAGAGTCCTGAACTGAATTCTGCTGAACACCTTTGGGATGTTTTGGAGCGCCGACTTCGCGCCAGGCCTCGTCGGCCGTCATCGATACCTCTCCTCAGTGGAGCACTCCGTGAAGAATGGGCTGCTATTCCCCAATAGCGAATATTCCAACAATGCTAACCAGCCACAGACTGCTCACAGCACAGTCAGTGATTTTCATACAGAGCGCTACGTGGCGTTACCAACATAAAATCGTAAACAGCTTACTTATAATATTTTCCTCCACTTTCCATTCACGAATCCGTCCCTGCAGTTTGTCTGTTTTGTTAATGTTCACTACGTATATTTCGACACCGATCATGGAGAAATTGGCGAATAAACTAGCTGTTGTAAACGAAAAATGCTTCCGTAGTTTCAACAATATTTAGAATTTTTTACGATTAAATCAAACGAACTGATTTTTTTCACATTTTCAACATGTTGAGAATTTTTATCAAGCAGTACGTAAAGCGACACAACTGTGGCTGCATCGGGCGGCTAAAATGTATTAGCCGCAGGCATCCTTCATAACTCTCATAACAGCAAAAGATTTATGTAAGTGGAGGCAACGTCATGCGATGACAATCTCTGCACACCGCAAAAGACTCCATCACACAGCTCTTTAAGCACTCTTTATTTGCGTTACTGACAGTGGCTCCTTGCCAAAGACGTGCAAGAAGCTGTGGAACCATTATATAAAAATCAAAGTGCGATGTAATTGCTGATGACAAGCTGATTAAGTTAAGTGATGCATTAACGTTTTATGCAGGTGCATCACGGCATACGCTGTGATACTGTCATCCATTGGCAGAAAAGTTTTATTTGGAACGTCAGTGACAAGATTTTCGCTTTCAAATGGAAGGATAACTAGTAACTACCGGACAAGTGTACCGCTTCGATAGACTGTTGATGTGAAGAGTAATTGGCCTAAGATGTAACTGTTATGTTTCTTCAAATGCGTCCAGGAATGAAACGCGAGACCGGCAAAATTTTTTTAGTTGTATACAAACGTACGCACTGCTTTCCGACAGACATTTTCTCATTGAGACGTGCAGTCGTAAACGTATGAACGAGGTGGCAGCGTGGCGCGGCTGAAACACAGGTCTTCAATTTTGGAGTAATGGGGTCGTGGGTTCCTTTCACAACCCGAGTTTTTTTTCGTGTTCTGTAAATCACCAGAAGCGAGTACTAGGATGAGTCATTAAAAAAAGGGGAAAGAAAGAAAACGGTCGACGGTATACTCCTCCTTCCTTGTAGTCCTATTGGAGTGTGTGTGTTCCAGTGACCTCTAAATTGCCGGGAATTTAAGCTTTATCTTCCTCTGTTCTGAACAATGCAGGTGTTAAGCAGATGGGCATAGGTACGTGAAAAATCCAACATTATGATTATTATTACTATGGGCAAGAAAGGCCAAAATCGTTCACAGAGATAAAGACTGGAACTTCCTGACAGGTGTAAACTGTGTGCAGTACGGAGGTACGGAGGGCCGCGAACGCGCGTGTCAACGGGCCATATTCCGAAGGCGCAACATGTTTTCCTGTACAGGCACGGTTCACATCGCTCCTTAGCAGCTGCAGTTCTGCAAGTATGCCCCTTCTTCGTTCCAGTGTCTACGGAACATTTTCTGCATACGTCCTGGTCTATCACGCCAGGTAGAAATAATCTAGCCGAGGAACAGCTTAGTCACATCGAAACATATTTTGACTTATATAAGCCAATGTGGACTAGCTTAGCGTCCACTACTTCACTCGCATGGACTGTTGACCTGTAGAGATTTTTTTTGTTTTTATTTCATCGAATTTTTATGTTCTTCACAAACTACAACACTTTCTAAGCTTTTCACCCTAATTAAGGTCATATAAGCATCGTTTTTTCCGAATGTACTTCTGAACAAACAGCGATTCCTGGAGTCCAAAGTTCTACATCTACATCTACATCCATACTCCACAAGCCACCTGACGGTGTGTGGCGGAGGGTACCTTGAGTACCTCTATCGGTTCTCCCTCCTATTCCAGTCTCGTATTGTACGTGAAAAGAAGGATTGTCGGTATGCTTCTGTGTGGGCTCTAATCTCTCTGATTTTATCCTCATGGTCTCTTCGCGAGATATACGTAGGCGGGAGCAATATAGTGCTTGACTCTTCTGTGAAGGTATGTTCTCGAAACTTTAACAAAAGCCCGTACAGAGCTACTGAGCGTCTCTCTTGCAGAGCCTTCTACTAGAGTTTATCTATCATCTCCGTAACGCTTTCGCGATTACTAAATGATCCTGTAACGAAGGGCGCTGCTCTCCGTTGGATCTTCTCTATCTCTTCTATCAACCTTTTCTGGTACGGAACCCACACCAGTGAGCAGCTTTGAAGCAGTGGCCGAACAAGTGTATTGTAACCTACTTCGTTTGTTTTCCGACTGCATTTTCTTAGGATTCTTCCAATGAATCTAAGCCTGGCTTCTGCTTTACCGACAATTAATTTTATATGGTCATTCCATTTTAAATCACTCCTAATACCTACTCCCAGATAATTTATGGCATTAACTGCTTCCAGTTGCTGACCTGTTATATTGTAGCTAAATGATAAAGGATCTTTCTTTCTATGTAATCGCAGCACATTAGACTTGTCTGCATTGAGATTCAATTGCCATTCCCTGCACCATGAGTCAATTCGTTGCAGATCATCCTGCATTTCAGTACAATTTTACATCGTTAAAACCTCTCGATATACCACAGCATCATCCGCAAAAAGCCTCAGTGAACTTCCGATGTTATCCACAAGGTAGTTTATATATATTGTGAATAGCCACGGTCATACGACACTCCCCTACGGCACACCTGAAATCATTCTTACTTCTGAAGACTTCTCTCCATTGAGAATGACATACTGCGTTGTGTTATCTAGTTTTCGTTAATCATACATATTGTGTACTTGTGGAGGCATTTCCATAGCAACTTTCAACTTCTAACAAATATTTCTTTATATCTAACCGAGAAGTGAAATACCATTTTTCATAAATGTAACTTGAAAACTTTTTTAATGTAACGAAATATTTTCTTAAAAATTTTCATCCCATATTGCACCCCCGTAGTAGTTACATTTCCAGAAACACTGAAATACGTACTTTTTTGGTTCTAACCGAGAAGCCAAATACCTATTGTCGTAGGTGTAGCCTTAAAAATGTTTTAGTAGTTCTTTCGTAATTGCTTCTTTTCAAAGAGACTATTACACACTACTCCCTCCCCCTCCTCCCTCTCCCCCCACCCTCTGTGTGGCTGAATTTCCAAAAATGCTGAAACACATCGTTTTTTTATGAGTAAGAAACCAAATACCAGATTTCGTAGCCCTGGCTTCAAAATTCCCTTAATAGAGACACACTGTCAAAAAGCCTTTCATTCCCTGTTTCACCCCCCTTAGGAGTGGAATTTCGGACAATCCCTTCTTAAACAATGTGTAAGATTCACATATTTCCCGAACGCGAAGTTTCAGTCCTCAGCGGCTTGGGCTGGGCGATGATGAATCTGTGAAACAGTCTGACTGTACTTCACTCCTTTTGGGGTGAATTTCCAAAAACAGTGAAACACGTAGTTTTTGGTCTCTAGCCGAGAAGCCAAACATCAGTTTTCAAAGATTTAGCCTTAAAAATGCTTTCACAATTAAACACTTTCATAAAGCGTTTCACCTCCTATTCCACCCCCTTAGGGGTTAAAATTGCGAAAACAGTGACATGCGTATGTTTTATTTCTAACAGAGAACCCGAACAATAGTTTTCATAGACTTAGCTTTAAAAATGCTTGCACAGTGAAATATTTCCATAAAAATATTCATCCATCATGTCACCCCCAAAGGGGTTGAATTTCTAAAAATAGTGAAACACATTTTTTTATTTCTAAATGAGAAGCAAAATTTAAATTTTCATATATTTTGCTTTAAAATGCCTTCATAATAAAATAATTTCACAAAAAGTCTCATCCCCTATTTCACCCATTAGGGATTCAGTTCCAAAAACACTGGAACACGTATTTTTTATTTGTAACCGAGAAGTCAAATACAAATCTTCATAAATGTAGCTTTAAAAATACTTTAATAGTTCTTTAATAATGATATATTTCAAAAAAAAACTTCACCCACCATTTCAGCCCCATAAGTTTAAATTTTCAAAAATGCTGAAACATATATTTCTTTATTTGTGACCAAAAAATCAAATACCAATTTCCGTAGTTTTAGCTTCAAAATTGCCATAATAGTGACATTAAAAAAACCTTCATCTTATATTTGACCCACTTAGGGTTGGAATTTCGAAAATTCCCTTCTTAAGCGACATCTGCAGTTTAAGATCCACACCTTTTCCAAATTTCAAGTTTGTATCCTTAGTGGTTTGGGCTGTGCGATGATGAGTCAGTCAGTGACTCAGTCAGGACATTGCCTTTTATACACCATGTTTCCTTAAGAGCGTGCAAAAATTTAACAGGACGTAGAGGATGATCCACTGAACAAATTGGGGTAGGGAACCTGGGGTTGCAGAAGCCAGCTTAAGGAGGTAATAGGAATATAGTCACATTACTGTGTACTTTTTTATTTACATCAGTTACAGTTAACTGCAAATACCATCACTGACACAAAGAACGTACCACTTATACTGTATCTTACAAAATATACTGAAACTGACGGCCAGCAACATCAGTGCAAGCGTGACATCGGCGATATCCCTGGTGTGTTTCGAATCCCATCACAGGCAGCTACAAATGGTGAAACTAATTCCATCTCCGAATCCACTGGCCTCTCATACACAAGTAACTTTAGGTATCTCCATAGGAAATAATCAAGGGGATTCAGGTCAGGTGATATCGCAGGCCATGGAATAGGAACCCCGCTTCCAATCCAGCGAACAGGAAGTACTGCATCGGTACTGCTCCATCGCATTGTACTATACGTCTCTGAATTGCACTGAGTAATGAATACGTCTGTCGTTCATTCATAGCATGTTCTGTCATGGGAGAGTGTAAATACGATACAACAGAGCCAACTTATGGCCAGGCAAGGTAAACATAACCTGCGTCATGACTTCCTGGTAATCAGGCTTAGGCTTGTCCTCCTCGTTTCCTTGCAGGAAATAAAGAATTTACATGTGAAAAAACAGCACTGTACGTGTAAATGTGCACGCTTGTTACTTGTAAATACGCTACACAACAGTAATGCTAGACAAAGCGTTAGACACGTTTACTTCCATATCTCCTTGAGCTGGCTTCTCTAACGTCAGGTTCCCTAACTCAAATTGTTCAGTGGGGCATATTCTATGTCCTGTTACATTTTTTCTCGCTCTTACGGAAACACCCTGTATATAGAGATTGCTTGGGAAACAATGTATCAGATAGAGAACACTTTTTCGGATCAGAATATATAACAACTTAGAGAAATCTCGCTCGGGTGTTGTCAAAATAAGTCGTTCCTTGTTGAGAAACATAGAAGATATCGAGGTTTCATCGAACTGATGGCTAAAATCTTAAGTTATTAATACTTTGTGTCCAATTTATCGCTCTGGTAGCTTAAATAAATTTATGTATAGGCTTCACTTGAGTAAATAACCGACAGCACACAGGAAGAGTTCCCTCCAAAGCATGCTGACGTGCATATCCAGTCGTAGTTTTAAACAACTGTACGACGAAAGGTATAATGAGAGGGCTTTATAATAGAAGGTGACAAGTGTTAGCAGCAGTACGTTAGCATTGAAGTACCATAAGGTCGCTGATTATGCACAGTAGGTGTAGACACGCTAATGGTTGAACACGGCACGAGAGAGATGACGTTGTGTTAAAACACGGGACTTATTCTGGGGAAGGGACTACTTCTAATCGCAGCCGGGCCATCTTCGTTTTTTCCACTGTGGCTTTCCTTCTTTTTCTTCACTTCATGCGAACTGCCTGGTAAGCAACTCCGTATTTTGTATAGTTTTCCTACATTTTTTTCTTCTTTTAATATCTCAAAGTTTCATTAAGAGGGTGACGTATGATTCAAAATCCAGGTGTGTATTATAGCACTTTAGTCATCCTTCACCATTTGCAACAGTTCGACAACGCTGGGGCAACTTGTCGATTCCACGACTGTAGAAATCACTTGGTTTTGAGACAAAGAACTCGTCGAGCCGTCTTCGGAGCACTTTTTCATCCAGAAAGGAAGTTACTTGAAGGTTTTTCGTTAGAGAGCGGAAAATGTGAAAATCTGAGTGAATAAGGTAGATGCTTAATGACTTCCCATCCTAACTTCTCTACAGTGTTTTTTTCTGTCTAACAGAATGCGAACGGGCGTTATCGTGGAGCAGCATAGCTCACACAGTCTTCCATGTCGTTGTTCTTGGACTGCGTCGGCAAGACGTATCATTTGTTGACAATAAATATCAGCTTCCTCGAGGAAGCACTTCGTAGTCCACCACACCGTCACTGTTCCACCAAATGCGCAACATAATATTTTGTGGATGCGCGCAGGTCCCTGTACGAAGAGTTGCTGCTTTGTTCGGGTTAAACCATTCTCTTATTTTCCTTATTTTAGCATAAAGACATCATTTATCATCACAGTAACGAAACAGGATAGGAATTATCTTGTTATTCACGAGCCGGTTGATGACGAGCAAACAGAGATACACGTATGCCTACCCGCTAATTTTTGTGATATTGGCTTAGGGATGTTGTATCCATACAATCGATTTTAGAACCTTCCCCACTGAATGCAAATGTCGTACGATGGTGGAATGATTAACGTTCATCACAGCTACCAGTTCTCGAGTACACTGACGTGGATCCTTGTGGATTAATGCCTTTTAACGATCTTCATCAAACCCCGAAGGCCTTCCTGAGTGTTTAGGCTAACTAATGTCACAACGATCCTCCTTAAAACAAGAAAACCATTTTTTGCCGTGCTCTGTCCAATGGAATTACGCCCATGGTTCAAGTAGTTCTGAGCACTATGGGACTTAACATCTGTGGTCATCAGTCCCCTAGAACTTAGAACTACTTAAACCTAACTAACCTAAGGTCAGCACACAACACCCAGCCATTACGAGGCAGAGAAAATCCCTGACCCCGCCGGGAATCAAACCCAGGAACCCGGTCGTGGGAAGCGAGAACGCTACCGCACGACCACGAGATGCGGGCAATTACGCCCATCAACGGCGCAAATGTTACTGGCTGCCTCCGCTGCTGTTACCCCTCTGTGTTGTTGTGGTCTTCAGTCCAGAGACTGGTTTGGTGCAGCTTTCCATGCTACTCTATCCTGTGCAAGCTTCTTCATCTCCCAGTACTTACTGCAACCTACATCCTTCTGAATCTGCTTAGTGTATTCAACTCTTGGTCTCCCTCTGCCATTTTTACCCTCCACGCTGCCCTCCAATGCTAAATTTATGATCCCTTGATGCCTCAGAACATGTCCTACAAACCGGTCCCTTCTCCTTGTCATGTTGTGCCACAAACTCCTCTTCTCCCCAATTATTTTCAGTATCTCCTGATTAGTTATGTGATCTACCCTTTTAATCTTCAGCATTCTTCTGTAGCACCACATTTCGAAAGCTTCTATTCTCTTCTTGTCTAAACTATTTATCGTCCATGTTTAGCTTCCATACATGGCTACACTCCATACAAATACTTTCAGAAACGACTTCCTGACACTTAAATCTATACTCGATGTTAACAAATTTCTCTTCTTCAGAAATGCTTCCTTGCCATTGCCAGTCTACATTTTATATCCTCTCTACTTCGACCACCATCAATTATTTTGCTCCCCAAACAGCTATACTCCTTTACTACTTTAAGTGTCTCATTTCCTAATCTAATTCCCTCAGCATCACCCGACTTAATTCGACTACATTCCATTATACTCGTTTTGCTTTTGTTGATGTTCATCTTATATCCTCCTTTCAAGACACTATCCATTCCGCACAACTGCTCTTCCAAGTGATTTGCTGTCTCTGACAGAATTACGTCATCGGCGAATCTCAAAGTTTTTTTTCCTCGATGGATTTTAATACCTACTCCGACTTTAGATTGAATAGCATCGGGGAGGCGCTACAACCCTGTCTCACTCCCTTCCCAACTACTGATTCCCTTTCATGTCCCTCAACTCTTATAACTGCCATCTGGTTTCTGTACAAATTGTAAATAGCCTTTCGCTCCCTGTATTTTACCCCTGCCACCTTTAGAATTTGAAAGAGAGTATTCCAGTCAAGTTAACCTTCTACTGACCTCAAACAGAAGAATATGTCAGAAATGTTCCGATTTCTCCACTTCGCACTCCATTTTCTTGCGTCCGCAGCTCCACTCACTACCTCTAAATGAGAAAAAGATGTTACGTGAACTTAAATAGCAACAGTGAACCACAAATAAAAAAATATAATTGTTAAATAAACCCACAGCAACCGGTATACCAACATGTAAAAGAAAAACGCTACGAGCTTCTGCACCAACCTAATAAAATTTCGGAATAGTTGTCGAATATATACAGCTTTTTCTCTCGGGACATGAATGTATCTCTCACCATACAGATTATTTATTACGGTTTTGTTCTCAAATTTAGAGTGTACTCTTGTCATGGGTCATGTGCGTATTTCGGACGCTCACGTATGCAAAGCGATTTTCGCAGAAAACTAGCTCTTTATTCGCATGAAGTGTTGAGTGCTATTGACAAGGGTTTTCAGATCGATTCCGTATTTCTGGATTTCCAGAAGGCTTTTGACCCTGTACCACACAAGCGGCTCGTAGTAAAATTGCCTGCTTATGGAATATTGTCTCAGTTATGTGACTGGATTTCCGACTTCCAGTCAAAGAGGTCACAGTTCGTTGTAATTGACGGAAAGCCATCGACTAAAACAGAAGTGATTTCTGGCGTTCCCCAAGGTAGTGTCATAGGCCCTTTGCTGTTCCTTATCTATGTAAACGATTTGGAAGACAATCTGAGCACCCGTCTTCGGTTGTTTGCAGATGACGCTGTCGTTCATACACTTCATCAGAAGATCAAAACAAACTCGAAAACGATTTAGAAAATATATCTGAATGGTGCGAAAATTGGCAGTTGACCCTAAATAACGAAAAGTGTGAGGTCATCCACATGAGTGCTAAAAGGCATCGGTTAAAATTCGGTTACACGATAAATCAGTCAAAATTTAACTTAATACCTAGGAATTACAATTACGAACAACTTAAATTGGAAGAAACACATAGAAAATGTTGTGGGGAAGGCTAACCAAAGACTGCGTTTCATTGGCAGTACACTTAGAAAATGTAACAGATCTACTAAGGAGACTGCCTACACTACGCTTGTCCGTCCTCTTTTAGAATACTGCTGCTCGGTGTGGGATCCTTACCAGATAGGACTGACGGAGTACACCGAAAAAGTTTAAAGAAGGGCAGCACGTTTTGTATCATCGCGAAATATACGAGAGAGTGTCACTGAAATGATACAGGATTTGGGCTGGACATCATTAACGAAAAGGCGTTTTCCGTTGCGGTGGAATCTTCTCACGAAATTCCAATCACCAACTTTCTCATCCGAATGCGAAAATATTTTTTTGACACAAAAAAAACTACCATTGCATGAAATGATGGTCTTTCTGTTACAAGTGAACGACTCGTTGAAGGATTTCGTTATTGTTTGCTTATTTTGGGCATTCAACATTGCGATTGTCAGTCCCCTCATAAATACTTGATGAGATGAATGCGGCTCAAATTTATAAAATGCAATAGAAGATCACTCTTTATCACATTAGGATAGAAAATCATTGTCAACTGTATATAACTCAAAACTGTTAGTACGATCGATGTCTTAAGGCCTGTTATTAAAATACGACTACCAGGCCAGAAAAGATTCCAAATAGCAGGTCCGAAAGCGGTTGTTGATGTATCGCTTGCGTAATAACTGGATGCATCCTCTGCAAACTATAATTCCCTGCCTAACAGTTCCCGTGCTTCATTCATCGTATCGTTACTTAAAACTAAGGGCAGGCTTGCTAATAAACTGACACATAAAATACACTCAGTTAAAATGGGACGAAATGTAATCAGTTCGCCACAACCTTCAGTAAGTAAGTAGTGGTACCATAATAAATTTGCTTGAAGTGATTTAGTCTACGAGAACAACTACAAATCTAAATCGGCACGAAAAATATTCTGCCTGAATACAGGTACGATATTTAAATAACCCCTTCGGTACAAAGGCAGACGAAAAACGCTTCGTATAAAGAACATTTGCACTTGTGAAGTTAGCTTAGACATCTGCTGTAATTTAGACAGCTAAAAATGCTGTGCACGTAACATCATAACTCAAGTAGGCGAAGTTCGGGATAGCTCCGAAGAAGTCGTGATAAAACATCAGTTGAAGGCCGTCTCGCATTACAAAACGCTGTTGTCCGTAGGCGAACAGGTAACTAATTAAACAAGCATTTCACTTGTTTGCTACGTTCATCAAGAGCTCTAGCTTGTAGGCATTATTATAAACGAATATCACGTACATCAGAGCTGCGCATTGTTCAGAGATCGTTTGTTAAGTCAGGCTGATACATTCTCTTGGGAAATCGCTAATTGCACTTAACCTGAATATTAAGTTTCATAAAGGTCGAACTTTCTGGTGTTAGATACCAGCGTTTTAATATATTTTCTTACTCCGCCTTTTAAATAGAGTTGACGTCAACCTTCCTGGCACAAGCCCGTTATGCATGTTCCACTCGTCCACAAGACTATAAAGACCGGATTATAGATTTAAGTATCGCCAGATGAAGTGTCTGTGAAGCCGGAAAATGTCAGCAAGTCGGCAGGTGTAATGGCAAACGAAGTCCAGAATAATATGGAGGTATTTGCAATGAGATAAAAGGAATCTATCTGTACAATAAACTGTTCTTTTTTTATTCATTGAATGCTACACTTAATGTGCTTAATATTTATAAAATATACAAAGAGATTCTGACCGCATGTGAAGTATGGTAGCGGCAAGACACTATCAATACAGTTCCTGCGCGATAGCAAATGAAATACTACCGACGACGTGCTGCCAAAGCAGAGATACTGAACACAGCCTTCCGAAATTCCTTCACCAAAGAAGACGAAGTAAATATTCCAGAATACGAATTAAGATCAGCTGCCAACATGAGTAACGTAGAGGTAGATATCCTCGGAGTAGTGTAGCAATTTAAATCACTTAATAAAACGTCTTCCTGGCCAGACTGTATACCAGTTAAGTTCCTTTCAGAGTATGTTGATGCAATAGCTCCACACTTAAAAATCATATTCAACCGTTCGCTCGACGAAAGATACGTACCCAAAGACTAGAAAGTTGCACAAGTCACACCAATATTCAAGAAAGGTGGTAGGAGTAATCCATTAAATTACAGGTCCATTATCATTAACGTCGATATGAAGCAGGATTTTGGAACATGTGTTCGACATTATGAATTACCTCGAAGAGAACGGGCTATTGCCATCACGGATTTAGAAAACATCGTTCTTGTGAAAGACAACTAGCTCTTCACTCACAAGAAGTGTTGAGGGCTATTGAAGAGCGATTTCAAATTGATTCCGTATTTCTAGATTTGCAGGAGGCTTTAACACGGTACCACACAAGCGGTTTGTAGTGAAATTGAGTGCTTATGGAATATCGCTCTCAGTTATGTGACTGGGTTCGTGATTTCCTGTGCGAGAGGTCACAGTTCGTGGTAACTGACGGGAAGTCATCAAATAAAAAAGATGCGATTTCTGGTGTTCGCCAAGGTAGTGTTGTATGCTCTTTGCTGATCCTTGTCTACATGAATGATTTATGATACAATCTGAGCAGCTGTCTTAGGTTATTTGTAGATGACGCTGTAGTCTATCGACTAGTAAAGTAATCAGAAGATCAAAACAAATTGCAAACGATTTATAAAAGATATCTGTATGATGTAAAAATTGAAAATTGACTATAGATAACGAAAAGTGTGAGGTGCTCGACATGAGTGCTAAAAGGAATCCGTTAAATTTCGGTTGTACGATAAATCAGTCAAATCTAAGGGTCGTAAAGTCAATTAAATTGGAAGGAACACATAGAAAATGTTGGGAGAAGGCTAACCAAAGACTGCGTTTTATTGACAGGGCACTTACAAAATGTAACAGAGCTACAAAAGAGACTACTTGCACTACACTTGTCCGCCCTATTTTAGAATACTACTGAAGCGCGGTTTGGGATCTTTACCAAGTAGGATTGACGGAGTACATCGAGAATTCAAAGAAGGGTAGCACGTTTTGTATTATGGCGAAATAGGGGGAGAGTGTCTGAAATGATACAGGATTTGGGATGGACACAATTAAAACAAAGGCTGTTTTCTTGGCAGAGGAATTTTCTCACGAAATTCCAGTCACTAGTTTTCTCCTTCGAATGCGAAAATATTTTGTTGACGCCGACCTACATAGGGGCAATCTTTCAATATAATAAAATAAGTATTCGTTTTTTCCACTCGCTGTACGAGATTGGAATAATAAAGAATTATTGTGAAGGTGGTTCGATGAACCCTCTTCGAGGCACTTAAATGTGATTTGCAGAGTATCCATGTAGATGTAGATGTAGAACGCATGGAGTCACGAGCAGTGAAACTTGGCTTTTGATTAAGTTACTGCATTATGGCAAGATATTAAAGAAACGTTTTTTCCCGCAGTTTTTCCGTAATAGTTGGAGATTCCATGCAACGGTGCTTAGAGAGCTAAACACCCATGGAAAATTTGATTTAGCCGAAACGTCCTACTTAAAACTCCAGTCACAGTTACAGTACTGTAGATGCAAAAACGAATTCTCAAATAAATTTTCTGTGGAAAATATTGTTTTTTCACTGAGAAATTAGCTGTAAGGACGAAATGTTAAGCTGTGCTTGTCTCATTCGTCCATGTTTACCGCTACGGCGAAACTTACAGTTGAACGAAACCCACATAAATCATGATATGTGAATTAACTACTGTCTACCTCACACCTACGGACGTGAGTAGTGGCAGATGAAATGCGTTACAGTGTCTTCAAATGCTACTAGCTTTCTTGAAGATAAGTGAAAGATGTAACCACGATGTAATTTAGAATCAAAAACTTCAATAACTCAATCCAACTGAGAAAGGCTCCAGACTACGACGCAGGGGAGTAATAAGGCCGAGGAAGAATTCACAGCCGGCCGCGGTGGTCTCGCGGTTCTAGGCGCGCAGTCCGGAACCGTGCGACTGCTACGGTGGCAGGTTCGAATCCTGCCTCGGGTATGGATGTGTGTAATGTCCTTAGGTTAGTTAGGTTTAAGTAGTTCTACGTTCTAGGGGACTGATGACCACAGCAGTTGAGTCCCATAGTGCTGAGAGCCATTTGAACCATTTTTAAGAATTCACACGCGGGTGAATATTATTGGTGTACTGAGTGTCCTGAAACTGGTTTTCATGCTGGTTTTTCTTGTAACTCTTCACGGCCAGTATCAGATTGTTTCCTTATCATCAACCCAGAAGCACAACAAATAGATATTTCCAGCTCTAAATTACACGGAACAGAGTATGTGCGACTCATAGACAAACGCCGCACGTATCATTTCCCCATTTGGATTCCGACGACGTTTTAGCGGCAAGAAGACTATTACAGTACAAATGCATGAAGTGCAAAGACTCATCAGGTGTTGAGTGGACATTAGCAGGATAATTATACAGGATTAAAAAGAAAAAATACCTTTTTGGAACAAAATCGTTTTTTTGTCTTTTTCTAATATCCGCGCCACGTTAAAAAAGTTTCACAAGCAAACTCATGCAACTAGTTTATCGTAAGTTTCACATCGTTTAACACTTTCCACCGACGAAACCGAACCAGGCCGCGCGGTCGGCTACACTTTCCTTCGACGCGTCTGTTGTCGCTGCATGTTAAGCTCACCACGTCAGTAGTTCTGCCTGTGGTACAAACTGCTTAGGAGAGACTTTTCGTCTTAGATAACATAAAGAACGCCTGACAAAAACAGCTGTGCACGACTACACGTTATCGTCCTTAACTTGGCATTCGACCCACATAAATAGTTGGTAATAATCGCTAACTGTACAAGGTCGTTGGAAAAAAATTAGTATCATTGTTATACACGGGACGTACGCTGTAAGAAGAGCGGAAAGAAGAGGAGCATAGCCACACAAAATACGTTAATACTGAAATATTTAAAAAGCAACGGCCGACATAGAAAATATTGCATGTACAAATTTATCAATTGGATTGAATTATTGAAGTTTATGATCCTAAATTACATCGTAGTTCTATCTTTCAATTATTTTCGAGAATGCCAGTATTATTTGAAGACGCTGTAATTCATTTTTGAGTCCTCTTGAAACACACTTTTGGGTCGATCTGTGTTTTCCAGCTCACCAACGTCGACTCGTCTGCCAGCGTGACGCCTTCTGTGGGGCTTTCTTTTCATTATAGCTCTCCATTTCTTCATACATCCTCGTCACGAGATTATTCCACTGTATTCAAGTGTCCATCCTCCATATCATGTATTTATTTACGTTACCCGCCATCTCCATTGCCGTTTATTAGTCTTTTGAACTGTACGTGTTCCGATAGTGTATGAGCTTTTCGAGAATTTGATCCCCGTTCCGTATGATCGGATTTTGGATCGAGCTACTTTGCTGACTACAGAAACATATGATGAACTGTTTTCAGGTTGTGAACCCAATGACAGCATCGTCTTAATGCAGCGTTTCAACGGATTTGTCACTCAACATCTTCAGATTTTATCAGCGAGATTCACCGGGAAAGCTTCCATTCTGATGTAAAAACATCTGTTTCCCGCTTCCAACACCTTTAAATCAAAGTATAATTTACTGCACGTCGAGAACGACGTTCCAAGCAGTACTGCTTTCTTGAATTATTAGAAACCATTCATCCATCTATTGCTAGAGGCTCTCGCTTTGTTCCATTCTAAAAATCAATACAAATTTCTAATTCACTGGTCAGCCGACTTGCATTCGCACATTTTGTACGATGCCAACGAGCTCTCGTCTTGATTGATCAACGCAATTCAAACTGCTTACCTCTGTTATTTAGGATGACCAATCATATCTTGAACATGAAGTAACCTTCCTGAGATTCATTTTAGTGGAACCGAGAAGCGAATTATAAAATTTCGTTCGTTCCAGCATAAAAGTTGTCCATAGCTAATACATGACGCTCTAAATTCAAGCTGTAATTGCCATCACTTTGTTTGGACACCCTCATTGTAGGTGTCGTGTCCGCTTAAAGAATGTATTTTTTTCTTCTTTTGTAATGTTGTTAGTCTAAAAAATATATATATTACTCCCTTTGAACTTTATACACTACTGGCTATTAAGATTGCTACACCAAGAAGAAATGCATATGATAAACGGGTATTCATTCGACAATATATATTATACTAGAACTGACATGTGATTACATTTTCACGCAATTTGGGTTCATAAATCCTGAGAAATCAGTACCCAGACCAACCACCTCTGGCCGTAATAACGGCCTTGATACGCCTGGGCATTGAGTCAAACAGAGCTTGGATGGCGTGTATAGGTACAGCTGCCCATGCAGCTTCAACACCATACCACACTTCATCAAGAGTAGTGACTGGCGTATTGTGACGAGCTAGTTGCTCTGCCACCATTAACCAGACGTTTTCAATTGGTGAGAGATCTGGATAATGTGATGGTCAGGGCAGCAGTCGAACATTTTCTGTATGAAGAAAGGTCCGTACAGCACCTGCAACATGCGGTCGTGCATTATCTTGCTGAAATGTAGGGTTTCGCAGGGACTGAATCAAGTGTAGAGCCACGGGTCGTAACACATGTGAACTGTAACGTCCACTGTTCAATGTGACGTCAATGCGAACAAGAGATGGCCGAGACGTGTAACCAATGGCACCCCATACCATCACGCCGGGTGATACGCCAGTATGGCGATGACGAATGCACGCTTCCAATGTGCGTTCACCGCTATGTCGTCAAACACGGATGCGACCATCATGCTGCTGTAAACAGAACCGGGACTCATCCGACAAAATGTCGTTTGCCATTCGTGCACCCACGTTCGTCATTGAGTACACCATCGCAGACGCTCCTGTATGTGATGCAGCATCAAGGGTAACCGCAGCCATGGTCTCCGAGCTGATAGTTCATGCTGCTGCAAACGTCGTCGAACTGTTCGTGCAGGTGGCTGTTGTCTTGCAAACGTCCCCATCTGTTGCCTCAGGGATCGAGACGTGCACGATCCGTTACAGCCATGCGGATAAGCTGCCTGTCATCTCGACTGCTAGTGATACGAGGCCGCTGGGATCCAGCATGGCGTTCCGTATTATCCTCCTGAACCCACCGATTCCATATTCTGCTAACAGTCACTGGATCTCGACCAACACGAGCATCAATGTCGCGATACGATAAACCGCAATCGCGATAGGCTACAATCCGACCTTTATCAAATTCGGAAACGTGATGGTACGCATTTCTCCTCCTTACACGAGGCATCACAACAACGTTTCACCAGGCAACGCCGGTCAACTGCTGTTTGTGTATGAGAAATCTATTGGAAACTTTCCTCAAGTCAGCACGTTATAGGTGTCGCCACAGCGCCGACCTTGTGCGAATGCTCTGAAAACCTAATAATTTGCGTATCACAGCATCTTCTTCTTGTCCGTTAAATTTCGCGTCTGTTGAACGTCATCTTCGTGGTGTAGCAATTTTAATGACCAGTAGTGTACGTTTTTGACGTAAAAGAATGTTGATTAATATTGTTAATCAAGCTTGTTGTCGTTCCACTCCAATCATGTTATACCGAAATAACGATTATTAGTATCACCGAAGAATGCGAGATTTTCCCTCTTAATAACACATGTGCCTTGGGGGAGACAAATACATGCACATCATTTATGTTTTTAGTTCTGTCTCACGCAGAAAAATACACGCCGACTGTCACAAATATTATCATAAAGAATAACCTTCTTGAGCATAGGAAATTACAGTAAATAATGAGAACATTCGATTGAAGACTACTAAATGAATTACACAAATAGTGCGTTTTACCTTGCTTTAAAATCTTCTTTTATATGGTGTCTACACAGTACTTTTACATCAATGCATATGTTCGTTAACTGTCGGTGAATCGAATAGGAGTCTAAATCTCGTACAATAAGATTGGTACAGAGTTATGGCGGATATAGCGCAGTTCACTCCGAAGCCTACGTCCCAAAAGCTGAAGGCAGGCTAAGAAATCTAAAAGTCGAATAAAACATTTCGAGGAACTAAATTCAAGCAACGTTCAGTTAAAAATCGTTTCTTTCGCCTTTGAACGTCAAAGATATGTTTCTGGTTGTAAATACAATTAATATTTCACAAAAGTAACCAATGTTAGTTTTGTGATGTTATGTAGAGCAGTAAATACCCATGGTCTTTACATTCCACAATGTTACATTCCAGCGTTGTGCAGTAACAGTATTTTGTTTTCATAACTATAACATCACACTCCAGTGTTTTTTATATAGAGTGATTCCGTGATAATGTTACAAACTTTCAGAGGTGATCAAGAAGGGTAAACGTTACAATTTGAATCCCGTCCGGCAGTGACAGAGTCGAAAGTTAAAAGCGAAACTCATTCTGATATCTTTGATGGTGGACCTCTTTTACTACAAGCTCTTTGATTTCCATATTTTTGGAGGATGTAGTATGGATCGAAAGAAGCAAAACTGTTCACTAGACATGCCTCAAATGCTATGCTGTGCTGCTGGAAAACGCATTCTGCTGAACAAGTGATCATACCTCTTAAGATATGCGTTTCAGGTATCATGTTTACTAGACAATTTTTTCTTGTTTTGATCCTGTGTAAAGAAAAGAGCTTGCAGTAGACGAGGCCCACTGTTAGAGGTATCAGAATTATTTTCGCTTCTAGCTTTCGACACAGTCGTTTCCGGACAGGGGTCCCTTACCTCAAGTCGATACATTTACCCTTCTCTATCAACTCTGAAAGCTAGTAACCGATATTCGCTAATCTGTAGCAGAGAATGTGGCGAATTTAATAGCATATGGAGGCAATTTTTAATGTTTATTGCTGTCCAATTATGACACCGACTTTTCTTAAAGTGGGACCACTGTATATAATTTTTTCTGGGCCACTGAGAAGAATCTTTAATGTAGTGGAACTTGAAAGCAGTACCAGGTACCACATCCCACCGTCAGGAGAATTGTTCGAATTAACATGTATGAGATTGTACCATATGAGTGTGTGATCTCTACAACAGCAGTGCACAGACTTATGGCGTTCAAACACACGGACCATACCAAAAGTTGTCTGTGTGCTTACAATTGTTGCTGCACGGCAGACTTTAGTACGAACCTCTGCTCCTGATGACAGGACAATGGTGTGTGGTGACATCATCTTGCTCGTATTTCATCATGATTCTGACACAACACGAGCTGTGAGAAAAAAAAATTGGTAAAATAGTTTGCCAGCTACAAACGTTAAAAGGTACTTGTTCGCCACAGTGTCCGGTACAGCTTAGTAGAAACCACGCGTCAGTTTCAACTGCCTCGCGCTGTCCTTCAAACATGGTTACGTTGTCCGCATTGACTTATTTCTTCAACGGGAAAGACAGTAGAAAGTCATCGGGAACGAAGCATCAAGTAGTAGTCCACTGCATCTATAATTGTTAATAACCTATTGGAATATAGCTTTTTCCCCTTACGCAAGAGAGTTTTTCCTAGAACCCGTTAAACGATATGAAAGACCTTTCTTTGGCTTGTTTGCATTTAAAACAAGTCTCATATTTTTCTGAACGTGTAGACGTCTTTTTATAACCGTTGTACCAAACAAAAGGTGACTGCGACAGGTACCGACTGTTTTACGACCCGCCGAGCTAATGCACCTGCGGCGCCTTTCTAGATTTCCGACCAAAGGAAAACAACTTTTACAAAGCGTACACATATTTAAGGCCTACCACAGCACCGTAGCGGTACCAGTTATTACTCTGTACGTATTAGTACAGGGCGATCCTCGCAAGGAAGCAAGCTATGGAAGTGATATTCCTTGAGGACTATTTTGTATACAGTTCAAAGTGTGGCCCCTCACCTGTCTCCTGTCGCAGCTGGATGTATCTGGAAAAGAAAGGGGAATGGGGGCAGGGGGGGGGGGAGGTGGAAGACGTGAGTGCAGGATCGCCTGAGATGTGCGTTGGTCTTCTGAGAATTAAGAAAACCGGTTAGAAGGTAATTACGGGTGCGAGGTGTCTGCAAAAATTTATTGATTGACGAGATACCACTGAAAGATGATCGACTGTAATATATTTCAACTTAGGTCATAACACTTACTGTGTTAATCCTGAAGATTGACAGTAGTGAAATAGAGATTGAAAAATAAATTTAAAGGGAGATATATAATTATTGTGTGGTCTTTGCAGCAGCATCACAAAATCACTATTGTTCGCATTTTTTAAAAATGACCCTATAAATGGCAACTATACAACTCATAAACAGTAACTACTTGCAGCTTACCACAGTGATGTAGAGGAAGTCGAAACGATGACTTTATTGTACACTGAGCCAAAGAGACTGGTACACCTGTAGGTCCTCCGCGAATACGCACAAGTGTGGATTCGACTTATGTCTGAACGTGCGCTAGAGGAAACTGGCACCATAAATACGAAAGATTACTAGCGAGTAGAGATATCTTCTGAACAACACGTTACAAGGCATCCCAGATATACTCAATAATGTTCATGTGGGATGTCGCATTGTCCTTCTGGAATTGTTCAAGTCCGTGAGAATGCTCAATGGAGAAATGGATGCAGGTGATCAGATAGGATGCTTACGTACCTGTCACCTGTCAGAGAGGTGTCTAGACGTATCAGGGGTCTCATATCACTCCAATTGCACACGCCCCACACCATTACAGTGCCTCCGCCAGCTTGAACAGTCCCCTTCTGACATGTAGGGTCCATGGATTCATGAAGTTGTCTCCATACCTCTACAAGTCCATACAAATTGAAAAGAGCCTCGTCCGACCAGGCAACATCTATCCAGTCATCAACAATGTCGGTGCTGACGGGTCCTGGCGAGGCGGCAAGCTTTGCGTCGGGCAGTCATCAAGGGTACACGAGTGCGTCTTCGGCTCGGAAAGCTCACAACGATGATGTTCCGTTGAATGGTTTGCAAGATGATCTAATGGCTCTGAGTACTATGGGACTTAACTTATGAGGTCATCAGTCCCCTAGAACTTAGAACTACGTAAACCTATCTAACCTAAGGACATCACACACATCCATGCCTTAGGCAGGATTCGAACCTACGACCGTAGAAGGCGCGTGGTTCCAGACTGTAGAGAATAGAATCGCTCGGCCACCCCGCCCGGCTGAATGGTTTACACGCTGACACTTGTTGATCAGCACTGAAATCTGTAGCAATCTGCGGAAGGACTGCAGTTCTGTCACGATGAACGATTCTCTTCCGTCACCGTTGGTCCCGTTCTTTTTCCGGCAGCAGCGATGTCGACGATTTATTTGATATGTTACCGGATTCCTGGTATTCACGGTACACTCATGAAATGGTGATACGCAAAAATTCCTTCATCACTACCTCGGAGATGCTGTGTCCCATCGCTCGTGCGCCGACTATACCACCACGTTCGCCGGCAGGAGTGGACGATCGGTTCTAGGCGCTACAGTCCGGAACCGCGCGACCGCAACGGTCGCAGATTCGAATCCAGCCTCGGGCATGGATGTATGTGATGTCCTTAGGTTGGTTAGGTTTAACTAGTTCTAAGTTCTAGGGGACTGATGACCTCAGAAGTTAAGTCCCATAGTGCTCAGAACCATTTGAACCATTTGAACACCACGTTCAAACTCACTTAAATCTAGATAACCTGCCATTGTAGCAGCACCAACCTATCTAACAACTGCGTCAGACACTTGTTGTTTTATATAGGCGTTGCCGACCGCAGGGCCGTATTCAGCCTGTTTACGTATCTATGTATTTGAATACGCATGCCTATTCCAGTATCTTTGGCGCTTCAGTGTAAAGCAGTTGTGTTCTATCAAGTGTGCAAGAGCGCCGCGCGAATTGTGGAATATCGTCTCGCTCTTTTTCGCCACTGGCTTTCGTTAACATCAGATGTTTATTTTTCCTGCGAGGATAATGAAAGAAAAATGTTGAACACATTACCGCAAAAATCGATTACGTTTCCAGTCCCATGTAAACTTAAATCTTACAACCACAGTAGTCTCCTACTAAGAAATCAAGAGGAACGAAACTATTAAATTGTAAATTTTGCGCAATTAAAATTCACAAAATGGTGAGGTAAAATTTACAGTAATATCAATTAGTTAGTGCACGGATAAACTGGTGGCACAAGAGGGCGAGAGAATACTGCAGAATGTCGCGCTCCGCGCATGCGCTGTAGTTTCGATTGGCCAGTCTCAGACTCTTTCCCGGCTTGACAGACCACATGCGGCCTGTAATAAATTGTTTGTCTAGTCTTCACTGCGATGTGTTATTGTTTACATCCTGTATACTAAAACAGTTCTCAGACGATCCGTTTCCACACAGTTTGGTGTCTTATTCGCAATAATTCTGTAGCGTCTATAGCCAACCTGAACCCGTTGGTGTAACAATCAGCAGAATGTACTCAATCTAGACCGTGGGCATCAGCTATTCCTATATCTGGAAGCTATGCTTACCGCTATAACTGTAACCCGCTTGAATAATGCAGTTTTTGATAGCTTAGAGATCTTGGAGACTAGGTTAACTTACTTACAAAAAGTATAACTTACACCGAAGGCTATGATATGCACGGTATGCATACATCCATCAAAAAAACAGAAGAGGAGGTATTCATCAAACAAATATTTAGGATGATCCGAAATAGATCATGAAGAAGTAGCGAAAAATAAATTCTGTACGTCAAGGTTCTAAGAAGTCCAAATAATGATTCAGACCGTAGCCTCTCCGCCGTGAAACTGTAGTTTCTACACACCAACCCTGATCAATTAAATGTTCTAATCCTTACTTTGATAACAACAGTGTTCACATGGGAAATACAAGCACTGCAGCTCTGAGAAAACCATGAATATCAGAAAGCCGTCAGTAAGTCTACAATAAGGTAATGCAGGTGGGTGAAGGCCTCATGGGAACAATTCTTGGTACGTCTGTCAAACTCAGAAATGGAACAGCATTCAGTACACTCCAGCGACTGAAAATTTGGTGAGAAAATAATCTATGACGACTTGATAGAACATGAAACTAACTTGAGAACCTCTCTGGCTATTAATCTCATGAAACTTATTTTACATATGTTACAGACCTATTAGCCATATTTTTAGCTTACAACAAAGGAGGAAGTGAGGGATATCGTCCAATCTGTGAACACAGCAAAGTACCGGGAGCAGACTTCATGGTGGTCTGAATGTGAGATGTGGCTGCAGGCTATTCGCGTTTTGCATCTCAATCAAGTCCAAGCTTTGTTGTTTTTCTTCGGGTATCAAGACGTGTGGAACAAATTTTGCACAAACTTTTCCTTTCTTCGCAGTATTCTGCAGAACGACTTGAACACTTGTTTTGCGGATGCCACAACATTGCGATTGGTGACTCAGCAAAGAGGACACACTTCGTTACACGCCCACCACTCAATACTGCCTGCTCACAACTAACTGATCGACGGCACATCTGTTGTTTACAGTTCGCAGTTAAGGCTGTCGCCGTAGTGACTACGCTGACTTTGCTTCTACGCCACAATTAAAATCAGTCTCAGAACTTCTTCGACGGAAGGATCGTGACAAGAAAATGAGTGAAATACGAGTTGATGTGGAGGCTTATCGACTGTCGTTGTTCCCACGCACCATTCGCAAGCGGTACCAGGAGTACTCTTTGCCACACCTCATCAGATGCCTTGTGGAGTATAAAAGCAGACGAAGAGAGTCGGGAGCTGTACGAAGGTGAGCGCCTAACGTACTTCTGATTCGTTTAGCACAGTGGCATTCGACCTCGTCGCTACATCCCACTAGTGGGCGTTCCAGCTTTCATGGTGGGCAGTAGATGGTAGAGATTTTAAAAATATTTTCATTAGGCTTTCATAAAATTTTGGCATAAAGTATTCGCTAAGTAATTACTATTATATGCATTACCTTGACATAATTCTGCTTTAAAAATTTTATAAATTAAAATAACTTCCCTATTACTGCAGAACTGGAGGACGGTACCAAAACTTTATTATTGACTGAGATACAAAAGTGGGCGCTAAGTAAGAAAGGTTTACTACCACTGTATGGGAGCAGAAAAGTAGACACTGAATTATTCGATTTGCACGTAGCGGTATTGAAATAATTACCCTATGCGTAACAAGCACTTAAATAGCTGCAGAGAATTTCCCAAACGAATTAGTTGGAGTTTTAAGCTGTTGTCTTTTCACGAATACTGTAGTCTGTTGCTCGTGACATGAGGGCAGAGGTGAAGGATGCTCGTCCAGGAAACAGCCATCGGTAGAGAAACTTGGGTCCTGCAGATCTCGGACAGCGATGCAAGGCACCGCTAACCTTGGGAGCAGACAGTCCGTTACGCTTTAATGAAAGGCGCGCAGGATCAGACCAACATGGAGCTCATGGAGGGCTCTCGCTCATTTCTGCTCAAGGGCGTCACTTACAAATTAGTGCACACCATTTTCTGTTTCTTTGCTAGCCGATATACTTAACATTGATCTGTCTCCAAGACAGCATTTATCACTTTCTCTTCTAAATTGTGTTCCGTTTACAGAAGTGCTTACGATAGCGAGATAATCACATCACTTACGGCGCAGTCAGCTTATGATCGACGCAACCTCGACAGGTTGTTGCTGGAGTCGAAAATCAAGCAGGATAGTGCAATGGAATGTAGTCGAATTAAGTCAGGTGCTCCTGAGGGAATTAGATTAGGAAATGAGACACTTAAAGTAGTAAAGGAGTTTTGCTATTTTGGGAGCAAAATAACTGATGATGGTCGAAGTAGAGAGGATATAAAATGTAGACTGGCAATGGCAAGGAAAGCGTTTCTGAAGACGAGAAATTTGTTAACATCGAGTATAGATTTAAGTGTCAGGAAGTCATTTCTGAAAGTATTTGTATGGATGGTTCAAATTGCTCTGAGCACTATGGAACTCAACTGCTGTGGTCGTTAGTCCCCTAGAACTTAGAACTACTTAAACCTAACTAACCTAAGGACATCACACACATCCATGCCCGAGGCAGGTAGCAGTCGCACGGCTCCGGACTGCGCGCCTAGAACCGCGAGACCACCGCGATTTGTATGGAGTGTAGCCATGTATGGAAGTGAAACATGGACGATAAATAGTTTGGACAAGAAGAGAATAGAAGCTTTCGAAATGTGGTGCTACAGAAGAATGCTGAAGATTAGATGGGTAGATCACATAACTAATGATTAAGTATTGAATAGGATTGGGGAGAAGAGAAGTTTGTGGCACAACTTGACCAGAAGAAGGGATCGGTTGGTAGGACATGTTATGAGGCATCAAGGGATCACCAATTTAGTATTGGAGGGCAGTGTGGAGGGTAAAAATCGTAGAGGGAGACCAAGAGATGAATACACTAAGCAGATTCAGAAGGATGTAGGTTGCAGTAGGTACTGGGAGATGAAGAAGCTTGCACAGGATAGAGTAGCATGGAGAGCTGCATCAAACCAGTCTCAAGACTGAAGACCACAACGCAACAAAGTGCACGATTCAAACTAATAATATCACGGTGGTAATGAGAATTGACTTCCAGAAGCATACTCCCCTCAGAGGAAGTGTAAGGGTACAGGTACGTTGGTTAATACTTCACGGATTTTGTAAGACACCTGTGTCCTCAGCATTTAGTATCATCGAGTGATCGTTCATAAATGGAGTTCAGCTTAAGTCTAAGCAGCACTGCTGTTGTTCGTTAAGGTCTGGAGACGATTCTGGGTTTGTTGAAATTGGATTTTTTGGTTTTAGATGCTCCTGGGGCGTCGTGAGGCGGCAAAAGACAAGCTTTTGAACAGTTTCAGTCATAGCAAGTAGACGCCCAGAGTCTGCAGCACCGTGCCTTGCGCCATGGAGCTCCTCCCTGGCGTCGTTCCAGAGTTTTTGTCGACGCAGATCTAAGCACGTAGAATGAAGAAAAGTGAAGGGTCTAATGACATAAATGTGTTAGACGAGACGTTCTCGTGAAACGACTAAGTTTTAATGTGAGTTGCAAATGGAATTAGAGTTGTAATCTGGCGAATAAACCAGGTTGGCCGGCCGGTGTGGCCGTGTGGTTCTAGGCGCTTCAGTCTGCAACCACGTGACCGCTACGGTCGCATTTTCGAATCCAGCCTCGGGCATGGATGTGTGTGATGTCCTTAGCTTAGTTAGGTTTAAGTAGTTCTGAGTTCTAGGGGACTGATGACCACAGATGTTAAATCCCATAGTGCTCAGAGCCAGCCAAACCAGGTTGCGTCCAGAGTGCATACCATGTTTTTCTTCATAGCAAAAATAGCTTTACGGGAAAGACAGCTGGAAGCAGTGGAGGTTCCGTCTGGTATAAGGTAAAAGTAGACTTCAAGTTGCGGAAAGCCTCATACTAGGTGTGTTTACGGGCTCACAGTATCGACTACGGTGGATCTGCAAATAAGTCTACAATCTGTTGCCTTGGAATTAGTCCAACCACAACTAAGACATATCTGTCATGGAAATGGGGCTGCTATTCTTCTCTCAACTTTTTATATCAGGCATATGTCTCTGTCCTGCATCTATTGTAATAAGGGATTATGCAATATGATGTGTTTGTAATGTTATCGCTGGTTATGGAACAAAAGGAAAGGTAGAAGGTTATACAACTTACCAGTACGTAGCATTTTCATCTCGAGTAACAGCATGGTACGTCTTCATCCTACAGAGAAATCACCATGAAAAATGTCATGTCCTCAACGTACGAGACTGATGTGGCACATAAAGTCCCTTAAGCCATCCGTGGGTTTACCGTCGTTTCCCTGCAGAATCTAGCACGAGTGCTACTGCGGTGCCTTTGAAGAGAACTTCAACAATTTCCACTCATTTCGTTACCCAATCCGAGCGTATGCTCCACGTATGTGCTCGTCGTTCACTGGCTGTTTATTCTACGAAAACTACTGACAGATTTTTAAATTAAACGAAGTAATTTGTACAGAGGTTGATCAGGAACAGTACCATATCGCCAGCTCTTGCTAGCCAGATGATGACGATAGAAATATAATCCTTCATAGCAAAGGCGACAACATTAATAGCGTAGGACGGATTCCATCGTTAAATGTAGATGAATGTGAGGATAGGAGAAAAACGTATATTAAAATCTTTTTCGAGGGAGACGTACTGTCTGACAGCAGAAGAAATAGGTGGCGATGTGGAAGATAAAGAGGGATAAAGATCAGAGTCAAACAGAGCTTTGGAAAACGGGGGATCAAGTAAGGCGAAAGGCATAGATCACAAGCTTTTTGAATTTCTCAAATCATTGGAGGAAGTGGCAGCCAAAAGACTACTCAATTTCATCTTTAGAATCTGTGAATACGGAGACTTAACTTCAGAATTTTCGGAAAAAATACCATGCAAATAATCGCGAAGATAGCGAGGGCGCGTAAGTGTGAAAACTGTACAATAAGTTTACTAACAAGTCATAATCGAAGTTGCTAATAACAATAATGTGCAGAAGAATAAAAAAGAAAGTTAAGCATCTATTAAATAACAGTCCGTTTCACTTTAGGAAAGGTAAAGCCACCAGGGAGGGAGTTCTAATGTTCCGTTTGACAATGGAAGCAATTCCACATTTCGGCCTAAACCATTGGACTAATTTTAACCAAACTCGGTACACATGTCTCTTACTGTCAGGTTACAATTGCTGTGAGAGAAGAAACATCTACGCATCATAGTTCAGGAGATATGACGTCATAAACAATGACACGCTTGAGAAACTCGAGCATCGTGCAGGCGTTTAAATATATTACTTTTTGGCAATTAACTGTATTCGTTACAAATCTGGCAGGCAGTATACACATATGCTGCTAAACGAATCTACAGAATTATATCTTGTTATCACGCATAATTCGGGAGCTACGACATCGTAAACACTATGACGCGTGAAGAGCTGCCGCATTATACATTACGTTTAAATTTGTTATTTATTTGCTACTAACCCTATTCGCAACATATTTCGCAGGCAGTGTCCACAAAAGAGGTCTGCTGAAAAAGTTCCGGAACATTCGTAATGTCGCGCCAATGGTGTGTTGCAACGAAATGCGGTTGGCGTCTCTACATACGCCTGCGTTTAATGTGTAGCTCGAGAAGTTTCGTTGTTGTTTGTCTGTTGGTCATTGTTCAGTGCTGTACTGAGTAGAACGTTGTGTGACACAGTTCGCGAATTTCGAGTGGTAAAGTTAGAGGAGCAACACGTCTGCATTAAATTTTGCTTGAAACTCAAGAAAATCTGTAGGGAGGCACACCAAATAGCGCAGGAGGCCAACCTTGATTAGTGCTTAAGCCGTACTCGGTGTTACGAATGGTACACACGCTTGAAAGTGACCGGACAGAAATTAAAGATGACTCCCCTACAGGACGCCTTTTAGCGTCTACCGTCAATGCTCATGTCAGAAACGTCAACTAAACTGTGAGTGCCAATCGAAGACTGACTGTCCGAGACGTTGCAAAAGAATGTATCATTTTAATTGGATAATGTCATGAAATCTTGACACAGCAAATTGGAATGCATCGTGTAGCCACCAATTTCGTCCCACTGCTCATGAGACTAGAAAGACCTTCGCCTCCAAATCTGCGAAGAGCTTTTGGAGCGCGCAAATGAGAATCATAACTTGTGACGAGACGTGGGTCTACGGTTATCACGTTGAGACCAACGTTCAATCTTCACAATGTGTCGGGAAAGGCTCCCCAAGACCAAAAAAAGCTCGTTAGGCCGGGTCAAACATCAAGGCCATGCTCACGGTTTTCTTTGACTTTGAGGGATTGGTACGTCATGAATTCGTGGCACAGAGACAAACTTTTAATCGATGGTACTACTGGGATGTGTTGCGATACGTGCGAGAATATGTGAGAAGGAAACAATCTGAAATGTGGCGAGACGGTTCGTGGCGCTTGTATCACGATAATGCACCCGCACATTCAACCCTGCTGGTGCGTGACTGTTGTACAAGAAACGAAGTCGTTGTGCTGTCTCATCCTCCGTATTTTCCAGGTCTGGCCCCTTTTGACTTCTTCTTTAATTTCCAATGTTGTAAACCCCGTTGAAAGGACGAAGATTTACAACGATAAATGAGATAAAAGAAAATTCGCAGACGGCACTTCGCGCTATCCAGCGAGAGGCGTACCAAGATTGCTTTCGGAAGTGGAAACAGCGTTGGAAGCGATGTGCAGGAGACTATTTCGAAGGAGACCATGCACAATAACTAAAACGTAAGCGTAGAAATTTTTTTTTTTTACCACTGAATGTACCTACACAAATATATCATTTTACGAAACATACTTCAAGAGATATGACGTCGTGAACACTTAGATACATGAAAAAATTCCGCATTACATACAAGGTTTAAATATTTCTATTCTTTACTAATAAGACACTCCTACTGTCTAGTTAATTTAGAGAAATCCCTGACACCTGTCAAATCTTTCTGCAGCATTTAACTGCAAAGTTCTAAGGGCTGTAGGCGAAACCTATAGCCTTTTACAGAGCTATGAAGAAGCGTTGCCATAGGGACGCTTAGAAAATCGAGACACACGAAGCATCTGCGCCCAGGAACTGTGCGGAATCATGTTTCTGAGTTTGTGTACGGTACTTATACGTCATGCATATGTCGTTGCAAGACTGTTTCATAATTTTAAAGGTATTTTCAGGAATACATGGAAAAGAAACATTTTCGATATTTCAGTACAAATGAAGTTCTTCTTTGTTTTCGGCAAAATGAATACCCAGGCAATGCGATGATTATCAGCTAGTATACAATATGTACAAACACCAAGAGACAACAATAAGAATAGAAGACTAAGAAGGATGTGCTAGGTTTAAAAAGGGAGTAAGGGATGAAGTCTTTCACCCTACTGTTGAATCTATACATCGAAGAAGCTGCGATGGATGTAAAAGAAAGGTTCAGGATTGAGATTGAAATTCAGTGCGAAAATATATGAATGATAAGTTTCGCTGATACATGTTGCTATCGTCAATGAAAGAGAAGAGGTATTACAGGATGTATTGAATGGAACGATCAGTCTAATATGTACATTATATGGATTAAGAGTAAACTGAAGAAAGATGAAAGTAATACGAAATAGCAGAAATGGACATAACGATGAAGTCAGCATCAGAATTGGTCCCTAAGAAGTAGCTGAAGAGAAAGAATACTGCTACTGCCTTCGAAGCAAAATACAGATGACGGACGAAGTAAGTAGGAGATAGAGAAGACCAGCACACGCGAAGAGGGCATTCCTCATTAAAAGAAGTCTACTCGTATGAAACATCGACATTAATACGAGGAAGAAATTTCTGAGAATGTACATTTGGAGCACAGCATTCTATGAAAGTTAGTAATAGGCTGTGAGAAACCCAGAAATGAAGAGAGTCAAAGTGTTAGAGTTGTGAAGCTACACAAGGATGCCCGAAATTAGGTGGTGGTAAGGTAAACTATGAGGAGTTTCTCTTCAGAATCGACGAAGAAAGGAATATAAAGAAAAGACTGACAAGAAGAAAGAACAGGATGATCGGCCTAGTGTTAAAGCATCAGGAAATAACTCTGATGGTAGCAGGGAGAGCTGTAGAGGATAAAAACTCTCTTAGCGCCAAAAGTCGAACCAGAGACCACTTGGTCGAACACATCATATGCTGCTGTGGTATACTGCCTTATCCGAGAATTTCCTGTAACACTTAATCACCATTAATAGGTCATACAGTAAATCAAATAGTTCATGTGCTTGCCTCTATGTTGGAGCAATAGTAAATTTTATGAGCGACATTTTCCTTTTTGTAAATTATATTCCAACATTCGTAACTAGTGTCGGAGCACCGAGGATATCCACCAGTTTATACATATTGGACTGCCAATACTCATTAAGAGAATCTTGTAAGGGATTTGATAAAAAATAGGGATACATGGCAGTCTAAACAACAGGAAAGTGGACCGCCAGCGTACTTCGACCTGAAATCACACATTTACCAGCTGATAGGTCACGATTGAGCCCAGAAGAGGTCGACAAGCAGGTTAGATGTGAAGAACAAAGTCCACGTAAGGAGTAGAGGGCAGATTCGTCCCCCCCCCCCCCTCCTTCCCCTCCCACATGTTAGTGCTGGACCCCGCCGCACGGAACAGGGGTCAGCCGACGTTTAATTAGCGATAAATTTCCTTTAATTTATGTCTATGGTCACAATCTTTTCTATTTAACAGAGCTGTTAAACAGGAGAGATTGTGACCATAGACGTAAATTAAAGGAAATTTATTACGTATACGGGTCACTGTGTTTTTTCGCGACGATGTCGCAGCTTGTTTAATTAGCGGACGTCAGCAATGTTGCGACACTTTTGTCAGAATACGATGAGAATGACACTGGTCAAAACTCTTCTACACTACCAACCGACTACAAGCGTAATTATCAGTGCGATAGTCGTCCACAGATACGACTGTCATCATATAACAAACTAACAGTGGTACAAAACACTTGTCCAGAGTGCAACAAGAAGCAAGAGGGACTGGAATATTTGCTGACTAAGTTTAGTGTTCTGTTCTGTGTAGACGGTATCTCCCAGTTAAGCAATCCGCAAAAACGTCATCATCCCAGCTCATAAAAAAAAAACGCGACTGCGCTTAAGCAATGAACCACAATCATTTTTCTAAGGAGTGAATGTCATCCACTATGCACCGTTATTTCGACCTCAGTGTAGCCTACAAAGTTCTAACTCTTTTTAATATAAATCTCACTGGAGAAACATGTAATAGATATATGTTCCAGGTGACGAGGCGTCATACGATGCCTCACGAAGATGAATCCCAGGAAAATGCTTCCGTTGTCAGCTAGTAACGATCCCGTTATCCTCTCTATTCAAGGTACTCTCAGCTATTGCTGCTTTTGGTCTGGCCGATATCTGTCCTCGAGTATCCTCCCGTGAGGCACTTCGAATTTACAGTAAATCTCACTGTTGATCACTATAATGTTCACAATATATTGTGCTTAAAATCTGAAACGCTCTGAGACGGTATGGCATTTTGCAATTCATAATCTGGGCGTGGTAGTTGACTATTATTAATTACAAAATGTTCCTTCCATATCACTGTCTTGTGAATAAACGCGGCTCTGTGTACAAATGAAACTATCATACTTGTAACAGGAACACAAAGAACGGTTGCTGTTTACACTTTCCGCCTCTACTTTCGTGGAAGTTTACTCCAAGCTATATCTACATCTACATGATTACTCTGCAATTCACATTTGAGTGCTTGGCAGAGGGTTCATTGAACCACAATCATACTATCTCTCTACCATTCCACTCCCGAACAGCGCGCGGGAAAAACGAACACCTAAACCTTTCTGTTCGAGCTCTGATTTCTCTTATTTTATTTTGATGATCATTCCTACCTATGTTGGTTGGGTTCAACAAAATATTTTCGCATTCGGAAGAGAAAGTTTGTGACTGAAATTTCGTAAATAAATCTCGCATCGACGAAAAACGTCTTTGCTTTAATGACTTCCATCCCAGCTCGCCACACTCTCACCCCTATTACGTGATAATACAAAGCGAGCTGCCCTTTTTTGCACCCTTTCGATGTCCTCCGTCAATCCCACCTGGTAAGGATCCCACACTGCGCAACAATATTCTAAGAGAGGACGAACGAGTGTAGTGTAAGCTGTCTCTTTAGTGGACTTGTTGCATCTTTTAAGTGTCCTGTCAATGAAACGCAACCTTTGGCTCGCCTTCCCCACAATATTATCTATGTAGTCTTTCCATCTGCAGTGTTTCGTAGATTTGACACCCAGGTACTTAGTTGAATTGACAGCCTTGAGAATTGTACTATTTATCGAGTAATCGAATTCCAACGGGTTTCTTTTGGAACCCATGTGAATCACCTCACACTTTTCGTTATTTAGCGTCAACTGCCACCTGCCACACCATACAGCAATCTTTTCTAAATCTCTTTGCAACTGATACTGGTCTTCGGATGACCTTACTAGACGGTAAATTACAGCATCATCTACGAACAATCTAAGAGAACTGCTCAGATTGTCACCCAGGTCATTTATATAGATCAGGAACAGCAGAGGTCCCAGCACCCTTCCTTGGGGAACACCTGATATCACTTCAGTTTTACTCGATGATTTGCCGTCTATTACTACGAACTGCGACCTTCCTGACAGGAAATCACGAATCCTGTCGCAGAACTGAGACGATACCCCATAGCTCCACAGCTTGATTAGAAGCCGCTTGTCAGGAACGCAGTCAAAAGTTTTCCGGAAATCTAGAAATACGGAATCAACTAGAGATCCCCTGTCGATAGCGGCCATTATTTCGTGCGAATAAAGAGCCAGCTGCGTCGTTTTGAATTATGTTTTCTGAAACCATGCTGACTGCGTATCAATACATCGTTCCCTTCGAGGTGATTCATAATGTTTGAATACAGTATATGCTCCAAAACCCTACTGCAAACCGACGTCAGTGATATAGGTCTGTAGTTCGACGGATTACTCCTACTACCCTTCTTAAACACTGGTGCGACCTGCGCAATTTTCCACTCTGTAGGTGCAGATCTATCGATGAGCGTGCGGTTGTATATGATTGCTAAGTAGGGAGCAATTGTATCAGCGTAATCTGAAAGGAACCTAATCGGTATACAATCTGGACCTGAAGACTTGCCCGTATCAAGCGATTTGAGTTGCTTCTCAACCCCTAAGGTATCTACCTCTAAGAAACTCGTGCTGGCAGCTGTTCGTGTTTCAAATTCTGAAATATTCCATTCGTCTTCCCTGGTGAAGGAATTTCGGAAAACTGCGTTCAAAAACTGCGATTTAGCGGCACAGTCGTCGGTAACAGTACCATCGGCACTGCGCAGCGAGGGTATTGACTGCGTCTTGTCACTTGTGACTTTACACACGACCAGTATTTCTTCGGATTTTCTACCAAATTTCGAGACAATGTTTCGTTGTGGAACCTATTAAAGGCATCTCGCATTGAAGTCCGTGCCAAATTACGCGCGTCTGAAATTTTAGCCAATCTTCGGGATTTCGCGTTCTTCTGAACTTCGCATGCTTTTTCCGTTGCCTCTGCAACAGCGTTCGGACCTGTTTTGAGTACCATAGGGGATCAGTTCCATCTCTTACCAATTTATGAGGTCCGAATCTTTCAATTGCTACTATATCTTTGAATTTGAGCCACATTTCGTCTTCATTTGCACAGTCAGTTCGGAGGGAATGGAGATTATTTCTTAGGAAGGCTTCTAGTGACACTTTATCCGCTTTTTTAAAATAAAATTATTTTGCGTTTGTTTCTGGTGGATTTGGAAGAAACGGTATTGATCCTAGCTACAACGACCTTGTGATCACTCATCCCTTTACCAGTCATGATTCTCTCTATCAGCTCTGGATTGTTTGTGGCTAAGAGGTCAAGTGTGTTTTCGCAACCATTTACAATTCGCGTGGGTTCGTGGACTAACTGCTCGAAATAATTTTCGGAGAAAGCATTTAGGACAATCTCGGAAGATGTTTTCTGCCTACCACCGCTTTTGAACAAGTATTTTTGCCAACATATTGAGGGAAGGTTGAAGTCCCCACCAACAATAACTGTATGAGTGGGGTATTTATTAGTTACGAGACTCAAATTTTCTCTGAACTGTTCAGCAACTATATCATCGGAGTCTGGGGGTCGGTAGAAGGAGCCAATTATTAACTTAGTTCGGCTATTACGTATAACCTATAACCTCCACCCATACCAATTCGCACGGAGTATCTACTTCGACTTCACTACAAGATAAACCACTACTGACAGACACAAACACTCCACCACCAATTCTTCCTAATCTATCTTTCCTGAACACCGTCTGAGACTTCGTAAAAATTTATGTGGAACTTATTTCAGGCTTTAGCAAGCTTTCTGTACCTGTAAAGATTTAGGATTCTGTGCTTTCTATTAGCGCTTGAAGCTCAGTGACTTTCCCAGCACAACTACAACAATTTACAACTACAATTTCGACTGTTCCTTGGTCCAACTAAGTCCTGTATTTGGCATTCACCCTTTGAGATTGCAGTCCACCCCGTACTTTCCCGAGACCTAACCTAGAAAAACGCCCAGTTCACGCCACACAGCCTCCGCTACCCGTGTAGCCGCCAGCTGAGTGTAGTGAACTCCTGACCTATTCAGTGGAATCTGAAACCTCACCACCATATGGCGTAAGTCTAGGAATCTGCAGCCAATACGGTCGCAAAACCTCTGCACCAAAGGTCTGCAGTCGGTTCTGCCAACGATGCTGCAGATGGTGAGCTCTGCCTACATCTTGTAAGCAAGACCGGCAGCCTTCATCAAATCAGATAGCCGCTGGAATCCAGAGAGAATTTCCTCAGATCCAAAGCGACACACTTCATTAGTGCTGACATGTTCCACCACTTGCACCTGGCTGCACCCTGTGCTTTTCATGACATCCAGAAGGACCCTTTCCACATCAGGAATGACTCCACCTGGAATGCGCTCAGAGTGCACACTTGATTTCTTCCCCTCCTTAGCCGCCATACCCCTAAGGGATCTCATTATGCGCCTAACATTGGAGCTCCCAACTACCAATAAGCCCACCCTGTGTGACTGCCCAAACCTTGAAGGCTGAGGATCATCCTCTGAAACAGGGCAGGCAGCTGCATCTGGCTCAGCCAGAGACAGTACCTGAAACCCTTTTATCAGACGCACCGGGGAAGCTTTCTGATCAGCCTCCAGGGACGTCTTTCGCTGCCTGCAACGCCTCGGAATGTCCTCCCAATCAACCACAGGAGAGGGCTCAGCCCCACTGCGGCCAGCAACCGGGGCAACCACAGCGGCAGACCGATCTGGGGACAGACCGAACGAGGTTGACATCCCCGTGATACCCAAGTCCGGGTCCCCACAGTGGGCCCATTGGCAACAACCTCAAGCTGCGTGACCGAAGTCAGCGCCGCCTGCAGCTGTGAGCGAAGGGATGCCAACTCAGCCTTCATCCAAACACAGCAATCACAGTCCCTGTCCATTCTAATCGATGTTGAACAACAGTTACTAAAACACGAGTTCGTGCCTAAATAACGCAAGGGAAACGCGCAAAGAATGTATGAACTAACCTGTACAAATGCCTAACGACTGCGCTACAATCTGCCTGAATTTGCGATTACAGTAACTAAAACTCGAAACTACACCTCCTATACGAAACTTACACGCAACTTAAGTAACAATCTACGAAGTAAACACAGAAAAGAAGTTATATACGTATCTTTCTGCGCTGTTGATGTGTACCAACTGGGAGCTCAGCCCACAGTGGTCTCTGAGAGCCATTGGCATTCTTAACTGGTAAAGTGTGAGGGCAAAGCACAGTGGGTATATAGTCTCGAAAATTAATATCTTGCGTCATCTGACTTCGATGCGCAATGTCCCATATTGCATAAAACAATTGCATTATGATCATCATCATCATCATTTAAGACTGATTATGCCTTTTAGCGTTCAGTTTGGAGCATAGCCCCCTTATAAAATTCCTCCATGTTCCCCTATTCAGTGCTAATATTGGTGCCTCTTCTGATGTTAAACCTATTACTTCAATATCATTCTTAACCGAATCCAGGTACCTTCTCCGTGGACTGCCCCGACTCCTCCTACCCTCTACTGCTGAACCCATGAGTCTCTTGGTTAGCCTTGCTTCTCCCATGCATGTAACATGACCTCACCATCTAAGCCTGTTCGCCCTGACTGCTACATCTATAGAGTTCATTCCCAGTTTTTCTTTGATTTCCTCATTGTGGACACCCTCCTGCCATTGTTCCCATCTACTAGTACCTGCAATCATCCTAGCTACTTTCATATCCGTAACCTCAACCTTGTTGATAAGTTAACCTGAATCCACCCAGCTTTCGCTCCCATACAGCAAAGTTGGTCGAAAGATTGAACGGTGCACAGATAACTTAGTCTTGGTGCTGACTTCCTTCTTGCAGAAGAGAGTAGATCGTAGCTGAGCGCTCACTGCATTGGGTTTGCTACACCTTGCTTCCAGTTCTTTCACTATGTTGCCATCCTGTGAGAATATGCATCCTAAGTACTTGAAAACGTCCACCTGTTCTAACTTTGTTCCTCCTATTTGGCACTCAATCCGTTTATATTTTTTTCCCACTGACATTACTTTCGTTTTGGAGATGCTAATCTTCATACCATAGTCCTTACATTTCTGATTTAGCTGTGAAATATTACTTTGCAAACTTTCAATTGAATCTGCCATCACAACTAAGTCATCCGCATATGCAAGACTGCTTATTTTGTGTTCACATATCTTAATCTCACCCAGCCAGTCTATTGTTTTCAACATATGATCCATAAATAATATGAACAATAATGGAGACAGGTTGCAGCCTTGTCTTACCCCTGAAACTACTCTGAACCATGAACTCAATTTACCGTCAACTCTAACTGCTGCCTGACTATCCATGTAAAGACCTTTAATTTGCTTGCAAAAGTTTACCTCCTATTCCATAATCTCGTAGAACAGACAATAACTTCCTCCTAGGAACCCGGTCATATGTCTTTTCTAAATCTATAAAGCATAGATACAGTTCCCTGTTCCAAACACTTCTCCATTATTTGCCGTAAGCTAAAGATCTGGTCCTGACAACCTCTAAGAGGCCTAAACCCACACTGATTTTCATCCAATTGGTCCTCAACTAATACTCGCACTTTCCTTCAACAATACCTGAGAATTTTACCCACAACGCTGATTAAAGAGATACCTCTGTAGTTGTTACAATGTTTTCTGTTTCCATGTTTAAAGACTGGTCTGATTACTGCTTTTGTCCAGTCTGATGGAACCTGTCCCGACTCCCAGGCCATTTCAATTATCCTGTGTAGCCATTTAAGATCTGCCATTCCACTGTATTTCATGAGTTCTGACTTAATTTCATCCACCCCAGCTGCTTTATTGCACTGCAATCTATTGACCATTTTCTCCACTTCCTCAAATGTGATACTATTTCCATCATCATTCCTATCCCATTCTACCTCGAAATCTGAAACATTGTTGATCGTATTTTCACCTACATTGAGCAAACTCTTCAAACTATTCCCTCCATCTGCCCAAGGCATCCACAGGATTCGGCAGCAGTTTTCCTGACCTATCCAAAATACTTGTCATTTCCTTCTTACCTCCCTTTCGAAGACTGCTAATTATACTCCAGAATGGTTTTCCAGCAGCTTGACCCATAGTCTCCAATCTGTTTCCAAAGTCTTCCCAAGATTTCTTCTTGGATGCTGCAATTATCTGTTTGGCTTTTTTTCTTTCTTCAACATAACTTTCTCTGTCTACCGGAGTTCTAGTATGTAGCCATTTTTTATACGCCTTCTTTTTCCTTTTACAGGCTTCGTTGACTGTGTCATTCCACCGAGCTGTTTGCTTCATCCTACCTTTACACACTACTCTTCCAAGACATTCTTTAGCCACTTCTAGTACTGTGTCCCTGTACCTTGTCCATTCCTTTTCCAATGACCGTAATTGTCTACATTCAACTAACTGGTACCTTTCTGAGATCGCTGTCATGTACTTGTGCCTGATTTCCTTATCCTGAAGTTTCTCCACTCTTATCCTCTTACATATGGACCTGACCTCCTGCACTTTCGGCCTCACAATACCATTTCGCTGCAGATTAAATAATGATCAGTGTCATGAAAGAATCCCCTGAATACACGTGTGTCCCTCACGTTGTTGTTGTCTTCAGTCCTGAGACTGGTTTGATGCAGCTCTCCATGCTACTCTATCCTGTGCAAGCTGCTTCATCTCCCAGTACCTACTACAACCTACATCCTTCTGAATCTGCTTAGTGTACTCATCTCTCGGTCTCCCTCTACGATTTTTACCCTCCACACTGCCCTCCAATGCTAAATTTGTGATCCCTTGATGCCTCAAAACATGTCCTACCAACCGATCCCTTCTTCTAGTCAAGTTGTGCCACAAACTTCTCTTCTCCCCAATCCTATTCAATACCTCCTCATTAGTTACGTGATCTATCCACCTTATCTTCAGTATTCTTCTGTAGCACCACATTTCGAAAGCTTCTATTCTCTTCTTGTCCAAACTAGTTATCGTCCATGTTTCACTTCCATACATGGCTACACTCCAAACAAATATTTTCAGAAATGATTTCCTGACACTTAAATCTATATTCGATGTTAACAAATTTCTCTTCTTCAGAAACGCTTTCCTTGCCATTGCCAATCTACATTTTATATCCTCTCTACTTCGACCATCATCAGTTATTTTACTTCCTAAATAGGAAAACTCCTTTACTACTTTAAGTGTCTCATTTCCTAATCTAATTCCCTCAGCATCACCCGATTTAATTTGACTACATTCCATTATCCTCGTTTTGCTTTTGTTGATATTCATCTTATATCCTCCTTTCAAGACACTGTCCATACCGTTCAACTGCTCTTCCAAGTCCTTTGCCGTCTCTGACAGAATTACAATGTCATCGGCGAACCTCAAAGTTTTTACTTCGTCTCCATGAATTTTAATACCTACTCCAAATTTTTCTTTTGTTTCCTTTACTGCTTGCTCAATATACAGATTGAATAACATCGGGGAGAGGCTACAACCCTGTCTCACTCCTTTCCCAACCACTGCTTCCCTTTCATGCCCCTCGACTCTTATGACTGCCATCTGGTTTCTGTACAAATTGTAAATAGCCTTTCGCTCCCTGTATTTTACCCCTGCCACCTTTAGAATTTGAAAAAGAGTATTCCAGTCAACATTGTCAAAAGCTTTCTCTAAGTCTACAAATGCTAGAAACGTAGGTTTGCCTTTTCTTAATCTTTCTTCTAAGACAAGTCGTAAGGTCAGTATTGCCTCACGTGTTCCAACATTTCGACGGAATCCAAACTGATCCTCCCCGAGGTCCGCATCTACCAGTTTTTCCATTCGTCTGTAAAGAATTCGCGTTAGTATTTTGCAGCTGTGACTTATTAAACTGATAGTTCGGTAATTTTCACATCTGTCAGCACCTGCTTTCTTTGGGATTGGAATTATTATATTCTTCTTGAAGTCTGATGGTATTTCGCCTGTCTCATACATCTTGCTCACCAGCTGGTAGAGTTTTGTCATGACTGGCTCTCCCAAGGCCGTCAGTAGTTCTAATGGAATGTTGTCTACTCCGGGGGCCCAGCCTTCCTAAATTCCTGATCTGTTATTATATAGTCAATGACAGATCTGCTTCCCCTGACTTCCCAAGTATACCGGTGAATGTTCTAATGTTTAAAAAAAAGGAGTTTGAAAATTACTAAGCCCATACTGGCACAGAAATCCAGGAGTTGTTTCCCGTTCCTGTTGGCCTCCATATCCTCTCCAAATTTACCTATAACCTTTTCATACCCTTCTGTTCGATTTCCAATCCTGGCATTAAAATCACCCATGAGCAGATCACTGTACTTTTCCTTTACTCTAACAACTACATCACTGAGTGCCTCATAAAAACTATCCCTCTTATCTTGATCTGTCCCTTCACAATGCGAATATACTGACACAATCCTAATTTTCTTGCTAGACACTGTCAAATCTATCCACATCAGTCGTTCGTTTACATACCTTATTGCAACTACGCTTGGTTCCATTTCTTTCCTGATGTAAAGCCCTACCCCCCATTGTGCTATTCCTGCTTTGACTCCTGACAGGTAGACCTTGTATTCTACCACTTCCTCTTCTTTCTCACCCCTTACCCGAATGTCACTAACAGCTAAAACGTCCAGCCCCATCTTACTTGCAGCCTTTGCCAGCTCTACCTTCTTCCCTGAGTAGCCCCCATTGATATTAATAGCTCCCCATCTCATTACCATTTGCTTGCCAAGTCGTATCTTAGGAGTCACTGGTTTGTCAGTTAGAGTTTGGGACTCCGTCACCTCCAAAGGTCCGAGGCATTTTGCTCTGATTGTTGCCAGCATCATATTTGACATTATCATAAGGGAATTTTAAGCTCTGTTTCTATGCTTGCAGAAAATACAATGGACTAAAGAGGTACCGGCTTCTAGCAAGAATACAGTTTTGGTTTTCTTTAGTTCCCAGATTTGTGCTGCCATAGTTGTGACATCTTCAGTGGGTTTTCGTTTTATTGTGTCTGAAATATTTTGTTGTTATTGTGGTCTTCAGTTCAGAGACTGGTTTGATGCAGCTCTAAATGCTACTCTATCCTGTGCAAGCTTCTTCATCTCCCTTTACATTCAGCAACCTACATCCTTCTGAATCTGCTTACTTTATTCATCTCTTGGTCTCCCTCTACGATTTTTACCCTCCACTCTGCCCTCCAATGCTAAATTCGTGATCCCTTGATGCCTCAGAACATGTCCTACCAACCGATCCCTTCTTCTGGGCAAGTTGTGCCACAAACTTCTCTTCTCCCCAGTCCTATTCATTACTTCCTCATTAGTTATGTGATATACCCATCTAATCTTCAGCATTCTTCTGTAGCACCACATTTCGAAAGCTTCTATTCTCTTCTTCTCTAAACTATTTATCGTCCACATTTAACTTCCATACATGGCTATACTCCTTACAAATACTTTCAGAAAAGGCTTCCTGACAATTTACTCGATGTTAACAAATTTCTCTTCTTCAGAAATGCATTCCTTGCCATTGCCAGTCTACATTTTATATCCTCTCTACTTCATAAGTAATGCAACTGTGGGCTAGTTTTCATTCGAGAAAATTTCATAACGGTTGGTGGTGTTGCTGCCATGATGAAAATAATGAAATTTTACCTAGAGCTGATGGCATTATATTTTGTTATTGTTTGGATCAAATACACTCTAAGGCACAAAAAGCGACACACTGTGAAGCAATTATCCGAATATGAACGGAAATCCGTAGATGTGATGTACATGTACAGACAAACGAATATTTACAATTTCAGAAGAATTGGATGATTTATTCATGAAAAAGAGCTTCAAAAATGAGTGCAATGGCACACCTCTAGCCCTTGCACAAGCAGCTTTCCAGCTTGGCATTGACTGACAGAGTTGTTGGATGTCCACCTGGGGGATATTGTGCCACATTTTGACCAACTGGCGCATTAGATAGTCAAAATCGCTAGCTTGATGCTCCCAACGTTCTCAACTGGTGTGAGATCTGGCAACCTTGCTGGTCGCTGTATGATTTGGCAAGCACCCAGTAGAAACTCTCGCCACGTGCGGGCCTGTTTTGTCTTGCTGAAACGTAATCCCAAGGAGGCTTGCCATGAAGAGCAACAAAACGGGGTGTAGAATTTCGTCGACGTACCACTGTGCTGTCAGGGTGCGGTGGATGACAACCAAAGGGTCGTGCTACCAAATGAAATGACACTCCTGACCATCAGTGCTGGTTGTCCGCCCCAAAGCGATCGAGATTCGGGTCGATGTCGCACTTCTGTTCATACACGTCACCGCTCTGTAATCTCAATGACTGGAACAGAATTGTCCTCAGTGATGAGTTCCGCTTCTAAATGAGCCCCGATGAGCAGCAATGACGTGTCTGGAGACGCCCCCAGACAGCAGTGAGGTGGGATACCAACCTGAGTGTCGCCCGCTATACGGCCGACAACCAGAAGTGATAGTCCGCGGTGCAATTTATTTTCATAACAAGATCCCTTTGGTTATCATCCTTAGCACACGTATAGCACAGTGATACTTTGACGATTATCTACGTCCCATTTTGTAGCCTTTTGTGTCAAAGCACACTAGACTCATATTTCAGCAAGATAATGCCCTGGCGCACACGGCGAGAGTATCTACAGCTTGTCTTCGTGCTTCTCAAACCCTATCTTGGCCAGCAAGATCACCATATCTCTCCCCAACTGAGAACGTTGGGAGCATTACGTGTGGGGCCCTTCAATCAGCTCCCTCCAACCAGCTTAGGATTTTGAGGATCTAACGCAGAATTTGGGACGATGTGACTCAGGAGCACATCCACCAACTCCACCAATCAATTCGAAGGCGAATAACTGCTACTCATAAGGGACGGAGCTAGACCAGTGCCTTAGTGACTTGCTGAATATGTGAAACAGCTTCTCTTTAATAAATCATCCCATTTTTCCTGAAAATTCTGAAAATTTAATCAGTTGTATATCTCTATATGTACATCTCATCTACCGATTTCCACCCCATTTGCATAATTACTCTGTGTTGCGTCTTTTTTTTTTTTTTGCTTTAACAGTATGTGTACTTATATGACATTATCTGTGTCCTATGGTACTGGGAGATGAAGCAGCTTGCACAGGATAGAGTAGCATGGAGAGCTGCATCAAACCAGTCTCAGGACTGAAGACAACAACAACAACAACATGGCTGTCAACCCAAGTCAGCCGGAAATGTATACAGCATGTCACCTGCAACACAGGGACATTAGGATAAGGTCTGAATTGAATTATTGGCCCCACAGTCAACTTTGAACATAAAAACAATAACAATAACACATTTTGCAGGAAAATAATAACCAACTCAGAACACGTCAACTACAGAAACCGTAAGCGTCGAAAAAGCGGCCTGTGCCGCTATTTGACTTGAATATATAGTTTTACGATTATGTCCTAAACAAAATTTCAATTTAGACGTTGCGTTAACAAATGGTTCAAATGGCTCTGAGCACTATGGGACTTAACTGCTGAGGTCATCAGTCCCCTAGAACTTAGAACTACTTATACCTGACTAACCTAAGACCATCACACAGATCCATACCCGAGGCAGGATTCGAACCTGCGACCGTAGCGGTCGCGCAGTTCCAGACTGTAACTCCTAGAACCACTCGGCCACCTCGGCCGGCGTTGTTGCCTTAACAGCGTTGGTTGATGACACAGTTGTGATGAAACTTATGGGATCATGTGAAACAAAAACTGTGTTGTTGTAAGAAGGGGGATTCTCTTTAATTCCTTAGTAAAGGAGTTCTTTGGGATTCTAACGTTAGTGGGAGTGTGTCAGGCAGAAATTAATTATACCATTTTTAAATAAATTTTATGCTGTTTTACATAATCAGTGTGTAGTAATGTAGCTTAAATACGGAGGATTTCTTGGCTACTCGTTTGCAGTTTGATTTTGAAGGCAATACTAAAGATACAGGTTCCTCTTCAGTACGTTTAGATCATCTTTCCTACAACGAATGTACCCTTACCCTTCCATAACTGTCATTTTTGTTCTGAGATGGTAGCATACGAAATCAGTTCTGTTGCGTATCATATACAAGGAAACGCAAGAAAATGAATTATCACAGTCAGCATCAGCACATGTGTAGAACGTGGCCTATTGCTCTATCATTGCATGATGTCAGTAGAGCGCTACTTCCTGTTCTCTGCATTTTAATATAATCTGTTATAAGGATACGTTAAGGCAGCTGTTATTTAGTCAGGGGATTTGATATACCGAACAAGTTTGAAAGTATTATGTTTGACACTTGGCATCTTCTCTGGAAAGATGCAGACAGTATTACCTGCGTATGTAAGATGATTTTAATAACATAAACACTGTAAGGCGCTGGGATTGTCACATTCTAGCTTGCCTTGGATTGGTGCCACTCTGTGTCTTCAACATCTCCTACCAAACGGGAGTCAAAAGAAAAAGAAGGTTAGGTTTTAACGTTCCGTCGACGACGTTGGAGACGGAGCACAAACTGTGAGGTGAATACAGCGGAGGAAATCAGCCCTGTCGTTTCAGAGGAAGCATCCTGTCATTCGCCTTAAGTGATGTGGAAATATGGCAGAAACGCGATTTTGTATGACCTGACGGGGATCTGAACTGTCCTCCTCCAGTTTCCTAACCACTGAACCACTGGCACACAACGCTCGAATACAGGAGTCAACGCCCACTGGCAGAATACTGTAGCCTTAAAATCTGTACGAAGTGCGCCAGCGTAAAATACGACGTCCACGAGCCGTCCGCGGCCACCTGTGACACTTATGACGTAATGTGTGACCATTTACCGAAGTGTGTGCTGAGCGTCTGTTAGGTAATAAAGTAGCGGCCGTGCAGAGTGGTTTAAGAAAACCGACATGGCAAGACAGGAAGAACAAGTCAGCCGCGGGTAACGAGCGTAATTCTTGAACACTGCCACAGTTACTTTAGACTGCAGAACCATCTGCAGGAGTGTGTAATCGCGAAGTATCGCTCTGAGTTAAAGGAATATCGTATGACGCAGGAGAAGAATGATCTCTAACTTTGTCATTTTATGTGCCTTTTTTTTCGACATTAATTTTTCTTTCGACTTTGCTTGTTGCGTTGGGTGCCACACGGAAGGGAAGTGACTTATGACGACATTCAAGTACATGCAGGAGTATGTACCCCAGATCAAAGTAATTTTGCGGTATCAGTATCCTCCCCGCAGTAGCGTCGACACACAATGAAGTCTTGCACCACTGCAGAAGATAACTGGAGGTCACCAGTCACATCATTGCCCAGTCTACAAAACAGAAGATAACACTGACCCCAAGAACTATAGAGGGACTTCTTGAATTTCCAACTGAATCAGCAGTTACGAGATTATCAAGGATTGTTTGGAAAAGAACGATCCTGTGTGGAACAAATTTTATTTCTGAAATTTATAATCAGGTATGGAGGAATGAGAGTCGAAAACATTTATGTAAAATATGTAGACTTTGAAAAAAGCGCGTGATTCGACTGACAAGGAAATATTATCGAACTCCTTAAAAGAGTTTGGAGCTATAAACCGATTAGTACCTATCACAACGGATACGCTAACAAGTAAAAAATATAAAACAAAGTTTTTAGTTCAAACCTCCAAGGGTTTTACGTTAAAACTGGTGTACGACAAGGACTGTCTCCGCTGCTGGTTAATTGTGCCCTAGAAAAAGTAATCAGGTAATGGAAGAAAAGAACCGAAGTAGAAGGGGTTTAAAAAGAATCAGTGTATTGGAATTTCATAAAAAATAACAATTGGGAGAAAAGGGGATATCCTAATTCTTGACTGTTTGGGTTTTGCATGCAGTATTTCCATCTTAAATCAATCAGTGGAAGGTGCAACAACGCCGGTAGATTTCCTTCAAGAGAGGGCTTCTAAAGCAAGCCTATGTATCTCTTTCGAAAAAAAAACTGAGTGTACGACAGAAGCGAAGGAGCCACCAAAATATATAGAAACTGAATACGAAAAATAAAAAAGGGCACAAAATTTAAATCTCTAGTTGAAATAATACAACCAAATGCTTTGTAAAAGTAACTTTACACAGCAGGGCAGGGAAAATGGAAGTGGCTTTTCAATTAACAAGAAACCTGTATAAAAATAAATCTTTGTCCATAAATGCAATACCCCGGATGTACAACACTGATTAGACCAGGATGTCTTATGCTTCAGAATGCTTTACGTTAAATACAGCCAAACAGTTAGCTGAAGCTGAAATGGAGGAAAGGAAAATAACCAAGAAAAACTTGGGACCAAAATATGACAAAGGCAAATAGAAATCAAGGAGTAAAAAATTATGAATGAATATAACGAATATTACACACAACGAGGAAGAGAAGAGTTGCATACTATGGACCCAAAAAAGGCTAGATGAAAAAAGAATAACGAAAACAAATTTAACGTTTCTGACAGAAACCCAGAAACATTAATCATGTGGATCAAAAAGTTCAAACAGACCTGGGGGAAATGGAAATAGCGTAGAACGAATTAGAAAAAAAGAGAAGAAGCAATAAAAATTACACAGACTTCCAGAAGAAAACAACGAAAAAGACAAGCGCAATATGGACGGAAGAAAGAGGAGAACAACATAGGGAAAGATTGAAAAACTACCAGAAAGATAGAAAAGAGAAAATAAAAAAGACATAAATCATTTCTTGTGGTCTTCTGCAGCCCAAACCAGTGAAAAAGTAGGCTGTTGTGTCTTGAATATTAGAAGTAAAATAATGTTGTCTTCTTTAAATTAGTCAATTGGCGATAGTCTTTACAGGCTGCTGGAAGCAAACAACAGATGAGAAGGAGTGCTGGAGGTAGAATTTTTTGGAAAGGGCGTGGGATGGATGACTTGTGGAGGAGGACGCCGAACAAAGTGTTAGAAAACAACTGAGGAAAGTGAAGGAGGTGGAAAAGAAAACCTCCGTATGGACAGGAAGAGGAATACTCTGTTAAAGATGGAAAAATGGCTAGACCTCTTGGTGAATTACGTGGTTAGGCAGGAGGAGGTGTTTAAATTTTTCTTGAGGCAGAATGTGGAAAGCGAGCAGGTATGAGGGATATGTTGGTACAAATGTGGCAAAGCAGGAAGGTTAATAATCGGGGATGAAACGCCAGGGTGTTTCGTTACAAATTTGCAGGAATTTCGCGAAATCTGAAGATGTGTTAGCGGAGTGACGGGAAATTAATAAGCACATGCGAGATGCTATTGGGGGATTGTTGACGGACATGGAAGGCGGGGCAGAGTATGTGACGTTTCTGGATCTGGAAGGAGCGGTAGAAGTTTGGTGCAGCGGGACACTGGCAAAGAGAGGGTAGGTAGGATTAAGGCTTTTTAGGTATGGAATATAGTGAAGGAATGCCATCTTCACGTTCAGCCAGAATTAATTTGGAATTTTAGTTGGGTAACAAAAAGCTTAATCAGTATAATTAAACGTGATTTTAACAAAACTGCTTCCTAATACAAATCCAGAACTTCGGCGATTGCGGTGCGTCGCTGATTCTGTGTAGAAACTTCAAGGTTACTCTTTTTGTGCACCAAGCACGATTTATGCTATTCTGATAATAAGAGATCTCGGCGTTAATACTGTATTTGCTTACTTCTGCAATCTGCTGACTGTTTTGGACAATGCTATCCACTCAGTCACTGACTGAAACGACACGTGGCTGAGACAATGGTCTCCATTCGGAAGCTTTCCCAAATTGCCTACAAGCGAGTGTTGGAGTAGTTCTTAAATGAAGTCTCTGCGTTTCTTTGCTGCTTACATCTCCAGCTAATATGACACTAGAGGGTCCACTACATTAATGTGACGACTGGCCATGCTCGACGTCAAAGTGCAAGAACCACTCACAGGCAGCACCAAGAGAGTCAGAGGAACATGGAAAACAGTATAGCCGTTTCAGTGCGAAAATAGAGCGATTTGTCAGACACCAAAGGGCACAATCATTGCCTTTCGGGCCAAGGGTAGATGCATTACTTAAACAGCTAAGTTTGTAAAGTGTTCGCGTGCCGACTTCGTTAGAGTATACCGTTCATGGCAAAATGGCGCCATCCAAAATTAGCGCACAACGGGCCTTAGATGACAAGGGTGTACAGGCGAAAAGGCGTGCAACTGTTGGCAACTGACCACCAGATGAACCAAGGAGCTACCAACAGTGTTCCCTCAACGACCATTCCGCAAACGTTGGTGCCTGCGGGCCTCCGTAACAGGCGCGTGGTTGATGCAACCACGCTAACTACTGTTCATCGGCGAAGAAGGCTGGAATTGGCAAGGCTGTACCACTGTGTGGGGACAGGTGGCCTTTACAGATGAATCACGTTTTATGCTCCATCGGACATGACCACTGGCAACAATCGTAAGAGCTCACTCCGAAACTGTCAAAGAGACAATGAAAACACATATTACGCTCAGGTAGGTGACGCCATGGACAGCGGTCGATTGGAGAACAGTGGATGGACTGGGTTTGCCTGACTAGTCTGCTCCAGCTGCATGTTATTATCTAAAGATAAATGAAGACGGTATGACGTTTATTAGCGATGCTGGTGTGTGGTGAAGGAGTAAATTTATTCCAGACTGATGTTGTGGCTTGCAAAATATCCACAATAGGCCTATGTGCAGAAAAGGAGATTTTTCCGGCTATACCACCAGAGTGAATATTCCAGTCTTACGCAACCCTACTCACGTAGTAATCACAGTGTCATCACTGCGTTAAGCCAGGTGCATCCAGCATGCGAGATGCACACACCCTGAGCCCAGGTCCTACCGGCCGGTGTGGCCGAGCGGTTCTAGACGCTTCAGTCTGGAACCGCTCGTCCGCTATGGTCGCAGGTTCGAATCTTGCCTTGGGCATGGATGTGTGTGATATCCTTAGGTTAGTTAGGTTTAAGTAGTTCTAAGTTCTAGGAGATTGATTACCTCAGATTTTAAGTCCCTTAGTGCTGAGAGCCATTTGAACCATTTGAACCAGCCCAGGTCCAATTTATCTCATTGAGTTGAGAAGTAGGGGGGGGGGGGGGGAGGTTGAGTTGTCATGGATTTGGGGACTACAGTGTTTTCTATGTCTCGCAGAGACACCGCCGTAATAAGGGGACGGGAGGATGGAGGGGGGGGGGGGGGGGCAGGGAAGGGGTTGGTACACACTACGAAGCAGACGTCTCTAATTTGACTGCACATGGGTGTATGCGTAGCAGGCTTTGTGACTCTTAAATTTGAGAAAACTCGGCCCACTCCCCTTTTATTACATATACAGCCTAAATTTCTAGGGACTGTGAAACATCTGTTATTTCACTAATTGCGCCCAGATGAGAGCGTTAGCTACAAATCGGACAAAGTTTGTAGGTAGGTCGGTAGTATTTGGTAAGAGAGTGACGTCTATGGAATAATTCTTCTAAATATGTGATAGGAAAAGCCGTCTGCATTCGGAAACCAGAAGATGCCCCTCCGCGATATCAAGGAGAGAGACTGTTTTATTTCTCGACATAATTGTGGCTTATATGCGACATTTTCCCGGTAAGCATATTCCATCCCTGAAGTGAGAATCCGGAAGGTCTGTAAAATACACATCAATGACTCTGTCAAATTCTTATGTAAATAAATTTCTTTAGGTGTGGGAATAGATGGGAATGAATTGTTACCAAAATTTCTGAACAACGTCGTTCTATTACTTATACTATTTTCCCCTAATGAAAAGCACGTTTATGGGTAAGTGGATTATCCTGAGCCTCTTCTTAAATAATTTTTCGTTCCTTTCGTTCAAAGACTTGTTTGTGAAGCATTAGTCAATTTTTGTTCCGCTGCAAGCGAATCAATAAGAATAAATCAATAAGAATAAATCATTGTGCACGCCCACCCAACATTATATTGACTTTACTTATTTTGATGCTAGGCTAGAGGCGTGTACCACTCTTTTAATTGTTGTTTCGCTGCTGGCGTAAAGTGATGTGCTCACCTCAGTTGACACAGTAAAGCAGGAAACAAATTCAATTGTATTTAATTGTGAATACGAAGGTTGGAACTTAAATATTGGCAACTATTTATGCGCAACCGCTACAAAAGAGACACATGTTTTCACCTGTTACTGTCCTTCAAAGTAGTCAGCAGCGTTGTGTAGAACCCGTTGCCACCGACGTGGAAGGCGTAGTATACCGTTAACAGAGCCTGTTCTGTTGATGGTGCGAATGGAGCGGTCTACTGCCTGTCGAATCTATGGAACAGTTCTGAAGCGAATGCCACGAAGTGGTTCATTTATCTTCGGAATTAAATCAAAGTCACAACGACTTAAATCATGAGAGTATGGTGGATGGTACAGTACTTCACAGTTCCATCGACCGAACAGAACAGCCGCAGCTTGCGCTGTATGCGCCCGCGCATTGTCGTGCAATGTGGTGGCTGGGTTGCATAGAAAGTGCCGCACGTGATGCTCCAAACACGATCAGTAATACTGCGCATTGAGGGTCTGCCGTGGAGGAACGTAATGCGTTAAGATAACACCGTCACAGTAGCAGACGAGAATACTATCACTTTCACCATATCGGGGCTCCGAATTACTTCAGACTTTCGCGGCGACGAACAATGACGCCATTCGTTGGATTGGCATTTCAGTTTTGGTTCGTACGATATGGCCCATGTCTCATCCCGTGTTACGATACTGCGTAAGAGAGACTCTCCTTCGCGCTCACAGCGCTCCAAGTGCGTCTGAGCAGCGTCGTAGCGCATACATTTCTGCATTTCCGTCAAGTCATGCAGAACCCATAGTGATGTAATTTTTTGCATTCCCAGGCGTTCCTTCAGGGTGCGAAGCACAGTCGTATGCGCTAATCCGGTTTCGTGGGCGAGCTCACAGATCGTATGGCGTCGATCACTGTCACTAACGCGGCAACAGCACGCACGTCTTCTTCAGATACGCTAGGACGACCTGCCCGTTGCATGTCTGCCACAGTATGCCTGCCGACGTTGAAGGCTTTAACCAACGTGCCACTATTCTGTACGACAATGCGGATTCCCCGCACGCCTCTTGAAGACCTTTATGACACTGTCGTGCTGTACGACCTCTGGTACATTCAATCTTGATCCAACTCCTTTGTTTCTGTTTCGAAAACATTGTGAGACCGTTACATTAGACCGCTCGCTCACCAGTGACTTGTGTTTCCCTCTGTTGTGCGCGGCCGGTGACGTGGGACGGGCGAGTCCATTTGCTCGGAGGTAAGGTAGGTATGTCAACAACGTGTGCTATCAGCGACAATAGTAGATTCCATTGCATAGTGTCTCCAACCTACGAATTAGCTAAAGTATTGTTATTACAGTACTTGCTTTTACATTCAATAAATGCAAAAGTGCTCTCGTAGTCAAATACCTCACACTCTTTCTTTTCTTATGTGTCTTTAGTGTCAGCTATTTCATACATCTTCAACTGCGTATCTTCCAACATAATATTGTGTACGTTCTCTCTAGTTTGCTTTGCTCTCATGCAGATTATCTCAAAATAAGGAAGGTTTCACTAAAATTCAACAGTCAACTTCTTCATCGTTGGCAGGGAAGCATAGACTCATTCTAAATCTTCATCAGCTCTGTATGAATTTTGCATTAGCGATAAATTGCACAAAACAAAGAATTTAAAATAGGGTTACATTCCATTTGCATAAACAATATTCCGTACGTTTAGGAGGGATTTGACAACAGGCGTAAGCACTTGCCCCCTCCCCTATCCTTGGAATCTAGAGTACAGAGTTTTTATTCATACACTGATAATCATCAGTTCTTTAGTATACAGAGTGAGTCATTAACTATTGCCAACCAAGAGTAACTCCGAAAGTATGGTAGGACCTGAAAAGTTTGTGGGACAAAAGTTGCATTGGGCAACGGGAACCATAATATGACGTTGGTATTTTACTAGGTGGGGACTTTTCAGGGATACGAAGGTCAACTTTGTTTTTTTTTTTTTAATGGGATACTGTAGTTTGGTACTTATTTTCTGATAACGGTTATCGAGACGAATCCATTGATGTATAACAGTAAGGTTTTTGAAGGTCAAAGAAGGTCCAAAGGTGGCATCAACGTCCGTTTACAGAAAGTGTTCGAATTGATGACCATTGGTATCAATGCAGTGCTGTAATCTTCTTATCATGGATTGAGTGGTATTCTGTATCACATCGACACATATCTAAGCACAAGCTCTGACAATATTCTCTCGCATATCTGCAGGTATAGTTGGAATGTCTTTATAAACAGAGTCTTATACGAATCCCCAACAGAAAAAATCCAGAGGCTGTCAAGTATGGCGAACGAGCCGGCCATGACACATCTCCTCCGCGTCCAATCCAACGATTTGGGAATTGTCTCTGCAACTCATTTCTAGGCATCAGCGGAAAATGTGCCGGACACCTTCTTCCATAAGGTATTTGTTCCAATAACAGATCTAATGTTTCTTACAGGAATGTGGCGTACTTCGTACCATTAAAATTTTCTTCGATGAAATAGAGGCCTGTAATTCTGTCCTCCAGAATCCCACACCATCATTCACGGTTTTTGGTGTACAGCTTGCCACAGCCAACATTGATTTTCAGTTTTCCAATGATGCATGTCATGCGAATTAACACTTGCATTGTTCGTGAATGTAATCTCGTCAGTAAATAAAATCAAATTAATAAATGTGTCATCCCTCTGAATCTGAAGTTAAGCCCATGGGCAGAATTGAGTGCGACACATGCAATCCGTACCAGTTAATTCTTGGTGGAGATTGATGTGGTAAGGATGATATTTATGGCGATGCGTAACACGAACAACACTACTCTGGCTGGCTCTGACGTCGTACCGCCACCTGGCCGGAAATGTGCCAAGAGGCGCAGAATGCTGCGGGGAAACCTGGCGTCGCAGGAGAGAGGTGTCTGTGATCTGGACAGCTGGTCAAACAGTCCCCGCGGGCTGCGCCGCCCGCCCGACATCGCCACCGCAGTGAAAGGACAGCCGGCCACAGTGTTATTGCTTTTTTGCGTGTCCACAGCCCAGCCGTCCCGCCCAGACGCGTGAAGAACCGTGCGTGTGCTAGGGGCTCACAGATCGTTGTTCGGAATTATGAGACAGTTCTCCTCCACTTTAAGCTCAAACTGAGCTTCTAATGGGGAAACATTATCAGGTGAGGATAAAAACCAGCATTTTTCAGAAAACTGAGATTGAAGCAAAGGAATTTTCAGCGACAATATTTGGGAGATGATTTCCATGGTAATGTTGTTGTCGCTGTGCTCTTCAGTCCTGAGACTGGTTTGATGCAGCTCTCCATGCTTCTCTATCCTGTGCAAGCTTCTTCATCTCCCAGTGCTTACTGCAACCTACATCCTTCTGAATCTGCTTAGTGTATTCATCTCTTGGTCTCCCTCTACGATTTTTACCCTCCACGCTGCCCTCCAATGCTAAATTTGTGATCCCTTGATGCCTCAGAACATGCCCTACCAACCGGTCCCTTCTTCTTGTCAAGTTGTGCCACAAACTCCTCTTCTCCCCTATTCTATTCAGTACCTCCGCATTAGTTATTGTGATCTACCCATCTAATCTTCAGCATTCTTCTGTAGCACCACATTTCAAAAGCTTCTGTTCTCTTCCTGTGTAAACTATTTGTCGTCCATGTTTCACTTCCATACATTGCTACACTCCATACAAATACTTTCAGAAACGACTTCCTGACACTTAAATCTATACCCGATGTTAACAAATTTCTCTTCTTTAGAAACGCTTTCCTTCCCATTGCCAGTCTACATTTTATATCCTCTCTACCTCGACCATCATCAGTTCTTTTTATCCCCAAACAGCAAAACTCCTTTACTACTAGACGTGTCTCATTTCCTAATCTAATTCCCTCAGCATCACCCGCCTTAATTCGACTACATTCCATTATACTCATTTTGCTTTTGTTGATGTTCATCTTATATACTCCTTTCAAGACACTGTCCATTCCGTTCAACACCTCTCCCAAGTCCTTTGCGGTCTCTGACAGAATTACAATGTCACCGGCGAACCTCAAAGTTTTTAATAACATAGGGGAGAGGCTACAACCCTATCTCACTCCTTCCCAACCACTGCTTCCCTTTCATGTACCTCGACTCTTATAACTGCCATCTGGTTTCTGTACAAATTGTAAATAACCTTTCTCTCACTGTATTTTATCCCTCCACCTTCAGAATTTGAAGAAGGTATTCCAGTCAACATTGTCAAAAGCTTTCTCTAAGTCTACAAGTGCTAGAATCGTGGGTTTGCCTTTCCTTAATCTTTCTTCTAAGATAAGGCGTAAGGTCAGTATTGCCTCACGTGTTCCAACATTTCTACGGAGTCCAAACTGATCTTCGCCGAGGTAGGCTTTTACCAGTTTTTCCATTCGTCTGTAAACAGTTCGCGTTAGCATTTTGCAGCTGTGACTTATTAAATTGATAGTTCGGTAATTTTCACATCTGTCAACACCTGCCTTCTTTGGGATTGAAATTATTATATTCTTCTTGAAGTCTGATTGTATTTCGCCTGTCTCATACATCTTGCTCACCAGATGGTAAGAGTTTTGTCAGGACTGGCTCTCCCAAGGCTGTCAGTAGTTCTAATGGAATGTTGTCTACTCCGGGGGCCTTGTTTCGACTCAGGTCTTCCAGTGCTTTGTCAAACTCTTCACGCAATATCGTATCTCCCATTTCACCTTCATCTACCTCCTCTGCCATTTTCATAATATTCTCCTCAAGTACATCGCCCTTGTATAGACCCTCTATATACTACTTCCACCTTTCTGCTTTCCCTTCTTTGCTTAGAACTGGGTTTCCATCAAAGTACTTGATACTCATGCAAGTGGTTCTCCTTTCTCCAAAGGTCTCTCTAATTTTCCTGTAGGCAGTATCTATCTTACCCCTAGTGAGATAAGCATCTACATTCTTACATTTGTCCTGTAGCCATCCATGCTTAGCCATTTTGCCCTTCCTGTCGATCTCATTTTTGAGGCGTTTGTATTCCTTTTTGCCTGCTTCATTAACTGCATTTTTATATTTTCTCCTTTCATCAATTAAATTCAATATTTCTTCTGTTACCAAAGGATTTCTACCAGCCCTCGTCTTTTTCCGTTGTAATAACCGAGCCAAATTTCAAAAAAAACTTTGTTCGAATCCAGGAGATTCTTTGACGGACATCTTTTAGCCGCCTTTTGGAATTTTTGCGATAATGTTTCATTAAGTAGATATCTTGTAGGGAGGAACACAAAACTGTATATATTTTATTTTCACACGACCGGTTTTGGACTATTATAAGCCCATCCTCAGGTGTCTTAGCTGTCCTTTGGTTCCCGAGCGCCGCGTATATATTTTATTTATTTGACCTCTTTTAATTGCCTTCAGGTGTCTTATGATTAACGTGTACTAATAAGTAATGAAATAGCATTATGTAAATTGATGTTATAATTTGAGTTTTAATGTCATTCACAATGTACTCGTGTACATTGTCTACCTATTTCCGGAATTTTAGGTCTAGTATAAAAAAAATAATATCGGTGTAAAAGATTGACGAACGCAAAAGACACTTGATGCGCGTGCTTTTCAAGACGGGGGTGTGTTGTATAAGACAGTAAATTGCGAGTGTGCTGAAATTTTGAGGGAAGCCTGTTACTTTGCGAAAACTGTCATTTTAATTGTATGGAAACATTTAGGGGACACTGCTTCACTTCATTAGCACCCAATCGAGCTTCATTTTCGTGATACAAAACGCGAGCTAGGGACAGTGATCTTTGCTGTTTCGCGTTACTGAACGTTGTAAATTTTACTGAACACATTCTCAAAATGACAGACGGGGAGATATCTCAATACGTAAATAAGCTTCCGTCATTGTTAAAAAACAATACCTGTGTACCAATTTCTAACCAGATAGAATCCAGTCCAATGTCTGAAAAACAGTTATAGTTTATTTCCTTTGCGAGTTCCGCTACCAAGCGAAGCGACGAGGCACCCATAAACTTTTCTTTCACGTCTTCTCTTTATTATAATTGTTATCAAACTTCAAATTTCACTCCCGTCTTTGTTTATATCACGTAACAACAAAATCTTTATTCTAATAACAGATAAACAGAGACGAATTGCATAGACAGTGTTTATTTTAAGAAATAAGTGACAGTGTCAATCCGAATGTTACTTGCATTAGTAGCATATCGCATAATTTTCCCTCGCAATGATAATTTCCAAACAGATGATATAATCGGTGCTTATCTCAAAGTTTACTGCACTGAGTAATATCATCTTCTTTCTTTTTCTCCTCATTGTGGGAGAGCTAAAGATGAGATTAAATACTGCTATAATTTCCTCAGCTAAACAAAATTAAAACTATAACTTGTTGGGAAACGCGACAGAAAGTTTCGTTTGGTTGGCAGCTCCTTTGAGCTGAGACTACTTACAGACGTGCCATTAACTTCCAGTTCATTCATGTTCCAATCAGTATTACCATTAATCTAACTCCGGTTAGAATTCGGATGGTCGGATGCCACTTGTACACACAATAAGTGCCGCTTCGTTATTACGGTTGATCTGAACTTTTTCTACATTAATCTGCCAAAACAAGTCTGCAAACTTATTAATTCACTTGTTATCTGTATAGTAATTCCGGAAAACGTGTTTGAGAAACTCTGCCACATATTTACTTTCGCACTTTACGGTTTATTGACAGCAGTTATCTCTACAGCAGAAACTATAATGCTTTGTGTATTTTACCAGCTACATGTTTTATTGCATTCCTTATTAGAAGCGTGGGTGTAGCTGTGTATCGTGTGGGTCATGTTAGTCAGATATAAGGAGATAAGCTAGCTTGCCAGACATCTGAATAAATACATCTGTTCAGGTTGGATGCTGTTCGTTTTAAGACGAATTTTACACAAGATACGTTGCATCTCAAGTTATATTTAGTCAATAAGGTGTGTTCAGAGAATCTAAGTTTATAGGCAATGTGGAAGGAGTACTGCTACGTATAATTTTGTTGTTTACAGTGTAATCTTACTATAAAGTGCGCTAACTGTTTAAAAGCTCCACAAAATTTCATGAAACGTAGCCGTGACAGCAAAGAAAGAAGACGGAAATCAATTATAGTACCGTTTTAAGTGGCAACTGTGTGGCGGCTGCTGACGTTGTCATACACAACAGCAACCATGTAGACCAGAGCGACAATCTGTGGACGAGAAGTGCAGAGTGCGTGATTGCCTATTCACACTCCAGCCCAAACGGTATTGACAGATATCAATATGGCCTCTGTTGACAAGACCATTGAACAAATTGTGTGAAATAGCACAGTACAAAAGAAGTAAAGTGCAGCAGAAACAACAGAAACAGAGATTCAGCCCGTTTCCACAAATACCACAATAGAAGCAGATCCATCAGGAGAAGCAAGTGCTAACATAGATCCGAGGCAAACAATCAGTATTGTGGTCAGTTGTACCTTATACGCCATTTAATGTGGATTCGCAGTATTTAGTATGTGTCAAGCATATGCAAACAGATGTGCGATTCTGTACCGTATTTGTTTCACGCAAAAAAGCATCTGTGAGCAATATGTACAACGACATGGCCTTACGGACAAGGTTATTTGCGTTTTTAAATATTTTGGTGAAGACAAACGTTTATAATATGTTGAGTTTTACCCATTGACAAACTTGAGCTTGAGGTTCAGCGTAAAACAAACATGTTTTACTACAAAGAGATGTTTAAGGCCCGAATATGACATCAAAGACTGTTTAAAACGGTTGTCTTGAATAAAAAAATATTTTGTGCGCTCTTGGCTTTTGAATGGTTTTTAACAATTAAAACAGATCGCCCTTTAGTACTCTCATAATGTGAAAATTCAATCATATTAGAAAACTGGAAACAATAGAAAAGAAAATAGAAAAGGTGCAAGCAGGGCAAACCAAATTAGATGGAATCGGTCCGGAAATGGAACTGAAAGTGAAGAAGGAACACGAAGTGGACGAGATAATCAAGGACGTAAAAGAACAAACAAATAAACCAGAAATCAGTTACAGGACGTTTTAATTGGAGCTACGTTTAATTTATAGTGTTTGTGAGCGCTCCTGTGCAGCATCTGCACTGTGATGGTGTCGAAAATTTAAAAAAATGTATTTTAACTCCTTTAGAAATCTTAGTCGTCTAACGAGACGGTGTCGTCAAAGGTGTTCTTCGTCTGGTTTCCTAAACCCGAAAAAATGAGCAATATAAAAATTGGACTTGGAACAGTAGTACGGATCGATCCCGAGGCGAAGGCTGAGCAGTCTCGCGCTATCATCTCCACTATGAGAACAACTGACACTAACTGTATCTGGCGGGCCATGTGAATTTGCGCGCGCAACGGCCTGGTTGGCTTATTTAAAGACCAGTTAGCTCTAAAATGGTGCAACGTGTCGAATTTTTTTAACGATAATTTCACAGCACAGCCTACCCTGCAACACCCTTATAAGCTTTTTAGGCTGTTTCTAACCACCCTTTATATCACTAGAGCCATTTCTTATTAATTTAGAACAACTCTTCATAATTTTGTTTGAAATTACATGAACACTACAGGAGATTTTGTTTTTAAGAACTTTTATAATTCTATTAATTTCAGCGAAGGATGATGGAGCTACTTCTAGACACTTAAAGTATTGTGAAATGACAATTTTAACTTATTCCCTTGCTTTTTCATCTGAACCATTTAAACCTAGTTTTGCTGCTACATTTACAAAAAGCATGTTAAAGGTACCTTCTATGTGAGAATCATCGGTCACAACATCGTCATTCAGTTTAATTGTGAAAGTATGTTGAGCACGGTTGTCCTGTCGATCTGCATAAATTTTTAGGACAGCCCCTTTCAAACAGTAACACAGATGTACTAGGGAACATATTGAATTTCACAATACCTTCTCTTTCCATATATACGTCATCCCATACCGCCGGTTTCAACTTATTGTTGAAGCATTGCACGTGTCATCCACAATAATTTTAGCTACTTTGTATTAACACATCTCAGAAGTATAATATGGTATAATGTTTATTTTCATTAAATGTGTATCGTGATCAAATAATACATTAAAAATCCAAAGTGTTTCAGGCTAGACACTGGCTATAAAAATCCCATGATTAAGAATTCAATTAATATTCACACGAATTGGAAAAGTCACTGCTGAACTTAGAGAGAAGTAGTCAAATAAGAACTGCAGTTCATTTTTCATGTCAGGCTCATTTAAAAAATTTTCACTGAACCCGCCACAAAATATTAAATGTCTGTTCTTGTCTGACAGGTAGCTCAATAATGAATCGATATTTCTTACAATCAGCAGAAAATTTGCTACAGGGGATCTGTAGGCTGTTACAGGAGATGTATTCTACAGTAACAACTCACAAACATATACTTCTAAGTATTGATCTACACCAAACCTGCTTTTTTCTATATTCCTGACTCTGTGTCCAACTTATAGATATGGTGCAACTCTTTCTTTTTCCATGTTAACCCTTCGTGAAAATGGTACTAGTCTATTACTTCCGATATTTTATTTCTCTATCCGTACGGTTACATGGTAATGTTACAAACATGACAGTAATTTCAATGAGCTCGTTTCGCTATCGCTTATCACATGATGCTTTTAGGTTTTCCATTGCATGTGTGCAAGCAGTTTTGGTATTTCCACTGAGTATATTAGGTTTCAAACTTAATATAATCAGTTCCTTCGCCTTTTTGCCTCGCTTCCTCAAGCACCCGGCGGCACGTTCTCCCCCTACAGCTCGGACTTTCCAAATCACTGAGCCGCTGTAACCTGCAGTAGGACTCTTTTTCTTTCTACTGAACTTTCCAAGTGACCTAGCTTTTAAATTGTTACTTCTTTGCTCAAAAACTTATTAATGCTCTTCTCCTATATCAGGTAACAAGTCAAACTGATTGCTAAATGAAATTTGAAATATCTTGAAAGCCACCATGTTACAATGAAACATTAAACATAATTAATTGCAGTCTGAGCAAAGTCATTTTTGTTCTTAAATGATGTCTGTGATTTTCTTCTTTTGCTTATTACTTTTTACCTTTCACCATTTTCCAAAGTCCCTTTTTCCCTTCAACCTGTCTAATTCAAAATACGCCATTTACAGTATAACTATACCTAGAGGGCACAGAAGTTGCTACCCTGTTCTTGGGTTCTCTTGCCTCGACTGCATAATCTACAGCTCCATGGGAGGCCTTACTTGCAGCACTCATTGGCTTAACGAGGAGTGAGCTACGAAGTCAGCAGGAGCTAGTGGGTGTACTACCTGTAAACTATAGGGTGTAGATGTTATTGCTGTATTATTTTCCACACAATACTTAGTACTCTAATTCATCTTATCTTATTTTCCATGATCCCTACACGAGATATACGATGGTGGAAGCGTAATGGTTGCTCATTCTTCGGACACAGGTTGGCTGAACTCAGACAATAAGCTTTTGCGAGAACTACGTGGTCTTTCTAACAAGGATTCCCTCGTTAATTACCCAAGAATTTCTCTTACACTTCCGTATATGGGCCGGCTGTTGTGGCCGAGGGGCTCTAGGCGGTTCAGTCTGGAACCGCGCGACCGCTTCGGTCGCAGGTTCGAATCCTGCCTCAGCCATGGATGTGTGGTGTCCTTAGGTTAGTTAGGTTTACGTAGTTCTAAGTTCTAGGGTACTGATGACCTCAGACGTTAAGTCCCATAGTGCTCAGAGCAATTTAAACCAATTCGTATATGCTGTAGTGCTGTCACGCCAAGGCGTCTGCACGCTGTTTGCAACTAGCTGGCTGTTCACGCACTGCGAGGCACACCAGGCCGAGCGCCACAGGACTGTCAACGCAGCCGAAAGACGGGGCTTTTGCAGAACGGGCAAAGCATTTTGTACACCGTCAAGCCACGGGGTTATTATTCCAAACGTAGCCGCAAGCAGTACATTGACACATCAAACGAGCTCCCAAACAGTATAAATGACCGGCAATTCCAGCATAGGTATTCGCAGTCGGGAATCACCTACCACGCCGAAAGAAGTCTGTTGGGGGCTGTGAGTAAGTAGCCACCACAAGTTTGGGCCTCCGCCACTCCTGGACCATCTTCTAGCACCAAGTCGTTCTCCGTGGACTTGGCGCCTTCCTACAAGTATGCCGCCTCCGGTCTCACTTCAGCAACACTAGCACCAGCTAGATTCCTGCCCTTGGAGTGGGGGCAGCAGATTCTGATTATACAGTTGCTGCCGTCCTACATTGGCCGGTGGGTGTGGGAGGGTGGCGGCGACATTGTGCATCATACCCTCACTAACAGGGGCGAATTACAATCCCACCCTACAAGAGCTCGGCAGACTTCAGCGCCACTAGTACATTACACCGGCAGTCACGGTACGCCTATCTGGGCCATGTCCTCCTAAGCGGGCTTCTAGACCTTTAACTTTCTCACACTGTTCTTCTGAGTAGAAAGCTTCAGTTGGTGCGGAGGCGATTCTACAACGCCTACAACCACCATCCGCGGATGAAGAAGATGACGACTACTACAGGGTTCCAGTTTCGTCAACTTCGTAGAGTGAGTGTAGATTTTTCGTTTCGATATTTGTTTGACTACGTGTATCATGGAAAGTCATGAATCTTTTGCCAAACGAGCAACTATATCTGATGGATAATCGCAGACAGTGTTCTGTATGTGTGTAAAGAACTACGATAGCTTTGCATTGTTCGTTATTACAGGCGAAGGGTGTGGTCTATTGTCTAGGAAGGTAAAAGAGGTTATCCCTGCTCAGCGATTTAAGAGGTAAACTGAGTTCTGTCTACGAGTATTCTTTCTTTTCGGTATGTAAAGTAACAATTACGAACAGCCAGTCAGGCAGAGCAGCTACAATACGGTAAAACGTGTTATGATTTTAATGCGTTTAAGTGTTTTGTCGTTTCTGTCTTGTGTAAGTGATGACGGGTAATCGAGTCGTAGTCAGTACCACAAGGAGCAGGGTTTTCAGTACCCCACAGGGCTATCGTGGGGAAGGTTTCGAAAATTTTAAAAGCGATGCTAGCAGACTATGTAATTACGTCCAAGCGACTGGAAGTAGTTCGCACTAGGAAGAAGGAAATAGCTTTCCTCAGTTCTCCGGAGTATGAGGAGAATATGCGGTGGAGATTTGAAGAAACAAGGCATGAGATAAAGACAGAAACAAGAGAAAAAGAGGAAGGAGAGAGGTGGGAGAATGAGAAAGCTGAAACGGAGGGCTACAGCCTTGTGTCTACTTTACCTGTCCCGCAATGCGTCCAACTACTGTTGATGTAATTAAACTCTTCGACCCCCTTAAGGAATTTCAGCGCCGCCAGTATGATTTGGGCGTTACTGTGGAAGACGGCAGCTCAGTCGCAGCAGTTGAGAAGCCACAGGCAGCAGGAGGGTGCCAAGGTGTCGGCGTGCCGGTTGCAGCAACAGGGCTTGTCATGCATTGCGAGGCGGGCCAGACCGAGCACCGGAATCCTGTTAACTCAGACATGGTCCTTATAGCATGGGCTGAGCAGTTTCTACGCCGCCGAGCCACGGATTCGCTGTTCCGTAAGTGGCTGGGAGCAGTAGATCGACACAACGAATGAGCTCCTAGCCGGTATCAAAAACCATCAATTGTAGTAGAGGTATTTGCATTCCGTCATCACCTATTATGATGAGAAGACTACGCTGGGTGCTGGAATGCTACGGCTAACCAACCAGCTTCCACGAGTTTGGGCCTCTGCCGGACAACTATCCAGCTCTGAGTTCTCCTTCACAGCCTTAGTACCTTGCTACTAGGGTGCCGCCTCCAGGCTGACTTCAGCAGCGGCCAGTCTCCTTCCCTGGGGAACAGCAGATGGTTACACATGTCGTCCCTGGAACTGATAACAGGTGCAGCACATTGTGGGGTGAAACGTACTCCAAAGTTGAAGTACGAGGGACAGTACGACTAAATTGCACGCAGAGTCACCGTGAAATTCTGGTGATATATGGACCAAATCCAGCGTCGCTTTCAGTCGATAGAGAACTATAGATCTTGCACCATTCGATTTGCATATTTTCGACAAGCTGAAAAATATCTGAAAGGGAAGAGATTTTTCAACGATGAGGCCTTTCACACAGAGGCTCTGTAATGGCTCCATGACTGACGTGCGGACTTCTGTCGCCGAGAAATTGAGCGGTTGGTAGAGTGCTCTGACTGTTATTCATAGAGACCTGGTGACTGTTGCTGAAAATCAGTATTATGTATTTGCGTCACTTAGTGCACTAGTCAGTAAAAGTTACTTGGGATGCCATAACAATGTGTGATCTACTCATATTTCATGGAGGATATAGGAAACAGTTGTAGCTGAATCGCTACCATTTTGAATGGTCTTAATTTCTTTCAGTACTGGGTGTCATCAGTTTCAACACCAGGTGGCTGTGCTAGAAATGTAATGGAATATTTGGACTTGTTTATCAAATATAAATACTCCCCTAGTTTTCTAGATGACCTTTTTGCCTTCGATGAGCATTGTTCCTGGAATATTATCACAGCTGCTAATCACTCTCTTAGTGGTGACGCTCTCGAAATGATCGGGCCTGTTTGTAGGCACGAGGTCTAAATCACATATTTCCTTCGCGTATGTGTTGTCAGAATGAATGTTCGAAGCATTTGTCAGGTGTGTGTGTATTGTATATTGAACTGGAACCTACACACGACTGAGAGGCTTCGTTCCTGTCTGCCTAGTGGTTCACAACCCCATAACAGGTTACAGCAGTCCATCTACCTCAGCGCCGCCCCACACCGAATTCAGAGTTATTGTGCGGTTCGGACCCTAGTGGACACCCCCCCCCCTCCAACCCCCCCCCCCCCCCCCCCCGGAACGTCTCATACCAGACGTGTGTAAGCCCAGATGCTTGCGTGGTAGAGTAATTATAATGTACGTGTACAGTGTAACTGAGGCAGAATGAAAGGAACCAGCCCACATTCGCCGAGGCAGATGGAAAACCACCGGCTGACCGGCAAACCGGACCTCGACACTAATTCTCCGGGCGGATTCGTGCCGGAGACCGGCACGCCTTCCCGCTCGGGAAGCAGCGCGTCAGACTGCGCAGCTGGCTGGGCTGGCATTTGTCAGGTAATCCATTCAGTATTATTTCGTAAGACTGTTAGTCCTCATGCTGATAACGTATGAGTAGTTTTCCCAGTTGATACTGAACAAGGCAGAGTTACTAATTGTATGCTCTGGCTCTTCCCTTGCCATCGAGTTTATGATGTCTATGAACGACTCGTAGCAATATCTGATTCTTAATCACCGACCCTCTCTATTTTAGTTGGCAGTTAGACTGATTTTGGACCTAGCCAGATCTAATGCTTCTGATTGCCGCTATAAACGCACAGGTCTGTCCTGGATGTGACGAGAACCACCAAGGGCGCAGGCACACAAAGGGAGCGTAAGCTGATCGAAGGAAGCAAGCAACAAAAGATGGTTTTTAGAGGTGTTCCCATTTTTGCTTACGAGAACAAGACTTTCCCCCGGCCCGCGACTGTAAACGCACACTGTTGTGACTCTCATTTCTACAGTGTCACTTCGTCCAAGTAACATCTTAAAGCAATGACTATTAACGAACAGACATCTATCGCTGACATGCTTTCTGTAGCAACAGTGCGCTTATTTCAAGCAGTTTCCGCCTACATAGCTCGTTCATGTTCGACAAGGGAGTTCTTGACGATTTATTTCTTTTCCGAGTCCAAGACATAATATAATTGCAAAATCTAATAAGTATTGATTCACATAACAAATTTTCAAAATTAAATATTTACAGTAGTATTTATGACACATATTCAGTAATATATACAAACAAGCAGCAGATAAAAGGGCAGCAAGATGGTTATATTTTTTGATGAACCCAGTATCCGGCGGTTATCACAGCAGTGTCGCTGGCTGCAGCGAGATCACAGATAGTGCATGCATCCGGTAGGTTCCTGCAGACTAGCAGATGTTGTTCGTCCTGTACGCCACCACACTGACAAGTGTCCTCCTCATTACTGAAACCCCACTTGCTGAGGTTGGCTTTGTACCTTGACACCCCAACTCGCAGTCTGTTCAGAGTCTTGCAGGTCACGTATGACAGGTGTGAACCTTCGGCTATTTCCTCCTTGACCGTAATGTGATTGTCTTCAGCTAGGGAGTCTCGCCAAAGCTCCTCTCTGCAAGTTTTGGGAGATTAACGAATTGCCATTGTTTTCTCTAGGAAGCTTTTTCTTGACGTCAGTCTTGGCTGTTGAGGGCCACGTCCGAACAAAGGATGTCTAGGGTCGATTTTTTGTTTTTTCTTCTCCACTTCTGTTGCAGCTTGCCTTAGAATGCGTGGCGGTGCTATACCCATAATTTGGTACAGCTTATTGACAGGAGTAGGTCGTAAGCAGCCTATAACAATGCGTTCTGTCTCGTTCAGGGCTGTATCTACGAGTTTTGCCAGACAGGTGCTGCGTATTCTGCGGCGGAGAGAAACATGTACCAAGGCAGATGTTCTAAACACTTTTGGCTGGGCACCCCAGTGGTTCCTGTAAGTTTGCGGATGATGTTGTTCCGCGCTTTTACTTTGAGGCTCGTTTCTTCACAGTGGGCTTTGAATGTGAGGGAACGGTCCATCTTCACCCCAAGGTATTTAGGAGTTTCACAGTGGAGTAGTTGTTCTCCTCTCCAATGCCGATGGTTCGCTATGATATCGACGGGTTTCGAAGGTCAAGGAGCATATGCTAAAAAGTTTCCCATTTTTGTAGATTTATGCCGGTTGAGGACTGGAGAGGGAAGCTTGGTGGGAGCCCCTTCAGTCAGTACTTTTGCTGCTCCCAAGTTTCGATTGCTGCAGTCTACTGTATAAATAAAGAAGAATTCAGGAATACGCCTTCTGTCACTGGTTACTAATACACGGTCCAGTCACATTAAGGTGCCCACTGCCTATATTCGACGTCAACGTGCAATAAACACTCACAGACGGCAGGCAGCAGCACTAGCATTGGAGGCTATATACAGAGTGTCTAGGGGGACGTGAAAAACAGTGCAAATCTGGACATAATGGAGCTGTTTATCTGATGTCCAAAAGGGCATGATCGATGGCTTATTGGGCCAAGGGTGGAGGTTTGTAAGCTGTACACTTGCCGCCATGATACCGCGTGCTGTGAACGGCAAAATGGCGGCGAGGCTGGTGCATCACGGACCATAGAGGACAGCGGTGAACGACGGCTGCGGAGATGTGTACGGGCGAACTGACGCGCAACTGTTGAGCAACTTCCAACGGGCTATTAACAGTGTCTCCTCAAGGACCGTTCAGCGGACGTTACTACGTACGGGCCTCCACAGCAGGCGCCTGGTCATGCAGCCTTGCTGACTGCTGTCCATCGGCGACGAAGGCTGAAATTTACACTTCAGTATCGCAACTGGACGTCTGCTAAGTGGTGACAGGTGGTCTTTTCAGATGAATCACGTTTTATGCGCCATGGGACAGATGGCCGTGAGCGTGTACAGCGTGAAATGTCTGTTGATCCACGTGTGATCTTGTCATTCTGGAAGTCACAATGGATCAACAAAAGTCATTAGGGACCATCTTCATCCCTAAATGCAGTTTGGTTTTCCTCGGCATCTACCAGCAGGATAATGCAAGAATCATACACTTTGCATTGTACGTGTGTGGTTCGAAGACCACGAGGATGAGTTTACCGTACTCCCCTGGTCACGACGCTTCCCGCATTAAAACCCAATCGAGAATCTTTGGATTCGCCTCGATCGGATTGTCCACGCCTTGGGTCCTAATCCGAATAACCTGGCGCAGCTGGCCACGGCATTGGAGTCGGAATGGCTCCGCATTCCTGTCGGTATCTTCCAGAACCTCAATAACTTTCTTGCTGCACGTCTCTGGCTACTCAGGCTATTGACAAGTGATCAAATGAATGTGACTGGACGGTGTATTGCGGGAGTTGTTAGTCGCTGTGCCTATAAACATTCCCCCTCTCTTGCTCTGTCCGTTTCGAATTTAGCCAATGATGACGACCAACCACTAGCTGTAGCAGGAATTTCAACAAATAACCCTTCTCCAGCGTAAGTGTGGAACAGTGCCTTTCTATCCAATGACGATAGGCCGCCAATGGTATCCACAGGAGATTAGCTAGCAACGCCCTTTCTTCTACATCGGAGCGGGAATATTAGCCTATGACTATGACCCACCAATGGTAGCCATATGAATTTTAACCAATACTATCACTTCTACAGCACGAACGCGTGAAAATTCCCCCTTTATAAGAGAACGCGACACTCGTCTCTGACAGTGTTCTAGCAGTAGTTGACACCATAAGATCCCGTGGAAGATCCCAGCAGAGAGGTCGAAACGTCGATCATTTTAGAAGGAGCATGACGCGGCCTAATAACCCAGAAGATTTTAACTTCAGTGACAACGGCCACGAAAGTTTGCAGATTTACATACATAAAAGGTGTTTTGTTGATGTCATTACTCGAATGAAACCAACACAGGCTGTGACCTGTACAGTAGCAAACCAACATGCAGTAACTGCCATAAACAAAAAGATGTCGATTTTCTTTTACCTTCAATAGATTTAATTTGTTGTGTGTGTATTCACTTAAATACTGCTCTTCAATAATGCTTCGTTTTTATTAAACCTGCTTACAAAAATTATAAAAGTTGCTGAATCCGCTTAGAACAAATTGCAAAAAGTTAGTTTGCGGGGGAAGGGGTATGTGAAGTTTAGCAGTCTGTCGGGATCGCAGGATTATACACTTATGCTCGTGGGAAGGCTACCTTTCCGCCTTCTCTACGCAGCGGAACGTTCGTTGCCGAATCTCATTTTGAGACAGCGGGGAGCTAATGCACGTGTGCTGTGTAGCGACCGGCATGTCCAGCACTCAGAGCAGGTTGGAGACAGCTAAACTGTGCGAGTCATCGCTTTCATCCGCCACGCCCCTGGCTTGTCGATAGCTTTCATCTGGCACTTGTACACCACGCTATTAGCCGCGCCTCGCTGCCGGCGCTCAAGCAGCGAAATACGTAGCGAATGCGTAGAGCTGACTGCTCTACTGAAATTGTATGTTTAAAGTTTTGTAAAAACAGAACAATCACAGTTTTAAGATTACTAAAGCAAAAAGTCCTAAGAAATTTAACTGCAAGTGGTTCTTTGGAGATGCTGACTGCCAAAGAAATTGAACGATTGTACACTCCTGGAAATGGAAAAAGAACACATTGACACCAGTGTGTCAGACCCACCATACTTGCTCCGGACACTGCGAGAGGGCTGTACAAGCAATGATCACACGCACGGCACAGCGGACACACCACGAACCGCGGTGTTGGCCGTCGAATGGCGCTAGCTGCGTAGCATTTGTGCACCGCCGCCGTCAGTGTCAGCCAGTTTGCCGTGGAGTACGGAGCTCCATCGCAGTCTTTAACACTGGTAGCATGCCGCGACAGCGTGGACGTGAACCGTATGTGCAGTTGACGGACTTTGAGCGAGGGCGTATAGTGGGCATGCGGGAGGCCAGGTGGACGTACCGCCGAATTGCTCAACACGTGGGGCGTGAGGTCTCCACAGTACATCGATGTTGTCGCCAGTGGTCGGCGGAAGGTGCACGTGCCCGTCGACCTGGGACCGGACCGCAGCGACGCACGGATGCACTCCAAGACCGTAGGATCCTACGCAGTGCCGTAGGGGACCGCACCGCCACTTCCCAGCAAATTAGGGACACTGTTGCTCCTGGGGTATCGGCGAGGACCATTCGCAACCGTCTCCATGAAGCTGGGCTACGGTCCCGCACACCGTTAGGCCGTCTTCCGCTCACGCCCAAACATCGTGCAGCCCGCCTCCAGTGGTGTCGCGACAGGCGTGAATGGAGGGACGAATGGAGACGTGTCGTCTTCAGCGATGAGAGTCGCTTCTGCCTTGGTGCCAATGATGGTCGTATGCGTGTTTGGCGCCGTGCAGGTGAGCGCCACAATCAGGACTGCATACGACCGAGGCACACAGGACCAACACCCGGCATCATGGTGTGGGGAGTGATCTCCTACACTGGCCGTACACCTCTGGTGATCGTCGAGGGGACACTGAATAGTGAACGGTACATCCAAACCGTCATCGAACCCATCGTTCTACCATTCCTAGACCGGCAAGGGAACTTGCTGTTCCAACAGGACAATGCACGTCCGCATGTATCCCGTGCCACCCAACGTGCTCTAGAAGGTGTAAGTCAACTACCCTGGCCAGCAAGATCTCCGGATCTGTCCCCCATTGAGCATGTTTGGGACTGGATGAAGCGTCGTCTCACGCGGTCTGCACGTCCAGCACGAACGCTGGTCCAACTGAGGCGCCAGGTGGAAATGGCATGGCAAGCCGTTCCACAGGACTACATCCAGCATCTCTACGATCGTCTCCATGGGAGAATAGCAGCCCGCATTGCTGCGAAAGGTGGATATACACTGTACTAGTGCCGACATTGTGCATGCTCTGTTGTCTGTGTCTATGTGCCTGTGGTTCTGTCAGTGTGATCATGTGATGTATCTGACCCCAGGAATGTGTCAATAAAGTTTCCCCTTCCTGGGACAATGAATTCACGGTGTTCTTATTTCAATTTCCAGGAGTGTATTATATATGCAAAATACTTTTTACGGTTACTCTGTCTACCGCATCACCCCGTATAACATTATATTTATGTAACCGTTTATCTGTTCCTAATTCTGTGACCATAGAAATCAGGAAGTACTGCAATAAAAGAATTTTCTTTCCCGTACGTGAAGCTGCACAAGTGACTATTTCTAGAATAAGAATTATTAACGCCACTGTATCGGCAACTTGATCCTGCCGTATGACTGCCACATGAGCCTCATGCCTTCAGAGAAAGCAATACTGTGTGGTGGTGGTAGTTAGTGTTTAACGTCACGTCGACAACGATGTCATTAGAGACGGAGCGCAAATTCGGGTTAGGGAAGGATTGGGAAGGAAATCGGCCGTGCCCTTTCAAAGGAACCATCCCGGCATTTGCCTGCAACGATTTAGGGAAATCACGGGAAACCTAAATCAGGATGGCTGGAGACGGGATTGAACCGTCGTCCTCCTGAATAAGCAATATTGTGTACGTAAGTTCTTCTCCCTTGACTCTACAGATCTGAAAGGACCCACTGTGTACATACCTTCTCCTTCCTTGACTCTACAGCTCTAAATTGATCAGACCAACTCAGCGATCTTTCTCGATGTACACTAACTAAAAGTATCCGAACATTCCTATATAATACTGAACTGACCAGTAGATGTCACGGGAGTCTGACCGCCAGCTTAAAAAAAGGCGGGAGTATTGTGTCGTCCGTAGAGAATCAATAAAAGCAAAATGGGTCGGGTCGATTAGGAGTGCTCAGAGACATCGAACGTGGACCAGTCATTGAATGTTACCTGCCGTTTCAACCCTTCTATTGCTGCCCATGTCGACTGAAGGTGATGTGACTGTCGAGTGAAAACTGGAAGGAACAGTCACAGTTAAACCAAGACTAGGTAGTCCTCATGTACCAACTGGCAGGGACCACCAAGCATTACTGAGGGTCGTTGTTAAAAATCGCATGAAATCAGAGGAAGGAACTTCTCGTGAGTTGCAAAGTGCTACTAGCTGTCCAGCTAGCATAGTGGCTGCACGTAGTGAGTTTAAAAGACTCGGGTACAGTGGTTGAACAGCTCTTCATAAGCCACACATTTCTGTAGTCTTTAGGTGACCCTTGGAGTCGCGTAAACAGCGATGTTACTGAGCAAAGGACTGGCAATAGTGACAAACAAGGAGTGATGAACCATCCCATACCACTGTGACAATCCGATAGAAGCATTTAGGTCTGGCGAATGCCTGGAACACGTTACCTGTTACTATGTGTGGTGCCAGCAGTGAAGTATGGAGGAAGCGGTATGAGATGTTTTTCATGTTTTCATGGTTAGGGTTTGGTCCCCTTATTGCACTTAAGAAAATGCTAAATGCTTCAGGACATGACTCATTTTCCAACATTACGTTCTGCGCACAGTAGAGGAACTGTTGGGAGACGGTGATTGTATCGGCATGACAGTGCACCCTGTCATAAAGCAACTCTGTGAGGCAGCGGTTTTGTGGACATTCCTGGAATGGACAAGCCTGGTCAGAGTCGCAACGTAGACCCAATAGAACGCCACTGCGATGAATTTCGACCCCAGGGTGCGGCATGACTACTTTCTCCGTAATGAGCTTCCATTCCTCCACAAAAGTCCAGACATCTCATCGAAACTATCTCCAGTAGAGTCCAAGCTCTCATAAAGACGAAGGGTGTACCTAGCCAACAAAATTATCCTCTAATAGACCTCTGGGTCAGATAGCGATCAGAAATTGTACATCTTCTATTTTTCACTTCTATCCTTGGAACACTATGTAGGCAAAATGAGCCAACATATCGTCCCTTCACGTTGGCTTCGATATAATGCAATATTTCTTTCATATTCTCTTCAGTATCCTGCCGAAAGCCATGTTGTCTAGATCAGTCAACCCCCATATCCTCTGTGATTTATGAAATTAACTACGTGTTTGTGTTTTTACTGGAGTTCATGACTATGTTCTAGTACTATTCTCCAATGCTCTTGCTCGTAGGCCCATAGATGTGTTTCAGGATTGTCTCTATACAACGTTACTTCTCGTCCACGGGTTGTTTAGAAGGCAAATTGAGTTATGCATTCAGGAAAATAGGCATTTGTTTGATCACTTCACTGAAATAAACAATCCGTCACCTGGCCATCTATCTGAACACAGCCAGTTGTGTACATTATGATGGATCCACCCTCGAAAATTTGAACATTTCACTTACCTAATGCAAATTGGGAGATATACGAGGGCTATTCAGAACGTAGGGAACGTTTCGGCAATATATATATACTAAGTACAAGAAATATGTTTTATTATATACATACGAAAAAGCGACTGACATACTACTTTTCCACATAGTCTTTAAACACTTTGAGGCACTTACATAGCGGTGGACAAGCTTTCAAAGACCTTCGTCGTAAAATTCTGCCGCCTGAGACTTCATCTAGTGAGTCACACCCGCCTGGAGTTCCGCGTCGTCACCAAAGCGCTGCGTTGCAAGCCAGTTCTTCATCTTGGGAAACAAGTGGAAGTCGCTTGGTGCAAGATCGGGACTGTAGGACGGATGAGGGAATATTTCTCATTTGAATGAATTAAGGAGTTCTTTAGTGCGGTTTGCCATGTGAGGTCGGGCATTGTCGTGCAAAAACAAAATTTTGGAGGTCAGCTTTCTTCGGCGTTTGTTTTGAACTGCTCTTCTAAGGCTGCGCAAAGTTTGACAGTACCGGGCACAGTTTATGGTTGCCCCACGTTCGAGAAAATCAATAAGAAGCACACCTTGCCTATCCCAAAACACTGTCGCCATCAGCTTCCTTGCTGACAAGGTTTGAAAACATTTTCAGTCCATGGACTGTCCCGAAATTGACGTGTTTCACCCAAGTCTCGTCACCGGTTACGATTCGATCCAGAAATTAATCACCATGTTTGTGTTAGGTCTCCAGAAATGTCAATGTTGCCCTCATTCGCTGTTCTTTATGGTGCTCTGTAAACATTTTGGGCACCCATCGTGCATAAATTTTGTGGTAGCTTAGCTTTTGAGTGACAATTTCTAACAACAAAGTCCGTGAAACTTGAAGAAAAGAAAGTGAAAGCTCCGTTATTGTAAAGCGACGGTTGTCACGAATCGTTTCATCAACTTTAGCGACAAGATCGCCAATCACAATGCTCGGGCGTCCTCTCTTCTCTTAATCATGAACGTTGGTTCGGCCATTTTTAAACCGAATGCACCATTTACAGACGGAACATTCACTCATTACGTTGTTTCAGTACACTTCGCACAGTTCACGATAAATTACTATAGATTTTAGGCTTTTTGGAAACAGAAACCGTATCACAGATCGCACCTTACAACTGGCGGGATTTTCGACTGCAGCGCACATTTAAAATTCAAATATCGAAAAAACCAGACGCGCAGAGACGTTCCCGCTGCCACGGATGGATGCCGACTGAGCTGCCGAGCACGCACATACCAAAATGCACGCGATCGGCCCGCGCCTAGCGGCTTCAGACGGAAACGATCCCAATATTCTGAATAGCCCACGTATAATTTAAATTTATTGATACACTGTTGGCTCAAATACATCAACTACAAGTCATAAAAAAATTTCTGCTTAAAAAATTGTTACTCACAGGAAACTAACTAAACAAGCTATGTTAGTAACTCGACAGAAAGAACATCCTGCTTAAATAAATATTTCTTTCTCTTATTATTTTGTGAATTACAGAGAAAAAGACTTATCTCAACTTCCTGTGTATACGTCCGTAGTGACGTTACGTTGTGTGACGGAGGGTATTTCTGGTACCTCCGTCTACCCCTCCCCCTTCCCCCTTCCCTTTTGCATTCGCAAAAGCTGTGTGAGAAGAGTGACTGTCGGTAAACCACCGCATGAGCTCCACTTTCTCTGATTTTTTGGTCGTAGACCTTTTTTGGAGATCTATATGTAACAAAGTAATACGATGCCAAACCTTTCTTGCTAAGTAAGCACTCGGAATTTCAACGGTAAGCCTCTCCTTGACGCTGAAAGCCTGTCTTTTAGCGTCTGCCACTGGAATTTTTGAAGCATCTTAGTAACACTCTTGTGCCTACCAAAAGATCCCGCGACGAAGCGCGCCGCTCGACGTTAGATTTCCTGTAGCTCTTCTGTTAAGGCAACGTGGTAATGGTTCGAGATTGAGGAAAAGCTTTCAGTAATTGATCTGACATGCGTTTTCAGCCACTAATTTCGTGGATGAGTTACATTTTAGGAAGAATCTGTCATCTAACTTTCTTCCAAATTGTTTTTTGTGTTCGTACCCCGGCGACTGGTAGCTGCTGGCTGTAGAGACTGGATGCTTGCTGAGAGGGTGCTTAGGAAACGCTTTTACTGAGTGACAGCAGGATTTACAGGAAGATTTACCCAACAATTCACGTTTGTCCGAGTTACGGCTGTCTGTAGTCTGATAGTGGCCGCCGGCCGGAGTGGCCGAGTGGTTCTAGGCGCTTCAGTCTGGAACCGCGCGAACCGCTTCGAATCCTTCCTCGGGCATGGATGTGTGTGATGTCCTTAGGTTAGTTAGGTTCAGGTAGTTCTAAGTTCTAGGGGACTGATGACCTCAGAAGCTAAGTCACATAGTGCTCAGAGCCATTTTTTTTAAATTTTATAGTGGCCTTCCGTCGCAGTTAATACAGTAAATGAAGCTTTGTCCGATTGGATACTAGCGTTATAACTTTTCAGATTTTCTCTACACAAAATAACATCGCAAGTTTGTGTTATGAAAGTTTAGTGCAGATTTAGTGTGGTACCAACAGACTCGACATTCCTGTCAACTGCTTTACGTTTTGTGAAATAGGGACGTCATTTCATGTACATGATTTCTCGATTTTTACTTCAGTGTTATATACCCCGGAGCATCCGTCAAGTTTTCTTCTTAGTCACTAAAGCATTGAAAGCGTGTACATTAAGGAACTGTGGAATTCGTATTCACACGTTTCCTGGTGAACAAATGAGACTAGAGTTTTAGTTCCACACGCTTATTGTCGAGGTCGCAGAATCTATGCAGTTTATTGATCTCCATGTAGAATGTAAATCGCAGTACCAGAGCGTTATACAAGATGGGTGTCGTATTCTGTTCAGCATGATTAAAGATTATTAGCGGTGTTTGGATGTCTATGAAACCCGTCTCTCGTGAGATGAGCGTCTGATCAAAAATGCAAATGGCTATGAGCGCTATGGGACTTAACTTCTGAGGTAATCAGTCCCCTAGAATTTAGAACTACTTAAACCTAACTAACCTAAGGACATCACACACATCCATGCCCGAGGCAGGATTCGAACCTGCGACCGTAGCGGTCGCGCGGTTCCAGACTGAAGCGCCTAGAACCGCTCGGCCACTCCGGCCGGCTGGCGTCTGAGCCTAGAGATTGATTAACGTAGCACAGAACCACACGGAGGTGTAGGTGGAAGCCGGATAGGGTCGTTATTCACAATCGCGCCGCGTGGAGGCGATGGACACCGCCGGCCGAGCTCTGTTTTCAGAGGATGGGGCAAACCTGCGGCACGCCCATGACATTTAGGTTTTTCTGCTAGCAGCAAAGCATTAGGGGCGGTGACTGGCAACTTGCTCTCTCGCTGTTGGTTCAACTGACCGCTGAGGCCAAGTTCCGACGGAAAGACCGCCCTGGCAGCGACGTCACGGCAGGCCTTCGTCAGTGAGGGCCGGAACACCGATGCCCACTAAATGCTCGCACTGGTGATTTCCATGGGCGAGCAGCTTTATTTTGGCGGCTCTTTGTACTGCTGTTTGACTCACTACTACTTACTGCAGATACCACCTACGCTGAGAGACCAGCATCATGACGTATGGACTCTTCTTGATGCTACTGAGTCGGCCAGGCATTGTTGTGTATAGGAAAGAACACTGTAAAGGCTTCACTGGAGAACATCTACCCGTAAGTGTACTTCCGTGCTCCGCACAGCAGGCTATGGTGTGCGGCGGGAGGAACTTTGTGAACCACTGTCGTTTACTGTCCCAGTCGCTAATGATTCGCGGGAAGGACAATTGTCAGTAAGCCTCCATTTGAATCGAATATAATTTTACTTTAATGTTCTTTTCACGATATGCTCCTAGGAGCGTTACGGAGATGATGGATAAACTCCAGTGGAAGACTCTACAGGAGAGACGCTCAGTAGCTCGGTACGGGCTTCGAGAACATACCTTCACTGAGGAGTCAAGCAGTATATTGCTCCCTCCTACGTATATCTCGCGAAGAGACCATGAGGATAAAATCAGAGAGATTAGAACCCACACAGGGGCATACCGACAATCCTTCTTTCCACGAACAATACGAGACTGGAATAGAAGGGAGAATCGATAGAGGTACTCAAGGTACCCTCCGCCACACACCGTCGGGTGGCTTGCGGAGTATGGAGGTAGATGTAGATGTAGATGTAGGAGGTAGGAGGAAGCAGTATATCGGTTGACTCTTATAGAAATTACACCCTTGGAACTTCAGCGGCATACTACCCCATGATACACAATGCCTCTCGTGTGGCGTGTGCCATAGGAGTTGGTTAAGCATCTCAGAGACCCCTTCCCACTGACGCGACGTGTTCGCCTGGGTACTTAACTTCATCTTTCCCATGCAGAGCTCTCAGCTATTCCACTTCATTTGTGGAATAGGGGAAATACAGGAAACTACTGATACATAAAAAGTTATTTAAAAACTTGGACCTCAAACAAAAACTAAGCTAGTAGAGTGTTGCACAGTCTCAAGAAACAAATTTTACGTTTATGATTGTAGGAAAGAAAGAGAAATTGTGAAATAGCATTCCACAGAGGAAGTGGAACGGAGAAATTTGAAAATAATCGATTCTCGTATAAAACGATGTAGTTAAGTCAGTATTTGGTACATAAAGAGGACAAATGGCGTTATGTTTGATAGATATAATAATATCTAGAAAGAGGCGACAAAGGCACTTCCTTGCCTTGTGCCAGTCGTCCGCCATTACATGGCACTTTAGCAAATTATGCCAGAGTAAACCTTTCAAGGAAAAAAATTGAACAGCGTGTCGATGACGTTAGCTTTTCCAAAGAAGTGAGGTCATTCAGAATTGCTGTCTGATAATAAGCCGGCCTTGGGAAGTCACGAAATGTTTCGGCAAATCATTATTCAGGCGAATAAGGCAAAGAGCGAAATCATGCGGTGACCGGGAAGAATGCGTGACAAATTCGGCATTCTGTTGAAATTATGGATCAGAGTCACTGTAAATGAAATCCTGGTTAAGTTATGAATGTAAGATATCCACTAATCACGCACAGTGGAACATCTATTCCACGGCAACAAAACAGGAATAATAATACGTAGAGATTCTTGCGAGTGCTATGACAAGCCTTTGGCTGAGACACGTGCACGGAACACAGCAAGTGCGAACTGGGACGGTCCAAGTCAGAGCACCCAAAGCAAAGCAGAGGCGGGACAAGTAAAAGGGAAGCAATCGCTACGCACAGGTCTTATAAAATCAAGTAAGAGTCATTTCTGTTCCAGCAGCTCTCACAAGACGTTATTTCCACCAAGCGCTATTTAACACTTTCGCAAGGGTGTCTTTGTAATCACATTCTCAGTTATTTTGGTACGCGATTACTGTATAAAATATAAAGCTATTCATAATCTCCTCTTAGTATTTGTTAGGAACGTGTGTCCGTTGTCGAAAGCTTGAGTCTATATTCAGAACTGATGCAACACGGGAATCCGGAAGTGTGACTACGTTCTGCAATGTTCTAGACCATTGTACAATTTAATAAGTGTAACATACAGATTTTGTGTAATGACTACAAAATTGTGGTAATGTTCTCTCCCGTGAATTATTTGTAAGAAGTATTTTTAATATTTGAGGCAGAATTAGCAATTCTGTCTGTCAGTTTATAAAAAATAAAATGGTTCAAATGGCTCTGAGCACTATAGGACTCAACTGCTGTGGTCATAAGTCCCCTAGAACTTAGAACTACTTAAACCTAACTAACTTAAGGACATCACACACATCCATGCCCGAGGCGGGATTCGAACCTGCGACCGTAGCAGTTGCGCGGTTCCGGACTGAGCGCCTAGAACCGCTAGACCAACGCGGCCGGCTGTCAGTTTATAAACATTTTCCCTTCATTGTTGGAAATTTCAACAAAGCTAATGTACAAAATGAAGCGGCATTGGAAAATGGCGTAAAAAGTATATGGGAAACCATTACAAGAAAAAGGAACTACGTTTCCTAATATTTGCGGCAGATCTTGTAACGGACTTCATGTACGGTAATTATTTCTGTAAGAATACTAGTTCGAATTATAATGTTGTTGGTTTGTATATTATGTAAAATTATCAATTAAAAATGTTAGTTGAGCCACGCCAAAGAAATTTAACAGAAGGAGAGAGAGAGGGAACCGAGGGACAGGGGGCTAGTGCAGGCATAAGTGTGAAAACGTGAAGAGAGCATAATACTGACTTTAGTAATTTGGTGGAGATTATAATATTACAGCAACTACAATCGCAAGAAGTATTTGTTAAATCGAGTAACCGATGAGACAAGTGCGTGACGATGTGATGTTTGTTGTGGAATAAATTTCCGATCTTAAGTTGCGGACGCTGTGCATTTCTCTGTAAAAGGAGTCATAATCAGTTTTATCTACGAGGAAAGAACGGTGTATCAATTACTGTAAAATTAACACAAGGACGTAAATTTAAATTTTAGAATTATGTTTTGTGGAATAAAAGGCGCACATCAACGTTATTAAATTTTAGTGTTTCTGCACGTACTAGAACTTCAGTAGGTGCTACATAGTTTTTAAAGAGGAATCAGCGACCACTGTTTTACAGTTTTCGTCGTTGATGTACTCTTCAGTACGAACATTCGTTTGATGCCAGTGTCTCTTTATTTCTGCGTAATTTGTGCAACCTACATCAATTTGAATCCTCTTAGGGTATTCCATCGTTGCTTTCCCTACACTTCCTCCATTACCAGACTGACCGTTCTTTGATGCTTCTGGTTGGGTGCTATGAAGCTAAACTATTTTAAGTGAAACTATGTCATACAGGCCCATTTATCCCTATTCTGTTATCTCTTCATTAGTTATTAGATCTATCTGTATAATCTTTGACGTTGTTCTGTAACACCACATTATTCATTGCTACTATACTTACACACTACTGGCCATTAAAATTGCTACACCATGAAAATGACGTGCTACAAACGGGAAATTTAACCGACAGGTAGAAGATGCTGTGATATGCAAATGATTAGCTTTCAGAGCATTCACACAATGTTGGCGCCGGTGGCGACACCTACAACGTGCTAACATGAGGAAAGTTTCCAACCGATTTCTCATACACAAATAGCAGACGACAGGCGTTGCCTGCTGGAACGTTGTTGTGATGCCTCGCGTAAGGAGAAATGCGTACCATTACGTTTTCGACTTTGATAAAGGTCGGATTGTAGCTTATCGCGATTGCGGTTTATCGTATCGCGACATTGATGCTCGTGTTGGTCGAGATCCAATGACTGTTAGCGGAATATGGAATCGGTGGGATCAGGAGGGTAATACGGAACGCGTTCTGGATCCCAACGGCCTCGTATCACTAGCAGTCGAGATGACAGGCATCTTATCCGCATGGCTGTAACGGATCGTGCAGCCAAGTCTCGATCCCTGAGTCAACAGATGGGGACGTTTGCATGACAACAACCATCTGTACGAACAGTTCGACGACGTTTGCAGCAGCATGGACCATCAGTTCGGAGACCACGGCTGCGGTTACCCTTAACGTTGCATCACAGACAGGAGCGCCTGTGCCTGTGTACTCAACGACGAACCTGGGTGCACGAATGGCAAAACTTCATTTTTTCGGATGAATCCAGGTTCTGTTTACAGCGCCACGATGGTCGCATCCGTGTTTGGCGTCATCGCGGTGAACGCACATTGGAAGCGTGTATTCATCATCGCCATACTGGCGTATCGCCCGGCGTGATGGTATGGTGTGCCATTGGTTACAGGTCTCGGTGTTCTCTTGTTCGCATTGACGGCACTTTGAACAGTGGTCGTTACGTTTCAGACATGTTATGACCCGTGGCTCCACCCTACATTCAATCCCTGCGAAACCCTACATTTGAGCAGGATAATGCACGACCGCATGTTGCAGGTCCTATACGGGCCTTTCTGGATACAGAAAATGTTCTACTGCTGCCCTGGCCATCACATTCTCCAGATCTCTCACCAATTGAAAACGTCTGGTTAATGGTGGCCGAGCAACTGGCTCGTCACAATAGGCCAGTCACTACTCTTGATGAACTGTGGTATCGTGTTGAAGCTGCATGGGCAGCTGTATCTGTACACGCCATCCAAGCTCTGTTTGACTCAATGCCCAGGTGCATCAAGGCCGTTATTACGGCCAGAAGTGGTTGTTGTGGGTACTGATTTCTCATGATCTAGTGCACCCAAATTGCTTGAAAATGTAATCACATGTCAGTTCTAGTGTAATATATTTGTCCAATGAATACCCGTTCATCATCTGCATTTCTTGTTGGTGTAGCAATTTTAATGGCCAGTAGTGTACTTGGTCCACTATAGAGCGTACGTGCAGGAAGAGAGTCAATGGGATTCTGGAAGGTACCGACAGGGATGTGAAGTGGCGTGGCCAGTTGCACTAGCTTTCTCTTCTGCTGAGGATCCAGGGCACGAACAACCCGATGTAGGTGCTCTTTGTTGGCGTACGGTTGGAGTAAGGTAATCCTCTCCTGGTGCTCTTCGAAACACGAACGTACACTGCGAGCTGTGTGATACGTCGCACTGTCCTGATGGTGGATGCCATTGTGCCAAGGGAAAAACACTCTTTCGCGAGAGGGAGGGGGGTGGACTTGTTCTCCAAGGGTAGATGCGTACTTGTGTTGATCCATTGTCCATCTAGAATGGTGAGATCACCAAGGGAACGCCAGGAAAACATTCTCCAGACCATAACGCTCCCTCCTTGTTTGTTTTACGTTTTTCACCTGTACATACACCGACCATCCGTCCGATGGAGCATGAAACATGTTTTATCTGAAAAGATCACCTTTCGCCACTTACTCTGTTACCGAATTGACTGTTCTTCGATGCTCGCGGTTGCATCCTATGAAGCTAATCCTGTTTTAAGTGAAACTATGTCTTAAAGACCCGTTTTTCCCTATTCTATTCAGAACCTTTGATTAGTTATCAGATCTGCCCTGTTGAGTTATTGGTGAGGAAATTCCAGCTTTCGTTGGCGATGAACGTGTTTTATTACGGGTGCATAAACCAGGCTACTGCTGCAGAGGCGCATATGCAGCAACTTTCTCTGAACGCTTGTTGAGGAGACACTGTTGATATCGTGAACAGTTTACAGATTTAGCCGTTTCGTTAATGCTTCAAGTCTGAAAGCCAATAATTGTGCCCTATTTTTGTGCCCTATTTGACTTCAGGTAAATCGCACCGTTTTCGTATTTCGGTAACGACTATACTGTTTTTCGAACGCCTCCACCCCCCCCCCCCCAACAAGACACCCTTTATATATCCTCCTTTGCTAATGAAGCTACCTGTCGTTTGTGAGTGTTTATTGAACTTTCATGTAGAACATATGGGGGGCCGCATTAATGTAACTGGACCTTGTATATTTCATTGTGCCATGGCATTTTTTTTGATTCTGTAGAAATGTTGCAACACGTGAGGCAATACTGATCTTACGACTTATCTTAGAAGAAAGATTAAGGAAAGGCGAACCTACTTTTCTAGCATTTGTAGACTTAGAAAAAGCTTTTGACAATGTTGTGGGTAAAATACAGGGAGCGAAAGGTTATTTACAATTTGTACAGGAACCAGATGGCATTTATAAGAGTCGAGGGGCATGAAAGGGAAGCAGTGGTTGGGAAGGGAATGAGGCAGGGTTATAGCCTATCCCCGATGTTACTCAATCTGTATATTGGGCAAGCAATAAAGGAAACAAAAGAAAAATTCGGAGTAGGTATAAAATCCATGGAGAAGAAATAAAAACTTTGAGGTTCGCCGATGACATTGTAATTCTATCAGAGACTGCAAAGGACTTGGAAGAGCAGCTGAACGGAATGGACAGTGTCTTGAAAGGAGGATATAAGATGAACACCAACAAAAGCAAAACGAGGATAATGGAATGTAGTCGAGTTAAGTCGGGCGATGCTGAGGGTATTAGATTAGGAAATGAGACGCTTAAAGTAGTAAAGGAGTTTTACTATTTGGGGAGCAAAATAACTGATGATGGTCGAAGTAGAGAGGATATAAAATGTAGACTGGCAATGGCAAGGAAAGCGTTTCTGAAGAAGAGAAATTTGTTAACATCGAGTATAGATTTAAGTGTCAGGAAGTCGTTTCTGAAAGTATTTGTATGGAGTGTAGCCATGTATGGAAGTGAAACATGGACGATAAATAGTTTGGACAGGAAGAGAATAGAAGCTTTCGAAGTGTGGTGCTACAGAAGAATGCTGAAGATTAGATGGGTAGATCACATAACTAATGAGGAGGTATTGAACAGAATAGGGGAGAAGAGGAGTTTGCGGCACAACTTGACAAGAAGAAGGGATCGGTTGGTAGGGCATGTTCTGAGGCATCAATGGATCACAAATTTAACATTGGAGGGCAGCGTGGAGGGTAAATATCGTATAGGGAGACCAAGAGATGAATACATTAAGTGGATTCAAAAGGATGTAAGTTGCAGTATGTACTGGGAGATGAAGAAGCTTGCACAGGATAGAATAGCAAGGAGAGCTGCATCAAATCAGTCTCAGGAGTGAAGACCACAACAACAACAACAACAACATGGCAATTTTGGGATTGTAGTTATTGTTCCATGAAATACGTGACCATTTGTGAGTGATACATAGGGGAGCCTTTACATGGGAAATCCATAATAAACCGTCTTCGCGACACGCTCCAGGTGCTGCACTAAAGACTGGTCGTAGTCGCTGCTTACGTAGAAGCTGTAAAAACTTCTGGCTTTTTGATCCTTCCAGAAGCCGGTCTGTATTTACAGATTATTTCCATTGACATTGGGTAATAGGAGAATAAACATTTAGCTCTTTGACACTTCTACGTTTGGTGTATCGCCCGTTTCATTACGTTTTTCCACAGTTTGTCGGGTAATCGATGCATCAACACCATTCGATTAATCTGTCCATCCTAGCAGTTTTTGTCATTTTCATAGCACAATCTATCGCTATTCTCTCGAAGACTGTAGCACAGAAAATTCCGACGGATCTAAACTTTGCCGCTGGTTTCCAAATGCGACCTTCGTTTAATGCTTTGCTCTTTCTATGTCAACACTCTTATGACTGGTTTGATGCGGCCCGCCACGAATACATCTCCTGTGCAACCTCCTCATCCCAGAGCAGCACTTGCAACCTACGCTCTCAACAATTTGCCGGATGTATTCCAGTCTCTGTCTTCTTCTACAGTTTTTTCTCTCTACAGCTCCCTGTAGTACCATGGAAGTTATTCTCCTATGTCTTAACAGATCTATCATCCTGTCCATTCTTCTTGTCTCAGTGCTTTCCACAAATTCCTTTCCAATTCTGCACAGAACCAATTTATTTCTTACCTTATTTTCAATATCCGTCTGTAGTATCACATCTCAGATTCTTCGATTCTCTTCTGTTGCAATTTTCCCATATGTTTTACTCCCATACTATGCTGTACTTCAAACGTACTTTTTCAGAAATTTCTTTCTGAAATTAAGGCCTGTGTTTCATACTAGTAGACTTCTGTACTCATTAGACGGTTTATTCCATTCAGCAAACATCTAATTCTTCTTCACTTTCACTCAGAACAGCAGTGTCATCAGCGAATCGTATCATTGATATCCTTTCATCTTGATTTTTAATTCCATTTCTGAACCTATCTTTTATTTCCGTCATTCTTTCTTCGATGTATAGATTGAACAATACGAGTGGAAGATTACATCCTTGTCTTACACCCTTTTTAATCCGAACGCTTCGTTCTTAGTCTTCCACTATCATTATTTCTTCTTGGCTCTTGTACATTTTGGGTATTACCCGTCTCTCCCTTTAGCTTCTCATTATTTTCCTCAGAATTTCGAACCTCTTGATTTCTTCACATTTTTCTTGCAGCTACTTCAATTTGCTTTCCCTGCACTTCCGATTTATTTATTTCCTAAGTGACTTATCTATCTGTTTTCTTGAATTTCCTTTAATATTTTTCAGTCTTCTTCTTTCATCGATCAACTGAAGCATTTCGTCTGTTACCCATGATTTCTTGGCAGTAATCTTCTTTGTACCGATGTTTCTTTTTTTTTTCAACTTTTGAGACTTCCCTTTTTACAGACGTCCATTCCTCTTCAACTGTAATGTCTACTGAGCTATTCCTTATTGCTGTATCTATAGCCTTAGAGAACTTCAAGCATGTCTCTCCATTCCTTAGTACTTCCGTATTCAACTTCTTTGCATATTGATTCTTCCTGACTACTCTCTTAAACTTCAGCCTGCTCTTCATCAATACTGCACTGTAATCTGAGTCTATAAATGCTCGTCGGTTCACCTTACAATCCAGTATCTGATTTCGAAATCTCTGTTTTCCCGTATCTAGCGGTTTTTTCCAAGTATATCTCCTCCTCTTGTGATTTTTGAACAGAGTGTTCGCTATTACTAACTGAAATTTATTACAGAATTCAATTACTCTTACTTCTCTTTCATTTCTAGTACCAAGCCCTTATTCTCTCGTAACTCGTTCTTTACTCCTTCCCGTACAACCACATTCCAGTCCCCCATGACGATTAGATTTTCATCTTCCTTTGCTTACTGCATTACCCATTCAGTATACTTACATACGTTCTCTATCTCTTGATCTTTATCTTGCAACGTCGTCGACATGTATACCTGAACTATTGTTGTTGTTGGTCCACTGTCGATTCTTATGAGAACAACCATATCACTGAACTGTTCACATTAACACGTTCTCTGCCCTATCTTCCTATTCATAACGAATCCTTCTTCTGTGATACCATTTTCTGCTGGTGTTGACGTTACCCTCTACTCGTCTGACCATAAATTCTCGTCTTCTTTCCATTTCATTTCACTGAGCCTTTTATTTTCCCTTTTCTGATTTTGTAGCTCCCCTACCATTATCAAGCTTCTGACGTTCCACTCCCCGACTCGTAGAACGTTATCCAGCCGTTGATCATTTGTTCTTTTTCTCATTGTCACCTGTATCTTTCCCTTGGCAGTCCCCTCCCGGGGAAATCGTAACATATGTCTCACAAATGGTAAACGTTCTCACCAATAAAAGCCTTCATCATATCTGCGCATGCTTGTGAAAACAGCATTGATCATATAAGCATTCTTGTTGTTTGGATAGGGAGCACTGTCTAAGCACGGAAGGGATTATCAGAACAATTACGCAAACGGAAAACGAAGTACTGTCCTGCAGAAGAGAAAAATGGCTGGAATTTACAGTGACCTACAGCTGCTGGTCTGGAGATATCCTAATGCCAAAATTGCCAAATTACTGGCGCTGCCAGTGTGGGAGCATTGTTCGCTTTTTTTCTGCAGACGAGACTTTGAGCAGCAAAACTGTTTTGTACAGATCGCCATATTGCACTGACGGTTAAACCCTGGAAAAGTGATCTACGGAACGTCAGATATGGAAAGACTCTTCCTCAATTACACAGCTCTGTCACTGATAACAGAAGCATGAATATTTCAGCATGAAACCAATCTCCAACCTAGCTACATATATCACCACATACCATTTCCATGTAGTAAACACATAATTTGTATCCTGCTCCATACGAAATCATCATCTCTGCATCCTGCATATTGCTACCGAACATCACTCACACATATACCGCGAAGACAGACAGCATAAGCACATATACCATATATAGTCCTCGCAGCACTAGATATTTCCCACGATCTCAATAGGTGATTCAATGCAGCTGGTGGTCACAAGTGATCTGCCCCCCCCCCCCCTCCACACACACACACTGGCCTAACACACGACCAAAGCACCCTCAGCAGACCGAGGTCATTCTCTGTACTGTTGTACAAAGGCTGGGTCGGTTGCCCTCGGCACAAAGCCATTACTGTTTCTGGACCCGACCTGGTTCCTTGCTTGCTTTCTACAGCCATCTCCGGACTCTTGAATTATAAGAACATTTCATATGGCGAAACATACACAGATATAGACATACAAATACAGAGCAAGTGCACTGCAACTGTAGAATGTGTGAATGGAGTTGACTGGATGCATTCGAGTATGGTGCTATACTATGCCACCCGACCAGAAAATAGTGCATCTACACTAGGTGTTGGCAGGTGTACATTATTTACAATCAATTTTAGGACGTGGAACGAGAAGCGATGTCATGACCGCATGGATAGAAGTGAAGTGAAGTCGATAAAGTTACGAAAAATGACGGAAAATATGTATAAATTAAGGGGAAAATATAGCGAAATGAGGGGAAATGAAGAAAATACTTGCGTGACTTCTTGTTGGTGCAGAACAATTCTTATACATGGGAACGAGTAAGCGACAGCAAAAGGAAAACGAGAAAACGTTGATATGGGTGCATAGGAAACCAACCATACTTTCTCCGGACACTGCGAGAGGGCTGTACAAGCAATGATCACACGCACGGCACAGCGGACACACCAGGAACCGCGGTGTTGGCCGTCGAATGGCGCTAGCTGCGCAGCATTTGTGCACCGCCGCCGTCAGTGTCAGCCAGTTTGCCGTGGCATACGGAGCTCCATCGCAGTCTTTAACACTGGTAGCATGCCGCGACAGCGTGGACGTCAACCGTATGTGCAGTTGACGGACTTTGAGCGAGGGCGTATAGTGGGCATGCGGGAGGCCGGCTGGACGTACCGCCGAATTGCTCAACACGTGGGGCGTGAGGTCTCCACAGTACATCGATGTTGTCGCCAGTGGTCGGCGGAAGGTGCACGTGCCCGTCGACCTGGGACCGGACCGCAGCGACGCACGGATGCACGCCAAGACTGTAGGATCCTATGCAGTGCCGTAAGGGACCGCACCGCCACTTCCCAGCAAATTAGGGACACTGTTGCTCCTGGGGTATCGGCGAGGACTATTCGCAACCGTCTCCATGAAGCTGGGCTACGGTCCCGCACACCGTTAGGCCGTCTTCCGCTCACGCCCCAACATCGTGCAGCCCGCCTCCAGTGGTGTCGCGACAGGCGTGAATGGAGGGACGAATGCAGACGTGTCGTCTTCAGCGATGAGAGTCGCTTCTGCCTTGGTGCCAATGATGGTCGTATGCGTGTTTGGCGCCGTGCAGGTGAGCGCCACAAACAGGACTGCATACGACCGAGGCACACAGGGCCAACACCCAGCATCATGGTGTGGGGAGCGATCTCTTACACTGGCCGTACACCTCTGGTGATCGTCGAGGGGACACTGAATAGTGCACAGTACATCCAAAACCGTCATCGAACCCATCGTTCTACCATTCCTAGACCGGCAAGGGAACTTGCTGTTCCAACAGGACAATGCACGTCCGCATGTATCCCGTGCCACCCAATGTGCTCTAGAAGGTGTAAGTCAACTACCCTGGCCAGCAAGATCTCCGGATCTGTCCCCCATTGAGCATGTTTGGGACTGGATGAAGCATCGTCTCACGCGGTCTGCACGTCCAGCACGAACGCTGGTCCAACTGAGGCGCCAGGTGGAAGTGGCATGGCAAGCCGTTCCACAGGATTACATCCAGCATCTCCACGATCGTCTCCATGGGAGAATAGCAGCCCGCATTGCTACGAAAGGTGGATATACACTGTACTAGTGCCGACATTGTGCATGCTCTGTTGCCTGTGTCTATGTGCCTGTGGTTCTGTCAGTGTGATCATGTGATGTATCTGACCCCAGGAATGTGTCAATAAAGTTTCCACTTCCTGGGACAATGAATTCACGGTGTTTTTATTTCAATTTCCAGGAGTGTATGTCACCTCCTGTAATTTGTCTTCACTCCTCGATTCTTCTGAATATTATTCTTGTCAGCAACTACATAAGCTGTTAAGCTGAGTGCGCTAGTTTCGGAAAGTCTGATGCTATATCACCAGTCTGGCACACTGTTCACACCAACATGAATAGTCGTTTTGTTGCCATTTCCCCGAACGATTTCAGAAATTAGGGAGAAATGTTATCTATCCCTTCTCCTCCATTTGATCTAAATCATCGAAAGCTCTTCTAATTTGTAATACTAATACTGGATCCCTTGTGTCTTTCATGTCCACTCCTGTTTCTTCTTCTGTCACGTCATGAGACAAGTCTTCGACCTTACAGAGGCCCTCAGTCTACTCTTTAGACCTATCTGCTCTCTCCTCTGCATTTAACAGTGGAATTCTCATTGCAGTGTAAATGTTCCCGCCGTTAGTTTTATTTCATCGAAGGTTGTTTTGACAATTCTATATGTAGAGTCAGACTTTCCGACAATCCTTTCTTTTACAATTTCTCAACGTCTTTCATTCAATCATTTCGCCTAAGCTTCCATGCAGTTCCTGTTCTTTTCGTTCCCTTGTGAGTTGTGTTTCCACACTGAAGATCCAAAGAAACTGGTACACCTGTCAAATGTCGTGTGGGGCACACGCGAGCACAGAGAAGTGCCGCAACACGACGTGGCGTGGAGGTGAGTGCCACCATGAATCGTGCAGGACTGTCCTTAAATCCGTGTGAGTACGGGTGGGTGGAGATCTCTTCTTAACAGCACATTGAAAGGCATCCCAGTTATGCTCAATAATTTTCACGTCTGGGGCGTTTGGTGGCCAGCAGAAGAGTGTTCCTGGAGCCACTCAGTAGCAATTATGGATTTATGGGGTGTTGCATTGTCCTGCTGGAATTGTCCAAGTACATCGAAATGCCTAATGGGCATCAATGGATGCAGATGATCAGCAGAATGCCTATGTACATGTCAGCTGTCAGAGTCTATCTAGACGTACCAGGGGTCTCATATCACTCCATCTGCACACGCCACTCACCATTACAGAGTTTCTACCAGCTTGAACAGTCTCCTGCTGACACGTAGGGTCCATCGAATCATGAGGTTGTCTCCATACCCGTACACGTCCATCTGCTCGATACAATTTGAAACGAGACTCGTCCAACCAGGCGACATGTTTCCAGTCACCAACAGTCCAATGTAAGTTTTTAGTGGGCCAGTTGATGCATAAAGTTATGTGTCGTGCAGTCCTCAAGGGTGGACGAGTAGAACTAGCCGTGCTGCGTCTCGCGTTGGTGCTGTTTGTTGGGGACTCGGGAGGAACCAGGTCCCCGCAGTGCAAGAACAAGCCGGGACCGCTGGCGGCTTGTATGGAATGCCGGATCGATGTTCTGTGGTCACGGGGGTGCACGACCTTGTCGTAAACAGGATCCTGAAAGCTTGAGTGCATATGGATTCAAGTAGTTCAACCTCCATCATTGTGAGATCTTACGATTCTCCAGTGACATGGGTTCGTGTTGCTGCTCGCAGTGTTGCCGAGGTGAAGGGCAGCAAGTGGAGTGCTTGGGGAAGGCGGATCTGTCCTGGACTTCTAATTACTATTTATTGCATTCAGTTTTTACTGTTGTTAAGTTTCACAAGCGGTAGTTTTCCTGCCTTGTGGCCGCTATCGCTCCAGTTACCTGCCCTGGGGGTTAGTGTATGTAACGGCTGTGTACGTTTCCTCGCCTTGCCGCTGCTGTCCGGTGAGGCGTGTAGTTTTGACAGCTTCCTTGATTGTAGGTTGGTTGGCGATTCTTCTACTGTGGTGGTACTGGTTCCTTTCTTGTTCCCGGCACTCTAAGCACAGTATTCTGTGGATGGAGTCCAGACCGCCGGTTCTGGCTTTGGCGTATTTTTACATCTTTTCATTTGGTTTATTGAACGTCAGGTAGCTTCAGCAAGATTATCATTAGTCTTTCGTTAGACTGCCACTAGTCTGAATTACCGTTTTGTGGAGTGAATGCAACTCTTGGCTGCCTATCTCATCTCTCGCGAAAGTGTTTTTTGCCGGACTTACTCAGAGGTCGATTCCTGGTGCACCGTCTGTGACTGGCCCATGTATTTTATTATTGTATTTGCTCTTTTATTGTATGCTTCTAAAATTTTTATATAATTGCCATTATTGGCGTAAAGTAGGTTTCAATGGTTGTGCTACCAAGTTTACTATAATTGTGTCTTATCCGTTCGGTGGTCAATTGCCTGTCTTTTTAAATTAACTTTTGCTATTTCATTGCTGTTTTACAGCATGTTTGTTAACATTTTTTATAATTGCCGTTCTTGGCGTTAAAGGCCTTCAGCCGTGACTGTGGTTACTTGCCTTAAAATTCTAATTGCGATCACATTGGCTTGTTTTTAAAACATTATTTGCTGTGACTGTATTTTATGGTCATTTGGTAAATTGTAACGCACTAAAAGCACTATTAATTAGACAGTTGTTTATTCTTTCATTAATAAGGTGTGATATGTTTATTTACTGCTGAGTCTGAAATTTTCGTTTAGTGTGTAATTGCAAAAGCTAACCAATAGTAAGTGATTGCGGTCCCGTCCACAATTGTAACCGAATCCTGCCTTCCTTGACTACCAGGTTTCATGGACCTTTGGTTCCGAATGCCCATATCGATGATATTTTGTTGAATGGTTTGCACGCTGGTGCTTGTCGATGGCCCATATTAAAATCTGCAGCAATGTGCAGAATAGTTGCACTTCTGTCACGTTGAACGATTAACCTCAGTCGTTGTTGGTCCCGTTCTTGCAGGATTTTTTCCCTGACGCAGCGATGTCGGAGTTTTGATGTTTTACCTGACTCCTGATATTCACGGTAGACTCGTGAAATGGTGGTACGGGAAATCCCCAACTCATTGTTACCTCGGAGATGCTGTGTCCCATCGCTCGTGCGCCGACTATAACTCCACGTTGAAACTCACTTAAATCTTGATAATCTACCATTGTAACAGCAGTAAACGATCTAACAACTGTGCCAGACACTTGTTGTGCTATATAAGCGTTTCTGACTACAGCGTCGTATACTGCCTGTTTACATATTTCTGTATTTCAGTACGCATGCCTATACCAGTTTCTTTGGCGCTTCAGTGTATATTCCTGAATTTCCCTGAACATTGTAGTACTTCCTTCTTTGGTCAATCAGTCGAAGTATTTGCATGGTTTCTTGGGAGTTACCTTCTTTGTACCTATGTTTTTCTTTGCAGCTTCTGTTGGTGCCCTCTTTAGGGACGTCCATTTCTCTTTAACTGAACTGCTCACTGAACTTTCCGCTGTCGCAGTATCTACAGTCTAAGAGAACTTGAAGTATATCTATTCACGCCTTAGTATTTCCGTATCCTAGTCCTTTGCACACTGAATCTTGCTGTGTAGTCTCTTAAACTACAGCCTACGCTTCATCTTTTCTAAGTTGTAATCCAAATCTATATTTTCTCCTGGGTATCCCTTGAAATCCAAAATCTAATTTCAAAAAAATGTTCAAATGTGTGTGAAATCGTATGGGACTTAACTGCTAAGGTCATCAGTCCCTAAGCTAACACACTACTTAACCTAAATTATTCTAAGAACAAACACACACACCCATGTCCGAGGGAGGACACGAACCTCCGCCGGGACCAGCCGCACAGTCCATGACTGCAGCGCCTAGACCGCTCGGCTAATCCCGCGCGGCCGGCCTGAGTGGCTGTGCGGTTCTAGGCGCTACATTCTGGAACCGCGAGACCGTCGCGATCGCAGGTTCGAATCCTGCCTCGGGCATGAATGTGTGTGGTGTCCTTAGGTTAGTTAGGTTTAAGTAGTTCTAAGTTCTAGGGGACTAATGATCTCAGAAGTTAAGTCCCATAGTGCTCAGAGCCATTTGAACCATTTTTTTAATCTCACGCGCTATCTACACTCCTGGAAATGGAAAAAAGAACACATTGACACCGGTGTGTCAGACCCACCATACTTGCTCCGGACACTGCGAGAGGGCTGTACAAGCAATGATCACACGCACGGCACAGCGAACACACCAGGAACCGCGGTGTTGGCCGTCGAATGGCGCTAGCTGCGCAGCATTTGTGCACCGTCGCCGTCAGTGTCAGCCAGTTTGCCGTGGCATACGGAGCTCCATCGCAGTCTTTAACACTGGTAGCATGCCGCGACAGCGTGGACGTGAACCGTATGTGCAGTTGACGGACTTTGAGCGAGGGCGTATAGTGGGCATGCGGGAGGCCGGGTGGACGTACCGCCGAATTGCTCAACACGTGGGACGTGAGGTCTCCACAGTACATCGATGTTGTCGCCAGTGGTCGGCGGAAGGTGCACGTGCCCGTCGACCTGGGACCGGACCGCAGCGACGCACGGATGCACGCCAATACCGTACCGCCACTTCCCAGCAAATTAGGGACACTGTTGCTCCTGGGGTATCGGCGAGGACCATTCGCAACCGTCTCCATGAAGCTGGGCTACGGTCCCGCACACCGTTAGGCCGTCTTCCGCTCACGCCCCAACATCGTGCAGCCCGCCTCCAGTGGTGTCGCGACAGGCGTGAATGGAGGGACGAATGCAGACGTGTCGTCTTCAGCGATGAGAGTCGCTTCTGCCTTGGTGCCAATGATGGTCGTATGCGTGTTTGGCGCCGTGCAGGTGAGCGCCACAAACAGGACTGCATACGACCGAGGCACACAGGGCCAACACCCGGCATCATGGTGTGGGGAGCGATCTCCTACACTGGCCGTACACCTCTGGTGATCGTCGAGGGGCACTCAATAGTGCACGGTACATCCAAACCGTCATCGAACCCATCGTTCTACCATTCCTAGACCGGCAAGGGAACTTGCTGTTCCAACAGGACAATGCACGTCCGCATGTATCCCGTGCCACCCAACGTGCTCTAGAAGGTGTAAGTCAACTACCCTGCCCAGCAAGATCTCCGGATCTGTCCCCCATTGAGCATGTTTGGGACTGGATGAAGCGTCGTCTCACGCGGTCTGCACGTCCAGCACGAACGCTGGTCCAACTGAGGCGCCAGGTGGAAATGGCATGGCAAGCCGTTCCACAGGACTACATCCAGCATCTCTACGATCGTCTCCATGGGAGAATAGCAGCCCGCATTGCTGCGAAAGGTGGATATACACTGTACTAGTGCCGACATTGTGCATGCTCTGTTGCCTGTGTCTATGTGCCTGTGGTTCTGTCAGTGTGATCATGTGATGTATCTGACCCCAGGAATGTGTCAATAAAGTTTCCCCTTCCTGGGACAATGAATTCACGGTGTTCTTATTTCAATTTCCAGGAGTGTAATTTCGGACTCTGCCTGACCATGACGTAATTTTGCTGGAATCTTCCTGTATCCCCTGGGATTTTCCAAGTATACCGCCTCTTCTTGTGATTCTTGAACAGATTATTCTCTGTTACTGTCTGAAACCTACTGCAGGACTCAGGTAGTCTTTCTCCTCTCCCATTCGTAGTACCAAGCCCACATTCTCCCGTAACCCTTCCTTCTACTCCAACCACTGTTACCGCTATTTAGTGATGCTGGCCTGATGTTGGTTATAATGATCTTAACTTGAACTACGGCACGCACTGTGGCTAATTACTACAGGATAACAGTGAATCACTTAAAAAAGGTAAAAGAGCAGTTAAATGGCGAAAGTGTTGCCGTTTACACAAGCCTAATTAGATGGTCGCTGAGAGAAGGGACTCGTCGTCTAGAGCGGCTCTCATTGAGGAGAGCCGCTTTCGAGGCGACTGCAGCGCGGTGCGGTGGGGTGGAGTGCTCCCGCGGCCCGGCAGCTCCTGGCACGGCCGCCGCCAAAACCCGTCCCTCGCGCCCTCCTCTGCCGCGCTCGGCGCTTTCCTCCGAGCGGGGCGACGCGTCACGTCACCGGAGACGTGGAAGCGCGCCCACGTGTGCAACCCGACACCGCTGCGCCACGCGCTCGCTTGTTCTCGGAGAAACCTGCCCTCCGCAATTTCCGTTTCCCTTTTCTTTCTCCTTTCGGCGCAAACTTGTTTCCTTTCAGGCATGCACCTCGTTTCATAACTCGCAAAACTGGTTCACGGGTGCATTCACTTCACGTCGTTTCGCTTCGGTTGACGTTTCGTGAATAGTACCGCTAGTACGTGACACTTTTCTTTCTTTATTTTATTTTACTTATCTGAGTCCAGATAACAGGAAACACACTACAATTAAAGTACAGTTAACATTAACCAGGGTACAGGTACTAGTCTTTCGCGTTTTTATAGTTTTAAACAACGATATTATTTGGAATAAATGTAATCGTTGGTACAAGGATAGTTGTGGAAACGAAGAAAAAATCCTTAAAAATTAACCGAACGACTTGAAATAATGATCATGAATTTATGATACACCCTTCTCCATACATTTCCATGAGTCCATAAACGTGTTTTGCCTTCGGAACGTTTGTCCCGGCTTGTACGATGGTTACAGATCAGGAACTGTCAGTAGGGCCACATGACCTATAACTGTAACTCGACAGATATGTGCACGTGCAGAAAGCAAATTCGAAGGTAATAGCAACAGATAAGTCACAGTTCAAAGCGACAATCACAATTATCTTTATCATTTCGGAAAGCATTTTCCTTTAGAAAAGTCAATTCGTACGACAGGCAGAAATAGTGAACTACAGCAATGGCGACGTTTATTACCTGTGACACTGTTGTATACAAATTATCCGGTTAATAAGTTCTCTAAAACAAATAAAATGGTATTTGCAATAAGATAATATGAAAAGGGATCTCTTATTTACTTATTTATTAAACGTGAAGTTCCGAAGGACCAAATTCAGGAGCAAATCTCCAGGTTCATGGAACGTGTCAGTTCATGAAATTACAACATAAAAGTAATAACAGATAAAAATAAAATGTTTATGAACCCAAAAAAAGTCAAGTCACAAGCAAACGAAGTCAACAATATAACATCAGAACCTGCTTAATTTTTCAAGTAACTCCTCAACAGAATAGAATTAGTAGCCCATGAGGAAACGCTTCAGTTTCGATTTAAAAGCACTTGGATTAATGCTAAGATTTTCTAATTACTTTGGTAGCTTAGTGAAAATGGGTGCAGCAGTATACTGCAAACCTTTCTGCACAACAGTTAAGGAGGTCCGATCTAACTGCAGGTTGGATTTCTGCGGAGTATTAACTGAGTGAAAGCTGCTTATTCTTAGGAATAAGCTGATATTATTAACAAAAAACGACAGAAAAGAATATAAGACAGAGAGAGGCCAATATTTATACACTCCTGGAAATTGAAATAAGAACACCGTGAATTCATTGTCCCAGGAAGGGGAAACTTTATTGACACATTCCTGGGGTCAGATACATCACATGATCACACTGACAGAACCACAGGCACATAGACACAGGCAACAGAGCATGCACAATGTCGGCACTAGTACAGTGTATATCCACCTTTCGCAGCAATGCATGCTGCTATTCTCCCATGGAGACGATCGTAGAGATGCTGGATGTAGTCCTGTGGAACGGCTTGCCATGCCATTTCCACCTGGCGCCTCAGTTGGACCAGCGTTCGTGCTGGACGTGCAGACCACGTGAGACGACTCTTCATCCAGTCCCAAACATGCTCAATGGGGGACAGATCCGGAGAGCTTGCTGGGCAGGGTAGTTGACTTACACCTTCTAGAGCACGTTGGGTGGCACGGGATACATGCGGACGTGCATTGTCCTGTTGGAACAGCAAGTTCCCTTGCCGGTCTAGGAATGGTAGAACGATGGGTTCGATGACGGTTTGGATGTACCGTGCACTATTGAATGCCCCTCGACGATCACCAGAGGTGTACGGCCAGTGTAGGAGATCCCTCCCCACACCATGATGCCGGATGTTGGCCCTGTGTGCCTCGGTCGTATGCAGTCCTGATTGTGGCGCTCACCTGCACGGCGCCAAACACGCATACGACCATCATTGGCACCAAGGCAGAAGCGACTCTCATCGCTGAAGACGACACGTCTGCATTCGTCCCTCCATTCACGCCTGTCGCGACACCACTGGAGGCGGGCTGCACGATGTTGGGGCGTGAGCGGAAGACGGCCTAACGGTGTGCGGGACCGTAGCCCAGCTTCATGGAGACGGTTGCGAATGGTCCTCGCCGATACCCCAGGAGCAACAGTGTCCCTAATTTGCTGGGAAGTGGCGGTGCGGTCCCTTACGGCACTGCGTAGGATCCTACGGTATTGGCGTGCATCCGTGCGTCGCTGCGGTCCGGTCCCAGGTCGACGGGCACGTGCACCTTCCGCCGACCACTGGCGACAACATCGATGTACTGTGGAGACCTCACGCCCCACGTGTTGAGCAATTCGGCGGTACGTCCACCCGGCCTCCCGCATGCCCACTATACGCCCTCGCTCAAAGTCCGTCAACTGCACATACGGTTCACGTCCACGCTGTCGCGGCATGCTACCAGTGTTAAAGACTGCGATGGAGCTCCGTATGCCACGGCAAACTGGCTGACACTGACGGCGGTGGTGCACAAATGCTGCGCAGCTAGCGCCATTCGACGGCCAACACCGCGGTTCCTGGTGTGTCCGCTGTGCCGTGCGTGTGATCATTGCTTGTACAGCCCTCTCGCAATGTCCGGAGCAAGTATGGTGGGTCTGACACACCGGTGTCAATGTGTTCTTTTTTCCATTTCCAGGAGTGTATATGCCCCTCTGTCTTGCTCTCTCTCTCGATATATATATATATATATAGAGAGAGAGAGAGAGAGGCCAATGCCAAAATGCCCCAACTAGTCAACGGGGATCGACAAGTGGTTAGCGAAGTTACACCACTTATTGAAAGAAGAGAGCACGTTTCTGACCAAAAAAATCTTTTTAGAGTTGGAAGAGTAACCCCGAAATATAATACCATACGACATAAGCGCCTCGCGTGATTAGCCGAGCGGTCTCAGGTGCTGCAGTCATGGACTGTGCGGCTGGTACCGGCGATGATTCGAGTCCTCCCTCGGGCATGGGTATGTGTGTTTGTCCTTAGGATAATTTAGGTTAAGTAATGTGTAAGCTTAGGGACTGATGATCTCAGCAGTTAAGTCCCATAAAATTTCACACACATTTGGACATTTTTGGACGACATAAGCGAATGAAAAAAAGCAAAGTAGACTAATTTTCGTGTCAAACGTTCAATTACTTCAGATACCGTTAGAATAGTAAAAAAATAGCATTGTTAAGTCTTTGAACAAGATTCTGAACTTGGGCTTTCCACGACAGTTTACTTATACATCAGAACATCTAGAAATTTGAGCTGTTCAGTTGCACTAATCATATGCCCATTCTGTGAAATTAAAACGTCGGGTTTTGTGAATTGTGTGTTAGAAACTGTAAAAACTGAGTCTCATTGTGATTTAGCGTTAGTTTATTTTCAACAAACCATGAAATTATGCAATGAACTGAACTATTTGAAAACGAGCCAATGTTGCACACAACTGCCTTTACTACCAGGCCGGTGTCAACGGCAAACAGAAATATTTTAGAGTTGCCTGTAATACTAGAGGGCATGTCATGTATATAGATAAGGAACAGGAGTGGCCCCATCACTGACCCCTGGGGCACCAATCATTTGACCTTACCGCACTCGGAGCCCACATCACAGCCATTCTCAACACTGTGATAATGACCTTTCTCTGTCTGTTGTTAAAGTAAGAGGTGAACCAATTGTGAGCTACTCCCCGCCTTCTGTAAAGGTTAAACTTCTGGAGCAATACTTTGTGATCAACACAATCAAACGCCTTCGTTAAATCAAAAAATATGCGTAGCGTTCGTGATTAATAAGTTAGCTTCCTAAAAAATCCATGTGAAGTCCTGTAATCTGCTTCCTTTCAATCCCTTTCTCGATGTGCTGGGCTAATATAAGTATCTGACTTGTTAATGACTGACCTGTTCTGAAACCTGACGCTTCTTTAACGGTCTTCCTGTCGGATAACTCAGGAATTCGATTCAAACCCATTCTTTCTGCAACTTCAAACAAATGGCGCAGAAATTATACAGGTATGAAGGTGTTGGAATAATTCGGTTCTTGGCCTGGTTTCAACTGTGCTACGATGTTTTCACTTGCGCCAGCTCTTTGAGACCATTATTCCGACGACACAAGTGTTCATCATGTTAAGAATGCAATTGATAGTTACGGTAGGAATCCAATTGATAGTTACAGGACAGAAGTTCTTCATTGGCTCTGAGCTCATGTCATCCAGGCCTGTAGCTTTGTTACTTTTAATCTCATGAATAGTATTTTTCAGTTCTTAAGCAGTGAATAGAGTGCCAAAATGATCATTCTCCGCTTCACATCATTCGAGTTTTGTTAATTTTCCTGTTTCTGACAACAATGTTAGATATTCTAGTAGATTATCTAATTTATAAACAATTGTCTTAGTACATGTCTTAACACATATTGACCTTCAAATAAAGGAGTATTAGAAAGAGAACCGCATGTTCTACGCGACATGATGAGGACCGCTAAATCCACGATCTCAGCTCGATTTTTGTTGCATTTGGGAAAAGCGCGATTCAAACCCCCACCTAGTCTCCTTAAGTCACTGCAGCAGAATCTCCGGATGGCTCCTTGTATGAATAGAGAGAAAGACAAGAAGGTTCGTGGCGTATTTCCTGCTTCAGTCTCGTCCAGTTCAATTTCGTGTTTCGCCACTAGTGATATCGCTGACTAGGTAAATTTTAACCCTCCTGACTTCTAGCAGTCTACGACATTTCCACGTCCGTCGCTTTGTTGCAATCGTGTGTCTGCCCTTAGAGCCTGCACTCAGTAGTGATTTCTCCCAGCAGTAAAAAAAAAAAAAATGGTTCAAACGGCTCTGAGCACTATGGGACTCAACTGCTGTGGTCATTAGTCCCCTAGAACTTAGAACTACTTAAACCTAACTGACCTAAGGACATCACAACATCCATGCCTGAGGCAGGATTCGAACCTGCGACCGTAGCAGTCACACGGTTCTGGACTGCGCGCCTAGAACCGCGAGACCACCGCGGCCCGCCCAGCAGTACAAGCGACAGCACTGTGGGTGCACTCTTCTTCGAAATAAAATAAAAATAAAAAAATCCGCAGACCGCAAAACTAGGACACAGCTGAAGGTCCATATAAACAGTTCCAGTGAGATACTGCTAAGAACAGTTAGCTGAGATGAGTCAACGAAAGAGAACTGCGGTTGGAGCTTAATGTTAGGGGCGGGAAATGCACGCATGTCATTCATCTGCATTGCAAGTCAACGAGAGTAGCAAGGACGGCAATTTTGTGAAAGAGAGCTGCTCTTTGTATTTGTGTGTTGAAGTTTCTAGTCTCGACGTTTGCAAAAAAAAGGTTCCGTCTACTTATACGAACAGGAGGAGACGAAATAGTGCGCGGGGTGTCTATATTTTTTGAGCGCTCTGTTAAGAACAGGAGGAATGGCATTGTGCCGGAACAACTTTATGAAATTCCAGTGTTTATGTAAAGAGATCTGTTCACAGCGGTGTTTGATGAAAACACAGCAGAGGCTATAAATAGGGGTGGCATCTACTTCTTGGGGAGGAAGGCGCTTCGTCGGAGTGCTCGGCCGAAAAAGGACGTCTTTGATGCATGCTCTGTCGCTTATGATGTTGTGGGCCCCTGTAAAGCTACAATACTAAGTGCTGTCGTGTTTAGTGACGGTTTACTACGTCGGGGCAGCTCCAGGGTCATTTTCGCAGTCCAGCAGCTGATGTAGCGCCAGCCATTAATGATGACGATGGCTGACGAGTAAGCCATCGAAGCGCTAGCAGTTTGTGTCTATGTTGTCTTGACGATAGTACATGAATCGCTGACTGCTGCAGCGTTAGGGATTAGTATCGTTCCCCTGAAAATTCACTTAAATTTTAGTGGGATTTTGGTCTCTGATTACGATGAGGTATAATCCAGAAAATGTTCTTGCTGTGTGTTAATGTGTGAGTCCGCACGGAGAATAGAGGCTAACGCGAGCTATGGTGTCATTTCTCGATTATTACCGAAAGGTGCAAAATCTTATACCGCCTTAATAGGGCAGTATTTAGATGGTTTGAGTCTATCTGAAGTGGTGCCAGGCAGAAATGTATTTCGATACTGTTTTCTTTTTTTCCACTTATCTATTGTTTTATGAACCCGCTGTGTTTCCAACGAAATTTTAGTTTTTTAAGTGGTAGCTTTGTTGTTAACGACATACAGAAAAAAAAAATCTTCCAATTACAGCAGTTTATATCCCCTTATCAGCCCTCTCGTGAAAGGGGTGGTAGGCCGGATAAGTGGATGTAGGAAGGAATCCCAACTGCAATCGGCGTGAAAATCTGCAGCTACATCTATAATTCACAATCCACCTTGCAGTTTGTGACAGAGGGTACTTGGGTACCAGCGTCACTTCCCACATTTCCTGCTCCAGTCACCAATGGCAGGTGGAAAGAACCATTGCTGGTAAGCCTTCATGTGGAAGCGGAACTCTCTAATTTTACATTATCTTTTCCCAAGATATACTTGGGAGGAAGCACAGTGTTGGATGACTCTTCTAGGAATGCACGCTCTCGGGACTTTTAACATTGGGCCACACCGGGATGCAGAACGCCTCTCTTGCAACGTATGTCACTGGAGTTGTCTGGCCATTTCCGCGTCGCTTTCGCGCTTACTAAATGAACTTGTAACGAAATGTGCTGCTCTTCTTTAGATCTTCTCTATTTCTTCTATCAGTCCTATCTGGTGCGGATCATAAACTGATGAGGAATATTCAAGTATATTTCGAACGAATGTTTCGTCAGTTACAATCTTCGTTGATGACCTACATTCCTGAGGATTGTTCCGATGAATCTCAGTCTAGCATACCCCACACCCACCGTTAATTTTATGTGGTCTGCAGTCTATATCTACATCTACATCCATACTCCGCAAGCCACCTGACGGCGTGTACTCATAAAATAATGTGTCTTTCTAGGTACATGCAATACGTTACATTTGTTTGTACTGGGGTTCCACCGCCGCTTCCTGCCCCAAGCATCGATCTCTGGACGTCTTACTGCATTTCGCTACAGAATTCTGTCTTTGCTACTTCTCTTTATGCAACAGCATCATCCGCAAAAAGCATATTACATTATCTACTCACCACGTCGCACACATATCTTAATTATGGTGACGTACCAGACTGCAATTTCAATAAAAAAGACATGTTGGAGACATTGCATTAAATGAAAAGAGGACAAAAAGGTATTTTTAGCTTGTTGTTGTTGTGGTGTCCGTCCTGAGACTGGTTTGATGCAGCTCTCCATGCTACTCTATCCTGTGCAAGCTTCTTCATCTCCCAGTACCTACTGCAACCTACATCCTTCTGAATCTGCTTAGTGTAGTCATCTCTTGGTCTCCCTCTACGATTTTTACCCTCCACGCTCCCCTCCAATACTAAATTGGTGATACCTTGATACCTCAGAACATGTCCTACCAACCGATCCCTTCTTCTCGTCAAATTGTGCCACAAACTTCTCTTCTCCCCAATCCTATTCAATACCTCCTCGTTATGTGATCTACCCATCTAATCTTCAGCATTCTTCTGTAGCACCACATTTCGAAAGCTTCTATTCTCTTCTTGTCCAAACTATTTATCGTCCATGTTTCGCTTCCATACATGGCTACATTCCATACAAATACTTTCAGAAATGTCTTCCTGACACTTAAATCTATACTCGATGTTAACAAATTTCTCTTCTCCAGAAACGCTTTCCTTGCCATAGCCAGTCTACATTTTATATCCGCTCTACTTCGACCATCATCATTTATTTTGCTCCCCAAATAACAAAACTCCTTTACTACTTTAAGTGTCTCATTTCCTAATCTAATTCTCTCAGCATCACCCGACTTAATTCGACTACATTCCATTATCCTCGTTTTGCTTTTGTTGATGTTCATCTTATATCCTCCTTTCAAGACACTATCCATTCCGTTCAACTGCTCTTCCAAGTCCTTTGCTGTCTCTGACAGAATTATGATGTCATCGGCGAACCTCAAAGTATTTATTTCTTCTCCGTGGATTTTAATACCTACTCCGAATTTTTCTTTTGTTTCCTTCACTGCTTGCTCAATATACAGATTGAGTAACATCGGGGAGAGACTACAACCCTGTCTCACTCCCTTCCCAACCACTGCCTCCCTGTCATGTCCCTCGACTCTAATAACTGCCATCTGGTTTCTATACAAATTGTAAATAGCCTTTCGCTCCCTGTATTTTACCCCTGCAGCCTTCAGAATTTGAAAGAGAGTATTCCAGTCAACCTTGTCAAAAGCTTTCTCTAAGTCTACAAATGCTAGAAACGTAGGTTTGCCCTTCCTTAATCTAGCTTCTAAGATAAGTCGTAGGGTCACTATAGCCTCACGTGTTCCAACATTTCTGCGGAATCCAAACTGATCTTTCCCGAGGTCGGCTTCTACTAGTTTTTCCATTCGTCTGTAAGGAATTCGCGTTAGTATTTTGCAACTGTGACTTATTAAACTGATAGTTCGGCAATTTTCACATTTGTCAACAGGTGCTTTCTTTGGGATTGGAATTATTATATTCTTTTCGAAGACTGAGGGTATTTCACCTGTCTCATACATCTTGCTCACGAGATGGTAGAGTTTTGTCACGACTGGCTCTCTCAAGGCCGTCAGTAGTTCCAATGGAATGTTGTCTACTCCGGGGGCCTTGTTTCGACTCAGGTCTTTCAGTGCTCTGTCAAATTCTTCACGCAGTATCGTATCTCCCATTTCATCTTCCAGTTTTCTTTCTCCTGATAACGACATCCTCTTGAGTAGCCCCCGCCCGGAGATCCGAATGGGGGACTATTTTACCTCCGGAATATTTTACGCAAGAGAACGCCATCATCATTCAATCATACAGTAAAGCTGCATGCCCTCGGGAAAGATTACAGGCGTAGTTTCGCCTTTCTTTCAGTCGTTCGCAGTACAAGCACAGCAAGGCCATTTTGAAGTAACTCACTGCCAGACTGAGACATTGTCTCCTTGCTCCCTTCTGTGTACGAGGGTCACTCCAAAAGATTCAAAATTGGTTCAAATGGCTCTGAGCTCTATGGGACTTAACATCTGTGGTCATCAGTCCCCTAGAACTTAGAACTACTTAAACCTAACTAACCTAAGGACATCACACACATCCATGCCCGACTCAGGAGTCGAACCTGCGACCGTAGCGGCCACGCGGTTCCAAACTGAAGCGCCTAGGATCGTACGGCCACACCGACCGGCACACTCCAAAAGAAATGCCCACTATTTATTTATAAATCCATCTTTTATTCTACAGGTTTGAAAGTTTTACAGTGTGTAGATACATCCCTCTCAACTGCCTAACGCCATCTTGGAACCGGCGCCTGTATACCCGCACGGTAAAATTCTGGACCAATCTGTCGGAGCCACTGTTTGGCAGCGCGCACAAGGGAGTCATCATCTTCAAACCTTGTTCCACGAAGAGGGTCTTTCAGTTTCCCAAACGGATGATAATCACATGGAGCCAGGTCAGGACTGTAAGGCCGGTGTTTCAGTGTTGTCACATATGCATCAGAATTTATGGTGGTTCCACTTGGCATGATGTCCACAAGGAATAGTCCTTCGGAATCGAAAAACACTGCAGCCATAACTTTTCCAGTAGAAGGTGTGCTTTTGAATTTTTTTCTTGGGTGAATTTGCATGATGCCACTCCATTGATTGCCTCTTCGTCTCCGGTGAAAAATGATGGAGCCATGTTTCATCACCTGTCATAATTCTTCCAAGAAATTCATCTCCACCATTCTCGTACTGTTCCAGAAGTACGCTGCATACCGTTTTTCTTATTTATTTGTGAGCCACTGTCAACATCCTAGGAACCCACCTGGCACAAACCTTTTTCAACGCCAACACTTTCAGTATTCTGCAAACACTTCCTCCCCCCAACGTAGCGTGATAATTCGTTCACTGTGATGCGTCTCTCAGCAGTCACCAATTCGTTAGCTGTCTGCACATTGTCTGGAGTGTGTGCAATACGAGGCCTGCCGCAGCGAGGACAATCCTCAATATTGCCGTGCCCGCTTTCATCACGTAACCTGCTTGCCCACTGACTAACTGTACTGCGATCGACAGCAGCATCTCCATACACCTTTTTCAACCTCTTGTAGATGTTTTCCACTGTCTCGTTTTCACAGCACAGGAATTCTATGACAGCACGTTGCTTCTGACGAACGTCAAGTGTAGCAGCCATCTTGAAGACATGCTGTGGCGGCGCCACTCACGGGAACAGGTTGAACGAAGTTTGAAAACAAGCGGGAAGGATGTATATACACACTGTATAACTTTCGCACATGCAGAATGAAAACTGTATTTTTACAAAAATAGTGTGCATTTCTTTTGGAATGACCCTCGTACCTTTGTAGATAGCGAAGTTTCGTGTTCAAAACAGCTTCTCAATAATGCTAAGCTTCGACGAGTTTTGTGTAGTGTCCTGTCAGAATTAAGAATTTCGAGGTAATCATCAAAGAAGATGGACAACATCTTAATGGGCAAAACTTGTAAATTCCAGCGCCAGCGTGGCCCGCCGGCTGGGGCTGTGGTAGGGTATCCGTGTCTTCGGCCAGAGGCAGCGGGCCTTCTCTCGTCCGTGCTGGCTGGGCCGATAACGGACGCTGGTGCTGTGTGTGCGTGACTGCGAGAGCAATTACTAGTCACGGGCACGATAGCCGCTCTCCGGAACGACTAGCAGATGCGTCGGCCACCGACAAATTTACGGTACTTGGCCTCTCAATGAACTCAGTCGTGAAATACTTCCCAGCGACTAAGACGAGTTCCAAACCAGCTCAGCTGACGTTTGTAGTTGCCCAAGTATCTTATTTTGTTGTACAGTGCGGCAAAAGACTTAAGAAAAACCAAGACACTTTCTAAGGCTTTGTCAACCAAGGACGCCGCTCTATAATGGAAAATCGTGCATGATGTTTAAAATCATAATAAAAATAGGCCTCCGGTATATAGAAAGATACGCAGTATAACTACATACAGGAATTGAGATGGAACAGTAAGCGCAGAATACTAAGAAAAGATCATCAGATGAGCAAGAGCGTAACGAGGGTATGCAATCTTCTTTCCTGACCTGCCACCTGTATACTGAGTAAGCAATGAAGAAAGTGAAAGAAAGGTTCATAAACCGGATTAGAAACCATGGGGAAAGGTGTCAATGATAAGATTCGCTGGTAACACTCGAACTGTTTGTGAAACCAGAGATGAACTATAAAACCTGTTCAATGTACTCAACAGCCTACTGATCACAGAATGTGGAGTCACAACAAACCAAAACTTTACGAAATTAGTGAGAAGTAGCAGAAATAGAATTAACGACGAGTTAATAGCAAAATTGGGGGTCGCATAGTGGACACAGTAAAGTAATTCTTCTACAACGGAAGCAAGGTAACGTATGACAGAGGTAACAAGAAAGACGCAACAAACAGACATGAAGAAACGAGCATTTCCTTCCTTGGCAATTATGAACTAGCAGAGCCGGCCGGAGTGCCCGAGCGGTTCTAGGCGCTACAGTCTGGAACTGTGGGACCGCTACGGTCGCAGGTTCGAATCCTGCCTCGGGCATGGATGTTTGTGATGTTCTTAAGTTAGTTGGGTTTAAGTAGTTCTAGGTTCTAGAGGACTGATGACCTCAGAAGTTAAGTCCCATAGCGCTCAGAGCCATTTGCACTGCAGAAAACGGAAAAGAAAAGATCGAAGCGTCTGAGATGCAGTATTAGAGAAGGATACTAAAAATTAAGTGAACTAATGGCGTAGGAAATGAGAAGGTTCTCGCAGAGTCGGTGAGGAAAGAAATGAGCGAAACGAAACTAAGTGTGATTAGACGAAGGGAACATATGTTACGTTTGGTAGACATCGAGGAATAGCTCCATCGTATCAGAATTAGCTGTAGGGGACAGATAGGAATACATACTACACAACATTTTTGAGAACGTTGGATAAAAGTGATAGTCTGAAGTGAGGAAACTGGCAAAGGAGACAGAACTGCGGCGGGGCGTCTGAAGCCAGCCAGAAGACAGAAGACTAAAAACACCGAAAAAAGATGCGCCATGTGCATCAGTAAGTTGTTGAATGGTCTACTTGAGCCACACTAGAACAAGCTAGAAACTATTTTCCTCGAGGTAATGTTTACCTTCCGAAATGGTTTTTCCGAAAACAGACACTGATTGTGTCTTCCCAATGCCTTCCCAATGCCGGTAATGTTTACCTTCCGAAATGGTTTTTCCGAAAACAAACACTGATTGTGTCTTCCCAATGCCTTCCCAATGCCCGTGGTTCTAGGCGCTACAGTCTGGAACCGCGCGACCGCTACGGTCGCAGGATCGAATCCTGCCTCGGGCAAGGATGTGTTAGTTGGGTTTAAGTAGTTCTAGGTTCAAGGGGACTGGTGACCTCAGAAGCTAAGTCCCATAGTGCTCAGAGCAATTTGAACCATTTTTTTCCTTCCCAATGACGTATTACTCCATGTTGCTCTCTTTGAAAGGTAGCAAAATTGAATAAGTGGGATTTTAAACAAGTCCAGCTGGCTGCTGCGCTGGAACGAGCTTTTTTTTCGTAGCCCAGCATCTGCAAAGACCATGGAGTTGGATTCGATTTATTGTCAGACAAAAACAGACTCTGACCAATGCTGTACAAGATCAATAAATTTCGGTTGGACAACCTTATTGGAATCTAGTCATAAAACACCTGGGACGTCTAGCATCAATGCAAATTTCATACACTACTGGCCATTAAAAGTGCTACACCAAAAAGAAATGCAGATGACAAACGGGTATTCATTGAACAAATATATTGAACTAGAACTGACATGTGATAATATTTTCACGCAATTTGGGTGCTTAGATCCTGAGAAAACAGGACTCAGAACAACCACCTCTGGCCGTAATAACGGCCTTAATATGCCTGGGCATTGAGTCAAACAGAGCTTGGATGGCGTGTACAGGTACAGCTGGCCATGTAGCTTCAACACGATACCAAAGTTCATCAGGAGTAGTGACTGGCGTATTGTGACGAGCCAGTTGCTCGGCCACCATTGACCAGACGTTTTCAGTTGGTGAGAGATCTGGAGAATGTGCTGGCCAGGGCAGCAGTAGAACATTTTCTGTATCCAGAAAGGCCCGTACAGGACCTGCAACATGCGGTCGTGCATTATCCTGCTGAATTGTAGGGTTTCGTAGGGATCAAACGAAGGGTAGAGCCACGGGTCGTAGCATGTCTGAAATGTAACGTCCACTGTTCAAAGTGCCGTCACTGCGAACAAGACTGACCGAGACGTGTAACTAATGACACCCCATACCATCACGCTGGGTGATACGCCAGTATGGCGATGACTATTACACGTTTACAATGTGCGTTCACCGCGATGACGCCAAAAACGGATGCGACCATCATGATGCTGTAAACAGAACCTGGATTCATGCGAAAAAATGACGTCTTGCCATTCGTGCACGCAGGTTCGTCGTTGAGTACACTAACGCAGGCGCTCCTACCTGTGATGCAGCGTCAAGGGTAACCGCAGTCATGGTCTCCGAGCTGATAGTCCATGCTGCTGCAAACGTCGTCGAATTGTTCGTGCAGATGGTTGTTGTCTTGCAAATGTCCCCATCTGTTGACTCGGGGATGGAGACGGAGCTGCACGATCCGTTACAGCCATGCGGATAAGATGGCTGTCATCTCGACTGCTAGTGATACGAGGCAGTTGGGATCGAGCACAGCGTTCCATATTACCCTCCCGACCCCACCGATTCCATATTCTGCTAACAGTCTTTGGATCTCGACCAACGTGAGCAGCGATGTCGCGATACGATAAACCCCAATCGCGATAGGCTACAATTCTACCTCTATCAAAGTCGGAAACGTGATGGCACGCATTTCTCCTCCTTACACAAGGCGTCATAGCAACGTTTCACCAGGCAACGCCATTCAGCTGCTGTTTGTGCATGCGAAATCGGTTGGAAATTTTCCTCATGTGAGCACGTTGTAGGTGTCGCCACCGGCGCCAACCTTGTGTGAATGCTCTGAAAAGCTAATTATTTGCATATCACAGCATCTTCTTCCTGCCGGTTAAATTTCGCGTCTGTACCACGTCATCTTCGTGGTGTAGCAATTTTAATGGCGAGTAGTGTAATAATGAAAATGTGAAAATTTCTCAGTTATGCAGACTACTCCGGGGACGAATTCACGTAGACCAGGTTAGGGATGTGTATGCTAGTAGTACGCCATCTTGTGTCCCAGTATAAAGTGCAATGCATTTCAGACTTGCAACTCCATTTTCCAGGGCTACGTGAGGGTCACATTTGCTTCAGTTTACAAGTCACTTAATAATAGCAGTTTGGCATTAGAAATGATGAAACAGTGGTGAAATACTAACCAAGCCATTTCAAAACAAATGCAATAAAACACAAGTACAAATACGAGTAAAATGATAAACTCAAAATGGAGAAATGTGTCAGAAATGTTTCATAATAATTAAGTATCGTATAAATAACGTCATTCAGCTAAAGTAATTTTTTGCTGATAGTAAATAGTTATAAATGGCTAATTATTGATTTAAAAAATTAATATATGTTCTCCAATTAGTGATTATTTACATCAAATGACTTTTGTTACAGTATTACACCAATGCTGATTTCAAACTTTAAGTTACGTAACAAGTTGTCTAATACATACATTAGTTACTGTATTATCATTTCACATGAAAATTGATCGACAGCTCTATGGGCTCAATATAGAAATCGTCAATGTCAAATTGCTGAATGAAATAAGGTATTAATATATGTTTTCAAGCGAGTGGTTCTTTGGAGTGAATGACTTATCGCAGTATTGAACCGAAGCCGATTTCGAATCTTCAGTTTTTAGCTAACTGCCTGTGAGCCGGGGTAAAAATTGTTGTTTTGAAGAGCGCGTCGCAGCGCGTTGTGTGAAGCAGTCGCCCTGCGTTTCTGCCCGTGGCGCCGCTGTGGCAATCGCAGCTTTGGTGTCTCCCTCTGCTGGGAAAGGGGAAAGGTTGCTTGTTCACGTGCTTTTAAGGAGCGCTATGAGTTTGCCAGAAGGTCAGTCTGGGTCAGTCTCTCGGCCCCAGCTTGCTAGTCTGTCTCTCGCCCGCACTTGTTAGGCAGTTAGTGTCTGTCTGTCGTTCGGAGTGCTAGCAAGGTTAATATTTTAATTGTTAGTGTTTTGCACCATTTCCATCCCTCCTACGGGGGGTGTACAGTTTGTGTGCTTGTGGAAATTGTTAAAACTCTTAGTTTAAAGTGATCTGGTGTGTTGCAGATTTGCACCAGTGTAATCTTTCAGAGGCTATTGTGAGCAGTCGTAGCTACGGCCGTGTCAAAAGGGAGTGGCAAGGTTCTCTGCCCGAAAGCTCATACAGTCAAAACTTGATTATTTCTGCCTCTGAACAAATTGTAGCTCTGATATTTAGAGGGGGCTTTCTGGTTATAATTTTAAATCTGTTTTTTTTTTTTTTTGCTTTTAGGTACTATTAAAGTGAATAAAATTCCCATTTGTTAAAAGGAATTTGGTTATGATTTCATCAGTTACTCCCTGGCAACTACTTCTATGCTTACTTAGTGTGATTAAATGTGTTAATGTTCTTGATGAATCGCTAGTAAATAAAATAAGTTCTTAAAAATATTCCTAGAAAAAAATTAAGTTTCAGCCTAGTTCATACATCAATTACTAAAATGATTCCACAAGTCATTAGATCATAACAATACGGCCTCAGTGTAGAAAGATCAGAATACTAATCCACATAGTAATGAAGACGATCAACAGCACCGATTCCAAATAAATTTTTCTCAGAATTTATTGAAACAAAAGCAATCAAAACGATATTACTATCGTCCATGGATGTTACACTCTACCTAATCGTTCTTGTACAAGGAATAGTTATAAAGTTTTAATCATCACCTGTAAAAACAAAGTTACATTGTTATTTTCTCTTGTTTGCAAATACGGATCTGCAGTCCTCGAACGCACCATAGTATAGGAGTGCCGAAAAAAAACGTCACAGCCCACTCATAAAGTGTAATATCGTGAGGTAATTCGTTTTTGACGTTCACGGGGGAACAAAGCTGCCGAGTTGGTGGGAACGTAGTTAGGTGACCACGATTCCATTGTTGTCAAACCAGGGCTTAATTTCGGCCAGAACGCGCCGGAACGGTGTTCTGCCATCTCCCACTGAACAAGTCGGCACTGACAGTGGGGCATGGGGCGACGTACTGTCTGTGTGTGTGTGTGTGTGTATGTGTGAGTACATACACTAAGACTTACGGTTGGGAGGGGAGGAGGGAGATTGTATGGTTGGAGAGATGCATCCTGGCACGCACGATCTTAGAAATTAAGCGCTGGGTGAAACCAAGAACAAAGTGGCAGATCATTTCTCTGGGAAGAACCGAAAAGCAATCACAATCGAGACGATGTTTAAAATAGTGAAAAATCAGCCATAGATCAGTTTCCAACACCTTCCACGACACCTGGAACACGGAAAAAATCGCTGGCCACTGGAGTCTGCTGTACGGCAATACTTCAGCTCATTCTGCACAAGTGCACGAGACCCATTTACACAGGCTGTCTTTTTTTCTCACCCCCGTACTCACTTGCTCTCCTGACATGGCAACTAGTCAGCCAGTGACTTCTTACTCATTGCCTGGGTGAAGAAACCATTGGTAGACAGGCATTTCCATATTGACAATGAAGAAATCTTTGAGATTATATCTTTTTGCCTTGGAACCTCATGTACTGTATTCATGTTTTAGGTGGGCTCTCCCCACGCCAAACGGAGCCTTGTTGCTCACGAAGTGTCGTTATTTGTAAACATCGGCTGATTCGCAAATGTATCAGCACACGTCTCACGTCTTTCGAAACCTTGTGCTGAAGGCAGCCATAAGAGACTGCACATTTGTCTTCCAATGCAGTACCGCAAATCTCCCGCTTCCAACATTTTCATAAATACTAATGGGTCACAGTAACACACGTTACAACATAATGTATATAAAAAGTATGCATATATACCGTATAATAGTATTTACGATTAGGTTTCAAACAAAATTATGCACCTTTCTGTCCAATTAATAACTTCTGTTTTCGAGATGCATGAAAATAATAAAGGCAGTTTGAACATTATATAAAAAATCAAAATTGAGTAATATTTATCACCTGTATTTCAAGTAACAAAAAGATTACCTCAGTTATGTTGTATTTCACGTAACCTATATAAAATGTACGTAGAATAAGTTTTGAAGCGTCGAAAGACAAAACTGTAAAAATATGGGAAACCAAATAAATGATAATGCAGTGTACTGATTACAGTGTGCAGGAGATTTTAACCCAAGAATATGAGGACAGATACAATATAACTAGAAAAGTAGTACTTTAAAGTGAAATCAATGTAAACACCAACGAAACGAAATATATGGTAACAGATGGGATTAATGAAGATTTAGTATTGGAAGAAGGGGTGGGAAACGTAGTAGCTACTGATTAATCTAAATGCCAAGAAGCGAAAATAACAAATGTTGAGGATCAAAATATTGTAAATCGGCGGGGAATAAATATTATTCGCACTAACACAAATGAACTGATACTTATAAAATAATCTTTAAAACCAAAGTTAAGAGCATTACTACAAATAATTCAAAAGTTTGGACAGTTAAATAGCAACTAAATCCGAAATAAATAGTTGATTAGGCCGGTTTCTCGAGGTTTTAGGTTATGATGTCAAGAATGGATTAAAATACGAAACAACTTACAAAGAGACAGAGCGAATGTCCAAAATTCAGTTATTTATTATATTCGACAGAAGCGGCTACATTGGTACTGGCATGTAAAAGGACGAAGGAAGAAACTATTCGCAGGTATAAACAAGATGACAAATGAAAGAAGAAAATAGGGGTGACTATGTGGTACTCGCGATACATCAGGATTAGCTCGCGATACATCAGGATCAGCAAATAGTATTTGCTGAGAAGTGGCAGTGACTGGGGGTTGTGAGGGTATATAGGTTTCTCATCATAAACCACAGTTTGTCAATGACAGAATTACAAAGAAAGAATTTGCAACAATTGATAATGCTTACTACATAATATTGTGTGCACCAATGTTAGAACCTTAATGTAAATTTTAACTACCATACGAGAATACAGTACAGTCTAAGTAAGGAAGGAACCTTTGCCTCATACTCAGGAAAGCGTTAAAAGATTGCCAAATAAATGCATAATGACCAGCACCAATCCTTAAATAATTAAAATCTACAATAAACGAACAAGATCAAAAGAAAGAGAGGACTACACAGACAGCAGAATTAATTTTGTGACGCCAATGCAAAGAATGAAACTTCACAGTGAACAGAACAGAATGTTATAATAAAAGTTCAGTATTCATGGTGCCAGACCAACTAAATTAATCATTCCACACCCCAGCCCATCGACACCACAAAAATCGAGCATTAAGGAGACATGCTCACACCTATCAGAGAGACATAATAATTAAATGATAATATAACGTTAATGATTATTAGATACCCAGGCAGAACCAACAAGACATAACTCAGTGAAAGCCAGTATAGTTATCTCGTACAGAATCACTGTCCTTGTAACCTGCGTTACACCCATGCCAGTTCCAGTTGTTGTTAGCACATCCAGCCATCCAGCGGACAGAAAAAACAACAAACTCTTACTGGTCCTAGATCCGCCTTTTATCTAGACATCACAGCACAAAACCCCTGCACTGTCCATGTTGTTCAAAACATCTATAACTTGTAGAGACCAGTGGGATGTGGCTCCTACAATGCAGGATGTTGAAGCGTGAAGCGTGGAGTTTGGGTGCCGTCTGGCGCCCAGTGGCGCTAATGAGACAGCATTAGCACAAACACATTTATTGTTTGGTTTTATGATTGAATCTTCTCCCCCATAGCAGTGGTGACGGGAGCAGAAGCAGTATGCTGGATCTGAATGCCCTAATTCATCCACCTCAGCAGTCTCTTGGATGATGGTGAGGCTAGGACTGCTAGTACAGCTGAAGTGGCAACTTGGAAGACAGACAGCCCAGCCAGTGACAGGCATTTCCCATTTGGCAGCATGAGGACGCAGTTTACTAGGCTGCACTCGAGGACATCAAAGACAGCGCACCAGTAGGCTTCCAATAGCTCTGCATAGGATGGTGATGGTAGTGCAAAGTTATGTTATGACCTCTCCACTGGAGGAACGCCATGGACGTTGTAGTCCACTCACAGATGCAGGTCAAGGGGGAGGGAGAGGGAGGGTGTTAGCTGCAACTAGCACACGTCCCTCAAATGGCGACTGTTCGACAATGTACCAAACACTATGTAAGATGGCAAGAACTATGCCCCTGAGATGAAGTCATTAAAGATCATCTAACTCACATTGAGCAAACAGCAGGGCTGAACAAAAATGACTGACAAGACACAATGCATCTTGTAGAGGGTATAGTATGGATGTATTGGAAAAATTAATGTTGAGTGATGTAAAGTAATTCACACGACATGAAAACTTTGTGGAAACGCATCGATTTACTGGTGGCTAGTTTATCCCAGGAAAGTATTCAGAGTTGAACGTGGCCGGTTGGGGAGCGGTGAAGGGAAGCGACAATAGCCAGCTTAGGGCAGCTCAAGCTCTGAGAAAGTGGTTATGGGGCACAGCCTCCAGCTGCCTTAAGATGAGTGGCAGTGAATTGGTGGTTGACCCCATGCTGGTGTACCAGAAAGCAGACGGAGAACTTGTATGCCTGATGATAAATGTCCATCGTCCTGTTTTCAGTGACACATGCGAGAAAGCCATGCAAAGCTATGGTGGAGTGGGCAACAGAGGCCAAAATATGCGTGTTCGTGACTGTAGCAACTTCAAGCTGAATTCACGGTTCACAGAGTCTGAAGTAAATCAGGTGAAGAGACAGAATGAAATACACCAGCCTCTAATGGGAATGTAGGACCAAGGAATTTGAAGTACTCTCCTGGGAGTCAGAATTTCGGAAAAATTGATGTTTTATGCATACGCTAATCTTGATGGGTGGCCTGGGAGGAGCTAAATAACAGAAGTTGAGAGGAAGGGAAATTTTGTGGGAATTTGTTCACTTCCCAGAGCAGGCAGTGGTCGGCGCTGGGAAGCGACGCATAATTAACGCGACTTGTGCTGCAATTGGCATAAGTGATTTTGCTAGAGGGGAAACCAAGGCAAAAAGCGGACTAGGAGAAGTCTCTGTAAGGGTCTTCCGTTCCCAGCTTGCCTAGAGTGCAGACGTGGCGTTCTTTACGCAGCTTGCCTGAGAAAGAGTGAGCATCTCTGCAGTTTAGGACTTAGCAAATGGAACGATTGAGCTTGGAGATAGAAAGTTTTGATTCAGCTATGTACTGAGCAAGATAGCTAGGAGTGAATAGACGAGTGCAGCCTTGCAGCACCACAAGGCTGGCCGATGTCCTCACAATGACGATGCCCCGCCACACTGAATTAGGTGATATTGCACATGCTCTGGCTGATTAATTGTTGGATCACGTCGGCAAAGTTTCCACGAGGGTTTCATGGGCCGTGTAATGGGGAATTCTTCTTGCACTTCGCATTATGTCTGGGTCAGTCGATAGGAATTAATTTTGATTTATCGCGCTTTACTCCACATAAACGCAATTTTTTACCACTGCCTGATAGGAGAGTATTGTAATGTGATGATTGAAGGTCGGCAGTTAAAATAAATTTGTGCTAATTGACTGCATCTGTTTTTAATCAAGTAGTTGAAATCCCAAGCCACTTTCTTAATTAATTTTATGTTCAACATTTGCATCTGGTGTTCAGTAGCTGAATATAACATCAATGTGTACCCCTTTTTAATTAAAAGTGGTCAATTTTGAATCAATTAATGCCAACACTGCCACTGCAGTTCTATCAGGAGTCACAGGGCCTTATTACCTTTTTTGCGTTATCCGATATTGCAGCAGTTTTGCACTCTCTGTTGATCTGTTAGTCAATTAGCTGGGGTGAACACACGCCAAAACCAGATAAGTGACGGGTGGGGTGTTACAACTATCAGTTTGCTCCCAGTCAGAAGGTGGTAGAAGGCTCCAAGTCTTCACATCAGCAGAGGAGAGGACAGCAGTTCACAATGGCTACGTCCAGCAGGCCAGTGTGATTGCTCTCTCGAAGGCAGTAGTCTATTTGCTGAATGGTAGTCAGGTCATCAATGTCCTGTCTCAGGACTGGCTCATTGCTACTGAATAGAGGAAGGGCTTGGGAACCTCTTTCAGTTGTCTGGTGGGGCCAACGATTTTATCCCTTAGAGAAGGTGATCAAATGTGACCTGGATTTCTGGGCCTGTCAGCGTCCTTCACTGTGCTCTCGTTTATCACCCTTTCATTTCAGGCTTTCAGGTCGGTAATTTCTTAAGTGTCAGTGTGCTGAAAGTCATTATTGTTTGTGATATACTTGCTGTTACTTTACTGAAGTTGGCAGAATAACGTCACGCTCGCTTCACAGCGACAGTTCAGACATCTCGTTCGAGTATTGGGTAGTTATGGCCTCGGTTGTGTGTCACGCTATTTGCAGTATGGGGCTCCTGCCAGTTTGACATTCCAATGCAGATGTTGCACATGAGCCTGCCTTGACTTCGTTCGCCGCTGATGAGGAAGAGACTTCGAAAATTTTGCATTCGTCCAGGATATCTTGCTGTGGCGCACAGAACAGACCCTTCAGACACCAAGATTGCACCAACGAAATCGTATTCTAGCCATTGGGGCCACTTTTTTCCAGCTGTCAAATGTAACTCAGCTCCTCAGGCGTCTGTGCTGTTCCGTTGCTCCAAAAGTGACTCTTACAGCTTCACTCTTGATACCAACGCCCTCTCAACCAGGATGAGAGAAGTGTCACAGGCTTGACACTTGTAGTCATGGCACATTTGCATACACTGAATTCAGTGAGAAAGAAGAATGCTGAAGAATAATAGAGTAACAGAGAAGAGTGGAAGAGGAGGAGGATTACAGACACTTAGTAATGTGTATACATTCTTAAACTAGAAATGAAAAAGATGCAATAATTAATTAAATCTGTATTGGAGTGTAACAGTAAATCTTTATCAAGGACAGTTGATTTAACTTCCACCGACTTTCTTCCTAAACAGACTGCACTCATTCACTGGTTGGCAATTTCTGGCTTCCAGATTCTCACAGTCTTTTTTAGGAGGCCGTTTGACACAGATATCAATAGCCTGTCTACTTATCTTACACCTCTGCTAATTTTTGTTGAGAAGATGAACTACGAACTTTACCCTGGCAGTTGTGTTTGATGGGGTTTCTTAGATGATATGCATCGGTATGTTGCTGAGTCCACATTCTCTGAAAATTCTTTCCAAGGATTCTCAATGAAGCCGAAGCTGAGGCAGTGAGACTTACTTCATCTATTGAAAACGTGCTGCTGTGTGTGGGGGCAAATAGAAAATGGTAGGGGTCCATTAATCATTGTCAGTTCAAAGGTATGGCGCCCAATAGTATTCCTTAGGATAATGGTAGCAAAAGACGCATTCAGACGCATTCAGTGTGTATGCTTGGGGGTCTCATTCAACATACTGAAGAGGGTATTCCGGCAGCTATCGATGGAACAGGGTGTAAGCAAATGCAGATTGTGACTCTCGTCGGAACAAATGGTGCCATCTTCTGGGCTACGAGGTCATACTTGGATCATTCCAGAAACTGGCAGAGAAAGTTGAGAAGTCTAGTGTTGCTGACGGAGTTTCACAATGTCCAGAACTGTTCCCAAAAGTAATCATGGACCTCTGGTCTTAAGTCGGATTAGAGGATTGAACCAGGGACTTCCAAGGTTGGCGGCAGGATAGGCTGTAACTTCTTCGACTTGCGCCATGTGGTTGAGAACTGTAGGGTCCCCCTAAAAGGAGAAAGTGTACACAACACATGAGAGGGTGCTACCCTGATAGCTGACTGTGTGTGGGTTACATAGAAGCTTTTCATGATAGGTTGCTCTCCGTCCAGCCCACAGATGAGTGTAATAAATCCTTGTGATAAACTGCAGAAGCATTCACAACAAAGTACTACCGTTTGAAGCACTCCTAAAAAGCTGTGCAATACACATTATACGCTGGCACGGAAAACGTAAGGACGAAAGTGACTTTCACGTGATGTGAACCGTACACAAAGACTGGAAAGTTGCACAGTTCACATCAATATTCAACAAAGGTAATAGGAGTAACCCACTAAATTACAGGCCCATATCATTAACTTCGATATGCAGCAGGAATTTGGAACATATATTGTGTTCGAACATTATGAATTACCTCGAAGAAAACGGTCTATTGACACATAATCAACATGAGAAAACATCGTTCTTGTGAAACACAACTAGCTCTTTACTCGCATGAAGTGCCTAGTGAGTGCTATTGACAAGGTATTTCCGTATTTCTGGATTTCCAGAAGACTTTTGATACTGTACCACACAAACAGCTTGTAGTGAAATTGCGTACTTATGGAATATCGTATCAGTTATGTGACTGGATTCGTGATTTCCTGTCAGAGAGGTCACAGTTCGTAGTAACTGACGGAAAGTCATCGAGTAAAACAGACGTGAATTCTGCCGTTACCATGGCTCTGTTATAGGCCATTTTCTGTTACTCTTCTATACAAACGATTTGGGGGACAATATGAGCAGCTGTCTTAGGTTGTTTGCAGATGTCGCTGGCTGTCGTTTATCGACTAATAAAGTCATCAGAAGATCAAAACAAATTGCTAAACGATTTAGAAAAGAAATATGTATGGTGCGAAAATTGGCAATTGACCCTAAATAACGAAAAGTGTGAAGTCATCCACATGAGTGCTAAAAGGAATCCGTTAAACTTCGGTTGTACGATAAATCAGTCAAATATAAAGGCCGTAAATTTAACTAAATACCTAGGAATTACAATTACGAACAATTTAAATTGGAAGGAACACACAGAAAATGTTGTGGGGAAGGCTAATCAAAGACTGCGTTTTATTGTCAGGACACTTAGAAAATGTAACAGATCTACTAAGGAGACTGCCTAAATTACGCTTGTATGTCTTCTTTCAGAATACTGCCTCGCGGTGTGGCATCCTTTCCAGATAGGACTGACGGTGTACATCGAGAAAGTTCAAAGAAGGACAGCAAGTTTTGTATTATCGCCGAATAGGGGATAGAGTGTCACTGAAATGATACAGATTAAGGGGTGGACATCATTAAAACAAAAGTGTTTTTCGCTGCGGCGGAATATTCTCATGAAATTCCAATCATCAACTTTCTCCTCCGAATGCGAAAAACATTTTTTGACAATATCATACATAGAGAGAAAGGATGACCAAGATACGAGGGTGAGTCAAATGAAAACCTTAAATACTTTCTTAAATATTATTTATTGTGCAGAAGTAGTCAAAGCTGTATCACTTTTTACATAATTTCCCCCACTCTCAATACAAGTCCTCCATCTCTTACAAACTGCATAAATTCCTTTAGAAAAAAATTATTTTCGTAGTCCGCGCAACCACTCATGCACCGCGTGGCGTACCTCTTCATCAGAATGAAACTTGCGTCTTTGAGTGGTCCAGACATATGGAAATCACTTGGGGCAAGGTCTGGTGAATATGGAGGATGAGGAAGACATTCAAAATGCAGATCTGTGATTTTTGTAACTGTTGTACGGGCAGTGTGGGGCCTTGCAAAAGAACTCCTGCTGACAGTAATCCAATTCGCTTTGATTTGTTTGCAGGCCTCAGATGATTATTTTGGGAAATCTGTGTATGATGCACTGGTGACAGTGGTCCCTATAGACATATAATGCTCCAAAATGACGCCTTTTTCGTTCCAAAAGAGAGACAGTATAACCTTCCCTGCTGATGGTTCTGTTCGCAATTTCTTTGGTTTTGGTGATGAGGAATGGCGCCATTCCTTGCTCGTTCTCTTCGGTTCCGGTTGGTGGAAGTGAACCCAGGTTTCGTCCCCAGTAACGATTCTTGCAAGGAAGCAATCACGTTCTCGTTCAGAGTGCCGAAGAAGTTCTTCACAAGCAACAACATGTCGTTCTCTCATTTCAGGAGTCAGTTGCCGTGGCACCCTTCTTGCAGACACTTCGTGAAACTGGAGCACATCATGCGCAATGTGGTGTGCTGATCCATGACTAATCTGTAAACATGCTGCAATGTCATTCAGTGTCACTCGGCGGTTTTCCTTCACTATGGCTTCAACTGCTGCAATGTTCTGTTGAGTCACAACTCGTTGTGCCACACTATTTGCGAACTTCCTACTCCATTCGTAGACTTGCTGCTGTGACAAACATGCATCATCGTACTGAACCTTCATTCGTCGATGAATTTAAATAGGTTTCACACCTTCACAACGCAAAAACCGAAAACAAAAAATGGCTCTGAGCGCTATGGGACTTAACATCTGAGGTCATCAGTCCCCTAGAACTTAGAACTACTTAAACCTAACTAACCTAATGACATCACACACATCCATGCCCGAGGCAGGATTCGAACCTGCGACCGTAGCAGTCGCGCGGTTCCGGACTGAAGCACCTAGAAACGCTCGGCCACCGCGGCCGGCACCGAATAACAGAACGCTGTTCTTCCCTGATGCAAGTCGCAAGTGGGACGGCCATCTTTACACTGACACTGCGACGGTATGTGTGCATCTGCACTATGCTACCATCTACAGGCCATTCTGCACGCTGTTTGTAGCACGCTTACCAGCTTACAGGAAAACGGCGCGAAATTTCGATTTCTTATTACAAATTTAAGGTTTTTATTTGACTCACCCTCGTAACATGAGGCAAACCAGAGCTAGTACGGAAAGATATAGGTGTTCGTTCTTTTCGCGCGCTGTGTGAGATTGAAATAACAGAGCATTATGAAGATGATTCGAAGAACCTTCTGGCAGGCACTTAAATGTGATTTGCAGAGTATCCATGTAGATGTAAAATTGTCACTGCTTAAAAGCACAGCTCGATGAAACTGTCGGATTTGCGAATTTCCAGGTAATCGTCAAAGAAGACGGATACTGTCTTAATGGGGAAAACGCAAGTCGCAGCGCCGGCGTGGCCTGGGAGGTGGGCCTGAGTCTCCGTGGGTGAAGCCAGTGGCGGCGGGCCTTTCCTCGTCTGCGTTGGCTCGAGCAGTGACGGACGCTCACGCCGGCCAATGCGTGACTGCGAGAACAATTACAAGCTGCGGACACGCTAGCCGCTCTCCGCAAAGACGGCCACGAACAAATTTATGGTACTTGGGGAACTGCGTAGCCAACCTGGCCTCTCACTCAGGCGTGAAATACGTCCCAGCAGCAACGACGAGTGCCAAGCGAACGGCTTCGCCCCTCAGCTGGCGTTTGGAGTAACCGTAGTATCTTATTGTGGTATCATTCAGAGATCACGTTGCTGCACAAAAGTTGGCAGCGCGTATGACGACGAGACGCCGTTGAAGTTCGCTAAGACTAGATACAGCAATAAGGAATAGCTCAGTAGGCAGTACAGTTAAGAGGAATGGACATCTCTAAAAAGGGCCACCACAGAAGATGGGAAAGAAAACTTTGGTACAAAGAGGGTAAGTGCGAAGAAACCATCGCTAACAAAAGAAATACTTCAACTGATTGATGAAAGGAGGAAGTCCAAAAATGTTCCGGGAAACTCAGGAACACAGAAATACAGGTTGCTGAGGAATGAAATGAATAGAAACTGCAGGGAAGCTAACAAGAAATGGAGTAGGAAAAATGTGAAGACATCGAAAAAGAAATGATTGTCGTAAGGACAGACTCCAATTACAGGAAAGTCAAAACAATCTCCTGTGACATTAAAAGCAAGTGTGGTAACATTAAGAGTGCAACGGGAATTCCACGATTAAATGCAGAGGAGAGAGCGGATATGTAGAAAGTAACACTGAAAGCCTCTATGAGAGGAAGATTTGTCTGATGTGATAGAAGAAGAAACAGGAGTCGATTTAGAAGAGATAGGGTACCCACTATTAGAATCAGAAAATTAAAAGAGCTATGGAGGGCTTAAGGTCAAATAAAGCAGAAGGGATGGATAAAATTCCATCAGAATTTCTAACATCATTGGGAGAAGTGGCAACAAAACGACTACTCAAGATGCTGTGTAGAATGTTCGAGTCTGGCGACATACCATCCGACTTTCGGAAAAGCATCATCATCACAATTCCGAAGACAGCAAGAGCTGACAAGTGCGAGAATCATCACACAGTCAGCTTAACAGCTCATGCATCCTAGTTGCTTATAAGAATAATACACAGAAGAATGGTAAAGAAAATTGAGGATGCACTAGATGACGATCAGTTGGCTTTAGGAAAGGTAAAGGTATGAGAGAGGTAAGTCTGACATTGCTGTTAATAATGGAAGCTAGAATAAAGAAAAATCAAGCCACGTTCATAGGATTTGTAGACCTGGAAAGAGCTTGCATGATGTTCGAAATTATGAAAAAGTAAGGGTAAGCTATAGGGAGAGACGGGTCATATACGATATGTACAACAGCCAAGCGGGAATAATAAGAGTGGACGACGAAGAACGAAGAGCGCGTATTAAAAAGGGTGCAAGACAAGGATGTAGCCTTTCGCCCCTACTGTTCAATCTCTGCATCGAAGAAGCAATTATGGAAATAAAAGAAAGGTTCAACAGTGGTATTAAAATTCATTGTAAAAGGATATCAATGATACGATTCGCTGATGACATTGCTATCCTGACTGAAAGTAAAGAAGAATTACACGATCTGCTGAACGGAATGAACAGTCTAATGAGTAAGGAGTATGGACGGCGAGTAAATCGAAGAAATACGAACGTAATGAGAAGTAGTAGAAACGAGAACAGCCAGAAACGTAGCATCAGGATTGATGTGCAGTGAAGGAATTCTGCTACCTAGGCAGTAAAATAACGAATGACGGACGGAGCAAGGAGGACATCAAAAACAGACTAGCAATGGCAAAAAAGGCATTCCTGGCGATAAGAAATCTACTAATATCACATATCGGCCTTAATTTAAGAAAGAAATTTCTGAGAATGTACGCCAGGACTACAATATTGTATGGTGGTGAAACATGGACTGTGGGAAAACCGGAACAGAAGAGAATCGAAGCATTTGAGATGTGGTGCTACAGACGAATGTTGAAAATTAGGTGGACTGATAAGGTAAGGAACGATGAAGCTCGTCGCAGAATCGGAGAAATAAGCAATGTGTTGGAAAATACTGACAAGGAGAAGGGACAGAAAGATCAGGACATCTGTTAAGACACCAGGGATTGACTTCCATGGTATTAAAGGGAGCTGTAGAGTGCAAAAACTGTAGAGGAACGCAGAGATTCGAATACATCCAGCAAATAATTGAGAACATAGGTTGCAAGTGCTATTCTGAGATGAAGAAGTTAGCACACTAAAAGAATTCATGGTGCGCAGCATCAAACCTGTCAGAAGACAGATGAACAAAAAAAAAAAAAAAAAACAACGCCTGCTTAATATCGTGTAGGGCGCCCGCGAACACGCAGACGGGGTGCAACACGACGTGGCATGGACTCAACTAATGTCTGAAGTAGTGCTGGAGGGAACTGACACCATTTGTAAGAGTACAAGGGGGTGGAGGTCCCAACTGAACAGCAATTTGCAAGACATCCCAGATATGTTAAATAATGTTCATGTCTGGGGAGTTTGGAGGCCACCGAAAATATTTAAACTCAGAAGAGTGTTCCTGGAGCCACTCTGTAGTAATTCTGGACGTATGGGGTGTCGTATTTTCCAGTTGGAATTGTCCAAGTCCGTCGGAATGCACAATGGACATGAATGGATGCAGGTGATCAGACAGAATGCTAACGTACGCGTCACTTGTCGGAGTCGTATCTGGACGTATCAGGGGCCCATATCACTTCAACTGCACACGCCCTACACCATTGCAGAGTCTGTACCAGCTTGAACAGTCTCCTGCTGACATGCAGAGTCCATGGATTCATGAGATTGTTCGCATACCCGTACACGACCATCCACTCGATACAATCTGAAGCGGGACTCGTCCGACGAGGCAACATGTTTCCAGTCATCAACAGTCCAGTGTCGGTGCCGACGAGCCCAGATGAGGCGGTACGCTTTGTGTCGTGCAGTCAATAAGGGTTCACGAGTGGGCCTTCGGCTACGAAAGCCCGTATCGATGTTTAGTTGAATCGTTACCACGCTGACACCTGTCGATGGCTCAGTACTGAAATCTGCAGCAATTTGCGGAAGGTTTGCACTTCTGTCGCATTGAACGATTCTCTTCCGTCATCGTTGGTCTCGTTGTTGCGGGATCTTTTTCCGGCCGCAGCGATGTTGGAGATTTGACGTTTTACCGGATTCCTGATATTCACAGTACACTAGTGAAATGATCGAACGGGAAAATCCCGACTTTATCGCTGCCTCTGAGATACTTTGTCCCGTCGCTCGTTTTCCGACTATAACTCCGGTCCAAACTCACTTAAATCTTGATAATCTGCCACTGTAGCAGCAGTAACCGATCTAACAACTGCGCCAGATACTTGTTGTCTTATAAAGGATTTGTCGATCGCAGCGTCGTATTCTGCCTTTTTACAAATCTCTGTGTTTGAAAACGAATGCCTACAGCAGTGTCTTTGGCGCTTCGGTGTAAAACAGAACTGAGTTTGTGAGGACACTCCGAATTTTCCTGCTGCTAAGAATGGAATAGCCGACCATAAGTTATTTCAGATTCATCATCACGGACTATTTCATGCAATGATCTGTATTTAAAATGTTTGTGGAATTTTACTTTTTACTGATCATATCTCACAAGGCCTCATTTGTACTTTATCTGCTGAGTGACCGCACTACAGTTCCTTTTCTAAATCCTCGCACAAACGTAAAAATGGCTGACATCGAAATAAGTGTCCAAGGAATAGAAAAGCAACTGGAATCACTCAACAGAGGAAAGTCCACTGGACCTGACGGGATACTAATTCGGTTCTACAAAGAATACGCGAAAGAACTTGCCCCCCATTTTAACAGCCGTGTACCGCAAGTCTCTAGAGGAACGGAAGGTTCCAAATGATTGGAAAAGAGCACAGGTAGTCCCAGTCTTCAAGAAGGGTCGTCGAGCAGATGTGCAAAACTATAGAACCTGTATCTCTGACGTCGATCTGTTGTAGAATTTTAAAACATGTTTTCTGCTCGCGTATCATGTCGTTTTTGGAAACCCAGAATCTACTCTGTAGGAATCAACATGGATTCCGGAAACAGCGATCGTGTGAGACCCAACTCGCTTTATTTGTTCATGAGACCCAGAAATTATTAGATACAGGCTCCCAGGTAGATGCTATTTTCCTAGACTTCCGGAAGGCGTTCGATACAGTTCCGCACTGTCGCCTGATAGACGAAGTAAGAGCCTACTGATTATCAGACCAACTGTGTGGCTGGATTGAAGAGTTTTTAGCAAACAGAACACAACATGTTGTTATGAATGGAGAGGCGTCTACAGACGTTAAAGTAACCTCTGGCGTGCCACAGCGGAGTGTTATGAGACCATTGCTTTTCACAATATACACTCCTGAAAATTGAAATAAGAACACCGTGAATTCATTGTCCCAGGAAGGGGAAACTTTATTGACACATTCCTGGGGTCAGATACATCACATGATCACACTGACAGAACCACAGGCACATAGACACAGGCAACAGAGCATGCACAATGTCGGCACTAGTACAGTGTATATCCACCTTTCGCAGCAATGCAGGCTGCTATTCTCCCATGGACACGATCGCAGAGATGCTGGATGTAGTCCTGTGGAACGGCTTGCCATGCCATTTCCACCTGGCGCCTCAGTTGGACCAGCGTTCGTGCTGGACGTGCAGACCGCGTGAGACGACGCTTCATCCAGTCCCAAACATGCTCAATGGGGGACAGATCCGGAGATCTTGCTGGCCAGGGTAGTTGACTTACACCTTCTAGAGCACGTTGGGTGGCACGGGATACATGCGGACGTGCATTGTCCTGTTGGAACAGCAAGTTCCCTTGCCGGTCTAGGAATGGTAGAACGATGGGTTCGATGACGGTTTGGATGTACCGTGCACTATTCAGTGTCCCCTCGACGATCACCAGAGGTGTACGGCCAGTGTAGGAGATCGCTCCCCACACCATGATGCCGGGTGTTGGCCCTGTGTGCCTCGGTCGTATGCAGTCCTGATTGTGGCGCTCACCTGCACGGCGCCAAACACGCATACGACCATCATTGGCGCCAAGGCAGAAGCGACTCTCATCGCTGAAGACGACACGTCTCCATTCGTCCCTCCATTCACGCCTGTCGCGACACCAATGGAGGCGGGCTGCACGATGTTGGGGTGTGAGCGGAAGACGGCCTAACGGTGTGCGCGACCGTAGCCCAGCTTCATGGAGACGGTTGCGAATGGTCCTCGCCGATACCCCAGGAGCAACAGTGTCCCTAATTTGCTGGGAAGTGGCGGTGCGGTCCCCTACGGCACTGCGTAGGATCCTACGGTCTTGGCCTGCATCCGTGCGTCGCTGCGGTCCAGTCCCAGGTCAACGGGCACGTGCACCTTCCGCCGACCCCTGGCGACAACATCTATGTACTGTGGAGACCTCACGCCCCACGTGTTGAGCAATTCGGCGGTACGTCCACCCGGCTTCCCGCATGCCCACTATACGCCCTCGCTCAAAGTCCGTCAACTGCACATACGGTTCACGTCCACGCTGTCGCGGCATGCTACCAGTGTTAAAAGACTGCGATGGCAAACTGGCTGACACTGACGGCGGCGGTGCACAAATGCTGCGCTGCTAGCGCCATTCGACGGCCAACACCGCGGTTCGTGGTGTGTCCGCTGTGCCGTGCGTGTGATCATTGCTTGTACAGCCCTCTTGCAGTGTCCGGAGCAAGTATGGTGGGTCTGACGCACCGATGTCAATGTGTTCTTTTTTCCATTTCCAGGAGTGTATATATATATATGACCTAGCAGATAGTGTCGGAAGTTCCATGTGGCTTTTTGCAGATGATGCTGTAGTATACAGAGAAGTTGCAGCATTAGAAAATTGTAGCGAAATGCAGGGAGATCTGCAGCGGATAGGCACTTGGTGCAGGGAGTGGTAACTGACCCTTAACACAGACAAATGTAATGTATTGCGAATACATAGAAAGAAGGATCCTTTATTGTATGATTATATGATAGCGGAACAAACACAGGTAGCAGTTACTTCTGTAAAATATCTCGGAATATGCGTGCGGAACGATTTGAAGTGGAATGATCATATACAATGAATTGTTGTTAAGGCGGGTGGCAGGTTGAGATTCATTGGGAGAGTCCTTAGAAAATGTAGTCCATCAACAAAGAGGTGACTTACAAAACACTCGTTCGACCTATACTTGAGTATTGCTCATCAGTGTGGGATCCGTACCAGATCGGGTTGATGGAGGATATAGAGAAGATCCAAAGAAGAGCGGCGCGTTTCGTCACAGGGTTATTTGGTAACCGTGATAGCGTTACGGAGATGTTTAGCAAACTCAAGTGGCAGACTCTGCAAGAGAGGCGCTCTGCATCGCGGTGTAGCTTGCTCGCCAGGTCTCGAGAGGGTGCGTTTCTGGATGAGGTATCGAATATATTGCTTCCCCCTACTTATACCTCCCGAGGAGATCACGAATGTAAAATTAGAGAGATTCGAGCGCGCACGGAGGCTTTCAGACAGTCGTTCTTCCCGCGAACCATACGCGACTGGAACAGAAAAGGGACGTAATGACAGTAGCACGTAAGCTGCCCTCCGCCACACACCATTGGGTGGCTTGCGGAGTATAAATGTAGATGTAGATGTAGCATGCATACATATCCGAAGGAACTTTGCATCGAACTTTCCAGACACTGTCAAATACAAACAATGCACTGATATAATTAATATTTTTCTCTAATTGACGTAACATTTTTCAAGGCAATAAATATCTTGTACTAGACACTTCCTAAAGTAGCCTATGTTCTTCCCCAGGGTTCCAGCTATTTCCATGCCAAATTTCATCGAAATTGGTCCAGCAGTTTAGACACGCAGACGTTAGAGCCAGAGTTAAATTCACATTTATATTATTAGTATGGATACGCACGACTTACGTTCACACTACTTTATCACTGGTAGTGAAAACTGTGTATTAGGATTAGTCTTGTCTTTTAATGATGTTGTTTCTTGTATCGGAAGGCAAAATAATTCATCGAGTTATTGTTGAGAAATAAATCACTTATGAAAGTCTAACAGAATCTGTTTAATCAGTTTATATATCATAAATATTTATTCATTAGTCTATGTGACAACGGTTTGAACCAGAATGCTGCAGACTGTCTTCAGATTCCTTATCATTTGAACTACTCTCAGGGTGTCCCATTACAAGCGTTTTAGCTGACTGTATGTTTGCAATGTGATATGCAATGCTCATGTTACACGTAACCTCAATGTTTAAGACGAAATGGCGGAGAACGTTATTGCCGCCACTGAACGGCAAATTCAGCTCATCCCAACTGACCTTTGCTGAAGTCATCGTGGTTATCGATTCTCCCTCCACGAGAGTTGCCCTTCCTGTGTTGCGTGAATTTCGCTTTAGATCACCGGCCCCGTGCGTAATTACCACCGGCCGTGTTTGAATACAGTGCAATTTCGCCTGCGGAGTGAAAGCCATTTCATTGAACAGCGGACTGGTCTGACCTTGTTTCCCGCAACGCTGCTCTTTGGCGCCGCTCGCCACCATCTGTTCTCGCGTAAGGGCTGCAGACGCAACGGAAAGGAGGCCGCAGGGGTCGTGGCTGGCAGGCGCTCCCTTCCACCCAATCACTACCGCCTCGGCAAATTACAGTGGAGAGACCACACGGTAGTACATTTTTGCTCTAATTTTTCTCCGTTTCTTGCACCATTGCACTAATACTTACTATTACCGATTTTCGTGGAAGCCACAGTTCAGCGCTGATACTCAACTGTCGTTAATGATGTCATTGTTTCTTTACGGAAACGAGCTTCATGAGTGGCTTTGATGATGACTGGAAACAGTTTTGGGACGCAATGGCAGAAACGCCTTGCATACAAGGAAATACGTCACCTTATAAGATCTGCTACCCTTATTATGTACCTTCAGCTCACGAAAAAGTATTACAATTGAAATGGTCAGGACGAATAGGGCACTAAAATAAAATATTGCTCTTTTCGGACTCAACACGTGTATTCCCAGAATTAGCATACAGATCAGATTTAAAAAATAGGAAATCAAACACAATACAGGGAGTTGAAAGTCTCTTCGGGTTTGCTGCCGGATCCTAAAATCGACTTGACTCGATATTTCGGCGATCCAACTGGTCGCCATCTTCAGGAAAATGCTGCTTCTGCTGAGGAGTCCCGCTGAGAACTGACGCCAGGTTGCAAATCGACGTCCTATATAGGACTTTGGTACGGAGAGCATATGCCATTTCCGACGCAGACAGCTTAACTCAAGAACTTGAGCATTTGATGGCTGTTTTTAAGGAAAATGGATACATCAAGAAGCAGATTCGTTGGGCTATGGTGTTTGGACCATCTCCGGAGGTGTATGAAGAGGAACATAGATCTGTGGCCTTTCTTCCTTATGCTGAAGGCTTAATGTTTAAGATTGGACGAATTTTAAGGAATTTTAACATTAAGAGTGTGTTCCGTCCACCTTCTAAGATTAGGGCACTGCTCTGCTCTGTGAAAGATGATTTGGAGCTTAGGAAACCCGGGCTGTACAAAATTCCGTGTCAATGTGGGAAAGCTTACATTGGCCACTTGATTCTCACAGTTCATGACAGATGTGTGGAACATCGCCGTCATACGAGGCTACAACAGCCGGAAAAATGGGCAGTAGCAGAACACTGCCTAAATGAGGGACACAGTACGAAATTTGATGAAACTGTGGTAGTTGCCAACATTTCCGAATTTGGAACAGTGTCTATAAAGAGACGATTGAAATTAGGTTGGCTGATAATTTAGTCACAAGAGACAATGGGTTTCCTCTTAGCAAGACGTGGAATCCTGTATTATCTCGCATCAAAACTGAACGTTCTTCGGTGCGGCCTTGATTGCGATATATATCGTTGCCAGCAGTGTTTCACTAAGGGCGCCGCCACCTCCCTGTCTTGGAAGTCAGATCCGTGATGGGCGGTGCCTATATAGGACGTCGATATGCAACCTGGCGTCAGTTCTCAGCGGGACTCATGAGCAAAAGCAGCATTTACATGAAGATGGCGACCAGTTGGATCGCCGAAATATCGAGTCAAGTTGATTTTAGGATCCGGCAGCAAACCTGAAGAGACTTTCAAGACCTATTACGCCGGGGAAGCCTACGTAATCACAAAATACAGGGTGACAAATGATGTTGATGGCTCGCAAAGTTATTAAAGGGGAATGGAGTCAAGCTAAAACGATGCCTCCCAAAACAGGTAAAGCAACAACGCCTTCTGACTATGTGTGAGGTACTGATAGAGATTGTGACCCACTAGCTGAACGTCAGTACGACATAAAATTGGTTGAAATACGGTGCTACGGGTCAGATGGACTCGCTGCAGTGAAGACTGTATCCTCATACAAAGATTGCTAATAGGCCTAGGCTGCCGATATGCTCACAGTCCGACGGTTGATACGGAGACCAACCGTAGGTCGCAATTGCAAAGGCTGTGGCCGGTGTACCCCCGCAAACAGATGTGCAGAGTCATGGCAGGTGAGCCCAAAACACCAAGACTCTCCTCCGTGCTGGCTCTCCGCCAATTTGCCGAGCATACAGCGTACTTTGGCCGAACTGTCAAGACCATCCTCTATGGTGAACGTCCACCGAAATGCCACGAAAGTCTCTCATCTATTCCCTCCTCGACACCAAATCCATGTGGAGTCGCCAAAAATAGTCCCCTCCTATGGCCAAGCTGCCGACGCAAATTGTGCCAATGGAATACTTATAACGCAACGCCACACCAAAACTCCCGCCTATACACACCATAGCGGTATTCCTCCAGTGAGAAAGCCTGCCGCCAAAACCTATGCTCCAGAGCAAATAATAAAGCTCGGCACCCATCTGTTGTTCATACACCCAAGATGGACAAGATGCCTCCAGAATACAGGCCGCTGATCACTGTTCGGCTGAAGAACAGGTCGCCGTCGTGGGCCGAATTTATGGCGACATGCCACAGCCTGCGCTCATTAGCAAAACGGTCACGCTTTTGTAGAAGCCCGGATGCTCTCCTGGAAGAGTCCATGGCTGTTTCTTTGACTTCTGCCATCATGGCCACGTCTCCCTGCAGTCCTCACCGAACAGAAAAAAATCTAATGCCACAACTATTATTGCTAGCGGAAAACAAAATTTGTGATTCCCTGTCATACTTACAATTGCGTATCCATAGCTGAGATGGCTGCAACGCCTCTGCGGGAACTATGTAATTAACAAGGGGAGACAGATGGTGTGCCCAAAGGGCCGCCACCTTTCACTGTCTCCCACTAGCAAGAAACATGTTCGCTTTGGATGTTTCACACTTACATTACAGGAGACCAATCCACTCATTACTTTCACACTTCTTCTCTGAACATGTAGGCTGAGAGCCATGTAGGAATCTGCAATGAATTAATTCATGGATCTTCTTCTCACAGTAAGTACTTCTAACAAACTTTTTTTTTGCTGACAATTAAAGTTAACGTGGGAACACAAACATGACCAGCAAGGCACCATTCATTGGATTGGTCACATAATAGATTTCTAACACGCACCACATGTTTTGTACATACAAAGTGCTTACAAACATATGGGTGTCAAAGACGCTATGTCATATCGTAACATTATAAAGACATCCCATGTTTGTAGAGAGATCATATATTCACTTATGCAACTGAAACACCTTTTACACTATTACAGAGAGACATTGATTTTGTGAGTTTTAGAGCGAATACTGTTAAATTAATTATAAAGTTATTCCAATTTTTTAGTACCTTATAGGTAAGACATTACATTATTTATTTACATTAGGCATCATGAGAATTGTAATAACATATAAATTTGCTACTTGATCTGCAGATAGGTGTAGGAATATTATTTGCTTTGGAGGGTGGAAAATTATTTTTGGAAATTTTTCAGGAAAGGGGTGTTAGCTAACTAGGTTTGTTCATTCAAGGATATAGTCTGGGGTGCTGTTTGTGTGTGTGTGTGTGTGTGTATTTCTATTTCTTCTAATATATTCATAGTGGCTCCTTTTTCTGCTAGATATAAAATTTTTAAGTTTTTCTCAGTGTTTCTCACTGAATGATTTTCTTCAGCAATATGGGCTGCAAATGCAGATTTGTTCAAGTTGCCAATCCTTCAAAACTTATGCCTATATGTCCAATGTAGAATTTTGGGCTTGTATCGCATTTGAGTTTGTATATTCCTGATTTACTGTAGGGACTCTTGGAGGTATTTACATCATGGATTACTTTTTGTTGTAATTTATGATTTGTGGGAAAACTAATTCGATAGTTTTCTTTTTAAATAAGTTTGATATTTGGTATGATAGTGGGCCTATGTATGGGAGAGTAGCATATTTAGGTTTGGCTTCTGTGATGCATTGATTTGGCTTCGAGTGCATGTTGTGCAGATTGCTGTGGAATGGATCTGTGGTTTTTGTTTGCATTTTGTTGTGGAGTTTTATATTATTATGGTTTTATATCCATTATTATGAGCAACTGTTTTAATTTTATTGATTTCATTTTGTTAGTCTGTGTCACACATTGATACTTTTTTAATACGGTGTACTATATCTCTGATATATGCCATTATTTTGTTGATGGGGGTGGCAACATGAGTTGTCAATACTGACATCTGTGGTGGTAGGTCTTCTGTAAATACTAAATTGATGTTAATGGTTACTATTGCAATTCTTCAGGTCAAGAAAGTTAATGCTTTTATTAGTTTCATGTTCAACTATGAATGTGCATTTTGCTTATATCTGCTGCTAACGAACCAATTTCATTGTTTCTACCATCAAAAGGCAAGATTGTATGATCAATGTATCTTCTGTAGTAGATTATTTTGTTTGAGATGTGGTGGTTGCTTGAGAAGAATTTTTGTTCTATATGGTTGATGTAAATATTAGCCAATATCCCAGCTAAGCTACTTCCCATTAGCAAACCATCATGTTGTTGGTACAGCTTGTTGTTGAAGCTAAAGTAATTATGTTCTAGAATAAGTGAAAGTACTTCTATGCATTCATAGATCTCTGCAATACTAGTTTTCTTATATTTAAGCAGATTGTTTCTCATAATGTTAATAGTCGCTTTGACAGCGATGTTCGTATATAGGTTGACCACGTCTCTCTCTCTCTCTCTCTCTCTCTCTCTCTCTCTCTTCTCAGTGGTCACAGACCCTGTAGACCACACGCTACATCAAGGATCTACTTCCACCGCCTTCTATCTCTCGCAGCCTTTTTCCACCCTGCGGAAATTCCTAATGCTGCGATGTTCTTCTCCATGTCATCTTTCCATCTTGTACGAGGTTGGCCCAATGGTCTTGTTGCCTGGAGAGTTCCTTCAAATGCTTTCTTGGTGATTCTGTTGTTTTCCTTTCTGGCCAAATGTCCAGCCCATTGCAGTCTCCTACTTTTTAAAATCTGGATGATCGTGGGTTGCTTCATTAACTGCTAAATTTCATTGTTCTTTCGAATTCTCCATACGCCATTCTCCAGCACTGGTCCCCAGATTTTTCTCATTACTTTTCTTTCGAAAACATTCAGTTTTCCTCTTTCATTCTTTGTAAGCGGCCAGCTTTCTGAACCGTACAGTACTGTGGGGCAGATAATACTGTTGTATATCTACATCTTTGTGGTGATTGACAAAGCTTTACTTTTGAGTGGGTTGCTTAGTGAGTACAGACATCTTGACCCTGAGGCTATTCTTTCATTTATATCCATTGTTATGATATTTTTACTGTTGAAACGTGATACAAGGTATTTAAACTAGAGAACTTTTCTGAATTTAGAATGTTGGTCTATTTCAAAGTATGGATTTGGGTTTATGACTCGACCTATTTCCATATATTCGGTTTTCTCTTGGTTAATCAAAAGCCCGATTTTGCTGGCACTGTGCCTGAGAGATCTGTACATGTCCTTTAGTTTATCTTCAGTTTCACTCGGCAACACTATACCATCTGCATAAGCCAGGAGTATTACTTCACTGTGTTCAAATCGGAGACTATTGTATAGATGTAAATTACTCTTCCGAACCACTTTCTCTAATGCAAGGTTGAAGAGGACACATGAAAGCGCGTCTCCCTGTCGTAAGCCTGTTTTAATTGGAACTGTGGGGGATATGGATCCTCTGAACTTCACCGCTGCCTGGGAGCCATCCATTCACAGTTGTATCATCCTAATGATTTTACTGCGTATACTAAATTCTCGTAATGCGTTGTAGAGGCTACTTGTGTGGATACTGAAATAAGCTCGCTGGAAGTCAATGAAGAGACAGTGGATGTTTTTGTTAAATTCCTAGTATTTTTCAAAGATCTATCGTATAGTAAACAAATTATCAATTGTGGATCGGTTTGTTCGAAATCCAGCCTGGTAAATTTGAATAATGTTTTCTGCCTAAGGTTTAAGTTTTTCTAGAATTGTCATTGACAGGATTTTGTTCATTATGTTCATCAAACTGATTCCTCTGTAATTTCCACATTCCAATCTGTTTCCTTTCTTGTGCGTGGAACAAATTATTGCAGTTTTCCAATCTTCAGGCTGTGTTTCAATTTTCCAGATCATTGTAATTCGTCATTATTAATGCTGTCACTCTCAGACGTAATTGAAGGTTATGTGTCGATCAGTGCAATTAAACATTTCTTATATATACTCTTTCCTTCTTTCTAGCATACCTTTCAGCTGCGTTAGCATATTTTGATTTTTATCTTTTATGAATAGGTTTTCACTTTGATAACCTCTCTTACTTTTCTTTGTATACGGAAACAACTTCTTTGAGTTTACATTCCTGCTTTCCGCTTCTATAGATTCTAGGACTCCAGTTGGATATTTCCCTTTCTCTGTTCGCAGAACTCTTGCTGTTTCTCTTCTAACCACCTTGAACGTCTCCCTCCTGACTTCACTCTTCTTATTATGTGGCTATAGCATCTTGGCTTCTTTCCTCCTTTCTACTGCTCTCTGACACTTTACATTGAACCATTTCTGTTTCTTCGTTTTCTTTTTCTTGTCCAGTGTTTTTTTTTCTGCTGCATCTGTTACTTCAGTCTTTATTCTTTCCCAAGGCTTCTCGACACTGTTTTCCTCCTCCACTATGTCCAGGGATACTAATTTAGTTGATGGTGGGATGTGGATGTCTTTAATTAAGCTTATGAGTTCACATGTGATAAGTATGGTGCAGTTATTTTCAAATGTATAGTATTTGGTAATGAGGACTTTTAGTTTGCGGCTTATAAAGTATGCAGGGCTATTTCTTGAATTAACAATGGGGCGAATCTGACAATTTTCTTTATGAACTTTTGGCTGTGCACGTAGTTTTGGTGCTGGGGATTCATTGTTATTGAGTTACGTATTTCATACTTGTTCAGTCAAAAGTTACAGTTTTGTAGTAACTTACGGAGTTTGGTTTGGAATTGTATTGTAGGATCTGACTTTCTTTCAGTAATACTGTTGCTATGGAAAAATTGCAAGGTTTTCTCTATGTATTCTCTTTCATGTGTTACGATTAGATAATTTCCTTTGTCAGCTTTTACTATGAGTTCTTTACTTTCAGATAGTTTGCTGCTATACTTTTCAACTATTTAAGTTCAGTGTTTTTGTGGGTATTATTTGTTTGTAGTCGTTTCTTTATCAGTTTATTTGTTTTGTATGCAAGTGCATTTTTCTGACATGTATCTAGTTTTGCTTTGTCACAAGCAAGTCTTGTGCAGGCTATGATATTTTTAACACTGTGATTATTGAGATTTGCTCCAATATTATGTTTCAGACCTTTATTTAATAAAGTAAGTTCACTGTTGCTGAACTGGATGTCACTTGTATTAATAAATCTGTCAAAAAATTGTGTTGGCTTAGCTGTTTGTTTTTATCCCACTCAGAATTGTTCCTAGATTTTAAGGCTTCTATTTTCTTTTTGTGTTTGGATAAGATAATCTTTTGTTCTTTATCTACTTTATCGTGTATGTGCTGTAGGATGTGTGAGAACTGTAAGGGTGAGAGACTGTGTCCTAGCTGCAGACGCAAGTTCTACGTGACAGCGTTTAAGTTTTCATTACCTTGTATTGCCTTTTTGTCTGTGTTTTTAGCCATATATTTTCACATCTTTGCTTAGCAAACCTAGAAGCTTTAGTTTTGCCATTAACTTTGTCTTTGACACATTTCGGAACTGTTTTAAGTGACATACACTCTTTGCTGAATTTAATGTTAAGAGACATTTTCATCAGGTTAATTTTATGTTTCTTCAAAGCATGTGTATTTCTCATTACCTGGCGAGGTACGTTTAATGCAATTCTGTCATATGATGACATGGTTGGAGTCCGTGGCTGCTATTTGAAGACAAATGTTGATGGTGTTGAGACAGCAACCTGCTACAAATTTATTTCCAGTTCCCTTGTTCAGAAGGTACCATTACCGATTTCGAATCATTACGATGCATCTTCAGACGGTTTTCATGTTTTCATTACATGTGGTGCGTTTCTGTTTTTTTTTTACAGATTAGTTGTCCTAAAATATAAATAATACATAATTATAAGCATGCCACACAGATGGTTTCGTTACAGATTGGCATTTTAGGTTAGATTAGATTTATTTTCATTCCAATTGATCCATAGTGAGGAGGTCCTCCAGAATGTAGAACATGTCAGAAAAACAATAATAAATGACAAATATTTACAACTGAATAAATAAGCTAATGTACCTTCCACAGGTCCCAAATGGAATGATCGTAATTTTTTTAATGAACACTATATGAAAGATCATTTTACAAACGCTAATATACTGAATTTAAAATAAAGAAGTTTTTTTTATTTATAAAGTAATAACCCCCCCCCCCCCATGAACCCTGGACCTTGCCGTTGGTGGGGAGGCTTGCGTGCCTCAGCGATACAGATGGCCGTACAGTAGGTGTAACCACAACGGAGGGGTATCTGTTGAAAGGCCAGACACACGTGTGGTTCCTGAAGAGGGGCAGCAGCCTTTTCAGTAGTTGCAGGGGCAACAGTCTGGATGATTGACTGATCTGGCCCTGTAACATTAACCAAAACGGCCTTGCTCTGTTGGTACTGTGAACCGCTGAAAGCAAGGGGAAACTACAGCCGTAATTTTTCCCGAGGGCATGAAGCTTTACTGTATGATTAAATGATGATGGTGTCCTCTTGGGTAAAATATTCCGGAGGTAAAATAGTCCCCCATTCGGTTCTCCGGGCCGGGACTACTCAAGAGGACGTTGTTATCACGAGAAAGAAAACTGGCGTTCTACGGATCGGAGCGTGGAATGTCAGATCCCTTAGTCGGGCAGGTAGGTTAGAAAATTTAAAAAGGGACATGGGTAGGTTAAAGTTAGATATAGTGGGAATTAGTGAAGTTCGGTGGCAGGAGGAACAAGACTTTTGGTCAGGTGACTACAGGGTTATAAATTCAAAATCAAATATGGGTAATGCAGGAGTAGGTTTAATAATGAATAGGAAAATAGGAGTGCGAGTAAGCTACTACAAACAGCATAGTGAACGCATTATTGTGGCCAAGATAGACACAAAGCCCATGCCTACTACAGTAGTACAAATTTATATGCCAACTAGCTCTGCAGATGATGAAGAAATTGAAGAAATGTATGATGAGATAAAAGAAAATATTCAGGTAGTGAAGGGAGACGAAAATTTAATAGTCATGGGTGATTGGAATTCGTCAGTAGGAAAAGGGAGAGAAGGAAACATAGTAGATGAATATGGATTGGGGGGAAGAAATGAAAGAGGAAGCCGTCTGGTAGAATTTTGCACAGAGCATAACTTAAACGTAGCTAATACTTGGTTCAAGAATCATAAAAGAAGGTTGTATACATGGAAGAATCCTGGAGATACTAAAAGGTATCAGATAGATTATATAATGGTAAGACAGAGATTTAGGAATCAGGTTTTAAATTGTAAGACATTTCCAGGGGCAGATGTGGACTCTGACCACAATCTATTGGTTAAGAACTGTAGATCAAAACTGAAGAAACTACAAAAAGGTGCTAATTTAAGGAGATGGGACCTGGATAAACTGAAAGAACCAGAGGTTGTAGAGAGTTTCAGGGAGAGCATAAGGGAACAATTGACAGGCATGGGGGAAAGAAATACAGTAGAAGAAGAATGGGTAGTTCTGAGGGATGAAGTAGTGAAGGCAGCAGAAGATCAAGTAGGTAAAAATACGATGGCTAATAGAAATCCTTGGGTAACAGAAGAAACAGACAATTTAATTGATGAAAGGAGAAAGTATAAAAATGCAGTAAATGAAGCACGCAAAAAGGAATACAAACGTCTCAAAAATGAGATCGACAGGAAGTGCAAAATGGCTAAGCAGGGATGGCTAGAGGACAAATGTAAGAATGTTGAGGCTTATCTCACTAGAGGTAAGATAGATACTGCCTACAGGAAAATTAAAGAGACCTTTGGAGAAAAGAGAGCCACTTGTATAAATATCAAGAGCTCAGATGGAAAACCAGTTCTAAGCAAAGAAGGGAAAGCAGAAAGGTGGAAGGAGTATATAGAGGGTCTATACAAGGGCGATGTACTTGAGGACAATATTATGGACATGGAAGAGGAAGTAGATGAAGACGAAATGGGAGATAAGATACTGAGCGAAGAGTTTGACAGAGCAATGAAAGACCTGAGTCGAAACAAGGCCCCAGGAGTAGACAACATTCCATTAGAACTACTGACGGCCTTGGGAGAGCCAGTCCTGACAAAACTCTACCAGCTGGTGAGCAAGATGTATGAGACAGGTGAAATACCCTCAGACTTCAAGAAGAATATAATAATTCCAATCCCAAAGAAAGCAAGTGTTGACAGATGTGAAAATTACCGAACTATCAGTATAATAAGTCACAGCTGCAAAATACTAACGTGAATTATTTAGAGACGAATGGAAAAACTGATGGCAGTTATAAGAGTCGATGGACATGAAAGGGAAGCAGTGGTTGGGAAGGGCGTGAGGCAGGGTTGTAGTCTCTCCCCGATGTTATTCAATCTGTATATTGAGAAAGCAGTAAAGGAAACAAAAGAAAAATTCGGAGTATGTATTAAAATTCATGGAGAAGAAATAAAAACTTTGAGGTTCGCCAATGACATTGTAATTCTGTCAGAGATAGCAAAGTACCTGGAAGAGCAGTTGAACGGAATGGACAGTGTCTTGAAAGGAGGGTATAAGATGAACATCAACAAAAGCAAAACGAGGATAATGGAATGTAGTCAAATTAAATCGGGTGATGCTGAGTGAATTAGATTGGGAAATGAGACACTTAAAGTAGTAAAGGAGTTTTGCTATTTGGGGAGCAAAATAACTGATGATGGTCGAAGTAGAGAGGATATAAAATGTAGACTGGCAATGGCAAGGAAAGCATTTCTGAAGAAGAGAAATTTGTTAACATCGAGTATAGATTTAAGTGTCAGGAAGTCGTTTCTGAAAGTATTTGTATGGAGTGTAGCCATGTATGGAAGTGAAACATGGATGATAAATAGTTTGGACAAGAAGAGAATAGAAGCTTTTGAAATGTGGTGCTACAGAAGAATGCTGAAGCTTAGATGGGTAGATCACATAATTATTGAGGAGGTATTGAATAGAATTGGGAAGAAGAGGAGTTTGTGGCACAACTTGACAAAAAGAAGGGACCAGTTGGTAGGACATGTTTTGAGGCATCAAGGGATCACAAATTTAGCATTGGAGGGCAGCGTGGAGGGTAAAATCGTAGAGGGAGACCAAGAGATGAATGCACTAAGCAGATTCGGAAGGATGTAGGTTGCAGTAGGTACTGGGAGATGAAGAAGCTTGCACAGGATAGAGTAGCATGGAGAGCTGCATCAAACCAGTCTCAGGACTGAAGACCACGACAACAACAAGAAGGTAATAAACATGTATTAGAACTACTATAATACTTATTTACAATGAACACATTACTGCACTGAATGAGACACAAACACACACACACACACACACACACACACACACACACACACACACACAAAATTTTTCTTTCCTAATAATACCCTTTGTTTCCTGGCCGAGATATATGATTTGAAATATTTTGCAACATTTCCTATTACACCATAATATTCTAATTTACTTAAAAGGATATTGTGATTTACACAGTCAAATGTTTTTGACAAATTACATACTTCATCGATTTCTTAGCCACTGGTGCCCCCAATACTTATCTTCTCACATTGAACACCTATCATCATTCCACAATCGCAATACCAGATGGGATACATCTAGCATCTTGGCTGTACCTTTACATAACACAAAATCTTTCTGCGTGTCATTCTCCATCTCAGCCAAACGACTATGGAACACGCTCCCCTGTGATCTGCGTCTTATCCAGAACTATCAACATTCAAGAGGGAACGCAAAACTTACATATTAGGGACGGTATAGCCACCATTGTTGTGCCCCTCCCATCTCTTTCTTTCTCCTCTCCATCACAGCTTCGAATTTTACCATTCAATTTCTCTTCCTCTAACCTATCTACCTCTTATATATCTCTTTCACGCCATTCTATCGTCTTATGTCTCTACTGAATGACAATTACTCACAAGCTGCAAGAGCATAACGAGAAAATTCCCAACTAACAATGGGACTGACATTCACAAAAGAAAAGTATGTTTACTTTCATGTACATAGTCATTATTATTATTATTATTATCATTTTTATTCTTGATTGTTATAATTATTTTTATTGTTATAATTATCATTGTACTACTGTTATAATCTCTATTTTTTCTTTAACATCAATACTGCATAATACGTTATATGTCCTTAATGTTATGTAGAAACTGTAATTCGTTCAATCTGAGTATGCCTGGTTAGGTGTAAGAGAGGGCCTGAAGGCCCTAATCTTGCCAGGTAAAATAAATGCATAAATAAATAAATAATATACCGGTTGCCTGCAATTTTTTGTCTAATGAATTAAGCACATTTTCACTGTAAGTGTAGATAGCCTTCTCAATATCAGAACCCTTTAGAAATGTGAACTGAGACTTTGATAGTATGTTATTTGAGATAAGATAATTATAAAGCCGATAGTTCATTACTTTTCTAAGAATGCTGGCAAAAGTGACATTGGACGGAAATTTGACGCTATTTCTTTATCTCTCTTCTTAAACAGTGGCTTAACTTCAGCATATTTCAATCATTCAGGAAATATTCCACTGATAAACAACTGGTTACACAGATAGCTTAATATGTTACTTGACTCAGAATCAGATTCTTTAATAGACTTTGTTGATGTTTCATCATACCCACTAGATGTTTTTGATTTTAAAGATTTTATGATGGAGATTATTTCTGGTGGGGTAGTGTGGATCAAACTCATATTATGGAAGTTACTTGAAATGTCTTGTCTGAGATATTCCATAGCACCATCTACAGAACCTGACAACCACATCTTTTCAATAACAGTTATAAAATGTTTGTTAAAAAGTTCTGCAACACTATACACAACTGTCACCAATGTACCATTTACTCTTAATGCTATTTGTCCTTCTTCATGTGTGGTTCTGCCTTTCGCCCCCTTCACTATATCCCATATTGTCTTTATTTTGTTATCTGATATGACTATCTTTTCCTTGTAAAATATTTGCTTTCATGATCGTATTACAGTCTTTAATATTTTGCAGTATTTCTTGTAATGCGCTATAGTATCAACATCAGAAGCGTTTCGGATTGACAGAAACAGTTTTCTTTTAGTATTACATGATACTCCGATTCGTTGAGTAATACATGGATTCTTTGTAGACTTTGATCTAACCTTGGTTAGTTTTGTGGGAAAACAGTGTTCAAATAAGGTAAGCATTTTATTAGCAAAAGTGTTATATTTTTCATTCATGCCATGAGCACTGTAAACATCAGCACAGGGAATGTCTCTGAGGAGTGTTCTCAAATAATCAATTTTTGGCTTATTGATTATTCTCTTGAGCTCAGATTTAACATATTTTATATCCTGTTCCGTATTACCATTTAACAGAAGGAACTGCATGTCGTGGTCTGAGATGCCATAGACTATTGGTTTTGTAATATAATTTTGTTCATTGGAATTTTCTATAAAGATACTATCAACGACTGTTTGTGAGCAATTGGCTGCCCGAGTAGGGAACTTTACAGTGTGAATTAAGTTTAATGACAGTGTTACTAACTCAAATAAGTTCTTATTGGGAGAGTATTTAAGGAAATCTGCAATGAAATCATCAGCAACCGCTATTTCTTGTTAAATGGGCGAGTACAGTTTCAAGGTGGTTTATAAACAGATTAAAGTTACCTGCAGGTGCTCAATATACACTTAATATTATGAAGCATTTTTTGCAAAATTCTACCTCTGTTGCACACGCTTCCATATGCTGTTCTAGGCAAAATTTATTAATGTCTATGTTCTTAAATTTATGACAGTTTCTGATGAATGTGAGAACTCCTCCTTTCTCCATTTATGCTCTACAAAAGTGAGACGCTAACCTAAAGTCTGGAACACTTAAAACTTCTATACCAGTGGTCATATGATATTCAGAGAGGCAGATTATGTCAGCTGGGTTTGAGGACTCTAATTCATCTATGCAGATAATTAATTCATTAATTTTATTTCTCAGTACTCGAATATTTTGATGCAATAAAAAAGCTGATATTTCACATTGACTGAGTTAAAATTGGTAGAGTTGAAATATTTGCTGGTCGTTGAAAATTCTTAACCAATAGCTATTTCTGCTGATGTAATAAGCTATAATTATGCTTTTTGGTTTCTTTCTCAAACTGAAGGTTTGTCTCAGCCCTAACCTCTCTTAAAATTTGGTTTCTTTCTGTCCTCCCTACCTTAAAAAATATCTTTTCTGAATCCTAACTACTGGTATTTTATCACTCATGACAGTGCCTCCCCCCTTGGATGTGACTTACGTGAAATGTCGGTTTGTAGTGTTTTTTTCATCGTCCAAGATATGTGAATAGATTCCCACTGCATTCTTATCGTTGCCCAAGTAAATTTTTCTCACTGAACACTTTAGATTTGTCACAGAATAGATTTCTAACACGCACCACATATTTTGATTCATACAAAGATTCTATGATATATCGTAACATTTTTAAAATGTCCATGCTTGGAAAAAGATCATATTATCACCTATGCAACTGAAACGCCTTTTACACTAGTACAGAGAGACATTGATTTTGTGAGTTTTAGAGCGAATACTGTTACATTAATTATAAAGTTGTTCCAATTTTTTTTAGTTCAGATGTTTCAAATGACTCTGAGTATTATGGGACTTAACATCTGAGGTCATCAGTCCTCTAGAACTTAGTCCTACGTAAACCTAACTAACCTAAGGACATCACACACACCCATGCCCGAGGCAGGATTCGAACCTGCGACTGTAGCGATCGCCCGGTTCCAGACTGAAGCGCCTAGAACAGCTCGGTCACACACCAGACTTTTTTTTTAATACCTTATAGGTAATACAGTACATTATTTATTTACATTATGCATAATGAGAATTGTAGTAACATATAAATTTGCTACTTGATCTGCAGATAGGTGTAGAAATATTATTTGCTTTGGAGGGTGGAAAATAATTTTTGGAAATTTTTCAGGAAAGGGGTGTTAGCTAACTCGGTTTGTCCATTAAGGATATAGTCTTGGGTGCTGTTTTTGTGTGTGTATTTCTATTTCTTCTAATATATTCATAGTGGCTCCTTTTTCTGCTTGGTTTTAAAATTTTAAGTTGTTCGCAATGTTTCTTACTGAATGATTTTCTTCAGAAATATGGGCTGCAAATGAAGAATTGTTCAAGTTGCCAAGCCTTGAAGCATCAATGTGTTCTTTGTATCTAACTTCAAAACTTCTGCCTGTCTGTCCAATGTAGTTTGAATTTGTATATTCACAATCAGCTTTCCACAACTAATAAGTTACAACAAAAAGTAATCCATGATGTAAATACGTCCAAGAGTCCCTACGGTAAATCAGACAGGTCTTCCAGTGTCTTAATTTCCATAGAGTGCTGTGAAATCTATTCCTGAGTTTCCCGAATTATCTCGCATCCCAGTTCCTGCGTCGTGGTAAAGATTTTATGAGTTTTATGGGCGACTACTCTGGCTATTCTGGCATAATTCTTGGCCACCAGAGCACCTTTCCTTCATCAGTTGCCTCCATTCTAGCAACACCAGCGTCCCTTTTCCGTCGTTGCGATCTCTTTTGCCTCGCTTGTTTACCTCTTATACGTAACTACCTCCCCTAACAAATTCTTAATACTTCGGCCTTCGAATTCTGCCACTGCTCTTTTTGTTTCTTCTGCTTCTATTTACGGAACACTGAACGTCGATACGACACAGGTTCGTTGAACTACAAGGCTGGAGGTTGGATGCACTCATTGCAGTGAAGACTAAGTCCTCAGACAAAGATTGCTAATAAGTCTGGGCTGCCGATATGTCTATGGAGGACAACGCTCTCCTTCCCATAGCAAATCATAAAGTTCAGCGCCCATCTGTTGGTCGCACACCTGAGGTGGACAACGTGCCTCCGGAATGCAGGCCGTTGGCTGTGGTACTGCTAAAAACCAAGCCGCCCTCGTGCGCCAACCTTACGGCGAGAGCCACTTCCTGCACTCACAAGCAAAGCAGTCACGCTTTTGTAGAAGCCCAGCTGCTTTCCTGGAAGAGGCACGGCTGCTACTTTGACTTCTGCTGCCCTGACGAAGTCTTCCTGCCATCTTCACCATCACAGAAAAAAATCAAGTGCGACAAGTATTACTGCTAGTGGCAAACAAACTTTATCATTCCAGGTCATGCCTACAATTACTCGTCTTGAAGACTCGCTACATAGCTGAGGTGGCTGTAATGCCTCTACATGTAATTATCAAGCTGTGGTAGAAAAGAAAATACTCTGATTAATTAGAACAGAAATGTTATTCTAATTGTAACTTGTAATTAATTGTGATTATTTTATGTCCATGTTATTGCTTATATACGGTTCTAAATATAAACACGAAATGGACATAAATGTAGATTTTAGCATAGCTTGTTGATACGTGGTACTTACTGGAATTAAGGAAAACGTGGAACGGAGGACGCATCAATATATCTTTCTTTTCACACAACCTGTTTATTTAACAATATATAAATTGTGTTCTACAGGTAATCGAAGCATTTAACCATAAAATTTTCCTTAACAAAGTGAACAAATTTGCAAAATTCATTTGACCTTAAACCGTAAGTTGAATAAGCTTTTTTTAATCTTTCCAAAAGAAATCTGTAGTGCTGTATTGCTAAACAGCAAACAGTATGGCAATGAATACAAGACGGCCGGACCAGCAGCCCGCCCGTTATCGGGTAAAACATCGGTGTTTACTACCGCGTCTGTCTTATTAAATGCCCTTCTGCAACACATGAAAACAATTTAAGCACCATTGATGACAAGAGTGATTCAGTTAAGCAAAACAAATGACTTAACTTTTTATTATAAACCTGTACGTCGAAAGGTTCGGGGTTAAGTTGCGCACCTGTGCTTAAAGTTTAAACAGATTAGCAAACAGTATGACAATGATAAGGCTTACTTCAAGGCAACCAACCTCTTAATTTGAGTCGGCAACCAAGGTGCGACTGAATCCCAACCTGCCCCTTCTGACAGTTCATTAAAGCCCTGGTGACAGTTGGCTGTTAATATTTTCAAGGTTAAACTGATTGGCAGTTATTAAGACCACTCTGAAGGAACGTCTTAAAACATCACTTATGAGCACTTATTACAAGAGAACTCACGCGACTGAACCACAAGATCCAGCTAAAATAGACCAGTACTGACCCGGTCTTTCAAACACGGAAACGAACATCTTAGTACAACAGGTTGTTCAGATTGTTCAGAGAAATGCAATTACAATCAAAGAATTGAACCGGTTAACAGCTAAATCTAATCACAAGGTCGCTCCTTCGATTAACGGCAACCTTTGCCTTAGTATAATTGTTCCGGCTGTATCTACGACCTAGAGCTGATTAATTAGGACATTAATGATCGGGTAAAAACCGGAAAGGAAAGGCAAAATAGTAGCGGGACAAATTTTCAAACGACAACTAGTGTCTTAGTACAATACTACTGCCTATATTTACGACCAAAGAGCCGACCGAGTAAAACTCTGAGGGTCGGGGGCAAACGAGAAAATAACGAAGAGGGCAGGTAGACAATGACACAAATCACCGCGAGGATTACAGAATGTTACTCCCCTTTATCAGCAAGCAGTTCCACGGTGCTTCGGAGGCATCACTGGGTAGTGCTGATGAAAGCCAGGCAGAAGAGGGCAGCCAGGCCACGAGCGGCCGGCCGACAGCAGTGTTGCCAACCAACCGACGGGATGTCGGCCTGCTGCTTGTAGTCGGCGCTGACCACGGGGAAGTACTCCGGTATCTTCGCTCTCCGCAGGCTGCTAGAACCTCGTGACCACCTCTTGTCGCGGCGCTACCGCCAATCCCCAAACTTTGTGCCTCCCTCTCGAGCCAGCGAACCCCGCATATGCATCGGCAAGGAAGGACCTTCTAAGGATACAACCCAGAGATACCAACTTTTCCTCATAGATATTGGCAATGGCGTCGCAAGAGTGATAGTCGATACTACAGCTGACCCAGTGACGCCAGACAGGTCTACATATACAATGGCGCCCTGTTTCACTTGTAGATTGCGCTTTCGTATTTGAACGCCAACGGCACCTGTGAAATGTTCTTAATACGCTGCAAGCGTGAGTAATGATGACAAAAGTGTTCTGCAGTTCTGAGTGCGTTATGTATGTTCAGTGCATTTGATGTGGGCAAGTTATTGGTATTCGCATGGTGGGTGCTTCCATAACCAAGGTAGCTGAAGGGTTTGGTGTTTGAAGGGATATCACGTCAAAGATTTATATGGCATGCACGGAAATCGGAAAAACTTCACAATGTGTGTTGAGTGATCGTGATAGATTGTCACTGAAGAGGACTGCGACGAAAAATAAGGAGACGACAGCTACAAAAGTTAGTACAGAACTGAATGGCGCAGTCAAGTCCGCTGTCAGCACCAAAACAGCGCGAACAGAGCTCTATAAGTTGGTAACTGCAATGCGAGCTGGAATTCCAAAACCACTCATCAGTGATGTAGATGTCTGTCAAAGAAAAACAAGGTGACGTAACCACAGAAACTGCACTATGGAGCAATGGAGATATGTCATTTGATGAGATGGGTTTTGTTTCACATTTTTTTCAACTTCTGGTCGAGTTTACGTCCAAAGGTGAAACATGGCTGGGCTTCGGTGATCATAATTTGGGCAGCCATATCGTAATATGTAGCTTTACAGTTTCTCTGCAAGGCCGCGTTTCTGGTATGGATATGTGGCTATTTTGGTTGATCACGTCCGTCTCATGGTACAATGTTTATTCCTCATTGGGGAAGCTGTGTTCCAAGATGACACAGTCCCTGTTCACACATCTCCTCCAGGTGTGGTTTTGTGAGAAAGATGATCAATTGTCGATTCCCCCCTGGCCGTCACAGTTATCAGATCTCGATATTAATGAGTCTTGTGGTCTGCTTTGGAGAGAAGTTTGCGTAATCGCTATCCACCTACATTATCGTTACCTGAAGTAGCCACTAATTTAGAGGAAAATGATATAAAATTCATTTGAAAATCATACAGGACCTGTATTTATCGATTCCGTGACTGCTGGAAGCTATTTCGGATGTCAACAGTTTTTCCACACCGTATTAAGCAAGGTAATGCGTTGTGTTTTTGGCGTTTACATATTTTTCTACACCCCAATAGAAACGTAATACGGTACAAACAGTCAGTTATTTCTTCCACACTCAAGAATTTTTTAAACTTTGTTCTGCATTTTAATATCTCTGTATGGCACCGCTAAAACCGTAATAGCGCTTCAAATGGAGTAATCGAGTAAAATGGCATTGCTATTTAGACACCGAGCTGATGCTCCATCTTTAATGAACCGGGGTCGACAGCATGCTAAAAATATAAAAGTCTGCTCGTTTTTTTACCACAGAGTGAGGTCGCGCAGTAATTAAGACATTGGGCTCAAATTCGGGACGATGGTGTCTCAGATGTATACATATATATCTGGCCATGCAGTGGTTTCCCTCAATTTCTTTATTTGTCAGGATGGTTCCTTAGAAAAGAAGTCGGCGGGACGGTAAACACTTATACTTCCTCCAGGACGTCGTCTACGATCTTTTCTAAGAAATACATTAATTAATTCTAGAGTTCTATAAGCCAACTGTAGACCTTATTTGAGCCCAACAGAGTGTCACTGCAATTAACGGAAATTTAAACTTTAAGGGTACAGTTTTTCAGGGAGAAAGATGCGGTCATTTGTTCGGACTTATTCATTGCGCCAGGTCTCCCGCTGTAGTGAGCACTGACAACAAAAAGTGGACTCAGCTGTGTTAATGTCAGCTACTGCAAAGTGTGTCACAGCGAAAGTTTGAATCTTAGGTCCAACAGGTGTCGGCCAGTTTTAATCCTCTGGTGCAAAAAAGTTACTGAACACGTTCTGCCTCAGTACCGCGAGAAAGGGAATGGCGTTTACAGACGCACGACTAGTTATAAGCCACAATATTAACAGTGACGAGCTTAAAAAAAATCACAAAGTCAAGATATAAATATGTCGGAAATTTAAGCCTAGTCGGGAATAAGAGAGAATGGTGAGAGAAAAGGTGAGCGTAGACTATAAAGCTTCAACAAGACTTCCCAACGAACCGGAACTGCACTGTAGGTATAGCACATCAGGCACTTGGTTCAACGATAATGAAGAAAATTCATTATACCCACAAAGCCATGGCTGTAATGATGATTATTATTGGTTTTAATTGTGTGTTCATTAGTACACTTGTCTTTGATATGATGAGGCTATTATTTTTCTAGTCCAGAGATAAAGTTTTATGTATGTAAGAGGTAGCCCTACCAGGGGATGCAGCGGGATGCATCATATTCGAGTGAGAGCTCCAGGGTGGCGCTGTAGCTTGTGTGTACGATCCAGTATTTATTTGCATCCAAATTTCTATTTCACTGATTCTATTTTACATACAAACATTGACGACAAATCGAGTGAGGTATTGGGCCCTTCTAACGAAGGATTATCAAGGATTTAGCAGGTGAAGCAGATTTTCTGAAATGCTGAATTATATGTTATAGTGTTGTTTCCTTAGAATTCTTAAGAACGAGGTACTGTGATATTTAACAATGATTCAACTGCAGTTTCCGTAAATTAAACTTTAATTTGGTTTATTTATCTACCCTAACCGGATTAGCAGCCTCAGACCCTCTCTTACACTGAACCAGTATATTTTCACCGTATTGCACTGTCGACGGCGTTAGAAGGAGCACCGGTTTGCGTTGATGGTCAAAGCTGCACAGTCTGCTGTCGTACCTTTTTATTGCAGCGGAGAGTTTCCGTAGATGCCTCAAGCATTATTCACTCTTCAAACTCTGTTTGGAAGTTTGCATCCGAAAACTATTTTCCCACAGGGAATGGCTTGAGAATGCAGAGTTACCGAAAAAAAAAAAACGATTATGCTACTATTATTTCCCTCTTTGTACATTCTAGCACATTGCAGAGCTTTCCCGGACTAGACGTTTCCCAACAAAATAACGAAAGCGTATTTGTCGTGCATTAGTATCCACTACCTGGCATTAGAAAGGTTTTGAAACGAAAAATATGTATACAAAACCGGAAAATATTTTCCTAAACAACAAAATATTTTAATTACGCCTGCCTGCCACACGCTAGGTGAAGGGATATGTTCATCTATCTCACAAGATGAGCTCGAGGCATGTAAGTATCATCTTATCTGAAGGAGAAGGTAGGAAATGAAAATCTGTAAGGTCAAATATGTGTTATGGAGCACCAACCGTGCACTTGTTAAGCGTTAACAGTATGTTTACGACCAGCACACTCTCTTCGTCTCTCCATCACCAGCCTGCTCATATCAGGAAGTTACCACTACCAAAACCCGTTTTGTTTCTGCACTTTATGACTTTACCGTCTACCTCATTCGCTCCAGACCATGTGTGACGATTGCCACTCTTAAAATGGGAGATTTTTCTGTGGAATGGAAAGAGGCGCACTAAACTTTCTGCGAATACCATAAGACACTTGGTAGGTTTTCTTCGTAAACACGACGTACATTAAAACAGAGGTTTAATGGACGTCTTGATAACATTAGTTTTATAAAATGACCGGTTTTGATTCAACATGAACCATCCTCAGATCTGTAGACAACAGCAAAATACCTAACTAACAAATAGTCGACGAAATACAAAATCCGGCCGGAGTGGCCGAGCGGTTCTAGACGCTACTGTCTGGAAACGAGCGACCGCTACGGTCGCAGGTTCGAATCCTGCCTCGGGCATGGATGTGTGATGTCCATAGGTTAGTTCTGAGTTATAGGGGACTAATGACCTCAGGAGTTAAGTCCCATAGTGCTCAGAGCCATTTGAACCAAATACAAAATGTTACCATACCATACAAACATCAAATGTGCGATAAAGTATCTGATTTTATCAGTTACGAGAGTAACCCATCCAACTGTCAGCATAATTTACATGCTTCACACAGGATTAAATAGTGGTTTGGTACAGTCCATGTTATTAATATAGCCCATAAGGCTACTGCCGACAGTTGGCGCCTGTACCGAAACGGCTAATTTCAATAAATTGATGCACCAAAGAAGGACGATAGAAAATCTATTTTACAACCAATGATTGCGGATTTCCTCCAAGGACATCGTCTCAATTTTGGCAAACGAAAAGCAATACCTACAAACAATTACAATGACAGTTACGGCAAGAAACTGAATAAGCTGAGGTTATTCTGTAATGAACCAATGTCAGTATTGGAGCAATGAGTTGAACTAATCACGAGCCGACATCGCGTGAAAGTTTGTTGCTAGAGTTCACATGCAGGCTGTATACGGCTCGTAAAAGGAATGTGGGTTAACTTAGGAGGTGATATTATGGAATATTCTTAAGGAAAAGCATCCGATAACAGTATATTTCATTCTCAATGCTTTTCGAGACCCAAAAATACGAAATTAACTACGTTTGGAGTGGTGGATAAACCAATTTTTCCACCAGTTAGTTAAGACTACTGGGTTTTTGTTGGTGCGGTTGATTCATGTATGTTTCTGGCTCCCTAGCCGAACTAGCAATTACATTTTGCGCACGATTTTTGAATGACTTATCTAATGGTCTTCTTCAGTTGTACAGAATGCGCAAAATCGTCGACACAGCCAAAAGCCTATAAACGTACTCTCACCACATTTTCATTCGATGGGCCACTGCTTTTGCACAGATGTGCAACAGTTGAAATCTATAGCAAAGAAAGGCATGCAGTGGAATATGGAGAACCACGTACAATGCCTGCGAAAATTTTCAGTTTATATTTAACGTTCAACTTTACGAGTACGCCTATATTGTTAAGTTAAGAAAACCACAAATATTACATACATTACTTTGTGAAAACGTTGCATGGTTTCGCCGTCAGTAACCTCTGTGATTTTTATAAGAAAATGATCTACGAAATAAAGGTGTCTTAATCAGATTTCACAACATGTTATTTCCTACATGATTAAGGATGTAAACTTGTAACGTATTTTATCTTGGGCATAGGTCTGTAAAGCTTTTATTTTCAAAAGAATCATTCGATTTCACCAAGATATATGTTCTACACGCACCGCATGCAACCTTGAGACCTTTATACGTCGAGGGGTACAAGTAACAAATCGTTAATTGTGAGTAAATGAATGTTCAAAGTTGAGACACTCCAGAAAATTCCATGAACAAATTAGGAGTAACTAATAATTTGCTCACTTTTGAAACTTTAATGTTGCCTTATCGAGAATAATCAATGCTGTATTTCGTCAGTAATATTTTATTACTAATTAAAGAAGATGGATAACAGTGGCATTAACAGGAATACTTTAATGGCAGGCAGTAAGTAGTTACTTGAGTGGAACTTGACTAAGACGTCACTCAGAGTTTGTAATATCCTGTACTGTTCATTTTCTGAAAAACAATCAACTTCTTCATCATTTTGATTAAACGGGTTCAATGTTTTTGCAGCTTCCTGGTGTGGTAGTTCCTGGTGAAATTCATCATGTACTGGTGGCAAAAAGGGAAGTAGAGTTTGTAGCTCTCCGTACTTCAGATTTTTTAAACTTATGTTTTTTTATTGTTTATTTCTAGAGCAGGAAAGACATTAATATTTCTGCCGAAACGATGTGCTTTCTTGTTATCAACGTTCTGAAAATCTTACAGCTCTTCATTGAGAGATTCTTTAAAAGTGCAACCACTCCATTTTTCTCAGGCCTTTCACTGAGTCCTTGAGATAGTTAACGAATTCACTTAGTGTCAAACATCTAGACTACCTCAAATTTCCTGCTGGCCTGGAAAATGGGCAGTGCTCACTCATCACGCACAAAAATCTAAGGATTTTATTGGGAACCTTCTCAATAACTACAAGAGCTTGGTCGCATTTCACATAGCAAAGACCAGAAATAATGAATTTGTAATCTGCGGTCTCAGTGTTTATGTTCTAAAAAATGTAGTGCCAGGACTTTACAACGTATATACTTTTATCTCCACCCCCAGCGTTGGCACTGAAATCTATGACGCCTTAACCAATGTAGGCAACTACTTATACAGGGTGGTCCATTGATAGTGACCGGGCCTAATACCTCACGAAATAAGCATCAAACGAAAAAACTACAAAGAACGAAACTCGTCTAACTTGAAGGGGGAAACCAGATGGCGCTATGGGTGGCCCGCTAGATGGCGCTGCCATGGGTCTAACGGATATCAACTGCGTTTTTTAAAAATAGGAATCCCCATTTTTCTTACATATTCGTATAGTACGTAAAGAAATATAAATGTTTTAGTTGGACCACTTTTTTCGTTTTGTGATAGATGGCGCAGTAATAGACTCAAACGTATAAGTACGTGGTATCACGTAACATTCCGCCAGAGCGGACTGTATTTGCTTCGTGATACATTACCCGTGTTAAGATGGACCGTTTACCAATTGCGGAAAAGGTCGATATCGTGTTGATGTATGGCTATTGTGATCAAAATGCCCAACGGGCGTGTGCTATGTATGCTTCTCTGTATCCTGGACGACATCATCCAAGTGTCCGGACCGTTCGCCGGATAGTTACGTTATTTAAGGAAACAGGAAGTGTTCAGCCACATGTGAAACGTCAACCACGACCTGCAACATGTGATGATGCCCAAGTAGGTGTTTTAGCTGCTGTCGCGGCTAATCCGCTTATCAGTAACAGACAAACTGCGCGAGAATCGGGAATCTCAAAAACGGCGTTGTTGAGAATGCTACATCAACACCGGTTGCACATGTACCATATTTCTAGGCACCAGGAACTGCATGGCGACGACTTTTAACGACGTGTACAGTTCTGTCACTGGGCACAAGAGAAATGACAGATTTTTTGCACGCGTTCTATTTAGCGACGAAGCGTCATTCACCAACAGCGGTAAAGTAAACCGGCATATTATGCATTATCGGGCAACGGAAAATCCACGATGGCTGCGACAAGTGGAACATCAGCGACCTAGGCGGGTTAAAGTATGGTGCGGCATTATGGGAGGAAGGATAATTGGCCTCCATTTTATCGATGGAAATGTAAATGGTTAAATGTATGCTGATTTCCTACCTAATGTTCTACTGATATTACTACAAGATGTTTCATTGCTTGACAGAATGGAGATGTACTTCCAGCATGATGGATGTCCGGCACATGGCTCGCGTGCGGTTGAAGCAGTATTTAATATCATGTTTCATGACAGGTGGATTGGTCGTCGAAGCACCATACCATGTTCCTCACTTTCATCGTATCTGACGTCCCCTGATTTCTTTCTGTGGGAAAAGTCGAAGGGTATTTGTTGTCGTGATCCACCGACAACGCCTGACAGCATGCATCAGCGTATTGTCAATGCATGTGCGAACATTACGAAAGGCGAACTACTCGCTGTTGAGAGGAATGTCATTACACGTATTGCCAATTGCATTTAGGTTGACGGACATCATTTTGAGCATTTATTGCATTAGTGTGGTATTTGCAAGTAATCACGCTGTAACAGCATGCGTTCTCAGAAATGATAAGTTCACAAAGGTACAGGTATCACATTGGAACAACCGAAATAAAATGTTCAAACGTACCTACGGTCTGTATTTTAATTTTAAAAGCCTACCTGTTAGCAACTGTTTGTCTAAAATTGTGATCCATATGTTTGTGGCTATTACTGCGCCATCTGTCACAAAGCAAAAAAAGTGGTCCAAGTAAATATTATTTTTTTTTACGTACTACCCGAATATGTAATAAAAATGGGGGTTCCTATTTTAAAAAACGCAGTTGATATTCGTTTGACCTATGGCAGCGCCATCTAGCGGGCCAACCATAGCGCCATCTGATTTCCCCCTTCAAGTTACTTAAGTTTCGTTCTTCGTAGTTTTTTCGTTTGCGCTTACTTCGTGAGATATTTTACCCGGTCACCATCAATGGACCACCCTGTATAGTGTAAAAGACAGGAAGCAGTTTCTTGGCATCCACGCACATCTTGGCTCTCATGCCAAATGCACACTGTTGCTACTCCAGAGGCTAAATCGTGCGTACAAAAATTATAGTTCCACAGCTGTCTTGCATAATACGCTCTGCTACAAGAAAGCACAGGTATAGGGCTTGTCTTTTGTATGTGAAAACATATAGCTATTGGCGAACCGTAATATTTCGAAAATTCTTTTGCCCTAACTGTTGCTTCTCTGTCTGCCTTTGGCAGACGCAAATGTAATTCCTTTTCAAGAGTCAGTGTCAGAACATTATTGCGTCTCCATTAACTATCAAATTCTGCAACCTGTCAAACGTCAGTGGAAACCCAGACTGACGGCCGTATTGAACACATATCTATAGTACTCTCTTTAACAGGTGGTTAATCATTTGGTGCACAAAAATCTTTCTAGAGCTCAGATATTTTCCACAGACGTATATTTATTTTTTATACTTTAAAAACATCCATAATATTAACGAATTGTGTAGGAAATTAAATACCAACAATAAATATAATAATTTTAAATTAAATAGCTTCTGTTAAAGACTCTACCAGAAAAACAAAGAGCCGTTCTCAATCACTTGATAGCCAAAAGATACAAGCGTACTTATATCCTTTGACTTCCAAAAAAATATGACATTGTCTTAGCAGTTTTCTTTTCAGCCACTAGATGTCAGCACCGGACTGCTTGTTACTTGTATCTACTGGCCACGCAGATTTGTGTCTGCTTTAACTATCTACACTTACCTCCAAAATTTTAAAAAAATCGTCACTTATACCCCAGAGCTTCTAAGGAAATCAAATTTTTCATTTACCTCCCATAGATTTTCAATGTGCCCACGCATGTAGAAACATTACATTTACTGCTGTTCCTCTGTGGAGTCAGAGTTTAACCAGATCTGTTTTAAGGAAAAGCGCATACTCTTTCACAGACCCCCATAAAAAAATCTCATATTGTGAGATTAGACGATGTTGGAGGTCAGTGGTGCAAGCCCCCCCCCCCCCCCCTCTCCCCCTCGAAGGTTCTTCGAGTCCTTGGGTATGTGTGTTGTCATTAGCGCAAGTTACTTTAAGTTAGATCAAGTAGTGTGTAAGCTTAGGGACCGATGACTTCAGCAGTTTGGTCCCATAGAACTTACCACAAATTTCCAATTTGCAAGCTCCGTACGCCGATGATGGTCGATTCATCATTCGTACCTCACTGTTAAGAAGTGCTCTTAACATGTTGGCACAAGTGCGGCGGCATTCCGACCTCTTGAAAAAAGTAACACCTTTTGTTGTGTTGTCATCAACTCAACTCGGTGCACGTTGGACAATCAACGAACGAACGAGAGAAACATTCGCACCAGGTTGACCCCTAGCCGCATCGCCGTGAAGCGGCAACTTAAAACTACACGCGAATAAACGTTTTACTTTCGATACGAAGACTAAAATTTAGCCAAGTGTTTTTGTTCATTCCTGTAAAAAATAATAGCTTTGTTGATTGCTGGGTGGGAGCAAGGAGTAGTTGTTATTTGATATGCCCTACAGAGCATTAGTGGCGTATGGAATCAGCGTGCGAATGCTATATGAGTCGGATGCGTTAGTCTTTATCCTCCAGCCGATGCAGTATCCAAATGATGAAGCAGTAGGCATCTTAATTGTGCTGCCTGGTAATTCAACACTACAGGCTGCCTGGACGCATACAGAATGTATCAGGACGCTAATTTCGTTCGAAATGGAGGACAGATGTAGCCAGATCTACACTTAACAGGAGTGAAACAGTGTTGATTAAACTTACTGTCGTTTGAATTGTAGTAGCATCCAGTCCTTCATACAAAAATAATTATTCAAGAATATGAATTCTATATTGCTAAATTTGGTTCTCGACTAAGTCCTTAACTTATTTTCTAGTCTCAATTTGTAGTAGTACGCTATTAAAATTGCTTAAATTATAGCCGCTACTAATAACTAATTAGCAATAACTGACAGCGATCCATAACATTGCACAAAAACTGCATAATAATTCCTGTAAAACAGGAAATCTGGTATTGTGAACTGCGAGGCTCTCGACTCGTTTTACATTACAGCCGTGTTTCGTAACTGATTCTACTGTATATGTTTCTACTGACTAAGAATGCAGTACGAAAGTGCTGTTGAGAATGTGCGCAGATGAATGTTATTTTATCCTGTCTTTACTTTATATACTGTTCATAACTGTCGTTACTGCTGTAAGCTGCAGTATAGGAACCGCCATAATCATCGGTGGTTTGTCATGGCGTTTGTCTCATGGTAGGGGCTATCAAGCGTGGTTTAGAAAACAATTCTCAGGTACGTAACATTGGGTTTTATGACTGGTTGGGGGGAGAGGAAGAACCTGAATCAACGAGCACAGCTGTGAATATTTCTTTGTTATCAGAAAATCAACGTCTGTTGCTACAAATAATAGAGTTTTGGATAGCAGAGTACGCTGTCAAAGTCTGACACAGTCTTTGCCTATTTACAGGCCAGATAAACTGTTGTCTTCGTGCTACTGCAATACAAATAAAAAAAATATAGCACGAAATGTAATGGTAAGTTCAGTTGGTTCGAGCACGCTGGTTGCGACATGATTTGAGTAGCCTACATTTGTATGAACCCTTACTATTACATTCGGTGATCGTTGTGACAGATAATTCGTGAGTATCTCATTACTGGAGGAACAACTTCCTTGATTTTTGAGCTAACGTGCTCCTAATACAATACAAACACATTATATGTCTACGTGAACAGTTGGTAGGTGTCATGTATGATTTTGGTAACTGAATCGGTTGTGAGCGACCAGCGGTGTTGTAAGCTGTATCGCAGAAGTTCAGTGAGTACCGGTATCTTTGAACTACGCGAGGGCGCAGTGAAGCAGACATTGTTTAGGTTTGGTAGAGAGAGCAGTTGAAGTTCAGCGGTGTTAGAGTTAGGCAACTGAGGAAGCTATGGCAGTATTATCATTCAAATTTAATGTGTCAATTTATGATTTTGTTCAATCGATATGATTATGAAACTGATTTGTGAAGGAAGAAATGTAATGGAACTTGAAGTAAATACAGTAATGATGTTATTTTTTTCGCTTTTGCTGCGGCATCGAACTACCTTGGTTATAGTACTGAAAGTTGTCAGGTTTGAGATATAGTAAAGTATTGTTTGGATGTTGAGAAGTTCATTAAATTTAAAATCTGCCTTGAGCACTTTTTCTCAATATACAAAAAAACTTAGTGTTGTCATTTTTGCGCATATTTCATTTTCTTACCAACCTTTCTCTTACAATTGTTTTTAATGAGTCATGAAACAGGGTATAATCGATAAACAGTTCGATTTGCAATTAACACAGAACTCATTGAACCTCTCGAGAGTCTCTGTGTAGATACAGTAATTTGCAGCTTTAGTATAGCGGTGCGCAAGACAGATCAGTACTCCAACGCGTTATCCAGACTTGCGCAGAGGAGGTAAGGAGAAAAGATTATGATTTTTTTTATTTATTGAATCAGGGCTAACTTACGTTACTCAGAGACAGTTTTTGTGATTAAATTTAGCAAAGCCAATTACTCTAGGTTTCACGTCCAAGTTATTCAGGCAGTTTATACCGCTCAAAATTCTTGTAATCGGATTGCTAACTTACAGGGTATGAAATACTTCCCTTTTCACTATGACGAATAATTACTTTTACAATGTAGCTTAGGTTTCACATTACGATAGTACAAGTTTCATTACGGCTGTTCATTTATTATCACAGATCAGGCTTACAATCAGAAAAAGAGTACTGCAGTCTATATTTTTATATATTTAGATAACTTTCGCAGTGAATTACGTTACTTCAAGCAATTGAATGGAAATCGACTATGAAACACAACTAACATCTACTAGCTACATATCACCTACATTTTTTCCATTCATGACACGATCAAAAAGTTTGGAGTTTGACGTTTACCTTTCAGAAACGTCCATACTACCACACCTTAACACTGGTTCACGTCCTCCTGAAACGCTCTGAATGTTTTTTTTCGTAGCATGTGTTTTGATAATGCAAGAGATACTATCCAGGAGGAAAGACTTCGTAACGGTACGACGTTAGCATGGCAACGTGTCGTAACGTGACAGCAGGGAGCCAGGAAACAGCTGACAAGATAATGTAGGCGTGCAACTAAGTCACGCAAACGTATGGCGCACTGTGATGTCATACGAGGAACACGTGCGTCTATTGCATAATACAAGAAGTATTTGTTTAATTTGGTTCCTGTTTAATCTAATTCTGAACAAGTCACACATGAAACGTATAGCACACTATTGTTATTGTACCTAAAACTACTTAATGACCCTCGTGACTACATATTTCATAAAACGTTCGATTGGTTAGAGTGATGAATTTATTGAAACCATTCATCCCATATTGCTGGCCATCCATCAGGAGGGAAGAGATAACTAATTATATCTTTCTGTTAAAAATTTAAATGCATTTCTTTCGTTCCTTACGACAGCATCAACGTAAAATGTTGTAAACTGTGATAAGAAGTTATATCGCTACCATTTGTTTCTGTCAAACATTCATAGTTTTGCGTAGATGTCCTTCACATTTACGAATTGAAGGTAATTGTCTGGTTGTTTATGTGTCAGTGATAATATTGTCACTTTTTTGTCATCCTTGTTTCTTTCTCAATTTGTAATTCCGAAAATCATAATTTTAAATGTTTAACATGAAATCCATATGCAACGCATCAGCTAATTCAGTATACATATGAAGATGTGTTGTAGAAATTTGATATACCCTGAATAGTCTAGTGGAAGAAATCTTACACCTCTTGAAAAATTTGATTTAGGGGATATGATTGACAATTGACCATGCATAGTGGATATTGAATAGTATTAGGATGTTTTACCTCTTCATCAGCATACATTACAAAACGAGTTCGAGAGCAGCAGGGTTCAAATCTTTCTGGACATCCAGATTTTTGTTTTCCGTGGTTTCCTTATATAATTTCACTAGAATGCAGGAATGATTCCTTTGCAAAGGTCATGGCCCATTTCATGCTCTATTTTTACCGAATTCGAGCGTACTCCGTGTCTAATGACGACTCTTTCCATCTTTCTCGTCTTCAGTTGATATTTGTCTATAATAACAAAAATACGACACTGGCCTGTAAAATTACACGTCATTGTTTTTGATGCTATGTTATTGCGGTTCAACATAACACAAACGACACTGAGAAACAAAATGGTGAAAAACCTCCACTAGACGCCCGCGCTGGAGATCAATGCGCGGCTATCGGAGTAAAGATCATTAGTGATTATTGGTCTTTGTTTCTAGTTCTTTTTGTTTTAGAAAGTATGAATTGGTTAGCGTAGAAAATAAATCTTCTACGAGAATGAAATACTGTAAAACATGTAACAATCACTCGCTGTCAAGTGTCGAAAAGGTAAGTCAAAACTGTATTGGTTCATGTAAAATGCACTACTCTTAAAAGCTGGTGTGCCGAAGCAATTACATCACATTCAGCTATAGGAAACAACCAGAGGTGAGATTGAATCAACTATTAACAACTTCACCCATAGGTATGATGAAATATCTAATAGGATTATGTGCATCAGTGCACCATTTACTAATTCTGTGTTTAGTCACTTGTGCAGGTGTCTTCCGCAGATTGAAATACTTAATAAAAAGGAACAACGATACAATACACAGTTATCGGCCAGTTTATTTTCCACCAGTTTTAGTTTTTAGAACACAATGTATAAGAATATTTTCTATTAATAGTGCTGCAAAGCTTCAGTGTATTTAAAGAACGGCATCACGAGACCACTAAAACTGCTCTAATGTGTATTTATTTACAGACAAGCAGTCCCAGTCTTTCAATAGTCTTCAAGTTAACTGCATGTCAAGATAATGCATAAGAAATGATCCCTGTCAAAATAATGAAAGTGAGCCATTGTATGTGACAGATAATTGCGGATACCATGATACAGGATTAAAGGACGGTTCTTTGGTGTGATATATATATATATATATATATATATATATATATATATATATATATATATATATATATATATATATATACTGTCAGTTGCAGAACCTAAATGAAATGGCTAAGATTACAATTTGCCTAATTGTATTAAAACATTGTGTACATATTTATACACGTTATTGTATTGCCAGGATGTGACATGTTTTTTAACGTAGTCTGTCTTTGTAGAACGTTTACTGTACAAACTGATATAAATAAAAATAACAAATTTGTGTATTACTATGTACATCTGCAAGCATTTTAAACGGCTTTCTGTGTTTTATTAATTTTATTGATCGTCAACAGCCACGGTTTATTGATCGTCAACAGCAACAGGCATAGGTAGTATAAGCAATGCATCTCTGCCGAAAGTTACGAACTATTATTGTAACTTACAAGCAGTATCGCTGCAGTTTTATGAAAACAGACCCCAACTGATCCTGTTATTTTATGATACGACTTTGTCGGGACAGTATGCTGAACACTGCAATGGACAGTCAGTAACTGCACTTAGTGATTTTTAGAATGTATAAGATAATGGATGCATATATACGTGAAAGGTACTTGTGTTAGATTTGTGTATGTCTATAACATGTGTACGTATGTATACTACTTTTTTAATGTCTTTATTCATATTTCAATTTTAACTGTTTCACTTGGATCCTGCAACTGATAAATAATTACGCACTTGACGCCAATGGGCCACTCTTTAGTCTGATGTAATGCTATCTCTTTCTGTTATATACAATGGTTCTTCTTAACCTTTTTGACATGTAACATCTTTCTTACATTTTTGTAAATTTATAGACGATTTGAAGAGTGTCGTCTGGGTGAAAATAGATGTCTGTAAATAAATACACATGAATAACGTTTTGGTGGTTTCGTGATGCCATTCCTTAAACAAATGTAACCCAGTACACATAATTAGTTGTCAGACTTGCAGTTTGGCTTCGGGATAGGCGTAACCACAAAAAATACAGTTTATTCTTTTGTGTGTGAGGCACTACCAGGGCTAAAAGATAGTATTAGGACAGTAGGTATTTGATTCTATTTAACAAATGCAATTCATTTTGTGGATCTTGCAGTACATCCGCATAAGCTGAATCATCATGAGTTTAGAGAAGTTCCAAAATGGTTTACTTCAAGCCTGGAAATTAGGAAACAGAAGATTAACCTCCAGTGTCAAAAAATAGGGAAGATATTTGAATATGACAAGGATAATGTAAAGTAAAGGGTGACGCAGACATCTATCCTCGGTCTGTTGTTTTTATTAATGTATGTTGATAACCTACACCAAACATGACTGATAATTCGAAATTTTTCCTCTTTGCAGATGACGTACATGTGGTTGTGAAAGACGTGGAATATAATGTAAATAATGTAGCATATCCGACAGTCGACAACATTATAATGTGGTTTTTCGAGAAGGTATTGACGCTGGACTGTAACAAACACAATATACACTCATGCTCATAAATTAAGGATAATTGCAGAATGTGGTGCCACACAACGTGGCGCTACACAAAACTGTCGCTAATAGCATAGGCACATAGGGAACACACACGACACAGATCTGTAAGTCCACGGTATTGATGATAAATTGAGAAAATCGTTCCAAAACACATGAGCTACAAAACGCCAGTTTCCTACGTACCCCGACATCAATATGGGATATGATCACCATGCACACGTACACAGACCGCACAACGGGTTGGCATACTCTGGAACAGGTGGTCGAGCAGCTGCTGGGGTATAGTCTCCCATTCTTGCACCAGTGCCTGCCGGAGCTCCTGTAGTGTCGTGGGGGTTTGAAGACGTGCAGAAATATGTCGACCGAGAGCATCCCAGACGTGCTCGATGGGGTTTAGGTCTGGAGAACAGGCAGGCCACTCCATTCGGCTGATATCTTCTGTTTCAAGGTACTCATCCACGATGGCAGCTCGGTGGGGCCGTGCGTTATCGTCTATTAGGAGGAAGGTGGGACCCACTGCACCCCTGGGAGGCGGATACACCTGACCTTTCACAGTTCCTCTGTCAAAGACATGCAGGGGTGTACGTGCACGAATCATAATCCCACCACACACCATCAAACCACGACTTCCATGCAGGTCCCTTTGAGGTCATTAAGGGGTTGGTATCTGGCTCCTGGTTCACGCCAGATGAAAACCTGGCGAGAATCACTGTTCACAGTGTACCTAGACTCGTCCGTGAACATACCCTAGGACCACTGTTCCAATGACCAAATACTGTCTTCTTGACACCAGGCTTTACGGGCTCTCCTGTGACAGGGGTCAGTGGATTACACCTTGCAGGTCTGCAGGCGAATAAACCATGTCTGTTCAGTCGCCTGTAGACTGTATGTCTGGAGGCAACTGTTCCAGTGGCTGCGGTAAGGTCCCGAGTAAGGCTACCTGCAGTGCTCCGTGGCTGTCTGCGGGCACTGATGGTGAGATATCGGTCTTCTTGTGGTGTTGTACACTGTGGACGTCCCGTACTGTAGCGCCTGTACACGCTTCCTGTCTGCTGCAATCGTTGCCATCATCTAGAGAACACACTTTGTGGCACACGGAGGGCTCGTGCTGCGTTTGACTCATCACAACGTCATCAATATGTGTTCTTTGAGCCATTTTCAACACACAGTCACTATCAGCACGTCTGAAAACGTCTGCATACTTACCCGCTGCACCGTACTCTTCACGTTCACCAATACACCTCTGCGTATGTGGACTGCTGCCAGCGATACCGTGAGACGACCTCATGTCAAATGCACCGCATGGTCATACCCGGAGGTGATTTAAGCCAGAAAACCGCCCACCAGAGCGTTGTTTCACCATGTATCAGCATTATCCTTAATTTACGAGCATGAGCGCTGGTATTCAAAACTTAAGGACGAAAGTAACTTTCGAATGATGTCTCACTTCCAAGTAACATAGGTCGATGAAACTGGGACTATACATAGAAACAAACTGAAAGAAATACGCAGTGAAACGAACAGAAATTACACTTTTATCCAAAGACAATACTTTCACTGAAGTCACAGCGACTCATGATGATCCCCTGGAGATTATAAAAGGCGGAACATGATTGTTAATAGGGGAGGGAGGAGGGGTGATCACGGGCGGCAATGTCTGTTCTACAATGTGCTTCCATGCTGACCACAAGTTGGTAAGGACGGTCGTTCGCGCATGCGCACGTGCTGCAGTCCGTCTCCCCAAGCCGTTCTCCTTCTTTCCTCTCCTACTTCACCCTCGCTCTTTGTCTCTTCATTTGACCTGTCTCATTTTCTTTCGCCCGTCGCAAAGCTGCGCCCACACGGAAATGTCGTCCAGGGCTTTGGATGAAAGTAGATCTAACCGCCGACATTTACTGAATTTAGTTTATTAGCCCTAACATATGTAGTACATGTACTGTATGTTATGAAAAGAAATATGATTATGATGGAACCATTGTACTCTTAACTTTTAGAAGCGTGCTTGTTGCGGGAGACGAAAGACAGGGTAAACTGAATCGGGATCCAGAGACAAAATAGACGCCAGTCAGTTTTGCACCACTGAGAGTGCGCATTGCGTCACCGTAGTGGCGATACAGGCAAACGCAGACATCTGATTCGCATTTCCTGCTGGACCAGCCGAAGAACGGGAACTGCCGCAAAACGGTTCAGAAGGACAAGGCTGGAAGAAGCAGTCACCGCGGCCTTCCGCGAGGCACAATTTGGCATTCGGCACGCAGTTGTCCGAGGAAACAGTAAAGAATAAAAATGGGGCAGTCCGAGAGGAAATGGCAGGGCAGCCTCGGATGACAGTCGTGGCACCGTCTCACTATTGTGCACTGAAGCAAAAAGAGTGGCTGCGGAGGCGCAGAAACAGCGTGACGCAGGTCACTACAGCCAGATGACTGGAGTGGCGATTACAATTCGTAACGTTTAAAGGGATGGCCTCACAAAGCTGACACGCACGAGCGCATCTCATCAGAAATGACACTCTTAGCAGCGCTGGAAATACTCCGTACGTTCATCCCTGGTGGCAAATAAGACAGGAACTCAGAACTCATATTTTTTTGTTATCCCAACAATCTCTTGTAACTGCAGTGTGAAGCTGGTCGCTTGGTGGGACGAAGCAATTTGCATGTCAAGCCCTGCCATAATAATCGCAAGAAAGTAAACTGTCTTCCTGATGATGACGGAACTTGGTGAATGTGCTACAAATGATGTTCACTTTAACTATGTCTCATTGTACACTCAGACGCTTCTAGCGTTGGGAAAAAATCTGGAAACACTTCGAAAAATGTTTGCTTGAACCTAAATGCAAATTCCAGCCATGCATGAGGGGTTAGCGCTGATGTATTTGACAAGGAATTGCACTTGTGTTTAGTCCTCAATACGCTACAAGCGTCAGTCGTGGTCAGAACAGCGCTCTGTTTAACGGTGAGTGTATTTTGTCGGAGCTAAGTGATTTTGAACGCCGGTAAATTGCTGGTGCTCGTATTGTGACTGCTTCAGCAATAAAGGTAGCCGAAGTGTTTGGTATCTCAAGAGCCACCGTAATGAAAATTTACACCGAATACAAGAAAAGTGGAGAAACATCGTTTCTTAAGTGGACGAAACTGTGTGTTGAGTGTCGACGTAGACGTCCAGTGAAGCACCATATCAGCACCAAAACAACAGCAGGAGATGGTTCAAATGGCTCTGAGCACTACGGGACTTACCTTCTAAGGTCATCAGTCCCCTAGAACTTATAACTACTTAAACCTAACTAGCTTAAGGACATCACACGCATGTATGCCCGAGGCAGGATTAGAACCTGCGGCCGTAGAGGTGGCAGGGGTAAAATACAGGGAGCGAAAGACTATTTACAATTTGTACAGAAACCAGATGGCAGTTGTAAGAGTCGAGGGACATGAAAGAGAAGCAGTGGTGGGGAAGGGAGTGAGACAAGGTTATAGTCTGTCCCCGATGGTATTCAATCTGTATATTGAGCAAGCAATACAGGAAACAGAAGTTCGGAGTAGGCATTAAAATCCAGTGAGAAGAAATAAAAACTTTGAGGTTCGCCGATGACATCGCAATTCTGTCAGAGACAGCAAAGGACCTGGAAGAGCAGTTGAACGGAATGGACAGTGTCTTGAAAGGAGGGTATAAGATGAACATCAACAAAAGCAAAACGAGGATAATGGAATGTAGTCGAATTAAGTCGGGTGATGCTGAGGGAATTAGATTAGGAAATGAGACACTTAAAGTAGTAAAGGAGTTTTGCTATTTGGGGAGCAAAATAACTGACGATGGTCGAAGTAGAGAGGATATTAAATGTAGACTGGCAATGGCAAGGAAAGCGTTTCTGAAGAAGAGAAATTTGTTAACATTGAGTATAGATTTAAGCGTCAGGAAGTCGTTTCTGAAAGTATGGATGGAAAGTTTGTATGGAGTGTAGCCATGTATGGATGTGAAACGAGGACGACAAATAGTTTGGACAAGAAGAGAATAGAAGCTTTCGAAATGTGGTGCTTCAGAAGAATGCTGAAGTTTAGATGCGTAGATCACATAACTTATCAGGAGGTATTGAATAGAATTGGGGAGAAGAGAAGTTTATGGCACAACTTGCCTAGAAGAAGGGATCGGTTGGTAGGACATGTTCTGAGGCATCCAGGGATCGCCAATTTAGTATTGGAGCGCAGCGTGGAGGGTAAAAATCGTAGAGGGAGACCAAGAGATGAATACACTAAAGAGATTCAGGTGGATGTAGGCTGCAGTACATATTGGGAGATGAAGAAGCTTGCACAGGATAGAGTGGCATGGAGAGCTGCATCAAACCAGTCTCAGGACTGAAGACCACAACAACAACAACAACAACAATAAAATACCGCGAGGAATCAATACTAACGCTAAATTTCACACGACACAGCCATTCTAAGCGGAACTAAGAAATGCTGGACAAGCTTTTAATAATACATAATTGGAATTAAAGGTTTTCGAGACAAACAGGCAAGTGATGAAGAGTAACGTAAGGAAGACAAATTATTTTAGAAATTTCAAATCTGGGAAAGAGACAATACTACATAAAGTGTAACAGGTATCGAAGCTATAAATCAAGATTGCACAAGACAATAAAAGCAAAGGAGACCTAAGAAACAGACTGGTACTCGGGACGGAAGCTGTCTTCAGCAAAACGATTGGACTACTTTTAACTTTTGACATAAAGTTGAGATATCGGATCCTTTAAGTGTATGCTAAGAGTATCCTACGACTTCCACGTCGCTGGCAACGGGTTATACAAAATGCTGGTGACTACTTTGAAGGTCAGTAAAACAATGAAACACGTATCTATTTTGTACGAGCTGTACATAAATAGTTGCCACTATTAAAGTTCCATCCCTCGTATTAAGGCTGTAATGCAAATTATATTCTTAAAAAAGGGTGGACAATAAATCAAGTACAGTTTTTTCCTGATTCCAAGAGATAATAAAAGACGGAGAAAACGATGCACTGGCGGTGGGTAGGTGACACTGCAGAACACGCATGCGTGTATCAGACCCTAACGTGAGGAACCGACTAGAGCAGGCTTTAAAACAGCAGTGAATGTCAGGTGGCTGATGATGGTGGTGAAGGGAGAAGCTTAAGATAATTGTTTGCTGTGCTGACCTTCAGAAATTACCATTGCCCAAAGAAGGAAAAAGGGGAACGAGGGACTAGTCTCACACATCAGACATGAAACACAAAACCTGAAATTGGTTGTTGGCTCTAGTGGCTACTCTTGGCCAAATCGAGACACTTGTATGGATGGAAAACTTAATAATGAAAAGTCTGTCTACTGTCTTGTCAACAGAGTTTGTTCTATGCCAGTCTACAGCTTCACAATTAGGGCTTCAGTTGTTATGTAAATACTTTCTCTGCAATTTCAACACGCCCGAATGTGTGCGTCATCTTTGAAAACTGTGTATGAAGGTAAACAGTGTAAACAACGTGTGGGACAGGTTATTTTAAACAACATTTTTGCTATGGTCTGAACTATTTATAACCATTTCCAAAACCGCTTTATCGACTTTTTAAGTTACTTTCAATTGATTAAGGTGATAAAAACACAGTAGTCGTCGTCATTAGTAAAATAAGTGACAGCATGTGAGCTAATATGGCTCATGTCAGCATTCGTCACATGCACCACTTCACGAAACTGGATTTGTGGTTTCTACTTACGTCACTAACATATGCCATATTGTTGAAAACAGGTGGGAACTATGTAGGCTCATATCCTTATTACTTACTTCACTAATGTTGACAGTTGGTGTTTTCAGCACTTTAAGCACTTGTAAATGACTCAAAAGGCCGGAATTGCAATTGAGGAAATCATAATAACGAGTGCGGTCCAAAGCAAAAATACTGTCTGTCAATAAATTCAACGAGACAATGAATCCAAGACAAGTATGTTTGGGTAGTGTGGGAGAGACTTCATTCATTCTCTTGTCACAATAACACATCCATACCCGAGGCAGGATTCGAACATGCGACCGTAGCGGTCGCTCGGTTCCAGATTGAAGCGCATAGAACCGCTCGGTCACACCGGCCGGCAGATACGGGTTTCTGGCCTGCTGACTTTGCAATCAAGGCGCGTACATAAGAAATGAAGTTGTTACGATGGAGCTGTGACTTCTAAATGTATATTGAAAAGGTAAACACGCTACTGGAAACACAGTAGAAGGACTTCATTTTCGCCATTCGCTGTATCTTTATTAAATATCCACTATTGCAATTTCGCTCTCGTGATCATTTTCAGATGAGTAACAGGTGCTGCACCCATTTGAACATTCGACCAATTTTAATATACACTCCTGGAAATGGAAAAAAGAACACATTGACACCGGTGTGTCAGACCCACCATACTTGCTCCGGACACTGCGAGAGGGCTGTACAAGCAATGATCACACGCACGGCACAGCGGACATACCAGGAACCGCGGTGTTGGTCGTCGAATGGCGCTAGCTGCGCAACATTTGTGCACGGCGCCGTCAGTGTCAGCCAGTTTTCCGTGGCATACGGAGCTCCATCGCAGTCTTTAACACTGGTAGCATGCCGCGACAGCGTGGACGTGAACCGTATGTGCAGTTGACGGACTTTGAGCGAGGGCGTATAGTGGGCATGCGGGAGGCCGGGTGGACGTACCGCCGAATTGCTCAACACGTGGGGCGTGAGGTCTCCACAGTACATCGATGTTGTCGCCAGTGGTCGGCGGAAGGTGCACGTGCCCGTCGACCTGGGACCGGACCGCAGCGATGCACGGATCCACGCCAAGACCGTAGGATCCTACGCAGTGCCGTAGGGGACCGCACCGCCACTTCCCAGCAAAATAGGGACACTGTTGCTCCTGGGGTATCGGCGAGGACCATTCGCAACCGTCTCCATGAAGCTGGGCTACGGTCCCGCACACCGTTAGGCCGTCTTCCGCTCACGCCCCAACATCGTGCAGCCCGCCTCCAGTGGTGTCGCGACAGGCGTGAATGGAGGGACGAATGGAGACGTGTCGTCTTCAGCGATGAGAGTCGCTTCTGCCTTGGTGCCAATGATGGTCGTATGCGTGTTTGGCGCCGTGCAGGTGAGCGCCACAATCAGGACTGCATACGACCGAGGCACACAGGGCCAACACCCGGCATCATGGTGTGGGGAGCGATCTCCTACACTGGCCGTACACCTCTGGTGATCGTCGAGGGGACACTGGATAGTGCACGGTACATCCAAACCGTCATCGAACCCATCGTTCTACCATTCCTAGACCGGCAAGGGAACTTGCTGTTCCAACAGGACAATGCACGTCCGCATGTATCCCGTGCCACCCAACGTGCTCTAAAAGGTGTAAGTCAACCACCCTGGCCAGCAAGATCTCCGGATCTGTCCCCCATTGAGCATGTTTGGGACTGGATGAAGCGTCGTCTCACGCGGTCTGCACGTCCAGCACGAACGCTGGTCCAACTGAGGCGCCAGGTGGAAATGGCATGGCAAGCCGTTCCACAGGACTACATCCAGCATCTCTACGATCGTCTCCATGGGAGAATAGCAGCCTGCATTGCTGCGAAAGGTGGATGTACACTATACTAGTGCCGACATTGTGCATGCTCTGTTGCCTGTGTCTATGTGCCTGTGGTTCTGTCAGTGTGATCATGTGATGTATCTGACCCCAGGAATGTGTCAATAAAGTTTCCCCTTCCTGGGGCAATGAATTCACGGTGTTCTTATTTCAATTTCCAGGAGTGTACGTAGAGCCTGTGGTGAAAATGAAGCATTTGAAAGACTTTTACGAGACTGTGAACCCTCAGCAAATACACTTGAGTACAGTATAATGACTTTTCATCGTTAACTTTTCCATGAAACTTGAAGTTAGAAAAGCAGATTGTTCATATCTGTTGAGATGCGAAGTACTGGACATGAGTTCATGGATTATGTTCGTTTGACAGTAACAGAACTGGTTATACGTTCTGTTCCGGGTCGTACCGTGCTTACCATTAATACCAGAGGACGCCTACAGCTTCCGGGGTACAAACTCCCGTCTGGCCATCACAATTAAGATTTTCCGTGATTTTCCTAAATTGCTTCAGGCAAATGCGAGGATGTTCCTTTGACAGGGTACAGCCGATTTCCTTCCCCATCCTTCCCTAATCCGATGCGACCGATGACCTCGCTGTTTGGTGCCCTCCCCCAAATCAACCAACATCTTCCGGACCGTCCAATCTTTGGACGACACTGTCAGATGACTGTTATTCCAGTGAACCCAAAAGGCAAGAAGTGCAGAAGTCTCGTCCGAGAGAGAAAGGTCCGCAGTGCCTCATCGACCAATCTCTATCAATAATGTAAGACCTGTCTGTCCAAATACGGGAGAGCTGCGACCTACTGCGACATCTAGTTGTAGTGGCTCTCTTCAGACGGCCGTCGACGAGGTGCCCGAGGAAAGGCCGTTCCATTCCGCGCAAATTGCTGTGTAAAAAATTGCCAGGTAATAACGCAGGGACCGGTGGGCTGGTGGTGGGGACAGGACATTAAACATCCCACAGGTGCAGGCGCAAGTGGAGCGGAACGTCGCGCGCTGTGTCCACGTCCTGTGGTGTCCAGTGTAGCGCCAGCGCGCGCTGCTTACTGCTTCCTCCTCTCTCTGCCCGCAGTCCAGTCTTCCACGCGGAAGCCGCGCCCAGCTTACACAGAGCCGCGGGCGTCCGGATACCTGTCGCTGCCCAACCTGGCCCAAAGCACTGCGCGCCATTTCACTCACGCTGACCGCCAACCAGCCACTGTGTTCAGGCACGCCACTACAACATCGCGTGCTCCGTAACTGATATCGAATGCACACGCTAGTACGGTGGAACGCGACACAGAGGTGCCCAGTTGACACTCTCTTCTCGTCCGTTCGTCATCATCAATCATCTGACATACACTCTTCCAGACTTCTCCATGCATTGCGGTCTTGTGACACACGCATGCTTGTTGCCCCTGAGTACCTGTGGAAAGGGAAGACAGGTGGCGCCGTACGACGCCTCCAGAAAACGATGGCCATCTCGAGCAGATGTACCCCTTTTTATTTCTTTATTACTTTTCATCCAATACCCATAGAAGTAACGTGTAATGATTCATTGAAGTGTTATAGATTTTTCTGCGAAATACTTTACCGGCTTGTAGCAGAGCACAGGAATTTCCAGTCGGGAACATTTGGGAGGAGAATTGCAGTTCTGGCATTTGCTCTACAAACAAGGAAAACGTCCCGACAGTCTTCGTCAGAACTGAGAAATGGGAACTATTATATTCTTCATCTGTGAGGCCATATTTTCCGTACTTGCTTTAGAATTCCAGAGGGAATTTTTTTGCTCTGTCTTTGCAACTAGAAGAAAGTGCATGCTTTTTCACCAGACGCGTTTCACTTGATTTGAAGTAATGCATCATCAGCTGTCCGTAATTAAAGATATTTGTAATTTGACTTGTTTTTAATGAACTGTTTTTCGACCTTAGAAACAAACCAAATTGTAAATATCTTTAATTATAGATCACTAATTATGCTTTGGACCGATAAATCGAAACGCTTCTGATGAAAGAAACGCATTTTCTTGTAATTGCAACGACAGAACGAAAGCACTCTCAGGAAAAATTATTACAATTTAATAAAATTATTAAGCCCATCGATTTGTACCTCTACGAACAATGCATTAACAGCACATTCCATTTTCACACATGAGATATCCATACATGTACATCGCGTAGAAGGTATAAGTGCAGATATTTCTCTTGGTGACTGAGGCCAGTGTACTGAGCAACTTTACAACATTATTTACGTCATTTGAAGACTAATAATTACACACACACCAAAAAAAGTTTTGTGTCACCTCGGTTCCGAGAGGTCCCGAACCTGTACAGAAAATTGGAATAGAGATCAACGTAAACATCATTTCTGCCCTTTTTATTGCTCATGAAAACCACACATTGCATATTGTGCCACCATACAGCGAGACCTTTAGAGATGGTGGTCCAGATTGCTGTACACACTGGTACCTATAGTAGCCAGTAACATGTCCTCTTGCATTGATGCATGCCTGTGTTCGTTGTGGCATACTATGAACAATTTTATCAAGGCACTGTTGGTGCAGATTGTCCCACTCCTCAACGCGCGATTCGGTGTATATCCCTCTGAGTGGTTGGTCGGTCACTTCATCCATAAACAGCCCTTTTCAATCTATCCCAGGCACGTTCGATAGGGTTCATGTCTCGAGAACATACTGGCCGCTCTAGTCGAGTGATGACATTATCCTGAAGGAAATCATTCACAAGATGTGCAATGGGCGCGAATTGTCGTCCATGAAGACGAATGCCTCGCCAATATGCTGACGTCATGTTTGCACTATCGGTCGGAGGATGGCATTCAAGTATCGTACAGCACTTACGGCGCCTTCCATGGCCACCAGCGGCGTACGTCGGTCCCACATAATACCACCCCAAAACAGCAGGGGATCTCCTCCTTGCTGTGCTCGCTGGACAGAGTGTCTAAGGTTCATCCTGGCCGCGTTGCCTCGAAACACGTCTCCGACGATTGTTTGGTTGAAGGAATATGTGACACTCATCGGTGAAGAGAACGTGATGCCAATCCTGAGCGGCCCTTTCGGCATGTTGTTGGGCCCATCTGTACCATGCTACATGATGTCATGGTTGCAAAGACGGACCTCGCCATGGACGTCGGGACTGAAGTTGCGCATCATGCAGCCTATTGCTATGTGAGTCGTAACACGACGCCCTGTGGCTGCACGAAAAGCATTATTCAACGTGGTGACGCTGGTGTCAGGGTTTCTCGGAGCCATAATCCATAGGTAGCGGTCATCCACTGCAGTAGTAGCCATTGGCCAGCCTGAGCCAGGCATGTCATCGACAGTTCCTATCTCTCTGTATCTCCTCCATGTCCGAAGAACATCGCTTTGGTTCGCTCCGAGACGCCTGGACACTTTCCTTATTGAGAGCCCTTCCTGGCACAAAGTAACAATGCGGACGCGATCGAACCACGGTATTGACCGTCTAGGCATGATTAAACTACAGACAACACAAGACGTGTACCTCCTTCCTGGTGGAATGACTGGAACTGATCGGCTATCGGACCCCTCCGTGTAATAGGCGCTGCTCATGCGTGGTTGTTTACATCTTTTACCTCTGAACAGGCAAAGGGACTGTGCCTGTGATTCAATATCCATAGTCAACGTCTATCTTCAGGATGATGCAAAACTTTTTTATGTATGTAGTACTACAAATGGTATGTTTTTAGGTTCGTTAGTACCTCCAAGTACATGTGGCGAGAGCAAGTACTTGATATGCATCTCCCCTTGCACAGCAGGTCAGGTGTCAAAGTGTGGACGCAGATCGGTCAGTCAATACTGACAGGTGTAGTTCTCTAAGTGGTGCACCTACGGCCGTGCAGAAAACATCAAATCGTGATATTTGTGACGTCTTGTGGCAAGACTGTTCGACGCAGGGAAAAAAAACCACTAACACATGTATGTATGACGTACTGAGGTACCGCATATAAAAATATCGACACTTACATCCGTTACACCCTGTATCATTTTCCTCACCTTGGCTTCTGTCTACATATTCGAGCTAACTCAGGAACTACTGTAGGAATTCTGATAAGGTTTTCAAAGCTAATCTCAGGAACTACTGTAAGGATTTTGATATGGTTGTCACTACTGGACAGACTGATTCACAAGGAAGGTTAAAGGGCACGGGGGAGACACATAAGACCGACTGAAATTGCGGGCTGGCGCCAGATTCTGATACAGGGAGACCAGTGCGACCTACCAACGACTTCCTAGACGACCTCAGATGAGGGCTATATCAGATACTAAGCTGATAAGAACCGAACCAGTTTCTTAGCACAGACTTAATGTTTAAGGTGTTTGGGGGGGGGGGGGGGGAAACGAGTACAGATCACACAGAGAATGTAGCTCATGCTGATCTGGCGATGGACGGAAGTGGCTTATAAGTGGCCGTAACTAACGCCCAACGCAGTTGCGGTTGGGCGATCTGTGGTGTGTTGGCACTGTAGTCGTGTGACTGGCAAGTGGCCTCAACGAACGCAAAACTGGCGTTGTAGTCGGGTAGACCGGCAGTCTGGCATCTCATAGACTCCATAGTTGCCAGGACATGTCACTCCAAAAGCCAGTTAAATGTGTAATAGATAACATTTGTGGCTCTTGAGAATATTTCTAGGTACACTGATTAAATCACTTAACTTATATGACAGTGATGGTATCAGCTACATGAGGACATTCCCTGAATTTTAATCATAGCTCTAAGCAGCAGCCAATTATCAAAATTGGTGGTATGCCAGGCAAGTCGCCCAGCTATAGATACTTAGTGCTAGGCTCTACAGTCTGGTACCGCGCGACCGCTACGGTCGCAGGTTCGAATCCTGCCTCGGGCTTGGATGTGTGTGATGTCCTTAGGTTAGTTAGGTTTAAGTAGTTCTAAGTTCTAGGGGACTGATGACCTTAGAAGTTAAGTCCCATAGTGCTCAGAGCCATTTTGAACATAGTGCTACTCTTGCAAAGCTCCAGCTGGAGCAGATCGGTAGTCGAATCGGATTAAGGCTAGGTAAGCTACATATAAAACTCAGCCAATCAGTCTTGTAAATGGGAATACAGATGTCTAAAAATGAGACTGACAGATGTGCGAAATGGCAAACCAAGAATGGCCTGAGAAGCAATGCGAAGTTGTAGGAGGATGCTTGGCTGTGGCAAAGATGGATCCGCCTGTAAGAAAATGAAAAAGACCATTTCCGAAAATAGAAGTACCTGCATGAATATTAAGAGATCAAATGTCAAACCAGTTATAAGTAAAGAAATAGAGTTTCAAAGGTGGGAGGGATACGTTCAAGGGCTATGCAACAGAAACAAGTTTGGAGACATTAACACTAGAAGGACTGGGGATTTCGATCTACCTGGAAGGATCAACCCATCATTTTTATGGGTTCTGTTTCATTTGTTGCTTTTAAAAACGTAAACAAAATTTAACATACATCAATTTATTTCAGACAAGTTACATAGTTTACCAGGATACAGTTTTACTTTTTTCTGTAGAATTACAAGATACAATGAATATTTTATACCTAAAAATTAATCGAAACATCAAGTAACAAAATTTCCGCAGAAAAGAAACCCATGTGTTTTAATACAAATATTTTAAAAGCACCGCCGGCCGCGGTGGTCTCGCGGTACTAGGCGCGCAGTCCGGAACCATGCGACTGCTACGGTCGCAGGTTCGAATCCTGCCTCGGGCATGGATGTGTGTGATGTCCTTAGGTTGGTTAGGTTTAAGTAGTTCTAAGTTCTAGGGGACTAATGACCACAGCAGTTGAGTCCCATAGTGCTCAGAGCCATTTTTTAAAAGCACCATATAATCTAGAGAAAATATTTATAGCCCTGCTTTTACTCATTCAAAACCACCTGCTGCGTCGTGGCACCTCACGCAGATGTATTCACCATTGCCTAAACATGGTCCGCAAACATACCTGTCATACTTTACACATAAATACTTTCTTCTATTCTTGCCTATACACCCTCCTGTTTGACAAGTCTTCCGAATGTTGCAGTGTTGTGATACTGCATTAGAAAGAGTATTTTGTACCCTTCTGGCCTTATATGCTGAAGCCAACTATTCTGCCAATTTGTATATAAACTTACGTCTGCTTAATTTTTCTTCTCTTATTTCCTTATAGAGCACTCAAGCATTTATAGCTTCTAAGTCCAAGATATTGAAAAAAAAAAAAAAAAAAAACATGGGCCATCTCCGGCATCCATATTTCACAGTGTGAAGTCGAGCCGTTTGTTCGATTACGTCAACGCCATACTTTGTGTTATTGTAGTACGCCACATACTCTGGTAACTTTTTAGTACGTCGTTCATCTATAGTTACTGTGTCATGCATTGAACTCAAAATAAGCAGATTTTTGTTCTTTTTCCCCTAATAGCATGTTAGTCATGTCGCCTGACTTATAGAGAATAGTTGTGTGGAAATGTGCTACAGCAGAGTTTGCTGATCGAAGTATTTTCCTTCTAGATTTCTTCACTACGCCTACAATGCTTGTACTCTTACGTCTCAAATTTTCTGCAAGGCATTTCGTTGTGGAGAGATTGTCGCAAGTTATGTTTCTTCCTGGGGAAACAAAGAGCTGCCTAAGACATGTTACAACATGCTCTGCAAGGGGAACACCTGTGGGGCCCGGCTTATCTTTTCCTAGGTAAGGAAACCAATTCACCAGATACTTAGAATTTGTATCAACTGCAATCCAAAACTTCATTCCAAATTTGTCTGGTTTATTGCTCACGTATTGAATGAAAGAGCATCTAGTATTGAATGGAAACAGTTGCTCATCCGTAGCGATATTTTCACCTGCAATATAACACAGCAGGGAATTGTCAATGAAAGGTTTCCGCACAGGGGTAGCATGTGCAAAACGATCTGTCTTAGTCTATGTGAACGTGTGTTCTATTCGTCAAATCGCATAAACCCCAAAATTTCCGGGAATTCATTTCTCCTTATTGTGTTTCGAAAAAAATGCCCATGTATTCCAACATAACATCTTCAACGGAAAGTTTTTTGCTCCATTTACGCCTCGTAAATACATAAGCGATATTGCAGCTTCTATTGCTTCGACCGGCTGAAAGCAAGGGGAAACTACGGCCGTAATCTTTCCCGAGGGCATTCAGCTTTACTGTATGATTAAATGATGATGGCGTCTTCTTGGGTAAAATATTCCGGAGGTAAAATAGTCCCCCATTCCGATCTCCGGGCGGGGACTACTCAAGAGGATGTCGTTATCAGGAGAAAGAAAACTGGCGTTCTACGGATCGGAGCGTGGAATGTCAGATCCCTTAATCGGGCAGGTAGGTTAGAAAATTTAAAAAGGGAAATGGATAGTTTAAAGTTAGATATAGTGGGAATTAGTGAAGTGCGGTGGCAGGAGGAACAAGACTTTTGGTCAGGTGACTACAGGGTTATAAACACAAAATCAAATAGGGGTAATGCAGGAGTAGGTTTATAATGAATAGGAAAATAGGAATGCGGGTAAGCTACTACAAACAGCATAGTGAACGCATTATTGTGGCCAAGATAGATACGAAGCCCACACCTACTACAGTAGTACAAGTTTGTATGCCAACTAGCTCTGCAGATGACGAAGAAATTGAAGAAATGTATGATGAAATAAAAGAAATTATTCAGATAGTGAAGGGTGACGAAAATTTAATAGTCATGGGTGACTGGAATTCGGTAGTAGGAAAAGGGAGAGAAGGAAACGTAGTAGGTGAATATGGACTGGGGCAAAGAAATGAAAGAGGAAGCCGTCTGGTAGGATTTTGCACAGAGCACAACTTAAGCATAGCTAACACTTGGTTCAAGAACCATAAAAGAAGGCTGTATACATGGAAGAAGTCTGGAGATACTGACAGGTTTCAGATAGATTATATGATGTTAAGACAGAGATTTAGGAACCAGGTTTTAAATTGTAAGACATTTCCAGGGGCAGATGTGGACTCTGACCACAATCTATTGGTTATGACCTGTAGATTAAAACTAAAGAAACTGCAAAAAGGTGGGAATTTAAGGAGATGGGACCTGGATAAACTAAAAGAACCAGAGGTTGTACAGAGTTTCAGGGAGAGCATAAGGGAGCAATTGACAAGAATGGGGGAAGGAAATACGGTAGAAGAAGAATGGGTAGCTTTGAGGGATGATGTAGTGAAGGCAGCAGAGGATCAAGTAGGTAAAAAGATGAAAGCTAGTATAAATCCTTGGGTAACAGAAGAATATTGAATTTAATTGATGAAAGGAGAAAATATAAAAATGCAGTAAATGAAGCAGGCAAAAAGGAATACAGGCGTCTCAAAAATGAGATCGACATGAAGTGCAAAATGGCTAAGCAGGGATGGCTAGAGGACAAATGTAAGGATGTAGAGGCTTATTTCACTAGGGGTAAGATAGATACTGCCTACAGGAAAATTAAAGAGACCTTTGGAGATAAGAGAACCACTTGTATGAACATCAAGAGCTCAGATGGAAACCCAGTTCTAAGCAAAGAAGGGAAAGCAGAAAGGTGGAAGGAGTATATAGAGGGTCTATACAAGGGCGATGTACTTGAGGACAATATTATGGAAATGGAAGAGGATGTAGATGAAGACGAAATGGGAGATACGATACTGCGTGAAGAGTTTGACAGAGCACTGAAAGACCTGAGTCGAAACAAGGCCCCCGGAGTAGACAACATTCCATTGGAACTACTGACGGCCTTGGGAGAGCCAGTCCTGACAAAACTCTATCATCTGGTGAGCAAGATGTATGAGACAGGCGAAATACCCTCAGACTTCAAGAAGAATATAATAATTCCAATCCCAAAGAAAGCAGGTGTTGACAGATGTGAAAATTACCAAACAATCAGTTTAATAAGTCACAGCCGCAAAATACTAACGCGAATTCTTTACAGACGAATGGAAAAACTAGTAGAAGCCGACCTCGGGGAAGATCAGTTTGGATTCCGCAGAAATGTTGGAACACGTGAGGCAATACTGTCCCTACGACTTATCTTAGAAGCTAGATTAAGGAAGGGCAAACCTACGTTTCTAGCATTTGTAGACTTAGAGAAAGCTTTTGACAATGTTGATTGGAATACTCTCTATCAATTTCTGAAGGTGGCGGGGGTAAAATACAGGGAGCGAAAGGCTATTTACAATTTGTACAGAAACCAGATGGCAGTTATAAGAGTCGAGGGACATGAAAGGGAAGCAGTGGTTGGGAAAGGAGTGAGACAGGTTTGCAGTCTCTCCTAGGTGTTATTCAATCTGTATATTGAGCAAGCAGTGAAGGAAACAAAAGAAAAATTCGGAGTAGGTATTAAAATCCATGGAGAAGAAATAAAAATGTTGAGGTTCGCCTATGACATCGTAATTCTGTCAGAGACAGCAAAGGACTTGGAAGAGCAGTTGAATGGAATGGATCGCGTCTTGAAAGGAGGATATAATATGAACATCAACAACAGCCAAACGTGCATAATGGAATGTAGTCGAATAAAGTAGGGTGATGCTGAGGGAATTAGATCAGGAAATGAGACACTTAAAGTAGTAAAGGAGTTTTGCTATTTGGGGAGCAAAATAACTGATGATGGTCGAAGTAGAGAGGATATAAAATGTAGACTGGCTATGGCAAGGAAAGCGTTTCTGAAGAAGAGAAATTTGTTAACATCGAGTATAGATTTAAGTGTCAGGAAGTCATTTCTGAAAGTATTTGTATGGAGTGTAGCCATGTATGGAAGTGAAACATGGACGATAATTAGTTTGGACAAGAAGAGAATAGAAGCTTTCGAAATGTGGTGTTACAGAAGAATGCTGAAGATTAGATGGGTAGATCACATAACTAATGAGGAAGTATTGAATAGGATTGGAGAGAAGAGAAGTTTGTGGCACAACTTGACCAGAAGAAGTTATCGGTTGGTAGGACATGTTCTGAGGCATCAAGGGATCACCAATTTAGTATTAGAGGGCAGCGTGGTGGGTAAAAATCGTAGAGGAAGTCAAAGAGATGACTACACTAAGCAGATTCAGGAGGATGTAGGTTGCAGTAGGTACTGGGAGATGAAGCAGCTTTGCATAAGATAGAGTAGCATGGAGAGCTGCATCAAACCAGTCTCAGGACTGAAGACCACAACAAGATTGCTTCGACGCTAATGGTCCAGTCACCATCATGTAGCTTATGGCGTGCTCTATTTTCTGTTCACTTCTTTATATTTTGAAGCATGCTGTCATCAGTTAGCACTCTCCATGCACTAGAATATATACCTTTCCTGACAAACTTCTTCGGATAGCCCGGTGCTACCTTCCAGATGTTCTGTTGTGGACGTCTTCCAGGAACAGCTTTCGTAGGTGTAACAGTCTATGTTGTTCCATCATTATCTGTCTCACTGCTCCCAATGGAAGATTTCCTTCCATCTGAAGTTTTCCTTTCACTCTGCCACGAACGTCTCTAGTGCTGATAGCTGGGGGTAAGCGCACGCTGTTGTTTGACGTACCTGAATATACAGTATATAACAGAATAATTAAGTTGCAACAAAAACAATGAATTTCAAATTATAATACAGCAAAATAGAAAACTTTTATAATGCTTGCTGAAATATCAGTTGCGATAAAATATAAGATAATAGCACAACGGCAATACAAAAATACCTGCTATAGGTAAAGCAACATTGGTTTCAAACTTCTCGATTTGGTCTTGTCCAGTAGTTGCAACATCGCTGTGTGAAGAGCCACTGATTTCATTCATCGGAGGGATATATTCCTCATCATCAATGGCGGTTGCGGTGTCATCTTCTCGTAATTCATCAGCTTCACAAACATCACGAGGATCTTCTCCTTCAGATTCACCATCTGTCATTGATATCAAATATTTTAAAATTTCTTCATCAACCGCCATTACGAAACAACTGAAATGTGTACAACCGAAACTGCGCCATTTGAGCAACAAATCTTCGTTGCTCATTGACAACGGCTCTGCAGAAGACAGTAATCAAATTAGGGTGGTAAACAACAATAGCTTTGGACATGTCCGAAAGCTATTTTTCACATTTCGGTACCCGTCAAAATGACCGATTTCGGTCCTTGTAGTAGAAGTTCTTTGGGACACTTTTCAGAATGATCCTGCTGGGTAAATTCTTTGCAGACGTCTAACAAATATTTATGAAAAGTCATAGAAAATGGGACCAGTAGAAGAATCCATTTAGGAGAAATAAGTCTACAGAAGTAGAATATCCGTCAAAATGACGGATGAGGTCTTTCTAGTGTTAATGAGTAATGGGAAGAAGCAGTAGATGAACATGAGATGGGAGATATTTACTGTGAGAAGAATTTGACAGAGCACTGAAATACCTAAGGCGAAACAAGGCTCGTGGAGTAGACGACATTCTCTCCGAGCTATTGAGATTGTTGGAAAGATATACATGACAAAATTATTTCGCCTTGTATGCAAGTTATTTGAGACTGGGAAAATTCCCATCAGACTTCGGAAAGAAAGTAGTTCCAGTTCCGAAAAATCAGCTGCTGACAGGTGTGACCATTATTACCGAAATATCAGTTTAATAAGTCATCGTTGCGAAATACCGACATTATTTACAGAAGAATGGACAAAGCTGGTGGAAACCGACCTCGGATACATCAGTTTGTGCACCTCAGTGAGTGTAATTAAGAGAATGACATTAGTGCTTCAATCTGGTTGGATTGCAGACTGTTTGTTTTTATACTCATTGTATTGTTATCGTAGTGCTTTTCGTTATAATTTTATTGCACTAGAAAACGAGACAATAAATTTAATAAAACAAATAATAAACAAAATTAAACGAAACTAAGAAAGTGAAAATGTTGCGGTACGTAGACTGTACACAACAAGACTATGTGTTAGTATGAAATTGTTTCTCATCTACTGAACTCTTTCAAATCTTAATGGAAGGTTTCCAATCGACCAGTCTGTCTCGTCATTTTATGAATTATTGCCTGAGTCCTACGCTTTTGTCTTCTGTGCAGCCACTGAAACTACCAAATATCGAAGAATTTTCCTTGTAAGTATCTTTGTTTCAGTTGTAGCGCACTGCACATTACGAAAATTTTATTTTATTTTATTTTACATTATTAAATATTTCGCCTCAACTTAGGCTCCCATTCACACATTACGAATACTTGTTATTAAAGTTTTCTCTGAAGACCTAGGTTCGAAGTTATTTCTCGACTATTTTTTCTGACTATTTTTAACCTTTCCAATACAGTCTACTTGGCAAACGATTTGGAGTTTTTTGATTTATCTGACGTTTTATAGCTGTCTGCTCGAAATAAAACACTAGTTTTCTGAAAGTCTGGTGGCCTCCCTCCGTCTCACAAACCATGCACTCCAGTTTAAAAAAATGTAATAATTTTCACTTTTCCCATGTACATTTTCAGATTATTAATCTTGATAGTCACTTTCCATCTCTTCCACTTTGTTTCATCTTCATCTGCAATACCATCTGCCTCATTGTTTATCTATTAAATCATTTTACAGTTTCTATTTTTACCTCCCACCTCGTCACTAAGCAAGGTCCTTCTATGCATTCTGTGTTAATTGCCTTCATTGCCATTTCATGAAGATTCAGTTTATTCTCTAACTTATCTCTGTTACTTTCGACCTCGGTATGATTAATTTTTAACTCATCCATACTGTTGTTTCGGATCTCATTTTTCGCTTACATAGTTTTTTCTTCACAATGAAACCCAGACACTTTTAAAGCTAATCATCGAAAACTTGTTGCCTTTTTCTCCTTTCTTTAATTGTTTATTGGGTTCGCTAATGCATATTTTTCTTTAGTACACGCGATTCTACCTCTTTAGAAATAAGCGCTGCGTTTTTGAACAAAGTAGTCGAGGGTATCCTTTGAAATCCAAAATTTGCATCCGTGATAACCGACTACATCATATTCACGTCGATATCTATTTATGCCTCTGGCTGTGTCCCGGTCATACTTTCTTCTCGTGTGTTGTCAAGTGTCTAAAAATTATGGAAGGTTGTAGAACTCATCGTTGACAGTTTAAATACGGAAACACTGAATAGATACAAACAAACCTATAGGTGAGAGGTTTTATTTTGCTGCTAGGGAGATATTTATCTACGTGAAGAACTAATTTGCTAGATGTGTTTGTGAAGAACTCACAGCGCCAAACACTATCTGATCAAAAGTATCCGGACACCTGACTTAAAATGACTTACAAGTTCGTGGCGCCCTCCGTAGGTAATGCTGGAATTCGATATGGTGTTGGCCCACCATTAGTCTTGATGACAGCTTCCACTCTAGCAGGTATACGTTCAATCAGCTGCTGGAAAATTTCTTGGGGAATGGCAGCCCATTCTTCATGCAGTGCTGCACTGAGGAGAGGTACCGATGTCGGTGGGTGAGGCCCGGCACGAAGTCGGCGTTCCGAAGCATCCCGGAGGTGTTCTATAGGATTCAGGTCACGACTCTGTGCAGGCCAGTCATTTAAAGGGAGGTGTTATTGTGTAACCACACCGCCACAAGCCATGCATTATGGACAGGTGCTCGATCGCGTTGCAAGATGCAATCCCCATCCCCGACTTGCTCTTCAGCAGAGGGAAGCAATAAGGTGCTTAAAACATCAATGTAGACCTGTGATGAGATAGTACCACGCAAATCTACAAGGGATGGAAGCCCCCTCCATGAGAAACACGACCACACGACACCATAACATCACCGCCTCCGAATTTTACTGCTGGTACTACACCCGCTGGCAGACGCCGTTCACCGAACATTCGCCATACCCACACCATGCGATCGGATCGCCATATTGTGTACCGTGATTTGTCACTCCACACAAAGTTTTTCCACTGTTCGATCGTCCAATGTTTACGCTCCTTACACCAGGCGAGGCGTCGTTTGGCATTTACCGGCGTGATGTGTGTCTCATGAGCAGCCGCTAACTACGAAATCCAAGTTTTCTCACCTCCCGCCTTACTGTCATAGTTCTTGCAGTGGATCCTGATGCAGTTTGTAACTCTTGTGTGATGGTCTGGATAAATGTCTGCCTATTACACATTACGACCCTCTTCAACTGTTGGCGGACTCTGCCAGTCAACAGACGAGGTCATCCTGTACGCTTTTGTGCTGTACGTGTCCCTTCACGTTTCCACTTCACTATCACATAGGAAACAGTGGACCAAGGAGTGTCAGGCTGTAGGTGGCAGCACAATGCACCAAATACGAAAAACGTATGTTTTTGTGGGTGTCCGGATACTTTGGTCACATAATGTATGTCAGTCATTCTATCATTTTGACACGTTATGGCATGTGAACGAACACCAGAGTTAATTAACCGTAATCTACATGCAAAGCCACAAATCTGCACGCAGTTTAAACTGTTTGATTAGAGAAAGTAACAGGGAAAGTGGAAACATACAGAGCAAGAGGTATACTATTTAGTTCTGCTTGTTGAAAGTAAGGCTTGGAAGAACTTTTAAATGGAATTATAACTACTTAGCTTTTGACCTGATGTAAGGACAAACGAATGAAAATGAAGTTAACAATGAGAAGGAGAAACGGCATTTTAAAAATTAGAGCTGAGAAAGATGCACAAAAAATAGATAAAATTTACATTTAGGCTATCCAATGTTGTTGTTGTTGTGGTCCTCAGTCCTGAGACCGGCTTGATGCAGCTCTCCATGCTACTTTATCCTGTGCAGACTTCTTCATCTCCCAGTACCTACTGCAGCCTACATCCTTCTGAATCTGCTTAGTGTATTCATCTCTTGGTATCCCTCTACGATTTTTACCCTCCACGCTGCCCTCCAATACTAAATTGGTGATCCCTCGATGTCTCAGAAAATGTCCTACCAACCGATCGCTTCTTCTAGTCAAGTTGTGCCACAAGCTCCTATTCTCCCCAATTCTATTCAATATCTCCTCATTAGTTATGTGATCTACCCATCTAATCTTCAGCATTCTTCTGTAGCACCACATTTCGAAAGCTTCCATTGTCTTCCTGTCTAAACTATTTATTGCCCATGTTTCCACGTTTCACTTCCATACATGGCTACACTCCATACAAATACTTTCAGAAACTTCTTGACATTTACATCTATACACGATGTTAACAAATTTCTCCTCTTCAGAAACGCTTTCCTTGCCATTGCCAGTCTACATTTTATATCCTCTCTACTTCGACCATCGTCAGTTATTTTGCTCCCCAAATAGCAAAACTGCTTTACTACTTTAAGTGTCTCATTTCCTAATCTAATTCCCTCAGCATCACCCGACTTAATTCGACAACATTCCGTTATCCTCGTTTTGCTTTTGTTGATGTTCATCTTATAACCTCCTTTCAAGACACTGTCCATTCCGTTCAACTGCTCTTCCAAGTCCTTTGCTGTCTCTGACAAAATTACAATGTCATCGGCGAACCTCAAAGTTTTATTTCTTCTCCATGGATTTTAATACCTACTCCAAACTTTTGTTTTGTTTCCTTTACTGCTTGCTCAATATACAGATTGAATAACATTGGGGAAAGGCTACAACCCTGTCTCACTTCCTTCCCAACCGCTGCTTCCCTTTCACGTCCCTCGACTCTTACAACTGTCATCTGGTTTCTGTACAAATTGTAAATAGCCTTTCGCTCCTTGTATTTTACCCCTGCCACCTTCAGAATTTGAGAGAGAGTATTCCAGTCAACATTGTCAAAAGCCTTCTCTAAGTCTACAAATGCTAGAAACGTAGGTTTGCCTTTCCTTAATCTTTCTTCTAAGATAAGTCGTAGGGTCAGTGTTGCCTCACGTGTTCCAACATTTCTACGGACTCCAAACTGATCATCCCCGAGGTCGTCTTCTATTTACATTATTATATTCTTCTTGAATTGTTATATTCTTCTTGAAGTCAGAGAGTCTGTCTCCTACATCTTGCTCACCAGATGGTAGAGGTTTGTCAGGACTGGCTCTCCCAAGGCCGTCAGTAGTTCTAATGGAATGTTGTCTACTCCAGGGGCCTTGTTTCGACTCAGGTCTTTCAGTGCCCTGTAAAACTCCTTACGAGGTATCATATCTCCCATTTCATCTTCATCTACATCCTCATCCATTTCCATAATATTGTCCTCAAGTACGTCGCCCTTGTATAGACTCTCTATATACTCCTTCCACCTTTCTGCTTTCCCTTCTTTGGTTAGAACTGGGTTTCCATCTGAGCTCTTGATATTCATGCAAGTGGTTCTCTTTTCTCCAAAGATCTCTTTAATTTTCCTGTAAGCAGTATCTATTTCACCCCTAGTGAGATAAGCCTCTACATCCACACATTTGTCCTCTAGCCATCACTGCTTAGCCATTTGGCACTTCCTGTCGATCTCATTTTTGAGACGTTTGTTTTCCTTTTTGCCTGCTTCATTTACTGCATTTATGTATTTTCTCCATTCATCAATTAAATTCAGTATTTCTTCTATTACCCAAGGCTTTCTACTAGCCCTCGTCTTTTTACCTATTTGATCCTCTGCCGCCGTCACTATTTCATCCCTCAAAGCTACCCATTCTTCTTCTACTGTGTTTCTTTCCCTCATTCTTATCAATTGTTCCCTTATGCCCTCCCTGAAACTCTGTACAACCTCTGGTTCTTTCAGTTTATCCAGGTCCCATCTCCTTAAATTCCCACCTTTTTGGAGTTTCTTCAGTTTTAATCTACAGGTCATAACCAATAGATTGTGGTCAGAGTCCACATCTGCCCCTGGAAATGTCTTACAATTTAAAACCTGGTTCCTAAATCTCTGTCTTACCATTATATAATCTATCTGATACCTTTTAGTATCTCCAGGGTTCTACCATGTATACACCCTTCTTTCATGATTCTTGAACCAAGTGTTAGCTATGATTAAGTTATGCTCTGTGCAAAATTCTACCAGACGGCTTCCTCTTTCATTTCTTATCCCCAATCCATATTCACCTACTATGTTTCCTTCTCTATCTTTTCCTACTGATGAATTCCAGTCACCCATGACTATTAAATTTTCGTCTCCCTTCACTACCTGAATAATTTCTTTTATCTCATCATACATTTCATCAATTTCTTCGTCACCTGCAGAGGTAGATGGCATATAAACTTGTACTACTGTAGTAGGCGTGGACTTTGTGTCTATCTTGGGCACTGCATTCACTATGCTGTTTGTAGTACCTTTCCCGCACTCCTATTTTTTTATTCATTATTAAACCCACACCTGCATTACCGCTACTTGCTTTTGTATTTATAATCCTGTATTCACCTTTTTGTGGTTGGCAGGAGAGCCAACACCGTGTTACTAGAGGAGGCCGAAAGGCACGCGTTTTAGCTCACGCAGGCTGGCGTGAGGTCTGTAACAGGACAAGGAAATTAGAATTTAGAAAAACTGACGTAGCTGGTGGAATACTTAACTTTAATCCATTAATGACGAACGTCGCTCTTGACGGTAGATGCTTCACAATATCAATAGTAACTGAATATGGCGCCTTCCTAGGTCGTAGCAAATGACGTAGCGGAATGCTATGCTAAACTATCGTCTCGGCAAATGAGAGCGTATTTTGTCAGTGAACCACCGCTAGCAAAGTCGGTTGTACAACTGGGGCCAGTGCTAGGAAGTCTCTCTAGACCTGCCGTGTGGCGGCGTTCGGTCTGCAATCACTGATAGTGGCGACACGCGGGTCCGACGTGTACTACCGGACCGCGGCCGATTTAAAGGCTACCACCTAGCAAGTGTGGTGTCTGGCGGTGACACCACACACCTGACCAAAAGTCTTGTTCTCCTGCCACCGAACTTCGCTGATTCCCACTATATCTAACTTTAACCTATCCATTTCCCTTTTTAAATTTTCTAACCTACCTGCCCGATTAAGGGATCTGACATTCCACGCTCCGATCCGTAGAATGCCAGTTTTCTTTCTCCTGATAACGACGTCCTCTTGAGTAGTCACCGCCCGGAGATCCGAATGGGGGACTATTTTACCTCCGGAATATTTTACCCAAGAGGACACCATCATCATTTAACCATACAGTAAAGCTGCATGCCCTCGGGAAAAATTACGGCTGTAGTTTCCCCTTCCTTTCAGCCGTTCGCAGTACCAGAACAGCAAGGCCATTTTGGTTAGTGCTACAAGGCCAGATCAGTCAATCATCCAGACTGTTGCCCCTGCAACTACTGAAAAGGCTGCTGCCCCTCTTGAGGAACCACACGTTTGTCTGGCCTCTCAACAGATATCCCTCCGTTGTGGTTGCACCTACGGTACGGCTATCTGTATCGTTGAGGTACACAAGCCTCCCCACCAACGGCAAGGTCCATGGTTCATAGGGGGGGGGGGGGGGGGGGCTATCCAATATACAAGTATCCAAGTAATCCAATATACAAGTATAGAAGGTTGTGTGTCTGACTGTGTGTGTGTGTGTGTGTGTGTGTGTGTGTGTGTGAATGTACACGCGTGCGCATAAGCCTCTGAATTTCTTAAGTGAAAACTTTTAAAATAAAACAAACGTTATTAACACTTTAACATCTTTATCCTTAGTGCCTACTTAGTAGCAGGCCACCGCCGCTAGAGGTTTTCGCTCTGTAGCGTGTAAAATGGCGGTGTGTAGCGAAACTATGACGGTGTTGTAATTTAGTTTCGGTTTCGAAGAGTTCGTCCACATATGGAGCACCGTCTCCATCAGCGTGACGATGTCACACCACCCACAAGCGCTGCTGCATCTGCAATAATACGACGCCTTGGGTTCACTGTCATCGATCAACTTCCATCATACAGTCCCGACACGACGTGACGACATCGTATTTTCATGTGTTTCCCAAACTTAAACACCACCTTGGAAGACTTCACTCTGATGGTGATTGAGCGCCGCAAGGGATTAGCCGAGCGGTCTGGAGCGCTGCAGTCATGCACTATACGGCTGGTCCCGGCGGAGGTTCGAGTCCTCACTCGGGTATGGGTGTGTGTGTTTGTCCTTAGGATAATTTAGGTTAAGTAATATGTAAGCTTAGGGACTGATGACCTTAGCAGTTAACTCCCATAAGATTTCACACACAGTTGAACATTTGAAGTGATGGAGCGATGTGAGCTGAGGTGAGGTTGTGGTTCCGTATCTCTGAAGATCGGACTTCTTACTGTAATGTCTCACGATAATTTTATCATTAATGGATTATATTGACTCTTCCCCAATTTAACCCCTTGTGGTGGTGGTTCGTTTATTTATTTTCTACATCTACATCCACATCCATACTCCGCAAGCCACCTGACGGTGTGTGGCGGAGGGTACCCTGAGTACCTCTAACGGTTCTCCCTTCTATTCCAGTCTCGTATTGTTCGTGGAAGGAAGGATTGTCGGTATGCTTCTGTGTGGGCTCTAATCTCTCTGATTTTATCCTCTTGGTTTCTTCGCGAGATATACATAGGAGGGAGCAATATACTGCTTGACTCTTCGGTGAAGGTATGTTCTCGAAACTTTAACAAAAGCCCGTACCGAGCTAGTGAGCGTCTCTCCTGCAGAGTCTTCCACTGGAGTTTATCTATCATCTCCGTAACGCTTTCGCGATTAATAAATGATCATGTAACGAAGCGCGCTGCTCTCCGTTGGATCTTCTCTATCTCTTCTAGCAACCCTATCTGGTACGGATCCCACACTGCTGAGCAGTATTCAAGCAGTGGGCGAACAAGCGTGCTGTAACCTACTTCCTTTGTTTTCGGATTGCATTTCCTTAGGATTCTTCCAACGAATCTCAGTCTGGCATCTGCTTTACCGACGATCAACTTTATATGATCATTCCGTTTTAAATCACTCCTAATGCGTACACCCAGATAATTTATGGAATTAACTGCTTCCAGTTGCTGACCTGCTATTTTGTAGATAAATGATAAGGGATCTGTCTTTCTATGTATTCGGAGCACATTACACTTGTCTACATTGAGATTCAATTGCCATTCCCTGCACCATACGTCAATTCGCTGCAGATCCTCCTGCATTTCAGTACAATTTTCCATTGTTACAACCTCTCGATACACCACAGCATCATCTGCAAAAAGCCTCAGTGAACTTCCGATGTCATCCACCAGGTCATTTATGTATATTGTGAATAGCAACGGTCCTATGACACTCCCCTGCGGCACACCTGAAATCACTCTTACTTCGGAAGACTTCTCTCCATTGAGAATGACATGCTGCGTTCTGTTATTTAGGAACTCCTCAATCCAATCACACAATTGGTCTGATAGTCCATATGCTCTTACTTTGTTCATTAAACGACTGTGGGGAACTGTATAGAACGCCTTGCGGAAGTCAAGAAACACGGCATCTACCTGTGAACCCGTGTCTATGGCCCTCTGAGTCTCGTGGACGAATAGCGCGAGCTGGGTTTCACACGACCGTCTTTTTCGAAATCCATGCTGATTCCTACAGAGTAGATTTCTAGTCTCCAGAAAAGTCATTATACTGGAACATAATACGTGTTCCAAAATTCTACAACTGATCGACGTTAGAGATACAGGTCTATAGTTCTCCACATCTGTTCGATGTCCCTTCTCGAAAATGGGGATGACCTGTGCCCTTTTCCAATCCTTTGGAACGCTACGCTCTTCTAGAGACCTACGGTACATCGCTGCAAGAAGGGGGGCAAGTTCCTTCGCGTACTCCGTGTAAAATCGAACTGGTATCACATCAGGTCCAGCGGCCTTTCCTCTTTTGAGCGATTTTAATTGTTTCTCTATCCCTCTGTTGTCTATTTCGATATCTACCATTTTGTCATCTGTGCGACAATCTATAGAAGGAACTACAGTGCAGTCTTCCTCTGCGAAACAGCTTTGTAAAAAGACATTTAGTATTTCGGCCTTTAGTCTGTCATCCTCTGTTTCAGTACCATTTTGGTCACAGAGTGTCTGGACATTTTGTTTTGATCCACCTACCACTTTGACATAAGACCAAAATTTCTTAGGATTTTCTGCCAAGTCAGTACATAGAATTTACTTTCGAATTCGTTTTCATAGGGTGTCTTCTGTGATTCCACGTGGGACCCTTACACCATGACATGCTTCATGATTTACAGTGCTTGTGTATTCAAAATGTCACGTCATTGGTCGCAGGGTATCAACTTTCTCTACTAGTTTGAGTGTGTGCCCTTGCATCATGACTTGAAGTGTGGCCACGTTCAATTCTTGTTTTGTATGACTTGCACGATTTTGATATTAGTTGCACAAGTCGTGCCGCAGGAGGAGCATTCATAAATGATAGATGGTAATATGATTGTCTTGTAGAGTCGTAGTTTGATGACTGAATTCATGGTTGTGCTTGTTAGTAACGGATATATAGCCTGAAGCGTTCGGACCAGTTTCTCCTTTCCAGGCTGTACATGCTGTTTAAATGTGAGATTGTTGTCTATAATCGCCGCAAGGTACCGCACCTGATGCGCCCAGTGTAGAGACTCCATTTACCACTATACGATCTCGTAACTCAGGTCTTCTCCGAGTGAACGTGAGAGCCTGTGTCTTGTCGACGTTTAGTTTAATCATGTTGACAGTTGCACATTGTTCAACGAGTCTCAATTGACGTTGCAGGCGTATTATTGGGGCGTTGTCCTGCAGCTGCTGGTGAAGATGGCAGTGCCGTCTGCAAATTGCACAACCACCATCTGTGGTATTGTCGGCAGCTCATTTATAGGATGAACAGAGTTTGTAGTAGCACCAACCAGTGGGGATTTCCTCATCGAGTTGTTTCGAACCGAAGCGCTAGTTGTCAAGCTTCACAAAGAATATTCTATCAGTTGGGAAACTGTCTACTAGCTTTAAGATGTAGTTCGAGATAACACCTATTGCGTCCATTTCTGATATGAACTTTTCTTTCCGTACTTTATCATATGCCTTTTCTACGTCTAGAAATGCCGCCGACGTGTAATATGCGTGGGTCATTTTGCAGACAATGTATTCAGTCGTTGTAAGTAGCTGGAGTTCAGAGGACATTTTAGATAGGAAAGCGAACTGATCTGTTCTTACGATGTAATATGCTGTTAATGGCTGTCTTAGACGCTGTAGTATGACCCTTTCTAACACCATGGACAATCTAGATAACGGATTGGTCGGCGTGTGGTTTACCAGAAGTTTAGGGTCTTTGGCCCGTTTCCGTATCGGTACCACTCTTGGTATTTTCCACACAGGCGGGAAGTAATTTGTAAGAAAACAGCTGCCGAAAATCCTCATTAGTAGAATCAGTCATATGTGTGGGATGTTCTGTAGTTGCTCATTAGAAATACTGCCAGGCCGGACGCGGAGCTGGTTCTCAGATTCCAGATTATTTTTCGTACGTCTCCTGGAGTACTGAGGTGCAGCTGTTTACGTCTGTTCGCCTCGTGAGTACGAGCGTGGTTTGAAAAGTTCTGGTAATCACCACGAGAGGTCAGCGCTAGCGCGACGAGTTGTTCGCGTGATATTCATTGGACTGTTACCTGTAAACATGTGCCACGTCAGTGCTCTTGGAAAAGAGCTGTGGCGGTGAAGTGGCTCTGCTGACGTTCCCGCGCAGTGATTTGCGAAGATGGCAAAAATCGAGAGTCGAGTAGTGATTAAGTACATCGTAAAGAACGCTATCAAAGCAAAGAACATTCATGCCGATTTTCAGAATTAAATGATGATCCGCGCAGTGGTCGGCCAAGATGAGTCACTACTCCAGAAACCACTGAAAAAGTGCACAAAATGGTCAGGGAAGATCGCCGATTGAAAGTGCGTGAAATTGCTCACGCTTGCCAGATGTCATCTGAAAGGGTACATCGCATTTTAAGTGAAGAATTAGTGTTGTGGTTGGCAGGAGAACCAACCGTGTTCCTTAAAGGAGGCCGAAATGCACGCGTTTTAGCTCTCGCAGGCTGGCGTGAGGTCTGGAACATGACAAGGAAATTAGAATTGAGAAAAACGGACGTAGCTGGTGGAATACTTAACTTTAATCCATTAATGGAGAACGTCGCTCTTTATGGTACATGATTCACAGCATCAATAGCACGGATACTGGCGCCTTGCTAGGTCGTAGCAAATAACGTAGCTGAAAGCTATGCTAACTATCGTCTCGGCAAATGAGAGCGTAGAAGTCAGTGAACCATCGCTAGCCAAGTCGGCTGTACAACTGGGCTGAGCGCTAGGAAGTCTCTCTAGACCTGCCGTGTGGCGGCGCTCGGTCTGCAATCATTGATAGTGGCGACACGCGGATCCGACGTTTACTAACGGACCGCGGCCGATTTAAAGGCTACCATCTAGCAAGTGTGGTGTCTGGCGGTGACACCACAATTAGAAATGAAAAAATCACCTGCAAGATGGGTGCCGCGACTCTTGACGCTGGATCAAAAATGCATGAGCATATACATATCTGAACAATGTTTGGCCCGTTTTAAAAGAAACGAACAAGATTTTTTGCGCCAGTTTGTGACCACAGATGAAACTTTGGTGCACTACTGTACCCCAGACGTAAAACAAAAGTCAAAGCAGTGAAAAAACGCTGATTCTCCGCCACCAAAGAAAGCGAAGACAATTCCTTCGGCGGGAAAGGTAACGGCATCAGTGTTCTGGGATGCGATTATCTCGCCACTAGGCAGACAATTACTGGAAAATACTATGCTAACCTCCTGGACAAATTGCAAAAAAAGATATGCGAAAAAAGGCCAGGTTTAGCAAGGAAGAAAGTCATATTCCATTAAGACAATGCGCGCCCCCACATATGTACCGTCGCCATGGCAAAATTACACGAACTATGGTATGAATTGTTGCCACATCCGAATTAGTCACCTGATATGGCTCCATCAGACTTCCATTCTTCCCAAAACTGAAAATTTTTCTTGGTGAACAAAGATCCACTTCAAACGAAGAATTGATAGCCGAAATTGACAACTATTTTGCAGGTCTGGAGGAACCTCGTTTACGAGATGGGATCAAGGCACTGGAACATCGTTGAACAAAGTGCATTAATCTACAAGGAGACTACACTGAAAAATAAAAAAAGTTTCAGTGATGTATTTTTTTTTTTCCTTTTCCGTTCTGAGAACTTTTCAAACCACCCTCGTACACTGGGTATCTTCCTCGCCGACTCCAAACTCCTATGGGCGTAATATCTGAGAGGATATAAGTGCTCACATAGAACAGAAAGATATACCAAACTGTGTCAAACCACTCCCTAAACAGAGACTGAAAATAAAGACTCTTTATTGTACGGTAATAAAAATAGCTGTAATATAAAGTATTGAAATATATAACCGTAAAAGTGCAGTAAAACATATTTCGTCGTACCACATTCTCCTCTTGCACTATTCCTACCCAGTGGGAGTGAACAGAAAATAATTTCGCAGCCATCTGAATCTTGATATGCGGCTGCTTTCGCTGACATTATGTTGAATAGGGCGTTGTCTGAATGCTGCTTTTATAGTCTACGTTCGGAGATGATTAGGCGAAACGACTACACGGCGTCGTACAATGCAATGCGGAGGACAGCTGTATACGTGAGGGCCGACTTTGCCTTTGCAGAGGACAATATATGAGGCTTTGTGTGCGTCACAAGGGAACCAAGTTCCCCAGCGGCGGTCCCCCCTGCCCCTCTCTCCCGCTTTCCCTGGTATAAGCTGGCTGGTCCTGCTCTCTCTTATTACAGGCGGCAGTTGGCGCCTTCTTCTCGTCGCACAGCTATTGTCGTTCTCTAGGCGGAGCCGCTCCTGCCGCACTTACGAAGTTTTTCGAAGGGTAGTCATAAGATGATTCTTATCACCACGAAAAAGGAAAGTCATTTAATTTTCTGAAATTTTTATTTCCTTTTCTTTATTTTTATCAGCTTGTAAGACACAAGAAAACAGACCAAATTAACAATATGAAGACACCGACACCATATTTGTTTATACAGTTTAATATAGTTTCAAATTTGTAGTTCCCAATACATGTTTATAGCTGGATTACTCGAAACAATTGGGTATTGCAGAAACATTACCTTTTATTCGAGACTAATGTTTTCAGTTGTGATTTTACAAAATATGTGAAGTAAGTGTTTAATAAATAAAGTTCATCTTTCTGTATTTCATTTGGGATAAGTAAACAATAACAGGAAGAAACAGTCCATACCTGTGTAAATTAGCAATGGTTTGTTTTATATAGCGTCTGTCAAGTTGAGCCTCAAAAGTTCCAAATTACTCAGGACAAGCAATGTTGTATTAAAAAGACTAAAAACGATAATTTATTGTTCATTGGCTTACATTCACTTTGCTGATTGAAATTAAGTAGAAAATTTCAATAAAATAATTTAAGTAAAAGAAAATTTTTGAAATTATGAATGTAAATAAAGAATGCACAAGCCTCACATACTATTAATTTTAAAAACTGAACTAAAATTAAATTTAAAAAAACAAACATCACTGTTTTTTCGCATATAAATCGTTGTTTTAAATATATATACTCTTTAAATTACTTTCATTTTCTGATTTGTAAAACGTTTTAGAAGGTTGTTCTTCTGGATTTTTCTCACACCGGAAGAATCTATTTAAGGCTGGACAGCGCCAAATGCATCTCAATTTTTTCTGAAGCTTTCAAATGCGCAAAATTTGTGTTTAGTTTCACACATGAAACACTGTATATCCTGTGGAAACCTTTTTTGAGATAATACTAGGATGAGGAAGAATTTTTTGTCATGAATATTTATTTAAAATCGAGTATCCTCTGAAAAGTATTTTTCAGAAGATATGATCCAATGGAGGATAAATAATGTAATTATCAGCAAACACGGGGACTCCTACAACCAACAACATAACTGAGGCTGCAGATGAACCTCAAGCCGCCATCACTGCTACTATGTACACTAACTACAGTCATTATAACACTCACTTTACAGTGTAAGTGTATCTGATTACGTGCTGAAATAGTGATAGCGGTGAATAATGTTGAACATATCTCGGATATACGGAATGATTCCTTTATGATGTTACACACTTTCACGGATGGCGAAAAGGATTTATGTATCAATTTGAGGTAAGGATACCTGTCTGGAAACGATCAAGTCTAAAGTTGCTAGCGTGTCATTCTGATACATCTGACAGTGGAATACAAGTACCGATATTGTTGCAGCTACGATCGTCGTATAGAGAACTTCCAGAGGTGATAGTTGGAACCGAAATAAGAAGAAAATGTCTAGTAAACATGGTCTCCAAAACGCATATCTTAAGAGCTATGGGCACTTGTTGAGCAGAAGAAATACACTCCTGGAAATTGAAATAAGAACACCGTGAATTCATTGTCCCAGGAAGGGGAAACTTTATTGACACATTCCTGGGGTCAGATACATCACATGATCACACTGACAGAACCACAGGCACATAGACACAGGCAACAGAGCATGCACAATGTCGGCACTAGTACAGTGTATATCCACCTTTCGCAGCAATGCAGGCTGCTATTCTCCCATGGAGACGATCGTAGAGATGCTGGATGTAGTCCTGTTGAACGGCTTGCCATGCCATTTCCACCTGGCGCCTCAGTTGGACCAGCGTTCGTGCTGGACGTGCAGACCGAGTGAGACGACGCTTCATCCAGTCCTAAACATGCTCAATGGGGGACAGATCCGGAGATCTTGCTGGCCAGGGTAGTTGACTTACACCTTCTAGAGCACGTTGGGTGGCACGGGATACATGCGGACGTGCATTGTCCTGTTGGAACAGCAAGTTCCCTTGCCGGTCTAGGAATGGTAGAACGATGGGTTCGATGACGGTTTGGATGTACCGTGCACTATTCAGTGTCCCCTCGACGATCACCAGAGGTGTACGGCCAGTGTAGGAGATCGCTCCCCACACCATGATGCCGGGTGTTGGCCCTGTGTGCCTCGGTCGTATGCAGTCCTGATTGTGGCGCTCACCTGCACGGCGCCAAACACGCATACGACCCTCATTGGCACCAAGGCATAAGCGACTCTCATCGCTGAAGACGACACGTCTCTATTCGTCGCTCCATTCATGCCTGTCGCGACACCACTGGAGGCGGGCTGCACGATGTTGGGGCGTGAGCGGAAGACGGCCTAACGGTGTGCGGGACCGTAGCCCAGCTTCATGGAGACGGTTGCGAATGGTCCTCGCCGATACCCCAGGAGCAACAGTGTCCCTAATTTGCTGGGAAGTGGCGGTGCGGTCCCCTATGGCACTGCGTAGGATCCTACGGTCTTGGCGTGCATCCGTGCGTCGCTGCGGTCCGGTCCCAGGTCGACGGGCACGTGCACCTTCCGCCGACCACTGGCGACAACATCGATGTACAGTGGAGATCTCACGCCCCACGTTTTGAGCAATTCGGCGGTACGTCCACCCGGCCTTCCGCATGCCCACTATACGCCCTCGCTCAAAGTCCGTCAACTGCACATACGGTTCACGTCCACGCTGTAGCGGCATGCTACCAGTGATAAAGACTGCGATGGAGCTCCGTTTGCCACGGCAAACTGGCTGACACTGACGGCGGTGGTGCACAAATGCTGCGCAACTAGCGCCATTCGACGGCCAACACCGCGGTTCCTGGTGTGTCCGCTGTGCCGTGCGTGTGATCATTGCTTGTACAGCCCTCTCGCAGTGTCCGGAGCAAGTATGGTGGGTCTGACACACCGGTGTCAATGTGTTCTTTTTTCCATTTCCAGGAGTGTATGTTTCACAGTAGAGACGATGAAGAGGTACTGACAGATTTATGTCTGCTTTTTAGAGCCTTTGTTAACGGGACTTTTTTTTTGTTCTTGTGGTCCAGCCTTCCTACTCCAACAGTATGGAAACCGATGACGTAGCAGTAAAAGAGATGTGTTTCACAGTATCGGGGATCAAGAACTGTTTTCCTTTTGTTTTCCTCAGTCACTTAAAAGCCGAGAGTGTTCCTCTGGAAAACGCATGGCCGATTTTCTTGTCCATTAACAGCTTATGTTCCTTCTCTAACGACCTCGACGCCAGTGGGACGAGAAGCCCCTAGAAATAACAAATCACGCTTTCAGTTCAGTTGTTAAGGTCTTTCTTGCTCCTCATGTGGTTCACATTGTCCGTAACACTACATTTTAAATCACTGTATTACTTGTTAAACCTCTATTCAAATATGTCGATTCTATGTCTTGTTTTTGCCGTGCGGGATTAGCCGAGCGGTCTTAGGCGCTGCAGTCATGGACTGTGCGGCTGGTCCCAGCGGATGTTCGAGTCCTCCCTCGGGCATGGGTGTGTGTGTTTCTCCTTAGGATAATTTAGGTTAAATAGTGTGTAAGCTTAGGGACTAATGACTTTAGCAGTTAAGTCCCATAAGATTCCACACACATTTGAACATTTTTTTTCTTGTTTTTAGAAAGCTTTTAACCAAAATTTACATCTACATCTACGTATGTACCCTACAAGCTACCAGGCGGTGCGTGGTGAAGCATACTTCTGAAACTCCTCTTCTGTCCCCCAATGGCATATAGGAAGAATGACTGTCGGAAAATCTCAGTATTAGCTATAATCTCTCGGATTTTCTCGTTGTGACAACTTCGTGAGACGCATGTAAGTGGAACAGAGTTGTAAAACTTCCATAGGCTACCGTAGATTATCATAAGTAAGCGCAGGCTGGGGTGGTTTTTCCAGGAGACTTGGTCAGCTAAGATCCACCCGCACATTAGGTGTCGAGCGTAAGCTCATTTCGATTGCTTTGTTTGCAGAAGCGGTATGTGTCTTACTAAGATTCCCCTATAAATTGGACGCAGTGAACCATCCAGAAACTGAGTGAAGATATATATGATGGGACGCGTAACGTACGGATCATCTTTGCTTGAAGCGCTGAAGCGTCTAGAAACAGAGGATACAATAAGGGCCACACAACCTACGGAACATTTTTGTTGTACATAGTTATTCTCCTGTCTGTTACTAAAAAATAATCGGTATTTAAGCTACATTGAAATTGTTGATGTTTAATTCAGGTTTTATTAGCAAATTGTTGATTTTAAACGTGAAACAGAGGTGTGTTGGACCAAACGAAAAAAAAAGAAAATACAGATTTCCTCAAAAAAAGAAAAAACCAAACATCACTCCAATATTTTATCGAGCTTATATAAAACATGTTTCTGTTCTTCATAAACAACTTTCGCACTCATCAATAATAACAGGAAACTCTTGCCTTTGAATCATGAAGCACATTTCACCGAGTACCAAATAACAATAATAATTATATAGATTTTTTATGTTTGTACATGTAAATTGTACTTGCATCAGAAGTTATTGCTTTGGTTATATAAAAGCGAAGAAGTTACGCGATCAAATAATTTTTCTTACACATAAAATGAATTTGTATTTAGAAAAGATATAGAATAAAAAATGGACTGACACTGAATGATGTGCGGTGTTAATTACGTGCAAAATAAACAAAAGAGAACTCGTCGGCTCCCAGTTTCTCTCTCATACGTTTCTTTCCCTAGTAGTGCTACCAATACTACCGGTAATTCTACCATTTAAAACGTCATTTATCCACTGTACAAAAAGTACCTAAGCGTAGTTTTGATAGTGTGCAAATCTAGGGCGGAAGTAATATGTTGCTCAACTCCTCCTGGAACATGTGTGTGTGAAATCTTATGGGACTTTACTGCTAAGGTCATCAGTCCCTAAGCTTACACACTACTTAACCTAAATTATCCTAAAGATAAACACTCACACACCTATGCCCTAGGGAGGACTCGAACCTCCACCGGGGTCAGCCGCACAGCCCATGACTGCAACGCCCTAGACCTCGTGGAACGTACTGTGTCAGAATTTCAGTCATAAACCATTCCGTAAAGCACAAGAACCTCTTGTAGCTTCTGCCACTGGAGTTTGTTGAGCATCTCCGTAGGGTTCTCGCGCCGTCTAAGGGGCCCCTGACGATGTGCGCCGCTCTTCGTTGGACCCCTCAATCTCATACATTAATCCAGTGAGGTAACGATCTCGCACTGATGAACGATACATAAGAATCTGTAGAACAAGTCTTTTGTAAGCCATTCCTTCCTTGGAAGAATTACGTCTCCTTACGTTTCTTCTAATGAATGTCAGCCTGGCATCTACTTCTTTTACAATTTGTTTTATATGGTCATTCCAAATTTGGTTGCTCTGGATGATTACTCCTAGGTATTTGACAAGAATTACTGTTTCTTTTTATTTGTAGCTAGTGGCGTAATCTGACAGTAGTGGATTTATTCGGATATTGATGCGCATTATGTTATATTTATGTACGTTCTGGGTCAACACCCAGTCCCTAGACCAATCATCAATCCTTTGCAGGTCTTCCTGCATTTCATTACAATCTTCTGCCATTTCTATCTTCTTGTAGACAACCGCTTCATCTTGGAACAGTCTCATGCAGCTTCCGACTTAATCCACTAGATCTTTTATTTATATATACTGTAGACAGTAACGGTCCTATCACGCTTCCTTAGAGTACCCCTAAATTTGCCATTATATCTGTCAGTTTTGTACTGTTAAGATCGACTTGCTGAGTTCTATCTGCAAGGAAGATTGAAAACCAGTAGCAAATTTGGTCTTGTACTCGGTAAGCTCGTGTTTTGTTCACCAAACGAGATCGCCGAGCCGTATCAAGTGTTTTCCTATAGTCAAGGAATATGACTTAGACGTAGACACTTGCCTACAGAACTCTGGACGTCACCAGAGAAAAAAATGACATCAGTTTCGCGATATCTCTGTTTGTGTAATTCATGTTCATATGTTGATTCTTCGTTCTCCAAAAGATCATAATACCTGAGTATAAAACATATTTCACAACTCTACAGCAGATAACGTCAGCGGTGTAGGCCTATAATTATTTGCATAATACCTTTGACTTTTTTTCAGAACGGGAATAACCTGCACTTTTTTACAGTCTTTGGGTTATCTTCGTTACTGCAGCAACCTCCTATAAAGTACCTCTGGAAGGGGAGGAAGTTCTTTAGTATAATCTCGTAGAATCTTTAATTAATTTTTTTGGTCATTCGTTCCTGGATCGAGACAATACAATGAATTATAGTAACGACTATCAAAAAAATTTATGCAAAGTGTCGGTGCTTGAGCATAGCATTTTTGTTAAAGGTCTGTTCATGTATTTTTATCCCTCGTTCTTTTCTCTGTGGTAAATCAAACTTTGTTATCAGACAGCACCCGAAGACGACGGTGCATCGAGCTGGGCGACTTTTGACTTAAAAGTACTGATCCTTTTGCCTTGACAAGCCACCCAACAATCTTACAATGACTAAAGATACAAAATAAAACATAAATAGGTTAGTATTAACAGTATATTCTGAAATGAAAACACTATTTAAACAAGGACACTTACATTATGCAACTACGAGTGCCGTTTGTTAGCAACTCGGGGGATGAATATGTTAATAAAATACTGTAGTATTAATGGCGGTGTGCCACATACGTCCGATCTGGACAAGACGTAGAAAACCAAAAGTGACTCTTAGTCTAATCAGATGACGATCAAAAATCTTCAAATGTTTCCAGCGGCTGCATACAATATTTATACAGCCGTGGACTGTATCTGTGACACAATTATTTCTTTATTTCATTTCTTATAATTACATTTTCTGCTAATAAAAGCTCAGAATGCAAATGTGCTTTTAAAAATCTCACAGCTATTTCATCCAATCCAGATGCGTTTCCACTATTAAGAGATTGTACATGCTTTTCTACTCCGCAAAAATTTATGTCAATATCTACCATTACGGTGTTCATGCAAGAGGAGGAACTGTATTACGATCTCTCGGGGTGGTATGGTTTTCAGATGAGCGAATTCGGGATTTTGACCTTCTCTCTGTCATCTTTCGTTTCGATGTCATTATCGTCACTGAATGATTGAGTAAATGATTTCGATATGCTTACTGACTTTGCGCAAGTCCAAAACTTCTTAGGGTTTTTAATCACCTTGGTTGTCAATATACTTTTCTCTCGGGTTCATTAATGCTTCTCTCATTGTTCTCCTTAGGCTCATTTTCGCTCCGTTCAGCTTTTGTTTGTCCGCTAGGCTTGGACTCGGGTTGAGTCTGTGATGACGTTCGCTTTTCAATAAACCACGATGCGTCTTTCCCACCCTTTCAAACCTTGCTCTGAATATGCTTGTCTAAGGCTTATGGAACAATGGCACAATCACATACCCAATAAAACTTCACTGGCACCACCCGTGAAACAGGTAGTTTCCTCGAGTCGTTTCAGGGACAGGTGGTCGATCCTTTTCCCAGTCTCCACCGATTCAGCGAGTGCTTCGTCTCTAATGACATCGATGTCGCGAAAAGTTTAAATAACGTGCAACCTCCATCCGGTAAACCATAATGTTTCTTCACATTGTCCCTGAAAAATTTTGACCGGTCTGCGGCCTCTGAAGGTCTGGATTCAATTAGCAGTTTCTATTTAGTTCACGTTGCGTAGTGACAGCGCTGATTATACACCGGCCAAGTTCTATTTCTGTACTTAATTACGTGGACAGGCATCGTTTCGCCTGTGGCTGCTGCTAGTAGCTTGTCGTGGCATTCGTCTGAATACCGGATAGAGTGTATAACAGCTTATTAACAGACCCTGCAAAAATGTTTCCTCATAAGAAGTATAATTTTACATACGTTGATTCAGCTCGTTGGATTGAACCAGTCGATATTCACTTATTTGCGTAAGCGTAACTGTTGCTAGACTCAAGGCTGATTTGCAAATAATACACTGGATAGCTCTGTACTGATGTCCTTGGTCTGTTCTGCATTGTCGTTTAATGTGATAGCCTCTCATGAGGAACAACGGCACATTAACACATCTTAGAAGATGGCATACGACAGATTTAGAAGTTCTCTACGCCGTATACCCGTTACAAACACACTGAAAAGTGCAACAATCGCCTGGACGTCCAATTTTGTAGGACATCTGATTCCTATCACTTATGCAGGTTTGAAAATTTTTCATTCCAAAATTTAAGAACTATAAAGTCTTCGAAAATGGCTACTTCGATATAGAGTGCTACCATATTTTATTTCCAGCGAACTGCCCTATTGCTTTTTAGGTGCTATTAAAAAAAATTAATTTTCAAATCGCTGGGTATGAAATTCTCCAATAGTGTTTAGTATTTCGTCAACAGCAATGACATCTTGTTTTCTTGCTGAATGTCCAATCTATAATGTAGTCCATTCACTACAGACTGAAGGATATTATTAACACGGAAAACTGAAATTCAAAAGGGACTAAGTGTCACAATTATTTCATCAAAATAACTTGAGAGCCTTGCCTGATAACTTTCAAAAGAGAGAAAATGTTAGTCTTGACTATGCCCACTCTTGCAACGAAATGTAGTATCAAGCCCAGTTACATACGGGGGAGAAACGTATTAAGCTCCTTGCAAAATGCAGTTCTCAGAATAAAAATAAATTTTATTCGTTATTATTTACGAAAACTGTTTGGAAAGTTTGTGCTCTACACTTACAAAATAGACTGACTCCTGAGGAAGGAAAAGGTGCAAGAAAATGTAATTTGAAGTAAATGGAAGACATAGCAGTCAAGCCTCTCCGAAAGACACCTACTGGGGTTTGTGGGATAATAGATCGACACTACATTGTCTAAATCATGGGCCAGATTTTCAGATTATACAGGAGATATACACTAAATGTAGTAGGCATATGAAAACATTTCTTTTCCTAATAAACACGTCCTTGTTTGTTCCTTTACTTTCTTTTGCAATAATATGTTAGTCAACCAACTGGAGTTTGTAGTCCATTGGCTTCACTTAGAAAACTAACAAACTAAAGCAGCATTTACTTGACTACAGTTGTGTCAAATAAACATCATCGATGTGGTTCCTATGATACACCTGAGTCAAGTCACCGCCATCTTTGTGAAGTATTTCCTTTCAGATGGAAAGGTTGGGTTTTACAGAGTATCCAATTTCTTTTCCTTTATTGTGATTTCATTCCCCTGCCCCATAGGGGGCAGGGGAGGGCTGTCAGTGGCACAATCCGCCACTCTTCAGCCGAGTGACATGACAGCTAATAAAAGGAGAAAATTATACATGAAAAGGTGATGAAAAGCGGGACATAAAAACAGAGTAAGGGGAGACAATGGAGGGAAAATATACACTGACACGGAGACGTTCATGGAGGGGCAATTAAAAAAGACTACATAAAATTAAAAAACACAGTTTAGGGGGGTGAGGCAGTGTACCAAGAGGCAGGAGTCAGGTGGGGCAGGGGATGAAGAGGGAAGACAAGGGAGTAGGGAGTGCAGAAACACTGAGTTGGAGGAGGAAAGCTGATCAGGAAAAGGGAGGGGGAGGAAAGGGAGCCCTGAGGAGGAAGTAGGAGGAAGGTGGGGTTATATTTGGTAGGAGGGGTAGACGTCAGGGCGAAATTCATCAAGCAGGAGAGGTAGGTGCGTTGGGAAAGGAGGTGGAGGGTGTGGAGATGGAGAGAGGGCGGGACACAACAGTAAAGGTGCAGCAATGGACTGTGGGTGGAGAGGAAGGGGGACACCAAGGGGTTGTGGGGATCGTGTCAGCAGACAATATACAGGGTGTGGATGTGTTTAAGAAGAAGGAGAAGGTGGCGGAAGGGGATGAGGTCGTAGAAGATGCACTTGGGGGATGGAAGGCAGATATGGAAGGTGAGGCGGAGTGCATGGCGCACGAGGATTTGGAGGACATTATAGAACCTGAAGGGGGCTAGAAATCCAAGCAATGTTGGCATAAGAAAGGATGGAATGGATCAAGGATTTGTAAATGTGAAGGATGGTGGAAGGATGCAGTCCCCATATCCAGCCAGACAGGAGTTTCAGGTGGCAGAGTCTGTTGTGGCCTTAGTGTTGGATTGTAAGGAGTTGGGGAGTCCAGGTGAGGTGGCGATCAAGGATGAGGCCAAGGTATTTGAGGGTAGGAGTGAGGTGAATAGGACAGCCATAAATGGTGAGGTAGAAATCATGGTGACGGAAGTAGCAGGTGGTGCAGCCTATGATGATCGCCTGGGTCTTGGAGGGGTTGATACTAAGGAATCACTGGTTGCACCAGGTGGTGAATTGGTCAAGGTGAGTTTGGAGGGTACGGTGGGACCGTTGAAGGGTAGGATAAAGGGCTGGGAAGACGGTGTCATCAGCAAATTGGAGGAGATGAACAGGTTGGGGAGGTTTGGGCATATCAGCAGTGTCCACGAGATAGAGGAGAGGGGAAAGGAAGAAGCCTTGAGGCACGCCAGTGGAGGGATAGAAGGTATGGGAGTTGGAATTGTGATTAGTGACATAGGAGGGACGACAGGAGAGGAAGGAAGCAACGAGATGGACAAAATTGATAGGGAGAGCATAGGTCTGGAGTTTGATGAGGAGCCTGAGATGCCAGACACGATCCTAGGCGTTCTGGAGGTCAAGGGAAACAAAGATAGCGGAGCGACAGGAGCTAAGTTGGAGGGAAAGAAGATTGGTAAAGTTAAGTAACTGGTCAAAGGCTGAGAAGGAAGGCCAGAAGCCCATGTAAGGTGAAGGAGGTGGTGATGGTTAAGGTGGCGGTGAATATGGTGGGAGAGGAAGTGAGGCAGATGGGTCGATAAGAAGAGGAATCAGTGAGGGGTTTGTTGGCCTTAGGAAAAAGCAAGACACAGGAAGTCTTCTACAGGTCCAGATAGAAGATGATGGAAACGAGGACATTGTACAGGGTAGTATAATTTTAGTTAATTTTTTTATACTGGTTGCTGGTGAGGAGGAAATTTAGTCATTAGTATTTTATTAATGACTCATTTATAAGCAGCCATATCACAGTCATCACAGTCGCTCAAGAAAGTTACAATTAAGCTTTACTTGTTTAATCACAATCGGACGATGACTCTTCCTGTCCGCAGTCTCGATGATTCGAAGTGATCTGCAGTCCTGTGTAAATAAAATGTCTTGGTTTTCTTGCGTTGCGTAATCAGTCCGGAAACCTCAGATCAAGCGAAAAGTTTGCTTTGATGGAGTTTAATTATCCGATGAAATAATGGAGCTCTTGGATCTAATAATTGCAGGTTCGTTTCCAATTCATCGGAAGTTCCCTCCTGATTACCAACGAAACGACACCTCCGTACAAATTTCCAATTAGAGAATACATATATAATACACACCTTTGATGTAACTGCTCAGTATATATTCTCTTGATTACCATACAATATATTTCCAATCTCTTTCTTCCAGTAATCTCGAGAGCAACATTACAATTATTCGGTGCGGCTATTCGGCACGGAGAAGATCCTAGAAGTCCTCTCAACATACACCAGAGAGGATATTACAAAGAGTAAATATGCGCTCGTGGAATAGTAATAGTACTGTACTACTTTGCTCATCGATTCTGCGAGTATATAGATGGTCAAACAGGAAACGTAATTCACTCATAGAATTGTGCAGGGATAATTAGTAGAATATAAAGAGATATTACAGTAGCAAGGACAGCCAGGAGTATGCAAATTTGTGTTACAAACTAAGTAGGAAGTGGAAAATAAAGCCATCAATCTAATCGTTGCGTGACGATGCAAGACCAGAGTACGTAAAAGAAAAACGACCAAGTGCTACCACAACATTGTAGTAGACAAGATGAAGACCTACATTGTACGTCATATACTGACAAGCCAGAACACTACGGACACGTGCTGGACAGCGTGTTGGTCCAACTTTGGAAGGTAGTAGAGCAACGATTCTGTGCGGCATGGACTCGAGAAGTCTTTGGTTGGTTACGTGATAGCAGAGGTCTCCACTGTAGACGCCCAGTCTGTTTCCAGGCAAATTTTGTTGACGTCTTCCTAGCAACCTCCTGAATGTAGAATTCTTTTCGGATACGACACATTCCGCGAAAAACTGAAAATCACAACTGCCTGTTCGTCGTATATAAGACAGGCGTATGCATCGTACCGTGACGTCCTCAGTAAAATCTAGCAGGTAAACAATGACTACAATCGGCTCGCCAAGCTATGCGAGAAGCCCTGGAAGGCCATAATTCCTTCTACGAACGCAGTACTACAATGTAGAATGAACGCAAGATGTTCTTCACTTGGGAGCTTTAGTGACAACAGCATACCGTCTACAGGACATAAAAGCCATAGTCAGTCGGTAATCAGAATGGGAGAAAAGCGCATTTATAATTCTTCGAAACGAAGTAGTACTTTTATTACTAATTTAGTCTCGTTATTGCAAACTCGTTCGAGCCTGCTGCAAGCGATACAGCGAATACACCTTTCTGCTGACATTCAGACTAGTCCTTAGAGTTAAAACCGGTGCGGATATTACCACAATTCCATTAAAGTTAATCCGTCGACGACGATAGGAGCAGCGTGTGTTTATGGGTATGACGAAAGAACGAGAAAAATTATGAGATGGGTGCGACGCTAATATTCATTTGCATTTAACTCTCTTCGTCGAACTGGTAAAAAGGCTAAGACGCCGAGTAAATCGGCAACCCTGAATGTTGCAGCTGTTCCGCTGATATTAAAGAACTTGGATGACCGACTAACTTTGTTGTTAAGCTCGTGCATACAATTATTAGGATTATCAATTAAAGACGGTTCAACCCACAAAAAGAATCATCGTTGATTTATTACCACATGTGTAATCTCCTTAAATGTTAGGATATTTATCCCAATGGAGACATGAACACTCACCCTTTTTCCGCGATTTATTTCAGGCCATTGGCAGACCCATCAATTAGCCTAACCGAACAGACTTTCCCCGAAGTAAAATGACCGACGAATGGGATTCCACAGAAAAGCTAAAATGGGGGAGTCACGTGGCGAAAGATTTGTCTATTTAGAGGATACATGAGGTGATGCACCGTGGATCCCTACACTAGAACGCCATCACAAACTCTTGATTGGAAAACTGTCTTTCGATGTATATCTGGCACTTCTTTGTTTATGCCAATAGCATTAATGACGTAGTCTTCTCTTTCTTAAGAGCATGCATGTAGCACTCCACGGCATATACCGCGATTCGTGATCATGTCTGCCGAAGCCACTCTTGGTCCCCGGAAATATAGCTCCGTGACATTCCATGACAGGCTCTCATTGCAGCCCGTCTGCAGCACCATGTCCCAGAAAGTTCTCACGCAGCGCCGTCTACATGTTGTTGTTGTTGTTGTTGTTCTATTCTTAGGGCAGTTCCGTAGCTGATTCAACTTGTCACGTTCTCCTGTGACGCCTTTCTCGGATTTTGTTGTGGCTGCTCCAACTTTTCTTTCCAACTACTAAGTCTCTAATTACCTCAAAGACATATTTGTTACTTCGTTAAATCTGTGCCCTAGGCTTACCTCTAGCGATATTTTAGAGACTATTTGATTCTAGGAGGTATAACTGCCTTCATCTGTCGTTTCTGAATGTCTTCTGCACTCCTACAATGTATGATCCAAGAGTTCCTTCACAGTCACACTCAAATTAATTAGTCTTAGGGTTTTTCTTTTCAAACATCTCGGCCGCGCTCCGTCCCTGGTTAAATAATGAACAATTCCCCTGCAGAGTTTCAGTTCGTCTTCCCGTTGTTAATTCGTCACGGGAATGCTGTCATTCCTGCAGGATCCGTGCTTTAATTCCTTGTTTAGTTTCCTTCACCCTTTATAGACAGCTCCTTTCGACAGTCATTATTCTGTGCCCTACTTCGGAACTTATTGGTCTCTATTGGTTAGTTTCCCATATTGCCGCTTTGTGTTTGTATAATCGATAATTATGAGAGAAGGGAGAGGATAAAGCTCAATTCCGTTCTAATAATACCAATAGACCGGCGACAATGTCTCCATCCGATGCCATCAGTACTGTACGACACCATCACTCCCCAAGAAGCCCCGAGGAGATCCTGGAACGTAATCCAGAACATTGGGACACAGCCATATGAATAATAAATACACGACCCAACCTTTCCTCCTACTTCATGACAACTTCTGATGCGGACAACTTCGTCTCGGGATCGAAACAGCTATCTTTAGGTAAAGGACCAGCGCCACAGCTCGTCTATGGTTCAAAGAAAACTGACAGCGTTTGATGTAGGAGCGAACTCGAAGCCACAGATGAAATAGTTTACAAATGCTTTCCAGCACATCAGCGTCGTGCAAAAAGAAATGAGAGAATAGCTCATGCAAGGCAAAGTGGCAAACGATAGAGATGTGGAGACGATTGATGTTAATTGGCGATACCACTTGGAGGTGTTTTTCGAAAATTACTTTGATACTTATATTTCTTCGTGTGACGTTTCTCCTTGTCAAGCTACTCGAGATTCTCATATATTTCAGTAAGTTAAAATCTATGGTTATTTGGAAGAACTCATCACTCTTGTCGTTGAACAGATATATCTGATCGTATCAGAAAACCTTAATGTAGAATATGCATTTCTATGAAAGTATACGTTATTTAGAAATATTACCTAAAAATTAATTAAAGTGACTAAAAATCTCAATGTCATATTTTCTAGATTATCTCCAAATCTTGATCATGCAAAGATATGAAAATGAATATTGTAGAAGCAACTGGAATTTTTAGGCATGTTAAAACTCAATCAGGTACATACATCAACGAATAAACTGATTTACAAAGCAGAAAGGTTCTTTATAATGATTGTCACTTTCTGCTTCGGCCTAATCAAAACCAAATCGCCATTCCATTCACAGTTTCCACGCTCACAAGTAAGGGCATTTATACCGTCTATAATCTAATTGAATTTTCAGTTTTCTTAAACATATATTTTCAGCAATTTTATTTTTATTGGATTTTCTTTATGTGTACACACAAACGTACGTCTTTACATCTAAGATAATGGTACTTATTTTTTAGTAGGTATTAAATCTTTCAGTAACGCCCCTCCTTCTACAGAGTTGTTGAAGTGCATTGCATTATGCTCCTCTGTGGATAGAGAGAGACAGAGTTGTTCATTACAGAACCTGCACTGAAAGTTGCTTAACATTCTCTCACCGCCAGCCTGGTTACCAAGCGGTTCTAGGCGCTACAGTCTGGGACCGCGCGACCGCTACGATCGCAGGTTCGAATCCTGCCTCGAGCATGGGTGTGTGTGGTGTCCTTAGGTTAATTAGATTTAAGTGGTTCTAAGTTCTAGGGGACTGATGACCTCAGAAGTTACGTCCCATAGTGCTCAGAGCTATTTGAACCATTCTTTCACCCTGTAAAATCCAGACGTAAACATCATCACTACGTTAGAAATGCATAAACAAATGTCGTTTTTAAACGTTTATCAAGCATAAAATGAAAATATGAATTCAAATAAAGCAGCAATAAGCAAGCGCAAAACACGAAAGGAAATACTAGATAAAGCATGCGCAAGACTAATAATTAATGAGCTGGATCAATTTGAGGAATATCCACGGGCTAGCGCCGTCGGCTTCCAAACGCCGTGGCCGGTTACAGACTGCTGCTCAAGAAGAGCCAATGTTATCGCAGTCTAAAACAAATTATGGATTGTTTATTTTTTCCGTTTTTGTTTGTAATTTTAGTTGTATAGCTTTTCGCCAACTGCAACGGCGCACTCAAATAATCTGACGTCTTAGAATTAAGCGTAGTTCTTCGTACTTGCTTGTCTACATGCGTGCAGCAATAAGCTCTGAACTCTATGTTTTAATTTCATGGCGGTGTCTAAATAGTTATATCACCGTCTAAAAGACACTAAGAAACCTGTTTCTTTTCTTACTCGTATCGACTGTGAAGTTAGCAGCGTAGCTCTGCGCCACCGTCGTCACCTCAGCCTTGAAGGACGTACTCTGTGAAGATAAGCAGCAAGTCTCCCACTTGGATGTCGGACGCAGACCTGTAGTGCCTAAAGCCGGTGCTAAGTTATGATGTCCAGTGCTTAACCGACAACTAGCTTTCATGCTCAAAAGGATCTTAAATGGTACTGTAACCGTCTAAGACACCTATATCGATGTGACATCCCCCAGTAGTTCGTAATTTCAATAATGTTGTTTTGTGCCACCTGAAGCAGTGTGTAGCTAAAGGTCGTCGCATTTATCTGCTTGTGTGCACTGCTATAGTGTCCAGCCCACTGCTTGGTACTTCATTGTTGTTTTCGTGGAAGAGCCTGATAAGTATCCTCGTTGTGTACAGACGCTAGGGCTCGCTTTTACTTACTTTGTGCTCTACGAATGTAGCTATTCTCCCAACGCACTGCAGCAGCCCCACAGTTTGAAATGTCAGAATTAAATGCCTTCACTCCCTATTAAGTATCTGCTTGAGAGCAGTAATACTGCGCTAAGTGCAGGTGTTCAACGCTTATCCAGTAATTTCCAATTTTGCTCTTGTGGAGGCATATACGTCATACACGAGTAAAAGTAATGAAGATAATGATTTTCACATTTTTACTTGTTTTCAATATTTGTAATTCTTCGCACTGTGGAGAATTTACAATAACAAGGGAATTTTGGGTTTTACATAGCAATCGATTACACATGATCACTTGACATAATTTTGCGTGTAGAACATTTTTGGTAGTATTTCATTTTGCAGGATGCCTTAATTAGTGCCACTGCATATAGTAGTGATTAAATACGTAGTATTATTTTCCGCTACCTACAGAAAACACATAAGTGAGTTGGTACGGTTTTTAAAACCAGTGACTTGCAGTAAACAGGATGATAGTGGAAATACTGTACAACAACCCAGATTTAAGTTTTCTACTGTTTACCGTATTCGCTTGAGACAGTTGCTGGACCTTTGGTAAACGACCCAACTGCCTACATTCCCCATACTTTCCCTATCCAAGGTAGTATTTCCTGTCTGCTGGCATTGATGTTGACAGGATTTTAAGTCTTACTCTTGCTTGCTGGATCACAGCCAGACATTTTTCGAATAGTGTAGATGTACGTCATTAACCGTACGTCTCTGCCCGCGTGCGGCGACGTAGTCCTTAGTGCAGGCGCTCGGTCCTCAATCATTGACTTGTTTGTATTTTTGGAAATTCGAAATTTCAGTAAAGTAGTAGTTCTGCGCTGACTGCGTTTCCACAGTCGTGTAATTCGAGAGTAACAGAAGTGAACCCTGTTACTAACATTGGAGTGTACATCGAGATGACAAAAGTCGTGGATGCGATGGTGCTTTCGTCGTAGTATATTCATTAAATTTCGTGCATTTGCATGACAACTGTCAATTAGAAGTAGGTAATTTCTCGTGATTTACGATTTATATATATATAATCAGCCTCCACATGTGACCGCCCAAAAAGTTTCATTATGCTGTGCTTGTTAGCGATGTTCAAAATCCAGTATACCTTGGCAGAACCGTTCCCCTTGGCTTTACAAGTAGGCTCCACATATTCTCTTTGAATTTGTCTAGATGAGCGTCATGAATAAGGCTATGGTGCATCTCATTACTCCGAAGATCTTCACTGTAAACTTTACCAGTCGCACGTAGCTTTCGGCCTTATGATTGTCCAAAAGTCATGAACAACTGCTACAACGCAATTACAAACAACTTTCTTCTCCTCGGCGATCATCTTTTGAAATTCCTTGCATTGCATGATCACCTTTTCCTGTGGTCACATAAAAACATCTGATTTCACATAGGTCTAAGATAGTGATGGAGAGATGTCTGACAGATATTTGAAGGCTGTCGGATACTTATTCAGATTTCTAACAAAGTACTTCATTGGGCGCAATTTTACTTGTAACGGAGGCATCAGCACCTTTCTTGGGTCTAGCAATGGTTCCCATTTGACATCATTCGTTATCACATATTAATTTCTCTTTGGTAAGTGTTTCCTCTCATAGTAAGCCTCAATTTTTCTGGTACCCCGAAGACTAAGAAAGACGGGAAACGTGAAACGTCCCCTTAGAAAAATTATAAATGACTGTGCTTAAACTGACACACAATATTTTTAGCACAACGCAATCTGACTTTCAAAAATCCCTACAAAAGAGTGGCCCTGACTAACATTAACCTATACGTTTCACAAATCACTTACCTCACAAAAATCTTGGTTACTCGAACTACTGCAATACTCGAGCACCACTACTGCCAGCTAAATAAAAGATTGAAACTACTGAAGGTACTAACTACTGATAGGCACAGTTAGCAAATGAAAGATTTAAATAGAGAACAAACAATGTATTTACCTTAATAGTCATAATATATATATATATCAGTTCATGACATCCATTCTTACAAATTTCAGAACTCCGCCATCTCTCTCCCCACGTCCACCACTGCTGGCGGCCCACCTCCAACTGCGCAACGCTACGCGCCGCTAACAGCCAGCTGCCGCTGCTCAATACTACAATGGCAGACAACAATGCAAACCAGTCACAGACTGCACACAGCACAGCCAGCGATTTTCATACAGAGCGCTACGTGGCGTTACCAATAAGAAAACCTAAACAGCCTACTTACATAGCCCCCATGCTCCCCCCAAAAAAATTTACAAATTGTTTTGGGCAGTGGCCAATACAGACTTGAAAAAAATTTTCATAATTACTGTAAGAAATATCTCAAATGCACACACTTATTAATACAATGTTGGTCAAAAGCTAATAGGTTCTCACAGTCCCATAGAGACAGTCATGATCATTCATCACAGTAAAATTACACTGTTTATTTTTTTTTTTCAAAGTCTGAGTAGTAAAAGAGAATGCATACGGAAGTAGTGGATTTCTAAGCAGTCTTGAAGAAGTAGTGTTATCCTTCCAACGGGAAGACAGTGCTGACACTTGACATGCAGACAGGTAATGGACCACAACAGAGCGAACCCATAGCTGAGTCAGTCGAAGTTGAAGGCTATTGTTAAGTAGGTCATCACAGAGCAGACCCACTGTAGTCCTGGTAGAAATTATGGTATTGGTGGGCCACCAGAGGTGCAGACCCATTGCAGTCCTTGTAGAAATAATGGTATTGGTGGGCCATCGAAGGTGCAGACCCACTTCAGTCCTTGTAGAGATGGCCAGCAGCCATTTGTTGCGACTGTGCAGGTGCACAATCACCATCAAAGAGTCTTGTGGACAATATAGCAAGTCCATAAACCACCACTTGTGCACTCACAATTTTTTTTGGAAATGTCCTTAGAATGAGCAATGCTGGTAACCAGTCCCTTGCTGAATTATTAACATATGTGCAAACACTAACAGTCCCTACTTCTCACATATTGTCCATATAATATGACCAACAGAAATGTGTGCAGTGAAATGTAATTTACAAGTTACTTAATTTGATGAACTGGTGTCAACTACAATTTTATAACACGAGAATACAATATCAAAGGTACAAAATATATCATTAAAGAACATAATAGTACAGATAACATTTGTAGTAATACAGGCTTTACAAAAGAATCGAAATAACAAATACATCAGTGTTACAAAAATTATGACATAAGTACATACATAAAAGATCAGAATAACTTTTGAAACATTAACTTCACACATGAGCATTATAACAAAACAGAATAAATAATGTGTAAACATCTTTATTAAGTAAATAACATGTTATTAATGCAAATTATATTTGAGGATAACAGTATTCCTCATCATAGTGAATGTAGCTTAGTATTAGAAGAGAAAAAATTCTATGAAACAGTACACAGAGACAGGAAGAAAACAAATACACAAGGGTACACAAACACATAGTGGGATAATACAAGGAAAGGACAGGCTTTGTTTTCAGTGTAACATTTGGTACTGCAGTCCAACCCAAAACTTGATTCCATAGATCGTCCCTCTTATTTCAACATTTGCTCCAGCCAAAAGAAAATCCTATCCAAGCATGCTTTCTGTATTCTGTTCACATCCTCTTTCAAAAATAGTTTTTCTCCACTGTACACTACTTTTTTTGGCCAAACCATTTCCTTATAGCTTCTCAATGCTTTTGTTCCAATTCATCATAGTTAGTTTCTTATATAGTCTACCCCCTCTTAAGGTAACTTAAATCTACTGAGCTCAGATGCTAAACTAAGGGATGACGCAATGCAGCAGAACGAAACCATTAACACAAACAGCAGTGACAAAAAAAATGCAAGTAAGCAAAGCAAGCAGCAATAAATGTAATAACTTATATCTAAACATGACAAAGCTGAAGCAGAAAAAATATTACAGTAAAAATGTTTAATACCTATGTCACATCTTAACACTAGAGTGATGCATCACGAGAACATATGCTAGCAGATAAGTTACCAAATCGTAAAAAAAGTTATTTTTGCAATTCCTGTGAAGGGAAATGTCTATTTGTGCTCTCTTTTCCAAGAAAGTAAATCATAAAATGATTCTTTACTGGGTCTGTAGACAGAAAATAGTGATATTAGTACATCTATTAAATTTTATTTTAACCAATGCTGCAGTGCAGATAGAAACTGGATATTAAACGAAATGAGCAATCTCTCAGCTAGAAAGACAATAGATATAAAATGTTTCTCATCATTTCATTTCACTAAATATCATAAATTAAGAGCTTCACAGTGTAATCATATGTTTTCAAGTTTGGGCGTGTCGTATTTGCGATGCTTTCTACAAAGGAATGTCAATAGCGAGGTTAATGGCCTCCTTTTTTCTCCACCTGTGCCTCTGAAAGACATACACTAATGACTTTTTCTCAAGGCGGCTGGCACACCTGGCCGCTCGCAACGCATTACGTCACGGTCACCTACCTTTCTTACCGAAATATTTACGACAGCAGTTTACGCTACAGTGACAGTCTCATGTAAAAATATTTTCACAGGTTGAGAATTTGCGTTACAAACGTGTAGAAAATAAAATCCTATAAATATAAGAGTGTCCAAAAAATTTTCGACAGCATTGTAATACATTCACGCATGTACACACATTTCTTAGCTCTTAAAGTACGATTCTTGGTTTCCAACAGCCTTTCTCACAAAACAGAGTCCCTAACCACTTCTCTTTATTCCTTACCTTATTCGTCGACACTTCTTCAATATTTCATCATGACAGATACATAGCATAATCAAATAACTCATATAGCATCAGCTTAAACATACCTCAGCAGCATAATTCACATCGTCGTCGTAATAATAACATCATAACACCTCAGTCAAATCTCAAAAACGTCATAGCTTTCTGCAATAATTTCAAAACCTAAAAAAATTCTCTGCTCATGTCAAAAGTGTCATCTACCTCAAACGTACTTTAAAAATCATGATCCCATACCAAATACATCATTCAAAGCTCTCATAGTATCACAATGGTTCTGAAAAAATATGAACGTTTCAAAAAGTACAGAAAATATACAATTACATAAGTCTGAAGTTATCCAACTGTGTAATTACGTAAACATCTGTCACTGATGTAGTAAAATAAATATTTGTCTCTCTCAGTTAAATGATCACATAGCTGTGTAATTCTGTGTTAGAGAAATATGGTACCAATGTGTAAAGTTATATAAGCAAATACCATATCAGCTAGGGCTCCTTGTGCTTGCCACACACATGGTACATAAAGTAAGCGTGTACCCCCCTGTACAGTATTTCCTAGTTGTGTCCTGTCACTTCGGATTCCTGACGCGAGCTGTTGCCACCCGATCGATCGATAATGTTTCCCTGTTCACTAATTGTTTCACTGCCTACACCATTATTTGCAGCCCGCTCCATTTCCCTGTGCACAATTACCAAATTACTACTTTGAACATTAGTTAATTCATTACATGGTGGCGCTAACACACAGCTTTCGTCTTCACTGTCATTTCTCAGTTTACTTTGGAGCCTAGTATTACGTTTTTCACACGCCATTATTGTCACAATATTTCACACGATAACACAGAAAAGCACAATTTGAAGAGCAAAAATAAGAGAACACATTAACGTAGCACTGAAGATAATATCTAGTTAATTGCAAGCGCAGCTGCGAAATACTTCGTGCCAAACTACATGCATGCCACAACTATTTTACTGTACAACAATGAAAGACTGCAACTACAAAGGAAATTCTCTCTATGATTACGCGCTAGCAATAAACAAAAGCTACACTAATTACACAAACTACAAGAAAAAGTCAGAAGATTCCAGTGAGGTATCCTCGGCTAAGGGTCGACATATGAAACGTCCCCTTTGAAAAATTATACAAGACGGTGCTTAAACTGACACACGATATTTTTAGCGCAACGCAATCTGACTTCCAAAAATCCCTACAAAAGAATGGCCCTGACTAACATTGACCTATACGTTTCACAAATCGCTTACCTCACAAAAATCTTGGTTACTCGAACTACTGCAATACTCGAGCACCACTACTGCCAGCTAAATAAAAGATTGAAACTACTGAAGGTACTAACTACTGATAGGCACAGTTAGCAAATGAAAGATTTAAATAGAGAACAAACAATGTATTTACCTTAATAGTCATTATATATATATATATATATATATATATATATATATATATCAGTTCGTGATATCCATTCTTACAAATTTCGAATCTCCACCATCTCTCTCCCCATGTCCACCACTGCTGGCGGCCCACCTCCAACTGCGCAATGCTACGCGCTGCTAACAGCCAGTTGCCGCTGCCCAACACTACAATGGCAGACAACAATGCAAACCAGCCACAGACTGCACACAGCACAGCCAGCGATTTTCATACAGAGCGCTACGTGGCGTTTCCAATAAGAAAACCTGAACAGCCTACTTACAAACGTAACAAACTCACTTTGTAGACACATCAGAAATGCCACCATTTTGAAGGCTCCTATTAACTCCCCTCCATATTCTGCTTATTTTATGGATTCTCGGAAGTTTGCCGCTTCTGTAACTTGACTTAATTTTTATGGGATCAAGGTCTCTGATAGTCTTTACGAACTTCCTGTTTGGAGTAGAACGGTTCGCTCTCCTCAGGCGACAAATCTGAACCTGTAACTTCACATTCGCTGTGTGAACACTCTTCTGAATGTAATTGATCTTACACTCTACAAGTATCCCAAAATATGTTTTGCAGGCTTCACACATTTTGCGAGGTCCTCGAACGTAGTACTTTTTTGCTCGCATCTTGATAAATTACCACACACATAAAATTATTTACTGCTGGATTTTTGCACTCTCTTGAAGTAATATCTTCAGACTTTCATTAATTCTATATGAAAATTGAAGATCGTGGGTGTATGGTCAAATTCATTACTGAAATGTCAGAAATACACTGAAGAACACAACAAAATAGAGATTTACTAAATGTCAATGCAACCACAATGGAGGGGTATTCGTTGAGAGGCCAGACAAATGTCTTGTTCCTGAAGAGGAGCAGCAGCCCATTTAGTAGTTGCAGGGGCAACAGTCTAGATAACTGACTGATTTGGCTTTGTAACATCGACCAAAATTGTCTCACCATGCTGAACTGCGTACGTCTGAAAGCAAGGGGAAACTACAGCCATTACTTTCCTCGGGGTCCTGCAGCGCTACTGTGTGTTTAAATGATCTTGGTGTCCTCTTGGGTAAAATATTCCGGAGGTAAAGTAGCCCCAGATTTTATCTTCGGGCGGGGAAGAGTCAAGAGGATGTCGTCAACAGGAGAAACAAAACTGTCATTCTACGGATCGGACCACTGTTTGTTAGATCCCTTAACACGGCAGGTGGGTTAGAAAATTTTAGAAGGGAAATGGATAGAGTGAAGTTAGATATAGTCGGAATTAGTGAAATTCGGTGGCAGGAGGGACAGGACGTCTGGCCAGGTGAATACAGGGTTATTAATACAAAATCAAGTAGGGGTAATGCAGGAGTGCCTTTAATAATGCTTAAGAAAATAGGAATGCGGCAGAGCTACTATGAATAGCATAGTGATCGCATTATCGTAGCAAAGATGGACACGAAACACATACTTACCACACCAGTACAGGTTTATATGCCACCTAGCTCTGCAGATAAGAAACTGAAGAACTGTATGACGAGATAAATGAAATTATTCAGTTAACTAAGCGCGACGAAAATTTAGTTGTGATGGGCGATTAGCAATTCGACAGTAAAAAAAGGAAGAGTAGGAAAAATAGTAGGTGAATACGGACTGTGGGATCAAAATGAAAGACGAAGTCATTTGGTAGAATTTTGCACAGAGCATAATTTAATCATCGCAAAAACTTGATTTAAGAATCATAAAAGAGGGTTGTATACATGAAAGAGATATGGAGACACCGGAAGGTTTCAGATTGATTATATCATGGTAAGACAGTTCGAGTGGTAGATGTGGATTCTGACCACAATCTATTGGTTAGGAACTTTACGTTCAAATTGAAGAAATTGTAAAAAGCTAGTAAATTAAGAAGATGGGTCCTGGATAAGTTGAAAGAACTGGATGTTGTTGGAAGTTTCAAAGGGAACATTTGGCACCGATTGACCAGAAGTGAAAGGAATGCAGTAGGAGACAAATGGGTTGCTATAAGAGGTGTAACAGTAATGGCAACAAAGTATGAAATAGGTAAAAATAAAAGTTTTAGTAGAAATCCTTGGATAACACACGAGGTATTTAATTTAATGGACGAATAGAGAAAATATAAACATACAGCAAATGAAGCAGGAGAAAGGGAATAAAAATGTCTGAAAAGTGAGATTGAAAGGAAGTACAAAATGACTAAGCAGAAATGGCTAGAGGAAAACTGTTAGGATTTAGAAGCATATATCATTAGGGGAAATGCGTATACCGTTAAAGAAAAATCAAAGAGGCTTAGATTGAGAAGCATCTGTAGAAAGATCAAGTTCTCAGATGGAAAACCAATCCTATGAAAGGAAGCGAAAGCCGAAAGGTAGGAGGTGGAAGGAATATATAGAGGATCTATACAAGGGTGATGAACTTGAAGGCAGTTTATAAAAATGGAAGAGGACCTAAATGAAGAGGAGATGAGAGATATGATACAGCGAGAAGAACTTGACAGAGCGCTGGAAGACCTCAGTCAAAACAAGGCTCCTAAAGTGGACGACATTCCGTTGACGGGAATACTCTCTTTGAAATTATGAAGGTAGCACCGGTAAAACACAGGGAGAGAAAGGCTATTTACAACTTCCACAGAAACCAACGGAAGTTAAGAGTCGAGGGGTATGAAAAGGAAGCAGTAATTGAGAAGGAAGTAAGACTGGGTTGTAGCCTATTCCGCATGTAATTTAATCGGTACACTGAAGAAGCAGTAAAGGAAACTTTGGAGTAGGAATTAAAGTTCATGGAGAAGAAATAAAACTTTAATCTTTGTCGATGACCTCGTAATTCTGTCAGAGACAGTAAAGGACGTGGAAAAGCATCCGAACGGAATGGACGGTGGCTTGAAAGGAAAATGTAAGTTGAACGTTAACAAAAGCAAAACAAGGATAATGAAATGTAGTCGAATTAAATCAGGGGATGAGTTTTGATGTTTGGGCAGAAAAATAACTAATGATGGTCGAAGTAGAGAGGATATGGTTCAAATTGCTCTGAGCACTATGGGACTTAATAACTAAGGTCATCAGTCCCCAAGACTTCGAACTACTTAAACCTAACTAACCTAAGGACCTCACACACATCCATGCCCGCGTCAGGATTCGAAACTGCGACAGTAGCAATCGCGAGGTTCCGGATTGAAGCCCCTACAACCGCGCGGCCACCGCGGCCGGCAGAGAGGATATTAATGTAGACTAGTGATGGAATAGAAATCTTTTAATATCAAATATTGATTTAAGTATTAGTAAGTATTCCCTTAAAGTATTTGTTTGGAGTGAAGCCATATATGGAAGTGAAACATGGATGATAAGCAGTTTGGACAAGGAAAGAATCTACATCTACATCTACATGACTACTCTGCAATTCACATTTAAGTGCTTGGCAGAGGGTTCATCGAACCACAATCATACTATCTCTCTACTATTCCACTCCCGAACAGCGAGCGGGAAAAACGAACACCTAAACCTTTCTGTTCGAGCTCTGATTTCTCTTATTTTATTTTGATGATCATTCCTACCTATGTAGGTTGGGCTCAACAAAATATTTTCGCATTCGGAAGAGAAAGTTGGTGACTGAAATTTCGTAAAAAGCTCTCGCCGCGACGAAAAACGTCTATGCTGTAATGACTTCCATCCCAACTCGTGTATCATATCTGCCACACTCTCTCCCCTATAACGCGATAATACAAAACGAGCTGCACTTCTTTGCACCCTCTCGATGTCCTCCGTCAATCCCACCTGGTAAGGATCCCACACCGCGCAGCAATATTCTAACAGAGGACGAACGAGTGTAGTGTAAGCTGTCTCTTTAGTGGACTTGTTGCATCTTCTAAGTGTCCTGCCAATGAAACGCAACCTTTGGCTCGCCTTCCCGACAATATTATCTATGTGGTCCTTCCAACTGAAGTTGTTTGTAATTTTAACACCCAGGTACTTAGTTGAATTGACAGCCTTGAGAATTGTACTATTTATCGAGTAATCGAATTCCAACGGATTTCTTTTGGAACTCATGTGGATCATCTCACACTTTTCGTTATTTAGCGTCAACTGCCACCTGACACACCACACAGCAATCTTTTCTAAATCGCTTTGCAGCTGATACTGGTCTTCGGATGACCTTACTAGACGGTAAATTACATCATCATCTGCGAACAACCTAAGAGAACTGCTCAGATTGTCACCCAGGTCATTTATATAGATCAGGAACAGTAGAGGTCCCAGGACGCTTCCCTGGGGAACACCTGATATCACTTCAGTTTTACTCGATGATTTGCCGTCTATTACTACGAACTGCGACCTTCCTGACAGGAAATCACGAATCCAGTCGCACAACTGAGACGATACCCCATAGCTCCGCAGCTTGATTAGAAGTCGCTTGTGAGGAACGGTGTCAAAAGCTTTCCGGAAATCTAGAAATACGGAATCAACTTGAGATCCCCTGTCGATAGCGCCCATTACTTCGTGCGAATAAAGAGCTAGCTGCGTTGCACAAGAGCGATGTTTTCTGAAGCCATGCTGATTACGTGTCAATAGATCGTTCCCTTCGAGGTGATTCATAATGTTTGAATACAGTATATGCTCCAAAACCCTACTGCAAACCGACGTCAATGATATAGGTCTGTAGTTAAATGGAATGAAGCTATCCTAATGTGGTGCTGCACGAGAATGCTGAATGTTAGGTGGGTAGATCACGTAACTAATGTGGAGGTACTGAATAGAACTGGGGAGAAATGAAACTTGTGGCACAGCCTGACTAGAAGAAGGAATCTGTTGGTAAGACACGTTCTAAGTCACCAAGGACTCTCAAATTTAGTACTGAAAGGAAGTTTGTGTGTGTGTGTGTGTGTGTGTGTGTGTGTGTGTGTGTGTGTGTGTGTGTGGGGGGGGGGGGGGGTAAAAATCTACATCTACATCTAAATGGTTACTCTGAAATTCGCTCTTAAGTTCCTGGCAGAGGGTTCATCGAACCATTTTCATACCACTTCTCTACCATTCCACTCTCGAATGGCATGTGGGAAAAAGGAACACCTACATCTTTCCGTTCGAGCTCTGACTTCTCTAATTTTACTATGATGATCATTTATCCCTATGTAGGTGGGTTTCAACAAAATATTTTCGCATTCGGAAGAGAAAGTTGGTGACTGAAATTTCGTATATAGATCTCGCCGCAAAGAAAACCGCCTTTGTTTCCGTGATTGCCACCCCAACTCGCGTATCATATCAGTGACACTCTCACCCATATTGCGCGATAACACAAAACGAGTTGCCCTTCTTTGCACTTTTTCGGTGCCTTCCGTCAATCCTACCTGGTAAGGATCCCACACCGCGCAGCAGTATTCTAGCAGAGGACGGACAACTGCAATGTAGGCTGTCTCTTTAGTAGGTTTGTCGCATCTCCTAAGTGTTCTGCCACCAAAGCGCAGTCTTTGTTTCGCCTTTACCACAATATTATCTATGTGGTCTTTGGCTAGTAATTGTAATTCCTAGGAATTTAGTCGAATTGACAGCCCTTAGATTTGTGTGATTTATCGTATACCCAAAATATATGGGATTTCTTTTAGAATCCATTAGGATGACCTCTCACTTTTCTTTGTTTAGTGCCAATTGCCACTTTTGGCACCATACAGAAATTGTCTCTAGATCATTTTGTAATCGGAATTGATCGTCTGAGGATTTTACTAGACGGGAAATTACAGCGTCATCTGCAAACAATCTAAGGGGGTGCTCAGATTATCGCCTAGATCATTTATGTAAATCAGGATCAGGAGAGGACCTACCTGTATGACACTACGTTGCGGAACGCCAGATATCACTTCTGTTCTACACGATGATTTACCGTTTATCGCTACGAACTGTGGCCTCTCTGAGAGGAAATCACTAATCCAGTCACACAACTGAGATGATACTCCATGTGCACGCAACTTGATTAATAGTCGCTTGTGAGGAACGTTATCAAAAGCCTTCTGGAAATCTAGGAATATGGAATCGATCTGAGATCCCCCTGTCGACAGCACTCATTACTTCATGGGAGTAAAGAGCTAGCTGCGTTGGACAAGAACGATGTTTTCTGAATCCGTGTTGGTTATGTATCAATAAGTCATTTTCTTCAAGGTGATTCATGATGTTCGAGTACAGTATATGCTCAAAAATCCTGCTGCAAATTGAGGTCAGTGATATGGGTCTGTAATGCAATGAGTTACTCCTATTTCCTTTCTTGAATATTGGTGTGACCTGTGCTACTTTCCCGTCTTTAGGAACAGACCTTTCGTCAAGTGAGCTGTTGTATATGACTGTTAAAAAAGGCGGTATTGTGTCTGCATACTCTGAAAGGAACCTGATTCGTATACCATCTGGACCGAAAAACTTGATTTTCTTAAGTGATGTGAGTTGTCTCTCATGCTAACAACTGTTCTGATTTCGAATTCTTGAATATTTACTTCGTCTTCTGTCGTGAAGGAATTACGGAAAATTGTATTTAGTAACTCCGTTTTAGTAGCACCATCATCGGTAACGTTTCCATTGCTATTGCGCACTGACGATATTGACAGTTTATTGCCACTGGTGTTCTTAACATACGACCAGAATCTATTTGGGTTTTCTACCATATTTTGAGACAATGTTTCATTGTGGAAACTATTAAAAGCATCTCGCATTGATGTCCGCACTAAATTTCGAGCTTCCGTGAAACTTAGCCAGTCTTGGGGATTTTGCGTCCTTCTGAATTTGGAATGCTTTTTTCGTTGCTTCTGCAACAGTGTTCTGAAGTGTTTTGTGTACCATGGTGGATCAGTCCCTTCACTTATTAACTTATGCAGTATGAATCTATCTAATGCTGTCGATACTGTATATTTGAATCAGAGCCGTATCTGGTCTACACTTACATAATTAGATTGGAAGGAATGGAGACTCTCTCTGAGGAAGGCTCAAGCGAATTTTTGTCTACTGTTTTAAATAGATATATTTTGCTTTTATTTTAGTGGTTTTGGTTGATATGGTTTTGAGCCTCGCTACAGTAAGCAGATTCAGAAGGATCTAAGTTGCAGCAGCTATTCGGAGACGAAAGGGCTTGCACAACATAAACATGGAGAGCTGCAACAAACGAGTCTTCTGACTGAAGATCACGACAACAGTGCGTATTTTTCACACTCTTTTAGAGTTCGGCAATTTGAAATAACAATAAAAACCTAAAGATAAAAAAACCTAAAATTTGTTGCATTTCTTTATTCCATTTTTCAGATTTAGATATAATAATGGATTCCACTGTTCGTTTCTTTTTCGGTAAACCGAGAGAAGATAAACACTAGTACCGGTAGCGGTCGGGTGCAGCCTTACGGTCATGCTTTCCTACAGTTTCTCCTTGGAATGCTCCGGGTAGCTTTTAGCATTATGGGCTGAAAAAGAAAGTAGCTATTCACGCTAAAACAGATATATTCGCTGCGAGAGAACAGCAACTGTCTTGATATTTACAACAATTCTCATTTATTCTTTAGTCTCAGTTGGACATTTCTTAAAGGTATAACATGTTCCGATCTCTTTGGATCATCTTCAGAGGCATGTAGCTGCGCCACATACCCGTCGTGTCTTTCTCAAAATCTCATGCCAGAGTACTCTGATATGAGGATTGCTGACCAACCACATACATGTGAAGAAGATCCCGTGAAATCGGAATAGTCCATGGATTAAAAAGGTCTGTAAATGAGACTGAAGAATGAACTAGAAGTGTTTTTTATGACTGGTATTCTGTAGTTAGAGACGGATCCCTGCTGTCAGGTGAAGCTAACTTCGACTCCCAGATAATCAGACTGAGCGCTATTATGGTGTTTCATGTTGCAGTGCATAGAATATCAGAGTTTTTGGTGACAGCAATTTACATACAGATGGTATTTTATTCTGTTTACGAGGGTTTTGGCCTCTGATACTCCGTCTAGCTGACCTACTAGCGAGTTCTCTTTAATTCATGTTGGTTGCAACAGCCATTCAATGACTCATTTTTACGCTAGTAAATTGTTCTAGTGAATAAAATTGATTCTATGTAATATGACTAATAGTCGTTTATACGAGTGATCATATAATGTTTTTTGGTAATTGCTGCATGGAGATCAGTAAATAGAACAAGATCTGAACGAGCGCACAGAGGATTATGTGCCTTAGTGAAACGTAACCCTATTAACTAAAAATTTAATGTGAAATTATCAACAAACGCATCACAATTAGTACCACTGTTTTTGGAGCCTCACAATTCACTGTGATTTACTTATTTTCAATTTCTTTACAATTTCGAATGCGAAGAGTTTAATGAGAACCTTTTAGATTAGTCTTAATCTAAATTTAAATTCAACTGCACAGAGATGAAGAGACTTGCATAGGATCCACTAGCGTGAAGACGATCGAACGAAATGCCGGAATGCTCATGCGAAAGGAACTCTACCTATTTCCTTCCTCGTCCTTCCGCGATGCTAGTTTGTGCTCCGTCTCTAATGACAGGAAGTTTAACGTAGTTTTATTCATTTTATTCAGAAACTAGCCATTTTGCCTATGGCTTTTCTCGAGTGTGCATTTAATCTGTATCTATAGCGAATTTCGTCCATCGAACAACACCAATAAAGACGGAGTGTTTTTCATACTTTAAACGTATTCAAGTAAAATAAATAAAAGAAGTACTGAGTCCACCACTATCGGTAGTAAAGGCATATAACTCCCACACAGATTTATACAAATAATGAGTCCTACACGTACAAGATTTGGTTGAAATTTCTCCAGGAGTTCCTCAGTTATGCGTTTGTCTCACCCCTTATCAGCCACAGGGCAACGGGCCTGCTGCAGTGGATACACTTGTTCCCGTCAGATCACCGAAGTTAAGCGCTGTCGGCCGTGGCCGGCACTTGGATGGGTGAGCAACCGGGCCGCCACGCGCTGTTGTCATTTTTCGGGGTTCACTCAGCCTCGTGATGCCAATTGAGGAGCTTCCCGACCGAAAAGTAGCGGCTCCGGTCAAAGAAAACCATCGTAACTGCCAGGAGAGCAGTGTGCTGACCACACGCCCCTCCTATCCGCATCCTCAAATGAGGATGAGACGGCGGTCGGATGGCCCCGATGGGCCACTTGTGGCCTGATGACGGAGTGCTTGTCAGTAATCACAGTAATCTCTTTTCAGATAGCAAGTGTTCGTGTGCCAAGTTTGGTAGAAACTGTACTGTCATCAGTTATCCTAGCGACCACGAAAACTGCCATGGCTTTTCACCCCTACCTCACTGTTAGAGGTGGTGACGATGTATCACCACCACAGGACTTATACAAATAATAACTTATGTACGTACAAAGTATGTTTTGAAATAACTCCAGACGTTTCCGAGCTCTGCTTCTATCTCTCTCCCCTTAACATTCCCGCCCCTGGGGGAGAGGTAGGCAGTTCCTAACCCATACTGCTTGTCTTCAGATAGTACGTGATATATGTACCAAGTTAACTTGAAATTGACTCAGTGGTTTAAGAGATGTGCAACATACATACATACTTACATTTCTAAAAAATATACTAAGAAAGCCGGCATTGACCGGGTACTGTTAGAAACGGAAACAAAAAATGAAATGTGTTAGTAGTATAAAATCGAAAAAATTTCAGTTCCATATATTCGTGAAAACACGTTTGAAATTATGAAACAGTTGTACACAGGAATATGCATAGTGTGCAAATGTATAAGTAAAACTGCTTCCTGCGTCTACAGCTCAATTTTTAAACGTCTCTATGATAATGCCTCTTCATAGCTCTATAGACGGCTATTGTTTTTACCTAAAGCCGTACATCGTCTGCGCTTCGCAATTTAAAAAAAAGATGCCAAAAGCGCTGCCAGGTGTCAGGAATTTCCTTAAGTTGACTCGACTGTAACAGTGTCTTAGAATTAAAGAATAAATGTATTAAAGCTTCATGCATGATGTGGCATTTTTTCACTCATCTCAGTGTTTACGACGTCATGTCTTCTGAACTACTATGTGCGACACTATGCTATAATTTCTTTCGTGCATTTAGCAGCATATGTGGATATAGTCTGCAAAACTTACTACGAATATAGTTAGCAGCACAGAAGTAATAAATTTAAACGTCATGCGTGATGCGGTTGTTTCTCATGCATCTCATTTTTTATGACGTCATATGTCATGAACTATAATATTTAGCTAGTTCTCAGTCCGACAGCAGTTGTTGCCAGAAGTAAAGGATATGTGTACCATGTTTGGTTGAATTCGGTCCAGAGGCTCAGGAGGAGATGTGGAACATGCATTTATACACAGACACACACACAATTGTTCACCGCTGAGGAGGTTAATAATTTCATATTACTTTCTATGCAAGAGTAAGGGTAAATCGTAAAGGTTAGAGGCCTTTCTTTCAAAATGATATGTATACGAATGGTACAATTATTTTGAGGCAGTGACTGGTTCATAGCAGCGATCTGGACAAGAGAGTAATCCTAACGTGTAAATTTGTTATTATTATGGCTAATCTTAGGCGGTTGTCAACTACGTCGAATAGGCTGTCCAAAAACAATACCGACTCACCAACTCCCAAGACTAAGTTTTACCTCTCCACTGGAACTCAGAAGGCAGCAAGCAAAACTTCGTGACAAGAGTGTAAGAAGGTACTGGACAACCTCGTGACTTCTTTTCATGAGTGCAGCATCTGACTGACTAAAATCCAGAAACGCAGAAATAAAAACTGCTGCAACAATTCTTAATTAAGGATTATATATACGGCATGAATGGAAACAAATATCGTGCCAGCAAGTACCACCTGGAATAGAAACCAGCGTAAACACCCGCTCTAAGCCAACTATCTCCAATTTTCCCCAACTTACGTGGAAGAGAGCAAATAGAATCTGCACAAACTCTGGAGCATACAACGACTTTCATTTGAAACTGAAAAGAATGGCCGACCAATATTGCAGCTGTGGCGAGACAATACAGGACAACCAACACGCTGTTCAGGCGTGTACTTTAAAGTCACGCCTAGGCAATGCAAAAGACCTCCTGACACTGACACCGGATATGCTGTTGATTAGTCTGAGAAATTAAATTTAAAATTATCAGTAACGTCCTGCCACGATATTTCGGCGCAGAATCTTCTGACCATCTTCAGGTGAGTACCACTGTAGTAGTAGTACTAAACATACCTCTAGAGTACAAATATCTTGTTATGTTTAAGCTTTCCCAGAGTCCTGATTGTTCCATAAAAACACGGGAGAAGTGCCGGATGTCAGTAACGTCCTGCAACGATATTTCGGCACAGAGTCTTTTGGCCATCTTCAGGTGAGTACCACTGTAGTAGTACTACCAAACATACCTCTAGAGTACAAAATATCTTGTTATGTCTAAAGCTTTCCCAGCGTACTGATTGTTCCATAAAAACACTGGAGAACTGTCAGATGTCAGTAACGTCCTGCCACGATATTTCGGCGCAGAGTCTTTTGACCATCTTCAGGTGAGTACCACTGTAGTAGTACTACTAAACATACCTCTAGAGTACAAATATCTTGTTATGTTATGTTATGTTTAAGACTCTGCGCCGAAATATCGTGGCAGGACGTTACTGACATCTGGCAGTTCTCTCGCGTTTTTATGGAACAATCAGTACGCCGGGAAAGCTATAAACATAACAAGATATTTGTACTCCTGAGGTATGTTTTATTTGTTTTTAATTAGTATCATTGTGTTATATCTCTATAATAATATTTTGTGTACCACATACACTAAATAAATAAAAAATAAGTTGATCAAAACAAGGAAGGAAACGAGGCGCGATCTTGTAAGAGACATTCACCCACACTACCTACGGAAGCAGTAATATGTGCCATAATTTACGATGGTTAGACAGATATCTGTACACTAAACCCCCTCAATACGACTCCCGTGGTCCATCCACTGCTTCACTTCATACTAAGCAATGTTACCAGTTAACTGTCTTCAAGTAGACCATTCACGATCTTCCTGTACAGCACTCTTTTTGCCCTCAGCCTGAAAGTAGGGGATTATGACAATTTTTGTATGCTGTTTGCAGATTTGATTTTAGGTTGTTTTTTTCAGATGTACATTTTCTTCGGGACGCGAATTTTTTCTCTGCTTTGGAAATATACTAAAATTTAGATGAGATAAGTTTCAATTCTTTTGCAACAGACAAACTTTCTTCTCTATGTGTATTTTCATCTGTGTTTTCTATGGAATTTTAACTGTCATGAACAGATTCATATTTTTCCCTTGTGCTGCCACCCAATTACTTTTAAAGTGGCTTCGGAGAAGAGTTTGGTGCTTCACTGTAATGGCAGTTACCACCGTATTGTGTGTTGTGCTTACGTGAAGTTTGTGATATACGTGTATATTCTGTCAGAAACATATGTATATAACCCCAACAAGTTTTATTATATATATGGGGAATAAACAGTGAAAATCCAATGACAAAACCTTACTCCTGTACTTTCGAAGGCATAAGCGTTGTATTTTGGGTAAAGAATCGGGGAATATTGCTAGTAACTTGCGTAAGTTACTGAGTGGTTCTCGAGAATTAGTGTCATTTATGGTATCAATGGTGCGGCGCGAAAGAAGGATCATTCCACTGACTGTTATTTTTTCTAGACCAAAGTGACAGGGTGTTCTACAAAATTAGAACATAGAATTCAACATCCAGACCTGTCTTCAGCGGTGCGGCGAGTTCCACATCATACTTCTCCACCTCTTAAGCCATCAAGCGATCTCACAACTGATGATCAAGGTATAAGGATGCTATCCGGCAGTAGTGGGAACGAAACAGCAGCAGAAAACAGCAAAGCACATTTTCATCCGGATCTAGAGTATTTGTCACCACAGCCAACATCATTTCACCGGATTACGCAGGGATAACTTAACGACCTCTGTAGGAACTTGAATCTGTCACAGTCACAATGTGAGTCACGGGCTTCGCGATTGCGGGTAATGGAATTAGTTCGCACAGTGTATTAAATTGACTTCACGCAGGTGACGAAAGAGTGGGATGAAAGCTTTTTCTGTTCCTCCAACGAGTTTACTAACTGTAGTGACATCAATGGTTTGTTTGAAGCTCTGTGTCATGTTCACGGCTCTAAGGAACGGAGAATCTTTATTAATTCCTCGATGTCTTGTTTTAAGGCAGTTCTCCTTCATAATGGTAATAAACATCCTTCATTTCACATTGGATACTCTGATAACAAGAAAGAGTCTTATGAAACCATGCGAAATTTGCTCGATTACTTACACTGTGATACGTGTAACTCGAAATTGTGTGCAGGTCTGAAAGTAACAGGGCTACTGACCGATATGCAACCAGGTAACACGAAGTGGTACTGCTTTCTGAGCGGGCGAAACAGTCTCAACAAGAAGGAACATTACTTACCTAAAGAGTGACTGAAGCGTAACGGTTACGTTAAAAGCAAAATGAACGTGTCGTATTAGCCGTTAGTAAACGCAAAAGGTGTATATCTCCCACCTTGCATATTAAAGTGGGACTAACGAAGATGTCCATAAAAGCGCTGCACATAGAAGGGGAAGATGTACCACACCTGAGGACACAGTTTCCCAGTATCAGCGGTGTAAAGATTAAAATGGGAGTATTTATTGGCTCCCAAATAGAACAGCTTAAACAAGATACAGTTTTCACCAATTCATTAAGCGAGACAGAAAAACGTGCATAGGATGCTGTCGAGTCAGTGTGTATGGATGAAATGATAAATTTTATGTCGGTAAAAAGACTGTGAATAACATGGTAAGATGTTTCCAACGTCTGAAGTGTGGTCACCAAAGTTCCTTGATTGCCATCTTCACTTTTTCCCTTAGAACTTGTGGGATACAAGTGATGAACACAGAATATTTTCACCTGGACATTGTAGTACTGGATACCCGTTTTGTGGGACGGTGGAACTGCAGCACGTTGGAATCATATTGTTGGTCCTTATTCAGAAACGCTGCAGAACATGATTACAAAAGAAAACGACCAAAAATGTCCTTCTAAACTAATACCAAGGTGAAACATTCGTCTTTTCACGGTTCCAAACGTACATAGTTTTCGTAAATAATAAAAACTCTTCTTTTGGAAAACGGTATGTGATACGAAATTTCAGTTTTGAAATCCTTATTTCCCTTACCCATGACAAGTAAATAAATATAATTTTGTTCAGAGGACAGACTAAAAGTTAAAATGTGTTGTGCAGCGTTATTTGTGCGGAAGAAGAAACACTAGGCTGATGTCTACAATAAATTCCTTGCCTGAGTGATCTAAAAAACTACTCAGAATCATAGACCATAGCACGACAAGACAGAAACTGAACCACGCCACTTGGAGACCAGCTGACTTGGATGATCAGAAATGCTTGGGTTGCAGGCAGGAGTACTTGTCGTAATACCGTTCCCAACGGCTCTATTCCCAATATTTAGTAAAATACAAGACAAAATACCACTGAATTTGCTGTGGAACTTAAGTCCATAATGACCTTGGACTGCACCACAATTTATAGTCTCTTTGTCCCTCTTTTCAGAGATGGTTGCGGGATCTCGGCTGTTCAGTACAGAACGTTAAATCAAACACCTTTCAGCCGCGATGTAGCATATGACCATCATGTAGGTGGAAAATGGCATACTGCCTTAAACACCCATCACTTGCTACGATTTGGCAAAAGTTGTGGTTCGCAGTAACGTTCAGTTCGGAACAATCGAGGAATCTACACTGCATTAGGTAAATATTGATGCTATTTTTTTCAGTCCCTGTAGATAATCCAGTAAAGATCACAGTCTGTGAAATAGAGGAGGTTTTATGGCGGATTGAAGTCTTGACTGGTATTCTAGAGGAGCACTGTTCACACAGGTTTAGGTTTCCGTAGTTTCTCTAAAATTTCTTTACTTGGATATCTGGGTGTTTCTTTCAATAAGGCCACAATCAATTCCTTCCACTGTTTCTGTTACAACTGAGCTAATGTCCTATGACTAAGGAGGCCTCCATCTATGAAACGTTGAACCCTCACATTATTTTCAATTAAAAATTCCCACATAGGAATTACCAATAACTTCTTACAGGAATCATCTAGCATAGCGATCCAATATGCATTATTTATACAAAACCGTAAACGTCACACTCGAGACACAGAAATATCAGCGACTTTAAAGTAACAAACCTTCTCACATAAGTAGATGCATGTAAGTGCAATGCTATATTGGAACAGTGATAAACCTTTATTTTCTATTCATAAAAGAAGCTATATTGAATATAAATGAGTGAAAAAAAGAGAAGGAGGAAGAGAATAGGAGAAGGTTTACCCCTGCTCCCCCCAAACACAAAAGATTTTTTTAAAAATGTTGGTAATTCATCAATTCGCCATTCTTTGCTTTTTTTCACAAAAACGGTATGTAGTTAGCCACAGTGAAAAATTAATGTAGGTGAACCTCTTTATCTCATAAAGTCTAATAATCTCCTGCAGAAACAAAGTCTTGAGAACATGCTTGTGTGAAAGTGGGGTTTTGTAACGATACCTGCTTTTGCACAGAGTTATTATATTTCGTGAAATCATGCCGATCTATCTCGATCATTTTTCTTGGCGATAATTAAAGTTACGTTTTCATATAGCATCGCCTTGTTCCCTGCAGATATCTGATCGACGTGATCACCTTGAATACGTACTCATTAAAACCGTGATTGATGGTTGCTAGATCTTACTGAAGCCTAGAATTAATTACGTTGCATTTTTGTGTATCTGAAACTAGTTAAACTTTTTGGAACGTGTTCGAGTTTTATCGAAATCGAGTGGAAAAGCTTTTTAATGGTTCATCTCGTTAAGATTTTGCTGTAATTGTTTATGGAGCTATCTGGTGGGTAACTAATCTTCGTATCCATCTTGAAGAATTTACCGCTGCCCTAACACAACATCCATAATTTCATATAAATTTCGGAGGACTTCGTGGTTTCTGCCTTGGTCACACATTGAGTTCATTTTTATTCTGCAGGTCTTTTGTTGTTATGTTGGTTACGAGTTCCTGCTTGTCAGTCATCCAACATTTCTTACAACTTTCGTACTTACTTCTGACAGTATCTCGTTTCCTACCTTCCAAACTTTGCAGAAGCTCTCCTGCGAACTATGCAGAACTAGCACTCCTGAAAAAAAAGGATATTGCGGAGACATGTCTTAGCCACAGCCTGGGGGACGTGTCCAGAGTGAGATTTTCACTCTGCAGCGGAGTGTGCGTTAATATGAAACTTCCTGGCAGATTAAAACTGTGTTTTAATCTGCCAGGAAGTTTCATATCAGCGCACACTCCGCTGCAGAGTGAAAATCTCATCAATATTGTTAATTGGAATAAACATTTATGATTTAGAGTGTAAACAGTGCAACCTGTGGTTTCCATATCGTCTCAGAATATAGATGTTCATACCAAACATAGGACAGTGTTGTGCCTTAACGTTGAGTGACTCCCCTAAAACCGCTTGCATAATTCGATAGATAATTTCAGGCAAGCCAGCAGCAGTGTGGAGCAGAACAATACGACCGCCGCGGGATTATCTGGTTCGTTGTGTGGACAGGGCGCACGGTCATGAAACGACAAACAGTTTAAAGGTACCACCCCACCCATCTGTAGTCCCGGGTTGTTACAAGTTCAAACACTCGTTTCTCCACTCTTCTTCACTCACTGCAGGCGAGTCTTGAGCTTGTTCTTCTACCAGCGCCCGAAACTATTTGTCTCTTGGTCTGATTCTGGAGTGCTTGCCCAGCATCTGACGATATGATAAAATTATACCTTACAAAAAGGCAAAGACGAATGGCTGCCGTACTGTCCTCTGCCAATGGCGTCATTTGTATGCGGTTTGGGGGCGGGGACGATTGCGGGTGGGTGGGGTTGGGGGAAGAGGTGAGAATACAACGGCACATCGTTCTGCCAGATGTCAGCTTACCAGACGTCAGATATGCTGGCCAAAAAAAAGCAAGTTTCATCTGTGCATGGGAGAGAGTCTTGCACATGACAAATACCTACAGTGTTCTCGCAAGGAGTCTGGTCCGTTCAGTACTACCATTACATCTACATTTACGTCATACTCCACAAGCCACCTAACGGTGTGTCGCAGAAGTTACTTTTGTATCACTAACTAGGCCCTCCAACCCTGCCCCACTCGCGAATAGCGCGTGGGAAGAATGATTGTCTGTTAGCCTCTGTATTGGCTCTAATTTCTCGAATTGTCTCCACATGGTCATTAGGCGTGGCGTGCGTGGGGGGAAGCGATATGTTGGCCGACTCTTCCCGGAAAGTGCTCCCTCGAAATATCAGGAGTAAATCTCTCTGTGGTGCACAACGCCTCCCTTGTATCGTCTGCCAGTGTAGTTTGTTGTGCATCTCCGTAACGCTCTTGTACTGAAAAAACGATCCTGTGAGGACACGCAGAACTGTTCCTTGGATCTTCTCTGTTTCTTCTAATCAGTCCTATCTGGTAGGGATCCCAGATAGATGAACAGAACTCAAGAATCAGTCAAACAAGCGCCTTATCAGCTACTTCCTTCGTGCATTAGTGACATTTTTTAAGATTTTTCCTATGAATCTAAGGACAGCCTTAAAGAACATCCGATGCCTTCTACTAGACCATTTACGTATACTGTAAGCAGTAATGGTCTTATCACACTTCCTTGTGGTACACAGGAAATTATCTTTCCATCAGTCAATTTTGTTCTGTCAAGAGCGACGTGTTGAGTTCTATCTGCAAGAAAGTCTTGAACCGATTCGAAAATCTGCTCCGATACTCCATAGGCTCGTTTTTTTTTTTTTTCACTATACGGCAGTGCGGGACGGTTTGAAATGCATTCCTGAAGTCAAGGAACACGGCATCAACCCGAGCGCCGTTGTCCACGGTGCTGTGGATCTCATGGAGGAACAGAACGAGCTGAGTTGCGCAGGATCTGTGCTTGCGGAATCCATGTTGATTTTTACAGAGGAGATTTTTTATTCTACAGGAACATCATAATTCTTGAGCAAGGGGCATGTTCCATAATTCTACAACAGATTGACGTCAACGATATAGGTCTATAACAGTGTGCATTTGTCCGGCGGCCTTTCTCGAAAACGGGAATGACTTGCGCTTTTTTCCAGTCGATAGGTACCTTTCGTTACTCAACCGATCTGCGATAAATCACTGCTGGAAGTGCTTTCGCGTAATCTTTGTAGAATCTTATAGGTATCTCATCCGGTTTGAAACCTTTCCGGACGCTTTTCCACTCCTTTTTATTCCGCGTTCGGTTATCTCAATATCTACCATTTCGACTTTCGTACGACAATTGACAGGAGGGACAGTGTTACGATCTTCTGCGCTGAAACTATTTCGGAAGACGGAATTCAGTATTTCAGCCTTCTCTCTGTTATCTTCCGTTTCGGTGTGAGTATGGTCACTGACTGAATGAACAGATGATTTTGATCCACTAACTGATTTAACATACGAGCAAAACCCCTTAGGGTTTTTACTCGGTTCGGTTGACAAAGTTTTATTTTTAAGGTCATTGAACGCTTCTTCTTACGCTCATTTTTGCTTGTTCATATTTTGTCACCTAGGTTTTTACTTCTCTTTCATCTGAGGTGAAGTTCTCTTTGTTTACGTAGCATAATTCTAAAACTGCTATTAAGCCGTCGTGGGACTTTCTCATCCGTTAAGACTTTACTCGGAAAATTCTTGTTTTACGCCGCGCGGGGTTAGCCGAGAGGTCTCATGCGCTGCAGTCATGGACTGTGCGGCTGGTCCCGGCGGAGGTTCGAGTCCTCCCTCGGGCATGGATGTGCTTGTTTGTCCTTAGGATAATTTAGATGAAGTAGTGTGCAAGCTTAGGGACTGATGACCTTAGCAGTTAAGTTCCATAAGATTTCGCACACAGTTGAACATGTTGCACGAAGTCTTTGAATTTTTTCCATGTGTTTGTCACATCTTCGTCCTCATCGCAGACTGCTCAGATACTTTGAAATGTGTATCTTGTCACTCTTACTAAGCTAAAAGATCTTCATACTTTTCTTAACATTCTTTGTAAGACCCGGTGTCACAGATTCTCTCACGACCTTATGACAACACACGTTGTCCCACAGAAAATACACGCAGGTAAGCAAAAAAATTTTAGCCACGTCCTAGAGCAGTCAGTGATATTATCTGCAGATAACTATCGTTCCTAATTGAATGTGAGGAAATTCAGAAGGACTTTGACAGTATTTCCACTTGCTGTAATGAATGAGAGCTCTCATTAAATGTGGACACAAATATAAAATATTGTGCATCGATAAATTAGATATCCCAAGAGTGTCAGATTGCAGGAGTAAAGGCCTGTCGCAGCGTAACATCGTCTCAGTACGTATACGTAAGACAATGAAACTTTATGTAGCATAAATAACGTCTGCATCGTACAGTATGTCCTAGACAAGTATGCTTCGAGTAAGGTATTAAGGGAAGGGAAAGATCCGCCGTGGTTTTACAGCCGTGTTAGAAAACACCTTCGTAAACAGGGAAGGTAAAAGGGACACAAGAAAGGGCTCTCGAACGAATATTCTATCAGCTCGAAAACATCTGGCACGGCGTTATTCATGCGTTCAATATATCTAACTCTGGCATCCATCTACAAATATCGTGCGTATTATACGAATTACATCTCCAATAAACTTCCAGAAAACTGAACCATTTAAGTGATAAACCACGGATATTCAGTTATAATTTGAAAGGCTTACCTGTGGTACACTTCTGATTTTCTGTAGGGTGGCCACGTTGGCCGATCGGTTCTAGGCGCTTCAGTCCGGAACAGAGCGACTGCTACGGCCGCAGGTTCGAATCCTGCCTATGGCATGGATGTGTGTGATGTCCTTAGATTAGTTAGGTTTAAGTAGTTCTAAGTTCTAGGCGACTGATGACCTAAGATGTTAAGTCCCATAGTGCTCAGAGCCATTTGAACCATTCTTTTTTTTTCTGTACAGGCTTTGCTTGTAGTAATTTAGAGTCTTTTGCTGTAATGTGTTAAGTTTTCGTAGATACTAGACAAAAAAATTTCCATGTTTTTAAATTATTTTGAATCAATTTCTCTGTGAATCACGTATCAGAGTAATTTAACCTCACAGGCATTTTCGGTAAAATAAACAAATAACTAGTGCTGATTGTGAAAATTTGTGATACGTGTGTTGCGAAAACGGTAATATTGGGACCCATCCCTGATTACAGCTCCGGATTATCAATTGTATTGAAACCCGCATTAGTACCATAGAATCAGAGTGGTTCAGCCTTCCTGAAAATGTGGAAGAAGTGTCCAGCGAGTGATAATTGCCTTGCAATACCATTTGATTGAATGTAGAGCATTGGATCTTGATACTAAGGGAAAAAAGTCTGCTGGCTTAGTCATATATCTAGAATAGAGCTAATGCAGTAAGGCCATAGAAACAAGAGCGTCAGCGGAAGTAAACCGTTTCACCTGAGAGCGAGAGATGGCGGGAGGGGTTGTGTGTCTGTTGTCTATTTGTGACAAAGACTTGCTTGGCAGAATGTTAACTTTTCGACAATCTTATTGTTGTACCTTTCTGCAACTCGGCAACCGTCGTTGTTGTCTGTAAGAAATTAAAGCAGACTGCAATAAGAGTTCATCTCCATTTATTATGTAAAAAAACTCTTCAAACATGTTCTGCACGTTTTGCGCTGTCATCATGGAGTACTTTAATTCAACTCTGCAAACTATAAACAAGTTTTTAGTAATAATAATTTGAACGAAAATTATGTTTTTCTTTGTTGTTGTTGTTGTGGTCTACAGTCCGACTCTGTTTTGATGCACACTCCATGCAACTCTATCCTGTACAAACTTTTTCATCTCCCAGTACCTACTGCAGCCTACATCCTTCTGAATCTGTTTACCGTATTCAGCTCTTGATCTCCCTCTACGATTTTTACCCTCCACGCTGCCCACCAATTCTAAATTGATGATCCCTTGAAGCCTCAGAACATGTCCTAGCAACCGATCCCTTCTTCTAGTCAAGTTGTGCCACAAACTCATCTTCTCCCCAATCCTACTCAGTACCTCCTCATTAGTTATGTGATCTACCCATCTAATCTTCAGCATTCTTCTGTAGCACCACATTTCAAAAGCTTCTATTCTCTTCACGTCCAAACTAGTTATCGTCCATGTTTCACTTCCATACATGGCTACACTCCATACAAATACTTTCAGAAACTACTTCCTGACACTTAAATCTATACTCGATGTTAACAAATTTCTCTTCTTCAGAAACGCTTTCCTTGCCATTGCCAGTCTACATTTTATATCCTCTCTACTTCAAACATCATCAGTCATTTTGCTCCCCAAATAGCAAAACTCCTTTACTACTTTAATTGTCTCATTTCTTAATCTAATTCCTTCAGCATCACCCGACTTTATTCGACTACATTCCATTATCCTTGTTTTGCTTTTGTTGATGTTCATCTTATACCCTCCTTTCAAGACACTGTCCATTCCGTTCAACTGCTCTTCCAAGTCCTTTGCTGTTTCTGACAGTATTACAATGTCATCGGCGAACCTTAAAGTTTTTATTTCTTCTCCATGGGTTTTAATACCTACTCCGAATTTTTCTTTTGTTTTCTTTACTGCTTGCTCAATATACAGATTGAAGAACATCGGGGATAGGCTACAGCCCTGTCTCACTTCCTTCCCAACCGCTGCTTCCCTTTCACGTCCCTCGACTCTCAAAACTGTCATCTGGTTTCTGTACAAATTGTAAATAGCCTTTCTCTCCTTGTATTTTACCCCTGCCACCTTCAGAATTTGAAAGATAGTATTTCAGTCAACATTGTCAAAAGCCTTCTCTAAGTCTCTAAATGCTAGAAACGTAGGTTTGCCTTTTCTTAATCTAACTTCCAAAATAAGTCTTAGGGTCAATATTGCCTCACGTGTTCCCATATTTCTACGGAATCCAAACTGACTTCCCCGAGGTCGGCTTTTACCCGTTTTTCCATTCGTCTGTAAAGAATTCGCGTTAGTATTTTGCAGCCGTGACTTATTAAACCGATAGTAGTTTTCACATCTGTCAACGCCTGCTTTCTTTGTGATTGGAATTATTATACTCTTCTTGAAATCTGAGGGTATTTTGCCTGTCTCATCCATTTTGCTCACCAGATGGTAGAGTTTTGTCACGACTGGCTCTCCCAAGGCTGTCTGTATTTCCAATGGAATGTTGTCTACTTCCGGGGCCTTGTTTCGACTTAGGTCTTTCAGTGCTCTATCAGACTCTTCACGCACTATCATATCTCCCATTTCATCTTCATCTACATCCTCTTCCATTTCTATAACATTGCCCTCAAGTACAACGCCCTTGTATAGACCCTCTATATACTCCTTCCACCGTTCTGATTTCCCTCCTTTGCTTAGAACTGGGTTTCCATCTTCAACAAGTGGTTCTCTTATCTCCAAAGGTCTCTTTAATTTTCCTGTATTCAGTATTTATCTTACCCCTAGTGAGATAAGCCTCTACATCCTTACATTTGTCCTCTAGCCATCTTTGCATAGCCATTTTGCACTTCCTGTCGATCTAATTTTTGAGACGTTTCTATTCCTTTTTGCCTGCTTCATTTACTGCACTTTTGTATTTTCTCCTTTCGTCAATTAAATTGAATATTTCTTCTGTTACCCAAAGATTTCTACTAGCCCTCGTCGTTTTACGTACTTGATCCTCTGCCGCCTTCACTACTTCATCCCTCAAAGCTACCCATTCTTCTTGTCAATTGTTCCCTCATGCTCTCCCTGAAACTCTGTAAAACCTCTGGTTCTTTCAGTTTATCCAGGCCCCATCTCCTTAAATACCCACCTTTTTGCAGTTTCTTCAGTTTTAACCTACAGTTCATAACCAATAGGTTATGGTCAGAGTTCACATCTGCCTCTGGAAATGTCTTACAATTTAAAACCTGGTTCCTAAATCTCTGTCTCACCATTGTATAATCTATCTGAAACGTGTCAATATCTCCAGGCTTCTTCCATGTATACAACCTTCTTTTATGATTCTTGAACCAAGTGTTAGCTATGATTAAGTTGTGCTCTGTGCAAAAGTGCACCAGGTGGCTTCCTCTTTCATTTCTTACCCCCAATCCAAATTCACCTACTGCGTTTTGCTTCTCTTCCTTTTTCTACTATCGAATTCCAGTCACCCATGATTATTAAAATTTTGTCTCCCTTCACTATCTGAATAATTTCTTTTATCTCATAATACATTTCTTTAATTTCTTCGTCATTTGCAGAGGTAGTTGGCATACAGACTTGTACTACAGTCGTAGGCATGGCCTTCGTGTCTCTCTTGGCCACAACAATGCGTTCGCTGTTCTGTTTGTAGTAGCTTACCCGCATTCGTATTGTTTTATTCATTTTTAAACCTACTCCTGCATTACCCATATTTGATTTTGTATTTATAACCCTGTATTCAACTGACCAAAAGTCTTGCTTCTACTGCCACCGAACTTCACTAATACCCACTTTATTTGACTTTAACCTATCCATTTTCCTTTTTAAATTTTCTAAACTACCTGCCCGATTAAGGGATCTGACATTCCACTCTCTGATCCGTAGAAAGCCAGTTTTCTTTCTCCTGATAACGACATCCTCTTGAGTAGTCCCCGCCCGGAGATCCGAATTCGGGACTATTTTACCTCCGGAATATTTTACCCATGAGGACACCATCATCATTTATCCACACAGTAAATCAGCATGCCCTCGGGAAAAATTACAGTCGTAGATTCTCCTTGCTTTCAGCCGTTCGCAGTACTAGCACAGCAAGGCCGCTTTTGGTTAGTGTTACAAGGCCAGATCAGCCAATCATCCAGACTTTTTCCCCTGCAACTACTGAAAAGGCTGCTGCCCCTCTTCAGGAACCATACGTTTGTCTGGCCTCTGAACAGATACCCCTCCGTTGTTGTTGCACCTACGGTACGGATATCTGTATCGTTGAGGCACGCAAGCCGCCCCACCAACTTTTCTCTGCATAATGAATAGTCCATTAAATTTTGGGCATACAGTCGCGCAAATAAAATTTCTTCCACTGATATATCGGCCTCGTATCGTCCGACCATCCTCAGAGTAAATAGCAAGTCTTGCGACTTACTCTGCGGATGGCCGGACGGCTGCATATCCGAAATTTAAGGACTGGTGTTAAAACATGTTTGGGCAGTAACAGATTCTCATAATTTAGTCTACAAACATGTCTCCTGTCTGAGGCTTAAAACCGAACGATGATGACAAAATAGAGTAGTCCATAAGATCAGACTCTGAGATCATCAGTATTTCTGCCTGTCGACCTGTGTCAGACTTCAGTGAGTACAGTTTACATTTGTTTCACTATCGTGCTATGTAACGAAACACTTGTTGTGTAGAGTTCGCCTTGGGGTTCATTACTCCAATGTTCCAAATAATTTGGACACAGAAACCGCTGCCGTTATGTCGTAAGGTGTGGAGGTGCGCTGAATATACAAGCAGAACTGGAGTGAGCTTGTTGACGCCGCTGTCGCCGCACCAGGCTTCCCCGTATCGCATAACACTGGTTCACACTGGTTCGACCGCAACCAGTCCAGAATAGTCCCCCATTCGTATCTCGTGGAGGGGACTGCCAAAGGGGAGGTGACTATGAGAAAAAGATTCAATAACCACCGAAAGGATGATTTTCTAATAGTCGGACATGGAATGTTAGAAGTGGAACGTGGTAGCGAAGCTAGAAAATCTGAAAAGGGGAATGCACAATCTTAATCTAGATGTAGTAGGGGTCAGTAAAGTGAAATGGAAAGAAGGTAAGCATTTCTGGTCAGATGAGTATAGAGTATTATCAATAGGAACAGCAAATGGTATAACGGGAGTAGGATTCAGTATGTATAGGAATGCAGGGCAGAGAGTGTGTTATTGTGAACAGCTCAGTGATATGGCTGTTCTTACCAGAATCGACAGCAAACCAACACCGACAACGATAGTTCGGGTATATATGCCGTCGTCGCAAGCTGAAGATGAAGAGATAGAAAAAGTATATGAGGATATTGAAGGATAATAGAGTAAGTGAAAATCTAATAGTCGTTGGGGATTGGAATGCAGTTGTAAGGGAAGGAGAAGAAGAAAAGGTTACAGGAGAATATGGGCTTGGGACAAGGAATCAGAGGAGAAAGAGCGATTACGTTCTGTAGTAAATTTCAACTGATAATAGCGCATACTCTCACCAAGAAGCACGAGAAGAGAAGGTAGACTTGGAAAAGGCCGGGTGACGCGGCAAGATTTCGATTAGATTACATGCTCAGAAATTCCGAAATCAGATACTGGATTGTAAGCGTACCCAGGAGCAGATGTGGACTAAGATCACAATGTAGTAAGTAGAATTTTAAGAGATTAGTAAGGAAAATCAATACGAAAAGAAGTGTGATACTGAAGTACTAAGGAAACACGAGATACGCTTCAATGTCCCTAAGGCTATAGATACAGCAATAACAAATAGCTCAGTAGGCAGCACAGTTGAAGAGAAATGGACGTCTCTAAAAAGAGCAATCACAGAAGTTGGAAAGATAAACAAAAAACATAGTTACAAAGAAGGTACTCCGAAGGAACCATGGGTAACGGGAGAAATACTTCAGTTGAGCGATGAAAGAAGAAAGTATAGAAATGTTCAAGGAAATACAGAAATACAAGTCGCTGAGAAATAAAATAATAGGAAGTGCAGGGAAGCTAAGACGAAATGCCTGCATGAAAAATGAAGAAATCGAAAAAGTAATCATTGTCGGAAGGACTGATTCAGCATATAGGAAAATCAAAATAAACTTCGGTGATATTAAAAAGAAGGGTAGTAACATTACGAGTTCAATGGGAATTCCACTGTTTAATGCAGAGGAGCGACGGGATAGGTGGAAAGAGTACACAAAAAGCCGCTATGAGAGGGAAGATTTGTCTGATGTGATAGAAGAAACAGGAGTCGATTTAGAAGAGAGAGGGGATCCAGTATTAGAATCAGAATTTAAGACAGCTTTTGAGGACTTAAGGTCAAATAAGGCAGAAGGGATAGGTAACATTCCATCAGAATTTCGAAAATGATTGGGGTAAGAGGAAACAACACGACTATTCACATTGGTGTATGCGTCTGGTGACACATCATCTGACTGTCGGAAAAATATCATCCACACAATCCCGAGGCCCGCAAGAACTGGCAAGGGCGAGAATTATCGCACAATTAGCGTCACAGCTCATGCATCTAAGTTGAAGATAAGAATAATATACGCAAGAAAGGGACACAAAATTGAGGATGTGTTAGATGAGTACCAGTCTGGTTTTAGGAAAGGTAAAGACACCAGAGAGTCAAAGCTGACCTTGCGGTTGCTATTGGAAGCAACACTAAAGAACAATCAAGACACGTTCATAGGATTTGTCGAGATGATAATAGCGTTCGCAATCTAAAATGGTGCAAGATGTTCAAAATTCTGAGAAAGATAGAGGTAAGATATAGGGAGAGACGGGTATATAATATGTACATGAGCCAAGGGGGACTAATAAGAATGGACAACCAACAACGAAGTGCTCGGATAAAAAAGGGTGTGAGACAGGCATGTGGTCTTTCGCCCCTACTGTTCAATCTGTACATCGAAGAAGCAATCGTGAAAATAAAAGAAAGATTCGGGAGTGAAATTTAAACTCATGGTTAAAGGACATCAACGATATGATTCGCTGATGACATTGCTATCCTAAGTGAAAGTGAAGAAGAATTACGTGAGCTGCTAAACGGAATGAACAGTCTGATGAGCACAGAACTTGAATTGAGAGAAAAGCGAAGAAAGATAAAAGTAATGGGGAGTACCAGAAATGAAAACAGCGAGAAACTTAACATCAGAATAGATGATCACGAAGTAGATGAAGCTAAGAAATTCTACCACCTAAGCAGCAAAATAACCAACTACGAACTGAGAAAGGAGGACATCAAAAGCGGACTAGTGGTGCCAAAAATGGCATTCCTGGCCAAGAGAAGTCTACTAGTATCAAACATAGGCTTTAATTTGAGGAAGAAATTTCTGAGAACGTAGGTTTGGAGCACAGCATCGTATTGTAGTGAAACGTGGACTGTGGGAAAACCGGAACAGAAGAGAAGCGAAGCATTTGAGATGTGGTGCTATAGGCTAATGTTGAAAATTAAGAGGGCAGAGAAGGAAAGAAATGAGGAGGTTCTGCACAGAATCGGAGAGGAAAGTAACATGTGGAAAACACCGACAAGAAGAAGGGATAGGATGATAGGACATTTGTTAAGACGTCGGGGAATGACTTCCATGGTACTAAAGGGAGCTGCAGAGCACGAAAACTATAGAGGAAGACAGAGATCGGAATACATCCAGCAAATAATTAAGGACGTAGGTTGCAAGTGCTACTCTGAGATGAAGAGATGGAGAGGAATTCGTGACGGTCCGCGTCCTACCAGTCATAAGACTGCTGATGACTCGAAAGGAAGAAAAAAGAGACGGCAGAGTCAACTTCTTTTGTTTAGTCGTCAGCCTTCTTACTGGTTTGTTGCGACTCTCCTCGAATTCCTTTCTTGTGCCAACCTCTCCATCTCACAGTTGCACTTTCACCCAGCGCCGTCAGTTATTTGTTGGATATAATTCAGTCTCTGCCTCTCCCTACAATTTTTACCCTCTACAGCTTTCTGTAGAACTATGAAAGTCATTCGCTGAAGTCTTAGCACGTCTCGTATCGTGTTCTCCGTTCTTCTTGTCATTGTTTTCCGCCTGTCTCCCTCCACGCTGATTCCGCGGAAAACGTCATTTGTTATCAGAAAAGTCCATCTAATTTTCAATATCCTCATATAGGAACAGATCTGAAACAATTTGATTCTTTTCTTTTCCGGTTTTCGCACAGGTCATTATTCCCTTGCTTGCGGGTCTGTGCTAGAAGCGTACATCTGTTTTCTGCATCCGGCCGGGGTGGCCGAGCGGTTGTAGGCGCTACAGTCTGGAACCGCGCGACCGCTACGATCGCAGGTTCGTATCCTGCCTCGGGAATGGATGTGTTTGATGTCCTTCGGTTAGTTAGGCTTAAGTAGTTCTAAGTTGTAGGGGACTGATGACCTCAGATGTTAAGTCCCATAGGGCTCAGAGCCATTTGAACCATTTTTGTTTTCTGCAAAACACTGTGAACTAAACTCCAGTAGGTACTTGCTATTGTACGACAAATTCAGGTTCATTCCCATTCTGTTTCCGCAAGGAGTATGGAAAAAACGACTACATAAATGGCTCTGTGAGTGCGCTGTGTAGTCTAATCTTCTCCGTCCCTATTGGAACGTAGTAAGCTATAGCATCGTCTTAGATACTTATTTTAACACTGGACCTTGAAACATTAAAAGTAACCTTTGGCAGGGTAGTTTGCTTCTAAAAAAAAAAGTGTGTGAAATTTTATGGGACTTAACTGCTAAGGTCATCAGTTCCTAAGCTTACACTCTACGTAACCTAAATTATCCTAAGGACAAACACACACACCCATGTGCGAGGGAGGACTCGAACCTCCGCCGGGATCAGCCGCAGTCCATGACTGCAGCGCCTTAGACCGCTTTCTTTTATTTTTTTATCTCATTTTGTTCGTTTTCGATCGTTGCATCTGCTTGGGGCGGACGTCGCAAGACACCCGTTTCAGTTTGTGGTTGATCCATTCATTAATTCCGTTTGTTTTGTTTTTTTTTTTTATTACGGAGGGCAGCTAACCCTCTGAGCGAACACGCTGAGTTCCCGTGCCGGCGTCCGCTCGGCTAATCCTGCGCGGGTAGTTGGCTTCTACCTTCAAGCATCTTACAGTTATGCCATGGAAGTGCGTTCATAGCAACAAGTGGATTTTGAAGGTAGCATAATCCGGATGCACTGAATTAGCCAATTGTCGTGATAGTCTGTGACAAACCTAAGTAACTCCATGACACAAGGTTCACCTCGGTAAGTTCCAAACAACTCGGAGTGATAAACCGCCTACGCTGCCTCCACCGAAAGGTACGGCGTGGCATTGAATATTCAAGCAGAAACGGAGTGAAGCTGCTTGTCAGAGAGCTCGTGGTTCTCTGGTCGCGCCAGGTTTCCGCGTATCGCGTGACGCAGGTTCGCACGCGGTTGACGCCCGCGACCGGTTCGCTGAGAAGGGCGACAGCCGAGTGGACCGATTTTCGGGAGGCGAGCGCGGCAGCAAGGCGGCTTGCGATTGGCGGCCTTGGGGGGGCGTGGCCGCTTTCGCGCCGGCCGCTGGGCCGCCGTGCTTTCTCCGCTGATCTGGGCGGCGGGTGGAGCAGCACGTGCGAGCGGCCAGCGCATCGACTCCGCGAGGCCCGCCCGGCGTATTTATAAGCCCCCAGCTGCCAGGCTGCGCGCTCTTACGTCCACCTGCCGAAAGTAGAACGAGGAAGTGGTCTCGCTCCCAGTCCCAGGCTACCACGCAATTGCCATTGAGAAGTCTTCCAGAGCTGTTCTAATGAAGGCCACAAAGCGTCCGAAATTGACGTACGGTAACCAGAGCAAGATATCGGGACTCTGTGCATCTACTGGATGAACTCCACCAGCAATATTTCGAAGCACAATTAAGTTTTAAGGTTTTTTTTTAATTACCGCTGCCAGTCACAAACTTTGTCAACTATTGTATTATTTATTTAGCGACATGTTTCGAGGGTTATACCTCATCTTCAGGCTAAATTGCATTAAAAAAACAACTTTACAGTAAGGTCCTACTGAGGTTACGTAGTCTTTACGTAAATGCTGTGGTCATCTTCTCTTCTTCCACAGGATGACCACAGCATCAAATGCCTTCCTGAACTAAAGGAACACGGCGTCAACCTGAGCTCCATTGTGTACGGGACTGCGGATCCCTTGGAGGAACAGAGCGAGCTGAGTTTCGCAGGATATCTGTTTGCGGAATCCATATTGTTTTTTATAGAGGAGATATTGCTTCTTCAAGAACGTCACAATTCTTGACCATAAAACATGCTCCACTATTTTACAGTAGAACGTCGCGCTAATCCGTCCCCTGCGGGACCAGGGTCGTGGTCGGATTGCAAAAAAGTTGGACTATCAGATGAACACTTTGTTTGGCCCGTAACATTACAATACAGTACAATACTACTTTAATTTTCACCTGTAAATAATGTCTGTGTTAAAACAGTAACAAAACGAAACGAAAATGTCGACACACTAAAAATTCTTACACGAAACTGTGATGTACAGCAGTGTCTGGTCTGTAAAATAAGTTTGCATGGTACAGTAAGATACAGTTACGGTGAACGAAAGTTTAACAACTGTACGTACCTCATTACAGTATTGCAGTGACACACAACTGACTCAAAAAATGGCTCTGAGCACTATGGGACTTAACATCTATAGTCATCAATCCCCTAGAACTTAGAACTACTTAAACCTAACTAACCTAAGGACATCACACACATCAATGCCCGAGGCAGGATTCGAACCTGCGACCGTAGCGGTCACGCGGTTCCAGACTAAAGCGGCTAGAACCGCACGGCCACAACGACCGGCCAACTGACACATTTTGTGCACCAAGAGTTCTTATAGGGAGTACTTTGTAGAATAAGCCAGACTCACGAACGTTACACACTTGATCAGATTAATCGCCTTAGATGAGTTTCCAAATTTCGGAAGAAATTCATTGTCACCTGTTTCGTCAACAGACAGTTTCTTGCTAGAAATGATTACATTTCGAGTCCCCTTTCATTTCTTCCACTGATGTAGCCAGCTTTCACTCGTCGTAAGCTTTTCATTTTCAATGTACCCACCTAATTTTTCATAGAGAAACAGTTCCTTTCGTTTATGATTGGTCCAGACAACTGAGTTCCTTTTCTTCTCTCTTGCTCAAACCACATTCACAAAACGTTGTCTAGAATTTCACTTTTAGGTCTCCTCAAAGCCTTGCATACTTTCAGACCTTTCTCATTATCAATTGTCAATGTATAGCTTTAAAGAGTTTTCCTGTATTTTCTGCGGTGTTTGTTAAGCGAACCCCACTTCACTTGCAATGTTTTTAAGAGAGTTGCCTTTGCTTACCCTTACATCCACTTACAGTTTCACAGCTAAAGAAAGCGCCACATATTTACGTTTAGTTGATGATGTAATTTACTTTTACACATTTTAATATTTAAGAGGAACATGTCACTAATTTATAATTCAGATGTGTGCACGATAACAATTATTGATCGTACAATAACTTACCGAACTATTGCAGCCGGCCGCTGTAGCCGAGTGGTTCTAGGCGCTTCAGTCCGGAACCGCGCTGCTGCTACGGTCGTGGTTCGAAACCTGGCTCTGGCATGGATGTGTGTGATGTCCTTAGGTTAGTTAGGTTTAAGTAGTTCTAAGTCTATGGGACTGATGACCACAGATGTTAAGTCCCATAGTGTTCAGAGCCATTTGAGCTATCTTTTGAACTATTGCACCTGTCAGTGGTCAATTGCCTACAGCCCCATATCGCAGACTAGAAGTCGTCGACAAGTCCTAACAAACACCGAAAATGAGGTGGACGGACCAAGTAGGCAGTTGGATGCGATGTTGGATTACCGAGGTACTTCTATATTGCAATATCCACTTCTGCAATTTTGACCTTAGGTCGTTTAAAGCTGTTACAGGTGCCAAAAACGCAGCTGTAGTCAACATTAACGGAAATAATAAAAATACCATGAGCCCCTATGGCTTTTGGCAGGCTCTGGTACCTGCACTATGGGTATGTGACGGATGGGATAGAAAAAAATCACGAAACCAAGTTCGTGCTTATTGTACACCATACTCGATAAACTTGTACCCCATTTATCACATAACGACGGCGCAGGTAACGAACGTTGACACGGGCCATAGTGCTTCAAGTAATCTTTATTCTTTCTATTAATGTTAACTGCAGTGTTTTCAGGACCTGTAACCACTTGAAAATGACCCAAGTTCGAAATTGCAATAGCAGATATTGTAATAAATAGCACGGTCGATGGCGATTATGAAGCCATTTTAAATATTCGAAGCGCGTTCAAATATATTCTCGGAACATTTTGTTAAGAAAGACCCGTGTTCTTCAGTGGCTCTTTACAGAATAATAACGTAATGATGATTTATTTGGTTTGTTACTCCAGCTGCCCTCCTGTCTGTGAAAATATGTTCACAATAGTTAAAAAGACTAGTTTGGAGCTACCAAAACGTACGAGAGCAATCCTTGATTCGGTCTTCCGAAACTTCTTCACTGTGGAGATGGTATACAGGGTGTTCAATTCAGGGCCCATGCAGGAGACAATAACAAATGCATTTATAATACCTGTAGCAACAACACTGCTTGAACACTGAGCATGGTGTGAAAGTCATGAGTGGAGGAGTTGAAAAGTCGTTGTGTCTAAGGTCACTACACGAAATGTTAGTCTGAGGTGCGTAGTATGTGGTGATGTAATGCTTTTCGACACTGAGTCAGTAAACAGCGGGTAAATGTAGTCGCTGCATGAAAGTTGCAGTGGAGCGCTACACTGCGAGACGTGGACTTGGTTACGGAGCGGCTGAAGGGAATAGTCTGGGATGTGGGTTCAACATGATGGAGCCTCCTACGCACTTTGCAGAACTAGACCAGTGGATAGGCCAGGGATGACCTGTACCATAGGACCCCAAGATCCCCGTACATACCCCCATTACACTTCTTGCTCTGGGGCTACATGAAAGTCGAGGTGTATTCTACCCCTGTTGACTCAAAGGAAATACTACTTGCAAGAATTCTTGCAGCAGCACACAAATACAGAACACATCACAAATTTTCCAGCGAACACGGGACTCCATGCTACGTCGACACTGGCTCTGCGCTGAGGCTAATGGAGCTCATTCTGAACATTTATTGTAATGTAACAGTGGTCAGAACAATTAAGCAATGAAAAACATTTAACAGCGCTTTATTCTTGGTCACAAACAGTAACATCTTCAATAAGCTACAATAAGAATTAAAAAAATTTTCAAATGTGTGTGGATCGCTAAAGGACTAAACCGCTGAGGTCACCGGTCCCTAGACCTACTCACTGCTTAAACGAGTTTCATCATCGTTCACTCCTTTTATTCTGTCAAGGAGTTCCTTGAAAAATTAATCTGATTCCTATGTTACCTTGTTGATTGCGCTTACTTAAACTTATGGCTTGACTTTTTTGGATTCATAAACATTTTATTTTATCTGTTAACACTTCCATGTTGTACTTTCATGTATTGACACGATCCATGACCTTGGAGATTTGCTACTCAATTTGGTCCTACAGAACTAGACGTGTAAATAAAAATTAAATAAAAAATAACCTCGTGCATGCTCAGTACACTAACAATATGCGTTTTCGACACATGGTTGCTTCAAGAAATATGTCAGTTTTCACCTCCGTTATCATTCCTATTAGTTTGAGCACTAAATTTTTGAACACCTTTTGTACGTACGGTTCCTCCTTACTATCATTACACAAACATCCAAATTACAGAGCCTGACCTAAGTGATTGCGGAATAGAAAAGTAACTATTCACTTAACAATGGAAAGGCAACTGGGTGGGACCAAATGACTGTGAGATTGTCTTAAAGAACTTGCTCCTTTTCCAGCAGTACTTTATCGTAGGCCACTGGAACAACAAAACCAACGTAGTGACTGAAAATATGTGTAGGTCATTTCCATTTTAAACATAAGTTGCAGGTCAGCTGCATATAATTATATGTCTCCTGTGGAATTATGAAACATGTTTTATGCACACGTGTTATAACATTTTTGGAGAACGAAAACTCCCGTATAAAGACCAACACGGATTCCGAAGACAGAGTCTTACGAAATCTTGCTCTGTTCGTCCGTGAGATCCAGAACGCCGTATGCATTGTGACCCAGGTTGATGCCGTGTTCCTTGACTTCAGGAGAACATTTGGCACACTTCCGAACTGTCGTTTAGTGACCAAAATATGAGCTACAGAGATGGCATGAATATATCGCATTTCGACGAAAAATTTAAAGAGAAGTAAAATTTTTAGTAGAACTACTTAAACCTAACTAACTTAAGGACACCACACACATCCATGCCCGAGGCAGGATTCGAACCTGCGACCGTAGTGGTCGCGCGGTTCCAGACTGTAGCGTCTAGAACCGCTCGGCCACCTCGGCCGGCGTTGAGAAGCAGCCACCGACTTATTCCATCCATAGTGGTGTTAGGCTCTAATATTACCTGTTCGTCATTCAATATGAATGCATACATTTAACGTAGGTGCACTATTGGTTTTTACGATTTGCTAGCACTTGAATTACAACGTTCGAAAATTTTACTGCAGACACTAACCTCGTTGAGGACTGTGATGCATACGTTACAGGACTGCACTATCTCATGAAAGTGATGACAGCTGCATTTAGTTTACAACTGAGCTTTTTGGGCACCAACATCAGATCTTCAGGAAAGAGTTTTATGTTGACAATACACGTTTGCTGCTGGCTTTACACCTATGACAGTGCCTAATGGCATTGTAATTTCAAGTATGCCTTACTACAGTATAATATAGATATTTATATGGTTTCATTATGTGTATAAAGCGAATTATGATTTGTGTTTCCATGTTTTATAACTCCCGACAAATTTTGTGGCAAGTGTATCCTACATTCCTAACCCCATGAACCATGGACCTTGCCGTTGGTGGGGAGGCTAGCGTGCCTCAGCGATACAGATGGCCGTACCGTAGGTGCAACCACAACGGAAGGGTATCTGTTGAGAGGCCAGACAAACGTGTGGTTCCTGAAGAGGGGCAGCAGCCTTTTCAGTAGTTGCAGGGGCAACAGTCTGGATGATTGACTGATCTGGCCTTGCAACACTAACGAAAACAGCCTTGCTGTGCTGGTACTGCGAACGGCTGAAAGGAAGGGGAAACTACAGCCGTAATTTTTCCCGAGGGCATGCAGCTTTACTGTATGGTTAAATGATGATGGTGTCCTCTTGGGTAAAATATTCCGGAGGTAAAATAGTGCCCCATTCGGATCTCCGGACGGGGACTACTCAAGAGGACGTCGTTATCAGGAGAAAGAAAACTGGCGTTCTACGGATCGGAGCGTGGAATGTCAGATCCCTTAATCGGGCAGGTAGGTTAGAAAATTTAAAAAGGGAAATGGATAGGTTAAAGTTAGATATAGTGGGAATTAGTGAAGTTCGGTGGCAGGAGAAGCAAGACTTTTCGTCAGCTGAATACAGGGTTATAAATACAAAATCAAATATGGGTAATGCAGGAGTAGGTTTAATAATGAATAAAAAAAATAGGAATGCGGGTAAGCTACTACCAACAGCGTAGTGAACGCTTTATTGTGGACAAGATAGACACGAAGCCCATGCCTACTACAGTAGTACAAGTTTATATGCCAACTAGCTCTGCAGATGATGAAGAAATTGATGAAATGTATGATAAGATAAAAGAAATTATTCAGGTAGTGAAGGGAGACGAAAATTTAGTAGTCATAGGTGACTGGAATTTGAGAGTAGGAAAAGGGAGAGAAGGAAACATAGTGGGTGAATATGGATTGGGGGAGAGAAATGAAAGAGGAATCCGTTTGGCAGAATTTTGCATAGAGCATAACTTAATTATAGCTAACACTTGGTTCAAGAATCATAAAAGAAGGTTGTATGCATGGAAGAATCCTGGAGATACTAGCAGGTATCAGATAGATTAGATAATGGTAAGACAGAGATTTAGGAACCAGGTTTTAAATTGTAAGACATTTCCAGGGGCAGATGTGGTCTCTGACCACAAAATATTGGTTATGAACTGTAGATTAAAACTGAAGAAACTGCAAAAAGGTGGAAGTTTAAGGAGATGGGACCTGGATAAACTGAAAGAACCAAAGGTTGTACAGAGTTTCAGGGAGAGCATGAGGGAACAATTGATAAGAATGGGGGAAAGAAATACAGTAGAAGAAGAATGGGTAGCTTTGAGGGATGAAGTAGTGAAGGCAGCAGAGGATGAAGTAGGTAAAAAGACGAGAGCTAGTAGAAATCCTTGGGTAACAGAAGAAATATTGAAATTAATTGATGAAAGGAGAAAACATAAAAATGCAGTAAATGAAGCAGGCAAAAGGGAATACAAATGTCTCAAAAATGATATCGACAGGAAGTGCAAAATGGCTAAGCAGGGACGGCTAGAGGACAAATGTAATGATGTAGAAACTTACCTCAATAGGGGTAAGATAGATACTGCCTACAGGAAAATTAAAGAGGCATTTGGAGAAAAGAGAACCACTTGCATGAATATCAAGAGCTCAGATGGAAACCCAGTTCTAAGCAAAGAAGGGAAAGCAGAACGGTGGAAGGAGTATATAGAGGGTCTATACAAGGGCAGTGTACTTGAGGACAATATTATAGAAATGGAAGAGGATGTAGATGAAGATGAAATGGGAGATACGATACTGAGTGAAGAGTTTGACAGAACACTGAAAGACCTGAGTCGAAACAAGGCCCCGGAAGTAGACAACATTCCATTGGAAATACTGACGGCCTTGGGAGAGCCAGTCCTGACAAAACTCTACCATCTGGTGAGCAAGATGTATGAGACAGGTGAAATACCCTCAGACTTCGAAAAGAATATAATAATTCCAATCCCTAAGAAAGCAGCTGTTGACAGATGTGAATATTGCCGAACTATCAGTTTAATAAGTCACAGCTGCAAAATACTTACGCGAATTCGTTACAGACGAATGGAAAAACTGGTAGAAGCCGACCTCGGGGAAGACCAGTTTGGATTCCGCAGGAATGTTGGAACACGTGAGGCAATACTGACCCTACGACGTATCTTAGAAAATAGATTAAGGAAAGGCAAACCTACGTTTCTAGCATTTGTGGACATAGAGAAAGCTTTTGACAATGTTGACTGGAATACTCTCTTTCAAATTCTAAAGGTGGCAGGGGTAAAATACAGGGAGCGAAAGACAATTTTCAATTTGTACAGAAACCAGATGGCAATTATAAGAGTCAAGGAGCATGAAATAGAAGCAGTGGTTGGGAAGGGAGTGAGACAGGGTTGTAGCCTCTCCCCGCTGTTATTCACTCTGTATATTAAGCAAGCAGTAAAGGAAACAAAAGAATAATTCGGAGTAGGTATTAAAGTCCATGGAGAAGAAATAAAAACGTTGAGGTTCGCGCGATGACATTGTAATTCTGTCAGAGACAGCAAAGGACTTGGAACAGCAGTTGAAACGAATGGACAGTATCTTGAAAGGAGGATATAAGATGAACATCAACAAAAGCAAAACGAGGATAATGGAATGTAGTCGAATTAAGTCGGGTGATGGTGAGGGAATTAGATTAGGAAATGAGACACGTCTAGTAGTAAATTAGTTTTGCTATTTGGGGAGCAAAATAACTGATGATGGTCGAAGTAGAGAAGATATAAAATGTAGACTGGCAATGGCAAGGAAAGCGTTTCTGAATAAGAAAAATTTGTTAACATCGAGTATAGATTTAAGTGACAGGAAGTCGTTTCTGAAAGTATTTGTATGGAGTGTAGCCATGTATGGAAGTGAAACATGGACGATAAATAGTTTGGACAAGAAGATAATAGAAGCATTCGAAATGTGGCGCTACAGAAGAATGCTGAAGATTATATGGGTAGATCACATAACTAATGAGGAGGTATTGAATAGAACTGGGGAGAAGAGGAGTTTGTGGCACAACTTGACAAGAAGAAGGGACCGGTTGGTAGGGCATGTTCTGAGCCATCAAGGATCACAAATTTAGCATTGGAGGGCAGCGTGGAGGGTAAAAATCGTAGAGGGAGACCAAGAGATGAATACATTAAGCAGATTCAGAAGGATATAGGTTGCAGTAAGTACTGGGAGATGAAGAAGCTTGCACAGGATAGAGTAGCATGGAGAGCTGCATCAAACCAGTCTCAGGACTGAAGACAACAACAACTTATCCTACATTGGATAACTAGTGCATAATATGATCAATAATGATTCCTGAGACAATTGCACGATGGATTTGCCACGGAGAACCTCGCCGGTGCGGGGGGATCAATAGAAGAGACAGAAGAGATCCAACGAAGAGCGGAGCGTTCTGTCACTATATCGTTCAGTGCGCTCGAGGATGTTAAGAAAATCCTCAACAGACTCCAAAGTAAGACGCTTCAAGAGAGATGTTGTGCATCACACAGTGATTTACTATTGAAATTCCCACTTAATGCGTTCTGTGAAGAGTTTGGAAACGTCTCGCGAAATGACCGCAAAGAGAGAATCCGGGAAATTAGAGTTAATACGGTGCTTTACAGTCATTCTTCCCACGTGCCATTTGCAAATGGAACAGGGAAGTGGGGATGAGATAATGGTACCAGAAATACCCGTCACCTGACATGTTAAGGTCGCTTGTGGAATATGGCTGTAGCTACATAAGACGAAACACAGAGTAACGCAGAAACCCAAGCACGCCCAGGTAGCCGCGCGGGCTAACGTGCTGATTCCCGAGCGGGAAGGCGTGCCGGTCCCCGGCACAAATCCGCCCCTCGGATTAGTGCCGAGGTCCGGTGTGCTGGCGAGCCTGTGCATGGTTTTTAAGGCAGTTTTCCGTCTGCCTCGGCGAATGGGGGCTGGTTCCCCTTATTCCGCCTCAGTTACATTGTGTCGGCGATTGCTGCGCAAACACTGTCTCCACATACGCGTACACCATAATTACTGTATAACGCAAACTTTTGGGGTTACACTCGTCTGGTATGAGACGTTCCCAGGGGGGTCCACCGGGGGTCGAACCGTACAATAATCCTGGGATCGGTGTGAGGCGGCGGTGGGGTGAGCGGACCGCTGTAGCCCGTTGTGGGGTTGTGAACCACAGGGCTACGGACGGGACGAAGCCTCTTCGTCGTTTCTAGGTACCCAGTGCAATACACAATGCAGCAACCCTCATATGCAGAAGTATTGCGATGCTGTTACCTACAGCTTCGTTGTGCCTCTGCTCCATTCCCTGCAGAGAACCTATACAGTAGGTGCATACCAGCCAACTCTTTATCAGTAAAAACTGTCAATATTGATGTGTGTCACTGTTAACGTATAACAAACAATGTCAACAAAACAAACCCGAGGCAGAACCTGACTGCAATGAACACGAGCTTGAAAGCAAAAGCTAAGAGGGCATGGACTCTGTAACGAGTCATTGAGGACTATGTGCCCCTATATATTTGCATCGTCAGTCTTCTGACTGGTTTGATGCGGCGGCCACGAATTTCTCTCCTATGCCAACCTCTTCACCTCAGAATTGCACTTGCGACCTACGTCCTCAATTATTTGCTGTGTGTATTCCAATCTCTGTCTCCCTCTACAGATATTGCCCTCTACAGCTCCCTCTAGTACTACCATGGAAGTCATTTCCTCACATCTTAACAGATGTCCTGTCATTCTGCCCCATTTCCTTACCGGTGTTTTCCACATATTCTTTTCCTCTCCGATTCTGTGCAGAACCTCTTCATTACTTACCTTATTAGTCCACTTAATTTTCAACATTCGTCTATAGCACCACATATCAAATGCTTTGATTCTCTTCTGTTCCGGTTTTCCCACGGTCCATGTTTCATTGCCATACAATGTTGTACTCCAGACGTACATTCTCAGAAATTTCTTCCTCAAACTAAGAACTATGTTTGATACTAGTAGACTTTTCGTGGTCAGGGATGACTTTTTGCCATCTCTAGACAGCTTTTGATGTGCTCCTTGCTCGGTCCGTCATCGGTTATTTTACTTCCTAGGTAGCAGAATTCCTTAACTTCATCTACTTTGTGGCCCCCAATCCTGATGTTTACTTCCTCGCTCTTCTCATTTCTGTTACTTTGTAAGTAGGGTGTTTAGTTTTTTTTATTGGTAACGCCACATAGCGCTCTGTATGAAAAATCACTGGCTGTGCTGTGTGCAGTCAGTGGCTGGTTGGCATTGTTGTAATACTCGCCATTGTAGTGTTGGGCGGCTGGATGTTAACAGTGCGTAGCGTTGCGCAGTTGGAGGTGAACCGCCAGCTGTGTTGGATGTGGGGAGAGAGATGGCGGAGTTTTGAAATTTGTAAGACTGGATGTCATGAACTGCTGTATATATATAATGACTATTAAGGTAAATACATTGTTTGTTCTATATTAAAATCTTTCATTCGCTAACTATGCCTATCAGTAGTTAGTGCCTTCCGTAGTTTGAATCTTTTATTTAGCTGGCAGTAGTGGCGCTCGCTGTATTGCAGTAGTTCGAGTAACGAAGATTTTTGGTGAGGTAAGTGATTTGTGAAAGGTATAGGTTACTGTTAGTCAGGGCCATTCTTTAGTAGAGACTTTTGAAAGTCAGGTTGCGTTGCGCTAAAAATATTGTGTCAGTTCAAGTACATTTATGTATACTTTTTCTAAGGGGACGTTTCAACTTCTCATTACTTTTTCTTCGATTTACTCTCAATCCGTATTCTGCACTCATTAGATTGATTATTCCATTCAGCAGATCATGGACTTCTTCTTCACTTTCACTCAGAACAGCAATGTCATCAGTGAATCTTATCGTTGATATCCTTTCACCTTTCTTTTATTTACATCATTGCTTCTTCGGTGTACAGATTGAACAGTAGATGCGAAAGACCACATCCCTGTCTTACACCCTTTTTAATCAGAGCACTTCATTCTTGGTCGTCCGCTCTTATTATTCCCCCTTGGCTCTTGTACGGATTATACCCTACGTGATCAAAAGTATCTGGACACATTACTGAAAATGGATTAAAAGTTCGTGGCGGCCTCCATCGGTAATGCTGGAATTCAATATGGTGCTGGCCCACCCTTAGCCTTGATGACAGCTTCCTCTCTCGCAGTCATACGTTCAATCAGGTGCTGGAAGGTTTCTTGGGGAATGGCAGCCCATTCTTCACGTAGTGCTGCACTGAGGAGAGGTACCCATGTCGGTTGGTAAGGCCTGGCACGAAGTCGGCGTTCCAAGACATCCCAAAGGTGTTTTATAGGATTCAGGTCAGGGCTCTGTGCAGGCCAGTCCATTACAGGGATTTTAATGTGTAACCACTCCGCCACAGGCCGCGCATTATGAACAGGTGCTCGATTGTGTTGAAAGATGAAGTCGCCATCCCCGAATTGCTCCTCCACAGTGGGAAGCAAGAAGGTGCTTAAAATATCAAGTAGGCCTTTGCTGTGATAGTGCCACGCAAAACAACAAGGGGTGCAAGCCCCCTTCGTGAAAACCAGGGCCACACCATAACACCACCTCCTCCGAATTTTACTGCTCGCACTACACGAGCCGGCAGACAATGGTCGCCGAGCGTTCGCCATACCCACACCCTGCCATTGGATCGCCACATTGTGTACTGTGATTCGTCATTCCACACGTTTTCCCACTGTTCAGTCGTCCGATGTTTTACGCTCCTTACACCAAGCGAGACGTCGTTTGGCATTTACCAGGAAATGCAAGTTTTCTCACCTCCCACCTAACTGTCATAGTACCTGCGGTAGATCCTAATGTAGTTTAGAATTCCTGTGTAATGGTCTGGATAGATGTCTGCCTACTACACATTACGACCAGCTTCAACTGTAGGCGGTCTCTGTCAGTCAACAGACGAGGTATAATAACAATAATGGCATGTGACGAGGGCCTCCCGTCGGATAGACCACTCGCCTGGTCGGCCCGTACGCTTTTGTGCTGTACGTGTCCCTTCACGTTATCACTGCACTATCACATCGGAAACAGTGGACTTAGGGATGTTTATGTGTGTGGCAATATCGCGTACAGACGTGTGACACAAGTGACACCCAATCGAGTGACCACGTTCGAAGTCCACGCGTTCTTTGGAGCGACCCATTCTGCTCTCTCAAGATGTCTAATGACTACTGAGGTCGCAGATATGGTATACCTGGCAGTAGGTGGCAGCACAATGCACCTAATATGAAAAACTGATACTTTTGGTCATATAGTGTATAGTACTCGTCTCTCCCTATCGCTTACCCCTATATTTCTCAGAATTTTACACATCTTACAACATTTTACATTGTCGAACGCTTTTCCTAGGTCGTCAAATCCTATGAATGTGTCTTGACTTTTCTTTAGTCTTGCTTCAATTATCAAGCGCAGCGTCAGAATTGCCTAACTTTCCTAAAGGTGAATTGATCGTCATCTAACACATCCACTAGTTTCGTTCTCATTCTTCTTTATATTATTCGTGTCAGCAGCTTGGATGCATGAGCTGTTAAGCTGATTTTGCGGTAATTCTCGCAGTTGCCAGCTCTTGCAGTCTTTGGAATTGCGTGGATGATATCTTTTCGAAAGTCAGATGGTATGTCGCCAGACTCATACATTCTACACACCAACGTAAATGGTCGTTTTGTCGTCTCCTTCCCCAACGATTTTAGAAATTCTGATGGGATGTTATCTATCCTTTCTGCCTTATTTGATCGTAAGACCTCCAAAGCTCTTTTAAATTCTGATTCCAATTCTGGATCCCCGATCTCTTCTAAATCGACTCCTGTTTCTTCTTCCATCGCTTCAGGCATATCTCCCCTCTCATAGAGGCTTTCAATATAATCTTTCCACTTTACCCTAATACTCAGAAACTATCCTTGAACAACGTCCAAAATATAGTTAGTGGGTTTCAAGCGCACTCTGTGTAGCTACACCACGCCTCATTACACTATATGACGGGTGGTACTTGGTACGGCGTTGTCACTTCCCGGTCCAGTACCGAATGCTGCTCGGAAATATCGACTGTCAGTAAGAACTGGGATCTCTAACTTTACGTTTATGGTCTTCCTCGAGATGAATGTGTGATGGCGCGCTCTCAGACATTTAAATGTACACCACACCGTAATGTACAACGCTTCTGTAGCAGCGTCCGCCACTGGAGCTGGATGAGCATCTCCATTAGGCTTTCGCGTTTGCAAACGTGCGGGTGACGTAACATGCTGTTCTTTTTCAACACTCTCTGCGATTGTTTTTAGTTTGGAAGACCTGACATTGTCATGTCAGGAGGCACATTGATGTGTGTTATTTATCATGCTTATATAAATCCACTCTAAACAGTTGATGTGAGAATTTATCCATCTTTGCAGGTGCATGTACACTGCGTTCGAAAGTATCCAGACACCCCCAAAAACATACGTTTTTCATATTAGGTGCATTGTGCTGCCACCTACTGCCAGGAAATCCAAATGAGTAATCATTAGACATCGTGAGAGAGCAGAATGCGGCTCTCTGCGGAGCTCACTGGCTTCGAATGTGGTCACGTGATTGGGTGTCACTTGTATCATACGTGTCTACGCCAGATTTCCACACTCATAAAAACCCTTGGTCCACTGTTTCCTGTGTGATGGTGAAGTGGAAACGTGAAGGGACACGTACAGCACAAAAGCCTACAGGCCGACCTCGTCTGTTGACTGACAGAGACCACCTACAGTTGAAGATGGTCGTAATGTGTAGTAGGCAGACATCTATCCAGACCATTACACAGGAATTCCAAACTACATCAGGATCTACCGCAAGTACTATGACAGTTAGGTGGGAGGTGAGTAAACTTGCATTTCCTGGTCGAGCGGCTGTTCATAAGTCACACATCACGCCGGTAAATGCCAAACGACGCCTCGCTTGGTGTTAAGGAGCGTAAAACACTGGACGACTGAACAGTGGAAAACGTGTGGTGTGACTAATCACGGTACACAATGTGGCGATCCAATGCCAGGGTGTGACAGTTTAGTCGCAAAATGGCCGTTCGTGTTCTGTACCATAAGAGGAATGTGCATCTCAAGTCTAGAAAGAATAAGATGATTTTTATGTGATAATGCTTCAGGTATTGGAGAATCGCGATTACTCCATATTGTAACAAAGTATTCTCCTTCTGGAACACAATAAGAACTTTTGATGAAGACCGGTTTCGGAATTTAGGAAAGCATCTTCAGAGCATTCCTTCCACAACGAATGTTGTATGAAACGCTATGGCAAACTGTGGTTTGCGTACTGTAAGACCTTCGGTACACACACCATCAGATTATTTGACTTGTCGCTCTAACGAAGTAGGCGAGTGTCAGCAATATGTCTCGTGGTCTTATCGTGGCGTGTTTATCTTCTGCCGTTAGGTCAGACGATAGAAATGCCACTTGCACACTTAGAGTAGCAGATTGACGGTGACCAAAATTGACAATCTGAAGTTCCTTCGGTCTTGGTACGTTAATCTTATTCTCACATATCTCTGATACTTGACAAAGTGTCTATACATTTCTCTTCATGGCTATGTACAGGAATATGATAATCTCATTAGGCGCCGACTGAAACTTGACTACAGACTGATGCAGACGAATGCAGACTGACTAATCGGAGGTCTGTACACTCGTTATAATATCTCGCGCGTTCAGGTATCACTGCGCGAGTGTGACCCGCGAGGAGAAAAGGTTCTACGTCAGCAGCAATCTCATTGGCTGCGTTACATATTAATACGCGGATCGGCGGAAACAGAATTTGGTCCGTCTCTAAGGCAGCACCATCTCGTAGTGCGGAGACGGACGAGCGCTGCGCCTGCGCTGTTGTGCTTGGCGGGGCGCGCTCTAGTGAGAAAGTTGTGTACGCGCTGACTACGCGGAACTATGTACACAACACAAACTTTGGCGACGAAGATTAAATACCCTGTTGTTAAAAGATCTTTGGCTTTGGTACCGCATCGTTGTTTCGAGAATCACGCACCTAATATTCCAGCATTCTTTCTATGACCTCCTTCCGGCAGCTAGCTGCAAACTGTATCGCATTGTCAAACTAAATACTCTGTAACATAAATACGTCGTTAAGTAAAGATAAGTTTGCAGATTAAATACAAAATTGTTAACTGAAACGTTATTTTCAGAACACATTACAAGGAATATTAAGCAGCGGAACTGCTGTCGTCAGTTACAAAAAAAAAGTCAGCAAAGAAAGCGTTAGAATATTCAGTAACTCCATGCAAATATTTTTTCAGTCCCACTATTTGTTAATCTGTCTTCTTTTCTGGTGCATATTCTAAAAAATCTAGAAAAATTGTGATTAAAAACTTTAGTACAATAGTGGTGTAACGTCCTGACAATGAAATTTGAACTTTCTTTCGTGGAATAACAAGTAGCAGCGGTCGCTAAAGCACTCCTGTGTGGTGCGCTAGAGTTCTTTCACCACCAATATTAGGTTGGCCAGGGGACCACAAGACTTGGCGCCAATTACCTGGATCAGATTCCAAGCCTACCTGATGTGCCGTATAGAATGGTGCTGCAACACTGTTGATTGGTTATCCGTCTTACGGCTGGAGGCCTTAAGCTCGGAGGTCCCCGTAGTTATATTCGCAATGAGCAAACTATGTTAAAGTTCTGGGTTTCATCCTCTTCCCTTTTTCTTCACCATACAACACAACCATGACACCACACGACACACACCTATTAAAGTCACCTGTCCTAAATAAATATCCTGAAGACGCAGTCCACAAAAAAAGTAAGTAAAAGAGACGTTCTGACACTGAAACAATACTGTCCCCTCGAGGACTCTTAGACGTCAATCCGATACTATTCTTTCATTAATAGGCCAAGATCTCAGAGCGGGGACTACACAGGAGAATACCGTCATCAGGAGAAACAAAATTGTCATTTTACGGACCGGAGCGTCGAATGGTAGATCTCTTGATCGGGCAGGTATGTTAGAAAATTTAAAGAGAGAAATGGATAGTTTAAAGTTTAATATCGTGGGGATTAGTGAAGTTTGGTGGCAGGAGGAATACAACTTGAGGTCAGGTGAATATAGGGTTATAAATACAAAGTCAGATAGGGGTAATGCAGGAGTGGGTTTAATAATAAATAGGAAAATACGAATGCGGGTAAGCTACTACGAACAGCATGGTGAACAAAGTGTCTTAGTCAAGACAGACACGAATCTCACGCCTACCAGAGTAGTAAAAGTTTACGGAGTGTCCGAGCGGATAGCCGGCACGGTAGCTCAGCGTGTTCGGTCAGAAAGCCGGTTAGCCTCTGTAATAAAAAAAATGAGTGGAAGGATCAACCACCGAACGTGAACAGGATGTCTTGCAACGACCAAACACAACGATCAATAACGAAAAAAAAACGGTTCTAGGCGCTACAGTCTGGAACCGCGCGACCGCTGCGGTCACAAGTTCGAATCCTGCCTCGGGCATGGATGTGTGTGATGTCCTTAGGTTGGTTTGGTTTCAGTACTTCTAACTTCTAGGGGACTGATGACCACAGAGGTTAAGACCCATAGTGCTCAGAGCAATTTTTTTTAAATTTTTTTTATGATGAAGAAATTAATAGGAAAATAGGAATGCGGGTAAGCTACTACAAACAGCATAGTGAACGCATTATTGTGGCCAAGATAGATACGAAGCCCACACCTACTACAGTAGTACAAGTTTATATGCCAACTAGCTCTGCAGATGATGAAGAAATTGAAGAAATGTACGATGAAATAAAAGAAATTATTCAGATAGTGAAGGATGACGAAAATTTAATAGTAATGTGTGACTGGAATTCGAGTGTAGGAAAAGGGAGAGAAGGAAACATAGTAGGTGAATATGGATTGGGGCTAAGAAATGAAAGAGGAAGCCGCCTAGTAGAATTTTGCACAGAGCACAACTTAATCATAGCTAACACTTGGTTTAAGAATCATGAAAGAAGGTTGTATACGTGGAAGAAGTCTGGAGATACTAAAAGGTATCAGATAGATTATATAATGGTAAGACAGAGATTTAGGAACCAGGTTTTAAGTTGTAAGACATTTCCAGGGACAGCTGTGGACTCTGACCACAATCTATTGGTTATGACCTGTAGATTAAAACTGAAGAAACTGCAAAAATGTGGGAAATTAAGGAGATGGGACCTGGATAAACTGAAAGAACCAGAGGTTGTACAGAGTTTCAGAGAGAGCATAAGGGAACAATTGACAGGAATAGGGGAAAGAAATACAGTAGAAGAAGAATGGGTAGCTCTGAGGGATGTAGTAGTGAAGGCAGCAGAGGATAAAGTAGGTACAAAGACGAGGGCTGCTAGAAATCCTTGGGTAACAGAAGAAATATTGAATGTAATTGATGAAAGGAGAAAATATAAAAATGCAGTAAATGAAGCAGGCAAAAAGGAATACAAACGTCTCAAAAATGAGATCGACAGGAAGTGCAAAATGGCTAAACAAGGATGGCTAGAGGACAAATGTAAGGATGTAGAAGCTTATCTCACTAGGGGTAAGATAGATACTGCCTACAGGAAAATTAAAGAGACCTTTGGAGAGAAGAGAACCACGTGTATGAATATCAAGAGCTCAGATGGCAGCCCAGTTCTAAACAAAGAAGGGAAGGCAGAAAGGTGGAAGGAGTATATAGAAGGTTTATACAAGGGCGATGTACTTAAGGACAATATTATAGAAATAGAAGAGGATGTAGATGAAGACGAAATGGGAGATACGATACTGCGTGAAGAGTTTGACAGAGCACTGAAAGACCTGAGTCGAAACAAGGCCCCCGTAGTAGACAACATTCCATTAGAACTACTGACGGCCTTGGGAGAGCCAGTCATGACAAAACTCTACCAGCTGGTGAGCAATATGTATGAGACAGGCGAAATACCCTCAGACTTCAAGAAGAATATAATAATTCCAATCCCAAAGAAAGCAGGTGCTGACAGATGTGAAAATTACCGAACTATCAGTTTAATAAGCCACGGCTGCAAAATACTAACGCGAATTCTATACAGACGAATGGAAAAACTGGTAGATGCAGACCTCGGGGAGGATCAGTTTGGATTCCGCAGAAATGTTGGAACACGTGAGGCAATACTGACCTTACGACTTATCTTAGAAGAAAGATTAAGAAAAGGCAAACCTACGTTTCTAGCATTTGTAGACTTAGAGAAAGCTTTTGACAATGTTGACTGGAATACTCTTTTTCAAATTCTAAAGGTGGCAGGGGTAAAATACAGGGAGCGAAAGGCTATTTATAATTTGTACAGAAACCAGATGGCAGTAATAAGAGTCGAGGGGCATGAAAGGGAAGCAGTGGTTGGGAAAGGAGTGAGACAGGGTTGTAGCCTCTCCCCGATGTTATTCAATCTGTATATTGAGCAAGCAGTAAATGAAACAAAAGAAAAATTTGGAGTAGGTATTAAAATTCATGGAGACGAAGTAAAAACTTTGAGGTTCGCCGATGACATTGTAATTCTGTCAGAGACGGCAAAGGACTTGGAAGAGCAGTTGAACCGAATGGACAGTGTCTTGAAAGGAGGATATCGCCGATGACATTGTAATTCTGTCAGAGACGGCAAAGGACTTGGAAGAGCAGTTGAACCGAATGGACAGTGTCTTGAAAGGAGGATATAAGATGAACATTAACAAAAGCAAAACGAGGATAATGGAATGTAGTCAAATTAAATCGGGTGATGCTGAGGGAATTAGATTAGGAAATGAGACACTTAAAGTAGTAAAGGAGTTTTGCTATTTAGGAAGTAAAATAACTGATGATGGTCGAAGTAGAGAGGATATAAAATGTAGACTGGCAATGGCAAGGAAAGCGTTTCTGAAGAAGAGAAATTTGTTAACATCGAATATAGATTTATGTATCAGGAAGTCGTTTCTGAAAGTATTTGTTTGGAGTGTAGCCATGTATGGAAGTGAAACATGGACGATAACTAGTTTGGACAAGAAGAGAGTAGAAGCTTTCGAAATGTGGTGCTACAGAAGAATACTGAAGATAAGGTGGATAGATCACGTAACTAATGAGGAGGTATTGAATAGGATTGGGGAGAAGAGAAGTTTGTGGCACAACTCGACTAGAAGAAGGGATCGGTTGGTAGGACATGTTTTGAGGCATCAAGGGATCACAAATTTAGCATTGGAGGGTAGCGTGGAGGGTAAAAATCGTAGAGGGAGACCGAGAGATGAGTACACTAAGCAGATTCAGAAGGATGTAGGTTGCCGTAGGTACTGGGAGATGAAGCAGCTTGCACAGGATAGAGTAGCATGGAGAGCTGCATCAAACCAGTCTCAGGACTGAAGACAACAACAACAACAACAACATGAAGAAATTAAAGAAATGTATGATAAGATAACATAACTTATTCAGATAGTTAAAGGAGACGAAAATTTAATCGTGATGGGGGACTGAAATTCGACAGTAGAAAAAGGAAGAGACAGAAAAATAGTAGGTGAATGTGGACTGTGGAAAAGGAACGAAAGGGGAAGCTATCTGGTAGAGTTTAGCACAGATTATAATTTAATCATCGCTGACACTTGGTTTAAGAATCATAAAAAAAGGTTGTATACGTGGAAGAGACATGCAGATAGCAGAAGGATTCAAATTGATTATATGATGGTTTGACAGAGATTTAGAAACCAGATTTTAAATTGTTAGACTTTTCCAGGAGCGGATGTGGACTCTGACCAAAAATTTATTGATTATGAACTATTTACTAAAATTGAAGAAATTAGAGAAACTTAGGAAATTAAGGAGATGGGATCTGGATAAACTGAAAGAACCAGAGCTTGTCGAGAGGCTTAGAGCGAGCACCAGGCTACGGTTGACTAGAACAGGAGCCAGGAATACAGTAGAAGAGGAGTGGGTAGATTTAAGAGCCGAAATAGTAAATGCAACAGAGGATCAAATAGGTAAAAAGACAATGCAGCATAGAGATATTGAATATAATTCATGAAAAGAAAAAAAAATTAAAATGCAGCTAATGAAGCAGGCGAAAGGGAATACAAAGGTCTTAAAAATTAGATTGAAAGGAAGTGCAAGACTGCTAAACAGGAATGGCTAGAGGACAAATATACGGATTTAGAAGCATATTTCACTAGGGGAAAGATATACATCTGCCTATAGGAAAATTAAAGACGCCTTTGGAGAAAAGATAAGCAGCTATATGAATACCAAGAGCTCAGATGATAAACCAGTCCTAAACAAAGAAGAAAAAGCTGAAAAGTGGATGGAACATACAGGGTGTTTCAAAAATGACCGGTATATTTGAAACGGCAATAAAAACTAAACGGGCAGCGATAGAAATACACCGTTTGTTGCAATATGCTTGGGACAACAGTACATTTTCAGGCGGACAAACTTTCGAAATTACAGTAGTTACAATTTTCAACAACAGATGGCGCTGCATGTGATGTGAAAGATATAGAAGACAACGCAGTCTGTGGGTGCGCCATTCTGTACGTCGTCTTTCTGCTGTAAGCGTGTGCTGTTCACAACGTGCAAGTGTGCTATGGACAATATGGTTTATTCCTTAGAACAGAGGATTTTTCTGGTGTTGTTGCAACAAGACGAAGTTTTCAACGGAGGTTTAATGTAACCAAAGGACCGAAAAGCGATACAATAAACGATCTGTTTGAAAAATTTCAACGGACTGGGAACGTGACGGATTGACGTGCTGGAAAGGTAGGGCGACCGCGTACGGCAACCACAGAGGACAACGCGCAGTTTGTGCAGCAGGTGATCCAACAGCGGTCTCGAGTTTACGTTCGCCGTGTTGCCCATTTTTCAGATCCGAAACGATTACTGCATCATGCTATCTGGACATTCTTCGTGAATTTGTGGCAGTACAAACTGCCTTAGACGACACTGCGAACACCTCGTGGTTTATGGGAAGATGGTGCCCGGCCACATCGCACGGCCGACGTCTTTAATTTCCTGAATGAATATTTCGATGATCGTGTGATTGCTTTGGGCTATCCGAAACACACAGGAGGCGGCGTGTATTGGCCTCCCTATTCGCCAGACATGAACCCCTGTGATTTCTTTCTGTGGGGACACTTGAAAGACCAGGTGTACCGCCAGAATGCAGAAACAATTGAACAGCTGAAGCAGTACATCTCATCTGCATGTGAAGCCATTCCGCCAGACACGTTGTCAAAGGTTTCGGGTAATTTCATTCAGAGACTACGCCATATTATTGCTACGCATGGTGGATATGTGGAAAATATCGTACTATAGAGTTTCCCAGACCGCAGCGCCATCTGTTGTTGACAATTGTAACTACTGTAATTTCGAAAGTTTGTCTGCCTGAAAATGTACTGTTGTCCCAAGCATATTGCAACAAACGGTGTATTTCTATCGCTGCTCGTTTAGTTTGTATTGCCGTTTCAAATATACCGGTCATTTTTGAAACACCCTGTAAGACGGTCTATACAAAGGTGGTGAACTTGAAAGCAGTATTATACAAGGGTTGGAACTTAAATAGTGGCAACTATTTATTCACAACCGATACGAAAGAGTTACATGTTTGCCCCTTTACCGTCCTTCAAAGTAGTCTCCAGTGTTGTGTAGAACCCGTTGTCAGAGATGTGGAATGTGTAGTATACCGTTAGCATAACCTGTTCTGTTGGTGGTGCGAATGGAGCGGTCTACTGCCTGTCGAATCTCTGGAACAGTTCCGAAGCGAATGCCACGAAGTGGTTCCTTCATCTTCGGAATCAAATCAGAGCCATAAAGACTTAAGTCCGGGGAGTGTGGTGGATGGTACAGTACTTCCCAGTCCCATCGACCGAACAGAGCAGCCACAGCTTGCGCTGTATGCGCCCGCGCATTATCGAGCGAAATGGGTGGGTTGCGCAGAAAGTGTCACCGCTTCTTTCGCAAACCTGGAGGCAGGTGATGCTCCAAAAACGAACAGTGATACTGTGTATTGACGGTCTGCCGTGGAGGAACGTAATGCGTTAGGATAACATCATCACAGTCGTAAACGAGAATCACTATAACTTTAGACTGCTCCATTCGCACCATCAACAGAACAGGCTCTGGTAACGGTATACTACGCCTTCCACATCGATGGTAACGTGTTCTACACAACGCTGGTGACTACTTTGGGGAAACGGAAATAGATGAAGATGAGGTAGGAGATATGATAGTACGAGAGGAATCTGACAAAGCTCTAAGTCGAAACAAGGCCCCATAAGGAGACGACATTTCGTCAGAAGTGCGGTCTTGGGAGACCCAGCCATGACACAACTCTTCCATCTGGTGTGCAAGATGGATGAGACAGGCAAAATACCCCCAGGCTTCAAGAAGAAGGTGGTAATTCCAATTCCAAAGAAAGCAGTTGCTGTCAGGTGTGGAAATTACCGAACTATCAGCTTAATAAGTCATGGTTGCAAGATACTAACAAGAGGTCTTTATAGAAGTATGGAAAAACGTAGAATCACGTGAGGTAATACTGACCATACGACTTATCATAGAAGACAGGTTAAGTAAAGGCAAACCTACATTCACAGTATCTGTAAACTTAAAGAAACAATGTTGGCTAGAATACTCTCTTCGAAATTGTGAAGGTAGCAGCAGTAAAATAGGTGGAGCAGAAGGCTATTTACAACTTGTACAGAAAAAGACGGCAGCATTAAGAGTCGAGGGGCCTGGAAGGGAAGCAGTGATTAAGAAGGAAGCGAGACAGGGTTTTAGCCTATCCTCGATGTTATTCAATGTGTACATTGAAAAAGCTCTAAAGGAAACCAAAGAAAAATATGAAAAATATGGAACATGAATTAAAATTCAAGGAAAAGAAATAAAAATTTTGAGGTTTGCTGATGACACTATAATTCCATCAGAGACAGCGAAGGATTTGGAAGATCAATTCAAGGGAAGGACAGTGATTTGAAAAGAGGATATAAGATGAACATCAATAAAAATAAAACGAGGATAATGGAATGTAGTCGAATTAAGTCAGGTGATGCTAAGGAAATCAGATTAGGAAACGAGACACTTAAAGTAGTAGATGAGTTCTGATATTAGGGCAGATAAAAAACTAATGATGGTTGATTTAGAGACGACATGAAATGTAAACTGGCAATGGCAAGAAAAGCATTTCTGAAGAAGAGAAGTCTGTTAACATTGAATGTAGATTTAAGTGTTAGGAAGTCTTCTGTGAAGGTATTCATCTGGAGTGTAGCCATGAATGGAAGTGAAATATGGACGACAAACAGTTTAGATAAAAGGAGAATAAAAGCTTTCGAAATGGGGTGCTACAGAATTGTGCTGAAGATTAGGTGTATCGATCACATAACTAATGAGGAAGTACTGAATAGAATTGTGGAGACAAGAGATTTGTGACACAATTTGACCAAAAGAAGCGATCGGTTAATAGGACACTTTCTGAGATATCAGTGGATCACGAATTTAGCACTTCAGTGAAGTGTGGGGGGTAAACGTAATAGAGGAAGACGAAGAGATGAATACAGTAATCAGATTCAGAAGGATGTAGGTTAAAGTATTTATTCGGTGATGAAGAGGCTCGCACAGGGTAGAGTTGCATGGAGAACTGCATCAAACAAGTCTTCGGTCTGAAGACCACAACAACATCAAGAAAAAGACATGAGTAAGAAAGTATTTGGAACAGCTAGCAAATGTGACACGTATTACACATCCATTCTTCATCACAATTTATGTTTCTTTTCCTTTAAACTGAGCCCTGAATTTTACCTTAGAATGTAGCTTTCAGGGGAATGAGTTGTTTTGTTTTTATATTGTAACAAATAAGCCCTCGGTCACAAATATTAAGTCAAAATTGACCTGGTTTCGACGCTACTATGAGCGTCGTCTTCAGAATTAGACTAACTGTACTAAAACATTTGGTATATAGTACATTAATAAAATTAAAGTTTGTACTGACTAGAAAAGATGCAGTGCTTACAAGTCACATATTAAAAAAGATCTCAGCCGGAAAGGCGACGTCATGAACACTTGTCAAATGGCGAGCCGCTAAGGGCTGCTCGTACTGTGGACAAGGGTTGTTTGAGTACAATTAGTCTAATTCTGAAGATGACGCTCATAGTAGCGTCGAAACCAGGTCAATTTTTGACTTAATATTTATGACGGAGGGCTTATTTGTTACAATACAACTCTGACACGGTCACTGAACCTTAGCAGCTATGTTCAAAGTTTTGTATTTTGTTTTTGTTTAATGACTTCCTAACGTTGGCATCGGTGAAGAAAAGACACTGATCTGAACGCCGGCACGATAGCTCAGCTTGTTTGGTCAGAGAACTGGTTGGCCTCTGTAATAAAAAAAAATGAGTGAAACGGTCAACAAACGAACTTACCGGATCTCATGTGACGTCCGCAACGAACAAACACAACGATCAACAACGAACAAAATGGAAAAAAAGAAGAGTTCTAAGGAAACGACGAAGGACCTAAAGCAGGTTACTGGCAAAGGCGTTGGTGATTGTGGTGCCAATATTCTTACTGTAACATAATCTCCTTCGATACCGGGCATCTGTGAGAAAGATAAGTCAAGTTTCTGCCAAGTAGTGAGCTGAATCTTTCGGACAGCGGGAGTAGGACTATCTAAAGGAGTTGCGTAATTTGGGAACCAGTCTGTTTTAAACGGCTGTCTTGTGGGTAACACACGTCGTAGTCTCATTTTCTTCACGTGTGAGTCAGAACATTGCGTAATAAATTTCTTTTACCCACGCATTATATAATGTGCTTCGGATTAAGATGTATGAGCCTTTCCTATCTGTCAAGTGCTCTGACGTAGCTTTCCTTTCTTTTCTAAATTTGGTGCCCTACTCTTCGATGTTTGCCAAGTACTTTCGCGAGAACTTAACGTAACACTTCCCTTTCTGAAGTGATAGCAGAAATTCTGGTTGACCGCGCTTACGTTACTTCTGGAGCCGTGCTAACCATGATCTACTAAATCACCGCCACCTTTTTCTCGTTTTTCCTTGTCCTAACATTGTTTTATTTCAAGCGGCAAGAGGTCGAATATATTCTGCAACAAACTTGCTGATGCATTTAACACTACCAAAATGGATCCTGCTCGACTTATCTGACATACACTTATGCACCCGCGCCTCCTGTTTGTTAGATGTTTCCGTGCTGCGTGCCTTTCAAGAATGTGAGAACATTGTCGAGTTGCTCCCAACAATACGGAGATATGGCAGTTAGCGCGAAATGTAGCGAGCTTTTATGTTATTCGTTTGTTTCATTTCAGTTAACTTCGGGGAATAAGCCATACAACCAATTTCAAAATTCAAGGCCTTGAGGTAAAATTGATCTGAAGTTGCTTTATACATTGCTGGATATCAAATTTGCAACACTAATAACGGCAGCAAAAAATAATTTTACTTACGGTGAGTGTGTGATATAGTAAGAAGAACAGAAGATAAAACTTGTATGTGATTGTTGTTGTTGTGGCCTTCAGTCCAGAGACTGGTTTGATGCAGTTCTCCATGCTACTCTATCCTGTGCAAGCTTCTTCAGCTAAAAGTAACTACTGCACCATACGTCCTTCTGAATCTGCTCAGTGTATTCATCTCTTGGTTCCCCTTAAGGATTTTTACCCTCCAGTCTGCCATTCATTGCAAACTTGGTGATCCCTTCATGCCTTAGAACATATCCTACCAATAGATCCCATCTTCTAGTCAAGTTGTGCCACAAATTCCTCTTCTCCCCAATTCCATTCAGTACCTCCTCATTCGTTACGTGGTCTACCCATCTCATCTTCAGCATTCTTCCGTAGCACCACATTTCGAAAGATGTCACTTCCAAACATTGCTACACTCCACAGAATTACACTCCTGGAAATTGAAATAAGAACACCGTGAATTCATTGTCCCAGGAAGGGGAAACTTTATTGACACATTCCTGGGGTCAGATACATCATACGATCACACTGACAGAACCACAGGCACATAGACACAGGCAACAGAGCATGCACAATGTCGGCACTAGTACAGTGTATATCCACCTTTCGCAGCAATGCAGGCTGCTATTCTCCCATGGAGACGATCGTAGAGATGCTGGATGTAGTCCTGTGGAACGGCTTGCCATGCCATTTCCACCTGGCGCCTCAGTTGGACCTGCGTTCGTGCTGGACGTGCAGACCGCGTGAGACGACGCTTCATCCAGTCCCGAACATGCTCAATGGGGGACAGATCCGGAGATCTTGCTGGCCAGGGTAGTTGACTTACACCTTCTAGAGCACGTTGGGTGGCACGGGATACACGCGGACGTCCATTGTCCTGTTGGAACAGCAAGTTCCCTTGCCGGTCTAGGAATGGTAGAAAGATGGGTTCGATGACGGTTTGGATGTACCGTGCACTATTCAGTGTCCCCTCGACGATCACCAGAGGTGTACGGCCAGTGTAGGAGATCGCTCCCCACACCATGATGCCGGGTGTTGGCCCTGTGTGCCTCGGTCGTATGCAGTCCTGATTGTGGCGCTCACCTGCACGGCGCCAAACACGCATACGACCATCATTGGCACCAAGGCAGAAGCGACTCTCATCGCTGAAGACGACACATCTCCATTCGTCCCTCCATTCACGCCTGTCGCGACACCACTGGAGGCGGGCTGCACGATGTTGGGGCGTGAGCGGAAGACGGCCTAACGGTGTGCGGGACCGTAGCCCAGCTTCATGGAGACGGTTGCGAATGGTCCTCGCCGATACCCCAGGAGCAACAGTGTCCCTAATTTGCTGGGAAGTGGCGGTGTGGTCCCCTACGGCACTGCGTAGGATCCTACAGTCTTGGCGTGCATCCGTGCGTCTTTGCGGTCTGGTCCCAGGTCGACGGGCACGTGCACTTTCCGCCGACCACTGGCGACAACATCGATGTACTTTGAAGACCTCACGCCCCACGTGTTGAGCAATTCGGCGGTACGTCCACCCGGCCTCCCGCATGCCCACTATACGTCCTCGCTCAAAGTCCGTCAACTGCACATACGGTTCACATCCACGCTGTCGCGGCATGCTACCAGTGTTAAAGACTGCGATGGAGTTCCGTATGCCACGGCAGACTGGCTGACACTGACGGCGGCGGTGCACAAATGCTGCGCAGCTAGCGCCATTCGACGGCCAACACCGCGGTTCCTGGTGTGTCCGCTGTGCCGTGCGTGTGATCATTGCTTGTACAGCTCTCTCGCAGTGTCCGGAGCAAGTATGGTGGGTCTGACACACCGGTGTCAATGTGTTCTTTTTTCCATTTCCAGGAGTGTAGTTTCGGAAAAGACTTCCTGACACATTTCTATACTCGATGTTAACAAATTTCTCTTCTTCAGAAACGCTTTCCTTGTCATTGCCAGTATACATATTATATCCTCTCTACTTCCACCACCATCAGATATTTTGCTCCCCAAATAGCAAAATTCATCTACTGATTTAAGTGTCTCATTTCCTAATCTAATTCCCTCAGCATCACCTTATTTAATTAGATTACATTCCATTATACTTGTTTTGTTTTTGTTGATGTTCATCTTATATCCTCCTTTCAAGACACTGTCCATTGCGTTTAACTGCTCTTTTAGGTCCTCTACTGTCTCTGATAGAACTACAATATCATTGGCAAACCTCAAAGCTTTTATTTTTTCTCCGTGGATTTTAATTCTTACTCCAAATTTTTCTTTTGTTTCCTTTACTGCTTGCTCAATATATAGATTGAATAACATCGGGGATAGGCTACAAACCTGTCTCACTCCCTTCGCAACCACTGCTTCCCTTTCATTCCCCTCGACTTATATAACTGCCATCTGTTTTCTGTAGAAAGTGTAGATAGCCTTTCGCTCCCTGTGTTTGACCCCTGCCACCATCAGAATTTGAAACAGAGTATTCCAGTCAACATTGTTTCTCTAAGTCTACAAATGCTAGAAAAGTAGGTTTGCCTTTCCTTAATCTATCTTCTAAAGTAAGTCGTAGGGTCAGTATTACCCCACGTGTTCCAACAGTTGTATAGAATCCAAATTGATCTTCATCAGGGTCGGCTTCTACCAGTTTTTCCATTCGTCTGTAAAGAAATGGTGTCAATATTTTGCAGCCGTGACATATGAAACTAATAGTTCAGTAAACTTCACAGCAGTCAACACTCGCTTTCTTTGGGATTGGAATTATTATATTCTTCTTGAAGTCTGGGGGTATTTCGCTGTCTCATACATCTTGCTCACCAGATGGTAGAGTTTTGTCAGAACAGGCTCTCCCAAGGCTGTCAGTAGTTCCAATGGAATGTTGTCTACTCCCGGGGCCTTGTTTCGACTTAGCTCTTTCAGAGCTTTGTCAGATTCCTCTCGCAGTACCATATCTACCATTACATCTTCGCCTACGTCCTCTTCCATTTCCATAATATTGCCCTCGAGTGCATCGCCCTTTTACAGACCCTCTATATACTCCTTCCACCTTTCTGCTTTCGCTTCTTTGCTTGGCATTGGTTTTCCATCTGAGCTCTTGATATCCATATAAATGATTCTCTTTTCTCGAAAGGTCCATTTAATTTTCCTGTAGTCAAGATCTATCTTACCCTTAGTGATATATGCCTTTACATCCTTACATTTGTCCTCTAGGCATTGCTGCTTACAAATTTTGCACTTCCTGTCCATCTCGTTTTTGAGACGTTTGTATTCCTTTTTGCCTGCATCATTTACTGCATTTTTGTATTTTCTCCTTTCATCAATTAAAATCAATATCTCTTCAATTACCCAAGGATTTCTACCAGCCTTCGTCTTTTTACCTGCTTGTTCCTCTGCTGCCTTCAATATTTCATCTCTCAAAGCTACTCATTTTTCTTTTACTGTATTTCTTTTCACTGTTCTTGTCAATCGTTCCCTAATGCTCTCTCTGAAACCCTCTACAACTTCTCGTTCTTTCAGTGTATGCAGGTCCCATCTCCTTAAATTCCCACATTTTTGAAGTTTCTTCAGTTTCCATGTACAGTTCATAACCAATAGAATGTGGTCAGAGACCACATCTGCCCCTGGAAATGTCTTACAGTTTAAAACCTGGTTCCTAAATCTCTTTCCTACCATTATTTAATTTATCTGAAATCTTCCAGTGTCTCCAGGCCTCTTCCACGTACACAACCTTCTTTCGTGATTCTTAAACCAAGTGTCAGCTATGATTAAGTTATCATCTGTGCAAAATTTTAGCAGGCGGCTTTCTGTTCCATTCCGTACCCCAATTCCATATTCAGCTGCTACTTTTCCTTATCTTTCTTTCCCTACCATCGGATTCCAGTCCCCAATGACTATTAAAATTTCGTCTCCCTTCACTATCTGAATAACTTTTTTTGTCTCATCATACATTTCTTCAATTTCTTCGTCATCTGCGGAGCTAGGTGGCATATAAAATTTTACTACAGTAGTAGCCGTTGGCTTCGTGTCCATCTTTGCTGCCATAATGTGTACACTATGCTGTTCGTAGTAGCTTACCAGCGCCCCAATTTTTTTATTCACTGCTATACCTACTCCTGAATTATCCCTATTTGATTTTGTATTTATAACCCTGTATTCACCTAACCAGAAGTATTTTTTCCTCCTGCCGCCGAACCTCACTAATTCCCACCGTAACTAACTTTAACCTATCCATCTCCTTCTTAAATTTTCTAACCTACGTGCCCGATGAAGGGATCTGACATTCCACGCTCCAATACGTAGAAAGTTAGTTTTGTTGCTCCTGATAACGACGTCTCCTAGAGTAGTCCCCACCCGGAGATCCGAATGGGGGACTATTTTACCTCCGGAATATTTTACCCAATAGGACGCCATCATCATTTAACCATACAGTAAAGCTGCGTGCCCTCAGAAAAAATTACGGCTGTAGGTTCCCTTGGCTTTCACCCGTTCGTATTACCAGCACAACAAGGCCGTTTTGGTTAACGTTACAAGGCCAGATCAGTCAGTCATCCAGACTGGAACTACACGTTTGCCTGGTCTCTCAACAGATACCCCTCCGTTGTGGTTGCACCTACAGTTCTGCTATCTGTATCGCTGAGGCACGGAAACACCACCAACGGCAAGGTCCATGGTTAATGGGGTGGGGAGGGGGGGCGTTGTCAGTGATGTGCTCTGAAATTTAGTGCACGAGACTGCAACCTCTTTCAGTGGAAATAACTAATAACTATACCCTGGCCCGACATAGAAACGAACAGAGTTTAAATGACAGATACCTGTGTGTCATTTTATGCTACTTCTAGTCCATCCCTGATTTCATCAATCGTAGTGGTTGGCGATTGCCGACGTGAGGGCTCTCGGTAACCCATGACCACATGATTTTGGTGTGTGACACGTCTGGTGAACGTGCTGGCCGGGGAAACTGTAAACAGCCTCTCTACTGAGGTACGTTAGCTTAAGACGACATGAGCATCTTGTTGAAAGATCTTAAATGTAGAGGTCATGAAAGACTTTCGTAAGGTAGTTTGGAAACTCTCCACAACGTTGCCAAACTCTTCTATTTTCCTTACTATGTAAGTGTGTTTTAATTAAAAATAATTTGATGCTAGGCTATCCACGGTAAGAATACGATTTACATAGTATGGTGTCTAGTTTTCTGGGAGAGGTCGTGGGTCAGAGCGTTTTAATGCCAGTTTAGAATGTGACATAGAGGTCGAAGTCGTGGCAGAAAAACGAAATTTTTGGCAGTGTACAAAGCGCGTTAGAAAACAGAGTTTCAAACAAGCAAATAGGGCCACAGTGGGCGTTTCTTGCGATTTACAGTACAGTGCGTGGGATACGGTCATTCTCCTAGAGTAGAAGTGATGAAACTTTGAACTACCCTCTGTAGTGTATCAATAAGCGCGTATTTAATCGGTTTGTTCGACACAGGGAGCAGCAGCAGCAGCAATTTGACGGGTGAATTCAGTGAAGGGCAAAGTATGCCCTTAGGGCTGCACGCTGTGCTATTCTGGGAAGCATTGCGAAATCTCTCTCTCTATCTCCCTCTCTCTGTCTGTGTCTCTCTCTCCGCACTGGACCCCCATTGCTCCTTTGCGTCAACGCGCGAGTAATGGCGTCTATGTGAGTTCTATATCGGATGAAGTAATTTGAGCTTCCATAGTTGTTAATTTTTGTCTGCTGGGTTGTGGTGGTGGTGGGGGGGGGGGGGGATAGATAGGATGTTGGGCCTATAGATTTGATGGACGTGGATCTGTAGTACTTGTATGTAGTTTGGGGACGCACCACAATTCGCGCATCTCCGCCGAATGGTCAAAACGCGGTCCTGTCGCAGTAACCCAGTTCGCTCTGTTTCTAGAGGGGCTGCAGAAGGTGTTGGAAATGGCTATGTCCGACTTCTGCTCACTCCCGGCTTAAAATGCTATGATCACATGTTCAAAGTTGTATAGAAGGGAGCAGTTGCAAGATGTGTAGGGTCTGACTAAGACCATGTTGGATTTTTACTGAAGCAGGTAAGTTCGAGAAAGGTGACTCGTTTCAAGATATGATTCACTTGTGGCTGTGATCCTTCTCAATAAGTCATCGCCTTTAACTCAGTGGATATATAACGGAACATCTGACATGTTATCGAGACAGAATACGTTACACATACTGGATAAATATCTAGCGGCGTGAGGGAGTTGCAAATACTGGTCACATACTGTGTTCCTTCGCCGAATGACTTTTAAAATTCATCGGGCGGGCGTGTGATATGTCGGCATTTGAGGATGAGGTTTATAAAGTATATCTGTTTGTATAAAGGAAATGTCTGTGTGCTGTTGTAGAGGGGCGGGGGGGGGGGGGGGGGGGCGAGTGGGGGTGGATTTGACTTGGGGTAATGTGATAGCGAAGGGAAGTGTATGTCTAGTGCTAAGGTCGGTACAGGTATTTCCAGAGCCACAGCGTTCAACAGAGTGTATTTCCAATACTTCGCTCATTGCCGAATACTGTTCAGTTGAGACCTAGATCATAAGATTTAATTGTAAGTATAATTATAGAAGAAATATGTGAGGCGTTTTCTAGACTGTGTTCGTGTGTGCAAAGTCTGTGGCGGTATTGGTTCGCGTTCCCACGTTAATGGTATCGGTCTTCAGAATGCAGAGGCCTGTCGGAGTATAGGAATGTATGATAGTTAACTTAACCATGTTCTAGACGATCGAATAGCGAACTAAGTATGTGCTGGGCTGCTTTCGTGATCAAGGGTAACTTTGAGAAGATGGCGCGTTTGCGGTGGAGCGTTATTCCCTCCCATGTAAGTTGTTCAGTCGACTGCTTCTGCGCAATTGATACCTTTATTTAGTTGAGGGACTATGGATTGTGGTATGTTGGACACACGTTTGCCTGTTCTCTAGATGTGGGAACGACCATAGTTGGTTTGTAGAGAATATTGATCATCTCGGACCTGTTAGATGACCGGCTTCAATATTCGAGAGTGCGAATATCAGTTTACTTTATTTGTTTCTAGTTAGTCAATGCTTTACAGCACGCTGGACATCGCTTAAGTTTGGTGTTTGTGGAGAAATAATTTAGAATGTATATGTTGTGCATTATGTTGCGTTAGCGATCGGGGGTTTAGTGAGGTGTTCAAATGGTTCCAGATACAGATCGAATCCACCCAGCGGATTACCGACATGGGCGAGTGTGCCGGCCAGCCTGGATGTGGTTTTTAGGCGGTTTTCCACTTCCCCCTACCGGGCTGGTTCAAAATGGTTGAAATTGCTCTGAGCACTATGGTACTTAACATCTCAGGTCATCAGTCCCCTAGAACTTAGAACTACTTAAACCTAACTAACCTAAGGACATCACACACATCCATGCCCGAGGCAGGATTCGAACCTGCGACCGTAGCGGTCGCGCGGTTCCAGACCGAAGCGCGTAGAGCCGCTTGACCACACCGGCCGGCTAGTGCGGTGTTCTTGATATCGAGATGTACAGCGAAAATTGACGGTACTCGGTGATATATTCCCTGGTTGGAGATCGGTTTCTTGCGAGTATCGTTTGTATTTGATGACCTGTACACAACTTCGCCATGTTTAGTTGTCTGTGAAAAATGGTGATCATTGTAAAATAGTTTATTACTATTGAGTGTAGCGTCTGTAGAAAGAAAGAGCTGGTTGGCGGTGTATAGACTGAGGGAAGTGTCCGTGCAAATTAGCAATCTTTGCAAAATAACGAGAGAGAGCCCCACAAAGAAAAGGTGGATGGTGCTATGACAGCGACGGCGTTAGTAATTCGACTGGTAAATTCGGTAAGAGCTAATGAGAATGCTCGATTGATTGTGATGTGATATAAGAGAGGTGAGAACATTTGCGTATCTTGCGAGCAAGAAGGCTATCACGTTATGTCCGGGAGGAAGACTGGATTAGGCAATATTTTGGTAAACAGAATCTGTTATGGGAAGAATTTCCATGAATACATGAATACAATCTGAGGCATGAAGAAACCAAGCATTAACTATTTCTGGGACACTATACAGTTCCTGAGAGGTCGACTTGGCACTTTTTTTTCCAAAGAGATGTGACAAGAATAACGTTGAGGACGTATTAGATGGCTAGTCATCACACACACGTTTCGCGACGAGGCGAGAGCCATGCTGGGTAGTTAAGTATGGTTAATCGTGTGTGTGTGTGTGTCAACACGCCCTGCCTTCAAAAGTAGGACAAGTGGCACCTGGAGATGCCTCGAATATGAGACTGGTGTGAGTGCTGTTTGGGATGCAACTTTCACGGGTGTTCTGTAGCAGTGGCTGGCGGATGTGGCAGAGCGTCCGGGGCCCGAGCTGTGGCGCTCAACGACGAGCTATCACTGTGGACTTGGCCGTGTCTTGAATATCGAGGTATATGCATGGTGGACAGTTCATTTACTGGTATTACGCAACTGTCTAGTAGGAGCCATCACCATGGGGAAACGGAAGGCGGATGGAACAGGGCCATGATAACGCAATGCATTTACTCCTGCCCCTATTTCTAAATCTTCCTTGGCGCCAGTCGTGCAGAACTGATCCCAAGTCGCCATAGACCTCGTATGATACAAAGTCGTCACTACCCCCCGACTCTTCTTCACTTCATGATATAGTTCAACAGTCAATATGTGTCTGTCTTAGCAGTTTACGAAGTTTGTAAATGTGCACATCTATAAGAGTTGGACATTAGATTATTGTGCTCAATCACTTTGCTTCTAGGTATGGGATTAACAGTCTTGTTAGGGACTCGAATTTGAATTCTGATAATGCGGCAGTTCAACAGCTCTGCTAATGAGGTAGTTCATCATCATCAAATAAAATTACCAACATCTGCATCTTCAAGTTCTCTTTTGCAGTCCGGTGTAGAAATACGTGATGCGCATTTTAAACGCTTTCAGCACTTCGTTTCCAGTAACGAAGATACTCAGAATCATATGGCTCAGAAAGTGGAATTTCAAGGAACACTACGATACCTGCTTAGAAACTCACCAATACTTTAAGGAAAAGTTTTACCTTTCTCTTGCAGGAGTGGATTGCGATTTCTCTGTCACTTATGATTTATGAGAATTGTGTTCACAGTCATCAAGGTCCTAGATGTCCTTTTTTTTCGGCAGAACGGAACAGTATCGCACTGAAACCTACATGTAGGAGTATTTCTTAACAACGAGCTTCCACAGAGAGGGATCAACTGCACGGATATCGCCTTGCCTCCATTGTCGCATGACCACAAGACATACGATCTTGTTCTTTTTTTAAAAAAATACGGTTTGCAAAAGATTGAGCAATGTGTAGCTACTCTTCCGTAAATTTTGGGTAACTGCGACATCGCATACCAAACACAATAAATGCAGTAAGCCCAGACATGCTAGCAAAAATACGAGTCGAGTCTGACTGGATGTTTTTGAACATCCGATGGAAGGCACAAGGTACACGTAAATGAGAATGTAATTTAAAAAGTACCCAAAGGTTGTACGTGCGTACATGTTAAAGATCTACCACTGTAAAAAAGTATAGTCATTCAGAAAATCTTGGTAGACCCTTATGGTAGTTGGAACTAGACACATGGGACATTCCATTTCGAAAACCGTTAGGTAATTCAGTATTCCGAGATTCATAGTGTCAAGAGTGTGCCGAGAATACCATATTTCATACATTACCTCTCACCACAAACAACGCAGTGACAGACGGTCTTCACTTAACGACTGAGAGAAGCGACATTTGCATAGAGTTGTCAGTGCTAATAGACAAGTAACAATAAGTTAAATAACCGCAGGAACGTAGGACGAGCGTATCCGTTAGGACAGCGCGGCGAAATTTGGCATTAATGGGCTATGGCAGCTAAGGCCGACGCGAGTGCGTTTGCTAGAAGCACATCATCGCCTGCAGCGCCTCTCCTGGACTGGTGATCATATAGGTTGGAGCCCAAACGAATGGAAAACCGTGGGCTATTCAGATGAGTCCCGATTACAGTTGGAAAGATCTGGTGGTAGGGTTCGAATGGGGTGCAAACCCCACGAATCCGTGGACCAAAGTTGTCAATAAGGCACAGTGCAATCTGGCGGTGGCTCTGTAGTGGTGTAGGCTGTGTTTACACGCAATGAACAGGATCCTCTGGACCAACAGAACCGGCCATTGACTCGAAATGGTTATGTTCAGCTACTTGTAGCTATTTGCAGCTATTCATGGACTTGATGTTCCAAAATAATGATGAACTCTTATGGATGACAGTGCTCTATTTTACTGAGTCACAATTGTTCGCAACTGGCTTGAGAAGTAATCTGGACAGCTCGAGCGAATATCTGATGGCTATAGAGGCAGTATGGCTCAATATTTCTTCAGAGAACTTCCTACGACTTATTGAATCCGTTCCACATCATGTTGCTGCACTAACCCGGGCACAAGGAGGTCCGATACGATATTAAGAGGTATCCCATGAATTCTGTCGCCTCAGTGTACATCTATGTAGCCCTTGCTTGCTTTGTAATGACAACCATCCATCCTCTTCGTGGTATTCTCTTTTCTTTTGGAATCCAGCAAAGAATCACTTTGACCCATCATCCTCCTTTGAGTCCCCTCCAACTCAATATTATTTTGATGACGAGTACAAGTCCGTCTTCCGTTCTATTTTGTCCTCTGATCCATTTGACTGTGTCTCAATCCTAGTAGCTTTGATTCTGAAGACAATACGGATAGCACGTTCATGTCGTTGCCTGCATTTATGTGGCACGGATGCATAACCTGATGTCACAGTGAGCACGGACAGTGCAATATCTGCAGACCTTCGGTGATGAAGTACAAATGTCCCTTTACATTGACATTGTCATATATTTGGCATCCACTGGTGGATAAACGCCTCCTCTAGATTTTTCTGTGCCCTACAGTCGTTTACTGTTTATGTCAACTATGTTCGTCTTGGAGTTCTCCCATCTCTTCTATTTCAACAAAGAACTCCCTTGCTTCATCTACAACCCATGCGCCTGGTTACATGTCCCGCCGCCTCCATTTCATTTTCCGACTGTAATTTCGGAAGAAGCGGGCCTTGGGGAAGATCAGTTTGGATTCCGCAGAAATGTTGGAACATGTGAGGCAATACCAACCTTACGACTTATATTAGAAGAAAGATTAAGAAGAGGCAAACCTACGTTTCTAGCATTTGTAGACTTAGAGAAAGCTTTTGACAATGTTGACTGGAACATTCTCTTTTAAATTCTAAAGGTGGCAGGGATAAAATACAGGGAGCGTAAGGCTATTTACAATTTGTACAGAAACCAGATGGCAATTATAAGAGTCAAGGAGCATGAAATGGAAGCAGTGGTTGGGAAGGGAGTGAGACAGGGTTGTAGCCTCTCCCCGATGTTATTCAATCTGTATATTGAGCAGGCAGTAAAGGAAACAAAAGACAAATTTGGTGTAGGTATTAAAATTCATGGAGAAGAAATAAAAACGTTGAGGTTCGCCGATGACATTGTAATACTGTCAGAAACAGCAAAGGACTTGGAAGAGCAGTTGAACGGAATGGACAGTGTCTTGAAAGGAGGGTATAAGATGAACATCAACAAAAGCAAAACGAGGAAAATGGACTGTAATCGAATAAAGTCGGGTGATGCTGAAGGAATTAGATTAGGAAATGAGACAATTAAAGTAGTAAAGGAGTTTTGCTATTTGGGGAGCAAAATAACTGATGATGGTCGAAGTAGAGAGGATATAAAATGTAGACTGGCAATGGCAAGGAAAGCGTTTCTGAAGAAGAGAAATTTGTTAACATCGAGTATAGATTTAAGTGTCAGGAAGTCAATTCTGAAAGTATTTGTATGGAGTGTAGCCATGTATGGAAGTGAAATATGGACGATAACTAGTTTGGACAAGAATAGAATAGAAGCTTTCGAAATGTGGTGCTACAGAAGAATGCTGAAGATTAGATGGGTAGATCACATAACTAATGAGGAGGTATTGAATAGAATTGGGGAGAAGAGGAGTTTGTGGCACAACTTGACAAAAAGAAGGGACCGCTTGGTAGGACAAGTTTTAAGGCATCAAGGGATCACAAATTTAGCATTGCAGGGCAGCGTGGAGGGTAAAAATCGTAGAGGGAGACCATGTAAGGTGTCAGATAAATCCAACACCTTCCATGAAAACCCTGACATGATAAGCAAATCCAGTAGTATGTCACATAGCTCCGAATAAATCGTGACATTAAATTAACCAAAGTAATACGAGTAACGAGTGAGCAAATGGAATACCACAGACTAACACAAGAATGCCTAAATGCATGTCGTACCTTCCCACCGTGAGGCAGACGCAGTTCCGAGGGGAGAAACGAGGACAGAAGCCGAGAGCATAACCGTGTTAAGCTAGAAGGCCCTACGATAAGGGAGGGGCTGGACACCCACGCCGCCAGACTACCTGTACGACTACACAACCCGCACGTTTTAGCGTAAGGCTTTTTCGCGTCTCAGGTACGTCAAGGACCACCCCCAGCCCATGTTAAAAGCTAGAGCCCTCCAGAAAAGCAGTATAGATCTTACGATAACACAAAAAGGGCCACTATCACCCGCAAGTTTTAGCGTGAGACTTTTTCGCGTGTCTGTTACATAGGACAATCCTCCAGCCCATGTTAAAAGATAGAGCCCTCCAGAAGAACAGTATAGATCTCACGATAACGCTAAAAGGACCACACCAGCTGCAGGTTTTAGCGTGAGACTTTTTAGCGTCTCTGTTACGTTGCAAACTTTAAAAACATTGCCCCGCCACGAAAAGTATAACGTTTCTCATTGGATAGACAGAATTTTTGTAGGCGGAGCTTAAGGTTAACATTGTGACCCTGATTGGTCAGATGAAAACATAGCCAGATAGTTTTTTAAATTAACTTCGGTAAATTTTAGTAAGGAGAAGGGAAGAGTTGGTTCCGAGACGGCGAGCTGGATGGCTGCTGCGCCGGCCGTTGCCGCCCTGACGCTGCTTAAACTCCGACAAGGTAATGAACGCACGCGATGCCGCATTTTTGAGCGCATAAGGCTTCACTCAGAACTGTAGAAGTCTCATTTGTTACAGCCCCTTTTTGCGTAATACTAATGGTGATCGTTAATTAAAACTCATGGTGTTCACATTTGCCACTTGAAGAACAGATCTGAAAAGCGATGATTTTTCTTTTATATAGTTATTGAAAAGCCACATCAGCCACTGTAATTTACGACAAGTTAGATAAGTAATTAAAGATAACTGAGGGTCACTGTAGACCATTTTGATAGTTTTTCCTTTTGTGAAACTTAAATTTAACCTAGATTATAGATGTGATATGGCATAGGTCATCCTTCGATCGATTGTAGAACTTGAACCCATTCAGGGAATATTCGTTCACATTTTTGTTGAACGCAGTTGGTTTTTACCATCCTGTATTAAAACATTTCCTTTTATCAATAGTGCAATTTATAAGCTATGTTTTGTGAGTAGAATAAAATTTCCAATGGTGAACTTAACTGCTTTTTCGACGTTATTTTACCAGCTAACTAAAAATAGGAAAGCCTTGAACCCTTTCCACTAAATTTAGTTAGTATTAAGATTCTTTTACAGGGAGTGCAGTGGAGCTGACGCTGAGATCATTTAGTATATCGTTATATCATCGCTAGTCTCACTGAACTCTTCTGAATTCTACATGTCATGTGTGGTCTGGCGTCTCCTTACCAGCAACAGGTCCCAGGTTCAAACTAGTTAATTCCCTAAAAAACACGCTCAGAGCGTCGTTGCGCGAAAGTGGTAGGGAGACACGATATAGAACAAACAGACACCACCATGAATGTTTAGAACCAAGAGCTGAATACACTAAGTAGATTCTGAAGGATGTAGGTTGCAGTAAGTACTGGGAGATGAAGAAGCTTGCACAGGATAGTGTAGCATGGAGAGCTGCATCAAACCAGTCTGAAGACTGCAGACCACAACAACAACAACATGCCAGTCATTTTCCTGATGTAGTTGCTTGTTTTCTTACCCTTATGGTAATTCTCATCATGCACCTTTCCAATGCTTGCTGAACAAAGATCAGGTTTTCGCATTAAACCTGCATGGCCGACTGGTGCTATTCAAACTGATAATAAACCTTGACTATAAACTTTTCTTCCCAGGCACTCTAGAAGCTTAGTTTTGGAAATCGTGTTTAGTTTACCAAAAGCAGTTCAGTGTGATTTTAGTCTAATTATTGCCGTGTCTATTCATACAGTCTCTTTCTTCAACTACTCTGAACACATTTATAAAGTTATTGACCAATTTTAGAATTTTAAAATGCTGTCATAATTTCCTCATTAAGAACTACAATCTTACGTTATAGGTTTAACACGGCAAGTCAAGTATTACAGTTAGAGTATTTAAATGATGAATAATTGAAACCCTCAGCTGCCGACAGGTGTTGTTGATATACCTTGATGGGGATAACTGAAAATGTGTGCCCCGACCGGGACTCGAACCCGGGATCTCCTGCTTACATGGCAGACGCTCTATCCATCTGAGCCACCGAGGACAAGGTACTTATCCCTTGGACGCTTCCCGTGGGACCCACACTCCCACCTGTCCACAATCTACATACGTAATGTTCTTGATAGATATTTGCCCATCCACTCATTACTCTCGCCAAGTTCCGACAGCGTTCGTTCCCATGAGAATCAACCAATATAACGCTCTCTCCTACGTACAGCTCGCGAAAAAACCGTGAAGATAAAATTAGACAGATTCGGACCCACGCGGAGGCTTACCGGCAATCGACCTTCCTACGAACCATTCGTGACTGAAAAAGGAAAAGGAGGAAGACACACTGCTCCGCCACACACCGTAGAGTGGCTTGCATTGTGTAGATGTATATGTAGATATAAATGGGAGTTCGATTCTTTAAAGAATCTGGGGTGGGGGTTTACTGGACGCTTCCTAATCAAACTGATCAGGTTCGGCTAGTATTTCATTAGGGTATCAGGATTAATGCACAGGTCGAGGTAAACTTCACCACTGCCAGTGCAATTAACAGATTCATTATACGGTGGTTCTTGCCATTCAGTCCAGACTGACACCTGAGCAAGTTCATACAGTGTTCTGCAACTAAAAGACATCGTTCGATAAAACTGTTTTGGAAGCTCGCTCGTGTAGCATAGACAAAATTGTACTCTGCAGCTAGAATCACCGTCATCAAGAGCGTGCTTTAATGCTGGACTGTAATTTTTGCAAGGTGCGCGATTCGTAATGCCGCTGGATATACACTTGCGCTTCTCGCAAAGTTTTCCTTGCGGTTCGAGGGAGGATTTCCAGCGGTTGTTCCTCTCTTTTGTATCTGGGAAAGATGACCGTGAACTTCCGGAATACTTTTGGTAAAAATAGACATATCAAAAATGTTTTGCATCACCCTGGTTCCCAGAACTCCTGAAGACAGACGTTGACTGTGGATATTGTATCACAGACACAGTCGCTTTGACTGTTCAGAGATGCCACTAAGGGCCACGAGGGGTAGCCGTGAGGTCTAGGGGTTCTTGTCACAGTTCGCGCGTTTCCCCCTTTGGAGGTTCGAGTTGTCCCTCGGTCATGGGTGTGTGCGTTGTCCTTGGCGTAAGTTAGTTTAAGTTAGCTTAAGTAGTGTGTAAGCCTAGGGACCGATGACCTCAGCAGCTTGGTCTCGTAGTCCTTACCACAAATTTTCAATTTTTGTCACTAAACCCGCCCAAAGCTGTAAACAACCTTGCATGCGCAGCGCCTAATATACGGAGGGGGTCAAACAGCTGATCAGTTCGTCATTCCACCGGAAAGGAGGTACACGGCTCATATTGTCTGTAGTTCAACCATGCCTAGACGGTCAATACCGATGCTCGATCGCGTCCGCATTGTTACTTTGTGCCAGGAAGGGCTCTCAACAAGGGAAGTGTCCAGGCGTCTCGGAGTGAACCAAAGCGATGTTTTTCGGACATGCTGGAGATACAAAGAGACAGGAACTGTCGATGACATGCCTCACTCAGGCTGCCCAAGAGCTTCTACTGCAGTGGATGACCGCTGCCTCCGGATTATGGCTCGGAGGAACCATGACCGCAGCGCCACCATGTTGAATAATGCCTTTCGTGCAGCCACAGGACGTCGTGTTACGACTGTGTGCAATAGCCTGCATGTGCAACTTCACTCCCAAGCCGCGCGGGGTAGCCGTGCGGTCTAGGTCGCATTGCCGAGGTTCGCGCGGCTGCCCCCGTCGGAGGTTCGGGTCCTCCCTTGGGCATGGGTATGTGTATTGTTGTTAGTTTAAGTTAGATCAAGTAGTGTGTAAGCCTAGGGACCGATGACCTTAGCAGTTTGATCCCATAGAACTTACCACAAATTTCCAAAATTCCAATTTCATTCCCGACGTCCATGGCGAGGTCAATCTTTGCAACCGCGACACCATGCAGCGCGGAACAGATGGGACCAAGAATGTGCCGAATGGATCGCTCAGGATTGGCATCACGTTCTCTTCACCAATGAGTGTCCATATGCCTTCAACCAGACAATCGTCGGAGACTTGTTTGGAGGCAGCCCGATCAGGATGAACGCCTTAGACACACTGTCCAGCGAGTGCAACAAGGTGGAGATCCTCTTCTGTTTTGGGGTGGCATTATGTAGGGCCGATGTACGCCGCTGATAGTCGTGGTAGGCGCCGTAACGGCTGTACTATACGTGAATGCCATCCTCCGGCCAATAGTGCAACCATATCTGCAGCGTATTGGCGAGGCATTACTCACCATGGACGACAATTCACGCCCCCATCGTGCACATCTTGTGAATGACTTCCTTCAGGATAACGACAACGCTCGACTTGAGTGGCCAGCATACTCTCCAGACATGATCCCTATCTAACATGCCTGAGATAGATTGAAAAGGGCTGTTTATGGACAACGTGACCTACCAAACACTCTGAAGGATCTACGCCGAATCGCTGTTGAGGAGTGAGACAATCTGGACCAACAGTGCCTTGATGAAATTGTGGGTAGTGTGTCACGTCGAATACAGGCTTGCATCAATGCAAGAGAGCGTTCTACTGGGTATTACAAGTACTGATGTGTACAGCAATCTGGACCACCATCTCTGAAGGCCTCGCTGTATGGTGGTACAACATGCAATGTGAGGGTTTCATGAGCAATGAAAAGGGTGGAAAAGATGTTTATGTTGATCTCTATTCCAGTTTTCTGTACAGGTTTCGGAACTCTCGGAACCTAATGTGACGCATTTTTTTTATATTTGTAGATAAACGAATGTCGTGTGGTACTATCCTGGTGCAAGGCTATCAACATAATTACACTAGACAGCTAAGCACTAGACCCCCGAGGCTCTGGACATATCCCAGCTGCTTGAAATTTATCTATCGCACGTGAAATGGTGCGTCGTGTTGATGGATTTCATAGTAATCTTACTCTAAACCGTCTTTGCACTTCAGAGGCAGTGTCATACCTTCAGTTGCTCTTCAGCACAATTTTAGTTTCCCAAAAATGTAGTCGGAATTCGGCCTTCATTTCAGATTACTCGAACCTAGTAAGCCCAACGAAAAACACGGTAGCCACAGGAAGTCGACGAACGAGAGGTGTATCATTGAGGTAAACCATTCTTCATATCCGATACCTGAAGTACACAGTCTGATAGGTCCCTTATTAAGACATGAAGCACATCATGAAAACGCTTACGACAGCCACTTCCCATCAAAGTGGTGTTGAGTATGACCTTTGTAGGTAAAGCAGCTCAATTAGCCGCACTGGAAACTGCAGCTCCACCTGGGTACGCCGGCAGCCCCTAACAATGGAGGGGGCCTGCCCAGCCGCCTCGCCGCGACCTTTGTCTGGCAGCGCGTGGCCTCGGATCCTCCCTCCGCAGACTGCAGAGCCGTCACGCTGAGCTCATCCCGCCGGACACTCGCCGTCCGTGGCGCTCTCAAAGGCCACCTGTTCACCTGGCCACCAAGGACGGCGTTAGCCACGACCCATCATATATTTTCAGCATTAACGTGCTGTAAAAAAAAAAGAAAACGAAAGACAGAGTAACAAGTACCTGCCCTGGCACAGATCTCCCCGACGCCGTGGCTGCCATCCCGAGTCATTCTCAGGCGGCCTCGCCTTCGCTTTGAACTGCGTAAAACCACTTCAAGGTTGGCTTTCTGCCTTGCCCACATTTACACTTCAATTAGAGACGTATCTAAATGCAAACTTTGACATTTACTCTGTTACATGTTTTCCAGGAAGCATTTAAATACTTTCTTTGAAAACGCGCTTCGACTTCCTAATCATTTTTACGTCTGAAATGGAAATATTTATTTTTCTGCTCTCCTCGACTCAAATGCATATGCATATCATTACACGTGTTTCTGAAAAAGGGAAAAAACGACACTAACTCTAATAGTTTCTACATTTAGTGCCTCACTGTTCCAACCTTAACCACTGTCGTTACTATAAGTTCATCTAGTGTGCGACAGATAAATGTCGGCTTGTATGCCTCCGTACGCAACCTAATCTCTCTCGTATTATACGTGCGGATGCACATTTTGTTCGACGTCTTGTTGGAATCTAAAATTAGCGAGCTTGGAGGACATGAACGGTGACTGCGATAGGTACCGCTAGATGGGAGTATGGGTCGGCCGGGGAGCGTGCCGAGATCGTTCGTGCACTTGCGATAAACTCCGTACCCGGATGGCGCAGTGTTTAACGCAGCTGCCTATTAAGCACGAGCTCCCGGGTTTGAGTTCCGGTCCAGCGCACATTTAAACTCGTCGCCACTCATTTCGCACAAAGTCCCGATAAGCTGATATCATTAGTTCCTTCCACCTTCCTTTCTCCCCTTTCCACCTTAAATTACATAAAATAATCTCTCCCATTTAATTCAATTATTACATTCCCTGGAGGATTAACATTTATTGCGCACAACCGTTCTCTGTACTTTATTACCATATACCTACGACTCATTATAACTATTTTACCAAATACTCAGGTATATCAAGTACTGTAGAACAAATTATGCAAAACTTCGAGTTTAGTGCGACCAATTGATATTATGGTGAACGGCGTATTCCAACTGCAAGACTTGGACGTTCCGTGCCACGAACGCTTCTCTGTGTCTTACTGATCTAATATTTTGTTTTATGGACTCTATGTGAAGGAAATGGAGAGATCGGACATGTGAGAAGAGGGGAAAGATTGTATTGCTGTGGGACGCCATTTAGATATGTAGTAAACGTTCAAATGGTTTTTTGCACAAAATAAACTCCAATAACTAACATCAAGTATTCAAGGTGTGTATATTTCCATACAAAAATTATTTAGCTATCACGGTACAAATATTACGAGTCTCAGATCGCTCGGAGGTAAAGTTTGGAACGATATTGCGAACCTGCGTTTTCCACCGTCAGAATTCGTCGAGAGATTATCTCCGAATTAATAAACTTTAACTTGCTAAATTGTTAGAACTATCATCGAAACTCATCAAACAACATGTCACACAGTTGTGCCGAACGAGCTACGTTGCGAGTAAAGGTTTTAGAGATTTCGGGTGGAGCGGATGACGACGAGGAATTTCCACGAGATCGCCACTGCGGGATACAGCCCTTGCTCTCCTGTGGTATTTAAAACTAAATATTTATATTTTCCAGGTTTTCAGTGTAGTAAAGGTAAAAGGAAATAAGGAATCAAGCTAAACCACCTAAAACCAATAACTAAACCAACAATTAAAAGAAAAGCACACATAAAGGATATTTATTTTTTAATAATAAATAAATAATTATTTTAATTAACTAGTCAATAATATAATAAATAAGCTAAGTGGTTCATGCTTTCGTTTACTGTTGCTTGTTTTCAACTTTGTACACGTAATTTCATATTACACCATACTTACGGTTTTCACATGTTTTGAAAGAAGTGATAATGATCACGTGTCGTTTTTCAAAAATATTTTATATTTTACCTGACATATTGTGTCTTTATGATTTAACACGTATAAAACATATCATGTTATTCACCGAGAAACTTTTAAGCCTCATTTTAACAACTTTGATTCTATTAAATGTTTGATTACGATTAGGCTAAATGTCACTAAACACAATACATCGATGTTATGGACGCCATTTGTTGATAATAGTGACGATTACTGCCAATCTTGACTAGAGCATAGAGCCTACATTATTTGGCTGTAGATCTTCTTGTTCTTGTAATTTTTGACAGAACTGCCTTTGACAGTTAGTCTACAAAATGTGCCCCTGTAAGACCGAATTTGCTGATTGTTAACAGCTAAGAGTAATCTAATATGCACTACCCTAATTTTATGGTACATAGTGTTTTGAAGGTTATGAGCTTACACATGTTACCGGTATTATGGAGCAATTTGCATCGGACATGTAACTGTATCCTGTTTGAATTTAATGTATTTTTGACCCACCAATGTACAGCTTTGTAATCACTTCCCAGGTGATTGTTCATCAGACATATGTTTCCTTTTCTTAAATGCTTGTTTGTGTGTTCTACACATGTTTTTCTGTTTCTTTATTTTGGAGTCCTCTGTGATGAAGGTTGCTAAAATTGATACTGGTTGAGAATAAAGATGCATACTCGTATGGACACCTGGTGACTCAAAATGCTCTTCTTCAAATACTTGTCAACCGTAAAGAGTGAAATACAAAAAGATTCGTTCCCCTTTGCTTTCGGTGAGCATTTCTGGTACACTTTTGCATCGAATGATAGAATTGTAGCAAATTATCACTGAACTCCTTCGTCTGTTGTTTCACCTACTTGATAAGGTCATACACTGGAGTATTTTGTACTGTTTTTCCAGCAGGTCAAGTATACTCTCCGAGAGTCCTCCAAACTTAACTCTGTCGTTAATTTGCCTTCCCTCCAACTATCGACTACGACCTTTGATAATTTTGAAAATATCGGTAGCCCAATACATCGATATTAGGAAAAACGTCTATATAAGCTGTCAATATATCGAAAATAAATATCGATATGTCGAAGAAAACTATCGGCGTACCTCCCTATAAAATTTCGTCTCCAAATTGTACATAAACTGCCGGTTTCAGGGGTGTACATTCAAGTAGTCACTTGTTATTAGATACTCTGTATATCAACAAGCTGGCGGCCTACCAATCGTCTTTAGAGCAAAAACTAAAAGAAGAAAGACACACGTTCACGCTTGGTGACAATCACTTTGCCAAAAATGGCAACTGCTTGTGAGTGGCACAATAAAAGGTGTCCGACGGGTCCATCGCTCGGTTTCGTCACATACCTTTGTCAGGAATACTTTGATTTCCCTGATTTATTCATTTCTGCCAACGACCTACTAGCGTAGTGTCAAAATTGTTTGGTGCAGCTAAACGTTGCGGTTTATGTTTTCAGCACCGAGTGCCGATTACGGCGGCTTTTCCCCTCACACGTCTCCGTTCACCGTAAAGACCAATCCTGCCATTTAGATTTTTCTTTTTTTAACGCAACTGATACGCTAATTCTTCACTTCGCAAAACTTATTCCATTTACACCGCCACCCTCGACTGTAATCGGACTTCTTTTGTGCCACACAGTCAAAGAGAGAGAGTGGAAGTGATGAAAACTCAAAAAGTTGTAAGACTCTTTCAAATAATGAAAGTAAAATTATGTTATAGCCCAGTTTCAAAAATACAGTATATAATATTTACCTAAAATTGTGAAAAAATATAATATAAAATAAAAATATCGGCACTCGATATCGCCATTTTTATATAAGTATATCGATATATCGGCTAAATAGTGCCGTCGGTATATATCGATATTGTTAAGAAAAATATCGAAATGTCCTTATTTCACAGTCACGTCTGTTATCGATTCACCATTAAGTGTTGTATCCGCTCGCTTTGTAAGTTACCTCAGAGCATTTAAATCATATGACAGTGCGCAGATGTTTATCACTAATGGCGTAATGAGATATTCTTGTTATTGAGCAAAGTCTTACATTGTTACACATTCAAAGACAATTGTCACTGTGCCCACTAACGGAAAATTTTGTCGATCTCGTCAGGGTATGTGTAATCAGTTGTAAGCCAGCAATCAGTGTTTCGAGCGCCTCAGCTGTCACTGGCAAGCAGAAAAAATGAGGTGGAGAGGAAAGAGGGAGCCAGTTATGGTGAAGAAGTAAAATAGGTGGCCAGGCCTTAACCCACAGCGCGTCAAGAGCATAGTAATGGCCTCTTATGTTGAACACTGAAAAAGGTTGACAAGCGTCAGAGTTATCTCTACCATTGGAAAGAAAATGTCAAGTAGGCATTTCTGCTGTTAAGAGCAAACTGAAACAACGGAAACATTAGGAGCTGTTATTGTTCTAAGGACATAATTAGATAATTTAATAGAACATTAATATCAGTAAACAGAGGTTCATAGGCCGACCGGAAAGGTGAAAATCGGTTTCGTGTCTCAAGCAATATGGAATGATCTGATATCCAAGCTTAATTAGCTGTCAGAATCAGGACACCACTAACGAATTTTAGTCGTTTATTGCCAAGGACTTATAAAGAGACACACAGACAAAGTATGCAATGCCATTAGTACATATTCTAGTAATGATAGTACAGCTTTAAATTTCTAGGTTTATTTGTGGTTAGAATAATTAATGAACCTGGAAACTTTACGGTGTTAATTATCGTTATTGCGGCAAATAGTGTGTGGTAGATATACTCTGAGGTACGCTGTTAGTTTGAATACAGCTTTATATTTCTAGATTTATTTGTGTTTAGTATAATTAATGACCCTGGAACCTTTATTACGGAAAATACTCTGAGGTACGCTGTTAGTTTGACACACGTTTCTTTTACTGCAAAACAGTAACGCTTAGGGAAAAAATGTAATTAACTATGAATCCAAGTTCAAGCTAACGCAGTACACTAAACTACGGTACCTTACGTCCACGTACACAAGATGGCAGGCATCCTGCACGTACCCACGGGTATGGGCCTCTCACTTCCATTGCATAGCATCGTTTCTCGGAAGGCGATCATTCTGCCACGCCATCACTGCCTCAGTCACATGCCAGTATTGCATCCCCTGACGTTGGGAAGGCATAGCTCACATTTCTTGTTTTGGCGGTTCTGTACTGCGTGAGCTTGGCGTAACGCTAAGTGCTGCAAGGCACCAGCACACAGGACTTGACAGCCCTTCCAACAAGAAGGGAATTTGATTGTAAGTTACATGATATGTAGTGAAGCAGAACAAGTACAGACATCTTACAATTACTTTTTGGAATTACTAGAGGTTATAAATTTCGAATTGCTTTGCCAGTTTCAAGTAACTGTAAGAAAATATTCATTAGAGTTTCTACTTTTTTAAGCAAATACTTTGATCTAACCGTAGAGTGTCACACACTGCACATGTTCAAATTGCTTTAATAGATGTAAAGAAAAAAATAATGTAAGATAGAAGATGGTCTACACTATTTGATTGTCTCCGCTACAACAGAGCCTTAAGTGTACAGCCGGAGACACTTGAGCCCAGTGGCGACGTTCATGAAGCTGTTGTTACCAAAGTAAATGTGAAGTGTGCCAAGTAGTTCATCCTTGTAAACTGCAGTGGAAACGAGAACCAATTTTGGCATTGTTTGGACGACATCGTCGAGCTGCTGTTCTTCTGCGATGTGTGCGCCATGTATATGCTTCACCCACCGCTCCACCTTTTCAAGTCGCCCTTGCTCGAGTTTGATCAGAACTGGAGGAAGAAAATAATTTGTGAACTACTTGTGGATCGATTTAAAGCCCAGCTGACTCCTTAATGCAGTCATTTGTGACATAGGCGGCCGCTGGTGACCGAGCGGTTCTAGGCGCTTCAGTCTGGAACCGCGCGACCGCTACGGTTTCAGGTTCGATGACCTCAGAAGTTAAGTCCCATAGTGATCAGAGCCATTTGAACCACTTTGAACTAATAACACCGAGTATTAGACCACTATTTTTAAGGTTGTCACTAGGAAAGAAATTCAGAGAAAAGAATTGTAATTGTTTCTGGGAACGCGACTTGTTGGCTAACATAATGTTCGTCGTCAGACGAGACACATTACTGTGACAGGAGCGCAGGCCTCCAGGTGGCAGTCCTCCTCACAGCCCACAACTTGCTCGCAATGGCTATCATTGGCAAACACCTGGAAGTGAAGAAATCAAAATATTTCAAGAGCGAAATCCGACAGTGGGTACGACACCATTTCGTGTCTTTCACCAGGAGAGGGATCGCGGGACTTTCGGATAACGTTGTTAGACACTCAGGCGACTACCATGAGAAACTGTAAGATTCTAAACCATACTAGAAACTCTTGCACAAAATGTAAGGAAGTTGCTAGCAGAAAGTCTTCCAGTTTTGATTAGAAAAAATGGCTCTGTGCACTATGGGACATCTGAGGTCATCACTCCCCTAGAACTTAGAACTACTTCAACCTAACCTACCTTTGGACATCACACACATCCATGCACAAGGCAGGATTCGAACCTGCGACCGTAGCGGTCGCGCGGCTCCAGACTGAAGCGCCTAGAACCGCTCGGCCACACTTTTGATTAGAAAATTAGAGTTTATCACCCTAACTTTTCAGTTCTGTTGGGCGCCTTTTGGAAATGACATCTACAGAATAAAGCACACCTTTCTGTACAATGATTTAAGAAGTGCCATCCAAGTACAAATAGTTTTTCTGTCTAGTTTTCATTCAATGAAAGCAGTATTTTCTTTCTAATAAGTCCTTCTTATTAACCATAAATCCCATAAGCGAGAATATGTATCAGAGTTAGAAAATACGCATGAACAGTGGCCTGCGCCGAGTTCGCGAACTGACGCCGTAGATAGTGTTGACTGCCATTATGTGGTCTAAGAATACTCTTGTGAATGCAGTGGGTTGACTCAAGAAGTGATACCTTGAGGTATAATAGAGCGGAGTATGCAAAGTGGATAAATTCTCCCATCTCAGTTTCAGAGGCTATAAACGAAGTGTTCTACTTCACTGATCGACCACCTTGTGACAGAAACACTTTCCTTCAGCAAGAATTATTTGATTTGCAGTTTGGCGTCACTCCATCTTCTGTAAGCCACGAGCTAATGTTATCTACTATCATATTTATCAAATCACGTCTACTACATTTCACGTCTTTCGCAATGAAACTTGCATCAACTACATATAGAAAGTTTTTCGTATCATTTCCCGTTCATAGTGTCAGTTCCTTGTTTTACATAAAGGGGGCGTTCATGAAAAAGACGCAATATTAAAAGGATGGACCAAATGCATAATTGTGAAGATACAGCAATGAAATTTTGTATCATGCTTTACATGAAATTGACACAATTTCTGTTAAGTTCCTTGGGTAATATACATTAAAATTTTTGTAGAATTTACAAATTTTATTTTCGAAAAATAAAATATATACATTTTTCTCAGAAACTATTCAAGAGATCTGTACAAAATTTTCTCTGTTTAATCTGTTTGCATACAGTAAGCTTCTTTCATGAGGTTTTATGAATATATCAAACAGGAGAATCTTAATAACGTTTTCATTTTAATTCTGTAAGTATAATATAAAATTCATGCAAAGTTCCAAATGCTTTGCCTGATATGCCAGCTTACACTCATAATTTCAAAGTTTACTCTTGGGGAACGTTTATTGGGTTTATCGAAATACGTGTACAGAATTTCACATTTCTAGCCTTCAAAGGTTCTGAGAAAAAGGTACAAAAACGCAATTTACAGGAAGTGCAACTTAAAGTTCAGTCTAAGGCTTTTCTTATGTCGCCTCTCAGATGCCCCAGATTTGTACTCAGCGTCCTTCCCGTCAACGCTTCTCTTCTGGTTTCTTTTTCCTGTATCAGGTCTTCAACCGACATTTCAGCGGCAGAGAGCCGCTGTAAATCTATTTTTTCTGAAGATGTCTTGATTTCTACCTTGAAACCCATTCTCTCTAATACTTTCAGTCCTCCCCCCGTTCCCATCATAAAATACAAATATACATCATAAGTTGCAATTCAGACAGTTTTAGGAAATGAAAATATGATTTTAGGTCATCGTTTCCGCATGAGTGAGTTCAGAGACACATTAGGATTCATTTTTTTAGAAGTTCGGGATCGGCCAGAAATCTTTAACTGGACTTGACAACATCCAGAATAAAATTTTGAAGCCTCTCCTTGTGAACGTTGAGCTTTTAATCCGTCTGAGCCTATAGATATTTACATCATCTATTGCAGCACAGTTGATGAATTGAATTTATTTTTCAGGAACTTCGGGTGGGATTTTATAAATGAAATTTTGAGACTTTATTGCCGCTGAATTCTACTAATAAAGAAAAAAATAAACTGATAATTGACATTTTCGATCAATTTCATTAACGTCCCCCCTTAAGAAAAGCAATGGACGCTGAACAGTGCCCTGTGACACTCGCCGCTTTACAACACCTTAGTCAGATGCAAATATGTACTCGTATGTCCCAAAGAATCGTAATAGGAGCGCTACTGTTCATAACATACGCAAACTTCTTATCAGATAGGATTAGAGGGTTCTCCGATTGTTCAGTAAGAAGTATTCTGGAGGAATATGTCATCGCAGGGTGAGTAAGAAACGGAATCCAGATTTTGGTTTTCCACTGTTTCCTGAAACTGCTTTAGGAAAACACGGACCTAGTTCTCTTGAAAAGGTACCGGTCGATTCCTTTCCCCAACTCGAGCTTGTAATAAGCCTCTAAAGAGCTCGTTATCGTCATGACATCAAGCCCTCATCTTTTTCCTTCTAATTTGATGCTAAAGTACAGATGTATTTGTTCACTATTCTGCTTTGTACTCGAATATGATTAAAAAAAAAACAACACATGTATCAGAAACACATATGTAAAGCACATCGCTTCCATAGCTTACGCAGTAGATATTCATCTGAATAATTGCATTGTTTGCGGAAACTATTTCCATTTGAGAACAATTATTTTCTAACTTTTGTGCACTATACGGAGAGGCAGAGGTTAAGTAATGATTTAATTTATTAATGAATGTGTTTTTCTCTTTTGTCAATTTAACACATTGTGGTACTATGTTGTACGGAGCGGTTCCAACATTTCTTGCATGCTTTTCAGTTAATTTAAACACATTTTTTTAAGATTCTCATCAACTCTATCTTCGATGAGAATCTTAAAATATAATGTTTAAATTGATTCTCATCAACTGTATCTCCCCCCATGAACCATGGACCTTGCCGTTAGTGGGGAGGCTTGCGTGCCTCAGCGATACAGATGGCCGTACCGTAGGTGCAACCACAACGGAGGGGTATCTATTGAGAGGCCAGACAAACGTGTGGTTCCTGAAGAGGGGCAGCAGCCTTTTCAGTAGTTGCAGGGGCAACAGTCTGGATGATTGACTGATCTGGCCTTGTAACATTAACCAAAACGGCGTTGCTGTGCTGGTACTGCGAACGGCTGAAAACAAGGGGAAACTACAGCCGTAATCTTTCCCGAGAGCATGCAGCTTTACTGTATGATTAAATGATGATGGCGTCCTCTTGGGTAAAATACTCCGGAGGTAAAATAGTCCCCCATTCGGATCTCCGGGCGGGGACTACTCAAGAGGATGTCGTTATCAGGAGAAAGAAAACTGGCGTTCTACGGATCGGAGCGTGGAATGTCAGATCCCTTAGTCGAGCAGGTAGGTTAGAAAATTTAAAAAGGGAAATGGATAGGTTAAAGTTAGATATAGTGGGAATTAGTGAAGTTCGGTGGCAGAAGGAACAAGACTTTTGGTCAGGTGAATACAGGCTTATAAATACAAAATCAAATAGGTGTAATGCAGGAGTTGGTTTAATAATGAATAAAAAAATAGGAGTGCCGGTAAGCTACTATAAACAGCATAGTGAACGCATTATTGTGGCCAAAATAGACACAAAGCCCACGCCTACTACAGTAGTACAAGTTTATATGCCCACTAGCTCTGCAGATGATGAATAAATTGAGGAAATCTATGATGAGATAAAAGAAATTATTCAGGTAGTGAAGGGAGACGAAAATTTAATAGTCATGTGTGACTGGAATTCGTCAGTAGGAAAAGGGAGGGAAGGAAACATAGTAGGTGAATATGGAGTGGGGGGAAGAAATGAAAGAAGAAGCCATCTGGTAGAATTTTGCACAGAGCATAACTTAATCATAGCTAATACTTGGTTTAAGAATCATGAAAGAAGGTTGTATACATGGAAGAATCCTGGAGATACTAAAAGGTATCAGACAGATTATATAATGGTAAGACAGAGATTTAGGAATCAGGTTTTAAATTGTAAGACATTTCCAGGGGCAGATGTGGACTCTGACCACAATCTGTTGGTTATGAACTGTAGATTAAAACTGAAGAAACTACAAAAAGTTGCTAATTTAAGGAGATGGGACCTGGATAAACTGAAGGAACCAGAGGTTGTACAGAGTTTCAGGGAGAGCATAAGGGAACAATTGACAGGAATGGAGGAAAGAAATACAGTAGAAGAAGAATAGGTAGCTCTGAGGGATGAAGTAGTGAAGGTAGCAGAGGATGAAGTAGGTAAAAAGACGAGGGCTAGTAGAAATCCTTGGGTAACAGAAGAAATATTGAATTTAATTGATGAAAGGAGAAAATACAAAAATGCACTAAATGAAGCAGGCAAAAAGGAATACAAACGTCTCAAAAATGAGATCGACAGGAAGTGCAAAATGGCTAAGCAGGGATGGCTAGAGGACAAATGTAAGGATGTAGAGGCTTATCTCAATAGGGGTAGGATAGATACTGCCTACAGGAAAATTAAAGAGACCTTTGGAGAAAAAAGAGCCACTTGTATGAATATAAAGAGCTGAGATGGAAACCCAGTTCTAAGCAAAGAAGGGAAGGCGGAAAGGTGGAAGGAGTATATAGAAGGTTTATACAAGGGCGATGTACTGGAAATGGAAGAGGATGCAGATGAAGATGAAATGGGAGATACAATACTGCGGGAAGAGTTTGACAGAACACTGAAAGACCTGAGTCGAAACAAGGCCCCGGGAGTAGACAACATTCCATTAGAACTACTGACGGCCTTGGGAGAGCCAGTCATGACAAAACTCTACCATCTGGTGAGCAAGATGCATGAGACAGGCGAAATACCCTCAGACTTCAAGAAGAATATAATAATTCCAATACCAAAGAAAGCAGGTGTTGACAGATGTGAAAATTACCGAACTATCAGTTTAATAAGTCACAGCTGCAAAATACTGACACGAATTCTTTACAGACGAATGGAAAAACTGGTAGAAGCGGACCTTGGGGAAGATCAGTTTGGATTCCGTAGAAATGTTGAAACACGTGAGGCAATACTAACCTTACGACTTATCTTAGAAGAAAGATTAAGAAAAGGCAAACCTATGTTTCTAGCATTTGTAGACTTAGAGAAAGCTTTTGACAATGTTGACTGGAATACTATCTTTCAAATTCTAAAGGTGGTAGGGGTAAAATACAGGGAGCGTAAGGCTATTTACAATTTGTACAGAAACCAGATGGCAGTTATAAGAGTCGAGGGACATGAAAGGGAAGCAGTGGTTGGGAAGGGAGTGAGACAGGGTTGTAGCCTCTCCCCGATGTTATTCAATCTGTATATTGAGCAAGCGGTAAAGGAAACAAAAGAATAATTTGGAGTAGGTATTAAAATTCACGGAGAAGAAATAAAAACTTTGAGGTTCGCCGATGACATTGTAATTCTGTCAGAGACAGCAAAGGACTTGGAAGAGCAGTTGAACGGAATTGACAGTGTCTTAAAAGGAGGATGTAAGATGAACATCAACAAAAGCAAAACGAGGATAATGGAATGTAGTCAAATTAAATCTGGTGATGCTGAGGGAATTAGATTAGGAAATGAGACACTTAAAGTAGTAAAGGAGTTTTGCTATTTAGGGAGTAAAAAACTGATTATGGTCGAAGTAGAGAGGATATAAAATGTAGACTGGCAATGGTAAGGAAAGCGTTTCTGAAGAAGAGAAATTTGTTAACATCGAGTATAGATTTAACTGTCAGGAAGCCGTTTCTGAAAGTATTTGTATGGAGTGTAGCCATGGACAAGTGAAACATGGACAATATCTAGTTTGGGCAAGAAGAGAATAGAATCTTTCGAAATGTGGTTCTACAGAAGAATGCTGAAGATTAGATGGGTAGATCACATAACTAATGAGGAGGTATTGTATAGAATTGGGGAGAAGAGGATTTTGTGGCAGACCTTGACAAAAAGAAGGGACCGCTTGGTAGGACATGTTTTGAGGCATCAAGGGATCACAAATTTAGCATTGCAGGGCAGCGTGGAGGGTAAAAATTATAGGGAGAGTCCAAGAGATGAATACACTAAGCAGATTCAGAAGGATGTAGGTTGCAGCAAGTACTGGGAGATGAAGAAGCTTGCACAGGATAGAGTAGCATGTAGAGCTGCATCAAACCAGTCTCAGGACTGAAGACAACAACAACAACACAACATCAACTGTATTTCGTGTTTTGTAATAATGTGAGTCTATTTACAACACACATGTCCTCTTATCCCTTGATTGGGCAATTTTTTTAAATGTACAGTGATTGCATAGTCAGTATTCTTAGTTCTCCAAATCAACCTCAACAGAAATATCTTGGTAGCAAGTTACAACGCTTGTAAGTGATTTTTCATGTAGTTACAGTAATCTTTCGAAGTATACATAGCCTGAAGTTCTACATCTACATCTGTACTCTGCAAACCACACTGCGGTGTCTGGTGGAGGGTGCTTCCAGTAGTTGTCTATTCCTCCCCTCCCTGTCCCATTCACGAATAGCGCGTGGAGAAAATGATTGTCATTAAACCTCCATATTGGCTCAAATTTCTCGGATTTCCTCTATGTGGTCATTTCGCAAGACGTATGTGGGCGGAATTAATATGTTCGTCGAACGTAGTCTCCTGGAATTTCAATAGATACACAACAGCTCTATTGTTGTGTCTGCCAACGGAGTTTGTTGAACATCTCTGTAACGCTCTCACCCCGAGTAAACGAATCCGCGAAGAAAAGCGCCAGTCTTCACTGGATCTTGTCCATCTCCTTTATGAATCGAATATGGTAAGGGTATCCAGACTGATGAGAAACACTCAAAAAATGGCCGAACAAGTGATTGAATTGCATTTCCTTAAGACGCATCTTCGCTTGGAATCTGCTTTTCCTATTACTCTTTTATGTGATTATTTCACTTTAGGTCGCTCCAGTTGATTACTCCTAGGTATTTTATGGTAGTTATTATTTCCAGTGAATTACATTCAGGGCTAACACCCAGTCCCTGCAACAATCATCAATCCCCTGCAGCTCTTCTTGCATTTCATTATTGTCTTCTTAGTTTGCTACCTTCTTATAGACAACAACTTCATCTGCGAACAGACTTATGGAGGTTCCCGCATAATCCAATAGATCATTCATATAATACGTATTATAAACGGTAACCGTCCTTTCACGCTTCTTTGTGGTACACTTGAATTACAAAAATAATTGTTTTCGCATAGGGTTCGCCTTAGCAGACACAATTATTTTTCTTATTTTTACCAGATAGATTTCTCTGGAATCACATACACCTCTCGATGCGTAATATCAAAACAACATTCAAAAGTCCCGCCCAGAACAAATTCAATTGTCCGTCATCTTGTTTTCGTTTCTTTTAAACGATGGCACAGTCAAAGTTTAAAAGTTCAGTTTTCACAGTGAGGATGATGGAGAAAACAGAAATAGTGGAAACATACTGCGTGCACAGACTCAAACACATGCACACAAAGACAAGCAATTCACCACATACTATAAACTACTGATAGCCGTAACAGCCTCCTCAGTCGTAAATGTTCTAAGTAAATAATTTTCTACATTAAGTTTTCCATGGTTACAGATTGCTAGTTGTGACAGAAAAAGAGCTATAATGCAAAGAACATAAAACCCCAAAAACCACACTATGTTGTAACACGACATACATTTTTTTAAAAAGTCTGTGTCAAATTTGTGAACAATTTTCTAAAAAAACTGAAATGTATACACGCACAGAAAGTAAAGAACAATTTTCCTGTTAATTAATAGAAAAAATATTGATGATGCTGTAACTTTAGTGAAATACGTCCGGGTGAAAAGGAGAAAAAATTGTTTGCTCAAGGCAGAAACTATCAGAAAACAAAGTTATTTGTAAGAAAACACGGACGCAAGATTGAGCTTGAACCACAATATGAATATCCTGAAATTATCTTTACATCCGTCGATTTTGTTCCGTTAAGAAGAGCAATTTGTTATTCTACCGATAAGAAAGTCCTGAATCCAGTCACAAAGTGACAACAAAAGGCAAAGCAGAGCTGTGTGAAAAGCCTTCTTTAAGTCTAATATTACAACACCAACCTGTACGACGCCTACGGGGCTCAAACTCATGGACGAACACCGTGAGCTGAGTTTCTTAATACAGTATCTCTGTTTACGAAATGCATGTTGATATTTTACAGAGAAAATTTTTTGTGTTCCGTAATTCTACAGCAAACTGACAGCAGCAATAGATGCTTATACTTATGTCCATCTGTCCTACGGCCCTTCTTGAAATAGAGGAATTACCTACATCTTTTTCCAGTCGCTAAATATCCTTCTCTGCTCCAGCGACATACCATAAAATACTGTAAGCAGAACAAGTTACTTCTTATGATCTCTGTAGAAACTTATATGTGGATATCTCAAAGCTTCCTCGTAAAAAGACACAGTAGAACAGGCGTGAACAGAAAATCTGTAGGCTAAGACATAGCTCATAGTAATATTGGAGTCAGTGTCACATTGGAGAACCAACTATTACAATCAATATCTGTAATGAATCTACTAAATATCTGATTATTTTGTATGAGGCTGTAAAAACTGCTAATGGAAATATTGGTACGAAAAAGGACATCTCAGTTCCAGAGGGGGCAATGTATCATATATCGCAAACAACATTGAAAGTGGTAATCAACTCCTGACCGATATAGGTTGTCGTACTGTTACATGTTATGCAAAAGCAGTGATCAGCTTCTGCAAATGCATCTTAATGCTATATACTTCTGTATTCTATATTATGTATGAGCTATGTGTCAGGTATCCCCTCGTTACTATAAATGATGTGCTGGTAGCGTTTAAAAATATGCATCGCATATTTCTTCATCGCTTCATTCCAACAGAGAACTTCAAGATGACCACGAGACGAGATAATTTTATTCCACAGTGCAGAACTGCCACTTTATCAGCGCACAAATATGAGCTACATACATAATTGTTAATCCTGTACCTAGAACCATAGAAATTAAGCCTAATAGTTTACTGGATATGGAGGGAAAGCAAAGATGGTGTTCAATGTTGTATTGTAATGGATCTAAGTATTACTTAGCTATGAAAGCCTGCTGAAGCAGACACATACTCACGGCATATCTCAAGAACTGACCAGGATTTTCTGATAAATAATGTAATACCTGCACAAGGTGTCATTTGAGTGGATTATTTCAAACATAGCTCGCAGAATAATCTCCGTCTTGCGACTTCAGGAATGGAGTAATGGAAGCGACATAATCATATACATTCGGGATGTTTTAATGTTAGGGTTTAAATTGTAAGGTTTCGCATTTCGTGAATGTGACAGATACAGTCTTTATAAAACTCAAATGAAGCTTTATATACGAAAGTCACTCCAAAAGAAACTCACAATACTTTTAAAAAAAATCCATCTTTTATTCTACATGTTTGAGAGTTTTACAGTGTGTAGATACATCCTTTAGGAACAACATTTTCATTTCTTCATACAATTTCCATCCCTCTCAACTGCCTTACGCCATCTTGGAACCAGCGCCTGTATACCTGAACGGTAAAATTCTGGACCAACCTGTTGGAGCCACTGTTTGGCAGCGTGCGCAAGGGAGTCATCATATTCAAACCTTGTTTCACGAAGAGAGTCTTTCAGTTTCCCAAAGAGATGATAGTCACATGGAGCCAGAACAGGACTGTGAGGCGGGTGTTTCAGTGTTTTCCATCCTAGTTTTGTGATCGCTTCCATGGTTTTTTTACTGACATGTGGCCGTGCATTGCCTTGCGTGCAACAGCAAAACTTCCCGCTTTTGCCTATGTGGTCGAACACGACTCAGTCTAACTTGAAGCTTCTTCAGTGTCGTCATATATGCATCAGATTTTGTGGTGGTTCCACTTGGCATGATGTCCACAAGCAAGAGTCCTTCGGAATCGAAAAACGCCGTAACCATAATTTTTCCAACAGAAGGTGTGGTTTTGAATTTTTTTTCTTGGGTGAATTTGCATGTGCCACTCCATTGATTGCCTCTTCGTCTCTGGTGAAAAATGGTGGAACCATGTTTCATCGCCTGTCACAATTCTTCCAAGAAATTCATCTCTACCATTCTTGTACTGTTCCAAAAGTTCGCTGCATACCGTTTTTCTTGTTTCTTTGTGAGCCACTGTCAACATCCTGGGAACCCACCCGACACAAACCTTTTTTAACGCCATCACTTTCAGTATTCTGCAAACACTTCCTTCCCCTATCCCAACGTAGCGTGACAATTCGAGCGTCTGTCAGCAGTCACCAATTCATTAAATTTCTGCACATTGTCTGGAGTGTGTGCAGTATGAGGCCTGCCGCTGCGAGGCGAGGACAAGCCTCAATATTGCTCTGCCTGCTTTCATCACTTAACCTGCTTGCCCACCGACTAACTGTACTGCGATCGACAGTAGCATCTACATACACCTTTTTCAACCTCTTGTGGATGTTTCCCACTGTCTCGTTTTCACAGCACAAGAATTCTACGGCAGCACGTTGTTTCTGACGAACGTCAAGTGTAGCAGCCATCTTGAAGACATGCTGTGACGGCGCCACTCACGGGAACAGGTTGAACGAAGTTTGAAAACAAGCGGGAAGGATGTATCTTCACACTGTAAAACTTTCACACATGCAGAACGGAAACTGTAGTCTTACAAAAATAGTGTGCGTTTCTTTTGGAGTGGCCCTCGTATGAGCAGGAAACTTTAGTTGCAGGTGCAGACATGACAGTAGCACATGCAGTATAACGCACATGATGACACCATATTGTACAGCCCGTAACCACAGCATCCATATCACTGCAATCCAGCAGCCACTGTATTCCAATCAATCTAATATATTGTAACTGGCGGCACTAGTGCAGTTACCAAGCACCTGGCGCACTTAGTCAAAAAGTTTTAATTATCGCATTGAAAAATATCAGGAGAGGGGCAATGAACTTAAAAGCATTACATAATCAATCCTGCCCTTCCAGCCCCCTCTTTCCTACCCTCCCCTCCCCACCTCTCAAGTCAACCATAGCTTGTTATTTTAGCGGTCATTAAAATGACAAGGACAGTCACAATGTAGCCGCCAAACTGAATTGCTTAAAATGGTACTACACTCATGCACATAAATTAAGGATAATGCTAATACATAGTGACACAACGCTCTGGTGGGCGGTTTGCGGGTTTAAATCACCTCGGGGTATGACCATGCGGTTCATTTAACCTGCGGTCGTCGCACGGTGGCGCTGGCAGCAGTCCACATACACAGAGGTGTGTTGGTGCATCTCAGAGTACGGTGCAGCGAGTAAGTGTGCAGACGTTTTCAGACGTGATAATGGTGACTGTGTGTTGAAAATAGCTCGAAGAGCACATATTGATGACGTTATGAGGGGTAGAATACTAGGCCGACTGGAGGCTAGTCAAACACAGGAGGTCGTATCACGGGCTCTTTGTGTGATACAAAGTGTGATCTCAAGATTATGGCAACGATTCCAGCAAACAGGAAACGTGTCCAGGTGCTACAGTACGGGACGTTCAGTGTACAACGCCACAAAAAGACCCATATCTCACCATCAGTGCCCGTAGACGGCCACGGAGAACTGCAGGTAATCTTGCTCAGGACCTTACTGTAGCCACTTTAACAGTGTCTCCAGACACACAGTCTACAGACGACTGAACAGACATGGTTTATTCGCCCGGAGACCTGCAAGGTGCATTCCACTGGCCCCTGGTCACAGGAGAGCCCGTAAAGCCTGATGTCAAGAACGCCATATACGGTCATTGGAACAGTGGTCCCAGGTTATGTTCACGAACGAGTCCAGGTATAGTCTGAAAAGTGATTCTAGCCGGGTTTTCATCTGGCGTGAACCAGGAACGGGATACTAACTCATTAATGTCCTTGAAAGGGACCTGTATGGAGGTCGTGGTTTGATAGCGTGGGGTGGGATTATGATTGGTGCAGGTGCATCCCTCCATGTCTTTGACAGAAGAACTGTAAAAGGTCAAGTGTATCGGGACGTCATTTTGTACCAATATGTCCATCTTTTCAGGGGTGCAGTGGGTCCCACCTTCCTCCCGATGGATGACAACGCACGGCCCCACCGAGCTGCCATCGTGGAGGATTACCTTGAAACAGAAGATATCAGGTGAATGGAGTGGCCTGCCTGTTCTCCAGACCTAAACCCCATCGAACACGTCTGGGATGCTCTCGGTCGACGTATCGCTGCACGTCTTCAAACCCGTACGACACTTCAGGAGCTCCGACAGGCACTGGTGCTAGAATGGGAGGCTATACCCCAGCAGCTGCTCGACCACCTGATACAGAGTATGCGAACCGTTGTGCGTCTTGTGTACGTGTGCATGGTGATCGTATCTCATATTGATGTCGGGGTACAAGCCCAGGAAACAGTGGCGTTTTGTAGCACATTTGTTTCGGGACGGTTTCCTCAACTTATCACCAATACCGCGGACGGTTCAAATGGTTCTGAGCACTATGGGATTTAACATCTGAGGTCATCAGTCCCCTAGAACTTAGAACTACTTAAACCTAACTAACCTAAAGACATCACACACATCCATGCCCGAGGCAGGATTCTAACCTGCGACCGTAGTAGCGGCCGCGCGGCTCCAGACTGAAGCGCCTAGAACCGCTCAACCACACCAGCCGGCACCGCGGACGGTATTCTCAACTTATCACCAGTACCGCGGACTTAACAGATCTCTGTCGTGTGTGTTCCCTATGTGCCTATGCTATTAGCGCCAGTTTTGTGTAGTGCCACGTTGTGTGGCACCACATTCTGCAATTATCCTTAATTTATGAGCATGAGTGTAGATTTACAGATATTTACCACTACTACAGTATGTCCATAAAATTACGTAAACTTCACCTGTACTGCGCAAAATGGTGTCATGTTCAAAAAATATTGCCAATACTACAGTATTTCCAAAAATTACATAAAGTTCATCTGAACTGCACTTTTAAAGATATCCACCAGTACTGCAGTACCTCTACGACGAAAAAATATGTAAGGTTCATTTCAGTTGCGTAAAAATGGTTCCATGTTCAAAGATATTTGTTGATACAATAATATTTCCTATGTTGAAAAAAATACGTAGCCTTCACTTGAATTGGCGTCGTGTTCAAAAAACTTAAGTTTCTGCACCCGAATTGCGTGAATTGACATCATTCAACACCCACAGACATACAATTCTGTAGATCATATTACACTAAAAAAATATTTGTCTAATGCTGTACTTCTTGCATATGCTATCTCCCTCTCTCTTTCACGAAGTAATCCAGAAATGAAATGGTGTGAGTGTTTCTATCAAGAACCCAATCATTTATTTACGAAAGTTTTGTTTCCTTTCATTCACACACACACACACACACACACACACACACACACACACACACACACACACACACACACACGACAGACAGACAAAGGATTTACATTACGGTAAGGTTTATTGCAAAGTACAGTACACAACAAAAAATTTGTATATTGGATCACAAGTAAATGAATATAAGCTTCCGAATTGCGTCGCTGTCAATAAATTACCTATATTTTCTTTACCAAAGAAATTCTATAAACAATAAAAGAAAAGAAAAACAAAATGAGAACAGCTTTTTCTTGGTTGCAGCGATGACAATAATTTTGTAACCTCTACATTTTCAAGAGATCACGTTTAAAAAGGTGTTCGAAATAAGAATTGCCTAGCAGAGCGGTGCACCACTGCCCTCTACTGGCGAGGGTAGCCAACCGCTGCACGTTTGGTGAAGTACGTCATTTGGTGGTGTCATATGTTCAGCATTTGTCATCTACTTTTGGGGTATTTCCCAATATTTGCGGTCCAATGTGCCACATATTAAATTACTTGTCTCGGCGTCATCTACGTCTTTCATTGGAGAGTCGTGCGCTGAACAACAACGATCGCTATGTAGGCATAACATCAATACCTTGGTTTAAGTGACAGCTTCGATTTTATAACCTAACAGGCTGCTGAATCAGCTATTGGGGATGGGAGTCTGCGCAAGGGCATTCAAGGAGGTGTATTATCTCGCTCGAATGCGTATGTGTGAAATGCCTAGTCAGCATATTCCCACCAGTCAGAAAGTAATGCTCAGAAAGTAATGCTCAATAGTCAGAAAGTAATGCTCAATAGTTTTTCCTCAGAACATATTTATTGTTAAGAGTCTGAATTTGGTGACAATATACAATAACATGTCTTGTCCATATCCCATTTTTCAAAATGGTTCAAATGGCTCTGAGCATTATGGGACTTAACTTCCAAGGTCATCAGTCCCCTAGAACTTAGAACTACTTAAACCTAACTAACCTAAGGACATCACACACATCCATGCCCAAGGCAGGTTTCGAACCTGCGACCGTAGTATCCCATTTTTCTACGTAGTCTACATTCTATGGCCGTACACCAACGTTGTGGAAGAGCATGTATTCCCTGCTGGTAAAAGCTCTTGTCCTGTAGGCGTGTCATGTTTTCACTGCGTGACTGACGCTCTCGTCATCTTCAAAATGTGTTCCCCTTAGAGAATCTTTAACGGCCCAAACAGATGGAAGTTCGAGGGTGCCAGGTCTGGACTGTAGGGTGAATGAGGCAATGATGTCCAACCCAGTTTGGCGATGTGTTCCTGGGTTCTCAAACTTCTGTGTGGGCGTGCACTATCGTGTTGGAGAAAGATTTCTGCTAGATTCTTGTCCGATCGAACACGTCGGAAACGATTCTTGAGTTTATTTAGAGTCTTCACGTACGCCTCTGAATTGATGGTTGACTCATTTGGCATCACATCTACGAAAATGACGCCATTATACTCCCTGAAGACTGTCACCATGACTTTTCCGGCAGTGGGGTTGTCCTGAATTTCTTCTTTTGTGCTGAATGAGGATGATGCCACTCCATGGACGGCATTTTTGTTTAGAAATACCTCACCGCCAGTCTCAAAATTCTCCAACAGTTCAAATGAAATGGCCCTTCCTGTGGTCCGCTGTGTGCATTCGTGGAACCCACATCCTTGAATATACGAGAGTCTCGGTCGTTGCAGACGCACTTCCAATGCTGACGTCAATTGTAGAGCCAATTGTCGAGTTTTGATGCTTCGGTCGGCACGAATAATGGCATCAGCACGATTCAGCATCTCTGGACAAGTGGCTGTGACAGGACGACCCCGAGCGTGGCTGATCATGGAACTCTGTTTCTGCATTTCCTGAGGCTGTAACTTTCTTTACCCATCGCCCAAATGTACTGCTATCACCTGCAGCATCGCACATAAACGTTTATGGTTGTTCACCACGGACTTTTTTCTGCACACAAGAATTCAACAACAGCACGCTGCTTGTAACGTGAGTCGTATGAAGACGCCATTTGGACGCTGAACTACGGCTCTGCCTTCTGCCAGAACGGTTCGAAACTTAATAGGCGCACAGAAAAAGAATCAAATGTGAAGTACCGACAAGGACGTTTCCCTATGTTTGTTAATGGCTTTTTTTTTTTTAAATGTGGGGCATTACTTATTGAACGACCCTCATACATAACTATACTACTGGCTACTCGCCACAGCACGGCGGTCGTTTGTAGATTATAGTCAAGGAAGGGTTGCACATGTGTACCAATAGTTATTGTCCACTGTTCAAAATACTCACCTCACAGTCCAAGCTAGTTACACCATATAGACTGATACGGTCCACAGACAGTGCATTTCCTTACTTAACAACTTAACTGTTCATACTCTGGAGGATTAAATGTCAATGTGCTGATTTTCTGCGTCTGTATTACAGTATTCAGTCACTTCAGTTGCATTTTTGTTTTTCGTTTTTGAGCCATCAGTCTTCTGATTGGATTAACGTGGCGTGCCACTAATTCCTCGCCCGTGCCATCTTATTCATCTAAGAGCAGCGCTTGCAGTTTACGTCCTCAATTATTTGTTTGGTACATTCCAGTCTCTGTCTTCCTTTGCAGATTTTATCTTCTACAGCTCCCTCTAGTACCACAGAAGTTACGTTTTGATGTCTCAACACATGTCCTATCATCCCGCCCTCCTTCTTGTGTTTTCCAAGTGTTCCTTTCTTCACCGATTCTGAGAACCTACTCTTTCGTTATCTTATCAGTCCACCTCATTCTCAACCACACATCAAACGTTTCGATTCTCTTCTCCGCGTTTTCTACCGCCCATGATTCGCTACCACACAATACTGTGCTCCAAACGTACGTGTTCAGAAATTTCTTTCTCAAATTAAGGCCTGTGTTTGATACTAGTAGACTTCTTTGGGCCAGGAATGGCTTCTTCGCCTCTCCTCGTCCGTTTTTTACGCCTTTCTCGCTTCGTGAATCTGCTTTTTGCTTCCAAGGTACTAGCATTGCTTGACTTCGTCTACTTTGTGATCACCAATTTTGATATTAAGATTCTCGCTATTCTTGTCTCTGTTACTTCTCATTACTTTCATCTTCCTCCGATTTCCTCTCGTCCATATTCTGTACTCTTTCTGTTAAACACATCTTGTAATTCTTCTTCACCTTCACTGAGGACAGGAATGTCATCAGAGAATCTTTTGGCTGATATCACTTCAGACTGAATTTTAATCCGACTAGTGAACATTTTCTGTCATTGCTTCTTCGACGTATAGATTGAACAGTAGGAGGCGAAAGATAGCACCCCTGTCTTACCCCTTCTTAAACTGAGCACTTCGTTTTCGTCTTCCAGTCTTATTGTCCTCTGACGGTTCTTGTATATTTTGTATAGTATTTGTCTTATCCTATTGCTTATTCCTAGTTTTTCTCAAAATTTCGAATGTGATGCACCATTTTACGTTGTCGAGTGATTTTTCCAGGTCGACAAATCCTATGAACGCCTCTTGTTCTTTTTTTCGGTCTTGCTTCCATGATCAACCGCAACATCATGACTGTCCCTTTGGACCCTTTCCCTTTCCTAAAGCCAAACTGGTCTTCATCTCATAGTTCCTCAATTTTCTTTTCCATTCTACGGTATATTATTCTTGTCAGAAACTTATGCATGAGCTTTTAACAGGATGTGCGACAGTTCTCACACTAATCTGATCAGAAATGAACGGATGAAATTTTTCCGAAAGGTTGACGGTATGTCTCCCGTCTCATAGATTCTGCGAACTAGACCTGACGTTTGTTTTCCACTTTTCCGAATGATTTCATAAATTTTGATAGAATGTTATCTATCCCTTCTCCCTCTATCTCAGATCTTACAAAAATCTTTTACATTATGACTCCAATAGTAAATCCCATGACTCTTCTGTGTCGACTACTACCACTTCATCACACATTTCCTCCCCCTCATAGAGGCCTTCAGTGTACTCTTTCCACCCATCCGCTCTCTCCTTTGCACTTAATATTGGAATTCTCATTGCATTCATAATGCCACCCTTGCTTTTAATTTCTCCGAACACTGTTTTGACTTTTCTACACGTGAGTCAATCCTTCGGACGATTATTTCTTTTTCGATTTCTTCACACTTTTCCTGCACCTATTTCACCTAGGTTTCTTCGCTACTCCTATTTGTTTCGTTTCTGAGTGATTTGCGTTGCTGTATTCCTGTCTTACCCTGAAAATTTTTGTACTTCTTTCTTTCGTCGATCAACTGAAACACCCAATGTTTCTTCACTCACATTTTCAAACATCTGAGGTTGCTCTTTTTAAAGACGTCCACTCCTCTTCAACTATACTGCCTACTGTGGTATTCCTTATCGCAATGTCAACAACACTTCAAACGCCTCTCATCATTATCACACTATCTATAGCCTCAGAGAACATCAAGCGTGTCTCTTCGTTTCTTAATACTTCTGTATTCTTTCTACAATGATTCTTCCGTAAATTCACTTAAACTTCACACTACCCTTCCTTATTACTAATTGTGATCTGCTACTCAGTACGCCTTACAATCCACTAAATGATTCCGGAATCTCTGCCTGGCCATCATGTAAGGTAACTGAATTATTCCCGTATCACCCGGCCTTTTCCTAGTAGACCACCTCCTCTTGTGATTCCTGAATAGTGTATTCAGTATTACTGGGCGAAATTTATTGTGCAATTCAATTAGTTTTTTCCCTTCTCATTTCTACTACCAAGCCCATATTCTTTGTCAGTCCTTTCCTCTACTCTTTGTCCTACAACATCTTTGCAATTCTTCATGATTATTAGACTTTCATCTACCTTTATTTATCGAATTACCCGTTCAATGTCCTAATATAAATTCTCTATTTGAAAAGGCGGCATGTATACCTCGCCTATTGTTGTCGGGGTCGAATCTGGTGAGAACAATCCTGTCCACAGAAACACCCTTTCTACCCTGCCTGTTCATAACGAATCGTACTAATGCTATACCATTCCCTGCTGCTGTTGATATTACTCAGTACTCGTTTGCTCAGAAATCTTACCTTCTTCCATTTCAGTTGAATGACTCCCACTATATCTAAACTGAACCTTACCATTTCCCTTTTCAAATCAAACTTCCCTACCACGCTCAAACTTCTGACATTCTACGCTCCAATTCGTAGAATATTATCTTTTCGTTTGTTATTCCATCTTTTTCTAATGGTCACCTCTCTCTCGACAGTCCTCTCTCCGAGATCCTAATGGGGGCCTATTCCCGAAGCTATTGCCCATGGAGAGATTATCATGACACTTTTTTCAATTACAGGAAACATGTCCTGTGGATACACATTATGTGTCTTTAATGTTGTGGTTTCCATTTCCTTCTGCATCCTTTCCCACTCCATGGGTAGTAGTATGGCCTGCACCTTTGCCCTGTTTGACAAGGCTGTTAGCAGAAAGACGGTGACTTTCTATGCCAGAAGTCTTCCGCCCTTATTACTAATCATTTTTGTTCAGAATCAAAGCAGTGACTATGTTTGAACCCGGGACGCAGGACGTTTTGATTACTAGTCAACGACGCCACCACTCGACCATGGGTTCATTCACTGCGTATACTTATCTAAACCGTGAATTCCATTTCATTGACTTGTGATGCGGGTGACTGTAACAAATGTTAAAAATAAGTATATGTTATTTATAATTATACTTCTGATAGTCGGACGTTGGAGATGGGGCGCTTACAGAGAATACACATCATGTACAAATTGTCCCTGACCACTTCGCCGTACTCGATGAGACTCATATTTGTTGGAGTGGTCCTATAAATTCAAGGATATCGTAAGTTAATACGAATGCTTCTTTGTGCTTCAACAATTTCGGATTGGTAAAACCCCATCGTGATAATCAAGCGTAACTTCCTGAATCCGAAACTCCCCTTATTTTCACTCACTGCCATATTCTTGTGTTGTGGCGCTTGAAAAACTAACGCCGCAGCCAAACACTCCAGGCGCTTGAAACACGGCTAGCTCCCGGTGGTACGCTGAGCAGCCTTCTTTGGACTTCTGTTAAATTCGCCCTACGCCTTGAACAAGCATTGTGTGGCAACCTCCTGTTATAAGTCACTTGAATGGTAGTGTGCGAATCCAGTTCTCGGCTTTGTCTCACGACGTCATGTGTGCCGTTATGGGTTTACAATGCAAAAGATGTAAGCGTGTGATATGACGTCTGCTATCGATTATGACTAAGGAGGTATAATAGGGGACATTCTGCTACGACTTACACTGTACATCGTTTTGAAGCCGGTGCTGCCATGTTCGACGCCCCGTAACATTAGCAGACTGCTGTTTAGGATTGCTTCTTGTTCTTCATTTTTGTCGTGTGCATGCAACAGATGTTTTAAATAGAAAATATTACAGTGTTTTCGTGGGTAATACAACGTCAGGTTGGCCTCAAAGGCATCTTTGATCCAGTAATACGACGTACTTCAACTCGTTAATATAACTTTCATGTTGTTGTACGTTTTTAATAACAAGGAAGAAAAGTGTATGATACGAAATTACTGGTTGTGTAATAGACATTTTCCTTAATACGGACTGACGAAACTGATGTTACATCTATATCCTCTTCGGGAAAATGCTGAGCACATATTTTCCTATATTAGGTTGGTTTCCTTCTCGTAGAGTTCACTTAGACAGCATTTAGAGTTGGACTAACAAGAAATCTTACGTCACATAACGGAAATAGAATCATTACAGTAAAAGAAATTAGGGCAGCCAGAATTCATTTAGTCTATATAAAGGAAATATCGCTTACGAATAAAATGCGACTTCTTTAGTTTCAAAATGGAATCAGAATGATTGGTACACCCAATAATGACGCAAGCTGTTATTTTTAAACAAAACACTCCCACCAGAAACTAATGGTGGAGCAACTAATATGGCGGACGTAGACTTCATGTTTGTGACTTCATGACAAATCCCTTTATTATACCTTCATGAATATAACACATTTATATAGCCTCTATATATCCTAAAAATACTGTAATATGTGTGTTACGTATGGAAATAATTTGTCTGTAACTTGAGGTAATCATAATTTTTTTTGCAAAATATCTTAAAGCTATGTATTAAATTGCGATATGTATAACTGGTTCATGCTTAGGGACTGTAGGACTGTATACGACGTAAAAGCTGAAGGGAAGGCCCTCCATAACGAAAAAGAATTTTTAGTGACTAGATGAATCAGTTTTATTGCAACATAAAAATTAAGCCGTAATTCATACGACTTTGTTCAATACCACAATCAGCAACAGAATAAAACACAGAGAGGAAACATTAATCAGCGACTGCGCCAAAGATAATCACTGAACATAGGAATCACTTGCGCGTAGCATTACCCTGGATATAAAATTGCCCTTCACTATCCGCCCCCCCTCCCTTGTGTCAACGATATTTTCTATCGAATCGGACGTGTCATCCGAACTGTGTAACAACGGATCGTGCACAGACTGCTGATGTTGCATTAGAAGTAGCCTCCCCGTCCGTTTGTAGCTGATCTGCGATGGGCGGACGAATGACTGGAGCTTTGGTCGAGTTCGTGGTGTGTGTAGATGAGTCCGTACCAATGTAGGGTATGTGGAAGGCTGGTTTGAGTCTGTCGATGGTGATGGTAGTTTACCTACCCATCACATAGACTCTGAATGTTTTGTCCATCCTACTGACGAGACGGTTAGGTCCATAGTAGGGCGGCTGCAGTGGCTTCCATACTGCATCATGCCGTACGAAGATATGATGGCACTCCCGTAGCTCGTTAAAAACAAAAGGGCGACGGATCTGCTGATCAGCCAGCAGGTGTAGCCGAGCGATTATAGGCGCTACTGTCTGGAACCGCGCGACCGCTACGGTCGCAGGTTCGAATTCTGTCTCGGGCATGGATGTCCTTAGGTCAGTTAGGTTTAAGTAGTTCTAAGTTCTAAGGGACTGATGACCTCAGATGTTGAGTCCCATAGTGCTCAGAGCCATTTAAACCATTTTGATCTGCTGATCGTTTGGAGCAACGGGTATTATTGTTAGATTTATATAAGCAGCTTTTGTACGAAATCTGAAGAGTCAATGCAGTCATCTGAGACGTTGGCAAAGAACCCGCCGGTCATTCTTATCGGCTGGACATAAACAAATTCTGCAGTTGTGGCTTTCAGGTCTTCTTTAACTGATGCATGGAGACCAAGGAGGATCATGGGCAATATCTCTGCCCACCGCTGTGAGTCATGACATCGAAGCGTCACTTTCAGTTGACAGTGCGTACGTTCAATTAAATCATTCGCTGTCAGGCGGTAAACTGTATTTCTGATCCGCTTCATACACAGTAGGAGAACGAGTACTTTGAAGAGATTCGACTGAGACTATCTTCTCTGGTCTGCTGTAATTCGTAGTTTCGGCGATAATGTAGGGGATCAGAAACACCTCGGGCCGTCGTGTAAAGGGATCAATAGCTGTAAGTATGTGTATCCTTCCAATGGTGGAGAGACCCAACGAGGTGCTGGATGGACATTTTCGAATCTATGATTCGGAGGAAGGAACGTGCTAAGACGTTACCTAATGTGCCGGCTAACTTTATTCGCTTGGCAGGCTACGCATCGCCGCACATATTGCTTACAATCTTTGTTCGTGTGTGGCAGACAAAAGCTCGCTTCACCATGTTGGTAGTGCCACGTACTCCAGGGTGCGATTGCCTGTTGGCGAAAGTCATTAGTCACGGACGGTTGCGGTTTTTTAGTGGCGACGTTACAATACAGTAGCGCAGTTACCAGTGGCAGCATAATACGGCGGAGTTGTTGGTCTGACGGTCTGATTGTCGCGCCAACAGATCTCTTGGCTCGCTATCTGATTGTTGCGCTGCGGCGAGAGCTTCAGAATCAACTGCGTCAATGACCGTTTCGATCTGAGAGTTAGAGAGGGAGGGAGGGAGCGTCACCTGGCGCTTTCAGATCTCCTTCAGCATGAGCAATGTCAGTAGTGAAATGTCTGATATAGTCGAGATGTCGCAGCTGACGTGGGGACACTTTCTCTAGACGCTGGCGGAAAGCGTGTGTTAGTGGCTTGTGATCTGTGATGAGAGTAAACTGGTGTCCCTCCAACAACTGACAAGGTCTTTTAACAACAGCGTACAGTTTGCGATCATAGATGGACCAATTCTGTTGGGATGACGATAACTTTTTACCGAAAAAGGCGAAGGGCTGCCCGTGGTCGTATATTTGCTCTTGCAGGGCATCACTGATTGCAGTAGCAGATGCGACGACCGTCAGAGCGAAAGGTGATCGCGAAACTGAGTGCACTAACGGTGTAGCGTCTCTGACGACAAATTTGGTAAATGCCAACTCGGCCTCTCTAATCCACTGGCGATTGTCCTTCGGCTTCAGTGAAACATGAAGAAATTAATTCAGTGGTGCAGCTAGGAGAGAACGACTGCCAACAAACACACGATAAATAGTGGTTAACCAAGAAATCATAAGTCCTTAACTGTCGTAGACTGCGAAACATTAAGTATAGCTTCTACTTCGTCTTGCCGTAGCTTTAAGGCCTGGACGTTGATAGTACGAGTATAGTCTCAGAACTGTACTTCAGCTGCTCCGAAGACACACTTGAATGGGTTTACGAGCAGGCCATGTGCACGTAGACGAGTCTGACGTGATCGGGATGTCGTCGATATGCACGTAGCGAAAGTCTAAATCGCTTGTGACTTCATCCATGACCCATTGGAATGTTTGGGCATCACTACAAAGTCCAAAAGGCATTCTGGTAAATTCAAATAGACCGAACGGTGTGCGGATGGTTGTCTTACCAGTGTCGTCCAGTGCCACAGGTAATGATGGAACGCACAAACTAAGTCCAACGTAGAAAAGATGTGCTTACTGTGGACATTAAACGTAAAATCTTCGATATATGGTACTGGATATCGATCTGGAATTGTTCTAGCATCGAGTTGTCTGTAGTCCCCGCATGCACACTATCCATTATTCTTCTTTGGGACCACAGGTAGTGGAGATGTCCAGTTTCTGCTCGATGGGTGGCAGATTCCTTGTGCGAGCATGGACGAGAACTCCTGCTTAACTATCTTCAGTTTCTGGGATGTGAAGCGACGCTGTCGAACATGAATTGGTGGTCCAGCTGTAGTCAAAATATAGTGCACTGTCGGGTGCTGCAGGGGTGCTAGAGTGAGAGTCTGGCATGTGATATCCGGGAACTGTCTGAGCAGCTCTGTGAACGGAGAATCAACGGTAATCATCTGTACTGCTGTGTCTTCCATACGTCACTCGCCCTTGCCTTGCTAGGTTCGTACAGTTTCAAGAAAGCGTCGGTGAAGGAGGTCAGAAGTCTGTAAAACGACAAAAAGGCGGCTCCGATTATGGGGTGCGTAACGTCCACTATGTCTAACTGCCACTCAAATTTGCGCAGTAGATCAAAGTTCAACCCTAATGTCACACGACCGTACGTTGCGATCGTAGAACCATTGGCCGTGAGTAGGTGGCTGTCGTCACAGTTGCAACGTGGCAGACGGGCAGATGGTTAGACTCACATGCCAGCACTTGCGTCTACCGGAAACTGTAACTTTGTGCTGCGTTCCGTTACAAACAGTCGACGTCTGCCATCTGGAAAACCAGTGGCCGCCATCATTGGCTTCCTGCCGAGTTTCCCTGCCCGCAGAGTGGGCCACACTTTCGCACTTCAGAGCCATACCGTCGGTGGTACCAGCAGATGCGATGAAGGTGAGCGACTGCGCTTTCCCTGTGATAGGTGGCAACGAAATCGGCGGTTCGTAGTCTGGATCCACAATGCAGGAACTTGCGCAACATGTGCTTGTAGTGCGCTGAGGCTGTGGGCAAACAGTTGCGATGCGCGCGGAAGGGTGCATTTGTGTTACGTGATCCGCGATTTGCGAGAGCGCGTCTAGATCGCCGGCACACACTGTCAGTATCTTCTGCGAGTCCAGTGGCAGGCGCGATAACCAAATATTCCGCAGAATGTCTTCAGTGACTGCATTGCTCGCCTATCTACGCAGTCGGGGTAGTAGCTGCAACGGGATATCATCGCCCAGCTCTTCAGTGCGGATTAACTTCTCCAGTCTCTACACCTCTGATTGCGAGAGTCGGGTAATCAGAGCGTTCTTCATGATTATGTAACGATTAGTGCTCGGAGGTGACGCCAGAATGTCTTTCACCTCTGTGGCCATATCCTCATGGAGTGTAGCAATTTCATAACTGTACTTCGTCTCGTATGCGGTTACGTGCGCTAGCACAAACTGACTTTCTAGTTGCGCAAACCGCAGCACGGGATTATGTCGCGAAAACGGTGACGGTTTTACTGTCACACTATTAATTACTGCGCCAGTGGACAACAACTGGCTGATGTAAGATTGTGTAGATACGGTGAACTGGGACGCGGATGATGCACTACGCTGTTGACGCGAATGTTCGTATATACCGCGACGTGGCACGATACGAAGCAGTAATGGCCGTCGAATTTGAGGTCAGCGAGATATCACGTCGTGGTCTCCAATTGTTGCGGAAAAACTAAACCGTATCTCATACGACTCTTTAATAGCACATCCAACAACAGAATAAAATATTATTTCCATAAAACAACGAGAAATCACAAGTCTGCGACTGCGCCAACGGTAATCATTAAAAACAGTAATCAGTTGCGCGTAGCTTTACACACTACATATGACAGGCTCAGGCGGGAGTGTGAAAGGTGGTCTGGCGGGAAGCAGCGCGGCGAGTCCCTGTGTGGCACAGGCAGTGTGCGGCCGGCAGCCAGCGAGCTAACACCCCGAGTGCTTAACGAGGCAAGTATTTCAGTAAAAGTGAAATAAATGTGACTCGGACGTGGATTATTATTTGCTGTTATATCATGGCATTTATCGCTGTGCTCGAAACGTGTGCCTCCGACGTCAGAAATATATTTTATGGTCCGAATGGTTCAAATGTCTATGAGCACTATGGGACTTAACATTTGTGGTCATCAGTCCCCTACAACTTAGAACTACTTAAACCTAACTACCCTAGGGACAGCACACACATCCATGCCCGAGGCAGGATTCGAACCTGCGACCGTAGCGGTCACGCGGTTCCAGACTGAAGCGCCTAGAACCGCACGGCCACACCGGCGGGCTATATTTTATGTCTAAAGCCTTGATTGCATTATATGGATATGTTCTAATGCTACAAACAGAGCCACTGTGACCGCCTCAAGGCAAAGTAGATATTTACATGCATTGACCATTAGTTTGCCCACGTTACGAATAGTAAGTGTTCCATTTTTAATTGGATATGATCGATCAAATCTAGTTACAACTACGAAACTTACATCGGCTCCGCTTGAGCTCCATACAACCAGAATGCAGTAACATAGGAAGAAGAAAAAATAACAGTCCACCTTCGTTTATTCTTAGTTGCTTTGCAATCACCAATTTTACAACTTCTGGAATATTCGGTAAATTAAATGCAATCCTTGAACAAACAGCAAATACATTTCTCACAATCGTGTTTTGGTTTACAAATAATACAGCCTATGGTTTTTTTATTACGTATCATTACATTACTAGTTATGAGAATACAAATTAGGGAAAAAATTCGTCATAGTATGAAACGTTTCAACGGCCTCTCGCTTAGCCCTGATATCCTCAAGGTCATTACGCTCTGGTAAATTGGAAACTAACTTACGCTAAGGACTACACACACACACACACACACACACACACACACACATGCCCGAGGGAGGACTCGAACCTCCAACGGGGGAACCGCGCGAAACGTGACAAGCCGCCCTAGACCGCACGGCTACCCCGCGCTGCCCTTAGTGACATCTCTGAACAGTCATAGCAACTGTGTCTCTGATACAATATCCACAGTCAACGTCTGGTAACAGATAATTAATTGACCACGAATAATGAAGGGAGAATACGGAACTACAGCAATTTTTCTGCGAACAAGATTGGTAAACTATTAAGGCCGGTTTCAATTTTTTGTTAATAGATTCTGCAAAAGATGGCTGACGGTAACACAAGTTGTCACGTGAGAAGTGCTATTATTAAAACAAAATATTTTGAATTCATATTACATAAATGCAGGGGAGTTGTCACTGAACATTGCCTTGGAAGGTCTGAAATAGTTTTTTACGTAGGATATGTCCCAAATGATCAAAAAGAAGTTTATCCGTGGGACGATGTTCCCTGGGGGAACGCAAAAAATACTTCCTGGTCGCGATTGGCATAGTGATCTTACATTTTTGACACTGACCTACCAGTTCCATAATGTCTGAGTTCGTGTTCTTCCAGATCATGTGTTATTTAATCTTCAGCCTGGATTTATAAAGCCATAGGTACCCCCCCGCCCCCACCACAACCACCACCACCACACACACACAATGAACGCTGAAAATCTGTATGACGACAGCGGGGACTAAGCTTTCAGGAAGATAGATCTTGATTTTTCTATCGAATCGAATACTTTAACACAGCACCCCTTTCTCCAAAGAACATCCGTCCATCGAATTATGCTCCACCATCTTTCCCCGAATTTCGCCCTAATCACTATCTTGTTGTTCTCCTTAAGATCAACAAACAGTGAATGAGTCTCAGAGAGTACTTCTGTCCTACCACGAGCTACGATGCCTTTGCTTCTTCCGCAGATTCCGGTACGTTCTACTGAAACATGCGACTAAGCGCGGGGGTGTACTACTTCATGCTGTAAGTCAGATATTCGGACACACATCAAACAATTCTTCTGGCCTTATGGACCTTGCAAGGACCCAACTACTTATAGTTTCTAATCTAAATTTGTTCTGGTGCAGGTAAAAGTTAAACTTGTTTAGGGTAAAGACAACCATTAAAACTACCAGCTCGCAAACAGAATAATTTCCTTCAACAGCTGGTAAGGTTCTCGAAGAGTAAGTCAAAAGCCTCTGCTCTCCAGTACGATCCTGTAAAAAAGCGGTGACAACGCCAGAATTTGAAACATCTGTCTGCACAACAAACGGCACGTTGAAATCTGGAATACCCAGTACTGGAGCATTGATCAAATGCATGTTTAAAGGCAACAAAGAATCTCCATATCGGAATTTCTCATTTTCCCGACGCAGTTGATTAACCGGGGCTGAAAGTTGGAAAAAACTGGAGATGAGTATTCTAAAGAAAAAATTCACCATACATATGAGTCGTGCAAAGCCATGGGCAACGGGAACTTATAAATAGCTTGCGTATGGGCCTGATCTATTCTAATCCCCCCAGATCACACTTTGTGCTCCCAACAACGGATTTTACTGTGGGTCAAATTTCCTTTAGATAGCTAAACCATCAAGCGCGCCTCTCCCAAACGCCTCATTACTTGCCTAAGATGGCCTTAATGAACAGAAAAGTCTAAGTAATTGTAGAAGCGCTTTAACTTTAGGCCCCCCAACACAGAATCTAAAAGTCGAGACAACACTGCCGCACTTGTAGACAGCCCAACGGAAATGTTAAATTTAAAAACGGCTGTAGTCAGTCAAAATGGTGCGGAAGGCTTGAGACCTTCGGTGATGGGTGTTTCGTAATAGGCTTGGTTAAGATTCAACAAGGTGAAAACTCACGTCCCTGCAAACCATGCAACACTTTTATAAATATAACGAAGTATTAAACAACCAGTTGCATAAAAGAAATTTAATTTCTTTGTCGGTTTCTGAAGTAGGTCACTAAGTGACTGAAATCGGTAAAGACATTACATTTCTTTTATCCAACTGGTTGCTTATTATTTTTTGTTATGAATAACTACAGTTGCTGGGGATGAATAAAATTATAAAACTGTTATGTAGGTCAACAAGCGGTATGGATTCCAACATCGCTGGTCTCAACAAGCCTTCCGACATTTAGACAGATATAATGAAACAATCACCTTTTAGAACTCTAAAACAGAAAAATAATATCGCCACACATTCCACAACATCTTAAAACCATTACATATAACGTGAGGAAAGGTACCAGAATTTCACCTTTACCACAAATCAGAAAAAAATTTATCATATCAATGTTTCAGTAACTTGGCCGTTCTAGCCCACCCGCACACATTTAAACAAAGTACCAGCTGATACCTAGGGAAGCATACCTGGGAATTTACTCCTAATTGATTTGTTAAATAATTTCGAACCCCGTGACAACGCATACCCCCCGAAAAGACACCATAATAAATCACTTTACCATAGTCAACGGCCACCTCAGTCAGCAAAAAAATAAAGTCAATTTTGCGTCATTATCCCAACCAGGGACACAATATTATGTAAACGCCACGAAAGAACAGAAGAATTTATGTATGGCTACCAATCACATAGCCAACTCCACAGTGGAAAAACTGCCGCCCTTCACAGTAGGCAATCGTCACCGTGCTTGGACTATGTAGAACGTGCTCCCCGCTGCCAGGAGACTCCGTGGCAAACGCACTTAGGAGTCCGTCTCGCCTCACAGCGCTTGAGTACTATTTTAAGTTTGGTCCCTTTAAACTTCAAACTCACCACCACCACCACCACCACTATTTTAAAACCAGCACATGTGGAACTAATTCCCTCTTGCGACGAGCCGAGGAAACTCCAGTCTCACACGTGAAGTCATCGACGCTAGGTTACAGTGTACCGGTAGGAACGTATCAAGTTTCTTTTTTTAGTTTTGGAGTGTCGCCATCCTCAGTGAAGTACAGTAGCAGGAAACAAGAGGGGGGGAAGAGGCGCTAGACTTCATTCAGAGATTTGCTTTTAAAATTATGCAACTTTTCTTACTAGGGAACGTCACGTTATAGCTGTATTCTCTTTCTAATCGGCTATTCAAATGACAGTAATTGTGAGAGCCAAATTCTGTAAATAACTTACTCCACCTTCGTTTTAAGTAGAATTTGAATAATTATAAGTACAGTAATAATGAAATTTTGATTAACACATAACAAATCAATGAAATTATTTCTAAATTCGGTAGTCTACCCCAGTCGGACAAACATTGTCTTCATTAGCCAGTTGATTATCAGAAAAGTGCTGGCCGAAGTGGCCGAGCGGTTCTAGACGCTACAGTCTGGAGCCGCGCGACCGCTACAGTCGCAGGTTCGAATCCTGCCTCGGGCAAGGATGTGTGTGATGTCCTTAGTTTAGTTGGGTTTAAGTAGTTCGAAGTTCTTGGGGACTGATGATCTCAGAAGTTAAGTCCCACCGAGCTCAGAGCCATTTGAACCATTTTTGAGCCATCGGAAAAGTAATTATTATGTAACTTACTGTCATTTGAATAGCCGATTAGAAAGAGAATACAGCTATAACGTGACGTTCCCTATAAAGAAAAGTTGCATAATTTTAAAAGCAAATCTCTGAATGCAGTCTAGCGCCCCTTCCCCCGCCCCCCCCCCCCCCTCTTGATTCCTGCTACTGTACTTCACTGAGGATGGCGACACTCCAGAACTAAATAAAGAAAACGCACATTAACTAACATAAATAACAAAGAGGAACCTTAACTACGGTGCAAAATTGTTAAAGATAATCAAATACAATAATATGAAAAAAAATCGAACAGTCGTTGCAGAAGGGATTAAACGGTGAATTCTTTTGCAATAAAACTGTTTTACCTCGCAGTAACTTTTACTTGCCCGCGCAAGTTCTATCAGCTACACAAAATGAAATTGTAGAATTTAACTGCTTTAAATAATGTAAAACTCTCTGTATGAAATAATAATAATGAAAATTCAACACAGTTGAAGGGTCAAAATACGAAACACCAAGAGAGCAAACATAACACACTTCCCCAAAATCGATCATAACACGAAAAGTTTGAAAAACACATAGTTTTAGTTTGCCAGTATTACTGTGTTTCAATTATTTTACTTCGTTTAACAGTGCTTTCATTTTAATCTTAATGACTTTTCAAGGTCCCCGATTTTTTCATTGAACGAACTGTCTATGTGATTGACACGTTATTACCGAACAATGTAGACCGTTCTACAAAAAAATATATTTCTTTCTTTAACTGACAATTTATGTATTCCATTAACGACACTGGGTTCTATTAAAACAGGGAAGATGAAGAACCCCAGTCTACATAATAACGACTTAAGTTAACAACAAGATCGAGGAGACAGAATTTTACATGACTAGTAATATTACTGAGTTGCCGATATTTAATTAACTTCACTGGGTGTGACTTACAAGTTCTAAACTGATCTGATATAAACAGTCTTACAGTGTCTCGGTGCTGCTTAACGACGGTGTTGGCATCAGTGACAATGCTCCATTAGCTCCAATCGTTAGGAGAAATGTATGGTTAACTGCAGACGATTTCGGTGCAGACTCTTGATGTTAAAAAAATGGCTCTGAGCACTATAGGACTTCACATCTGAGGCCATCACCCCTCTATAACTTAGAACTACTCAAACCTAACCAACCTAAGGACATCACACACATCCATGCCCGATGTAGGATTCGAACCTGCGACCGCAGCAGTCCCGCGGTTCCAGACTGAAGCGCCTAGAACTGCTCGACCACACCGGCCGGCACTCTTGATGTTATTTGGAGCTTAATTCGACTGGCCACGTACGTTGCACGCACTGTATATCATGACATTACAGAAAACAATTATTTTTACTTGCACGAAATTAGGTGGTACTTAAGACAAATACTGAACAAAAAAATGTGAAATCTTACGGGACTTTACTGCTAAGGTCATCAGTCCCTATGCTTACACACTACTTAAATTATCCTAAGGACAAACACACACAGCCATGCCCGAGGGAGCACTCGAACCTCCGCCGGGACCAGCCGAGCAGCCCGTGACTGCAGCGCCTCAGACCGCAAACACTGAACAAGAAGAACATCATAACAATGTTGTGTTGTTACGACGTAACACTTTGCTTCCCAGCGGATATATCTCACAAAATGGATATGGCGCTAAAAATATGTATAAAATGGATGTTTGACCATTAATTACTCATATTTTACACCCAGATATCGACCGGTTTCAATCGCAGACCATCTTCACGGATTATGGTTAAAACAATTTAAGCCACAACATCACATCTGTCATTACTTAAATGTCATGAATTCCAGTATACAATATAGGACTTTTACAAGCAAACATACTTCTAAACGTCCTGTGTTGTATACTTGAATTTATGACATGCTCTACACATGAGTCGTGGCCATTATTTAAGTAATTACAGATGTGATGTTGTGGCTTGAACTGCTTTAACCCTAATCAGTGAGATGATCTGTGACAGAAACTGGGTTTTAAATAAAAGAAGCAGGTGATAGTCAAAATGCATTTTATACGTCGCTTGACAGGTGTTGATAGACACCTTCCAAAGATGTTACGTTAAAAAGAGTAGAAGTTGTTTACGGAAACCGTCAGCAACAATTTTCCGTCCCATGGTTCCTTCTCAAATGAAACAGGCAGAGAAGAGGGTCTGTAGCGTTACAGGACATACCCTCCGGCACGCACCACTAGGATACTTGTGGTGTGTAACTGTAGAAGTTGAAGGCTTCTTATCCCACACAAGAGCTGTCCGTGGCTACAAGAACGAAATAAGTCACGCCCGCAAAAAGCTACAATTCGGTATACGGGTTGAGAGACCATGCGACGGGAAGTTGGAATACCTACGAGAAAAACTCCATTAAAGACACCGCATAGGAGACAGCGTGTCAGTTGGGCCCTGTGCCGCAGAGGACAACGCTTGGATTATTTATTCGTCTTTACACGCTTAAAAGTAGACCGCGGCGTGCATATAAAAACAAGGAAGCCCCAGATGGCGCGAGTGAGGCTAGCAAGGACGGAGGTTGTCAGCCAGGACTGCAATAGCAGCGCAATTTGGCTGTCAAGAGGTTTCACCGCCCTCCCAATTCACGGTTGTCTTGTCTTGCAGTCAGCAGCACGGACGATGGAGGACGGAGCGAAAAGGGGAATGGAGGGGAGGGGAGGGGAGGAGACGCCGCAGCAGCGGGGCAGACCGCGCGATGCCTTCCTGGGATCAGCCGCTTCCACGGTCGACAGTCTTCCAAGTTACCACTGTTAAGGTGGATGTCCACTAGCAGCAACTGTCTTGTATCTCTACAGCAAACGCAGCAATTACACTACTGGCCATTGAAATTGCTACACCACGAGGATGACGTGCTACAGACGGGAAATTTAACCGACAGGAAGAAGACGCTGTGATACTAAAATGATTAGCATTCACACAAGGTTGGCGCCGGTGGCGATACCTACAACGTGCTGACATGAGGAAAGTTTCCAACCGATTTCTCATACACAAACAGTAGTTGACCGGCATTGCCTGGTGAAAAGCTGTTGTGATGTGTAAGGAGGAGAAATGCGTACCATCACGTTTCCGACTTTGATATAGGTCGGATTGTAGCCTATCGCGATTGCGGTTTATCGTATCGCGACATTGCTGCTCGCGTTGGTCGAGATCCAATGACTGTTAGCAGAATATGGAATCGGTGGGTTCAGAAGGGTAATACGGAACGCCGTGCTGGATCCCAACGGCCTCGTATCACTAGCAGTCGAGATAACAGGCATCTTGTCTGCATGGCTGTAACGGATCGTGCAGCCACGTCTCGATCCCTGAGTCAACAGATGGGGACGTTTGCAAGACAACAACCATCTGCACGAACAGTTCTACGACGTTTGCAGCAGCATGGACTATCAGTTAGGAGACCATGGCTGCGGTTACCCTTTACTCTGCATCACAGACAGGAGCGCCTGCGATGGTGTACTCAACGACGAACCTGGGTGCACGAATGGCAAAACGTCACTTTTTCGGATGAATCCATGTTCTGTTTACAGCATCATGATAGTCTCATCCGTGTTTGGCAACATTGCGGTGAACGCACATTGGAAGCGTGTATTCGTCATGGACATACTGGCGTATCACCCTGCATGATGGTAAGGGGTGCTATTGGTTACACGTCTCGGTCACCTTTTCTTCGCATTGACAGCACTTTGAACAGTGGAAGTTAGATTTCAGATGTGTTACGACCCGTGGCTCTACCCTTCATTCGATACCTGCGAAACCCTACATTTCAGCAGGATAATGCACGACCGCATGTTGCAGGTCCTGCACTCGCCAGCACATTCTCCAGATCTGTCACCAATTGAAAACGTCTGGTCAATGGTGGCCGAGCAACTGGTTCGTCACAATACGTCAGTCGCTACTCTTGATGACTGTGGTATCGTGTTGAAGCTCTGTTTGACTCAATGCCCAGGCGTATCAAGGCCGTTATTAAGGCGAGAGGTGGTTGTTCTGGGTGTTGATTTCTCAGGATCTATTCACCCAAATTGCTTAAAAATGTGATCACATGTCAGTTCTAGTATAATATATTTGTCCAATAATACCCGTTTATCATCTACATTTCTTCTTGGTGTAGCAATTTTAATGGCCAGTAGTGTACACTAACATACATACATGTATAATTGTGAATAATCTAATCATTCGTATGTAAATAAGACTGGCGAAATCCCTTTCTGTAAATTCCAGATTTATCGAAGAGTGTTACCTTGAGAAGTCTGTATTCACCAGCATTGCGTATCTACACTTCGTGCCGGCCGCGGTGGTCTCGCGGTTAAGGCGCTCAGTCCGGAACCGTGCGACTGCTACGGTCGCAGGTTCGAATCCTGCCTCGGGCATGGATGTGTGTGATGTCCTTAGGTTAGTTAGGTTTAAGTAGTTCTAAGTTCTAGGGGACTGATGACCAAAGATGTTAAGTCCCATAGTGCTCAGAGCCATTTGAACAATTTTTCTACACTTCGTAAAGGCTGAGATTGCACTAATACTGCTTGTTAGTGAAGCGATTATCTTTGAGTCGCAAATAATGTCCCTAACAACCGCTGTAGTATACTCGGTCACACTGATCGTATTTCATTACTAGTACGTTACAATTTCTTCTACAATGGCTTTCTACAACACAATGCAGAAATATACATCTCTTTAAAATGTTTATTTCCAATGCATCCCATACTGAAGCTCAACAAGAAGTCCCTCCGAATATTGTCTCTTTTAATTTCAGGGAGTAACACTCGTTCAGCACCCAAAATATGTCTAACTTTCTCAAGTCACTGTTATAACATCTCTGGACGCCCTCTATTGTGCAGTATAAGCTTACGTAAAATATGAAAGAAATGAGTAGTCCTTAACAAAGTCACAGCTTCTTTAGCCTCGTATTCAACCATATTCAATGATACATATGAATATACTGGAACACTGGGATAGCACAACTTCCACAGACAACTTCCGTAAGAACTTGCTGAAGTGTTTACATTAGACTTAAAACTTGCCCAAGATTTCTTCTCCAACCGCTTAGGAAAGTTATTTTCAGGAGCTTGCTCCAAGTACTTGCGGACGTGTTTCCTCGAGTCGCGTCGTGAGATAGGTAAGTGGAAACAGCCAAGTGGAAATTTTAAAATGCTGTGCTTAAAAACCAGATAAGCCGCCACATATGATGAGTTATTATTATTGAAGAAAAATCGAGACGAAAACCAAGTTTTTAAGAAAACGGAAGTCTTTGGGTGAAGAAATGGATATAAAGGCGCACATGCCTAAGTTTTCAAGAAAGATTAGTGAATGAAGTAAACTCCGAGGGCTCCGTTCTGACTAAAAACGTTCTGAAAATGTCGGGCGTAAATTTCGAACGTCTCTTGTCTATTGTACTGCCAAGTATTTGAAAACAGGATACAAAAATGCGGCAAGCTAAAGCACCAAGAGATCACCCCGTAATTACCCTTCGATTTTCAGCAGCACTTAAGAGAATAAAACACTAAAATATCGAACATTCACTAATTACATCTTAATTATTTAATTTATTTATTGTTTACGTAAGTAGTTGATGAGACGCTCACTAACAGAGGAGCAGAGGAATCTGACGGGAGAAACTCATAAACTACTGCACGTTGTCGTCTCATTCGAAAGACAGGGAGCCCTTATCCCGAGCACCCTGACATGGCCAGCGTGATTTGAGGGGACTAGAGTTTGTAAATGTAATGACAAAGAAGTTCAGTGATGCAGCTTCTACTACAACACGAACTATGGGCACAGGTATCGTATCCATTTGTCGGATAATTCAGCCTTCGCGTGTACCACATTGAAAAGAACCACTTGTGCCCACAACCTGAATGGAATTATTTCCTGCTGCGGTTGGATAGTTGGCAAACCTCATCTCTACAGTTAACCTACTGTTGGTTCAACCATATCAGTGGGGTACATGTGGAGAGAGAAGACTAACGTATAGTTTTTGAAGAGAGACAGCAGCCTTACCAGCAGCAGACTGTAATATTAGCCAACATGGCCACGCTATGTTATTTGGTTGGTTGGTGGAAGGGACAGAACGCGGAGCCATCGGTCCCGTCGGATTTGGGAAGTCGGCGTACCGTTTCATAGGAACCACCTCTGCATTTGCCTGGAACAATTTATGGAAAGCACGGAAAACCTACATCAGGATGGCCGGAGGCGCGTTTAAATCGTCGTCCTCTACAATGAGAGTCCAGTGTGCTAACCACTGTGTAACCTCATTCGATACGCTACGTTGGTGCAGTGGTAGGGCTGAAGGTAAGGAGGAGCTCCAGCCATTATATAGATCGAAACATGTAACTCCGTCTATGGCTTAACGATGATGGTATCCTTTTGGGTAATAAACAAATCTAGTGTTCTGTGGGTCGACACGAAGAATGTCAGATGCCTGAATCGGATGTTAGAGAACTTGGGAAATGTAACAGGATAAGATGAAATTATAGATAATGGAAGTTAGTAAAATGTGGTGGCAAGAAGAGTAGGACTTCTGGTAAGGAGATCTAGAGCTATCAATATAAAATCAAAAAGTGCTAATAAAAGAGAAGATGTAATAGTGAATAAGACAACAGGAATGCTGTTTAACCACTATGAACCCATTATTTTAACCAATATAGAGAAAAATTCAGAGACTCGCCACAACAGTAGAAATACACTGACCAGCCAGAACATTATGATCACAGACCTACTATCGATATAAACCCGCCCAGGGGATAGCACCGTCACCTGGCCAGGAAAGAATGATATTCGTACACATCCACAGACTATAATGCTGAGCAGAGTACGAGTGTATCTGATCACACAGTGCAACGGACACTCCTAACGATGTAGTGTCATTGCGCGTGCTCTCCTAGCGATGCGCCTCCAAAGGCGACGACCCATGCACATACCAATGTTAACACTGAAACATAGGCAATTACTACTGAAGTGGGCGATAGATCTGAGAGAGACCGATGGCAGATCGTGATAGCCCAAGGTTCGGCACAAGCATTTCTGAAACTGCACAACTTGTCGAGTATTCGAAAAGTGCTTTGGTAAGTGTCTGCAACACGCGGCGACACCAAGCAGAAACCTCGTCCAGACGTCGTGGACGGCCACAACTCGGACGTCGTAGGCTGGGCAGACTGGTAAAACAAGACAAACGGCGACCTATGCTGGAACTAACAACAGACTTAAATGCTGAATAGAGTACGAGTGTATCTGAACACACAGTGCAACGGACACTCCTAGCGATGCGCCTCCAAAGCCGACGACCCATGCACTTACCAATGTTAACACTGAAACATAGGGAACTACGACTGAAGTGGGCATGTAACCAACGGCACTGAACTTTGGAGTAGTGGCAGAGCTTTGCATGGTCTGATGAATACCAATACCTTGTTCATCATGCCGATGGAAGGGTGCGAATCCTTCGCCCTCCTCCCCGGACTTTATGGGAATTGACTTGATTGTGCAGACGTGATTCCAACTCCCTCCAGCGACCTATCAAGACCTCACTGCTTCCACACCACGACACGTAGCCGCTGTTACCCATGGCAAAGGCAGACATTCCGGCTGTTAGATAGGTGGTCATAATGTTCTATCTGATCATTGTATATATGTGATTCTTGAGTTTCTCCCGGCGTATTTGATAATCAAAATATCCACGGATGTACTGCCGGTCTATAGTGTCCAACGGGCACAATATTTCGGCGATCAAACATGTCGCCATCATCAGGTGAACTGACGGACTGAGCTCCTGTGAACGTGCCGGCACGGAGATCCGTACGCTATGGCTGCTCAGGGGGAACTGTGTTCGGTCGCGGCGGCGGCCGATTTAAATACCCTCCGCCCGCGGCGCGCTCCCTCCGCCGTCCGCGCCCCGCGCCACGATCTCGCGGTGGAACAGATTGCGACGGCGTCTGAGATGACGTCGGTGTGATGGCTCTGTCCGCCGTGGTCGTCACAACTATGCGTTTGCTCGATTTACTCTTGATTAACCCAATCGCTGGTTCCCAAGCCTTGCTAAGATTATAGCCACAGTCACGGTTTATGAGGTCGTCATTGGTGCGAATTTCGATGGCCTCTCTAACAACGCTGTCCCAGTATCTCGACGTCTGTACCAGAATCCTCGTGCGGTCATACTCCATAGCGTGATTTTCCGACAAACAATGTTCAGCGACCGCCGACTTGCTCGGATACATTAGTCGAGTGTGCCTCTGGTGTTCACGGCATCGATCCTCGACAGTACGCATCGTCTGACCAATATACGACTTGCCACATTGACACGGAATCTGGTACACGCCAGCCTTCCTCAAACCGAGGTCATCTTTGGCGCTCCCCACCAGTGCACGAGTTTTATTCGGAGGACAAAACACAGTTCTGACACGGTGTTTCTTCAGAATGCGGGCGATTTTCCCCGAGAGTGCGCCTGTGTATGGAATAAATGCAGTGCCTACCTCCTCCCTCGTGACTTCATCCATATCAACAGGTTGTGCTGCAGTGGTTGGGCGGAGAGCACGTTGGATCTGCCACTCTGAGTACCCATTTTTTCGAATTTTGATCATTGTATATATGCCTACTATTTCCTCTTTCAAGTGATGAAGAGACTGAAAGAATGTGTGATGAGATGTCAGAAATTATTCATTTCGTTAAGGGTGATGAAGTGTTTGATGGGAGACTGTAATTCAATGGGACGAAACTTAAGAGGCCAACAGAGAGGATTTACGAAGGATCCTGCCTTCTTTGCATGTGGGACGGCCGAGCACGAGACAGGCACTGGAATCAGAAGCATTAGGCCCTATATGAGACTCTCCAAGCCGGTATGCCAAATGTCAGTCGAGAGAAAACAATTTTCCTTCCACTTCATATCAAACTGGGTTTCATATATTTACTGACATGGTCAGCCTGGGGGGTGATTTGCAATGTAAGGCACCTGAAGAAAACTTCAAATCCCAAGATCGCTTAAAAAAAAATTTAAAAAAAAACATTTTGCTGGGATTGAAAGCGTAGCTCTGTCGAAATCGATTATCCAATAAAATGCTTTTTTACCGATCTTGTGTTGTGAGGGTTTTCTTCAATTATCAAACTGGATTTGATTAAATAATTCGTTAAAGCATTAAATACAGACAGTGAATGCTTCCAACATATGGTCAGTGCTCTTCCTACTTTGCTGCTTTAGAAGATCAAGGCAGGAGTGTTTAACGGACTACGGATTCAGACAGTTGTGCGTGATGAAGAATTTATGACAAAGATGAACATCAAGGAAAGGGCTGCGTGAGTGTCATTCGTGGCTGTCGTGGGAAACGTCCCTGGTGATAAGAAAGCTGCTTACTATGAAAGTCTCATGGGTGATACGTTGTCAGCATTTCATGTCCTGAGATGTAATACGAGTGTCAAAATCCATTTCCTATTTAGCACCTAGATAAATTCCCTGACAATTTAGGAGACGTCAGTGACAAGCAAGGCGAACGATTCCGGCAGGACTTCAAGACTATGGAAGAGCGGTCAAGGAAGATGGAACAAAGTTATGAAGAGAGGCTATGGGTGGAGTATTAAACGAGATGTCTCTAAAATAGTCAACAAACGGAAGAGCTTGAAGTGAAATTTTTACCTCAATGGAATGTGTTATTTATAAGTTAATTTTATCTAACTACTTCGTGATGGTATGTGTTTCAGTTTATACCACTGAAAAGATCTCTGCTTACAGCTAAGTACAAGAGATTTAAACTGAATCTTTATACACTTAAATTATTATTTAATGACGGAAACGCGAAATATTGACAGGTGGAAATTGCAATAAAAAACTGGAGCTTTCGGAAGAAACCGACCTCAGATTTGAAATCAACAAGCTTAAAATAAGTAAGAATAACTGCTGACCACAATGCAAAAAAAGAATGCCGTTGACCAGCGGAAATGCGGATTAAAGGTGAATAATTTACAGAAAGGTAAGAAATTGAGTAAATGCTGATGTTGAGAAATTCGAAGGAAGCTTTAGGCAATGACTTGCTGACAAGGGCAAAAAAAAAAAAAAAATAACGGAAGACGAATGGGTAGCTTTGAGAGATGAAGTAGCCAAGAGCAACTAAGGAAAAATCAGGACATAAGAGAAAGCCTTGACTGAAAAACGAGACATTAAATTTAAATGATGAAAGGATAACGTATATACGCTGATAAGCTAAAACAGTATGACCATTTGCTTTATAGTTTGTCTGCCCGCCTTTGAAACGAAATACGTCACTGCTTCTGCGTATTATGGATCAGACAGTTTGTTGGTGAGTTTATGGAGGTATATGGTATCCGATGTCTACGCACAGGTCACGTAATTCGTGTAAATAACGCGGTGATGGCAGCCGATAGCGATCCAGATGGGTTCCATAGGATTTACATCAGGCGAAATTGGTCGCCGAGACATCAACGTAAATTTACTGTAATGCTTCTCAAACCACTGTAGCACGGTTCTGGCTCCGAGACACGGACAATTATGCTGCTCAAAGACGACATCTCTGTCGGGGAATACATCAAGCGTGGAGGGATAGAGGTGGTTCGCAGCTGTCACCGTGTCTTCTATTACTTCCACAGGTCCCAGCCGCCGTTCACCTCAACGACGGCGCTTGTGGAAACGACCATCGATCTACTCGTAATGTAGAAAAACTGTGAATCACCCGAAGAGCCGACAAGTTTCCATTGATAAACGGTCGAATCCCGATAGTCTCGTGCCCACTGCAATCGTAGCTGTCGATGTCGTTGGGTCAATATGTAAATACGTAGGGGTGGTCTGCTGCGAAGCTCCATGTTCAACAGTGTACGACGAACGGTGTGCTCCGAAACACTTGTGCACGCACCAGCATTGTGCTCTTTCGTTAGAGATGCCACAGATCACCATCTATCCTACAAGACTTCGAACCCCACGTTCTGTGAAGAGTCGTGGATGTTCACCCATTTAGCGCCTAGTGGTAGTTTCACTGTCCTTTTATCTCTTTCCGTTGATACTCACGAGGGTAGCACATGAACATTCGACCAACTTCGCCGTTTTCGAGATTCTCGTTCACAGACTGTGCTTAATAATATTCTAACCTTTGTCAGAGTCGCGTATCTCAATGGATTTCTCCATTTGCAACCCATACCTTCGTTAGGGTGATCCTTCGTCCGTGTCTGCTCCGCTTACATACTTTTGTTACGGCATCACGTGCCCACAACACTACCAGGCAGCATCCAACGTTGCGGTGGGCAGTGGTCATGTTTTGGCTTAGGCCGGTATTACACTATCAAATTTCTTTTTCAAAGATTTGATCAAAGATGTGATCAAACATTCCGTCAAATATATTTGACAAAGACCTCTGACGTAGCGCTAGAAGGGGTATTACACTGTCATTATATTTTTCGTCGAAGTTCAAGATGGCTGACAACAACAACTTGTTATTAATCGCGGCAGTTGCATGTACCACAATTGCACTGTGCGCACATGCAGAAGAGAAGCAGGGTACAAAAAAAGAAACATACCTGGGTGAAGCCGTAGGTTTTACGACGACACGATAAAAGCATTCAACAATACTTGTTAAGTGAGCTTATAGTGGAGGACGTCAGGTCGTACACCAATTACTTAAGAATGGATGAGCATACATCTCTGTATGTGCTCAATGAAGGTTATCCTCATATCACAAAACACAATATTCACTTAAGAACTGCTACATCTGCAGAAGACAGGCTCACTATGACACTCCGATTCCTTGCTACAGGAGAGGGTTAGGTTAGGTTAGGTTAGGTCAGGTCTCCAATCTTCGTAATCTATTGTAAAGCGCCTCATCAGCTTCATACATCTCTATTAATTTTGTAGTTGTCGGCACACACCAATTGTATTTACCGGCAATGTTTATAAAAACACTACAGACGACAGAATGCAGCGATGCTAGCGCTCCATGTGGTAACATGTCACATTGCAGTGAACAGAAGACAAGCGACTTCTTTGATCAAATCTGCAGCGAGGCCCTAGATTTGATCAAATATTGGATGACATTTGACAAAGTTACCTATTACACCATCTAAGATATTGGACAAAGATATTTGACAAAGAAATTTGACAATGTAATACCGGCCTTATTACTGCCAATGCAGCAAATAAAACAGGCAAATGGGACAGCGAACGTCTAAAAACAGAGATGGGCAGAAAATGCAAAGTGACCAAGGGATGACTAGAGAAGAATCGCAGCACTGTAAAAACAGCATGACTAGATGAGGCGTAGCGCCGTATAAACATCCTGCCTTGGAGGCGGTTAAGTGGGAGATGTGTCTCAGAGCTAGAGAGTGACAGATGGTGACGCGAGACTGGACGCACACGTAGTTTATGTATCAGCCGATAGAGGACAATATTGGATAGGGGGACTGTGATTTTAGTTTCAATTGTGCCCACTAGAGTGCACTAAAGTAATATAATGTTTTTCATAAACTGTTCTAGTATTTTTATAAAGTGTTGTTATTTCTTTTTGTGTATGTAAAATGTTATAAATGTGTTTTAGCGGTATGAATGATGCGTGAGTGTGGTTTAAGGTTAATATGAAGATAATTGCTTAACGAGTTATGTAGTAGGATTTAGTGTGGGAACATTTCGAAGAAGTGTGGATATGGACAAAGAGGATTTTTGTAGAATAGATTGGTAAAGTAAGTTTATGGTAAAGGGAAAGTTAATTCGGTAATAAATATCAATATTACATAAATTTATGCATAAACAAAACTTCAGTATGTTAGATAATTACGTCGGTAAAAAGTGCAGTCGTGGGGTTTACTATTTTGCCATTGGTTATGGATGAAAAGCGCGGACTGACGCGGGAAAATGTTGTTTTGCTAATGGCTGTTAAGTAAACTGACCAATGGTAAAGCAATATTCTTCGCGCGGCTTTCTCTGCTGGTAGAGAAGACTAGAGAGGAGTCGAAGCCTAGCCATGAAAGAGATCGGACGTGTGCCGTAGTGGTTCCGATGAAAATGATAAGTTGCCGGATCTAGCAGTGTTTCCCGGCATAATTATTCCGACGTGTCTGTAGAAATTTCGGAATTTTTAAGTGAATTTTATGACGAGATAAGACATATATTCCGCTTGGCGTATTGAACAAGTATGTGGCTAAAAAAAAACTGTGACTGCATTTGGTACCGACAGACTTAATATTTGGCGAGCACTATCGATCTAAAACAATCAGTATTTTTGTAGCTATTACGCTATTACGTTTCCGGGAAATGCAACACCATAAACTTGCTAACGTGAGTGAAAGGGATCGTGAGTGGGGCTTGGCAGTGATACTTGTTCACCTAAGTTTCAGAATATATTAATTGAGGACAAAATTTCCAACTTTTCATTTCGTATGAAAACTTTCTCCCGAAACGTAGATTGCAGCCTGGTTCACGTCGAAGTACAGTAGGTTTCACTCGGCTTCCCTACTGATGATCTGCTGAGGCAATGCTCACAGGTAGGTGCAGGTCCGTCGTAAAGGGACGGAAAGAACCGCGTCGCCCCATAGAGAAAATATAGATGCCTACACGAAAAATAAAGAAACTTTTGGAAAAAAATAGGAGGACCTGTTTTAAAATTACGAGTTCAGATGGCATGCCGTTATTCATTAATGAAGGGGTAGCTGAAAAGTAGAAGGAATATTTAGAAGGAGTATATGCAGGAAACAAACTCGAAGACAGTCTGATGGAGAGGGTAGAGGATGTAGATGAAGATGAGGCGAAAAGAATTTGACAAACCACCGAAAGACGTAACTGAAAACAATGCCGCAGGAGCAGACGACATTCCAGCGGAGTTGTTAAGATCTTTGGGAGAATCAATTATGACTAAACTTTTCCATCTTAAATGCTCAATATAGACAGATCGAATACCCTCATACCTCAAGAAAAATGTAAAAATCCATTACCAAAAACGGTAGATTGTGACTGGTGTATTACCGAACCATTAATTTAATAAGTAATGAAGGAAAAATACTAAATGCGAAAAACCTACAGAGAAATGTAAAAACTGGTAATAACCAACTTGGGAGACTAGCAACTTGAATTTCGGAGAAATATAGGAACACGTGAGGCTTTATTTATCCTACCGTAGCTTTATCTTAGAGAGTAGATTCGAATGCAACCTGCATTTACGGAACTATTAGATTTAGAAAATGATTTTGACAATGTTGCGAGGATGAAATACGTGGTGGAGGATGTAAGGCCGCTCTTGCCACCGTATCGTCGGTACCTTGGCTTATTCCAAGGATGGCAGGGAGATATGAGGGGGAAATATCAGTGGAAGACACGGAGTTTGTATGTCCCCCACTTAGTTGACGACTTTCTAAGAGTCGGAGGTTGAAATGTCAGACGTCTGTGTTTGGATGAGAAAACCTAGAAATGGAAATGCAAAGGCTGGAACGTGGTGCAGTGTGACTCAAGTGAACTGAAATGAAAATAAGACAGATATATCCCCCCAGATGAATATACAGTAACGTAAACAGCATCAGAAAGTGACAAAGATAGGGTAGGATTTGTTGTGACTGGGAAAGTAGGGAAAAGAGGGAGTTATTCTTAACATGTCAACGACAGGAATACATTTGTCTGTAACGAAATCAAATTAATGCCGAGAACTATATTACAGATGTATATACCTCCACTATATTACAGAAGATAACGAGACAGAAAGTGTATACGAGGTAACTGAACGGAAATTCAGTATGAAAAGGAGATGAAAATCTAATAATCGTTAGAAGCTGTAACATTATTGTAGGGATAGCAATAGAAGGAAGAGTTATGAGAGAATACAGGCTCGAATTGGAATGAGAGAGGGGAAAGACTGCCTTGAGATTTCGATATACATTGTTCACAGTTCTCAAGAGGTGGAAGTCTTGTAAAAGGTCAAGAGACATATGGAGACACAAGCGGGATTTCAAAGTCGTGGAACAGAGACTCTGTTATCAGATGTGGGACATTAAGATATACCCAGAAACATATAAAGACTCGGATCATAATTTAGTAATGATGAAATGTAGCAAGTTTTCGTAAGAGTCGTCAGAAAAAATGGGCTAAAAAGTGCGATGCCGAAGTAGTGAGGAATGCTGATGTGCATTTGATGTACTTCGGTGCATTTTGCATTATACACTCCTGGAAATTGAAATAAGAACACCGTGAATTCATTGTCCCAGGAAGGGGAAACTTTATTGACACATTCCTGGGGTCAGATACATCACATGATCACACTGACAGAACCACAATGTCGGCACTAGTACAGTGTATATCCACCTTTCGCAGCAATGCAGGCTGCTATTCTCCCATGGAGACGATCGTACAGATGCTGGATGTAGTCCTGTGGAACGGCTTGCCATGCCATTTCCACCTGGCGCCTCAGTTGGACCAGCGTTCGTGCTGGACGTGCAGACCGCGTGAGACGACGCTTCATCCAGTCCCAAACATGCTCAATGGGGGACAGATCCGGAGATCTTGCTGGCCAGGGTAGTCGACTTACACCTTCTAGAGCACGTTGGGTGGCACGAGATACATGCGGATGTGCATTGTCCTGTTGGAACAGCAAGTTCCCTTGCCGGTCTAGGAATGGTAGAACGATGGGTTCGATGACGGTTTGGATGTACCGTGCACTATTCAGTGTCCCCTCGACGATCACCAGAGGTGTACGGCCAGTGTAGGAGATCGCTCCCCACACCATGATGCCGGGTGTTGGCCCTGTGTGCCTCGGTCGTATGCAGTCCTGATTGTGGCGCTCACCTGCACGGCGCCAAACACGCATACGACCATCATTGGCACCAAGGCAGAAGCGACTCTCATCGCTGAAGACGACACGTCTCCATTCGTCCCTCCATTCACGCCTGTCGCGACACCACTGGAGGCGGGCTGCACGATGTTGGGGCGTGAGCGGAAGACGGCCTAACGGTGTGCGGGACCGTAGCCCAGCTTCATAGAGACGGTTGCGAATGGTCCTCGCCGATACCCCAGGAGCAACAGTGTCCCTAATTTGCTGGGAAGTGGCGGTGCGGTCCCCTACGGCACTGCGTAGGATCCTACGGTCTTGGCGTGCATCCGTGCGTCGCTGCGGTCCGGTCCCAGGTCGACGGGCATGTGCACCTTCCGCCGACCACTGGTGACAACATCGATGTACTGTGGAGACCTCACGCCCCACGTGTTGAGCAATTCGGCGGTACATCCACCCGGCCTCCCGCATGCCCACTATACGCCCTCGCTCAAAGTCCGTCAACTGCACATACGGTTCACGTCCACGCTGTCGCGGCATGCTACCAGTGTTAAAGACTGCGATGGAGCTCCGTATGCCACGGCAAACTGGCTGACACTGACGGCGGCGGTGCACAAATGCTGCGCAGCTAGCGCCATTCGACGGCCAACACCGCGGTTCCTGGTGTGTCCGCTGTGCCGTGCGTGTGATCATTGCTTGTACAGCCCTCTCGCAATGTCCGGAGCAAGTATGGTGGGTCTGACACACCGGTGTCAATGTGTTCTTTTTTCTATTTCTAGGAGTGTAGTACTTAAGGAAAATCATCAAGTTGGAATAGACCTCTGTATTAAAGACAGTCTTACAAACTGGACAGGCAAACGTATGCACAAGAAAAGTAATTACGAAGAAATTGATGATGACTGGTAAAATGCGACATAAGAAAGAACTCCTTGTTCAGGAAAAGAAAGGAAATGTAGCTCTATAAGTCAGTCATAAATGGAATCAACAGGAATCGCAAAGAAACGAAAGCGAAATGGCCCGTGGGAAAGTGAAGTTCGAAGGAACTGAAATATCGTTTTGTGAGTAGTCAGCGTGATAATACCTCCAGCGAAACAGTATTAAATGATTTCTCCGACAACTGCTAAGAACAGACAGTTTGGAAGCTCACTCATGATGGAATCATTAGATGTAATGGCAAAAGACTTACCTGACCTCTTCGAGGATATGCACATTGAAACTGTCATTATCGACAATTAGACTGTTTTGGCAACAATTATTATCAAGGTACAAAGGACAACTACAACAGATTTACATGTTCATTAAACTACGTAAAGAAGCAATGGTGTCATGTTCCAAGGAGGAGCTTGAAACACTTAGCTCCGACCAGAGGATGAAGAGGAACTGTGACTCTAAAGTCGAAAGAACACCCTCAGGTCACTCAAGTAGTATCCCTATCGGCTTCGAGTCATTGCAAAGTTATCATTAGATGATTTGTTTAAAAAGCTTTTAAAAACCTGTACAGGAAAAGGCTGCACGAACGTCCACTGTTTTGCTTTACCCATGGGAGAGCACCACGGAGTTTCAAGATCTAGTATTAAGAACAGATTCGGCATACGGGTAGGTCAAAATAGCTTCCAGAGAATTGAAAAGCAAAGGCGTCTAGAAGAAAAAGGAATTTCACTATTAAACGCAGAGGAGCGGCTGCATGGGAACAGGGAATGCTTTATTGGTGTGTCAGAGCTTTAGGAGACTTACAATCAGACAAGGCAGAAGGAGCAGATAACACGCAGTTCCTGTTTTGCATATCGTTGGGGAACGTGACAAACACACGATTACCCAAGGTCTTTCGTAGATCCATAAGACTGAAAACTTAACATCGGACTTCCGGAAAAATATCATCTACTCAATCCCGAAGATGGCAAGAGAATATAAATGTTAGAACTACTGTACAATTAACTTAACAGCTCAAACATCCAAGTTTTGACCAGAATAGTATACATAAGATAAAGAAAATGAAGCATATTTTACATGACGATCAGTTTGGCTGTAAAATAGGTAAAGGCACCACAGGTACAGTTCTAATGAACCCACTTGACAGTGACGGTAATTTTTTAGAAAAATGAAAGTGTAAGAACACCTATTACTTTGCAGATTAAACATTTGCCAAAGTTGTATTGATATCATCTCATGTCATATCACCTTCATTTATATCTGTTTCGTTATTCGATTCATTTCATTGCAGATCATTTAATTAATTCAACTTTCACGTGATTTGTCAATCTAGAAAAGGGGTACGTCAGAGACACGTGGCGCACGACGTTCTAAATCCTCGAAAAATCAAATGAACCAGTGGGAACAATAATAGTGTAAGGTCTAGAGAGAAGTGCTGGGATTGAAAAGGACATAAAGCATGAATGTAGTCTTTCTCCGCTACTGTTCTCTTAGTCCTCTTGCAGGGGGCTCTGGATTCCTATTGTGCAAGTACACAACCGCACGGAATATATGTGCAAAAGAAAATGCGTAGGAAACATGGAACGACGCATCCTAGAATCATCTACCGTGATATAGAGGCAAGAAGAAACTAGCCTCTTCATTTGTTCCTAAACAACCTAAGTGAGTTCCAGCTTATGTCTCTCGAAATATATATTTTTTGCAGCTGAATAATACTCCACTTGCATCTTTGAGCAATATATACTACATTCAAAGTTATTGACAATAGGAAACAACCACCAGGGACGTTAAACCGCTCAGGTTATATCAGTTTATATATCGAAGAAATTCTTGGGAAAATAAACATAAACTGCAGGAAAAGATGGTTAATATGAAGGGTGATTTTTTCCACCATGTACAAACTCCAAGGATTGATCGAAGAGGGGATACGGAACAAAAAAGGTCTAATGAACATGCAGCCACAGTTACAGCATGTGTTGAAAACGTGCCTCAAGGCATGCGTACACGCTCCGTAGCTTGTTGTCTCTCACATTCGCATCGGCCAGGCTACACCCGAACTGTGTCAAACGCAGCATGAATACGGAGCTCCAGCGTCTCCATATCTGGAATGGACTCCGCATACACGATATTTTTTAGATGGCCCCATAATCAGAAATCGCACGGGTTGAGATCCGGTGAACGAGCACGCCATCCAACTAGATCCCCTCGTCCGATCCATCGACCAGGAAAGCCACGACTGACATGCGTCCGGACGTTAACGGCGAAATGGGCTGGAGTAGCATCATGTAGCAGCCACGTAATCCTTCGAATCATCAATAACACTTCTTTCAGAAGGGGAGGCAAAGTCACCTGCAAGAAACGGCGATAGTTCCAGCCTGTTAGGCGACGTTGAAGGAAGAGTGGTCCCAAAATTCGGTCGCCAATTATCGCGGCACCACACATTCCGGCAGCACCGATGCTGATGATTAGCTGTCACCATACCGTGGGGCTTTCTGCATACTATCCCCCAGTTGACTATTATTCAAGTTGAAGATACCACTCCTCGTAAAGGCGGCCTCATCCGTGAATAGCATGGAAAACACAAATCCCGGAATCGTTTTTTCTTGGCAAAGGAATAAGTGACAAAACTACTCCTGATATGGAAAGTCTTTCGCTAGTGAGCCCTGCACACGCTGTGAGTGATAAGGGTAGTAAAAATTGTCATGGAGAATATTCTACACGGTCGTCTGGCTTACCCTGTACTGGCGGGTCAACTGCCTGGTACTGACATAGCGGTCGCCTTCCACATTGCTAGAACATTTTCCTCCAAGTGCTCCCTGCCGCCGTTGGATAAGCAGCTGCAGCAGCAAGTCGTATAACCCTAGCTTACTTGTTTGTTAGATAGTTTAATTAATTTCTTTGCGTGTTTTTTGGGTACTTGCATTGTTTAATTCATATATTTCGGGCGTATTATAGTATTTGAGGATTGTAGCATCGCGCCTTAGTACCTGAATAATGTAAATTCGCGTAGTCGTCTGTCTTCTGTTTTTGTTTTGAACGGCCAGTGTCGGTTGGTCAGTCAGTGTGCTCCCTGCCGCCGTTGGATAAGCAGCTGCAGCAGCAAGTCGTATAACCCTAGCTTACTTGTTTGTTAGATAGTTTAATTAATTTCTTTGCGTGTTTTTGGGTACTTGCATTGTTTAATTCATATATTTCGTGCGTATTATAGTATTTGACAGTTGTAGCATCGCGCTTTAGCGTTTACTTCGTAGATTCTTATTTAAATTGCGTGTGAGTTTCGTATAGGAGGTGCAATTTCGAGTTTTAGTTACTGTAATCGTGAATTCAGCAGATTGTAGCGCAGTCGTTAGGCATTTGTACAGGTTAGTTGATACATTCTTTGCGTGTTTCGCTTGCATTATCTAGGCACGGTCTCGTGTTTCGGTAACTGTTGTTCAACATCGATTAGAATGGACAGGGACTGCGATTGCTGCGTTCGGATGAAGGCTGACTTGGCATCCCTTCGCTCACAGCTGCAATCGGCGCTGACTTCGGTCGCGCAGCTTGAGGCTGTTGCCAATGGGCACCACTGTGGGGAGCCGGACTTGAGTATCACGGGGATGTCAACCTCGTCCCGTCTGTCCCCAGATCGGTCTGCCGCTGTGGTTGCCCCGGTTGCTGCCCGCAGTGGGGCTGAGCCCTCGCCTGTGGTCGATTGGGAGGTCGTTCCAAGGCGTGGCAGGCAGCGAAAGGCGTCCCCGGAGGCTGATCAGAAAGCCTCCCCGGAGCGTCTGACAAACCGGTTTCAAGCACTGTCTCTGGCTGAGCCAGATGCAGCTGCCTGCCCTGTTTCAGAGGATCATTCTCAGCCTTCAAGGTCCGGGCAATCGCAGAGGGTGGGCTTATTGGTAGTTGGGAGCTCCAATGTTAGGCGCGTAATGGGGCCCCTTAGGGATACGGCGGCTAAGGAGGGGAAGAAATCCAGTGTGCACTCCGTGTGCATTCCGGGAGGAGTCATTCCTGATGTGGAAAGGGTCCTTCCGGATGCCATGAAGAGCACAGGGTGCAGCCAGCTGCAGGTGGTGGCACATGGCGGCACTAATGACGTGTGTCGCTTTGGATCTGAGGAAATTCTCTCTGGATTCCAGCGGCTATCTGATTTGGTGAAGGCTCCCGGTCTTGCTTACGAGATGAAGGCAGAGCTCACCATCTGCAGCATTGTTGACAGAACCGACTGCGGACCTTTGGTGCAGAGCCGGGTGGAGGGTCTGAATCAGAGGCTCAGACGGTTTTGTGACCGTATTGGCTGCAGATTCCTTGACTTGCGCCATAGGGTGGTGGGGTTTCGGGTTCCGCTGAATAGGTCAGGAGTTCACTACACTCAGCTGGCGGCTACACGGGTAGCGGAGGCTGTGTGGCGTGGACTGGGCGGTTTTTTAGGTTAGAAGGCCTCGGGAAAGTGCGGGATGGGCTGCAATGTCAAAGGGTGCTTGGCAATTACAGGACGTGCTTGGATCAAGGAACAGTCGGAATTATAGTTGTAAATTGTTGTAGTTGCGCTGGAAAAGTCCCTGAGCTTCATGCGCTAATAGAAAGCACAGAAGCTGATATCGTTATAGGTACAGAAAGCTGGCTAAAGCCTGAAATAAGTTCTGCAGAAATTTTTACGAAGTCTCAGACGGTGTTCAGGAAAGATAGATTAGGCAGAATTGGTGGTGGAGTGTTTGTGTCTGTCAGTAGTGGTCTATCTTGTAGTGAAATCGAAGTAGATACTCCGTGCGAATTGGTATGGGTGGAGGTTATTCTTAACAGCCGAATTAAGTTAATAATTGGCTCCTTCTACCGACCCCCAGACTCCGATGATACAGTTGCGGAACAGTTCAGAGAAAGTTTGAGTCTCGTAACAAATAAATACCCCACTCATACGGTTATAGTTGGTGGGGACTTCAACCTACCCTCGGTATGTTGGCAAAAATACTTGTTCAAAACCGGTGGTAGGCAGAAAACGTCTTCCGAGATTGTCCTAAATGCTTTCTCCGAAAATTATTTCGAGCAGTTAGTCCACGAACCCACGCGAATTGTAAATGGTTGCGAACACATACTTGACCTCTTAGCCACAAACAATCCAGAGCTGATAGAGAGCATCATGACTGCATGACTGATACAGGGATTAGTGATCACAAGGTCATTCTAGCTAGGCTCAATACCATTTCTTCCAAATCCATCAGAAACAAACGCAAAATAATTTTATTTAAAAAAGCTGATAAAGTGCCACTAGAAGCCTTCCTAAAAGACAATTTCCATTCCTTCCGAACTGACTATGCGAATGTAGACGAGATGTGGCTCAAATTCAAAGATATAGTAGCAACAGCAATTGAGATTTTTCATACCTCATAAATTGGTAAGAGATGGAACGGATCCCCCGTGGTACACAAAAAAGGTCCGAAAGCTGTTGCAGAGGCAACGGAAAAAGCATGCAAAGTTCAGAAGAACGCGAAATCCCGAAGATGGGCTAAAATTTACAGACGCGCGAAATTTGGCACGTACTTCGATGCGAGATGCCTTTAATAGGTTCCACAACGAAACATTGTCTCGAAATTTGGTAGAAAATCCGAAGATTCAAGTTCAAGTGGCTCTGAGCACTATGGGACTCAACTGCTGTGGTCATCAGTCCCCTAGAACTTAGAACTACTTAAACCTAACTAACCTAAGGACATCACACACATCCATGCCCAAGGCAGGATTCGAACCTGCGACCGTAGCAGTCGCACGGTTCCAGACTGCGCGCCTAGAACCGCGAGACCACCGCGGCCGGCGAAAATCCGAAGAAATTCTGGTCGTATGTAAAGTACACAAGCGGCAAGACGCAGTCAATACCTTCGCTGCGCAGTGGCGATGGTACTGTTGTCGACGACTGCGCCGCTAAAGCGGAGTTATTGAACGCAGTTTTCCGAAATTCCTTCACCAGGGAAGACGAATGGAATATTACAGAATTTGAAACACGAACATCTGCTAGCATGAGTTTCTTAGAAGTAGATACCTTAGGGGTTGCGAAGCAACTCAAATCGCTTGATAGAGGCAGGTCTTCAGGTCCAGATTGTATACCGATTAGGTTCCTTTCAGATTACGCTGATACTATAGCTCCCTACTTAGCACTCATATACAACCGCTCGCTCACCGATAGATCTGTACCTACAGATTGGAAAATTGCGCAGGTCGCACCAGTGTTCAAGAAGGGTAGTAGGAGTAATCCATTTAACTACAGACCTATATCATTGACGTCGGTTTGCAGTAGGGTTTTGTAGCATATACTGTATTCAAACCTTATGAATCACCTCGAAGGGAACGATCTATTGACACGTAATCAGCATGGCTGCAGTAAACATCGCTCTTGTGCAACGCAGCTAGCTCTTTATTCGCACGAAGTAATGGCCGCTATCGACAGGGGATCTCAAGTTGATTCCGTATTTCTAGATTTCCGGAAAGCTTTTGACACCGTTCCTCATAAGCGACTTCTAATCAAGCTGCGGAGCTATGGGGTATCGTCTCAGTTGTGCGACTGGATTCGTGATTTCCTGTCAGGAAGGTCGCAGTTCGTAGTAATAGACGGCAAATCATCGAGTAAAACTGAAGTGATATCAGGTGTTCCCCAGGGAAGCGTCCTGGGATCTCTACTGTTCCTGATCTATATAAATGACCTGGGTGACAATCTGAGCAGTTCTCTTAGACTGTTCGCAGATGATGCTGTAATTTACCGTCTAGTAAGGTTATCCGAAGACCAGTATCAGTTGCAAAGCGATTTAGAAAAGATTGCTGTATGGTGTGTCAGGTGGCAGTTGACGCTAAATAACGAAAAGTGTGAGATGATCCACATGAGTTCCAAAAGAAATCCGTTGGAATTCGATTACTCGATAAATAGTACAATTCTCAAGACTGTCAATTCAACTAAGTACCTGGGTGTTAAAATTACGAACAACTTCAGTTGGAAGGACCACATAGATAATATTGTCGGGAAGGCGAGCCAAAGGTTGCGTTTCATTGGCAGGTCACTTAGAAGATGCAACAAGTCCACTAAAGAGACAGCTTACACTATACTCGTTCGTCCTCTGTTAGAATATTGCTGCGCGGTGTGGGATCCTTACCAGGTGGGATTGACGGAGGATATCGAAAGGGTGCAAAAAAGGGCAGCTCATTTTGTATTATCACGTTATAGGGGAGAGAGTGTGGCAGATATGATACACGAGCTGGGATGGAAGTCATTACAGCATAGACGTTTTTCGTCGCGGCGAGACCTTTTTACGAAATTTCAGTCACCAACTTTCTCTTCCGAATGCGAAAATATTTTGTTGAGCCCAACCTACATAGGTAGGAATGATCATCAAAATAAAATAAGAGAAATCAGAGCTCGAACAGAAAGGTTTAGGTGTTCGTTTTTCCCGCTCGCTGTTCGGGAGTGGAATAGTAGAGAGATAGTATGATTGTGGTTCGATGAACCCTCTGCCAAGCACTTAAATGTGAATTGCAGAGTAGTCATGTAGATGTAGATGATGTCCGAACATTTCGGGTACGTTCTTCATGGTTTCCTGCTTCCCCCTGAAACGACCCTGTCTCAGACTGCTGCCAATATTGAATGCTGTGGTTGTTGTCGGCAGGGATAGGTCTTCTGATACAACCTTGCTGCCCGCCGCCCGTTGGCGTTTGACTTTCCGTAAGTAAACACCACGTCGGCAAACTCTCGATTCGAATACGGAACCATTGTTTACAACGCTGTATCACATCCACTACAAGGTGAGACAGTAAGAGAAGTGAATCGGACACAACATTACCATTTACTGTGTCAGGAGAGGGCGCAGGGGCATGAAGAATGAAAAACAGTACCACCCTCTAGGAGGAAACCATGCACGATGCACAGTACAGCGTGTATTAGATTGCAGTCTCTGTGACAAAGTACTGTACAATTGAGTAAATGGCCTCTAGCATGAAAACCACGCATTTCAGGATGTAAGTTCATTAGATCTCTTTTGTTCCGTATCCTCTCATCGATCAGTCCCTAGAGTTTCTGCACAGTGGAAAAAATCACCCTGTATGATACATACGAGAACCAATCAGGGACAATAAGAATGGAATATCAAGAGAAAGTACTTGGATTAGAAAGGGCGCAAGGCAAGTATTAGTACTTCTGCTCTTTTATTCAACCCGTACATCGAAGCAGCAAGAATGGAAATAAAAATATTTCAAGGTGACATTAAAACCCAGGGTGAAAGGATATCGAAAACAAGTTCAGATGGCTCTAAGCACTATGGGACTTAACATCTGAGCTCATCAGTCCTCTAGACTTAGAACTACTTAAACCTAACTAACCTAAAGACATCACACACATCCATGCCCGAGGCAGGATTCGAACCTGCGACTGTAGCAGCAGCGCGGTTCCGGACTGAAGCGCCTAAAGTGTCCTAAGAGCACAGAATATAGATAGCGAGAAACGTGTGGGAAAGAGTATTTGAAAGAAGGGACACAGTGATAAGACAAGTGTTACGAGAACAGGAAATAACTTCCGTGGTTCTAGGGAGACGTACAGGGCCAAAATTGTAGCAGAAGACGGATACGCGAATGTACACAACAAATAACTGAGGTCGTTGGGTGTAAGCGCTACTCTGAAGTGGGCAGATTAGCACAGGAAAGGAAATCGTGGCAGATTGCGGGACAAGTCGAAGATTGATGATCCAAAAAAAGAGGCCTACCCTTTATGCTTACCATACTTCTCAGATAGCCCACACTTGATTGATAGTGGATCTCGCGAACAAATTTGTGCATGAACATTTTGACTGAAGAGACTGGTAATGAATTCTTAAGAGCTGTTCTTCCTAAAATATGTAACTGCAGCAAGCTGAAATTAGTTTATATACAACACACTCAGAAAGCAGATGCACACAGAACCGACTGTTGGGCACAGAGAATTGAAGGTCCATTATTACGTGTCTCCTGCATGTTTCTGTGGAGCTACGTGTCAAGTTTAGGAAAATCGGATATGTTGATAAAGGCCTTCTTTTTAGGACAGCGTGTTAGCATGTTTAAAACCTCTGGAGTTCATTCTTTGGTGTTACAGATCCGGAAGCTTCTTCAAGTTACAGATAACCTGCATCCATAGGCAGCCACCTGAAATAATCCATCCTTTAATCATAGATAGAATCACCTATATTTAAGACTTAGTCGTTAACAAAAAAATCTTATTTGGCATGACTGAAAGGTAGTTTAATTTCCCATTTGATGAGCACAACATCAATTGAATTGTTGAACAGGAAAAATGGAAAGATCATGTGGGGCTGGACATGTTTTGAGTAATGCTGACCACACAGTAAAGTTTGATGAGGTTCAGGTCATAGCTAACACAAAGCACAAGGTTATATCTTACTAGACAAACCAATGAGGTACCCTGAAAAGTGGCATGCCATTCATATTGCCTCTTTTCATTCAATATGATAATTTAGCTAGAGGTTAATGAGGAAGTATGATCTAAAATAATAGTTTTGAGGAGTAAATATGACTGCAATGGCTTCTTTGTGAGTTTCTGTCTTAATTTGCATTTTCACATGTAACCTAGTGCTGGGTCTATTCTTTGCTTTTCTGATAGAGCTTGAGAATCACACACGGTGGACTCAGGCCAGGCAAAAGAAAGTGGGCCTAGGTATGCATCTGGGACACAGCCGATCACGGAAACAAAACCAGGCCTTGCGGCAGATAGCGAGAGAAGCATTCTCAGGGTGAAAACTACGCTACCGGGCAGCTCTCTGGCGAACCGCAGCTATTGTCCAGTTTTAAGGCGCATTTCCACACTTGCCCGCTGAGCAGTGAGTTGTGGGATGCGAGAAAAAACTTGGATCAGCTGGAGGCTGGCGCACTGCGCGAGATAAGAATGGTGGCTTCAGCAGATAAAAATCTCCAGCTTTCCAACATGAAGATGCCACCAAATTAGCAGCTAGTCTCGGGAACGGGTCTTTAACTTTCACACGAGCTGGAAACCATGACTAGTTGCTGGAGGCGAAAACGCCGACTGGTAAAATTTATGTCATGTCATGAATTTGGATCTTATGAGGGAAGTTTTTTTTTTAGAGAAGGGGGGAGGATAGAGAGCTCATTGGGTTTTTTTGACGTGACGCGCCTTCTTGACAGGATATTTCGCTGAAGAAGTAATTGCGCCATTGGCGGACAGAGTGTACTTGTACAATGATTGGTCCTGTTTCCTTGGTGGGTAGGAAAGAGCAAGTTGTTGGGTTGAGAGAGACAAGAGAGAACTTGGATGCGGGTCATGGCGCTGAGCACATCTCGCCAGACTGCGGTCTCCACTGGAGATGTCCTAAGTCTGAGATTGTGGAAACGCGATCGTACTTAAGAGAGCCAGAGACGCAGGGAACATTTTACTCGTTTTGAGCTGGTAAATCATAGTTGGTAATAATGGCAGCACTGGCACTTTAGGACAAGCCCCTATTAGAATTTAGTCCGAGCTTTGCAATTAACTGTTCCACGTTCATCAGTGCATTGGTAGATGAATGCGTTTTCTCCAGTTTAACTTTCAACCAAGCATTCACTATATTAGATCACTAGGAAAATCGCAGGTTATTTCAGAACATCAGTTGTGGCTATAGGTGCCCATTTCAAACGTTCGTAGTAACTTTGGCATCCAGAAGATTCACTTTGTTTGAAGCTCACGGTACATTTTTGTATTTTTGACTTTATCTGTCAGATCGTCATATGTACTTCTGTATTTGTGCTTTGTATGAATAAATTAATGAGCTCATTTAAACCTTGTTTTGGTTAACAACTTAAAAATTTTCATTTTCGATATTAGGTAATTCCTACCTTTTAGGATCCACAGCTACAACGTAAACATTTCATTGCATTAATTAATCCATTTGTATACATTAATTTAGCTTGGGTCTAAGAGGGTGTCTATCTCACAATTAATTTTCTGATTCAGGTTATTACATTCTACTCTCTTGGGGCTTTGCAACATAAGCGTAACAACTTCCTTAATGAGGAAAAGGAAACACCACGAATTAGTCAGTATGCTGGAAAGTCGGACCGCGAACTAATGAATGTTATATGGATTGCACTACTGGCGGAACTAACAGCTTAAACGTTCCCCCTGTCTTGTCATAGCACTTTCCGTGACGTCAAGCGAAGTTCCAATCGCGACCGCATCAGAATCTACAGGTTCTCAGCGAGACCAACTGCGCGTCTCGGTACTCTGAAGATCAAGTCAGGAGGAAATGTTTATCGGAGGACCCGAATTAATTCTCAACACTACTATAATCCAGAAAACTATCTTCATAAGACACCTCTCTCAAAAAACAAACCAGAAATTTTTTGACGTTTGAGGGCAAGTCATAGCAATCGTTCCCTTCTTTTTCGTCACGTTTTGCCATAAATTTCTTTTCTCGTCATTTCGATTCAGTGCCTTTATATTACTTATCCAATCAACCCATCTAATCTTCAGAATTCTTAGGTAGCACTGCATTTCAAAAGCTTCTATTCTCATCCTGTCTCAACTCTTTATCTTACACGTTCAGGTACTGTACTGGAATTATTACATTCTGCCTCAGACCTGATAGTACTTAGTTTGTCTCACATATCTCGCCGTTCATGCAGCATAATTTTGTCACGATATTTTCTACCAGATATGCTCATAATACTGATAAAATGGCTGCTACTCAAGATGGCTTGTTTCGAGATTGGTCTTTCATTTCTCTGTCAAATTCTTCCCATCACGTCACTCATCATATCTACATCTACTTCATCTTCTCTTGCCGTAGTATTGTTTTAATTTCATTTTTTTTTTTGTATAGAACTATCTTTTCCTTCCATTTTTCAGCGTTCCCTTATTTACTTAGTGCTGACGTGCCAGTTCAGTTCTTAATACTGATCCAGCTACTTATCTTTTCTCCAAAGGTTATTTTAATTTTCTTACAGCTGACATTTATCTTTTTCATAGTTGTGCATGGTTTTACAAAACTGTATTTCTTTCCGAAACATTCGTGCCTTCCCAATTTGCGCTTCCATCTACACCTACATTGACATCGATACTCTGCAAATCACATTTAAGTGCATGGTAGAGGGTTCATCGAGCCATCTTCACAATAATTCTCTGTTATTCTAATCTCGTACAGCGCGCGGAAGAAACGAACACATACAGGGTGTACATAAAATTCGGGAACACTTTCAATTATTTAGTGCACAAGAATCAAACATTGTACAGATCTCACACATATGTCATTTTGTAGAGAAACCCTGAAAGTTTTTTTTCATGTATACCGCCACAGCGTAGTTTGGTAATTTGCCGATAGTCAGCGCTAATCGCAACGTGGCGAGTTCACGTGCGAGGCGAGCTTTCTGTGTGTTGGAGTTCGACAAAAACACCAGGTCTCACTCGGTGTGACTTTTTTGTGTGGAGACACATTAAAAATCTGGTGTATGTACCGCCTCCACCGGGCTCCAGGAGAGAATACGGGAAGCGACTGCCGTAGTCGACGATGCCATGCTGGGGCGGGTATGGCAAGAATTCGATTACGTCTTCCGGGTCACTCATGGTTCGCATATCGAATGTTTGTAAAAAAAAAAAAAAAAAAAAAAAACAAACAAACAAACTTTCAGAGTTTCTATTCAAAATGCAATATGTATGACATCCGTACAATGTTTAGTTCTTGTGCAATAAATAATTGAAAGTGTTCCCGGACTTTATGTACACCCTGTATATCTTTCCGTTCGAGCTCTGTTTTCTTATTTTATTATCATGATCGTTTCTCCCTATGTACTTCGGCGTCAGCAAAATATTTTCGCATTCGAAGGTGAAAGTTGATGATTGAAATTTTGTGAGAAGATCCGCCGCAACGAAAAACGCCTCTACTTTAACGCAGTCCACCATAAATCCTGTATCATTTCAGTGACCCCCTATTTCGCGATAATACAAAATGTGCCGCCCTTCTTTGGACACTTCGATGTACTCCGTCAATCCTATCTAGTAAGGATCCCACATCGTGCAGTGGTATTCTAAAAGAGGGCGGACAAGCGTAATGTAGGCAATCTCTTTAGCAGATCTGTTATATTTTCTAAGTGTCCTGGTTTATTCAGTCTTTGGTTAGCCTTCCCTACAACATTTTTTATGTGTTCCTTCCATTTAAGTTGTTCGTAATTGTAATTCCTAGGTATTTCGTTGAATTTACGGCCTTTAGATTTGACTGGTCTATCGTGTAATCGAAGTTTAACGGATTCCCCTTAGCACTCATGTGGATGACTACACGCTTATCGTTATTTAGGGTCAATTGCCAATTTTTTGCACCGTACGGATATCTTTTCTACATCTTTTTGCAAATTGTTTTGATTTCCTGATGACTTTACTAGTCGTTCATAATCATTAGCAAACAACCTAAGACAGCTGCTCAGATTGTTTTATAAATCTTTTGTATAGATAAGGAGCAGAAAACAGCCTACTACACTATCTTGGGGAACGCCAAAAGTCATTTCGGTTTTATTCGATGAGTATCCGTCAATTACTACGAACTGTGACCTCTCTGACAGGAAATCACGAATCCAGTGACATAACTGAAACGGTATTCTATAATCACAAAGTTTCACTACAAGCCGTTTGTGTGCTACAGTGTCAAAAGCCTTCTGGAAATCTAGAAATTCGAAAACAGTTTGAAATTCCTTGCCAGTAGCGCCCAACGCTTCGTGTATGTAAAGAGCTACTTATGTTTCACAACAACGATGTTTTCTACATTCGTGTTGACTGTGTGTCAATAGACGGTTTTCTTCGAGGTAATTCATACATTTCGAACACAATATATGTTACAAAATCCTGCTACATATCGACGTTAATGACATGGGCCTGTAATTTTGTGGACTACTCCTACTATGTTTCTTGAAAACTGATGTGCCCTGTGCAACTTTCCAGTCTTTGGGTACGGATCTTTCGTCGAGCAAACGGTTGTATATGATTGCTCAGTGCGTAGCTATTGTGTCAGAATACTCTGAGAGGCAGCTAACTGGTATGCAGTCTGGACCGGAAGACTTGCTTTTGTTAAGTGATTTAAGTTGCTTCACAACTCTGAGGATAACTACTTCTGCGTTACTCATGTTGGTAGCTGTTCTTGATTCGAATTCTGGAATATTTACTTGGTCTGTTTTGGCGAAGGAATTTCGGAAGGCTTTCTGTCAGTCCTTTTTTAGATGGATCTGTTACCTTTTGCCTACTTCATGTGTTGCATTTTTATGATTCCTCGTTTCACCAATTACATTCAGTTCTTGTTTTATCGAAGGATTTTTACCGGGCCTCGTCTCCTGGCTGAACTGATCCTCTGCTGCATTCACTATTTCATATGTCAAAGCTATCCATTCACCTTTTTGACCCAGTTCCAGTCACCCGTTGTCTATATTTGGAATGAAATAACTTTGTGAATGAGAGATTGCAGTTCAAATGGTTCAAATGGCTCTGAGCACTATGGGACTCAACTGCTGTGGTCATTAGTCCCCTAGAACTTAGAACTACTTAAACCTAACTAACCTAAGGATATCACACACATCCACGCCCGAGGCACGATTCGAACCTGCGACCGTAGCAGTCGCACGGTTCCGGACTGCGCGCCTAGAACCGCGAGACAACCGCGGCAGCCTGAGATTGCAGTTGCAGAGGGCAGTGTTGTCGGCGTGAAGTCACTCCGGCGTGACGAAGCTCTGCTCGTGTCTCCACAATAGCTAGCAACAAGCATGTGGCTTTCGAGAAAAATTTACGATAATCTGGCGGCTGACCCATACCACTCGAGACGCTGAAACGTCATTCACAAACTTATTTAATTCTAAGTGCAATGCTGCCTGTGACATTCTCAGCAGTCATTAGTTATTTCAATTTTCTGACATCCCTTCTCCTTATGTTCTTCATTTCTGCAACTTTTTAGTGTTACTGTGCAATTCACAGCCCATACATTATGGTCAGAGTTCACATCTTTTCCCGAAGAAGTTTTTTAGTTCATGATCTGGCTTCCTAATACACTACTGGCCATTAAAATTGCTACACCAAGAAAAATACAGATAATAAACGGGTATTCATTGGACAAATATATTATACTAGAACTGTGATTACATGTGATTACATTTTCACGCAATTTGGGTGCATAGATCCTGAGAAATCAGTATCAAGAACAACTACCTCTGGCCGTAATAACGGCCTTGATACGCCTGGACATGGAGTCAAACAGAGCTTGGATGGGGTGTACAGGTACAGCTGCCCATGCAGCTTAAACACGATACCACAGTTCATAAAGAGTAGTGACTAGGGTATTGTGACCAGCCAGTTGCTCGGTCACCATTGACCAGTCGTTTTCAATTGGTGAGAGATTTGAAGAATGTGTTGGCCAGGGCAGCAGTCGAACATTTTCTGTATCCAGATAGGCCCGTACAGGACCTGCAACATGCGATCGTGCATTATCCTGCTGAAATGTAGGGTTTCCCAGGGACCGAATGGAGAGTAGAGCCACGGGTCGTAACACAACTGAAATGTAATGTCCACTGTTCAAAGTGCCGTCAATGCGAGCAAGAGGTGACCGAGACGTGTAGCCAATGGCACTCCATACCATCCCACCGTGTGATACGCCAGTATGGCAATGACGGTTACACGCTTCCAATGTGCGTTCACCGCGATGTCGCCAAACACGGATGCGACCGTCATGATGCTGTAAACAGAACCTGGATTCATCCGAAAAAATGACGTTTTGCAATTCGTGCACGCAGGTTCGTCGTTGAGTACACCATTGCAGGCGCTCCTGTCTGCGATGCAGCGTCAAGGGTAACCGCAGCCATGGTCTCCGAGCTGATAGTCCATGCTGCTGCAAACGTCGTCGAACTGTTCTTGCAGATGGTTGTTGTCTTGCAAACTTCCCCATTTGTTGACTCAGAGATCGAGACGTGGCTGCACGATCCCTTATAGCCATGCGGATAGGATACCTGTCATCTCGACTGCTAGTGATACGAGGCCGTTGGGATCCAGCGTGGCGTTCCGTATTACCCTCCCGAACCCACCAGTTCCATATTCTGCTAACAGTCATTGGATCTCGACCAACGCGAGCAGAAATGTCGCGATACGATAAACCGCAATCGCGATAGGCTACAATCCGACCTTTATCAAAGTCGGAAACGTGATGGTAGGCATTTCTCGTCCTTACACGAGGCATCACAACATCGTTTCACCAGGCAACGCCGGTCAACTGCTGTTTGTGTATGAGAAATCGGTTGGAAACTTTCGTCATTTCAGCACGTTGTAGTGTATGTTTCCCCATCACATAATCTGTATGCGATCTTCTGGCGTATCCGGGTTTCTTTAAGGTGTACAACCTTTTCCATCATGATTAAATGAAGTTTCTAGTTTAGGAACAGATGGTTATGAAATGGTATCTTAAGCCTCAGTACATGATGCCAGTGCTGTTCAGTGTGGTATGCCGCGAGGCGTAGGCTAGGCTCGAAAATGAGGGAACACAGAGACCGGTGGTGCAGTCTTTGATGTCGCTCATGTGGGGACTAACGTCGCCACGGCCGAAAATAGGCGAGGGGCGAGCGGCTAGTGACGCGTCGTCCTCCCGCCAGCTCACACGCTTGACACGGGTCTTCACTTTGTCCATCTCCTGCTGCGCGTCAAGTGCCTTTCCACTCTACTGATCATGTCTGTGAGCTTCTCTTCTTGTTACAAGCCAAGAAAGTTTCCAGAATATTTTTATCCATTACTCATCTCAAATGATCAGGAAAGACACCTTCAAACCACCACAAGCTGCTACATCATCATTTTATTAATTACAACTGGGTTAGATCATAGATCGTCATCAGGTCGACCTACACAACCAAAGAATGAAAGCACAGGACATTTTCTCTTAAAGAAAGTGCTGAAAGAATCTGGATAAACACATAATACCTTGGCTACAAAAATTTTAGTAATCGCAATCCATTGGCATCAGAGATGCAAGAGGAATATAGGGATCCATTGTATTGAGCATCTTGGTGTGGTGTCGTCCAGAGATCATGGTGCCATACCAACGTTGGCAATAAGAATCGATACATCAGATATTAGCGAGGGCTCTTTGCGATCCTCAACAATCAATGGGAGGCACTCCAGACGACCATGGCTCTCCCTCGGTCTAGCAGTGCCTCCACGCTGAGGTCAATATAGAGGCGAGCACGCGAAAGGTCTGTTTCATTTCGAGACCACAGCTACAGCAGTAAACATCATATTGTAAGACACTGGCAGTTAAAGTTTCTGATAAAATGTACTTTAGTAAACGTTGCATTTTGTACTGCAAGAGAACAGTTTGTTAATCTGTACATGAAGTGATACTTTCGTAGTCAATGGCAGCTGTAAGTTATCCAGCAACCGTATGGCAAATAACTGTACCAAAGTTAAAGTCTTGTATGCATTTACGTAATGAAGTGAACTAATATTTCAGGTGTTGTAGTTGATGAGTCTTCTCCCAGAGCCATCAATGAACCCACAGTTATGACAAGACAAAAGTAGTTCCGTCAGGTCACGATGCTGTGCTGCAAGCCGGCCTCTGTGACCGAGCGGTTCTAGGCGCTTCAGTCCGGAACCGCGTTGCTGCTACGCTCGCAGGTTTGAATCCTGCCTCGGGCATGAATGTGTGTGATGTCCTTAAGTTAGTTAGGTTTAAGTAGTTCTAAGTCTAGGGGACTGATGACCTCAGATGTTAAGTCCCATAGCGCTCAGAGCCACTGTGCTGCAAACATACTCAATTTTGTTCATATGAGGCGTAAGAATTATTCACGAGAACCTACTGCATTGCGTATAACCACTCTAAACTAAATGACAGTAATTTAAGCGTCAGTTCCTCTACATGCTCCTTCCCGTATCAACATGTTCCTCCTTGATTTACGACAATACTCTTTCTTTATCTAGTTTACTGAATAAGTAAATCTTTATAGTTGTTTCAGAGACCCTTTGTAGTTATGTTATCTTTCTTGCTACTACCGCCTCATAGGACTTTGAATACTGACAACGGGTGTCTAAACGTCGGTAAACGAAAAGCAACGGATATTCTACTAACATTCCTGCAAGGAACCGATGATAATTAAAATGTCTCCGATGATAATAAGATTACTGTAAATAGGTCATTTGCTCAGACTTGGTAAGAAGCGGGCAAGTCCCTCTATTCCAGGATCCCTAGCAGTATGTCAGCACTGTAAATTCAGGATAAACTACACTCCTGGAAATGGAAAAAAGAACACATTGACACTGGTGTGTCAGACCCACCATACTTGCTCCGGACACTGCGAGAGGGCTGTACAAGCAATGATCACACGCACGGCACAGCGGACACACCAGGAACTGCGGTGTTGGCCGTCGAATGGCGCTAGCTGCGCAGCATTTGTGCACCGCCGCCGTCAATGTCAGCCAGTTTGTCGTGGCATACGGAGCTCCAACGCAGTCTTTAACACTGGTAGCATGCCGCGACAGCGTGGACGTGAACCGTATGTGCAGTTGACGGACTTTGAGCGAGGGCGTATAGTGGGCATGCGGGAGGCCGGGTGGACGTACCGCCGAATTGCTCAACACGTGGGGCGTGAGGTCTCCACAGTACATCGATGTTGTCGCCAGTGGTCGGCGGAAGGTGCACGTGCCCGTCGACCTGGGACCGGACCGCAGCGACCCTCGGATGCACGCCAGGACCGTAGGATCCTACGCAGTGCCGCAGGGGACCGCACCGCCACTTCCCAGCAAATTAGGGACACTGTTGCTCCTGGGGTATCGGCGAGGACCATTCGCAACCGTCTCCATGAAGCTGGGCTACGGTCCCGCACACCGTTAGGCCGTCTTCCGCTCACGCCCCAACATCGTGCAGCCCGCCTCCAGTGGTGTCGCGACAGGCGTGAATGGAGGGACGAATGGAGACGTGTCGTCTTCAGCGATGAGAGTCGCTTCTGCCTTGGTGCCAATGATGGTCGTATGCGTGTTTGGCGCCGTGCAGGTGAGCGCCACAATCAGGACTGCAAACGACCAAGGCACACAGGGCCAACACCCGGCATCATGGTGTGGGGAGCGATCTCCTACACTGGCAGTACATCTCTGGTGATCGTCGAGGGGACACTGAATAGTGCACAGTACATCCAAACCGTCATCGAACCCAACGTTCTACCATTCCTAGACCGGCAAGGGAACTTGCTGTTCCAACAGGACAATGCACGTCCGCATGTATCCCGTGCCACCCAACGTGCTCTAGAAGGTGTAAGTCAACTACCCTGGCCAGCAAGATCTCCGGATCTGTCCCCCATTGAGCATGTTTGGGACTGGATGAAGCGTCGTCTCACGCGGCCTGCACGTCCAGCACGAACGCTGGTCCAACTGAGGCGCCAGGTGGAAATGGCATGGCAAGCCGTTCCAAGGACTACATCCAGCATCTCTACGATCGTCTCCATCGGAGAACAGCAGCCTACATTGCTGCAAAAGGTGGATATACACTGTACTAGTGCCGACATTGTGCATGCTCTGTTGCTGTGTCTATGTGCCTGTGGTTCTGTCAGTGTGATCATGTGATGTATCTGACCCCAGGAATGTGTCAATAAAGTTTCCCCTTCCTGGGACAATGAATTCACGGTGTTCTTATTTCAATTTCCAGGAGTGTAGATAAGTGGTTGGCAAGTCTCCCTACTTCAGTAGCAGTAGCAGTATACCTTCGCTGTAAATTAAGATACTGCTCTGCTAGCAAGAATCAGAAATGTGGTCCAACCAAAATTCTATTTTGTTGCGACTGCACAGCTGTGTCGCTTCTCTAAATCTTCAGTCTTTCGACAAGTTTGATGCTGCCCGTCAATTGTTGCCTCTCTTCAACTCTACGTATCTGCTACTCCCAATATCCTCTATAATTTTGCATATTGTAGCAGTTTTCTTACACCTGCCATTTACCACTCCCCCGTCCCCCACCTCCACAAATAATTTTCCTTCCAACCACTAGTTAATTATTGGTACATGACATAACAGACGCCCTACTGACGTTTTTCTAGTAATGTCATTGCATAAACTACTTCCAGCTGTTCTTTTTCGTAGTTCATATTTTCGTACTTTATTCGCCCAAAGACTTTGTAACGTTCTTCATTCAATAGCACATTTCAAAAGCTTCCAGCTTTCTCTCCTCCGGATTTCCGATGAACAATAATCGTGACACTGCAGTAGGTAGGCGAATTGTGCACGTCCAAATCAACTCTAATTTTCGCATCGTACTCATTTCGTGAGATGCATGTGGGAGGAAATGTGTTGCCTGACTTACGTCGAAATGTGCTTTTTCGGAATTTCAACGGTAAACCTCCATGCGATTCACAGCGCCTCTCTTGTAGCGTCTGCTCGTGGGCTATGATCACCGTCTCCGGTACGATCTTGTGCTTCCTAAATGAATCCGTGGCGAAACGTGCTTCTGTTCTTTGGATCTTCTCTATATCCACTATTAATGCCAAATGTCAAGCTTTCCCCACTGTGAGTCTCATCCTGGAATCTATTCTCTTTTTTTTTCTTTTTCTTACTAGTTTTATATGCGCATTGCACTTTAGGTCGCTTTGGGCGATTCTTCTTGCACCTCGTTCACATAACGACTTCAGTTCCGCCATATAAGCCAAAGAGGTCGTGGGGTACAGAAATTCAGGATAGGTGGCTCCCCCTGCGACTCTTCTAGACCCACCAGCTGGAGGCCACAATTCCTGAATAAGCCGGGAACTCCACTGACACATCGTTCGCTGACTAAAGACTGTAGGCATCAGCCTCGGATGCCCTGCTGCCGCCTCACTGCTCTCTACTGGATTCCACTTCGGACTACTGCACAGACTATTAACTGCTTGCTGATAACGACTTTGCAAGGAGTTTATGCACTTTCTGGTATTATCCTTCTGCCATCAACTTTGTTCTGTGGGCGTTTAATAGTAGATTACTGAAAGCTGCGGATGTTATTACACAGGAACGGAACGAGAGTGTGTGTGGTTTTGAATTCCGGAAGTCAACGAGTACGGCATCAACCTGCGTGCATTCACCAACGGATCTCATGGACGAACAAAGCGTGCTTAGTTTCAAAAGATCTTTGTTTCCGGAATCCGTGTTGATTCCTATAAAGGAGATGTTGCTTTTGAAAAAGTCATGACACTTCATCATAAATTGTGAACCATAATTCTACAACCGACTGATGTCAGCGAGATGGATTTACAATTATGTGCATTTGTTGGACGACCTGTCTTGATATTGATATGCGCTTTTTTACAATCACTTAGTACTCTCCATTGCTCCAGCGACCTACGATGAATTACTACTAGGAGAGTAACACATCCTTTCGGATTGTTGTTGTTGTTGTCTTCAGTCCTGAGACTGGTTTGATACAGCTCTCCATGCTACTCTATCCTGTGCAAGCTTCTTCATCTCCCAGTACTTACTGCAACCTACATACTTCTGAATCTGCTTAGTGTATTCATCTCTTGGTCTCCCTCTACGATTTTTACCCTCCACGCTGCCCTCCAATGCTAAATTTGTGATCCCCTCATGCCTCAGAGCATGCCCTACCAACCGGTCCCTTCTTCTTGTCAATATGTGCTACAATCTCATCTTCTCCTCAATTCTATTCAATACCTCCTCATTAGTTACGTGATCTACCCATCTAATCTTCAGCATTCTTCTGTAGCATCACATTTCGAATGCTTCTATTATCTTCTTGTCCAAACTATTTATCGTCCATGTTTCACTTCCATACATGGCTACACTCCATACAAATCCTTTCAGAAACGACTTCGTCACACTTAAATCTATACTCGATGTTAACAAATTTCTCTTCTTCAGAAACGCTTTCCTTGCCATTGCCAGTCTACATTTTATATCCTCTCTACTTCGACCATCATCAGTTATTTTGCTCCTCAAATAGCAAAACTCCTTTAATACTCTAAGTGTCTCATTTCCCAATCTAATTCCCTCAGCATCACTCACCTTAATTCGAGTACATCCTTTATACTCGTTTTGCTTTTGTTGATGTTCATCTTATATCCTCCTTTCAAGACACTGTCCATTCCATTCAACTGCTCTTCCAAGTCCTTTGCTGTCCCTGTCAGAATTACAATGCCATCGGCGAACCTCAAAGCTTTTATTTCTTCTCCATGAATTTTAATACCTATTCAGAATTTTACTTTTGTTTCCTTTGCTGCTTGCTCAATATACAGATTGAATAACGTCGGGGATAGGCTACAACCCTGTCTCACTCCCCTCCCAACCGCTGCTTCCCTTTCGTGCCCTTCGACTCTTATAACTGCCATGTGGTTTCTGTACAAATTTGTATGTAGCCTTTCGCTCCCTGTATTTTACCCCTGCCACCTTTAGAATTTGAGAGAGAGTATTCCAGTCAACATTGTCGAAAGCTTTCACTAAGTTTACAAATGCTAGAAACGTAGGTTTGAATTTCCTTAATCTATTTCCTAAGAAAAGTCGTAGGGTCAGTATTGCCTCATATATTCCAACGTTTCTACGGAATTCAAACTGATCTTCCCCGAAGTCGGCTTCTACCAGTTTTTCCACTCGTCTGTAAAGAATTCGCGTTAGTATTTTGCAGCAGTGACTTATTAAATTAATAGTTTGATAATTTTCACATCTGTCAACACCTGCTTTCTTTGGGATTGGAATTATTATATTCTTCTTGAAGTCTTAGGGTATTTCACCTGTCTCATACATCTTGCTCACCAGATGGTAGAGTTTTGTCAGGACTGGCGCTGCCAAGGCTGTCAGTATTTCCAATGGAATGTTGTCTACTCCCGGGGCCTTGTTTGGTCTCAGGTCTTTCAGTGCTCTGTCAAACTATTCGCGCAGTATCGTGTCTCCCATTTCATCTTCATCTACATCCTCTTCAATTTTCATAATATTGTCCTCAAGTACATCGCCCTTGTATAGAGCCTCTATATACTCCTTCCACCTTTCTGCTTTCTCTTCTTTGCTTAGAACTGGGTTTATACCTGAGCTCTTGATATTCATACAAGTGGCTGTCTTTTCTCCAAAAGTCTCTTTAATTTTTCTGTAGGCAGTATCTATCTTACCCCTAGTGAGATAAGCCTCTACATCCTTACATTTGTCCTCTAGCCATCCCTGCTTAGCCATTTTGCACTTCCTGTCAATCTCATTTTTGAGACGTTTGTATTCCTTTTTGCCTGGTTCATTTACTGCGTTTTTATACATTCTCCTTTCATCAATTAAATTCAATATTTCTTCGGTTACCCAAGGATTTCTACCAGCCCTTGTCCTTTTACCTACTTGATCCTCTGCCGCCTTCACTACTTCATCCCTCAGAGCTACCCACTCCTCTTCTACTGTATTTCTTTCCCCCATTCCTGTCAATTGTTCCCTTATCCTGTCCCTGAAACTCTGTGCAACCTCTGGTTTAGTCAGTTTATCCAGGTCCCATCTCCTTGAATTCCCCCCTTTTTGCAGTTTCTTCAGTTTTAATCTACAGTTCATAACCAGCAGATTGTGGTCAGAGTCCACATCTGCGCCTGCAAATGTCTAACAATTTAAAACCTGGTTATTAAATCTCTGTCTGACCATTATGTACTCTATCTAATACCTTGTAGTATCTCCAGGATTCTTCCATGCATACAACCTTATTTTATAATTCTTGAAACAAGTGTTAGCTATGATTAAGTTATGCTTTGTGCAAATTTCTACCAGACGGCTTCGCCTTTCATTTCTCTCCCCCAATCCATATTCACCCACTATGTTTCCTTCTCTCCCTTTTCCTGCTCTCGAATTCCAGTCACCCCTGACTATTAAATTTTCGTCTCCCCTCACTACCTGAATAATTTCTTTTATCTCATCATATATATCTTCAATTTCTTCATCATCTGCAGAGCCAGTTGGCATATAAACTTGTACTACTGTAGTAGGCATGGGCTTCGTGACTATTTTGGCCACAATAATGCGTTCACTATGCTGTTTGTAGTAGCTTACCCGCATTCCTATTTTCCTATTCATTATTAAACCTACTCCTGCATTACCCCTAATTGATTTTGTGTTTATAACCCTGTAGTCACCTGACCAGAAGTCTTGTTCCTCCTGCCACCGAACTTCACTAATTCCTACAATATCTAACTTTAACCTATCCATTTCCCTTTTTAAATTTTCTAACCTACCTACCCGATTAAGGGATCTGACATTCCACACTCCGATCCGTAGAACGCCAGCTTTCTTTCTCCTGATAACGACGTCCTCCTGAGTAGTCCCCGCCCGGAGTTCCGAATGGGGGACTATTTTACCTCCGGAATATTTTACCCAATAGGACGCCATCATCATTTAACCAGTAAATCTGCATGCCCTCGGGCAAAATTACGACTGTAGTTTCCCCTTGCTTTCAGCCGTTCGCAGTACCAGCACAGCAAGGCCGTTTTGGTTAATGTTACAAGGCCAGATCAGTCAATCATCCAGACTGTTGCACCTGCAACTACTGAAAAGGCTGCCGCCCCTCTTCAGGAACCACACGTTTGTATGGCCTCTCAACACATCCCCTTCCGTTGTGGTTGCATCTGCGGTACGGCCATCTGTATCGCTGAGGCACATAAGCCTCCCCACCAACGGCAAAGTCCATGGTTCATGGGAGTACTATGCAGAATTTTAGAAGTATGAAATCATTTTATTTTATGTCCTATTCCGTGGTCATTCAGTTCGATCTGTAATTCCAGCGTACATGCGGTAGTAACAAGGAGGACCTGCCGTAACGAAAGAAATACTGAAGACAGAATCGATTGTTCCGGCTAGTTTATCTGTAATCTTCTGTTTCGTTAGGAGCATTATCACTGAGCAACTGTTTACTGTTTACTTATGATCACAACTACATGGGATTTTCATCGGACAGGTCGACAATTATTCGGTAGAATAACTACCAATCGGGTCTCCGGGTGGGAATAATTTCGAAAACCTTGTGATGCGAAAAAAATGGCGTTCTACTGTTCGGAGCGTGGAAGGTTAGCTCCCTGAATCATACAGATAAGTTGGAGAACTTAGTAAAATAACCACACAGATTGAAATAAGGTATAAATGGAATTAGTGAATTATGGTGACCGGAAGAATAAGATTTAGGTGCGTATAATGCTATCAAATCCAAATAGCAGTAACACGAGAGTAGGTCCAGTAACGTACAAGAGAATAAAAATGACAATGAACAAGGAATAGTTAATTTTGTAATAGAGGGAAGTTTCTGTCGGAGGTGGGGATTGTAGAAGGAGGTAAGTTTGAGCACATTTAAGTCGATGTATGTTACAGTAGTTAAGCAGAGGAGAGACTACTTCAAATCGATCTTCGGACTTAAAACCACAAGACAATACTTGAAAGGCGTCGGTATGCGTTAAAAACTGAAGTTCTGCCATGATCGGTTAGTTGAATAACTAAACTATTAAACTCCTTTATGCCCTAGAAAAAAATTGGAAACACTATTTGATGACAAATACTTAACATAATAATCACAGGCACACGCCCTTACATAATCTAAAAACAACTGAAATGAACTTTGCACAGCTATTGTTGGAAAATTAAATAATAAGTAATGATTCATCAACATTCTGTTAAAAAATTAAACTGTGTTTGGGGTTGGGTTGATTTGGTCGAAGAGACCAAACAGCGAGGTCATCGGTCTCATCGGATTAGGGAAAGATGCGGAAGGAAGTCGGCCGTGCCCTGTCAAAGGAACCATCCCGGAATTTGCCTGAAGCGATTTAGCGAAATCACGGAAAACCTAAACCAGGATGGCCGGACGCGGGATTGAACTGTCATCCTCCCGAATGCGAGTTCAGTGTGCTAACCACTGCGCAAACTGTGTTTGCTTTCGGCTTATAGCACAAAGCAGTGCAAATGAGGATGTTCCTTCAGATATGTAATCATTATTCTGAATTCGACAGAATAATGAAGCCAATACTTTCTTGAACCACTAACATCCGAAAACAGGTTCAGAATGTAGTTTCCACCTAATATATTAATTACAAAGCCCTTTCCTATTCACACTACCTCTCAGTAAAATGCCAGGACACCACGCAGTTTGTTTAGAAAACAGCGATCGTCCGTAATAGCAGGAGACTCCTTATCCTTCTCTGTCTGAAACCTAATATCGTGCAAAGAAATAATATTTATTGCTAGCGTATTACAATTTGAAAATGTAATTAACTCTGTTCAGTTCGTACCATACTATAAAATTTTTATGCCGTTTTAGGCTTCAAGAAGCGTGCTCAATATGGCGGCCTGCCAGAATATAGTTGCTTTAAGTAAACGAAATAAATCATGCGGCTTGGATGGAGTCAAATAACTGAAAGAAAAAGTTATAAACATGTATCTATACTGCCTTCAAATAATTACGTTGGTTTACGTAGCCAACTTGGATTCTTAAGACGTAAATACACGATAAGCTTCTCGGAATGAGTAATGAAAAGATATGCTCGCAATACGCTACTTCTCTCAAGACAATAATTCATTTACAGTACAGGAGCAGACGGAAGTTTGAATCCGCAGCACGACGGACTGAAAAGATAATGTTCGCTTCCATAATTAGCTTCCATTTAACAAAAGGTGAGGAACCTGTGAGGTTCCATTTCGTCATGTAAATGGGTATCCTCGCGAGTCTGAACGCGGAGTAATCGCGAGTTAGCTTTGCATAACTTCGGGAATACACTCCAGAAATAACTTATACATGCATCTAACATTCACCACGGCAAGAAACTGAAAGATCTCGCCCGATTTCTTCATCAGTGCAGAAATTTTAGACCAGCTCAGACCATCAGATAAAGCCAGCTTTTCTCCAAAATCAACACTCAAAGTATTGTAAAGAATAGATCGCGATTTAAGAAAAGCAAAATGTTAGTGACTGTATCAGCTAGATTCCTGTTCCTAGTGCTTCATGGTCAATCTAAGACCTTTCCATTGTCGCTTCTGCAGTTAACTAATACCCTAATGACTTTTTCTGGTGCTACGGTCGCAGGTTCGAATCCTGCCTGGGGCATGGATGTGTGTGACGTCCTTAGGTTAGTTAAGTTTAATTAGTTCAAGTTCTAGGCGACTGATGACCTCAGAAGTTAAGTCGCATAATGCTCAGAGCCATTTGAACCATTTGAACTTTTTCTGGTTTTGATCTGCAAGGACGGAAATTCTCTTCCGCGATTAATATAGTTGATATTCTCCATTCTCCGACAGCAGCAGATAATTCATCATTGAGCGTATAGAGAGGTTCCTCTAACAACATTATGCAACCCGACAACGGAGAGTAAGAGATCTGCTCCGATATTGTTGCAGAGCCGACAGAGCAGCTGTTTTAATCCATCTATTCGGCTCCAAACCAGAAGACCGCTACTGGCTCTGGGTACGATGCTTCCACAACGCGTGTGGGACTAGCTGCCTTCGCCTCTTCAGTCATCCATCTAAGGAAACCGATGATGATCTCAGAACTAAGGCTGTAAGAGTCATTCTCTCCGACGTATTTCAGCTGATGGCACCCAGTGCATCCAATAGCTACCGGCAGAACTTCTTCCACGTATCGGACGAGAGCTCCCGGCCAACTTACCGTGTACATACAAGCCGTTATTCCTGTCCGGTTTAACGCAGGAACTTCCAGTTTCAAACATACCTACACTCTGTACTCGTCTGGACTTGTCTGAATTCGCTCTTTTACTTTAATTAATTTTCAGACATTACTGTACATCTCGTAGCCCTAATTCTCGTGTGTGATTGTTCTCAAACTCGGTGTGGGTGCGACCTTTGAGCGATTCTGTTGTTCTACTTCTTTGTAACAGGAATCCTATCTATTTTAAGTGGGTTCGAGAGGGGATTGGTAGGAGTGGATTCTGGTCTCGTAAATTGCCCACAGACCTACATCTACATCTACATCCATACTCCGCAAGCCACCTGGCGGTGTGTGGCGGAGGGTACCCTGAGTACCTCTATCGGTTCTCCCTTCTATTCCAGTCTCGTATTGTACGTGGAAAGAAAGATTGTCGGTATGCTTCTGTGTGGGCTCCAATCTCTCTGATTTTATCCTCATGGTCTCTCCGCGAGATATACGTAGGAGGGAGCAATATACTGCTTGACTCTTCGGTGAAGGTATGTTCTCGAAACTTTAACAAAAGCCCGTGCCGAGCTACTGAGCGTCTCTCCTGCAGAGTCTTCCACTGGAGTTTATCTATCTATCTCTATCTCTTCTATCAACCCTATCTGGTGCGGATCCCACACTGCTGAGCAGTATTCAAGCAGTGGGCGAACAAGCGTACTGTAACCTACCTCAACTAGAAATATATGGCTTGTGAAGTAAACGGAAGGCAAAGGACTGGAGTGTGTATCTTGCAATGTTGTTGCGCTGCCTTGCACATTGATATTTAGGCGGCAAGGGTAATTTGTGCGATGTAAGGTTGTTTTGGGTAACAATGTAAGGTAGAGGGTATAGTAAGCACCTGATAAAGGTAGCCGAGTATGCAATCCTTCAGAACATCGAGAACAGATTAAAATCCAACCCCCCTCCATCCTCACTCTGTGAGGGTAGTACGCACTTTCAGACTGGACAAAGAATCCGCACTGGATCCAGTGACGACACAGAGGACAATGCGGTTCTGGAGAGTTTGCGAAAGAGTCTGCCAATGACGGAAGTACCCAGAGTACAGAATTCAAGACATTTCGATCTTCGTAAAGCAACCTGTGAACCGATTCTGTAACACAATGTGAGTGCCACTACTCATTTTATTTTGAGTCACCTATCCTGTAGAGTTGATTTCTGTCTCAGTGTCGGACACAAGCGCTGATAGTTGTTTGCGAATGTGAGAGGTCCAGTGCGTGAGTGTAAGGAGTGATTCAACCATTAATGTGACAATGTAATATACTAAGTGCTTATGCTTAACAATGTACGAGCTCGCCCCCTTCCGTTTGAAACGGCCACCCAGATTAAGTTTCCAACGATTTCTCAACAACACTGAGGCAAATACCGCGTTGTTTCCTTCAAAAGGATGCGGCTGATTTTACTCCCATTCATCGCCAGTTCGAGGTTATACTTCGTTTTTAGCATTTTTGTCGTCGGCTTGACGCTAAGCCCTAATCTTACTTCCATTTAGTTACTACATCTGCTGTTAGAATGATCGGTTCCACCTTCTTTATCGAGACCGAAGTCATTCGCATGAACCCAGGTACAGTCTACAGTCAAAAGTGGCAGCATACAGATGATACGCATCCATTCCCATGTTGCTTACACTTTCGTCACAGAGTAATTGTGAATATGTTTTTGATGTATCTTCAGCTGCACCTATAGATGTATCGGTAAATGTGCTACACGTAATTGAAACGCACACAGGAAATGGATTCGCAAGATGTGCTTAGATCTGTGGGACCTACGTTCTAGGAAGAAATGATAGTGTACTCCGTCTACCAATAGAAAAGCTCGGCAACTTTTCAAGATACTAAACGAGCCGATTACACGTCGAATCCATGATAAAATAAAGAACTTTTTCGTAGTTTTTATTTTCTTTATTTTGTTATTATATGTCCCTTTTGATTATAAAGAAGCAGTAATTTATTTTACTTTATAGTTCGGTAACTACAAATTGTTAGTTTTGTTCAACTAATCATTAGGTTCGATAGGTGCTCAGGAAAATGGAAGGAAGATAGATTAGAGTTTAATATTCTGACGATAGCGCTGTCATTAAAGACGGAACACACGTTCGAATTACGAAAAGATAGGGGAAGGAAATAGACCGCCCTCTTTGCAAAGGAACAGTTAGACATTTGCCTGGGGTGAGTTCGGGATATTACGTAAACAGAAATCTAGACTATCAGATTGGGTTCTGAACTCTCGTCGTGCCAAATGCGAGTCCAGTCTGCTAACGCCTGCGCCGCGTCCCTCGGTTTTAGTAAGTTGTATCGAACATAGCATTAGCTATTGATTTTCAGTCGTTCTTTGTAAGTTGATATTACGTATATCGAGACCTGGCTCACTAGGGCTCATTTTCGTAAACCGTACAATCAGTCAAACTACATTGCATCAGTAAAATACAGAAAATCAAGTTTCACGATAGTCTCGTCTACTGGCTGCAGCGCCTAGCTGCGCTACTACCCGCCAAACAAGGGGAAATGCAGTGATGCGTGTGATATCTGTTGCGATATTTCTCTTTGTTCTTCATGGTTGCCTACTAACAGGCGCTCCAGCTGATTGCCATCGCATCAGGTTACAGCATTAGAGTGTTGAACGCATCTGCCAAAATTAATAAAATGTTCCTGGCTATCAAGCTGTGGTCGAATGGATTTCAAATTAAAACCCAACGTTTCGTCCCCATCTGCGAAGAACATTTTCAAGGGGGGATCGTCTCTTCTTTTAATGTCGGAATCACACCCTGGCTCGCTATTGACTACAGCAAAATTCCGCTTACGCGTGCTTCCACGCAGTGGCTTGACGTCACATGTTTTGAATATCCGAGCTCAGTTGTCGACTGCCGTCGTCCGCTGTTGCTAACACCTCGCGGTGGGAGACTGGTACACATCTTATTCAGCACCGGAATCCAGATGTCATTCAGTTTCACGCCCTCCTCCTACTGATATTCCTGGGGTGTTTTACAATCGCTATGCCCTTTCTGCATAGCCTTTCATGATATCCGCTTCTGTCTATCAATACTTGAGTCGTATGAAAATGAATGTCTTGGTCTCCTGGCTGCAAAGCATGTTCCACAACAGCTGCTCAGTCAGTCTCCCCTTTCCTGCAATTGCTCTTGTGCTCTTCCAGTAGTTTTTTAACCAATTGTTATGTAATATGCACGTGCACCTCCCGACAACTACACGGAATCCTATAAAGTTCTGCTCTTTCCAGCGGTCGGATAACAACTTCGGCCGATTTCAGGTAAACTTGTATCTTCCATGTGGATTTGGGATGACCGTTGTGCTCCACTTTTTCAGGACTTCTCCTATGCGGTCAGTAAGGTCCTTAATGAAAGACAGGGAAACTTCCGGTTTCACCGGCACTTGACGATCGCCACGATTTCTACGTAGTGGTCTCAACACTCTTTTATTTTTGTGAACCATTCTTGAACAATGCACTGATGAGGAGTTTTAATTCTGCGTCAAGCAGCTCTGGTTCGCAGATTTTTCTTGCTATATCCTCCAACTTTTTTATGATGCCTCGCTTTTGTTGTGGGTGGTGGTCCAAACCCCGATGTAGGTAACGATCCGCGTACGTGGGTTTTCGATAAACTGTGTGGCCCAACCTGCCATTCTTTTTCTTGATAACTAGCACATCGAGAAAATTTACTCTTTCGTCTGCCTCCTCCTCCTCCTCCATGATAAACTGTATCTTCGGACTCATCTCGTTGAGATGTTTGTGAAAACGACATAGTTCCTCTCTGCCATGCTGCCACAAATCAGACGTATCTTCCACGTACCGGAACCAAATATGAGGTTTCTAGTTCGCAGTTTCCAATGCCAGTTCCTCAAATTTTTCCACAAATCAATTCGCTGTAACTGGATTTGAGGGACTCCCAATAGCGACACCATCTGTCCGTTCATAGAACTCATTGTTCCATTTCAGATACGTGGTTATGAAGTAATATTTAAACAGTTCTGCAGTATTTGGGGGAATAATCCGATTCAGCTATTGGAACGCATCAGTGAGCAGAACCGTAGTGAATAGTGATATTACATCAAAACTCACTAATATGTCTTACGACTGTACCTCTATGCCGTTTAATTTACCGCTAAAATGTCCCGAATCTTGATATACGAATCAAAAATGGCTCTGAGCACTATGGGACTTAACATCTCAGGTCATCAGTCTTCTAAAACTTAGAACTACTTAAAGCTAACTAATCTAAGGACATCACACACATCCATGCCCGAGGCAGTTATATATATATATATATATATATATATATATATATATATATATATATATATATATATATATTTTGTGGGATCTAAAATTTAAGAAAACCTCTCTCACACCGGCCTGATTTAGCTTCACTGATCAGGATAGTAAAAACATGCGTATGTTAAGGGAATTTTCATTTACAAAGCAGCCTTATCACATTCACACAGTTCATTACTGTTCTATCCTGATCAAATTGAGCTTAACTTAAATTCCATAAGGCAGTGAAGCAATTTCGAAGTCTCGGTGCGGCGAAAATTGGCAGTCGATCTCCTGAAAATATTTGTAATAATTGTGATCACATGGGGAAGACCGGAGATCTGCTGATAAGACCGTGTTAGCCTATTTATTTGAAGTAACTAGATATCTTGAGCATAGAAAACGGCAGGTTCGTCCAGTGTAAATCATACGTTCCCCACTGATCCCGTGCAACACAGCTTAGTAAGCAGACACTGTCAATAATAATCAGTTAAATAATACGCGAACACACTTACTTTAGTTTAGTTCATGTATTAAATTCCTTCCCATACAGAATCTCATCAAGATGGCGACTAGCTCAACAATGCATACATATACATCCACCTTCTTTCACGGCTAATCGGCAAGCATTCCTTCATTCTTTTCATAACAGAAAACATAGATAGCAGAGAAGCTATTCCATGGAGCAAATGGACGCTCCAAGGAATAATACGGCTTGAAACTACTTTGCAATGATAATCATCGTATATTGAAGTTTAGGAATCGGTAAGATAAGAAGAGATGTACTGAGTTATATAATTTATAAAATTTCTGAAAATATCGGGGAGAGACCGCTGCAAGAGACATTACAGCAGGATTCGAACCTGCGACCGTAGCGGTCGCGCGGTTCCAGACTGAAGCACCTAGAACCGCTCGGCCACCAGCGGCCGGCGATATACAAATCAGATAAGACCTATATGCCGTTTAATTTACTGACCAAATGTGCTGAATTCTTGATATACGATTCAAATCGGCCCACGTACGGTCATAATAACTTTGTCAAGAACTTGGTAATCGAATAGGTGGGCAACCAACAGCACTCACTGTAGGCGTTAAGGGAATATGTTCTTTATGCACCTTCGGTAGTCCATAACGTCTTGGTGGTAGCAACTGAACAGACCTTTCTGAACGCCCTGTTCGATAGAGGACTTCCTTATGAAATGCGTAACAGTTATAAGAACTTTGTCGGTGGGTTCTTAACTCAGTTTCCTGTATGTGTGCGGATCTCGTAATCCTTACTCTTACTATGATAGTCGGTCACAATAGAAACAACCGTTGTATTTCCCTTGTCAGCGGGGAGAATTATAACATTATCATTCAGGTGTTTTATGGGATGTCTCTCACTCAGAGTTAATTGATTTTTGGAGGCTTTGCGGAGGCAATACTGTTACAGCTTCTACTCCGATTTATTCAGCTATAACCGGCAAAGCGAAAAGAGCGTTAAGACCACCACGTAGAAATCATAGCGAAGCTCAAGCGCCGGTGAAATCGAAAGTTTTCCTGCCTTTCACCAAGGACGTTACTGACAGCAAAGGAAAAATCTTGAAAAAGCAGAACATCGCGGTGATCCAAAAAACCACTTGGAAGGTACAAGATCACCTGAAATCGGCCAAAGATGATCACCAACTGCTGGAAAAGGCAGGAATTTATATGATTCGGTGTAGTTGTGGGGAGGTGTGCGTGGCCATTACAGAAAGAACGGTCAAAAAACGAATAGAAGAGCACAAGGGCACATTGCAGAATAGGGGAGATTGACAGATCAGTTGTTCTGGAACATGCTTTGCAGCCAGGAGACCAACACATTCATTTTCATACGACTCAAGTATTGACAGCCAGAAGCGGATATCATGAAAGGCTATGCAGAAAGGGCATAGCGATTGTAAAACACCCCAGGAATATCAGTAGGAGGAGGGCGTGAAACTGAATGACATCTGGATTCCGGTGCTGAAGAAGATGTGTACAGTCTCCGGCCATGGGGTGATAGCAATAGCGTACGACGACAGTCGACAACGGCCAGTTGTGCTCGGATATTCAAAACATGTGACGTCAAGCCACTGCGTGAAAGCACGTGGAAGTAGAATTTTGCTGTCAGTAGCGAGCCAGTGTGTGATTTGGACATTCAAGGAAAATCCGATTCCCCTTCAAAATGTCCTCCGTTGGGTCTAATATGAAATCCATTCGTCCACGATATGATAGCCTCGGAACATTTTACTATCTGTGACATTTACGGCCGTGGAAGTTTATATTTTACAATGACCACATCTGTTTCACTGTTTCTCTCTTGTAAAGTAACTGAATTATGCAGGGAGATTTCGTGCAGAACACATTTTGGAGTAAATCACGAACGTTGAAATATGGGACCGCTGCTTTATGAGTCCTTTAATAACGACAAAGTGACATTAAGCAATAAGAAAGATGGTGTATCGATCTAGAGGGGAAAGAAATCCCCGTAATATTTTTGAGTTCTATATGCAAAGTCAAAACCACGCATTTTTCTTGGTGAGGCCCTAAAGGGCGTGGTACCTTTGACTCATATCCTAGTGAACTGAATGTCTACCTGAGTAGATTAATGAAGTGTTGGTCTTATCCATTTAATGAATCGATTGGCCTTAATCAGTGTAACTCATCTTTACAATAGATTTTAAACTCAAGTTTCTGATGTTTAAACTCAAATTCCTGGTGTTTCTTGTTTTTTGTTTTAACTTGCAAAGAAAAAAATCCGGTGATAATTCTTTATTTTGTTGCAGCACAGAAGAAAATACATTTCTTACTTTCACCAATTCAAAACCTACTTAGGCCCTACGTCCGACGGGTACACTTTGCCTTAGAAACGAAGTATGGCAGTGATTAAGTATTCGGGTGTACCGGGTTCAAATTTCGAATGGTTATCCTGATGTGAGTTCTCACCACACCAGATGAATAGACAACGGCCACTCCCGTCCACCTCTTTATCTTCAGGTTACCTTGCACCCACCTGTAATGTTTTCAATAAGACATGAAATACTCCCACTCTTTCCATTGCCTCCTATCCCATGTAAGATGGGATTTATTTTTATATTTCCTTGTTACTACTTGTAGATAGCAGGAATAGTTGAGGAATATGAACATGTTACTGGTTGTTAATAGAATTAATCTTGAATAAGTTATTTTCCATCGCTAATCCTCTCAATGACATCATGCCTACTTTTTATGTTTTTATTATCATCAAATTTATTATTATTATTGTTAATTGTTATGAAACGCGCGTTGGCCGCTAGAGGCCCACACGAAGCATCTGCTTGATGTGAGATATTCTGAGGCACCACATTTATTTCACCTTCTCAAAATGCACTTTCTACCTTTCTTCCAATCAACTTATCCTTTCCAGAATGAGATTTTCACCCTGCAGCGGAGTGTGTGCTGATATGAAACTTCCTGGCAGATCAAAATTGTGCGCCGGACCGAGACTCGAACTCGGAACCTTTGCCTTCCGCGGGCAAGTGCTCTACCAATTTAGCTACCCAAGCACGACTCGTGATCCGTCCTCGCAGCTTTAATTCCGGTAGTACCTCATCTCCTACCTTCTCAACTTCACAGAAGCTCTCCTGCGAAACTTGCAGAACTAGCACTCCTGGAAGAAAGGATATTGCGGACACATGGCACAGGTCCGAGTTCGAGCCTGCCAGGAAGTTTCATATCAGTGCACACTCCGCTGCAGAGTGAAAATCTCATTCTGGAAACATCCCCCAGGCTGTCGTTAAGCCATGTCTCCGCAAGATCCTTTCTTTCAGGAGTGCTAGTTCTGCAAGGTTCGCAGAAGAGCTTCTGTAAAGTTTGGAATGCAGGAGACGAGGTACTGGCAGAAGTAAAGCTGTGAGGACGGGGCGTGAGTCGTGCATGGGTAGTTCAGTTGGTAGAGCACATCCCCGCGAAAAGCAAAGGTCCCGAGTTCGAGTCTCGGTCCGGCACACAGTTTTAATCTGCCAGGAAGATTCAAGTTATTCTTTATCTCCTGGCTCACTTCCCACTTGAGTACTTTGTGGTAAAGAAGATGTTGTCTGAAAGAAGAAAATGTTAGACTAGGAAGGCGACGTTCTCATGGTATGCATGACCATGTTTTGGGAAAAACATCTACCTAGGTGGGACCACAGTCCCTCATTTAGGAAGTGATCTAATCTTTCTGAGCTGACCACTTCATATTTCTGAAAGAAAGCAGTTAAGCTTCCTGACAGTAGTACCCACGACATATATGTGTTTGTCGCTCATTAAAGAACCTGGCGACTTCCTGTAGTTGGGGGGCGTTACAGTCCTATCTCCACTAGATACATAAGCCAACCGCTCTGTGCGTATCGTCCCAGCTTCTAAAATGAGAATGCACAGATTGTATTCTATGACCTTCCTACCATTTGCTCAAAAGCTCAGTTTATAGTAGTCCTTCTTAAATAGCTGCCCCACCCATTTTCAGCCACCCGGCCGTCTTCCTTGATGGACTGGCAACTGGCCCAGATAAAAGGTGCCCTGCTGCTCGACTCTAGCTGGAAAGAGGAAACGGCTTCGGCCAGAACTCCCTCTGCACGTAAGAACCACCGAACACTGTTTCCCAGAATCACTCACAAGGCGAAATCCCTGTGCTCAGCATTTATGGCCTCCAATCCATTTCGTTCCCTGTTCTCAGTTGCCTCTGCTACGGCTTCATGGATACAAGCTCTCTACAAGTTACAAATGCAGTTACAAGAAAATTCTGCCTATAGTTTCCTTATGCAGAAAAACTGAGATCATGTCCTCAAATATGAATGTTAATCTGGCTAACAATGTTGTTAATGCAAGAGAGTGGCATGGTACCTCTCAGTGTATCTACGAGGTTTATTCGGAAAGTAAGGAACGATCGGTTGCGAAATGGAAACCACAGTGAAAATCCGATGAAATTTTGCATAGGTGTGTTGGGCAGTGTCTCTAGTATGCCCGTCGATCGCGTTTCGTCGTTCTTTCTAGTTCTGAGCACACAGGGGGCACATAAAGATACCTAGAACAATAATGTCTACCGCCAAGTACGAGAGCCTGATGAGAAATTTCGCCTGAATCTATGCAGCCAACATTACATAACTGTCGCGCGTTTTCTTCTTCAAGACAATTCTCAACCACATTCTGCAGGGGCAATGAAGATGCTCCTGCATCGTTTTCAATTGGAAATGACTGATTACCCACAATGCAGTCCGTAATTGTCTCCACCTGAGTTTCATCTCTGCTCACATGCACTGCTGGCTATGAAGACAACATTTTGGCACAGACAACGAGCTGTAGGCCAGCGTAGAGAATGGGTGAAAAGCATTAGCGGCTGCCTTTTATAATGAGGGTATTTGAAAGTTGGAACAACGCTACGACAAACGTCTAAGTCGGATCGACGACTATGGAGATAAGTAGCTGGACGTTGTAGCTAACTGTAGCAAATAAAACAGTTTTGATTTTCACTGTGGTTTCGAATTCGCGACCTATCGTTCCTTACTTCCAGAATAGCTCTCGTATTTTTCTTTTATTCACGAGAGTACCTAAGTACCTGGTTCCATCTTCCAGCAGAATGCCTTTCTGATCACGAAGAGTTTTATACCTGTGGCCTTTTCTTGGTTAACATAAAGCTCTGGTTTTCTTGACGTTTGGTTTGTTTTCCCAGCAGTTGCCGAGCACAGTTGGACACTGGTTTAAGAGAGAGGGCTCACGCTGGTGGACGGCAGTTCCAGTTCCTGCTAGGTCAGATTTAGGTTTTTCTTGCTTTCCTTAAATCGCATTAATTAGATTCTGGGACATTTCCTTTGAAAAGGATAGAGCTAATATCCTTTCGCAACCTGAGCTTGTACTCCGTCTCTAAAGATCTCTCCTCCAATGACGGAACATTAAATTTTAATCTTCCTTCCTTCTTTCCTTCCTTCTTTACTATGACTCCATTATTTCCACATGCTGTTGAAAGTTACTGAAATTTATTTTCGTTTTCCCCAGGTCATATTTCCTGCGAATTGCGACATATGGACGTCATTTAACATGTCGTTCATGTTGATATTAAATCATATTGAGATCATGATTGATTGTGGTAAGCTTGGTGGCATAATCATAGTAGCTGTTCATTGTAGATCAGTAAGTACAAAAAAATTGTAGACTTGCAAAGATCTATCTATTAGTCGACTTTAGCGCTCAGTGTTTTTCCTTATTATTAGCATATTATACGTACGATTCTCGACTTACATTTGTTACTGGCCTTCTCTAAGATTGCCTGTGACTTAAAAAGGGTGAAGTCGTAGACAATATCTTCGGTAATTCTCAATAGTCACAGTTTCCGATGCAGTGGTATATTTCTTTTCTAGTAAATTTTGATTTCATTTAAATACGATTCGTTCCAACAATTTGTCAAATGCCGGAATAAGAGAAATTCGTCGACAGCAATAGCTGCTCGTTTTATTTCGTGATTAGTACTGTTCTACCAAGATTTTACAAAGCAGTTTAGAAGACAGCTGCTAAGAATTCACTCGTAAATTTCTTGTTCATTGGACAAAGATTTTTCCTATAGCTGGTAAAGAACATTTTATTATTTTTTGTTAATCGTGAGTGATCCAATGGCTCCATTCTCTGGAAAACTTCTCTTCTTTCACACTTTTGTTGCTATTTTTGTTCTATTTTCGCGTTTTTTAGAGAAATTTAAAATTCTCTTTGGTTTCCATTCTTGAAATATTTTTATCTGTGGTCCTCTTGACTATGTCGTCTTTTTTCTGCAAGGATCATTGTTGTAATTCTTGTGTTTAGAGGCATTTTCTAGAGCCGGCAGTTCGCCATGAATTTTTGCTCTATTGGATTGGTAGCGGAAGCACCGGAGTTCATGCTAATCAACTCACTTTTCGGGCTGTACGATTGCAAGCACCTCCTACTAGGTGCAAAGAGTGCCACAGTTATTTAGCAGAGTTATATGAGCCTAGTGTCACGACCTGTTTCTGGTTCTACAAACAGTGTGGATACAGTGGTAACTGGGACTACCGAGGAACAGCATTTGTAAAATTTTTACCAACTCTTCCAAACGGTACAAAGTTCAGCTTGACGACGTAGCACTAAAAATTAAAGTAGCGTACTTGTAACACACTCCCATGAACCATGGACTTTGCCGTTGGTGGAGAGGCTTGCGTGCCTCAGCGATACAGATAGCCGTACCGTAGGTTCAACCTCAACGGAGGGGTATCTGTTGAGAGGCGAGACAAACGTGTGGTTCCTGAAGAGGGGCAGCAGCCTTTTCAGTAGTTGCAGGGGCAACAGTCGGGATGATTGACTGATCTGGCTTGTAACGTTAACCAAAACGGCCTAGCTGTGCTGGTACTGCGAACGGCTGAAAGTAAGGGGAAACTACGGCCGTAATTTTTTCTGAGGGCATGCAGCTTTACTATATGATTAAATGATGATGGCGTCCTATTGGGTAAAATATTCCGGAGGTAAAGTAGTCCCCCATTCGGATCTCCGGGCGGTGACTACTCAAGAGGACGTTGTTATCACGAGAAAGAAAACTGGTGTTCTACGGATCGGAGCGTGGAATGTCAGATCCCTTAATCGGGCAGGTAGGTTAGAAAATTTAAAAAGGAAAATGGATAGGTTCAAGTTAGATATAGTGGGAATTAGTGAATTTCGGTGGCAGGAGGAACAAGACATCTGGTCAGGTGACTACAGGGTTATAAACACAAAATCAAATAGAGGTAATGCAGGTGTAGGTTTAATAATGAATAGGAAAATAGGAATGCGGGTAAGCTACTACAAACAGCATAGTGAACGCATTATTGTGGCCAAGACAGATACGAAGCCCACACCTACTACAGTAGTGCAAGTTTATATGCCAACTAGCTCTGCAGATGACGAAGAAATTGAGGAAATGTATGATGAAATAAAAGAAATTATTCAGATAGTGAAGGGAGATGAAAATATAATAGTCATGGGTGACTGGAATTCGGCAGTAGGAAAATGGAGAGAAGGAAACGTAGTAGGTGAATATAGACTGGGGCAAAGAAATGAAAGAGGAAGCCGCCTGGTAGAATTTTGCACAGAGCACAACTTAATCATAGATAACACTTGGTTCAAGATTCATAAAAGAAGGCTGTATACATGGAAGAACCCTGGAGATACTGACAGGTTTCAGATTGATTATATAATGGTAAAACAGATATTTAGGAACCAAGTTTTAAATTGTAAGACATTTCCGGGGGCAGATGTGGACTCTGACCACAATCTATTGGTTATGACCTGTAGATTAAAACGGAAGAAACTGCAAAAAGGTGGGAATTTAAGGAGATGGAACATGGGTAAACTAAAAGAACCAGAGGTTGTACAGAGTTTCAGGGAGAGCATAAGGGAGCAATTGACAGAAATGGGGGAAAGAAATACAGTAGACGAAGAATGGGTAGCTTTGAGGGATGAAGTAGTGAAGGCAGCAGAGGATCAAGTAGGTAAAAAGACGAGGACTAGTAGAAATCCTTGGGTAACAGAAGAAATATTGAATTTAATGGAAGAAAGGAGAAAATATAAAAATGCAGTAAATGAGGCAGGCAAAAAGGAATACAGACGTCTCAAAAATGAGATCGACAGGAAGTGCAAAATGGCTAAGCAGGGATGGCTAGAGGACAAATGTAAGGATGTAGAGGCTTATCTCACTAGGGGTACGATAGATACTGCCTACAGGAAAATTAAAGAGACCTTTGGAGATAAGAGAACCACTTGTATGAACATCAAGAGCTCAGATGGAAACCCAGTTCTAAGCAAAGAAGAGAAAGCAGAAAGGTGGAAGGAGTATATAGAGGCTCTATACAAGGGCGATGTACTTGAGGACAATATTATGGAAATTGAAGAGGATGTAGATGAAGATGAAACGGGAGACTCGATATAGTGTGAAGAGTTTGACAGAGCACTCAAAGACCTGAGTTGATACAAGGCCCCCGGAATAGACAACTTTCCATTGGAACTACTGACGGCCTTGGGAGAGCCAGTCATGACAAAACTCTACCATCTGGTGAGCAAGATGCATGAGACAAGCGAAACACCCTCAGACTTCAAGAAGAATATAATAATTCCAATCCCAAAGAAAACAGGTGTTGACATATGTGAAAATTAGCGAACAATCAGTTTAATAAGTCACAGCTGCAAAATACTAACGCGAATTCTTTACAGACGAATGGAAAAACTGGTAGAAGCCGACCTCGGGGAAGATCAGTTTGGATTCTGTAGAAATAATGGAACACATGAGGCAATACTGACCCTACGACTTATCTTAGAAGCTAGATTAAGGAAGGGCAAACCTACGTTTCTAGCATTTGTAGATTTAGAGAAAGCTTTTGACAATGTTGACTGGAATACTCTCTTTCAAATTCTGAAGGTGGCAGAGGTAAAATACAGGGAGCGAAAGGCTATTTACAATTTGTACCGAAACCAGATGGCAGTTATAAGAGTCGAGGGACACGAAAGGGAAGCAGTGGTTGGGAAGGGAGTGAGACAGGGATGTAGTCTCTCCCCGATGTTATTCAATCTGTATATTGAGCAAGCAGTAAAGGAAACAAAAGAAAAATTCGGAGTAGGTATTAAAATCCATGGAGAAGAAATAAAAACTTTGAGGTTCGCCGATGACATTGTAATTCTATCGGAGACAGGAAAGGACTTGGAAGAGCAGTTGAATGGAATGGACATTGTCTTGAAAGGAGGATATAAGATGAACACCAACAAAAGCAAAACGAGCATAATGGAATCTAGTCGAATTAAGTCGGGTGATGCTGAGGGAATTAGATCAGAAAATGAGACACTTAAAGTAGTAAAGGAGTTTTACTATTTGGGGAGCAAAATAACTTTTGATGGTCGAAGTAGAGAGGATATAATATGTAAACTGGCAACGGCAAGGAAAGCGTTTCTGAAGAAGAGAAATTTGTTAACATCGAGTGTCAGGAAGACATTTCTGAAAGTATTTGCATGGAGTGTAGCCATGTATGGAAGTGAAACATGGATGATAAATAGTTTGGATAAGAAGAGAGTAGAAGCTTTCGAAATGTGGTGTTACAGAAGAATGCTTAAGATTAGATGGGTAGATCACATAACTAATGAGGAAGTATTGAATAGGATTGGGGAGAAGAGAAGTTTGTGGCACAACTTGACCAGAAGAAGGGATCGGTTGGTAGGACATGTTCTGAGGCATCAAGGGATCACCAATTTAGTATTGGAGGGCAGCCTGGAGGGTGAAAATCGTAGAGGGAGACCAAGACACGAATACACTAAGCGGATTCAGAAGGATGTAGGTTGCAGTAGGTACTGGGAGATGAAGAAGCTTGCACAGGATAGAGTAGCATGGAGAGCTGCATCAAACCAGTCTCAGGACTGAAGACTACAATAACAACAACTTGCAACACGGCCTTAGCAGTAAAGCAGTTTTATATTAAGAAAGTTTATTTTCACTATTATTTATTTTCAAGTTCATTATGAAGGAATACTTTGGTCAAACTATACATGGTAGGGAAAAAAATGATCTCAGATATGGATTTGAACGCAAATACACTAAATTAAGCTATTAACCAACAAAAGTTTAAAAAAAAATTATTTTCATTAAACTGTGTAATCAATGTTTCGGGTGATTTCTTGTTTGTAAATTATTTTATATTATTTCCATAAGGTGAGGTTCAACAACCGTCAAGTTTTTTATGGTTAAATGGTTCAAATGGCTCTGAGCACTATGGGACTTACCATCTTAGGTCATCAGTCCCCTAGAACTTAGAACTACTTGAACCTAACTAACTTAAGGACATCACACACGTCCATGCCCGAGGCAGAATTCGAACCTGCGACCGTAGCAGTCCCGCAGTTCCATACTGCAGCGCCTGGAACCGCACGGCCACCGCGGCCGGCAAAGTTTTGTTTAAATGCGTTTTAACCATTAGTTGTTTATTTTTTCCATTAGTCATCAACCGGTTTCGGTTATTAACCGACAACCAGGATGCACCCTACATCCTGGATGATGGTTAATAACCGAAACCGGTAGATGACTAATGGAAAAAATAAACAGCTAATTGTTAAAATGCATTTTATAAATTATTTTAGTTTCTAAACGGTGTTTTGTCTTCACATCGACACATGGAAGCAGAGCTTAAGAAAATATGGAATAAAGTCTATAGTGGAAGCGCCCAAATTACAATACGGTAATCATAAGTTATGTAAGTCTGTCGTAAAACAAAAGCCGCGACTTAAGCCACGCATTAATGTCGCACGATTCTGGCAAGCTTTTCGTGCAAGTCTGCCCATCTGTGAAAAGGCCTCAGGTTGGTAAGTCGTATGCTCGCTGCCATGCTGACCGGCACTTTTTACCCGACGGCGAAGCGCCGCCATTCAGCAGCAATTTCTTCTTGCGCCATAGCAAAATGACTAAAAGGATAGAGATCAGGTACACTGACAGGATGTTGTTTCTTCGAAAGTCGCCGGCTGAGAGAGAACACATTTTCACAAGAACGTATGTTACACAAGGACAAGGCCTTAAAAAATACAGAAAAAACCGGATGTTCGTTCTTAATTTATAAACACGTTCTATGCCTTTCGCCATTCACCTCCCATTCTTAACTGTTAAACAAGGTACAACACTTGTTGCAAACTGAAGTTCTGCATGGAATCTTCTATGTAATACCCGCTGCTGTTGGGCAGTACTCGGAACGGGAGCACTAAGAACAAATAATCACAATGTGCAGTTCACTGAAAACATAAACCACAAACAAAACGCATCAGATTTCTGTGTCAACCGTTAAAAATGCGTTTAACGGGAGAGTTGTCATGCATACGTTGTGTGTGTGTGTGTGTGTGTGTGTGTGTGTGTGAATTCTTAACAGGAGAGGTATCATGCAAATGTTGTGTGTGTGTGTGTGTGTGTGTGAAATCCTAAGGGACCAAACTGCTGATGCCATCAGTCCGTAGACTTACACACTACATAAACTAACTTATGCTAAGAACAACACACACACAGCCGTGCTCGAGGGAGAACTCGAACCTCCGGCGGTAGGAGCTGTACAATCCGTAACATGGCTCCTCACACCGTAAGGCCACTCCGCGCGGCCATATGTTGTTGAACGTTATCATACTAAACATACGAAAGTCTGAACTAATAAAGTGTTCTTTATTTTGCCTATGCAATAAACTCTTTTAATTTAACGACAAGTAGGAAATTCCTCTGCCAGTTACAGAACTGACTAAAATCAATGAAATTCTTATTTTGTTACCTAGCATATTTTGCCGACTATCATACGAGGGCTGTTTAATAAAGAATGATCATAATTTTTTATGGTCATAATTTCTCGAGCTAATATTTAATCTTATGATATTCTGTTAGCTTAGTGTGCAAGAAACACGCCTTAGTAGTTTATTGTTGAGACTCCTGGTTGCCGCCTGTGAGAGGCAGGCAAGTTCAGACTGCAATGGAAGTAACACGCGAGGGACAATATGCAGCTTTGAAATTCTGCTTTAGTCTCAACTTCAGGTGAGGCCTATACAATGTTACAGGAGGCCTATCGAGAGTCTGTTCTTTCCTACAGCACAGCTCGAAGGTGATTTAAAATGTTTAAAGAGGGGAAACAATCAATTTCAAAGGAAGAAAACACTGCTGCTGTCATTGTGAGAGAGGATCGACGAATTACCTTAATATCACTTTCTGAAATACTGCACATTTCATTGGGTGCCACCCATATCTTGGTGGCAGAAAAATTACAGTTGTCACGTGTTTGTGAGCGATGGATTCCAAGACGGTTGATTCACGAGCGAAAGGACATTCGCGTGCAGGTCTGGATGCAGTTAAAATTGATGTTAGAGGAAGATCGGAAGTTTCTTTCAAATGTAATCACTGCTGATGAAACTTGGCTACGTCATTTTGATCCTGAGAGAATACAGCAAAGCTGGTTGCTTCTGCTGGGAAAGCTATGGTCATGTCATTCTTTGATATTCATGGAATGGTTTATCAGCATGTTATACCTGCAAACACATCAGTAACTGTACAATACTACAGGGATGTCCTGAAAACATTGCAAGTCCATATCGAGCGCAAAAGACGAGATTTCCGTGAAGCAGGCTGGACGCTGCATCACGATAACGTGCGGCCGCATATCGCCAATGTTGTTGCTGAATGTCTTGCAAAAATCAACGTGAAGTGCGTCTCTCACCCTTCCTTTAGTCCGGATTTAGCCCCATGTGACTTTTTTCTATTCCCTAACATGGGAGGCATTATCAGTCATCAGAAGCAGTGGTGAAAACTGCGGAGGCGATTTGAAGAACCTCTCAAAAAATGGTTTCCAGCATGTATATGAAGATTGGCAGAAACGCTGGGACAAGCGCATCGCATTCATGGGAGACTACTTTGAGAAGGACCATCAAAATTATGAGGATGAGTAGAGCTATGTTGTCAAAAACAATTATGATCATTCTTTATGGAACAGCCCTCGTAATTCGTATATTTTAGAAGTGCTGCTTGTAGTTAATTCAGAAGTGTAAACTAGAATACATTCTCGTAATAAAATGCTTTTTTTTAACGGCTTATCAGGGACAGAAGTTCATCCAAAGTGAGGGCAAACGCTGAGTCTGTCACGACTGTGAGGACGTGTCGTGAGTCATGCTTGTGTAGCTCAGATGGTAGAGCACTTGCCCGCGAAAGACAAATGCCCGGGTTCGAGTCTCGGTCCAGCACACAGTTTTAATCTGCAGGCAGTTTCATATCAGTGCACACTCCGCTGCACATTGAAAATCTCATTCTGGAAACATCCCCCATGCTGTGGCTAAGCCATGTCTCCGCAATACCCTTTCTTCCAGGAGTGCTAATTCTGCAAGGTTCGCAGAAGAGCTTCTGTGAAGTTTGGAAGGTAGGAGACGAGGTACTGGCAGAATTGTAGCTGTGAGGACGTGTCGTGAGTCATGCTTGGTTAGCTCAGATGGTAGAGCACTTTCCCGCGAAAGGCAAAGGTCTGGGTTCGAATCTCGGTTTTAATCCGCCAGAAAGTTTCATATCAGCGCACACTCCGCTGCAGAGTGAAAATCACATTCGAGGTTAATACTGTTTGTGGATGACACTGGAATTGCCGTCATATGACTACACGTGCTCGATTGGAGACAAATCTGGTGATGGAGCAGGATCGCGCAACATGTCGACACTCTGTAGAGCATGTTGGATTACAACAGCGGTATGTGGCCGAGTGTTATTCTGTTGAAAACCGCCCCCTGGAATGCTGTTCATTAATGGCAGCACAGCAGGTTGACTTACCGGACTGACGTGCAAATTTGCAGTGAGGATGCGTGAGATAGTCACTAGAGTGCTCTTGCTGTCATAGGAAATCGCACCCTAGACCATAACTCCAGATGTAGGTCTCCAGGTGTAGGTCCAGTGCGTCCATCACGCAGAAAGGTTTGTTGCAGACTGTCAACCGGCATCTTTCTAAGCAACACACGGCCATCTCTGCCACGGAAGCAGAACCATATTTCATCTGAAAACACAACAGACCTCCACCCTACCCTCTAATGAGCTCGCTCTTGACACTACTGAAGTCGCAAACGGCGGTGGTTTGCGGCCAACAATATATGTCCTTCCCAAGTTTTGTTATAAGAGCCTGCACATTATTTTGTTCCACACAGACAACAGACAAACTGCACGAGTTACCCATACACTCAGTGAGCACCTGCCTATATTAACTTCAGTCAGTTGCTTAAAATCTTAGTCTCTCCTTGACACATCCCTGAAGAATAAACAACAGTTTGACACATTTCAACATCTAATAAACTCAGTTCACAGTTATTATACGTAATTTTCATTTATTAAACTTCCACCCCCCAAACAAGTCAAATTGACGAGTGTAATCTTCTTATAGTCTTCGGGTTTAACACAGCAGTAACCTCCATCTACATAATAATGTGGCGTACAATAGTGTTATTCCACAGCCACTTTGTCGTCCTGACATACCCCAGCACAATCGAAACGTCATCCGCGGAACCACTTCCGAAAAAACAGTGAGAAATCGTATCCATTGCTAACATGTCTCACAATCACATTAACACATTCGAGTAGCGCTTCTGCAACAGTCGCCCTACCTCCTTGCGACAAGACACTCACATTCTCTTGTTTCATAACAAAACATCCTCGCCATTGAAACATTTTACAAAGATTAAATATTCTGTCACTTACTAGGTCATTTGCATTACCTTACATACAGAGTAATACTTGCAGATCATATTATAATTAGAACTTAACTTATTTACACATATGAAAAACAAAGTACAGTTCTCCAGTTTGTCAGCAGACATGCATTAACAGCATAAGCGATATTTTGCACAACAGAATAGACGAAAGAACAAATGATTCTACACACAGATCAATTTAATAAAAAATATCCGTTTCAGCATCACTTACAGAATCTCATTTATTTGGAGAATAATTATCTGTTTTTCTATATCATCTATTAATGTATATAAATATTTAAAGAAATTATGGAATACCTGTGCAATTTTCTCTTTGTTGTTAGTTACTGTGCCATCTGTCATCTTGACCGGTGTAATGTGGTATTTACCTAGTGTAAGTTGCTATTTGTTTTCTTTATTCTTTCAATGTTTTCAGTTGTTTGTGTTACTAAATTTCCGTTGTTTATTCTTCATCTCCTTAAAACATTTATAAACAGATTTGTTTTATTCAACATATTTCATCAAGTTCTTATTGCCGTTGTCATGTTATTTTGGAATTCACTGCAACAGCTTTCTCATTTATTTTGGGGTTTTCTTTTCTTTACTTTTTTCATATCACAATTTTTTTTTGTATTTGTGGGTACTCATACTAAATAACTGACGCTTTTATGACTATATAATCCTCATTTTCTAAGATAGTGAGCTAGTTGCTAAATTTATTGCAGGACACTTCCTAATTCTTCCGTGAATTCTCGTAATCTATCTGTCCTTTTACCCGATGTATTTGTTTCTTTTTTAGCACTGTACCTATTTTTGCCCTGCATCTTATGAGTCTGTGATTATTCACAGTCTCAAAGTGATCTAGGAGCATTACATCCTGACCACTTTCCTTCATATTTCATAAAATCTATTCCATTCTTAGTTTCATTAGGTCTTTTTTAAGCTTATGTGCTAGCAGAAATATATTATTCATCTCTGGAAATAACGTACACTATCTGGTCAAAGGTACCTATACACCATGCACACCAATTAGTGGTCATTAATACGATGTGTGTCCACACTTCGCGTCTATGACAGCTCGAACTCTGTTGGACAGGTTCAGTGAGGCGTCTGAGTGTCTGTAGAGGAATGGCAGCCCATACTTACTCAAGAGTCGAAACCAGAGGTGGTAATGATGTTGGATGATGGGGGCTCAAGCCAAGCTGACGTTCTGACTTTTGGCAAAGTGTCGGGACACTGGGCAGGCCAGTGCATCTCAGGAATGTTATTTTCCAGCATGCCTCACAGATGCTTCTTTATGACTGTTTGCATTGTCATGCTGACGTAAACAGCCATCTGTCGTCGAACTGTTTCTCTACTGTACCCAGTACAGAATGCTGTACAGTATGTTCGTATTCTTCCACATTTAGTGTTTTCCAAACCGCAGTAAAGGAACGACAGCCCACCCACAACAAGTACTCCCACACGGTAACATTACGTCGTGTATAGTTCATTGTTGGCACTACACGTAGTGGCGGGAAACCTTTTCCAGGCATTCGCCAAACGTACACCCGCAGTCGGATTGCCACACGGTATAGGCTAATTCAGCGCTTCAAATTACTCATTTCCAGTCATCCACTGTTCGGTGGAGTCACAGTTTGCTCCACCTCAAGCGTCACGTAGCACTGACTTCAGAATGTGTGGCTTATAATGAGCTGTTCGGCTATGCTGTTTGACTCCCTACGCATCCTGTTTAACTCCTCCCTCAGCACCTTCACTGTAATAGCTGGACTGCTGGCAATGCCCTGGAGCTGACGAGTGGTTCCTTCTGCTGATTTTACAACCACCCTCCGGATGCTCGACGGTCTGTCGCGTAATCCCCACTGCACATCCTTTTTACCTTATATGCAGTTTATATGGCATAATATTTTAATTAATTTTATTTTGCTTATTGTTGCGAGCACGACAGATAAAATACGATTCTCACTATTAGTTTCTGCATTTTGACCTATTAGGTGGGGATACGCACAACACTGAAAGATTTCCTGCTGTGGACGTACGATATTTAATTTACAAACTTATTTTTATATAACACTGGTGTGGCTTGTTACATATGGATATCTTACTGTAACTAATTATGGAATAAAAAAATGCCCTTCGCTACTTTCATCTCTTGAATCCACTGAAAAATACTCTTATTACCTGGACGGAAGTTAAAGTATGTTATGTGCTCTAAACGTAAAAGGTGCAGTGGATTTTTTTATACATGAACTCTATTAACTGCGACGACTAACATGAGAGCATGAAACTAAAAAAAATGAAATTTGATTTTTATGTTATTAGCCAGAACAGGTTTTGCACAGCAGTCTTTAATCACACACAAGTAAAATTTTATCACTCATGAATTATTTATGTAACATATTAGCAGCTGCCCATGTCCACCTGAAAATAACAATAAAATCCACAATTTACCTCTGAAGTCTCCAGCAAGCTGAAAGATATAATTTTAATGTACCGTTACCTGCCCGCTATAATGCGGGAAAACTGCTTTCATTCAATTTAATTTTAATTTGCCGTGGCAGCTGTTCCTGCGATCGCTGCACGGCTCTGCGTCATGAAAAATTCCTAATATGCTGAAAAAAGCTAAGAATGTGGAATGAAATCTTGGGCAAGCTAGCAATAAATAATTACAGCTAATAATTTTAGCAATTTCTATATTCAAAAAATCAATATAAATTGAAAGTACATACCTTTTAGAAATATGAGCCTCCAATGGCGTCTAACTCGGTCAAAGGACAAACGAAGGCTACCTAAGCATTCAAGCAAGCGTCACTGGCTCTTACAACTTTAACGGCTACAAGAAGACAGAGAGAGTAATGTTTTAACCTCCACTATTTATAGGCAGTTTAATATGCATCTTTGTAATTATTTTTAATTATCAGTGTCTGCTTCGATACATGCATTCGTCGACAAAGACGTTATTTGTGAAATATAGATACATAAATATTGCACATAAAAACAAGAAGTTGTTGTTTTCTTTTATACATAATCTACAACCACTCATACAGTAATGAAATAATGATAAGAATACAGATAAATGTTTATTTTTATTATTTTTTATGTATTATAACGATTTTGTAAATGTCTTGTCAGAAGACGTCACAGATCCTTGTAACTCTGTACATGAGGTCTACCTGGTCTTGATTTAGCTGTGGTAGTTTCTTCACGTTTCCACTTCACAGTCACATTATCAACAGCCCACTCGGGCAGCTTCAGAACGATTGAAATGTCCCTGACGGACCTGCTACTCGGGTGACATGCAACAACTGCTCCACATCTGAGGCCACAGAGCTCTCCTGACTTTTGTTACTATTTCTCTGCTGACAACGCAACACTCCCCGCCTGCTTTCATACCGGTCAGTCCATCCCACGTGGAGTATAGTTTTCAATTGTACATTACATAACGGTGGCTGGGTACTGTTGAACAGACAGTTAATGGCCCGTCTCATTTCTAGTATCATGATCATGTACTGGTGCCTACGCTCTACTGGTTTTTATGGCATCTATCGTAGAGGGGGGAATTTATACTGAAAAGTACTGTACTGAAATACATAATACAGAAAAGGATAGAATTCCAGTTACAAAATGGGGACAGTATACTGAAATCTGCTCCGATCCTTTAATTAAAATAGCTTTTGTTTTAAATAATGGCGCACAGCTTTGGTGCGGATCCCTAGCACGAGCCGCATTTAAACGTTACGCGTAAAATGTATACGTTATCTACTGAAAAGCTAAACATCTCATGGTATCTTTGATAAACTTGAACACGAGAAAATATTATTATTCGCCGGAATCCCGTGGAGGAATATTGTTCTCTCTTCGTAAGGAGATGTAAATTATTTATTATCTCTTATCTCAAAATATTATCTTTGAAATGGTACCGTAATCGATGGCCGTGGAGCAGCCCATTTTAATCTCTGAACTGATAGTTCTCAAATTACGACGAATACTGCAAATGCCTTAAAGTTACTAATATATTCATATAAGGCCTGTCAAAGAGAAGTAAGGTGTAAAAATATTAAAAGAAATGTTACGCCCGGCAGTGGCGGCCAATAATGACTTTTATTGGCAGATTTTTCCGCGCTGCTACGTTCACTGAAAAGTAGAAAAGTTACTACTTCCTGCATGGGAACTGTCTGCTTAAATGAAATAGTAATAACTCTTGCTATAATATATTTTAAAATGGCTCAAATGGCTCTGAGTACTATGCGATTTAACTTCTGAGGTCATCAGTTGCCTAGAACTTAGAACTAATTTAACCAAACTAACCTAAGGACATCACACACATCCATGCCCGAGGCAGGATTCGAACCTGCGACCGTAGCGGTCTCTCGGTTCCAGACTGTAGTGCCTAGATCCCGCACGACCACTCCGGCCGGCAATATATTTTAACAATTATTGAATTATTACAGACTTACGATGTTCAATGGCCGCTGCGTGCATTCTAGAACAAGAGAAACCTAATAAGTAGGTGAAGCAGAGTTCTTGTTTTTCGAAATAAATACATCAAATCAGAAACTGCTAATTGGAGTAATCTATAAACCTCCAAACGTCGGTGCCATGTCCTCCTTTCAGTCTGTCCTGTCCTCACTCGTGACACAGTATGAACACATAATCATTATGGGCGACACAAACATCGACTTACAGTTAAAATCTCCCTCTGCCGAAAAACTAAGGCGACTGTTCCACTTCAATGATATGAGTTTAACACCGCTGGACCCACCTCATCACACGCCACACAGCCACACACTCATAGATATAATAGCAAAAAAGAGACCAGATAAAATAATCCGCGCCGATCAGACATCCGCTCCGGGACTCTCTGCTCATGACGTGATATTCTTAAATTACTCAATGCATACTACTAAAGAAAAATCTCACCTGGTAACCTACAGAAAGTTAAAAAATGTTAACCATGACGCTCTTCAAAAGGATTTCTCAGACATCCCTTGGCATGATATAAGCAATGAACCGACTTGAGACGGAAAAATTCGGCAATTATGTCGCAAAATTATTGCACTGTATGATAAACATGCTCCTCAACGCACTGTCAAGGTAAAGAGAGCTCCTGCTCCGTGGCTCACCACTGCATTACGCCAGTTAATGAATAAACGCGATGCTGCACATAGGGCCTTCAAGCGTAACCCAACTCCCGAGGCGTACGAAGCTTATAGGAAACTCCGAAACAGAACCAAGCAAAGCGTGAGGAATGCCAAAATCAGACATGCCCGCTCTGTCGTATGCGGCATATCAAAACCTGCTGCACTGCGGAAAAAGCTGCGCAGTTTCGATGTAGGGAAGCGAAGATCTGACGCTGTTTATCAAGCGTCTGCAGAAGAATTAAACGATTTCTTCTCAACAGCTGCAAACTGTCACGCAGCGACAAATTACCAGCTCCAAGATATCAATCTCTCGAGAGACAAGTTTTTCCTAAAACATGTCACTACCGGCACTGTACACAAGGCAATTATGAGAATCTCTTCCGAGGCAGTAGGAAATGATGGAGTGAGCATTGGCATGGTTAAGAACGTCGTAGACACTATTATTCCAGTTATCACAGACATCTTCAAACTGTCTCTTGTCAGTAGTACATATCCTACTGAGTGGAAGCAAAGTTTAATTCAACCTATACCCGAGACTGACAACCCTAAGTCGCCAGGTGACTACAAGCTGATCAGCCTACTACCTGCAATATCTAAAGCCCTAGAATACATCGTCCATGAACAGCTGACGGATTATCTCAAAACTCATAACATCCATGACGAATATCAGTCAGGCTTTCCAAAGCACCATAGTACAGCAACTGCATTAATCAAAGTAACTGATGACATTAAACATGCTATGGACAGACGTGAAGCTACTATCCTAACACTGCTTGACTTTAGCAAGACTTTTGACACAGTTGACTTCAACATATTACTAATTAAAATGAAATAGCTGAATTTCTCAAACAGCGCAATACACTGGTTCGACAACTACCTCAAAAACAGAAGTCAACAAGTCATTTGTGGGTCGGAAAAGTCATCATGGAAAAACGTGCGCTCTGGAGTACCCCAAGGCTCCGTCCTTGGTCCACTACTCTTCTCACTGTACATTAATGATATTTCTTCAGTGATTCACTCCTGCAACTACCATCTATATGCCGACGACATCCAACTGTACATAAGCGCAAGCCCCAACAACATTGCTGACGCAGTAGCGAGTATGAACGCAGATCCTTGCTCTGTTTCTCGATGGGCACAGAACCTAGGTCTGAAACTAAATCCCAAGAAATCCCAGGTCATACCTATATCTCATCCAAAGTTAACCAGCCGGTTCTTTCGCGAAACAGTCCCTCAAATACTCCTCAATGGTACCCAACTACCATACCAAAAAACAGTAAAAGACCTTGGAATAATCTTGGATGAACACCTGAACTGGGAAGAACAAACAGTCACAGCTTGCCAGAAATCGCTCTCCTCCCTATATGCAATTCAAAAATTTAGAAAAATATTTCCAACCCATGTTAAACAAAAATTAGTCCAAACACTAGTCTTGCCTAATCTTTACTACTGTGATGTAGTTCAACACGGCACAAATAGTGAAAATTCTAGATGCCTCAAGCTAGTGATGAATGCTTGCGTTAGATACGTGTGCAATATTCGGTTGTATGATTATATCAGTCCTTCATGCTCCCAGCTAGGTTGGATACGCCCTCATAAGGCACGCGATCTCCACACGATGTGCTTACTTCATCGATTTCTTAGCCACTGATGCCCCCAATACTTATCCTCTCACATTAAACACCTATCATCATTCCACAATCGCAATACCAGATCGGATACGTCTAGCATCTTGGCTGTACCTTTACATAACACAAAATCTTTCTCCGTGTCAATCTCCATCTCAGCCATACGACTATGGAACGCGCTCCCCTGTGATCTACGTCTTATCCAGAACTACTCAACATTCAAGAGGGAACTCAAAACTTACATATTACGGACGGTATAGCCACCATTGTTGTGCCCCTCTCATCTCTTTCTTTCTCCTCTCCATCACAGCTTCGAATTTTTTCATTCTATTTCTCTTCCTCTAAGCTATCTACCTCTTATATGTCTCTTTTACCCCATTCTATGCTCTTATGTCTCTGCTCGATGAGAATAACTCACAAGCTGCAAGAACATAACGAGAAAATTCCCAACTAACAATAGGACTGACATTCACATAAGAAAAGTATGTTTACTTTCATGTACATAGTCATTACTGTTATTATTATTATTATCATTATTATTCTTGATTGTTATAATTATTTTTTATTGTTATAGTTATCATTGTACTACTGTTATAATCTCTATTTTTTTCTTTAACATCAATACTGCATAATACGTTACATGTCCTTAATGTTCTGTAGAAACTGTAACTTGTTGAATCTGAGTATGCCTGGTTAGGTGTAAGAGAGGGCCTGAAGGCCCTAATCTTGCCAGGTAAAATAAATGCATAAATAAATAAATAAATAAGGAATTCTTTGACCTTGCACAGTGATTAACAAATAAAATGTTTTCATTCTAAGTACACAGACGAAAGAGTTTCTTTATTATTATACAATTTCTATAACGATCTTATTGAGATCATTCTTAAATTAATTTTAGTTCCTTTTTTGTTATGCACATATCTCTCAAAGTCTCTGTGTACAGTCAAAATCATTACAAAATTGGTACAAACAGTGATTGCTCTGAAGAAATACTCATTATGTTTTGTCTTACTTTTTCACTGAATTCTGACAGTATCGATTTATGTGGAGTAGTGTTGTAATTTATTATAGTCTATAACGCTTTAGCCTTATCATCAGAATGTTAACATTTCAGTACATAAATTCGAATAATTTTTGTGCAATATCTAATATTTAGTTTTAAAACTAGCTTTTGAAAATCGTTCACCATCTGCAATATTGTTTCTAATTTCCTTCTTTTTAATCAAGCTTTAATCAAGCAATTTCCTCTCTGTTATGTTCTTTGTAGTAAAACATCTCACCCGATTTTAATTCTATTTTGTCTGCTTATTTTTTGCTGCATTTCTAATACCCCTACCCTTTCATATAATCTTATGTATTCATCTTCTAACTCCACTTACTTTTGGATTCTTGAGTTCTGGAATTAATAGTCCCAAATAAAACTTCGTAAAGTAGTTCTGTGTCTCACGTTAATATTATTGTAAGTTTAGCTCAATTTTGGTAAGTAATGCGTGGTGCAGCAGTAGCTGGGCGTGCCCCACGACCTGAAGCCATTACCTGGTTTCTTTCACCAAGTAATCTTCCAAGCAGAACGGAAAATCAACTTGCATATACAGTAGGTCTCAGACAACTCTACCCATGGTAAAACAGCCTGCTGGCTGACAAAGTCTCTGGTGAGATATATAAATAGTACCAAACCTTGGCAGAATCATTGTCACAGCAGTCTCAGCCTGTAATTATACAACTGTATATACAAACATGTCTATAATTTTCCCTTTTTTGTTTCATTTTATTTTATATAATTTAGTCGACATTATTACTAATTCTTATTAACTGAAATTGCATCTGTTGGATTGTAGATTTTCGACGAATGACTACGTAAACATGGTGTTGCGAGCTTGTATATGAGTGGTCAACAAGCTATCGATAGTGTACAGTCCGGCGTGAGGCGAGTGTTAATTGACTGATCGTTGTTTGCTCCCATTTGATAGCATTATGTACATAGTGTGTACTTGTAATGTAGAAGAAGTTAACTTAATCTGATATCTTAAAAAAATTAGCTTATTAATACAACTTAAAACATCACATTGGCACTAATGGTATTAACATTGCATACATTTTCCTATCGATTAATATTTACATCTTAAAGTTATTTACATAGTTTTTAACCACAGCAGAGACACACAAAAACTTAAAATGCACACAACACATTTAAATTTGTCTTGACAGTATGCACTTGGTTGCTTTGATGTTTAGTAACCAGAAACTGACATCACTTGACCATACTTTCAGTATACAAGTCATGACAGGTTACGAACTCATCCCGCCCCCTTAGAACAGCTTTAAGTACCATTGTAGACTTGAGTCTGGCATGAGCTTTGAACATTTTGTTTTCGTCTTTTCATCTCACATTTTAGCCACTCGTGTGCAATAAAAGAGCAGATCGTCTCCTGCACTGATTAACTGGTAACAGATTATAATTTCGCTTTTCTTGTTAGTTGTGCTTAAGGACTTCTATTTCACGTAAATCGACTGAATTATTAGTTTCCTAAAGCACATGTGGGCTTCAATTTCGAATTTTATGCGCAGTTTATCTTCTGGACACAAAGCTGCTTCATACAACACGATTCAGTCTAAGAAATAGCATGCTCTGTGAGCGTGTTAAAGAATTCAGTCATAACCAGAATTTTGGTTGTCATACACTTCCAGAAGTACAGGTACACTGCATGGAGCAGTTTGGCAATTGCAGAAGTTTTATTCTGATCTTTTCTAAAGAAATACTGTATTTGTTAGCAATTTGATTTTGTAAATTGAGTAAAGAGCTGAGAAAGGATAACTGTTTCAAAAATCTTACTAAAGATGGATGTACATGATACTGACCAGTAATTTCAAGCCACTTTAATACTTACCTTCTTATGCACTGGTTTAACAATGCTAATCTTTAGAGTCTTTGGATAAAGGTTTTCTCTGAAACAGCAGCTCATAAGGTAAGTTAGTGATTTAGCTACTTCTACACATTTTTTTAAACTGCAGCACTGGACATGATATTCCATCCAGCTGATTATTGGTTCTTTGATTTGAGGCTGCCATGCCTCTGTGATTTTGATTAAACTCTTCAAATCAAACATCCACTTTCTGAGTGAGATAATTTTATGTTTCTTGATGCATGTACATAACATGGTGTTATTTCCCTTTTGATAGTATGAAATGGTTACACATTGCATTTAGCACCATGCACAATGCAAAATGGATTGCTGTCCCTAGTAGTGAGGATTTTCGATATTTATTGACCAATTTCCAGGAGGCCTTGCTTATTTTGGTGGACTGTTATGTTCACAAACAAATACATAGACAAATTTCAGAGTATGGACTGGCCTTCATTGCTATCAATGCACCATCTGTGTGCCAGGCCAAGGAATACTTATAGGCTGCTCATATACCTGATGATGGAAGATGTGTAATGCAATAACTGCTGATGTATTGGTTCAAATGGCTCTGAGAACTATGGGACTTAACAACTGTGGTCATCAGTCCCCTAGGACTTAGAACTACTTAAACCTAACTAACCTAAGGACATCACACACATCCATGCCCGAGGCAGGATTCGAACCTGCGACCGTAGCAGTCGCACGGTTCCGGACTGCGTGCCTAGAACCGCTAGACCACCGCAGCCGGCGCTGATGGATTGTAATACTTTATTTATTTATTTATTTATTTATCAGTTCTTCCACAGACAAATTTCTTTGTGTGGATGTCATCATTTACACACAAGTGCATGCATTATTTATAACAGAACTACATTAGAAAAGAATAACAGAAAATAAACATGATATACATAGGAAGTTGAAGACAGAGGCGGTGTATACACTATTTGTCACTGAATTACATAAGACAAACAACAGAAATGAATCATTAGATTTCTCTGGCAATACCACTTGATTTTAAATTATATGGAATATTGTTTTCTATATCACCTTTTTGTGGATGAAAAAAACTTTTCCTTGCTTTAGGTAGTCAGGAAAACAATTGGATGCAAGTGACTCATTTCAATATCTATAAGAGATGTTTTACATGCCACTAATACAGTCTCTTAGGAGACACACTGAAACCTTATCTATATCTGTGGACATTTTACTCTTAAATGTATTATCAAATCCCACTGATTTCCTCCTCACAAGTGGGCAGCAGCAGCATTGTGTAAGAAATGCAGTTATTTGTAGCCATATTTTGTATTTTTGTCATCTTTTCTTGCAGTTTGGTTGCTATATTGCTAAGATAATTGTTTACAAAATTACACAGATCCTTAGAGCTATCTGTTAATCTGACTTTATTTCTAATCTTTATATTTGTCTGTTTTGGCTTTGTGCTGTCAGTTTCTTGTTCGATTATGTGTGTATTCCATATTGCTTTGCTTTTATTGTTTGAGGTCTGTTTTGTCTTATTCCTTTTGATTCTTTCGCATCTTACAGCAATATGCTTTGTGTCCTTTTGTATCTGAGAAAAAAATGTCACTATCATTATCTTTAAATAAACAAGGGATATTGGAGTATTTCAGTGGATTTTCTAAATTGATGCCTTTTGCTGTCATGTTTTTTCCTATAAGATTTTCCAATAGTATGTACTATTTTAAGAAATTACTCCTCAAAATTTAGTATGAAGATAGTCATGAATTTGTTTAATTTTTCATTTTCATGTATTTCTGAACATTCTTGTAATCATGTCTGGCTGGTCATCCGCATTGCAAATTCACACTTTTTCCATACACAGTATTTCCTCTCCATGGCTAAGCACTTATGTTTGTTCCTTTGCATATATTTGGCGATGTCACAAAATGTTTTCATGCCCAAGATGTTTAACATCTATCTCAGAATATTTTTGGTTGATCAGTAATCGAGGATGGGTGTTTGGCTATTTTTGTTGTACTTGTTACTCTCTGCGAGATATTATAACTGTACAAGATATACTATCACTGACTTCATTGACCTTCATCATAGTGATATGACAACAAGCAAGAATATATCCCTTAGGAATACATATCTTGTCTAACACTTGCATTAATTCTGTTAAAAAGATATTGTTATCACCATTAGGAGAACTATTTATTTCACCACAGTATACACACATATTTAACTGTATTTTGTTCTTTTAACTCCACCACTGTTAGCTCAAAATCCTTTTTTTTCACTCAAAGAAATCATATCAGTTCTAACTATGAATTGAAGTCCGCTCTTAACATAAATGCATGAGCCTCCATCTCTAATTAGTGATATGTTATAGTAATATGTTAATTCATAAGAGGGTAAAAATCAATGCCTAGCTTCCAGCGATATGCTATGGGCTGCTACCGCTTTAACTTCTTGAATGTTCAGAGGGGAAAAAACTACATTTTACTTATATTAAAAGTCAGAGTAGTCATACATCAATGGCATTATTAGGAAAAGCTGGTAATGGTATTAGATTTCAGCTATATTTGAAGCATTTGTAAATGATATGTATTCCTTTTGGATGTTGTACAGCCAGTCTCACAGACTTTTTATACTGTGACTAGAATATCGACCTATGCAGTATTATTGAAACCATTCCACATGTGAATTTTGAGAGAGATGGAAATAAATAACAGTCTTATGAGGTCAACTTTTAAAATACATTTCGAGAAGGTATTGCTTTAATTATTATGCAGTGATATCAAGTATCGTCTGTCACTTCTGTTGAACAGTTAAGGTGAAGTGTGGAACTTTATTAGAGTATCAGAGTCGAAATCAGTCACCTCAACGAATAAAAAGACTGAGTTGCTGGATGATGATGATGAAAATGGCAGAGGTGGTGAAAGTAGCGAAAGGAGTAGAAACGAAATCGTGTGTAGTGAAAATTTACAATTCATGTGCAAGTTCACTTCTGTAAATAGTGTCGATTGTGACTATCCTGACTGTTGAACAAAAGAACAGAAAGATTTCTGTAACAAGAATGAGTGGTTGATAGTAAAAGCAAAAATTGTAAGAAAAATTGGGACAACGGGGCCAGAAAGAATTAAATGGGGAATCAATATTTCACAACAATGGACAAAAATATCTGTGTCACGTTTTGGAGAAAACAAAACACAGGAGAAGATACATCTCTGAAAGAAAATTGTTAAACCAAAGCAAGTTCAGATCATAGAGGTGCTATGAAAATATTATTTGCAGCAAGTGAAAAATTTTCGGAATTTGTCTGTGTTAAAGCACTGGAGTATGACAAGTCAGTAACAGCTAATGTTCTCAGAACTGATTACAAAGTTGCCAAAAGGAATCAACCATTAAACGATTTTTAGTCAGACGCTGATGTTCTGAAAGCAAATGTAATGTACAAGGGTCGCATTCTTCATTCCAGGTTTGCATATGTTAACATATGAAGTCTTATCGTTGCATGAATGAAAGCCCGAGTCATCAAAAATACAACTGGAACACGTAAAAAAAAAAACCTTTGATGTCTGATGAAAGTTCAACAACTAGCCAATCGTCTTCACTGATTATTTACATTCGAACACTGCTACCTGATATGACAGAACCACTAATGTTCTCCAAGATTTGACTGAAATGGAATGTGTGGCAGTTGAAGGTGTATTCAATACTGCAGTGAATAATTTAAAGACATCAGGATCTCACCAAGAGTTTCTGAATGAATATTTCGTTTCTGTTGTCACTGACCACTCGGCAGTTATCTTGGAGAAAATGGAGGTGCAGTTGCACTGAGGAAACAAGCTTTTCCACAAATTTGGGGGAGTTAGCTGGGACAAATCAAAAGTTAGAACTTCCTATTGGCGATGTTATGAAAAAAGCTTTTTCTTCAGAACGTAATCATTTTAAATCTTTCGTGGTTAAGCTGTATATCCTCTACCGTCAGTCACCCAAAAATGCCAGAGAACTAATAAGACATGCAGAAGAACTTGGAACCCAAATTCCTAAAATTGGCTGAATCTTGGGTAATTGGTGGCATGCCTCTCTAAATTTATGAGTTTTTCAGCAGTCTGATGAAATCATGAGGCAAAAGGTATGAGGGTCTTCTAAAGAAATTCTCCAGTATTAATTTTGTTCTGGACCTGGATTTAATTTGCGATGTGTTCCAGGAATGCCTGGCTTTAGAACTGTAGGCTTGTAATATCAGTATTCATACTGCTACTAAAAAAGTAAAAACACATCTCAGAGTGTTTGAAGAGAAGAAGGTAAATAGAAGTCCGTTTATAACGAAGCTCTCTAAGCAAAAGAACAATTACAGTTAAGAGGATTTATGTTCAGTAAGGAAATGAAAAGAGGTGTACTGTTAGACCCAGTTCCATTGACTCAACATCATTTTACGAAAGATTATGCAAGCGAATTTAAGATAGACATTTAAATGATGAGGATGACATTTCTTTGTACACTAAATTACTGGATACTGCAGTAACTTTTGGTAAGTAAGAAAAAAAACTGGACAAGTGATAATAGGACTCGAGCTGTGAGTGTTCCATACAAACTTAATTACATACAAATACTACTACTACTACTACTAATAATAATAATAATAATTTGGTTTGGTTTATGGTCTGATACATGTCTTGTTATAGGACGCCACTTCGGCTGCTTACATATCTCTAACCTGCCCCGATATCCAACGGGGGCAATGGGACCATCAGTTTAACGCTGAATCTGAAAGGCCTACGTGTCGCTTCTAACGACACCTCACATCATTTAGTGGTTAATCCTAGGTGAAAACGCTACCAAGCCCAGCATGTCTACAAGGTGACAATCAATAGGTTTTTATGGGTGAACTTGCAAATATCAAAATGTGTGACTTACATGACCATTTCTTTTGATTGCATTGACTTAGGTAGAAGCATAAATTTGTACACTGCCATGCTGCTGTAGGCCTTAATATCTGACATAATTTTCACCTTCATACTTCTACCTATTCTTGAGAAAAAGGTTTCTTAAAAGATGAACAGACTACCAGAACAAAGACAAAAAATATTTTTTGTGCTATAATTATAAATTGACAGTTTTCGGATTTTTTCCTTTCTTGTACTGTGAAAAGTCGCATCTGGTCAAATTTTAATGATTCTAGATCAATGGAAAGAACCCCCTGTTTTTGATGACTGAGTTAGCGAAAGTCCAATTATGTGACATAAGTGGCCGTATCTTTTGATTTAACTGACTTAGAAGCTTACATTTTTCACACCACCAAGCGACCATAGACCCTAATATTTGATATAATTTTCAGTTTCCTGTTCCTGGGAAAAAGGGATCTTAACAGACGGACAAGAAATGAACAAAAAAACATTTATGTGATATAACTGCTAATCAACGATTTCCGAATTTTTCCCTTCACTTGTACTGTAAAAGCTTGCTTCTTACCAAATTTTATGATTCTTGGCCAAAGGGGAGTACTCTATAGATTTTGATGAGTGATTTAGCTTGTATTGAATTATGTGGCCGTATCTGTTGACTGAAATAGGTTTCACGCCGCCAACGGACCTTAGACATTAGTATATGACACACATTTCAAGTTGATACCTGTGCTCGTTCCTGGGAAAAAGGCGTGTCAACAATCGGACACGCAGACTGACCAACAACAAAGAGATCATATAACGGTTCCGTTTTTACCGACTGAGGTACAGAACCCTAAAAATATCAAAGATTCAGATTTCGCGAAAGAAAAGTAATCATAGGTTTTCAAGAGCTGCTACATGTAAAGAAATATGCAACTCCTGTACTGCCTCAGAGAAACACAATTACCTGCATACCAATATCCACCGGTGAAATTTGAGATGAGATTTTCACAAATGAACCGCACTGTAACTCCATTGAAAGCGTTACTGTACCCGAAGAATACTGCCAACTTGATCGTCATCTAACTAGTAGAACTTCCTTCGCAACTATTCAACCCAACTCAGTATGTGGAGACTTGGTTCTTGTAAGGAAGAGATGTGGCTACAGACAACGAAAGCAAGGAGCTGAAGCTAGAGAAGTATAACAGTGATATTCTGCTTCTGGTTTGGAACATGCTTTGAAAAACCAGGTTAATCTGCAATGTACCCCTTTTAACTTTAATTCTAGAGAAATAGACATTAAACATTTGCAACAAGTCACTCAGAGCTTTTTTTTTTTTACAGAAAATGAGCACCGAGTAAAAGTATGTTTCCAGTTTTAGTTCCTTTGCGTCAGTGGTCAGTAATTCAGAAAACCAAGTTATCTACAGCTTTCAGTTTGGTTTCTAATTTTGTACTTTAGCGCTTCTTCTTCCTTCCTCTTATTAAAAAGTCCTTCAGATGGGAAGGAGGCATTATCGCCCCTTTATTCAAACTGCTACAGCACTGTTGTTCTACTGGCGCTGCTGCTAGTCATACTGGTGAATATAGCTGTCGAACCGTGCTCTGCTTGTGGTGATGATGTTTTTCCTAGCACCACTGTTCCTTCTGGGTCATTTACAATATGAGAAGGGGCACTGTTCTCTTTTGCCCACTACACAGCAGCTCGATCTCGTGTCGCTACTGATTTCACATTCATTGTTGTTACTGCTGTTGCAGTAGCTGTCACTGCTACTGAGTGTAATTATGCTGCATCCTCCTTTGTCAGCGTTATCACGGCTGTTCCGCTTGCAACTGCCGTTCCTCCGACACCTCGGGTAGGAGGGAAGGTTTACCTTCAATAACCAGTTGAGAGTAGGCCCTGTCCGGACCTACTATTGCCGTTCACGGCGCTGTATCGTGTATTTCACCGTTTATGAAAATCGTTTGCGTTATCTCATCAAGATTTTCTACATAAATAGGATCTGTCTGTCTTGTTTAGTTGCATTCCACATTTCGTGAAGCACATTCTTTCAAAATCTGTTATATGAAGAAAGAAAACACTATTCATAGATTTGTAGATTTTTTATAGACCCTGTTAGCTTCTGAATTTCCTTATTTACACATGACCAGTCTGTTAGATCGTTCCTGCGATTTAGGGCAATTACAATAACTTCTTGATTTTTTTATTCCCTGTAAGACAGTCCTCAGTGTTTGAGCAGCTTCACAGAGCTCGTTTTTATATACGTTATTTTCACCGCCAAACATTACTGTGCACTGATTTTGTAGCAGCTCATATCTATCATCTTCGTCATCATCGTCATAATCATTAGCATGACAGCCTTTCGTGAACCTCGCCTTTCTGTAGATGATAGTTCGAGTCTTTTAAAATGTCCTTCATTCTTTTATCGTAGTGTTACTGCTAGTACCCTTCCATGACTATCTGAATAGAGGACAATATCTCTTATTTTATTAGCCAAAATGTCTTGTTCCATTACTATGCGTTTCACGTCCAATCGGTCGCTTGGGATGACTTTTTCGTTATCAGTACCTTATCAAGTGCACGAAATATTTGTTTTTATCACACACAGAAGAAATTAAGGGACCGTTTGTAAGTTCCTGATGCAGAAGGTCAGGTTTTCTATCATTCACTGTTTTACGATTTACTACACAGGTAATTTCGATGTCTTTGGCCAGGCAAATAACTTTGTTCAAATTGTTCTAATGGCTCTGAGCATTATGGGACTCAGCTTCTGAGGTCATCAGACCCCTAGAACTTAGAACTACTTAAACCTAACAAACCTAAGGACATCACACACATCCATGCCCGAGGCAGGATTCGAACCTGCGACCACAGCGGTCGCGCGGTTCCAGACTGTAACGCCGAGAACGGCTAGGCCACCTCGGCCGGCTAATAACTTTGTTAATGTACATTAAAACATACTAGTTTCGAGAACTGTTTTGGTTTAAATAGTATATTTTGTGTTACTGTGGTGATCATATATTTTACTCTGAGTTCTTCCACAAGGTTCAGATACAGCCGCAGATTATAGAGGGGGGGGGGGAGGGAATTCATGGTGGTCTCGAACCTCCCACTAAAAAAAGTTTTTAGTAGAAGCATTTATATTTCTACATACGGAATGTGTTAAAAATAATGAGAATACTACTTTTTAGAAATAATTTTATTTATTCCTCTACATCAGTGTTAACCCCTTCAAAATAGTCCTCATTTGATGTTATTCACTCATGCCACCGCGTTTTATAATACTTGTAACACTTCTTGAATTTGATCTCTTATATAGCATTTATCTCCATCTGCGATGTGTTTTTAATCTCATCTATGCTTATCAAATGACGACGCTTTAAGATTTTTATTACATTTGTAAATGGGCAGCAAAGTGTGATCAAGAGACCTGTCGTGGTGCAGAAAAGTATGATTTGTTCGTTAGAAATCTGGATATTGAGGTTTTGAACTTGTTAAATAGTTCTCCTTAGTGATCATCAGACCTTATAGCAAGAAATCGTAGTGCGCCGTACTGTTAACATCGAAGGACATGATTTGTATGACCTTCGCAAGTGACTGCACCTGTTGAATTTTTTTCATTCTTGGGGATTCAGAATGTTTTTCCACTGGGACTGTTGAGCCTTAGTTTCGACGTCATTCCGTGCACCCGTTTTGTCACCTGTTCTGACACATTTCATTAGTTCTGCAACACTGTCACCATTTGCATTCTTCCCCGTTATAGTTTGTAATTAAACAATTTTGGAGCTAATCTCACTGCACAAGTTTCATATTTAAAAGAAAGTCATAGCTCGAGGCAGTTAATGTACCTTTCAGTCCTGACTCGAACGAATTTGTGGGTCAGTTGGTAAAATTACTTTGTTTTCACTCCTGTGCCTCATACCATCTCACGTCATCCATGTGAGTCTATTGTTCCCTGTTGTGAGATGGGACCATATAGGAAGCGGGAGGATGAAATAGCAATAAAGGGAAAAGAAATGGATAGGATCAGGTAGCAGACAACACGCCCCAACGTAAAAGAGAACTCTCTTAATTACGCGGATAATGACAACATCAGAACACGACCTTGCAAGAGAGAACCATAGAGCACAATGCTCCGATCGCCTGCGCAAGATCACTGCCGATTGTCAGTGAGGTTAACATGCTGCGGCGCCCTCACAGAGGTCCCTTCCTACTCCCTCCCGCCCGGCAGTGTGGAGTACACTGGGTACGTACCACTGTGATGCAACACAGATGAAAAAGAATGACACACTTCTAGCTGGAGAGGCACGCTGGTGCCGGACCCGAGTCATTGCAGATGTTGATCAAAGCAGTGTTCACGTTGGCTGGAGCGCCTGGATATGGGGAAGGTTCCCATCTAATCGAATGCAGGTGAAAGTACTGAAGACCTACCAGAGGACGCCATGTCTGCCACGGCGGGACTGGTTGTTGGCATCGGTTGTCAGAGCAGGACCCACTGTTTAATTGTATACTGGCCAGAAGTTCTGGAAGTCGGCAAAGATGGTGAGTGCATGCAATATCCTGGGAAGAGATAATGAAGTAGCCATATGGTAATAGCCGAGATGTAATAGCAGCCGAGTCCACATAATTCGGCAGGTTGTAGGTTTCTATCAAGAGACAGGCGATGAAGCCATCCTCGACATGCCATTCCGGATGCTGTGCTTTGAGAACCAGAAAAATGTCTTTATGCGTACTGAAGTGATGAATGAGAATTTTTACGAAGGCCTTAGTACAAATTTTCATTCCTATCTTCAGTCTGCATATGTACATCACAGACATTAGAGACTTGAAAAGGACTTTGGAACCATGTACATTCATCTGATTTTCAGCAAATTGTCGACCAATTTGACAATGAGACTGTAGACTAGGAAGTTTGAGACATGGAGGCATACTTCGTAATCGTTTGTAGCATCAGTCGGCCTAGCTGATTGGCAGGGGGTCGGGCTGGCTAGCATGAAGTAAGCAGTGCATCATCGGTAGACGAGTCATTTTATAGGGTCCACAAGGGCTTCAAACAGTTTATTGTCACTGTTGTAGGCTTTCCATTCAGAAATATCTCGAATGTATGTGCTCCTCGTTTAAGCACTTTGTGCATGCCATTGTTCGACAGCTGCAAAGTTGGCCGGATTGTCTCGTCATGGAGAATAGTAAAACCGCAATTTGTTAGTGCCTTGTGTACGAAGATAGAAGAAATGCCTGGATGTGTGCACTAGGATTTCTGCTATTACTCGTAAGTCAACAAAGAAAGTACGGAAGGTTATGACTCCTTTTCGTCATAAATTTCGATAATCAGGGGACGGAAGACGAAGACTGCCGTCGTAGAATTATCTCAAGGAATAAATGCAAGCATCCTTTTTCACCACATCAAGTGGAATTTCATTTTGTGTCTAGCTATAAGACACGTTCCTTGCTTTACTAGAAGGGACGACATGCAGCTAGTCTTTGGTAAGTGCAAGGGTCGTAATGGATAAGAAAATGTGAAGTCCTGATCTCTAGATATAATTTACAAAAACAGGAGAAACAACGACACGAGATCCGTTACAACTGTTGGCTACAGTCCTTTAAAGTCTTTTACAAGTCCTCATGTGGACTTTTGTGTACCTTTGTTTTTGTTTAACTATTGCAAATTGGTAACGAGCATGACAAGCACTTTCTGTAAAAATGTTTTTGTGACTTGCTCTTAACCTGTTCATAATTGTAGTTAAGATAGATTCCCTCCTTTTTTCCTAAGTGTAATATTTTCTTTTTATAAATCAGTGTGATGAAATTGGACCTTTGTTAATTACTTGATTACAATAACATTGCTTTGCGACATATTTCAGGCTAGTGGAGTGACATATTACGGGCTGGGTGAAAAGGCAGATGGTCTGTGTCCCCAGGCAGGGTGGTGAGAAAGCCGCCCGCTCTCTGTACCTGTCGCTTCTAACGGGCTACAAGACGCACAGCTGTTGGGGCAGCCGTGAGCTGCGGCCTTCACGAGGCGAAGCTCCCCCCCCTCCCCCCCCTCCCCCCCCTCCCCCCTCCCCCCCCCCCTCGCCTGTCTGCTTCCAAGATAGCCGGTAGGCGGGCACGTCTGTGCACCAAAGGCTGGGCACTCTGGCCTACCGCAAAAGGCCGTTCACTCCTGACTGCGACGCTCTGACTCTTTGTGTCACACGCCAGGACTAGAGGGAAAGCGACGGGGTCACCTAACAGGTTGCCAACCCAGGCTGGACTGCCAGAAATAGTGCCGAGCCAGGGAAAGCCTGAAGAAGCTCCGACATCTAACACGCCTGTCAACTAGTCTTCGCTGATATGCGCTTAGGCACCCTACAGAAGAAGCTGAGCGTAACTTTGAACTTCCCCTCGAACCTGTAGCACTAATGGCCGCTTTGCATCGACGAGGTCATGTATATTATTCCTGATCGGGTGACGAACTTTAATATGTTAACGATGAGTGGATCATTAAGTTTTTACAGTGTGATCGCTGAGCTAGCTTTCCCTTCAGCCTAATGAACTCTAGCGTCTACATGCTGCACTTGTAGTGGCCATTAATCCACGGCACTGAGCGTGTAGAGGACACTGATGAACTCTAGAGACATTTCGATGACTTTTGAGTATTGGTGGCATATGAGATTCGCCATTTTTGTGACAGTCATGATCTACATCACCAATGGAAATGGAAATGCCGTGTGGCTAGGGCCTCACGTCGGGTAGACCATTCGCCTGGTGCAAGTCTTTCAAGTTGGAGCCACTTCAGCGACTTGCGTGTTTATGGGGATGAAATGATGATGATAACGACAATACAACACCCAGTCCCCGAGTGAAGAAAATCTCAGACCTATCCAGGAATCGGACTTGGGCCATTAGGTACGACATTCCGTCGCACTGACTAATCAGCTACCAGGGGCGGACTTCACTACTAATGAGGAGACACGATCTTAGTCACAGGTGACACTTAAAGGGATGAAATGAGCAGGGAATCCTGCGACATCTTTCTTCGAGCTATACTTGGAATGATGAGGACAATATTTTCGTGTAGAAATGGCAACTTAATACGTGCTCTGATGGACCTTATGCGTAACTGGTAGGGGCATGTCACAAATGGGCAGCAGCTTATGAAAGTTGATCGAGGATATTTCAATGAACAGTGCAGAACTGACAGACATTTATGCTCCAACAGAAATGCGACACCCGTATCAAACTCCATAGGCTCTGTGTCAGAATCAACTTTACACGTTCCTCTGAGGTCCTAAAATTTCAATCAAACTGTACTGATTACTCATACCCAGTGCAGTGCCGTACTAAGTCATCCATTTCAAACCTAAGTGCCAATACTGCATGTGTAAACAATATTAGTGATTTTTTTGCTATCTAGTTACATGCTACATTACTATCGTCTCTATTTCCCTTCCTCTAATGTAAATATACCTAGTGGTATTTTTGCCTAGTTCACAGTACACCAACCGCATCATGGCGTTTATGTCACATTCTTGCCAATATTTTTTTTTTTTTAAATTTTGTTGTTACATTTTAATGCGTAGTACAGCAAGGTTTTGCAGTGGGAGGCTAGTGAGCAGGTAACATCACATGGAAGACTCATCAAACAACGCTACAGATGGTCACATAGTGTGAGAATGGCCAAGTGCGTAGGAGCCATATCGTAGTGGACTAGAGAGAGACAGACAGTTGGGATTCATCTAAACACTTGAGCACAAGCAGCGAACTTTTGTCTATCCACTTTATGTGAATAGAATTGATGGCGAGAGAGAATAATATCCACAATTGCAAGATAGCTTAATGTATTTACATTGTTGTTGTTGTTGTGATCTTCAGTTCAGAGACTGGTTTGATGTAGCTCTCCTTGCTACTCTATCCTGTGCAAGCTTCTTCATCTCCCAGTACCTACTGCAATATATATCCTTCTGAATCTGCTTAGTGTATTCGTCTCTTGGTCTCCCTCTACGATTTTTACCCTCCACACTGCCCTCCAATACTAAACTCGTAATCCCTTGATGCCTCAGAACATGTCCTACCAACCGATCCCTTCTTCTAGTCAAGTCGTGCCACAAACTTCTCTTCTCCCCAATCCTATTCAACACTTAGTTATGTGATCTACCTATCTAATCTTCAGCATTCTTCTGTAGCACCACATTTCAAAAGCTTCTATTCTGTTCCTGTCCAAACTATTTATCGTCCATGTTTCACTTCCATACATGGCTGCACTCCATACAAATACTTTCAGAAACGACTTCCTCACACTTAAATCTATACTCGATGTTAACAAATTTCTCTTCTTCAGAAACGCTTTCCTTGCCATTACTAGTCTACATTTTATATCCTATCTACTTCCACCATCATCAGTTATTTTGCTTCCCAAATAGCAAACCTCCTTTACTACTTTAAGTGTTTCATTTCCTAATCTAATTCCCTCAGCATCACCTGACTTAATTCGACTAGATTCCATTATCCTCGTTTTGATTTTGTTGATGTTCATCTTATATCCTCCTTTCAAGACAATGTCCATTCCATTCAACTGCTCTTCCAAGTCCTTTCCTGTCTCTCACAGAATTACAATGTCATCGGCGAACCTCAAAGTTTTTATTTCTTCTCCATGGATTTTAATACCTACTCCGAATTTTTCTTTTGTTTCCTTCACTGCTTGCTCAATATACAGATTGAATAACATCGAGGAGAGGCTACAACTCTGTCTCACTCCCTTTCCTACCACTGCTTCCCTTTCATGTCCCTCGACTCTTATAACTGCCATCTGCTTTCTGTACAAATTGTAAATAGCTTTCCGCTCCCTGTATTTTACCTCTGCCACCTTCAGAATTTGAAAGAGAATATTCCAGTCAACATTGTCAAAAGCTTTCTCTAAGTCTACAAATGCTAGAAATGCAGGTTTGCCTTTCCTTAATCTAGCTTCTGAGATAAGTCGTAGAGTCAGTATTGGGTCACGTGTTCCGATATTTCTACAGAATCCAAACTGATCTTCCCCGAGGTCGGCTTCTACTAGTTTTTCCATTCGTCTGTAAAGAATTCGTGTTAGTATTTTGCAGCCATGACTTATTAAACTGTTAGTTCGGTAATTTTCACATCTGTCAACATCTGCTTTCTTTGGGATTGGATTTATTATATTCTTCTTATTTCGATTGTCTCATACATCTTGCTCACCAGATGGTAGAGTTTTGTCATGACTGGCTCTCCCAAGGCCGTCAGTAGTTCTAATGGAATGTTGTCTACTCCGGAGGCCTTGATTCGACTCAGGTCTTTCAGTGCTCTGTCGAACTCTTCACACACTATCATATCTCCCATTTCATCTTCGTCTACATCCTCTTCCATTTCCAAAATAATGTCCTCAAGTACATGGCCCTCGTATAGGCCCTCTGTATACTCCATCCACCTTTCTGCTTTCTCTTCTTTGCTTAGAACTAGGTTTCCATCTGAGCTCTTGATATCTCTTGATATTCATACAAGTGGTTCTCTTTTCTCCAAAGGTCTCTTTAATTTTCCTGTAGGCAGTATCTACCTTACCCCTAGTGAGATAAGCCTCTACATCCTTACATTTGTTCTCTAGCCATCCCTGCTTAGCCAATTTGCACTTCCTGTCGATCTCATTTTTGAGACGTTTGTATTCGTCTTTGCCTGCTTCATTTACTGCATTTTTATATTTTCTCCTTTCTTCCATTAAATTCAATATTTCTTCTGTTACGCAAGGATTTCTACTAGCCCTCGTCTTATTTCCTACTTGATCCTCTGCTGCCTTCACTACTTCATTGCTCAAAGCTACCCATTCTTCTTGTACTGTATTTCCTTCCCCCATTCTTGTCAATTGTTCCCTTATGCTCTCCCTGAAACTCTGTACAACCTCTGGTTTAGTCAGTTTATCCAGGTCCCATCTCCTTGAATTCCCCCCTTTTTGCAGTTTCTTCAGTTTTAATCTACAGTTCATAACAAATAGATTGTGGTCAGAGTCCACATCTGCCTCTGGAAATGTCTTACAATTTAAAACTTGGTTCCTAAATCTCTGTCTTACCATTATATAATCTATCTGATACCTTTTAGTATCTCCAGGGTTCTTCCATGTATACAGTCTTCCTTTATGATTCTTGAACCAAGTGTTAGCTATGATTAAGTTTTGCTCTGCACAAAATTCTACCAGGCGGCTTTCTCTTTCGCTTCTCACTCCCAGTCCATATTCACCTACTACGTTTCCTTCTCTCCATTTTCCTACTGACGAATTCCAGTCACCCATGACTATTAAATTTTCGTCTCCCTTCACTATCTGAATAATTTCTTTTATCTTATCATACATTTCTTCAATTTCTTCATCATCTGCAGAGCTAGTTGGCATATAAACTTGTACTACTGTGGTAGGCGTGGGCTCCGTATCTATCGTGGCCATAATAACACATTCACTATGCTGTTTGTAGTAGCTTACCCGCATTCCTATTTTCCTATTCATTATTAAACCTACTCTTGCATTACCCCTAATTGATTTTGTGTTTATAACCCTGTAGTCACCTGACCAGAAGTCTTGTTCCTCCTGCCACCGAACTTCACTAATTCCTACTATGTCTAACTTTAACCTATCCATTTTCCTTTTTAAATTTTCTAACCTACCTACCCGATTAAGGGATCTGACATTCCACACTCCGATCCGTAGAACGCCAGTTTTCTTTCTCCTGATAACGACATCCTCTTGAGTATTCCCCGCCCGGAGTTCCGAATGGGGGACTATTTTACCTCCGGAATATTTTACCCAAGAGGACGCCATCATCATTTAACGATACAGTAGAGTTACATGCCCTCAGGAAAAATTACGCCTGCAGTTTCCCTTGCTTTCATCCATTCGCAGTACCAGCACATCAAGGCCGTTTCGGTTATTGTTACAAGGCCAGATCAGTCAATCATCCAGACTGTTGCCCCTGCAACTACTGAAAAGGCTGCTGCCCCTCTTCAGGAACCACACGTTTGTCTGGCCTCTCAACAGATACCTCTCCGTTGTAGTTGCACCTTGGGTCCGGCTACCTGTATCGCTGAGGTACGCAAGCCTCCCCACCAACGGCAAGGTCCATGGTTCATGGGGGGTATTTACATTAAAGCACAAATTACAAACAGAGTGAACTAGCGCCGAAACATATCGAGAGGGAGTACCAGAACAATAGAATAAAGAAATGAATATTTAAAGATAAAACATACTGAAGCATAACACTGCGTGCTATGTCCACTGAATGATACCATTTGCCACTACACTAGCCTCTGTTTTTGAAGTTCAGTGCCAAGGTATATTGGGGTATTAGTGGCAACAGTTCTTCCAGCCCATGTGATCTCTGGAGCAATGGGTGGAAGGTCTGTAGGCAGTACGGAGTGGTACATAGTCTGAGGTCTGTGTGGCTCCTGAACATCATGGTTTGGAGCGACCCTACTCGAAATCCCATTGTCCTGTGCATTGAGGTGAGTGGATTTTAGCCACTCTATGGAGACCGTCTCATGAACTCTGTTCCAATGTGTCACAAAGTCATTCAGCAATCTGCACACCATTCAGAGTGGACCTGTATATGGTTGGTGGAGATGGTGACGTACAGTGTAATGCGTTGATGTGGCCTGATCCTTGTGTACAAAAACTCCTTTGTTGCGCTATTGTTGTCGACGATGCATGCTGATTCACGACATTCTCTCTTTTAATCGTCTACCAAAATCGGACATGTTTTCCTCAGATGGTAGGATTGTAGGTTTGTCAGTCATAGATCTGCAGGTAATTGTACTTGCTCACTAAACACTAACTCTGCCAGTGAACAACATAGATCTCCCTCCACTGCGGGTCGAAGGCCTAACAACAGTAGAGGCAAAGCTTCCATCCAGTTAGAGCCATGTGCCATTAACGCAGCCTTCAGAGATCAGTGAAACATTTCAACTAACCCGATGCTTGTTAGCTCATAATTCGTTGTTCGAACGTGACTGCAGCCTCATACCTGTAGTAGCTCTTGAAATAGACAAGCCGCAAATTGTCTCCTGTGGCTAGATGTGATCACTTGTGTTACTCTGTAGCGAACAAATCAGCCTTCCAGTTGTGTTTGAAATAGGTAATGCTTCTGGTCAACAGGTAAACCGTTCCACCACCATCAATATGTAGCTATAATTTTCGGAACATGGAAGAGATCCCACCAAATCAATATGTAGTTGCAAAAAAATGGTTCAAATGGCTCTGAGCACTGTGGGACTTAACAGCGGAGGTCATCTGTCTCCTAGAAGTTAGAACTACTTAAACCTAACTAACCTAAGGACATCACACACATCCATGCCCGAGGCAGGATTCGAACCTGCGACAGTAACGGTCACGCGGTTTCAGACTGTAGCGCCTAGAACCGCTCGGCCACCCTGGCCGGCTATGTAGTTGCACAAAACGGGATGAAGATGCAACGAACGTCCCCGTATTCTTCTGCAAATGTCTGACAACCTTACTCTTCTGACACTGTAAATAACATTGAGTTCGGTGGTGGGAATCCTTTCTTATTCCAGGCCATGTGACGTATTTTGCAAGCAATTTAGTTGAAACCCTGACTTCCGGGTGTGCTAAATTGTGAAAGGTGCAGAAAAATTTCTTCCTGTGTCTCAGCGGAATGTAAGGATGTAATCTATTCTGTAATGTGTCACATCTTAAGTTAAGTCCCAGCTCTTTTCCATCCACTTTATCAAACACCGAACCATGAGACTGATTAGCCAGCAACTGAGCCAACTCAGTCTTTCTTCTGATCAACCGCATTTTCTCGGTGCAGCCTCTCTCAGTACTCACATAGCTACGTGATAAATAGTAAACGACAACATTATTCATGCCGCTAATATGTCTAACATCTGTGGAATACTGTGCCATGAAGTCCACTATGCGACAATGATGCGGCGATGCTAAGTCTGTTTGACAGTGTTTCAACCTTTATGCTCTCAATACTTAGCCATCGTCTCAGCTTTGTCAGTCAAGACTCTCAAGAGTAAGTCAGTGGTCAGTGTGTGCTGCTAAGACAGTGCTGATTGTTGGTGGTAGCTACCTAAGCCATAATAATGGAAGGTAAGTCTCAGGCAACAAATCATTGTCAGCTAGTGATATTGGTTGAGCCAACATTCGTTTCAGCGACGTTTCACCAGACTGCGTCTCCTGTTACAGTTTACGATATTTGCTCTCTAGTGTTAAAGAACACTCTTTCATTAAACCCCCTTTTGAATCTCATAACTCTGTGAACTTCACAATTCCTCTGCTTGCGTAATTTGTGCCTCACCCACATGTTCCGCCACACAATGGAACCTTTTGAGCGAAGCTATGATGCCATTTTGCAAAAATATCTCTCTGCCTGCCTAACCATAGTAGCAATCGTTTCGTCCACAAGGTGGGAAGTTTAACATTCCCGAAGTTCCTACTTTCAACTGTAAGGACAGTAGGTCCATTTGAAGATCTTGCCTCTGCTGTGATGTTCTGTGTAGCTGCATTTTGAGGTTGCCGCTATGGATCCGATTTGATTGTAGCGCCGTCGGTATTGTTAATCATGATTCTAGTACTTTGGCGGGGTCAGCACTTTAGCTATCTACATTGATTGAACAGAATTGATGGTGAGAACGAATAAACACCACATTTGGCACATAAAATATTTACACTAAAGCACAAATTATAAACATGGCGAGTTAGCGCGATAACATATCGAGAGCGAGCACTAGAATAACAGCACAAAGACATACATACTTAAAGATAAGACACTGAAACATATCACTGCCACCTATATCCACTGATCGATATCACTTGCCGCCACAAATCTTTTATTATTCACATTTACTGTTTAAATGTTAATATACAGTTCCAGCCATGCTGATGACGTTACTTACACTGAGAACTTGTTAACAGTAATTTGAGTAATGCTCAGTTCAAAGAAAAAAATGGTTCAAATGTCTCTGAGCACCATGGGACTTAACATCTGTGGTCATCAGTCCCCTAGAACTTAGAACTACTTAAACCTAACTAACCTACAGACATCACACACATCCATGCTCAAGGCAGGATTCGAACCTTCGACCGTAGCGGTCACATGGTTCCAGACTGAAGCGCCTAGAACTGCACGGCCACACCGGCCGGCCGCTCAGTTCATCAGGAAATGATAAATACATGATAATTATAAATTGTAGTTACTGTCAGCGTCTATTGATGGAAATAATGTACCAGTGCAAAATCCTCAGCTAAACAGTCAAGTCAACAAGGTGAAAAATCGTGTAGTTGCAAATTTTTGTGCGTTTGTAGGGAGGAGTGTAATAAATAACATACTAAACATCCTGACTGGCGAGGGCGGGGGGGGGGGGGGGGGGGGAGGGAGGGAGGGGTGAGTGTGGGAGCTCAAAAGCTGTGGCTTCTACCGAAAATGTTTCCCAATACAGAGTTAAATTACATTAAATGTACTACAAAAAAGGTTCCACCTATTTTTACTCTAGAATTGATAGTTTCTGTTTTGCTGGGAATGAAAAACTCATCTCGCCTCGCCTCGCCATTGCAACTGCATGATCAGCAAAATGCTAAAATGTTACAAAAAGCAATACTGTGATCCATGCAGGGTAAAATGCATAGACTAATTGGAATAATTACTGCTATACTTTTATACATAGATATTGAATGATAAGGAGGGGTCTGGTCAATTAAGTTTAAACAAAAAGCAATACTGTGATCCATGCAGGGTAAAATGCATAGACTAATTGGAATAATTACTGCTATACTTTTATACATAGATATTGAATGATAAGGAGGGGTCTGGTCAATTAAGTTTAAACAACATAAAGAAAAATGAAAGAAACCAATAAAAACTTTTAATTTACTATACTTAGAAAATTGATAACTGAAATTCTGACAGATTTTACACAGACTTTTAACTATACCCCAATGTCTGTACACAATAAGTACATTTGTGGCCACTACAAAGATACGAAAATGACTCTGAGTGTATGCATTCATAAATCGGATAAAATCCTTCCCGTGCACAAGCAACCAGCAACTTCGTGCTATGAAAAGGCAGATTACAAAAAATCCTCAATTAATACCAAAGTCTCCTCCAACGCTACTAGCGCCATCACGCCAGGCTGCGACCTCTCATATCGCACAGCTTCTCTCCACTGCACCCCATGTCCGACCACTTCAGATTCCCCTCGACAACTCCTCTCTCGCTACTACTCATGATAATAACATCTCAACCTCAGAGTTTGTCTATCTACTCACCAAAGTCATAGGCGTCCAATTTTCAAGAGGTTTGAAACGAAAGTGACATTGGTTGCAAGGAAAAAAGAGAATTTCAATTAATATCTCTGTAGACAAAGAAAGGGAAAAGTGGCAGGGCAGGGAGGGTTGATGAGAGTGAGTTTGAAGAAGAGATAGCTATTGTGACAGAAAGTGGACTATAACTTGTCTTCTGGACTTTGAAAGGCTTTTAATTTCTCTGATATTTTAAGGAAGATTGTTCCAAAGTCGCATTCTGTGCAGAAAATGATTTAGAAAACATGGTAGTGCTATGTAGTGGTATAGTAAGGATTTTACCTTGCTGGGGACGATTATTTCTGCTGTGTTGTTCAGATAATAGAGTAAGGGGTGAAGATAAATAGGAAAGAGGACAATGACTGAGAAGATGATACAGCAAACACAGGGTATTATAATCTCTACAGCTCTCTAGCTACGATAAGTGTTCATAGGCAGGAGTGACATTATCGAATAAGCACACATGACGTATCTGTCACACACAAGAATTCATCACAAGTTCCAGCCAATGTGAGATCACATACTAAAGTCCTTCTTGGAGAATAGGGTCGCCACCATCAAGGATGGGAAATATTTGTGAATTTATAAGTTTCTTTTAAAGCTGCAGAGGAAATACCTTTGTATATTTTTTTAGTGAATGAAATGACGTTGGCACCTTCATATTGTATACCTAGAACCGCCAATGCAGTCATTTTGACTGCTATATTGGAATTGTTGTTTTGATTCTCATTGTCATCGTTTCTGTTATTTATGTAGTATTAAGTTTAGAAGACATTATTTATGGGATCCTACACCAAAATGAGGCGAATTACATAATATTTTTAATAAATTAACAGTTTTCCTATTTATTACAAACTTAAATGCGATTTTTAGAGACTATTTAATCTAATAAGCAAACAGACTTTTTCTTTTAGCACAGAAAGTGGCATAGTTGTTATGTGCTTATTATCATAAAATAGATATCTGCTATATTTTATACAATACAGTTAAAGTCAGGAAACATGTTTGTCAATCCATCTGCCACAATATATAAGTAAGCAGTGTTTTGTCTTCAGTGTATTTTCACAAGACAATGTGAATCATGTATCTTTAATAGCAGGAACATTACACCATCTCCTTAGTCATGTCCTTTGTGCAAGAACCACGACTCGCTGTTCGCGCTTTTTGCAGATATAGCTTTTCTTACTCCTGCATGTCTTCTTTTGACAATGCCTACTCATTTTATTTCCTTCCACAGGCCCCCCAAATTCTGATTCCTTTTCAACCGACTTAGGTTTAGAGCCAATGTATGGCACGCAAAGTTCCTGTGTCCACTAAAGAATGCAATTTTGGCGAATGATATTCTTCCTTGTCGCTTTCTTGAAAATGATCTAGGAAATGATAGCTGCCAAGTCAAGAATATTATGAGCTAGGAATCTATTCATACCACCTCGAACAGTGTATTTTCTACCCATTTGATCCACAATGTTATGTACTAGCTCTTCATGTGTATCACCTCAAACAGTGTATGGCACGCAAAGTTCCTGTGTCCACTAAAGAATGCAATTTTGGCGAATGATATTCTTCCTTGTCGCTTTCTTGAAAATGATCTAGGAAATGATAGCTGCCAAGTCAAGAATATTATGAGCTAGGAATCTATTCATACCACCTCGAACAGTGTATTTTCTACCCATTTGATCCACAATGTTATGTACTAGCTCTTCATGTGTATCACCTCAAACAGTATATTTTCCTCCCCTTTGATCCACCACGTTAACACCATATATTGTATTGTTTTAGAGGTCTGTTGCTTCTGGAATACTTTTGAGACTAGCTTGAAGTTTAACTTCTGTGTGCAAAGTGATACATATAAGAATGTTCCTGTTTCGTTTATCTTCACACTCTGTAAAAGTGCAACTGGAATGAGCTGATTCGTGATGCTGAGCTTTCATAGCTTCTACGGCTTTAGGAATTTCTCTCCTTGATAGTCTAATTACTTTTCAACTTCTTGCTCAGTATCGCTGTAGTCATGTTTCACTCCTTTTGAATTACACCCATCAACTTCATTACTACACTTTCTGGAAGAGTCTCATCACGTGGTGTGAGGTCGTCTTTTCCTATATAAGGAAAGCCATTGGACAGGAGCTTTGACTCAACGTCCACAAGAAGTCAAAAAATTCTACCAAATTTGTCTGTTTTGTTGGACATGTACTGTAAGAATGGACACCATGTTTTGTTTGGGAAAAGCTGCTTATCATGAGCCAGATTTTCATCTGGATTATACAGGGTGATTTTTTGACCATCTGCAAACTCTAGTGATTGGTCGATGAAAGGATATGGAACAAAAGAGGTCTAATGAATTTATGTCTGCAAACGCATGATTTCCATGCCAGAGAGCATATATTCAATCATATATTGTTACAGGAACTGCAGTATAATATGCACTGCACCACGCAGCTACAGTTACAGCATGTGCTGAAAATGATTGAACGTTGGATGTCTATGATTCTGCTGTGTGGATACACAAACTCTGAGTCTGAGATATTATTATCGCGAGAAGTAGCGAGCAGTAGTTGATGAGGCGAGTCAGAAGAGGTCAGACACAGCCTGTGGTGAAGAGAAACTGTGTGACATGTGATGTCGCAGCCTGCCGTGACTATGCTAGTAGCGCCGGAGGAGATGTTGGTATTAATTGAGCATATTTGGTAACTTGCCTTTTTGCTGCACATAATTGTTGGTTACTTGCACACTGGAAGGATTTAGTCAGATATGTGTATGCATACATTGAGAGAAATATTTGTGCCTTTGTTGTTACCAGAAATGTGTATATTGAGTATAGACACTGTGGAATAATTAAAAGTCTGTGTAAAGTTTGTCGATGTTTAAGTAATATACTGCAAATATAATAGACTATAGACTTATTGATTTCTTTCATTTTTCTTTACATCGCTTAAAGTTAATTGTCCAAACCCTTCCTCATCATTCAGTTTCTATGTATAAAAATATGGCAGAAATTGTTGCGGTTAGTCCATGCATTGCACTCTGCATGGATCGCAGTACTGCTTTTGAAATATTTTAGCACGTTGCTGATCAAGCAGTTGCAGTGGCAAGATGAGGTAAGATGTCTGTTGCGCATAGGAGCCTTGCAGAACAGCTGTTAGGACACGTTAGAGAATTAAAAAAAAAAAAAAACTCGCACTCAGATAGCTGAGGATCGATTTCTTTACAACTCTTGGGAGGAGTAATTAATTCTTCTGTTCCTTTTTTGTTTTGTACTCAATCAGTACACCATTATTGTCAGACACTGAACGTCACACATGTTTCTGCATGTCTTTTAAAATTACTACTTAAACGTTTCACCTGTGGACCTGCTTGCCAGGATTTCGTTTCGTTCAACGATTTTGCAGTTAGAGATGCTTCGTATTGCTACTACATTTGCTAAATTTCATGCAGTAGTACATACTCAGTAGTTGTTGCATACCGCTTTTTGTTGCTTGTGTGCGCTTTGCGTTAATTTCAAACATATTATTTCAGCAATTTTCTAGTTCGGAATTTATTTTGTAATACTTAAGTTAAGAGGTGTTAAGATAGATGTTTCGAGTTTTTGTGTCATTTTTGAGTTACGCAAAACCAAATAATTACGAAGACAGATCAAACCAAAATTGGTGTGAACGTAGATATGCAAATTCTAAACTTGGTGCAACTTTAGAAATCAGATCGCCCAACCCATGCAATAACTCCAAGCAAAATGAACCGACACAACAATGTCTAACAGCCGAGTCTGGAAACAAACTGTTTGCAGTTGCCGACAGTCTACATATAAACAATATTAATTTTATAGGTTTTAATGACATTAGGGACACATTATTACAAGAAAATGATGACTGCAGAAATACACTTGTACATCCTATAGTCTGCTGTACTTGATTCTGGTAGTCAAGTTAATGTGGTTACCAAGACAGTATTTGGCAAGTGTGCTCGACGATCTGTTTGTACAGCTTTCCTCTATTAAGAACCTAATTGAAGCGAGTGATTCCTGAAGAGTGTTAACGTACGCAATCAGACTTCATTAACTTTCATATGTCAGGAACACACGTTTTCTGGGAATTTAATTATAGTTCCTCTTTTATCAACAGAAGCAATTTTGCGTATAGAGTTTCTACGTGACCATAAAGTGATGTTGAGCTATTGCGACGCTGAAGTAATGTTACGAGTAAATCAGGTACCTGTAACGCTTAAATTTCAAGGTTGGTTAACAAAGGAAGATGATGATATGAACAGTTACCATTTTTTCTTTCTGCTCGGCACAACACTCACTGAATTTGTCTGACAATTGCGTGTACAATGTAACTACATTTCATTGTAAAACTGAAAAATTTATTACCACAGAACGATTAATTAAAAAGAAAGTACTCCTATATGAAGTAGCTTCTGATACAGGCACACATGAATTATTAGAAATTTTAGTTACATTCTGAAATTTTTTCTCACAAGACTGGAACTATACGACATTTTCGTTACAAATTCAATGTTAAAGAACATAATAAATGTTTGTACCACTTCATGTTATTCCACTGACATACAGAGAAAAGGTTAAGCAGGAAATACAATCAATGCCAGGTGAGGAAATTGTTGAGCATGCTGTGAGTTCATACAACAGGCCATTACACATTGTTAAAAAGAAAGACGATTCTATTAAGATTTGTTCTCGATTCCAGACAGATCGCCACTATAATACAACCAGAAACAGATCGTTCACAAACACTAGACGAATTCTTAGAGAAATTTCATGGTGTAAATGTAATGTCTTCTCTTGAATTACGATCTAGTTTTTGACAAAACGAATTACACCTTGAATGAAGGAAATATACAGCCTTTCTGCGTTTTGTTAACTGCTATCAGTTTCGAAAATTACCATTTGGTGTCAAATGTTTGATCTGCTACATTTTTACAAGGTCTGAATACTACCTTACCTAAGCATTTAAAAGACAGGATCACCGCCTACGTCGATTCACATTTTGTTTGCGGTAAATTCGTGTACAGAACAAAACCAGACCTGAGCGAACTATTACAGACTTTTCTTGAGCATGGCATTACAATCAAATTAGAAGAATCAGAATTCGGTAAAACGCAAATTAAATTTCTTGGCCACATTGTCTCTATCAAAGGTAGATCACCCGATCCAGAAAAACTGAAAGTAATTGAATACATGCCTGGACCTATGAACGAATGACAACTTGGAGGATTCTTAGGTCTCGTGAATTTTTATCGACGTTTCATCAACTTGGAGAGCTTATCTACACCTAGACTATGTCAACTTACAGGTAAGAATGGTTTCGGACCAGGATGATGTCACGCAGACCGAATTTGATGATCTGAAAAGGGTATTGCTTAATGGGCCCATAATATCATATCCTGATTTATCTCTTGATATTTGCATTTCGATGGATAATTCAAAATCTGATCCTGTGCACACTTCTTTCAAGGGATTGTAGAAAATGATATTCTTGAACAGAAAAGTATGTATTTTTCCAGTCAAGTCTTAATCAAAACCGAATGCTGCTGAGCTTGAAGCATTTGCTGTAGTTTGGGCATTTGATAAATTTCATTACTTTCAACAATGTAAACACATTAGGGTATATACCAATCATTGGGCGTTTCAGTTTCTTATGACAGCTAAACTGAATCAGAATTGTTTAAGACGTTGAGCTTTGGTACTCAAGAATTCAGTTTCACTATGAGTTACATTCCACTTTTCTTGCTCCTGTAGATTAGTCCAAAGTAATAACGAACACTGCAAAAAAATAGTTTGTTAGATATGCAGAAAGTAGCTCTTGAAAACTTTATTTCATCCTCGTTATGTGATATTGCTCCTGTGCACGAGAAAGATCCTATCTGGAAAGAGATAAAGGAGAATGGCACTGCTATAAGACAACTTTAGCTTGAATATCCTCAGACATAGATGTCCTAACACCTATTTGGGTATTGCGTATCCCAGACTAAGTTGTCAACAAACTCATTTGGTACACACATCTGAGTTACACAGAGTTTGGTGCTAAGAAATGTTTTCGGAAATTACGGAATCCATGTTACTTCAACAATATGGAAAAGCGAATACATACTGTTTTGGCAAAATGCTAATTGTGCAAAAGGCTAACCCATCTAGCATTAAGCAAAGAACACCACTATTTATGATCATTCCTCTGAAACTAAGAGTATTACCTTCTGTTGAAACTTTCGGTCTGGTTACGAGAACTAAATATGGTCATTCATTTGTTTTTGTAGCTGTTGAGCTTACCTGTAAATCTGTGTCATTTACACCTTTACGGAAATCTATAGGAAAATTTATTTCATTAGCATACACAAAGATTTTTCTGAAAGAAATAGGGCATGTTGACAAAGTTATTTCTGATAATGGTTCACGATTTCGTTCCAACTTTGAGACGTAGAAGAATTAGACCTATATCATGTTTTATACCATCTTGCAACCCCACATAACGCATTATGAACGAATTAGGTAAACTTTGCAGATTGTATTGCTGGATTCACACTTATTTGATTTTCAAAATATCATTAACGAACTACCGAATGATTCTACAACTTTACCTCTACTCCTTATACTAAAGAAGAAATCACCATCATATCATATAAAACTGCTGGTAGCCTTCCAGACGCAACAACATTTAAGACGTGAAATAATTAATTTTGCATCGTAAATCATCAAGAAAGCCACAGAGAAAAGGAAGAAGTTACAACATCCACCCGTGAACATCAAGACTTTACAGGTAGGTCAGAAAGTGTTGCCCAAATCGCATCGATTATCTCGTAACGGTAAATCTTTAAACAGCAGGTTTTTCCTTGTGTATGAAGGTCCTTTTCGCACACAGTGAATCTCACGTGCAAATACTGTGGCACTTGAAACCATACACACACGTAAATCACCTGAACTTCATCATGTATCGAACATCAAAGTACACAAAATACAATTCCCTACGGGATTTACTGTACTTTGGTAAACATATGTAGTGGCAACAATAGGTGCCCTGGCGTTACAGTGCATTTTCTTACTTTAGCTTTCAGCGCTGATTAATACTCCTCAACTAATGTGTGTATCTGTTAATGTATCTCTTTCTGTCAATCTACTTATTACAGAATTTTAAAGAGTGTGATTTGGGTTATGAGAAGAAAAGTGCACTGAATTTACTAAGCATCGTCCGACAAGCTGATCGAGCAGTGGAAACAGGTAATTTTTTTGCATCTGTATTTGCACTTTGACAATTTATTTCATAAGTTTGGAATTTTTCTTTCGAAATCGTGGTATAGGATGGTAGACTTGGTTTTGAGGTTTTACGATACCAATTTTTTTTCTTCAGGAGGATAGTTTGCATATATAATGAAGTTTTTTGTGTCTTGTGGTAATATGTAATGTACATTTTGCTTTATCTTTATCAGACAGAATACTGTGCTATTTCTGAAGAATCTGCATGAGATGACTTTGTCTGAACATACATATTTTGTGATGTAGACACAAATTGTAGATATATAACTGCTGACTTTATTTTGTATGAGAGACTATGTGAGTGGTTCTGAATTGAGGTAGGTGTTTCTAATGGCAATTAAATTAAGTAGGAACATTTCTGACTGATGTTTGTTCTGCTGCGTATCAAGAAATTTTTTTTTAAGAGTGATAATATCAGATTTGTATGCTAACATGTGATGAATCTATGGAATATTATGCGATATTGATATGGAACATGATGAGGAATTTTGCTTTATTATTGCCATGTGAGGCTTATGATGTTATTATGCAGCAACTATTACATATTATGGTGCAATTATGGTATATTATGTGAGGTGGATTCTGATTTGTAGGATATTATGTTGAAGATTAATTAAATATGTTGTTCTAAGGAAGTAAGACGATTTACTGAGAAAGTATTTTTGCACCTATTTATGGAACAAGACAAGATAAGGAATCTCCACTCTTTAAGCGAAGGAACCCAGAGCTGTACTAGATTCATTCGGGTTCTGCTTGTGCACACTTTATTCGAAAGTAGAGTCACAGTGATATCTTCAAAAGATATTTATTTAGTGACAAAAGAATTTCTGAGACACCAGTACTACTGAAGTTTTGTTGTTACTGGCAATATGTATTATGATGTTAAGAGCTATCGATTATGGGAAGAAAACGACATACAGTTTGAGGTACAAATCAGACTTGCTATAAACATTGTACACTCTAAAAAAACTCGGAACTTATACCTGTGTGAAACTCGAGCGTTTGCAGATGAGACTTTTCTTTTCACCTGTTTGGAGATAATAGTGCACGTGTGGATGCATCTGTGGATAACGAGCATGCATAGTCTCAGAAAGATTTTTTCCTTATGCTGAATTATGTATGTGTGAATTGAATGTTCTACCTTTACGAAGTTGAGAAATGACATTGTCTCAGTTAAAATATTTTGTTTTTTTACTTATTAATGTTTACACTCAGTATACTTCATTTTTATATTCCAGAAGTAATACAAATAACATAGAACTCTATGAATTTTAGGAACTAAATAATATTTTTTTAGATCAGAATATAATGTACATAGTGTAGAGGACAAGGGGTTATTGTTAGGAAATATGGTGCGAAACTGTGATTTAGTGTGTTTCAGTGTGTGATGCACCAGCCTCACACAGACGGCGGACAAAGGCTGGCTGGCGCGTTATGCAGGTGACACAGTTTTTCAACGAGCATCAGTATGTGTGTACGTGGGCGGCAGCCATCAACAGCCAGAATGCAGCATTAGCAGAATCATGCAGACACGGGCCACACGTGGTGCGGTTGCGTTAGTCAATTCATCGAGAACGTTCTAATAAACACGCCGCCGCGTAACTGGCGGATTCAGCAGCGGTCTACACGATTCATTAGAGGTGGGCGTCGGCATTCAGTTCGACCAATAGGGCGTTCGGTCGCTGTTACGTCGTTGTCATCAGTGACGCTGTCCCTGAGGATTGGCCGGCAGAGGGCATTGCCCACTGCTGCACTGGCGACTCCCGGCGTCGTCACTAGGCGCCGCATCTGCAGGAGGCGCGCTAGGGTGGGCCTCGTGCTGCTAACCTCCTACCACCTGTGCAGCCTCTGACCGAGCACGGCGTTCCCTGGGCTGTGTGCATGAGCACGTCTCCACCACGACACGAGGGGTAGGGTTGAGCTACCGGAAAATGTATTGCAAGAACCATTAATAAAGAGGAAGATTGCTAAGAACAGCCACCTTCTTCTACCCAGCCACGCCCTCAACCCTAACCACGTCACCCGCTCTGGTCATCCTATTACAATAGCGAGTGAGTTACATTCTAACAATATGAATTTTGCAATGGTCTGTTATGTAGAACTAGGCATTCCAAAAGTACTCAGTTGTGCTAAAAACATTGATCCATGATAACATTCTAACAATAAGAATTTAGCAATGGTCTGTTATGGAGAACTAGACATTCCAAAAGTACTCAGTTGTGCTACAAACATTGATCCATGATGTGTACATATATATGTCATGCATTTTGACAACCTTTTCATTTTAGCGTGTAGCTTTTTTATGCCTTGATGCAAGTTGATCAGCTACATTTTTATGCATGTTGTAAATAATTGTGTATAATATGTTACTTCAATACAGTAGTGTCTTTCTGTGTAAGCAATTTAATTTCAGATTCTCTTTTATGGTTCTGCTACAGCAGTGATACATTCCATCATGTTAAGTTAATGATTGTAATATGGTGACTTTTTCCTCTTGTCATTAAACAATACTGATGCTCAAGAGAAATTATTTCTTTCATTTTCGGTTAATAAACCATCTCTTTTAGCTATTACTGAACAGTTTATGAATAAATTTTTTTTGTTGTATCTTAGAGTTAAGATATGTCATTACTAGTAGCTTTGTAAGATATGTCCTTTGAATGTCATATTTATTTTCCTGTTATGACTAAGTACTAATGACATACAATTCTGACTCCAACCAGTCAGGTTGACACTTGACATTTAACGATATTAGCCATCAGTTGCTACCTGTTATTTTCTCTTTGATGATCATCATGTAAACATTGCTAGGATATTTGAGAAATGAAATCATTACACTGTAGTAATAATTAAGTACTTGTGATAGTCATACACCCTTTACTCAATGATTGACTGTGTAATAAGTTGGGAGTACTAAACATAATATGCAGTCATAAGAAATGACATTCTTTACTAACTTATGTTGACTGGAGCTTAGGTCACTTATACTGTATAAGAAGGAGTTGTATGTATACTTACATATATTTTTTTCTTAAATATCTGCTACAGAAATTGTATTATATGGACTTCACATTTTGATTGTTTACCTGTAATTTTACTTGGTATATAAATGTATCTTTGAACAATGCTAATTTTATATTGTATGATGATTTAAACCACCTGTAATTACTATGTATATGTCAACTCTGGTATCTATTATTAGCTGTAACCTTTTTTTAAATATGTCACCATTAATGTCTTTGGTCACATCTGTACGTCATTAAATGATATTATGAGTCACATAGTTTGTATGTACTGGATCAAGATATGTGCTTTGAGGTACGCTATGTACTGTATCATTAGAAAATGAATTTGTATAGGACCAGTTTATCACTATGTGACTGGCCTAAAATTAATATTTACAACTGTACTTCAAGGTACTTGCCACACTTCTGTAATTAGTACATATTTTAAGTCATTTACTGAACACTGAGCGTATGTGCCTATTTAGACAATGATGAATTTTATATTCAAGTGTATATAACTTAATATTATTTATTTATTCAATATGATTTGTGTCTGTTACTGTGCTAGACTGAAACTTTTGATCTTCTATGTCAATTATGAGAACCTGTTTCCTCAAAGAAAAATTATGTCAATACTTTTATCATCACCATGAATTCTTTAGTACTCAACATGCTATATTTGTGCCTTATAGTATTACTATTGAATCTGTAAAGTATCTTTGTCTGAATATGAAAAGGAGTGACACACTAAAACATTTTGGTGTGGTTGTTAGTGGACTTAATGTGTGTAATAAGTCCCTGCGTCTGCTTACACTCCAAACTTGCGCATTACCAGATAAAATATTAACATTTTGGCATGGTTGCCAGTGGACTTCATGTATCTAATAAGTCCCTGAGTCTGCTTAAACCTAAACCTCTGTGTTGTCAAATGAAAATATTAATATTTTGGTGTAGTTGTCAATGGCCATAGTGTGAGTTGTCCCTTAGTTTGTTGCACCTAAAACATAGGTTTCTTTCCCTAGTTTTCTGTTGTATGGTGATTTTTACTCTGTTGGAGAACTGTAAATAACATCTTGTTATCTTCTCAAATGCACTACTGCCATTGGCATGCTGATATAATTGTTAATCTGCACAAAGACACTTGTATATATTTTTTCTCTGTCTTTGCACTATTTGCAGTTCTGTGTAAGATTTGTATCTACACAATTGAAAGATTTATTTTACACTCTTGATGAAGTATAAGTAGCATTTTGTTATCCTGTCAAATTAAGTACTATCAATGTCAATTGGTGATGAGTGCTTAAATGCACAAGATGATACTTGTATATTCTTTTTTCTTAACAACATTGTACAGCTTATTAATTTCCTGTTATGTACATTACTTATGTAATCTTATGCTTATGTTTATGTCTTTTACCGCTTCTGTGGAATGGCTGATGCTATTTTTCTCAATTTTTATTATGTAAGGATTTTGCTTCTTCTCCTTGCCAACATGTTAGGCATGAATCACCACAAAAATTCTTCGAAGTGAAGGTGGGGGTTAGTAAAGTTGGATGTCTATGATTCTTTTGTGTACATACACGAACTCTGTGCATGAGATATTATTATCACGAGTAGTAGCGAGCAGCAGTTGTCAAAGGGAGTCATAAGTGGTCAGACACAGATTGTGGCAGATAGAAGCCATGCGACTTAAGAGGTTGCAACGTGCCATCATAGTGCTAGTAATGCTGAGGGAGACCCTGGCATTAATTGAGAATTTTTGATAATTAGCCTTTTTGCTGGAGTAGTTGTTGGTCGCTTGCACACTGGAGGGATTTTGTCATATTTGTGTATGTGTACAATGAGACTAACATTTCTATTATTGTTGTGACCAGAAACGTGTATTTTGAGTACAAACATTGTGGAATAATTAAAAGTCTGTATAAAGTTTGTCAGTGTTTAAATAACATTCTGCAAGTATAAGAGTCTGTAGACTTTAATGGTTCATTCAATGTCTATATGTAAAAAAAGTCAGTAATTGTTGCAAGTATTCAATGCATTGCACTCTGTATCGATCACAGTATTGCTTATGAAATATTTTGGCATGTTGCTGATTGTGCAGTTGAAGCAGCAAGATGAAGTAAGTTACCTATTCCACAAAGGCCACTGCAGAATAGTTGTGATGGAGACGTTAGATAATTTTTTTTAGAGAAAAACTCGCATTCAGACAATTGAGAATTGATTTCTTTATAATTCTTGTGAGGAGTAATTAATTTTCTGTTCCTGTTTCTGCCTATTTTGGTTTTCAATCAGAATTCCATTATTATCATAGATGGAAGGTCACACACATATTTCTGTATGTCTTATAATATAATTACCAATACAGTTTCATAATTTCCAAGTACCTCAAACCATATTGGTACGCCCCATAGCACTTTCTGTCTCACATGTTCATATCAGCCAGGCTGCATCCAAATTGTGCCAAAGGCTTCATGAATATGCTGCTCCAGTGTCTCCACATCTGGAATAGGCTCTGCATGCACGATACTTTTGAGATAGTCCATAATCAGAAATTTCATGGCTTGAGATCCAGTGAATGAACAGGATATGCAACTGGACCCCTTCATCCGAGCCACTGACCAGGGAAGACACAGTTGAGATGCATCAGGATGGTAACAGCGCATGGGCTGAAGCACCATCATGTAGGAGACACACACCAAGTGGGGTGGCACAGTGGTTACCACACTGGATTCACATTCAAGAGGACAACAGTTCAAACCCGCATCCAGTCATACTGATTTAGGTTTTCCATGATTTCCCTAAATCGCTTCAGGCAAATGCCGGGTTGGTTCCTGTGAAAGGGCGTGGCTGATTTCCTTCCCCGTCCTTCCCTATTCCGAGCTTGTGCTCAGTCTCTAATGATTTCGTTGTCGATGGGATGTTAAACACTAATCTCCTCCTCCTCCTCCTCCTTTGTAGCAGACACATGAACCTTCGAATCATCAATGTTACTTCTTCATCAGGGGAAACAAAGTCACATGCAAGAAACTCTGATAGTTCCATCCTGTTAGGCGACGTGAAAGGAAGACTGGCCCCAAAATATGGTGGCAAATTATCCCAGACCACACATTCTGGCTGCACTGATGCTGATGATTCGCTGCCACATACCATGGGGTTTCTGTATAGTATCCCATAGATGACTGTTATGAAAGTTGAAGATACCACTCCACGTTTAGGTGGCCTCATCTGTGAATAGGATGGATGACACAGATGCTGGAACCACGGTTGCCTGATGAAGAAACCAGTGATAAAACAGCTCCCGAATGGAAAGTCTGTCGCCAGTAAGTCCCGCATACGATAAGGGTAGTAACAACTGTCATGGAGAATGATCCACACAGTTATCTGCCTTACGCTGTACTGGCGGGCCTACTGCTGGTACTGACATGCTGGTCGCCCTCCACAATGTTAAACACATTTTGTAACGTGCCAACTGGCGGTACTCAAGATTGAACTCACAACGACAACGGATCGTACTGTACCAACGTCGCTATGCCGCTGATGTATGGCTTCCTGCCACACAAAATTGCTAGAGCGAACCAGTCGACCACTACGGAATGAATTTGGTACAGTTTAAATTTTATGGTCGATGTTATGACTGTGGATCGCTATTAGTTTTCAGAAGATTCCAGTCGTAGTGGAGAGCCTGCCAAATACTCGAAGTCTAGCTCGTACCATATTTGCTCTCTTAAAAGACAAACTGAAGACAGATCAACCCTTGGAATACTGCAGCAATCATAAACACTGACAAAACGGCAGACTCAAATGTCGAATAATAATAAACAGCACATTTACTATACACAATGTCGTAATCGTACAGTGACACTATTACACTATGAATAGACACGCTAAAACATTTCAATAACATTGACAAACAATATCAAGCAGCAATTACGAGACAGGCAGATTTCGATAACTACTCCCGTTATCATACTATCGGACAAAAAAAAAACACCGAAACACTTTAAATACAATACCTGTTTATATTATATCAAGCCAAATGTTAGATGTAGCTTGCAATTGTCCTCACATACCACAAAATTCTCACAACGCTGCACACTATCTCTGGAGAAGTCTTGTAATCTTTTAATTACTTACAATATTTATATCCAATATATCGTCCTGTTACGACCAATTCACTTTAAGTTGCTTTCACTGATATCTATAAGGATTAAGACAATTGAAGCTAACCTCAAATTTCTTTCTGTTTAGTCCAGAGTTGCTATGTAAATAATACAACATAACATACTCCATAGATTTATCAAAGTTTGTTATTAGTATAATCGCTGACTTTTCCTTGATAACTTTCTACAATTTCAATTCTAATTGAAGTTACTTTTCATAAATGAAATCTTTTTAACTACCCTCTGTATATTTACTGTGGATCAACTCAATTGATTAACTTTACGATCATGCAAAACTTGCAAATACTGTTGTAACGTTGTGTCATGTAAAGCGTTATTAATATCTCTGAAACAAAATCTTTGCTTTTCTCACAATGTATAGCTACACACAACAGCTACTAATTGAACACACGTAAAGCTTTCTTTTAAGCTAATAAAACTGGTATTTATTGGGTCTAGGTATCTCAATACAAATTAATTCACATAAGTGAGCGAGTGCCAGCAAAGACTAACACACCCCACAAAAATGGAAATTCAATAATAAAAAATAAATAAAAATCCTAGGCGCCACGGCCTCTTTAACCCTACCTTTAAATAACAATTTAACACAATTCTGAGCCTCTTCAGGCGTTAGCAAACTGTGACCCACTAAGTTCCCTAAATTGAAATAGGCCACTCGTCACTTTGACTAATAAAGTTTTCTTTTAGTTGCGTGTTGTTTGTAAATGGTTCCTTTTATTCTCATCACTTATTAACTCAACTACTGGTGTGGTCTATTATATTAAAGCGAAACAGTTCTAATCTACACAAGCCAATTCTAAGTCTGCTCTATGATTGTGGTGTTTAAACAACAGCAACAGTCATGTGTTCGAGCCTTTCCCTACTCAACACACACCAATCACTACCAAACCACTCCAACAAAATAGCTAACAAGCCAACTACCTCTGGGCGAGACGCGACCACTAATCGTACACCATGGACAGGATATCGGTTCCAATGATTCGCAAAAACTCATCAACTGCAAATCTCCTTCTCTCTAACTCGGCTCACGCTGTATCTATCACAGCAAACTATTCCTTAGAACCGAATTGTCCACAGGAAGACAATAAATCGATCGCCCTAGCACATAAATTCGCCAAAAGCACTGTCTCACCCACGACTGTTTATAGAATCACACAGAGCCTATGTACAGTCTGTAGTTCAGGAAACAACCGTCACAGCCACGTGTATGGACGGGGGCCTCAAAGACAAAGTATCCACGCTGCCTCCGTGAACTGCACCAAAATAAGATACTGGTTCCACCAGCAAACCTTCTTTGCCTCTCCCAAGCCGTAAACACCAACTGTGGTGCCTCAATACACCACGCAATGGGTTGGTATCCTATCCGACCTAGACGTACCCCGATACATCAACTCAGTCGGTAAGAGGTTTACTCAGAAACTATCTTCTTACATCATACAATAGGAACCATTTACACGAACAAACACGTAGCGCCACGCCAACTTTTGACTATTAATTAATTATTCGTTGATGCTGTCGGTTCTCTATGACAGCGGCTGGCTGCTGCGCGTCGGTCAGGCAGCATCTCTGGAACCAGCGATGGCGAGTTGTTGCATCGCTGAAGTCGCTCGCGTTCACCACGTCTTTTTTCGACACTCTCGGACCATCTATAACATGTTTTGTCACCCTTAATACATCGTACATGTATATTTATAGTAACCACCAGGTGTTATTAGCCATTTATCAGGTCGGATGCTCATCAATTGTAAAGGCAAACGTAACCTGTGCGTTTTGACACAGCACAATTTTCCTCCAAGTCTGGTGTTTGGACATTTTGGATACGTCCTTCACGATTTCCTGCTTCCTGAAATGACCCGGTCTCAGACAAACTGTGGAGCACTGTTGCAAACATTGAATGCTGTGGTTGTTGTCGGCGGGGATAGGTCTCCTGACACAACTTTGCTGCCTATAGCCCATTGCCATTTGCTTTTCCGTAAGTAAACACCATGTGTGATGTACGTTTTGAATTTCTTGCTTTTATGTTTTCGTTTTTTTTTTTTTTTTAAGGCAATGCGGTAACCCAGCATAGAGCCTGTGCCTACTGTCATGTAGTTTTGATTTTCAAATAAAAAAAAATACATAAGATGTTTTCCTGATCCTCGATAAGAGGAAGGACTTGCTCTCTGTTAGTGAACACCTTATTTTAAAGCGTAATCAGTGGTAGCCATTTTGGTTGTGATAATAAGTAAAAAGTCTGTATCTATAGAAACCAAAGAAGCCCAGGCGTGTACTTCGGAGTTTTCACGAAGATCCGATTACAGCAATATAACTAAACTAACCTAAACTCCTCCCAAACAGGACATGAAGGCCCAAAGGTACCGACTGGCAGCCGTGTCTTCCTCAGCCCACAAGCGTCACTGAATGTGGATACGGAGGGGCATGCGGTCAGCACACCGCTCTCCCGGCCGTATTTCAGTTTCCAAGACCAGAGCCGCTACTTCTTAATCAGGTAGCTCCTCAGTTTGCCTCACAAGGGCTGAGTGCACCCTGCTTGCCAACAGCGCTCAGCAGACTGGATGGCCACCCATCCAAGTGCTAGCCCAGCCTGACAGCGCTTAATTTCGGTGATCTGACGAGAACCAGTGTTATCACTGCTGCAAGGCTGGATTAGAACAGTATAGAGGAGATATATCAAGATTTTGTAGGTGGATACGGCGATCGGACGTACTATTATTAATTGGTGAACATAAATCTACAACAACAGAAAGACTATTCTGTTTATGTGGAACTAATCTGAAAAGATTGTTTAACTATTTGCAGGCACAGTGCAGCTTACTGTGCTTGTCCAACATGTCGAAAAATTAATCTAATTATTTCCACATATCTAAAAATTTCATATTATATAATAAATTGGCGACAAGTGACAGGCACGATACATAGTAGGCAAAACAGTGAGTACTAGTTTTGTTAAGGCAGTGTATATACATGTATATTAATAATTTCTTTATGTTCCATGTACTCTGATGACATGACAGAGACAATAACGTAATACTGGACAAATACTAACTGAAAAAAATAATAATAAATAAATTAGATGAAGAAACATCAATACAAAGAGTGGACAACTGAAAGCACAATCCAGGGAAGTACCAGTTACAAAGCAACAGTAAGGTAGTACGACGCATTGCATGTAGAGAATGTGTTCCTAGTAGACTTATTAGAAAATCCAAGCACCTGTTTCCTAAAATCCAAAACCTAAAGCTTCAGAGGGTATCGCAATTGCAGTCAAGTAGAAAGAATGATATTTCTTTATCAGTGCGAAAAGCATATTGAGTGAACAACAATTGAGGTTACAATTACATACAGCTGTACATGCATTCTGACATACAAAGAATAGCATGGAAGTAAGACCCAAACAGAGACGATATTAATTTTGGTAACTGCAGAAACGTAAAGATTTTCATAATTGCTGGACAAAACGATAATGAAATTTCATTTCAAAATCAAAATACCAATGTTGTAGACTTTCATTTGCAATTTGGTTTAGAACAATAAAGCGGTGATTATTTTGATGCTGGGCGTGACATGTCATTTGTTGCATTCAACCCCCGTCAATACTGAACATTTCATTACAAGCAATACATTGATTACAGTAGACGAAATTAATGACACTTCGACGCAAAGGAATATTTTAAATGGAAGTAGTACAAGTAGTACAGATGGAGATGCTGACAGGCGTACGCCAGAAGTGACTAGGGGAGACATGCAAGCCTTAGTTTGAGCGTTAACAGAAACAATACAGACAGGAACGCGATGAAAACAGGCACGAACGCAATGAAAACAGCCATGAATTCGAAAATGTAAAGTTAGAGACCAATTTGAACACAGTAAATTGAAAAATGTCGAGTTTAGAAACAATACACACAAATATGAACACAATAAATTCAAAGATGTCGAGTTTAGGCACAATACAGACGTGACTAATATGAGAGCAGACATGACTACAGTAAAGTCCGAGATTGGGAAGGTCCATACAAACAAGACACACATACCAGGAGAGGTAAGAAATTTGCTCACAGAACTCAATATGGATATGAAGTTCCCACAGCAGCCGTTCACTGGTGAGAGAAATCAGTGGCGCGGACAACAATGCCCCACAGACGCCGCGCGAGTGCATGCCGACGGCCGACGCGAGCAACGGGCAAAACTTCTATCAGACACATATGTCATCTCCGCATGTAAATGCTGTTCTACCCTGTTGGCCAGCGTTGTTAATGGACGATACTTTAATAAAATACCAACGGTTCCCTGTATTTTCAAATGAAACAAAGCGAAAGCATACGGTAATGTTTGTCAGAGCCTTTAGGAATGTACTGCCTAGGACTTGGCAGAAACTGAAAAGATCAAATATGTGGTAGGACATACAAAAGGCGACGCTCTTTTGTGGGCTACACAGATGTCGGAACTCTACGAGACATATGATCAATTTGAGAACGCATTTTTAGATAAATACTGGTGAACCGCTGCCCAGGAGAGATAAAGACGAGAGGTTTTCACCCCATTATCATATTATCCAAAATTCGGGGGGGGGGTTGAGAAACTATTTTGAAACATATCTAAACAAGACTCGCTACTGGAATAATCTGATACCTCATATCGATGTATTGAAAATCTTTAAGTACAAATTGCCTGCCAATGTTAGGAAAAAACTGACAACCATTCCCGAATACGATCTCGAGTATTTTCTCTCGGTGCTCTATTCAAAAGGTGTAATTCATGGGGATGGACAAGCCTTGCCTGGTTATTGTAACGATAATGAACACAACCCAAATGGGGGGAACAACTATGGTAACAGCAATGGCTTTAGAAACTACACTCCTGGAAATGGAAAAAAGAACACATTGACACCGGTGTGTCAGACCCACCATACTTGCTCCGGACACTGCGAGAGGGCTGTACAAGCAATGATCACACACACGGCACAGCGGACACACCAGGAACCGCGGTGTTGGCCGTCGAATGGCGCTAGCTGCGCAGCATTTGTGCACCGCCGCCGTCAGTGTCAGCCAGTTTGCTGTGGCAAACGGAGCTCCATCGCAGTCTTTAACACTGGTAGCATGCCGCGACAGCGTGGACGTGAACCGTATGTGCAGTTGACGGACTTAGAGCGAGGGCATATAGTGGGCATGTGGGAGGCCGGGTGGACGAACCGCCGAATTGCTCAACACGTGGGGCGTGAGGTCTCCACAGTACATCGATGTTGTCGCCAGTGGTCGGCGGAAGATGCACGTGCCCGTCGACCTGGGACCGGACCGCAGCGACGCACGGATGCACGCCAAGACCGTAGGATCCTACGCAGTGCCGTAGGGGACCGCACCGCCACTTCCCAGCAAATTAGGGACACTGTTGCTCCTGGGGTATCGGCGAGGACCATTCGCAACCGTCTCCATGAAGCTGGGCTACGGTCCCGCACACCGTTAGGCCGTCTTCCGCTCACACCCCAACATCGTGCAGCCCGCCTCCAGTGGTGTCGCGACAGGCGTGAATGGAGGGACGAATGGAGACGTGTCGTCTTCGGCGATGAGAGTCGCTTCTGCCTTGGTGCCAATGATGGTCGTATGCGTGTTTGGCGCCGTGCAGGTGAGCGCCACAATCAGGACTGCATACGACCGAGGCACACAGGGCCAACACCCGGCATCATGGTGTGGGGAGCGATCTCCTACACTGGCCGTACACCTCTGGTGGTCGTCGAGGGGACACTGAATAGTGCACGGTACATCCAAACCGTCATCGAACCCATCGTTCTACCATTCCTAGACAGGCAAGGGAACTTCCTGTTCCAACAGGACAATGCACGTCTGCATGTATCCCGTGCCACCCAACGTGATCTAGAAGATGTAAGTCAACTACCCTGGCCAGCAAGATCTCCGGATCTGTCCCCCATTGTGCATGTTTGGGACTGGACGAAGCGTCGTCTCACGCGGTCCAGCACGAACGCTGGTCCAACTGAGGCGCCAGGTGGAAATGGCATGGCAAGCCGTTCCACAGGACTACATCCAGCATCTCTACGATCGTCTCCATGGGAGAATAGCAGCCTGCATTGCTGCGAAAGGTGGATATACACTGTACTAGTGCCGACATTGTGCATGCTCTGTTGCCTGTGTCTATGTGCCTGTGGTTCTGTCAGTGTGATCATGTGATGTATCTGACCCCAGGAATGTGTCAATAAAGTTTCCCCTTCCTGGGACAATGAATTCACGGTGTTCTTATTTCAATTTCCAGGAGTGTATAATGGTCGTGTGCGTATAAATAAATGGCAACGTTATGCGCCGCCGCGCCACAACGGAAATCAGTACAATCGGTTTACTTACTAGCCACAAAGTCAGCGAAGGTACGACAATAAATATGAGCCTCATTGGTACGGCAATAGACGAGATAGTAGAAATTCGAGAGAAAACTTTGATACAGTGAAATGCGAATTACAGGATCGGAATGTGGAACATAGGGATCAAAGAGTGAACAGGCAGCCCATAGAGTCAAACCGAAACAACCAGGACACATACTGGCAAGCACACGAACATACGGTGAACATAGAAGAAGTGACGGCAGAAAATGAAACAATATCTTTACAATCACCTGGAAATAACAATAATCGGGCATGACTAGAGGAAGAAGGTAAATGAACTGCCTGTTTGCCACAGTAATATTGTTAGCGACGTAAACACTAACACGGGCAGAAATAGGAAATGAAGATAGACACAGAAACAAACTTACATGTACAGCATATCCATAATCTCTTTTTAAGGTTTGATAAGGAAGCAGAAATGAAAGATTTGTTCACTGAAGAGAAAGAAACAACACGCAAAGTAAGTGAAATTATTCAACCATCAATAAAGGAAAGGTGGGAAACATAGATATACCAGTTGTTTTGGATACTGACGCGTCAACAAGCCTGGTGCCAAGCAGCTTGTTTAAAAAGACAGTGCGGGAAGTAAATATACCTACACTGCCCTTAGAGAGCTGTAAGATCGTAATGGCGATGGGAAGTAAGTATAAAGGTTTAAATTACAGGCCAGCATACCCATTAGCTCATGTGGTGTAATTTTACAGTGTACTTTCTTATTGGTAGCCAAACTTATAGTGAACGGTATACTTGGTATGGAGATGTTCATAAGATATGGAGTAAAAATAAATATTGTCAGTGGGGAATTTCAATTTCACGTAGGGGAACGCATGCTGAGAATTGACTTAACAAGAACTACAACGACAAGTCAGACTAAGCAGATACCTGACGTTAATGTTAAACTTATCTACCCTCAAATGTTAATGGGAAATGAAATGGGACATGGTGATGGTGGAGGGGAGATCCTCAATGAGCAAACAGTAAACAGTTAAATAAGTAAATCCACTGAGCTTAACAATGAGCAGCGAAGTGAACTAAGAACATTACTCTTTAAGTATCATAGCATTTTTCGTAAACAACCCAGTGTTATTAAGGGATATGAATATAAAATGGAAGTGTACCCGCATTAAACTTATTGTAGAATGTCACATGGCATTCCTTGGGCAGTGAAAGAGGCAGTAAGACAAGAAACAGAGCGAATGATTAGATGGAAGGTTGCGATCAAATTCTCGCAGTTGGTACAACTAACAGAATGCAGCGTTTCTGAGAGAAATAAACAAAAACATCGTTTCTTTAAGAACAAGCCCAGAGAATTTAGAAGAGCAGTTATTGAAGTTTCATGGCATTAGGTACTTAACATCCCTCGAATTAAAGACATGATACTTGCAAATTTTATTACCTGAAGAGAGTAGAAAGTATACAGCATTCATGAATACCAGAAGGAGCTACTAGTTTAGGGTGCTATCTTTCGGATTAAACGTGAGCGCTGGTGTGTTTATTGAAGCATTAGACAAAGTACTTGGACCAGAATTGCTTAGCCAGATTACTCCTATTAATTACGACCCAAACATTGAAGGAACATGAGAGTGTTTTGGAAAAGGTTTTTCAAAAATTCGATGATTACAATGTCACAGTTAACTTAAAAAAGTCCGAATGTGGAAAAGACAAAATTCTTAGGGCATATCATTTAATCTGTGTAATTGTACATGACCCCAGTAAACTAGATGCAATATGCAATTTCACAACAACCTACACTGAGAAACGATTAAAAAGTTTTCTGGGACTGGCCTCGTTTTTCAGGAAATTTCTGCTATAATAATTGTTGAACAGTAGTTCACTGTTAAACTTACTCCGTATAAACCACACTTGGATGTGGACTAAGTGGAAATGATTTTCAGCAGACTAAGCAGACGCTGATTAACGTAACTATCTTTAAACACCCAGATAGGGGAATTGGACTTCTGTTTAAGCACCGATACTTGTTATCAGGGGCTTGGTGTCTGTTTCAAATAATAACAAAGGAAGGTAAAGAAGATGTCAATACAATCAGTTTTGCTGGAAGAACACTCACAGAATGTGAAAGATCTTATTCTGTAACTGAGTTGGAAGCGTTAACGGTAGTTTGGGTATTACACAAATTTCAATATTAGCTTTGGGAAAAACATACTAAAGTTTACTGTGATTATCAAGCTTTGTCCTTTCTTCTTGTGTGCAGGTTGTTACATAAGAGAATAGCAAGATGGTGCATGTATGTTCAAGAGTTTCATTTTGAAAAAGTGTACATAAAAGAGAAACAGAATGTTTTGCCAGAAGCACTATCATGGTTACCCCAAAGCCCTCAATGATTTTCACGAGTTTGAAGAACAAAGATCAGATTTTAGGATATATTTAATAAATGCTGGAACTTTCAAGACATATTATACCAAAATGTGCAAAAAAAAACCAGTGTTTGCAGGAAGAAGACCCAAGAAGCAGCAAGGTAATAAAAAAATTTTCTGTCTAGAACACTCTAACATTTAGAGCAGTATTACATTATACTTAATGTCATACTCTTTCAGGGAAGAGATTGACGAATGGATAACTGGTGTTCGTGCATACCTCAGCCATATGTGGACAAATTAATTTAACACATGCACCACACATGAGAACACCATGACGTGCAACACCCAATAATACCAAAGCAACCAATGGATCATGTAGCTATTGACGCAGCAGGACCCTGTCCCCAAGCCTGTAGTGGGGTCAAATACATTGTAGTCCTGTATGACGTTTTTAGTAAGTGTCTCCAGATATATGCAGGCAAATCAGTTAGGTCTGGACCAGTTAGCAGGTGGATTCTAGAAGACTACGTACCATGAATTGGAAAACACTGTGCAGTACTAACTGATAACGCCTCAAATTTGACAAGTGACCAATAGAGATCATTTTTGAAATCACAAAACATACGTCATATTTTAAATTCAAGCCCCTCCTGGAAGTAAGTCCCATTGAACGGTGCTTTCGTGAATTTAATAGATTTATCCAGACATATATACCACAAAATCAAAAGAAATGGATAGAATACCTGGGTCCTTATCAGCATATAGTAAATCACCTACCACACACATCAACAGAATACACACTGGTCAAATTTATGTTTGAAAAAGTGGAACTAGATGAATGGGCAAAACCGCTACCTAAATTAGGGCACAAAGATGTAGCCTTAGATGAGAAAGTACAACAAGTGCTAATAACATATGAAGAGGAAGTTCAAATAAGGAAAGGAATTTATGATAAGAAATTGAAAAACTTAACAGAATTCCAGATCGGACAGGATGTACTAGTAAGAAGTCATCCAAAATCATCGAAGTTAAAAGTATTGAATAAAAAATGGCAATTGTTATATGCTGGTCCATATATCATTGTTGACAAGCCACATCCTGGGTGCTACTTGATAGTAAATATAAAAAAGTGGTAAAATAATAGGCATTTGCAGAAATTTGTTAAAGGAAAATTCTAGTTTCATTCTTTTCCTATCTGCTGTTTCATAAAACACATGAAGGTAGGAGGTTTGTAGCACTTTGATGAACAAACCGACTGGTGCTCGATTGCTCTCCAGCTATGGGGTGCAATACTTATATTTCTATTACCCTCTCCCTCTTCTACTATTCTGTTTAGCCAATAAGGTATGTTCAGTTCTCTTCTACCATCTAACATGCAAAGAATGACATGCAACCTTGTGAATATAAATTTTCCTTATATTTTTATATTGTACTTTCTTAAGCCTTAATATGTATAGAAGCAAAAGAAACCTTTTGATATTTCTTAAGGGAACACAGAACATATGACAAGAACTAAAACAACTATACATAATACTGAACAAGTGAAAACCATTAGATGACGTATTTATACTACATCAGAAGCAAAAACTTGAATAAGAGTGATGGAAGGAAGGGACTCACAGCACACGAGATTTGATCACAGGGGTAGAGTAGGCAAAAAGCAAAGTCAAGGTCAGTGTCACCTTTAAGGATAGCTGGTTACTGCCGAGATGTGCAAAGACACGCCGTGCGCCATAATGGTAATCATTTTCGAATTTAAGCGAATCGGCATCAATGGCACGCAGCCAACTGGACAAAACAGAATCAATATGAAATGGAATACCTATCAGTTGTTTACTATAACGTAAATCCGCTACACAATCAAAACGAATAGAGACATTTATTAACGAGTCGGAAACTATACTGTAAAGAACACTAATCTTAAGAGTATATCATTAGGTTAAGCATATGTAGTTTAAAGAAAAGGGGCGCATTGGCGCAAGTAAACTATAAGGAGCGTAGAATATGCTGAATTTGTTAACTTAAAATACGCTATTGAATGTACATACTTAGAAATAAGTATAAGGGTTAAAAGTAGAATGGATTTATACAGGAAATGACCTATCCAACTATATACAACAGGATTAAGACAGGTTTAAAAGAGAAGTAATAACATGGACATTTAAAAGAAAGCGATTAGCACAGAACTTAAGAACTAAGCAACTTACATACAGCACGCAAGTAAGCAATGATGAGAAAGGTAGAATGAAACATGCACAAAGAAATATGCATGTGATTGAGATGTAAATTAAGAAATAAGATATCATAAAAGATTCGGCGAGAGGAGTAGTTGCTCACTTATAGAACTACACTTCTTTACAGACAACATTAGAAGTAGTGAGCTAAATGTACAAGGAGAGTACATACTCACTTATTTGCTATTATAGAACTCAGTTATGTTAGTTGCTACAAAAGGCCGTGATACCGATGTAAGAAAGAATAGATTATATAGTTTTAAGTCTTAGAATGAGTGTTTGTATGAGCGTGAAAAGCGAAGTATCTTGATACAAGTATTGTAAATAATTGATGAAGCAGTGAAGAATAAAGAAGAGACAGTGAAGTCAATAGTACAAAGGTACTTGGCACATTTAACGTACAACAGAGCACAGTAATTTGCCACACATACATCAGAATGGATAACAACTGAGTATGGAAACTATTTCCTTAGCGGTTAACTATTACAGCTTGAGCAACCTTAAGGTGTATATAAATGAAAATATGATATACAATTCATACAAGGGATGAACATAAAATGCAAGGAAACAATATTTTCTACAATTACTTCTTGACACACGCAGAAGCGAAAGCAGTACATTTAGCATAAGTACCTTCTTCTTTAGCAGGAATGAATTATGAGTGAAATCACACATGACAAAAACACAGTAAAGTTACCAGTCACACATTATGGAGATAAACATGTATATGTTGTTGCACCAATAAGGCAGGTATACAGCTTGAAATATATGTATATTAAAGTCAAATATTACGACGATTAAGAAGGAGTGATGAAGTTAGGATTCCCAAGGGATAAAACATTCCTCATACTCGCTCACAAAAGAGCACTTGTAAATATTGTACATAGTATGAAGGTTGATCAAATGCTAAGGGTAGAATAAGTATAGTAAAGACACACTACAAGAAGCAGTCCTAGAAGTAGCTTCATCTATGAAGTAGACCCTAGCAAATGTAGTGAGTAGTGTTGGAACGTATTTTCTGTGTGTAGTTGTGAAGGTGAAAATGTGCAGGTCAGTCCTGCAAAACAAGAAAAGAAAATACAAATATTTAGAATAAAAGCAAGATTGCTCCTAATTTACATATTAGTGCGTAAGATTGTGCCTGTCATGGAGTCCATATACGAAATGTGAATGTGAATTGTACCTTTATATGTTAACTTCATTATTGTCAATGTTATGTTTATGTAAAATGTATGTACTATTTTCTGTTTGTAGCTGTGAAAGTAAAAATTGCACAGGAGGTCGATCCTGCAAGACAAGAGAAGAATAGACAAATATTAGGAATTAATGCAAGATTCCTTCTAATTTACATATTAGTAAGACAGTGCATGTCATGGAGTCCAATATGAAATGTGAATGTGAACTATACATTCATTTGTCAACTTTATTATTGTCAATATCTATGTCTACGTAAAATGTATGTACTATTGTCAATTTTATGTGAAATTTTATTCTTGAAGGAGAACTATTTATGTGTGTATGTGAAGTTTCAACGCAAGGTACGAGTAAAATACTCGCACATTCGAAGTGATACCAAAATAGTAAGACCTGATAATGCAAAAAATAAATGAACAGTGATAAGAGTTAACTCTACAGTCTAGCGAGGTGACTACAATGAGTGTGATACATGTGCCACAAAGAAATCATGGGAAATCCCTATAACCATTAATTGATGTGTGAGGGCCGCCTAACTACAGCGCACAACAGAAGAGCATGCTGAAACCTGCAGTGCGGCGCTTACTTCAATTTCATTGGCAGAAAACTTCGTCCAGGTGCTTGATGAGGTATTGGTGTTCTTCGGGTTGAGCATTGGAGCTGTATCTGTCGTATCCAGTCTCTGGACTGGAGGGCATGCACAACACCGACTTCATAAGCCTGGAGCGACATTGCAACGGATTTGCGGGCAGTGCTACTACTCACATGGCACTTGCGTCGCTGCAATGAGCGCGTTAAACAACGAGCTGCTGCTGGAAATAAGTACAGCGTACAATGGGAAACCATGTGCCGAAAGGACACCTTCTAAGAATTGCCAATGAACAGAAAGCAAATGAGAAAAACAATTTTTAAAACAGGGTGGAAGGATAATTTAAAAATTTTCCTCTGTTCACACCATACAGGTTAACAAATGTAAGGATAAATAACAAACTATGTCGGTAGCACAACATGGATGTGCAGTTATGTAATATAAATCTATGTGAAAGTATTTACGTGTATGAATTTGCAACAGACAAAGAAATGAAGGTTTGTAAATATACTTGTAATAGCATGGGGTATTAAAATTCTATTGACTTTAACCAAGTAACCAAACTATGAACCCCAATGTAAATAAGGCTATTGTGTAGTGTCTCCCTAAATAGTGAGACTTATTTCCGACAGTATACAGTGGGATGGGCATTTGTGATGTACCTTTTGCATTTATTGCTTTTATGTTTTCGTTTTTTTCAAAGGCGAAGAGAAAAGTCGAATGGTAGCCCAGTGTACAGCCTGCGCCTACTATAATGTATTTTTGATTTTCAAATGTTAAAAAACCTAAGATGTTTTTCCTGTTCCTCTGTTAATGAACGAAGGAAGAACCACCTTATTTTAGAGCTTAATCGGCGGTAGCCATTTTGATTGTGAGAATAAGTACAAAGTCTGTATTTTTGATGTGGATAAAAGGAAGAATATAGTTTTATTTCACCAGTGAAAAATTGAGTCATTATTCCAAGTAACACTGCAATATATAAAAACCCAAGAAGTTTACATGTGTACTTAGGAGTTATCACAAAGATCCAATTACAACATGTCGGCAAGCTCTCGATTCGAATATAGAACCAATGTGTACAAAGTTGTAACACAGCCACCACAAGGTGAGTCAGTAAGAGAAGTGAATCGGGCACAGCTTTACCATTTACTATGACAGGAGAGGGCACTAGGGCATGATGTACGAGTGACAGTACTGTCCGCCAGGAGAAAGCGATGCATACTGTAACCATGGCTGCATGCTACAGTAGTATTAGACCACAGTCTCTATAACAAAGTATGATTCAACAAATTGTTTCTAACACGGAAATTAGTCATTTCCGGACTAAATTTATTAGACTCTTTTTGTTCCATATCCTCTCATCGATCAATCCTCAGAGTTTGCACACGGTGGAAAAAAAAATATCCTTCATGTCAGTTGACAAAATTCCACGACATTGTTCCAAAATTTTGATGCTAATGCTAATTTATCTGTCTTAAAGCATTCTCATCTTGCGTTTCTAATGTCAAAGCGTAAAAATCTTAGAATTTCTCCAAAGCGATTCTTCTGCATTGTACCACTGAAGAATTGTGCCCCCGCTTTTAGACAGCAGTTCATCACAAACACACAATAAGGCAATGAAGGCTTCCAGTTTTTTCCAAAATTACGCTCCAAAATTCATTTCTTAGAACGCTTTTTGCTTCCATTCGCATTCCGTACTATTTCAGCATTGATTCACTAATAAAAAGACGCCATGCACTTGTTACACTGACTTCAGAAAAATACTGCTCTGAATATGGAGTAAGTCCTAAATTTTCTTTCAAGATGTGTGATTCGCCAGTCTACCAGATGTGGTCTTTCTAAAATCTGCTACAGTCCACTCTATGATGCTTTCTGTACATAGTAACATATTACATGGTCCTGGGAGATTTGTATTGCTGTGTCCCTTCTGATATCTTGCAATACATGTTACATTTTCTGCAGCTGTAATAGTACAATAGAAAACTTCAAGTTGTAAGAATCCATTCATATCAATTGCAATCTCAACAATGAATTTTACACGAAAGTTGAATGTTGGCATGAAGGTAACATGTACCATTATTATATGTAGGCTGACTGAAAATCAGCTGAATCATTTGCATCATTTGAATAACTGCTTTCAGAATGGACATTTGGTTAACAGTCATCTTCATCCACAGCTTTTTCTCCCCAGTAATCTACACCTACATCCCACCCTGCTTCAGCTAGTTCATCTGGAATTCAAGCAATATAGCAAACAGTACCACATCGGTTAGTGACAGTCATCTATGAGCCATGATTACTTTACCATGACAAGCTGACAAATAAGAACGCTACTGGAGATGCAGGGGAAAGAGTGTATGTAAATAAAATATAGGAGTTTCGTGGTTGTGCATATTACTGTAGTTTAGAGAATAACTATAGCAGTTTTAATCTCAGACAGAAGAAGAAGGACACATTGTAACACAATTTATTGTAATGATTAATAAAGCTGTCAACATGATTTTTCCAGCAGTTCTAGGTATACTTCTTAACAACGTCCTACGCAATTTTCAAAAAATAATGATACTCAGTAAGGTTCCTTCTGAGTGGTAATCTGAAAAAGTCACTAAAACTCATAGCAATACAACAAAAACTGCAGTCAAAATAATGTTCTGAAAATGTGCACCGGTCAGTTCAGCAGTTCTAGTGTTAAGCAGCGCGATAGGAATATCATTCTAGCATTCAGTAACTCCTTATAATCACTTATTTTTGAAAGAGTAATATACCATCGTGTGAAGTAACGAAATGGATTAAAAAGTATTGAAACTGGCAGTGTGAAGTTACTGAGATTCATACTACTGCAGAATGGTCAGGACTGTAAAGGTATGTTGTATTCCAATATAATAATAATATTTTTTGTTGTAGCCATTGAATGTAAATGTTACCATGGAATGCAAATTTATTTGTGGCTTTAAATATTTAAGACTATGTTTGATCCTCATTGAAATCCTAAATAAATATAACATTGTTTGTATTGATGCTATTACTGAGTGATGACTGTACTGCACAGTAGTACAGTGTTTGGTTGCATATTTAAGTATCATGCAGATAAAACAAAGAAGTATTTACAAACCTGTGATTTGTCAGAATCTTGACTAACTCTGAAACTAAAACCAAAGCTGTACTGTTGAGACAAAAACCATACTTACCTATGTACCTTCAGTGCATTGTAGATAACACAAAAACTTAGAAATAGTGCTCTTTGTAATGCTATATGTATATAGCAGTGACTCCAGTTGCCAGATAGTTCAGTGTTACTTGTAATTAATGCGAGCTGGCACAGCATCTCACACATTTGTATTAGACTTTTGTACAGATCCAGATCTAGAACATATGCCCATGGGAGGTTTCTGTTTTATTTTTTATTTTTTCATACTTTTTATTTTTTTATTATTTTGTTTTATATTTCAGAATTTTGTTTTGTATTTTATTGCTTTTCTTAATTTCTGTTGCATAGTTTACACATATTTTATTCATATACATGTGACTATATGCAAACATATGAAAATACTTAACAAAGCGCACAAAATAACAGCAACATAAATAAAATACTGAATGAAATACTAATTACAATGCAAAATGTGTGACAATAATGTATGTAAATAGTTTGTGTTGTCATACATCTGACCTTTGTATCAGCACAGTGAGTGTACTAATGTGTGAAATCTTAGCTTACCACTTAGCATGCAAATGGACAAAACATCCGAACTGTCTCCTCAAGCCCAGGGTGTCAAACAGACATTCTAAATAAATATGAACCAGGCCCTGTAAGGCAGCTAATATCAGGTGTCGATCATAACAAAAATCATTAAAAATGCTGGTTTCATGTAACTAGAATGCATGAATTAATAAAAGTGAAAGTTAAGAGAGTTCACAAAACCATCAGAATAAAAAGAAATGAGACTTTTCACCCATTATTATAAACAGGAACCGACACAGATGTTGTGTAATACGATCTTTAAACAAAACAATTTGATACTTCACAAAACAGACAATTTTGACCATAGTCTCTGAATTAATAAAACAAAACAAAAAAGATTTTAATTCCAATCAACTTTTCTTTCAGTCTTCTAAAAGCAATACTTCAGAGAGGTTAAATTACAATGTCAGCAAGTTATGATATTCCACATCAATATGCTTACTACTTCTTGACTTATGACCAGATAATCATTGCTACTGCACTTTATTTGTCCACACAAAGCATAATTTTCATGTTTTTATTCAGCAATGCTTTCATGTCAAACTTTCATCTCTTGCAACATTGAGCTGCAGATATGTAATAAAACTCCTAACTAGAAGCCAGTGGCAAGGCTTATGTACAAACTGTAAAAGACAATGAAATATTTCTCATTTTCTGTGAGTGGCATCCAAATTGTCTATTTAGTGGGGGCGCATATTGGGACATGAAACAATGTGCCCTAGTCATGAGGTGAAAGAATATATATATATGTGCCAAACCCAATAAAAATCGTCTCACTACTGAACAGACTGGAAGGTACCAAAACTTTAAAGTCCACACTATCAAAAACTCCTACACCAAGCAAGTTTGACCTTGCTGATTTAATTTGTTTAATTTCTCCTCACAGTGAAATTGGAGTTGTTACAGTTTTTTTTTTATTTTTCCGTTATGTAGCTTCTCATCACTTCCTTAGAATATCGTTCTTGGTGAATATAAATACCTCCTTTCGTTCTTTTAATTTCTAGTTCAAATTACAATGTTGGTTCTTCATCAACTATAATGTCAAAATTTTTCTTCTTTTTGCAGGACTTTTTCATGTGACAGATGCCTTCTGCAAATAGAATCCCACCATCACCATGTACAATAAGATACATTTTCTTCTCAATGCCTGATTTGTAAACACATTGGTCAGATGTTGGATGAGTTCTTCATTCTTAAGAAACTCTTTTAGTGTCTTGCTACATTGCAAAGGAGCTTCTTTCAAACCACACAGTGCTTTTTTAAGCAAGCAAATTTACCAGGGGCTTTGTATCTCTCTAGAACTTCCGTGAAAACTTTCTCTTTTAAATCACCAGTAAGAAAGTCTGTTTTGATATCAGATGCGCCAAATCTTCTAGTGCAGGAAGACCAAATACGAATATCAAGGAATTGTTTGTGCAACAGAACTACAAATACGTTTAAAATTTAGTTTTACTCAATCTTGTCGAAATCCTCTTGCAGTTAGATTAACCGTGTTCTTTCCAATATACTTTTTCTTGAAAATCCATTATCCTATAGTTATTTCTTTTCCATGAGCAATTTCAATATCAGCCAGAGTCCATGTTTCATTTTTCTTCAATGATTCTTTCTCTTCATTTGTAGCCTTTCTTTGTCTTCACTTTCAATGCACACCCAGTTTGTGAGCATAACATAATAATCATATCTCTTTGACAAATGTATTTCACATCTTGGCCTCTGATATATTTTTATCTTCTAGTGGCGTTTCTTTACTTTTTTCTTCTGGTTCTTCTCTTCTTCCTTCTTCAATAATTTAATTTTCTACAGTTAGTTTTATTCCTTCTTCTTTGCTTTCCTCCTTTTTGTCTTTATATTGAGTACTAAACCCAACATCTCTTGCTTCAGAATGTTTTCCAGTCTTAGGATTCCATATGACATAGCTGCTGTCTTCATATCCTACAATAACACCTCTTTAATCTCTTACACTCAGGTTTTTATAGACCCACGTTGTTTTGTGAACACCACAAATACAAAAATATCCAATATTGACAAGTTTGGTCTTCTACCATACAACACTTGAACTGAGTCACATTGACAGCTGCAGTAGGAATTCTGTTCATGAGATAAACTGCATTCTGAACAGTATAACCCCAATTTCTTTTGTTTCCAATTTTTGAATAGAACAACTTGACCTATACTTTGTTCATGATAGCAAGATTTATTCTTTCTGCCCTGCCATTCAGTTAAGCTTTTGTGCATTGCATTTAGGAAGAAATTGAGACAAATTTTTGTGACAAGTATTATTGTGTATGTTTTACTGAACTATCAGTTTTATTAGCTATGGCTGCAAAATACTAACATGAATTCTTTACAGACGAATGGAAAAACTGGTAGAAGCCAACCTCGGGGAAAATCAGTTTGAATTCCGCAGAAATGTTGGAACACGTGAGGCAATACTGACCTTACGACTTATCTTAGAAGAAAGATTAAGGAAAGGCGAATCTAAGTTTCTAGTATTTGTAGACTTAGAGAAAGCTTTTGACAATGCTGACTGGAATACTCTCTTTCAAATTCTAAAGGTGGTAGGGGTAAAACACAGGAAGCAAAAGGTACAATTTGTACAGAAACCAGATGGCAGTTATAAGAGTCGATGGGCACAAATGGGAAGCAGTGGTTGGGAAGGGAGTGAGACAGGGTTGTAGCCTCTCCCCAATGTTATTCAATCTGTATATTGAGCAAGCAGTAAGGAAACAAAAGAAAAATTCGGAGTAGGTATTAAAATCCATGGAGAAGAAATAAAAACTTTGAGGTTCGCCGATGACATTGTAATTCTGTCAGGGACAGCAAAGGACTTGGAAGAGCAGTTGAACGGAATGGACAGTGTCTTGAAAGGAGGATATAAGATGAACATCAACAAAAGAAAAACAAGGATAATGGAATGTAGTCGAATTAAGTCGGGTGATGCTGAGGGAATTAGATTAGGAAATGAGACACTTAAAGTAGTAAAGGAGTTTTGCTATTTGGGGAGTAAAACAACTGATGATGGTTGAAGTAGAGAGGATATAAAATGTAGACTGGCAATGGCAAGGAAAGTGTTGCTGACGAAGAGAAATTTGTTAACATCGAGTATAGAGTTAAGTGTCAGGAAGTCGTTTCTGAAAGTATTTGTATGGAGTGTAACCATGTATTGAAGTCAAACATGGACGATAAATAGTTTAGACAAGAAGAGAATAGAAGCTTTCCAAATGTGGTGCTGCAGAAGAATGCTGAAGCTTAGATGGTTAGATCACATAACTAATGAGGAGGTATTGAATAGATTTGGGGAGAAGAGGAGTTTGTGGCACAACTTGACTAGAAGAAGGGATCGGTTGGTAGGGCATGTTCTGAAGCATCAGGGGATCACAAATTTAGCATTGGAGGGCAGCGTGGAGGGTAAAAATCGTAGAGGGAGACCAAGAGATGAATACACTAAGCAGATTCAGAAGGATGTAGGTTGCAGTAAGTACTGGGAGATAAAGAAGCTTGCACAGGATAGAGTAGAATGGAGAGCTGCATTAAACCAGTCTCAGGACTGAAGACCACAACATGTTTTACATATGCCATATGCATTGCAAAAGTTCTTTTGCAGCCATTGGATGAAAAATAAAATAATGATTCCAAAAGGCATCATTGTCATTGAAATTCACCATAAGTAATACTTAAGTTTGAAGTAGTTTGTATAAACACACAAAATCATTTCTTATTTACTTTATTAGAAAGTATTAAAACTTTTTATTGTTTAGTTAAGGAATAAAACAACATGTTACTTTGAATCTTACATTTATTTTTAACACGAAATTATGCAAAAATGTGATTTTTACTGATTTTTTTACAATGAAAATTTCAGAAACTGTTGTGCTGTTTGTTAAAACACAATGCAAGATTGCATTTGGGGCATTTGAGTCTTGAATGGGCCTTTATAAAAAGTGTGCCTTTTGATTTTGAATCTAAATGCTCTGGCCAGTGCCCCACTTGGTCAAAGCAGCAACTGGGCCAATTGCCTCAAGCTTTCTTTTGGAACAGGTGGTCTTAGAGTGTCTGTGGCTGACAGGCTCCTCTTTTTTGCTGGTGAAGCAATCCATTCTTCAGGAAGACACTTGTTATGTCTGCTCAAAACTTCAGCAGTGTTTTGTGACTGCAATATCATCTGTAAAGCAGTCAGACATTCACACAAGCCATATCTATGAACTGGAAGATAATTCTCAGGTAGTATCTCTTGCTTTTTATATTTATTCGCTATATATATATATATATATATATATATATATATATATATATATACTAACATATCATGGAGAACCACTCCTCCCATGTGCATATTATCCTCCTGCACAAGTTGGGACATGGAACTTCTACATAAAATCTGTTTTTTTGAGCCCAAGAGTCCACTTTTGCAACAGATTTCTTACCCTTTATAAGCAGAAGTCAGGTTGACAGCTTTATTGTCAAACTATTTCAAAACTATGGCTTTGTTTGTTTTTTTCATCCACCTTGTAATGCCTTCTTTTTTCATCTCTGCATCACTTTTCGGTTGACATCCATCCAATCTGTTTTTTCTTGTGGTTCCCACAATGTATACAGCATTCCTTCATTTCTAAACTTTAGTGCTAGGTTGAGGGAAGTAAACCAGCTGTACTTAAGGACTTTGAAACTGACATACCTAGGCAAGTTCTCAATCAGCTGCATCGCGACGTTTCCACTCAGTCCTAAATTAGGATTGCTTGTAGTGTTTATTCCCTTCCCAACATACACTTCAAAATAAAAAATGTAGCCACTTAAGCCAACTTGAGTAAATACTTTCATGCTCCATCTGTTTGGGTTTGATTTTATTTACTGGTACATAAAAGTTTTAGAGTAAATATGAATTCAACTTCAGTTTTCAGAAAATTGTTCTTTAATTGATATAAAAAATGGCCTTACCTTCAACAGCTTGTCAAGATATGGGTCACCCTCTGTAAAATATTTGCTTTGTCATTCATGTGCAAAAACCTCCTCAACTGGTAGAATCGATAGAATGGCATCACGTCAGCTATCTGATTATACTTTGTCTCATTTCTCCAATACATCTTGTAACTGGGAACACTCACAACATCACTTCATAAATGAATGCCAATGAACTATCTCATTTCATTGGCATTAGCGCTTATACTTTGGCCTATTACTTGAGTTGAGTGTGGATTAGTCTGTGTAACTAAATTGTCAATTACAGTCCCGTCAATAAAGCTTTGAAAATATTGGAAGGGAATATGTTCTTCACTCGATGGATCTGAAAACTGCATAGCACACTGATCCTCCATAACCTGCAAATTATTGCTTACCCACATATAGCTTGGGCAATGTGCATTTACGAGGGGCATTTGAAAAGTCCATCCAAAAATAAAAACTGTTTACATGTTTGGGGTAAACATTTTTTTATTTTTTGACATAGTCTCCATTTAGACTTATACACTTCATCAAACTCTGTACAAATTTGTTGATCCCTTCCGAATAAGAGGAATTGTCCAAGTCTGCAAAATAGCTATTGGTTACTGCAATCACCTCCTCATTTGAATGAAATCTTTGTCTCGCCAGCTATTTCTTCAAATTGGGGAACAAATAGTAGTCTGAGGGAGCCAAGTCTGGAGAATAGTGGGGATGTGAAACGATTAGAATCCTGTTTCCCTTAATTTTGCGACCACAACTGCTGCGGTGTGATGGTGCATTGTCAAGGACTTTTTTGGGGTCAAATCGCAACTGTTTTTCTTGCAGCTCGGTTTTCAAATGGTCCAATAACGATGAATAATACGCACCTGTAACAGTTTTACCCTTTTCCAGATAGTCGATGATTATCCCTTGCGAATCCCAAAAGACAGTCGCCATAACCTTTCTGGCCAAAGGCATGGTCTTCGCCTTTTTAGTGCAGATTCGCCATTGCTAACCCATTGTTTAGATTGTTGTTTTGTCTCAGGTGTATAGCAATGTATCTATGTTTCATCCACAGTGACAAAACGACGCTTCAAGTCCTGTAGACTCTTCCTGAACAGCTGAAAAACATCCTTGCAACAGTTCACATGATTCCGTTTTTGGTCAAGGATGAGCAATCGTGGAACCCATCTAGCGGATGGCTTACTCATGTCCAAGTGTTGATGCAAAACATTATGTACCCGTTCATTTGAGATGCCCACAGCACTAACAATCTCACGCACCTTAACTCTTCTGTCATCCGTCACTGTATCATGGATTTGATCGATGATTTCTGTAGTTGTAACCTCCACAGGGCGTCCAGAGCATTCAGCATCGCTTGTGCCCATATCTCTTTGTTCTAATCGAAGGTGCAGAGTCACCATAATGTTTATGAACCTTCTCTTTAGTCTCATGAGGCGTTTTGCCTTTCATAAAGTAATGTTTAATCACCACACGAAATTGTTTTTCGACCATTTTTTGACAACCACTCGACTTCCTTGAATCACACGACCAATATGGCCGAAACTTGGCGTGCGGTTTTTCCAAAAATGCCACTAACTAAACAAGACCTCATTATGCGCTGGTGGTTCCATCTCTTCGACTTTTCACGGACTTTTCAAATGCCCCTCATACGGCTCCTAAAGTTTCAAGCCATCCTACTGGGGTAGTTTCATCACCAGATCGGCTAACTATTTAGTTCAACTTCTGTTTATTGAGGCAATGCTTGCTATACTGATGGATCATCGTCAGTTTCATCATCCAAAATAATTTCATCGCCTGGTATTTCAGGTTCATCACCATGCAGATGAAGAGGAAATTCGTCGTCCACGCTAAACCTATAAACAAAATATGATGCAACAATGAAAACTACGAAATATAATAGAGGAACGAACACAATACACTCTTATGATACAAATTCATTTTTGCATACTTCATACATACTAACACATTAATGACTCCAAATGGCGTTTTATAAATTAATTAATAATTACTGCAAACCCATATGTAATGTATTGTAAGCTTGCCGTATTTCCCTCCCTTCCCCTGGCTAAACTAGGTAAAACTGGCCCCATAGCTGTGACTTTCAGTTACACAGAACAAAACAAAACACAATACTTGCTGTTCAATAACGAATGCAGCAGCATAGCTTACGACTCTTCTTTGTGCTGAACATCAAACAAACGAGAAGACACGAAACCAAACGCCACTGCCATCTGTTAGCCAAATGCAGAACTATGTGAAGCCATGCCAAGGGGACCATTGAAACAGTCAAAAGCCCAATGAAGCTGGGAATACGTAATGATACAGGAAGGGTTAAGGAGATTCTTTAATAGTCTAATCAATAATCATACCTTCCTTTTTATGCCATTTCTTGAAGTCAATACTTCTGTTCTCTCCACTCTGTCACATCTTATTTTTTCTGTCTTCATACTGAAATGGCTTGATACTCACTTACATATTTGTTGATGTCTGCTTCATCATTTGTGTGCAGATGCTATAATCATCCATACACACTAAAAATATTCCTTATTGAGGTAAGTTGATAGGCTCACTGTACCACATACATCAGTGTGGATAATCTCAAGGAGTCCCCATGCTCTCTACTGCACAGTATTGAATGGTTTTCTTACTTTCTTTGTGATGATACATGTACCACAATAAGGGGTGATAACTTCCAACACAACTTTGTCAAGACCATCAAACAATTCTGGTATTTTCTTCAGGTAACTGACATTCAGATGTCTTAGCTTTTTATACCAAAGAACTGTTTTCTTCTTTTGTGTCATTAGTGCTTCCTTTTTACAAGTCACTTTTGATGTCAATGGTTTACAGTCCATTTTCTGATTTGTTGTCATCTAAAATACCATCTCCATCTTTTCACAATCTTCACATTTTTCTTGTCAATTATTGCACTCCCAGTTCTTCAGTAATACCATGCACTGACAATAAACTTCTTGACATTTAGGGACATGGTACACATTTGTGAACAAGCCCTTTTATGATTCAACTTCATCAGCAAAATTAGAAAACATGAAATCTCCATTTGCACTCATAATTTTAGAATTTTTGCAGCTCTTCTTTTTCTTTCATGTTACATGTGTTCGTTCTTCAATTACCTACCAAAAACTTGGTATCTATTTTATCACTCTTTTTTCTTTCTTTTCTGTGACAAATACTTCCCAAAGAAAAACCGCCCTTTAATGCTTTCTTTGTCTTGTCATGTTCATCTTTGTACTAACTTTTCCGGGTGGACGATTTCTTTTTTTTTTTTTTGCAGTACTTACAAGGAGGCAGATCCTTTACGTCAAACACTATCCTAGATGATATTTACCACATGCACAGCAGTGCATTTTATTCTTTTTATCACTAAGTTTCTTTTTTCATTCAGTTACATTGCGACCTGAACCTCCACATCTAAACCACTTCATTCATTTGTCAATTTTCTTATTCTGATCTTTCTTCTTGTTGGCTGCAGCTTTGAATGCAGCACATATTCTTCTTTATTTTTCTTCATTTTATCTTTTTCTGATTGAAGTCTTTATTACAGGTTTTCCAATGTTTTCTCCTCCTTACTAGGCGAGTCCCAAGCACTTCCAAACTGTTTATATTCGTCAGTAAGTTTTGTTGCTGTTCTTGTGATCAGTGCTGTTTCGCCAATATTCTGCCCCAGGCGGTTCAGTCTGAATGTTACAATTAGGACATCATATCCAGATTCATGTGATATTGGAAGTTGTAGAACCCTCCAAGAGAGTCAGTTTTCTGTTTTGTACACTGTTTAATGCTGTATCTTCTGCTGATGAAGCTGTGCACACATCATACACAGATCTTCTTACACGAAAAAGTACAGTCACTTTACAGTTGCAAATTACTGTTTTTTACTTCCACAGATTTCCAGTGCTACTGGGCCCATAACCTTTTAAGATAACTATCAAAATTCTGGGGATGATTTTTATTTGTATTTTAAGAGTATACATAAAACCACAAGATTAAAAGCAACAAGAGTCTTCATCCATAACTATCTACATCAACAACAATGATCTTATGTTAATGCACAAAGTTTTTTTTCTTACTTCGGCTATACACCATTCTGTATTGCTATGTAATAATAATGTTCTTGTTCACTCATTGTCAGTTCTCTTCATTCTTTTAGTGTAGCTTCACTTTTCCTGCCCCTTATAAAATACTATTAAACTTGATATCTTTATCTGTCCACCCCAGTAGCTGAGTGGTCAGCGCGACAGAATATCAATCCTAACGGCCCGGGATCAATTCCTGGCTGGGTCGGAGATTTTCTCTCCTCAGGGGCTGTGTGTTGTGTTGTCCTAATCATCATCATCTCGTTCCCATCAATGTGCAAGTGGCTGAAGTGGCGTCAAATCGAAAGACTTGCACCCAGAGAATGGTCTACCTGACGGGAGGTTCCAGTCACACAACATTTTTATTTATTTATATCTTTATCTGTCCATTACATACGAATTCGATTATCTTCATGGAATTTTAATGTTGGCTTTATATAGCAAAGACTGACTGACATTGATTACGAGATTTTATTCTTGATAATAAATGCTAAAAACTCCGTCCTCTCCTCACTATAATTTCTGCATTGAAATTATACATGGTTCTTATCTTGCTCAGTATTACCATCACTGTCACAGGCTGGTGTTTGGTGTATATGCAGTCGGCACAAATGCTCTGGTAATGTCTCATGATTCAGCTTTATTCTACTAAATGTGAATGTTGCTTGTCGGGGTTCATAAATGTACCCCAGGCAAGGCAGTTTGGGAATTTTCAGTTGCATTTGAACAAAGGTGTCTTCTTTGTGTTGTGAGCTATGCGTTCATTCTTGCTGCCAGGATTCGAATGCACTCTTCTGAAAGTTGTCCACATTCCAAACAGGTAAGTTCTTTGTCTAGTGGTGTTGCATTGTTTGTAGCCTGTTTTGCCAATTGATGTATTTTTTCATTGTCTGGGATTCCACAATGGGCTTTCACTCACATAAACACAATTTGTTTCTGCCTTCTAAGGTATTCAGAACATCGATATCTAAATTAAAGTAGGTATTATTGGTTGGTTTTTAGACTTTCATGCTTGATATTGCTTGAAGTACACTTTTAGAGACTGATAATGTTGCACTTGGTGTTTTTTCCTGGTTCATACACCACTGTATCACCTTTAATTGGAAATCTGTGGTAAGATCTTATGGGACCAAGCTGGTATCACCTTTAATATTGCGACTGTTTCAGCCATATAGGTGGAGGTAGTTGCTGGTAATATATATTTGTGGACTATCTGTAGCTGTGGACCAAATATAGCAATCCTATATTGTCTTTGATCCATCTGTGGATTGTTTCCTACATTTATCTTTGCAGTGCTGTAATTGTCTCCAATAAGTGAAACTTTCTCTCTATGATTTGGAACGAGATGTGATCCCTGCTGATGAAGTAACCATATTGGTAAACAAGCCACTGTATACTTGTGACAGTATCTTTACACTCATCTGCCAAATCATTATATACTTCCCACAGAAGTACAGTACGGCCATAGTTTGATGAATAGGATGCTGTGAGCATGATAATTTCTCTACTATGTGTAGTACCATGAGAATCTTCCTCCTTATATTGAGGGGTTATCTCTTGCACTTCCCACTAGGAGTGCATTTGTTGGTATGTATTTCATCACTCATAAGCATTGCATGTACAGCAGTACTACAATCTATTCTGCTTTTCTAACATTTTGCAAGTTGTGTATTTGTAGTATATACATCTATAATCCAATCTGGATCTAATGAGAGAGAAATATAGGAGAAGCAGCATTGAAGGATGCGCTCTGCACCATGTTGTAGTAAGTATCAAATGACACTAAGCATTAACTAACTTGTTTCGATTAACATATTAATATGAGCAATCCAAACAAGTTTGCTGTTTCCTAAGAACCAAATAAGAGCTTTAACTTGTATTAATTTGACGTCTATATGTATTAAACCATTTCTTGGTCCATAACCACTCCTACTGAATATGACTACCAAAGATTTCTTTGGTTCCATCATCAGGCCTTTTCTACAAAGTCATCAACTTAGGTTCTTTATCCATGACGTAAGGTTGTTCATCACCTTCTGTAATACTAAATGGGAAGAAAACACACGTATGTTACTTGCAAACTGTACAATTCTAACTTGTTGAGTTACTGTTCTTTCCTTGTCATAGGTGTAAATTGCATATAGTAGTGGACTGAGTACCAATCGTTGCGGTATTTCATTGTCTGTCACGCACAAGCCCTTAAGCTCAGTACATCTTCTAACATGTACGGTTCGTTCACTGATTACATGACAACATATCTTATACAAACTGAGCTGGAGCTCCTACGTGTAGTAGCTTATCTAACAGCATGTTTGTCTGGATATTATGAGATCCTTTTGCAATATCCAAAAATAGTGCTGACGTATATTTGCTCTCACCAAAGGATACTATTGATGAAATGTTGTCCAGGCAACTTCTACTTCTATGGAACCCAAGTTGCTATCCAGCTAGTAGGGATGAAGATTCTATCCACCATTCCAATCGCCTTTTTATCACTTTTTCCAATGTTTTAGCAGTACATGACGATAGTGTTATCAGTTTATAAGAAATGGACAATAATGGATATTTCCCTTTTTGTATATGGGAATCATGAGATGTGTCTTTCATTCTGGGACTAATTCTTCATGCATCCAAATTCCAGGATAGATTTGAAGGAGTAGTTCTATAGCATTGTCTGGGGAAGTCTTAGGGCTGTCTTTGATAACTGATGTCAACTCATTAATACTGAACTGCATAGTTAACACAAGTTGCATAGCATAAGTCTCTCTTCGTCTCCTGAAAAACGTATTGTAAACACTTGGTGGGGCAATAAGACCACAGAATTCTTTTATCCACTCATATGACTGTATGCTATTGACTGCAGGGGCGAAATTCCTAAATATGTTAACCATCTGCCATGTCTCTGACGATTTAGTATTCTTGATCAAACTATTACAGCATTTTATCCAACTACTCTTCTTGATGGATTTCAGCATTCCCTTGATTCTAGCCGCCATTCGTTTATGGAGCAGGAAACTGTTCATTTTAGGTTGTTTAACATATTCTTCTGCTCTTCTGTCTCATGCTTTTGCTGATAAAGGTCGTTTTGGGACATATTCATTAGCTGGATGATATATGCTCTTCTGTAGTTGTATATAGGCTCTGTGTTGGTTTTTTGCTATTGATTTTACTTCTAATTGAAGAATTTGGTGATATTTATACCAAACCACTCTGTTTATGTCCGAAGTCAATTTGTTGATAACAGTGACTTGGTTATTTCTCTCGTACTGCATATTCATACTTATAGGGAAATTATCTGATCCCCAGTATACAGCAGAACCGACCATGCCGTGGTTTGGTACATACAAGGAGAAGCTAATGTCATATCACTGCAGTTGGTCTCATCCATGGTCCTTAGCTTAATGTTACAGATCCATTATTGGATATGATCATGTTATAATCATCAGTGCAAGATATTAGGTACCCCCTGCCTTATCATTCATATGCTGGCCCCATGCTAAGTGGTGAACATTGAAGTGTCCACAGATTAAAAGGGTTTTGGAATATGTTGCAACATTTTACATTTTGTGCATATTTTGTTCAAGATTCCTATGATCTGGGGGGACAAAATACAGGTGCAAAGGTGAATCTGCATTTGCTAGTACTTACTTTTGTTGCTGTTACTAGAAAGTCAAGGTTAGGTGGCAGCATGGTAGTTGGTTTAAAGTTGAGTTTTATACTAATCAATATGGCTACTCCACCTTTTCCACCCTCTCAGTCCAGTCCTATTACTTTATATCCTCAATATCTAATAGACATGTTTGGTTTAATACAGACTTCATTTATAACAGAAATACAATTGTCATTAGTATAAAGTTCATGCATGAACGACTCTCTATTAGCACAAAATGTCATGGTATTTCATTGGAGAACTTAAATAACTGTTATTATGTTTATATGAGGAGAACATAAGCATGGCCTGCTTCTGTCCTGCTACTTTTTTTATACTATCGAAGCAACCATATAGCATACATTAGCTTGATCCAAACTATCTTTGTGTAACCAGATAAGCTCTGTTATTAGATTTGTTATTCTAGCCACCAGTTGTTTGATTATCGCCATACTCTTATCCTCCCCTCCTGATACAATTGGCTGTTGTGTTTCTGAAGTATGTGGTCATGGTGCATATGGATTCTCTTTCGTTGGAGATATATTAGCAAAAAAAGGACTTGGAGTTGGTGTAGTCTTTATTTGTTTTTGTCTACTGTGGTAAATAGTTGTCATGAATCTGTGCTGAATATTTTTTTCAGTAGTGGAACTCCTTCTCCCATTCTGATTTATTCTTCCCAAGACTCCCTGATATATACGCTTCAGCTTCCTTGAAGGATATATTGTATGTAGGTGATGCATATGTTGGTTACTAAGATGACCGTACTGAAAGAATCTAAAACATTGCCTCACTAGCGGTATGTATGGTCTAACATTACACTTAAACCCTATACTATCACATAGTGTGGTAGGAACTGTGCTGCAGATGTGACCACACATTTTTGCTAGGGAATGTAGCTGGTCATTTATAAATTACTTATTCTCTTGGTCATTCTGCGTACATGAGTGACTAAACGTTAGACTGAATAGCATCCTTCAGCTCCAATCATGTTAGATCAGAATCCACATTTCTAATAACTCCCTGATGATGTGTCCTGTGGTTAAGTATGTATGCTACTACCTGTTTACAGTGTAGTGGGTTGCTCTACATAAACTTGTTTCCAGCCTCCCTTGTTGATAAATCAATAATAATCCTGTTTTTCCCCACCACCCTGAGATTTGTTATTTTCTGTTTGTACTCAGAATTTGGGGGAACCAATATGTTTCCTAAGGCAATGGGGTAGCATTTGCATACATTACCATAAAGACCCTCAATAAAAACATAAAATGGTCCTTTTGCATCACTATGGCATCTATTACCTTTGTTTTGATTCTGTATTACATTTACATTTGTCTGCAAAAGATTTTCGCTCGGTCTGTTACTCTTTTCTAGCATACGTTGTGTGCTAAATCAGTTACCATCCAGTGACATCCTCACAGTTCCTCTGCAGGGAAAGGAACTTGATCCTTCTTTTAAAGTAAAGGTGTCAGACACAATTATGTTGCATGTTGTCGAATTCGTTACCTACTTTGTTATTTGTTGTAGAAAAAAATGGTTCAAATGGCTCTGAGCACTATGGGACTCAACTGCTGTGGTCATCAGTCCCCTACAAGTTAGAACTACTTAAACCTAACTAACCTAAGTACATCACACACATCCATGCCCGAGGCAGGACTCGAACCTGCGACCGTAGCAGTCGCACGGCTCCGGACTGCACGCCCAGAACCGCGAGACCACCGCGGCCGGCATTTGTTACACATGTTGCTGAGTAGTGACAGCTCGTTTCTTCTCTGTTAATTCTTCCTTACGCTCCATTCTGCGTTTCACTGCATAGCTCGTCTTTTGCCAAATATCCAGATTCATATTCAGGAGAGCTTCTGCTCCCTGTAATTCTCCCTCCCTGAATGGGCCACTGTTCAGATTTATTGTACCACTATTTGTTCTGCTTCTGCTGAGCTTTGGTTCTGCTTCATTTACTTAACACGCTCAACATGCATAACTTTTAGTAACTTTTTCTCAAAAAACTAGGGATATTAACTATTGCAGTCCAATTTACTCAGTTGCTAACCAGAGCTGCCCTTTGTTTTGCTTACTACAATCTTTATAAATCTCAAAACAGCATTATACATCACTGCATGTCCCTGCTTCACACAATGCATTATTTTACATGACGTAGGTAATAACGCTAACAATTAAAAACATGCGAATATGTCAAGATGTTTTCATATAAATGTCTTTGAAGCTGTCAGGTAAGTGGAAAAGTTCGTTCCCTTCTTTTAAATTGTAGGGTGGACATGACATTTTAATTTTTGTAAGTTACTGATGTGCACACCAGAGTGACAGCATGTAATGTTACTGTTAAACAATCTTTCATCTTGTGACACAGTCTTTGCCTCTGTGTAGTCTGGCACATTCTTAGTTAAATTGTAGTAGGTGATGGATGTATCCAGTAGTGCTGTATTTTACTTTTGATTGTATCTGTTAGACAAAGAAAGACTTATTGCGAAGGACATAAAGCCTGAATATGATGTATGTGTCGAAATATGGAAAAACCATTTTATTATTGTTATTATTATTATTATTATTATTATTATTATCATAGAGAAGAAATTTGAGATAAGACTGCAGCACTGTGCAGCTAATTTTTCATAACAGTTATTTTGAACCGCTCTACTTTGTTCATTTGCTCGGAGGTGAATCGCGCATTAACATACTAACTTATTGAGCTCTTTGGTTTTTACAGAAATTCTATGTTAACACTGTGCCTTTTTTAAATCATTGTTCACTTTGCAAAGCATGTTATTGTTCAGACCAATGTTGTGTGTGAAGATCATGTGAAGTTTTACTTTGTATTTTTGAATGTGTACTTCATTACAAAATTGTTGTCTTGGAATATCATTTCATAGGAATAGTTACTCTGCCCATCCCATTGGGTAAAGAAGGTTTATCAAATGGTTCAAATGGCTCTGAGCACTATGCAACTTAACTTCTGAGGTCATCAGTCGCCTAGAACTTAGAACTAATTAAACCTAACTAACCTAAGCCCGAGGCAGGATTCGAACCTGCGGCCGTAGTGGTCGCTCAGCTCCAGACTGTAGCGCAAAGAACCACACGGCCACTTGGGCCGGCGAAGGTTTATCATTACACATTACCACACTGCCCCATATGATAACCAACAATTTGGATATTGGCTGCAGATTTTTTGTAAAAATAGAAATCTACCTTAGCAGCTGCCTACTTGCTGTTCACTGTTGTGGTTGTGAGAAATTTGCAATAATTTTGTCACAATGTGAGGTAAATGGAAATATTGACTAGGGCCATATAATAGTTTTACTTCAGTTGTGGATTTATTATAAAAACAAGTTGTATTCAGACCAGTTACAGTCCAGTTCAAATTAGGTCTTGTTTAGTCAAAGGTTAGGGTACAGGTTTAATTTGGATAACAGTTAGTGGGTACATAGTTCTGGTAATACAGAGACCATTTATAGAGTGAGAGGTAAATGTGGACTAAATTTCATACAGAAACACATTTGCAGGGACCTTTCAACATCCTTAAAGGCCAATTTACACTAGCCATCAAGGCTTCATCACATCATGGCACCATCCCTTAAAGGTGTATTCACAATGTCCATCATATCACAACACATCAAGTCAATTCAAGTAAGTGTTCTCATCTAGCATGGCTGTCCTCGACTATTTTTTTCAAAGAGATTGTGACCTTCACAAAATGATTTTCAAGTGTTTTTACATTCGAAATGCACATATACAGTGTGACAGCTTATATACTTGGCTGCTGGAGTCTACATTTGCACAGAAATTACGTTTATTGAGCTCAAATGGATGACAGCTTGCAGGTATAGCTTGCACGTTAAAGAAGGAAGCCAAAAGAGCAAAAACGTGTTGGCCGAAAAATCTCATCATGTGGTACAGATGAGGAATTTCACACACTGTACAAGCAGTTCAAGGAAGATGAATCTGCATTTTGTAAAAATTTAGAAAGTAGAAACAACAGTTTTTTCATTGTTAGAACAAATTTCATGCAGAATTACTAAAAGAAACAGTGTTATGAGCTGAATTGATATTCCACGAGAAACTGATTTGTCTGAAGTTAAGTTAGTTACCAGTCCAGTGCAGATTTTTGTGCAACGCTCATATCCTCCTCACAACCTTTCCCTTCTAGAATGATAGCTTTCCTTTATATGTTGTATTTGGTTTTTATGAGTTCTAGTGTCTTGTTTGTACTGGATATAGCTAGTAAAGCCACAGAAATACTGACATTATTTGATGTTTTCTTCACAAAAACATTTTGCCATTCGTGAGGTGTTTGAAGATTTCAGTCTATTTCTTTATGAAACATTACAATGCCAAACGACATACAAATAAATTCCGCTTACTAATCAATCTGATTCTACCCACAACACTTTTTTCACTTGGTGCAGCCTTATTACAATCCATTCCTTCGTAAAATATTATATATGATATTGGTGTACATAAAAATTCACTTTATAAATGTCGCAGATGGCTAATAATTTAGTACACTCATACCATACACTTCAGACTCCTGCATTACTGATTCAATTACTCTTTCATCTTTTATCATAAAACTATAAATTTTAACAAAACAAACACCAACACAAGTCAGTTTATAACAAATAAGAAAAATAACGATCTGCAAATAACAGATATCAACTGCAGACACCACAAACAAATGAAATAAGGAGATACATGCATAGCCATGTATAGTGATGAAATGAGCTGGGTGGTCACATGATCAACAACAGATGGATGACGCCAGCCATCAAAACTTTCTTTTCGAGAAACCTTGATGATGCTGTACCGTGACGGGTTAGCCAGAATGTACGCTTTGACATAAAATGGTGTGATGTGATGGCCAGTGTGAATTAGCCTTAGCCCATGATATATTCACCTTTTTGTGCTGTGAGAGCAGCAGTTTTCATTTTGGCTTACAGTACATTAATGATGTTGCTATATACAGTTAATAATTGGTAAAATTGCCTACTGGCATAGCTATTTTTTGTTAGTTCAGGGTAAGTGTCTTGACAATTTTTTCAGCATTTTCCGTACTCTTTAGCATATTTTTGGCTTTTCCTAAACGTACGTTTGGTATTAATTATTTTTTAAGCTAAGTTCACACACGCAACGGAAGTATTGACGCAGTTGCAGTGTGAACTACCAATTTTCAGTGACGCGACTTAAGAGACGGAATTTTTGCCATGCCACAAAAGGTTCTCCTTTGTTATGCCACTTTCCTTCTTCCATTGCTCCCTGGTGATTGTATTTCGAAACACAAGCATGCTGTCGCAGTTAATCGTGTAGTAATTGCTGCTTTACTCCATTTGATTTCAGTGTGTTTTCATTTTGTTACTGAAAAAAGTCAAAACAGTGATTGGGAAGTACACTTTCGCAGCTTCTGGACCTACTTGAACAACGACCTATGTTTATTTTTCTGGAGCATTGTGTGTGTGTGTGTGTGTGTGTGTCAGACCAATGAAGTAGTCCAGAACCTCGAAAGATTTTGGGATGAATAAATAAATAAACTTAATACATAACCAAAAAACGAATTATATAAACTTCATGGTTTGTGAAACCAAGCACTACATGAATTGTGTGGTCATGTGTGGTAAACTGCCCCCGAGTATAATGTGGCAATTGAAAATTAGTCGAACTGCCTAGATCAACGTATACAATAACACTCTAAAATCTTGGAAGGGTGGTGTGTCTACAGATAATATTTACATGCCAGCTGTTGGTTAGTTTGCCACAGCAGACAGCATTTTCGCCATCGACTGTTATTTCTTTTGTAAATGTATTTGTGGCCCTTGATTTATCCGTAAGCGAAATCTTTTTTCGGACCTAACATTTATGTTTCGCCTTCCTTGTATTTAACTCTTGTCACTGCTATATTGCCATATCCCGACCATATGATTTCATGGACGCCACGTTGTAAGCCGTGCAACTAACTAGAATTTTGTGGCGTTCCGATTGAACAGTAGCTCATGGTGCCACTACAGAGAGACATGTACTGCGGCGTCACATTGGTTGCTTGTGTCAACCCGGCTTAAAGTTGGCAGCAGTGGTTAATGCTTCGACCAAAGAATTTTGGAAAGCGTTCAAGATCTGAACGTGGATGATTAGAAGAGGTTATGTTTTTAATGAGAATGTTTCTGTAACAACATGAGAAATCGGGGGTACCCGCAGCATGGCTTACCGCTTTGGTTGCATTGAAGGAAAATGATGAAACAAAAACGAGATTTGTATTGTTTTAAGCCTTTCCAAATTGTTAAGTGTAGTGCTAGATATGAATACCCAGTGCCAAAGCCGAGAAGTGGACATCGCATTGTGTGTGATGAAAGTAATATTTATGTTTTTGGAGGGTATAATCCAGAAAATTTGAGAGGACCTCCAGGAACGAACGTTTTATTTAAAGAAATATGGGTTTACAATTTCGCTACCCGCACATGGGTAGTTGTTTACCCACCAAATATGCCAAACGAATTGGCGTCGAGTGCTGTTATATTGAGAGGAAGTACAATGATAATATTTGGAGGAACAGGTTACCCGTTTGGAGCAGTTTCTGGGAGTGAAGTTCACGTCTGTAATGTGAGAGATAATTTTAATATAACTGCAATAACAGCTGAAGGCAGTATACCACCCAAACTGTACGGCCAGGCCCTGGTATTGGATGGTCGTCGGTTGTATACGGTAGGAGGTACGACGGGACACGAGTTTACCACGGATATTCATTGCCTAGACCTAAAAACGAAAGTGTGGGAAGAAGTTTACGTATATTCCGCCAATGCACGATCGCCAGAAGGGAGATACAGGCATGAACTGGCGTTTGATGGAACAAGGATATATGTGCTAGGAGGTGGCACTGTCGATACTACTTTTGGATTCAAGGTAGTTATTATTCTTTCCTACTAAGTGTGTGTGCTAGTGTGTGCAGAGCTTCCTTCCAAAACTTATCAGTAAGTAGTTTCTTCAACGCTGAAGAATAATTTTGGCCTATGATACCAGTTTTCATAGTAAATAAATTGCTGATATTAACATGGCAGATTACTCAGTTCCCACCCTTCATTTACAAAAGCATTCTGTCTTCAGATTATATGAATTTTAAGTGGATCACAGCACTTGATTCCAAAAAATTTGGTTGTACTTCAGAATGTATTTCTTCTCATGATACTCACACACTGATTTTGCAGAAGAACTCACTCGAAATTTAAACAAGTTTGTCTAACTTCATCCAACTGAACCATAAACTGTTCTGCGACACACTTCACTTGCTAGCTGTCCAACAGAGCACTTTTCATCCATGTTACTGCATTCCAGTTAATCTCTCAAAACTGATAACAAACTACACAAAGCACATAACACATTCTAGACCCTCGAAGTACGTACATCGACTCTAACAGAGGTTTCAGAACAGACTGACTACAACAATGCCACACCCAGTAATAATGTACTTCTTTATTGACAATAAACCTAAACGTAAATGGGCATTTTTATTACCATAGAACAAAAGTGAAACCTCCTACTGTTTAATATTGCATTATTAAAAATAAACTGAAAGAGTATTGGGTGATAGTGTTAACTAAATATGTCACAATTAAATTTTATTGCAATGAAACAATAAACCATTTCAATGGACCACAGCCATAATGTCAATTGAAGAGTAATGTGAGTTATTTCCCCATTTTCAAAAATTCGTATCTTTGTTCAGTCAGAAATCAGTGTTGAAATTTTTACAGTATGTTGCTATCATATAGGTGTACAAACTGCAAAAATCATATTTTAATATTCAGTCCCGCCTGGGATAACCAACCCCAAACTCGACCAAAAAAATTTACAGATTTCAGAGATTCATAAAAAATTAAGGAAACATTTGTAAGTGTTCTTGGTCTGTATGGGGCAAGTAGTGCACAATATCTAACTGTAGGAAAAAATAGACTCTCAAATCATTCCTTGCTTGTTATTTTTGGGCCTAAAAAGTGGATTTTTTTAAAATTTGGATACCAAACTTTGGAGATCATTTTGACTGGTTATTTTTGAATTTAGGATATTTTGTGTAATAGGCAGTGTTGTAGAGGACACTTTTCTAAAAACAATCATGTCAGTTGCAATGTTGTAACTTAACCCCGTGCAGAGACATTCATAATTTTGCTAAAATCATTCAGTAAAGGTGAAAGGAAATTTTTTAAAACTGTTTTGAACTTCTCAATTATAGGGTAATCACGTATAAAAAAAATTAAAATATTTAAAAATGGTCAAGCACCCAACTTTTATTGGACCACTTCATTTGGATTGACCCTAACTTTTGTCTTATGTTTGATTCACTGCTGCTCTTGTTTGTTCAGACACCAAAATCCTTTTAACTCTATAGTATTTAAGTGGTGGCCTTGTTTGACACACACAATTTTCTGATCTAGAAATTTATTGTTTTGTGTCCAGTCCTTTGTGTCGCCATGTAAAACTGAATGTAATGCAGGTAAGCTCATTGAGCACAGATATGTAGATTCAAGTTGTAATTAATTCTTTAGCAGTGTTAGATTGATCATTGTCAGCACTCGTAAAAGAAATATTTTAATAATGTGAATGCACGGAGTCCTTAAGCAGTCCTTTAAATGCGCTTGTGTTTGGTTGTGAGTTAGTAGTGAAGCATGACAGATGTTTGCAGGAAACAGTGTTAAGTTGTTAAAAGTGATGTAGTGGGTAGAATTGATGTGCAATGGCAAATTATTATAAGATGAGCCTAAATGGAGAATGAAAAGACGGTATGTGCTCTAAATCAAATTTCCTCTTGTGGAGTTATACTGTTGCGACAGGCCTTTAGCGTTCTTTATGTGTCATACATTTTGTTTGCACTTATAATCTATCCTATGTAAGTGAGCCTATGACAGACATACCAAAATTTAATAAGTGTAGAAAATTTTCTAAGTAGCTGATGGCAAGCAGTACACAGAAACAAACAATATATATTGATTGACTTAATTTTACACACATCAGGAAGTTATGTGCGCAGTTGTTAATGTTAAACTGTAGTTAGTGACGTGGTTCGACTCGGTGGCAACAGTTAATTGGCTAGGAACTGTACAAGCTAGACTTATAAGTTTATGTAACTCGTATACCATTTTGTCGTACTTTTAACAGAAGTATTGTACTGTTGGGTAAATCCAATTACTTCATACGGTGAAGTCTCAGTTTTTTGTTGAGCATTTAGAGGACAAGTTTTAGGAGGTGGAGGGCTTGTCCAAAATGAGATGTGGGTCAGTCTTGATCAAAGCAGCACCCTCTACCCATTCACGGGTGTTACTTGCTTGTAACAAGCAGGAGGATGTTTCTGTAACCATCATGACCCGTAAGAGCTTAAATATGGTCCAGGGTATCATATTTCACAGAGACCTTCTTTTGCAGTCTGACAATGAGCTGCACACAAATTTAGAGCGGCGAGGTGTACATTTCGTCTGGCGTGTCCACCGGGGTCCGAAGGATAATCGGGTTGCCACCGGTGCCTTCATCTTGGCCTTTGAAGGTGATACATTGCCTGAGAAGGTCAAGGTGATGGTCTAACGGTGTGATGTAGAGGCCTATATCCCTCCTCCGATGCAGTGCTTTAAGTGCTGGACATTCAGCCATATGTCTTCCCACTGCACTTCCAGTGTCACATTCCGAGATTGTGGACACCCATCACATCCCAATACTTCATGTGCCCCACTCTCCCATCTGTGTCAACTGTGGAGAGCACTATTCGCCTTGCTCACCTGACTGAAGGATTCTCCAGAAAGAGAGGAAAATCATGGAGTACAAGACCCTGGACAGACTGACCTACACTGAGGCTAAGAGAAAATTTGAATGCCTGCATCCTGTGCGTATGACATCGTCTTGCGCTGTCGCTACAACAGTTATGGCACCATCAGCTCCACCAACCCAGGTCACCTCTTAGAGCTGGAAGACTACACCTGCCCCCTTGATGGTGGGGGGCATTTCCCTCACTGTTGCTCCTGCATCACCTACTGCAGGAGCAAAACCCCACCCCCCCAAACAATCGGAGACCTCTGTCCCCACTTCTAACCCAGAGAAGTGTAAGTCTTCTTTGGCTTCTCTCACTAGGAAGGTGTCCCTTGGGTCACTCTCTTCTCAGGTTTCTTTTCGTGGGAAACAAGACACTCACCAGTGGCTGAAGAGCCCAAAAGCAGCTGGTCGTAGGGCTTCACGCTCAGACCCAGAGGCTGAGCCAGTGAAGTCCTCCCAGCCAGGGAAACCCAAGGAGCAGTGAGAGAAATCCAAAAAGAAAGCCCCTAAGACCAAGGAAATTGTGGTGGCACCCACACCACCACTACCTACAAGCTCTGCGGCGGGGGATGGGGCAGAGATTTTGGCGTCCACTGAGGACCTAGCTCATGCCAGACCCACATACACAATGGAATGGATATAAACTGCTCAGACAATAAATTGTGGCAGCAGGTGACTTTGAGGCGTAAACTGCCTCATTGAATGTTCCATACCTTCCCAGTCTTATGATGTAATCTTCCAGTGGAACTGCGGTGGTTTTTTCCACCGCCTGGCTGAGCTACTGCAACTGTTAAGCTTTACACCTGCTATCTGCATTGCCCTCCAGGAAACCTGGTTCCCAGCAATTCAGACCCCTGCCCTCTGCGGCTATAAAGGATATTACAGGAACGGTAGTGACTATAATTGAGTGTCAGGTGGCGTTTGCGTTTTTGTCCTCAACTCGGTCTGTAGTGAATGTGTGCCCCCTTCAAACCCCTCTTGAAGCTGTGCCTGTCAGAGTAAGGATGACTCAGGAAATAACTGTCTGCAATGTATATCTACCTCCAGCAGTACCCATGAATGTAGCAGCCGCACTGATTGCTCAACTCCCTAAACCTTTCCTACTTCTGGGAGATTTTAACGCCCATAACCCCTTGTGGGGTGGTACTATGTTTATTGGCCGAGGCAGAGAAACTTTACTGTCGCAATTCGATCTCTGCCTCTTAAATACTGGGGCCGCCATACATTTCAGTATGGCTCATGGTAGTTACTCAGCCATTGATTTATCAATTTGCAGCCCAGGACATGTTCCATCTATCCACTGGAGAGGACATGACGACCTGTGACTACTTCCCCATCTTCCTGTCATTGCCCCAGCAACAGGCACACAGATGCCTGCCCAGATGGGCTTAGAACAAGGTGGGCTGGCTAACTTTCACCTCTGCTGTCACCGCTGAATCTCCCCCACACTGTAACATCGATGAGATGGTTGAGCATGTGACTAGCACAATTGTTTCTGCGGCAGAAAATGCGATCCCTTGCTCTTTAGGGTGCCCGAGGTGTAAGGCAGCCCCCTGGTGGTTGCCAGAAGTCACTGAAGCAATTAAGGAGCATCGGCGAGCTCTACTGCGGCATAAGCAGCACCCTTCCATGGAGCACCTCGTAACTTTTAAGCGGCTCTGTGCCCGTGTTCGCTACCTTATCAAACAACAGAAGAAGGAGTGTTGGGAGAGATACGTCTCCTCCATTGGGTGCCACATGTCACCTTCCCAAGTCTGGGCAAAGATCAAACGTCTTTTCGGGTACCAGGCCCCAACAGCTGTCCCTCGTCTTACCATAAATGGCGAGTTACGTACTGACGCAAACGTGATTGCCGAACACTTTGCTTGAGCCTCTGCATCGGAGAATTACCCCCCCCCCCCCCCCCCCCCCACCAGCCTTTCGCAAACTCAAACGGTGGCTGGAAGGAATGTCCTCTCATTCACTACACACTGCAGTGAATCCTATAACGCCCCATTTACAGAGTAGGAGCTCCTGAGTGCCCTTGCACATTGCTCTGACACAGCTCCTGGGCTTGATAGCTTCCACAGCCAGATGATTAAACATCTCTCATCTGACTGCAAGCGACATATTCTCGTCATCTTCAACTGGATCTGGTGCAATGGCATCTTTCCATCGCAATGGTGGGAGAGCACTATCGTTCCGGTGCTCAAACCGGGTAAAAACCTGCTTGATGTGGATAGCTATCGGCCCATCAGCCTCACCAACGTTCTTTGTAAGCTGCTGGAATGTATGGTATGTTGGCGGTTGTGTTGGGTCCTGGAGTCACATGGCTTGCAGGCTCCATGTCAGGGCAGTTTCTGCCAGGGTTGCTCTACCACTGATAATCTTGTGTCCATCGAGTCTGCCATCCTAACAGCCTTTTCCATACGGCAACACCTGATTGCCGTCTTTTTTGACTTACGTAAAGCATACGCCGCGACTTGGCAACACATATCCTTTCCACACTGTATGGGTGGGGTCTCCGGGGACCACTCCCAATTTTGATCCAAAACTTCCTGTCGCTCCGTACTTTCAGAGTCCAATTTGGTGACTCCCATAGTTCCATCCATATCCAGGAGAATGGAGTTCCACAGGCCTCTGTATTGAATGTGTGTCTATTTTTAGTGACCATTAATGGTCTAGCAGCAGCTGTCTGGTCCTCCGCCTCACTTTCTCTGTGTGCAGACGACTTCTGCATTTTGTACTGCTGCTCTAGTACTGTTGTTGCTGAACGACGCCTCCAGGGAGCCATCCACGATGCACAGTCATGGGCTCTAGCCCACGGCTTCCAGTTTTCAGCCGCAAAGTCGTGTGTCATGCACTTCTGTCGATGTCGTATCGTTCATCCGAAACCCGCACTTTACGTTCAAGACGATCCACTCACTCTAGTGGAGACATATCAGTTCCTAGGACTGGTTTTAAGTGCTCGATTGACTTGGCTCCCTCATCTTTGTCAGCTTAAGCAGAAGTGCTGGCAGCACCTAAATGTCCTCCGTTGTCTGAGGACCCAATTGGGGTCAGATCGCTGTACACTGTTGCAGCTCTACAGAGCCCTTGTCCAATCCCGAATTGATTATGGGAGTGTGATTATGGTTCGGCAGCACCTTCAACATTGCATTTACTCGACCCTGTGCACCACTGTGGGGTTCGATTAACGACAGGAGCTTTTAGGATGAGTCCAGTGACCAGCGTACTGGTGGAAGCTGGTGTCTCTCCACTGCAGATCAGACGCGCGAAACTGCTCGCAAGTTATGCAGCACACATTCATAGTTCCCCTGAGCATCCGAATTACCGTCTCCTTTTCCCGCTCGTGGCAGTCCATCTCCTGCATCGGCGGCCCAGATCGGGGCTAACGATTGCAGTTCACGTGCTGTCTCTTCTCTCCAAACTGGAGTCCTTCCCATTACCACCTCTATTTGCGGTCCGTTCACATATGCCTCCATGTTGTATGCCTCGGCTGCAGCTTCGTCTGGACCTTTCGCATGGCCCTAAGGACTCAGTTAACCCCGCCTCTCTCCACTGGCACTTCCTCTCGCTTGCATGTTCCAGGGCTCTGAAGTGGTTTACACAGACGGCTCAATGGCTGATGGTCCCATAGGCTTCAATGTTCATGGAGGACATATTGAGTAGCACTCTTTGCCAGTTGGCTGCAGTGTTTTCACTGCAGAGCTGGCGGTCATATCTCATGTTCTTGAGTACATCCAATCATGCCCTGGTGAGTCATTTCTCCTGTGTACTGACTCATTGAGCAGCCTTCAAGCTATCGACCAGTGTTACCCTCGCCACTCTCTGGTAACGTCCATTCAGGAGTCCATCTATGCCCTGGAACACTCCCGCTGTTCCTGGGTGTTTGTGTGGACTCCAAGATACGTTGGAATCCCCGGCAACGAACTTGCCGACAGGCTGGCCAAACAGGTGATGCAGAAACTGCTTCTGGAGATTGGCATCTCAGCACGCACAGAAACTGCATGTCATTAAGGAGACTGTGAATATGTGTAAGTCTTCCATGCAGGCCTCTCGCAGGGAATCAGTTGTCCTCTGCTGGCTCCACATTGGCCATACATGGCTGATGCATGGTTACCTACTCCGTTGCGAGTGGTTCCCAAATGACAGTCGTCCACCTCTTGCTAGACTGCCCACTTTTAGCCGCTCTGCAGCAGACTTTTAACTTTCTCAGCACCCTGCCTTCGGTGTTGGGCGACAAGCCTCCAGAGCAGCTTTAGCTATATGTTTTATATGAGAGAGTGGGTTTTATACTTCTATGTAGGTTTTAGCACATGTCCTTTGTCCCTCTATGTCCTCCACCCTAGTGGCTGGCTTTCCCTTTTTATTCTTGTGGTTGGCCAACCACTGTAATTTGCTTTCATGTTTTTACTCTCTTCTGTTTCTAGCATATCTCTGTTGTTTTCTTGTCCTCTTTTGTTCCTTTTAGTGTCCGTTGCCTTCCCTTCGTTCTTGTGGCTTTTCCTTTCTTTCCATTTGGTGTCATATGTTTCATCCGTTTTATTCTCACGCTTGTGGCATTGTTTTGTTAGGAACAAGGGACTGATGATCTCGTAGTTCGGTCCCTTCTCCCACCTTTAAACCAACCAATCAACCAACTACACCTAGCCTCTTTGGCTGACTCATTAACTTTCATAGCCATAGTTGATATAATGACATCAAGATATTTCCATTGCATATGGCTTAGCTCCTCAAGACAGTTTTCAGGAAATGTGTTTAATAGTATTTTGTACGACTGTCTGCCTGTACCCCCTGCAATGAATCTGTAGACATTCCAGTGTATACTTTGTAGGTTGAAACCGCTTCCAACTAGTATCACATTATCTGGGTATTTACATGCTACTGACCATAGACTTTCTATAAGTGACCCTAGAACTGTCGCAGCGAAATTGGGAGGCCAGTAAAATTGCCCAACAATTACCTTGGTTTCTCCTAAACCTTTTATACGCTACCAGGTAACTTAACTGTCATGCTGAACTGTTGACCACAGTGGAGATAATATTATTGTAAACTGCAGTAAATGCTCCCCCTTCCATGGCCTCTAATCTGTCTTTCTGATATGCATTCCATGACTCGTTATATATCTCAGAGCTTTCCACTTCAGGTTTCACCCAGCTTTTGTTCCCAAGAATGTTTCTCACTTCTACAAGGAAAGCAAAGTCAGGGTTAGCCGGTCCTCCTATAATTTGCAGTGTAATTCTGTTTATCTGGTGCCTTTAAGTGGCTTGAAGTATTGTTCTAGAATGGATACACCAAGTGAGTTAGCACAGTGGTAGGACACTGAATTCTCATTTGAGAGAACAATGGTTCATTCTGATTCCTGTCTAGCAATACAAATTTAGCATTTCTGCAGTTTCTTTTAATTTTTTTAAAGTCAAGTTCTTGGATGGAATGTTTGAAAAAGATAGGGTAGATTTCCTTCCCCAGTCTGAATTTGTGCTCTCTCTCTCTCTCTCTCTCTCTCTCTCTCTCTCTCTCTCTTTCTCTTTCTCTCTTATGGAGTATATTTATCCCAATCTTCCTTTAACTTTTTTGGTGGTATGAAATGAATGGCCAATCCTTTTTCTGTTGACACCATCTGACAACTTTTGCTGCTCTTTACTAACATATAGTGCATATATCTGATGTTTTTCAGCAATTAATTGCAGGCTGTATCACTTCATAATAGACTGTCAGTCTTAAGATCGTTGTCGTGCATGATCTCGCTTGGAAGTTATCATTGGCCCATCACAATATTTCTTACTTGTCATATCGGTGAAGCTGTTTAATAAATAGAACTTTTGGCACCTCATAGTCATTTATAGTCAGTGAGTTCAGATGGCACGGCAGCAAAATCTACATGGAAGACAATTATTTCTCTATAGAAAATATATTTTTACCAACTTGTGATTTAAAACATGAACTGGAGTTGAGTATTGTAAAAAATTTCACAAAACGAAGTGTAACAGAAATGTTAGCATGAGTAGCATTGTGGTGGCAGTAGTGTGTGGAGGCAATTCTCAGGGTAACTTATCTTTCTCCCCCCATTATGGTTTCTTTTAAAACCTCAGGCATTTTTTCCTTTTATGTTGTTGGATTTTTAACGTACCTTTGTGTTGGTTAGCTTACCATTTCATTTTGCCTATATTTTTTATTTTCAAGCAGAGTTCAAAATTGTAGACAATACCTTGGAAATAGATTTTTGTGAGCAATTGCAATAGGATTTGTAGCTAATTGTCACTTTACTCTTATCTCATTGTTTAAAATTAGTATTACTGCAAGTCTGCAACACGTTACTGGAACAGTTTAGGGTGCAGTAGCTATGGGGTTAAAAATACAAAATCACATAGGAACAGTGGAGGAGTAGATCTAATAATGAATAATAAAATAGGAATGCAAATAAGCTACTATAACAGCATAATGAACACATTGTCCTAGCCAAGAAACCAATGTGCACCATAGTAGTGTACAAGTTTATAAGTCAGCAGGATCCACAGATGAAGTAGTGACTGAAGAATATATGAGGAGATAAAATAAATTATTGAGGTAGTTCAGGGATAGGAATTCATTGTAGGAAAAGAAAGAGAAGCAAAAAAGAAGAACAAAGGAAAATGAATTATAGAGGAAACTGCCTGGTCAAATATTGTTCATAGCGTAATTTAATCATTGCACTTGGCTTATGAATAATATAAGGAGGTTGTATAATTGGAAGAGATCTGGACCCACTGGGAAGTTTCAAATAGATTAAATAATGGCAAGACAGATTTTGAAACTAGATTTCAAACTGTAAGACATTCCCAGGAACATATGAGACTGCAGCCTTAATTATTGGTTCTAAATTGCAGATTGAAACTGAAGAAATAGTAATAATGTAGGGAATTAAGGCTATAGGACATGGGTAAACTGAAGTAACTAGAGGTTGTTGAGGGTGTGACGAAACATTTGGCCACAATTGACTGAAGTAGGAGAAAGATGTGCAATAGAAGGCAATTGTAGTAGTGAGGCAAAAGGGGTCAAATAGATAAAAGCAAGGCCTAGTAGATATCCTTACATAACACAGACACTGATTGTGAAAGCTTGCATATTTCCCTTAAGTTTTATATGTTTATGTAACTTGCATGTCTGAAGGAACAGACTTGTTTACCATCCACAGTTGTATGAAAATACTTTGACCTTTATTCACTGACTGTGAATTCCTTGATAACAGCTGTAATAGGTACAGATGAGTGACACATGAAAATTTGTGCTTCTGAGACACGAACCCAGATTTCCTCTTATCGCGAGTGGTTGCCAAACTACTTGGGTATCCCGAGACCCAACTAAACTGTCACATGTCACACTGTGTGCATCCGCATATCAGAGTCCACTATTTTCAGCCTACATAGCGGACTTTGATGCAGGAAGTAGACAGTGTGGTATGTGGAAGTTTGGGTCAATCCGAGGAGTGTGCATGGGTAGTCGAATTGGGTAAGGCAACCACTCTCAATCAGTGGGAAATCCAAGTTTGTGTCCTGTTCTGGCACAAATTTTCACATGTTACTAATGGGTATACCTAATACAACAAATAAATTCAAAGTAGTTTTGTGTGTTTTTTCTTTTGCCAACACTTTGTGAGTAGATTTATCTATCCACTTATATTTTTAACAGTACATATAAAATTTGACAAAATGAGAAAGTATAAAAATGCAACAAATGAAGCATGTGGAAGGGATTACAGAATCCTAAAAAATGAGCTTGACTGAAAGTGCAAAATGGCTGGAAGACAATGCGAAGATAATGAAGCATGTGTAATGAGGGAAAAGGTAGAGATGCCAGTAGAGTTAGACATCTTTGGAGAAAAGAGAGAGACAGCTGTTACAGTATCAAGAGTTCAGATGGTATGTAAATATTAAGCAAAGAAGGGAAAAGGTGGAAGGAATATATAGCAGGTCTATACAACAGAAGCAGACTTTAAGGCAAAAAATGTAGAAAGCTAAGGAGAAGTTGAATAGGAGATGGGAGATGTGATACTGCAAGAATAATTCAAAAGAGCACTAATAGACCAGAGTTGAAAGAAAGCTCCTAGAATAAAGCATTACTCAGCCATAACAAAACTATTACACCTGGTATACTAGATATGAGGCAGTCGAAACACATTGTCTTCAAGAAGAATGTAGTAATTCAAATTCCAAACACGACAGGTGCTGTAACTTATAAATATTATTCAACTATCAGTTTGACAGTTTATGGTTGCGAAGTACTGACATGAATTACTTACAGGAGAATGGAAAAAGCTAGCAGAAACCAACTTAGGGGAGATACGTCTGGGTTCCAGAGACATGTAGGGACACATGAGGCAATACTGATTTTGTGACTTAGTTTAGAAGATAGGTTAAAGAAAGGCAAAACTATGTTATATGGTGCAGTTTTTTAGGAAACTTATGACAGTGTTGATTGGAATACAAGCTTTGAAATTTTGAAGGTAGCAGGGATAAAATACAAGGAGTGGCAGATCATATAGAGCTTGTACAGAAACCAGACTGTAGTTATAGGAGTGCAGGATGGGGTGTGGGAGGGGCAGGGGGGGGGGGAGGAGATCCTCATGAAAGGGAAGAAAGGGAAGCAGTGGTTGAGAAGTGAGTGAGACAATATTTTTGCCTATCCTCAATGTTTTCGATCTGTACATTGATCAGTAGTAAAGGAAACAAAGGAGAATCTGTAAAGGGAATTCCAATCAGGGAGGAGGAATAAAAACATGGGAGATTTGCAGTTGACATTGTAATTCCATCAGGGATGGCAGAAGAAGTGAAACAGCAGGTGAACAGAATGGACAGCGTATTGAAAAGAAGATATAAGGCAAACATCAAGAAAAGTAAAGCAAGGGTAATGGAATGTCGTCAAATTAAATGTAGTCATTGCCGAGGGATTTAGGTTAGGAAATAGTGGTTGATGAGTTTTGATGTTTTGGCAGCAAAATGTCTGATCAGTGAAGGATTTAAGATGCAGACTGTCACTAGCATGAAAACATTTCTAAGAAAGAGAAATTTCTTAACAGCAAATATAAACTGAAGTGTTAAGGACGTCTTTTCGGGAGGTATTTTTCAGCAGTGTAGCCTTTTATGGAAGTGAAATGTGGACAATATGCAGTTCAGACAAAGAGAGAAAAGAGACTGTTTACATATTGTACTAGAGGAAAATGCTGAAGATCAGATGAATTGATCTAATAACAAATGAGGTGGTACTAATGAGGGAACCTCCCCATCGCACCCCCCTCAGATATAGTTATAAGTTGGCACAGTGGATAGGCCTTGAATAACTGAACACAGATCAATCGAGAAAACAGGAAGAAGTTGTGTGGAACTATGAAAAAAATTAGTAAAATATACAAACTGAGTAGTTCATGCGCAAGATAGAACATCAAGGAAAATGTGAGCTCAGGAGTACCGTGGTCCCGTGGTTAGCCTGATGGTTCAAATCTTCCCTAGACTGAAAATTTTACTTTCTTTATTTTCGCAAAGTTATGATCTCTCCGTTCGTTCATTGACGTCTCTGTTCACTGTAATAAGTTTAGTTTCTGTGTTTTGCGACCACACCGCAAAACAGTGCGATTAGTAGACGAAAGGACGTGCCTCTCCAATGGGAACCGAAAACATTTGATCGCAAGGTCATAGGTCAACCAATTCCTCCACAGGAAAACACGTCTGATATATTGTATATGATACTGGTAGCAGCATGTCCGTTACATGACAGGAATATGTTGTCAACCCATCTAACTTGTACACTTAACAAATGGGTAAAAAGATTCTTCTACCTTGCCCGATTTAGGTTTTCTTGTGGATGCGATAATCACTCCCAAAAAAAGTGATGAAAACATAAGAGTTTGCCACATAAACTGAATATAAAAAATTAAACTTTTCACTCGAGGGGAGACTTGCACCTAGGATCTCTCGTCCCGTAGCTGCCCTCGCTAACCATGGGACCACAGCACTCCTTGACTCCCATTGTCCTTGATGTTGCCTATCTTCGCATGGACTACTCAGTTTGTATATTTTACTAATTTGTTTCATAGTTCCACACTACTTCTTCCTGTTTGCTCGATTGATCTGTGTTCAGTTTTTGAAGGCCTATCCACTGTGCCAACTTATAACTAAATCTGAGGGGGGTGCGATGGGGAGGTTCCCTTGTAAGAAAGACTAGGAAAAAGAAATTTGTGGCACAATTTGACTAAAAGAAGGAATCACTTGATAGGACAGTAAACATTGTAGAGGAAGATCATGGGATGAAGTTATTAACCTGGTTCAAATGTGTGTAGTCTGCAGTTGTTATTCAGAGATGAAGCAGCTTGTGCAAGATACTGTGGGTTTTGTACTGAAAACCTTAACAACAAGGTAGACTGATAAGCAGTGTCTTTAGTTTAATATTCTGGAAGTGCTACAAAAGGTTGTCATTTGGTGAACTGATTAGAAACTTTGTCTTCTTGATACTTATAACTTAAATCATGTTTGGAAGCCATAGCACATGCGATAGAAATCAGTTAAACTTTTGTCCTGGCAGATACAAGTTTTGAAGTTTGATTTGCAGATGCTTTGTGCACTTTTTACTTATATAAAAGTTCAGGGAGACAGAATGGCTGGTCAGTACTTCTCTTCAGGATGTGAAATTCCAGTTCTGCCATTCGGGAGGAGGACGGTTCAATCCCGCGTCCAGCCATCCTGATTTAGGTGTTCTGTAATTTCCCTAAATCGCTCCAGGCAAATGCCGGGCTGGTTCCTTTCAAAGGGCACGGCCGACTTCCTTCCCCGTCCTTCCCTAATCCGATGAGACCAATGACCTCGCTGTCTGGTCTCCTTCGCCAAACAACCCTCCAGTTCTGCCATTTAAAAGTGTAAACACTAATGTTTCAAAACTATAAGAACTTTTTCTTCCTTTTAGAACAGGGATGGGTTGGAGATGATTGAGCCGAGTAGCGGGTCCCTCACACCCCAGGTTGACAGGGCCCATCTGTTGTGTGGACAGTTGTTATTTTCACTTTTAAGTGTGCCTGTTGGCAGTTGGAATTTTGCCTTGTGAATATAAATACTGGTCAAATTGATGATATGAATATAATAGAGGGAAACATTCCACGTGGGAAAAATATATCTAAAAACAAAGATGATGTAACTTTGTGTTTGTAACTTCGTGTTTTTTTTTATTGTGCCTATCTACCAGCGCTTTCCCGCTTGGTAAGTCATGGAATCTTTGTTTTTAATTTATATATATATATATTAAAATGTATGTGCGGATGGATATGTGTGTGTGTGTGTGTGTGTGTGCGAGTGTACACCTGTCCTTTTTTCCCCTAAGGGAAGTCTTTCCGCTCCCGGGATTGGAATGACTCCTTACCCTCTCCCTTAAAACCCACATCCTTTCGTCTTTCCCTCTCCTTCCTGAAGAAGCAACCATCGGTTGCGAAAGTCTTTCCGCTCCCGCGATTGGAATGACTCCTTACCCTCTCCCTTAAAACCCACATCCTTTCATCTTTCCCTCTCCTTCCCTCTTTCCTGACGAAGCAACCGTTGGTTGCGAAAGCTTGAAATTTGTTGTGTGTTTGTGTGGTTTTTTATTGTGCCTATCTACCAGCGCTTTCCCAATTGGTAAGTCATGGAATCGTTGTTTTTAATATATTTTTCCCATGGGGAATGTTTCTTTCTATAGAAAGAAACTTCCACATGGGAAAAATATATTAAAAACAAAGATTCCAAGACTTACCAAGCGGGAAAGCGCCAGTAGATAGGCACAATGAATAAAACACACAAACACACACACACAGAATTTCGAGCTTTCGCAACCGGCGGCTGCTTCGTCAGGAAAGAGGGAAGGAAAAGGAAAGATGAAAAGATGTGGATTTTAAGGGAGAGGGTAAGGAGTCATTCCAATCCTGGGAGCGGAAAGACGTACCTTAGGGGGGAAAAAGGATAGGTATATACTCGCGCGCACGCGCACACACACATATCCATCCATACATACACAGACACAAGCAGACATACACTCCTGGAAATTGAAATAAGAACACCGTGAATTCATTGTCCCAGGAAGGGGAAACTTTATTGACACATTCCTGGGGTCAGATACATCACATGATCACACTGACAGAACCACAGGCACATAGACACAGGCAACAGAGCATGCACAATGTCGGCACTAGTACAGTGTATATCCACCTTTCGCAGCAATGCAGGCTGCTATTCTCCCATGGAGACGATCGTAGAGATGCTGGATGTAGTCCTGTGGAACGGCTTGCCATGCCATTTCCACCTGGCGCCTCAGTTGGACCAGCGTTCGTGCTTTACCGCGTGAGACGACGCTTCATCCAGTCCCAAACATGCTCAATGGGGGACAGATCCGGAGATCTTGTTGGCCAGGATAGTTGACTTAAACCTTCTAGAGCATGTTGGGTGGCACGGGATACATGCGGACGTGCATTGTCCTGTTGGAACAGCAAGTTCCCTTGCCGGTCTAGGAATGGTAGAACGATGGGTTCGATGACGGTTTGGATGTACCGTGCACTATTCAGTGTCCCCTCGACGATCACCAGAGGTGTACGGCCAGTGTAGGAGATCGCTCCCCACACCATGATGCCGGGTGTTGGCCCTGTGTGCCTCGGTCGTATGCAGTCCTGATTGTGGCGCTCACCTGCACGGCGCCAAACACGCATACGACCATCATTGGCACCAAGGCAGAAGCGACTCTCATCGTTGAAGACGACACGTCTCCATTCGTCCCTCCATTCACGCCTGTCGCGGCACCACTGGAGGCGGGCGGCACGATGTTGGGGCGTGAGCGGAAGACGGCCTAACGGTGTGCGGGACTGTAGCCCAGCTTCCTGGAGACGGTTGCGAATGGTCCTCGCCAATACCCCAGGAGCAACAGTGTCCCTAATTTGCTGGGAAGTGGCAGTGCGGTCCCCTACGGCACTGCGTAGGATCCTACGGTCTTGGCGTGCATCCGTGCGTTGCTGCGGTCCGGTCGCAGGTCGACGGGCACGTGCACCTTCCGCCGACCACTGGCGACAACATTGATGTACTGTGGAGACCTCACGCCCCACGTGTTGAGCAATTCGGCAGTACGTCCACCCGGCCTCCCACATGCCCACTATACGCCCTCGCTCAAAGTCCGTCAACTGCACATACGGTTCACGCCCACGCTGTCGCGGCATGCTAAAAGTGTTAAAGACTGCGATGGAGCTCTGTATGCCATGGCAAACTGGCTGACACTGACGGCGGCGGTGCACAAATGCTGCGCAGCTAGCGCCATTCGACGACCAACAGCGCGGTTCCTGGTGTGTCCGCTGTGCCGTGTGTGTGATCATTGCTTTTACAGCCCTCCCGCAGTGTCCGGAGCAAGTATGGTGGGTCTGACACACCAGTGTCAATGTGTTCTTTTTTCCATTTCCAGGAGTGTATTTAAAGGCCTTTAAATATGTCTGCCGGTAGATAGGCACAATAAATAAACACACACACACACACACACACACACACACACACACACACACACACAGAATTTCTAGCTTTTGCAACTGACGGTTGCTTCTTCAGGAAAGAGGGAAGGAGAGGGAAAGACGAAAGGATGTGGGTTTTAAGGGAGAGGATAAGGAGTCATTCCAGACCCGGGAGCGGAAAGACTTACCTTAGGGGCAAAAAAGGACAGGTGTACACTCGCACAAACACACACACATCCATCCGCACATACACAGACACAAGCAGACATTTGTAAAGGCAAACAGTTCGGGCAGAGATGTCAGTCGAGGCGGAAGTACAGAGGCAAAGAAGTTGTTGAAAGACAGGTGAGGTATGAGCGGCGGCAACTTGAAATTAGCGGAGGTTGAGGCCTGGCGGATATCGAGAAGAGAGGATATACTGAAGGGCGAGTTCCCATCTCCGGAGTTCGGATAGGTGGGTGTTGGTGGGAAGTATCCTGATAACCCGGACGGTGTAACACTGTGCCAAGATGTGCTGGCCGTGCACCAAGGCATGTTTAGCCACAGGGTGATCCTCATTACCAACAAACACTGTCTGCCTGTGTCCATTCATGCGAATGGACAGTTTGTTGCTGGTCATTCCCACATAGAAAGCGTCACAGTGTAGGCAGGTCAGTTGGTAAATCACGTGGGTGCTTCCACACGTGGCTCTTCCTTTGATCGTGTACACCTTCCAGGTTACAGGACTGGAGTAGGTGGTGGTGGGAGGGTGCATAGGATAGGTTTTACACTGGGGGCGGTTACAAGGGTAGGAGCCAGAGGGTAGGGAAGGTGGTTTGGGGATTTCATAGGGATGAACCAAGAGGTTACGAAGGTTAGGTGGACGGTGGAAAGACACTCTTGGTGGAGTGGGGAGGATTTCATGAAGGATGGATCTCATTTCGGGGGAATTTTTAGGAAGTCGTATCCCTGCTGGAGAGCCACATTCAGAGTCTGATCCAGTCTCGGGAAGTATCCTGTCACAAGGGGGCACTTTTAGGGTTCTTCTGTGAGAGGTTCTGGGTTTGAGGGGATGAGGAAGTGGCTCTGGTTATTTGCTTCTGTACCAGGTCGGAAGGGTAGTTGCGGGATGCGAAAGCTGTTTTCAGGTTGTTGGTGTAATGGTTCAGAGATTCAGGACTGGAGCAGATTCGTTTGCCACGAAGGCCTAGGCTGTAGGGAAGGGACCGTTTGATATGGAATGGGTGGCAGCTGTCATAATGGAGGTACTGTTGCTTGTTGGTGGGTTTGATGTGGACGGATATGTGAAGCATGTGGACTGTAGTGCTTATATGAAGTTAGCTTAACACATCCTTAACACTTCCTCATCCCCTCAAACCCAGAACCTCTCACAGAAGAACCCTAAAAGTGCCCCCCCCCCTTGTGACAGGATACTTCCCGGGACGGGATCAGACTCTGAATGTGGCTCTCCAGCAGGGATACGACTTCCTAAAATCCTGCCCCGAAATGAGATCCATTCTTCATGAAATCCTCCCCACTCCACAAAGAGTGTCTTTCCACCGTCCACCTGACCTTCGTAACCTCTTGGTTCATCCCTATGAAATCCCCAAACCACCTTCCCTACCCTCTGGCTCCTACCCTTGTAACTGCCCCCGGTGTAAAACCTGTCCTATGCACCCTCCCACCACCACCTACTCCAGTCCTGCAACCCGGAAGGCGTATACGATCAAAGGAAGAGCCACATGTGAAAGCACCCACGTGATTTACCAACTGACCTGCCCACACTGTGACGCTTTCTATGTGGGAATGACCAGCAACAAACTGTCCATTCGCATGAATGGACACAGACAGACAGTGTTTGTTGGTAATGAGGATCACCCTGTGGCTAAACATGCCTTGGTGCACGGCCAGCACCTCTTGGCACAGTGTTACACCGTCCGGGTTATCTGGATACTTCCCACCAACACCAACCTATCCGAACTCCGGAGATGGGAACTCGCCTTTCAGTATATCCTCTCGTCTCGATATCCCCCAGGCCTCAACCTCCACTAATTTCAAGTTGCCGCCGCTCATACCTCACCTGTCTTTCAACAACTTCTTTGCCTCTGTACTTCCGCCTCGACTGACATCTCTGCCCGAACTGTTTGCCTTTACAAATGTCTGCTTGTGTGTGTGTGTGTGTGTGTGTGTGTGTGTGTGTGTGTGTGTGTGTGTGTGTACACCTGTCCTTTTTTCCCCCTAAGGTAAGTCTTTCCACTCCCGGGATTGGAATGACTCCTTACCCTCTCCCTTAAAACCCACATCCTTTCGTCTTTCCCTCTCCTTCCCTCTTTCCTGAAGAAGCAACCGTCAGTTGCAAAAGCTAGAAATTCTGTGTATGTGTTTGTGTGTTTTATTTATTGTGCCTATCTACTGGCGCTTTCCCACTTGGTAAGTCTTGGAATCTTTGTTTTTAATATATTTTTCCCATGTGGAAGTTTCAATGTGTGTCTGTGTGTATTAGTATGGTATGCTACACATATTTGATTTTACTTAATTGTATCAAATTTGTTCTTCATTTGCACTATTCGTAGGACATTGATGCTTTTAACATCGTGACGAAGAAATGGGAAATTGTTTCAACAAAGTGTGACAACAGAGTTCGTCCTCCTGGTTATCCTCCTCCAAGGCAGTTCCATGGGTGTGTGCAGTTGCCAGAAGAAGGACTGCAAGAGCCTGCAGTTTTCATATGTGGAGGATATGGGAATAGTCATAGTTTTCGTGACATTTGGAAACTTAGTCTGAAAACATTGCAGTGGACTTATGTAAGAGAATGTAGTTTTCCACAAACCTTGTATTTTCATTCATCTGCGATCACACCATATGGATGCATGTATACATTTGGTGGTGTTACAAGGGACAATAAAAGAATAAATGACTTGTATGCTACTTGGGTATGCATACCTAAACTAGAAGAAATGTGCTGGGAGGCTATACTTCACTACAATCCAGACCTGTACCTGACAGCGAAAGACAAACTTTTATCTTATGGCTTCCCTAGAAAGTTCGTTGGAAGGTTGTGACAGTGTACATTGTCTCTGATGAACTAAAACAGGTGATGCAAATTGTTGATTATAATTTGTATTTTTGAACTTTTATTTGTTCCTATTTTATCACATTGCAAGAAACAGCTTCAGATTAATATTGAGAAATGAATAGTGATCATAATAACCTTACAAGAGCCAGCAGTTCATAGAATATACCAAGTTGTCATAAGAATCTTATTGGCTACTCGCACTTTAAAAGTGATTGCAGTAGCCATGCTTTTATTAATCAGTACAGAAAAATTGTTTGTTAATTGTTGATGTATGCACCTTTTGATTTAAAAGAAATATTACAATTGTACACATTTGTTGAATTTCAACCATTGTGCAGTTTAATTAATTTCTTCTGGACCTACTGATCACAGAACATTATATGCACAGAGGATGTAACAGAACACTTACAGTGTATATTTTACCGAGTCTCTGACTAATTGTATGCAGATTATTTACTTATGTAAGTTGCTTTTGTTTGGTGCTGTTGGTTCATCTTATATTTATGAATTGTGTCATCATTATGCTTCCAAAACTTTTCCCCATGCAGCTTTCTGATGAGAGTCCAGTATCAGCACCACAGCCTTTCATTATATATTTGTAGTTCATTTCTCCCTGTGCTATTTTCAGTTTTCTCATGTATGTTGTTTTGATGTCTGCACTCCTTCACAGCACAGTTTCAATCTAATGAATGTTCACTGATTAATTTCCTGTGGTACTCCTTTTCTGTTACACATTTTCATGGGAAAATTATCTACTTACATTGCATTATTTTTATGTATTTTCTACATTCTTATCTAGATACAAATATTGAATTATTTGACAGAACAACACATTCGTATCAGAAGGTAAATGATTGTGAAAAAACACCAAATATGGTTTATATTATATGAAATGTGCACTATGAGAAATTACTTGGACACAAAGCTTTTGTGTCACACAAACAAGGCAGTAGGTTGTTGCTACTGTTGTATTGCAGTGAAGTAATTACAAGTAACAACTAATCACTCATTTATAATGTAACATCATTTTCTATTATGATTGTAATGATAGTGTGTGTTTCATGAAGAATAATTTGTGTTTATTTCAAGTAAGGCTTCTTTTTGCCTTTCTACACTTCTCCTCAAACACTTTCTCCTATGCGGCTGATTTAATTTGCAACTTGTCTAGTGCTAGCAAGTAAGTAAAAATAGATCAATTTATTGTTGAAAATAGACTGCAGCTGAATGTCACATGACTTCCGCTTCCACTATGATCAACTCAATGGAGCATGTATGTTGCTGTCATCAGTAAGTGTGTATTAACCCGAAAATCACATTTTCAGTATCACTTCTGTTGTAATTTCTGTATTCAGATTATCAGCACATGTATCCAGACATCAAAAAACTTTTTTAAAATAGTCAGCAAGTGGGCTTTTTTGCAGAACACTGAAATGCACAACACAGGTTGAGCTTTGTTAGCACTCTTTGTAAATTAATTATTTTGTGGCAACAACTGTGTGTGTGTCCAAATAACAGTTGTCAGCAGAATTATTGGAAAAAAGACAAATTAAGAAAAATAAATGGCCTTTTAGTAAGGAGTTAAGATGTTAATTATTTTATTTTTAAAAGACTAAACTGAGTACTAATTTTGTAGTGATACAAATACTGCATTCATCCTTGGTATTACATTATCCACCAAAAACTGTTCATTAGAAAATGAAATACTAAAATCTGTGAGAGTGTCGCAGCTTGTGGTCTTGCGGTAGCATTCTCGCTTCCCACACACGGAGTCCCGGGTTCAATTCCCTGCGGGGTCAGGGATTTTCTGTGCCTTGAGATGACTGGGTGTTGTTGTGTTGTCTTTATCATCATCATTCATCCCCATTACAGTCAGATGAAGACAGTGGTAAACCACCCCCACTAGGACCTTGCCTAGTATGGCGGTGCGGGTCTCCTGTATCATCGCCTATGCTCCTTGGAGTACAGGACCTCACCATCAGGGTGTGCTGTAATGCCTTCGATTCTTTTATATGTAAACTCTTAAAGCGTTTTAATTGATCAAATGTTATTAACATTCTACATCTTTATTCATGTCTTCGTATTTACGCAGACCTTTGCTGCTAGAGGGCTCCAAATCGTAGTGTGTAACATGTTGGTGCACGAGAAATGGTGTGCTGTATTTGAAGTTTGAATTCGAAGAGTTAGCCCACTCAAGGAGCACTCCCTCCTTCAGCATGACATTACCAGGCCACACACAAATGCTACATTTCAATATCATGAGTTCACTGCCATCAATCATCCTCCATACAGTCCTGACCTGGCCCCCATCCAATTTTCTTCTGTTTCCAAAACACCTTTGAGGACTCCACTTTGATAGCAGTGAAGTTGTGCAAGCAGAGGTGAGTTAGTGGCTTTGTCTGCAAAGTCAAACATTCCTCTGTATTGGTATCAACAAACTGGTCTCTTGTTGGGAGAAATGTGTTTGTCACCAGGATGACTGTTGAGAAATAAATATGTAGAATGTTAATAACATTTGTTTTATTTGAAAAGCTTTTAAGAATATGTACATAAAAAAATCAGAGGCATTACTTTTCAGCACACCCTTGTATATACACCAAGGAAACCTCTGGCAGAACGTAAATAATGTGGGAGTAAAGAGACCATTTGCCAAATAGCAGTAGTGTTGAGTAGTTGACAGGTACACACAAAACAGAACAAAAATTTTGCTAACTTTCAGAAGAAATCATTTGATGAGTTGGAGTACACATTTGGTTCTTTCAAAAGCTAATGAAAGTTAACATTCTTTTTTCTGTGTGTGTCTCAATGATAAAACACTAGAATGACTATACATGATGAGTTATGACGGTGCTAGATTCAATTTGCATCTGGACCTAATCTTTTATAGGCAACACAAATTCATTTTTCAGTTAGGGCACACTGCTGGACAGGCTCAATTTCAGTGTAGCATGGGCTACTTCGTTTTCCTTCTCAGTTGTGTGCAGGCAGTACTCCCAAGATCGATGTTCAAATTGTGTCCAGCATACAGGTGCTCTTGTTATACAGTCAGTTCAAAACACTCTCGCCATAAGGTAGAAAGAAAAGTTAAGGTTCTTTCATTATGAAAATTCACTGCACTTACAATTGCTTGCTTTTTCCTTTATCAAGCTTTTACAGTAACCTTACAGATTTATGTTCAAAATATGGTGATTTTCATTTTTCCAGAGGATATTTTCAGTGGAACTACGAATTCTCTCGATTGGGAGTCTTAATAATTTTACTATTGCTTCACATCTAATAAATAGTAATGCTCAGTTGCAGCTCTAATTGTTGGTAAAAAGTGTGAAATACTCTCTTATTGATTTTATCACTGCTTCAGGACCACGACAAATTTACTTCTTCATTAATACCTAGTTGCAGGTAAATTACAAATATCCTGTCTGGTGTTCTTAAAAGCTGTGTCATACAGGGTGGTCCATTGATAGTGACCGGGCCAAATATCTCACAAAATAAATGTCAAACAAAAAAACTACAAAGAACAAAACTTGTCTGGCTTGAAGGGCGAAACCAGATGGCACTATGGTTGGCCCACTAAATGGCGCTGCCATAGGTCAAACAGATATCAACTGCATTTTTAAAAAATAGGAACCCCCATTTTTTATTACACATTCGTGTGGTACATAAAGAAATATGAATGTTTTAGTTGGGCCAGTTTTTTCACTTTGTGATAGATGGCGCTGTAATAGTCACAAACTTATAAGTACGTGGTATCACGTAACATTTCGCCAGTGCGGACATTATTTTCTTCGTGATACATTACCTGTATTAAAATGGACCGTTTACCAATTGTGAAAAGGTTGATATCGTGTTGATGTATGTCTATTGTGATCAAAATGCCCAACGGGCATGTACTATCTATGCTACTCAGTATTCTGGACGACATCATCCAAGTGTCCGGACTGTTTGCCGGATAGTTAAGTTATTTAAGGAAACAAGAAGTGTTCAGCCACATGTGAAACGTCAACCACAACCTGCAACAAATGATGATGCCCAAGTAGGTGTTTTAGCTGCTGTCTCGGCTAATCCACACATCAGTAGCAGACAAATAGCGTGGAAATCGTGAATCTCAAAAATGTCGGTGTTGAGAATGCTACATTAACATCGATTGCACCAGTACCATATTCCTATGGACCAGGAATTGCATGGCGACGACTTTGAACATTGTGTACAGTTTTGCCACTGGGCACAAGAGAAATTACGGGACAATGACAGATTTTTTGCACACGTTCTATTTAGCAACGAAGTGTCATTCACCAACAGCGATAACATAAACCGGTGTAATATGCACTATTGGGCAACAGAAAATCCATGATGGCTGCGACAAGTGGAACATCAGAGACCTTGATAGGTTAATGTATGGTGCGGAATTATGAGAGGAAGGATAATTGGCCCCCATTTTATCGATGGCAATCTAAATGGTGCAGTGTATGCTGATTTCCTACGCAATTTCCTACCATTGTTACTTCAAGATGTTTCAAAGCATAACAGAATGGGGATGTACTTCCAACATGATAGATGTCTGGCACATAGCTCGCGTGCGGTTGAAGCGGTATTGAATAGCATATTTCATGACAGGTGGACTGGTCGTTGAAGCACCATACCGTGGCCTGCACGTTTACCAGATTTCTTGATTTCTTTCTGTGGGGAAAGTTGAAGGATATTTGCTACAACATGTCAGCGCATTGTCAATGCATGTGCAAACGTTACGGAAGGCGAACTACTTGCTGTTGAGAGGAATGTAGTTACACGTATTGACAAATGCATTGAGGTTGATGGACATCATTTTGAGCATTTATTGCTTTAATGTGGTATTTACAGGTAATCATGATGTATGTGTTCTCAGAAATAAGTTCACAAAGGTACATGTATCACATTGGAACAACCGAAATAAAATGTTCAAACGTACCTACATCCTGTATTTTAATTTAAAAAACCTACTGTTACCAACTGTTCGTCTAAAATAGTAAGCCATATGTTGGTGACTATTACAGCGCCATCTATCACAAATCGAAAAAAGTGGTCCAACTAAAAATTCACATTTCTTCACGTACTACACAAATATGTAATAAAAAATGGGGGTTCCTATTTTTAAAAAATGCAGTTGATATCTGTTTGACCTATGGCAGCGCCATTTAGTGGGCCAACCATAGCGCCATCTGGTTTCGCCCTTCAAGCCAGACAAGTTTTGTTCTTTGTATTTTTTTTGTTTGACATTTATTTTGTGAGATATTTGGCCTGGTCAACAAAGGAAATAACTTACAATACATTAGTTCATCCAGTCTTAGAGTAGTGTTTGTCTGTGTGGGAGCCTTACCAGTTGGGTCTGATTCAAGAGATTGAGAAGGTCCAAAGAAGAGCGGCAAGATTGGTGACTGGTACATTTAGCCATCGTGAGAGTGTTACAAATCTCATAGAAAGTTTGAAGTGGGACACACTTGCAGATAGGCGACGGGCTAAACGGAAGGGGCTGCTCACTAAATTCCGAAATCCAATCTTCGCCTAGGATGTAGAGCATATATTATTACCACCAACTTTCAAATCACGTAATGATCATCATTCAAAGATAAGGGAAATTTGAGCTCTTACTTAGCCATTCAGATAGTCGATTTTCCCTCGCACGATCCGCGCGTGGTACAGAAGGGGGGGCATATGACTTTGGCACGAATTGTGACATCCACCCTACACCTCTTGGTGGCTAGTGGAGTATATATGTAGATGTAGATCAATGGACCACCCTGTATATGAAAAGCACTCACTAATAATTAATGAAATCAATTAATTATTGTCTTTGCATTTCTGGTAGAAATACTTTATTAAATATTCTTAAGTGATTAAGACTGTTCATATTTGCTGTGTGAGAGTGTAGTAGGCAGTCAGATTCATTACACTCATTTGATAACTATTTTGTAAATGGAACAAATGCACCAAGCAGATGTGATCAGTCAAGTATGGCATTCTCATAATTGTGAGCTCTCAACTTACTTTCCTGATGTGCAGTGCATTTCAGCTTTTGGTCCTTTAAATTAGGCATAGTTCACACATGCAAAACATTTTAAGCGAATTTTTTGGATAGTATCTTTAACTGACTTGCCAAATTAGATATGGTACCAAGGGTGATTTTTGTGGAAAGGCATTGTAAATAATAGGAGAAACTGTTGTATAGGGATAATGTCTTCAGATATCACTCAAAACATTCTGGTTCTCAGGTAAGCTGCTTTTAATGAGTAATGCTTATTTATTTATTTATTAAAAAAACAACAAGCTTTTAATGTATGCAAATATTCTTTATTGCATCTGATCTAAAGGGTCCTAATAATTGAGTATGTACGAGTATGAAATACTGTACTACAGTTTGCATGTGGATGTTTGCAACTGTAAAGTTTGACAATACACACAGGGTGTCCCAAGAATGTCCCAGTTACAGTGGTACAACAAAAGTTTAATTAAGATTAGTCACAAGATGTCGTATGTCAGATTGGAGGTAAGCTTAGTTGTTCTTGCAAATGTTCAATATGTGCACTTACACAGCACATGTTGTTGTTGTTGTTGTTGTTGTTGTTGTTGTTGTTGTCTTCAGTCCTGAGACTGGTTTGATGCAGCTCTCCATGCTACTCTATCCTGTGCAAGCTTCTTCATCTCCCAGTACCTACTGCAACCTACATCCTTCTGAATCTGCTTAGTGTACTCATCTCTCGGTCTCCCTCTACGATTTTTACCCTCCACGCTGCCCTCCAATGCTAAATTTGTGATCCCTTGATGCCTCAAAACATGTCCTACCAACCGATCCCTTCTTCTAGTCAAGTTGTGCCACAAACTTCTCTTCTCCCCAATCCTATTCAATACCTCCTCATTAGTTACGTGCTCTATCCACCTTATCTTCAGTATTCTTCTGTAGCACCACATTTCGAAAGCTTCTATTCTCTTCTTGTCCGAACTAGTTATCGTCCATGTTTCACTTCCATACATGGCTACACTCCAAACAAATACTTTTAGAAACGACTTCCTGATACATAAATCTATATTCGATGTTAACAAATTTCTCTTCTTCAGAAACGCTTTCCTTGCCATTGCCAGTCTACATTTTATATCCTCTCTACTTTGACCATCATGTTATTTTACTTCCTAAATAGCAAAACTCCTTTACTACTTTAAGTGTCTCATTTCCTAATCTAATTCCCTCAGCATCACCCGATTTAATTTGACTACATTCCATTATCTTCGTTTTGCTTTTGTTAATGTTCATCTTATATCCTCCTTTCAAGACACTGTCCATTCCGTTCAACTGCTCTTCCAAGTCCTTTGCGGTCTCTGACAGAATTACAATGTCATCGGCGAACCTCAAAGTTTTTACTTCGTCTCCATGAATTTTAATACCTACTCCACATTTTTCTTTTGTTTCCTTTACTGCTTGCTCAATATACAGATTGAATAACATCGGGGAGAGGCTACAACCCTGTCTCACTCCTTTCCCAACTACTACTTCCCTTTCATGCCCCTCGACTCTTATTACTGCCATCTGGTTTCTGTACAAATTATAAATAGCCTTTCGCTTCCTGTATTTTACCCCTGCCACCTTTAGAATTTGAAAGAGTGTATTCCAGTCAACATTGTCAAAAGCTTTCTCTAAGTCTACAAATGCTAGAAACATAGGTTTGCCTTTTCTTAATCTTTCTTCTAAGATAAGTCGTAAGGTCAGTATTGCCTCACGTGTTCCAACATTTCGACGGAATCCAAACTGATCCTCCCCGAGGTCTGCATCTACCAGTTTTTCCATTCGTCTGTAAAGAATTCGCGTTAGTATTTTGCAGCCGTGGCTTATTATACTGATAGTTCGGTAATTTTCACATCTGTCAGCACCTGCTTTCTTTGGGATTGGAATTATTATATTCTTCTTGAAGTCTGAGGGTATTTCGCCTGTCTCATACATCTTGCTCAACAGCTGGTAGAGTTTTGTCAGGACTGGTTGTCCCAAGGCCGTCAGTAGTTCTAATGGAATGTTGTCTACTCCGGGGGCCTTGTTTCGACTCAGGTCTTTCAGTGCTCTGTCAAACTCTTCACGCAGTATCGTATCTCCCATTTCGTCTTCATCTACATCCTCTTCCATTTCCATAATATTTTCCTCAAGTACATCACCCTTGTATAAACCTTCTATATACTCCTTCCACCTTTCTGCCTTCCCTTCTTTGCTTAGAACTGGGCTGCCATCTGAGCTCTTGATATTCATACACGTGGTTCTCTTCTCTCCAAAGGTCTCTTTAATTTTCCTGTAGGCAGTATCTATCTTACCCCTAGTGAGATAAGCTTCTACATCCTTACATTTGTCCTCTAGCCATCCCTGTTTAGCCATTTTGCGCTTCCTGTCGATCTCATTTTTGAGACGTTTGTATTCCTTTTTGCCTGCTTCATTTACTGCATTTTTATATTTTCTCCTTTCATCAATTAATTTCAATATTTCTTCTGTTACCCAAGGATTTCTAGCAGCCCTCTTCTTTGTACCTACTTTATCCTCTGCTGCCTTCACTACTACATCCCTCAGAGCTACCCATTCTTCTTCTACTGTATTTCTTTCCCCTATTCCTGTCAATTGTTCCCTTATGCTCTCCCTGAAACTCTGTACAACCTCTGGTTCTTTCAGTTTATCCAGGTCCCATCTCCTTAATTTCCCACATTTTTGCAGTTTCTTCAGTTTTAATCTACAGGTCATAACCAATAGATTGTGGTCAGAGTCCACATCTGCCCCTGGAAATGTCTTACAACTTAAAACCTGGTTCCTAAATCTCTGTCTTAACATCATATAATCTATCTGAAACCTGTCAGTATCTCCAGGGTTCTTCCACGTATACAACCTTCTTTCATGATTCTTAAACCAAGTGTTAGCTATGATTAAGTTGTGCTCTGTGCAAAATTCTACTAGGCGGCTTCCTCTTTCATTTCTTAGCCCCAATCCATATTCACCTACTATGTTTCCTTCTCTCCCTTTTCCTACACTCGAATTCCAGTCACCCATTACTATTAAATTTTCGTCTCCCTTCACTATCTGAATAATTCCTTTTATTTCATTGTACATTTCTTCAATGTCTTCATCATCTGCAGAGCTAGTTGGCATATAAACTTGTACTACTGTAGTAGGTGTGGGCTTCGTATCTATCTTGGCCACAATAATGCGTTCACTGTGCTGTTTGTAGTAGCTTACCCGCATTCCTATTTTCCTATTCATTATTAAACCTACTCCTGCATTACCCCTATTTGATTTTGTGTTTATAACCCTGTAGTCACCTGACCAGAAGTCTTGTTCCTCCTGCCACCGAACTTCACTAATTCCCACTATATCTAACTTTAACCTATCCATTTCCCTTTTTAAATTTTCTAACCTACCTGCCCGATTAAGGGATCTGACATTCCACGCTCCGATCCGTAGAATGCCAGTTTTCTCACATGTCTGACCTAAAACCCAATTCTTCCCTCATGTTGGTTAACAAGTCCGGTGTAATGGAAGCAATATCCTTTTTAGTTCTATATCTCAGCTCTGGCAAATCATTAGTGGCAGAACAAAGACACTATTATTTATAAAGCCCCCAAATAATTAAAAAAACTGATGGTTTGATATTAAATGAATGCGAGGGACAACAGAAAAACACTGTCATATTGAGCATTACAACCAATCCAACAGTCAGGACTCTTGATATTCAACCACTCTCTTACAAAGACATGCCGATGGAAAGGTGCTCCATCTTCTTGTTAAATAAAGTTGTCCGGTTCATCACCTACATGATTACTCTGCTATTTACAATAAAGTGCCTGGCAAAGGGTTCAATGGACCACCTTAAAGCTGTCTCTCTACCGTTCCACTCTCGAACGGTGCACGGGAAAACCAAGCACTTAAATTTTTCTGTGCGAGTCCTGATTTTTCTTATTTTATCATGATGATCATTTCTCCCTATTTAGATGAGTGCCAACAGAATGTTTTTGCAACTGGAGGAGAAGACTGGTGACTGAAATTTCATGAGAAGATCCTGTTGCAAAGAAAAAGCCTTTGTTTTAATGATTGGTAGTCCAATTCATGTGTCAAGTCTGTTGCACTGTCGCCCATCAGTCCCACCTGATACAGATCCCACACCACCCAGCAATATGCCAGAATAGGGTGGACAAGCGTGGTGTAAGCAGTCTCTTTAGTAGACCTGTTGCACCCTCGAAGTGTTCTGCCAATTCTGAATAATGTAGATTGTAATTATCCTTGCATACTCCTGGACTCAATCTCCACTAGCTGCTGTCCCACACCCTTCTTTCCTTCCTAATTTCACTAATACTGCACTCACGCCCTCCTTCTCTATTCTATCCCCCTCCCCCAATCCACTTCTTCATGTCTTGTGTACAACTCTGCTTGTCTGCAACTGAAACGAGTTTACTGGTGTCACATTCCTACTCAGTGTACCTATTATCTTACCCCTCCAGCTTCCTGCCTCCCTTGACCACTCTAATTAACTCAGCCCTAGATGACCTACTATGCTGGCATAACATAGAAAGACAGGACATAGTAGCTGTACAAATGTATGAGAACACTATAGCTCTGGAGGTGGATTCAACCAAAAGCTAGCAACATCCTATTTTACATGTCTGTCAACAGCTCAACTATTCAGCAAGTTGGTAATTTTACTTGTTAAATTATTTATAATCTACCAAAAACTTTCTGTTACCAAGATTGTAATTTATTTTAGGCTAAATATAATTCATTTTCAACCATGACAATATTATGAAAAGGGTCATTACTACTCACCTTATAGTGGAGATACTGAGTCACAGACAGGTACAACAAAAGACTCAAGAATGAAGCTCTGAACCAGAAAGGCCTTCATGAGAATTAGACAAGACACACAAATGAAACTTGTGTGTGTGTCTGTGTTATAATTCCAACAAAGGCCTTTTTGACCACAAGCTTACTTGCTGACAGTCTTTTTGTTGTGCCTATCAGCAACTGAGCATCTCCACTATATGTTGAGTTGCAAATATACTTTTTATAATATTGTCCCTCGATTTCCCATTCTTTTTCCAACCCTGATTTATTTAATACTTGGATTTGTTGTAAAGGTTCACCTGTCCTAGACTCATAGGCGTACTTAATACCTAATCTTGTGCGCGATCTAACAAATATTTGTGCTTAATAGCCAGGCATATATATTTTGTTTGCTTAAAGTTTCAAGACAGGCACTGTCTAGGTCACATGTTTTAAACATTGGATATTATTTTAATATCAGGCATTGGTCATTATAGGTCTCTTTGACAAATTTCATTATGTCATGCTAATAGGTTCTTAAGCTTTTGGTGTCCTGATTGTCTTTTTACCTTTTCTTTTATGATTTATCTGTTCTTGTTGGCAGGTTTGATGCAGCTCTTCAGCCTAGTCTATTCTGGGCAAGCCACTTAATCTCTAACTACCGCACCCTACATCCACTTGAACCTGCTTACTATAGTTAAGCCTTGGTCTCCCTGTACAGCTTTTAGTCCCATCCACTTCTCCATCCCCCACCCCTCCGAACACACATTTCCTTCCATTACCAAACTGACAATTCTTTCAGAATGTCCTATCAATCAATCCCTTATTCTAGTAAACTTTCATCCAGTACCTTCACTTGTTATTTGATCTATCCATCTAACATTCAGCAGTCTTCTATACCATCATGTTTCAAAAGCTTCTATTCTCTTCTTGACTGAACTACTCATCGAACTTTCACTTCTGGACAAGGCTACACTCCAGACAAATGCCTTCAGAAAAGACTTCCTAACAATTAAATTGATATTAGATGTTAACAATTTTTTTTTTCATAAATGCCTTTCTTGCTATTGCCTGCATGTCCTTGCCTCTAGCTACGTAATATTTCTCTGCTTTTGACCTGTTGTGTGAACATGGACTAAAGTGTCATCTGTTTATGATTATTTCCATTACAGTTGGTGCAAACTGAAGAAAGTGAGTAATTATGATATCAAACATTTCCAAGTGTGGCTCTGGAACAATTAACAATGTTTAGACACACAAAAAAAGAAATATGCATCAAAATCATTACAAGATGCTACAAATTTATTTTTTGTAATACTATTTACTGAGCAGTGTCATTAAAAATATTTATTACATATGCATTTTATACAGAAAATTAATTATATTTTTGTGGACACAATAAATTAGTCAGTCATAAATGATTACACTCTGGGTCCTGAATGTAATTAAGGAACATGGAAAAACAACTCTTCTAATACTTTTTTTTGTTCTTTGAGAGAGGTTACATAGATTACAGGTTTTCCCTCACTTGGACAGAATAATTCAATGTATGAGATTCTTACATGTATCTATTGCAAATACATCTACAATAGATATATATGTTCATATACATAGTATAGTTTCTTTAAGAAAGACAACATGTCAGTGCAGGGAAAAAGCTTTTTTAATGCTGACAAATCCCACAACTTATTAAAAACAGGCACATGTGACTCATCTGAGAAAGAACTATGATTTTGCCAACAATGCCATATTCAATCCACATTCACAGACTGAAGGATAACAAATTCATCGTTAACAAAATTAATTCTGAATGTGTTCCCAGCAATAAAGCTTGCTCTTGAAACAGTGATTCAATTTTTTTTAAAGTCAGCATGGTGTATCTCTGCAGTCAGACAGTGTGAACAACTGTAACTTCATACTGTGCACAACAATACAAATGTGAAACAATTATGGAAGCCCAGATTAAAGTGACACAGCAATTACATCTCAAGTTAATCTTTGAAAAACAAACAACTTTTCACTTTTATCTCCACACTTATCATCTCAAAGCATCCTTTTTATTGTGTGAAATTTTGATCTAGGTGCAGTGAAGTGAAATATTTTTATTCAAATTTAGGGCCAAATGTTTTGCCTCTTTTTTTTTTTTTCTCTCTCTGTCTCTCGTACCACGATAAAGAGTCCCACTGCAACAAAATGGCTTATGATTTCATCCAGGATAGAAAACAGATCCACTCACTTAAGGATTTTTATAAACATATCCAAATAAAAATATGTCCACACTCTTATAAATGTGAACATAACAACAGATTATTGTCTAAAGAGATCCAACATTCAAAAGAGAATAAAAGTACCCACACAACAGGAAATTTGGAGCAAGACTTTTGCATCTATATGAAAGATGTAGTGAACTTTTAAGTCAAATTTGCTCAGTGTCGCATTCTATGAATTACATTTATTATTTTGTTTTACCTTTATAATATGCCGACAATGCACATTCATTAAATTTTTAATATATTTAATGAATAGCATAACACAACACGACAGTTATCAGAGTGCAGGGCACCGTACTTCTTCAGTATGTTGTACATATATTTTTCAACCTTTGAAAATGGACAATAACCACATCCTTTATCCAATTCACCTAAAAGTAGGTAATCACTGACACAAATAGTAGAATAAAAAGCATTATTCAGTAAATCGACAAATAATAATAATAACAATAATAATAAGGCAATGCAGTTAAATATCAGACCTTAAGAATTAAGGTAAATATTTCAGTTTGACTTATTTCGCTGTACTGTGTACTCATAACAACAAATATTATTTTGGTATTGGCCAATGGTTAATTCTCCTTATTACATTTCTTGATAATCACTACAAACTAAATTCATAATCCCAAAGTGCATTTAACTGTATTATGATACAATTACTCACATATGATTAAAATTATCTTTGCAATGACAGATTAAAATTTTGTATGATTAACTACAAATAAATATTGTCCAACAACAGCATATATCCAAGAAGTCGACAGCTGACACACTAAGTGTTTCCTCAGTCATCACTTTTCCCAGTAATGTCATCAAATACAAAACACTTAAATATAAACTAGTCATAACAATCATATTTACGATAAGAATTCTGAGTTTGATGATGAACAAGAATCACCTACAGAAAAATTATTATTTGATTTATTTAGTTTGGTAGCACTAGTGAAGTTGGAGCATCCTGCTGATATTCATTGCTGTAGTGGCAACACCCCCCCCCCCCCCCCCCCCCTCCATCACCTGCACCGTCGGTGCAACCCCAGCAGAGGGGTATCTGTTGAACAACAAAAACAGCAGTGCTGTGCTGGTACTGCGAATGGGTGAAAGCAAAGGGAAACTACAGCCATAATTTTCCTGAGGGCATGTACTGTAATGTATGGTTAAATGATGATAGCATTCTCTCGGGTAAAATTTTCCAGAGGTAAAATAGTCCCCTATTCGGATCTCTGGGTGGGGACTACTCAGGAGGACATCGTTATCAGGAGAAACAAAACTGGAGTTCTATGGATCGCAACATGGAATGTCAGATCCCTTAATCGGACAGGTAGGTTAGAAAATTTACAAAGGGAAATGGACAGGTTAAAGTGAGATATAGTGGGAATTAGTGAAGTTCAATGGCAGGAGAAACAAGACTTCTGGTCCGGTGAATACATGTTTATAAATACAAAATCAAATAGGGGTAATGCAGGAGTTGGTTTAATAATGAATTTTAAAAAAAGGAGCAACGGATAAGCTACTAGGAACAGCATAGTGAACACATTGTCGCCTAGATAGACATGAAGCCCATGCCTGCCACAGTTGTACAAGACTATACGCCGACAAGCTCTGCAAATGATGATGAGATTAAAGGAACGCATGACGAGATAAAAGACATTATTCAAATAGTTATGGGAGGTGAAAACTTAATAGTCGCGGGGGACTGGAATTCAAAAGTAGGAAAAGGAAAAGAAGGAAAAATAGTAGGTGAATATGGGCTGGGGGTAAGGAATGAAAGAGGAAGCCGCTTGATAGAATTTTGCACAGAGCATAATTTAATCATCGCTAACACTTTGTTTAAGAATAATGACAAGAGGTTGTACATGTGGAAGAGACCTGGAGACACTGGAAGGTTTCAGACTGATTATATAATGGTAAGACAGAGATTTAGAAACCAGGTTTTAAATTGTAAGACATTTCCAGGGACAGATGTGGACTCTAACCACAATTTATGGGTTATGAACTGTAGATTAAAACTGAAGAAACTGCAGAAAGGTAGACATTTAAGGAGACAGGACCTGGATAAATTGAAAGAGTTACAGATAGTGGAGTGTTTCAGAGCGAACATTAGGGAATGATTAACAAGAACAACAGAAAGGAACACAGTAGAAGAAGAACGGGTAGCTTTGAGAAATGTAATAGTGAAGACAGCAGAGGGTCAAGTAGGTAAAACGATGAGGGCTAGTATAAATCCTTGGGTAACACATGAGATATTGAATTTAATTGATGAACATAAAAATGCAGTAAATGAAGCAGGCAAAAAGGAATCCAAATGTCTCAATAATTAGATCAACAGGAAGTGCAAAACAGCTAAGCAGGAATGGCTAGAGGACAAATGTAAGGATGTAGAAGCATATATTACTACCGGCAAGATAGATGCTGCCTACAGAAAATTAAAGAGACCTCTGGAGAAAAGAGAACCACCTTCAAGAGCTCAGATGGCAAACCAGTCCTAAGCAAAGAAGGGAAAGCAGAAAGGTGGAAGGAGTATATAGAGGGTCTGTACGAGGGCAATGTACTCGAGGGCAATATTATGGAAACAGAAGAGGACACAGGTGAAGATGAGATGGGAGATATGATACAGCATGAAGAATCTGACAGAGTACTGAAAGACCTAAGTAGAAACAAGGCCCCGGGAGTACACAACATTTCATTAGGACAACTCGTAGCCTTGGGAGAGCCAGCCATGACCAAACTCTTCCGTCTGGTAAGCAAGTTATGCGAAACAGGCAAAATACCATCGAACTTCCAGAAGAATATAATAAACCTGATTCCAAAGAAAGCAGGTGCTGACAGGTGTAACAATTACCAATTTAATAAGTCACAGTTTCAGAATACTAACACGAATTCTTTACAGACGAATGGAAAAACTGGAAGTCGACCTCTGGGAAGATCAGTTTGGATTCTGTAGGAATGTAGCAACACGTGAGGCAATACTGACCCTACGATTTATCTTAGTAGTTGGGTTAAGGAAAGGCAAACCTACATTTATAGCATTTGTAGATTTAAGACAGTTATAGTGTTGAGGGGCACGAAAGTGGAGGAAATAAAAACCTCGAGATTTGTTGATGACATTATAATTCTGTCAGAGACAGCAAATGGTGTGTGTGTGTGTGTGTGTGTACTTAAAGTAGTAAATGAGTTTTATTATTTGGGAAGCAAAATATCTGATAATGGTCGAAGTAGGGAGGATATAAAATGTAGACTGGCAATTGCAAAAATAGCGTTTCTGAGTAAGAGAAATTTGCTAACTTCGAGCATAAATTTAAGTGTCAGGAAGTCTTTTCTTAAAGTATTTGTACAACCTGTATACGATATCCCACAAACAAGGAAACACGTTAGATCATTTGTTCGCATAATATATAACAAATGAAACAAGATAAAACCAGAGAGACAAAAATAAATGGTTACTAATTTTCTGTGCACGCAAAGTAACATATTACATAAACAAACTTGACAGTACCAATCAGAGGTAGGGTGTAACAAAACTGGGGGCAGGCGGGAGGTAGCGGAGGAGGTGTTTTGCTGTGTATAGAACCAATGCAGTGGAAAACTGTAGCGCCTTACAGTAATTTGAAAATGAAATAACAGAAATTTAGAATGGAAGTTCAATACAATTGGAACTTAGCTTTTCATGTTACTGACACTATGGTCATGGTATTTAAATTCAAGTCACTCTTCCGCAATGGATTGTGCGGTCTGTATTTTCAAGATCTAAACCTTAGCACACAATCTGGTATGCTGTTTTCAGTCACAAAGGAATTTATTTATTGTTTTGCTGTAAATTGACTGTGGCTGGTCTATTTGTGTACCAAGATACATAAAAATACAGAAAGTTATAATACTGTCCAATAATTACATAAAACAAAAGTTTGATAAGGAAATGTACAGCCACTGCTCAATTCTCTTACACTTAATTTTAAAAACTCTGAAAATGAAATGGTACTCACTTTGTTGGCAATTGAAACGATCATAGTTAGCAACAGATGCAAAAAAAAAAACCTTGGTAGAGAAAAATTTCAGGTTCATCTTTTAAGAGCAACATTCTAAAATACCGTAGATGCTGAAAGCAGCAACAAAAGACCCAGTGCAGGTGACATAACATTATAAGAAGATCTTAACAGGAGAGTGCTCCAAATTAAAGAGTATCTGTAGTGTAGAAATAAGAACTGAGATCTAAAACAAACAACAAAGATAAAATTTTAGCAGGAAGTGAAAATCAAGCTGGAAAATTTGAATCGGTAGTTAGGAAAAAGAAAATTCAAAGAAACTGAAAATTAGAAGTATAATAAACAGTTGGAATTTGCAAATTCAGGAAAGCAGTTCGACAGTAAAATTAGTTACTGAACCATGGACATGAATATTACTTCCCATAATCATAGACTCTATAGAGTAGTTTATACCTAAAGTGAATTAGAAGCAATTGTTAACATCCGAGGTGCATTCTGTTAATATGACATTTTTAATGCAGTTCCCTGTCATGTGGATTCATAGTTAAGTGTGTGTGTCAGCATAAAAATTTAAAGGTCCAGAGTTCAATCCCCAACTGATTCCGACATTTATTTTTCTTTGTCATGTTTTGCTCCTTTCACCTGAAATAACAATTGGTATGTGTGAAAAACATCATATTGCACCACAGATCAGAGTCAATGTCAAACTGTAGGTTCTCTTATAACTGATTGGGTTAGTTTAAAGGTTGAAGGATGGCAAGGAGACACCACCTCTAATAGAAAAGTGCTTAGTAAAGCACTGCAACATTCAAACCAATCTTCAGACTAAGGACAGCTTTTACTGTAGTCCCTTTCTCAAATGCTCTCTTTTTCCTACATTAATGCTGTCTTATAATACTTATGTATAATGTTCCATCTTCTCCCCAATCCAGTTTTATTCTAACAACTCTTCTAAAATCAGTACAGTATCTGTATTTCTTGCTACTGTCTGCATATCTTTTGCTTTCTATATTTTGTTCTGTCTCAGTTTTTTAGTGCATCAATTATATTTTATTATACTTTTGGTGATAACTGCCAGGCAATAGTTTCATTTTCTTGTCATCAACTCTGTCACCTCTGACAAGTACAAAACTCAGGTGTTGTATGAACACACTGCTTTTGCCCCCCCCCCCCCCTTTATTGTATTGATTTACGTATCAAAAGATTCAAATATCTGGATAATATGGCCGGTACATATACAGGCTGATATAAATAATTACTGTAGCTCCAACATGTCACTTCCTTTCTGCAAGGTGATTAGTATGTCAGACATACACTGCACACAAAAAAGAATAGATGGAAAAATTTTATTTATAAATGACTGACCTCTACGTTTATCAGTCTATGGTTATATGAAAACGGAAAAGATAACAACTAGTGCACATAATTATAATGAGTTGTATCACACAAATTGTTAAGGCAAGGTAAGTAGGCTTGTTGTAAAATATTGCAACTTAAAATAAGTACTGAAGATTTTGTTAAAACTTTGGCAATGTTTTTCTTGCCTTATATAACAATACAACATTGGAATTAAATGGTGATATCATCTAACAGAGCTTCCATCCATTACAGATGGAGAAAAAAAGGGGGCGAGGTCTTGTCACAAACTCAGCAAATTCAAACTGTACTGTGACCAACACATACTATTTATGATCGTAAGAGGCAGTTTTGATTTCATATGCACCACTGATATTTCTGTCTTAGCTTTGGAACTATTTCTTTCTCCTTGAACTCATTTCAAAAATGCTTTTTCAAGTTTTGATAATTACTGAATTTGTGTGCAGATTTATGCAACAACACAGATGAAGTTCTGATATTACTTTTACAATGTACAGTGTGCATAGTAATCAGTTTTCCAACCTGATATGTAGTTAGAACTTTTCCATATCCTCCTGCCACAGGAAATATTTAGTGTATGCTAATAATTGTAACAGCTAATAACTTGATAATTTTGAAGAGATTGAAACTTAGATATTTACACCAACACAAATGTAACCAAAAGTTTTCCAATAAAACTGCAGAGTTGTCATACTAGGTATTTTTTCCTACCACACTTTAAATACTTCATAACTCGAGCATCGAGCAGCTGTGACAGCTAAGGTTCTGATGGCAACAGTGTTAGTGATGGCATCTAGTATATATGACAAACACAGGAAAACATGCAGAAATAAAGAGGAAGGAGTAACAGGTAACATCAAATATGAAGCAAGTAATATGAAATTTATAATGTTATCTTTGTCCTGACTAGCATAGCAAGTTCAACAGAAAATTAAGTTTTTCTATGCATCAGAAAGATTATTTAAGGAATACTAATTAAATATGCTAATTTGGGCTGAATAGTTGAACACAGATTCACTTAATATTGATATAAAATTTGTTCTATTGGCGATAAAATTACAATCATTCACATTATCACAATAATTTAATTTATACAATGTCTAAAAATAAATATGGAATTTAAAAACTTGTAATACTACATGTTTTACAAGATTCAAAGGGAACATTTTATCAATGGACTAAGTAATAGAGGAATTCTTATTTGTATTGTGTTTTCTTTTATAAGTTACATTTAAACATCAAAACCCTATTACACATTTCCAGGCTTACTCTCACCATGCTTCCAAAATCTCCAAATTTTACATACGCATCCTCAGTAAGACACAGTTCTTTGTGAATTGATATTCAGAATCTTGTAATAAAATTACAATAGTAATGTGAAGCTCATATATTTCAAAGTAAACTTTTAGAAATGTGTGATTATTTACACAGCTCTTGTAGTTACACAAATAGCCCGTTTAATGGTGACATCCCCTCCACATACTCTGCTTTCAAACTATTATCACGTTACTGCAAATACTTCTTTGCACAGCTATTTAGATTTTATTTTTTTACATATATGTACATATGCACATTGATGCACACACTACAATTATTCAATTGTACAAAAGACAACCGATACACTTCCTGTAACATACACAAATACATTAGCATTAAGTGTCCATGTTTTACTTTTATAAAACCATTTGCTCTACAACAGCAGTAAAAAAAAATGTTATGTCCAATCAACACAACAGCACAGTTGAATAGTTTTTGCACTGTTAGCTGCCAAACCTTCAGGTACCGGAATGATCCATTTGTTTCTTGAATGGGACAAAATGGAATATCCACACAAACTGGTTAGGTCAAGTAGAGTAAATGTAGCCTTGCTGTTGTAGGACGAATAACCTTTTCTCAACAGCATCTTTGTCTGTAAGAGATGATAGACTTATTAATTAACAGTTATTTGAGGAAAGGAAGTACCTCACTACAGCCTTATGTTTGTTTCTACAGAGCAACGTAAAAAAAAAAGAAGGAAAGAGAACTGCTCCAACATTATAATACAGTATTAAATAATTAGCAGCAGCTGTTTTCCACATAGTTACTCCCTACTTGATGTATATAATGGGGAAAAAACTAGCAGTTCCACAATCATCTACTGAAAAGTGAAATGTTGCTATTATGAAAAGACAAAGAACTTTATATGCTTGGCATGGTTGGTTGGTTGGTTTGGGGGAGGGGATCGACCAGCGAGGCATTGGTCCCATCAGATTAGGGATGGAAGTTGGCTGTACCCTTTCAAAGGAACCATCCCAGCACATGCCTCAAGTGATTTAGGGAAGTCATGGAAAACCTAAATTAGAATGGCTGGAAGTGGATATGACCTGTCAGCCTCCTGAAAAGCGAATCCAGTACACTAGCCACTGCACCACCTTGTTCGGTTTGTTGGCACATTATGAGTACTGTGAGGAAAAGTGATATGCGTTTTGTTCTTGTTCATAGAATTATAGAAGATGCATACTGGAAATATTAATAAAAATACAAATGTTTAGATTGTTTAAACTGTTTAGATTGATTAAACTGTGAGCATTTGACAAAAATATTCATAACAATTACACCAATAAACATTTCTCTCTTTTGATGGTGTTCAGTAAAGCCCCCACCCTGGGTTCCAGGTTACAAGTCCATCATCAAGAACACCAACAATTAATACCACAAAGTTATTACAGCCTAGTGGGGACACAGTGCCTAGAGAAAACAGAGGCCATGTGTAATTTTTGTGTACAAGTTGTGCATGTATATTTATTTATTCATCCTGAGATCATCTCACACTGATATCGGATTTGTCATCATAATACAGTGAACATAGACAGCTAACGCTGTACATACACACAGAATATATAATTAAGTGTATATCCAATTACATTATATTTTCAAAAATTGATTATTTTCATGACTATATAATAAGTATGTTATCATGAGGCTAGCACACATGGTGTGTGTGTGTGTGTGTGTGTGTGTGTGTGTGTGTGTGTGTGTGTGTGTGTGTAAAGGGGGGGGGGGACATATAGCAATAAATGCTAATCCATATCATTACAATATTGTATCACATTTAAGAATAACGTGTGTGTTCTGTATTATCATTAAGTTGTTGTTAGAATATTAGCTTGTAATATATGTAGAATATCTGTTTTTATGTGTAACAGAACAATAACATCACGTTAACAAGTGTTGCTCTAGATTATGGACTCAATCTGAAACCTATTTTGTAAAAAGACAATGGTCTCCACAAAACAAGCCCAAAATGCATTGAAATGAATTCAATCTGTCAGTATAATGGAAATTTCCTTTTCTATCATTCTTGGCACAGCTACAATAATACATTTTCTTTGCAAGGTTCTCCTTTTCTTATAATGTCTTGAGATTTTTCTTTGCAAGGTTCTCCTTTTCTTATAATGTCTTGAGATTTCAATTCTGAAAGGCTGAGTTTCTTGCTGTCTTCAGTGTTTACGATCTTCTTCTTCTTCTTCACATCCCATCCCATCACTCTTTTTCGTATGCAGATTTTTCTGCTAGTATTATGTAATCTACACTATTGACTATAATTTCTAAATTTATATCATTCTTAATTTGTTTAGGCCACTGTTAGACATGACATGCTTTTGTAAATATTTATAAGTCTTTTTTCCAATTATACATTATGGTAAATACATATTTTACAACATATTTACTGGTTTGTCATATAGGTAAACATGCCAACAACAGAAAAGAAGAAAACAGAATTCACTATGCCTCAAATCACAAAGAGTGCTTATTAATATTATTATTGTTATTAAACTGGAACTGACTCGATGTGATGCTGCAATATGTTACAAATATACTTAAAAAACCTCATCATGAAGGAATTATTTAAATGGGCTGGAAATACTGGTATATTCTGTGAGTCCATCTTTATGCATACGGTTGTGGGACCTCAACTGCCCAGTATAAAATGTTGAATCAAAACACCTTTCACCGGTCTAAATTTCCATTTGTTATTTTATTTTAGCAACCAGTTGCGGCATTTCATCACGCTATCTTCAGGCCTAGATCACATTTAAGAAGAATCCCACCTCTGGTCCAGTCAAAAACATGGGCCAGCATTCAGTGACTGGTACCTGCAGATTTTTGACACAGCGATCCCTTCGATCATCACTTGCCGACTGTTAGACAAACATTCCAAAACATTTTTTTATTTGAAATCAAGAGATGTTACGTACATGCACAGATAAACAAATGACTACAGTTTCAGAAAAAATGGATGATTTATTCAAGAGGAAGAGCTTCACAAATTGAATAAGTCAACAATGCAATGGTCCACGTCTGGCCTTAGTGCAAACAATTGTTTGATTTGGCATTAATAGAGTAGTTGGACGTCTTGTTGAGGGATATCATGCCAAATTCTGTCCAATTGACTTGTTACATTGTCAAAATTCCAAACTGGTTGGAGAGCCCCACCAATAATGCTCCAAATGATCTCAATTGGGAAGAGATTTGGCAACTTTTCTGGGCAAGGAACAGTTTGGTAAGCACGAAGAAAAGCATTAGAAACTCTCCTCGTGTATAGGTGGGCATTATCTTGCTGAAATGTAAGCCCATGATGGCTTGCCATGAATGGCAACAAAAGGGGTGTCGACAAATTGCTGTGCTGTAAGTGTGCTGTGGATGACAAGCAAAGAGGTACTGGCAGCCCAGATATCAGGCCATGTGCTGGCGACAATCAGGTTGGTATCCCACAGCTGTCTGGAGCGTCTCCAGACAGTTCTTTGGCCTTTAATCAGATCGACTGGAGTAGAACTGTCTTCATTGATTAGTCCACTTCAAATGAGCCCAGATTACCAGATAAGCCATGTCTGGAGATGCTCTGGCCAGCAGTTGGATACAATCTGACAGTCACCCTCCATCCACCCTGACAAACAGGAGCGACGGTCTGCTGTTTCATTTCTTTTCTAGCAGGACCCCTTTAGTTGCCATCTGCAGCATCCTTACAGCAAAGCAATATGTTGACGATATTCTACACCCCATTTTGTTGTCCTTTACGATAAGTCACCCTGTGTTCACATTTCAGGAGATAATGCCTGCTCCCACATGGCAAGCGTTTCTAGTGCTTGTCTTTGTGTTTCCCAAACTTAACATGGCCAGCAAGGTCGCCAAATTTCCCTCAGACAAGAACGTTTGGATCATTATTGGTAGGGTCCTTCAACCAGTTCAGGATTTTGATGATCTAACATGCCAATTGGACAGAATTTGGCACAATATTCCTCAGAAGGACATCCAACAACACTGTCAATCAGTGCCAAACCCAATAACTGCATGCATAAGGGCTGGAGGGAACAGACACATTAGTGACTTGCTTAATTTGTGACACTCTTTCTCTTGAATAAATCATGCAGTTTCCTAGAAATTATAATAATTGGTTTGTCTGTATATGTGCATCGTATCTAGTAATTTCTATCCCATTCAGATAATATCTTTGTAGTGCAATTTTTTCCTCTTTTCCTAGAGTGTATAAAAACACAAAAGTTGTGGCAAAGAATATCACTCGTTCTTATGTATTCATAAATGGTGAAGCTACACGTTAAAGTAGATGTTCTGTAGAAAACATACTTCGTCTTATGAACAGACATGAATTTCCTCTCATCTCGGGGCGGGGGGGGGGGGGGGGGGGAATACTTTCCACACCATCAAAGGCTCTAGAAATTTAAATTACTTTCTTAGTAACAAGACAATGGGTTGGATAAAAAATATTCTTGAAGATGTCAATGGTTTATACCCCCCACCCCCCAAATGGCAACATAGTTATTCCATCAGTTGTTACAGCAAGTACAAATGAATTATCAGTTAGAAAAATTACTATAAATACAAGAAAAATAGAAACTACTTACACTTTGTTAATAAAGCTCTATCTTGTTGGTGGCTCACTTGTTGTGAAAGGCTATGCAGTAAGATCTGAGCAGTCTGGTAACGCTGAAAGCATTCCTCAGGCTGACCAAAAAGCTCATCAAGCGCCGCTGACTGGCACTGAATCATAAAAACATCCATATTCTATCAACAAAATGACTGTGTATGTGTGAAGGAACAAATTACAGATAAGGAGTTACGCCATCACAATATTAAAATTATGTCATTAATACATTTGATATAAGCATAAAATATAACAATAAAGTCACAAATGAAGCCTAAAAATTACTGGAAAAAAAAAATGATGCGCAAATAATAACAAAGACGACACTACTGTAATTTCCATAAAAGATGTAACAGCTGTCACTGGAGAGATATTTGCAAGTTGTTGTTGTTGTTGTTGTTGTTGTTGTTCTTGTCTTCAGTCCAGAAACTGGTTTGATGCAGCTCTCCATGCTACTCTATCCTATGCAACTTGCAAGTTAGCTCACCCTAATGGTTAATAATAATTGAGTGTGGTCTTCATAAGAAAATGAAAGTAAAAATGTATTGTTAAAAAAAGTTTAGATTCTGTTTTTTTGTATGTATTACTTTGTTTTGCAGAATTTTCACAGTGGCAAGGTACAGACGTGTAATACAGCAACATGTCTTGCAAGTTTGATTAGCTTGCATTTGCCACCAAGTTTCCTGCACTCTGGCCAAACCCCCTTCCCAGATCTGTAAGCTCAGCAACAATGATCGAGAACCTCAAGAAGGTTTTTCTGAGTGAAAAGTATTTTTTTTATATTATAAGAAGTTAATTGCAGTAGCTGCAATATAATCTTTATTTGCTTGTGTATGGATATTTCTGCACAGCAAGCTTGCCTGTTTCAGTTTACAATGCCATTTTCAAAAGCATCAATGGGTGTTGTGAATAGTGCATCTTATTTACTCCTTACTTCTGATCATAAACATTATTTTTACTTACATCTTGATGGAGTTGACAATCATATGGCGTCCAGGGGCCAACTGTTAGCTGTCTGTTATGATACAATACAGGGTGTCTCAAAAAGAATTATACGATTTAAAAAAAAAAAAATCATAACTATACAACTATTACATTATTTCAGATATGTATGTGAGCAACATACAGTTGGAAAGATCAACCTCTCAAGTTTTACATGGTTCCCACTAGGTAGCAGCAGTGTTCACTCACTTCAGTTCTAGTAAAAATTGTGTCGGGGCAACAGTAAAAATTTTGTGTTCTACATATTGCGCAGTGTGGGTCAGTAATAACTGTTCAGCATAACTTTTGTACTAGGCTTGGTGTGAATCCTCCTCAGCACAGAGCATTAGATGAAAGCATGAACAGTTCCAAGAAACAGGTTGTGTGTGTAAACGCAAATCACCAGGTTGTTCCCATGTGTTTAACACAGACGTCAAATGCATTTGCCAAAGTTACACAAGGAGTCCACAGAAATCTGGAAAGATGAAACATCAATGTGAGAATATGGGGTACAGAACAATCACATGAAGTCATACAACATGAGACGGACTCTCCAAAATTTAACGAGTTTTGTGCAGTTTCATGCGAAAAGGAGTATGGTCCACTTCTCTTTGCTGAGAACACTGTTACAGGAAGCATATACAGTATCTCGATATGCTTGAGAACTTTCTTTTCCCCACAGTTGGAGACTGAATCAAACGATTTCATTTACCAACAGGATGGGGGCCGCGACATTGACATCTGGAAGTGCGGGAATTTTTAAATCAAAGGATTTTTGAAAAATGGATTGGTCACCCTGAACCAAATGATTCAGCCTTACGTTATTGGCCTTCAAGATCACTGGACCTCACTGTATGTAATTATTCTGTGTGTGAGTGTGTGTGTGTGTGTGTGTGTGTGGGGGGGGGGGGGGGGGGGGGTTATAAGATTCTGTTGATCTGCCTCTATTACCAACAACAATGAACAAACTGAGACTTCGCATAACAGCAGCTGTGGAAGCTGGAACTCGAGACAGGCTCACACTGCAGTGTGGGAACAATTTGAATACCGCATTGACATATACCATGCATCTCAAGGGGGCATACTGAACACCTATGGAAAGGTATGAAAGAAACCTTTTTGAATTTCCCATTAATCAAAAAACAAAATTCATTGTATATGTTGATTAGTTTCAGAAATAAAGACATGCCAAATCAGCTGATACTTTTTGATACACCTTGTATTTTAACAATCAAGTAGTTTTTATGGCTCTAAGCACTACGGGAATTAACATTCAGGTCATCAGTCCCCTAGACTTAGAACTACTTAAACCTAACTAACATAAGAACATCACACACATCCATGCCCTAAGTAGGATTCGAACCTGTGACCGTAGCAACAGCGCAGTTCTGAACTGCAAATTCCTCATTGTGGACACCCTCCTGCCATTGTTCCCATCTACTAGTACCTGCAATAATCCTAGCTACTTTCATATCCGTAACCTCAACCTTGTTGATAAGGTAACCTGAATCCACCCAGCTTTCGCTCCCATACAACAAAGTTGGTCGAAAGATTGAACGGTGCACAGATAACTTAGTCTTGGTACTGACTTCCTTCTTGCAGAAGAGAGTAGACCGTAGCTGAGCGCTCACTGCATTAGCTTTGCTACACCTTGCTTCCAGTCCTTTCACTATGTTGCCATCCTGTGAGAATATGCATCCTAAGTACTTGAAACCGTCCACCTGTTCTAACTTTGTTCCTCCTATTTGGCACTCAATCCGTTTATATTTCTTTCCCACTGACATTACTTTCGTTTTGGAGATGCTAATCTTCATACCATAGTCCTTACATTTCTGATCTAGCTCTGAAATATTACTTTGCAAACTTTCAATCGAATCTGCCATCACAACTAAGTCATCCGCATATGCAAGACTGCTTATTTTGTGTTCACATATCTTGATCTCACCCAGCCAGTCTATTGTTTTCAACATATGATCCATAAATAATATGAACAATAATGGAGACAGGTTGCAGCCTTGTCTTACCCCTGAAACTACTCTGAACCATGAACTCAATTTACCGTCAACTCTAACTGCTGCCTGACTATCCATGTAAAGACCTTTAATTGCTTGCAAAAGTTTGCCTCCTATTCCATAATCTCGTAGAACAGACAATAACTTCCTCCCAGAAACCCGGTCATATGCCTTTTCTAGATCTATAAAGCATAGATACAGTTCCCTGTTCCACTCTTAACACTTCTCCATTATTTGCTGTAAGCTAAAGATCTGGTCCTGACAACCTATAAGAGGCCTAAACCCACACTGATTTTCATCCAATTGTTTCTCAGCTAATACTCACACTTTCCTTTCAACAATACCTGAGAAGATTTTACCCACAACACTGATTAAAGAGATACCTCTGTAGTTGTTACAATCTTTTCTGTTTCCATGTTTAAAGATTGGTGTGATTACTGCTTTTGTCCAGTCTGATGGAACCTGTCCCGACTCCCAGGCCATTTCAATTATCCTGTGTAGCCATTTAAGACCTGACGTTCCACTGTTGTTGATGAGTTCCGACTTAATTTCATCCACCCCAGCTGGTTTATTGCACTGCAATCTATTGACCATTTTCTACACTTCCTCAAATGTGATCCTATTTCCATCATCATTCCTATCCCATTCTACCTCGAAATCTGAAACACTGCTGATCGTATTTTTACCTACACTGAGCAACTCTTCAAAATATTCCCTCCATCTGCCCAAGGCATCCATAGGATTCACCAGCAGTTTTCCTGACTTGTCCAAAATACTTGTCATTTCCTTCTTACCTCCCTTTGAAAGACTGCTAATTACACTCCAGAATGGTTTTCCAGCAGCTTGACCTATAGTCTCTACCCTGTTTCCAAAGTCTTCCCACGATTTCTTCTTGGATGCTGCAATTATCTGTTTGGCTTTGTTTCTTTCTTCAACATAACTTTCTCTGTTTCTCTGTCTACCTGAGTTCTAGTATGTAGCCATTTTTGATACGCCTTCTTTTTCCTTTTACAGGCTGCCTTGACTGTGTCATTCCACCAAGCTGTTTGCTTCATCCTACTTTTACACACTACTGTTCCAAGACATTCTTTAGCCACTTCTAGTACTGTGTCCCTGCACTGTATCCATTCCTTTTCCAATGACTGTAATTGACTACATTCAACTAACTGGTACCTTTCTGAGATCGCTGTTATGTACTTGTGCCTGATTTCCTTATCCTGAAGTTTCTCCACTCTTATCCTCCTACATATGGACCTGACCTCCTGCACTTTCGGCCTGCAGGTCTGCAGATTAAATAATGATCAGTGTCATCAAAGAATCCCCTGAATACACGTGTGTCCCTCACAGCCTTCCTGAATTACTGATCTGTTATTATATAGTCAATGACAGATCTGGTTCTCCTGCCTTCCCAAGTATACCAGTGAATTTTCTTATGTTTAAAAAAGGAGTTTGTGATTACTAAGCCCATACTGGCACAGAAATCCAAGAGTTGTTCCCTGTTCCTGTTGGCCTCCACATCCTCTCCAAATTTACCCATAACCTTTTCATACCCTTCTGTTCGATTTCCAATCCTGGCATTAAAATCACTCATGAGCAGAACACTGTCCTTGTCCTTTACTCTAACAACTACATCACTGAGTGCCTCATAAAAACTATCCATCTTATCTTGATCTGTCCCTTCAAAATGCGAATATACTGACACAATCCTAATTTTCTTGCTAGACACTGTCAAATCTATCCACATCAGTCGTTTGTTTACATACCTTACTGCAACTACGCTTGGTTCCATTTCTTTCCTGATGTAAAGCCCTACACCCCATCTTACTTGCAACCTCTGCCAGCTCTATCATATTTAAAGTATCAGGGAAGCAGGTTGCTAGCCTTACTTGCCCCGAGTCCCATTGAGTTTTACCCCTAACGGTTGAGGGACTAACCGGTGGATTTGGTAGTCTTTGCCGTATGAGCACAAAGGTGACCACGACTCAGAATATGTCCCAGATGCCCAGCCTTATTCCAAAGTAACTGGTATCCCGACTGTCGGGACCACTTACTTGGCCACTCATACGTTGCCCGTGGTTCATGAACTAGGACATGACTACAGGAACCCACACCATGAACCATGTAAGAAATAACAATAAAATTAAAAAATTAAAACAAAACATAAAAAATAAAATAAACAGTAAAAATAAATAATCTGTGTATAATAACAGCAAATTTGTAAACATACCCAACTGTCAAATAGCTGTCAAACAATTATCATGAGAAATATTTTATTATAAAAACTACATGATTATAATATTATTATTTTATAAAAGACAGCTCACAGTTGGCCCCTGCCATATGATTGTCAACTCCATCTAAGTAAATATGTAATTTATAAAAATAACATTACTGATCATAATTATGACACAAATAAGATTCACTATTTACAACAACGACAGGTGCACTGGAAGCCAAAACAGGCAAGCTTTTTGCGCAGAAATCTCTAAATACAAGCAAAACGATTACATTGCAGCAGCTGGAAATAACTTCTTATAAAATGTAATCTTCAACTTAGTTCATGCTGCAGGCCTTACTGACAAAAAACTGTTTTATGATATTAGTGTTTAGGACTTCGGCCTGATAAGATTTGTTCAAGCTACCAACAGTGGTATGTAATTCTATTCTCTCAAGTGGCTTGATTTTTTCACATTCACATACGCCTAAGCCTTCCAAGCAGGAGAGCTTCTGTGAAGTTTGGAAAGTAGGGGACGACGTACTGGCTGAAGTAAAGCTGTGAGGACGGGGTTTGAGTCATGCTTGGGTAGCTCATTTGGTAGAGCATTTGCCCACGAGAGGCAAAGGTCCTGAGTTCGAGTCTCGGCCCAACACACAGTTTTAATCTACCAGGAGGTTTCATATCAGCGCACACTCCGCTGCAGAGTGAAAATCTCATTCTGGCTTCCAAGTATAGATTATCTTTTAAAGTTGCTGTTCTGTTCCCAAAACCGTCATTCTTTCTGACCTGGTTGCCCTTTCTTCAGCAATTATAGTGTACTGTTTTCATTTACATGTTCTTAGGTTAAATCTCATTTCTGTTTCCCAGAATCATCTTTCCCTGTTTTCAATTTGTTGCATTGTTACACTTAACTCTTCTAAATCCAGTTATTTTTAGTTTAATTTTTTCAAAAACTGTTGAATAGTTGTTTCACTAGTTTTATTTCTGGGATATAAAAAAGCAAAGAAAGAGTTACTGTCCTCGCATGCAGTAATGGCACTGGCAATCTTAAACTGTGCCTTACTTTAATTGGCAAATCCAAAAAACCAAAGGCATTTAGATGACAACCAGCTGATAAACCTTTACCATTGTTTTACACAAATCTGTCTAAGGCATGGATGAATGGTACTATCTTCAAATAGTGGTTCCAGGCAGAGTTTGTTCCAGCTGGAGCAAAATACATGGAGGAAAATGGACTTCCTTGAAAAGCACTACTTCTTGTGGACAACACTCCTTCTCACCCAGATGATCTACAATATGGAGACATCAAAGTTGTGTTTCTCCCACCAAATGTCACGTCTCTATGTCACCTGATGGAACAAGGTGTTCTCGAGGTGACAAAAAAAAATTACAGACGCAAGCTGCCGGGATACTTAATTGGTGCGATTGAGGCTGAAGAAGATTTTTGTGCAACCCCTTAAAATTGATGTTTTAAGTGTCATTAATTGGGTTGCTGAAGCTTGGTATTCCTCCAATTTCTCTCGTTAGGTCTTGGGGAAAACTCTTAGATCGTAAGACAACTTATCAGTGGTGGGAAGAAGGAGGCAACACCAAAACTCAAGCTGATGTGCCAGAAACAGTTGAAAATGACGTACTTTGGATGAATTTACTGGAGAAGCTACTGCTGTCAAGGCACTTGGGGTCAGTTTTTCAGTTCCCATGTTTTACTCCTCTGGCTCCAAAGATTTGAGCAAGGATTTCACTGCTTGTTTGAGATGTGTTTTCCACCAAAAAATTCATTTACTTTCATGAATAAGTGAAAATGACATGATACCAAGTCAGGGCTATAAGGAGAAAGCCAAATATTTCACGCTTAGGTTGTTGAAGTTATAGCTGTGTTCACGCTGATGCATGATGCTATACCATGACTCAAAAACAACTTTGCCGACAACATTCCATGGCTCGTGTTTTGGATGGCATGCCAAAGTTGTTGAAGAGTTCCACAATCAGCCTATGAACTGATTGATTGAAGAGTCCACAGGTGCACTGCCAGTCCATAGTGTCCAATGGACACAGTATTTCAGCAATCAGACATGTTGCCATCATCAGTTACATTGATGAATTGAGCCCCTGAGGGCAAGCGACCGAATTATATCCCATCCCATCACAAGTCGTAATGTCCATGGTCCATGCCAAAGGATGCATGGCTGCAGTCATGAAGAAACTTGCATCGGCACCTGTGGTCGTGTCAGTGTAGTTGCTCTGTCCGCCCTTGTTGCCAGATTGTTGTGTTTGCTGAGTATCTTCTTAATTAGACCCAGAGCTGGTTTTGAAGCCATGCTGATGTTATAGCTGCAGCCCCATCTGATAATATTATCGTTGGTGTGAATTTCAGTCAACTTGGAAGACTGCACTAAAATACTGATATGTTCATATTCAGTCACACGATGCTGTGAGTTCAGACTTATTTGGGTACATTAGTTGAGTGTGCCACTAGTGTTCTCGACATTGATCTTTGATGGTGCACACTGCTTTTCCAATGTGTCTTGTCACATTGGCACTGAATCTGTATACCCTGGCTTCCTGACTTTCAGCAAACCGAGGTCATCTTACCCCCCCCCCCCCCCCCCCCAATAATGCCTGTATTTTGTTGGCTGGGCAAAAGACAGTTCTTATGCAGTGCTTCTCCAGTATGCACCTGACATTTCCCTATAGAGGCGCAATGTATATTATTCGGGCTGTGGCTACCTCTTCCCCTGTGATTTCTTCCATCTTAACAGGTTTTACCATAGCGGTGGGTGGAGTGTGTGCTTTATCTGCATTTTGAACATCAATCTTTTTGGAACACACTTGTGAGATTCTCTGTGTCTGAGAATGTGTGCACCTCGTATACTAGTGTCTTTTGTACCCTATTGTAATGGCAGCTAACTGCATGCAGATACAAGTCAGTGTGCATTTTCCTCTGATGAACACCATGACTTAGGGTGCCATCAGTTGCTCTTGACTATGTAGTCATTAAAAGGTAGTCCCCTACTTAACTTGCTATTGGGATACACAGGGTTCAGATGTACAAGGGAGTCAAGCAGTTTGTGCCTTCCATGGGGCCAGATGAAGAAGGTGTCTTTCACGTAATGGAAGAAGCAGGTGGGTTTCCGTTTGTATGACATTGGGGTCTCTTCCTCAAAGTGCTCCATATACAAATTCGCAACCATTGGTGCGAGTGGGCAGCTCGTTGCGGTTCCATCACTTAGCTCATAGTATTCTCTACTACACGTAAGATTTGTGGAGGTTAGAAAATGCATGAAAAGGTTGGTGGTTGTGTTGTTGTCTTCAGTCCTGAGACTGGTTTGATGCAGCTCTCCATGCTACTCTATCCTGTGCAAGCTGCTTCATCTCCCAGTACCTACTGCAACCTACATCCTTTTGAATCTGCTTAGTGTACTCATCTCTCGGTCTCCCTCTACGATTTTTACCCTCCACGCTGCCCTCCAATGCTAAATTTGTGATCCCTTGATGCCTCAAAACATGTCCTACCAACCGATCCCTTCTTCTAGTCAAGTTGTGCCACAAACTTCTCTTCTCCCCAATCCTATTCAATACCTCCTCATTAGTTACGTGATCTATCCACCTTATCTTCAGTATTCTTCTGTAGCACCACATTTCGAAAGCTTCTATTCTCTTCTTGTCCAAACTAGTTATCGTCCATGTTTCACTTCCATACATGGCTACACTCCAAACAAATACTTTCAGAAACGACTTCCTGATACATAAATCTATATTCGATGTTAACAAATTTCTCTTCTTCAGAAACGCTTTCCTTGCCATTGCCAGTCTACATTTTATATCCTCTCTACTTCGACCATCATCAGTTATTTTACTTCCTAAATAGCAAAACTCCTTTACTACTTTAAGTGTCTCATTTCCTAATCTAATTCCCTCAGCATCACCCGATTTAATTTGACTACATTCCATTATCCTCGTTTTGCTTTTGTTAATGTTCATCTTATATCCTCCTTTCAAGACACTGTCCATTCCGTTCAACTGCTCTTCCAAGTCCTTTGCCGTCTCTGACAGAATTACAATGTCATCGGCGAACCTCAAAGTTTTTACTTCGTCTCCATGAATTTTAATACCTACTCCAAATTTTTCTTTTGTTTCCTTTACTGCTTGCTCAATATACAGATTGAATAACATCGGGGAGAGGCTACAACCCTGTCTCACTCCTTTCCCAACCACTACTTCCCTTTCATGCCCCTCAACTCTTATTACTGCCATCTGGTTTCTGTACAAATTATAAATAGCCTTTCGCTCCCTGTATTTTACCCCTGCCACCTTTAGAATTTGAAAAAGAGTATTCCAGTCAACATTGTCAAAAGCTTTCTCTAAGTCTACAAATGCTAGAAACGTAGGTTTGCCTTTTCTTAATCTTTCTTCTAAGATAAGTCGTAAGGTCAGTATTGCCTCACGTGTTCCAACATTTCGACGGAATCCAAACTGATCCTCCCCGAGGTCTGCATCTACCAGTTTTTCCATTCGTCTGTAAAGAATTCGCGTTAGTATTTTGCAGCCGTGGCTTATTAAACTGATAGTTCGGTAATTTTCACATCTGTCAGCACCTGCTTTCTTTGGGATTGGAATTATTATATTCTTCTTGAAGTCTGAGGGTATTTCGCCTGTCTCATACATCTTGCTCACCAGCTGGTAGAGTTTTGTCATGACTGGCTCTCCCAAGGCCGTCAGTAGTTCTAATGGAATGTTGTCTACTCCGGGGGCCTTGTTTCGACTCAGGTCTTTCAGTGCTCTGTCAAACTCTTCACGCAGTATCGTATCTCCCATTTCGTCTTCATCTACATCCTCTTCTATTTCCATAACATTGTCCTCAAGTACATCGCCCTTGTATAAGCCTTCTATATACTCCTTCCACCTTTCTGCCTTCCCTTCTTTGCTTAGAACTGGGCTGCCATCTGAGCTCTTGATATTCATACACGTGGTTCTCTTCTCTCCAAAGGTCTCTCTAATTTTCCTGTAGGCAGTATCTATCTTACCCCTAGTGAGATAAGCTTCTACATCCTTACATTTGTCCTCTAGCCATCCCTGTTTAGCCATTTTGCACTTCCTGTCGATCTCATTTTTGAGACGTTTGTATTCCTTTTTGCCTGCTTCATTTACTGCATTTTTATATTTTCTCCTTTCTTGGTGGTCTTCTTACAATTTTCGGATCAATGAGTTTTAGTATTCACATAGAGGAACTGTGGTGAAAAATGAAATGATGTCAAAGCTCGTGGTGATATCCGAGTCCTTCAGCCTGAAGTTGTTTAGGCATTTAACAAAATCTGCATTATTAAGGCAATGATGTAGGCGTTTACCTATATAATGACTTAGTATCTCTGTCAGGTATCTTGACAGCAAAAATGTAGGAGTTCAGATTTTGCTGACAGAGGTCCATATTGGCACGCCATTTTTGTTTGATCTAGGGAAGTCCATAAGTCTTGGAGGTACAGGTCCTTGTGATGCAAATTCTTGGTGAGCCCCTCTGGTAGCTCAAATTCCTTGAGAAGCACCCTGATCTTTTTCTTCACTCTTGTTCTTCACCTTCTTGTTGGGATCAGTGTTGATCTTCCTGTAGAAGTCATCATTTAGCAGGCTCTGTACTTTCTCAGTGTAATTCTTGTGGAACAGAACAGCAGTAGCATTGCTTTTGTCAGCAGACTACCTAACAATCTAAGGGCACTCTAGCCAGTTCCAAACCCTATATTTGCTGGTAATGTTTCACTTCAGAGTCTTAGTGTCAATCAATTACACTAATGATATCTGTGACCGGTGTGAACCACAACATCAAGGAGCTGCATGTTAGATTGGTGACAGTCTTGCATGGGGCTGAAAATGAGAGTTTATCAATGAGATATGAAAATTTTGTTTGACATACTGTAGCCTTCCGATGGGTGGAATCGGCTGCCTCCCAGGTAACACCATCAATCCAGTCCCACGTCAAAGAGTTAAAATTATTTGCCAGTTGTAAATATAGTTTTAAAAGTTCTTGAGGATTGTACTCAAGGCTCCAGTGGATAAAGTGTACCCTGTCACATACCAAGGCAAGTCTGGCCTGCTTCATGATTCTCCTAGCTGCATTACAATCGATGTAATGCTTGATCTTAGCAAAGTTTGGCATAACATGCTCAGCACCCTGCAAACGACATCTTTGGCAGTGCAGCCTGTCGAGTTTCTTGATGCTGCAATACTTCTCCTCCCCGTAAAGGCGTATAGTGTGATTCCTCAGTTTCTCCCAGTGAATTTGTTGATCAAACAGTCCATGGCTGTACTGCCAGCCCATAGTGTTACTCAGGCACAATACGATTGGCAATTAGATGTGTCACCATTGTCAGGTGCATTTATGAACTAAGCTCCTGAGGGCAAGTGGCCAACTTACTTCAAACTGTTCCTTCCACAGTCTGCACCTGAGGGTGCATGTCTGCAGTGACCAAGACATTTGCATTGGCATCTGTGGTAGTGTCAATGTAGTTGCTGTATCCTCTGCGGTTGCCAGATCCTTGTGTTCACTGAGTGTCTTCTTAATTAGACACAGTGCTGGTTTCAAAGCCTGCTGACATTCTAGCTGCAGTCCTGATTGATAACAGTTGCTTCTATAATGATGCTGTCCTAATATTTGGATGTATACGGTAAAATCGTGGTCTGCTCATATTCAATTGCATGATTCTCTGACAAACAGCGCTGTGCAATTGCCGACTTGTTGAGGTACATTAGTCGAGTGTGCCGCTGATATTCTTGACGTTGATCTTCCACATTTGGTTTTTCATTATGTGGACACGTTCAGCATGTAGCCCCATGAAAGGGACAAACACCTTGACTTCGTTGTACATCTCAAATCGATACATCCCAACATCACATTTATTATTGAGACCAAAGAAGAAGACAGGCAATTCCTGCACCTCATGGTCAAGAGGAGAGATGGCACTCTGGTCCATGCTATGTATTGAAGGAAACCCTCACTGACCTCTATTTGCACACAGGTAGCTACCACTACCGTCTGCAGAGGAATGGGCTACTAAAACACTAGTACATAGAGCACGCTCCATCTCAGATGCAGAGAGCCTGCCACCGGAACTGGACATCTCAGAAGTGTGTTCTGGAAATTGATACTCAAAGTGGCAGATTAAGTGTGCTCTTTGCCCCACTGCTACAGTACAACATGTGGAGATGGGAGAAATTGCAGAGCTAGAGGTAGCCACAGCCTTTATACTGTATACTGGCATGCCATCGGAAACAGTGGGCACGTACTGAAAAACCACTGCATAAGAACCGTCTTTTGCCAGCCCAATCAAACATGGTTATTATTGGAGCTTGTCAAAGATGACTTTGGTTTGCAAAAGGCTGGGGTATATCAAATTATGTACCAATGTGGCAAGACATGTATTGGACAAACAGCGTGCACCATCGGAGATTGATGGTGAGAATACCAGCAGCACACTCAGGCAATGTACCCCTAACAAGTCGGTGGTTGCAGAGCACTGATTGTCAGAGGAGCATACAATAGAATACGAATGTACCGTTATTTTAGTGCAGACTTCCAAATACTGGGACAGTGTCATTAGAGAAAGCATTGAGATTTGTACCAGGGATAATCTTATCAATTGAGTGTGGCTCTAATCTCAACACCGCTTTGGAACCAGCACTGTTTTGTATTGACCACTGACGAATAACTTATTGAACAGTGGTTACCTCGGTGAATGAGGTTTGCCTGTTTTGGACGCACTTGAGATACAGACAAAGATTATATATCTAAGTGCATGTCTGTTCTCTCTGAAATAACCACAGGTATGGCTGTCTGCTGGTATTTAGATAATATGAATGGATTGTGGGTCCCTTGTCGCCGTATTCTTGTTTTAAATTTTAATAATGTGTTAAGGATTGTGTTACTCTGGATATTACCCAGTTGCTGTGTGGTTTTACGTTGTTGTTTCAGTGGTATAACCATCGGTGTGCGTCGACCATTGTAGCTGGTCATTTAACTGGGGGATGACGCTTTGGTGTCGGCCAGTTTCAAAAATAACCGATAGCGGGGTCACTGTGTTTACCAGCAGACTCCAGTTCTTCAGCGAATTTAAGTTGAGTATTTTATTACTTGTTCCTAGTGAGGCCGAGGCACCCGTCTTTCCTTCTTCACCATTCCTTTCAGCTTTCATTCCGGCTCGATCTGAGTTCCCATTTCCACACACCTCTGATGTGCCTTTACTTGTCACTGAAATTTTGTAATACCTGAAAGATGCCTTTCATTGTACTGGGTTTTTAACATCTTATTCAGAGTGGTTTCTGCTGTTATGTCTTAAAAGGTGTCCTGCTTCTGTGGAAGTTTTTATCAGTAAACCATTTCTTGTTTGCATGGTTCTTAATATTTATGTAAAGAGTGTATGAAACTTATTTATTGTTTGGGGTGGGCTTTGATGCTCGTGGACATTTTGTTTCAAATTCTAGGGCAATTATGTACATTTTTCTGGGGTAACAGCAGTTTGCTGTTGTCGTGTAATTCTTAAATAAAATCTGTTGGAAATTACAAGCCAGAGTTTGTGTTTGATTGATAATTATTTCCTTATCTTTATTGAATTGAAGTATCCTTGAGCGTATGTCTCAATGACACACACACACACACAGCCATTAACAGCAGCAAAACAAAACACCACAGAAACAAACCGCATACAGCAACAGAACAACAATAACACAAAGAGTGCATGAAAACAAGAAAGAAGATTCAAGACCGTGCACAATTGCACAATTTCCCAGGTGCAAAAACTCACACATCAAATAACAAATGTTCTCAAATGAGAAGGGATAAACATAGCATTCAAAACAGACAGTAATAAGGAATATACCTACTGCAACGCAAAATGTGATGGAAGATATGTAGGGTAAACCAGCAGAACATGTGACACTCAGTTCAAAGAATATTTTAGAGCATAGGAATATGGGATAAGCCATTCCACTTTTGCAGAACATTTAAGAGAAAATAAGCACAAACCTACTACAAGAGAGAAAGACATGAAAATAAAATAAAGAAAGAAAGGCATCTCCTAACCTTACAACAAAATTACTGCATACATAAAACAAAGACTGAAAGGAAGATAAGACTACACGAACAAGTGAATATGACTGACTACTGACAGTTTACACTTATTGATCACATAATACACAGTAATTCCAACAGATGATCACAAATCTAATTTCTCTCCCAAGAATATAATTATAGGGGAAGAAATTTAAAAAATAAAGAAAGGACACACACAACACACACACACACACACACACACACACACACACACAACTTACATCAGTATCCATATAGCCACAGAAAAAAAGAAAGCAAACCAACCTGAGAAAGTTGGCAACACTTACAGAAACAAATGACACGATACACACAGAAAATGGCGGCTGAAGTGTTATATGTTGAAAACAGTGACCAAAAGGAAAATTGGGAACTTTCAACCATTTTGCTATCTGAGAGAAAGCTGTTTGGCTTAAAAATAATGAATTACATGCTGATAGATAAGTATGTTTCCATTTTATTATGAAATCCTCAATGAACCTTATTTAAATCTGTAACGTTAATCTGTGTATGCAACAGAAAAAAATTGTGTAATATTTCAAGACACCCATTGAAGACTCCTTGTAACAATGGCAAAACACACCTGGGTGCACAAGATAAATAAGAAAAGTGGTATTTTTCTTTTGAACCATTGTATTTCATCAAATTGTTTGCTTACTTACTTACATATGCTACAGCTAAACTGGAAACACACACTATGTTTTCCACTTAGTGGAGCACTCTCATTTAATACAACATTTTAAAACTGCATATCAGATGTTTCAATACTCTATTGACTCCACTCAATCAAGGAATACAGAGCTAAGCAACTTTGGCTACAGTCTGACCCTGGGAGGATAATATCATGTTTCTAACCTATTCCTTCATACTATGGAAGCACTATTTCATGAATCTGATGCACAATTTCTTTTCTGTTAAGTATTAAAATCTATTTACAGTAATATCATTAGAAACAAGGCACTAGCTCTCAATTTTGATTACAACAGGGCAGGTAATCTGTTATGGTCTATTGAACAATGTTTAAGAAATTCAATGTAAAATAAATTTTCAACGTCAAATAAATTTTCAATGTCAAATAAATTTTCAACGTTAACTTCCCATTGCAACTACCCTATTAGAAGTAAAGCATTTCATAGCCAAGTTCTCTAGTACATCAATGGCCACTTCTCATAAACTTTGATGACAGTTTTTCAACATTTGCATCTACGTCTACATTTACATCCATACTCTGCAAATCACTGTGAAGTGCATGAGAGAGGGTACGTCCCACTGTACCAGTTATTAGGGTTTCTTCCCGTTCCATTCATGTATGGAACGCAGGAGAGGTAACTCTTTGAATGTCTCTGTGCATGCTGTAATTATTTTAACCTTGTCCTCACAATCCCTATACAAGGAATACATAGGGGGTTGTAGTATATTTGTAGAATCATAATTTAAAGTCAGTTCTTGGAATGTTGTTAGTAGATTTTCTTGGGATGGTTTACATCTATCTTCAAGAGTCTACCAGTTCAGTTTCTTCAACATCACTCTTGCACTCTTCCAGGGGTCTAACAAATGTGTGACCATCCGTGCTGCCATTCCCTATATATGTTTAATATCATCTGTTAGTCCTATCTGGTATGTGTCCCACATATTTGAGCAATATTCTAAGAATGGGACGCACTCTTGATTTGTAAACAATCTCCTTTGTAGACTGATTGCACTTTTCAGTATTCTACCAATAAACCAAAGTCTGTCACCTGCTTTACCTAAGGCTGATCCTACGCAATCATTCCATTTCATATCCCTACAGATTGTTACACTCAGCTATTTGTATGATTGGTTGTTTCCAACTGTGACTCACTGATATTACGGTAACACGATACAGCATCTTTTTGTTTTGTGGAGTGCATAATTTTACATTTCTGAACATTTAAAACAAGTTGCCAATCTTTCAGCCTCTTTCAGACAGTACTTCACTGTTTATAACTTCATCATCTGCAAACAGTCTGATGTTAGTATTAGTAATGTCTGCAACGTCATGAACATGCAACATGAACAAAATGGATCCCAACACACTTCTGCATCTGATGAGTCTTTCTCACAAGCTAAGCAATTTATCATTATCATTCTTTCAATGTGCCTGTCTTCTGGTTATTACCTTTTCTACTTCAAGCTGTGACCTATCCTCACGTACATACTATATTCCATCCCAAATTTTTCACTCATAAAATTAATAATCTATACCACTGAGCTACATGACTAATAACAACATCTCTAAGATATAAACAGCGAAATTTTGCAAGATATACACCAGTAAGACATTGCGTGAACTTTACATTACATTAGAGTGAGCGAAATACTGGATGAGCTGTTTCCATGTTGCATTAAAAAGACTGATTTGGAGCTGATTTTGCATAGATCAACCTTGTATATACTATTATAAGTTCGCTGTGAACAGGCTGCCAGTAAATGCTAGAAATAAAAGAGTATGAAAGCAATGGCCATTCAGCCTGTGTGGGAATGAAATTGTCAGTATGGATTAACTGAATTAATATGTTTGTTATGTTTCAAACCATTTAGCTGATCTGTAGTGAAATATTAACAAAGAGATAGAGGGGCTGGCCAGTACTTACCTCACCTCAATACAGCCAATAGATACACAAAGAACAACCGAAAATTTACGTTCCTAGCTTTCAAAATAAATGTTCCTTCATCAGGGAGGAGAGAGGGGAAAGAAAGGGAAGAAGGGAAAGTGGATTTAGTTACAATCAGGTTATGAAGCAACAGGGAAAGGAAAACAGGGAGGGTAGCAAGGATGGGGGCATGGTTGTCAGAGGGAAGCCAAAGATATTCTATTGTAAATACTGTGCCAGCTTCAAACCAAAGAGGATGCATACAGAAGTAAAGAGGTATATAGTATAAAGATGTAGGATGAAAAGATGCATGAATGGCTAAAGAGGAAAGGGAAAGAGGAGAAGACTGAAGAGTAAATGGGAGTGAGGTTGTTTAACGTAGGTTCAGTCCAGGGGGATGGTGGCATGAAAGGATGTGTTGGAGTGCAAGTTCCCATCTCTGCAGTTCAGAGGGACTGGTGTTGGGTGGGAGAAGCCAAATGGCACATACGGTGTAGCAGGTTCCTAGGTCCCTAGAATTATGCTGGAGGGCATGCTCCGCTACTGGGTATTGGACGTCTCCTAGGCAGACAGTTCGTCTGTGTCCGTTCATGCACTCAGCCAGTTTAGTTGTAGTCATACCAATGTAAAAGGCTGTGCAGTGCAGGCATGTCAGCTGATAAATGACGTGTGTAGTTTCACACGCGGCCCTGCCTTGAATTGTGTATGTTTTACCAGTAGCGGGGCTGGAGTAGGTGGTTGTGGGGGGCTGCATGGGGCAGGTTTTGCAGTGGGGTCGGTTACAGGGGTAGGAACCGCTGGGTAGAGAAGGTAGTCTGGGAATATTGTAGGGTTTAACAAGGATGTTACTGAGGTTAGGGCGGCAACGAAAGGCAACTCTGGGTGGTGTGGGGAGAATTTTGTCAAGGGATGATCCCATTTCAGGGGTTGAAAGTCATATCCCTGGCAGAGTAATTTATCGATGTATCGAGGCCAGGATAATATTGGGTGACAAGGGGGATGCTTCTGTGTGGTCTGAGGGTAGGAACATTGTTGTTGGACGGGGAGGAATGTATTGCTCGGGGATCTGTTTGTGGACAAGGTCTGCAGGATAGTTGCGGGAGAGGAAAGCACTGGTCAGGTTATTGGTGTAATTGTTGAGGGATTCGTCACTGGAGCAGATACATTTGCCACAAATACCTAGGCTGTAGGGAAGGGAGCGTTTGATGTGGAATGGATGGCAGCTATCAAAGTGAAGGTACTGTTGTTTGTTTGTGGGTTTGATATGGACAGAGGTGTGGATGTGAGCTTCAACAAGATGAAGGTCAACATCCAGGAAGGTGGCTTGGGTTTTGGAGAAGGACCAGGTGAAATTCAGATTCGAAAAGGAGTTGAGGTTATGGAGAAAATTAAGGAGTGTTTCTTCACCATGAGTCCAGACCACAAAGATGTCATCTATAAACCTATACCAGGCCAGGGGAAGCAGCTGTTGGGTCTTCAGGAAAGCCGCCTCCATGCGGCCCATGAAGAGGTTGGGATAGGACGGAGCCATCCTGGTTCCCATGGCCGTTCCCCTGATTTGTTTGTAGGTCTGGCCTTCAAAAGTGAAGTAATTATGGGTGAGGGTGAAGTTGATAAGTGTGATAAGGAACAAGGTTTTTGGAAGATTTTCGGGTGGGCGTTGGAAGAGGGAGTGCTCAAGGGCAGAGAGACCATGGGTGTGTGGGATGTTTGTGTAAAGGGATGTAGCACCTATGGTGACAAAGGTTTCAGGTGGGAGAAGAGTGGGAATGGATTTGAGGCATTCTAGGAAGTGGTTTGTGTCCTTGATATAGGATGGGAGTCTGCGGGTGATAGGTTGGAGATGTTGGTCTACCAGAGCTGAGATACGTTCTGTTGGGGCTTTGAAGCCTGCTACAACGGGACGGCCAGGATGGTTCTCTTTGTGGATTTTGGGTAATAGGTATAAGGTAGGGGTCTATATTCTGTGAAGGAAGCTCCACCACCAAGTGAAAGTACAAACAAATTGATCATGTCAGTAATTAGGAAGACTCAAATATGGAACTTTCTCTGTAAAAGTCATCTATAAAATTGTGATACTTTTTATTCTACCTTTTTTCCCTCCCTCAATGCTACTATTCCATAGTTTACTACCTGACACAGCAGTTAATAAGCTACATTCATAATCACCATTCTGGACAGCAGCGTTGTAAACTATGACTAACAACATAAATGACAAGTGAATGAATTCTTGTCTTTAATAGAGAACCAATTCAGATATTTAATTGGTAAGGTGAGATAGTGGTTTGTCAATTGAACTGCCATGGGTGTAACTTTACTGGATAGCAGTAATGTATCTGGCATGCTGTCCGAATTGAAATGACTGCTAGGCAAAGATACTGATGACCCCCGCTTTTGATTGACACTTAGGCCAAACATAGCCCAGTCATTACTGTGAACTATGGGGCAGAGGGGTGAGGGGAGTGCTGGGATGTTCACCAAAGGGTCCAGTGGCATATCAACAACGGGATCAACAAGTTGCAGAGAGTGTGGAATGTTGCACTTGGAAGAGGCTCATCAGTGTCGTAGACACTCGACAGCTCCAGCTGTTGAGCTTTTTTGCATAATAGCTTACTTAACAGCTGCAAATAATAACTCACTCAATAAACTGAGAGTAACTCCACTATATAAACACGAGCCCATTTTGCCCACTCGCATAAGAGAGCTAAGCAGGAAATGCTGGGTAGGTAGAGTCTGTCTGTAAAGTGAAAAGTGAGCAGCACTCATGGTGGGAGGAAGTTGCGTTTCCGGGAGAACAGTACAGCTGCTGTAGGGGATTACTAAGAATCAAATTCTACCCTGCAACCTGAAACTGTACGCATAAATTTTTGTAGATTCTATTCATATGCATACCTGTCTTAGTGTAGTTAGTAATTCATATGCATTCCATGTAGTATTAATGCATTTTGTGCCGGCCGCGGTGGTCTCGCGGTTCTAGGCGCGCAGTCTGGAACCGTGCGACTGCTACGGCCGCAGGTTCGAATCCTGCCTCGGGCATGGATGTGTTTGATGTCCTTAGGTTGGTTAGGTTTAAGTAGTTCTAAGTTCTAGGGGACTAATGACCACAGCAGTTGAGTCCCATAGTGCTCAGAGCCATTTGAACCATTTTTAATGCATTTTGTGCAAAATTGACACTTGCAGGGCATATCTGTGCTCTGCGTCGCCTGTCGTTCATTAGGCGCAATTTGGGGGCTCATATAACTCTGTGAAACAATCTGTAGTTTTTTTCTTGTGACATAGTGGCTTGGATAAGAGTGAGGTATTACCTGCACAAACTTCAGTTTGCAGACCTATGAAAAAGGGAAGTGCATGAACACAACCAGTGACCTACCTTCCCTCGCACTTCTACACACCACCTCAATCCAGTTACAACCCCAGAACACAACATATTCCTTGATATGGCTCTGCTGCACTTAGATCTGATACAAACATTTGTTATTAAACCATTTCATTTAAAGGTACACATTAATTCTACAGCATTAGAACATATTTTTAATAATCTGATTTTTCTATTCCCTGCAACATGGAAACTACCAGCCACAGAAAAAAAGAATAGAACTGTTTTGGTAGAAACTTTTAACTGGGACACATTTTCAATAGAAGTAGCAGTTTTACTTTATTCAAGAAAACATAAAAAAGTGACCTTTGGAACAACCCCAAACCCAACACTCACCCCCACCAGTCAGAATTTTTAGTTCATAACACTCTCTCCAAGCACTGTGCAAAAACTTGCAACTAAACACCCCCCCCCCCCCCTCCCCAATCTACCTTTCTTGGCCCCCAATGACTGGGCAATACATGAGAAAGACAAACATGAATTCTAGAATAATACACAGAATGTTGAACATCTAAAGCACTGAAAAGTGGAAACACAAATATCAGATTTGCAAAACAACTCATCTAACAATTTCATCCTACTAACATAAAAACACCCATAAGAATTAATAATAATTTGTAGACAGCTAATGCCTTACCTGCTACTACTTAAGAAAGATACAATACAGTAACTTTAAGCATAAAAACTGACAAATGTCGCCTACCTTTCTTGAATACACAATCTTGGCCTAAAATTACCGATACATATTTCGAGTGTCTCGCAGATGACATCCACATCACAATAATTATGTTCAGGTTTCCATGACATTTGCAAAACAAAAACACACTGTTCTGCAGCTAACTTTCTGTGTGCTATTTCTCATATAACACCACACAACATAATCTCAAACTTCTACTGTCAAATCACACTAGTTAAATCTACAAGTGATAACCACTATGCAAGGCAAATGTCTAAGGATCACTAGTAAAAACTGACAAATGGGGCCACTCGAATTTCTCATCCGCTGGATGCCAAAAACTATTCCTTTCTTGTGCTATGCTGAAAAATTTCTCACAATCCATGTATAGTGTGCAGGAATGTCATCCGATTCAACAGTAGCAAACAAACTAATTTGAGTTATGTTGATGTCCTTGAAAGCCTATACATTCAGACACTGAGGTCAGCTGCATCGAGACCGCAGACCATACTAGCATACTGTTTTGAAAAGATTGGCAGTGTTGGGCCACTGTTAGACTTCAGCAGAATGGCTTGATGTTGGCCGCTGTGACTGCAGCCTAAGTAGGTGGGGAGTTTGAGAGTATGAACTTCATGTAACCGTTCACTTTACCTAAAAATGACTGATTCCTTGATGTTCTTAGACGCTCGCACCTTATCAGTGACAAGGGGTTCAACAGACCCTTATCCAATTTGTGCACTTGTCAAGATGACAACACAGGTTGTCATCTTTAAGTTGAGCAACCACTGCTATATAATAACATTGTTGACATAGCATGCACAATTAGAAACTTTATGAACAGGTTGTTTCATTCACTCTGAAAGTAAATAGTTATATTAATATCTGCTAAAATGCATGCTGAGAGTTAGGATCTTCTGTTTTTGTGTGTTCAAAGGCAATTTTAAATATTCTTCTGCAAGATAAACCTTGGGAACATGCTGTCCCCCAGTAAATTTTACCAATAATTCCTTAGATCATGGAACAGAATAAAAGTCTATTAAACAAGGTGTTAATGGTGGCATTAAAATTAACACATATTCTAATACTCCACTGGATTTCTGCACCTTCAGTGTTGCTCATTGACTAGTGTGCACGATAATACTTAAACCACACATCCTATCTATCTCAGCTTTTACTGTTTCTTGTGTAGCAAAGGGGAACTGACAAACCACATAAAAACATTGTCATGGAGCTAATGGCGTATGAGCACTCGAAGATTCTTCATGCAACTTAATGAGATGATGAACAACTGTTGATATTTGTTGAACAATTTTTTCAGCCATTAAGAGAAATGTTGAACAATAGGTTTACTTGATCATTAATCGTACAATGAAACAGGCAAATCTGTGTAATTAAAAAATGTTAACTGCTGACACTTCCTGGCAGATTACAACTGTGTGACGGACTGAGACTCGAACTTGGGAGCTATGCCTTTTGCAGGCGAGTGCTCTACCAATTAAGCTACCCAAGCACGACCCATGACCCACCCTTACAGCTTTACTTCCACCAGTGCCTCATCTCCTATCTTCCCAATTTCACAAAAGTTCTCCTGCAAACCATGCAAGACTAGCATCCCTGGAAGAAATGATCCTTTCTTCCAGGAACACTAGTCTAGGATGGTTCGCAAAAACTGGAACAACAACAACTACAACTACTACTACTACTAATAGTATTAGTATTAGTAGTAGTAGTAGTAGTAGTAGTACACAAAGTAGCTTATTGTGGCCTGAGCTACCGATGTTGTGTGCATGAGGTGTGCCAGGTTTGAATGAATGGTGTGTGTTTCTCTTTTTCTGACGAAGGCTGAGGCTGATAGCGTATGTGTAAGTGTCTTTAATTGTTCCTGTCTGCAACTTGTTCATTTTGTAGTGAGCAGCAATCTACCTTTTCATACATTGTTCATTCTACAAAAGAGTAGATGAAAAATAAAGACCTACATAATTTAATATTAATGTGCGGATGAATAAATACAGAAATGAGTTACAGTTAAAAGGTAATTGCAAACTAACCACATGAAGAGAATCTAACAAAGACACTATGTTCCAGAACCAGGAAGTGATTCATCCATGGAGAGAGATTTAAAGTTTGAAAAGCTTGAGGCAGCTCAAGAACAACAGTCACCCAGCATATCAGTTTGAGAGAGATCAATACAGACCAGACAGAAATCAATAATGAAATGTCAGAAACAGATAAGATTTGAATACCTGACAAGTCAGAGGAGGCAGAGCAATACAAGATTATGATAATGAAGGCTGTACTTGGAAGTATAAATGAATGACAGTGACAGAGGACAAAGAAACAAACATTTGGAAAGCCAAAGTAAATAAAAAACAACATATACTGCAATATTTGAAAGAAAAATTAAAACTTAAAAGAAATATGTGACAAGGTACAGGGAAACAGTATCAAAAATTGAGAGGAGTAGTAGTAGTAGTAGTAGTAGTAGTAGTAGGAGGAGGAGGAGGAGGCAACAGACAGAAGAAATCAGTAAGTATGTAGTCAATGACACAAATGATTAGAATTAAGTTAACACCAAATAGTTGATGGGAACCAGGCACTTTATGGCTAACGAGTTCTCAAGTGTGAATGAATACAAGTAGATGAAAAATAAAGACCTACATAATTTAATATCAATGTGCAGATCAATAAATACAGAAATGAAGTGACTGCAGAGAGATATGAGGATATGGAAATGTTTAGTGTATTTTGCAATATGATATCCATATCACTCGTTCAAAGACTATGAGCACTTATTCTTCTTCCATTCTTCCAGTGACAAAAGCTTGAGAATAATTACTAATACTTGTGTAGTATTCTGACAGAAACTGGTATTTGTCAGTTTGCTATTTCTGCATTCACTAAGAATAATTAAGCTCTCATTTTACAAAGAATGCATGATTTGTGATATATTTAACGTAACAACTATCAATTTCCATAACTTACCATCTGGATTGCATGGTTGTACAGAATTCTATCTGCAGTGATACTAGTGCTTGATGGATCTACTCCTGCTTTTTGCAGAAGCCCAGGAGTATTTAGCTGTTTGCACTCATTTAAACACTGGTGAAATTTTGAATTCAACATACTGACCACTGCAAAGAGGAAAACAAAAATGTTGAAACACTGTAATGTGACACTTTACTTTTTATATGACATACAACAAACTACTGACATTTATGTAAGTTATTTCTCTCTCTTTTTTTTTTTTTTTTTTTTTTTAGAAGTGAGCAGGAAATAACACTCATAAATGGAAAAGGCACAGTGACTTAACACGGATGTTACTTGAATAGATGAAGCAGTTATGGTGATCATTCACGTGAAGTGGGAAATTGGATTTGCATCCCAGTCCAGCACAAATTTTCACTTGTTGCCACTGAATTATTTCAGTGCCCACAGACGTGGCTGATGTCAGTATTTCTCTTTCATTATATGTATGCAGAATCATAAATCTGTAGTGTCTGTTCTTTGTATCATGTCTGAGAGAACAGACACCACACATATAGTAACTGATGTCACCAATAAAATGGTAAGAACTTTTACTCCGTTTAAAAGTGTGTTTTTACAGACAGTGAGCAGCTGAAAATGACAGACACTCTATGTACACTGTCAAGTCTACAATACCCACAATTATACTATTATACAATACTGGACACACTGATACTACAGCGATAGGAAAAATTAAGCACTGTCTGAATGCTAGGCTGTAGTTATTTTTAGTAATAAAGCACACTAAGCAACAAATTCAATGCATCATTTTATTTTTTCCAATGCTGACGATAACAATTACAGTCATTATAGGAATTATTGAAACATATAAGCAATCAGAAACAGAAAATTTACGCAAGCTAAATCAAGAGTAAATTATTTTCAAACAATATATAAAACAAATAACTTAGGTTCTGACATCAGTCAAGGAAAATAAGATGATAAAAATAGTCATAAATGTTTTGTCAATGTTTGAAAAGAAAAAGAGAAAATTTCTGTTTTCTATTACAAGTATCACTAACTTTGCGACAAATTAAAGAGTAGTATTGGCTATGCTCGACATTTAGGAGGGGAAGGAAATTATTATGAATACATCCATATTCCTAAAATTTATTATCCAATAGAAACAAATAAGCAAAACATATATTAGGAAAGAGATGAGGAATATACAAAACAGCAATTTTGCGGCATTTATGAAGTCTTGCATGCGTCATGAACAAAGAGTAATGGGAATTTTTGTTTTTCTTAAAGAATCTTTATTTATTCACAACTTCAACTTCATCCTGTTCAAAGTAATCTCCCTGAAGTACAATAATACACTTGTGCCAGCAACTTTTCCACTCTTATAAGCAGCTCTGGAACTCACTTTTGGTTTCGGTGTTCAGCTCCTTTAGCTAAGTGATTCTGTTTTTTATCTCATCAATGGTGGCAAAACGACATCCTCTCATGGCTCTCTTCAGCTTCAGGAATAAACAGAAGTCCTGAGAATACAGTGGTTGAAGCAACATAATGGTGTTTTTTTTTCCCTTTGAAAAATTACAAAGAACTATCGAGGTATGTAGGACGTTATTGTGATTTAATTTCCATGAGTGGTTTAGTCACAATTCTGGTTGTGTTTTTTTTTTTTGGATTGCTTCATGTAAATGGTGCATAACTTGCAGGTAGTATTCCTCATTGACACTGTGACCATGAGGCAGGAACTAATGATGCATTATCCCATGTATGAAAAGAAAACAGTGAGAATCTTCACATGTGGTAGTACTTGTCAATTTTTTTATCTTGGCTCTTAAGGAGGTTTCAGTTGGGATGATTAGGCCTTTGTTTTGACATCATACCTGCATACCCGTGTTTTTACTGGCTCTTATAACCTCCTTTAGAAGTTCTCGATTGTTGTCAACTTCATTCAGCAATTCCTGAGTGTTGTCTATTAAGCAATTTCAGTACAAACTTTGCTTCTACATGTTTCATGCCCCAAACACCTGAAAAAATTGCTTGGCATGAGCCAAAGGATATGCTAACACCCTCAGCAACTTTTCTGATGGCAATTTTCCGGAACCATTTTCTTTACTTCTCCCACAATGTCGTCAACAATGTTAAGTTGCAGACAGGCATAATAAAAAGATAATTACACATTAGTTTATGTTAGAAGGCTTTGTCAGAAGAGGAAAAACACACACACCCATATTCCTTCAAACAAGCAAGCACACCTCATGCACACATGATCACCATCTCCAGCAGCTTGGACTGGAATGCAACTGACATGTAGAGTGGTAGAAGAGTATGGGTGGTGGGAGAGGAGATTGCTGTCTCACAGCGCAAGCAGGGGCTAGACTGTCTACAGGTGCTGCATCAGCAGGCTGTAGGAGGTGAGGGGGAGCCCAAGCGAAAAAGGAGAGTGTGAAGAAGGGGAAAGACGGCTGGGTGAAGGGCTTGGGGGCAGTAAGTTATGTTATGTTTGGAGACAGTACGTTACCCTGGGTTCAGGCTGGGATAATTTTGGAAATGGAGAATGTGCTGTAAGGATAAATGCCATCTGCCTGGCATTCACATTGTCGTGATGTGCTACAGCATCCAGGGCATTTGTCGTCTTCTTCCTCTTTGAAACATTTATACCAATCGTAAACTCTTGTCTTACTTATTGTAGACTCACCAAAAGCCACAGTCAACATTTTGAATGTGGTGCTGTATGTTACTCCATATTTCATCCAAATTTAATGCAAATTCTTTGATCCACCTTTTTCGAAAGGGAATATTTGCTCAGCACTCGAAAACACATATCACCTTTTAGAGTGTCAACAGTAAACTAATGATTTTAAACCACTGAAATTTCACACATACATCAGAAAATGTATACAAACAAGATAAAAAAATATTTTGAAAATTGGATTTATGTAGACACCAAAATTAAAAACTTCCAGTTACTTTTTTATAACACCTTGTACAGAGACAGTAAGAACTAAATTCACTTAAGAACTCAGGAACTTGTAGAACAGAGTAAAAATGTAAATATTTTGTGCTTATCAGGATTCTCAGCTGTTACATTATATATATTGACATAATTAGCATACACAAAAACTATTGCTGAAAATTATTTATTCTGCACTAAAACATTTATATTTTCATGGTCATTTATATTTGGTTGCTGCTCCCGAATATGTTGCAGTTTATGAGGCTGTGGTTATGGTGGGGCATGAGAACACATATGTTCTGCCTTTTTGCCTTTGAATGTTATATTTTCTTAATAAGCAGCATAAATATTTGTAAACGGTATCCATGCATGTATGAGAACTTTTATTGCAAACCTGTTCAAATACCATACAAGAGTTCGTGAAATTATAGAATTTAATGCTATTTCCTCCTGTCTTTCAAAAAAATTGATAAATTTTAAGTGGAGCAACAGACTGTTGTAGTGGCTAATTCATCCCTTGCACTAGTGTCGTGTGAGCCAAATATCGTGATCATTCGAGCAATATTGATACATACTGAGTGCTCTGGTGTATCAGAACATATCTAGCCTGTTTGAATGTGAATATCATTTGCGCATCTCTAACCTCCAGAATTCTTCAAAAATAAATCTGCATGTGACCTGAACAGCCAATGCTTCACCTTTAAATATAAGAGACCCACTATATTAACCTGTTAAATGACACAAAAATGTTGAGCTTAGCTGTGAATATAAGGGACCCTGTACTTTTCAAATGAAGAATTTGGGGTAAATCCTCATGTTATAATCGTGTAGCACTGGCAACTTTTGGAACATTTTTATATCTCATGATCCACATGTCTCTTGTCAATAACTAGTGGACATGCTGACTAGTGACCAATCATTTATTAGGCAACATTTTTGTTCCACAGGTGAGGTTTGAAAATAGTGAACATAGGTACTGCATTCTTCAAGTAAAACTAATGCATATACATTTCTGCTAGTTCCACACCAGTTATCACACACACATCTGCCAGTTCTAATCACGATTCTTAATCATGCCAAAAAGTGGTGGCTTTATACAACATTTAAATGAATGACTGTCCCCTGAGAACACAGCAACTGTATGTAAGTTTATACGCATTCACAGAAAACAGTTTGTTTGGTTGATAAGTGCAGCATCTTGTAAAACAAATTACCTATAAGGAACATGTAAAGCTTTCCACAATGCTGTTAAAAAAGCTATTCAGAAATCTGGTTGGGAAGTGATTTCACAAACCCCATAGTCTCAGACCCTAAACTCTCAACCTTCAAAATTTTCCATTATTTATCCTTCTTTTCAGATAAAACATTTTCTTCAAACTTTGCTGGGTAATTTCTTCTGCTCCAAAACAGAAATCTTTTTCAGTTATGAAACTGAGAAAGTATACCAAGAGCAGAAGATACACAGATAATGGATGAAAATGTATTGCTGATTAATTACAGTTTGCTAGTTGCCTCAGCAAATAAATAGCTTTCTCACAGCCAAAAAGCACAAGGAATATTTCTATCAATCCAATATGAAACCAACTGTCATTGTTATTTACCATACACTGGAAGAAATGTTGATGGTTTGAGAATATAATGCAAAAAAATTGTGAAACAGGCAGTTTTGCAGTGCAATAAAACACAGAACACGCAAAATCTGGAATTAGCAAGTAAACTAGAAAGACCTAAAAATAACGCAGAGAAAATGCCACGAGAGTTCACAAAGCACATACGAGAATCAATGTAAAGCTAACACTATGAATTAAGAAAGTCACAAGACTTTTAAATCAGGGTTCAATCTCATCTGACGTTACAAAGCAACCAAAAAGCCATGAGAATAGCTGAGAGAAAAGCCTCAAGGTGAGAAACAGAAGTTTCTTTTGGAGATGGGGAATAACTGTGCAAAGCAAGAACTGATGGTATAGAACTGAGAAATCTTAGAGAATGAGACCCCTTTCACTAAATGTTACATATCACAGAATATGAAATAATGTGAAAAAAAGCCACAAATTTTTTTAGACTCTTACTCACCACTTTTGACTGACGCTGATGGTTGCAGTACTCCGGCTCGCAACTGCTGTGTTGCTAGATTCAGTCCTGAGCTTAAAAGCTGCAATGCACGTACAAGCAGGACCAGCTGCTCAGCACGCCGAGTTCCTTCACTCTGTCTTGATCCTCCTCCTCCTCCTCCTCCCCCACCACCAACACTACCACCACCACTCCCTGCACCATCCGCTAATGCTGCTAGTGGAGTTGCGCGAGATGCTGCCAACTCTGCTACACAGTCCGACAGTGCTAACACGAAATTTAGTTTGGCCAGTGTCTCATTGTGTTCCCTCTGTAAAACATATAAAACAAACTCTGAAAATACGACACTTATTTGACACCTATTAAACATGTCACTAAAATACTATAAAATTAACCATATAAACTTGAACAAAATAAATTTTCTTCTGGTAGGACCTTATTCTTAACTACTTCAACAGAGATAAAACAGAGGCAAAATACCAAGAACTGACCCCCTGAACATATATTATCACCTGTGATTTAATTACTTTTAGACTGTTCATCAAAGACAACATCTACAAGGGTGATTATGCAGCAGTTCAAAGCCAGAGTTACCAACCTCCAACCATATATATATAAAATAGAAAGAAACTTCCACATGGGAAAAATATATTAAAAACAAACATTCCAAGATGTACCAAGCGGGAAAGCGCCGGTAGATAGACACAATAAAAAAACACACACACAAAATTTTGAGCTTTCTCAACCGGCGGTTGCTTCGTCAGGAAAGAGGGAAGGAGAGGGAAAGACGAAAGGATGTGGGTTTTAAGGGAGACGGTAAGGAGTCATTCCAATTCCGGGAGCGGAAAGACTTACCTTAGGGGGAAAAAAGGATAGGTATACACTCGCACACACACACATATCCATCCACACATATACAGACACAAGCAGACATTTGTAAAGGCAAAGAGTTTGGGCAGAGATGTCAGTCGAGGCGGAAGTGCAGAGGCAAAGATGATGTTGAATGACAGGTGAGGTATGAGTGGCAGCAACTTGAAATTAGCGGAGATTGAGGCCTGGTGGATAACGGGAAGAGAGGATATATTGAAGGGCAAGTTCCCATGTGAGGGTTTGTAGGCCAGTCATATAGCTCATGTCACGTGATTTCACCAGCTGATAAAGCATAGGAAGTAAATAATTCGTGAAACATCTATAGAAGATGGTTCTGCAAAAGAAGTGGCATTCCCCTTTGGTATTGGAGATCAGGATCCACTTTTAAATCATCTAGAAAATCAAAATGGTATTTCTCAAAATATAAGAACAGTGTCAAGATAACAAACGTATACTCACAATAAAGCTCAAATGAGCAATTACAAAGAGCCTACAGAGAGTTGACACAGTTCTTTAATTATGGGAAATACTATTATGACTATCTGGATGATTTAAAACTGGATCCTGACCTAAAACTGGGATTTAAGTGCATTAAAGTGAAATTTGCAATTTTGGTTGTGTTTACATTGTATAGATTAACACAAGTTGTTGCCCTGTAACTACTCCAGCATGCTGGAAGCTCATGGCTAACTTTAGGCGTGGGACCAAAGATTTGATAAAATTGTCTCTGAATGAGAGCTTCTGGGCCAACTGTGAGTTGGTTGTTTTGGGTGTGATTTCAGCAATGGTTAAGCCTGGTTGGAAGATGCGTCCAAGTGGAAGAGTAGGTAATGTATCAAAAGTTAATTGTGTGAGAGAGGAAGAACATCAATTCTGAGGTATCTGAACAACGTGACTGATAACTCAGGTGGTCTAAAGTGTTTTGTTCAATTTATGATTGACTTCAAGGAGAAAGATCATGTTGTGATCACAGACTCAGGGATTGAAATAAAGACGATTTTTATCAGAGACTGTAAGTGTTTAGAGTGGTGGTTAGACACAGGAATGACAAGGATAAGGGCTGATCTGTTTGGAACCAAAGGAAGGATTGTTGGAAAGATAGGTTAGGAACAGAGATAGTAGCTTTTACGATGAGGCATTCAGAGGCACTACCAAATGGCAAGCACGATTGGAGAAAAACAATGTGAGACTGTAGCTTTGCTATGGCAGCATCACATATGCAGAAGGGGGGAGGAAGGCACACTGTACTACTCTCATGAGTTTCTCAGAGCAGGTACCTTCCTTTGTCTTTGCCTTACTGTAAGTGTCAGCCACTACCACCACACATACCTACGAGTTGCTGTTTTGACTTCTCCCCTCATCATGTTCTCTGACCACCATGACAACTCATTTTGTCCAAGATTACAACTAACAATAGATAGGACAGATAGGGGAGTCAGTCAGACAGTCTCTCTCTCTCACACACACACACTCAGCACCTAACCTCTTTGGTGAATAAATCCTCATCCAAAAAGATTAAAATGTAAACAGAAATGCTTTTAGGGATAATTTTAATTGCATTACTTATTGTTATTTTGATTCAATGTTCTACTGTCAATAAGATTCAGTCAGCCAGGAACCTATTTTGAAGAGAGCTACCTTGGAAAAAAAGCACTACTGGAAATACAAAAGTATCTATAAGATAATTTGAAGCTGACTCTTCCCAAATAAAAATTCAATTCATCAGGAATACAGTTTTCAATGTGTCAGGTACATTTTTCTGCTGGCCCTTTCCTGACCTTCAAAGCTGTTTATTCCATCTTTGCTCTGCTGACTCACTCTGGAACACCCTGGTATTGCCTGTAGATCAGTTTTGGTAAATTTTCATTAATCATCCTGTATATTGAATATCACCAATTCTGATAATATTTGACTTAACACTCAACTTGAAAATGTCAACAAGTGTCTGCCATATATCACCACTTCTTTTCCTGTCTCTTTTTCTCACCTCCACAACTGATCAAAGAAACTGCATTTCAGATGCACTGTACTTTTATCCTTGCTAGTGAGGATCTGTATTTCAGCTTCATATAAACCAAAAGGTGGCTTACCTGCCCGATTGTCAGGTATTTACGTCATTGCCAAGTTAATTATATAAGTCTTATTTTCCATTCTTGTATGATTTCATCAATGAATCAGTTAAATAAAATTGATCATTGATAATCATTCAAGTTTCTCATTTGAGACAAACCATGGACATACTTACTGTCATTAACACTCATCATGAAAAATTCTGCCACTACTATAATGATAGGTATTTTGGGCATAGAATAAAAAGGCCTTTAGTAGATTCACTGAAGCATTATTTATAAAGGTAAAATGTTTGTTTAAATTGTGCACAAATACTGTTCGTTAAAGTAACAAGCAAGTGCAAGATAGTATAAATGAAGACATAAAAGTGAAGTAAACTACTTAAAATAGTGTAGGAAACACTTATGACAGCTGATCACTACACTAATACAGTACAGCAAATCACTCGTTGTTCCAGTAAAGGGCATATCAGCAAATGTTAATCTGTATTCGATGGACACATCTCCACTAGCTGGAAGGGAGACCCATTTTTCATGTTGGCCTTGCAATGGTGACGCCCATCCTAAGACGAATGAATGATCTCCAAACAGGTGCAGACTGTTTCTTGGGGCTAGTTCTTCCTTTACAGGGATGTCCATTAGCAACTTACTATTCCGTCTGGTGATCCTGTTAGACTATGGTGGTCCCTCAAATGGCTGAGACCTTGCAATGAGGATCTTTCAAGATATCAATCAACAAAATACAGCTTGATGATCATGCAGTGGATGATGGAGATCACTGATCTTCCTTGCCCCACCACATAATCAGTGATGGCTCTTCTAACAGTGGGGATGAGCGATTCCTACAGTTAGGTTAAATTTGTCAACTGGAGTTTCTTCATACATCCCAACAAGATTTGGACAGGCTCATTCACTGCAGTGTCAACCTACTTGGTGTAAGCAAATGAATTCCGCACAGGAGAGGTGTACTGTGAGGGTAACAAGCACAAACAATAGCAGAAGTTCTCAGAACAAGAGGACTATAATTCGTTAATCATAAGAATAAACGTGATGTAAACAAACACAAACGCGATGATTGGTCAGAAGCCATAGCACATGCACACTGGTGGTGTTACGATCTTGGAAGTAGGTCCTACTTATGCATTAGATATCTTATTACTAAGTTACGTTAAGTGAAACTTTAAGATACTCAAATGTATTAACAGCCATCAATGTTTTTTTGAATCATGCTTTAGCTATGTAGTGTTTATTTCAAAAATCGTGTGTAGCTACAGCCTCTGCAGTGTTGTGCTCCGATTGTCGCACTGTTAATGTGCGGTATGAAAATAGCTGAGGCTGCTTTCTGTTCTGTGGAACACGGTTAAAGTGTCGAGAAATGGGCTGTTCTTAATGTTTTTCATAAATTTACAGAAATAATTGACTCTGAAGTTTTTCCAGTTTGTATAAATTGTAAGACATTTCCAGGGGCAGATGTGGACTCTGACCACAATCTATTGGTTATGACCTGTAGATTAAAACTGAAGAAACCGCAAAAAGGTGGGAAATTAAGGAGATGGGACAGGAAAAACTAAAAGAACCAGAGGTTGTACTGAGTTTCAGGGAGAGCATAAGGGAGCAATTGACAAAAATGAGGGAAAGAAATACAGTAGAAGAAGAATGGGTAGCTTTGGGCAATGAAGTAGTGAAGGCAACAGAGGATCAAGTAGGTAAAAAGACGAGGGCTAGTAGAAATCCTTGGGTAACAGAAGAAATATTGAATTTAATTGATGAAAGGAGAAAATATAAAAATGCAGTAAATGAAGCAGGCAAAAAGGAATACAGACGTCTCAAAAATGACAGACAGGAAGTGCAAAATGGCTAAGCAGGGATGGCTAGAGGACAAATGTAAGGACGTAGAGACTTATCTCACTAGGGGTAAGATAGATACTGCCAACAGGAAAATTAAAGAGACCTTTGGAGATAAGAGAACCATTTGTATGAACATCAAGAGCTCAGACGGAAACCCAGTTCTAAGCAAAGAAGGGAAAGCAGAAAGGTGGAAGGAGTATATAGAGGGTCTGTACAAGGGCGATGTTCTTGAGGACAATATTATGGAAATGGAAAATGATGTAGATGAAGATGAAATGGGAGATACGATACTGTGTGAAGAGTTTGACAGAGCACTGAAAGACCTAAGTCGAAACAAGGCCCCGGGAGTAGGCAACATTCCATTAAAGAAGAATATAATAATTCCAACCCCAAAGAAAGCAGGTGCTGACAGATGTAAAAATTACTGAACTATCAGTTTAATAAGCCACAGCTGCAAAAATACTAACGTGAATTCTTTACAGACGAATGGAAAAACTAGTAGAATCTGACCTCGGGGAAGATCAGTTTGGATTCCGTAGAAATGTTGGAACACATGAGGCAATACTGACCCTACGTCTTATCTTAGAAGCTAGATTAAGGAAGGGCAAACCTACGTTTCTAGCATTTGTAGACTTAGAGAAAGCTTTTGACAATGTTGACTGGAATACTCTCTTTCAAATTCTGAAGGTGGCAGGGGTAAAATACAGGGAGTGAAAGGTTATTTACAATTTGTACAGAAACCAGATGGTAGTTATAAGAGTCGAGGGACATGAAAGAGAAGCAGTGGTTGGGAAGGGAGGGAGACAGGGTTGTAGCCTCTCCCCGATGCTATTCAATCTGTATATTGAGCAAGCAGTAAAGGAAACAAAAGAAAAATTCGGCGTAGGTATTAAAATCCATGGAGAAGAAATGAAAACTTTGAGGTTTGCCAATGACATTGTAATTCTGTCAGAGACAGCAAAGGACTTGGAAGAGCAGTTGAACGGAATGGATAGTGTCTTGAAAGGAGGATATAAGATGAACATCAACAAAAGCAAAACGAGGATAATGGAACATAGTCGAATTAAATCGGGTGATGTTGAGGGTATTAGATTAGGAAATGAGACACTTAAAGTAGTAAGGGAGTTTTGCTATTTGGGGAGCAAAATAATTGATGATGTTCGAAGTAGAGAGGATATAAAATGTAGACTGGCTTTGGCAAGGAAAGCGTTTCTGAAGAAGAGAAATTTGTTAACATCGAGTATAGATTTAAGTGTCAGGAAGACATTTCTGAAAGTATTTGTATGGAGTGTAGCCATGTATGGAAGTGAAACATGGACGATAACTAGTTTGGACAAGAAGAGAATAGAAGCTTTCGAAATGTGGTGCTACAGAAGAATGCTGAAGATTAGATGGGTAGATCACATAACTAATGAGGAAGTACTGAATAGGATTGGGGAGAAGAGAAGTTTGTGGCACAACTTGACCAGAAGAAGGAATCGGTTAGTAGGACATGTTCTGAGGCATCAAGGGATCACCAATTTAGTATTGGAGGGCAGTGTGGAGGGTAAAAATCGTGGAGGGAGACCAAGAGATGACTACACTATGCAGATTCAGAAGTATGTAGGTTGCAGTGAGTACTTGGAGATGAAGAGGCTTGCACAGGATAGAGTAGCATGGAGAGCTGCATCAGACCAGTCTCAGGACTGAAGACCACAACAACAACAACAACAACAACAACAACATACATTGGAGTTGACAAACAAGAACGACACTTAACTGTTGTGCAGTCGATAGCGAAACTGAATGTGGAATAAAAGTGGATATTCGTGTGTTGGTTCAAATCCCTCCTGTAACAATTTTTTTTCTTGTCCAATTTCAAACACCTACATCTTGTAATTATAAAACTCATCATTTTTTATGAATAACACATGTCTTCTTGTTTCTAATTACATATGGGATGTGAAATTCCTGTTGCCATTTCAAATAAAAATTCTTAATTACTGATGTTTTATGAAAGACTGTTTTTTTTTAAAATTAAGAAACGTAACATTTTAATTTTTTAAAGCAAAAATGAAAAATCAAATCCTATTTATTTGGACTATATCCATCGTTCTATACCACAGAGGTAGATAAGTACCATAGAAAATATGAAAAACAATCACTTTCACAGCATCAATCACACCATACAAATGCTGCATTTTTGCATCTGCTACTGTACTATTACAATATGAACACAACAGAAATGATCTGTAGCCAAGCTACGGGATTTGGTCTGAGAAGTAACAAGACAGTGAAGCTGGAACTAATGCACACACTTTTTCATGCATCATTGCCGAATGCTGGTGGGATATAGAATGGCTCGTTGTCAAAGTAGCAGATGACACTTCCAAAACTGAAATGCATTTCTTGGATTTGGATAATGAAGGAGCTAAAAGATTACTAAATGACTGACTGCAAGTAAGACCTTCAGTGGTTTCAATATTTAACTATGCGGTGAAATCCTTCAATACTCTCTTACGTTACACACAGCTTCTGTAGAAAAAATTACCCTGTGGTTAAGTCAGGAATTTTCATCATTCTTGTTTTTAATTACAATAGTAAGTTAGCTAAAAACGATAACGTGTTGCGGTTTTCGTCTAGTCATCTAAGGAGCATATTGTGGGAGATTTGCAATGTATTATTTCATTCTGCTTAAAACTTAAAGAGACATTTGAAGCTGTATTGCTCCTCTGCTGGTCGCTTTTTGTGTGTGAACTGCAACTGGCCACATCACTGCAGGCTAGCTGTACCAGCTGACCAGCCAGTGCTGTCCAAGTTAAATATGCTGGTTACACTGTTGTCCCATATTATCGCTAAGTCAATGTGCGCATAATGCACAGCACTAAACATATCCTTATTATCGTACTTGACAGTACTCTAGACAGCTGGGCTGCAGTACCGCGTGAAACAGAAATCCAATGAGGTTCCAGCAAACACGGAGGAATATATAGTGTAATGTTTACATCAGGTTTATTCTTATGATGAATGGATTATATAGCTTTACAGGTGGTTGTTGTAAACTTGCTCAAAATATTGTTACTTGCACAGAACCTCATCCTGGTGTAATGGCAATGTTTCTTGAAGGACAGTATATAATCAGCAGTAAGACCCCGATATACAGGTGTTGGGCAATGTTGAAGTCCTTTACCTTGCCATGTGGTGTCCAATTCACACTTGCTTCTCTATTCCGTAAGTGAAATGCACACATCTAAGTCTTCCTAGAATTTGGACTTAGATGATAAACATACTAAAGGCCAAGCATATCCAAAGATGAAGGTAAAATTTCTTCTACCTCTTCCCTTGGGCAGTCACTGCTGTATCACCTGCAAAGATGAATGTCTGGAGTGTTCCATAGTGAGCCGAGCACTGATGTAAATATTAAAAAGTGCAGGACTGCCTTGAGGTAGGCCATTCTTTTCTTAGCACTATCAGTTCTTACCCTGAATAAAAACACGGAATCTTCTATTCTGCAGTACACACTCTATGAAGGAAGTTAGGTGGTAATTACTGGTGAGCTGGTAAATTTTCTTCAGAAACTTTCTCTGGTTGGTAACTCTGTACTTACCCTATTCAAAACCATCCTCAGTGTATAGAATGGGGAGCAATATCTAACTGTAACGCAATTTTCCAGGTCAAAAATCAGCTTGTTGAGAAATGAACTTCCCTTTTATTGTGCTGTTAATTTGGTTAAGAAAAAGACATATGAAAACCTTGAGACTCTATGATACTGGATGAAAGCTTGGATCCTTACCAGGCTTCTGCAATGTAGCCCCTCGAGCTTTCTGTCACAGCCTGGGAATGTAAAACTTAGCTACGCACTCATCCATCAACTTAAGCAGCCACTGCCCTGTGATCCAGCCAAATTTTTGATCTATTCTACTCTGAGGTCATCAATGCCAGGAGCTTTATTCAGTTTCCAAGTGGAGATGGCAGATTCTAGTTTATTCAAGAAGGACTCTTGGAGGAGATGGTTCTCACACCCTGAAGTTCGTTCCAGTTGCTCTCGTGCACTCAGATTTTTAGACTTTCCATTCATGAAGAACTGAAATGCAATCTGCTGTTACTAAGATGAAGTTTCTAAGCCCCCTGCTCTTTACCCTCATTTTCTATCAGTGATCTCCACTTACGTGTACCATTTGCTAAGGCAGTTTGCAAAAATTCCTCACCAACCAGAATAGTGTGCTCACCAAATGGGTCTGTCTCAAAAAGACCTTTGTAGAGATCCATCAGCTGTTTATTGTTGCCAGTCAGTCGTGATATGCAGCTTGTAGAACACTCTCTTAGGGTGGTTCTTTTTGAAACACACTGGACATATGTGATAAACATCTCTTACACCTCAGGTTGTGGTGTGTTTGGAGCTTCTATATCGAGCTTGTTAGTGAACTTTATCGAATCAAACTTCTGAAAATTGAACCTCTGCTTCAAAAGCCACCTACTTTGGTTCTATGATGGCATTCACTCTACAGCTTCCAGCAACTTTGGATAACACAAAAATGTTACCTGGATTGTAGCATTGCTTACACTGACTACTGTGAAAGGATGCTAGCAGCTTTGGATCATCAATTAGCTGTAGACATGAGCCTCTGTCCAGATTTCCAGTTTTTCACCCAATGGTATCCAAATCTGGATACCCCCCAAGATGTATTTTGGCAGTTGTAGTCACCAGGGATGAAGTTTACATCCTGTTACTTGGAGTTGGTGGGTACCTCAAACATGGAATAGACACAAGAAGGCTTAAATGTAGAAGCAGTTCAAAAATGTGGCATGCTGAGGTACTTTTTCCACTGATTTTGAGAGAGAGAGAGAGAGAGAGAGAGAGAGAGAGGGGGGGGGGGGGATGGACTGGGCAGGGGAGTCTTTCTTGCAATTACTAAGGTATTATAACTGGGTCCCTTACTGTCGGTGTTGTACTGATAGTTGTAGAATGAAAATTGTCGCACTAAAGACACCATCTTTAAGGAAACTTAGACAAAACCACTGAAACTTCAAACTCGGTATTTAAAATAAAACCGAAAAGAATAGGACTATATATGAAGATGAGAAATAGTTCTCACAAGCTCTTCTCATTAGTCACTCATGTCTTTTATGTCCAGTCTTCCTAAGATTAAAAATGGAACCTGTTATAGGTTGTCTTTATGGGTAAGCTAGTAACATAGCCAAAGTCAGGTAGTAAATGGTGGATATCTGTTGAACCAATAATAAAGTTGATATGGTACAGCCTGAGTCTGAGAATCCAACAGCATTGTACACTACTGGCCATTAAAATTGCTACACCAAGAAGAAATGCAGATGATAAACGGCTATTCATTGGACAAACATATTATACTAGAACTGACATGTGATTATATTTTCATGCAATTTGGGTGCATAGATCCTGAGAAATCAGTACTCAGAACAACCACCTCTAGCCGTAACAACGGCCTTGATACGCCTGGGCTTGAGTCAAACAGAGCTTGGATGACGAGTACAGGTACAGCTGCCCATGCAGCTTCAACACGATACCACAGTTCATCAAGAGTAGTGACTCGTGTACTGTGACGAGTCAGTTGCTCGGCCACCATTGACCAGACTTTTCAATTGGTGAGAGATCTGGATAATGTGCTGGCCGGGGCAGCAGTTGAACATTTTCTGTATCCAGAAAGGCTCGTACAGGACCTGCAACATGCGGTCGTGCATTATCCTGCTGAAATGTAGGGTTTTGCAGGGACTGAATGAAGGGTAGAGCCACGGGTCGTAACACATTTGAAATGTAACGTCCACTGTTCAAAGTGCCGTCAATGTCAACAAGAAGTGACCGAGACGTGTAACCAATGGCACCCTATACCACCACGCCAGGTGATACGCCAGTATGGCGATGACGAATACACGCTTCCAATGTGCGTTCACCGCGATGTCGCCAAACATGGATGTGACCATCATGATGATATAAACAGAACCTGGATTCATCTGAAAAAATTACGTTTTGCCATTTCTGTACCCAGGTTTGTTGTTGAGTACACAATCGCAGGCGCTCCTGTCTGTGATGCAGTGTCAAGGGTAACCACAGCCATGGTCTCTGAGCTGATAGTCCATGCTGCTGCCAGTGTCATCAAACTTTTCGTGCAGATGGTTGTTGTCTTACAAACGTCCCCATCTGTTGACTCAGGGATTGAGACGTGGCTGCACAATCCGTTACAGCCATGCGGATAAGATGCCTGTCATTTCAACTGCTAGTGATACGAGGCCGTAGGGATCCAGCACAGCGTTCCGTATTACCCTCCTGAATCTACCGATTCCATATTCTGCTACCAGTCATTGGATCTAGACCAACGTGAGCAGTAAGGTCGCGATACGATAAACCGCAATCACGATAGGCTTCAATCCGACCTTTATCAAAGTCGGAAACGTGATGGTACGCATTTATCTTCCTTATACGAGGCATTACAACAACGTTTCACCAGGCAACACCGGTCAACTGCTGTTTGTGTATGAGAAATCGGTTGGAAAATTTCCTCATGTCAGCACGTTATAGGTGTCGCCATAGGTGCCAACCTTGTGTGAATGCTCTGAAAAGCTAATCATTTGTGTATCACAGCATCTTTTTCCTGTCAGTTAAATTTCGCATCTGTAGCATGTCATCTTCGTGGTGTAGCAATTTTAATGGCCAGTAGTGTAGTTTATCGTTCACTTCAAGGTGTTCCATATGCAGATGGTATTAATATGTGTCAACAACTTGGAAAACAATGCAGGAAAATTCAGTGCAAGACACATTGCAGAAAATTAAGAAAAATGAACCTCCATGAAACCTGATGGAATTATTAATACATACGAACTAAACCAGAGGCTAATTCCTATAGACTTCAGCTCCATCTTTCACGTAATGTTATCTTCCTTCTGATCAAAAGACCTCCAAAGGTTGGAAAGATAAGGATTTGCACTGTTAACTGTTGGACACTGCTGTTTCCCATTATCTAAAGTCTCAGCTTTATCCATTGGTATTATTTTGTTACTGGATTCTTCTGCAACACATTTCTAGGAAAAATTTACTTCAAGATGAACAAAGAATTGTGATAGTTTTAATATAATCATAAAAGTGTGTTTTCATTCTTAAGAAGAGGTATACAATATGAAACATTCACTGTTCATTCTATTTGTGGTAAAGTATAGCATAGCAGTAATGTTTTTATGGGCCACTGCATAGACAGAGAAATAAAAAACAGACAACAACATTTGGTAGCTGAATATCATCACCTCCATATAACAAAATAATATCAGGGACAAAGGTACAGAGCAAAAAATTATAAAGTATGAAAAAATTGGAATACCCATAAAACACTCACAAAAAATGACATGAATTCACCACATTCCAGAAAAAAGACTTTACTATCATTTGATCTGTAAAATGCCATTACGATAAACCAGACTAAGAGAAACAGAATAAGGGTCTAAGAAAAATAACACACAGAATTTCTATATTATCTTCAGAGAAGAAATGTCAACATAACGAGCACCTAGTTTCTGTATTTGGTTATCAGATGGGGCTCTGGAAATAAAGAGAATTGTAAACTCTTGGTGATCCACTTTGTATGAGCAAAAATCTTAAGTACTAACATCAACATCTTTTTTAATGAACTGTTTTTACACGGAGAAAGCAAACCAAATGGTGTGTATGTTTCATTAAGACCACGGTTGTTAGTTTATTTCAATAAAACAAAACACATTAGGTGACAAAAATACGCATTTCCTTGGAGTTGTAAGATAAATTTCAAATACCTTCACTGATTTCACAAATAAACTTAGAAAAAAGTAGGCCTCCTGAAAGAAGTGTACAAGGCAGGGAAGAGTTGTGTAAACCAACGCTATAGGTAACCACCAATAAAATGTTTGTCCTACTATTTCACTATTGTTGGTTATTGGTCACTGTGTTATTTCTATTATTTTACAGATATTGTATGAATTTTTTTTTTTTTTTTTTTTTTATTTTTTATTTTTTTTTTTTTTTTTTTTTGAGAAATACATGAGTAAATAGCGTACAAACTGCCAACGACTGCCACAATTTTTTTCATCTTATTGTCCATACTTTCTAATATGCAAATTATTTTTGAAGTGACAAAATGTACTAGAATAACTAAAATTATAAAATTCAGCACTGTACAATGTGCTTGCGGTGAGACAGTAGCAATTCCTGAAATCCATCGGCCGTGGCCTCTGACCTGCCAAGGAGCACCGCAGTCCTTGAATAAACCACGAAAATCTGCTGCATTATGCCACACACGACCAGACCTGGCCTGCAGGCCAATTGGTGAGACTAGATCCGACAAACAGGGCCTGCACATTAGTGGGAAATGATTGGCTTCAGATCAGCAGGCCCAATCCATTAGAGATATCTGCAGAAATGGCCTGAGGTTTTGGCTCGTCGTGGAAGTACACTTGTGTGGTCAGTTATTCACATGTCACAGATACCATGTTGATGAAATGAGACCTTGAGGATAAGTAGCATCTCACTGTAAAGATGATCTGAGCTACAGACAGGCACACAGAAAAGACAATGACACTCTCATAACTATTGGCCACACTCTTTGTCAGAAAATTAGAGCATACACAAATTCACACAGTCACTCATACACAACACATACCCATGACCACTGTCTCTTGTAGCTGCACCAACAATCTCTGAGAATAAATCCAAACAAAGCACTCCTCACGCCTCCCTGCCTCTAGTCGGCAGCTGCTACGCTAACAGCAAGAAGTGGGGCGGCACAGACTGCAAGCTGAGGGGAATGGTAAGAAGGGGAGAAGCAGTAAGAATGAGGGAGTAGGGAAGCGACACATGTACTCAGCTGTGCCCAGCCAGTGATAATGCACAACATCTCAGTAAACAAACAATTTCATCTACTTAGAAAAAAACAATATTTTTTCTAGAGGTTTTTTGCTCAGATTTCCCTGATGTTTTCCTGATTTCCCTGACACACCTAAAATTCCCTGATTTCCAGAACTTGTGGCAACTCTGCAAAGTGGCAACCCTACAACATATAATCAGAATCCTCAACAATAGAGAACTTAACAAAGCAATAAATGAACTTAAAAACAATAAAGCTCCAGGTGGAGATATGATGGCAGCAGAAATGTGGAAAATAAGTGGTAAAAGCCTTGAATGAAAGGGCATCACCATTTACATGTCAGTCATGCAGTAAGCCAGCGTTACAGCCGCAATCAGGCACTACGTTCAGGATGTAGACTGTGATGAAGTGTGGTACAGGAATTGATACATTACTTGCTTGTCATAAATGTATTTATTGAGAACAAATGAGTAAAATAAAAGAACACTTCAGAAAATAACTTCTGATTGCAATATCTGGTGATCTCAGTAAATAGTGCTTGAACAGAAGTCCCACTCCAATGCTGTACTGGAGGGTCAACACTCCTCAGTGACAAACGTGTCGACCAATACATGATCATGGGAAACAATGGTTGCATGTTCGCAATGAAGTGAACTTTGTTTGCAATTGCAAGTCACCATGCACTTCACAGACACAATGAAATGAAAGTGAAAATGAATGAAGAGCACCAAATAAACTTCCATACACATTAGTGTAGAGCTTGTAGTAAGATTGTCCTATGCGGTCCGCGAATCGCAGAAATGGAATGTAGAAAATGTTTCCGCAGTATATGATGGCTCAGCTTGCACTGCTATTGCACCACATACACTGCCAGAATTTTGCCTATCGGTAAGTGTGTGCCAGAGGATACTTGACGTAGCTAACTCGTGCAGGCCGTGAGCAGCTTCAGTCCATTTATGCATTTTTGGTTCATGGCTGCCACACAGATCCCACTTAGAACATGGAGCTCAGGAACTGCGAGAAAGCTTAGGATTATGTGGCAGATATCTGGATTTTGGGTGCTTCATAATAACAACAGCATGAGTGGTATGGCAGCAGCCAGGTGACCAGTAATTGGGCGGTGGCATATCATGTCAGCTTGTGGGTCTGGTCAAGCACACAGAGGACATTTCTTTTGTGTAGTTGGCCATTGACACTACCAACACTGCTCAGAGTTCACAGAGACATATGGTCAACGGAGCAGGTGTGTAACTCACTCCAGACATGACGTAACGGCACAGAGGAGGCACGGAGACTACATGAAGTGTGTATATTCATGCGAGTACAGTGTCGTGGTAACCTGAACGCAGATCCCGAAACTGCAATGGACAAGTGTGATTGCACATAAGACTATGTCCGTAGTAACTGGAAAGAGCATGGAAAACCAGTGTGGTAGTTAATCTGGCCTCAAAGCCCAACACAGCGGAGTCGTTGGGACGTAAGTCCAGGAGCTGCGACGTTTACATGGGAGGTGGTATCCATAGTTTGACTGGAAGAGATGACAGGTAGGTGACACATTGTTATGACATGGCAAGGGCATTTGAAATGGATGTAGTAACTGGCACGCATGACATAGTGGGGTAGGCGCAGAAACCTGGGCACAGCCTGGGTCGCTGTGATGGCTGGCTGGGCAAGAATGGGAGGCGATGAGGCACGTGTGATGATAGCTGATGGAAGCAGCTGGCTGTTGCTGCACCACATTTTCAAATTAATTATTGAATCAATCAGCTGGTCATTAGCAATATTGGCCAGCAGTTTATAGTGGCCAAAGAAACCCACACTCAAGATTGGCTCGTTGACTTCAGAAACAGTGAATGTCCATGCAAATGTGCTGTGCAGTCCAATGTCCAAATTTTGGGGATGTGTGCCATACATTTTTCTGGTTGAATTATTTGCCTCTTTAAGAGACAGTGCCTTAGCTTTCCGGAGGTCTCTTAGCATACATCAAGAGAAAATAGAGTGGAACCTGTAATGGCACGATACTTCACACTGACAGCCCATTCCATTACAAAAAATATGCTTGCATATTGTGATGCTGCAGGCAGGTACACATAGGCCCAGTTGCAGCTGGCTTTTGTGTGTGAGCTGGGAGGCAGACACTTCGTCGTTTCATTGCTGAAACAGGCATGATACCAGCTGCTCTGATTTTGGCAGGGTACTGCATTAACGGCTGGTGTTGCATGAGTGGGAGGGGCGGCTTGATTGGCTGCCACTATGGTGCCTGCTGCCCTCTGTCTGAGAGTGCATCAAATGGTCAACCTATGAGCTGAGTGCTGCCACCTGTGCAGCCAAGCTGTGAACTATGTGGTGCAGGTCGTCATCCAGGCCAGGAGGTGCAGTAGGCATGTGTCGCCCTGTAGCAGAAATTGCCAGTCCTGCCATGAGAGCAGTACTGGGCACCACTGCCAGTGTATCATGTAGCCAATTAGCCAAGTCTGCAACAGCCTCAAGCTGCATTTCTGTCTGAGAGCCAATGACTGCTTGCAATTCTGCAGCGAGGCTGCAAACCCAGACAGTGCACAATAGTGAACCTGGAACCATATCTCACTGCATGAGGCTCTGCAGATGGCTACAGCCTCACACGGTAAATTCATAAAGTTCTTATAGACATCTGGCTGGAGGAAACAATCCCTAAAGAATTGTTAAAAAGGGGGGAAAAAACTAAAGGCACGTGTTGATTAGCATGTAACTCATAAAAGTAGTTTCTGCAAACATTTGCCAATTTTTTTACATTAGAACAAAAACTAACTGAATGAATTAAAAACAGAGGCCATCGTTCAAATTAAAAACTTTATAAGAATGTCATGTGCAATTTTTCTCTGACTTTTGCGAACAGTATTTATTACTTTTTATCACAAATGTAACACATTCAAAAACAGGGATACAAAAATGCTGCAAGCTAGATCCTGAGAGACCACCTTTTAATTACTCTTCAATTACTGAAAACATTTATTTCACATGTAAAGTCAGCTAAAATTTAAAGACTACACTACACTGTCATTATACTTTCCTTTCTGATGAAACAATCAGTTAGTTTTTTCACACTTTTGTAGCTGACAATGGCCAAGTACGCATATTTATGGATTCTCAAAGTGCATCTGTTTTACTTCATCTGCCTTTGTGTCATTCTCCTTTTCAACACTGATATTGTCATACTGGTAATGAACACATGCAACTTCTGCAAGTTGAAGAAAAACCTCCAGCAACTGGCAAGTTTGGCAAGTACTTGCAACAAGATGCAAGAAACTGTTTCCACTAACTCGCAGAAACTATTTCTGCTGCAGATCGAACTTATGGAAGTCGACTTGCTGAGTGTGTTTTCACATCAAATAACTTGCAGAGGTAGCTTCTACAACTGAGTAGTGAATGTTTACTTGCTGGCGGACACATGCCTTAATACAAATAATTAAGAGAGGGGATTCATTGTTGCCGGGCACTTACAATATTCTTTAAAAAATCATACTTATAAACCTTGAAACACAAATGGACCATTTAAATGGCACGTATCTAGCAGGTTTTAGGAAAGGAGGATCCTGTGTGGAACAAATTCTTCATTTCAAGACGGTCTTACAAATCTGCAAGGACAGATGAATGAAAGGTGATCACCTTTTTAGACTTCAAAATAAAGGATACAATTCAATAGATAGATGTACACTGTTTAATGGATAGAAAGACAAGATCATTCATGACATAAACAGTATCTGATACCAGCTCAAAAGTTAAATTCCAAGGTGAAACATCTGGAACTTTTGATACAAAAATGGGGTTCCAACAGGGAGGCAGACTGTCCCCCTTTACTGTTCTATCTTTTACAAGTAAAAGTAATTAGGACGTGGGATGGTGAAGTAAGAGGAATTACCATTGGCAAACTAAAATTCATTTATGATATTTAGCTCATGCAGACGACCCAACAATCTTTTCAAATAATGGAGATAAGGCAATTCATTCCCTGCAAATACCAGGAAATAGCAGTAAAAGTGGATTAAAAATTTCTTATGAAAAAGCCCAACACATGGAAGGTTCTCCCCGATGGACAACTTAGGTGTAACAGTTTGGCGAAACATCTCAAATACCTAAATTTAAATACCTGGCAGAAATCATCCAACTACCTTGATTTAATTATGAAGCAAACAAAGATTTATTAAATACCAAAAGCTTTTGTAATTACCTGGAATAGACACAATAAAAAAATCAATATTTTCTGATGCAAAATTAAGGCATTACATCACACTCACCACACGTGAAGTGTTATATGCATCTGAGACTATAATCTTTGGAGGTAGATCACTAACTCAAGACATAGAAGAAGAGGAAGAAGAAAGAAAGGAAAATATTAGGGAAAAATTTTAGCAGAGTTTCTATTGAGGGAATCTGGATGAGATGGGGTTCTAATTTGGAGAAAATCTGAGGCACGTTCAGGAAAAGAAGATTGAAATGTTACAGGCACATTCTCTGAATGAATGATAACAGATGACAAAAAAGATCCTTTCCTTGCCCTCTCAATGAAAGTTAAAAAAATTGAATATTTGAAACTGAAAAAGATCTTTGGGAAATTACCATTACAAAAAAAATCTACAGGACAGAGCTGCATTCAAAACTTCAGTTAACAAGCATCAGTTTGATGCTAAACCAAATGCTACATCTAAGAGAAGATTGACAGCTGAATATACGAAAAACCAGAGAGAAGATGAAGAGATTCTGGGAGAAGAAGGAAGCAAGCTCATCAGTGAAGTAAGTTCACATGTGCTCCATAGCTGGGTATAATGATGAAGGAAAAAAATTAAGCAGTGCACACGAGGAGGAAATTTCTCTGAAGCATAAATATTACATGATCCATATCTAATTGGCATTTGTGGTGACCTTGTGGTGCTGATGGGAGAAAATCGTGATGTAATATGTTTACAACCAAGTACAGACCCATTGTTACAAGTCTTTGTTGCAAACTCTTTGTAGCCCTGGTATGCAAAGAACCATGTCCACATGCAGGTTTGATTGAAGGAAAGCAGAAAGTTGAAATCTGAGTCATATGCAGTGTTGCTGAAAAAAATTGTGCAAACAAAGGATTGCTGCATCTCTTGGCAAAGCAGTATTTCAAAAAAATATTTTACTTTTGGCACAAAAATTAAAATGCACGGTTTTTGGATTCACATGTTTTTTCACAACATAATTTTCTCAAATGATTGTAGATTACCTATTTGGTAAAAATATTCAACTGTTTCGCATTTTATAGTCTAACATTGTAGTTTGATGATGAAGTGGTTACATTTTCATTATTGGTCGTATTTATTATGATATTTCAAAGTTAAATAACTCACTGCCCACTCTTCAAAGAATTAGAAGTGAATTATTAGAGCAAATTCTGATTGTTAATCTAAGGGAAGCCAAACTAGCAATGTGACATTGTCGTTTTTTGAAATGTGTTCCTCAACCATCTGCAGAAGACATTCAAAAACTTCTGCCACCGTCTGCAAGGAATTTCTGAATCCCATTGCAACATCTTTGTTTAAGGAATCAAGAAGATCATGCCATCATCTGTTTCCTTCAAACAAATACTATATGAATGTGTTAAGGCATTTCCACACTCAGTGCACTGCACTGAACACATTCAGGCTGTTGTGGGTACATAAAACTAAGTAGAATGTACACCCTCAGTTGGACTGGGGCTGTGTTGCCCCGCACTGAGTTATGTTTTCAAGGATTCCTGGCATTCACCACTAGTTGGCAATGGCAATCATTTTCACTGTTGCAATGAGGTCAACAAAACATTTATAAACTATATACACTAACTTCCCCCATGACTGTTAAGGAAAACTTCATAAAAATTCCTAAGGTAGTTTCTCTATTAGAGCAAGCTCACAGTTAGAACTGTGGCAGATTACTTCTACGTATATATGTGTAGATGGAAGAAAAAGTAATTTAGTAATTTTATAAAAATTGTTTTCTGCCACCTGAAGGTGCACTATTCTATACTGCAGGTAAATTGAAAGTAACTATATTGATGTTATTTAATGGACTTCCTTATTAAAATTAATGAATAATACCCAATACTTTCAGTTTGGAAATAAGAATGAAGACAAGTTGATAAACTTACTTCTAATAGTGTTTCTTCAGGAAGTTCAGGAGCTAGGAAAGTTATAGGCCCTTCAATTGCAGGTGCTGGAGAATTGTGGAAAAGCCTCTGAATTCCTCCAGCTTCTGTAAAAGATGTCCACACCAAATAGATTTTTGTCTTTTGTGCAAAGAAAACAATATTTATGAAATAATTTGTTCACAGCAATCAAAATACCGTATTTACTCGAATCTAAGCCGCACCCGAAAAATGAGACTCAAAATCGAGGAAAAAAAATTTTCCCGAATCTAAGCCGCACCTGAAATTTGAGACTCGAAATTCGAGAGGAGAGAAAAGTTTTAGGCCGCACCTCCAAATCGAAACAAAGTTGGTCCATTGTAATATGAGACACAATTTAGGTCGAATGAATGACGATACAGCTACAGTAGTTTGGTTCGAGTCGTAAGCTTAGAAGTTAAGCTTTACCAGGTAGCCATTGCTATGCGTTAGGCGCTCCGTCCGTATTTATACAGGTACCCTTCCTTTTTCACGCGCTTCGTCTAGTTTGAATTCATTACTTATTTTTCTTTGATCTGATAAGTGCCGATCTCTTTGTTGTAGGTGTTTACGTCACTCTAAACTGAAAATGCATTACTGTACTGTGTCATGCATTGTTTGTCGCATTCTGATTATGAGTGTTTACGGCCTATCGCCGCTCACGGCATGGCTTGCTTTTGTGCGCGCTACAGCTGCTTTTTAAATATGATAGAGGAATCGTCTCATTAGGAAACAATGGCAAGAGACTGCTATTTGTTGTTACTTACACTGCTTCTTTCTTTGATAATGATCAAAAGGAACCAAATAATAGACTGCGTATGATGGAAGATGTTCTGAACGAGAGTTTAGCGAAAATTTTACTCCGTTTGAAAATCTTTGCAGTCGCCTCTTTTGTACATTATATTCTGCACAGAAGTTAAGAGTCGTTTTAGATTTAAATATCTAGTTAATTGCCGTGCTTCATTTCAAACTCTATTACTATTAGGCATACGAAAAATACGAATATAAACATGACATGATATGTATATTCTTCCGCATTTGCTGTTGTCTCACTCTAGTTTCGTAGTTTATTAGACAGACAGGATTTAAATGAGACAGCAACAAACACAAAACAAATACATGGCTAAATGTTTATATTCGAATTATTCTTATGGTGAAGAAAATACTGCACGTGATTCACAATTCATAAAAATTCCTATTAGCAACCATCTCTTCTCACAGGTAGGAAAAAATTCAGCACGTAGAGTTGGCGATATTGACAAACATCCCAAACAGTCCTCCAGTCGGATTTTCGTAGTACACTGAAATGCTGTTACATTCGAAGATGAACAATACGGAATTTGTATTTACTTCGTTGGATACTGTATGAAAATGCAGTGGTCGAAATTCGGGGCGGAGAAAAAAAAAGCTCGTCTTCCACCTTCTTTTTTAATTTATTTACTGATGCAGAGGTTTTGGCGCCAGTATTTATCTTTGTGACTGCAAAGCATGCCTGTGTAGCGCTGCATATATTCGACGACAGAAGTTAGTTGTGGCGGCACCTACCAAATTTTTCAGAACTTCCGCTTACTTTGCACTCGATTCTAAGTCGCAGGCTGTATTTTGGATAACAAAAACTGACAAAAAAGTGCGGCTTAGATTCGAGTAATTACGGTATTCAAATAAACAGGACAGTGATGACAGTGCATATTATTTACAATAGAATAACAATGCTTTTTGTGAATGTTATCATGGAGCTTCTGTACATTGTCATAAATACGTAATTCTTGATAACTTTAATTATGTCTTGACCACACTTTAACTTTTTATCAGCTTTACACGTATTACTTTCCGTCATGTTCAAAAGCTACCAAAATACAACATAAAACTGGTATCAGAAGATATGAAAATATGATACATTTCACTACTGATAAGAGACAGTTACAACAACTAAAATGTGGCTTCCTAGCTTACCATTCCTATGTCAGTCATATAAAAACATTAATTACATTGTATCATGTCAACATTCTCGAGCAGGAGACAAGTGCAAACTGCTACCAATTGAAAATTTTCAAAGCCATGTGGACTAAACCACTAGGCAGCTCTGGGTAGATGCTACAGCCTGCAATTTATTTCTGTTTACAGCCACAGCCTTCATCTTTATAACATATAAAATGATTTCATCAGTCAATAGGGAATTACAATATTTCACAATACAATGAGTTACAGATTTTTTTTTTCTTAATCTAATATATTGGAAAACATGCTGATTGGCACTGGGGCCAACTGCCTGTTAACAAACAAATTTTTTGTCTTATTTATAACTTACAGCACAAATTACTACCTAGAAGGTTGTAAGGGACTTGACTAAAAATTGGCACATTTAAGATACTGTACATAGGATCTTCTGTGCTTGTATGACCACAGAACTGTTTTCTGTGAATAACAAACATTGTAGATCACAATGTCACAATTAACATGAGGGGGAAGAGGTGCACAATATTAATCTTCACATACTAAAAAATCCTGTACAACAAAAAATCCTGTACAGCTTAAATAAAATAATGTGAAAGCATTGTGAAGCAGCTATAGTGGAACTGTTGTCAACAGTTATCACCTTGGGCCAAGCAGCGCGAGGCGCTGAGCAGCTGCTTGTGAATACTCTACTGCCATAATTCAGGGAGTATACATAAGCCCTTCTATGGTTGTACAACCATAATACCGTTTTTCTGTGAAAAACAAGCATTGTAGAATCCCATGATGCAAATTAAAAAATGGGGGAAGGGGTACACAACATTAATCTTGGCATATTACAAATCCTGTAAAGCTATTTGTAATACTGTGACTACAAATGTTTGTAAAAGAGACAACTTTAAGTGAAATAATGCAATTCCATTGTGAAACAGCTATAATAGTGCTGTTGTCAACAGTTTTCAACTTGTGCTAAGCAGTGTGAAGCACTGAGCAGCCACTTATGAAAACTATCGGCCATGACAAATCCGCATGTATGACACTAAATATACAGAAAGAAATTAAACATTTACTCACCTTGTGCACAAAACAAAGCACAGAAAGCCACACGAAGGTGCATAATCTTGGAGGTAAAATACTAAATGGTACATCATTTATTACAAAAAAGTTAGATCTCTGTACAGTATATTTATAAATAAGAAAAGCACTCGGCAGCTAAAATGGCAGCAAAAAGTAAGGATGACTATGACATACTAGAGAACATTCACTGAATGTATAGTAAACAGATTCAGGAAGTCTAATATCAATTTAGGATTACAAATTAACAGGGAACAAACTGTGACACTTGACTGAGGCCAGGCATGATAAGTATGATGGCATGGAAGTTGAAAGGAGTCTGCTGAGGCACACCTGTATGTGGTACCCACATATGGTAAACAATGTATGTCTTTGATAGGCTTTATAAAGCGATCGCTGACTGTGCACAACTGCAGAGCCGAAGATACTGCTTGTGGTCTTACATTGTAGTGTTTGAGTAAGAGAGTGCTTCGCGCACAGTTGAAGAAAGCTGTCGGTGAGTGAAAGACGATGGATTAGGAAGTTTTTGTGGTGTGCTCTGTGAAGCCACTAAGTGTTAGATTAATGTACGTATGTCAATATTGTTGAACACGGAAGTAAGAAGTCTTCATGTAAGCAAGGTAAAGACGTTAAATAATTATGATTTTTGTTTCGCCAGCACGTTAGTATAGACCACTTGGCTGATAATTTGTAATTGTCAAGTAACCCCAGAAGGTATGTAAATTGATTTGATAATAAGATTAGTTAGATATTTCACTTTTGTAATGTTTCTAAGATTTGTTAACAGAGCTCTATTAATCTGAAGATCTGTATTCATGCCCTTTTAGTGAGGTTAGATAATACTTATTGTACCAATCTCATTGGTTGTGGATCAATTTGTAAATATGATGTATTTTTTTGACCAAATTCAATTGTCAAATGTTTTGAAAAGACAAAATTAACTTGCGATATAGTTTTGCTAAAAACAAATCAGTGTTAGTAATTCACCACAATCAGTACCGCTTCCCTGTCCAAGTCATATGTTTTTCTAGGAAGTTCGATTTTTTCAGATGTTTTCATTTATCAGCCAAAAGAATTTCATGTACATTTAAAGTATTACGGCCAGCACTGCACGCTGCTGAGCCTGTAGCTAGCATATTTATATTTTTTTCATGAGAGACCAGAATATATTGCGTTCCACTGTTGCTGTTTTAGAAGTAAGATAGTTTAATTTGTTTGTTATGTGCACAGGGACCAAAGTTATCAGTTTTGAACAGGGCCACAGGATTCAGAGCCTGAATGTATTCTGCAGTGACTGTATTTCTTTATTGGTATTGGGAATGGGATTTCCAATCAGTTCACATTAAGTTTTGTCAACAATAACACAGAGTAAGCACACCACTTGCAGTTGCAACACTCTACATGATAATTCGAGTTCAGTACCCATCCCACAGTTCAGACATTCATTCAAAAATTTATTTAAAGAATGTTATTTGATATGTGCACAGGCAATTACTTAAGAATCTAAAAGAATACCGTATTTAAAGAACATTACAGAGTTTACAGGCTTAAGTGTGGTTATTCCAAAATTTTATATAGGACAGACTGTCAGGTCCTTCAAAAAACGTTTTAGAGAGCATACATGTGACAGCAACAAAGACTGTATAAAAATGAAACTTTTATGAAACAGCCACTCGTTAAACAAAATCCAGACCAATCTTAAAATTTTGCGCAATGCCCCAATGGGGCTGCTATTAAATACATCTCAGAAATTGGAGATTTTTCAGAGTAAAACAAAACTGTCATCAGAAATACTAAACAAACAAACAGATTTCACCAAGAACTGGTTTTTCAATCCATTTAAGGAGCACTTATAGTTATGCTGCCATTCTGGGACTTCAGTAGAGAGTGACGCACTACAGTTTGCCACTACACAGTATTCTATTTGTGATAAATGGCGTACCATTCTGTATTTTACCATCAAGAATATGCACCTTTGTGTAGCTTCCTCCTGTGCTTTGTTTTGAACACAAGATGAGTAAAAGTATATAATTATTTACTGCATATTTAGTGTCATATGTGCAGATTTGTCATGGCTGATAGAGTATTCACAATTAGCTGCTCAGCATTTCATGCTGCATGGCACAATTTGAAAACTGTTGACAACAGTGCTGTTAGAGACATTTCACAAGGCTTGTGTGTTATTTTATTTAAAATGTCATTTCATTAACATTTACTGTGACAGTGTTACAAACAGCTTTACAGGATTTTTTAATATGTTCAGATTAAAATTGTGTACCCCTTGACACCTCCCCTTCCCTTAATTGCAACATGACGATCTGCAAAGTTTGTTATTCACATAAAACAATTTTATGGTCATATACTCACAAAAGATCCTAAGTACGGTATCTTAAATGTGTCAACTTTAATCAGTTCCCTTACTACCCTCTAGTAATCTATATAATTTTAATTTTTATTAAATATTTATGAACTTCTACTGATGGTAGTAGTTTATGTGTTTTAAGTTGTGAATAAAAAGATTTATTTGTTAACAGAAAGTTGGCCGCAGTGCCAATCAGCGTATTCTTCCAGTGTATTAGATTAAAGAAAAAATCCGTAACATATTGCTCTGTAAAACATTGTAAATAATTCCCATACTGACAGATGAAATCATTTTATAAATTGTAATGATGAAAACTGTGATTGTAAACAGAAATAAATTGCAGGCTGTAGCACGTACCCGGTGACACCTAGCGGTTTAGTCCACTTAGCTTCCAAAATTTTCACTTTGTAGCAGTTTGCACTTGTCTCGTGCTCGAGAATGTTGACATGATACAATGTATCCAATGTTTTTATATGACTGACATAGCACTGGTAAACTAGGAAGCTATATTCTAGTCATCATAATATGTCTTTTGTCACTGGTAAAATGTACCATATTTTCATATCGCCTGATACCAGTTTTGGGTTGTATTTTTATAGCCCCTGAAAATGACAGAAAGTCAAAACGCATAAGGTTGATGAAAAATAAAAGTGTGGTCAAGTCATAAGTTATTAAAAGTGCATCCAGAAGGCCATGTCATCTCACAGCATTTTCACGCAAACAGCAAATATGTAACTTGCACCTATTAAGAGACAAAATTTCTTTTTTGAATGGTTGTGTTATAGTGAGATCACTATTCTTCTTTGGAGAAGATTGCACTTACCTTGACTGGAATAGTGGTGAGTAAAGTTGAGGACACTGGAATTTGTTGAAGGGAAAAATATGGATGGCATTGCTACACTAATGAGTGAATTAAACACTCAATTTAAAATTAAGTGACAGGAGAGAGTGTGGCAACTTCTGTTACATAATATGTTTTTTACTACCAAATCTTTGTGTGAACTACAGTGAAACTAACTATTTGCCCAAAGCATTCCAATTTCTAACCACCCAAGATTAGAGGAGTATGTAGTAAAGAATGTCATTGACACTTAGTACCTTGGCAGTTGCTGCTTTCAACGGTTCAGCAGCAAAGCTGCTCAAATAATATTACATGAGCTTTAACAACATTTAGTTTTGCTTCAAAGATACTGAATATTAAAAGTGAATCCCTTTTGTCTTTTTTATTCTTTATCTGACCATAACAATGTTCCCCTCATGAACAACTAATGAACACAATGGCTACTGCACTACATTCCTGTGATGACAACAATAACTGCTGAAGAGTGTGGGGAGTCAATACGGCAACAAAACAATAATAATATTGTTTATGTAAATTACAAAGATGGCAAATAAAGGGCTTCACTGTGGTGCTTACAGTGACACTTCCTTGTAGTAGCCAAACTCCACAGACTCGCAGATGGTGATTTGTTCATTACCACTGTATTTCTCATCATTCACAAGCTCTCAATTTAATTAGTTATTACTGTTGCGGCCACTATTTTTTTCATAACTAGCACAATACTTCTGCTATTCCTCTACATGGTTTCCTACCATTTTTCTATAATCTTTCTCCTTCATATTTTTAAAGATCTACTGTCACCCCTATAGGCTTTACTTTATGAATTCTGTTATACTTTTATTTCATTCCAATGATTTTTATATTGGTGCAGTGGTGCAGGCTTTTATCTCAGGATCTTTGGCTGGTGTTTGTTTAATGATTTTTCTGACATTTCAACAGCATGAGTGGCTGATGTCATCAAATGTTCACTGTCTATTGCTGGTGGCAGACTGGGTGAATCTTGCCACTCATGGCGGTAAAACTTCATAAAAAATCATTGAACCGACATTTGCTGAAGATCCCAAGTTGAAAGCCAATAAGTAATACTTCAACAATGACCACAAAAGCCTCAATTTTTAGTTTTATTTTGTTTCCTGACTGTACCTCAGGCTCGTTAAATATTCTTTCAATTTTACTGTTTGGCATTCTGAACATTCTCTTGCATTCACTATATTTCCCCGTCAATCTTTCACACTATAACTTCCTAGGCTTTAAGTTACACATGACTTCCCCATGTAGCTAACTGCAAATATTTATCAGACTTCCTTCTCTTCTGATAAAGAAGACTCTGAATCTTGAAGCTTAGGAGCATGTCATTCTTTCAGTTGAACTGTGGAGCTGCAGCTGTTAAGTAGACCTTTTAATAGACCTTTTAATCTATCTTTAATAATATGAATAATATGAATTTCTTTCATCTCAGCAGTTCTTCACAGTAACTATTCCTTTCTTCGATCCATTTTTCTACACCTTTCGTTTTCTGAGCTGTTTATTTTCCACCGTCTGCTTTCCACCTCTATCACATACAATGCTCTTAGCTTTTCACTCTTAGTAAGTTGTGAATGATGTTTTAGCAGTAATCTCTGTCTTGTGTATTACGCTGTCTTCACGTTTAAGCTCTCAGGTATTCAAATCACACCCAGTGCAGTCCCCAAAAATCAGACTTTCCTTCTCATCCTCGCTGGTTAAGTCTCTCATGACTTGGGGTTCTGGGTGACTTTTTGATCTTATTACTAAGCTATGTTAAATAAAACTTTAAGATATTCAAATGTATTAACAGCCATCAACGCTTTTCTTAATCGTGCTTTAGCCACATAATTTTCATTTCAAAAATAGTGTACAGTCTCAGCCTCTGCAGTGTTGTGCGCTGACTGCTGTGCTGTTAATGCGCAGTACGAAAATGGCTGAGACTGCTTTCTGTTCTGTAGAGAAACATGCGCATGGAACATGGTTAGAAAGTGCCAAGAAATAGGCTGTTCTTAATGTTTTTCATAAATTTAAGGAGGTAATTGGCTTTGAAGTTCCCCACTATTGTATGTAATGCAGTTGATGAACAAACTTTCATTGAACATGTAATGTAGTCAGTAGCGTAATGGAATGTAAAGCAGAGGCTGTTATTCATGCGTTAACAGCATGATTTTCTTCTTCTCGTTCAATTTGAAATACCTACATCTCAAAATTATGAAACTCATCGTCATTTTTTATGAATAACACACGTCTCCTTGTTTCTAATTACATATTGGACACAAAATTCCTTTTTCCATTTCAAATACAAACTCTTAATTATCGATGTTTTATGAAAGACTATTCATAAAAGTTGTTTAAATTAAGAAAACCTAACAATTTAATTTTTAAGGCAAAAATGAAAAACCAAATCCTCTTTATTTGGATTATGTTCATTGTTTTATAACACAGAGGTAGATAAGTATCACAGAAACACGAAAAACAATCATTTTCACAGCATTGAGCACATTCATACAAATGCCACATTTTTACATTTGCTACTGTACTATTACAATATGAACCCAACAGAACTGATATTGAGCCACAGTGTGAGATTTGGTACGAGAACTAACAAGACAGTGAAGCTGCCAGACATATGCACACACTTTTTGACACATCACTCACAAACGCTGGCGGGATATAGAACTGCTTGTCATAAAAGAAGAAGAAAAAATGCTGCCCCTGGTTGGCTTCATGGATTCTGTTGTTGATAGGCTTGTTATCCATGTAGCAGGTGACACTTCCAGAATTGAAATGTATTTCTCGGATTCAGATAAGGAAAGAGCTAAGAGATTACAAGACGATTGACTAAGTAATACCTTCAATGGCTTCAATATTTAACTATTGAATCCTTAAATACTCTCTTATGTTACACACAGCTTATGCAGAAAAATTACCCTGTGGTTGAGTCAGGAATTTTCATCATTCTTGTTTTTAGTTACAATAGTATGTTAGCTAAAAATGATAACATGTTGCGGTTTTCACCTAGTCGTCTAAGGAGCATATTGTGGGAGATCTGCAGTGTAGTATTTCATGCTGCTTAATAATTAAATGACATTCAAAGCTGTATTGTTCCTTTGCTCGTCTTGTTTTGTGTGTGAACTGAGGCTGGCCACGTCACTGCAGGCTAGCTGTATCACTGACCAGTCAGTGCTAAGTTAAATGTGCCGGTAAAGCTGTTGTCCCGTATTATCGCTAAGTCGATGTGCGCGTAACGCACATCAAAAACGTACCCTTATTATCGTACTTGACAGTACCGTGACAGCTTGGCTGCAGTCCCACGTGAAACTGAAATCCAATGAGGTTCCAGAAAATGCGGAAGAATACATAGTGCAATGTTTACATCAGGTTTAGTCTTAAAATGAATGGATTATAGCATGCATTTAACATAAATATGCTCACTTTGCATTAAATGAATGCTTCGCGATACCCCAAGCTACGAAACGTCAGCATTGACCACAGTAAGATCTCACTGTAAGTACTCTAACAATGAAAATGCTACAACCTGTCTGAAACAAAGATAAATAAAGTATTACCTGAAATTTCTGGCAATGTCATAGCCCTTGTACCAAATGGCATTATTGGTGAATGTCGGAGATTATTATTTTCTGTCAAACGAGTTGGGGAACCAAGTATAGGCGGTAAAACAGCTAGTGGACCGCTCAGAAGGGGTGAACTTGTTCCTGTGATTGAGAGAAAAACAAAGCAGACATTAAACTTTGGAAATGACAACAAGAACACCAGTTGCAACACAGCTCAACATGTTAACCAGTGAAGTAGAGGGCATAAAAAGACAAAACAAATGCAATGGAAATCATCCGTGACTTTTTTTTTATGCAGCCAGTGACATCTCAAATAATTCTGTTTGTATACAGTTACATAAACACTTGTACTGTACTCCTTTGTATAAAGGCTGTCATGATTTTTTTCTTATGTGGAATAATATTTATTATGACTGGATGGATGGTTTGAGACCGGGTTACAAACAAAAACCTGTGAATAGTCATCATCATGCAATAAAAATAGCTATTTTGCAACTTTGTATGTTTGTCATACTCAAATAGTATCACAAGTAGCTGAGCCTTCAACATCCCAGCATGCTAGAAACCCGTCACACAACTCAGTCATCACCTTATGATGTTATTGATCACCTCTTCACATGCACATTTGACTATTACGCCTTGTCACCTTTCAATACCTGACTTTTTGACATGGAAAAGTATTTACTCACGTTGTATACGGCCTCATAAATTACTGAACAGCTATTTCCACTGGGAGAATATTAAAGAATTTGAGCAACTGCAAAAGTTAAGTTCTTTGAATTATAAGCTCAGAACACAAGTCAGTATAAATCTGTCACTTTTGAATATGTGACCTAGATTACTTTACTCTGTGTTCCGACATTATTTAACTTTCCACAAATAAAGCAATAAACATATAACTACTTTATCCAATTGTTAATGAAGATTTAACAGAATATATGAACATAAAATCAATAAATTACCTGAACGCCTAAGTGGTGAACTAGTTGGAGTTAACTTTCCTCCAGAGACAGGAGACACTTGCCACGTTGTTACAGGTGGTGGTGTTTCACATGAACTGCCTGATGCTGAACGACGACGTTGACCCCCTCCACCAGGTGGTGTGCCTATCATGAACTGCACCTGAACAACCACCATTATCTTCAGTAGTTCTTACTATGACAACACAGAGAAGTAAATCTACAAAATTTAATGAAGCTAACTTATAATCAATTACTTTCTTCGAAAAAGTAATGTTTACAACAAACCTGAGACATAAGAAAAATACAGCCACAATTCTGATGCCATAATGCTGATGCCATAGTTAATGTTAATACTGATATTGCATTGCTTCAAAAATTGTATTATGTATCTAAATGGGGATGGAAATCTAGACTGATGTACTAGCTTTCAGATGAATTCTTCTACGGAGCTTGTAGAAAACACACACACAACTACTAAACATGACACATGACCCATCCTCACAGCTTCACTTCTCCCAATATAGTTTCAGCCGCGTTTTTGCATCTATCAACGATCCAGTGCCTCAAGCTGTATGGTGACCTCTTACCATTACTCCTTCCATTACTTATATTCCATTAACATACTTATACTGATGTATAGTAATTAATTCTTTTCCCTAGTATGTTCATAATTACTATGATTAAAACCAACGTCTAATCACAAAACATTTTTCCATTATATTTCTGTCACAACCTGCTCCAAATCTGTTGGTGATTAAGTTGTTTTTTTATCTTCCATCATCCCTTGCAATAGTGTTTTTTTTCATGAATGTTATACGAAAAATCTACATGGAAGCCACTATGCAGAAGGAACCAGTAAGCCATCTGCTCAGCTCTGGAGCATTTTTCTTTACTGTTTTACTGAGAAAATATTGCTACTCACTGAAAACCATGTTGGCTGGTGCATGAACATACCAAACCAAAACTGGCTACCAAAGCTTCAACATGAAAAACTAGCTCTCACACTGTGTTCATCACATGTTAGCACTGCAGTCATCATAAATTGGGAATCTAGTAAAGATTCTGGAAATCATTTTCGGAGAGTTGAGAGTTTCTACTAACAAAAACTGACCATTCGGTAACTTTAACTGCACCAAATGAAGTAATTTCTGTGCATGATGTAGCCAAATAACTATCTTGCTCCTCAGTAACCACTTCTAAGAAACAGAAATTCGCCAGCTTGAATTTAGGAAGTCTTTTTATGAAGGTATTTGTCTGGAGTGTACCGCAGTATGGGAGTGAAATTTGGATGATAATCGGTATAGACAAGAAGAGAATAGAAGCTTTTTAATTGTGGTGCTACAGGAGAATGCTGAACATTAGATGGGTAGATCAAATAACTAATTAACAGGTACAGAATCAAATAGGGGAGAACAAATGTATGGCACACTCTGACTAAAAGAAGAATCAGTTGACTAGGCATCAAGAAAACGTCAGTCTCGTTATGAAGGTATGTAGAAGATGCGTGAGAAATGTAATGAGACTGACAACATTGTGAGCAATCTGAAAACGCTATGACTTTCTATTTGTGTAGGACGGTGTGTTCATTCCTTCCAGATGCTCAGTCGAAGTTTCAGCACTGTAAATCCATCACATCATTTTTCAGAGCAAAATCAGTGAATGTGTGTTTTCACTGTGTGTGACAAAAATGGGACAGCAGGATTTTGAGCAATATTATGCAATCAAGTTCTGTGTTAAACTTGGGGAATCCGTGACTGTGACCTTTGATAAGTTGGAATGGGCCAATGGGAATCATTCCTTATCATGAGCACAAGTTTTTCATTGTCATAAAACATTTTACGAAAGATGAAAACAAGCGGAAGATGAACCTCACTCAGGGAGATCTTCTAGTTCAAAAACAGGCCACTGGATGTCCATATGCTCTTGTAAGATCATAACAATGTTTAACAATAAGTATGAAAGGTGACTGTTCATCTTTTTCTCTATACATCAAATTTTGATCAAAGTTTTCCACATGCAGAAGGTCTGTGCCAAAATGGTGCCAAAAAACCTCACAATTAAGCAAAAGGATAATTGAAGAAATATGCTGATCTCCTTGAGAGGATTGCCAATGACACAAATGGTTTCAGCCATGTGATCACAGGTGATGAATCCTGACTTTTTCAGAATGAGCCCGTGGCAATGTGAGGAGTGGCACACTTGAGACATCCTCGGCCAAATAAATCTCAAATGAGCAAAACAACGCTGATTCACTTTTTTGGCTGTATGGGTAACATGCCTACAGAATTTGTCCCTTCAGGACAAATTGTCAATGACCTTGAAAGCCTTGGGAATAGGGTGCGTCAAGTGAGACCGAACACTGCAGACAAGTGGATGCTGCATCATGACAATGCCCCATGTCATATGACCACTTCCAACACAAAATTTTTGACCTCAAAAGGCACTCCAGTTGTTCCACAACCTCCCTCTTCCCCTGATCTGAATCCTTGTGACTTTTTTCTATACCCAGAATCGAAAAATATAATAAAAGGATGTCATTTTGGGATTCTGGAGAACATTCAAAACAACACAATCGACATGTAAGGTCCTACTATTTGAAGCCTTGCAGCACTGCTACCAAGACTGAGAACAATGATCCCTTCAGTGTTCAGCTGCCGAAGGGAAGTGCTTTGAAAGGTACAATGTCATTGTTTGGAAAAAATAAAAACTTTGACAGATAAAAAAAATCTGTGTATTGGACAATTTGACCAGTTGGACAAATGCAGACCTGTAATGAGAATCCCCTTCAAGCTCCATCAGGTGCTGATAACACTGTCTCACATGAGTACATGGCATCTCCATGTCCTTCACAGTTGAGTGGAACATTTGACACCATCCACTCCCCTCATATACTCTACCAGGTCTTGTAGCAACATTAAACATGAACAACAATAACGCACTTTGGTGGTCATTCTAGCACTCGAGGAGAATCGCAGCTATAATCATTTACATATCCCTGATGGTGCTTATATGTAAGAAGTGAACTGATATGTCACCTTGACCTCTGAGTGCTTTACTTTTTTTGTCAGGCAGTGTATCTTGCAATTATTATGCAGAGATGAAGAGGCTTGCACAGGATAGACTAGCATTGGGGGGGGGGGGGGGGGGGGCTGCACAAAGTGAGTCTAGACTGAAAATCACACTGAGATGGAAGGTAGAAACAAACAAGAAAATATTTTCCAGCTCTATAATCTACAAATACTTGAAGGATCTGTCTTAAGCTCTATTACCTACTTTTTATTCATTTGATTTGACTGTACTGATCTATCAATGTGTGTATGTATTGAAATATTACTTAACCTCATATCACATAAAAGAACTGGAGGGAGGAAGGTAGGGGAGGGGAGGGAGGGGAGAGGAAGGAAGGGGAGGGGAGGGAGGGGAGAGGAAGGAAGGGGAGAGGAGGGAGGGGAGGGAGGGGAGAGGAAGGAAGGGGAGGGGAGGGAGGGGAGAGGAAGGAAGGGGAGGGAGGGGAGAGGAAGGAAGGGGAGGGGAGAGGAGGGAGGGGAGCGAGGGGAGAGGAAGGAAGAGGAGGGCAGGGAGGGGAGAGGAAGGAAGGGGAGGGAGGGAGGGGAGAGGAAGGAAGGGGAGGGGAGGGAGGGGAGAGGAAGGGAAAGGAAGGAAGGGGAGGGAGGGGAGAGGAAGGAAGGGGAGGGGGGGAGGGGAGAGGAAGGGGAGGGGAGAGGAAGGAAGAGGAGGGGAGGGAGGGGAGAGGAAGGAAGGGGAGGGGAGGGAGGGGAGAGGAAGGAAGGGGAGGGGAGGGAGGGGAGGGGAGGGAGGGG